>NC_072896.1:74972500-77472500 GCF_027943255.1 Anastrepha obliqua | reverse complement strand
AACATATTTCCAAACGTTTCTGCCATTACTTTAATCTCTCAAAAAATACGAATTGGCAAAGTCTTCATGCATGGTTTTCTCTCGGATTGTGTTGCCAAGGGAAAACAGAAAACAATTGAAACAGAAAGGAGTTCCCAACAAACTTAGGAGTGGGTAGCGATCAGAGTACGTTTAGGAAATTAGCTTTAACGTTAGAAAACGTTTTGAGTAACACACGAGAATCGTAGCATTCTCGACAAAAAATGAGGTATAATTCTGGACTAATCGAATTCTTATGCATTTAATTCTCTAATAAGATTCTAATATAATATAAATTTTAAAATTCTACTTTTATTAACAATTATAATAAGTTCTGGGTTGAACTGCACATATGTGTTTTTCATCTGGCTACATCTAGCCGAGATGCCTCAACCTCACAATCAGGATGACAAAGCTTTGAGTGCCGTTCAGAATGACAACTAGCACACTGCGGAAGTTCCTGTCAAAGCTAATCTCTGCACATAGGCAAATGACAAACAGCTTCGCGTGGAATATGCTTAGAAAACTACCCATCGGCAGAGAACGCTTGGTTCTAGAGCCACTCCTGCAGTTTCCTTTCAAATGCTGCTGTATTAGAGTTTACTGATTTCTCACAGTATTGAGATCTGCCAACTTATTAAAAAAATTTCAATCTAAAGTGGTGAATCTATTGAAATTCTGGTGAAACTTTCGCTAAAAAAGATTACAAAGTATTAAATAAAACATATACAATTTCGAAACGATTGGGCCGGCAGATTTTATGTTACAGCGTATACGGGCTTCAAAAATAACAAGTTTCATAAAAATACTTTAAAAGTCAAGCAGACACAGAAACCCCACCTGGAGCAAGGATCCTCAAATAGTATTATTATCTTTGTCAGTTCTGCTCCGTTCGAATAGAAATATTGCCACACGAAAAATAGGCAAAAAAAGTTGAAATATGTAACTTACCCACTCTTTTAAATATTGATTACTGATTGGCGCATTTAAGTTCACATATCATACCTAGCAAACCTATGAATCAGTTTGAATTTGATTTGATTGTCGCATGATAGCTCACAGAGCTCGCCGACAATTTCTACTCGAACTGTCGTCAAGCACGGATACTTATTGATCGAACCTGCCTACGTACGTATGTACATTTACATATGTATGTATTGTATATTTGTGCATTTTGTGAAATACTTGGCGCAATTTTCCTGCTTAATTAACTTGTAGCAATTTGAGGCAATTAGAATTTTTCCATAGACACGTAAAGACGGTTTGGCCACTCTGGTAAATAAACTGCATCCAATTGCATTTAAGACAAATGTTTTTTTGCTTGATTCTTCTAAAAAAAAAGTCAAAAGTACTTATTTTAAGATTTTATATCTATGCAGTAGATAGTGAGCGATTACTTTATATGTAAATTAATATACCAGACCACTTCTGAACTATGAATATATGCCTATGTACCTATGTATGTATGTTGAAAACTACACTTCCTCTAACTCGTTTGCAGCTGTAGTGTCATACTTAATAACTTGTGCCCCATACTTGGGTGCTTTGAGGGCGGCAACCAATATCCATTTGTTACTTTTAAGCAATATACTACGTGTAGAACTGAACTTTTTTGATACAACACCACTGGGTCGCATATTGTCGAGATTTTCAAAAGATGTTGAAGTCCTTGACACAAAACTGCCACAATTAATTGATGATTGTCTTTGGTGCGGTTTTCAGGTATGATTAACTAACTACCATAAACACTAAATGAGTTTGTTGCATAATTATTCAAAATTTAAACACACATACGTACATGCATACTACAGGCATGCATATTTAGGCTATGCAATTATTTACTTTCAACTAATCAATTTCACTATTACCAAATATTATTTATGTATATACTCGTAAATAAATATTTGTAAATTTAGTTTAATTATTAATTAATAATTTTAGTATAGAGTTTAAGATGTGCGCGTATGAATTCATGTGGAATATTTTTTTAAGTAAAGAGACCCATATTTGATTATGTATTGTGTGCTTGGTACGTTTTCAGCGAAATGAAATTTAATGTGTCCGCTGCGAAGGCCAAAGAGTCGTTTCCACGACAGTCGGTTCTACGTTATCGAAACGACCCGTATTTATATCCGGCCAAGGACTGTCACTCCAGCAGCATTCCCCGTATGTAAGTATGGGGAATGTTTATGATGTTACAACAACAACAACAACAACAACAGTAAGGCCCAAGAGTGATCCGAACTTAATTTTCTATTAGGTGCGCAACTAAGTTCTCGCTGCTTTTTTTGATGAAAATTTAACTTTATTCTAAAAAAATGGTTACAAGTTAATCATTTAAAGTAATGCCCATCACTGACTACTACTTTTTCCCATCTTTCTGGCAGATCTCGTATACCGAGCGTTGTCATGCTGTAGAATCACTTTTTCATGCCTCTCCGCGAATTGCGGCCGCTTCAACGTAGAAGCATGACCGGGCAGTCCCCATGACTTTCTTTTCTTTGGATTGCTGTAATGAACCCATATTTCATCACCCGTCACGATGCAAAGAAGAAAACTCTTCCTTTTTTGCCGTTCGAGCAGTTGTTCACAGGCGTAAAACCGCGTTGGTTTTAACTCATAAGGAACCCAAGTCCCGTGTTTCTGAAACATTCCCAAATCATGCAATCGCTTGGAAATGGATTGGCGGGTAACTCCTAATACTGAAGCAAGCTCTTCTTGCGTTTGATACGGATCCTCATTGAGCAATGCCTCCAATTCAGCGTCGTCGAAGGTTGTTGGCCTTCCTTCACGCGGACGGTCGTCAACATTAAAATCACCGTCTTTGAAATGACGGAACCAATCTCGGCACGTTGTTTCACTTAAAACAGCATCTCCATAAACTTTTTGTAGCTCTCGATGCGCTTCAGCCGCCGTTTTTTCGAATGAAAGAGGAAAATCAACACTTCCCGCAAATGACGATTATTCGGCACAAAATCACACATTTTCACAAAACCAAAAGTATATGATACCAAAACAAAATCACTAATGTGTCGATGCCTAAGCTTGGTTTATGACGTTTAGATTATGTTAGAATCGACTAGCACACACTGCTGGCGGCATCTATATTATTAACAAACAGCGGGAACTTAGTTGCACACCTAATATATTTAATATTCTATTAACATTCCCCATACATTTTTTGGGGAGAGACAGCTGAGCGACAGTCCTTGTCCGGGTTTAAATGTGGGGTCACTCAGGTAACGTAGAAATGACTATCTACTTACAAAATTTAAAATAAAACAAAAAAAAAGTTTTTTAATGAAAACAAATTAAATTGAAATCACAATTGAGCAAAAGTGAAGATTTAGTCGAATGAAAATAAATTTCATGTCAATTCGCTTGTTTTCATCAATTTTTTCTAAAATGGTAACACACCAATATTTTGAACAATTTTTACTTCCTTCCTGTTTTTTTTTTTTTAATTTTCATTATTTTTGCATAAAAGTATAGCCCATTGTTTGGCAAAAGCAACATAAATCCAATTTTAAAATTTTATACAAAAATAAAAAAAATTCCACAACTTTTCATACCAATTTCACGTTTTTTAATTAGAATTTCTAGGAAGCTTTCTAGTATGCAGTTTTATAGCTTATTTAATTTTAGTACAATAAAGAGCAAGTTTGAAGTTGCTGAAAGATCCCGTTGAATTTTTTTTTTTTCTCTTCCTGGATTCGTTATATGGAAAAAACTATATGCACGTATGCATCCCACATTAAATCCTTTCGGATTTAAATTGGATGAAGATCAAGATTTTTTCTCAAAACCTCTTCTGTAGGAACTGACCGACTTGTTAAATAAGCGCCGAATCGTATTTATAACTGGCATGGTAAAGTGTCACAACATAAGTTGAGAAATGGCAAACATATGTGTATACTTTGATAGCTGATTTGACAGATTTATATTTCAAAAGTTCAGTATAAAAAATCACTTTTTATTTTCCTTTTGAAGCTACTGTGTAAAAACGCCCGTTATTTCCCTGTTCGGGATGCTTTTCCAGCAGCACTTAGCAACTACTGTAACCCAACCTAACTGTGCTGTTTTGCTGATGTCTACTGAGCAAGCGGTCTTCATGTACATATTTAAAAATTGATTCATCTCACAGCTTTTGTCGCCTGGGATGGTCAGCAGATCCGAAGATATACATTTCATTAAATAGTTTTGTTCAAGGCACATTGAACAGGTAGTAGCACTGGAGTAAAAAAAACGAGAGCGTATATTTTGTTTTTGCTTTTAGTCTCTAAAATTTCAAAATCTGTAACCGAAGATTGAAAGTTAAAAGTAATTTAAACAAAATTTTATAATTTAGCGTCCAAAACATAGAAAAAAATCAGATCAGCTGTTCTACTTTACCACCTGTACAATGTGCCTGGGTCTTATCTGAAAGTTATTTTTTACTTTATTTTTTTATTAGTATTATTTTTAAGCCGTGCAAATATTTTTATGCTAAAAACCAGTAAAAGGTACTTACTTATATACATTTTTTGCTTTAAATTACGTAATTAGTTCCCTCGGACTTAAGAATTTTACTTTTTCATGAGCTCTGTCTAACAAAACAATTTTACCTGAATGGCCTCAGTTTTTACTAAATGCACTTTTGGAAATAAAAACAAACTAATCTTTTTTTTAATAAAAAAGTAAGTGATTTAGCCTCATTTCGATGAAAACGTACTTTTATGGAGTTTCCATTTACCCAATCGTATTTGGCTTACTAAGTTATTTTTAAGGCAATATAGATTATTTTTTAAACTCATCGGAAATATAAAAAATAGCTTCATTCACATTGACTGACAGTTGATTTTGAATTTTTTTTTACCTACTAATTTCTCAAAAGCAGAAAGACTATGTATATTGCGATTAAAAATTTTAATAGGGCAATGTAAACGTAGTATTAGTTTACTTACTAAAAATTATAATAAACGTATTTTTACATAGTACTGCGTCTTTTAAGTTCGAGTTTCTGTTTTAGCAATGTTTTGTTTTGACAGCTGTCACAGTTTGATGGCGTTTCTTTTAACAGATGTTGAATTGAAAATTCACAATTCACGTAAACTTAAAAAATGGGCTATCTTTGAAAATTCGCACACAGAGGTCGAAATAAAAAATTAATTGAAAAGTTTTTAGTCGAGCCGGTAGAAGATGAAAACATCCACTGTGCGTTCGTACTTGGCGCTCAATTGAAGTATCTGCAAGCAAAAGGAAAAACAATTTATTGCAACCGAAACTCGGGAAAAATACTGGCAGGATATTCTGCAATTTGGTTGACAAGATCGACAAATAGAGTCCAAATTACACCAAAATTTCTTTGGCAAATATAATTTTTTTTCATAAAGTGAAGACTATCATTTTTAAAGGATAATCAATTTAGAGGCATTGGAGTTCAAATTGAAATAAAACAACGAAAATTCAATCTCGTATCTCGTAATCTCGGTATCTCGTGAATAACTTTAGTAATGTTGGCTTCCAACGCTTTAATCGAAGCTTGTTTATTCACAAACCATTTAGACTTCACATACCCCCACAAATAAAAGTCCAAAGGTGTGATATCACACGATCTTGGTGGCCAATCCACTGGTCCGAGAGGAGAGAAAAATTGAACGTCGATTTTCGTAATAAAATTGTACGAGGCGTAAGAGTTTTCATAATGAAATGTCAATGAATACTAAAACAAGTATGTGTCTAGTTTGACAGTAGTCAAACGTGATCTGTCAAAAAAATTCTATGGAAAAAAACACCTCCCATCTGCTCACCCTTTAGTATTTCAAAACAAAAAAAAAAAAAACAGTGAACTCCCATACAAATATTATATATGTATAATTTAAAATAATAAAAAAATATTAAAAAATAAAAACAAACTCGAAGTTGAAAGACTCTATACATTTAATTAAAATAATGTGTATATACTTTTTTACTAATCAGTTTAATATTCCTACATATTAAACGAAAAACGTATTTGTATATATAATATATACTTGTATTGTACATACATATATAATATTATAATTAGGACTGTCTTGTATATCCTTTTAATCTAATCGGTGCTCCTGAAACTGAATCTTAAGCTAACTTAGACTTAAAAAATATGTACATATGTATATAAATTGGATATTCAGTAAAAATATTTTTCGTATAAAACTGAATTTTTCTCAGATTGCTACATTTAAGCGAACTTGCAAAAAATATTAACCCGAATTTTGAAAAAGGAAAAAAAGAGAAATTCAAAATCCAACAGCATTGATTACCCGCAGAAACTCGACGCAGCATTAATAGACTTGCCCATAATTTCATGCCAACCTTCTTAATTTGTTATTTTATATATTGCATTTTCTATTACTTTGTGCAAAAACAAGAATAATTTAAAAATTTATGACGAAACCTTTTATACGTTTCATCCGAGAATTTTTGAATCAAGTAATGGCATTTTTTACTTACTAAACATATTGCAACTTTTAACTATAATTTCATTCATTATTAATATCATTTTTCACAATTCTAATATATTTATGAAGCTGCCTATAAATTGTATTAACCTATTTTTTATATTATTATATATCCTTTCTTCAAATTTGCGTTACACTTTACTCTAACGCCATACAAAGGTTTTAGCCACTATTGTGGTAATTAGCATGTCGACGCCGATTTTCTTGGCAGTCATTGTGCCCATTGCGTTATTGTACTACTTTGCGCAACGATTCTATGTCGCCTCATCCCGACAATTGATGCGTTTGGAATCAGTTTCGCGATCGCCAATTTACACACATTTCAGCGAAACGATCACGGGTGTGACAACGATACGCGCCTACTCAGTGCAAGATCGGTAAGTTTGTGTATTACAAAGTGGAGAAAACAGGTTGTTATTTGAAAAACTTTCCTCTTTTAAAAAACCATTTTCGGATAACAATTTTTATAATCATACAGGAGTAAAAAAAAATGTTGACACAGTGATTTTTTGACAATATTTCCAATGTTTTTCATGCTAATTTCATACATATTATTTTATAGGGCATTAAAAAATATATAAAATTTTCAACAAAATTTCAAACTTTTTACGCAGAGCTTTAAATGTTTTTCTGGTATGCAGTTTTTTAGCTCATTAAATTCTAGAGTAACAAAGTGAACATTTGGAGTTCTTAAAGTAGTTTTTGAATTTTAATATATATATTTTTTTTTTGCTGACACACTTGTATAACTCTGGTCTTTGGACGGAATTTGAAGTACTTTTTGATTTTTAATAAGTTTGTTTTTTGCTGACGTACTTGTATAATTTTGGTCTTTGGACGGAATTTGAATAACTTTTTTACTAAATCACGAAAAAAAATGTTTTAACTGATGGACACCTTTGCTTTGACTTTTACGCGCTCTATTGCTTATCTCTTTGTATACTGCAGCTGTCTAGTTCACTAGTATCAAATATGTTTGATATACAACGCCATTTGCAAAAATTATAAGTCTTGCAATAGGATGATTAATTTTCTGCCACCTTGTACATATTCATCTATACAATGCTTGAAGGGAAGAAAACGCAGAGACGGCCAGCCGAAAAATGTATTAAAAATCTACGGAAATTTTCAGCAATTGGACACCTGCACCTAGAATTAAATGAGCTATAAAATTACATACCAGAACATAATTCAAAAATTTGAAGTAAAACATTCGAAATTTTGTTGAAATATGCATGCATTTTTTAAATTTTCTTTATATTAAAAAATTGTTATAATTATTATTTCTACATTTTCTGTGCAATAATACAAATTATATTTTCATGCAAAATTAACGAAAAAATGTAGCATGAAAAACATGAATATTCGCAATGTAAAAAACAAAAATTATTGAGCCAAAACTTTTTTGAATGACTGTACATACACGTATACATACATACATATATAAATATATCATCGAACATAAATTTTTATTCAATTACTCACGATTCCTTCCCACTTTCAGCTTCATTGATGAATCTGATATTCGAGTGGATAAAAATCAAGTCTGCAAATATCCCTCATTGATAGCGAATCGTTGGCTCGCCATTCGTCTGGAAATGGTTGGCAATCTAATCATTCTCTTCGCTGCATTATTCGCTGTATTGGGTGGTCAATCGAATCCTGGCCTAGTTGGTCTTTCCGTAAGTTATGCCTTGCAGGTGACCCAGACGCTTAATTGGTTGGTGCGTATGACGTCCGATATTGAGACAAACATTGTGGCTGTGGAACGTATTAAGGAGTATGGTGAGACCAAACAGGAGGCACCTTGGGAATTGGAGAACTCGAAAGTGCCACGCGATTGGCCAGTGCAAGGTCAAGTGGTGTTTGAAAATTTCAAAGTGCGTTATCGTGAGGGCCTGGATTTGGTTTTACAAGGCATTAGTTTTACGATTGCGGGTGGTGAGAAAGTCGGTATTGTCGGTCGCACTGGTGCCGGAAAATCAAGTCTAACCCTGTCTCTATTCAGGTGAGTAATCAACAAAAATAAATGGAGTACATAATACGACACAAAGTGTACGGTAGACCTTAACTATGGTAGAAATATTCTAGTACAAAAAAAAAAAAAAAGAATTGCAAGTAATTTATTTGTGGTCGCAGAAGATATAAGACACCTGTCTAAAAATATAATCATAGCTCTTGTATAGCTTTTGTATAACAGAAATATTATCATAACCTAAACCTAAGCACATTTATAAAGTAATTGAGTGCGCTTACACACTTTAAGCAGTGCCTTAACATGTAGACCACAAGTCACGCGTCACAAGTGTTCTCGCTAATAAAGAAATGGTGAATACAGTAGAGCCCGAGTTCGAAAGTGTTGCCCCTCGGCGGGCTTTACACATTTTAGGAAGAGAAAGAAGGGAATTTCTTCTATTACTAAGATTACTAGTTAGTCTTGCCCTTAATTCTGAGAAAAATTTTGCAAAGCATATGGCGAGCACGAATTCGCAGAAAAAAGGTCTGTTATTATTGCTACTCATAAATTATACTCAGTTTCGTGGCAAATTTCGCTTGTTAACAATGGAGTGGGGAGCTAAGGAAAATCGCATTGCAGTGATTGAATTACAAAAGTGTGGTAAAGTGCAAGTGAGATTTACGAATTGCTAGAAAAACTTAATTTTTCGAGAATATTTGTTTACCGCACGATCAATCGTGGTCGTCCTCGCGTGCTTCGAACTAGTGCAGCCATAAAAGCCGTTCGAGAAAGAATTCGCAGAAACGTAAAACGACAAAATCTATGCTAAAAAGACGCGAAAAATGTTGTTCGAAGGGCTCAGCGTGGCCACTATCCAGCCCCCGTAATGGTTTGGTGGGGAATGCCTTGTAAAGGCGTTACATCCCTTCATTTCTGTGAAAAAAAGGTTAAGACCGGGTCGAAAGTGTACCGGGAGGATGTCTTAGAAGGTGTGGTGAAGCAATTGAGCAGTACTCTCTTCAATAGAGACCGTTGGATCTTCCAGCAAATTTCTGTTCCAACAAAAACCACCCAGCATTAGCTAAAAAACAATATTCCTCGATTCATAACCGCAGAAGATTTGTAATGAAAGAATATTTATTTGAGTTAAATATATTTATTTATTTATCGTTCCAAGCTAGGCATCCAGCTTGGCGAACGATTATTTTCTTTCTTGTGTCTTACATACTAATTACAAGCGTTTTTATAGTAACTTTTATCAATGCAAGCCAACAACAATTTTTCGGTGTTTACTTGTGTAATATGATTCTAGCATTCACGCGCCGCGCATATAATAATTACGTTAGCTATATTTGCGTTTACTTTCAAGTGTAATGAACCTTTTAAGAAATATGATACTTTATTTAAACGGCACAGCACAGTGAATGCATAAGTGGACAATAAAATAAAAACCAAAACAAAATGTTTATGAATATTAATGTTAAGGCATATCCGACTTATAATCATACTACACCTCCCTTCTTCGGAAGAATGCTCATACAACTTTTTTTTTGTATGAACATTCTTTTACATTGAATTGTTAAAATAAAAATGTACATAAGAGTAATCTTAATTTTATTTATATGTATATATTGTATTAATTTTCTAAGTTTAGACCGGTCTTTAAAACTACTTATTGTTGATAAATCTTAAGCCTATTTTTGTGAACTATTTGTTCTTTTAAAGATAACTTATCGACTATAGTAACATTATTTTTATCATCTATTGCTTTAATGGTATAAGGCCCACAATATTGGGGTTCCAGTTTATGGGCCACTTCATTTCTAAGTAAAACTAAATTGCCTATGCTAAAATTGTGATCTAAACTATTTTTATCATAAAATGTTTTTTGCTTAATTTTAGCTATGTCTATCATATTGCGAGCTCTTTTATGTGCTACTTCTAGCCTAAATCTTACTTCTCTAGCGTAGTTATGTATGTTATATAATGGAGTAATTTGGTCTACATTTTTGAACTGCTGAAACATGTTTGGTGTTTTTCCAAAAACTAATTCATACGGACAATAGTCATGTACTGTAGAAGGAGTGGTGTTAAAACAGTATGTGAAGTATTGTAGCCACTCATCCCAGTCGTTTTTGTCAATCGATATGTAAGATCTTACGTATTGATTGAAAGTTTTATGTGATCTTTCTATTACTCCTAGTGTTTGGTGGTGGTAAGCAGTTGAATTAATTTTCTCTATTTTTAGCAATTCACATAGCTCTGTTAGTATTGAATTTTTGTATTCTGTACCCATGTCCGAAATGAACGTCTTCATTGGACCGTAGGTAAGAATGAACTTTTCAAATATTGCTTTCGCCACTGTCTTGGCGTTTTTGTCTTGGATGGGTATCGTGACTAAATATTTTGTCATATCGCATATTATTGTGACTGCATAAGTATTGCCATTAATTGTTGTAGGTAGTGGGCCTATTGTGTCTACCATAACTGTATCAAATGTACCTGTAGGTGTTGGTGTTATAGTCATTGGGCTTTTTAAATGCTTTGTTATTTTGGTTTTTTGGCATTTTTCGCAAGTTTTTACGTACTTAGCAACATCTTTTGACATTTTATTCCAGAAGTAATGTCTTTTAATTTTCATAAGTGTTCTGAAAATTCCGCAATGACCGCCTTCTATAGGGTCATCGTGGTATCTTTTTAGAATGTCCATTACAGTTTTAGCATCATTGATCTGGGTCACCTCATTCAGTAGCGCTACTTTTACTTTATTTAATATCATATTGCCCTTATTTTTAAAATCATTAATCGAGACAAATTCGAAAATTTTCTCGCTAGGTGCCACTTGTAAATTATTAATGTCATATTTGTCGGCCACTTCGTCGAGCCTAGAGAAGAATTGTCCTAAGTCAATTTTCCCATTAACAAATAAGTCATCAATTTTTATATATGCCATTATAGATTTTCCTCGTTTGATGTAACATCGCGTGGGTGTAATCTTTAATTTATTGTATTTCCTGACGTCAGTGTTATTAATTGGGACATATATTTTGGGCTTATCATATGTTTTAATGTGCTGCTGTGTAGTTGGACTGCTGTTATTTTTCGACATTGATCTAGTCACTATTTTGTATAAATTTTGATTCTTTTCATTTATTTCCCTTAAGTCATTGATTGTAATGCGAGACAAAGCGTCCGCGACGTGATTATCTTTTAAGTCATTTATTGTAATGCGAGACAAAGCGTCCGCGACGTGATTATCTTTTAAGTCATTTATTGTAATGCGAGACAAAGCGTCCGCGACGTGATTATCTTTTCCTCTAAGATATTCTACTACGAAATCATACTCTTCTAAATCAAGTCTCATTCGTGTTAGTTTTGAACTTGGATTCTTCATTGAGAACAGGTAAGACAGGGGTCTGTGATCGGTTCTAACTAAAAACTTTGTACCATAGACATAAGGTCTGAAATGGGTTATTGCCCAGTGTATGGCAGCTAACTCTTGTTCAATTGTCGACTTGTTGCTTTCTCCTTTTGTGAAACTTTTGGAGGCATATGCTACTGGTAGATGTTTTCCTTCATATTCCTGAGTAAGTACTGCACCACACGCGTTTTTGCTTGCGTCTGTTGTTAAGCAAAATGGTTTCTTAAAGTCGGGATATTGTAACAATGTAGGACTCATTAATGCTCTTTTGAGGTGCACAAATGCATCATTGCATTCTTTTGTCCATTCGAAAGCAACTCCCTTTTTAGATAACCTTGTTAGGTGTCTTGAATATTCAGCGAAGTTTTTAATAAACCTGCGGTAGTAGTTGCAAAAGGCGACGAACCTTTTTGCACTATCTCCGTCTGTGGGTGTAGGATAATTTTTTATTACCGAGTACTTATTGTCGTCTGGAAGTATCCCCTTGTTTGTACATTTATGCCCGAGGTAGGTTACTTCATGCATAAAAAATGAACATTTTTCAGGATGTAATTTTAGATTATGTGTTCTACATAAATCGAAAACATTTTTCAAGTTTGAAAGCATATGTTTTTCAGAGCAACCAAGGACTACTAAGTCATCCATATATAAGAAAGCTTGCTCTGGTTTTAAACCACTGAAAGCAATTGTCATCATTCTTTGGAATGAATTAGGTGCTACCTTTAAGCCATATGGTAGTCTAGTAAATCTGTATGAACCGTTGTTGGTTGAAAAGGATGTGAAATTTCTTGAATTTTTATCAAGTTCTATTTGATGAAATCCAGTCATTAGATCGAGACATGAAAAATACTTTGCCCTTCCGAGTTGGTCTAAAATGTCATCTATTCTCGGCAACGGGAATTTATCTGCAATTAATTTTTTGTTGATTTGTCTGTAGTCGATTACTAATCTCCATCTTTTTTCTACTGTGTTCGGTAGAGACTTTTTTGGTACCAATAGTATTGGACTATTGTATTCTGAAAATGATGGTTCGACTATTTTGTCTTCTATAAGTTTGTTTACTTGTCTCTCAATTTCATCCTTATGTGTGTGGGGTATACGGTAGTTCTTTATGTATACCGGCTGTTTGTCTTTAACCATTAACTTTTGCTTATAAAAATTATTTGTTGTTATTGTTTCTGTTTCTAACCCAAATATGTCACTGTATTCGGAACATAGGTTTGTCAATTGTTTTTCATATGTTTTAGGAAAATTTTTTCTCAATTTGTTGAGAATGTCCGTTTTTCTTTGTGCATTTCCCGTGTTATTGTTTATTATGTCGTAATCAGAAACATTTTCAGTTAAAATGTTGCTTTGCTTTAAAGATACTGTATTATAATTTGTATTTAAAATGCGGATATAGGCGTTGTCAGGTTTTACCAAGGTATTGGCTATAAATATTCCAGGGTGTGGTTCTTGATTTGGAATCAGTGCTTCATCCAAGGTATTAGGTAAGTTTATTTTTCGTATAACTTCTGACCTTGCGGGAATGATTATTTCGTCGTTACATGTTGTTGTTATTGGTATTTCTATAATTTGTGTTAAATTATCTGGTCTCAGAATTAGAGCATCGTAATTTTGAGTAAAGTCTAATACACAATTGAATTTTTTCATGAAATCCATGCCTATTATACCATCACATGGAATTGGAAAGTTATCCGGGATAACGTGAAATTTATGTGGAATTAAAAATTTCGTAAATTTTAAATCAAAAAATATTGTACCAATAGAACTGATTTTGCCTTGCCCTATACCGCTTAATGCTGTAATGTGTTTTGTGTTTATTTTTTGAAAAGTGGATTTATTGAATTTTAAGAGTGATATATCTGCGCCAGTATCTACAAGTAGTGTAATGTTTGTATTTAAATCTGCTATTTTAAGTTGTACAAAAATGCTATAGTTAAGGTTAAGCGTATGTATCTTAGAGGAATAGATTAGTTTTCCGAGTTGTTTTCGTCCGATTGGGCAACTCGTACATTGTGTGTCATGTTCCGGTTGAAATTTGGTCTGCCTTGTCGGTAACAATTTCTATTTTGATTATTATTTCCTAAATTATCAAAATTTGAACGATTTTGATTTCTAGGGAAGTTGTTTCTTCTTTGAAACCTTCCATTTCTGGCAAATCGTCCATTAAATGGTCGTTGACCAAAATGTAGTATTGTGTTTTGTTGTCCTGTAGCTTCAGTACAGCTACCAATGAATTTGCTTATCGCATCGTTCATATTGTTAAAATGGCCGGCTTCCATTATTAATTTGACTTTTTCAATGCTGCAGTTTTTGGTCAATGCTTTTACTGCAGTTTGTGTCGAGTATTTACTTGCGAGTTCTGCCGACAACCCATCTGTGATATAGGCATTTTCTAAGTTTTTTGTAAGAGCTTCTATCTCATTACAATAACTATTAGCTGGTTTGTTGTTCTGTCTGATACTCATTATTTTTGCAGCTAATACTTCTACCGATTCTCCTTTAACTGACCTGTTAAGTTTTGTGATTATTTCAGAGATTGTTGTCTCTGTGTCTATGAGATTTCTGGCATTCCCTTTTAATTTTGTTTTTATGAGTGAAACAGCAACAGTTTCGTGCTCACCCTTGATCACTTCAACTAATTTTAAGGAATCTAAGAATGACCGTAGATTTTCTGGTTTACCATCGAATTCAGTCACTAGCTTTGCAGCCGTGCTGAGAAATTCCACAACTGTTTGTGTCATTTCGCCTTCTTCTTCTGACTCTATTTCTGAATTAGTAATTGGACAATCTGTTTCTGAGGAAACTGCTTCATGCTTTGTTAATAGATTAGCTGGTGGGTTTTCAATAATATTTATTGAAATTTTCTCATTAATTGAATGAGATACTTCCTGTTGGATGTTGTATTTGGCTAAAACTTTTACTAATTGATCTCGTAGTTGCCAAAATATGTCAAGAGCTTCTTTTTGATGATCCTTTGTGAGTCGCTCGAAATTTATATAAGTTAAATTTCTAATTGATTCTAATGCTAATACTTAATTTTCTAAATGTTTTTTAACTGTTTCCTGTTTTATTTGTATATTTTTATTTATACATTTAAACGATTTTTTGAAATTTTCCTTTTCTATCAGTAAAGTTTTATGAATTTCGGACCATTTGTTCATATTTTGTCTAACTCATTAGATCTACTCATATACTTTTTCTTTAGTTTTTTATTATGCATAGCATATAATTTTAATGCTAATATCAATAAGGTTACGACTGTGATTACAATTAAGCAAATTTCTACTAAATTTAAGCCAGTGTTAACGACTACTTCGTTTACTACATTGGCATTGGGTTTATCAAAGGTTTTTCCCATTTCTGAAAGATTATCTATTGGGGACCTTATACCGTAAATCAAATAATTTATGCAATGTAATAATGTATAATGTATATATGTATATAATGCATGTATAAATTTTTTTTTTTTTTTTTTTTACATTGGATTTAAAATTTTTTGTTTTTCAAGTTAATTCATTTATTAAGTAAGCATATTAGAAAGTATATTATATCAAATTCAAACATTTTCATAATTTAAAATGACTTTCCGAATCATTTTTTTTTGCTTAATATATTCATAACCAAAGTGGTTTAATTCTCGCCATGTAAAGAAATAATTTATTGTATTTTTTTTTTCTGCGAGCGGTTAACGCTTGTCAGCCTATACTGTCTGCGTGAAACACGCACAGTTTTTTTTTTTGTTTTTATTTATTTAATTTGCTTACGCTGTTGCAGCAGGAATTCCAATTTTGAGATGCGTTCCCAAATGGAGCAAGCCTTTTTCCAAGGTGGTGGTGGCTGAGTGTTGACTTCTCGGAGGAGATATCCAATCTCTCGCTTAATGCGCTGGGTATAGCCGCCTCTGCGCTTTGGCTTCTTTATGATTGGGATGACTGGTTCTTGATCGGCTGGTTTCTTTAATAAATGGTTTCTTCTCCTGTACTCCTCAATGGAGATAGCTTTCGGCCCTTCTGTGGTCATCTATCTTCTGGTCTATTGGCCAGACCAGGAACTTCACGCAACTGGTAGATCTTATTGGCTGATCAATACCAGGACTTTGTTATTAGTATTTGCTTTCCGCCACTTGTGCAAAAATCTTAGCACCAAGCTGGACTTTGGAATAAGCATTTGAGCTTTCCGCCACTTGTGCAAAAAAATCTTAGCACCAAGCTGGCAGGATCGCCATGTAATGAAAGAATATTTATTTGAGTTAAATATATTTATTTATTTATCGTTCCAAGCTAGGCATCCAGCTTGGCGAACGATTATTTTCTTTCTTGTGTCTTACATACTAATTACAAGCGTTTTTATAGTAACTTTTATCAATGCAAGCCAACAACAATTTTTCGGTGTTTACTTGTGTAATATGATTCTAGCATTCACGCGCCGCGCATATAATAATTACGTTAGCTATATTTGCGTTTACTTTCAAGTGTAATGAACCTTTTAAGAAATATGATACTTTATTTAAACGGCACAGCACAGTGAATGCATAAGTGGACAATAAAATAAAAACCAAAACAAAATGTTTATGAATATTAATGTTAAGGCATATCCGACTTATAATCATACTACAGATTGGTCGTCTGGAAGTACAGATCTGAATCCATTGCATTACATCTTGTAGTCAGAATTGGAGAACATGGCCTGTCGAAAACCTCACAAAAATTTAGAGAAACTCAAACAATCTTTGGTTCGAACAGCGACGACCGTGCGTGCTGCAATAGCTGAATGTCTTAATCGTTTGAAGGCTTGTGTAAAAGCAAATGTTGACCATTTCGAATGAAAATTAAATTTTTTTTTTAATATTATATTTACATGATTAAATAAAACTTACTCTTATTAAGAAAAAAAGGATTATAATTTGATATCTATAATTAACTTGTAGCAGAACTATGACACGACTAAGTAATTACCTCTTTATCTTTATCATACACGAATGAACCAGAAGTATCTGTGGCCGCCGTAGCCGAATGTTTGGTGCGTGACTATCATTCGGGAATACGTAGTTCAAAGCTTCGAGCATGAAACGGCAAAATTATAGAAAAAGTTTTTTTCTAATAGCGCTCGCCCCTCGCCGAGCAATGGCAAACCTCCGAGTATATTTCTGTCATGAAAAAGCTCCTCATAAAAAACCATTCGAAATCGGCTTAAAATTGTAGGTCCTTCCGTTTGTGGAACAACATCAAGACGCACGCCACAAATAGGAGGAGGAGCTCGGCCAAACACCTAACATAACTGTTCCCGCCAATTATTTATTTATTTATCTATCTGTGACAAACCCAAAGAAGAACGTACTTACATATTGAGTCAATCAATAACTGTCGTTCCAGCAGCATTGCCAAAAAAATTATGGAATATTTTACGCTGTTATCGCAACAACATTCTAATCTTTTATTGTAGCCACCTTTTTCTGCAACCTATTCACAATTTGTATAAATTTTCTACTTTAAATTTTTATTTTGCATTCATAGAATTATCGAGGCAGCTGGTGGACGCATTCTCATTGACGGCATAGACATTGCAACTCTGGGGCTGCATATGCTACGCTCACGACTAACAATTATTCCGCAAGATCCGGTGTTATTCTCTGGCACACTTCGCATCAATTTAGATCCATTCGAATTGAAATCGGATGACGAGCTTTGGAAAGCGTTGGAACTATCCCATTTGAAGGCGTTCGTTAAGACACTTCCTGCTGGCTTAAATCATGAGATTAATGAAGGTGGTGAAAATTTATCTGTAGGACAACGCCAGTTGGTGTGTCTAGCTCGCGCCTTATTGCGTAAGACGAAAGTTTTGGTGCTTGACGAAGCGACAGCCGCTGTGGATTTAGAAACTGACGACTTAATTCAAGTAAGTTAAAATTATAAAAAGGAATTTAAAAAAATAGTATTATATAATTACTGAAAATTATTTAATTGATGTAAGAAAATAATAAAAAAATAATACAAATAAGAAAAAATATTTAATACAAATAATAAAAATGAAACTCCACAGAAAACAATTCGATCGGAATTTAAGGATTGCACTGTGCTAACAATTGCCCACCGCTTGAATACAATATTAGACTCGGACAAGGTTATCGTACTGGACAAGGGGGAAATTACTGAGTTTGCTTCACCTACAGAACTACTGGATAATCCCAACTCGGCATTCTACAGCATGGCAAAGGATGCCAATCTAGTGTAAATGTACTATTTAATTAATATGGTTTTTCGTGATGAAGAATTTGAGTTCAGAATTAAGCAGGATAAAGTTAACATTATTGAATGCGCCAGTATAGTACTTATTTGTAAAAAACAAAAAAATCAACTACTTATAACGGATAAACAGACGAACAACTATTAATAAACATTTTTACACTCACACTACTAAGCGAGATTTGCATAGACACAAAAATTAAGAGACAAAATTTGGTTTCATTTTTGTGCGTTATTATTTCTATTTACTGTTTGTTTGGACTTACTCATAATACGATACATAATAGTTGTTCAATTGTTCAGAAGTAATAGTTAAACTTATTTTATATTTTGTATGCATGTAGTTCTTAAAATTATTGCACTGTTATGTACCTAACATACATACATAGATAAACACAAAAACAAAAGAAAAAATGTTACAAACGTACATGGCAACGTGTACAACAACCCGTTAATATTAATGCGACACCAACAAATACTTAATTTCAAGTGTGCACGTTTCAATCGTTACTTAATTGACATATTTACGATTATACAATATTGTTTTGTTTCTCTCCTACTTGTTCAAGTGTGCGAAGTTCCGATGAGAAGCGAAATTCAAACAAATAATCGATTGTGATAACTGATGTAGCAAAATTTCTACTGATGTAGTAAATCTACCTCACGTTGCACCATTGAAGCGGATATTTATATATGGAAGCGATTTCATAATGCATAACTGCGTGTCCTCATTTGTCTTTAAACGAGTATAGGGCTAATATGGATTGGTGTCGAAATTCTGTATGTACAAAATTCTAAAAACAAAATTCTGCTTTTTAAAATTCTGCTTTTTTAAAATTCTGCTTTTTTAAAATTCTGCTTTCTAAAATTCTGCTTTCAAAATTCTGTATTACAAAATTCTGTATTAAAATACAATGTTAACAATGTTAAAGAGGGAATGTAATTATTTAATTTATTATTATTATTTTTTATTATTATTCCAGATATTAAATAAAAAATAATAATAATAATAATAATTTTTTCTTCAGTTTCGATAGAATCCACAGTATTTTTGCGTAGAACTTCTTTTCGCGTGGGCGGCCTTCGGCCGCACTTCAAAAAGATAACCCTCATCAGTCCAACTCAGGCTACGCAATCCACCGTATTTTTGCGTAGAACTCTTCTAAAAAAAACGAACAGCTGCGAAGAATTATTAAGAAAAGAAATGAATTAAGTCATACTACATATTTAAAAAGAATTCCAAAAAATATTGTAATTGGCTAAACTAAAGTATTGTTGTCGCTTAAACATATACATATGTATATTTATGGAATAAATGTTTATTTTGTTACTTCTTGTATGACGAAAATCACAAAACTTGAATAAAGCAGAATTTTTCGCATTAAACATGCAGAATTTTGAAAAAGCAGAATTTTAAAAAAGCAGAATTTTTTTGCAATTTACAGAATTTTGTAATACAGAATAATGACACGCTCCCGCTAATATTACTTTGCAAATACTATCAAATTGTAATAGTTTTTTCACCTTAAAGTTTTTCAATTTGAATTGTTAATTTTTGTGTTAGCATAAGTGTAAATAGTGTGATTTTTTTATTGTCTTCAATTATGTTTCGCATAAAAATAAAAACTGAAACCTATAACTTAGATATATTGCTATTATAAATTTAGCGACTTATATATAAACACCCTATTGTTCATTATTGATAAAGAAAACAAAAGAAAAAAGGAATTTTGTAATTAATATTTAACTAAGTTAATGCGGATGGCCTTCTGATACTTAGCATCATGGAACTAAATTAGATGTACGATTTTTTAACTTTATAGATACATTTTTTGCTAGAATGTCAACACTATAAATATGATAATGTATATTTTTTGTATCATTACAAAGTGAAATGAGAATAAAGCGTGTTATATATGTGCATATAATACAAATGTACAAATCCACTCTAATTTCGCTTTCATTCATACGACATTGTTCTGTAAACGGGCAAACATGCTTTCTTACATCCCTTTTATGGCTAAACTATAAACTAAATAAAATTTAAATTTAGTTAAATACAATTGAAAAAAAAAATCAATTGAAAAATAACACCAGATACGAGGTATGTTTTAACCCTTACCGCTCCGTTGGCTCCGTTATAAGTGCGTCACGATGGACCCATCCGTTGTGGCAACGGATTTGACTGACAGCAAAATAGATTATGTGTATTCAAGGCGAATTGAGTAGTAGAGGTGGCGTTATTAAAAAACAGTTACAGCGATTTTGACAGACCCAACGTCAGCTCCCTTCGCAATACAAAACAAACAAAAGTAAGAGAAATTACATGTTTCTGAAAATTCAGTGAATGGCTTCGTAATATTGTAATTTTTGAGATTTAAACTAATCAAACTAATGAAAAGAAGTGCCGTGTGCTAAATTGTGAAAGCACAAATTAATATAAAACCTCCAAATTCAGTTTGTTTGCGTTTTTATGAGGATGACGTCGTGGCTAGGTGTGTGTGTGTGTATAACTTCTTCTGTTTGGTTGTTTCCATTGCATTCGCCTACTCTTCTTCTTCACAAACAAGTAATTCCACTTCCTTTTGTTTGTTTATTGATGGACTCTTACGACAGGGCGAATTCGGAAGACGCAATCTGTTCTCTATCATTCTTGTTTAGCAGTAGTATACTCGTATATCAACGTTGGGTATGTTCAACAATGCATTATAATGTGCAACATACCATTTCAGAGTGAGCAGTGCGTTCAAAAGTGCAAATATGGCAGTACTGCAAATGCAACGCGTTCTTAAACGTCATTTTTGTATCAAAAGTCGTGCATTATTTGCGGCAAAAATTTTCACACTGCCATTAAATACGCTAGTACAATGTCTGATGAAAAGTGGGTATTTAATTATTTATTTTAACTTTTAATACAAAAATTGATGAAAAATGCGATATTTAAACTTTATTTTATTATACTTTTCTTGGTTTTAGTGATTACTTTAGTACATCGGAGATAAAATTATTGCTCAGAGTCCGACTGAGCATGGAGAACATGTTTACGTCGGGAAGGAGGAAAAAGAGCGTGCTCTGGGCTAAGGTCGTAGATGAAGTAAAAAAAGTTAATAAAGATTTAAAAATAGATAGAAACATCGCCCAGCGAAAATTTTCTAATTTACTCATCACATATAAGCGAATAAAAAAAATACCAGTCTAACGGTTAGACGCGATAGAAGTGAAACCTTCCGTAAAACAAACTGAGAGAGAATGAGACGAAAGCAGCATTAGGAGCGGGATAATTATAGGTTCATTATAATATTGCTATAAAGTTCATATTTTATTTTCTTCATTTTATTGTTATTCATCCTCAATGTTTTCAATTTCGACACTTTTCTGCATTATTTTTCGGCATAATTGCGGTAAATATTTCAAAATGAAAATATTTACGAATATAAAAATACGGACGCAATACAGCACACGCGGTTGCTATTATGAGCGTCGTAACGCGTATAATACACAGACGTACTAACATACACGCAAACATTCGTAGGACGCTTGGTTTGAATTTTTTATACATATGTATGTATGCTATACTATGGCCTAGCCTATGTACGTACATACATATTTGTGTTCTGAACTTCAAGCAAAACAATGCTTATTAATATACACATATGCATCTACATACAACCGCACACACAGGCCACTCACTTTATTCCTGTAAATGCGTATGTCGTCCAAAGCTAAAATTCTATGCCTAGCGACTACAAGAACAAAATGCATTAATAGGCGCAGGCGTAGCGGCCATCATCCTAGTTGCCATAGCGCTGAACAGTCGCGGCGGCGCCGAACAGTTTCAACTATTGTACTGTGCAACAAAAACTCATCATCAAAAAATTGATTTATAAATTCGAGCTCATAGTTCTAAGAGCAAGTACTTTCATTCATAAAACGAGCCGCCCATATGCTAATTTTCTCGACAATTCGAAAATAGTCAATATTGGAATATTTCGCGTAGAATTATTTGCCAATATTCAATTTTTGTCAAGTCGAGTGCCCGCGGCTCCGTAAATATGTTTGCACCCATATATGTATGTAAATATATGTTTCTAAATGTTCGACAACCGCAGCTGCCTGTTCAAGGTTACTGTACATTAGGCCGGGTCGATTTGTGGGAAGGCAAAAAAATCGCCCATTGCTCTGTGAAAATCATATTCTAGGGATCAGAATAAGAAATTTTGCCGAAGGAACCATACCTCTAAAACAATTTCTGATGTCCCCCAATATGGGTCGAGCTTTTTAGTTTCTTTTCTATAACTCACATTCATTCATTTACATATGTTCTGACTAAATAAATTTCTTAATAATAAAAAATAGATAATATTATAAATAAATAAAAATAAAGAAAAAACATAGCCATTTAGCTGATTTTTTCATGTAAAGGCCAAAATGGTGATATTTTGAAATTGGGGGACATCAGAATTCGTTTTAGAGGTATGGTTCCTTCGGCAAAGTTTCTTATTTTGATCCCTAGAATACAATTTTCATAGAGCAATGAGCGATTTTTAAATCGACCCGCCCTACTGTACATGCAATGCTGTGCCTATGAATGCGCGCTGGATTTCTTGAGAAATTTTACCGTATGTTTTGCTGTGGCGAGGCACATATGTACATACACACAACATATATACATATATCCGCATATATATTATACATACATATATAAATTCACAAATTTAAATTGCTTATGCCATCCTTCTGTGTGCCTGGTAATGAAGCATTTTCTATACATACATATATATACGTATATCTCTTTTCTTCTTCTTTTTGGTGTCGCTTTTTCGTTTCATCGAGTCTCAAATCACTCCCAACGATTCTAAAGAAGTTTTCACTTCAAAAAGATATTAAACTTTTGATATTAAACTTTTGACAAGATATGTCCTTCTTTTAAGCTTTACACGGTTTTTTTTTTCTTAAATTCAATAAAAGACTATCGGTTTTTTCCTCACATACATCGTCCATGACCAAACTTAGTAACAATTCCATTTTACTGCACAGCGCGTTCATAAATGCAACAAATCTATTTGCAATGTTTCAACAAATCTACCAGTTGCTTGAATTGTCACATTGACAGTGCTGCCAGCGCTGCAAGTACTGCGCATTATAATGCGTTTCTGAACATAGCCGTTCTCTGCACTGACGACATAGCGAATTCGGAAGGCGCAACCATTTATTCTATCAAATTCTTTTGTTTGCATATTCTCGGAGCCGTATATCACAAGAAATTCGGAAGGCGCAATCTCTTATTCTATCATTCTTAAGTAAAAACAACTAAATTACAATGAGGTTTGTTATTGGTCAAATTTTCGACTACGAGCGCTTCTAGTACATAGATGACGTCAGACTTGACGTCAAAATGGCTCAAAATAAAGTAACAGTTTTGTGAAGACGCCAACTTTAGCGTGGGCAAAACGTAGCAACGTATGGTGTAAGTATGTTCAAAGTTTGTTTTTAATTAAATTTATGATGATTCCGCTTCTTCTATGAAATAATTAATTTGCTTAATTCGCGATCGGTTTTAAATTTAAAAATGAAACACAAAAATAATAATTATTGTATTAAGTTAAACCATTTCTTGTTTTAACATCGGCAATTTCTGTTAACAACTTCAGTTTATTTATGAATATACATATGTACATATATGAAATAGATTAACATTGTCCAAAAAATATTTTATTTACATTCAAATATTAATTTAAATTTATTTTTTAAACCGTTTGCAGATTGTTTCCGTTTAAGTAAAAACCCCTTTTTTGCTACCAATTTCAACAAAATGGGTTTAATTGTTTCCCTTTCTCACCCTTCTTAAGTTCAACCTTTTGTAAGGAAGTGTCAAAACTCTAACGTCACAAGTGATCAAACCTTTAATAAATGAATCAAAATTCTGTCCTGAAAAATAACTTTTTCACTTTACTGTCGCAATGCATATTCGAAAGCTTGCTCAATATGTTTTCTTAAAAAATTATTTGTAATGAGCAAGCCAGCTTTGTTCATTTCCTTAATATTGACTCTAGATGCCAGATATGGCCCATCATGGATGAGCTGGGTATTGTTAAACCATCCTCGTTCAGATGTGTTGTCCAAGATACCAGCTGGGCATCATTGCCTCTAAACGAAGTGCTTGGGATGTCATCCTGCAGCTTGTGAGTCGGTCAAATTCTAGATCCCCCAAATCTACTTCTTCTATCGGATACAGTTCCGGTTGACAATTTAGATTTTTAAGCATTAATCCTATATACAGTCAAATATTATATAATAAATTAAAAAAAAAAAAACTATAAATTATTTCAAGTACCGGTAAGAGGCGGTTGTGTTACTTCTATATCAGGCGGATCATCCTCTTCAACATTTTTGGAGTTGGACATCACGCTCTTGTTGTACCCCAGCAAATAAAGCCTCAGGCGGTGCTTGAACTCCTGTTGGTCGGGGTGATCATGTAAACCGCCTTTTGACCGGACAAGTTGGAAAAATTTCTCCAGTATGTTTTTATTGAGATGATTTGTCAACATATATTTGACATTAAAGCGAGCTTTAACTTCCTGCAGCATCATTCTCAACGCTTTATTTGTCTGAATGATTCCTAGAAGGAAAATATATATGAAAGTGTTGCAAAAACGTATATAAGTAATTTAATATTTTCGGATAAAAAGGTGAATATACCTTTTTGGAAAGGTAGCAGTCTAAATCTTCCCATCACCCTCATGTTTTTCATCAAATTGGTCATCTCATCAAGGATTTTGTCTTGTTCCTCGATCGCTAATCCATAAGCATGACACCGTGTCCTCGAGCCGGCGTGGGGCTCCTTAACATTGAACAAGTCAAACCAGTCATTCGTCTGAAATTATAATATAACGTGATATATAATATTATATTGAAAATATAAAAGCATGTATATATGCATATAGCAGTAAAAATACCAAAAATACATACTATTTTCAATAATCGGGAACATTCCCTCCAATTTTGCTCTCGCAGATGGCCAAAACTTGCTGCACTCGTGATAGCCTGTGCCACCGTTCGTGAAAACAATTCCGCAGCTATATTCACTTTTTGGCGTTGGGCTCCAGCCACGCTCAAATGGCTTACTGAAATCTTGTGAGTTATTGTCAAGTCTCCAGAAGTACACGACAATAACTCTGAAATTATTTCCTTTTTCACAGGTTTCTCCCTAATAAGAAAGCCTTGATCAAGGAAATGATTCCGCAGTAGTTTTAGCAAGTGGTGTACGTTGGAAAAAACGAAAACCTTTTGGTTATTGAAAATGAACCTGTAAAAACCCACAAGTGTTATAAGGCTAAATATATGCATATACTTATATATAATTCAAGTGCTGTGACGTACCACGGCTGGTCTTCGGTTACGCCTAATTCATAAAAAAGCGATCTATTCACACCCTCAAGATCACACACAACAGCAACAATGTTGTATCCACAACTGTGTGACTGCAACAAAATTTGTTGTATCAAATCTGCAGTCATTTTACGATCAAAGTCGTAAAAGACTGGCTGCTTCCACTTCGACATGAGACCTGAAATTACGAATTTAAAAAATGTTACGTTTAACAAAATTTTTCATTGTAATATTTACCTCTAAGCATCGCTACTTGGACATAATTGACGGTAGATAATGCTGAGATCGAGGAAACTTCGTAACAGTAAGACTTTCTTAGTTTCATTTCGTCGAAACTCAATACGCTTAGCTTATGTACTTCGTTCATATGTGTAGTGGCTGCCAACAAGCGGAAAACTGGTTGGATTAACCCACGCGAAAAAGTCAGTTTTTGGGCCCAACAATGCAGTGTTCGAACTGCAGGAAGTGGAAAGGATTGTTTGTACAGCAGCCTATACACTTTTGGCAGCATACAAACTGATGGACTGTACGATGTCCTCCTCCACCCAGTTCCAGCCTTTAGCTTGCGGATTTGGCCTTTTGTAAATAAAAAAACCCAGTTTTTCTTCTAGCTTTCTCATTTCGCAAGCCATGGATTCGATATGCTTTATCTGGAGATCGCATTGCCGCTTCAGACTTCTAAGATTTGCAGACAGTTTACCGTTTTCCTTTTGTAAAGTTGAATTTTCGAGCTTTAGGTCCGCTCTAGAATTAATTCCAATATAAGCTGTTATTAAAAATACGCATATAATTTTGAAATTAATAATTACTTACATTTCACTTTCTAAAACTTCATCTTCGTGAATGCTGCTGTCATACTGAAAGAAGCGACTAGGTGAAGGTACATCATAAACCACATCGTCAGCCGCATCATCGAATGCATCATCAACCACATCAACTGCGTCGTCTTCGCGCCGATTTTTCTTTTTGCATTCACTCAACTCGCCTTCAAAAAGCCACTTAAACATAAAATATTATTTCTTAATACGATCATTTATGGTACCTTTAGGTTGCTGAGACAAGTTAATCTTTTCCAGCGCCTGAGACTCTGCTGCTGGCTCATCGCAATTATAAATTGTTGGCACGGCACCGCGATTAAGTTTCAGATATGTGGCAAGTCCTAACGTTTTCGATTAAAAATTTATTGAATTAAATTAGAGAAAGTCATCTAAAAGTGTATATTATAAGGTATAAAAAAATATTATAAACGCACTTACCCATTTTGTACTGGCCAAGATTTTGGAAATCATTGTCCGTAAAGTGTTTCATGCAAACTACGCTCGTGTATAAGTTAAAGTGCTTTGTTTGCCGGCAAAATTCTACCCACTTTCCTGCCACGGCGTCATCAGCAGGACAACTAAAAAAACTGCATTTGGAGGTACTAAAATTTGTGCTTTTACAATTTAACACGCGGCACTTCATTTTTATTATTTTCTTTAATTTAAAAATTACAAATCTCAAAATCACAACATTACCAGTGAATATTTACAAACAAATAACTTCTCTTCCATTTGTTTGCATACTTGCACGCTGACGCAAGAATGATCAAATAAAAGATGCACCTTTCGAATTCGCTGTGACGTCAGGCAGAATTTACAAATAAAAGGAGGGGAAATTTCTTGAGAAAGAGAAGCGAAAGCAATAGAAACTACAAAACACGAGAAATTTACACACATATATACTCTTGCCATGGCGTCATCCGCCTAAAAGCGCAGAAAACTGCTTTTACAGGTAATTTTGTAAATCATGCTTTCACAATATAACACGCGGTACTTTGTTTTCATTAGTTTGCTTGGTTTAAGTGTCACAAAACATTAATACTGTACACTCACTGAGTTTTTACAAACATATACATAGTTTATCTTCCTTTTGCTTGTTTTGTACTATTATCGTTCATGACGTATCTGGTTGCCAAAATCGGGACAAATAAAGTACCAGTTTTGTATTCTGCATTCTGTTCACCTTGACAACTTTTGAAAATTTAAGGCTGGTTATATTTCACATACAAACATATCGCACCCTAAATACAAAAGGGGCACAACTCAAAATTTTCCACACTCGAGCTTGACTTGTTTACAGTAGCACAGAAAACAAACTATGTGACATATCACGCTGAAATTTGCCATGTAAGCTTATAACAGTCCTACCAAAAAACAAAAAATTTATTTTTGACATATGTCATCCGCGGACCGTTTTATTGATAACGTCTCGTTCATATTTGAGCTTCTGCTCATTTTGAGTTGTGACCCTTTTGTATTTAGGGTGCGATATATAAAAATCAGTATTTCTTAAAAGAATCGTATTAAATTCAGAATTTTTTTATTACAATAGTATTTATAATATAATAATTAATACAATAATATGCTTTTTATGCACATCTACAAAAATATTACTATTGCTATCACTGTATGTGAAATGCCACATAAAAAATTTTCAGTAATATCTAAATTATAAAGACTGCTAATTTTTCGTAAATTGAGCTAATTTTCAGGTAATCAAACTTATGCCAAATGCATTCAATAGGATTTTATCCGACAGTTTGAAATTTTTGCGAAGTTGCGCGGAGTATGCATAATTAGACCTTAATGGTAAAGAGGAAAATGCCAAATGTCATTTTAAATAAACAGAGAAGATAAAAAGTTTTTGTACGCTCGCAATTGCATATGTAGTGAAAGCAGAGAACGTTCTCTGGTAAAATTCGGGTAAACTTATTTAAAAATAAAAATTTTCGTCTTTTGCTGCAGTAATAACTCGTGTTATTGTTATTAGACGTGTAACTAAAATACTACTAAAATGTCCACAGCAACCGAAGAGCTAGTGGAGCGCGTTATTGAAGTAACGGGTGCAAGTACTGATGAGGCTAAACATTTATTGGGTGCTTGCAACAACGACGTAGAGTCAGCTGTTGCGTTATATTTTGAACAAGGCAGTGGAGTTGCTGATGCTGTGACCGCTGCCTTGCCAGCTGCCGATGATGAGGATAATGTTCGAGCACCCATTGCACCGAGACGTGAACAATTAATTGGGCCAGAAGACGATAATTTTCTTGCAGCGCCCTCATTGTCTACTGAGGGACGCATGCAACGCATGAACCAGCGTGTGAAAATATGCCCCTTTCGTGATTTTGCACGAGAAGGAGCTTTAATGGAAGAGCAAATGCAGGCAGATGCATCTGGACTAGCCTCATCATCAAACGGATCACATGGTAGACGTTGGGCTAGCACGCGAGCAGCTTCAATGATGACAACTGCTAATAGAACACTGCCTGCAGATTTAAAACCTTCGACTTCCTCACGTTTGGGTGATCTTTTCCGTCCCCCGACTGATATATCTTTTGCTGGTACCTTTCAGTCAGCACGTGCACGGGCAACAGCTCTTAGTTGCTGGCTTTTGGTTAATGTTCAAGATGACAATTTCAATTCACAGGTCCTCAATCGCGATGTGTGGGCGAATAAAGAAGTGCGCCAAGCCATCAAAAGACGTTTTTTGTTGTGGCAAGTGAGTATGGTTATACAAATATTAAATTAAAATTTTTATTATAAACAAATATTTAATACAGATTGATGCCGATACCTCAGAAGGCCGTCGATTTGCTACATTTTATCACTGCGATAATTTGCCATATGTGTGTGTTGTTGATCCACGCACAGGCGAAGAGGTATGGAAGTGTATAGATCCCAAAGAATCAAATGTCCTTTCTGGTTTACGAGAATTTATAAGTGAGCACAAAGAATTCTTAGATGATGGGACTGATGACAGTCCTTCCACTTCCAAGCGCACTATAACCGTATCGGATGATGAGCAGGAAGTCGAAGGAAGTTCTGAAAAAAAGAAACGTTTAAAATTATTGGATCTTACTGAAGAGGAACAAATTAATTTAGCCATACGGAATTCTATGCGCGAAAATGGTAGTACAAATGGTAAAAGTAAACGCAAAAATACCTCCAATAATATAGACAGTGACGGGTATAATGATGCAGATGACAGCAGTGAATTTGAGTCGATTGAAGAGTTCGGCGATGATGATAGTAAAAGCGCGTTTGATCATATGAAAAATTCCTATGAAAAGCACCTCGGTAAAGACACAAATGAATTAACTGCTCTTAGATTGCGTTTACTTAATGCCGAAGGCAATGATGAAGTGGTCCAACTGCGTTGGCCCTCAGATACACTCTTGAAAGCGCTGCGCCTCTATATTGGCGAAAAGCACTCACATGTTATTAAAAATGGCGGAACATACAAATTGATTTGCGCGTTCCCTCGGAAAACGCTTGAGGCGGAACATGATAGTTCTACTATAAAGGAATTGGGTTTACATCCATCAGCAAATTTACATATAACATTAGATGAGTGATCATGATATTTATCAAGCGAGCATTATTATTATTAATTAAATGTAACTCAAAATACATACATATATAATTAAGATTACACCAACAAAAACTTGTTAAAAAGTGTTTCGTTTCTCAACTAAGGATGGGCTAGCTTTGAACAATAAATTCTTTGATATTAAAAAGTTATGAGTCTTAAAAAATTTAAGACTATTACAAGGGCTTTAGCGTACGTACGAGTATATTAAAAAAATTGAATGGATTCATCAGTTTTATGAATTTGAAGCAATTGAACATTTGGAGATCACATACATAGGTTTATTAAATAGTTATATATTTGTGTAGTAAAGTCGGTTATTCTATAGGAGAAGGGTAAAGGATGTAATATCACGATTTATAGAAAAATTAAATACAAATAATTCAAGAAGAAATATTTCTTAAGTAAACATTTTGGGTCAGACGATTTGATGATTCATCGAATCTCTGTGATCGATAAATCTCAACAATCATTAAACTAAAACAGCTGATTGCGCGCGGGAATACTCTCTTATTTTTGAGATGCTGGAGCGCAGATAGCGTTGAAGTAAAAACAAATAATAAAATCAAAAATACCATATTTTTACATGAATATGCAAGTATACAAGCAATAATACAAAAAATATGCATATACTTTTTTAAGAGAACACCAGGAGCGAAATTCAAGATTTATATATCAAACGGTAAAAGGAAGTGACTTCTGTGAGTGTGTGTAGCTCTGTGAAGGAATGTCGGGGAAAGTATCTGCTGCTGCAGCAGCTGAGCTGGAGTCGGTTGAGTGCGGTCGATTGTGTGAATTTAAAGGCTTCTTGAGTGACTTAGTGCGGGACTCGGTGAGTAATGCCGCAAACGTTGGCGATTCTGCACGTATCAGCATATCGCGCACTAGCAACGAAACATACCCTGTGTGTTCACAGGAGGTGCCTGCTGAAATAATTATGACCGTATGGAATCATCTTCAATTGAAGCGTTGCCCCCGATTTTTCCAGCTTCCCATATTGCGTGCTGTTGCTGCAGAAGTTGAAGAGGGTTGTCGCAATGCTAAGGACTGCGAGTGTAGCGCCAGTGCAAAACAAGATCAAGGCGAAAAGAATCCGTCAACTGAACCGGGCATAGTTTATGATTTGCTAAAATTACAAAAATATGTTGTAAATAACTTGGAAAAGATGCTAACACGTCTAACTGATAATACTGAGGCAGCTAACTTGCAAAATTACGCAGAAAAAGGTGCACTATGCGCTAATGGAGCAAATTGCACATGCAAAGCAGAGGAAGCCCCTTCCCTACCTGTTTACACTGTTGGCCACGTCAAGAATAAACCACGCAAAATGGAGGACCGCCATGTGTGCCTTGAGCGCTACAGTGATCTGTACCAATTGAAACAACCCTACAGTTTTTATGGAGTATTTGATGGACACTCGGGTCCGTTGGCAGCTAGTTACGTAACAAGCCAACTGCCATACATATTAGCCCAAAGTCTGAAAGGCACCGCCTATGATCTGAATGATATAAAATCTTATCGAGAAGCTTTTGAGCATTCATTTTTACAGGCAGATAAGATGTTCTCAAAAAAAGTAATTTCCAGTGGTACAACTGCCGTTTGTGTACTATTGGCGCATCGTGTGGCACCATTGTATGGTCATTTATACGTCGCATGGGTAGGTGATTCCAAAGCGCTACTTGTAAGTCCAACGGTTAGCTTGCAATTAGTGAAACCACATAAACCAGACGCGCCGGATGAGCGGAAACGTATTGAAATGGCAGAGGGTGGCGGCACTGTAATGTATGTGCAAGGACAATGGCGTGTCAACGGCATTTTGAATGTGTCGCGCTCCATTGGCGATTACTCAGTGGCGCCAGCCATTGCAGAGCCAGATTTTGTAGATGTTTCGCTGACAGCGGCGCACGATTTCATTGTTTTGGGTACAGATGGATTATTCGATCACGTATCCGAAGCTGTGATAGTGGAAACGATTTATAAGGCCTTAACGGATAAAGAGCAAAAAATCGAAAACATTCCAAAACTTCTTATAGAATTAGCAAAAGAGGGTGACTCCCAAGACAATATTACAGTAGTTATTATATTTTTGAAAAATCGACCCGATATTGTCGAAAACTTTACAAGAATATAGTTTAAATTTTTGCAGTCAAGTGGAAAAATAGACGCTAACAAAGTTTTAGGGATATCAGCAACAGCGAATATTTAATGCTAAACATAGCATATACATACATATATATAATAGTACACCATATTTAGCAGATTTTATTCCTACACCACCAAAACCTTTTATTGCAAACAAAAATGCTTAACGAGTTCAATTTCGTTTTAATTTTTGTAAATAAATAGGCTTCTTTAAACGCTTTCAAGTGCTATTGTTGTCGCATCCTTAAATATTTGTGCCTGCAGCAAATTGGTATAAATTTGCAAATTTTTTCAAAGCGCAACAGACGATCAACTGTGCGCAACGCTCGAGAAAAGTTCAAATTTTTAAACACAGGTTTATATTTACAAAAATAAAAGTACTAAAATATTACAATGTAATTTTAACGCTAGCGCAAGTTTACATAAAATAGCGAAACACTTTTAAATTAATGCGGATGTGTATATTTTTTTTTTGTAGCTCATTAACTGTATGCGAGTATACATTTTTAAAGAATTACAAATCCTAATCAATGTTATCGATAACTGTTTAAAATGCATGCACGTATGCATACATGTCTGCTGTACGAAAAATTTGTAGAACACTTACAATATAACGGCTAATTGTTATTCAATGCAGATTTGTGTTTGTTAAATCAATCTTTATATTTTACATATTATCCTAGAAAAATCTTTGTATGTTGAATGAAAGTAAATACACCTAATACCACAAAAGTATCCAGTTTTCGCCCACTTCAATTATGTACCTACACGAAAGTATATTAAATTAAGAAAATTTTAATATTTTTACCACGCAGATGTACGTGTATAAGATAACAATTAAAATAAAACACTATACTGGAAAAAAACATTGTTTTTAAATAAATTTAAATTACAGAAATTTATTTCTTTGTGCTACTAACTTTTTTAACAAATTATTACTGCACCGATGAACAATTTTAAATCTATGAAATATAAAGGTACATACTGATTTAAGCCTAGTAACTAATTCACTCTTAATCCGCACCTGGTGGCGCCGGCTCCGCTACGTTTTGATTAGCATTAGGAGGTTGTATCCGTGAAGGTTGTTCCATTTGTGTTGGTGTTTGAAAAGCAAGTGGGTTCGGCACATACACAGTTGGGGAAGGTGGGGTCATTTGCGGTGGAGGCATTGAGTGTCCCATTGGGGGAAGCAATGGTCCTTGTGGTGTAGCTATTGGCATTGGAGGATGTACATATGGATTGAATTGTGGTGGTCTTGAAGGCGGCGTACAATACAATGGACGTTGGTACTGGAATGGCCCAGAATATGGTGAACGGTAACCGTGTGACGGGGGCCTCGGTTGATATTGTTGATTGTAATGTGAATGCCAACTGCTGGTGCTATGATGTGGTTGATAGCTGTGCGGCGCATACGGACGCGGTGCGAACCGTTCATGCCTTTTTTGATAAATACCTGTTTGAGCACTTCGCCTACTACTACTGGGACGTTCGTTTCTTTGCTGCATTTCCGCAGCACTTACTGATTCACTGAGATTGCGTCCTCGTTTCATAGGATAATTGTCTTTATCATCATCATCATCATCATCATCCTTTCCATCATCTTCCTTAGTGCTTTGTCGACGATTTTTGCGCAATTGCTGGCGTGCTTCCCGCTCTTCCTCATCGTCGGAATAATCCAAATATCGTGGTGGAGGTTCTATATCATTCTCCCAAGAGGCATCCGATCCACGCATTTTCATAAGACTCGAAAGTATTACATATTGTGTATATTCGGTTTTCGGGGCCACATAAACTACATCACCAATATTTATATTTTTTTTGTGTATATCCTGGTTTGTGTTGAAACGTACACAATAGATTGGATCTGCTACTTGACCCAAGACATCAAACACTTCTCCCAAAACACGTTTGCCTTTGTCTAGGAAAAGTACTGTGTCCAAATCGAGCAGAATTGAATTTGGTAAGGCGCTCACCAGCAATAATTGATCTACAATAGAGTGAACACGCCCCAATTCCGTACACTCCTCTGCTGGCACTGAAATTTGTAGGTCCTGAATCGGCGGCAAATCATCAAGCAGCATTTCGCCTCGAACACGTGGCGGTTGACGACGACCGCCTTTTTTATTATCTTTGCCATCCCCTTCACTATAGTCATCATCATCATCAGCATCATCGTTTTCATCATTATTTGTTCCGATACGTTTTTTAATGACTTTAGCAATTTTTGATAAATATTCCGTTTCGGATTCAGAAGCCGACGAAATGGTTTCGCTTGAGTCCGAGTCTATTTCAACAACCTGTGAACGATAGTTTTTGTTGGCGTCAGTACGCACTTCAACTACTGACTCTGTTTCCGACTCGCTCGAATCACCTTCATCAACATCGGAGCCATACTGCGAGAGCAAACCAAGGCTAGATTGTGCGCCTGCAAAGTAAACATAAAATTAGTTTTTTTTAAGTATATTTTAAAATAAATATGAGTTAACCTTTTATAGGTGAAACCTCTGCAGTAATTACTTGCGACGATAAAGATTTATCGTTTACTAACTGTGCCTCAGTAGATTTATTAACCATTTCCGCTTGAGTTACGTCCATTATTTCAATTATATCGGCATCTGCCGCTATAACGAGATCATTACTGGGGCCTATTCCTGTTTCCGCAACTACTGAAGTAGCACTACTGCTGTTAGCCTCATTAATGGACGGCAAAAGTTGAATAACGGATTCAATGACAACTACTTCTTTGCTGGTAGGCCTTCCACAGCTTCCTTCAGTAATTGTTTCTCGGTTTAATTCTATTATGCTGGAGGTACTTATTACTGACTCTGGTTGCAGTTCGCTCTCTACATGCATATCAGTTACTACTTCGTTCGAAGCTTTCTCTGTTATTGTGGTTGCACACTTTTCCAATGTGCTTTCATCATTGTTTGGCACTTTTTGAATTTCACCATCACCTTTTAATTTGTTTATGCTGGAGGTACTTGTGGCTGACTCTGGCTGTAGTTCGCTCTCCTCCTGCATATCAGTTACCACTTCTTTCGTAGCTTCCTCTGTTTTTGTGGCTCCACACTTTTCCAGTGTGCTTTCATCTTTGCTTGGTACATTTTGCATTTCCCCATCACCTTTTGTATTTTTTTCTGAAGCGCACTATGATTAATTTTTGTATCTAAAACTAAAGAATGATAAATACCTGTACCTGTATCAAGTGGTGCGGATAGTAACGCATTTTGCTCAGATTGAATATTGCTTTCTGTTGCAACTTCGGTAACAGCATGTTGGTTGGAGTCAATCTCTGTCTCCATATCAATTTTTCTGAGGACTGTCGTCAGCAGAAATGTCTGTGTTCAATACTTCTGTTGCAAGTTCAGATTCTCAAATCTCGCAGCAATGCTTGTTGTTTAAAAAATATCAACTTGTGGATAAGAATTCAAACGAGATAACTAAACGCGTGTTCCTTAACATAGAGATGATAATGACCATATCAACAAATAATCGATTACGACCGTTGATCAATCCGTTGGCGCAACGGATCCATAGTGAAAATCATATAATTCTTAAAGTCGATAAAGTCAATTTATTAACCCACCCATGCAGTTCTCATTTTTGGCGAAAACAATTGATGTGTGCTCAATTTTTTTTCTATGACACGCAATGCGCAAATTACTCTGTAATTTGTAATTTACTTTTGCAGCTCTTCTTCATGTTCTTTCTCTGTATTAGTATTGTTTCTCTTGGTAGATTTCAAGAAAATATACCTATAATGCTTTTGAAAAACATAAAAAGTCGTGCTTGATCGAGGGATTTTGTTTTTCAAAAATTTCGATTTTTTTTAACAATTGATTGTCGGTTTTTTTTCTCGAAAATCTGAAAAATATTCCCTGAGGCCGCCATATTGTTAATTTTGAAAAAAAGGAGCTTCGATCAGGTACAAGATTATCTATTAAAAAACTAATTTCTCGGACAACGATTGATTTGAGATGTATTTCCAAGGACTTGTGATGATCACCGCAAGGGACTTGGAGAAACAGGCTCCACACAAACAGCGATAACTTTTATCATTTTATTTTGTTTTTGAAATTTTGCTAGAGTCAAGTCGAAATACGATGTATTTGAGCTAAGTTTTTATTTTTGTAAAATAAAGCAATTGACTAGCAAAACAAAAAAAAAAAAAATTGAAACTAACCCTTTAATGTCACATAAAAGTATACAATTTTATACTTACCATTTACGTGCATACATATTTGTATTTTACCGACAAGTTAATCACAATAAGTTAGGTTAACAAAAATTTAAGCCTTTTATTCATTATTTATTCAATACAATTTTACGTCCACCAGTTGAAATTTCAAATATTGTACTTGCAAAAACAAAATACCTTCATAGGTACTTTGCCACCAACTATTGTCAAATGTTCTTTAATACAATAAAATCTATAGAAGAGACCACCATGTCTTTCCTCACGCACCTGAGGCGGCCATAAATTTATTTTTCTTGACGAAGACAAAAATATTTGATAAACGGTGAATTTATATGCTGAGTGGCCGCAGTTAAAAATTTACTTTGAAATAAGAGCGCGCGGCTTTTTGTGGCATGTAGGGTATCTATGCTTACAACACATTTTGCTAATAGCAACAAATGCGAACTATTGATCATTCTTAGCAAATCGCACGGCGAATAGAATACTAAATATGTCGCCTTCCGAAAACCGCTACTTTATTTTCCAATTAGTCGGCAACCAAGTAACATGAGCGAAGGCTGCGTTGATGTTTTTCCTATTTCACCTACATAATCTTAGTTTTTTTATAAACAAACCTCGGTCATAATCTCATTTAAGTCAACAAATCAGCTGATTCCGTCAAAATTTCTTTGAACCGATGTTGGTCACATGTCTGACATCTGTTCATCGTGCGTCTCTATAATTCTTCCAGATGGTTTACCTTTCTTATTGATTAAAAACGAAACTCACAACATACAAAATAATATTTATTCGAGATTGTCACACTACCTTATTACTTACTCAATGCTTCAACAGTTGATATTTTTCAAACGGCTCAACTAACTTTGAAACTAACTCCAATTTGAAACGTATCTGAAAAGATTTTCCTGCCATTGCTTTTCTATAAGGAATTCTGTTTTTGACCATGAACTAATGCCATTGTTTGTAATCAATATTTACTTGAAACATTGCCCACTTAAAAGTTTTCTTTTTCACTTTTATTTGGCATTTTAATATCGTAATATTAACATAGTAAATATTTCATACATTCGCAGAGGCTTCGCAGCAAATATGTAAAAGAAAATTATTTAAATTGAGGCGCAGAAAAATTATCTTGCCACGCCAGTAGTTCTTGGATTTTATCTGTAATTTACTGCCACAGTTGGTTACAAAATATTGACGTGTGAATTTCGTAACAAACTGTGAACATATCAATTGAAACCAAATTGAATTTACATATATTTTATGCTCTATATGTAGATTAAAATTCCACTTTCTAAAGTCATTAAAAGTGCATAAAATAATTTGAATAAATCATTTTAAAAGGCTGGTCGTCCGACTGTTTGAATTAAAATTATACGGAAAGCGCTTCGCCTTTATTTTGTGTAAGCAGAATTAATTCCAAAAATTGTTTACAATAAATGCGTTGAGACTGCATAAGAACTGAAATATAACTATAAATAATTTTCATATGTTTTTTGTATATAACTCTATAACCAAGGATTCTCGTCTGCGCTTGTGGATGCGTGTATACCACTGCTGCCGCTCTCAAGAATTTCGCGCAACTCCTCATCATCTATTTCCATGGGTATAGTAGCGGCAGGAACATTCACAGCATTCTTATCCGCGATGCTAGCTGTGCTTTGCGATGGTAATTGTATTTGGGGTATTGACACTGGTTGTTGAAGCACTTCTGGCACGGGTACACGATGGTTGGCTGGCGGAGCCAAAGGAGGTAGGCCCACTAATTGAGGAAAAAAGTGCATAATTTTTAAAATAAGGCATATGTACGAATTCACTTACCATTTGACATGCCCATTGCTTTACGTAGGCTATACGGATCAACAACAGCCGATGGTGGTAATTTCTTTGCAACATCACTGAGTTGTTGAGTAATTTGGTGTGCTAGATGCACTTCTTCGGCACTAGCTTGCGGTACATAGGCCAGGTGTTGCGGCAGTGGCTGAGAGAGTCGTTCATGTTGCGTGGCGCGCAGTTTCTCTATCAAATTTAGATTATTGCTTAAATGCTCCTGAAGACGCCGAGTCAATTCGAAATTTTTCATTTCTGCCTCGATATTATCAAGAAAGTCTATATCGATACCAAGATCTTTCAATGTACGTAAGCGATTGAAATCAATGCGAGTATTTTTGTACTTTTCATATTCTTCTTCGATTTGCTCCCGAGATTCTGAAGTTGTATTTACAGTTTGAAGTCCACCAAAGCCACCGCATGCGCTAAAACACTTGAATACTTCATTTTGTTCATGGTTTTGTACTTGCATATCGTAAAGATCGGACATTGTTTTGCTATGCTCGCCAGTAGTTAGCATGTCCAATAAACCATTGGCTAGCATCGATGCATAATTGGAGTCGTTGGTGAATTGTAAAATGCTCTCTGCATATTCTGTGCTTGTAGCATCACCTGGAACATAAAAGAATATGAAGTGATTTATTATTGATTAGGTTCCCTATAAGATTTATTACTTACCATAGGTACGCATTACCAACTGTGTTTCTTCTCGGCTTAAATTTGAAAAACGAGAGTCAAAACTTGGCGCGAAAGATGCAAAGGCGCCATAATTAAGTGGTTTCACCATTTTTACTTCATTCCGCTTGTCTTCTCGTGAAGAAAGAAGTTGCCCTGAACCAGACTGCATTTTGCCTACTAGTTCACCAAGGCTAACTACCTTTTCTGGGCCTTCGTTCTCATCTTTAATTAACACATTTAGGGAAGTGGTGCCATCTCGGTTTTGTCGTAAAAATCCCATTCTATGCGCTTTCTCTTTTGCAGAAAGCCGCTTTTTTGCAGCCCGGGCCGCTCCTTGAACTTGCGCTAGTATCTCTTCGGAGGTGAGATCGTCCACATACGGTTCAAAACGGGTTTTCGGCTCATTTTCCAGTCGAATTGCACGCCGTTTCTCTTCCTCTTCCAACTGGGCAGGAGTTGGTTCTTCGGCACCTGTTGAAGCACCCTCATCTGCCGAATCGATGGTAGCGTGATGGTCGTAATTACCGAAATCGCCGTGTATATCGAAGCCTAGCTCTTTCGCCGTGAGATCTCGCATGTAACCCGATAGTGGTTTCAGGCTACGCATTAGATTTTCAGGCAAGAGGTGTTTGGTGCCCACTTGAAGTAGCCTTTTTGCGGCTTTATGATAAACCGTATCGACATGATTATAGCGGATAGCATTCTCGCACATTAACTTAAAATCGTCAGTAAATTCGGTCAAAGTGCCGTACTCACTATCATCTATTTTCTGACGTATCGTTGAGAAATCCATTGGTTTAGTAATTATTGATGAATAACCAGGAGCAATATCATCGGTGACAGGCCAAGCGAAGAATTGATGCGGATCTCTTTTTTCCAGAAAACGCAATAAATGGTCTAATAACTTGTTCAATGGTGACTTTTGCTGTTTGAGTTTTAGTACACAAGTTCGAGGCTCTCGGCCTGATTCGCTTGATGAACTTGGTGTTTTGGGTGCTTCCAATGCTTTAGGTGTTAACCCTGCCAAAGAACTAGCTCCACCCGGCGTCGAAGCTGCAGTTGAAGCTGAGGGCGATGGAATAAGGAGCTACATATTGAAATAAAGGAAACAGCATATAACAATTATATTGAAATATATCCAAAGCATTTGGTGCTTACATCTTGTAGGGGTTTTGTTGGACTGACCGCTTCTATAACACCAGCACCTAGCGATGACGATTGCATTGATGAAGACGCTGGTGAATCCAAGAGCATATCATCAACTTTTCTTGGCACAATGGGCTTTGACACTGGTCGGCAAGAGGGTGAGTTATCCGTTGTAATACCAGCATATAGAAGTATATTTTCTGGCAATGGTTGCGAATCTCCATCTTCCATAAAGCTGAAACCATCTTGACTTGAGTCACCATCCAGTGTCGGTTGTGCTATATTTTTCGGACTGCGATGTACAAAAGGCACTGTCGTGACCGTAGCTGGTGCGATTTCTTCTAGCTTACTGTCTTCATTTGGCACCTCGGCAGATGCATCATGCCCTTCGCCACCGCTTGCTTGCTCATGACGCTCGCCACGGTGCCGCTTTTCTTTATGATGTTTGTGCTTCTTTTCCCGATCCTTCTTTTTTTTCTTCTTCTTGGATTTTTTATGCTTTTCCCCGTGATAGTCTTCAGGATGCTCATCCTCAGCCATCGGGCTACTTGGTGCGGCAGACATCATTGCCTCTGCAGCGGTAGGTGGACCGGCAAGCGGAGAGTCACCACTGTATTCTGGGGTGGAGTTCGAGCCAACTTTTAAAATTAGTTTCAGACCACGTTGCAGTTGTGTAGGATCCATATTATTGCTATATTCTAAATAGGAAAAGTTTTAATAATTCAGCTCAATTAAGCGTAAAAAGCAGTGTAACCTTCATATTTCTCTCGTCGCTCAGATTTGTGTTTCTTGTGCTTTTTTGAAGAGCCCATCTTTTTGCGTTAAATAAGCAAAACTCCTTTCCTTTTCTGATAGTAATAAATAATAATGCTGCTTGTGGGTAAATAATACTACTAAAAATGTCCTGAACCAAGACGCTTTCCCATTACCGCACGTTTGTTGTAAAATTTTTGACAGTTTTCTCCATTTTTTTATTTTATGCCAGCTAGCTTTTCTTATTTTTTACAGTATCAAACACAGGGTTGCATTTGTCAAAACATTACTCTACGGTTGCAATGGTATCATAAAACGTTATTAGATTAGTTTTAAACGTTTATTATACAATTGCGCATAAAAGTACTTTCACAGGGAAATATTTAGTATAATGTTTATCGCTTTGAAAAAAAGGTTAAAAGGGGGGGAAAGAGAGGTGTATCCCCATCTTAAAACTGAAAACCGCACCTGCCGGAGGCTTATAGTTTTTAAGTAATTTAATGTTAAAGTTCTGTAATTTAGCGAAAAGTTGGCGTTGCCATAAACTTGAAATAAAAACAAAGTAGGTATGCAGGGATGTTCAGTGGAAGCAGGTTCATTGTAAAACTGCAGTATTTTTTTGCTGTAATTTAAAATTGCAAAATATTTTTAAAAATAAAAACATACAACTCATCGAAACTTAAAAACAATGATATTAAGCGTATCACAAAAAATTATAAAGTAATTAAAAGCCAAAAATTACGGTTTAGTGTATTGCTTCGATCAGTTTTACAAACGGGTCCTCATGCCTTTTATAAACAGATTTTCTCCACAAAAACTCGATTGTCATGCATGCAAAACAAATAGGGTGGTCGTAGTTGTCTTTATTAAAAAACTCGTTCCTTTCAAAAAAATAACCCTCAGCAGTCCAACTCCGGCTACGCAATCCACAGTATTTTTGGCGTAGAACTCCTTTCCGTGTTAAAACCATTGAACGCGAAATTAAAATCATATGGGTGTATGTAATAAGGAGGCATTAACGGATTTAGAGTTAACCACGAAAAAATAGGTAATCTACATATATGTGAACGTATTACAAGTGCAAGGGTGGCCGCCGTAGCCGAATGGTTGGTGCGCGACTACCATTCGGAATTCACATAGAGAACGTCGGTTCGAATATCGGTGAAAGCACCAAATTAAGAAAAACATTTTTCTAATAGCGGTCGCCCCTCGGCAGGCAATGGCAAACCTCCGAGTTTATTTCTGCCATGAAAAAGCTTCTCATAAAAATATCTGCCGTTCGGAGTCGGCTTGAAACTGTAGGTCCCTCCATTTGTGGAACAACATCAAGGCGCACACCACAAATACGAGGAGGAGCTCGGCCAAACACCCAAAAAGGGGTTACGCGCCAATTATATACATATATATAATAATAAATATATATATATATATATATATATATATATATATATATATATAATTATATATATAGATATAAGTGAAAAATGTATGCAAAATTTATATTTGTACTCTATATAAAAAGGAAATAATTAAAAAACTAATTCTTTTATTAAAATTGAATAAAAAAAAACCAAGTGCAAAATTAACCTCATCTTGGACTCAATCGTTAAAATAATTATATGTGGATATATTCTACGGAACGTTTACTGTTTGATACATGCATGACTGCATATATATAGGGGTTTTCAATAGGTGCGCTTCAACTTTTTTCCGATAGGGAGGGCGAACGACGCAATATTTTTTATTTTGCGCTTGTCATTTGTAAACTTCATTTAAATTTTCATCATGGAACGCTACACACTTGAGCAACGATTGCAAATCGTGCAAATTTTTTATGAAAATAATCGTTCTGTTGCTGCTACTTTAAGAGCATTACGGCCATTTTACGGTCCATTTAACAAGCCGTCCCGTTTTGGGGTTATGTGAAGTCATTGGTCTACAGTATAACAAGCCGGCGACGATTTGTGAGCTCAGAGCCAATATTGAACGCGAAATTGCTGGAATTTCGGCCCATTTATGCAAAAGAGTAGTCGAAAATTGGGTTCAACGATTGGACTTCGTAAAACGTGCACGCGGTGGCCATGCAAAAGAAAGCGAATTTCATACTTAAATGTATATGTTCAAACTCGATAATAAAAAAAAAAATTAGTTAAAAAAGTCAAACCGTTTGTGTTTTATTCAAAAAAAGTTCAAAAGTTGAAGCGCTCTTACTGAAAAACCCTATACTTCCTGTTCATGTCAGTGCTACTAACTACGTACAAAAGACTGTGCTGCCAAGCGAATGACAAAAGCCAACCGAACATAATCAACAGTGTTTCCTGAAATTTTTTTAAATATTTGTAATTTCCTTGCTTCTTTTGCCAGTCGTCAATAGGGTCAACTTTTCTGAAATGCACCCTACAAGTCGAATCTATTAAAGGTGGTATCGGTAAATCAGCTGATTTATTTTTTTTTTCTTTTGCCGTGCCATGTGGCTGTCAGCCCAGAGTGAAACACGGCGAATTCATTCCTTGTTTTCTACTTTGCCAATACTTTTCTTTGACAATCAAAGGTATAAAACTTTGTTGTTGGTCTAGTGCCACCACCTTTAATGAATGCGCCTTGGTACCCTACTAATGTACTCCTTCCGCGACATCGATATTCACCACTACAGTGAACCCTGTTGGTGAGCATGTTGGCAAACAAAAAATATATTTTCAGTGAGCGGCTAGCGACATGTCAAGGTGGATTTATTAAGGTGACAGCATTTACCCAGCTGAATTTTTCGCCGTAGGTATGGCTTACGTCAAAATGATATGATGATTGTTTGTATGTATTGGTATGTTTACATTCGTATGTTTACATTTGCTTGCTGATTTTGACGTGATGCTTGGACCAAACGCAACAACAAATACATGTAGGGTTTTATTTATATGTGTTTGCTGTCACCTGTAATAAATTCGCCTTGCGACATGTTCATCGTTTGTGGTGTGGTGCGCGAACATTACATTAAAAACAAAAACAACTATCTCATTTTGAGTTGATGCTTGAAGTGTTCACATTGCGGGAAAAAATCAGCTCTAACCAGAAATTAATATTGCGGTGAATTAAGTGCTCAAAAAACGAGATAGCATTGTGGGAAATAAAAATTTGAGTGCCGCCATAATTTCTGAACATGTTTCTACTACTATTAAGCCGAGCTATTGGGGTGAGCTATTTTGTGAGCAAATTTGAAGTCCTCGTATATTTGTCTTGAGGCAAGGAATCTTAACGTAACGAAAAACCTCTCGTTTGGCGTAATCGTATCTTGAATTAATGAATTTTTTTTTAACAATTGCAGGCGTTACCAATTCGAGAATGTAGTTATAAAATTTTTATAATTTTTTCTTCTTCTATTAGCTAATCATTTACTTTCTTTCCATTTTTCTTTTTAACCCGGTATAAACAACAAAAATTACAATCGCATCATTCGCTTGTATCATATCTTATTTTATAATAGCAGTCCAACAACACTTTTATGCCTTTTTCGATACAGTATTACCTTCATATCCAGTTCGCACAGATTCTAATGCTGTAATCTAGAACTCAATAATGCTGCTAAAGGGTAAATTCAAAACTCTCTGTATTTAAAGTCAATTTCTTACAGATTGCTTAAAATTGTCAATTATAAATTAAGATACAGTTAAAGGAAAGTTATTAAGAAAACGAAAAATAATAATTCCTTAAAATACAGAATAAAACAAAGAGAGAAAGAAACTCATCTTTAGACATTTAGAAATCTAGCTAAATTCACGAAGAGTACAAGCCAAGGGTGCATTTATTTCATAATTAGTCTAACAATTGCCTGGCTAGCAGTGGTAGAACTTGCGCAGGGCCCTCAAAGCAACAAGAAAATGAATGCCTTCCAGCACTTTTAATGATTATAATATCAAAGGACGGCGCACAGTGGTCAAGTAGCCCGACGTTTTGGTCAGAAAACAATAAGTCAAAGAGAAATAGTACGATTTTGATGAAATTTTTACATATAGGGTTTTTTGTGTTGCTGATTCTGAAAATGAAATCAGAATTTCAAAATTCAAAATGGCGGACCCAAAATGGCGGACATTTTTCGCGAAAAGTGTTCAGATTTTACTAAAATTCACATTACCAAGGTTTTTGGGGTCGCTGATTGTGAATAGAATTTCAAAATTCAAAAAGGCGGACCCAAAATGGCGGTCAGTTTTTGCGAAAAGTTTTCAGTTTTTACTGAAGTTCACATTGCCAAGGTTTTTGGAGTCTTTGATTTCGACAGTAGACGTACGATTTTCAAAAGAATATGCCACATTAAAAGGGGGGCAAATATATCGTGAAAAATAATACACTTAAACTGAAAGTGACGTATCATACATTTATTTATGAAATTAACTTAAATTTTAATAGGAAGAACATACATTTATTCATATCTCCTCGTCATTGTTCACATCAAGGATGCTGTCTGAAAACTTCATTAATGTATATACATAAATTAATATAAATATATTTATATTAATGTAAATTTATGTAAACTATTCACCGTTACGCTCGTTGAATCGTTCAACCAGCTTTTAGTATTATCCAGGAAACGATTTTTCGTACTGCGGCATTTTTCCATTTCTTTTTCAAAACAGAAATAACTTTTTGATTTTTCTTCGATAACATATGAAGGTGTTGCGTCGTCCATTAGTTTATTACAGATAATTTGTATTAAATTATCAAATTTTTCTGACAGAAAAACATCATGGATGGCATCAAATATTTTCCTCCTTGTCCATGAAAAAATGTTTCTCTTGAATCCTACTAAAAAAAAAAAAATACTTTAAAATAATAATTTAATTACCATTTAAAAATACTTATTATATTAATTATTTTATTATTATTATTATATGATTTTTTAATATTATCAAAACATGATTTTTATCACTCTTTTGCATTTATTAATAATTATTTATTGTTTTAATAACAATATTCACTATAGAAATTGAGATAAAAGTAGAAATAAACACTCTGCATATATTACATTCATTCCTAACATTTCCCAGGCATACACACAAATAAAACCAGTTTCGCTCGCCCCCCGCGGCTCAAATGCCCCAACACGCGCTTCAAGCTCGGCAGCGACCTGCTGCAAAGAAAGCGTATTTTTGACGAGCGGGGATAGCGCGGGAGCAAGATCTAAACGGATTCGAAATCTGTATACTTTTCTGCACTAGGAAACGTAAATATCTCCGCGGCAATTCGTGGCAATAAAAATAATTATCTACGAGAAGAAGTGCAATTGAAAAAAAAGGTGAAAAAAGGCTTGTACTGCGTCATTAATATTGCCTCTAAAAATACAACAATATGGTTACAGTAAAGTATTTTCGTAATGCACATACCTTTCCGAACAACATCCATTTTAGTTTGCCCTTTTTCATTGAAAAATGGTGAATCTGCAACTATTTTTGTGTGGCGTTCGAAAACGTGCATGCGTACTGTCTCGCGCGAGTCCCGACCAATGACACTTTTGAGCGTTCACCACGGAACATCTGTTCAATGTAAACATCTGTCCCTTTGGATTTTAATGCTCCAATGCTATCTGTTGATGAATATATGAATCTTTACCTCAAACGGTAACTTTCGATTTTGGGATTTTTGGCCAAAACGTCGGGCTACTTGACCACTGTACGGCGGGGGAAATAATCGATCTTCTTGATTCAAGAGACTTAATGTTGATTAAAAGCAGGAGCGAATTATAAGAAGGGACAGATTTGGAAAATTTCAAAGAACATAGGGAAAATTTTAGAAAAAATTCGACCCTATCAATAGAAAATTGGAAATAAGATCACTAGATGAAGGTGGCATATTTCAACCTGACATAAAATGAACAAAAATTGTGTGAGAAAGTCACTGAGCTTAGTTTGAAAGTGGCACAAAATTCTAACCCGCATATTTGTCACTGGCTGCCGAACTACATCTCCTCTCTTTATCGCTTAAATATTGAACTGCGCACTCAGGAATAGATGAATTGTTGGAGTGTAGCTGTGATTTTATTTTTGAGTGCATATGGTACATAGTACCTCCTTTCGATTTTTCAGAAAACCCCATTAATTACGTAAGACAAAAAAAAAAAACAACTACCCGGCAAGATACCGTCGGATCAGTCCAAACAATTGGCGTATCAAATGGAATTTATTAATTATCTCTGTCGACCAGTGAAACCATTGAAAGGTTTGTTTGTTCATATAGTTAGATTGGTATTCAAACCTCTTCCATAAGTCAAAACTAAGAGGTAGTGCTTGTTTCGATGAGTGGTATATTTGATTTGAAGCTCTCACCTGGAAACATATCGCACCCTAAATACAAAAGGGTCACAACTCAAAATGTGTCTTCTGCTCAAATATGAACGAGACGTTATCAATAAAACGGTCCGCGGATGACATATGGCAAAAATAAATTTTTTGTTTTTTGGTAGGACTGTTATAAGCTTACATGCCAAATTTCAGCGTGATATGTCACATAGTTTGTTTTCTGTGCTACTGTAAACAAGTCTAGCTAGAGTGTGGAAAATTTTGAGTTGTGACCCTTTTGTATTTAGGGTGCGATATTTTGATACACCATCATTTTTGGCGTGACAGTACGGATTGAACCTTGGCCTCTCTCAATGACTTCGACTAAGAATCTCGGTTTTTTGCAGACGTCCTACAGTTTTTCAGTCCAAAAATCCTGGCGTTGTCATTAAATGTGTTAATCCAGTTTTCCCTTTTTCCTTGGCTGACCCCTTTTATTAGGCATATACAGCTGACTATTGTGGACCTTTTTTGCAATTTCGTTTGGGCCCATCCTCAGAACATGTGTTGCCCACGTAAGACGGTGAAGCTTGATGTAGTCGTTGATTTGGAAGTCATTTAGCTCAGCTAGGCATTCGTCGTTGTAACGTCATCTATGGTTGTAACGTAGGCGATAATTGGCGTGATCTTTCCGCACCGGTCAATGGATGCGGCATAAAATTTATCGCTCCTTCGTTCCTAGATTTCAGAAGCATAAGTAATGCAAGGCCTAATTATTGTTTTAGAGCATAACGAAAAGAAGACTACGTTCCCCTCCTGGAGCTTCGTATTAACTTCTTGTTTGGATGTTGCGGCCGCCAACCACGGTAATGATTATTTTAAGGTTTACCTCGAACTTTTTTACATTTTTTACTATTTTCCCTTACTTCCAAATTGGATCAATGCCGTAAGCACCATCCGAAATCAGTTGCCAAACCTTTCACAACTTTCTATTATTGAATCATGGCAAAAAACTATGTACCATGACTTAATTTTCAAATATTATTAAAACAAAAATCAAATTAACTTCCTTGGTATTCTCTATCTTTCATTAAAATTTCTAAATTTTAAATAAAAATTCATTTTTTGGTCCACTTAATAATAAAATAATAAAAATAAGTCTTCATTTCAAAATTACAAATCAAAATAGTTAAAATGACAACCGATTTTAATTTGAATCGTTTGAACTTGCCAAACATGGTCGGCCGGCAGTTAAATGGAGTTTCGCTACCCGTTAATCGATACTTTAGTCCTCTTGTTATATCGGATAAACGTAAAGCTCTTGAGCATAAACAACCCATGCACATGGCGATGAGCACTTCCGTCACTGATATTGTTGCGGCTGTGCATAACAACTTAAGAAGTACGTAAGTAATAAGGTGAATAATATTTGGGGCCCTCTTTCTTATTTTGCACATACATACCTATATATTTAAGAACAGAACAACCCAAAATCGCAGAGGAGAAACCAAAGTTAGTGAAAGAAACCGTGGCAGAGTTCTCGATAGAAAATCTCCCTGTGGTTGAAACTAAAAACGATGCAAAAAGCAACATTAAAAAGTTAAGATTCCCACTGAACGAAACTTCCATACCACAAATTAAAGCAGCACGTGCTAATAAACAACAACAACGCATGCGCCGTAGTATACTAAAACCTAGTGACTATGACGATCTAGTCAGTCAGAGGCGAATACTTGAGGTAAGGGAGCAGAAACGCATTTTAGAAGATATGCTTATACAACACCAGCGTTTACAACGCGACCGACAATCAATCGAAATGGAGATACAAGCGATGAGAGAACATTTAAGCGATCTACGAAACAAATTGGATGTCTCTTTAAAAAAATTAACAACCAAACCAATCGGATACAATCAAGTCTTACTAAAACCCAAAATGGTTTCCAGGCCGCAAAAATTTAATCCTATGTATTCACGAAAGTTGCCAATGGTGCCTGCTAAGCCACCTGCTCTACATTCAATATTGAAAGTATCAAATGCCATGCCAAAATCAACAAATCAAGTGGGAAAGCCCGCAAAGAGTCCAGCCCCAAAGAGACGAAGTCCAACACGTAAATCGCCAATTTTTTCGAAAAATACGAAACGTTGAGATGCACTCATAGACATACATACATATTAATAAATGTACTTGTAAATGGCTATAAGCTGGTGATACCGAAAAGGTATTTCAGTAAGATCACTGTAATAAGCCTTTGTTGCTTAACGGTAAATTGTCTACAAATTGAAAGTCCACATGAAACGGCCGAATTAATATCGTGCATATGAGTTCTGTGAAGAGAATGTGGCCTCTTTCCAAAGGCCGCGTGGGCGTACTTATTGTAGCTTCTGAGTGCCTGAGACACAGCATATTGTTTGCTTTTTAGTTGCTAGGTAACTTTAAAAAAATTGCTAAAAATAGCATAATTTAAAAATTAAATACGCAAAAAAATGTGCAAATAATAATAGTTGTGTGCGTTAAGAAAATTAGCCATCAACTTAAATTAAGAGCGTAAGTGAGAATTGTCTCCGAAATAGAATAAAAAACGAAAAAGTTGTTTACAAATTTTAGTGTTGTCCAATAAAAATTGCCAAATATGTACTTTATATACTCAAGTTTTTATTGTTATTTTATTTTTAATTTTCTCGCAACAAAAATTGTCATAAATATATGTACTTTATATACCCAAGTTTTTGTTGTTAAATTTTCCATTTTCTCTCGCAAATTGCAAACCGACGCAAGTCAAACAGCAGGCTAAAACACTCCACAAAAATAGATTTGTTTGTTTATAAAAAAGCATGATTCATGATGAATTATGATAAAAAAGTATATTCAGATGAAAAGTTTTCGTGATGAATAATTTTTGACGTGATAACGTCTTATAATTCGATTTAACAGGCTGCACGCACGAAAAAATGTGTCGTTACCTTGCTCATTAGTGTTACCTTGCTCATTGCCGTTACCTTGAATGAACTGCAAGCGAAAGCGCAGAACGAACGACAAAGCAAACGAACGGCAACGTTCGACATCTTGCTCTCTCCTACTTAAGTGAGCGTATATGTGTATGTATATGCGCATATGTACATATATAAATTCACGTATTTGTATTTGCATATGTCTTCTTATTGATTTTTATTAATTTGATTTACTTGAAGAATTTAAAATAAAACCAAGTTTGTTAATAATACCTGTTGTTTTAATGTTATTATTATTTTTTGACGTGATTATGTTATGTTATGTTATGTTATGTTATGTTATGTTATGTTATGTTATGTTATGCTATGTTATGTTATGTTATGTTATGTTATGTTATGTTATGTTATGTTATGTTATGTTATGTTATGTTATGTTATGTTATGCTATGCTATGCTATGTTATGTTATGTTATGTTATGTTATGTTATGTTATGTTATGTTATGTTATGTTATGTTATGTTATGTTATGTTATGTTATGTTATGTTATGTTATGTTATGTTATGTTATGTTATGTTATGTTATGTTATGTTATGTTATGTTATGTTATGTTATGTTATGTTATGTTATGTTTTGTTATGTTATGTTAAAGTATATTATGTTGTGTTAATGTTAACTCATTCTCTATATCCATACAAAATATCTATCAAACAAATAAAATTAAAATTTTCTTTTGAAAAATGCAACCATTCAATTAGTATTTTCTTTTGACGTTATCACGTTAAACTATCGTCAGTAAACCGACTTTACAGACAACCTCTTTTGCTCTCTCAGTTTTTGAGTTATGCGCATTTTTTTGTGTTATCGAACGCCTGATTGTAAATATTAGGAATAACTATGTTATGATTTTTGTTTTTCTATAGTCCGAGCGCATGGCAACTCCAGCGGTTTCTAAAAACCTGAAAAAAGATGAAATGACATACTCTGACCGAAAATAGTTTCGGGTTGTTTTAATAGCGTAAACCCGGTAATCATATTTCCTGTGCTGTTTTTTTCTCTACGATTTATTAGCTTGCCGACAGCAGTGCCCCGTGTAATACCAAATGAAAGTTCGTAGACCCTTTTGTGTAAATGAAAAGTTTTTGAGAGAAGAATATTATAGTAGCTTTTCGTTAAAAACGCCATTAATCAATCAACTTGTTTAGAAGTAATAAATTAAGAACGCAAAGCCTGTAGGTCTGTCTGATGGTCCTTTAGTTCGTAGTTAAACTTCGGAGGTATGCCTCTATGAATACATTTTTTACCACAATAGAATGGGATAAAGTTTTCAAAAATTCGCTTCCATTTCCTTAAGCGGTTATGCATCTTGAACTCTGCGCAGTTTATTCTTCTGCTATACTCGATTAATCAATCAACCGCTCTTTGATGTAGCGAGAAAATAGTTTTTTTTCCCCCATTTATTTTATACATCTGTCCTTTGACATTAAGTATGTTGTTTAACAATTTGGTCAGGATTTATATATGTACATCGCTTAATGGCCAGTGTCAAAAGCGATAAAATTAAAATAATCGAAATAATAGCAATTAAATAATATACAATAATGCAATACAAGTTTCACTCTACATGATTACATTTTACAACTATTTTTAATTTTTTTTTTTTTTTACATATTTATGGGTTTTTAGCATTTATCATACTAGGTCGCTTGGTCGGGTTCTCTTTAAACGCTTTATCCCGTTTCTTTCCCTTTCAAGCAGTTTGTTGATTTCTGCATTACTGTGTGTGTGTATTTTTTCAAAGTGCCTGGTTGTTATCTTTTTGATTTCTTCGTCTACTCTTGCTATATTAAAAGTCCTGTGGATGTCATCATTTTTTGTGTACCTGTCAGACATGGTCAAAATTCGAAGAATCTTTGATTGCTGTCATTGGATTTTTTCTATGTGAGTTTTTTTAGCCGTTCCCCACACCTGTAATCCATATAGCCAGATTGGTTTAATCATAGTTTTGTACACTAACAGCTTGTTCTGTATAGTGAGTCTGGATTTGGAGCAGACTAACCAATGAAGTTGTCGAAGTTTTTCTTTTATTTGTTTGCCCTTTTGCTTTATGTGGTGATTCCAATTTAGTTTGGAGTCCAAGTGAGTTCCTAGATATTTAGTAGGTGATTCTATTTTAATTGCTTTATCATTTATTTTAATTGGAACTGCGGTAAATTTTGTTTTGTTAGTAAATATAACCTGTACGGTTTTGTCTTCATTTATTTTCAGGCACCAGTTATCAAACCATTCCTTCACTGCGTTTGTGTATCGCTGCAGTTTTTCAGTAGCGATAATTAAGCTTTTGTCTGATGCTAATAGTATTGTATCGTCTGCGAACGTAGCAATTGAAGAATTAGTTTCGTCAGGAGGTGGTATATCTGCGGTGAATAAAACATATAGTAGAGGGCCAAGAACGCTTCCTTGCGGAACTCCAGCAGTTATTTGATGAATACCTGAACATTGATTGTCATATTTAATATAGAAGCTTCGGTCGGTTAGATAGCTTTTTATGATGAGTTAGTAGTCAAAAGGTAGCATTCTTTTTATTTTGTGGAGTAAGCCTTCATGCCACACTTTGTCAAACGCTTTAGCTACGTCCAAAAATACTGCGACACAGTATCGATTGTTTTCAAGGTCTGATTGGATTTTATTTGTAATTCTATGGATCTGTTGAATAGTCGAATGTTTTTTTCTAAATCCAAATTGATGATCCGGTATTATACGTTTTTGGTCTAGAAGTTGGCTTATCCGATCATGCAGTAATTTTTCAGCAATTTTAGATATTGTCGGTAATAAGCTTATTGGTCTATATGATGACACGGTAGTTGGATCTTTACCCGGTTTTGGCAATACAATAATCTCTGCCACTTTCCAGAGCTTCGGAAAGTATTGTAAGCGAAACATTGCATTAAAAACGTTTCGCAAGTATATAAATGCCTTGGTTGGTAGCTCCGCTAATGCTTTTCCTGTTATCATGTCATATCCGGGAGCTTTTTTATGTTTTATTCCTTTTTTGATGCAAGCTATTATTTCGTGTGTATTCGTCCTTTTTATTTTTGTAAAATCATAGTGGAAGTTGTTTTGGTTGTTGATTTTCTTTCCTTCGTCGTTCGTTGATAGAACTTTTTCGAAGTAATTTCCCAATGTTTTCGCTTTTTCCTCGTTTGTAACAGCCCATGAATTGTCATCTTTTTTTACTGGTGGTTGATGTTTTATTTGAGTTTTTAATTTTTTAGTACATTTCCATAAAGAGTAGTTTGTATCTTGATAGGGAGTCAGATTCTTCAAATAGTTTTCGATTTCTTTGTTATTTCACTTATTTAAGGTGTCCTTAAGAATTTTTGTAGCTAAGTTTAGTTTTCTCTTGTCGTTAGGTGATCTAGTTTTTTGCCATCTTTTTCTTAACTTTCTTTTTTCTATAATTTGCTGTTTAATAGTAATGTCAGTTGTTGGTGTATTTGTTCTATTTGCTTGCTTTGGTGCCGATCTGATCCCTGCTTCTAGTACTACGTCATTAAAATGGATAATGGCATGTTCAATGTCAAGTTGCGTTTTTAATATCACATTTGGTATAAGTTGATCGTCAATATGATGGCGGAACTTTTCCTAGTTGGTTCTGTCATTAAGTATGCGAAAAGATGTATCTATAGATTTTATATGACTTACATATTCAAGTAATATCGGCGAGTAGTCAGAAGAAAGTTCATAGCACGACTGAATTGAAAATTGGTTATGGCTTATGTTTTGGTTATGCAGAAATCGCCGATAGATATTAATGACGTCGAATGAACGAATTAAAGGAGCCTTGCCAAAAATTTTCCGGAACAACCACCAGGTAACGCTCTAAGAAAACTGATGTGTGTTCTTTGTTTTTGTTAGCTTCTCACGTTTATGATTAACATTCCTACGAAAATTGTATTGCCATTGCTTCATATTTATAAAAGTCAGGCCGTTTTTTTTTTTTAAATGGATTTGAATTTGCAGCAACAAATGTGTAAATGTGTAAAAAAATTGTACAAAGTGTAAATGTGTACAACCACGAATTTTTGCCCGAAGGTCAGACAGTTAATAAATTCTATTATTTGAGCATTATGAGAAGTTGACGATGAAGCAATTCGCTAAAAAAGAAAATATTTATGGGAAAACAACTCGTCGATTTTTCAACATTGTACCATACCATGGCACAGTGGCATTATTATCCGTGAATTTTTGATCCAGAACGACCCGAATACCAACCAACAGCGATTTTTTTATGTTTGATAAAGTCAAGAAAACTACTAGGGGGAACACGTGTTATCAGTCGAAAGGAAGTAATGGAATGATGGTTTTACCGAAAATACACTTCCAGGAAGGTTTCGGGAGCTGGATCGAGAGCTGGCATAAGTGCGTTGCAGTTGATGCGGAGTACTATTCCTTTTAAGGAATAAAGTTATATTTTTAATTTTCTGAATATATCCCGGGAACTTTTTGATCAAGGTGGGATTGGTAATTTATCGGAGCAGCCCCTGACAATGCTTATCTAAGCACACACATTACCGAAATTGTCAGATAAACTGCATAGGCTCTGCAGTGGTTTATTGAACGTAAGCCGTAAGCGCAAGGTATTTTATCAGTTGGTAGCTTAGAGTAATATTCTGAGTATTGGAACTGAAATGGTCTCTATTGAGAAACTGTTTGAAGCCATACAAAACTAGAATTTGGGATTGGAAATAGAAACAGAGGCACTGCGACATATTTGGGCTAATCCACATTTGTTGGACATGAACATGCGATTAATTAGTGATCTGAAATAAGCTACTTGACGCTGATGCAAATTCATTCACTGTCATACATGCATATGAATATTATACACATATAATACTATATAACAACTAGATAAGATAACGAGATTATCAAAAAGTCTGCTTGTACAGAGAAAAACTAAGCTGCGAGTATAAAAGCACTATGCAGTGCTATCACGGGCATTCTCGCAAAGGCAGCATTTAAATACTTACATAGTTAATCATCCGTGAGATGTTCACACGCAAATTACACAACGCTGATCCCAGCAAAGCTACAACTATACCCGATCCTGCAGCACCCAATTATCTGCTCGGCGATTATAGTTACGGTAAACAGGGAGTGCAAGTGTTTCAACTGAAGAAAGATGGACCCTTGCATAATGTCACCGAATATAAAGTAAATTCGCATATGCGTCTGCGTACACATAAGGAGTACTACGAAGGTACTTGGGGTGCACCATTGAAACAAATAATTTTTTTTTTTTATATTTTTATTTATTCTTGCGTTAGCCGACAATTCCGATATCATCGGCAGTGATGTGCAAGGGAATACCATCTATGTGCATGCACAAAGGCATGGCCTACATACACCCGAGGAATTTGCGCTGACGCTTACGGCACATTTTCTAGAGAAATACGATCTAGTCGCCGAATCGAATGTGCTTGTTGAGGAGATGGCATGGGATCGTTTTGGTGAGCAAGAGCGGCAGGGCTACTACAAGGACCAGCGGCATAATCATGCGTTCATGCGAAATACGAATGGCACGCATGGTTGCGAGGTTGTGAGGAGAAGAGGTACGTATGCAAAGAAAACTCCGCAAATAACATATCTTAGATAAATATTAATATATGTACATATATATGTACGTATGTATGTACTTGTATATACTTATATTATAGATGCTCCACCATTGTTGATTGGCACTTTTCATGGCTTGCGCATTGTTAAGACGGCTCGTGCGCCATTCACTGGCTATGTGAAAGGTGATTTCTTCTCTGAGGGCGATATGGACGATCGAATTTTATGTACCGATGTAAATGCCCGTTGGCAGTATGCAAAAGTGGATGGTATTGATTTTGCGACGCATTGGCTAAAGGTGCGTGACTTGATATTGCGTTCTTTCGGTGGTGATCCCAAGGAGGGTGTGATCACCACGAGTGTCCAGTATGCAGCTTATAGCGCTGAACGGGCTGTACTTGATGCGATGCCCGAGATTTGCAGCATATCCATAAGTTTACCAAATTATCATCATTTTCCGTTTGATTTCTCACGCTTCCCACCGTTCGAGACGAAAGCTGATGTCATTATCGTTCATCCAGAGGAGACACCATTAGGTATTGGATATGCGCAATTGGACCGTTTGGCAAAGTGAAATTCAGTTGATATTGCTGCGGTAGTGGATGACTTCCTATGAGGGAAGTTTTTGTAATTATTGTACTAAGAAAGTTTTAAGTAAAATTTAATTAAAAGTAAAATAAATATTTGGTGATAAACATTGTTAATTACCGAGAAGGTAGTCCCAGATAGTTGAGGATATTACAATTTAGGTAATTCCTGATATACATAACATTCGTTTGGGGAAAAAGAAATACAATATTTCCAAATGGCTTAAAACTGATTTTCCCCTAACTAATATTTTGTTTCGAGATATTCGATTCTGAAGTTTATTTATAAAAACAAAATATTTTTTTTTTGCTTCTACGCCCACTTTTTTTAAATGTTAGATTTGATACCCGATTGGTTTTCTGTTTTTAGTTAAATGGTATGCCTATTAATAAAAAACATCAATAAAATTTGAACTAAGCCCTGACAGTTAAATAGTGTGAATTTATGATTTTTCACCAAGCGCTTACTTCCTCCCTTCATTAAAAAAAATCTTGTTTATTCTTATTCTGAAAATTATTTTAAAAACAATTCTGTATTTTTAGCTATCCAAAAAAGCGCTTACGCGTTCTATTTGGTGTTAGGCCGAGGGGAGGGACAGTTTTATGCCGACTCGGAACGGAAAAAGGTTTTTTATGATGAGCTTTTTGGTGGCAGAAGAGATTTGCCTTTTCGTGCCGAGAGGCAAACGCTATTAGAAAACACTTTTTCTATCATTTGGTGTTTTATGTTCGAGGTTTCGAGCCTGGGCATTACCGAATGATAGTCACGCACCAAGCCATTAGCTTACGCCGGTTGCCTAAGGTATAATATTTAAGTTAAAGCTGTAATCCGTTGGCGGATTTCGGGCTCAGCCAGTGGAGGCAACATTTTATAAGAAGAAAAAAATTGTAATGCTATGTTCTCCAGGCACGCAATTCGCTATCTAAGTAATTCACGAATTACTCTGTTTCTACTGAGTATTTGTAATTCACTTTGGAAGCTCTTCTGTTTGTTTTTGCTCCTTGATTATTATTATTATGTGAATATCGTTGTTGGCTAAAAAGGAAGTTGAAACAGAGGTTAAACTTTATTTTATAATTCGCACAACTTACACAAAAATCTGCCGCTCATCCGAAAACTATTTTAAAAGTAAAGCTCATTAGGGCGCTGGCGGCTTTGTTTCCCAGAAGGATTGAGTTTGATATAAAAAATATGTACAGTAAGATATTTTATAAAAATACAACTACGCGTAACAATGACAAATTCTTAAAATTCGTCTTCTCATAGATATATTTAACCAAAAAGTGTGTACCATCAGCAATCTTAAAAATGTATGTTTAAGGTTTATAAACTGACCTGGTATACAAAAGGCTTAAATTCGGGAACAAATTTTATAAAATGATAGGTTCTTTTGATGATGAGACAAAATAACTTTATTATATGAAAGAGTTTAACGGACCCGCTAAATTTTTTTATAGAAATTATCTATTAGGCCTTGAAAATAATATTAAATCTCTGTAAAACCGATTCATATTTGAAAACTATAGTCGTCGTTGTTGTTGTTGTGCGCAATATAAGATCTTTTCCCTACATTGCAACATCAGGGATGCCTTAGCATCTGCTTTTTACAATTTTCATAAATGATTTAAGGGTCTGTCATGCAGTGCAATTACTTGACGTATGCAGATTGCTTATAAATTTGTTTAAGAATTACTAGGATGCTCAGACGCTTCAATCTGATTGGTGTTAGCAAAAATAAGTTAGCAATGAATGCAAATAAATGCCACTCAGTAACTTAGAACCAATTTACACGATGACTTTGCACCCTGGGTGGGTGTCGAGCTTGATGGCAAAAAGTGTAGAGAAGTCAACGGCGTAGGCATGCTGGTACGGTCAGGGAAATCGAGATTTTGTTTTAGATTTCGCTTTCATGGTATTCACGTTTTCGTACTTCTATTCAAGTGCACTTTGGGCTCGCGCTCAATGAACGAATGACCAAAGAAAATTGTCTCCATAAAGTTCAAAAACCCAGGGTGAAAAAAAGTTATCGTGTAAATTGGCTTTTACTCTAAGGCAGGAAATTCGCTTAAACTTAGAGATATTGGTATAATTTTTGATTCAGTTTCTACATTTGCTGCCCATCTAAATTACATTTATTCTAAGGCTTTTGCATCGTTCGAACAAATTTACACAACTCTCTTGTTAGATCTCTATTACCATTTAGATCTGTCATATGAAATTCATTTTAATTATGATATTCTTAATAGCACCATTGATTGTCCTCTATTGTTGGAATGGATACAATTTGATGTACATACTTGTAAAAAATCTTCGTGGAGTGTTATACATTTTTTTTTATGTTTATAAGACCTTGAATGAACTTATTATAGATTTTTAATCGAGTTTAATGCAATAGAAATGAATAGAAAGGAATAAAAATATGTTGTTTTCTTATTTTAAGTATAAATTAATTTAATTCGTTAATCATTTTTGAATTTTTTTTATATGTATTGTATAATGTTACTAGGCAGTAAGAACTTATTGTTTTATTGCCTTAATAATAAAAAATGAAAGGGGAAATAGAGAAAGGGAAGAATAATTAAAGAAAGAAAGAGAGGAAGGTAGAAAGAAAGAGAGAAATAATGAAAGAAAGAAAGAAATGATGATCCCGTTTATCGGGGTTTTATTTTATTTATGTATTTAAATATATAAAGTCTATGAACAACAATTTTTCACAGACTACTAATACAAATTAAATAAGTTTATATACAAGATTTCAGAAGTTTAATAAAAACCACATGAGACGGTGAAAAATCAAGCTCGATAAGAGATTAGATTCGGTTGAATGAAAGGTATTGAGACAGTAAATGATTAAGAAGCCGATTAAATGGGACAACAAATTATTTTGCCTCTGTAGTTCAAGTGTCATCCTGTATGATTTTGAATTATACTAAGTTTAGGGGAAAAGAAATCCATTACTTGTGCGATAAATTTTTGAGGAAAGAGTTTAAAACTGTTTTATGGTCGATCTTTAGCTCCTGGGCGATGCTACGACTACTAACATGTCGGTCAGCCTCGATTTTTTCTGAAACCAAAATTGCACGTAATTAGTTGTTAACACGTTGAGTGCCACCATACAACAAAAAAAAATGGGGTTCGTCCGGCCACGATTTTTTTTTTACATAATACAATAGAATTTTGTTCAACAAAATGTAGGCCATATGATGCCACATTCGTCTCATACCCATAGGCCAAGCAGCATAAACAATGCAATGGCTCTAGTATGGCGTGAATACACTACTACTAATAGCGTCTATGAAGCAGCTGCATCAGCACAAACCGAAATCTCACACATTATACCGTGAGACCAAGTGTCACCACGAGGCCTGAAAGTCTCTTCGCACTGTGAGACCAACCTGGACTCACATGGCACTCAACGTGTTAAAGTATCGGCACCATAAAAAAAAACTGTAAAATGTATCATGTTTTCTCTTTGTTCTCTTGTTCTCATATACCGAGAAGAGAATGAATTTCATTTTCCCCAAACTAATATTATGCTTTTACGACAAGAATTAGGATATTGATTGCTCCGATAATTAAAAAAAAACATATCCCTGATTTCGAACAATTTCAAAATTTTTCAAAATCCTTTTGTGTATTAAACTGGCTCATGTAAGGATTTATTTTCTAAAGTTTAAAAAAATCGAAGCATTGCTCTCACTTTGCTTACTTTTTTTTATATGGGTTTACTCTACAACAAAAAGACGGATTTCTGCAGAAAAATTTGATTTTAGGTTAATTGTATGGACAAACACGAAAGCTATGGCATATTTCAGTACATCAGAAGAGTTTTATTCAAGTTAGAACTGCAGTAAATGTAAAAATAGTTGTTTTGAACCAAATATGTTTAAAGTTAAAAATTTATTTCATTACTAAAAATTTCTTACAAATTATCATTCCTCATTTTTAATATATAAACTAACGAAAAATGCCAAAAAAAGTGTTATATTAATTGCGCCACTTAATTTGTTATCTACTAATTGTAGCTTGCAGCCACTAGAAATCGAACTGCTGTGCGTAGTCATGAAATTTTATTACTTTATTCTTTGATTGACAGTACATAGTCTGTCTCTCTTTTACCGGTAATTTATTTGAAATTCACTTTCAACTTAATTTTATCTGTGTTCTCTCTCTACATCCACATCTCTTTTACTTCTGGCTTTTATTTGTTTTTTATGTGCTGCGTTTGTTGTGTTCTCCGTTAGGTCATCAGAAACTTCACATGTCCTACGCACTCGCTAGAAAATACAGGAGAAAAAAATCTAAAAAAGTTATAAAACCCATATCACCTTTTTATTAAAGCTTTTACTGAAAATGTATTTTTGCTTTTTCATCCTGCTGAGTATCTCATTACAAGCGGTAAGAAAAGAATTTTGAATATCTGTTATGTAGCTTTAAATGCAATTATTTCTCTGTCATAAGTGTCTAGGCGCAGCACGACGCAATGCTGCCAACGTGGTGCCCTTTCCATCCGCCTCACCACCACCAAGCCTATCAAATTTTGCTAACCAATCCCTTTCATCTGAACTACAAATTCGTTTACCATTTATGGACATAAATATAAAAACTAACAAAAAGTTTCTTATAATGCAAGAATTTAAAACACAGCAAATTTTTGCATTGCACGGTAGGGAGTTGCATAAATTGATTTTAAGCAGGCAGGAGAGGGGTTTGCCTTTAATTGGCATTCTGGCAGACAGTATCAGGCAACAGGAACCAATACAAGTTGAGGTGTTGCTTTGGCGGAGTAACTTGTTGGTGGTCACGGCTTTGGAAGAGTATTTGGAGATCTATCAATTACCTACTGCTTTATTAGAGCAAAATGCTGAAGCGTCGAAATCGGGTCGAGTGAACGTCAATACAATAACGCATTTCCAACCAATACAACAACTAACGTTGAATGGTAGATTTCGTAAACTGTTCCTGTTCAATGTAGCAGAGGAACGAGTTATGCTTTTAACGATGGTGAATTACACAAAGTTGCATTCGAAATTACGGTGAGTAGAATTTTTAAGATTTTGTACATAAGAGTGTATGTAAAATAAAAACCTTCAATAATTATTAAGAAGGTAAAAGAACGTTTAACTGTTTATGCTATGGCATATTAAAATTATTAAATAAAAAAAAAAATTTTGTGGGACGGACATTATTATTTGGACCTTCACTCCATTGCTTATGTGTTTGTATACTGCAGCTGTCTAGTTCACAAGGCCAAATATGATTGACGTACGATGTTCCCACGGTCGGTTCAACATTACCAGAACGACCGGGACTTATATCCGGCCAAGGACTATCACTCCTGCAGCATTCCACGTGCATTTGTGGGGAATGTGTATGCTGCTACAACAACATCAAAAATATTGACGTGCGCTGCTATTTGCAAAAATGATAAATCTTATTATATATTAATCATATATATTATATATATATTAATCTTATCATATATTAATATTTACATATATATGATGCTTTCCATTTCAATTCAACCGGGCTATTCGGGACATGTTCTTCGATTTCGATGTAACTCAAATATGTTGCTCTCTGGTCAAAATAATGAGACACGTATTTTTTTGTTCGCCCGAAAAATTGTTTTTTCAAGATTTATCGGCAATTTTGTTTTTCGGCTCAAAATCAATTTTTTTTAATTATATAAGACAATTTTTTTTTTTAAATGCTCATAACTTAGTAAAAAGGAATCGATTTTAATGATTCTAGGTTCAAAATGATCATCATTACTTACACGAGCGACTTCATGTAGAAACAATTGCAAAAAAGTAGTTAAAAACTTTTTATTTTGCAAGAAACATCGGTTCATCGAGATTCGAAGCAACGTTCTGTCTGTGAATTCCGAATGGTAATCACGCACCAACCCATTCGGCTACGGCAGCCGTCCTTTAGGTTGATTAATTTTACGTCACGTTCGCCAAGTTCGCGTACGCCCCTGAATGCCTCTCTGATTAGACACATGTATGTATGTATGCATTAATGTATATACCTATGTATGCATGTACATTAGGATGGCCCAATACAAAGTTCTACTTTTCTTAAAACTACCCCAAAAAAATTTGACACCTGCTTTATTTTTTTATTTAATATTATATTTACCCGTGCCGCCAACGCTTTAAAAATTACACATATTTACAACTACTTAATGATTTTTTTACCGAAGAACCAGACCATCAAACTTCTATATAAATTTGTCACTGAGTCAAATGGTCAAAATAACGGCTCCGGATTCATGAAACAAAAAATCATATGCACCATCAAAAAACAAATTAAATATTTTCAAGATATCTACAAAGATAAAAAAATGTTTTACTTTTTGCAAAAATGTGAAAATCTTCACACATCATTTTTTTCGAGATGGATTATGGATTTGGATTATGGAAACAAAAAAATTAAAAGTTATTTACAAAGATTAAAAAAAAGTTTTTTTTGGCATAAAAATTTTCGATTTACATTGTAACCAAAGTATCGAGAGTTACTCTTAGTAACCTAGTGCTATTCTAAGTCGGAGTTGCTGTGCAGTATATGTTAGCGTTAAGCTCAAGTTTGAACTCCCTTATCTCTATAGTAAATAAAGTAGCCGTGGATTTAGTATGAAAGAAAGTGTGTCACCAGTGAATGAGAGAAAGAAACGAAATATTTTTATTAGCATATGGGCTTCTCCGTCGCTATAGGTAGTGATATTTTCGAAGTTATTTGAAACTATGCTGGAAAAATTTAGAAGGTGTGGCCTTCAAGAATCAGTTTATTCTTTGACGCCACCGGAACGTCAACTGAGATTGTGATGGTGATAATCGAAAAAATTTCACTTCGTTGCCGTCTGAACAATGACTGATTGGACGAGTGTGTGAATACGTGTGAAATGTAGAATAATAGAAAAATTTCCGTTCGCCTTGGTGTGAAATGTGCGGGCAGAATTAGACTTCCAAGTACCCGGTGGCTTAACAGCCGAAGTTGCTCGCATAATTTTGTTTTTCACCATAGCAGATTGGTAAGGATGACAGATTTACAAATTTTGGCCAATAACTAAGGTGTAAAACCAAATTGTGAGGGAAACTTCGGCTGACACGTCACAGGGGACTCGGCAGCCGAAATCTCTATGATAATTCCACACATATTTATACACTCGTTCAATCAGTCGTTGTTCAGATGGCAACGAAGAGACATTGAGTTTATTTTTTTCGTATATCACTAGCGCAATCTCAGTTTTTTGGAAAACATCCTCTGTTTCGTCAGCCTGTAAAGTGATTCTGTCAAATTCGCTGAGAGCTGAGAGAGAGGATAAAGGGTTATTATCATTGCTAGTGAGGTTGAATGCCATTAAAATTTTATTTCGATGTATTGATGCTCCAGGACCAACTGCCCTTCGGCTGACCTTAAGGAACGATAGGTATCACTACTAAATTCAACTTCACTACGAACTTCAAATCACTTACGTTTTTCTGTTTTGATTATATCAAAAGTTTCCATGACTTTTTGGCATAGTTCGGGTCGTACATCATTTATGAGGCATACGATTTCATTCTCCGTAGACCAAATTTTTTTTATATAACCCGAGAGAAAGAAATGCAATAGTCTCAAATCGTAAGTTTCGTCCGCCATTTGATCTCATTGCTTCGTCAGATAATGCATATTGGGAACTTCGCTCGCAATAAGGCCATTGTTTTATGCGCTCTGTGGCAAGTGGTGCCATCCTGTTGAAAACATATGTTGTTCTTGTCCCTCTTAACTGTTTCAGGTCATACAAAAATGTATTATCATGTTACGATAACGCTCACCGTTCGCCGTAACAGCGTTACTGTTATCGTTTTCGAAGAGGTACGGCCCGATGACTACCCTAGTCAGAAAAATTCTGAAAACAATCATTAGTTGTGAGCGCATAGCTTTTCATGAATCACATGTGGATTTTTAGTACCCCAAATGCGCCTGTTTCGCTGGTTAGTGTATCTGTTTAGGTGAAAATATGTCTCATCATATTGAACGAAAAAATTACGAAATTCGTGAAATGAGATTCGTAAAACGTTTGGATAACTTTTACGCACTATTCAACTGAGTATCGCTGCATGGCAAAGTTTGCAGAAGCCTGTGGTATCAATTGGTTGAAAAAAAAACAAAAAATATCTGCATCATGACTTGAATCACCCACAAACGGACGTTTTTTCGCTTTACCATACAGAGAGAGACCGTTAGTTTTTTATACCACACACATATTTAATAATGTTATGTTTGGATATTTATATAAATCTCTATATAAATCTACTTTCAGTACGTTTGAGTGGTCGAACACATTTTTTTCCATGGTTGAAGATCTTACAATACCGGCTCTACACTCGTTGAATGTTATTGGCAATACACAAAAATATTTGCTTAGTGGACGTCTCATACGGCATCAGGACAAGGTAAGAGTCATTAATAAATATGAATCGTGTAACAATAAAAGTGGAGTGCCCACAAATTTATATATATATAATTGGCGCGTACACCCTTTTTGGGTCTTTGCCCGAGCTCCTCCTCCTATTTGTGGTGTGCGTCTTGATGTTGTTCCACAAATGGACGGATCTACAATTTCAAGCCGACTCCGAACGGCAGATATTTTTATGAGGAGCTTTTTCATGGCAGAAATACACTCGGAGGTTTGCCTTTGCCTGCTGAGGGGCTACCGCTATTAGAAAAATGTTTTTCTTAATTTGGTGTTTCACCGAGATTCGAACCTACGTTCTCTCTGTGAATACTGAATGGTAGTCACGCACCAATCCATTCGGCTACGGTGGCCGCCAACAAATTTACTTTCCTTAAGAAGTGTTTTCTTTATCCCTGCAGACTATTATCGTTGTCCAGGAAATAGATCATGCTGATTTGCATCTTCGCACTCGTCAAACTCTCACCATCCCCTCGCACACAGTAAACGCTTTCACGTTTCGCGGACGCAATTATCTGTTTGGTTGTGCCGTGCGGCAGGAGAAGTGCAACATATTTCGCATGAAGCATGATGAGCCGCAATTCTCCGCATATCGACAATTCAGCAACAAAGAGCTGGCATTCGATTATTTCGCAGCGGGTGCGCATTTTTTGGTTGGCGTGCATCAAAGAGCGGTGAAAATTTATCCGACTTCGCGTTTGGACTGCTATGCCAGCTTCACAGCAAACGAAACTGACGTCAGTGAGATAATACCGCATGTGAGCCAACAGGATGAGTCATTTGTGTTACTCAATTATCGGCGACCTTTTCACACGTTGATACGTATCGTCGAAGTTGAAGTGGCGGATGAGCAACGATTGGGAATGCCATCGGCGCTAAATGATAGCGGCGTGGAAGGTCAGTTGGTTGATTACTACGTATGTATGTATGTATGTTATTGGTCGATGATTGCTTGCAGGCAAACATCTCCACTTCGAAATGTTTGAATCTATTTTTGACACCGCATATTGGAGACTATTTTTGAATGACCCGAGTTGCATTTTATTTCCCTTTTTGCATGCTAACAGATTTAAGTCTATCACAACAACATCGCCATCTATTCGAAGAAATTGTGCAACGGCTGCGAAGTTTGCTGCTGCAACGTAAATCTGCTATGGATGTATTTCGCAAAGCTGCTGCCATCTTGCGTCCTAAGCTGCAGGTACTGAATGCATCGAATGCTGTACGTTTGCATACGGGTAATATCGGAATTGTAAGGATTTTGGGGGAGACACTACAGAGTCCGGTACAACTGCTGAAACGTGTATTGACGTTGGGTGAGACTCACCAGATAAATCGTTTTCCAAGAGCAATACTTGAAAAGAGTGGTTCTGTATTGGAAATGCCAAAAGTGGCAAAGGTTCGACGACTGCACGTCGACAGTCTTTTGTACAATGGTTCACTACTACCTGGTAGGTTGCGAAAGGCCTCAGAAGCTCAATTATATGCATTATTTCTTCCTGCCAATATAGGTTTTCATTTGATCAACACGTCATCTACCCACCTGCCCATGCTATCGATACGCCCTGCTGTGCGTACCAAAGTGTTAAGGACATCGCACCTACTAATCCGTCATTCTTTTCGTCAACCACGGCACGACACCAAAGAATCTAACAAAACGTTAATTAAGATCCGTGATCTGAAAGTGGAGCTTATTAACAATGTTTCCGTATCGGAGTTTATAAATTCAATATATTTACGTAGTCGTGATCGTAAGTTAAAAGGTCGTCTGATACTGAAAGGCGAAACCAAGGTTCATGCACTTTGGACACCATTACTCAATGAAATAAGTGTTGGGAAACTTTTCAACTTGAAAGTACCACAAATTGTGAGCTCAAACTTGCTTATAAACTCTATAACTGTAAAGGAAATGCAGGCGGAATTGGTGAATGGTTTGAATTTAGAGGAGAACGTAGCGTTTAGTGGCAGAGAAGATCTAATTGAAGGTATGTTTAATTTTCAGGTGATGAAAAATTAAAACATAAAAGTTAAAATTGATTTCGGACATATTTTGCGGGGTTGTTATTTGATATCATATATCTTGACAACCTGTCGCTGTATTGCAAAGTGAATGGCCATCAAAATTGTGAAAAGAGCGCTAATAGAACGACTCACCGACACTCTTAGGTTTGAATAAAAAGTCAATGCAGAAAAAGATCCAGCAAAACCATTTGTGAATATATCCTCGGACATGAGATTGGAATTTTTTTACAATAGCTATTCCTTTGAAATGAAAAATTCGTGTTTCCTACCTACTGCTGTATTGTGGCAGATTTGGAGAGAAAAATATAAGTCGGGTTCCGATTTTGTGGAACTAGCTTCCAGCTCAGCAGATACGCGTACCATATAAAGGGGGAGGGGTTAAGGTTATTTCGGTAAAAAAGACACATTTTAAGATTTTTGTTTAGTGGTGTTACTTTATTCAGTCAATTTTCATATAATAATTCAAACATTTTAAAATATTTCCCTTAATTTTCATTGCAAAGAATTGAAAATTGAACGACTGATAGTGGATCTCCGGAGGCGCCTCGAAAAAAAATTATTTTGCGTTGCAGATCATAACTCGTAACAGAATCCTTTGTAATAGAAAAATCAAAATGCAATTGTGACAGGAGATGTTCCTCGAATTATCCCGGGGTGGGGATTTTTTCTGTTTTTTTTTATTTTTTATAGCACTTGGAAGCCAAAAAACCGATTTTCCCTAAATAGTTAAAAAAAACAACTTTAAAGCTGCCAGGGATACCTGGTAAACTATGTGAAGAAGTACCTTGCATTTCAAAAAAATTGGCCCAGTATGGCGTACCTAGACTTCAATACAAATTTCGGAAAAAAAATTTAAAGTTTTGCACATTAAAAAATTCAAAATAAAACTCGATAACTCTTTTATACTCAGACAGAGTCATTGATAGCAGATCCGTAGAGCAAAAAGCTTTCATGGAGATGATTTACAACAGTTCTTCTCTGGCTTCAAGACATACGAGGGTCGTTTGAAAAGTCCGCACAAAGAAAATACTTAATTTTTTTTTATTTTTCGACATCGTGTTTTTCAGGCTTATGCATTTCATTCAAAGCTGGTTTTGCTTGCTCATCCCTTCCGAATAATAGGATTTGTCCAAGTTGTTCATTTCTGTAATCATCTCGTTTAAATGAAATATTTTTCTTCAAATTAGGTAGCAAATAGTAGGGACTCAGGGATCCAAGGGAGCCAAATCTGGAGATTAGGGAGGATGTGAAATCATTTGGAACCCTATTTTCAATAAACTGTCACCTAATTGCGAGCCGGTGCTTTGTCGTGATGGAAAAGGAAAATCACTCAACTTCCTCGTGACTTTCCACGGACTTTACAAACGATCATCAGCGATCCATCCATCTTGGTGAGGAGACAATAAAGTGGGTAAATCTGTGAAATTCATTTGGAGATCCAGGTTAGGAAATGGGTATAGTCTTACAAATCGTACCTAATAGAAATGTAGTTGGGACGATCAATCTGTTTTTGAACTTCTGAATTCCATTTAATAATTTTTTTGCAAGTTATTGCTAATCTGACTCTTGGGTAATCTGTTTTTATGAGTTTTATCGCGAAATGTATTGATCCTAGAAAAGCAAATTGTTTAGTAAGAATTGTAGGTAATGCGCTAATATATTTTTTTAAATATTGAAATATATTTAATTTTTAAACAATTTCTTCACATAATATTTTTTTGAGGTTTTTTATCCTAAAAGAATATTCAAAATGTTGAAAAAAAATTTTTTTATTAAAGTTGGAAGTGTCCTTAAGAAATGCTATAAGTATAAAAATGTAGTTTTTTAATTTTCTCGAGAAATTTTTATTTTTTAACTTTCAGCTATAAGGCTTGTCCAATATGGCCTGCGTGGCTGCACTTGCAGGCTATTTATTTTTTTACAAAACATTATGGTCACACAAAAAATTAATTTTCAGTTGATATTTTGTTATTTTTATTTACAAAGTAAAAAAAAGGTTTTTTCAATATTTATAAATTTTATAACCCATTTCGGTATCAGCTAGGAGGTCAGGCATATTCCCGACGTTTATTTTTTGACCTCGTATATCCAGTAGGCCTAATTTAGTTATTAAAAATTAGAAAGCCGGGTTTTAAATTAAAAAAAAAAAATCGTGGAAAAATATAAAATCATTTTACATAAAACTATTTACAAATTTAAAAGAAGAAGGAAAGCATCGTCAAAAGTCGCAACGTTTTCTTATTTATCTTTACCGTTTTCATTAAAAATAAAATAATGAAGACTACGTGAAAGTCGCAAAAAATTTTTCTATTTATTTCCACAAAACTTAGATTCTTGGATAAAAGCATGATGAATCTGATCAAATACAAATTTCTTTTTAACTTTTTTGACGGTGCTGCATCTCTTAGTATATCACTGCATGCAGAAGTGTGGCCAACATTAGACCGATAGACCATCTTTCAGCGATTTTTAAGGAATCAGCTGAATTGCTTACGTCAGGCGGGTGCTTTTACGAATAAACAGAGACTATGGTGGTGATATGCAAAAAAAAAAAAATCATTCTTATGCTATTCTGCTGCCGTTTGAATAACGACCATTAAACAGATCCTAACACCTTCAGCTGGTTGTCAAAAAATGCCCACGACTGAGATGACCTGATTCCAAACCGCTCTTCTCTGTAATATGGTTGCGTAAAAAAATTAAATATTATAGATAATCTTATCAAAAAGTCAAAAACTGTCGCACAAAGTTAGGCATTTCTCAGCATTATTATGTAGTAGCTAAGAAATCGATAAAAGTATTTGTTGTTGTAAATTTCTCAAGCGATATTCTATTGTTTTTAATGTTAACATAAAATTCTATGTTAATTTGGCATAGGAACACCGCCAATACGCTCAAGCAGAGAGACATCACAAAACTAACTGCCTGTCACTAAGGTACTTGTAAAAAAATAGGAAGAAGGAGAGTGTTTTTATTTGACAACGACTAATTGGACAAGTATGTGAATTCGAATGAAATGAGCGGGCAGAATTCTGCTGCAGAGTTCTCCTTGACGTGGAAGCCGAAGTTACTCTCACAGTTTTGCTTCGGATGACTAAACTTGGTTATCTATTATCATTGAAAGAGAATGGCATATCTTTGACATATCTTTGGGAAAAATGCTTGCCATGAGATTGCATAGTTAAAAAGTTAAACGTGAAGGTCTACGAAAAACAGATGCTATACTCATTTTGACTTGTAAAACGTTTTTCGATTAAGTGAAAAAAATTCTCGTGATAAACAATTTTAATATGCATAAATATGTTTTTATGACTTTTTATAATTTTTTAGGTAAACAAGAATCAACAACCGGTTTTCCTAATTTATACATAATACTATTTAAGCCGGCATTTGGGCAACTAGATAGACAATTAGACATAAGTTATTATTTTCTAACACACATTTTTTGACACCTACAGAGACTGCTCTTTAAAAAAATTTGAAAATTTCTACTTGTGGGTATTATTTTCGATTTAATCTAGTCTGTAAATCTTTTTTTGCAAGCTCCTGTCGAAATTAAATATATGAGCGTTGCGGATGACTTGGTAGTGGGCTACAAACCAAAGGTGGAGCGTAACGTAGATTGGATGGACGTAGATTCGAAATTTCAGCAGTTCTACACCGGTAAAGTTACCATCAACGGTTCTTTGACGGTAGATAATTTAATACGTGATAATACCAACGCAACTGTTTTTGTGAATGGTTTGCTCTTCTCAGAGTCTACGCTGAGGGAAATATACTTGTTGCAGAACACAGAACAGGTAAGAAGAGTGTTCTAAATTTTAAGCCGAGAGAAGATCTATAAAAAAAACCACGCACTTTTTGTGATTATACATTTTGGCATTTTATTTTTTTAAGATTAATTTTAACTTGTGACTATACATTTTGACATTTAATTTTTAAAAATTAATTCTAACTAATTTTCACTAAAAATATAGTCCAACTAAAGTTATATGAATCAGAATTCCTTAGTTTGCACAAAATTAAAAAAAACTCATCGAAATTTCCAATTTTTGATCAAAATTTTAGAAAACTTGTGACTATACAATTTGACATTTCATTTTTTTAAACTAATTTTAACGAACTTTTACCAAAAATATAGTTAATTCTTTAACTAAAACCATAAGAATCAAAATTCTCTACTTTGTATAAAATTCAGAAAAACTTACCAAATTTTTATCAAAATGTCCTACTTTTCATCAAAATTTGAGAAAACTGTTGAGTATGCAGTTTTATAGCTTCTTGTGACTATACTTTTGGACTATAAACTTGTGACTATAAATTTGGACATTTAATTTTAACTAATTTTCATTAAAAATATAGTTCATTTTTTAATTAAATTCATATGAATCAAAATTCCTTAGTTTGTACAAAGTTCAGAAAAACTCATCGAAATTTCCAATTTTTGATCAAAAATTTAGAAAACTTGTGACTATAAATTTTGACATTTCATTTTTTTAAACTAATTTTAACGAACTTTTACCAAAAATATAGTTAATTCTTTAACTAAAACCATAAGAATCAAAATTCTCTACTTTGCATAAAATTCAGAAAAACTTACCAAATTTTTATCAAAATGTCCTACTTTTCATCAAAATTTGAGGAAACTGTTGAGTATGCAGTTTTATAGCTCCTTCAATTTTAGTTTGACAAAGTGAAAATTTGAGGTGGCTCAAAAATCGCCTTCATTTTTAATAATTTTATTTATGGTATTGCGCATCTTCTTCCATATTTTTATATAGAAAATTATTATTTTTTTAATTTAATATAAAGTCTAGATTGATTCACATTACAAGTCATAAATTAATTATATTCAAAAATTAATTATATTTTTATTGGAAATTAGTTAAAATTAAATTTAGAGAACTAAATGTGAACATTTTTAATTATAAGGGGTGCGTGGATTGTTTTATTGTATTTCTGACGGGTGTAGTTTCTTTCCTTTCGCAATTAAAAAGGATCTTTCAAAAGTGATTCCATCTTTGATATTTGTCAAGTAGACAGATGCACAATTTTACACGGTAGAACAACGAAAAATTTTTTGGTGGAAATAATCGTCCGAATGAGTCTACAATTCAAATTGAGAATATTCCTGCTGCAACGCAAAGCGTTGCTGAACAACCTTCAACATCGACAATTAAAAATTAAATAAATAATTGGCGCGTACACTTCTGTTAGATGTTTAGCCGAGCTCCTCTTCCTATTTGTGGCGTGCGTCTTGATGTTGTTCAACAAATGGGGGGACCCCAGTTTTAAGTCGACTCCGAACGGCAAATGGTTTTCATTAGGAGCTTTTTCATGGCAGAGGAGGAGGTTTCGTTTGCCATTGCCTGCTGAGGGGCGACCGCTATTAGAAAAAACTTTTTCTATCATTTTGCTGTTTCATGAGCGGAGATTCGAACCTCTGCACTCTCGAATGGTAGTCACGCACCAACCATTCGGCTACGACCTAATTAGGTGTTCCTGAATCGACTGCTTGGCGTATTTTACCTGTCGCGGAGCTCACGGTGAATATTTAAATGATGCCATTTTCACATATAATTTTTAAAAACCGTCTTTTGAACAAAAATAGTGAAATTTGATAGAATCGAAATTTTTACATATTTTATTTTAAAACAACATCTAGGCGCGTCTTTTGAAAGACTCTTTACTTGCGACCATTGAGAATAACTACTGGCAAATTCATCACATTCAATTCCTCATCCAACTCATTCGTTCATTCTCCTTACAGGCTATTCATACAACCGTGAAATTCGGAAACGCGAAAGTCACTTCGCCTCAACTCAGCTCCAATTACTTAAATGGCCATCCTACCACAGAGCACATGCTTACCACTGGCCTTCCACCGCTCGAAATGCCACTATTGCTCATATTCCAGCAGGCTAAGGTGGATGGTGATATTATATGTGAAACATATGAGACGAGATTACTAGAATTATCGACAGATGCAGTGCGTCATGGCGAATCAGCTAATATAACCGGTTCAAAATTCTTCCAAGCGCCACTTGTTGTAGATCATCTAACCACCAAAAAGCTAAATGACTTACCCGTAAATGAATTGGTGTTGAAGTCACAGCTGCGGGAAGAATTTCGTTTTTATGGCAACAAATCCTTCGATAAATTGGTGGTTAACAGAAATACCTATGTAGAACATTGTCTCAATGGTACTTATTTCAACAAGACACCATCCCAACGCGATTATTATTTTAAACATCTAGAGATGCCATACCAGCTAGAAGCTAGCAACATTGTGTTACATAAAATCAATGGCATCTCCCTCGATCAGATCTTTGACAATTTGTCCGTGGAGGATGAGCAGCTTGTGCTGCACAAGAATTTGCTGGTAAAAGGGAATGCGCAGTTTGTTAAGCATCTACAGGTGGTTAAAATAAATGATGTATGGTGGACGGATTATGTGGGCAATTTGGTGCGCTTTAATGAGAATGCCATAGTAAATGGTACTACGCGCTTCTTGCAGGGTCTAACGGTCAAGAATGCAATACAAACGCCTTTGATAAATACCGATAACATGGGCGAAATCTTCAGCAATGTGCTCTTAAAGTCCAAATCTCAGCGTATAACTGGCAAATACCTCTTTGGCAGTCTACGCTTAACAAATTTGGATGTCAGCGTTATTAATGACATACCCACGGACACATTTATAGACACACGCACCAAAGAACTTGACTTGCATGGTGACCTCGTTGTGCCGAAGTTGACGGTACACGGCGATTTAAGCGGTAATTTTGTGAGCCCATTTCCATTTACCGCGCTTAACAAACAGCTGCAGCAACTCACGCAGAGACGTTGGCGCAATTTGGTCGTGCTCGGCAACGCCTATTGGAAGGAGTGCTTGGCTAGCAAGACGGCGAAACAATACGAACTACTGAAATATCTATACAGACATGCTGTGCGACGCAGCGGAGATCAAGTAATTTCGGGTACTGTCTATATGACGCAGCCGTTAATTGGTAGAATGCGCACGAGCAGCATATTTCCCAGCGGGGTGGATCTCAACTATATAGCGCGTGATTGCCTATTGAAAAACACTACGGCACCACAAACGATAATCGGTAGCAAATTATTTCACAAATCAATTCATTTACAACGCGCTCTGGTTGCGGGTCCACTAAGAATTACCACCTTAAATGCTATTGATGTGCAACGCTTCCATGCGTCTTTGTACCGGCTCTCCAGTGGCATGCCGATTGGAGGACCATTGTACTTCAAGATCCCACCTATCGTCGGACAACTGGTTGTGTACGGTCTGGTTAATGGCATGCCCACCGCGCAGATTTATACCACCTCAAATTCTTTACTGCCGCCGGTAAAGATGCATAGTTTGGTGATCGATAACGATCTACTGCTCGCGCATATTAACGGTAAGAGCTTTGATTGTTTGCTAAATAATCGCATAAAGCTTGACGGCGAGCCGCAGGAAGTCGATGGATTTTTGACATTTGAAAATCTTGTGTTAAACAACGAGACTCTACTGCAGTCGATCAATGGCATACCGGTCGATAATTTAGTATACAAAAAAAGTGATCATGTGCAAGTTATTAGTGGTTCAAAAGTGATTGATGGTAGTCTTCTATTCAATGGACCGTCACATGTTGCAACGTTAAATGGACAGAATTTAGCGGAACTATACAAGGAAACTATTTTTACCATAGGCAATTATCATTTCGAACAACTCAACATAGATCAAGGCACATTTGTGAAGGGCTTAGTGCTTGTTGGTAAAATGCCAATGAGCGCTGGGGAACGCAAAATGTCTGCTTTTAAAGTTCACGCACAAGTCAAAAACATGGCGGAAGCAGAGAACGAAGTTGAAGATCACGCCAAACAAAGTGAAGGTGACGATTCCATTCGGGAACAACTAACCAATACAGTCAATCAGTTGTCTAATTTGCTCAGTACGCAGAATGCCACAGAGGCTGATAATCGTAATGATCATTTGCTCTATCTGGACTTCGATTTCAATACTGAGGTACTAACGCAATACGCCAACGAAAGTGTAAATGAGACATTTCTCTACGATCAGCAGCGTGTAACGCCGTGTGAACATCGTTTACTTCAGGTACAATCTGCCCTACACAGTCCACGTCTATTTATCACCAATATCACCACGAGTTTTCTGACTGCACACTCCGGCACGATATTCGTAAAAGCGCAGAACTATTGCGCCGATCGTTATAAGAAACTAAAGAGCAAAATTACTGTGAACGGTAGCAAAATTGCAAAAGTATTTGGCATGAAAAAATATGTTGAAAGTATCGAATTATTTGCGGGTAACAAGAATCATACCTTCCTCTTGCTGCACGCCATCGATGAGGCACGTAATCGCAACGAAGTGCGCATGCTGCGGATAGATGATGAGCTTGACGAAATCAGAGATGTGCAAACAATACCTTTTGGTATAGGCAAGTCAATACGTCTTTTCGAATTCGGCAATCTTACGGTACTACTCAGCGCAGCTTTGGTGGGTAACCAACAAGCAGTTAGCGTATATCATTTTATGCCATCAATGGAGCACTTCAAACTCGCGCAACTGATCGATGGCGCTTTTGATGTCATGCAGATGGTTGCTGTGCAGTCGCATCAATATCAATTGCTTTTAAGTTGCCATACTTGCCATCAAGTCAATGTTTATGATTTGACTCGCGAGCCAATTAATCCCTATAAACTCTTCCAAATCATTAAGTTGCCAATACGTATCGATAAGTTGCACACATTCACCATGAGTGATGGTGAATGGTTTTTACTGGTTTTAGGAGAGCAGCAACAGGATTTCTACTATTTATACAAATATGCCTACATTCAGGGTTGGTTGCACAGCACTTTTGGTTATTTCCCCAATATACAACTGGCCGTGCCATTGAGTGGAAAGCTGTTAAAATCGCATGATAATGATTTGTTGCTGTTGTTGTGTAGTAGTGGCAAAATGAATAGATGCAGTGTGGTGAGGGCGTTTATGCAGAAATAGATAGTGTATTTTTTCGTTGTATTCAAATTTTGTAAGCGTTTTTTAGTGTTTTTTAACTTATATAATCATCAGTAATGGGTAGGTAATTCAAGGGAATATTTATAGTAGTGTAAATGTGTATATTTATGTATATTATTAGTAGTATTTATGAAAGATGAAGTTTGTTAATCTAACTGTAAAGGATGATCGAATCAATTTAAACACATTTAATCAATGCCACAAAGGCTGTTATGTTACATACTTACATACATAAATGATGTTTTTGTATTCTTTCTCAAATATAAAACTAAATCATTGCTTTAAAAAATTGTTTAAGTTAAAAATAGCAAAAACTCGGATCACTTTGCCTTGCCGCTAAAGCGAAGGTATTCTGTGTATTGAGTGGTTAAAAAGCTTGCAATAATCCATGAAAACCAAAAATAAATATCGCATGATGCTTGATCTAGAAATTCGAAAGGGTTGCTTCTTTATAAATTCTTCAATATACAATGTGGCGCAAAATTAATCCCCACATCGGAGGAAAAATATTTTTTACAAATGGCGTTTTACCCCAATCATATTTGACACTTCTGAACGAGAGAGCTGTAGCATACAAACAGACAAGCAACGAGTGCGTAAATGTCAAAATAAAGATTTCCATACCTCAAAATATTTTTTTAAATTTAGTAAAAAAGTTATTCAAAAACCAAAAATTAAATGATTAATTTGGATTAAGTGTGGTTTAATATCTTTGTGATATCTCAGTATTTTTTTCCTTACAGTGTGTACTATTTTCAATCACAGGTCTAGAATTTTTTTTGAGGCTAGTGTCTATATTTTACTGCAGAAAAGGAGCCCAACAGTGAATAGCCATCAATTTTGATTTTGTGTCCGTTATCTTCGATCGGAATTTCCAAAACTGCCACCGGACTTGTAATCAGCGGGTACTCGGCAGCAAAATTTTGCGCGCTTATTTCACACATACTTACACACTCGTCCAATCAGTCGTTTTTCAGACGACAACGAAGCAATATAAGTGGTGGCTGCATTGATTTTTTTTGCCTATTACCAATGTAATTTTAATTCTTTCGTCAATAAACTGCTGTCATAACCCCGGGGTCGTCAGCAACTCAGTTGATTCCTTCAAAATCGCTAAGAGCCGGCTAACGGACGGAAGTTGTCCACACCTCTGCATTCTGTATATCGCGTTCGGAGGATATAAAGATCTAAAATTTATAATAATATAATTTAACACATATGTCCCTGACAATTGCATAAGTTGAACTTTTACTCCAATTTGGGATGTGCAACTTGACGGACATTGGCTTACAAATGGAGCACCGCAAATGATTTTTGTACGGCACTTTTTTTGCGGAGAATATAGACTCGGAGGCTTATAAGTAGTATAGTGTCGACTGAACTATCTACATAAGCCCATATTTCCAGGGATTATCTGAAAATCATAAATATTTCGACCATAAAGAGTTACCATAGAACTTTATGTGGCCTATGAGCGATTATAATAATCATTTTTAGTCCCCCTTTAACCTCCGGAATATATTAAGGAATCGTTTTAGCTTGAAAGAATACCTAGTCGTCTGGTACTGTAGACACCTTCTAACATTCCCGACATGCCATTTCCTATGATTCAAATACCTGAGTTTGAATGACAAACGCATGAGTATCTGTACCACTTTCTGTGGAAAGAGGTATGAGGATCTACTACAGTAACTGTCTATTTAATGCAAATTAAACAACAATATATTATTCCGCTGCTGTTATGACAAAGTACATTAAGATGCAGTGCCAACGCATGCCTGCCGACTGGAATTTAAATGTGCGCGACCAATCCAGATGAAGAGTATTGCTGCAATTTAGGTCAACTTGCATACCAACAGTTTCTTTAATATTGTAAATCTTTGAACGTTTTGTGCGAAAGAAAGAAAGAAGGACCTTCGCCAATGAATTGATTGGAGCTTATGAACTTGATAGATCTGCTTACGTAGGTAGGTAGGTAGGTTTGGCAGCCGCATCGCACATAGAGACAACGATGCCACTTAGACCTCGGAATGGGTCCGTTGTGAGCCGCGGGGGCTGGGCTACATTTCCCTTTCCATATTGAACCATCCTGAGCTTTTGACAAAGCGTAAAAGGTTGTTGATACCTAAAGTGTATAGATTATCTATGTTCGTTAAGAAGTAGGATTTTAAAAATCGGTTTCTGCTTCTGGATAGAGCCGGGCATGTGCAAAAAAGGTGTTGAATTGTTTCCAATTCCTCCTCATTTCTGCAGCTACGACAGAAATCATGCGTGTATACGCCTAATCTCCTTGCATGATTTCCTATGAGACAATGTCCTGTGAGGGCCCCTACTAAGGTCCTGATTTGAAGTCTACTCAGTTTTATAATACTCTTGGATAGACGTAAATTAAGCCTTGGCCATGTTTGCCTAGCAATTTCGCAGGTGTTAGCGCTAATCCATCTCTGATTTGCAGAATTGATTAGTGCGTCCTTAATGAGAAGCTTACAAGTTGCGAGAGGTATCTCCATAAAATTACTTATGTCTGGCATACAGGTACCTTCTCTTGCAAGTTGGTCTGCCCTACAGTTCCCTGGTATATCTCTGTGGCCTGGGACCCAGCATAATATTATACGATATTGTTTGGCCATCTCATTTAGAGATTGGCGACAACGTAAGACACTCCTTGATGTTGTTTGGAATGCATCCAGGGCTCGTAGGGCAGCTTGGCTGTCTGATAGAATGCAGATATCCGTTGATGATATTCTGTTTATCTTTAGCCATTTTAAGGCTTCATGAATAGCGTTTATTTCCGCTTGAAAAACGCTACAGTGATCCGGTAATTTAAAGGATTCACTAATAGAAAGCTCTTCGCAAAATAACCCTGATCCTACACCGGTGTCCATTTTGGATCCGTCCGTGTAGATCTTAACGGGTGTGTTGGGTGTTGGATCTTCTTCAAGCCATTCCAGTCTAGAAGGGATTTTCATTAAGAAATTCCTTTCGAAGCAAAGAATGGGAGGATGATAATCGCAGTCACTGGGTATATCCGTGTAGGAGTCTAAAATGGTTGAATGTGCGTGTGTGACAGTTCTCCATTGTGAGCTCGCTTTGAGCCTTAAAGCGGCGCAGGCCGCTGAGTATTTGCAGAAGAGATCTAGGGGTGGCAGATGTAGCATGATGTCCAAAGCCGTGGATGGCGTGGTTTTCATGGCGCCACATATTGCTAGTTCCGCTGATCTCTGCACCTTATTCAATAAATTAGAATAGGTTTTTTTCTGCATAGCACACCACCAGACAACATTTCCATATAGAAGAATGGGTCTGACGACAGCAGTGTAGAGCCAGTGAGCAACCTTAGGTTTAATTCCCCAGGTCTTCCCTAAAGCTCTCTTACAGGCATAAAAAGCTAGGTTCGCTTTGCTGACCCTTTCTAAGGTGTTTGACTTCCAAGTCAGTTTCCTATCTATGTTTAGTCCCAAGTACTTGGTTTCTTCCGAAATCACAAGAGCTTCCCCTTTGAGCGTAATTGGACTTAGCTGAGGGATTCTGTGTTTCCTAGTGAACAATATGAGTTGTGTTTTGTCTGGGTTGACTCCTAGACCACACTTTCCTGCCCACCTAGAAAGTATATCTAGAGCATTTTGTATTAGGTCTCTTAATGTAGATACAAATTTACCAGAGACAGCAATAACAACATCGTCGGCGTAAGCTATCACCTTACAGCCCACCGATTCCAGTATTAACAGAAGTTTATTTACAACTGCGTTCCATAAAAACGGTGAGAGGACTCCACCTTGCGGTGTACCTCTACTTAACGATCTCCTGAGCACCGATTCTCCTAGTTCCGCTTCAATGATTCTGCTATTTAGCATTTTGCCAATGAAGCCTACCAAGCCCGGTTCTACCCTAAGATCAGTGAGTGCTGCAGTAATTGCCCCCTCTTCAACATTGTTAAAGGCCCCTTCAATATCAAGGAAAGCGGCTAAAGTAAATTCCTGTTTGTGCAGTGAACTCTCTGCCGTGTAAATAAGGTTATGTAGAGCTGTCTCTACCGATTTCCCTTTCGTGTATGCATGTTGTGACGTAGAGATAAGATTTCTATCTATAGTTAGGCTTAAGTGAAATTCTATCAACCTCTCCAAAGTTTTCAGTAGGAAGGAGGAGAGAGATATCGGTCTTAAGTCTTTTGGATGGGTATGTGAGTTTCTACCAGCTTTTGGAATGAAAACAATTTTGACTTGTCTCCACTTAAGAGGTATATGACCGTAGAGAAAGCAACCTTTGAAGATTGCTAGTAGTCCGTGTGCTAGATATCCGGCGGCCTTTTGCAGTTCCACCGGGTAAATGCCATCTGGGATCGGTGATTTAAAAGGTTTGAAACTTTCAATCGCCCATAAGAGCCGATCCTCAGAAATAGCATCTATTCTGACTTCACGACAGTGTGCTGTATCTTCCATGTCATGCCCAGTAATGTCTGAGCAGCCTGGAAAATGAGTGTCGAGTAAAAGTTCTAGAGACTCTCTACTGGTTGTAGTGAAAGTACCATCACTTTTCTGTAGCAGTTCCCAATTTTGAGGGCTTCCCGCTAAAGTCTTACGAAGTCTGGAGGCCTAAGTTGCCCCCTCAACCTCTTCACAAAAGGATTTCCAAGATTGCCTTTGGGCAATTCTGATTTCCTTCTTGTAGATTCTCAGGGCATCTTTATAGCCTTTCCAATCTTCATCGAGACGTGTTTTCTTTGCCTCATTAAAAGCGCTTCTGCTTGTTTTTTGAAGCTCGCTTAGCTCAACCGTCCACCACTTAGGCTTGGGCTTACCCCTCAGTCTTCTTATGGGACAGGCTACCGCCAAGGCAGCATTCATGGTGTAGGTAATCTTGTCAACCAAATTTTCTAGTCCTTCTATGCTTTGTGGCACCGCTGATGGACATGTTCCTAGGGTAGCCCCAATACAATCTATATACCTTTCCCAGTCTGTTTTGTGCTTACGTAAATCGACTTGATATTCACTGTGCAAAAAATCTTCGCAAATATTTTTTACTAGATTGCAACAAATTTGATATACTGAGACTGAGTTCGAACATGGTACGAGTATCTCTGCCAAGCATGCATGGATATCGATGTTAAAATGATACTGATCTCTCTCAGAACTTTGGCTCTTGAATACTAACCGAGTTTTCAGCCAGCATTAGATTTCATTTACCTGATGTTGAAAAATATTGGTTGAGTACCAGAACTGAATTAGTCGAGTACTATTGGGGCACTTGTGGTATTGAATATTGTGTCTCATGGAACGATGAGTGGTTTGAGCTTTATCGCGAGAAGTGCGTAATACAACGCAATAAGATTCTGGCGCTCCGGTTGTTGTTGTTGCTGTAGCAGCTTAAATATTCCCTACACAGGTACAGGGAATGCAGTTGGAGTGACAGTCCTTGTCCAGATATAAATTTGGGTTTTACCAACGCTCTAGACCTAGTACACAATGACTTGCCTTCACTTGATATTTGTGAAGGAATAAAGAAACAAGTGGTATGCTTTGTAGAGTACGGCCAATTTTACGAATTAAATTTTCTTCGGCAAATTTTTACCAGAAAGCACTACAGTGCAAGGGTCAACCTGTATATGAGCAATCCGATGACATACTTACATGTATTCCTGGACTGGAGCCCAGAAGGTGAATGGAGGAGAACGGTTCAGAAGGAAGCCGAAGAACCTGGGAAGATGTAGAACGAAATTAAGCTACTGGCTGCAGAACAAGATTTGTCCCATTAGGGACAAACAGGAACTGATGATGATGATGATGAAGAGCAGCTCCATTGAGATATATATTTTTGAAATATTTTCTTACCCAGTGATTGTTTAAGGCAATACTCGTTTTGTTTTGTTTTGCAACCATTAAGTAGAGGAAAGCTTCCCTAACAAAACTGCTGCTGAACAGTGTTTTCTCTGAGAAGACAAGACCAAGCTTCGAATCTTCATTTCCTAGGCAAAATCTTAAGGATCTGCTGGCCACATACCATTTCCAATATGGAGCTATTGGAATCGATCAATGAACTTCCCATCGACCTAACCCTCTAACGCTGACGGTTTGTTTGGATAGGCCATACACCGCGCAGAGATGCCGGCGAAGTCTACAGAACTGTACTTTTATGGAATCCACAAGGCGCAAGAAGCTGGCGACGGATGATAGATACTGACCTGAGGAACTCCAATAAAAAATAAGAACTCCAATACTAACTGGAATAATCTCAAAAACAGCAATACATCAACAATCTTGTTAACAACCGTATCGACTTGAACCACTTTGTTTTGGCCCTATGCTCCACGCGGAGTTAAAGGATATTACTATATATTGACCTTGATACTTTGGGGTTTTCAAAATAATGACCCAGTGGGGGAAGAATATTGGGTTTAACTGTTCCACAAATATATATATTAGCTATCTATTTTTGCGTAAATTTTTTGTGCAAATGGTTTACAACTGTTTTATGGTCGATCTTTAGCTAATGATCGATTATTTCTGTCATTTTATAGACATTTTTGACATTATTAAAATTTTTTTAACATCAAAAATTTCTGAACGGAATCGACGAAACCCAAATTGCTCGTAATTAGCTGTTACAGTATCGACACCATAAACAGCATTCTCAACTTCAGCGGCCTGTTCCGAATTTTCTCTTTGTTGACTTCCATTGTTAACACCTTGTAAATTACAACTGAATGGAACAAACAAAAAACAGCAAAAGAATTATTTAGTGTGAAATTTCACCTTGACAACACATAAAATTTAAATTGTTTGATCGATACTTTACGAAGTATTGATCACTACAGGCAGCTACCAAGAAAAAAATGACTTTCTTTTTCCTCAAACCTTCCGTTTAACTTCTAGGGAGGCATAGGGCATCAAAGTTGCTAAGTGGATAGGGGAACGCTCGGCAGATATGCAGGGTAGGTGGGAAATGAAATACCACTCGCGGACTAAAACCGGCAACGCTTACTTGGGGGTGTAGGCAGTTTTCATCTATCACCGAGTTAGGATTAGCATGTTAGCAACTTACTTATTCGTTTCTGAACTGCTTACGACAAAAATAAGCCTTCTTGAATTTTATTATAGATTCTTGAAGGGAAAATTAATGGTAAATGTAGTTTTGTGCGAGATTTTTTTCAAATAACTTGGACCAACTTGAGGCAAATTGGGAAACTTCAATATAGTCAAGGCGTTTAGACACAAAACGGCAAGTGGTAAAATATCCTAAAGCTCTTTCTCTTTCACAAATGTTTTGCCGCATTCTTTTTTGTTTTTCTCTTTTTTTGTCATGCAGTGTAATTTTTCTTTAAAAATTTTAAATATTGTTTTAATGAATTTTAAATCAACTGGTATTGAAAGGAATGTGAATACTATAGCCCTGGAAATAAGTCAAGGCATATAACAGTGAAGTGCCATTTCTTACATCCTTTTTATACGGCTGGGCGCCCGATAACGAAAGAGCTTACCAGTAAGTTCGAAAGAAATTAAATAGTGACATCTCATATGGATAGGTAAGTGAAATGGCACTCCCCAAGTAGCACTAAAGCTCCATTTTGATACCATTATGAGACCTCTAACATCAGGTACATACAATTAGCCAGCGCTGTTAAAAGAAATGAGCTCCAAGTGACACTAATCGTCTAGCTGCCAATCCCACACATTTACAGAGAAAGTGCGCAACAGTCTCCTTCTCTGAAAGGCCCCCACAACTTCTGCAATGGCGATTAAATGGCAAACCTAGCTATTCTGCGAGCGTGTCGATTATCCAATGACCGCTTAACACAGCTCGATTTTGGAAATTGAATGGGCTGAAAGTCCCCAGCACTTTCAGAGCCCTGCGTCTATTGTACCGAGTTTGTAAAGGGTATTTGATATAGCACAGGAAGAAATGGAGCATTCCTGAGAAATAAGTTGTGCAATTCGCCTTTAACAACAGTCAGGGTGGTCTGGATCCCGACATATATTAATTTTGCCGGAAACTAATTTAGTGTTCATATACTCCCTTCAAGGCTTTTTGAGAAATCACATCTGAAACAGAATCTACGGTGACATTTATTTTACAAAAATCTGAAGATATAATTTTTTTGCCTATTTTATTGAAGTATATACTTGCATACGTACACAGATATTTAAGCTTAAACTAAAATAATTTTAAAATAATGTGCGAGAAAACTATAAAAATTATGAAATTCCTGGTATGTATTATAGTTAAAGAAATTTTCATTCCATCTTCCCCTTTCATAAATGACTTTTCAGATCTTTTCTAGACAATTGCGCATAGATGGTGCCATGTGGCTTATCGACGGGAATGAAGACCTCATTATTATCACCGGGGACAACGCTTTGGAATGGCTTCGTATCGAAGTTAAAGTAATGTTTGTTTGGCAAAGTCATTGAAATCACCGAAATTTGCGGTATAACATCGAGTACCTCCTTCTCGGAGAGATACAACGTATTTTGCACAGATACCGAAGATACGCCCACATTTGTATCGCCAGCAAAATTTCGAATAATAATATTTTTCACCTTATTCCAGGTTTGGCAAAATTTCACATCATTAATATCGGAATATTCCCAACAGCAATCGACGACCGTGCTGAAAAGACGATCGTATTGATCTGGTAAGGAGCGGAATTCATCGTTGACAAAGTTAACAAACGAAGACTGCGTGGTCTTCAGCACACGGAGACCCTTAATTCCGGAAATTACAGTCACTTTGGGATCTGCAAGTAGAGTGGAAATGAAATGAAAAATATGCAAATATTAATATGAAAAAAATCAGGACACATAAAATATTTGAAGAAATAAGGCAAAGAAAGAAAGGATTAAGAATTGTGATTGTAAGAACCCACCTGCTCGTCTCACCAAAACATCGCAATAGCGCTGCGCAATGGGCGTAAAGATGAATGCATGATTGTGACGCTGACGTTCGCTGATTGAGGCGTAATTGTCGCCGTCGTCCTCTTGTGTGATGCGCTCCCAAGGATACTCCTCGACATGTACATGTGCCTCAGCAACGTGTGAATACTTGTTGAGGAAGTGATTAGCAAGTAACAGAGCAAACCTTTCCGGATCCTCAATACCATGTTTTTTCGCTAACAAATAGACAGTGTTCTTCTGCGAATCGGTGGCGACAATGTCCGAGTTATCGCCTAGGGGAAGTAGAAAGAAAGGAATATTTGTCAAATGTTTGAACTGATCGATTGCATGTACGATATTTGTTTTGAACTCATATGAATTTATTCCTAGCTCTGCAGCTATACAGAAAATCTCTTAACTGCGTGAAGATGAAAAAAGTCGCTGTGCCCAAATTTGCTGTAAAAAAACTCCACCAAGTGTATGGTTGGTTTTCACACCTCTCATTTACCTTTAAAGTAATCCTTTTGGCTGTACAATTTCAAATGTGTGCCCACTTCGAATTCTCTTATCGAGTGCACTGGCCCATTCCTCTTAACATGCAAGACCTTAACACAATCCTTGCCGTAGCCATAATCGGAGATCGTATACTGGTGAGGAGCGTTGAGCGACGATGCTGGTTGTCGCTCGATCGTTGCTGTGCTAGCGCCTTGTAATGGGCGTGCGAACATTGTGACTTATCGTTGGGTTTGGCGGCTTGGTACTTTGCGTGCTCGTGCTCGTTACAACCAACGCAATAAATCGCTGTGGCGTTTGCGAAGATAGTTGTGGTATGATGATTCTTCGCTGATGGAATCAGTTTGATAGTATAGTCAGGCTCCGACTGGTGTTGTGGTGCAGTTGCACAATTTTATATAAAATAAGATAAAGAAGATTTCCGCAGAGGTGATTTAAATTCACGGATCTTGATTATAAAACTCTGTGCTTTTCTCTACATACATACACAGATAGACCTGCCAGCGATAAGCAAGAGTTATTAACTAACTGATAAGTGAGCAGAGATAAAAATATACAAACATACATACCAACATACGCTTATTAGAAGATGCGTACATATGTAGGCACAAATCTGTAAATAATACCAAGAAAGAAAATATTTAAAAAATGCAAGTCAGTTTACCTAAGAAATGGAGGCGTTGGAACCCGTGCATACATGCATACATATTTACATAAGTGCAATGTACGCGCAAAATAGAACGCTTAGCAGTATGTGCTCCTACATATTTATGTACAAACATATGTCCATATGTATGTTTATACGTGGTCTTGTAGAACAAAGCGCTCAACAATAGCAGCTCATCACCACTGATATCAAGAACAATAACACAATGGCTAGCAAATTGATTAGGAGTTTGAGTGATTAAATGACTGTCGTTGGATCGACGGCGCTTTGGTGGATGCCTTGGCAACAAACAAAGTTCAAGTTCGCACGTACGCCAGCGCATACATAGACAGCATTCCATTACTGCTCGAGGCATCATTCACTCTCCGACTGCTTCTTGCAAATACGTCGTTTGCACATTTGCAGCTTATCTGGGCAATCAAGCATAAAAGAGTGTACAAGTATATCCTTTGCTATATGGCTGAGTAAAATGCGTTTACATATATGCTATGCAAGTGCGCGTGTGCATTTACTTATATGTATAGATGTGTGTATTTACGGTTGACTTTCTAAGATTTAAAACTTTTTGTGACAGTTTTCTCTCTGAAAGAGATTGCTCAATTACATGCATACATAAATAACTGTTTATGAGCTTGTTAGCTCGCGAGTCGCTCATTTACAATGTTTATTTAGCGATAAAATTATCGTGAATTTAAATATTTTTATACGAGTGTTGATTTCAAAACAAACCACTACTTATTTTGTTTATGCTAATGTAAAACACACGTATGGGATAATTTATGACAATTTGCGGAGCACTGAATGGTAGGGATCCCTGTACATACCTTAGGGTAATAAGAGCAGACAATGAAAACGATCTATTGACTGTATTCGTATGCATTGTGGCACGACAAGCGGAGTTCCGAACACAGCGAGCAGTACCCTTTTTTTTGGCACCTAAGCTCAAACTGATACCTGCCTCTTGTGTCAGAAAGGACTAAAATGGACCAATGACGAGATCCTCGTATGGAGCCCGGTAAGAGTTTCCTACATCAACGGTTCCTAGACTGAAAGTATATACAAACTATTGCAGTGGGTTGGTATATGGACAGAAACTTCAAATGTTTTACTGCTTTAGGTATGATGACAATGGTCTTTCAATCGGCAGTCTTTGCATTACTTAGAGAAGCAGGCTGTATAATTTGGGAAAGGGGCAGAGGATTTAAAATCAGAGTTTGCAGTGACAGCCAAGCTTCTCTAATGGCCTTAGAAATCGCTCGAACCTTTTCAAAAATAAACGAAGAATGCAAGTTGAGGCTAAACTTCGTGAGAAGGTGGAATCAGCTTGAACTTATGTGGGTTCCGGAGCACTGTGGTGTTCAAGACTGATGAATTGGCGAACTGCGGTTTTTTGCAGCGTCCAATTTGTCCGGAACCGTTCTTAGAGCCACGTATAGCGGGAAGAGTGGGGTACATAAAGACTTTCATTAGTTAGTGCTCTACTGACACTCGCAAGCAATTCCGTGTGTCCTGAAAAGTTCTGTCATGGTGGTAGGACTAATTATGGAGCCCAACCCGCATGAAAAAGATAAAGTTTCCATAGGTATCATAAATGATTCAAAATGTATACCTCTTTTGGAGGATAAAAATAGTATACAGCATTTTCTCTGCCGCAGCTCAGCTTTCACCAGACTTAGGTGGTTAATTTTTTGGTTTAATGGACTACGAAGCGACGAGCTATATCCTTTTCCACTGGAAAAATCTGAGAATTAATCAAAAGGTCAGCTAGAAGGTGTGAATGTTCTTCCGAAATTGTAAGCGAAAAATGGTACTAGGAGTCACTGAAGTTGAAAACCTTCTTTAGTTTAAGGTGAGTGCAGAAAAATAGCTTTAAAAATTACTCGTGGGGATGCCTGCAGACTTGCGGCGTTGATATTTGCCTTTTGGTTTATCAGGCAAGAAGTCCCTCAAAATGGGCATCCCTCATAACACACACTGTCATATTTGTAAATAAGCACATAAAAAGGAAACGATTTTCCATTTCCTCTGTGAATGCCCTGCCTTATGGAAGGAAACAATGTCAAGCCTTGGCAAACCACTGTTTGAGACTCTCGAACAACTGTCAGGCTTCGACATCCACAACCTAATAAAGTTCATAAATCGCTCAGACTGGATATAGCCATGCTGTAAATAACAATTAAACAAGTTGGTAACGAGGATAAGGCAAACAAAATGGAGAGGAAGCGCTAGTTGGATACTGGATGCATCACCATTTTCACCAACCAACCATCTAACCGTGGGATGAATGAAAATATATATATATATATAATTGGCGCGTACACCCTTTTTGGGTGTTTGGCCGAGCTCTCTTCCTCCTATTTCTGGTGTGCGTCTTGATGTTGTTCCACAAATGGAGGGACCTACAGTTTCAAGCCGACTCCGAACGGCGGATATTGTTTATGAGGAGCCTTTTCATGGCAGAAATACACTCGGAGGTTTGCCATTGCCTGCCGAGTGGCGGCCGGAATGGTAGTCACGCACCAACCCATTCGGCTACGGCGGCCGCAGATGAATGAGAGTAATTTGAATTATTCTGTGAATTATTGTGAACGCAAAAGCTTTAGCTCTGAAAATTAAAAATTGTTGTCATATTTTTGATCGTTTCAAGTGATCCAACCTTTAGCTAAATTATTTTAATGAGGGTTCATGCTAACCTACAAAAAAATCTTGATCAAAAAGTAATACGTGGTGTACTGTGGGGAAAAAAGAGTCAAGACGACTCGCCGGGCATGAGTTAGGGGTTAAAATTTTCTGTTAAAAAGTGCTTGCTAAATTTTATTGCAGGCCCCCTAAGATGGTAACGCCATTTCAACCCGATTTGTGCATCATATTTCAAGTAAGTTAACTAACCCACTTTAAAAAAAATTCGGACGAGAAGAAGCTAAATCCTTTTGGGGTTCGAATGTTATATTATATATCCCAATTTAAGTTGATAGCTTTGCCACCCAAATTTCTTTGTGAAAATAGCAGTTCGAGGTATCAAATGAAAAGAGTTTGAATAAGAATTAATTAAACATTATTTTTAGCCGGAGCTGCCACCTATTCTTTTTAAATCAAGAAATCGATGAAAAAATTAAGTAAATAATAAAAACCGAGGTATCAAATGAAACAAGTTTGAATGGAAATAAATTAAAATTTATTTTTAGCTGGTGCTGCCACCTATTCTTTTTAAATCAAGACATCGATTACAAAAATAATAATAAAGTCATTTATTGAACAATATATAAAAGTATTACAGCATGTGCAATAAGCAAAGCAAAAATTTTTAATGGCGTTACCACCTGAATTTTATTGCCAAAATAACCCCTTATCAAAATAATCGTTTAAATATTAAGATATATCGTAGGTGCCAAATGAGAGGTGATTAAACAAGATTTAATAAAAAAATATTTTAGCACTGACACCCTTTGATGGGGGGCGGGCTTCTTCTTCCATTTTTGCGCGCGCCTTGATTTGTTTTTCCACAATAGAGGAGGAGCTTATTCAAGGCAGAAATGCACTCAAAGGTTTGACATTGCCTGCCGAGGGGCCACCGCTATTAGAAAAAACCTATTCAATTATTTTTGTGTTTCATTACCGAAGTTTAGTTATTACTAGGATCGCCCATACGTCGAAGTTTCGACGTTATATAAATACGAAGAGCAAAATTAAGTCACACTTTTTTTTAGTATTTATAGTCATAGAAAAAAGTTGGAACATATATGTATAAACGGATAGCTTATGTTGAAACTTTTTATATGATATATGTGAATAGATGTAGTAAAATTAAATGAGAAAAGTATCCCATTTTACCTGTATTAAGCGATCCTATATTTGTGTATTTCAAATATCATAATTTCTTTTTATTCATGAACTGGACACATTTAATATAATTTCATGTATTACGAAAAAAAAATTATTTTTTTTTGAAAAACAATAATAAAAAACAATCATTAATTAATCCACGACCATCATAATTTCTGAATCAAATTTATAATAGTATTGATTCACAATACAGTAGGTTCTGTTTTTATGTGGTAGATACGTTCCGCAAGAAACAGCATAAAAAAAACAGCATAAAAAAAGCTACTAGTTCTATAGTAAAACTATAGATACGTTTCAAATGCTAAAACCGCATAAAACTGAAATAATGTAATAAAATCGCATAAAAAAGGGCACTAGTCCCATATTATAACTATAGATACGTTCCATAGACCGCATGAATCTGTGATGAGTTTTTGCTTAGCTGGTTTAGAATCTTGTTTATATGTACAATTCCCGATAGGTCGACATGCATTTTGTAATTTAAAAAAAAAACCGCACTATTTCAAAACCGCATAAAAAAAAGCCGCATAAAAACAGAACCTACTGTATATAAGTTTCCAGTTGTTTCATCAACTTTTATATCATGATACAAATATATAATATCATGATACATATTATAGCATGATATATTATAAAACAGGTAAAATGGTGTGACTAATTTTACCTGCACCTATTCACTATGTATCTATTTTAATACATTGTGCAAACCGTCTCCACATATGCTATCCATGGGTATATGTTTCAACTTTTTTCTCTGGCTATAAATACTAAAAAAAGGTACGACATTTTGCTCTCCGTATTAATACATAGATGAATCTTCATATTATCTATATTATAATAGATATCGAAAAAAATGTGTTTTTTGATCAATAAACTCTGTAGTCCCTTCGGCTCATATCACAACTTCGGACTTCTAAAAATTCAAAAACTGGCATAAAATGTAAGGCCAGAAATAAACCAAGAAAATACATATGTATGTACATATGTGACTGCCAAAAAATTCAGACCTACGTGATGGAGTAAGCAAACTCATACCGAAAATTTCTAAAATCTACTAACTTGGTTAAAATGTTTTGCTATTTCCGTTAATCAGCGATGACTGCCCAGATTTCGTTTGACTAATTGAGTAACCTTAAATTAAGCTGCTGCTATACATATATGTATGTATGTATGTACTTATACTTACATTTCTCTTACGTAAACATCAAGACAAATATTTAATTTTGTATGTCTGCACATACATTTGTATAAGTACTTACATTTTTATTCAGGGCATTCGAAAATATTTATATTTGCAAGTATTTAGCCGATTAAGTTCCACATACATAAGTATGTAAGTACATAGACAAAGATAATCTTCTCTAAGGCGAGAAACATAATTGCAGCGGGACAGCGGGTAACGGGTTGACGGGTGGTGATAAGCTGATCCACTTACATTGAAAAATTCGTTCAGTTAAACGCAATTCCGACGGGACGCTTGTGGCTGCAATAAAATTAATTTTTTGGTGGAATCTTTTCGCTTGCTATATTTGTGAAGCAATTCGTTGACGCTCATTGTTACAAAAAACCGATTCTTTCTAAAATATTGCTATTTTGTGGATTTTTTGCACAAATCGAATTTTATTTGCTTGTTATCAGCCTGTTGTTGCTTTGGAACAAACCCATTTTCATCAAGTCAAAAGAAAAGGTCCCTGATTCTTCAGCCCGTCTGAGAAAATGGGAATGTTTGGAATCGACGGCAAGAAATCCACCCCGCCGCATTCCGAGCAATTTCATGTTACTAAATGTGTTATAATTTTGACAGCGGGTAACAGGTTGATGCGGCAGTACTGTTCCAGGGGTTATTTTAACAAAAAATAATTCTCTACTGATGTAGAAATAAAGTTCATGGACAAATAAGTGTGGTATATGTTTTCGGGATTTTATTGACCCCGGAACTTTTGGAATCCCGTGACGTTCCAAAAATTAAACGAGGTATGGAATATTTTGTATTTAAAATATATTAGCGAATTATTTTTTGAGATGTTGCTGCAAAACTGGCTATCAAGGATTGTTGGTAGAAATTTGAATGTTTTCTGCCGGAAATAATCTTTATCACTATTTTTAGAAAAAAAAAAAAAAAAACCAATTTCTTCAATCAAAATTATTGACGACACATTATATTTACATTTTTCTATTAAAAGAAATTAGCGTTCTGCTGGATGAAGTCCTATGCAGTTTACCCATCAGGCTTACTTCTGTGTGTATGGGTAATTTTTGGCTTTTATTTGTTCGCATTCTAAAAACACAATTCTCTGCCACATATAAACTCAGCTATTTTATAAAAAAAGTTGGCGCCAACTCTTAAAGCTCAACCAATGTTGAAAATGAAGCTTTGCTTTCCTCAAAAAAAGGAATTATTTGCAAATCATCAATAAAAAAATTAAAATATGATAATAATACTTAACCATCCCGGTTTCAATCAGCTAGTCCCGGATTTTCGAAATTTAAAAAAAGACCTGGTCTCGGCATTAACATCCTTGGTATGTACAAAGAAGTGTATTATTTGTTCTTAAATGAAGCATTAATTGGCTCGCTTTCCCCCTTGCAACAGTTGTAAAAGTAAGAGATTGACTGGCTGGCCGTAAATGATGTATTAGCTTATGCGATATACATTCTGTCAAAAAAATATCGGAAATTGTAGATTTAAAAAGCGCGCGTTACACATATGTCTACATTTTTTTTTTGGTGGAATATTGGTGATGCTTTCCATTTAAATTCAACCGGGCTATTCGGGTCATGTTCTTCGATTTCGATGTAACTTAAATATGTTGCTCTCTGGTCAAAATAATGAGACACGTATTTTTTTGTTCGCCCGAAAAAATTTTTTTTCAAGAGTTATCGGCAATTTTGTTTTTCGCCTCAAACTCGATTTTTTTTAATTATATAAGAAAATTTTTTTTTTAAATGCCCATAACTTAGTCAAAAATGAACCGATTTTAATAATTTTGGGTTCAAAATGATCGTAATTACATACACAAGCGACTTCATGTAGAAACAATTGCAAAAAAGTAGTTGAAATTTTTTTATTTAGCAAAAAAGAAAAAAAATTGAAATTTTTTCGAAATTCAATATTTCAAAAAGTGTATTTTTTTTTTTTTTATAACTTTTTCCAAATCAAAAGGACATCTCAAACTTTAATTGAGCTGCATGCCTAGTAGCTAAAATGAGTTGTTTTTGAGTAATGAATTTTTGAGTAAACACCCTGTTTCGCAGTTTTTGTTTTTTGCAAAAGAAAAAATTTTCAACTACTTTTTGCAACTATTTCTCCATGAAATCGCTTATGTAAGTAATTACGATTATTTTGAACCCAGAATCATTCAAATCGGCTTATTTTTGACTAAGCTATGAGCAATTAAAAAAAAATTTCTTATATAGATTCTTTCCATTTCAATTCAAAAGGGCTTTTCGGGACATGTTCTTCGATTTCGATGTAACTCAAATATGTTGCTCTCTGGTCAAAATAATGAGACACGTATTTTTTTTTTCGCCCAAAAAAAATTTTTTTCTAGCTTTATCGGCAATTTTGTTTTTCGGCTCAAAATCGATTTTTTTTAATTATATAAGAAAATTTTTTTTTTAAATGCTCATAACTTAGTCAAAAATGAACCGATTTTAATAATTTTGGGTTCAAAATGATCGTCATTACTTACACGAGCGATTTCATATAGAAATAGTTGCAAAAAAGTAGTTGAAAATTTTTTATTTTGCGAAAAACAAAAAGTGCGAAACAGGGTGTTTACTCAAAAATTCATTACTCAAAACCAACTCATTTTAGCTACTAGGCATGCAGCTCAATTAAAGTTTGAGATGTCCTTTTGATTTGGAAAAAGTTATAAAAAAAAAAAAAATACACTTTTTGAAATATTGAATTTCGAAAAAATTTCAATTTTTTTTCTTTTTTGCTAAATAAAAAAATTTCAACTACTTTTTTGCAATTGTTTCTACATGAAGTCGCTTGTGTATGTAATTACGATCATTTTGAACCCAAAATTATTAAAATCGGTTCATTTTTGACTAAGTTATGGGCATTTAAAAAAAAAATTTTCTTATATAATTAAAAAAAATCGAGTTTGAGGCGAAAAACAAAATTGCCGATAACTCTTGAAAAAAAATTTTTTCGGGCGAACAAAAAAATACGTGTCTCATTATTTTGACCAGAGAGCAACATATTTAAGTTACATCGAAATCGAAGAACATGACCCGAATAGCCCGGTTGAATTTAAATGGAAAGCATCTGGTACAACTGTCCTCTATAGTGTAGCAGAGTTTGAGCGTGATCTGTCAATTAGCTTGTGTTTGACATTTAATTATTGTATATCAGTCAACCACAGGTGCGCTCTGCTATTTTCATTATGGATAAAAATATCGAACGAAGAATTTGTCTTAAATTTTTTGTTTTGAACGGGATTTCGTGTGCCGAATCATGGAAAATGTTGCAGAAAGCCTATGGCGAGTGTACTTTATCAAAAAAACATGGGTATACGAGTGGTATAAGACTTTTGCAGAGGGCCGAGAAGTCGTGTAAGATTTGCCCCGATCTGGTCGCCCATCAACGTCTTCAACGGATGAAAATGTCGACAAAGTCAAGGAAATGGTGCTGGGAAACCATTATTTAAGTTTGAGGGAAGTAGCTCGTGACCTTAGCGTGTCTCACAAATCAATTCACTACATTTTACACCAGCAATTGCGCATGAGACGCGGGGCTGCCCGACTCGTTCCAAGAGAGTTGAATTTCTTTCAAACAATTCATCGGAAGAAGGTGGCTGAAGACATGCTTGAGCAAGTGAATTCGGACTTAACGTTTATCCAGCGCATCACAATAGGTGATGGGACGTGGGTATATGAGTTTGACATGAAAACCAGTCAACAGGCGGCTGAATGGCGGTATCCACATGAGTCGAAACCCAAAAAACCACGTGAAAGTCGGTCAGAAGTGAAAGTCATGCTACTCGTTTTCTTTGATTATCATGGTGTTGTGCACCCGGAATCTCGGAATTCGTTCCAATTGGTTCTACGGTAAATTAAGAATTATTTGGATGTTATGCGACATTTAAGAGAGAATGTGCGTCATGGATCTTGCACCACGATAACGCACCGCCTCACAATGCTCATATTGTGAACACCTTTTTGACCAAAAACTCCACCAATATCATCGAAAAACCACCGTATTCACCAGATTTAGCCCCCTGTGACTTTTTCTTTTTCTCAAACCTTAAATTGACACTGCGCGAACGCCGCTTCGAGTCGATAGAGGCCATTAAGGGGGGAAGCTGGTCTAGAATTTTGAAAAAATCGAAAAATTTTTTTTTGTCTTAAAAGGTGCTTTAGGGTCTTAGAAATAATATACCAAATGAGGGATGCCAGCAAAAATGTCTAAATGCCCAAATTTTTCATTCGACGGCAGTGCCTCGCAGGTATGCCCCGAACGCTATTTACAACTTTAAACGCGTTTTTCTCGAAATCACTTTTTTTAAACTGGCCGAAGACATAACTCGAACAAATCTTTACCGATTCTTACGAAATTTTGACAATACATTCGAAATACCTTTCTCCGGAGACGTACGTAGGATTTTTTATTTATATTACATAGTTTTTTTTTTAATCAACAATTTTATGCCGTTCTTTATAGTGAAAATTGTAACTTTTTGTTCAAACGTGCACCATTTCGCGAAAAAACAAAATATCGAAAAAATCCTACGTACGTCTCTTTCTGTTGTTATATAGAAACTAAAAAAATTTTATTTTTTGATCCAGGACAAAAATTAAGGAGTTTACGTCTTCGGCAATGGACCCACTAGAAAAAAAGGCGCCTTAGGAGAACTGCTGGACAGCGGCCATTTTGAAATTAATTCAGACGAAAAATTTTGTATTTGTACCATGAAAGCTATATTATTAAACCTGTTTCACAGATTTTCGATTGATTCCTTTGTTGAGTCAAAATAAATTCATAAAATATGCCCATTTTTTGCGCTCTAGACCAGCTTCCCCCCTTAAGGAAAATTCGCTGAAGGAGCTGAAGAAGATCTCTTCGAACGCGTTTAAAAGTTCCTTTGATGACTGGACTAATTATTGGCATATGTGTATTGCTTCGAATGGAGCCTATTTTGAAGGCGCCAAAATGAATTTTGATTACTAAACAATTATTTTGCGTTTTATTGAACAATTTCCGGTACTTTTTTGACAGATTGTACATCTTTATAAATTGCTCGAGTTCCAGTGTACAGCACAGGGCCACAACGAATTTCTTCCATTTGGGTCTGTTTTGAGCCAATTTCTTAACTTCGCTAAGACGCATGGTTTCGGTTTCTGACTCCACCCATCGTCTCCAGGTGTTCGTTGGCCTTTCACGTTCGGGGTTTTCTGGAGACCAGGAAATTGCCGGTCCAGCTCCATTAAACGTTATTGGGAGATAGCGATTTTTATTTTACTAGGAAAATTGAAACATGAATTCAAAGCAAATAATTTTTACTTGAGCTTATCAATGGAATGAAGTTTCCCCTTTTTCTCACATACATATTTTTGGTTGAGTAATAAATTATACTGGCTTTTATCCTTTTTTAATATAATTTTTTATTCTAAATTAATGCAATCTAAAGAAGCTAAAGTTTTCAATTTTTCATCAAATTAACTATTTGTACAATTTTTTCCACCTAATCTAAAAAATCTGGCTTTTTTCGCCAAATTAACAAATGTACAGCTGCAAACGCAGAATTTTCAGTTTTTTATTAATATTACATTATTTTTATTAATATTTTATTATTATTATATTATCTGCATATGTATGTATACTCTGTATCTATGAAAATGCCGTGTAGACTTCAAATGCAACCGTTTGACACCAAAGCAGTGTTTTACATCAGCGATCATGAAAAATTCAAGCTAGTGGACTTTTCATTGTGAATCGAAGCAGAACAGAGCCCGAGGTTGTTCTGCTGACCAACAGAGTCATGACGACAATTTTATTTTTTGCAAGCACGTTTCTCCAATTACTTGGAAAAATATAAATTGATTATTGGTGCATCTATAGTATAGAGATTTTGAATGGATTTGAAACAAAAACTACAGCGTCTTTCCGAATATGAAGAATTGGTTCAGTGACAAGAGATTTGGGTCGAATGAAGAGATTAGCCACGAAAAAATTGCTTAAAAAAAACGTATTATTTGGAGGGACTCAAATAGAGGAGGGATTTATTATTTCATAATTTAAACTTTTAACGAATTATTGACTCTGCCATTGTAAGGGATTTTGGTGCTTACAAAAGGTAAATATATATGTATAGTAAATCGTGCCACGATATACATATGAATCAAAAGAAAAAAAAACAAAACAAAAGTAGACAAAATCAAGTACCGGTTGAATAGGAATTTCATATATTTTTTATGAACATATTTTTATGAAATTGAGTTCTTAAATTAGGGTACCACTTTCAGGAAAAATACATAAAATTAAAATTTGATGCGATATTTGTCTACCGAATCAAATGACCAACAGAGGTACACAAAAGTCTCACGAAACCACTTAAGGAGTGGCTGGAGAGCTGGCAACTTAAGGTGAATGAATAAAAATGTAAAAGTATGATATCTACGCAGAAGGTAAACGCGTATCCAGCGGCATTTTTAAATAACGTAGTCATTCTCTCAGCAGCAAGTAAAGGCTCAGCGGGTTCGCTGGCTAGGTTATGCCGTCCGAATGGAAACAAGCGCTACGGCTTTGAAAGTATTCGAGGTGGTCCAGCTGGTGGTAGCGGAGCAAGAGGAAGACCTCCTTTTCGTTGGAAAGCTAAAGTGGTGTGTTCTTTGGTGTGTCCAACTGGCGCCAGTTAGCATGAGAAAGCATTAACTGCGCGCTTTGCTAAAATTAACCAAAATCGCTTAAGGGGACCCGGTGGTGTAGAAATTTCAAAAAATCGATTTTTTGTTTTTTCGATATTTGGAAAGTATAGTATTATATCTTTAGAATATACTGTGACATTTTAATGCGGAATTTCCCAATATTATAGCACGCGACGTGCGTCGGTATTATTATTTTTTTGATAAAAAAACTGAAAAAAAACCGATTTTTAGAGTGTCAAATTCAATTCATTTTGTCAAATTTCTAGTACGGGACATAGCTACGGTCAAACTGATTAATAATGTTTTTGGTTTTTGTGTTTCTGATAAATACAAGTGCCAAAATGGACAACACCGTCCAGGTCCACTTTTCGGGTGGGTCAACTTCAGCGCCGTTTTAAAACTTATTAAAATTAAAAAAAATATTTTTTTTTCATTTTTGTATTTAAAAGAAGTTAAATAAAAAGCCTAAACAATTTAAATATTGTTTTTAATTTTGTTTATTGTAAACAAAATATCTGAAAATACCCTAAATTTTCGACCACCGGGACCCCTTAAGCGGTTATCGTGCCAATAAATTCATTCCCCAAGATAACAACGTTGTGTACCTTGGTATAGACTTGGATCGGCGTTTTACCAGGAAAGGACATATATAGGGTGGACCATGTAAAATTTGCTTTTTGAATCGGCTATAAAAAATCTAATGAATATTTTTTCAAACTTTTTTTTTTATTTTGAAGATTGAATAATGAAAAATAATATCGTTCAAATGACTCCCACGACTGGCTTTACAGTAGGCCATTCGATCAACCCAATTTTTAAGCACATTTTCGATTGTTTGGGCTCCAATTTCATGAATGACAACTTCGATTTCGAGTTTTAAAGCATCAATCGTCTCTGGATGATTTGCAAAGCATTTGTCCTTAACGGCTTCCCACAAAAAATAGTCCAACGGGCTTAAATCACTGCTCCGAGCCGGCCAATTGGTATCGGAATTTCGGCTGATTATTCGGTTTTCAAAAACGGTAGCCAAAAGTTCGAGTGTAACTTTGGCAGTGTGACAAGTTGCACCGTCCTGTTGAAACCAAATGTCGTCCATGTCATCCTCTTCAATTTTTAGAAACAACTCGTTGAGCATGTCACGGTAACGCTCGCCATTTACTGTAACCGCTGCTCCTCGCTCATTTTCGAAAAAAAATGGCCCGATGATGCCGCCAGACCAAAAACCGCACCAAACAGTGACTCGTTGTGGATGCATTTGCAGTAACGTGTGGATTTTCTGAGCCCCAAATCCGACAATTTTGCCCCCGTAAATGTCAAACCTTTAAGTAAATTATGAACACATTAGACATGTCATTTGTGTTACCATTCTCAAAGAATAGGTGGTTCAAAAAGTAAACGCTATATGGTCCACCCTGTACTTGTCAAAAGGTAATCTATTGAGTGATGTTTAGATGCATGAGAACTATCGATATCTATATCTTCGGTTTGACAGCTGAGAAAGACAAATTGTGTTGACATTTCTGTTCAATTAAATATGTTCGCGAAGTTCATAGAATACTGACGGCATAATCGGTCTTTATTTTTTTCGAAATGAGGAAGTAGCTCCAATTACGGTGAATGACGAGCGCTCTTAGTTCTGATAAATGAATTTAGGTTTCCGAAAATTAATCAGCTAAACATTGATGACACTTGGTTCCAGTAAGACGGCGCGTTAAGTAATCAATTTATTGCAATATTCGTGTCACCATTCAGCTATATGACCAAAATTGGACTGATCAAATTGACCCTGTAACTCGTAGCCATAACGGATATTAAAAAAATAAATGCGATAAAATTATCTACCAGATTATAGTAAAAAAATCTACCCCAACAATATTTGTGTTTTGTTAAAGTTCTCAAGTTCTTAAAAAAACACCCGATACACTAAACCTAGACTACAAAGTGTTACTCTACAATGCCATTATAAAGCCAATATGGATGCACGGTGTACAGATTTGGGGCACTACCTGCCCATAGTATTCAAAGGGAGCAATCGAAGATACTTAGAGCAATGTCAGCAGTGTCTTGGCATGTCAAAAGTACGGCAAGCATACTCAAAGATCTTGAAATAGCCATGGCAGGTCACGAAGCGAAAAATATATTTAAAAATTGCAGACCCATCCGAACCCCTTTGCTACTGTCCTCGCACACACAATCGCTCGTATCACACCTAGAACAAAGAGGTCGCTTCGCGTTGGATGGAGAAACGTAGATTAAACAGAAGTCTTTCATGCCATTTAATACACACCAGGCGTAGAAGCTCCACCTTCATATGTACAAATATGTGCGCATATAGAAAAATTTGTACCAGCACACACAGATATGAATGTATGTATGATTAATCTGATACCAGTGGAAATTTGTCAGGCAGTAAAAATTCTTTACGTGGCTTATAATGCTACCGCTTTCGCCGTTGCTGTTGCAGCCGCTGCTTTCTACATTACCGCGGTCCATCAAACAGAGGCTGCGGGGGGAAAATGAACGCATGCACAACCCGCGCGTGCCATTAACTTCGTGCTACGTGCGTTTTTCTCCGCTATTACTTTATGTAGCTAATGCGGCTATGTGAGCTATAAAATAGATTTTTTGTTGTTTGCGGTCGCATGAACTCCATAAACAATAGCTTTACAATGGAGTTAACTGTTTGAGGTGGCATCGTTTTATGTAGGCGTATTTGCATATGGGTATACAGTCTGTCACATAAAAGGGTGGACACTGTAATGCACAAATTATAATTTTATTAAGAAAATCCTCACAAATAATTCAATAATTCAAATACCAAATAATATATGCTATATTAATATTACTTACATCAATAGCACACTTAATCTTCTCTAGGAAAATAACTCCAGATTTTCCAAAATATTGAGTATATGACTACAAAGTACATGGCTAACTATTATGAAATTTTAACTTGATTTTAGCCTAGAAGTTTTTAAATATATAATGTCATTTGTCTCCTTCCGCGAACTGCACCTTTTTCGATTTGTTTTCTACGGGAAAAATGACTTTTAAAAGGTACTCCGATATTTCAAGTTAAGCGCAAGAGTAATGGAAGAGAAGATTGTGCATGTCGCAAGTGCATGGATGGGAAGAGGAAATTGAGAAAAAATGTCAAAAAATCGCATACCAATTCTGTAAATATTTGCTTGAAATAAAAAATATTTATTTATTTACCACGAGGCGCCCACGGCTTCGATTCCGTATAAAACTAATAAAACACTTAACAACATAAAATTTTTGAAAAGGAAAAGCAAATAATTTCTTTTTAAAAGCATTGTAATATTTTTAAAAGGCGTTACCATCTAAAATGTAAGACAAATTGAAATTAACACCAGAAATAAAATAATAAATAAATAAAGGGTGGTTAAATTTCAAGGGCCGATGTTGAATGTGAACCACACCTAAACGTGAACTTGTTTTTTGCATTTCATTTGACATTTTTCAATTTCAGACTAACTCAATTTGAATAATGGAAATATGCACAATCGAGCAATGTGTTAAAGTTATTCAGGCTTATTATGAAAACGGGCGTTCAAAATGCATATCGCGCACTTCGTGAAGAAAATCATCTTCAGTGATGAGACACATTTCCACCTCATTGGATTCGTCAATAAGCAGAATTGCCGCATTTGGCCTAATGATAATTCAAGATTGCTGAAAAACCAATGCACCCACAAAGAATGACTGTTTGGTGCGGTTTATGGGCCGGCGGCGTCATTGGGTCGTATTTTTTCCAAAATGAGGCCGGTCAGGCAGTTACTGTGAATAGTGTTCGCTATTGTGATATGATAACGAACTTTTTATGGTCGGAAGATATGGATGTGGACAATATGTGGTTTCAACAGGACGGTGCCACTTGCCAGACAGCTAACGAAACAATGGCTCTTTTGCGCGAAAAATTTGATGGCCGAATAATCTCATGTCGCGGCGATGTCGATTGGCCCCCAAGATCATGTGATTTGACACAGTTGGACTTCTTTCTTTGGGGTTATTTGAAAGAAAAGATGTACGTTGATAAGCCAGCAATAATTCAAGAGCTAAAGGATGAGATAATTCGACACATTAACGGCATAGAACCTCAATTATGCCTCAGCGTCATCGAAAATTAGGACCATCGGTTGGAGGTGTGCCGCCGAAGCCGCGGCCGCCATTTGGCCAATATTTTATTCTATACGTAATTGAGTTATACCAATATTATCATAATAAACAGAAATGACAATAATTTCTTAGGAAAATTGTATTTTATTCAAAATCAATACCGGCCTTTAAAACTTAACCACCCTTTATTATAAGGCAACTTTCATACTTTTTCAAATAATAAATAAGTGGCAATGCCGTTCAAAATATACGTTTTCAGAAAATGTTCTCAATTATATATTTTGAGACAGGTACTCACAAGCTAATATTTAATTCAGCTGTACTATAAGTTACTATTTGCGCATTAATAGTTAGGTGGCAACTCCATATACAAATAACCTCGTATTAAATACTGGTATAATATAAATTTTGCTTAAAAAGCAAATGAAAAGGCCTCTTAGAAATATTACCTTTACATTGATATATGTATTGTTACATATTTTTTGCCAATAAAAATAAAAAAATTAAAAAAAAAACAAAAAAATTCTTAATTTTCCAAACATAGGAGGCAGCACCGGCTAAATTATGTATATACTTTTTTTGACAATAACAAAAAAATGAATAATAATAAAAAAAATCTTAATTAAAAAAATAGGCGGCAACATTGGCTGAAAATAAATTTTATATTAAACTTTATTTCATTTGAATTCTATATAGGTATATCTTAACATTCAATTGATCAAACGCGATAAAATTCAGATTCAGCGCTATCAAAAAAATTGTTTTTGGTATAAACATATTTTCCTTTATATCCTGTATTACTTATGTCCATTTTTTAGTAAACTACTTATTTTTAAATGCAAATAGGTGGCAACACCCAGCTAAAATGAGTGTTACACACAAACCACCTACAACTTATAGGCTTCTTATCGATGAAAACAAGTTTTAAAAGAGGGTAATAGCAAGAAGAAAATTCCAAGAAATATTCTATGTTTTTATATCAGTTGGCTGTTGGCAAAACAATTTAAGTGACTTTAGAAGGTTTTGCTTAAATTATTTATTTATTTTAGGCCCATAAATTCTAATATCATCATCATATTGGCATTACAGTTCGTGGTGGACTATTGCCTCCTCTACAATACGCCTCCATTCTTCCCGACATCCCACTTTCGCTTTATGTTGGGAGATTCTCATCTGTCGTATGTCGTCTTCTACGTCTTGTAACCATCGTCGGCGCCTTGGAGAGGTCATCCTTCTTGCTCCTTCAAGATTCGCTTCACAAACTTTTTGGTTCACTCTATGTTAGAGTGTTAACGTGTTAGAGTTAAAATTTAGCATTACTTCTGCTTTCGTTGAGATGGTTATTCATGCTACGGCTACAAATGCTTCGTTGATTAAATATTTCGAGAAAACCAAGCAATTTAAGGTTTTCCAAAAAAAAAAATTCTGAACTAACATAGGCTATTTCATCAAAAGAACACAGATATTTGGTATACATAAGCATGAATATACGTTGAGCTTTTCTTAATAAAATGAGTTAATAAATATGCCATGAAGATATTTGAATCATATTTTTGTAAATATGCAGACGCATCTGACAAAAAAAGTAGCGCAAGTGAAGAAGCTGTCGACGAAAGGAATGAAGCAAAAGCTGATGCCATGGTATCTGTTTTCATTTTTTTTACAAAATTTTTTTTAGTTTACCAAAAGACTCTTGACTTCGAAAGTTAGTAATAGTACACATTTTGTTTAACCATTGCTAACTAACTGCTTTGGCCCATTATTGAATTATGCGGCAGCCTTATGGAATATCCTAGATTACTTGAGGCGCGAAACTCAAAGCACTAAATTTACACCACCAAGGTGCACAAAGGGCGTAAACAACCATTTTTAAATGTGCAGAATTCACTTACACTGATGTTTCTTTTAAATTTCCAATAACCCATTCCGTAAGAAATAAAAAAATTTACAACACAGTTATTAAGATACTACTGGCAATCGTGATTACGCTTTATGTGGCAGACTGTACAAATAAATGTAGAAGCACAAGCTTACATATATATTTAGTAAGTAAAAATAATTTTTTTCCCAATAGCTTCTACATAACAACCTTGTCAAGCCAGCCAACATTTCACGACTAATATGCAATGGCTTACTGTTTTTTCAATCCACTCGTAAATGTTTTTTTTTTAATATTTGCGCATAATTGAACAATGTTTGATTTATGTAAAATCCCATTTTACGGTAATTTTTTATAATGCGGCACATCCTCTTTATTTCGCTTGAATTTATGTTAAGCGTGGGTGTGAAAAAGTTACGCCCAAGTAAAGAAAAAAATTGTCCGATTTTGCGTGACTAAAAGGTGAAATTACAAACAACTAATGGAGCAGTATGCGTGTGCACATACGAGTACATGTCAGTATGGCAAAGTATTTTTGTACAGGGCTGCCTGGATAAATCTCTTTAATAACCTAAAATGAAATAAATAAACTAAATCGTTGGCTAAGTACTACATAAATTATATGTAGTAGATAATTATTATATTTAGTAGATAATTTAGTACTTAATCTTGCATGCGAAGTATTTTCTGAATTTTCAAGAAAATAGGCGGCAACACCAGCTAAACATACTCGTTTATTAAACTTTTTTTAAACAACTTTATATATATCTTAATATTCAATTGAAATGTCTGATAAATTGCTATTATTTCGATAAAATTCAAAAAACATTGTTTTTGGGATAAACATATTTTCCTTTATACCCTAGGTCTATTTTTTGATAAACCACTTATTGCCAAATACAAAAAGGTGGTACGACCCTGTTAAATGAGTGTTACACACAAACCATCCACGACCCTTAAGGTGCAGGCCTAATGCAGGCTGGCTTTGCTGCTTGCTTGGCTTCAAGTAAGCCAATACTGAAATATATGAAATATGAGACCAAATGGCAGCTTTGCTTGAAGCGCTTGAAGTAAGGCAAAGTTTCAACTAACTCAATGTTCTATTTACCGCGCTTTTGACATAAGGAAATGGCCAGGGATGTTCATTTAATCTAATTTGGTTTAGTTTAATTTGTGAGTTTTATGTTGCACACAGAGTGGAAGCGAAGCCGAAGTCGAAGATAAAGACGTTTCGTTACTGCTAGTAGCTCAGACCAGTAGACAAAAAAAATTTTAAGTGGCCTCTGTAGTTGGAGTAGTATTAAAGAACTTCGAATTGGTCGAAGCGCTACTTGCGAAATTATTTCTGTGCACGTATATATTTTAAGAGGCGAGTGATAATGCAACAAATAATTGAAAATACAGCCTAGCGACAAGGGAAAAACCTAAAGAAATGCTTGGCTTTTACAAATCATGGGTTAATTATTAATTAGTGCAGCTGTTACCTGCTTCAAATATATAAAAATGGAAAAGGTTCAAAATCACGGTGATTGGCGTCTTATCTTGCACATTATTACTATTAAAAGAAGAATTCGCAATATGTTTTCACAGTTTTTAGTTTAGTAGTGAATATGGCTAACATCTCTGTTTCTTTTTGGGAATCATCTGATTGTTATGACAGCATTCAAAGTGCCCATTTGGCCATACAAGTTTTCAAAGTCAAGCAAAAGAAGTACAGCAAACAAAGCCAGCCTGCATTGGGCCAGCACCTTTAGGCTATGCGAGAAGTGGTCTATGTCACACTCTCTTATTCATCCACCGGGTGATATATTTGTAGCTCTACATAGTTTTCTCAAATCACATATCGTGCTACAGTGAGGAGAAAATCGGCAAAGTGTCTGGTTTTTTGTAAGTTTATGCAATGGAACCATAAATACGATATCTATACATATCTGAAGCACTGCACCAGCTGGTAACTGCATTTTCTGTGCAATTATTTCTTTCATACGTTGATTAATATGCAGTGCCATCGAAGTAAATCTGGAAGGCATATATGCCGACCTGGGGCTGTGACATTAGGCTCAAAACTGCTAATAAAGGGATATAAGCACTCTTCTTCCCGGTTGTCAGTAGAGTGTGGTAGTGCAACGATGAGCCGATTGCTATTTACTGGATATTGGAAACGTTTCATCATTGAAAAAACCCTTAGGATAGCGATTCTATGTCAAGTGATCCAAGTAGTTTGGACATTGCCGTAAATATTTATGAAAAATTGTTTATTTATTATACTCAAGCCTACGAGTATAATAAGAAGTAAACTGAATAAATTTTAAGAATTGTTTTATTATTTTCAAATTTATTCAATGTTGAACATTTTGGTATTCGAAGTGAAGTGTATTCGATTCTTTGTTACGTTTTTATAATATTTTTTTGCACTTTTTTTAAATTCAGTTTTTAAGGTAAAATATACATCTTAAATACATTTTTTGGAAACCATTTTTGGGAACAATTTTTGTTTGTTATTTAAAACAAAAAACTCCTTAAATTATTTTCTTATTTTTTCCTTTAATAGTTGATACCAAACTCAGTAAACTCTGAAAATTTCATAGTGGGATTTCCATGGCAAGGATGTGAGCCACATTTAGCCCCAACGCAACCTTTTCTGCCACTGATCGGCGGATTTGTGATCACTTTCAAGCCCGGAATGCCTTACCTTTAGTTAATAGGGGTGGGGTGTAGGTGAAGGGTAAGATCAAAGCTAAACAGCTTATATGTAAACAACTGTGCATACAATATAATAATCCAACAGTCTTCAAACTTTCCAGATTTTTCCGGAAGTTGTGGGAAAAACACAAAAAATATTATCTAAGTCTGGCGAAAGCTAGACAGCGGCAGATAAAATGCTATCCTCATCCTGCAAACAAGATGTACACAGCGAATCGTTGATGATGCCTATGCTGACGATAAGTTGTTCCCATGGGATCTAAGTCTTATCAGAGCTCGCCAATTTATCAGGTAGCATGTTGCCTTGAAAATCTCAATCCACCTTGCCATTTACATTCCTCAACCATTTTCAAAGAGTAATTTCTAGAACCTTTCGAGTAGCTTTTCTGTCACTGAATAACCTGATTTTACGTGTTCTCTACCTTTCGCCAAGGATTCGGTCTGCTACTTTCGTGCTGCCAGGACTACCGTCTGAAGTACTCATTCATTTTATTTTCAAATTCAATATTCGAGATTTATTCCGATGCCCCACCTCTCCTCCATACCTTATCTCAGAGCATTTCAGAGATATATTCTCTGTATTCCATTTCAAAAAACTCAGACAATTTACATATATTTACTCAGATCGCCTGATTTAAGAATATCAAATTGTAAAAGTTCTGATTATGTTTTCCAACTACTGCCAATTTGATATTTTTTAACTGGACTATAACTTAAAGTTGGGAAAACTTCAATTAAAAAATTAATATCTTTTAATAGTCCCGCATTTTATTTAAGCTCCCCGCCTAATCAAAATACTGCAAACAATAAGCTCTTCAATATAGTAGGGCGCTAGACATTTCGAAATAATTCTTGATTTAAAATGTTGGCTTGTAAAATAAATTGAAATTGAAATTTTGTGAAATTAAAAAGTAAACTATAAACCCTTTTTTTAATTGAATTATGAATGACACGCTAGTGGCAGAAGTTTAATCGTCATTACTATGATTAGGCAGATAATGTGCAGAGGGCCTTATTTTTTAGGATTCATCTAAACGGCTCTGTTTGTATGCGTGGAAAACGTACAAAATATATACGCATGGAATATTTATTGGTATTTTAATGAACGCAGCTTCGCCCACAGTTGTGGTTATAAAACAATTCCAATAAAGAATTTAGAAACTGCGGAAGGAAAGCAAACTACGAAATTTCTTTGTTCTTATTGCAAATGGAAGAGTTAATTGTCGAGAGGTGAAAGGTATGCATAAATATTAGAGATTTATATTACATTAAAAATATGCGTTAATTTGTTTTGAGAATAAATATTTACAAGAAAATAGGCGTAAATGCATTATTTGCTTATTTTTTACTTGACCGCCTGTTGAAATAAAATACCAAAGCCTAACTAGAAGCAGGAGGCGGTCTTGCAACTTTCTCTACACTGAAGCCGTTGGGCTTAGCTTTTTGTGATCCAGGAGCTCTAGTGAAATTTTCTTGTTGGATCTTTTGAGCTGCGTTGTTCTCTCCTTGAAAAATCTCTTTTACACAACTTAATCTTAGAATGAAGTCATGGAAATTGGTGTTCAGGTCAAAGTTATTTAAAACTATACCTTTCAACTATTGGGCAAAATATTATTTTGCTACTCTACCTGGCTTTCGTGTTCATCATCAAATGGAGGGACCTTGTATAGTTTTATGCTACCTCCGAACGGAAGATAGTGTTTTATGGAAGGGTTTTCATGGCAGAAATTCACTCATAGTCTAGTATTTGATGTTTACGATCCTACCAAATGAAATCACCCATCAACCCTTTTGTCTACAGCCCGAATCCATAATCTTAAACTACTACATATAAAGGGTGATCAATTTAGAGGTATCGGATTTTAAATTGAAATAAAACAACGAAAATTTTAATAGATTAGGCAATCTTTATTATTTTTGTGTACAGCCTTTCATGGCATTTATTTTATTTAATCCCTTTTAAGATAATCCCTTTCAAATGTTGACCGCAACTGCGCCGTAATTCGGCCATCCGTAAATACCAATTTTGAATGACTCGCTGGAGAGCTTTGGTCGGTATCTCGTTAATAACTTTAGGAATGTTCGTTGCCAGTGCCTCAATCGAAGTTGGTTTATCCACAAAGCATTTAGACTTTACATACCCCCAAAATTAAAAGTCCAAAGGTGGGATATCACACGATCTTGGTGACCAATCCACTGGTCCGAGACGAGAGATAAATTGTTCACCGAAACGACGTCGCAGTAAATCCATTGTTTCACGGGCTGTCTGGTAATATGGCCAGTAGCGCCGTCTTGTTGGAACTTGTTGTGGAGATCGCGGTCACTATCAAAAAGTCGTTTATCATAGCGCGGTAGTATTCGCCATTCAGTGCCTCGTCTTTGAAGAAATGTGTGAGACACTCATCCCGAATAGCAAATAGGCAACGGAATTTAATTTTATATTTACAATTCGCATATTTCACAAAAACAAAAAACAAAAAAAAAATTGCACAATCGCAAAGACACTTAGTTCAAGTAAATTTTATGTTGTTCAAACAAGTACAAGAACAAAGCAATGAATTCGGTGTGTAAACATGCGCCACAGTCAGTCTAATTGACCGGAAACTTTGGCGTACGCAAAGGTGCGACTATTCGACTTGTTGTTGTAGTTGTTGCAGTTGCTGTAATTTGTACATTTTCCCCACTTTTAATCTTACTTTTGTACTTAGCTACGACAAAAGTTAGTGATGAAATAAAAAGACCGCTTTTGTTGTGGTCGAACAGCAAACTAATAGAGAGAGAAAAAAAACATAGTACAAACGAACAAATTGTTTAAAATAAAATTTTGTGTATTTGCATTTTTTTACTTTTTATTGTGAAGAAATCAAACATTTAGTCTCATTCGGCATTTCGCACCTTTTGCTGTTTTGCTTACACGCAACAACATATGCGTTGACAGATATCGGATCTGAGCTAAGCTCAAGCGACCGCGACATCAGCCAAAATTGGTTGTGAGATAAGTTGGTTGGCGGCAATTGTACTTGAAAGCGCCACTTGACGCTTCAGTTGCAGCCGTGTTTGCGTTTAAAACGGTTCGATTGACGATAGTGCGGGTGCGCATTCGGTTTACTATTTCAAATTAATTATATACGAGTAATGCCTTCCATATTGCTAAAGCCGCACCGCATCCTTGAAGTACGGCGCGTACTACTCATACTCGGATTGTTCTGCCTGGTGAGCAGCGCGACGCATGATGAATTGCCACAGTGCGGTCTATCGGGCGTTTATAAGACACGCCAAAGTGTTGTAGAATCACCGAATTATCCGAATAATTATCCAACAAACACCTGTTGGGATTACGTTATCCGTTCACCGTATCGTTGCCCAACAAAATTTCATATACAATTTTTAGATTTTCACCTCGAATCGTCGGAAAATTGCACCAATGATTACTTAGCAATAGGCCTTGAGAACGATGGCGATGATATGGATCTGCTCTGTGGCCAAGTTATTGGCATTAAAAAGTACCACACACCAGATGGTATACTTCGACTACGTTTCTTGTCTGACGGCTCACCTTGGTCGACTGCCAGGGGTTTCAAATTGCTAATCACCCGTTTGGCTTGCGAACGCGAAGACTACTTGCGCGAGATGCTGGACGGCAATGATGAGGATACAGAGGAGTTGTTGGCACCTTCTTTGGAGTTTAAGCCACCACAAGCCACATTACCCCAATTATTTCGAAATTGGACGCAAGTTGAACAACACCTACCATATCCCACACAGCCGTTATTTGGTTGGAATTTGCCTGAACATTTACCTCTACCACCACCGCCACCGGTGCCCGGGAGTTTGTATGCGCCACTGCCATCAAATCAACCACTTGCTCAAAATATTGGGAATAATAAGCCATGCATACAGGATCAAGTGTTAGTAAAGCCGCCATATCTTCAATATCTACGATATCCAGCGTTGGGCTACAGAAGCAATGAAGCGCAGAAACCGGTGAGTGCGGATCAATATGTGGGTGTTTGGCCATCAGGAACGCAGAGTGCACAGCAAGCACGAGTGTCAGATCAGGCGTTAAAAACTGAACCTTTGCTTAAGGCTGTGAATGAGGTGCAACCGCGCCAACAATTCCTAGGCACACAATTCAGTGATGGATCGCAGTTTACTGGCGGGCCAACATTGAGTCCGCAGTATGGTGGTGTTCCACTTGTGGGCTCGCAATTTGGCGTTGCGACAGCGCCAATCGCACCGCTTAGTGGCACTCAAGCCACGGGTGCAATCACAGCGGCACCCCCACAACAATGCTGCACTTCATCTTTCCATCAAAAGCGTTTCTACCTTTCCAGCCCGGGCTTTCCACGTACAGCCTTCACTTCACTCCTGCCTACACAGCAACGTGATTGCCAATTCGGACTGGAGAAACATGCGGATAATATCTGCCGTCTACGCGTTGAATTCAAATTCTTCGACTTTGGACAATCCTATGCGGGCACCGGGGATGTGCATGGAAATGTTAATATAGCGATTAGTACTACTAAAGATGTTTGCACAGAGGACTTTATTGAGATAAGCGGCGAACGTTTTTGCGGCTGTCGCACCGGTTATATTTATACTAGTCCTTGGAGATTGGGTACAAAGCAGATACGTATGCGTATGGGCTATTCGGGCATACCATCGAGTGGTTTCTTGCTTGAGATCTATCAAGAGGAATGTCAAGAGACTGCCTTTATAAAGCCGGAACGGCCCGCGCAGGATGCGATAAGTACTGGAGCGCAGCAAGTCGGCATTGCGCAAGGGAATGCGAATGTTGGGCAACAAAATATTGTTGGTACGCAAAATGCTCTTAACCCTACGCAACCAACCATTTTCAGCCAGCAACAGTTGCCATCGTATCAGCAACCACCCTACTTTACGCAGCCACCGCAAGGGAATCTACCGCTAGATCTACCTTATCGGCACTTGCAAACCGCAAATTTCAATCCCTTCTTGGTGGCACAGCAGCAGCAGCAGCAGCAACAACAACTGTGGCCTCCAACAATACAGCCACCACCATTTACCGCTTTGCCCAATACTTTACCGCCTTTGGGATCACCACTACCCTTTTATCGTCATGCCAGAACTTCGGATTTTGCGCTTGCAGCGAGTACACATCAACCGATGACGGTTGTGGAAACTAATTCTACACGAAAAGAATACTACTACTTTGATGGTGACGAAGCATTCGGGCATTCGCGTGCGAACGATGAACCAGACGATTTGGATCGCAACGGTGTTGCGCCTGCAGCGACGGTGCGCGATCGTTGTAGTTTCTCGACAATGGATGCATTGCGCTTGACAGTGGATTCATTGTGGATAACCAAGCCCACTTGTTATGCACCGTTGCGCAGTTGGTTTAGTAACATTTTTGGCTGAGAAAAGATCGACAGTTGAGTTTGTATGTAATGAAGAGATTATCAAAAAATAAACTAAGAAACATAAAAACAGAATTTAAATAGAAACCCAAAACTGAGCAGCTCGAATTAAGACCAACTGCTACCTAAATATATGCAGTTATAGGTTGCAGTTGTTTCTTAATTCGAGCTGCTCAGTTTTGGGCTTTTTTCACATATAAACAAGATAAAAAAAAATATATTTTTTGGAAAAAATTACTTATCGCGCCAAAGTGTGAATTTGTGGTGGAAGCATCAACAACATTTAGATGACTAAGAAAAACTAAACACTAGCGGGGTGTGGCTTCGAAAAACAAACATACATATACACGCACATATGTACATGGGAACTTATAATAAATTCGCATTCAAGCCTTGTATAAAAAACTGTTTATCTTCGCTTAAACTAAGCAACTTTTGTTTGTTTGCTCTTAAGCCATGCGCATTAGCATGTTTGTATGTATGTGTATGTGCATGCTTTTAAACGAAAGTGAAAATCATGCTGATTATCTCACGCAGCTCTCTATGTTAAGCCTTTTAAACCTGTTAAGCTTTGATATTTCATTTCGTATTCTCGCCTAATACATTTTCGGTTTCTGTTTACCTACCAAATGCTGTACGTGTTGACCTGCAAATATTCCATTTAACTGTTTTGTTGACTTTTTGACATAATTTTGTTATTAAAGTTTTGGTGAGCACTGAAATTTGTAACTAAAAACCTACATGCGCATGTGGGAACGTTAGGGTATATCACTCTGTTACAAAAAAAAATCTGTACTCTTCACCGAAATCATAAAATTTATTATGTCTTAAGACTGCTGCCAAAATATTTCGGAAAATTATTAAGATTTATGTGAGCTGATCGCATTTGAAAATATTTACCTTAAAAAATCGATTTTTTATACAGGACTAGCGTACCCTCGCCCGCTTCGCTAGACGATAAATTCAATGATTTGCTGAAAGAGAATAAAATTAATACGAAACAAAGCAAATTCTTTGATACAATTTCATTCGAACTTTATTGTAACACTTTTTGGTAGACAACGTTTTTGGTTTTTTCAGCTTTCGCGTGAATAATGACGATGGTTTGCCAACTCGTGAGCAAGCTACATACAATTGTCCATGAGAAAAAATTGGCAAGGCAAGGCGAATAGGGAACTGCAAACGTTTGAAATCGAATGGTAAATCCGCCGGAATCAGTGGAATTCAGGGTATCAAAATGTCTTCTCCTTTGTACTTCCCTTTCAAAATTGTTGCTTCGATAACGTTACCCATTCGATAACGTGCCCCAAAGTCGGGGCACATTACTATTGCGCAGCATAATAATCGGTGCTCCAATTTTTAATCGTAAATTATGAGTTCGTAAGCCTGGCAAATCGAGTGAGTTTAAGAATTCAGTTGGATAATTTACGACCTCATCTTGATCAGTAATAGTGTCCATTGACTTATACGCAACTATGTCACCAGGTATTTGATCTAAAATAGCTGAATTTATATCATTGACGTCCTTATTTTTCCCAGCTAAAATTGCTCTTTCGCTGAGTCAATCATGGTTTTTGTAATGTTGAACTATGTTTGGAAATACACTCTGTATCAATGCCTCTTTAGACTGTGCAAAAGTGCAGAAATTGTTAGGCAATGTTATCATTCCTGTTGTTTTTGAAAAAAGGTTTATTTTTTTTGGTTAAAAAGTGTTTTTTGAAGTTTTGAAAAACACTTCGCTCTAACAAATTTCTTCTCAGTTAATTGCTGAAAATTAAATATTTTGAAAAAACTATTTTTTTTTAATTTAACGTTTTTGAGAAAATTTTGTTCTTGAAAAAATTTCATACTTTTGTAAAAGTTTAAATTGATTTGTTAAAAAAGATTTTTTTCCGCTTTGAAAAACACCCCCTCGCAAAAATGTATTCTCTATTAATAGTGGAATATGAAATGCTTTGAAAACACCATTTTTTTTTTTAATTTTTTTTGGTTTTCAGAAAATTTCGTTTTGAAAAAATTTCATACCCTTGAAAAAGTTTTATTTTATTTTGTTTAAAATTTTTGAATTTTTTTTTTTGTAATTTTAGAAAAACACCTCTTCGAAGAAATTTCTTTTATCTTTTTGAGGAAAATTTGGTTTTGAAAAAATTTCATGCTTTCGAAATTTTTTTATTTTACTTTATTTCTTCAAAATTTTTGAAAGCAATTTTTTTTATAATTTTCGAAAAACACCCCTTTGAAAAAATGTTTTCTATGTGTCATAGTGGTATTCCATTGACTTTTAGGATTATAGTCAAATACTTACAAATATCTATGCTTTCACAAATAGCAACAATAAACAAATTTCTTCAAAACCAAAAAATTTACTTTTTTTCTAAAAAAATTCTAAACAAACAACGTAATAAATTTAGAATTTTGTGTTCATGAAAAAACAGTATTGTTTTTATTGTATTAACTGAAAACCAAAATGTTGCAAAAAATCAAAACAAAACTAAATTATTTTTTTGTGTTCATTTGGTCCATATGTTCTATAAAAAGTTGATATGGTAAATAATATGCAGGGTCTGATACACGCAAATTTCCATTGACCATTATAGTGACAAAATTATCGATCACCAATTCCAACAGGATTTCAAAATCAGAGTTGGAATGAGTTGTTGTGTGGTGTACTTCTGAAAAAATGAGAAATAAACAAAATAAATCTAAAAATTCGAATTCTAACTTTATCTTGTGTATGTTCTTATTACCTTTGAATTTTTCCAATGAAGCACCATTCATTTTAAATTTTCCAAGAATTTTGTTTATCGTTTCGCGTTTTTTTCCTTTTTCTTTCGATTCCAACATTTGTTCATAGCCGAAAACATCGTTTGCAAACGCATTCATTTCCATATAGAATTGGTCAAAGAAAGCATTGCTCAATTGAATTGAAACATTATTTTCATAAATACTTAGGACCTTAACTAATGCACCTTTGTACATACCTAACGCAGATATTCATCGCGACCTTGATATCGATACTATTGATGAAACAATACAAAGCGCTAGCAGAAGACACATAAATAGACTATTAACGCATACAAATCCTATGATGAGAAGACTACCAAATAAAGAAAAATCTACCCAAAGTCGGCTTAACCGTCAAACACCAACAGATCTTGCAAAATCCTTGTAATAAATTGTCAACTAATCGTATATGTCATTGTTTGTTAACCACTTGTTTTTAAATAATATGTATATATTTCTTCTAAATGAGCTTGGGGCATTGGCCCTTCAATATCACTCTCATTCCATCTTTTTGTAAATCAAATTACTTATTGTCTAACGACAGGTGTAATATTTTATGGAAGAAATAAAAAAAAAAAAACAAATTTCATTCGAATCATTTGAAATTTCTGTATACAATAACGAAAAATTCAAAAAAAGTTGTACACATAAAATGAATGTCGATTCGAAACTTACTTTAATCTAAGAATCGGGCAAGTTTTGTTTTGTACAATATTTTGATTTTTTCTTTTTTTTATATGAAGAAAATATTTAAAAGAAATTTTTTTTAAAAACCTTCTAAAAACCTTCCCCTAGTGGATCCCTATAATATGAAAAAAGAACGAATAAAATTGGCCTCGTATTGGCCCAAAAAAATGCGTACAAACGAACATCATTTCATTTTTATATATATAGATTATGCATTTTTTCATATGGTGAAAACGCCAAAAATTAATGGTATTTTGTAGTCACTTCTAATTTTCACTTTACTGAAATTTAATAGGCTATATGGTAAAACTGCCTACCCACAAAAAATCTAGAAATTCTGATTAAAAAGTTGAATATTTTGATGAAGTTTTAAAAATAAATAAAAATAAAAAATGTGTACATAGTTTGAAACTTTGCTTTACATGTTTTTTTTTGTATTATGAATTATATTTTTATAAAAAGTGATGAGTTTATAATTTTGCAACGGGGTATATATGAGAAGAAATCATGGGGAATCGAATCAATAGTGGTTAGGGCAAGTAAATAAAATCAGTTTTTAAAAATATTTTTTTTAAAAACCATCTGAGATAATAGATTTTAAGCTCGAAATCTGCGTAAAAATGTTTAAAACTTTGTCAAAAGGATACAAAATATTATGAGACTTAAACTTAAACTTAAACTTTCGATTTCGTTTTGGAAAATTGGTTTAAGGAAAACTTGAATAATTTTGATTGTTTTAGACTTCTAAGGCATCATTAGAAAGCTATTTCCCACCCGGTAAGTTTTTGGGAACTTTAAGCCTTGCACATTACAATTTTTGTCTGCAAATATCAGTACGCTTCCCTTCCGTTGATAATTTTATTTAAAGATTTGTATGCGGACTTTTAAACTTAAACATCTTTAAGGGCATGAAACCCAAAATGAAAAGTTTTTTCTAGTAATGCTTGTCCCTAGGCAAGCAATGGCAAATTTCCAAGTGTATTTCTGCCAGGAAAAAGTTTCTCATAAAAAGCCATCTACTGGTTGGAGGCGGCATTAAACTGTAGGTCCCTCTATTTGTTGAAAAACATCAAGGCGGGTATCACAAATAGGAGTAGGAGCTCGACCAAACACCCTAAAAGTGGGAATTATATATTTATGTATAAAAAACACCGATTTTTAGAGATATTTCCAAATCAGTCCAGCTCACGTAAATCTAAATAATTTTCCGCGATATTTGGCGGTAATCAGAGGTAATTTTTTCAAAAGAAATATTTTTAAAAACTATTTCATTTATAAAAAATTCGATTTTTGAGGATATTTGCAAATCGTTTCAGCTCACGTACAACTTAATAATTTTCCAAAATAATTTTGCGGTAGTTAGAGGTTATTTAAAAAAATATATATTTTCGAATTTCATTTATAAAAAACTCGATTTTTGGAGATAGATTTTAGAAATATTTTTTTGAGTAAAGCTGAAAAAATATATATAAATAATATAGTTTGTGACTCCTGTAGAAAAATCTTAATTTTATTTGGTGTATCACCCTAATGTATTAATGTACACAAATTCGTGTGTGATTCAATTGTGTTTTTGTTTTCGAAAAACTAAAAGATCGTATAAAATTAAAAGTACTGTTTGCCAAGAACACCTTGAGCTACATATGCATAATTATATGAATATATATTAAATATTTATGCCCAGTAGTGAAATCTACTAATTTTTAAACTAGTTCACTTACCACCAGCTTGCCTTACACCTGCATTAGTTCGGTTTCTATTTTTTTCAAAGCTACCAACTGGTATTTTTAAGTTGGTGATGTCCGAAATGCCCTTAACAGCTTATACTTCAGCATCATACCGTTTAACGAATGTAAGTCCATGTACACAAGAGTAAAATTAGTTGATGCATTAGTTCATAGGAACCAAAAACAGCAGGTGATTTACTTCGTAAACATTTATATTCCTTTAATACTCCTTAACATTTGAAGCATTCTTATCTACTATATAATTGGCCATTTTGCAACTGCTACAGTTACTGTCTCTTTGGAACTAGTTTGCCTACTTCCTTAAAATATAAGTTCATGAACTAGAGAATATTTGCTGAGTAGTTTGGCTTTTAACTGCGCACATAGGTGTGTTAGCATTTATATGTGTGAGTGCATATGACACTCGAAGAGTTATGTCGCGCATAAGGTAGGTAATACAATAAAATCCGTTATACTATTATTGTTATTTTAACCTGCATTCACATACATATATTTCTATAAAGAAGCACAAATAATTTTCAACTATTTTATGACAATAGCGCTAATTTTTGAAACTTATTTGTCACAATGGTGTTCTATTGTCTCTCAAACCATGGCAACAATAAAGTTGATTCTATTTGTGGTACTTGTAAAAAATATACTCGTATGTATGGATTTGAAGAAAAATGCCGATATTTCTTCCTCATGGGCTATGGGAAAAAGTACCTACTTGGCTATGTGATATATCGTACCATTTATTTTTTAAATATGAATTAGTACCGGCGGTATACTTATGAAACCGGAATTAAAAAAGAAATGTAACACTTCGTTTAACATTTACTCATGCTAAGCTGATGTGAAGCACATTATAAAAACAAAAATTGATACGAAACATTTGAATAGGGGTTTTCTGTGCTTAGAAGAGTTTTACGGGTAAGTGATAAGTTTTAAAATTTACAAATTTTTTCACATATAGTGCTAATTTTCCTAACCTTTAAGGACACAATTAAAAAAAAAAAGTGTATATATATGTATATACTTAGTCCTGCCATAAGCTCTGTTACAAGTTAAGTTCGTGCAGATATGAAATTATAATACTTTTTTTAATGAAGTTAGTTGTATTCAATCATGTAAAAACGATAAGGCCATTTAGCTTTTGCAGCACGCACGGTTTCTATGGATATTGAGGTCGCAGCTCGAACCAAAGATTGTTTGAGACTCTCCAAATTTATGTGAGGTCTTCGACAGACCATGTTTCCCAATTCTGACTACAAACTGTACTCCAATCTTTTGCAGCTATGAATCCAGGAATATTGTTTTTTAGCCACTGCTGTGTGGTTTTTGCATTATGGGCTGGAGCGGAATCGTACTGGAAGATCCAACACTCTTCATTGAAGAGAGTATTGCTCAACTTCTTCACCACTTCTTCTAAGACATACTCCTGGTACACTTTTGCGCCGGTCTTAACCCCTTTTTCGCTGAATTGAAGGGATGTAATGCCTTTACAAGACACTTCCCACCAAACCATCATGGAGGCTGGATGGTGGCCATGCTAAACCCTTGGTACAACTTTTTTTGCGGCTTTTGAAGGTTTAGCATAGATTTTGTCGTTTTGCTTATTAAAAACTTCTTTAACAGTGCAAATTTTCTCATGTTCATGGTCGTTGACCGCGTGCCACCGAAGAAGCTGCTTGTATTTGTCGTGCCTAATATGCTGCAAGCGCTTTGACCAAAAATGGCGAAAGACTTTAATGTGGAGATCATCACTAATTAGTCTTAACTCGATCTGGTCGATACATTCATTTCCCTGGACATGGTTTCCTGCTTTCTAAGAGGATATCTGCGAATTCTCTCTCGTACGACTTTTATGGCTGCGCTGGTTCCTACTACGCGAGGACGACCACATCTTTTTCTGTCGGTCACTTCAGACGTTTGGGGCAAACGATTGATCGTGCGGTAAACAAACATTTTCGAAATATTAAGTTTTCCAGCAATTCGTAAATATCAATTCCACTTTACCCACCCTTATGTAATGCAATCACTGCACTGCGATTTTCCTTAACTCCCCACTCCATTGGTCGCTGTATGCATTGTAAAATTTACCACAGAATTTATGGCAAGACTTAGTCTATTTGTTGATAAATTTTAGAGTGTTTATTGGCGAAAAAATTGTAAGTACGGCAATAGGAATAAAAAGTACAAGAATATGAATCAAATTCTTCAAAACGTTTGTTTAACTTTCAAATTATCAGTGCGCTATTAGATTAGAGGCGCATTTAGAAAATATACGTAGTTTTATCATCACTTTTTTCGTATAATTCCAATTTGTGAAAACAACAACAGAAAAAAATAATGTTTCAAGCTCATAATATGTTCAGAATAAACAGAAGAAATCTAAACCATGTACCTTGCAAACTCTAAGTTTTCAGTGAGTTTTCAGTTTTTGGTATACAAACAACAATGCGCAGCTGTAGGTTAAATAAAGGGGTTTTTAGCTGCTTGAGAACTATCGATATCGGTAACTATGGTTTGCCAGCAGAGAATGGCAAACTATGTCGACATTTCTGTTCACTAAAGTTTGGTAAGTTATCATGAATCGTTTAATGCTAGAACAACGCTTTCAAATTGTGGAAAGTTGAAAAATCACCTCGTGTAAAATCTTTTTTTTGCCGCCGTTTTTGGTTCTCAGTGTAGTTCAGACTATGAATAATTATTTTGTTATTACCTTAGTTAATATAATTTGTTATTACCTTAGTTTCATATTATTTTTATAACGTTACCTTACCTCAAGAAATTAAAAAAAAAGTGTCACTCACTAACTCATTGGACTACGGCGGCCGCTCATATTATTAATCCCTCGCAATTTTACATTGGCACCGCCTTTAGTATGCACTCTACATAATCCGATAAGTGTGCAATCGGCGGCCGCCGCAGCCGAATGGCTTGGTGCGTGACTACCATTCGGAATTCAGAGAGAACTTAGGTTCGAATCTCAATGAAATACCAAAAATGAAGAAATCGTTTTTTCTAATAGCGCTCGCCCCTCGGCAGGCAATGGCAAACCTCCGAGTGTATTTCTGTCATGAAAAAGCTAGTCATAAAAAAAAAAAAATATTTGCCATTCGGAGTTGGCTTGAAGATGTAGGTCCCTCCATTTGTTGAATAACATCAAGACGCGCACCACAAATAGAAGGAACAGCTCGGCCAAACACCCAAAAAGGGTGCACGCCTTTCGCTAGATGAGCGTGTTTCCCCACTGTCGTGAGAATTTGCTTTACGAAATGTATTAAAGGAAATCGGGTTCGATTCTGTCTCAGGATTGCGCACTTTCAAAACGGCTGAAAAATTCTTTATCTCTGAAAATATTATTTCTTTCCATTTGCTTACAATTTGTAGAACTTTTGAGATCAAGTGTAATAATTTCACATCTACTTGATGAACGTAAAGTGCCTTCCCCTGGCGATTTCGGTACAATACTCGTACATACTCGCATATGCAGCTGCCAGTGCGTAGAATTAATTCAATAAATACAATTACTCAACACACAGGCTGACATATCTACAAATGTACATATGCATAAGTAAAAGTACATATGTATGTGGGTAGTTATCAGTAAGTATTTATTAAATATGTACAATTTCGAATTAAATTTTAAATTACAAGACTTCATTTCGTATGCTTTATAATCTGCTGTAATTTATTTTTAATTTTATATCTTAGGTGGTATGTATATATGTATGTATATTTATATGCATTTATTTGAACTGAACAATTAGATTATTCACAATTAGTTATGTAAGTAGGCGTAGAGGAACGAAAAAACAAGAATTGATATGATTTTTTCCACACCTGTGATTGAAGCAGCTTTCTTTTACATTTCCCGTGTGTGCAAGTGGGTGCGTGTGTATGTGTATACGTATACGTTAGCGATTAAAATTTTTCTGTTAAGTTAAGATTCATTGACAAGTTCAGCCAAATTCAGTTAGTTTAAAAGACAACTAAGACATTTATATTTACAAATTTGTTTTGGGTTTTGATGCAGGCAATTAAATTGTAAATTGTTTGTTTTTGTTTGCTTTTTATTTGTGCAATTTATTTTAATGTTGTACATACATATACATATATGTATAGTGCGTAATATTATTGCTGCAAAAAAAACTCCAAATTATATATGTACATAAATTTCAAAGGTTTATCTCCAAAAATTAATTTATATATATTTTACTGGTATGCAACACATTCATTATTTGACTGCTAATACTAATATATTTATATATATATGTATATTTTAAATACAGTTCTCTCACAATCTTTTACAATAGCTGCCTCCTGTAGGATACCATATTTGATTGAAATACTATTTTAGCGAAAAGTAATTTTTATTTTAATTTTATGCTTAAATTTTACGCAAAAAGTTTACCAAGCTGCATAAAGGGCCTACAATTCTTATATTTCTCCATGATTTCTGTAATTAATATTTTACAAATTTTCTGCTTTAATTTATTTCGGTATTTTTGGTTTGGATTTTTTTTTTTCAAATCCCGCTATAATTTTGTAAATAATTGCTTCAACCTTCTGTTTTAGTTTTTTGCTTTCCTGCTTCTTCTTCTTCTTCCTCTTCATCACTTTTGACCTAAAATATTTATTCGTTCTTGATTTCCAGCCGTCTTCCTTCATAGTTAGTTGTTTACTTTGCGACATTTCGACTTCATCAATTTAACCCAGAAAACGTATGTTGGTGAAAATTGCCTTGGCGGGACGTTTGCGATTGCAGAAATTCACGGTTTTGCTATGATTGCCTTTACGATTTTCATGTAGATTCATCAGCAACTTAAAGACATCCTCCTTGGTGGGTGTGCAAGCATAACGCAACTCTGGCTCGTAGGTGCTAAAAGGCGCAGCAGTGAACAAAACACGAAGAGAGAGAGAGAGAGAGAGAGAGAGAAAGAGAGCGCGAATGTAAGCACGTTTATCAAGTGTTTAGGTGGATTGAGTTTATTGAAACTAATTTAGCAATTTTTCATAAATAAATAAGACATTTTCAATTTGGAACTTGGCTCCCTTCCTACCTGCGATTCCTGTTGTGCCTCTTCCATGGGTAGCGACGATAGTAACGTGAACGTTTGGCCACACCAGCACCAACTCCGCCTAACTGATATGCCATGTTGTTGTTGTTAACATCAGCGTCTTCTTCGGAGTGCTCCTCCTCATCCTCCTCCACATAAATGACTGGCAATGTTTGTAAATTTGGGTCCTCAAGCATTTTCATTAACAATGACGATTTCGTAACAATTTCCTGTTCAGCACGCAAATCATTTTCTAATTTACGTAGCATTTCGTATTTGTTTGCCACTTCCAGTTCGTTAAATACTGTATCAGCATAATCGGGATCTTCAGGCAGTGTGCCTAGTTCGTGTCCATTGGCAGCCATTTCGGTATTTAAGGCGCGTAGTAACTCTATGGGAGGTGGGAGAGAAAAGAGAGCGGGAGAAGAAAAATATGTCAGAAATAAGTTGCAGGAAGAAGTGAAAACAAAGGTAATGGAATAGTAGACGCTTTAAAGTTTTACTACTTGTGCAAGTTAAAAAGCTTGACATCAGCAGCTAACGCTTTATCAGTAAAATTTTTTAATATTTTTTAATATAACAACAAAATAATATAAGATTCAGAATTCTTTTCTTCATTTTCTTCATGAACTTATGGTCCAATCAGGCTGCAAGATGACACATATCGTATTGGATACAACTCTGAACTTGAGCAATTCATTCAAGGACAAAACATCATTACACACATATATAAATCATTACGTCATAAATCATAAAATACATAAACGATAACGCTGACTTAGACACATAGAAAGAATGTCACATCAAAGAGCGCCAAAACCAGCCTTCAAGAAATAACCGCATGAGAAGCGAACTTGGCAAGGGCAGACCAAAGAAAAGATGGGTAAATGCAGTTATCGATGACCTCAAAGACATAAACGTGCAAAACTGATGGCGCTTAGTAGGGGACCGAGTAATCTGGAGAAAGATAGTTGCGGAAGCAGTGGTCCATCCAGCATTTTCATGCTAAGGAAGAACAATAAGAATTTGATTTAAAGTAGAGCAATTTTGCCCTAAGTTCCATTAAGCAAAACTATTTTTCAAAATTAATGCTGTGGTATTTGTTTAACATCTGTAATTGTGATCAAAAATGAAAACGGAATTGCTTGTGATTTTTAAAATCTTCACTTATTATTTTAAATAAATTTCGAAAAGACGGCTGAAGTTGATTTTTGTGCTTCAAAATGGTCGGAAAGTCCAGAAGATTACCAGGAAAAGAAAATTTTAAATGCCAACACGATTTTTGTGACCTTTCAAACTCCCTCTTTATTACACTAAAATTCAAAGAACTATAAAATAGTATGCTAGAAATTTTTCGGAAATTTTTGCTTAAATAGTTTGAAATTTTAATTAAATTTGTTGGAGTTTTTTTAGTTCCTACAAAGTTTGAAACTTGGATTCATATAGTTTTTATAAGTAGTAGAATGAACTATAAAAGTATTTTCCTAAAAATATTATTAAAGTTAAATAAGAAACAAATAAATTGTCAAAACTTGTCGATAAATGCCTGTGCTAAAGTTATGAAACTCACTTTAGCCATACAAACAGTAATCAAAAAACATCGTGTAAGTAACGCACACATCGTAAAGGAATACGAAGTTAGTTAACATTTTGTTGTTATAGCGACGAGGAAATTAACAGCGTCACTCGATTGAAAATACTGCTAAGTAACAGAGGCAGCGCTTCTGCTTCGCTAGTCAACAAAAAGCAGCACATAAGCTTGTACATTCCCGAACGTAGCCATACAACAACAATACTCCTAATACAACAGATTTATGCCGATGGTATTTCCAATTTTCGAAATGATCGCTTATCGTTATGCTCTTGAAAACGTTTAGAAAAGCCACAAGATCGCCCCAAAAAGAAAATTTTGAAAATCAACACGATTTTGACGGCACTTCAATCTTGCAATTTATGGAGTCAGAACTGATCTGATAGCATACTCGAACTTTCTGAAAGTTCTGCTTAAAAAGTTTGAAATTTTAATGAAATTTTGTTGAATTGTTTTGTCAATTTGCCAAATTTTGAAGCTTGGGTTCATATATTGGGTTTTACCTATGTCTAGTAGAATGAACAATATTTTCATTAAAAAGCTATTAATTAAATTGTTAAACCTTTTCAATAAATCCCTGTGCTATAGTTACATATGAAACCCGCTTTAATCATACACACACATATACACACAGTAAGCACAAAACATCGTGAAAAATATGATGTTAGCTAACATTTTGTTGTTATAGCGACGGCGATATTAACACCGCAGCAGAGAGAAAATTCGCTAAGTAACAGAGACAATGCCGTCTGCTTCGCTAGTCAACGTGCATCTTCTGTATACTGTTTCTTCTGTTTTAGCACCTAGCATATAAAATGGTTACCCAGAACCACGTGCGCAACTTTGCTTGCGATGATTTGCTATATATGATTGTAGTGGTAAGCGCATGTCAAAATAGCAGATGTGAAATAATGCAAAAAAAAAAAAAAAATTGGGCATTCGTGGACGTAACCATACCGCTGCATTAGTGAATTTGTGTTTCTGCATACATTTCTTGTCCGCCAAAAATTTATGGTTTTATGCCGAATTCGCGTCATGGGAAGTTTTGATTTTTTACATCCATACGAAGATAATTGCGCCTGAGGCTCATAAAATTCCCTTAAGTACTTATGTGAGGTAAAGTGAGACTGTATTTAGCGAGAGAATGTGTAATGGGTTGTATGGACGCTTCAAGAGCGCTTATTTTGCTTTCGCACACCGGCATAGTTTATGCCGTGTTTTTGGTGGGATGCACTTTGTGCGATATCCATTAAACAACATGAATAAATGAAATCGAGCCATAGGTCTCTGTTATCACACGAAATTAAAGTATTTGAGATATGAAAAAGTTACTCTCCAGCAAATAACGCACGCTCGCTCTCGGGTCACAAAAAAGTCGTAGATATACTTAAAAAGCCTAAATAGGGAGCTCTTAGAGTTCGTACTCTTCTGACGTTGCTCTTTCCGAATGTCGCTTGTTTTTTTTTCGAAGGTACATGGTTTGGCTGATCAGCATTTCGACTCTTATACTTGAAGAAGACAAAAAATTGATCGATTCATGGAGCATCTCAAAAGACGAATAACTCTTACGATACATAATTAGTACGCCACCCGAAAGAGGGTGAAAGTAATATTAAACGACGGACAGTAGGTAGGTGAAATGACCGAAGTATGATACTCGTGTGGCACTCCTCAAGTAGCACTAAAGCGACCTCCAACGGGCAGATATCTACAGCTACCCAGAGCTGCTGGAGAATGTTGATGGAATTTAGGTTGGAGCACTGCCCAAGAAGGGAGCACCCAGTGACATAATAATAATTGCTCAACAGTTTCCTTCTCTGAAAGATCCACACATCTCCTGTAATGGGGATTAAATGGTAAACCTAGCTTTTCTGCGTGTGTGCCGAACATCCAAAAGTTTGGAAATTTAGTGGCGGTAAGTACCCAGAACTTTCTGAATGCTGCGACTACTGTACTGGGGCCAAAGGGTTTTCGAAATAGCTCACGAATATTTTTATTTTTATTATTGTATTAAACTTTATTTTGTCTTCTGTCTACTTATAATTCATAGAAGACATTTTAAAAATATTTAATTACATTTAAAAGTGCCTGTGATTTTGGGTATGTGTGTTTAAAGCTATATTTCCTGTGAAATATCCTTTCTAGTAAATAAATTCAAGATTTTATACGTATCCCGCATTAAGGCATTTACGTACCACGGATCATTGACTAGGGTGTATAGGACTGAAAACGATGCTGGATTTCCAAGTTTGAATTTGATACTATGCCATATAGTTGGATTCCATAGGTTCAGGCAGGTTTTATCACAGGTTTGCAAAGGATAAGCTCGCGAGATTGGATTTACGACTCAACAGCCAATACATATTTCGAAATATTATTCCTAGAGCTTTCCTGTTGGAGAGTGCTCCATCTCTTCTGCGCTTTTCCGAGAAATAAGTTTCAAAACAGTCAGAGATATGCCGATGACCGGGTAGGAGATCTCTAAGACCAACTCAATCGACCCCATCCTGGCAAGCTCATCAACAATTTTATTTCTTTCAATGTTCTTATGCCCTGGAAGCCAGATCAGAGAAATGTTAGCTGCACACCCAAGAGATTTGATCTCTGAACTCCTTACAGGAGTTGACCAGTTTGGGTCTGTAATATGGCGTCAAAAAATAGATTGATTCATGGATCATCTTAACAGGTGAATATTTCTTACGATACAGAATTTGTACGCTAAAGTAAAGTACTTCGAAAATGTAAATAAGCAATCACTTTTTAAAATAATGCCCTCAATTTTGAGAAAAAGCAGCGAAATCTTCAGACAAATATCACCTGAAAACGGGTGGTTATCTTATAGACGTAGAAGTCTGTGGCAGAAGTTTATTACTACCTCAGTTTTTGTTTTCTTTTTATGCTTTCAAAAACCAATGGTAAACATGTCATAAATATATTCTTACATAACCAATACAATATAAAATGATACACTCATAACATGAAAATAATCTGCCTACAGAAGTACGTACGTTCGTCCTTCAGTAAAGCGAGTCTGCTGCGGTTATTGTCCTGTCATTTATTGAGTCATCAGTGGCATTGAAATGATTGTGGAATGTGGTAAAGACCGTTCAATGATTTCTAAACAGCACGACTATGTAGCTTTACCAGCGTTTGCTGACACCCTCCACATGTCCAGTTGACATTTATTTGCATATGAATGTATATGTGCGTACGTATTTATTATACATTTGACGTAATTCAAAAGCTCATATTCGTACATATTATATGTATGTGTGTACAAACAATCGGATAAATATTCTGAAGCGGAAATTAAAATGCTTTGATTTTTGCCTTACAGCTAGTTTTATACCCGTTATATTGTATTATAGCTTAAAATAGACTCATTACGAAGATTTCATAATATAAATATATGTATATGTACATGCATATGTATGTGTACGTGTTATATGAATGTAAGAATGGAAATATGTATTAAAAGGTAGGGGAACTTTTTTTTTATATTATCAAGATAATTTAATCCAAAAGCTACATATTTTCAGTGAAAAACAGCAAAAGCAGAAAATTTAAAGTAGCACTCTTCCTTTTGTCTCTGCGTTGCCTTCTAGGAGTGGGGCTATAAATTCCTTTCTTTGCATGGGGATGACAGAATTTCAATAAACTTCGAGACTTGAATGTGTATCACACATTCTTCTAAGCTAAATAAAGTTGTGCGCTAATCAAGTCTAGCAACAGCAACACTTTTTTGGCATTTCAATTCAGCCAATTTATGTAAACGCCTCTAAGTATGCTACATGTGATGAAATACATATGCGAATATTGCAGATTACGCTTCAGTTTACTTTCCGCTAAATTTGTTTTATATCAGCATACATGGCGGAATCGCTAATGTACGGGAAGCGAATTCTTTTTTAGTAAATATGCCTAGTATTTTGTTTTCAAAATCTTGCTCGTAGGCTGCATTACAAGTATGTATTTTGTTAGCTAATGTCTATTCGCATTGATTTCAATGTATTGCTTGACATTCTTTGATATTGCTTTTTTTTTTTTTGCCAGCAATAAGCTTTGCTTAAATCATTTAAATTTTTTGCATCGTGAAATGACTTTAGCCTTCAGATGAGTGGAATTATGGTTGCAGATTAAAACAAATCTTGTTTAAATTCATTTTACGCTGCCTTGAATGTTTTTGGCAAATCCGTTCTTGGACAACTTTCTTATGTGGAAGACATTTAATTATTTGTATGAAAGGCTGATATCAGTAAGATCACTAACGTACCATTGTCTAGTTGTGCCAAAATAAAATAACTTAACCTTGCTAGGCTAGTTTTCATTAACTCAGGCAGAGTGTGGTCCCTGAGCCAATAAAGGCTGGACTAGACAGGTTCAACTACAAGACACAAATGCACAAATACTTTAAAACAGTCTGATTATAGGATATCAAGGCATCATACTTTCCTTTTTCTTGCTGTACTTATTTTCATTTTATCTTTCACTACCTTTTCTATTATTGGGAAATCTATGTTCGGAAAAAAGTAGGGACTTAAGGCAAAAATCATTCTTTGCATTGGGAAGGCGGCCTTTGTAGGCGGCCGCCGTAGCCGAATGAGTTGGTGTTCGGAATTTACAGAGAGAACGTCGGTTCAAATCTCGGTGAAAACACCAAATTAAGAAAAACATTTTTCTAACAGCGGTCGCCCCTCGGCAGGCAATGGCAAACCTCCGAGTATATTTCTGCCATGAAAAAGCTCCTCATAAAAATATCTGCCGTTCGGAGTCGGCTTGAAACTGTAAGTCCCTCCATTTGTGGAACAACATCAAGGCGCACACCACGAGTAGGAGGAGGAGCTCGGCCAAACACCCAAAAAGGGTGTACGCGCCAATTATATATATATAAAGGGTTTTTCAATAAGGGCGGGTAGATGTTGAAATGGAATAAAACAAGCTGTATGTGAGTTATTGACAAAATTATTTTTTTATTTGAAACGCGCATATATGCCATTAAGTGTGGAATATGACATCATTCAAATGCCTCGGCTTCTTACGGTGGAACGGATCCGAGTGGTCCAATTTTCATTGACTCTTCCGCATAGATCCGGCTGAATTTGAGCGATGGTGTTATGTTCACCTTTAGAGCATCGGTCGATTGTGGTTTATTTGCATAGACCTGAGACTTCAAGAAAACCCACAGGAAAAAGTCTAGCGGGGCCAAATCGCATGACCTTGGTGGCCAATTCACATCACCTCCGCGAGAGATAACCTTACCCTCAAATCGTTCACGCCGAATGTCTATCGTGGCGTTTGCTGTGTGGCACGTAGCGCTGTCCTGCTGGAATCATATATCGTCTAGGTCCATATGGTTCAATATGGACCATAAGAAATCGGTTATCATCATTGTGTAGCGCTCGTTGTTGACGGTGACTGCCTCACCAACGTCGTTTTCAAAAAAGTACGAACCAATGACGCCGCCGGCCCAAAATCCACACCAAACGGTAACTTTTTGAGGATGCATTATCACCTGGTGAACCTCGTGTGGATTGGTGTCGTCCCATATACGGCAATTTTGTTTGTCAACACAGCCATTCATCCAAAAATGTGCCTCGTCACTAAAGACGATTTTGCGCCCAAAACTGGGGTTGTCTTCCAAACGATTCGAAGCCTAGTCAGCAAACAAACGGCGTTGTCTATGGTCATCAACTTTGAGCTCCTGGGTCAGTTGGATGTTGTACGGGTGCAGGCCCAAGTCCCGACGCAAAGTTCGCTAAGTTGAAGTCTGCGAAAGGCCAAGTTCTTGTGCACGGCGAGGAATAGACTGCCTCGGGTTCTGCTGTACACTTTCACGGACCGCGGCAATGTTCTCGGCTGATATTGCGTTCCATGAACGTACGGATATTGGCTGATTATTTACTGACCCGGTCGTCTCAAATTTGGCCACCAAACGTTGAAGAGTCGACTTTGAGGGGCCTCCCCGTCTACCGAAAAATGGGCGCAATACGCGTAACGTTTGCGTTAATGAACACTCATTTTTATAATAAAGTTTTATCATTTGAACAAGCTGTTCAATCGTGTAACTTGCCATGATGATTTGGCATAAACAACTGAATAATAAACAAAAGATTTGACAGATGTCACCAAAACAAAATGGCTCCCACAAGGCGCCAAAATCGACCCGCGCCAATTGAAAAACCCTTTATATATTCGGAAGGGCTATAATATCATTCAACTGAGGAGGATCCAAAGCACTGCTTGTATTGGTATCCGGAGCGTATAGAACTTGTCCCAATGCAGTCCTTAATGTCGTTTTCCACCGACTTTCCATCGAATTTCGCGTTATTTCCACCGGTGCTCAATGTGCAAGACAGGACTAGAATAAGGGGAATATCTGTACCGATGCTAGCACCTCTATCTTCACTAATGGTTTTAAAATGGGATCGGGAGTCGGAGCAGGTGCTTTCTCTAAATCAGCCAATTTATCTTATTCCTTAAAATTGCCGAATACTGCTAGTTTTTTCATGTAGAAGTCTTTGCAATCCTGCAGGTATGGAGAATGCTTAGGGAACGTAGCAGGGAGGGAAAACAATTTTTTCCGATAGTCAAGCTGTGATCAAGGCACTGATGACGCCACGGTGTAGCTCCAAACTGGTAAACTGCTGTAAGGAGGAGATCAAATCTTTTGGGTGTGTAGGTAACATTTCTAAATTCCAAAGCATTAGAACAAAGAGGAAAATGAAAGTACTGATGGGCTTGCCAGGAAGGGGTCTTAGAGACATCCTACCCGGTCATCGGCAACTCCCTGACTGTTGTTTAAGGGGAATTGCACAACTTATTTCTCAGAAAAGCGCAGAACAGATGGAGGTCCATTTCTTTGTGTGCTACTTTGTGAACCTTTCGGGCCCAGTACAATAGATGCAGGATTGAGAAGGTTCTGGGACCTCCACGTCACTCAATTTCCAAACACGTGGCTGTGTTTATCGGTCATTGGACGACCGGCACTCACTCAGAAAAGCTAGGGTTACTATTTAACCACCATTGAAGAAGCTGTGGAGACCTTTCATAGATGGAGACTGTTGAGAACTTTTTCTGTAAATGCCCGGGCTTGGCAGCTGGGCGATTAAGGTCACTGGGTGCTCCCTTCTAGGGCAGTGCTCCAACCTATATCCCATCAACCTTCTCCATTACATCAACTGCTCTGGTTAGCTTTAGATACTGCCTATTGGGTGTCTCATTATTGCATCAAAACGGCACTTTAGTGCTACTTGGGGCGTGCCACACTTGTATTTCAACCATTTCATTTACCTGCCTAATTGTTGTAAAATTGTATCAATTGAAAATTTGAATAAGTAAATAAATAAATAAACAAATAAATAAATAAATAAGTAAATAAATAAATAAATACATAAACAAATAAATAAATAAATAAATAAATAAATAAATAAATAAATAAATAAATAAATAAATAAATAAATAAATAAATAAATAAATAAATAAATAAATAAATAAATAAATAAATAAATAAATAAATAAATAAATAAATAAATAAATAAATAAATAATTAAATAAATGAATAAGTCAATAAATAAACAAATAAATAAATAAATAAAATAAATAAATAAATAAGTAGGTATGCGAACTTCAGAGCAAAAAAAAAAACAAAAAAAATCGCTTAACCGGTGGAAAGATGATACTACCAAATAATAGGGCCAAACACAATTAGATAGTGAAAAGTTGGTCATTTTTAATTTTAATTCAGATTCAAATAAGCCAAGAAATTCCAAAATTATTTTAACTTTTTTTCAGCATATTAAAATATTCACTTTCTATAGTAAATGAATGGATGAAAATTCTTGAAGTGGATCAGCCTTATATTCTTATAGCTTTGAGATGAGTTCAATTCAATTTCGGATGCTTTACTTTATTGGCGATATTAAATTCAGACTTACCGCGCGTTTAAACATAGAATTTGGAGTAAACATTCATCTTGACTTTGCAAGAAATCAATCACCCTTTCGCTGAATGGGACAATGGTCGGACAGCAAAAATGAGAGTGAATTTGGTGCAGTATTTAAATTTCTTCTACTAGTCATAAGTGATCAAATAACTATGGTATAAACAAATAAAAATTAGTATAAAAAAGGATTGAAGAAGATACTTAATCGCTATTATAACGCATGATTTATTTAGCAAAATTTTCAACCCAGAACGGGAAGTTATTGGAATAAATATGTACACTCTGTATTGCATGTGCCATTACCTTGGTGAAACCATTTGTTATTCTCTTCCCTATTCTGGTATGGATTCGACTAGTGGCATGCCCACAATAACCACAGATTGAGACTGTATTTGTTGCTCAATAATCACTCGAGAACCTTCTGAACTTTCTCAAGCACATTTGCGTTGTGAGTGGGCTGGCAATAGCCAAAACACCATGACTACATATGCATGGGCCTACAACTATTTACTTACATTTACTTATGAGCTTTGAATGCTAATAAAAGGTACTCATTGCCTGAAGTAGGGCAAATGAACACTCGATAGCTTTTCAATTGGGCACTACTGAGCGTATGAGTGACATCAATAGCACAATTCAGTGCGATTTGCCTTCGTATACACCTACACGTACACAACAGGTAGTTGTGCTGTTGTTAGTCATGATTTACTTTCGATTACTGTTGTGTGGCAATACATATTCACCAAATACTTATGCATATCGATATACCTACTTAAGTACTTGCCAACCAAAACTGCCAGCTTTGATGTGTGCCTTGCCAAACCGACCAGTGGGTCTTTTGGAATGTAATGAAATTCGACATTTGTAAGTTACACCGGCTAAGCCCCTACAGCTATTCAGTTTGTATCTGGATCAGCACATAAGTCACATATTTCCACTCTTTGTGGGTTACTAGGCGGGTTATGTGCTAGAAGTCATTTATAATGATCTCTTCCTCTTTTCGGCCTAGTTCGGGGTACTTCTTACCGGGATACACTTTGTTTTGTGGAATTTTATAAATAAATATAACTTTAATCAATTTCTACGGTTCTGCTCGCGCAATTGTCAAGTTACAATTTTAGTAGATCGTTACAAAATGTGCAGTAAAGTCCTAGTTAACCGATAAGATTCTTAAAAATAGCTGGGTAAATAATAATACGTACGAGTAGATACAGTTGCAGACATTAAAATGTTCTACTACAACTAATTTTAGTATTTACCAGAAATCGGTACTGCGTGCACAAACTTGTTAAGTATAAAAATATATAATTAATTGGTGCGTACACTTCTGTTAGGTGTTTGGCCGAGCTCCTCCTCCTATTTGTGGTGCGCGTCTTGATGTTGTTCCACAATTGGAGAGACCTACAGTTTTAAGCATACTCCGCATGGCGAATGGTTTCTATGAGAAGCTTTTTCATAGCAGAAATACACTCGGAGGTTTGCCATTGCCTGCTGAGGGGCGAATACTAGTTATTAGAAAACACTTTTTTCTTCATTTTGGTGTTTTCTATCATTTTGCTGTTTCATGCATGGATATTCGAACCTACGCAATCCCGAATGGTAGTCATGCACCAATTTAATTCCTGTCAATGTAACCTATAGTTAATTGTGTATTGTTTTTAGATGTATAAAAAAGAAAAAACAATTGTTTTCAAGGTAAACATATGATTTAAGCTCTTTAAGGCAATAAAACAGTGAGAATTTGTCTTCAAACTAAATACTTTAAGTCGGTTTGACGCCTTTTTCACACTCTAGAAGTATTGCAAACTGTTACGGCACTTCTCTGACAACTAAGCGGCAATCAGGGCCTTGGATTCGATAATGGTGCACTCTGAAACTGATTGGGGAATGCCTGACTTCACTTTCGCTCGCGTTCGAATTCTCATATAAGGCACTTCTGTGTACCTGGTCATAGCGACATTGCCGGAAATAGCGGTGTGGATGAGGTGGCAAGACAGGGGACTTGTGTGGTAGTTTCCCCATAAAATGAGAGGATTGGGATTCCGTTAAATACCTAACGTCTGTCCCTGGAGAGGTGCGCTTTGCGTTAGCGAGCGCGAGTGAACTACACAAACTTGTAAGGCCATGAAATCTTTCTGGTCACGTGTGAATCGGAGGCGCGCGAAAGATCTTCTGAGCTTAATAAAATCTCAGATTTCGAATTACCCTTACAGGACATTGGCCGCGAAACTACTGAGTACTGAAAGACTTGGCATTATTTCGAATCCTTTTTGCGTCAGTTGTACGGAGCGTGGAATGGAATCATCTCAGCAGCTTCTCCTTAACTGCCCTGTTTTCTTGACTCTCATCTCTTTGCTACGACTGCTGATAAATATTAGAAAGCTGATGAACTTTCTCAGCAGTACGAATCGGCTAACACCACCGTAACTCAATCATCGTTCGATTATCATCAAAAAATGCGCATCCAATGCTAGTAAGATTAATCGAAAATTTTAACGTGGCACGAAGAACAATTGGGTCTAAGCAAAATGAGTGCTCGGCTTGAGTTTAGCAGGACAGCCATCAGAAATGTTTTACAAAAATTCAACACTGGCTCAGAGGATGCAAGAAAGACCAGAAGCTCACATTATCATGTGTGTAAAATTTATTCAAATTAGAAGCAGATGAAAGAGCGGAATTTAGACGACAGTCTACGTGTGAAATATAATATAGGAATTGTTAGCCGCTGATGTCAGGAGGTTGGCTTACAGACTCGACGGTTCATCAAAAAGTCACTTCTGATTACAAAAATGCATAGCAAATATCTACATTGGGCCAAACAGTTAGTCAAAGACTACCAAATACGCACTAATCTTGATCTTCTCTCAGTAGTTGAATTTCGACATCTTTGCCACGGAAGGAATATGCAAAGTGCGCTGAAAAGCAGGTAAAAGCTATAGCTTTGACTGCTTTAGATGCTGTTAGGCTAAGAGGCAACAGAACTATCTGGGGGTAGGCTAGGCTAGGTTAGTCAGGTAGTTTGTTTAACGCAAGACACTCAGTGGCCCTAAGGCTCATTGTAATAAATGCATTTGTTTTCCTTCCCTTAACTAAGTTGCTATGTTGGTTTGGAGTATGTTTCTTGTCATAGTGTTGGACAATTGGTAGTTGTCCTAACTGATGGATTGATGGATCTGTAAACCGATCAGGTCCTTTCTCGACGAACAAAACTAACACTCTGCAAGGCTCTCATCTTGCCCGTCCTAACGTATGGCGCAGAAGCGTGGACGATGACAACATCCGACGAAGCGACGCCTGGAGTGTTTGAGAGAAAGATTATGCGCAAGATTTTTGGACCGTTGCACGTTGGCAACGGCGAATATCGCAGGTGATGGAACGATAAGCTGTATGAGCTTTACGACGACATAGACATAATAAAAATAAATAAATAAATAATTGGCGCGTACACTTCTGTTAGGTGTTTGGCCGAGCTCCTCCTCCTATTTGTGGTGTACGTCTTGATGTTGTTCCACAAATGGAGGGGCCTACAGTTTCAAGCCGACTCCGAACGGCAGATATTTTTATGAGGAGCTTTTTCATGACAGACATACACTCGGAGGTTTGCCATTGCCTGCCGAGGGGCGACCGCTATTAGAAAAATGTTTTTATTAATTTTGCTTTCACCGAGATTCGAACCAACGACCTCTCTGTGAATTCCGAATGGTAATCACGCACCAACCCATTCGGCTACGGCGGTCGCCGACATAGACATAGCGTAGCGAATAAAGATCCAGCGGCTTCGTTGGCTGGGTCATGTCGTGCGAATGGATACAAACGTTCTGGCTCTGAAAGTATTTGATGCGGTACCAGTTGGTGGAAGCAGAGGAAGAGGAAGGCCTCCTTTTTGTTGGAAAGATTAGGTGGAGAAGGACTTGGCTTCACTTGATGTGCCCAACTGGCGCCGGTTAGCACGAGAAAGAAACGACTGGCGTGGTTTTTTTAAATCGGCCAAAATTCCGTAAGCGGTTATCACGCCAATTAAGAAGAAGAGAACCCGATCAGGTACCACCTTAACCTTGAAGAACATTTAATATTCTCGATTGAGGAGCACCGCGCGTACGTAAACTAACTCATCTTTCAGGATGATTATGATTTTTTCTCCTTGACTTATTTATTTTTTCTTGGAGGTACAGTACTCGTGTTATCTGTTCAAAAATTACATTTTGACACTGTAATGAGCTGAGCATGGAGTTTGATTTGATAAATCAAAAAGTTTGGATATTGTAATTTCACCACAAAAATTAGAAAATTTGACCAGCAACAAGTAATTAAAAAAATATTATTTCTTGTTGCATTCTTCTTAAAAAACATCTGCCGCTCGAAGGCGACATGAAACTATATGGTCCTCCGTTTGTGAAAAAAATTCAAGACGCACACTAAAAATTTGAGGAGGAGCTCGGCCAAATACCCAATAAAGGGTGTAAGTGCCAATTATATAGATATACTATACATGCAAAGTGACGCAAAATTAATCACCCTAACGGAAGATTTGTATTTTTGCAAATGTCGTCGTACGTCAATCATATTTGCCACTTGTGGACTAGAAGAAGGAAGGACTAAAGAGAAGAAAATGTAAAGAAGAAGAAGTAAAAAGAAGAACTAAAGGTCGAAATAGAGATTTTTATCATTCAAAATCATTTTTTTTATTTAGTAAAGAAGTTTTCAAAAATAAAATTGAACAAAATAGCTTGTTATAATGTCAAAATATACCCACATGCAACATTTTTTTTTTAAGCAGTTGAATGAAATGTTAAAAACCAAGAAAATTTAGATTTTCTGGCGTAGAACATATTTTATTGTCCGCAACTGTATGCTGATTTTGTTTATCTACATCACGCCTTAAACCAACTTTGTCGAATTTCGTTGTGGCTATGAAAAATTACACTTGTAGTGAATAATGTTTTTGTGGTTGTGCTTTGTGGGATGGAAGCACTGCAAGGTATTAACGCATTCCTGAACTTTTTCATGGAACGAATACGTGGGTTGAATTACATTGATATTACATTACGCCTTGGTATGACATTGTGCCTTTCCTTAATAAAGTAATTTGCTTAGCGTTGTTAATGACGCACGTTTTTCAGCACAATACTACAACAACAAACCCAACAAAAATCAAACAAAATATATCGAATGATTTTGCGATTTTAGGATTTTGCAAAAACTAGACTGATAAGGTGGGTATTGAATTGATTTACTAAAAACTTCAAGGTTATGCGTATTATTTGCACAGCAAAGTTTACATAAAGAATTCTCAAAAGGGCACACAAAAAAATCAATCACAACTCAAACTCAGAAAAACTCAGTCAAAATGTTTAAAATTTAACATTATTGAGTAAGAAAATATAGATGAGTACAACAGTATTATTTGAAGAGGTATTTAGAATGGGCCAAAAATTCAAATAAGAATTAGAGATGGAGTCACATGCATAGAAACCAACATTGAAACTACGAAACTAGAAAAACTAAAATGGCTCTTTTCAACTTTCCCACCATTCAGTGCGAGCGATTAAAACAACAAGTCGCTTGAGGAACTTGCATTTGGCAGCACTTCATTATTTTGCTGACAGCTGACAAAGAAGCGAGTTGTGATCAAACCTGATTCGAGTAAGAAAAACCAAACTACTTTGTAATGATCATTTAATAATCAATAAACAATATGTTAAGCTTACAGATTTCTTCTTCTTGAATGGCTCAATAACCGTCTAAACGATTTTATCTGAGTTCAGCAAAGCGCGCCAGTCGTTTCTTTTTCATGCTAATAGAAGCCTGTTGGAGACAACAAGTTTTTCTCCACTTTCCAACGTAAAATACGCCTTTTTCTTTCTCTGCTACTGCATCGAATACTTTCAGAGCCGGCGCGTTTGCATCCATTCGGACTACTTAGCCCAGCCATCGAAGTCGCTTGATCTTAATTCGCTGCGCTATGTCTAAGTCGTCGTGAGGCGCATACAGCTCATTGTTCCATCACCTGCGATACTCGCTCTTGCCCACGTGCAAAGGTCCCAAAAATCTTCGAAGGTCCAAAATCTCTCTCGAACACTCCAAGGGACTCCTCAACGGATGCTGTCATTTACAAGCTTCTGCACCACAAAATAGGACGGGCATGATGAAAAACTTAAAGTGTTAGTTTTGTTGGTCACGAGAGAATTGCTTGCCAAGTTCGAAGTAGCACTTTTCAAGGCTGACATTATTATCGATGTTAGTATAAACGAAGTCTCTGAAAACTCTAAAATCATAACTGCTAACGGGGACGTGAGTGTGCTGAGGACAGAAGGTACTTTGTCTCGCCTTCGTCCAGAGATCGCCTTCGTCCACCAGATCCATTCGCTTTGCTTTTTATCCAGCTTCGAAAGGGCAGAACTAACAGCGTTGTTGTTAAGGCCGATGATGCTAATACTTATCATTGGCGTACACAAGAAATTGGTTAATCAGGTTAAGGAAGCCACACGATACGAGTATGGTTCTGTGTCTAAAAGTCCACCCAAGGGAAAGAAGAAAAATAGTAAAAGAATTTTTTGGTATGAAATGTAATCTTGAAAACAAGCATAAACTTTAAATTGTTTGCCACTGCAGCCATCGACCATGAAAATAACACTGGCCGACAGCATCTCAGACCCAGAAACCGGACTATATATTTTCGAAGGATTTTGATGCGATTAATCGAAATCTGGCCTCAAAATTGCTCTATCAGCTCTGGTTTTCGAGATATCCTAACCTAAAAGTGCAAAAAAACACCGTTTTTGCCCATATTTGAGGTTATGTAGCCTTGCAGATGTTTTCTTTCACCAAAATTAAAGGATAGAATCTTTAAATACAAGCTTTTTTTTCAAATGGCGTTAAGTTTGCTCAAATATCATTTTTTTTCGCTGAGATATCGCATTTTGAAATTTTCATGTTTCTAAATTTTCCTACACCTGAAAGTCGATTGAGATAATAACATAGACATGATATAGGTTAGGATATCTCGAAAACCAGAGCTGATAGAGTGATTCTGAGGCCAGATTTGGATTCAGCGCATCCTAAACCTTCGGAAATATATAGTCTGGTTTCTGGGTCTGAATGTTGGTTAAATTTTGTCGGCCTGTGTAAATGATTTCTTTTTCCCCAATTTTATAAATGGAGGGACCTGCAGTTTTATGCTGCCTCCGAACGGCAGATGGTTTTTTATGAGGAACTTTTTCAATGTAGAAATACACTTGGAGGGCGCTACCGAATTGTAGTCACGCCCCAAATCATTATCAGCTTCAAACAGAGATAATCATTTTAAAAGAGAGTGATGAAATTTTGAAAAACCGTTTCTACTTTATTTTTATTATACCACTTACTTATTTACATATCAAATGTAAATTATTTCAGTAAAATCCCTGGGATCGCCTTCACTTTTCTATAGAGATGTATGAACATTTTCTTAGCACTGACGAACTTAAAATCTATTCTATTGTAGGAAACTCTTTCGAAACTCTTTGTTGGTGTACTATTAATTCAATTAATTTAATATTTAAATGTTTAGAAACACTAAATAAAGTATGTTTTTTATGAGCTTGGAAACAAGAATACAAAACAGAAATATTGTTGGAATGAACTTTTTTAAATATAATTTGGTAGATGATTTCACGGCAATTATTTTTTGCATATAATATCCGGCATATATCCGCCTCACAATCTGACAAAATACGACGGAAAAGATGGTCATATAACTTTAATTTTTGCATGAGTATTTCATGGACACGCGAGCTAATATCCTTACATAAAAATTTCCACCTAGTCGAAGGACAAAGGCCCACAAGTTCAGAACGACGACGAATCGACATTTCGGCGTCGTATTCAACATATCAACTTTTTTCAGAATAAATGTTTACAATTTGGAAGCGTTGTTCTGGCGTTAAACGATTCATAATGACACTTACTGAACATAAATGTCAACTCAGTTTGTCATTCTGTGCTGTCAAACCATAGTTATCGATATTGACAGTTCTCATGCAGCTAAAAGCAAAAAACTTTTATAACGAAAGGCTACCCCATTCCGTTCGTCCGGAGTTTTTCTCTTTTGAAGATATTCTATTTTACCTCTAGTTGTCGTTTACGATCTGTCAGTGAAATTTGGGACTTCGAGTTAATTTGACGCAAAGTTCCCTTTTACTAGTCACATTTCTATAATTATATAATTTCAAAATCTTATAATTTATTGGCACTTTTAAGGCGCAACAGTTCAGAATTTACCAGTCTTTATACTCTTAATTTGCTCTACACATCATCTTCTATCTGGAGATCTTGTCAGAGCGCTTCGTAGCATAGAGTTTTTACATATTGGCTTTATAAGAACTCTGTACGCAAGGATATACTTAATGATCAAAAAGTACCGGGAAGGCCATATTGACTATTTTCTTCGATTGCCAAGGCATAGTACACCATGACTACCTTCCATATGGCCAGGCAGTCAATAAAGAATATTATTTATCAGTTTTGAAGCGTTTGAGAGATGCTGTACGTCGCAAACGGCCGGAAATGTGGGCAAAATAGTTCAATACTATTTAAAATTATTTTTAGATTGACTTTACTTCTTTTATTATTAAATTTCTTAGCTATGTTTATAAAGAATTGATTTATAATATGTTGCTATATTTTCTTCTTGCTCATTAAGATTAAGATCTGTATTAGTTTGTAAGGCTATTAGTGTCTGCTGACTAATTTTTACGTCAGTTAATAAATAAACCTTTGAAGGAGCTCTATTTACGAGTCAAAGAGCAGTTTAATTTGATTAGGATTTGATTTGATTTGTGTAACTTTAGTTCATAGCGATTCAATAAATAAATATTAAGCCATGCTAATATACATATATATATATATATATTTACATGTATGTACATAAATATTTGTGTTAAGCTCGGTGCTTTAGTTCCTTTACTCTTCTCCTACGCTACAACCAAATATATATGTATGTGGGTATGTAGGCATCCAAAATAAAATACAAAATTTAACAACTTAACATAAGAGATGTATTGCTAAAAATTACTTTCACATCACTGCACGCGCATACTCTGTAGAATATTTTGTAGCAAACTGAGGCCGAAAAATCTTTATTAAGAATCACTCAAGTAACCTCGTTGAATTTATTTATTTAACCTTTTTCAACTGACCTCATCCGCAAAGTAATTGAATTTTTGCATCACACAAATGCTCTTCAAGTTTATGAATAAAATTTTTTCAGATCCACCGCAATTACACTCAATTTGCTATTTGAGGCCGATAAATTATGGACGCATGATTTACTTTCGAACCTTAGTGGTGAAAGCGGGGAATGCAGTAATAAAAGTATTTATGATTAATAGAACGTAAAATTAGATTATTCATGAAAATCTGTTGTCAATAATTTCAGTAATTATTTGTACAAAAATTTTATTGAGTTGTTGTTGCGCTTATAATTTCGTCATTCATAAAGTAGAAAAACAAACAAGAAGTAATGGTAATTGGGCGGCTTATTTGATTCGTTTTAAAGATATTCTGAAATAATTATTTATTTGCCACAGCGTGTCGCCTGCAATGACAGATAAACGTAAACACAGACCTGTTGCAAACGACTAATTGCAAAAGATCACTGGGAATTATTTGATTGATACAAGACGTCGGCTGTGGGTGTTTCATTGGAGGTTAAGGATAGTTGTGTTTTTGTATTGATGGTACCCAACAACAAGCAAAACAAAAATATTTGCGTACGCCTGAAGGTGCGGAAATTCTTTGGGAGTGTGTCAAGGTGACTGTGGGTATAATACTTGTAAAAACAGATAGTAAGGCTAGTAATCTCCAGTGTATATCGCACCCTAAATACAAAAGGGTCACAACTCAAAATTTTCCACACTCGAGCTTGACTTGTTTACAGTAGCACAGAAAACAAACTATGTGACATATCACGCTGAAATTTGCCATGTAAGCTTATAACAGTCCTACCAAAAAACAAAAAATTTATTTTTGCCATATGTCATCCGCGGACCGTTTTATTGATAACGTCTCGTTCATATTTGAGCAGAAGTACATTTTGAACTGTGACCCTTTTGTATTTAGGGTGCGATATGTACAGGTTCCTTCGAGTTCAAGTTTATTGCTTAAACTTAAGTTAAAGATATCTTTTGATTGGCTATTCATTATATGTTTATTAACCGAACTAATAGAGGGGCTATAATTTATTGACCGTACCGCACGATATCAGATACAGCAGTACTCATCACCAGCGTCACGATATCATAGATCTTTTAGCGAGATAACGAAGTGAACTATGGATCCTTAAAAGAGAACGATAAACGCTATAGAGGGCCACACATGCGCCCTTACTAATAGCGCAACAACACACTGTAAATATGGCAAGAGCGCTGGGAGTGAGAGACGAAAGGCAGATGAACGACGGGGCTCATACCAAACATAGATGAATGGTATGGCAACAGCTCGGATAGGTGAACTTCTATATTACTCAGTATTACTATTGACATAAGTATTTTCGCAAATATTTAAATAAAATAGGGAAAACGGAAACCACTTAATCATCTACGGAGATGCGCCTATTGAGGTTACAGCTTACAGATTTTTCAAACGTGACTGTCGAAGGCAGTCTACGTCCCTTAAGAGCAGATAACATTATGGAAAAAATGGTAGAATGCGCCGAAACTTGGCAACTTATTGGCTCATACATAGAGCGAGTCCTGCGTGCCAAAAAACTTAACATGGACAGAAAGGCGCCGATAGCATGATACTGGCTCCGAATGTTGCGACTCTGGACACAGGGAAAGAAGAAGAAGCAGTCTTTATCAAAACGACTACTTGGAGCTTCTCTGTCTTCTATGAAATGCTACCGTAGGTCCGGAGCGGAAGAAACATCTAGGAGCAGAAGAGGAGGGATTGTTCAAGTAACATACCGCTCGATGCAGCGGACGTCGGTCGCTGTAATCCCTATCGCGCATTTTAAGCCCTATCTCATCGCCACAAAAAAAAAAAAACAAAAATAATATTTAGTTGACTAAATTTACAATGCGATAGCTAAATTTATAACCGAAAAATTCTGCAAGGTGGCGCAAAATTAATCTCCCTATCGGTAGATTTGTAATTTGTGCATATGACGTCGTACGTCCACCAAATTTGACATTTGTGAATTAGACAGACAAACAAACAACCAATGAATCGCGCAAAGGTAAAAAGAGAGATTTCCATTGCTCAAAATCATGTTTTATTTAGTAAAAAAGTTGTTTAAAAACAAAATGGGATGATTAATTTTGCGTGGAGATTTTTGTTGTGGAGGTGTGCATATTAGTGCCTTTTTCAAAGTAACTATAGAAAATTAGATTATAGATGGATTGGTCACATCATAGGAATGCCCGACGAAAAAATCCAAAAAAAAGGGTGTTTACTTTGCATCTAATTGGAGGAAGGAAGTGCGGCCCACCAAGAAAGAGATGGCTTGATGACGTTGAAGCAGATGCACGTTCGTAATTGGAGAACTGAGGCAAGGTAAATACTGAATTGGAGGAGGATTGTTGATGAAGCTTTGGTCCAACAGAGGCTGTGAAGCTAAGAGAGGGAGAGAGAGAGAGATAGACAATTTTCAAGGACTTCCACGGATAAAGTTTTAAAAGGATATTTTCAATACCTGCACTACAAAATTTACGTTTCTAGAGAATATACACTTTTTGTATGGGACATCGCACGTCAATCATATATGACACTAGCGAACTAGATACCTGCTAGATAGGCAAACAGACAACCAATGGAGCGCGTAATGGTCAAAGATTTCCTTCTATCAAAATAATTTTTCTTATTTAGTAAAACATTTGTTCAAAAACAAAATTGGATCATTGAGTTTACGCCACCGCGCAATATGCAGCTGTGTTTGTTAGCCTATCTGTTTAGAACGTTTGCTTCTTTAAATTTTCTACTTGTCTCCTCGTCTCTCCATACGTCGATTTCCGGTTCGCTATGGTTCTGTGTCAGATATATCCGGTGTGTCAGGTTTCAGCAAAGGCTAATCATTGACTTGTTGGTTTATCAGATAAATCTGCCTTTTTTAGTCTGTCCATTAGTCTAATTTTATGTCGGTAAAATGTCTTTGTCTGTCTTTTGGTCTTTTCCTCTGCAGTCCTTTGCCCAATCCCCAGTTTAGTGATATTATAGCTCTTTCGAAAAGCATCCCACTAAACCAGGCATCCATACGTTAAAATTGAAAAGACCACTGCGTTGTACATCAACAGCACGACCTGTGACTTGAGTCCCAATTTTTTACCGAACAGAGAGTTGCATTAGTTTTAGGCTATACTGGGCTTCTTTACCAGATTTTCAAGTTTGGAGTCAAGTATCATTCCAAGATACCTAACTTGGAGGCTGCAAGTGGTAGCCCAGCGACTGAGTGCAGCCTTTTCAAAATCTCAGCCATGACTGAGGGGAACGGTACTGATACTATTAGGACCAAGTCATCGGCGTATGCTACTACCTTAACTCCAGCTACTGTCCTGCTCTTGCCAGATTGCGTGTCGATATTTAAACCCTTGTTTCTTTGGTTGTCTTGCAGGCTTAGAGTCCGCAGCCATTCAAAGGAATATTCCACTCATCAAAGGAATATTTGCGTTCCAACGAATGGTACCACAATGGAGCTCCATGGCCTCCACCGCTAAGTGAGGAGTGGCAATCCAATCTAACCTATGTGATTTGTGGGCATTGCAAAACTTTAGAAAATACGTTGGTCTCTCTAACATTTAAAGCGAAATTGAGATAATTTCTCACTTGACTTTTGTTTTATTGATATAAGTAAAACAATTAGAGAACTATAATCAGTTAATTACAAACATGTCAAATAGCTGGGAGTTAGTTGAATTGCAAAAGGAGCTTCTGTTTAAATAACATACATTTTCACTTGTCTGAATATTCATTTTGTCTTGGCGTGGCTTTACTTTTTCTGTTTCTGTTTCCGTTTCTGTTCTTTTGTTTGTTTTACTTACCATCACCCGGATCGTAGACCGCCGCACGTCCATTCAGCTCATTCAACATCTGGTGCGATGGCTGAAATGCGACACTTCCGGAAACATCTTTCAAATAACCCGTCGCCGAAGCAGCCGTTCTGTCAGGATATGTGGCGGCTATTAATTCTGCCATATGCTTGGGATGAGACTTCATTCCTGTTACTTCACCAAGTGCATTCGAGCCGGACGTTGAGTCTGATGCTGCGGCTGCGGCTGCTGCTGCGGCATCCTCTGGCATGGCGACATATGCGTAGGCATACCAACTGTTTCCAAGCAGCAAGGTCGTGGAGGCCAGGGCGTAAATTAAGAACGCGTCACGTTGCATTTGCGTGGCTTTTTATTGAAATAGCTGTGAAGGTTGTTATTCTTATTTTGTCTTCGAATAATGCGTTCGTATTCCTTTTTTTTATTTGGCGTTGGTGTTTATTTGCTTTTATTTACGTCAAGGATTAGTGATGCTCCTCAAGTAGTTGTGGTTAAAAATTGCCTGCAAGAATTTATAATGGTAATTAACATTTTGTTCGCCTTGGAGCGTTTGTTATTCGCGCGAAAACACACACAAGCACGTATACATAACACGCAAATGGCAATAAAGTCATGATAATAATAAATGTCGACCCGTACACGAATTGCCTTGCTGTGGCTTATTGAGGTTGTGAGGGATTGTTGTTCTTATTTTGCTAAGATTTTCATAAGACTGAGGCAACTTCTCAGTACTTTTGACAACCTACGATACGGCTGCCGGCGCACAGTGCACCTTCATTGATCAAAAATTAAAAATTATAAATGAAAAATTTTGTAAGCGAATTCCATTGCATTTGATGTATAATAGTTTTACAGGTTTTACAGTTTGTTCAATAAAGAGATGTAATCAATTTTTTCCAAATACAAAACACTAATTGCAAAGAGTTTCAACAACATAATTTGCCGTCCCTAGTAATTACTGCGCTCTTTTCGTAGCTGAGCGGAACGCCAGCTCTTCACTTTTTTAATCAAAGCTTGGCTGTTATTCCTTCTTCACACAGATTTGTTCTTTTAATATCTTCTTCAACAGACTTTTTGTTGGAGACTTGCACGTTTTGCCTAAGTCTTCAGTAAAGTTTTGCAAATAATAAATTTTTAAAACATTCTAATTCTCTAACGACTTTCCAAAGTTGGTATTTGACGAGTTTCTTGTCAAAACGACCCTTTCAGATGGCAGCTAAAATGTTAAAATGTCCATGAAAATACTGCCTGTGAAATATTTAAGCATTCATTTCGCTCAGACGTTATTTAATCATGAAAGCAACTTAAGCAGGGAAATGAAATCTTTACTAGGCCAAAAAAAAAAAAAATGCAAACTAACTTTTGCGAGTATTTTCCAAGGATTGCATTTTATATTTTGCGCCCAATAATGAAAACGTAGTAAAATAATAATGAAAATATTCTTATTGGAAGCCAATACGCTTCTGCATTCGCTTGAACCAATGGTTGAGTTGCAGTATGACTTATGATATGATGAGTCGCGATATGGGTTTTCGAAAAAATAGACGACCATCCGCTTTGAAGTGCTTTCTTCGCGAGCAACTTTTGTTGAATTAAGCTCATCTTGTCGATTGGGGTTTTCGGCTCATATTTATGGATGCAAGATTCCTCACTAGTTACCATGTCATTGACGTGCTTTGAATCACCGCAACTGAATTTTTGCAATATTTTTTTTATTATTATATTTATTTCTGCTTATGTTTGCTAACTTATTTAGTAAACCCAATTTTATTCCTGACTACGGCGGGTAATCGACGAAAAACCTTTTGAAGGAGATTTTCAATGGTTTCAGAACGAGCTTTTTCGACATTTTCAATGGTCGGCTTTTCCGAATTGAAAACTTCCCTTGTCAGTATTCACCACAAGTTTTCTATTGTGGCTTAAGTTTGGGTTGAAGGCTGGCAATTATAAAACTGAGATATTGAATTCAGTGATCAATTTTTTTGTAGAGTTTGCTTATGAGTAGGCTGGTTGGCAGGCATTTTCGGTAAGCATTATAAATGGAAGTGTTATTCGCACCGCATACCTATGCAATTCTCAACCTGAATTAATTGACTATCACATTATCCCCTTCTACTTTCATAGGTGGGGCTAGTAGTGACGACATCCATCTGGACCCTCCAAATTCAAGTTTTCTTCCATCGTTGACGATGACGTGCTTATGATAGTTAATCTTTGCCTCGATGTGTTTTCGTTTTACAGGTGACTTAGAGGTGCACTTTATGAACGATATGAAGCGTTACCAACTTCACACTGCTTGTATCTGTAAAACAGCTCATGACATCAACGTCAAAATTGTTCTAATGACAGTTAAATTTATATTGTTTATAAGTCATCAAAAGCATTTGCGTCTCAGTTTTGCTGCATTTTTTTTTCTGTGATGGAATTCAAACGTAATAGTGTGATTGCGTTATACTTGGCTGGAAAATCACAACCAGCCATTGTTCGTCACCTCAAAGTGAATAAAATGTTTGTGTATCGCACTATAATACGTTACAATGATACTGGTAACAAGAGCAAAACGCTATGGAGATGGACCAAAAAAAACCGCAAGAACGCCAGAAATGGTTCGGAAAGTGAAGGCTCGACTTGAACGAAATCCACGTCGAAGTGGACGAAAATGGCCAAAAAGCTGAAAATATCGCAAGACAAGTTCCAAAAAGCACACGATCTTTCATCTCAGCAAAAAAAAGGTCGGTGCGAAAGAGCAAGGAGTTGTCGCGCTTGCACGAACGTGGCGTACGGGTTTCAGGTGGTCATAGTTTTTTGATGAAAAAAATTTCCCAATTGAGCAGTTCAAACGCAAATCCGATGGACTATTCCATCTAGCCCATTTTGGAGAGCAAGGTGAGGACTAAAAAATATGCCAGTATGCATGCGCTGAAAAAAGCGATTATACGAGAATGGGCCAAAACACCTCAAGATCACATTCGTGCAGCATGCAACTGATTTTTTGACCGTTTGAAGGCTATATTCAAAGCAAAACGTGGTCATATCGAGCTAACGTGAATATGTGTTACAATTGTAATGATTTTTGAACAATTTTGTCTTTCAAATCAATAAAAACTAATTTCACACAAAAAAGTTATGGTGTTTGGAATAGCTAGCACTTTACCCTGTATTTAAGTTTTCCAGAAGAGGATGCTTGTTTTCTTAGGGTACCAGGATTGACCTGCCTACTACTTTAGGTGAAGAAGCTCAAGTGACGCTCTATCAGCTTTTTCATGAACCTCAATAATTTTCTAATAACATATTGCACTGTATTAATTTCACAAGCGAGCTTTTTTCGTGTTTCTCCACAATTTTTAAGGTCTCAAATTGAATACTTTTTAATTTCATTCAATTCCTATTCACGTGGCTTGACGAGTTTCAGCCAATCGAATTCAAAAAGTGTAGTGCCAATACAAAGGGCTGAATGGAGCTATTAATAATTTTTAAATGGATGAGTAGCAGCATGCAAAATATTACAAGAGATTAAATGATAATCATATTCAGACTATATAGGTTGGGTATTTCTGAAGCCAGATGTGTTACACTACTTATGCTCAGAGTTAGAAGATAGAGGCAGTAGATACTCCTACTAACCAATTTCATTGGAGTTGGGATCCAATCCTTGCTTGAAGTAATTTATAATATTCTCAGGTTAACTTATTGGCGAACTCGTTTCCGGAGATGTTCCGATGATCTCAAACCGTAATAGAGTTCACCGAAAGCAGGTTAAAGATGATACTCAAAGGAGCTTTGCATTACTCAACCAGTCTTAGTTTGGTTGTGAGAGATGCTAGAGCTAAAATAGCGAGCATGTAGCCATTTTGCTTCTGACAGTCAGGCTGAGATACCACGTTCCAAAAGGCTAAAAGCTTCGATAATAACAAACACTTTTTCTTTGAAAGAACTTACAAAATTCGGCTGATGAAAGGATCTTTTTATTCCTAGGGAGTCGGGAAAGTTTGGACCCGTCAAGTTATACACGTGGTGCAGTGTACAAGGCAGACATGCCAAGGTGGTAGTGGTATACATATATACACATATAATTACTGCTTACACTTTTATTAAGTGGGGGGCGTCTTGACGTTGTTCGACAAATGGAGGGACCAACAGTTTTAAGCTGACTCCGAACGGCAAACGGTTTTTTGTGGGAAGCTTTTTCATGCCAGAAACAGGCTCGGAAATTTGTCATTGATGTTTCATGTTTGGAGGTTCGAAACCGCGCACCCAAGAATGGTAGTCGCACACCAAACCATTCGGGTACGGTGGCGGTGTTAGTGACTCGTAATTCATTTTTTTAATGTCAGGTCACGTAGACTGATTACAAAAACTTGGACCTATAGAACTCTGTATGTTTGCAGTTGTTAACGGATACTAATGGCAATATTTTTTTGATTACTATTTTTTCCTATTTTCCGGCGCCAACCAGATGTACTTCAAAATTATAAAATTTTATTTAAAAAATTTGTACAACCTTCGTAACTTTGCTCAGTTAGCTGCCAAGCTTCATCAAACCACTTCCACCACTTCTCTATTTTTGTTGACAATTTGTATGGAACAGTGCACTGTGCGTCGTTCGTTTACTGCCAAAACTCAACTTCGAATAGTTGTTGTAGGTGTACTGTTATTTCTATTGTTCGCCTGCTTTTGTTCTGCTGAATTGCTATGAAAGCTGGTTCACCGCAAACCGTTTGCTGGAATGCCTCAGATGTAATGCCAACATACGACCAGCTCATTAGTCACTTTGTATAAGTGAGTCTTTTCTGTCTCTTTTTGCGCCTTGTCGTGGTAATTAATATAAATGAGCCGGAAAAGGGGCTTGTAAAAGTGTGAAATGTTTTGAAGCTATCATTGGCTGTGCGTGTGCGTTCGCATGGCTGCTGTGTGTGGGTGTGTATGTTTGTCGTCCTGCGGCTAATTTTACGGTTAATTTCATGTTGCTATAGTTGTTGTTTTTGTGGATTTTCTTCCTAAAGGAAGATACTAATTATTTATGGTTTTCATTATTGTCAGAGGGTGAGCTATTTTTGCTTGGACATTTTTGGGCTATATTGATATATGTATTTATGTGTGTGTGTATGTATAGCGTGTAATGCCAAGCTGCAACGTACCGGAAGGATCTTTTATTGTTTCACTAGTTTCGCCTGTATGCCATACGCTGGAAGTTTTAAGGGCTTCTACGAAATCTTCAAGGGACTTACAAATGTATTTTGTAATCAAAGTTTAATCTTTATGGAATTAACAATAAAATTTTATTGAGCCATGGATTGTTTGGAGACAGGGAGTGTTAATTAATTTCAAATTTGGAAATTTCAGAAGAATCATGAGTTATGCCTCAAAGACTTTTGAATGATTTAATTATTTTTTAAGTTGAACCTTTCGGAAACCAAATAAGTCGATGGCGCACGGTAGCCTTAGTTAAGTATGTATAATAGGACGGCCCAAAAAAGAAGCAACAACGTTTTTCTCTTGATAAGGGTAGTATTGGTTCTATAGTCAAAAAAATTAGATACCTGTTTTTGATTTTTTTGATTTTCATTTTATATTTAATTGCGCCATCAACCTGATGTCAAAATTTTCTCCGAATTTCCCCAAGAAAAATGCACTTTTTCTTAAATTTGGTATAAAAGATTTCCTGATTATTTAATCTTCTCTTTTAATTTTTTCTCACAAATGTTCAAAACTTGTTACCAAAATAATAAAAATAAAATAAAGTGTTTGTTTTTTTTATTTTCAATTTTTTAATTTTGGATTATCAGGCTTTGGGATTTCAGGGTTCCTATAAAAAATAGTCAAAGGCTTGCTTTTTTAAAAAATACAAAAAAATTTATTTCGGCCCTCCTAATGTGCATAGATATACGAGGACCGTTTGGGGGCTATGTTTAGTTAGTAGCATCTCTTGGAGGAAAATATGCCAAGTTTCAGCTAGATTAGTATATTTCTTTATGTTTGGCATCTGTAAATTTGTGTGACAGCTTCGTGGTGTAATAGAAACACCTCTTAGCTGAAAATATCTCATTCGTGGAAGTAAAGAATTCACCTAATGCCATTTTTAAGAATTTATATATCAAGAGGAACTCTTTTTTTTCTCTAAGACACTTTCTAGATGAAAAGCTTCAGATATCGCTTGCAGTCTCTCTCCTACCACAACAACTTGAAAGCAATTCACGGCGCTCCTTAGAAAGCCTAACTCATACACATAATTTTCTCCGAAATTGTATGTGAAAATATCATGCACAATGCAAAGCAGCCAATGGCAAGTGTAATCTACCTTTGCAGAATGAAATCAAAACGGTAAATGCACACTGTTTACCATTCCCAACCCACATCAGTTGCTGTAATTGTTTTATTTTAATTAAGATGTTTACACGACAAGTTAACAGCTGACAATTACTGCCCGCACAAACACTAAAATAGAAGTGAACATTACACACATATACTTATATGTATGTATATGTGACAAAACGAAAACCAATGCGCATTTGTACTGTGAGTTTTGGGTTAATTTGTGTGGGCAACACCTCCTTTTTGCTGGTTTTTGCTGGTTTTTACTGGCTTTATTGCGCCTGTGTTCTTAGTAGGTCTATAAATTCGTTGTGAGTTAGTTTTGCGAATTGTGTTTTTTTGGCTAACGTTGATTTTTCTAATTGCTCTGAAAGTTTTTGCTAGCAAATATAATCTGTATGTGAGAATGTTTGTTCGCGTATAAAATTTGAAATGAATGAGTTGTAGAAGCCATAAAGTTGGGTTTTTAATTGGAGAGATGAAGACAATAAATTACTAAATTAATTTAATTATGGCTTTTGGGTTAATTGGTGAAACACCAAAGGGGAATAAGTTAGCAGGATGGTGCAATCATACGAAGAAGCACCTGAATTGGATGGATTGAAGTATGTTGCTCTTTGAGGTGACAATTAGATAAACTCGTACAACGATTTGGCGTACGCACTCAAAGAGTAGACAGACTCTTTCTGACTGCCTTTTTGAGGGCGTACAGCATTGCGTTTATAAAGAGGTACCGAGAGTCTAGTGAAGTCGTTTAATAAACCAGAAATGAATTAAAAATCAATTTCCGACAAAAGTGAACCAACTTCCAATTGAAATAATTGCAATTGCCGGCCTACGAATTTAACGTACATCTTAATGTTGGTCGGACTACTTTAATACATGCACCATTTGGATTTAATTCGGGCGAAGGGCAAGAGTTTTTCTCAAAATCTATTCTGTGAGCAGAGACAAGATATCAGAAGAAATTAATGTTCACATTTTTGAATTTATTTTATTTTCTTTAATAAGTGAATATGCAATAATTTCGAACGTATACGTTTGGATTTGCTTCGATAAGTTTATGTATGCGGGGTGTGTAGGTTTTATACAAATTGTTGTTGTATTCTTCTTATTCTTCCTGATTTCTGCTATAACCGTAAGCAATTTTGGCTTTCTCATACTTCTTTGGAGACATCAAGTGCAGCCGAGTCCTTCTCCAATGGGAGTCTTTACAATGGGAAGCTTCTGAAGGATTCTTCTTCCTCTGCTATCACCAGCTGATACCGGAGCCGGAGCGTTTGTATCCATTCGGACGACATGACCCAGCCAACGTAGCCGCTGGATCTTTATTCGCTGCACTATTTCTATGTCTACTGTAAAGCAGTTCATTGTTTCGTTGTCAGCGTCCCCAACGTGTAAAGGTCCAAAAAACTTCGCAGAATCTTTCTTTCAAACATTCAAACAAGGAACGCCTCATCGGGAATTGTCATCGTCTAAGCTGCTGCACCATACGATATGACGGGCATGATGACCATTTCCATGGCAGCCCGTTCTACGTTACCGGAATGACTCAAGTTTTTCCCCGACCATGGGCTGCCGCTTCTGTAAACTAGCCCTGTCTAGTGTACCGTACCTCACCTCTAATCTATCGTCACAGGAGCAAACCTACGCAGCAAGTCTGCTCCAAATACATCTCTTCAGGGCTGGTATTGAAACCAACCATGCACCAGAAGTATTATACTGCTGCGTCTGCCACAAACGGGTCCACTCGAGATCCACCTCGGTTAGGTGTAACAAGTGCAAGCAGTGGTGCCATCTTAAGACCTGCTCCGGCCTTAAGATTCATAGGGAGGGGTCCACACAGCATGTGGCCACGTGTTGCTCCCGTCATCAAACCGCAAATTGCCGCCACAAATCATATCTTAACGGTTAGAAGCCCTTCGGTGCAACGCAACTTCCTCAACTCAGACCCACAACCCTCTTGCTCCAACCCTAGTGCGGGGACAAATCAGCAGCTTTGGTCTCCCGCACAGTCTGCTCCGTGTGTCAGATCAGGGTTCCTCGGACCCTGACATCAGTCGAGTGCAATTCTTGCAAGCCACTTCCGGAAGTGCTCTGGCCTGCGCCCTACCTGTGAGTGGACATGCGACTACGTTGTCCCCTGCTACAGAGCTCTGCACCCGCACTATCCCATGTGGAGCAGCCGCCCATCACCATCAGACCGCAACAACAACATTTTGTGCTTTTTTTTAATGTTTATTATTTTTTTATTAAAATATAATAAATTCATTTTACAACAAAAATCATATAAATCAAAGTTTCAATATTGAACAAAATTTATAAAAACTCGAAAAATGTTCATCAAAATTTGGGTAATTCGTTTTATGGTCCACTAAATTTTAGTATATATAAGAAAGTGCAATTTTGAAGTGGCTCAAATCTTTTTATGATTTTTGATAATTTTTTCCTTGACGGCGTTGCGCATTTTTTCTATACTCATAAATGATGCGTTAGAGCAAAGCTTAGGATTTTTGAGTTATCAAGAAATATATAATTTTTAAAAGACACTTCAAGAAAATTTTCTTGATATTTTTAGACAAAAATAAAGAAGAAAATACATACATATATTGTATATTTCAAATAGGTAAATTATAAGCTTACTTTACTTTTGATTGAATTATTTAGCATTCTTTTGTTTCTCATAGTCTGCTGGATTGATATCCATTTTTAGATTATTAAATAAATAAATATATAAATAAAACCAAGAAAAAATTCGGTTACTTTTTTAAAACCGTCCAAACGGCAAACTTAAACACAACTGGGAACAAAAGTCGACTACGTTAACTTAGGTGGTGGAAGTTCTCAGTAAAAACAACCAACTAAAAAGTGTTTAATGATTCTCATTTGTACATAGCACACCGGGCGCTTTGAAATTATGCCCATCACCATTATTTTTTTGCCTCTCAGCGAGATTCCACCACGAATTAGTTCCGCTCTGTATATAGTTCCGGGAATCTATAAGTAAAGTCAACGGCATTCAAATTATTACTTTCATCAAACCTTTTTGTTGCTTTATTAACACTTCGTGATTTCCCCTTTTCCACCCCTTCCACACTGTTACGTATTTCGAATGTGGTCGCGTGGAAATGCAAATAACAGCGGAAAGGAAATATCAACGGAAGGCAAAACAAAAATGTGTGACTGTTGATAAAATCGTGTGAACGTGCGTAGTTGGCACCCACTTTACATGACCCACACCGACAGCCTTGGTGTTGGCAAAAGGACCCATATCTTTGTGTTGCTGGCAGCCAACGCAACGTAAATGTTAAGTCAGAAAAGTGTGAAAAAAGAGGTGCAATGACGAAGTACAAATGCTGGCCTATTCACGGAAGTTTTGCGTGGCGAGGGAAAAGAAGTGGCAATCAACTCTTGGTAGCTAATTTCAGCGGATACTTTGGCATTCGCGCTCGTCAAAGTCATGTAATTTTTCATTTTCATTATTATTTTTCCTTCTTAAATTTTGTACGCATTCAGGAAAGTTTGTATTTGTTTTTATTGCTTTAAATGCTGAATGCTTTTCTTTTGTGTCTTCACTGCCCCTTTTGCTCCTTTACTTGCTGGGGAAAATGGTTGCGAAATTAGAAATGTCACAAAGGCAAATTAAAAGGTTGTTGAAATGTGTTCATTATATTGACGAAAGCGTGAAAATATGGCGTCGTTGAGTTTGTCGATTTTGAACTATAGATAGTGGCATTGTGTAACTGCAGATATGAATAAAAAGTATTTTGTAATTTAACAGAGTTGTGCATAAAATATATTAAGAATCTGATATTGCAAGTAACGCATACGATAAACGAGTATTAAAGAGCAATGGACGTTTTTCGATGAAAGCTCTGTTCTTTCTCCTACCTAAATTAAAAAAGTTCTGACTACTTCTCGTCTTTACTCTCTTTACGGTGGGTATAATGAAAAAGGTCTCACTGTTCGGCGATACGAAGGTATTACATTTCAAAAAACGTTTGTTTAGATACTTTTGCGTTTGATGAATCCAGTTGTGTGTTATAGCGTTCCAAAGAGAAAGTGAAAGAAAAGAAAATTCTACTCAATGCCACTACGACCAAACTGAAAAGTTGGAACAGACGGTAAAAAAATTTATTGTGCTTAAGGCTACAATACAGAGATGAATGCAGAAGCAAAGCGGCGGTTTCAAAGTTTCCTTTCTGGTAATATGGAAATCGCCGATGAGGCTCTGCCCCTGGTAGGATTATCGTCCAAAATGCTGTTAAAAGTTTGTGAGTACTTATTATATTATCCAGGTGCTGAAGGTTAACCAAGAAACCTTGTGGTATAATTTGCATAAGGCTGAATTGAAAAAGTGGCTTGTTTATGGCTGCCACACGAATTAACGCAAAAGCAACGAATTGACGTCCGCGATGCCGAGTTTTATGGAGTGTAACGACCCATTTTTGAAGTTCATCTAAATCGAATAAACCTAAATAGGTGAGTTACATTTTGGAAATAAAACTGAAAAAAAGAGGTTGTCTGTAAAGTCGGTTTACTGACGATAGTTTAACGTGACAACGTCATAAGAAAATATTGATGGAATGGTTGCAATTTTCAAAACAAAATTTTAATTTTATTTGTTTGATAGATATTTTGTATGGATATAGAGGAGGAGGTAAATGGAGTTGCAATGGAATAGGTCAAGTTACATTTACACAAACATGAAAAATGACGAAACATTTATCAAATTCATGAAAGATATCTTCAATTTCGATTGTGCATCAGACGTTAATAAGTCAACATCACTAAGAGGCATCATCATCGATTTGCCTTTTTCAAGACACTTTATACTCGAAACACTCCCTTTCATTTCCTACTTTTTCTATCATCGTCCTATTCTCAACAGAGAAATGGTTCATTACCATGAACACAGGAAGAAGGCATATGCAGTATGTGAATTTATATACCTACATATGCGCATATACATACATATATATGCTCACTCAAGTAGGACAGAGCCAGATGTCGAACGTTACCGAACGCGGGGGCCGATTGTGCTCTTTGTCGTTCGTTCCGCGCTCTCGCTTGCAGTTCAAGCACATTAGCTTACATTTGCTTGCGTACGGAATAGATTCGTATATTTGATATGTCCATATGACTTGTATGCATCTTTACATATAGATTTGTTCTTTTTGAAAATTGCGCGAAATTTTATATGTATATGCATGTTTATATACATATATTAGTATACAACATATCTTATAAGGTATGTGGTAAATATTACCATACATTTTTTCCTTTATATATAATAAAAAAATTAATAATAATAACATTGAAACAACAGGTATTATTAACAAACTTGGTTTTATTTTAAATTCTTCAAGTAAATCAAATTAATAATAATCAATAAGAAGGCATATGGAAATACAAATACGTGAATTTATATATGTACATATGCGCATATACATACATATATACGCTCACTTAAGTAGGAGAGAGCAAGATGTCGAACGTTGCCGTTCGTTTGCTTTGTCGTTCGATCCGCGCTTTCGCTTGCAGTTCATTCAAGGTAACGGCAATGAGCAAGGTAACGATAAATAAGCAAGGTAACGACAAATGAGCAAGGTAACGGCAAATAAGCAAGGTAACGACAAATGAGCAAGGTAACGACACATTTTTTCGTGCGTGCAGCCGGCTAAATCGAATTATAAGACGTTATCACGTCAAAAATTCAGGTAAAGTTAGGTTTGGTTAGGCTGAAACGTTTGTCCACTGACACCCTCAGGCTCATAGCCCATTGTGATATTGCGTGGGGAACTTGCCCTAGTCTCTTCTAAAACCGGTGTGTACTTTTCAAAATTTTAGATCTCCACAGCATTGAAATTAAAAAATTGCGTACTGAAAATGGTGAATATACGTCTGGATATATAATGCCGCCTTACTCATTTAGACAACTTCTGCAGAAGTCATGTGTTTGCCTACTAGGCAGTGTCCCATTATAACCGAAATCAGTGTGTTAAGCAGCGATTATTTAGGCTTAGGAGAGATTCTGGGCGTTGCGCATTGAGAGTAGGCCACAATTACCGGGCGATTCTGCATGTGTTTTCATTGGGCCATCGTTCATTCGCCGTTCTTACAATTTCCTCAAAAACGGGCAGCTTACAAGTCTGTAAGAATATGCCCATTATCTATGTACTCATCAATCAACTTGTGGGCAAGTTTCGCTAGTTCAATACAGTTACCCTCAATACAGAATGGCCAGGAACACATGTTTCCTTGTTTGGGAACATTTTCATATGCATGTGAAACTATTGACTCTAAAAAGTGTTGTTATAGACTCAATTTTCCTCATCAATTGAATTTTTTACAGGATGCACTTTAAAGTTTCAAGAATAATACCCTTTTAGGGTGTTTGGCCGAGCTGCTCCTCCTATTTGTGGTGTGCGTCTTGATGTTGATAAACAAATGGAGGGACCTACAGTTTTAAGCCGACTCCGAACGGCAGATATTTTTTATGAGGAGCTTTTTCATGGCAGAAATACACTCGGAGGTTTGCCATTGCCTACCGAGGGGCGACCACTATTAGAAAAGCTTTCTCTTAATTTTGGTGTTTTACCGAGATGCGAACCTATGTTCTCTCTGTGAATTCCGAATGGTAGTCACGCACCAACCCATTCGGCTATGGCGGCCGCCGTAGAATTCAATTGAAATTATTTATTTATATATATAATTATATAATTTTTGGTCTAATGTACCTATTATTTGCTTTGAATAAGAGACAAATCGAGTCCTAAATATAAGTAAATTTTTCCAAATAGAGACATCCATTGGATTATTCTTATTTTTACTAGTTGTGACCGGTGTCTCCACTCGCACAAGGGAAATTAACAAATGCTTCGCCTTATCGGTTTAATAACATGAATTAATATTTAGTTATTTTCCTCTAGACGTCTATTTGAACGTACTAAAAGCTACGCAGAATCGAATCAGGCTCATATGGGTTACAGGACACATGGCCATATCTCGAAAGACTGCGGGTTTGCTAGTACCTAATAATACCAGTTCACTTTTTTCGCTTGGTGCAACATACCAGCAAGGAGGAATTTAAAGGGAAAGGCTGAGGGTGAGAGATATAAGCTGACTCCAAACAATAGTGCTACGCTAGGCTAAGTCCTTATTGGGAAGATACAATTAAAAGGGATTAAGGAATTTCATATCCGAATCCTTAAAAACTCGATTTGCCTGTCTTGCTTAGATAGCATTGAGCATTTTCTATATGAGTGTCCTGCGTTTCCTCGAGGAAGGCTACGAATTTGGGGTTTCGATGCCGTGAGAATGAGTAATATTTGTTCTCTTGAGGATATTTTTATATTTGCCAAAGAGTCTGGAAAATTCTCACAGAAGTAGCTATCTCTGTCTCTATTCCATAATTTTCTTTCTGTTACTCTTTTCTTTTCCTCCTTGACCATCTACTCATTCACTTTCCACAACTTTGAGTACAATGGACTTTTTAGCCTAAGTGTTTTAGGCGTTACCAATCTCTCGGTGCTTCTTGACTAGCCTTTCAAATTTCATTTGAACTTCGCATTATGTTGCAGATTGAATCGAAATTCTAGTTTTTTTAAATTTAGGAAATTTTACTCCTGTAATTGATAACCATGATTTTCGCGGAGTCTTGTCAATATTACAATAATAAAATGCAATACTGATTCCATTTCCCTTGAAAATGTTTGCCACTGACAGCATGAAAATATGACACTGTGTTCAATCGTATGCCCACAGCCCTTTTAAGTGAGCACCTGTTGTAACATTGCCTAGTGTGAGTTTGATAGTTGCCAACATTGATACTGTTGCTGTGTTATTCAAAGTAATTACTGTGTATGGGGCCAATATTATTGAGGGCGTTGTGTTTGGCATACTAGGAGCAGGTTTTCGATTCGATTCGCAGCGCAGTACTGAAATATAAAACGGGTTTTCAAATCGGTCGCCTTGAGGAACTTCGCATTGAAAAGTTTATTAGGTTACATACATAGATACTTATATATCAGTATACGCCATCAGGAGGCGGTTACGATGTAGTTTAAGGTGCACAAAGAAAATTTTAGCAGAAGCTCTGCCCAAGCTCGTGTCAAGGATGTGGGCCCCACACTATTACTTATATTATATTATTATTACTAGTTAACTTACACACGCACATATGTTACACATACTGCCTCAGCCTTTTATGCTTTGCTATTTTGTTTTAATTTTCCTCTACTATTTACACACAAACCCACATCCAGCGCATAATAGTAAAAAAAAAGCATTTCAATAGACTCTTAATTGACGTTAAAGAGATACTTCCTGCCTGGGAAATATTATGTTTTGCCAAAGGAAATGAACATAAAGGTAAAAAATATAAAGCAGAAAGGGGAAAAATGCTCGCTAATGCATTTAATCAGCAAAATTATGAGGAAGGTGTAGGAAGATGGCGTTTTACGCTTCGCGTTACCTCTTCGTGGTACTCCATTAGGGGAAGTGATGAGCAGGTGGAAATACTTTATGCGAGGAGATGAATAGAATAAAAAAATAATAACAATAATATAAAATAAAACACAAATGATACAAAAAATGGTGTTTTCTTAAGGTGCAGTAAGCCACCGATTACTTGAAAGGTTTTACTACTTTAAGGAAGTTTTTATTATTCAGAATTATAAATTTTAACCGGTGGAGTGAGAGCCGAAACGAGAACGCTCTTATTGTTAACGAAGTGATTCGTCGGATTAACTGGATGTACTAAAAATATTACAGGGAAAAACATGAAATTGTATGAAACCTTTTGTTTATTGAACTAAGTTCCCATTCAGAATTCTTTTATTGCTGTTGAAAGTTGTTTCGAAAGCGAAAGAGAAATGGGCTAAGTTAAATTTTTATTTGTTTGTTTATTTCTGTAACTATTTTTAATTAAGTTTTTAAATTAGATTCTCACAGCATATGATAAGAGATTTAAGATTACCATAAGCCTCCTTAAGGTTAAGCTGAGAAAAAAATATAATTTTGGGGAAAAAAACCCATTATTTTCTCGGTAGAAGGCTGTAATGATCGATATCTCGTAAAATAGCAGTCAAACAATTTAAAGCTTATGTTCGTTGTCAAGGCGACATTTCACACTAAGAAAATTCTTTCGCCGTTTTTTGTTAGTTCCATTCAGTTGTGAGTTACAGGGTGTTATTATGGGAAGAAAACTAAAAGAAAATTCGGAACATTTTACAGAGTTTTTATAAAGGTGAAAATGCAAGTCAGGCCGCTGAAATTGTAATTGCAATTTTGGTTCAGGCATTTTTGATGTTAAAGAAAATGTCGATAAAATCTCAGAAACAATCGAAGTTGACCGACATGTTAGTAGCATTGTCCAAAAGCTAAAGATGAACCATAAAAAAGTTTTAAACTATTTGCTTAAAAATCTTACGCAAAAATAATGGATTTATTTTTCCTTACCCTTTGTTGTTTTGTTTTTTTCAGTTGCTTCTTCTACTTGCGATGTGCGTCTTGATTTTTTCCTCAACCGAAGTGGCCTCCGAACGTCAGATGGTTTTTTATGAGGAGGTCTTTCATGGCAGAAAAAACTTTACAAAAAACTTTTTCTATTAATTGATGTCACGTCATTACAAAAAACTTTTTCTATTAATTGATGTTTCGGGTCTGAGGATTCGAACCTGTGCACTTACAAATGTCAGTCACGCATCAACTCATTCGGCTACGGCGGTCGCAGCCCAATGTTCAGTGACATTATCACTGTTACAGTGACATTCTTATTGTTTCCTGCAGATGGCTGAGAAATCTGCACAGGCTCGTGAGTATAGTCCACTGACTTATGGCATTTTTACAACTAAAACCTTGAAACTTCAATATACCTTCTTCTCGAAACTGATGCGATAGCTGGAAGAAGGCCTAGGCATCTCGGCCTGGTATGGATAGAAGAAAGACTCATACATTCAGCCATCGTAGATTTACTATTCTATTCTATTCTATTCTATTCTATTCTATTCTATTCTATTCTATTCTATTCTATTCTATTCTATTCTATTCTATTCTATTCTATTCTATTCTATTCTATTCTATTCTATTCTATTCTATTCTATTCTATTCTATTCTATTCTATTCTATTCTATTCTATTCTATTCTATTCTATTCTATTCTATTCTATTCTATTCTATTCTATTCTATTCTATTCTATTCTATTCTATTCTATTCTATTCTATTCTATTCTATTCTATTCTATTCTATTCTATTCTATTCTATTCTATTCTATTCTATTCTATTCTATTCTATTCTATTCTATTCTATTCTATTCTATTCTATTCTATTCTATTCTATTCTATTCTATTCTATTCTATTCTATTCTATTCTATTCTATTCTATTCTATTCTATTCTATTCTATTCTATTCTATTCTATTCTATTCTATTCTATTCTATTCTATTCTATTCTATTCTATTCTATTCTATTCTATTCTATTCTATTCTATTCTATTCTATTCTATTCTATTCTATTCTATTCTATTCTATTCTATTCTATTCTATTCTATTCTATTCTATTCTATTCTATTCTATTCTATTCTATTCTATTCTATTCTATTCTATTCTATTCTATTCTATTCTATTCTATTCTATTCTATTCTATTCTATTCTATTCTATTCTATTCTATTCTATTCTATTCTATTCTATTCTATTCTATTCTATTCTATTCTATTCTATTCTATTCTATTCTATTCTATTCTATTCTATTCTATTCTATTCTATTCTATTCTATTCTATTCTATTCTATTCTATTCTATTCTATTCTATTCTATTCTATTCTATTCTATTCTATTCTATTCTATTCTATTCTATTCTATTCTATTCTATTCTATTCTATTCTATTCTATTCTATTCTATTCTATTCTATTCTATTCTATTCTATTCTATTCTATTCTATTCTATTCTATTCTATTCTATTCTATTCTATTCTATTCTATTCTATTCTATTCTATTCTATTCTATTCTATTCTATTCTATTCTATTCTATTCTATTCTATTCTATTCTATTCTATTCTATTCTATTCTATTCTATTCTATTCTATTCTATTCTATTCTATTCTATTCTATTCTATTCGTTATTACTGTTAAGAAATGTTTTCTGATGAGAATTTGTGCTGGTGCACTAGTCGAATTTTAAAATTCCATACATTTTGGTAAGAAAAAAAATTTTACTAAATTGTACTAAAGTTTTTAATAGATATGCAGACTGACCATTTCGTTACGCGTCATGGCGTTATTAATGTCAGCCCACAAGTTGGCAATCTGCATAGTGGGACGGCAAGTATACAACCATCCTAACACACACACCACCTTAAATTTGAAGTACATGCGCACCTGCACATTCATACATGTACATATTTTAAGAATAATGAACTTCAACACAAAAAATGATTGTGATAAATGTAGAAATGCAAAAATTTTGAACCTTTACTTGGACTCCAAACTTGCGGTTGAAGATTTTGCCACTTTTTCAATTAACACCCAGAAACTGCCAACAATTGTGTGAAAGTAAATTCGTTAAAAACTTATGTTTAAAAGTAATCGCAAATGAGTGTTGTAGAACTATTAACAAAAAATATTTAAAAAGTCCTGTAGGCTTTGTGTGCGACCCAAATTAAAAATATTAAATTTACTGCCCGGCTTGCTGTTGGCAGATAGCCAAGTGAGTTTGCTTATTGAAAATATTAAAAAGGAAAAACGAAAAATAAATTAGAACCAATAGACTGAGCGCAGTTGTGGCCAATAAGGCATCAGCAAAGTAGAAAAGTTTTTGTTATTATGCCAGGATTAAGAAAACCCCTAAGGCGAAAGGATTCAGCAAACAACCTACTTGTCGGTTGGTTAAATCTTGGCAAAACTTTATACTCGTACTTGTAACGCTCAATCAATACGAGTATCCAACACTGTCGGATTAACGTGTGAATTTGAAATTGGTTTTATGGCAGTTGCATGGGAGTATAAAAGTAGAGTAGAAAATCAAAATGAATCTAAGAAATATGAGACCATTAAAGAAAGAGAAAGTAGTTGATGTTAAGTAGATGAAGAATGAAAAATTGTTTACATGTTGTGTTTCACATACAAGGTGGCACACAATTAATTACCCTATCGGAAGATTAATAATTTTAGCAAATGGCGTCGCACGTCAATCATATTTCACACTTGTGAACTGGACAGCTGCAGTATACAAATAAAGAAGTAAAGGAGCGCGTCAAGGCCAAAATAAAGACTTCTATCACTTAAAATACATTTTTTTTTTTCAATTTAGTAAAAAAGGTATTCAGAAACAAAATTGGAAGACTAATTTTGCGCCACCTTGTATAAGAAAAACATCATGCACCGCTACCCTAATAGTTTTCATGTTCTAAAAGTAAGTACAGGGAGTCAAAAAAGCTTTCGCAAAGTAAGTTTGTTTATAATAATCTCAACATCATACTTTTACGTTATTTCCATCGCTGCAATCAGGTTAAAGGAGGAGGATAGGCAGGATTGAGCAGAGGGAGATATTAACATTTTTTCCAATATTTAAGCTGCCATTAATATTCTGACGATGCCATGGTGCCAATCCACGCTAGTAAAGTTCTGTAAGGAGGAGATCAAATTCCAGGGTATAGGAAAATAGAGGGAAATGAAATTGCTGATGAGCTTGCCAGAAAGGGGTTGATTGAATTAGTCCCACAGATCTCTGGTCAGACCTGGTCATCGGCATCCCCCTGATTATTGCACAAATTATTTCTCAAGGAACCAAAGAAAACCCTTTGGCCTCAGTACAACAGACGGAGGACGCAGAAAGTCCTGGTTACTTCATACCATTCAATTTCTGAACTCGTAGCTGCGCTTACCAGTCATTGGCTGATCGGCACACATGCAGAAAAGCTAGGTTTACCATTTAATCCCCATTTCCGAAGCTAGAGGGACCTTGTAGAGAAGGAGACTGTTGAGCACTTTCTCTGTAAATTTCCGGGTCTGGCAGCTAAACGGTTAAGGTCTAGATTTTAGACACCTTAGGACATTATTACACAGATTATTTTTGATTAGTTTGGTTACATGACTTCGTGTCCAAGCTTAACCGTTTTCCAGATATTCGATTTTATAGATTAAAAAAAAAATTTTTATATATTAATTTTATACATTAGCATGGGTATATTAATTTTTTTGAATTTTAGTTCGAGGGTCAGATTTTTTTCCGGTTAACGATTGTTCAATAAGTCTTTCCTACTTCACATCATTACAAAAAAAATTTATTATGTTTATTTTTTGGTTTTCACGTTATATACTTTTATAAGAGCTACTATAAAAACAACACTTTCTTCTGCTTTGTATGCTTTTAGATAAGATTTTTGAGGACTAAAGAACTACTACAAAACATCTCTCTGCACATATTATCACTCCTAGACAGAGTTTATGTTCGGCTAGCCGAATGTCCTAAATAAAGAGGTGGCCTGTAGGCGGAAAAAAATTGTAAAAAAAATTAACGATTTCAATTTTTATATTCATTACAACTCCTTATCGACATGACCGCGTCTATGCTCTATATACAATTTTTTTTTGTCGATTGTTTATATTATTTCAGGTAACAACTCTGTAGTGCTTCATTTCATTTATTGCCGAAAATTACTGTAATGGATCACCTGTTGAGTCTATTCAATTATATTATTCTTACAATATTTCTCGGTAACCTTGTACAGACGTTGAAAAATACTTAAGAATACCAAGTTCTCTCCATTTGAGACATTTATCATTAAAATTACTTAAATGTTTGGCATATTAGGTTTTATTTTATACATTTAAAACGATTCCAATCTGTATCAGTCTTTTTGTCTAAGAAAAACATACTTTTTTTTTTCTTCATGTACAAAAGTTAATATATGGCGAAATTCCTTTAAGAAAGATACTTAAGAACGAAGCAAAATAGTAGTCAAATCATAAAAAAGGGATTAGTATAAATTTATATTTTATTGAAAATCTTTTTTTCTTAATTACTGCTGAACAACGCCTTTGCATTGACATTATTAACGGATTCCCAAGATGCATTGGCTTTTTTAAATAAAAAATTGAAAATAAATATGTTAGGTGTTTAGCCGAGCTTCTCTGTCAATTTTTGGTGTGACCAATAGAAAACAATTCACAAAATTTTGGACGAAGGCCGAATCGTTTTTAAGTAACAGGTGATCAGATTGGACGTAGGTTTTCTAATTAGGGGTTTTTGACTGATCATGCGTGACTACTGTCAAGCTAAATACAGATTTGAGAATAATTTTACAGTATTGGATGCTACTCGACCGATTAGACCACGTACAAACCACTGCAAAATCTTGTTGCTAGGATAGAGCTGGCCATCGACAGGAGGGACTATGCTATGGGTATCTTTTTAGACATAGAGGGGGCGTTTGATAATGCCACTTTTGATAGTATGTGTAACTCTGCTAGTAGGCACGGCGTAGACCGGGTGCTAGTAAATTGGATTCGTTCGATGCTGGCCCAAAGAATCGTTTCGGTGCGAGCAGAGGAAGATCTGCTGGTGTCATCTGGGGTTAACAGAGGCTGCCCCCAAGGCGGTGTGCTGTCTCCGTTGCTCTGGTGCATGGTAATCGATCCTCTACTCACCACCTTAAACGATTCGGGAGTCTACGCACAAGCATATGCGGACGACGTTGCTTGTTTGGTAACAGGCTCTTCGCTTATGAACATCTGCAGGAAAGTGCAGAAAACTCTGGATCGGATTGACACTTGGTGCTGTGCGAACGGGCTGTCGGCAAATCCCGCCAAGACTGGTATTGTCCTCTTTACCAGAAGGAGGAAGCTTGACGGAATCGTTCTGCCAAAGCTAAAAGGAGTCACAATCCAGCTATCCAAGGAAATTAAATATCTAGGAGTAATCCTCGATAGTAAGCTCCTATGGAAATCACACGTTGACACAAAGGCATCCAAAGCGCTGACAGCTTTCTGGCAGTGCAAAGGTGTCTTTGGGAAAACGTGGGGTCTCTCTCCTAGCAAGGTCCTATGGATCTACACAGCTATGATAAGACCCATTATCACCTATGCATCAGTGGTCTGGATGAGTAGACTATCCCTAGTGGGAGTCAGGAGGACCTTATCGAGACTACAACGCACTGTGGCCATCTGTTGCACCGGAGCTTTTCCGACCACTTCAGGCCCGGCACTAGATGCTCTGATTGGTTTACCACCACTTGATGCTTTCATCCGAGGAGAGGCCCTGAAGGCCATCTGCAGACTGAAACACAGTGGGAACTGGTACGGCCCTTGTCCGGCATTGGAACACAGAGAAGGTATGGACATCGATCCAACGATTCTCTCCATGCCCCTTGACTCAATGCCATCAAGAGTCGTACTTGAAAAGAGATACAGTGTAGTGCTACCAGAGGCTCAGTTGTGGGGAGACTCAGAAAATGAGCCCGGCAAACACTGTTTTCGCATTTTTACGGATGGCTCCAGGACCGAGCATGGCTCCGGCTCTGGGGTCTACGTGGAATCCAGCGGGACAAAACTGCACTTTGCTCTTGGAATGCATGCATCTGTGTTTCAAGCGGAGGTGTATGCAGTTCAAGAAGCGATGAACTTTGTTGTGGAAAAACGATGGAGAGGCAGATCTATATGTGTCTGCAGCGACAGCCAAGCTGCGCTCATGGCCTTAGATAGCCCTCAAACCACATCAGGGGTAGTGAAGTCCTGTAAATCCAGGCTGAACTATGTCGGCAGACATAACAGCCTGATGCTAACATGGGTCCCGGGACACGTGGGTATCGCGGGTAACGAGACCTCTGACTCCTTAGCTAAGATGGGCTCTGAAGCCAACTTCTTTGGCCCAGAGCCCGCTTTGCCACTCCCCTCTGCGGCCATCACGGCCACGGTTAGCAAATGGGTAACTACTACCCACAAGCGAGCTTGGCAGGCTGAGAGAGGCTGCAGATGGACAAAACTGATGTTACCTGTCATGTCCGATCGACTGTCGCAAACCCTTCTGTCATTAGGCAGAGGGGAGTGCAGACGGCTGGTTGGACTAATGACGGGCCACTTTCTGTGGGCAAAGCACATGGAAAGGTTGGGCATCTCAGACAGTGTACTCTGCCCAGCTTGTGAAGAGGAGGATGAGACGGCGGATCACTTCCTGTGTGTCTGCCCCGCCTTCGCCCGAATCAGGTTTGAGGTCTTTGGCACTGATGTGTTAAGAAGCGACCATCTTGGCTCCTTGGCACCACAAGATCTACTCAGATTTCTTCGGAGATCGGGTAGATTTAAAGAAAATTAAAAGGGAATCCAAGTGTAGTACAATGGACTCAATTAATGTCTGAGTGCTGCACTTGCTAGTTGTCCCGACAAAAAAAAAAAAAAAAAAAAAAAAAAAAAAAAAAGACCACGTACAGCCCGATGTGAAGAAACTATTACGGCTGTATTTATAAACGAGAGTTTTGCCGAAGACTCAGAAGAATCGATTCAGCGCCGATCTCAAGAACTTGGCCTATCTTATGACACTACTTGGGCGATTTTGCGCAGAGATATTGGTTTGAAAGCGTATAAAATACTGCAAGTCCAAGATTTGAAGCCGGTCGACCCTCCAGTCGGTTGAAGCCGGAAGATCCGCATTTAGCGATCCGAATTTTGTTCAGCGATGAGGCACATATTTGGCTTAATGGCGACGTCAATAAACAAAATTGCCATAATTGGATTGAAGTGCAACCCGAAATCATTCAAGAGCAGCCATTATATCCCTTGAAAACAATCGTTTGGTGCGGCCTATGTGCTGGAGAAACCATCGCCCCATATTTCAAAGATGAGGCTGACGCCAATGACGGTGACAAGTGACAGTGAATGGCGAACACTATCGTGCTACGATAAACGACTTTTTGTCATACATCCCGTGAAGCAGCGTCGTCGTTTCGGCTATCTCTCCTCTCGGACCAGTTGATTGACCACCAAGAGCGTGTGGTATCACACCTTTGGACTTTTATTTGTCTGGGTATGTAAATTCTAAATGCTTTGTGGATAAACCAATTTTGATTGAGGAATTGGAAAGCAACATTACTAAAGTTATTCACGAGATATTGACCGAAGTCCTCCAGCGAGTCATTTAAAATTGGTCTTAACAGATAGCCGAATGCGGCCAACATTTGAAAGAGATTATCTTTAAAAAATAAATGTCATAAATCTCTCTACACAAAAGCAATAAAGATTGCCCAACCAATTTGAATTTTTGTTGTTTTATTTTCTTTTAAAATTCGCTACCTCTAAATTGATCACGGTTCATATTTCTCACAAAAATATCAGTGCTGCGCTAAAACGCAAAAATTTGGATGCGAACCCTTGAAGAGATGTGGATAAATGAACGCATTTCAAAGAATGGGATCACAGCAAATATATTTTAGTGCAAAAAATATCGTTATGGTATAAATCCACCCCGACTTGCTTGCTGTCAGTAAGGTTTGCTCGACCTTTTTCTGGGTTATATCAGCGTGTGAAATGTGTTCTGTATTTTGGGGTGGAGGAATGGTGAAATTATAATGGTAAATAATTGGTGATTTCTAGCTACAATTATTTAACATTTCTCTGCTCTGTTTTGCGGCTTGTTGGAGTGGATGGGACTAACATTTGTCTCTCCTATAAGTATGCAACAAGTTACGATTTACGTATACTTTTCTTCGCCTAGCCCAAATGGCTTATGAAAATTTATTGGTTCAAAAAGCGTACGCAACAGGCAAATCAAAGCTCTTTTCGTAGAGCCCTGTTAGTGGCAAGTCTCAGTTAATTTGAAAAAATGGTAGTTAACCGCATTTTTGTGCGCTAACCAACCCTCGGGCTATAAAGTAAATAAACACCTTTGCATTGCAACCCACATACGCACCCTTCCGTTATTCTCTCACGCTGTGCCCACCTACTCTCTATTAATTAATTAAGGCTTGTGAATGAATTAGTATAAGCATAAGAAATGTATATACATATTTATAAGTAAGCCCTTGCATAAGGTACATCAAAATATGCATATCTGGTGAAAATAAGCGAAATATCGAGTAGCAAATATTATTGTTATATTCATTTTTATCCTCAGTTCAACTTTAAGTCGAAAACTGATATTCACTCCCCTACCAACCCCACTCATACATACAAATACGCACATTGACCGGTGTGGCCAGAGCCGGCTGGCAGGCAGGCAGGCAGACAGGCGGATGTGCAAACAACAAAGTAGTCTAAAAGGTTTGACGGGTCCACTTATGTTACAAACATGCACAGAAATGTGCGTAGGCGTTAATCGGCATATACACACTCAAGCTGCACTCCAATACAGCCAATTACAAATACAAACAATCACAACTGGTAAGGTTACTCATACGCACTGTCACCCATCGAAGCGAAACCGTATTTATATTTTCTTTTGCCTGGTAGTCCAGTTTAATTGTCATGCGCTCTTTCGTTACCCCACCCACTCATCATTCAAGTTCTTGTGTGTTTGTATTTGTGTCCTAGGTAGGTTACTGTTTAATTTCATTTCATCTGAGTACTTTTTTACAAAGTACTTTCGGTTTTAAGAATATCGTATACCTGAATTTTTTTAGCTAAATTTACGGTCTAGTGGCAGTGTTTACAATTTAATTTAGCTACTGGCCAATCCTTTGTTTGGCTACACAAATCTCTAGTGAGTTGAAGAGTACTTGACCGTTACGAGTGCGTGGCGCTGGAGAGTAGTGTGTACGTGGTGGAAGCCGCTACAATAGAAACAGTTGCCTAGAAATAAATTAAAAGTGTAGCATTTGCTTCGAAAAGCGGTGCTTAACTCTCAGAGGTTGTCAAATGCGTGGGAATTATAATTGAAAGAGTATTTAATTGAGATGTGCGTGCACCTGAAGTTAACAGGTGCTTGCTTTTACGAATGGAAGGATATAAATAACTGCACTTATAGAACGATTTTATTATTATTCTGTGCGTTTTTTGAGTAAATTGGAAATAAGTGTTTTAAAATGTCTTTATATTCTGTTTCGACATATACGCACCAAAGTAGCCTAAAAAATATATTATATACAGCTGCGGTCAAAATCTTAGTAGTGCACATACGTAAAATGGAATGGGTTAAAAAAGTGCGTGCAATCACTTTGGGGAGTGTCATACTAGTACTTCAACCATTTCATCTACCTACCGATATGGAGAAAATGCGACACTCCGTCAAGGAATAAAATTAAAAAAAATCAAACAGATATTTTAAAGACTGCAAACATGCATTTTATTATAGTAAAATTTAATACGTATTTAATATGTATACCAAAATTTTTCTAGAAATTCTAAATCTAAAAATTTGTGGAATTTTTCGAATTCTTGGTAAAGTTTGAAATTTGGTTTTATTTGGGATTTGTTAGACAATGAGTCATAGGTATGTACTTTAATAAAGATCTAATGAGGCCCAGTGTGAAAATACAAAGTGTGCTAATTAGTTTCATGTGCGCACGTTTCTTATTTTAATTTTTAAAAATAGTTGTTTATTTGTCAAGTTTGCGTACTGAAACGAATATCAATGCTATCTGGCCCAATTTTTTAATGTAATGAGCATTAAAAAAAGAAGAAGAAATGTTAAAATTATTAGGAGCTATCGTTTATCGCGGGTTGATATTGTTGATTCATTACACCAGAGGATAATTCGTTAACTTTGAGTTACTTTAAGTTATATTGTACATCTTAGTAATGTACGTAGTGATGCCTTGATTGATTCGCAAACGAGCGTAAGATATGCGCACATATACCTTCAGTTCCTTCAGCGAACCAATGCACTTATTTGAATATAACTGGAAATACTATAATAGTGTCATTATTAAATTTTGTAGAGTCCCATTCATACATCTCCCTATTAGGCTTACCGTACAGGGTAGTATACCCAACACCTGCCCGTTTTGCCAAGTGCCAGTGTGCATCACCTCCTGATATTCAGACCAGTACTTTTGAAAGACGTCACCGAAGGCAATATCAAAAATATCTATAAATTTCTAAAAGACACCGACCTACTCCATTGTATCTGACCTAACACTCGTCACCAGCCAGTCAAAAACCTTTGCAGCCAGCACTGCGTTTGCTTCAATTTACCTAATAATTTTATTATCATGTACGCTTTTTAAAATAAAAAATAAAATAAAACAAATTTTGTTGAAATTTCTGACCACAGTCTAAGTTACCATTGCAAAAAAGGAAAAAATTGAGGAGAGTGTTTTTCAAAAATGCAGGAAACATTTTTTTCGAAAAAAATTGTGAACGAAAAATATTAATTTTTTCTGAAATATTTATGTTGTTAATATCAAAAAATTTCAAAAAAATCAAAAAAAAACACTATACAAAATTTTTTAACTTTGAAGACATCTCTAAGCTATTAGGTTTTCTCACAATTTTTGTCTTACAACATTTTTTTAGTATATATATATTTTTTTTAATTAAAAAAATATATAAAAAATATTAATAATAATATTTTAATTAAAAAAATATATATTATATAAAAATGTTAAAAAGAAATTGAATTTATTTCACTTCAACAATTCTATACCATAATTTTTATTTTGCATAAATTCCAGAAAAGCCCTATCGAAAGATTTATAATATTTGCGAATGACGTCGTACGCCAATTCTATTTGACACTTGTGAACTGGACGTAAAGGTGTGCGTAAAGGTCAAAATAAAGATATTCATCACACGAAATTATTATTTTTCATTTAGTAAAAAAGTTATTTAGAAAAAAATGGATGATTAATTTTGCGCCACCTCGTATATATAAGAATTGGACATACAAACATGACCAACTAACATCTTCTATCCGGAAAATATGTTGTCTCTTGGCCATTCTGATTCCAAATGGCGTCAGAATAATAACTCATCATGGAGTGTACATTTTTAGCAAGATCAAGGAAAAATTATTTGGGCACTACAAATCCCTTCCCTATATTAAAATTTTTATTCTCTACTAATTAACAAAAAAAAATTAATTTCATTTTAAAATTCAAGTTAGATAAGTTTATATGTATCGGGTGTTTTGGATTATATGTAAAGTTCTTTGGCCTAACACTATCCGAAATGCGGACTTGTGGCAAATGACCGAGCAAGAACCGATCCAAAAGGTGATAAGAGTTTGTAAATGGCGACTCGCAGAAAGTACAGGGAAAGCATAAGCAAAACTGCGTTGGAATGGAGTCCTCAAGAACACAGACCACCCCGCCATCCTCGAAATAACTGGGGACGTTCTAACTTTCGTGATTTAGAAGCAGTTAACCAAACGTGGGATGTTGCAAAGAGAACAGCAGTTAATAGAATATGATATAAATGTTTCGTTGATTGCTATGAGCAGAGTTGGAAATGTCGTTGATGTATAGCTGATTCATTTTTGAAAATATTGGAGAATAAAATGGTTTTTTTGCATTTTTGTGTCTCTTACAATAAAGAAATGTGATATAAGATGCAAGAGAAATGAATATACAGTCAAACTGTTGCGACCTGAAGCGTTTCTAAAATTAGCACTAGTTGTTTTAATAATTCTGTCTGCTGTACTAAAAATTCCCAAAAACGTACCGATAATAAGAAGAAATGCGCACGATGCTCATAATTTTTAGTGCAGAATTTTACAAAGCAGAACTTTAACAATACAGAATTTTCCAGTACGGAATTTTTAAACCCAGAATTCCGAATACAAAACTTTAATTAGAGAATATTGTACCATAGGAATTTTTTACTCAACCCACTAAATGTGTGCCATCTGGGCACCAATTCCATATGTTGGTGATCAATACTTGTGGACAGAGTTTTACGATGGCGGCAACTGATGAATAAAAAATATATGCCATAGGAAACTTGATAACTTTTTGATTGAATTGATATAATAATTGGTTTTTCTGATTGGGTTTTTGTATAAAGAAATCGGAAAACTTTGTCAATAAGCTAATTAAGCTATTAGGGAAAATTTGAGCTTTCCGTGTAGATGGTGAAAAGTGGTGATAATCGAGCAAGAAAAGTTAAAAATTTTATGTTTCCTTTGAAAAATTGTGATGAAAACCATTTATGCAAAATCGAAGAAATCAAGATATAAGGAAAAGAAAAAAGCTAAATACCCACGACATATTGGAAGAGAGGAGAGGCTGAAACCTACTGATTTTGTATGTGAGTAATAATTGCTTGAAATTTCATTTAGAAAGGCAAGTAGTGAAAGGGAGAACTTCAGCTTTTGATTCTTCCATTCTCTAAAAGGAAAGTATGAAAATATTTGGTATCTTGACTGTTGTGATATAATTATTAATAATGTATTTATTTATATTATTTATTTTTATAACATTTTATTTATTTATATAATCTATGATCAGAAAGTACCATGAATGTTAAAATAAAACAAAACAGAGTTAAATTTCAGGGAAATTTATTTTATCTCCTTCAAAATATGACCCGTGTGAAGCAACACACATGTTCCAACGTTTAACCCAGTCCTCCATGCATCCCTGATAGGCCGACGAAGGGATGCCCTTCAACTCCTTCGTCGTATTTAATCTCCTCTATCGACTGAAATCTCCTTCCACGAAGTGGTAACTTCAACTTGGGAAACAAAAAGAAGTCGCACGGGGTCATATCGGGTGAATACGGTGCTTGCACGATGGTATTTACTTGGTGTTTGGTCAAATAATCCAGCACAATTTTGGCTCGGTGTGATGGCGCGTTATCATCATGCAAAATCCAAGAATTGTTTCCACACATTTCCGGCCGTTTGCGACGTACAGCATCTCTCGAACGTTTCAAAACGGATAAATAATATTCTTTATTGACTTTCAGACCCGATGGAAAGTACTCATGGTGCACTACGCCTCGGTAATCGATGAAAAAAGTCAACATCACCTTGCCGGTACTTTTTGTTCATAGGGTATAATCATTAATAACTACATACAGATATTTCTTTGAAAAGCCAGCTTAGAGAGAGTTTTGTTTTTAATTTATTTTTAATATTATATATTCTAATATTTACACTTCCTGACGTTTATTTCTTTTACGTCTTTCTTTCGTTCTCATATTTTTAATTTTTTATAAATGGAGGTTTTTGAGCAAATCAATGCATGAGTTAATAATTCTCTCCTTCTGCTATAATTAAGACACCTTTGAATTCGTATCGCTCGCAAGAATATCTGTTTCGTTGTCATTTCAAATTTTCTTTTGTATGCGACAAAAACTATATCTCATGCGCGTGCAATACAACAGCCAAACAAGAGGGAAATAGAAACAAAAAATCAGCTACAACTGCAACAAATGCAATAAATCCGTTTAGGTGGATAGAAATACAGTAAATTTATTTCAACAGCGTGCACAAATATACTTATATAAGTAATATTTTGTAGACACGCATTATTTTCTTATTGAAAGATGTTTAAAAATAATACAAGAACAATTACAATGAAAAATAGCAACATTTTTGTCTCATTTGTTTACAAATTGCACTGTGCCTTAAATAGAACAGGAAGATAGTCGCCGCCTTTTGTGTGGCGGATGCTAGGATGTGTTAGGAAGAAAAAATTCCTTACGATATATTTTTAATTAATATCGTTGCAACGTTTTGTTGGTGCACTAGGATCTTATAAAGGCAAGCAACACATCGTGAGAAGAACCAGAGCTTTTAGTACTACATACATTGCGGGTCAAATAAGGCCAACTAATGCCAAGAACGCATAACTTTTCTACTATAAATGAGTTTTTTTTTGCTTTCTGCAAGCGATAACTGAATTTTGCGAAATTTTTATATGTGCATTCTTGTCAACGGTTACTTGTCATGAAGGAGTGAAATTATTGTCAATATTTTAATTAATACGAGTACTCGAATGAAGTGCGTTTCTTTAAGTGCTTGTGTCAGCAAAAAAAATTGTAGTTGTGGGGTTTTAAGAGTGTAAGATGAACACACCAACACTGCTTACATCTATCTCGATGCGCTTTTTGGACCGATGTTATGGCAGAAAGTATTATTGGCTCATATTTCTTCGACCATGAGAATCAAATACCCAAAATGGTTTCTGGAGCTTCCAACAAAGCAATGATCGACCATTTTTTGAGGCTAACGTCGGCGCAGCATCACAATTTGTGGTGACAACGAGATGTAGTGACTGCTCACACTGCTAGGTAAACCAAGGGCCTGCTACTTAAAATTTGTGACGAAAATTCCGATTATCCGTGCCCACCTCGTTCACTAGATTTAACTGTTTCCAACTGTATTATGAGGATATTTAAAATTTAATGTTAATATAAGTGGATTTTCAAAAAAGTGATTTTGTTTTTTACATTTTCTTAAAGAATAATATCCTAAAAATATTGTGTGCAAATTTGAATTGAATCTGACAAACATTTTTCGAGTTATTCAACAATTAACAAAGGGCGCTGCATCGTGAAGATATCAAAAGTTCGAGAGCAAGTAGCTAAATGCTGCACGTATGAAAGTGGCAGATAAGTGCGCTAACGATAACACTCGAGAAGGTAGAATGCTACGTAGGCAACAACAAATCGATATTTTGGAAGCTACTGAAAAATATTTCCAGATCCCGCCATATTGTTAATTTTGAAAAAAAAAACAAAAAATTCGATCAGGCACAATATTGTTTATTAATAAAACCTATTTCTCTTGTTCCATTGATTTTAGATGAATCTTCGGGAGAAACAGGCTCCACATAAACAGAGATAACTTTACAATTATTAATTTTTTTTTGAAAACCGAAACATGATGTATTAATGCTATGTTTTTATTTTTGTAAAATAAAGCAATTGACTAGCAAAAAAAAAAAATATTGAAAATTATAATTTTTCTGACTAGCCCTACCTAAAGCGAATACAATTAGACAGCTGAAGCAAAATATTCGAGACAAATTTCTTGTATAATGGGAAACTGACTAAAAAGTGTCAATCTTCTTATCGAAATAATACCAAAAAAAGGAAAAAAAAAAATTATTTAAAATATTATTATATTTCTAAGAACCCTATGATAAGTAGTTTAAATTTGTTATATATAAATAATTTGTATGAAAATTAAGTAAAAAATTAGTTTTTAAAATAAATATATATTTTTTTTAAATAAAGCATAGGATATCAATTTTTCAACATTTGTAAATAGATATTAAAAGATCACATTGAATAATATCCATCTATTAAAATTATATAGCATTTTTCTTATAGAAATTTAATGCTAGTTTTCACAGCGTTGATGACCAGGTAAATATTAGAGAAAAAGAATTAAAAAAAAGTGTCTAATTCTTCTGGCCATTGAACAAATTTAAGAAGTAGCATCAAATAATTTTTTTTTTAACTACCCTAATATGCATTCACGTATATCCTTCAATTTGAGAAAGTTATAGTGCATCAGAGCTGCATAAGTAAAGAGTATTTAAAAATAAGCGAATAAATGTTGTTCTAAAATAAAACATGTAAAAATTTAGTTTCTTTCTGCAATCTGTTATGGCTTTAACAATTACATATAGCACATGGGCTGAAATGCCGCGAGTCTAACATATAGATGCCAGTAGTTTTATTGCATTCACCTATTTTTTAGTTAGTATTAACCCTAAAAAGGCAGCTGTTGAAATTGTATGATATTCTGTTCATTAGTTTGTGAGTTATTATGCTAAGAGTGACGCTACTTTTGTTATTTTAAAAACGATGTATCAAAAAGATGTTCATGTTTTAATCTCACACTGCTTCTTGATGAAGAAAAACACCGTTCAGGCAAAGCAATGGCTAGAAAAGTTTTACGGAGACTCCACTCCATCAGAAACAACAATAAAATAATGGTTTGCTGACTTCAAATATGGTCGAGGAGACACCGATGGTGCACAACGCAGTGGACGTCCGTAACACCAGAAAACATCAAAAAAATCTACAAAACCGTTTTGAGTGATTGAAAAGCGAAGTTGGGTGAGTTAGGTGACATCGTAATGATACCAAAAGATATCTTTGCATTAGCATTTGACTATGAGAAAGTTCTTTTCAGGTGTGCCGCGTTTGCTCACTGTTGACCAAAAACAAGAACGTGTTGATGATTCAAAACAATGGCAAAATTACTTGAATTTAAATTCGAATTGGTCCCACATCCACGGTATTCGCCAGATTTTGCTCCTAGCGGCTACTGGCTGTTCGCAGACATAAAAAAATGCGCGCCGGTAAGCAATTTTGCTCGAATGTAGAGGTTATCGCTGAAACTGAGACCTATTTTGAGGCAAAATATAAATCGTTCTACAAAAGTGGTATTGAAATGTTAGAGCGGTGCTCAAATGATTGCATTGTTCCTGATGGGAATTACATTGATGTATAAAGCTAATTTTGAACAAAAAAAAAAAAAACGTGTTTTCTGTGTTATGCTTTGTTTTATTTCAAACACGTTATGTGATAGAAGGTTTTTGACAGCGGTCACATTTTCACCGCACAAAATTCATTCTAGCATATTGTGTTTCAGTGGTCCATAAAGAAAAAATAATAAGCCACATCAATGAAGAAGCAAATAATTTAATTAAAACCGACGGATTAATACCAAGACTCCGGCGCACTAAACCGAGCGATTTCATAAATACTTCCATAAAATGCTTTATGCTATGCAGAGTGAAAATTATGCAATGTTGTCATAATTAAGTTGCTTGTTAGTCATTTGTAAATATTTATGAACTAGGCGCAATTCAAATTAAAAAAAAAATTTCTTCTCACAACCCTTTGTGAAAAGAATTCAGAAAGTGTATCCCACATCAGATCGTTAACCGGCTCTCAGCCAATTTGAAAAAATCAGGTGATTTTCTGAGGTAACAGCGGATGTGATGGAGATTGTGTTGGTGATATTTGAAAAAACTTAAGGAATCCCTCATCCATGTTACTTCGTTGCCGTCGGCTGTTTGGAAGAACGCACGAATACGTGTGAAATGAGCGAGCAGAATTCTGCTGCTGAATCTTCTGCTGCTGAATCTTCTACTTTCACAATTTTGCTTCGGATGGCCTAACCTTGCGTAAAACCCATACATGGCTGAGTAATTGATAATCCTGTTTGTTAAGTTGTTTCGGACGCTTTGTCAATTGTTATTTGATTCCATCGAAAAAGAGCTTTTTCGAATTGGCATTATATTTACTTCCGAAATATTATTTTTGTGTTAACATTTCTGTTGAAGCCTTTCTGAATCATTTTAATGCCAAAACAACGCTTCCAAATTGGCTGCAGGCTGGGCATTCTAAAGTTGGTATTTTTTTTGTTGCTGCCAAGAATTATTTTCTTGCTTTGGACGCATGAATGGCTGCGTTGTCAAGCTGGAAAATCCACTCCTCTTCGAATTTATATTAAAAAAAAAAATAATAAATACTTCGTTTAGAAGTTCTATTCATTTTTGTAGGTATGAAACATTTTTTCTTAGACACTAATGGCTTCCTCCTCTTTTTTCTGGCATTTATCATGGTAATACATTTTGGAACCAACTGGTACGCCCAGATTGAATTTTTTTTCATCGAGAAAAATTACTCTTTCCTATTGATCTTGCCAAAATTGGTACTTTTCGGCAAATGTCAGTCTGACCTTTTTGTGTCGTGTGGTTAACTTAGTATTAGGTACTCGTTTCAGATATTTTAGACTACAATCCACTTGCAAAATTTGTTGCACACGACGGATGGCAACTTTTAAATTAAGAGTGGGCGATGCTTTAGTATCTTCTATCATCATAATCATTTCAGTCTTGAAAAAACCCCGATAGATCACGACTTGTAAATATTAGTTTGGGGGAAAAGAAATCCATTGTTTTTGCATACAATTTTTGCGCAAATGATTTATTTGAAATTATTTTATGGCCGATTGTCAGCAGCTGGACGATGCTCCGACTACTAATATGACGGTAAACTTCGATTATTTCTGTGATTTGTCGACATTTTCGACATTATCGACATTTTCTTTAACATCAAAAATGCCTGAACGGAATCGACGAAACCAAAATTGCACGTAATTAGCTGTTACAGTATCGGCACCACAAACACCATTCACAATTTCAGCGGCCTGACGTGCACATTCGCCTTTATCAAAGAAAAACTGTAAAATGGATCGAGTTTTCTCTTTGTTGACCTCCATTGTTAACCCGCTGTAGCTCACAACTTGAAAATGAGCATAAACTTTAAATTGTTTGATAGATACTTTATGAGATATCGATCACTACAGCCATTTACCGAGAAAATAGTGGATTTCTTTTTCCCCAAACAATATTTTTGTGCGGTGTATTTCTGTTTTGTAGTATCATTTTGAATTCTCCAGCTCTTGAAAGAACACTGCAAAGATCACGACTTTGGTTATACGCTTTACCAACAATTGAAGGAGTTTGTGGATCAAATTATTAGCAATTTAGTCAAACTCGTAAATATATGGATTACGAGTAGAAACTAAAGCCTGTGTCTCTAAATAATCCGCTCGAAACACTAGGAAGTAGTTATGGCTTCTCTTGGTTAGCCAAGTTAATCTAATCCCATTTACTTATAGACACTAACGTTTTTGATATTTGCAGCGATTTCCAATATACATAGTTTTTTTTCAATAGCTAACATTTATTGTTAATTTATTTTCTGCCATCTCCATGAGGGTTGAACGTTTAAATAAAAACAGATATGTGATTTTTTTATTTCCACAGGTCTTATTTTGAAGACTGTTCTTGCTAATTATCGCAGTTTCACTAATTATAGGGGAAATTTGATAAACTGTTCAATGAGTCAGCTAAAAGATACGCCTTACAGCAATGCAATAGACTAAGAAAAATCAAGATAAAATAATTCTAACAAAAAATAGCTAACATTACTGTTACACATACGCATACATTTATATGTGAACACATAGTCGACTTGACTTGATTGTATGTGTGAGTGTCTTGCACAAACAATCCCAAAAAAGAAATAAAAGAAGGAAATGTTGTTGAATCGAGTGATTTGAAGGATTTCAGTTCAATGCACGACGGGCAGCAATCAATTGCAGTTGCACAGAAAATAATATCATAAATTTACCATACGCAATACAACAACAATAAAAAATTATATGATTTCGCTGGAAAAAAGAAAATATTTGCATTACGGTTAACTAAAATTTGCATAAAAAAATACGCACTTATCGTTATAGGAGCACATGTGCGTTAATAAAATATTATGCATATTTGTATTTTGGGCTGCTCAAGACAGCGTGCCACAATCTCACTTGTCAAAAACAGTCCACTTTAGATTTTATAAGTACATCATCTTGACTCTTGTGAGTGAATTCATACTTAGCTGATTGCTAAGTTTTTTTTATTTAGCTTGGCATGACACATCAAAATATTTGCATAGAATTTTTCCCCAAAACTTATTTTTGCAAACTCACTTTCCATAAGCGATGAATTTACACAATATTTTCAACTTTAACCTCCCCATATGGCTTCAAGTGCAATTTACACCATTTTATATTCACCTTTTTAAATATGAATACGAATTTCCAACCGTTAGCTGTTTATACACGCATGCTTTTAGGCGTATAATTCCCGTGTTACACTTCCGTTCTTGCCGTTACGTTTTCACTTTTTAATTCGTCAGTTTAGATAATTCCGTTCAGCGGTTAGTTGCTTCTTTGGCGCCACTTGTTGAGCGAATGCGTTGCGGCTTCGTAATTTACGCGCCTTTTATAAAGTGGAGGCCGAACGCACAAAAAAATTAGAAAAAAATCTTACCATCAACAGCTACTAACTGATAGGCGGCTATCGTCTGCTGTGTCCTCGTCAGCATCAACAAAATTGCCGTCAGCGTCAGCGTCAGCGTCGTCGTGCTTGTCGTTTTTCATATTCGTCCTCAACATCGTTGCCGCTGTCGGCCTATTTCACAGCATAACAACAAACGCACTCGTTCACACTCGTACACACAGCATAGGAGTACGAGTGTAAGTGGTTGGGCGAGCCGACGCATTGTCGATAAGAAACTCAGTGTCGGTGTTGCTGATTAGGCGTTCGTAAGGATTGCGACTTTTTTCTTCGTTGTTGTTCATTTTGTGCCGCACTATGTTATATGGTTGAAGTTAAATTTTTTAGCGTTCATATTACATTAATCCGTAAGTGCTTGCTTCACCACTTTATTGCCTTTTACATTTGTTTGTAAGGGGCGCAAAAAATTTAGAAATAAAAACGTATATAGTGATGACAACAAGAACCGAAAGTAATGACGTGTGCAAAAAGTGTGGCTTGTGGGGTCTTGCAAAGATATTGAAGTTTTTGGTCGATAAGAGCATGAATGGTGTGGGTGGACACGAGTTTAATTGAACATGTAAATGTGATATATGACGTATGTAGGTGCATATGCTTGCTTTGACTTATGTTAAGTGCTTAGCCACAGATATTTTATACCTTTGAAATATCTAATTTTTCAACTTTCGAGATCAGAACAGGCACTGTGTGCATAGGCTGATGCTAAATATGTGGTATAGGGGTTTTCCAAAGGAATAGGATTAGAAATAATTTTGCAGAGCACAAGGTGCTAGGTTAGGTTAGAATGGTTGTCCAGAAAGTGGGCACACTTGGACGAAGAAATTAAATTCATCCTTATGTTCACAGCATGTATATTTTTGCACACATTTCGCTAATATGTAAACTACTGAAAAATTCCAAATTTTTGTAAATGATTTGGAATAAACTGATTTAGCTAATTTTGACCTAAAAATATTTACGGCTTCATTATTCTAACAACTTCGATCCATGCGTTGTATCACTGACACAGTAAAATTCAATAAAAGTAAAATTCGGCTGAAGGCCTATTGTTGTTGTTGTATCAGTTCATGAAACTCTGCTAGACTTTGCTCTCAGCGGTCACCATCGTCTATCTCACCTAACGGGACACTCAAGAAACATGTTGTTGCGACAGATTGGGTCCAAAGAGGGCAGAGTGTTAAGTAAGTGGGCTTATGGGAGCATCCAACCAAGCGTTAGTTTAGTGTGAGGTACCTTCTCATGCCGGACTTATATTGAGTATGTCGGGGTCGATTCAGGATATATATATATATAATTGGCGCGTTCACCCTTTTTGGGTGTTTGGCCCAGCTCCTCCTCCTATTTGTGGTGTGCGTCTTGATGTTGTTCCACAAATGGAAGGACCTACAGTTTCAAGCTGACTCCGAACGGCAGATATTTTTATGAGAAGCTTTTTCATGGCAGAAATACACTCGGAGGTTTGCCATTGCCTGCCGCTATTAGAAAAATGTTTTTCTTAATTTGATGTTTCACCGAGATTCGAACCAACGTTCTATCTGTGAATTCCGAATGGTAGTCACGCACCAACCCATTCGGCTACGGCGGCCGCGGTCGATTCAGGATAGGTAGGAGTTTAATCTGCTACAATTTCCAGAACGTGATTGTACCAAAGTAATGCGCACCTCACGAGGCAGCTGGAGCTCATGGCCTGCGATGTTTGGAGGTTGGACAGTGATAACGGCTTTTGGGGGTTGGGAGATTAGGAAGGTGATAAGAGATTCCCAATGTATGTCTTTAATGCTAAACTATAAATTGACTGTTCCAGTAGTTGCAGATGTGTTCGATCCTGGATCTTGTTGATATAGTTGAAAAGATGCCTCATGAATCACCTGGGGTGGCTTCTGTCCTCCAGCAAGTTCCTGCAAGCGTCGTTCCTACAGTAACAAAGCTGCACAATTTATTTGATTAGCATCTTAATATACTCCTTAACTGGTATAGTAGCTTCGTTGTGGGAATGCTGCCGGAGAGGAATCAGCTGGCATTCTGTGGCTGTCTTCGTTGGCCATATTCTGACAGTTTTGAGGCTCAGTATACTGTGAATTACTAGTGCCAGATGATCAGACGGACCTATCGCAATTTAGATTCTACCGGCCAATTGCTTTAAATGTCGCCAACAAAATTGTTTTGTCTTTGCCCCAAGGATATTGTTGTGTTTTTGGACTTTAGTGGACCTAGAGAAAACTGTGGAAGCGACTGGGACTTTCACCTTTACCTCCAGTTTGACTTCCTTCGTGCAGGTGGTAAATAGGATCGCCGTGGATTTAGTGGGGGAAAGCTGTAGATTCTTCTCAGTAAATAAAAAAGCGATAAAGGCTGGTGAGATATGAGACTTGACATTACCAGACGGCATTATCGACTAGTCACCAGACCTAATTCAACTCTTTCTGGTGTTTGGGGGAAGCTATGAAGTATAGAAGTCGAAAAGCAAGCATGATAGGATACCACCCTGCGGCACCCCTTGTTTTTATTTTCGGTTTCGCAAAATGAAAGACGATTGTCGACCACACAATAGTTCGAGGACCACCTCTTCAGTCCTGGAGGGAGGGTCGACTGTTGAATATCATCAATATTAGCGTGGAATGGCTGAGTGTATCAAAAGCCTTCGATATATCGAACGCTACAAGGACAGTCTTCTCTGTGTGTTTATGGTGGTGAATACTGCGATGGTACTGCGGAAACGGCTGAAGGCCTCATAGTCAGTGCTGCGTTTTATATATAATGCATTTATGTTAAATAATTCTTTACAAATGAATAAATAAATAAATAAAATTTAATAGCGAATATGTTGACTCAAGTTTATCCACCATATCTAACATATACAGCCTCTTTGGGGAGATATTCTTACGATCGAATTTGGATTTTAAAGCTTGAATTTGTAGAATTGAAATCGTTTTAAAGTTGCGACTTCTAGCAAAGTGCTTTGGTAGTAGTCTTTCATAGTAAAAATGCATATCTTGAATGGAAAAAGTAAGTTCTCTGATTGCAAAATTATGTGCCCCTAATTAGTTACCCTATATACATACGAGAGGGTATACTTTGAAACTTTAGAATTTGAGCTACAATTGTGGATTATTTTTCGCTTTGCTAATTGACAATAACACCGAACTATGTTTTGATCAGAACCAAGAAATTTTACTAATCAAAAACAATAAATTTTGAAATTTCAACATAACAAAAAGATTCTACGACTTGAAGTAGCCTAAGCACACAAAAGCTCATGTTAGTTACCTTGTTCAGTACTGCATAGATATCCATGGACTTTTCGTAATTCGCGTGCTACTACTTCGCAAACGCCTTATACTCACTTACAGGCACACAATTTAAGAAGCTGGTGCGCGTTGGAAAATTTTCTTGCATTAACCTTTTTTGCATATTCTGCTCATTCCATTTATATACATATATGACAATAACTGGCTTAATAGTATTGGTGTATTGTCCAATAGCAATCACGAAATTATCAAAAAAGAATAGAAGAAGAAAAGAGAAGTGATTTCATACGAACTGTTGCGGTATCTACATATTTCTAAACAATCAGCCTTATCACTGAGCCTGTAGGAGAAAAGTTACGAATGTAATCTTTCGCTACGACTTGTCATCACTGAATCAATGGGAACTCGAGACTAGTGCTATTAAATGTAATGAAGCAAATAACAAATTTTAGAATGAAAAAATTTTTTTTATCATTATTTAGTTCCTATCATTCAATTAGTTTCCTGAAATTAGTTCTTTTGCTAGTAATATAGTATATGGAAAAAGGCAGCAAAATTTAAGAATACTTCAAATGCGGCTGAAATATTGAGAAATGCCTTTAACTCATTGGAAGCGGATGACGCTTTGTAAGGAAAATTAGCGGTCATAGGCCGTCTTAGGTCTTTTGCAATATTTTTTCAAAATCTGTTCCGCTTCTCTATTTGCCATTAAGTAGCACCCTGCTTAAATTCTGGATTTTTTTGTAATGATCCCAGCAACCGATCGTATTCAACAAGCGAAATTATATTTTTGGTATGTGAGAGTATGTAGAGTGAGGTTGGCATGAAACAGAGCAGGTGAAACAATAGCCAAGTGAATAAAAATTCAGTGAAAGTTAATTGCAAAGATAAGTGAAATGACCAGAAAGTATTTAGGTAAGACTTGCCATACAGAAAGTGTTCGAAAAATATTGAGGGAACCAAATTTAAATGGTGGAACAGCCCGTAACAAACTTTTCGTAAGTGCACAGAATAGAAATAAGAGATTTAATTTTGCGTGTAACCATATAAATAAAACCCCAGCATTGTGGAGGACCGCACTTTTTGCAGACGAGGTAAAAACAAACTTATTTATGACCAATATGGAGCTCAAACCCCAACATTTGCGAGGGACTATATAACATTGTGTTGGGAACGCCATGGTTTGGGCATACATGTCATCAAATAGAGTTGGAAATGTGACCTTTATCGAAGAAGCAATGAACAAATACGTTTATTTAAAACTTCTGCAATAAAATTTTTTTTTGAGGGTTTTTATCAAGATAACGACCCTCACCACAAGTCACAAATAATACAAACTTAGTTAAAATATATATGCCTCCACATTGTTGAAACACCTGCACAATCACGGGATTTGAACGTCATCGAAAATATGTGGTCGGTTTTGAAGATAAAGGCATTCAGTTTTTGTTGTGTCACCATTGTAGTATGCGGTTGAGCATTATTGGGGTGGAAATAGTGTCCTTTTCTGGATGTTAATGCTGGCCTTTTTTCTTTTCCAGCTGCTTGCAGTACAGTTCCGCGTTGATGGTTTTTCCAAGTTTCAGCAACTTGTAGTACACTGGAGCTTTCCTGTTCCATCACAAACAAAGCAGTACCTTTCGTTTATGGACACTAAGTTTTGATGGACACTGTTACTGATGCTGTCTCTGGTTCGCAGTAACATTTTTTTTCTTAATATTCTCGCAAAATTCCACTTTCTACCTCTAAATCCAGTAATCAGCTTGTCCAAAACGGCTCCTCATTGTGTCTAACTATATGTGATGGACTTATTATTACACGATTAGACAAATTCTTTTTCGTTAACTCATGTGGAGCTCAAACACTTTGCTTTAACGCAAACCCAAGAGACTTAATGTGATCTCCAACAGTTGTATGGTGAATAACAAATTCCTCTGCAATTTTTCGACTTGTTAAATGTGGATTATTTTCCAACATGGATTCCAAAACATCATTACCGACCTTGGATGGTCATCTAGATCGATCACTTTCTTGGAGGTTCAGATCCCCGGAACGAAAATTTGCTAAACCATCTTTGACAAGTACGAGCATTCACAATATTTTTTCCAAATACCGCACATAAATTTTTACATTCAACCGATGCGTTGCTTTCTTTTTGGAATTCATACAAAATGCAGTGTTATCTACTGACATGTTTTTCACTTTAAATATCACAAATAAATGATGAACGGTTTTTCCATTTTTGCAAAATGTTTTGAAACAATATTACAAAAAAATCGTATCTGTACCAAATAACGTGTGAGTGAATTTATTACTTAAAAAAAATTAAATCTGCGAGATGGCGCAAATGAAGTCAGTGATGGCACTCTTCGAATTTCGAACGACGCATTTCGTAGAATCCAAATATAGTAAGGTAAATCGTTCTCTCAATTCGAAGCTATTATTTTTTTATCGGAAGATTTATAATTTTGCAAATGGCGTCGCAGTGTACAAAAAGGGATTCAATGGAGCGAGTAAATATCAAAATAAAGATTTCCATCATTAAAAATATTTTTTCCAGTAATTTTCCCTAAAATTTCGAAAGTTGCTATGGCGACTATAAACGCAAGCATTGGTCAAAAATATTTATTTCCCTATAGTATTACGTAAGCGAAATCAAAATTTGATATGCAGAAGTCCGACCCAAAAATCGTGTTGACTGTTGCCATACGACGCAGCCTTGGGTATATGGAGCACTTTGTAAAAAAAAAAAATATTTCAAATTTTGAAGTGAGATTTATTTTGAATCTAGACAGATTAATTTCTTCTTTATGAAAATATTTTAGAAACTGTTTATTAAAGAATATACGATATTGGCCCAAATGGTCGTCGCACTTTTCCTGATATTCCCGCATAACCGGGTGTCCACATTCAATTGATTTTATTTCTAGCCGCAACTCTGATGGATGCGAGTTAGAAGGTGATTTGGTGGATGCGATGCATGCTTTGCTATCAGAAAAAATTATGCATTTTCATTTGTTTTTGTTCACATAGTCAATGGCTTATTCTGCAACAAAAGCTTCAGCGGTGAAAATAGTACACACAGGGTAGAGCAGCCATTGGCATTTCATCGCATAAAATGTTCAAGCCATTTGTTTTAATTCCCAAAGGATATTTCATATTCTTGATGTATATGTATATATTTTTTTTTTGTGTATCATATTTATTCCACTTGGGAGCATCGACTTTCGCCAAGTGATCTTTGGCCTACTGCTTCCAGTTCGACAGTGCGTACCAGCGTGACTAGACTTTGATTTGCATCTCAGAGCTGAGCTTATGAGAGAGGAGGCAGATGTCATCGGCGAAGTCCAGGTCCTCAAGATGTCTGGTGAAACTCCATGCGGTGCCTCTTTTGTGCAGGGTCAATCGACTCATAACGTCGTCTAGGAGTATGGCAAATTGAAGAAGTGACAAGGGACAACTTGGCCTTACGCCTGAGTTGGTGGTGAATGGGTTGCTGCCGTTGTGAAGCACTGCCACTTCGATTGTTCTACTATAACCCAAAGTGTCTTGACTTGGTCAACACAGCTTCGGTGAGGGAGAAATTCAGCTTGTTCATCCCTTAAGGAGCGTTCTATATATTGAAGTCTGCCTTGTATGATCGTGCCTAGAATTTTGTAGGTGGCTTTGAGCAGGGTTATTCTTCGCCAGTTGCCGCAGTCCCGCAAATCGCCTCTCTTGGACAGCTTGCCTTTTGCCCAGGACGGAGGCAGCTTTTCATTGTCCAGACTTTCCGCTGAAAGTTCCGGGTCGGCGATCAGTAGTTCTAGCTGTATGCTATTTTCGCCCGCGGCTTCAGCTTTTTGATTGCATCCTCGATCTCCGCTAAACTAGGACAGGATGTTGTTATTTTGTTGCTACTTGTTGTGTTACTTACTTCGAAGCTAGATTCACTTTCCATCTACGAATCTGGTCATCATTGAGGTCAGCAGAGCACCATTAAAAAAAAAATAAATAATTGGCGCGTACACTTCTGTTAGGTGTTTGGCCAAGCTCCTCCTCATATTTGTGGTGTGCGTCTTGATGTTGTTCCACAAATGGAGGGGATCTACAGTTTCAAGCCGACTCCGAACGGCAGATTTTTTTATGAGGAGCTTTTTCATGGCAGAAATACACTCGGAGGCTTGCCATTGCCTGCCGAGGGGCGACCGCTATTAGAAAAATGTTTTTATTAATTTTGGTGATTTCACCACGCACCAACCCATTCGGCTACGGCGGCCGCACCATTAGAATCTCTGATTGGTTGGTCAGGCGGCACTCTGCTGGTTGGTTAGGCGGTCAACAATGCAGTGCAGCTGTACAGTCCCAAGAAATATCAGAGATCCATGATTTAATATTGGTGGATTATACTGTGCCAATTTTCTCTTGAGCGATTTGGCTGAGCAGCCGTCGTAGCCGAATGGGTTGGTGGGTGACTACCATTCGGAATTCACAGAGAGAACACTAAAATTTAGAAAAACATTTTTCTAATAGCGGTCGCCCCTCGGCAGGCAATGGCAAACCTCCGCGTGTATTTCTGCCATGAAAAATTGCTCATAAAAAATGTCTGCCGTTCGGAGTCGGCTTGAAAGTGTAGGTCCCTCTAATTAGGTCCCCTAATTGAATATCCGTAAGCGCAAAGAACTCTAATGAAATAGTCCAGTACGGGTTAGATTTCCTTCAGCGGGGAACATCGCAAGAGCGTCACTTCTTTCGAGTAAAAATGCGGCAAAAGAACTCAGCGGTATTTGAGTTCAACTTTTAAATATGTACCCCTTTACATCAAGTTAGAACTTAAGGATTCAAATATCTTTTCATCTAAATTTTAAATGCTTTCGCGGCATAGAAAAAAAATTGTTTATACAAATATTTTTAATTTCTAGTTTATTTGAATAAAAATGTGTATTTTGAATGAAGCAAAACCTTCAGCAGAACTGTTACATATTTAACTAATTACTTTCTCTCCCTAAAATTCTCACTATCGACCATAGTTTTTTAACTCACTCGTTTACCTTTTTTGTAATTTTGGCAATCAAAAGCCAAACAATTAGGCCAATGTCACTGAGAATGTTCATTTATGTAGGCACTTAGCATTAAGTTTTATTATTATATAGTAAATTTTTGTAAATAATTTAATATTAACAAAATTATCCACATCCCTTCATCGAATAAAAAAAGACTTAACGGAAGTGGGGGCGTATGAGTAATTCATATAATCTGACAGTTTTCTACTCTGTAATTTACACATACCCTTGCAATTGTCAACCTAAGAAGGGACAGCTAGTAGTTAATTAAAGCGAATATCTGAAGTGTTGTCCGAAATAGAATGCTTTGGTAATATTGTAATGTCAGCTAAGCACGAGGTGTGCGTATGTTCTTATACTGAGTTTTTGTATGTACATATATAAGTATATAAATACTTTATTTGAGTATTACAGATGGTATAATATACTCGTACATACAGTGAAAGACACAAGTCTACATACAGCAGCATATTTTCTTATTTCCCAGAAGGTATGCAATAACTGAGTTTTTGATGCAGTTTTCCTCGGAATTAATATTTAATCATAAATTTACCAATATTAGGTTATTTCCTCTGCTTTTTAAGAAAAAAAAAATTAACAAAGCAGCAAAACAGCGGTATGAAAAAAGCCTAGATACAGTCAATTAGCTTAAAAAACAGACTTATTCATTTTAAAACTAGCTTTTTTCGATAATTTTAGTATGTAGTATGCTCACCATCGTTATCAATCATAGCTTGACGGCGTCGAGACATTGAACCGACTAGTTGGGTAAGCTCTTCCTTCGTTATTTGGTTCTATGTCTCCATCAAGTATTTCTCCATCGATTTTGCGTCAGTTAACATATTTTGTCAAATTTTTTTCCCTAAAATGCCTATCGGATTTAAATCCGTTCTCTAAGACGTTGTATATAGTTGTGTGGGTGCGTAATTTAAAGCCAAATAAGAACCATTCTTTGTTAATTAGTTCAGTATGCCTGGGCTCATTGTCTTGTTCGAAAACCTAACCTTACCCAAGAACCCAACATTCTACTGATGGCTTCAAATGTTGTTCCAACATGTTTTTATATTTATATCGGTCCATAGTACCTTCAATAAACGTCATATTTTCAACGCCAGAAGTAGTTATAGCTTAACAAAACATTACCCTACCACCGCGTGCTCGACAATAGGTATCAAATTTTTCATTTCCATACCCGCATTTCTTTTCCTCCATATTTTAGTCCGCCCAGCACTTCCAAATATTAAACTTCGATTCTTCAGTAAATGAAACATTCTTTTGTCAATGTATGCCCATGCAAACTCTGGCCGAAGGTGACGGAAATCAGAAAACTTCTGCTGAAATATCGGCTATTATTATCTTAATAGTTTTTGGATGAACACTTTTTCCGGGTGTATCAACGATGTGTTGGACAAATTTCGGAGTACTAATTCTAGGATTTTGGTAGATTCCCTTAAAATGGAGCTTCCATCTCTGAATAAATTCTGTAGGCTGTCGATTCGCCTTTTATTATTATATGAATTCATACGAACTATCACTTGTATGTATGTATGTAATAGCAAGGAAGACATCAACTGAAATTTTCCATTAACGGTTCTTTCCAGCTAGTTTTTCAATGTTTGCTTTGCTTAAGTGAACCAAACCAGATGGTGGTATACAGACTTTTATTATACCGCGTTTTTGCTGTTTTGTTGATTTTTTTTTTGTTATAAAACAAGTGAAATAATTTATTTTTTGTAATTTATGAATACAATTTTTCAATTACAGTATACTTTCTAGGAAAAAAGGAAATATGCTCTTGTATGTAGACTTAAGTCCTTCACTGTGTATCAGGCAAAAGGTAAACAAACACTAAGACTATGGAATCTTCTTATTAGAAACCCATACTGCTGGGCAGGAGCAAAGCTGGCCCTATCCATCCAGTCAGCACGGGCGAGTCCTTAGTTAGCCCCACTTTATTATATACACAGTATAGACTAGACACAGCCAAGAGCAACTGACGATGAACTCTAATTGAGGTTAAAATATCGACAAATAAATGAAAGCAACAATTTTATTTGTTGTCTTATTGTCACATAGGCCTTAAGCTTGCGAAATAAAAATATGAAAAAATAAATAAAAATAAAGAATAATAAAATATAAAAATAAAAAATAAAAATAATAAAATATGAAAGAAAAAAATTCTAAATAATTCTAATTCTAATATTATATATTTTTAAATTGCGGAACATATTTTTAATTCAATTTGATATAACTTTAATCAGTAAGCCTATATTGTTTGTCAGTGAGTCGAACTCGAAATCGAATGAAAAATTAATGGAAACAAACAGTTAGAACTCGATTTTTCTAGCTATTTTATCAGCAAAGTCTCTAATAGACTAGCAAAATCAAGGTTGTTCTCAATGGACAGTGAAGCCAAACTGGCCAATCTTGTTTGACGCGATGTAGACTGAACGTATTTTTATCAATATCAGTCAGGCAGCCATTAAAGCAATTACATCCTTTAGTATTGTATAATATCTCAAATCGTTCTTCAGAGCAGGGAGTCAGCAAAAAGGTAGGCAACGAATTGTAAGCTACATTTCTATTGGCTTCAAGGCCATAAGGGCATTGAAGGGAACGAAATAGTAAACCATATAGCGAAAAACGGAGTCTCGTTATCCTGGGATTTTGTTAACGAAATACAAAAGTGAGTACGAATATTATACAATGGACTTGATCCAAATATGGTCAGAAAATTCAGCACAAGTTGTGGAGTCCGTCCACTTGCAGGAATGCTCAGATCATGTGTAAACATGACGATCTCGCAGTCGTAAGTGTGCTGACGGGACATGGCCCAGTAGCAGCGTATGCTTATAAGAAAGGAATCTCGAACAGCGAGGAGTACAGGAAAAATAGGGAGCAGGGCTCGAAGGAAACTGTAGAGCCTCTCCTTTGCGGATGTGCTGCGTTATTCAAAAACGCTTAAAATAATCGTGGGCACCACAGTTTGATGTATTGAAAGAAATCTTTGCAGTAGGTTGGAAATGTGTCCTCAAATTCGAAATAAAAATAGGCACCATGCGGGTGAACTATTTCAAAACACATAACTAATGAACTCCATGTAATATTGTTATGGATCGAACTGGTCAATGCGTGACTGCAAGTCAATCCGTTCAACATAACCTAACCTAAATCCTATTAGTAAGACCATGTGTGGCGAAAAAATCTAGACTAGGTATGAAGCTCAGCTGGAGAGCAAACCTGAAGGTTCCCAAAAATCGCACCATCAGTACAATCCCGAAATTTACATAGCTAGTACGTGTTTAGGGCGAGTAACTTTTCGACAGTTCATTAAGTTGATTATCGATTATCGGCATTTATCATTGGTGATGCCAGTAGTAAGAGTGCTCCTTGATAATCTGGAAATATATCCAAAAGTATTAATTTCAATTGAGTTATAGTGATTGCTTCCAATAAATTAGTTTATTTTCGCATTTTCCACTTTTTTGGTTGCACTTGTGTGAGAAAGAATCGAAGATTTTCTAAATTTCAATTTCAAAATTTACTGTTGACTATTTAGCAATCAAATGCAAAAATAAAACATTCTCTTCTGACGCGCTTTGTAATACACCTACGTAGTACTTAAATTCACAGGAAACTGAGAAGACCTCACATATACGTTTTTTTTTTATACTGAAATGATTTTCTCAGCGAAACAAAACTTTTCAATGAGGCTAAAAAAATATGTGTAAGAAAAGCATTCCGCAATCTTTGCTAAGTATTATAAAAATGTATTTACAATATTTTTCCCGTTGGATATTTGTTTTGCAAAAATATTAGAAGTGCTACTATTATAAGCAGAAAAAAGGAACATTTTACTCTTATACCCAGAAAGCCGCAAGGATTATTACTTGGGATGTCACAGGATGGAGGCACTTCTCGGATGTGAATGTTAGTAAGTCTATTTGTAGAAAAGTAAATACTCAAACCAAATAGGGCAGAGATGCTGATTTGTGTAGGATTTCAGTTGAGTCATAGCGTTCCACATGCCAACTGATCACCTACTTTGAGTGTGGGTTTGTATTTACATATATTAGTGTATATGTACAAGCATAGTTTTGTCTGTATGTACTACAGACATTTACTTGTACAATAATTTGAGGGCATGTATGGTAAATTTATATGGCCATCATAGCCCAGTGTGCTTGTGTGGCTTAAATACATTTTAAAACATTGGTAGTTAAAGGAAAAGTTTTTCATGATAAAATAAAATGCCATCCTCAGGCTGAAAAAATCATGTTAGGCCATTACTTTATGTAAAATAGTAAAAGATCTCACAAAATACAAATAGCATACGGACCTAGGTTATTAAATAAGATTCCCAGTGTGTCGCTTTTATTATTATTATGTATGAGTATCGCTTCAATCATATCATTGAAACAAGGAAATTAATACCAACGACATTCGAGCGAAACACTCAACAATAGACCAAATACACAATATAACCCGAATTATAGAAAATGCACTCGAAGAAACGAAAGTATGCTTTGCGATCTTTCTCGACGTTGCAAAGGCTTTTGGCAAAGTATGCAATACTAAATAAAATTACAGCACTGCTGCCCGAACAATATTATCATATACTAAAGTCATATCTGTCGGATAGATTCTTCCGGATACTGTGTGCTGAAATAAATGGAAGCTGGAGTTGTTCAGGAGAGAGTGTTGGGACCCATCTCTCGAGACCAGTCAACAAAAACTGCGTTACTGCAGCATTTGCCGATGACACAGCAATACTTTCTATAGGTAACACAGAAACCGAGGCTAATATACAACTTCAACACGCTCAAAGTGATATTCTTGCGTGGACAAGAACGTGGGGAATTAAGCTCCACGAATCGAAATCAGTTCATATGAATGTCTCTTCCATTGTATCTAAATGGCGTTAAAATACGTAAATGCGTAAATCTTAATAAGCTGAAATACTTACGCATGACTCTAGATGCATGAAAGAAAAAAGAGCACAACTTAAATTCAAATATAAAAATATCTAGCGGCTCATAGGTAAAGATCCAAATTATCAATATTCGAGAAAGTCCTGCTGTACAAGCAAATTCTGAAACCTGTGTGTGAAAATATGGAATAGAACTTTCGGGTTGCACAAGTTCCAGCAAGTAATGTAGGTTCAAAGATTTCAGGATAAAGTATTAGGGTGCGCCGTAAATGCTCCTTGTATATTCGCTTTAACGACCTTGAATGCTATCTTGGCATCGAATCAGTCCCCGCCACAATACAAAAGTATGCTAAGCCACATATGGATAGACTTCAATGGAACACCGTCTTTTTCCGAAAATAAGCTCTACCGTGATTTTCGGAACTTTTTGTAAAATAAGACATCCCCAAGGAGCTCAAACGACAGTTCTCCACAAGGCTGCTTCATCAATTTACGTTCCTTCTACCGGTTACGGTAGTGCACGTGTTACCTCTATTTTGGCGATTTGTCTAGATGGAAAGAAAGTATCGCCATTTTTAATCACTAAAGCTAAAAAAGACCAGTTTCTGGAATCTATGTCATTGAAAGTGAAAAAGCCTGGTGCACCCAAAAAGTTATAAGAATCTGGGTTGATTTTATGCTGCCACCACTGTTGAGAGGTAAGAATAGAGGTTTACTAGGTTGAGATTCAGTCAGTACTCACCGCGCTAAAGGCATGAAAAACTTTCTTGCTGAGAAGATGATTGATTAGTCAAATCAATGAATATATTGAAAACCGAATGGTGCGAAATTATTGAGTTAATTTTGTAAAACCAGGCTTACAAGAAGTTGTGAATTGGTTAAAAAATTCATGGGGCAGATGTTTCTAATGCATTACGAACAGACTACTTAGACAAGAAGTATTCATTTAACGGTGGCTATATCGCAAGACATGAGAGATTCGGACCAATGATTCAACAGGAAATTAATTTGGAAGAAAATCAGAATATAATTCAGAACTATATTTATGACGATGTTCCAGAAGAATATGACATGACTGTAATTGAATAAATTTAAATTTCTGTTTTCTGTATTCTGTGTAAAATAAATATTAAATAAAAATATATAAATATACTATTATTTTTGCCCTCCCTCGAAAATAAGCCTTAGCGCGTATTTTGGGATAAAAAAGAAAGTAAGACAGTGTTTTATTTCCGGAAAAAGACGGTATCTACAGCGAAGCTTCCATGCTGTCTGACCTAAGCAATTAGAAGATGAGGCTTAAACGAAGGAACCAATTCTGCAGAATACCCACAAAATTATTTGTATTAAGGCAAACTATTTTATTCTAACGCTTTGTTACTATATCCCACAACATACGTACAGGGTTGGCCAAATAGCATTTGCTTTTTGAACCACCTATTTTTTTGAGAACGGAAAACACAAATGACATGTCAAATGTGTTCATAATTTACTTAAGGTTTGACATTTACGAAATGGGACGCTATACGCTTGAACAAAATTGTGAAGTATTGAAAACCTATTTCCAAATTGGTGAGTTTTCTTCTTCTTCGGCGGTTACAGTAAATGGCGAGCGTTACCGTGACATGCTTAGCGAGTTTTTGTTTCCAAAAATTGAAGAGGATGACATGGACGACATTTGGTTTCAACAGGACGGTGCAACTTGTGACACTGCCAAAGTTACACTCGAACTTTTGGCTAATGTTTTTGAATTCCGATATCAATTGGCCGCCTCGGAGCTGTGGTTTAAGCCCGTTGGACTATTTTTTGTGGGGAGCCGTTAAGGACAAGTGCTATGCGAACCATCCAGACACGATTGATGCTTTAAAACACGAAATCGAAGTTGTGCTTAAAAATCGAAATGTGCTTAAAAATTGGGTTGATCGAATGGCCTACTGTAAAGCCAGAGGTGGAAGTCATTTGAACGATATTATTTTTCATTCATAAATGACAATGCTCAATCTTCAAAATAAAAAAAAAAATAAAAAATATTCATTAGTTTTTTTATAGCCAATTCAAAAAGCAAATTTTACATGGCCCACCCTATATATACAATATACGCTATATTTTTTTTTTCATCTTCTGTAAAAATAAATAAACATTTTGGATTCTCTACGCGGGAGCAGGAGAACAACTTGGATTTTCGAGTTTTAATCCACATATTTGAAGTGATTGCTCTTGTATATAGTTTGTTTATTGCCATGGAGTAAGCAACTGTAAGCGCTTGAATTCAAGTGGCACATTGATGGAGATCATAGAAGTACTTAGAATCAAAGCTTTCCTCTCCTTTCGATTTACCATTCAGAGTTGTCGCTTCGATAATATTGTGCAACCCTTCTTTTATTAAAAACCTGAATGAAAGGCAATTAAAAAATACAATAGGCTCGGGAACAATTTCACTCGCATTCATAAGAGTACAAGCTAATTTTTTCGTTGCACACAGTGGATTCAGTGCAATTGCCATTGTTACCTTTGATTCGGTTTAGCAGACTGGCAACAAATGTTGTCAAGAGTTAAAAGGTATAGAAGTTCACTCTTCTCTGTTAAAGCGTGAACGGCTGGTCTTATAACTATAAAAGAGCGAGGTAACAGTTACAACACGAGAAAATGTCACAAGAAAGACGTTTCATTCGATTTTTGTTTTTGTTTTTTTGTCTCTGCCTTTGTTTTTTTTTGCTTTTCAATAAATAGAAAATAAAATGGCGTTACAATGAATTTTAATTAAGTACAGTAGATTCTGTTTTTATGCGGTAGATACGATCCGCAAGAAACAGCATAAAAAAAGCTACTAGTTCTATAGTAAAACTATAGATACGTTTCAAAAGTGCTAAAACCGCATAAATCTGAAATAATGTAATAAAATCGCATAAAAAAGGGCACCAGTCCCATACTATAACTATAGATACGTTCCATAGACCGCATGAATCTGAAATAATTAAATAAAATCGCATAAACAAAATATTGTATTTTTGAAAATTATATCTTTATTTAAGAAACGTCAGAATCGAAAAATAAATTTACGTCAGAAATAGAATCAGACAATACCCACATGTTGCGCGTTCGTTTAGGATTTGGCGTAAAATCACTTTCGTCACTTGAGGAAATGTACACGTCTGATCTAGATGGTGATGCAGGCGGTTCCATACTTGTAGGGTTAGCATTTCTGATGTAATCTGTGATGAGTTTTTGCTTAGCTGGTTTAGAATCTTGTTTATATGTAGTTACAATTCGCGATAGGTCGACATGCATTTTTTAATTTAAAAAAAAACCGCACTATTTCAAAACCGCATAAAAAAAGCCGCATAAAAACAGAACCTACTGTACATAAGTAGTAATAAATATATGTATGAAATTATATATTGTCTGGGGGAAAAAGAAATCCATTATTTTCTCGGTAGATGGCTGTAGTGATCGATATCTCGTAAAGTACTTAAAGTTTATTGGCCTCTGGTGACAGTCAAGCATTGTTTGACAAGAACTTTATATGTGTGCGTGTCGGGTGATTGACGCTAATATCTAAAATTTTTGATTTTTACCGACAACAAGTATGTGTGACACGACGACACCCGACTGCACTAACACACACAAAGCTCAGTCAAGCATGCTTGACCGTCACCAGAGGCCATATGTGCGTTGTAAAGGTACATACAAAGGTTCATACAAAAAAACTCGATTACTGTTTTTTGTGTTTTTTTTTTACAGAGTGTTAACAATGGAAGTCAACAAAGAGAAAATTCGGTACATTTTACAGTTTTGTCTTTGATAAAGGCGAAAATGCAAGCGAGGTCGCTGAAATTGTGAATGGTGGTAATGGTGTCGATTCTGTAACAGCTAATTACGTGCAATTTTGGTTTCATCCATTCCGTTCAGGTATTTCTGATGTTAAAGAAAATGGCTATAATGTCGAAAATGTCGATTGTTAGTAGTCGTGGAATCGCCCTGGAGTTAAAGATCGATAAAAAAAAATTGGCTTAAAACCATTTCCGCAAACATTTCTCCCAAAGAAGAATGGATATCTTTTTACCAAACTAATGTTATTGTATTCAAATAGCTCCACATGTCTAAGGCACGGCCAACATGGTGAGAAAATAAATTCTTCGGAAATAAAATGCAAAATTGAAAAGCTTAAGTAAAAAATACCTAATATGCAATAAAAAGAGATGCGATCGATATCTCGCATTGCTCATTTGTGAGGATATAGGCTTTAGGTTGTAGGCTTTAATTTCTTTATATGTATATTCCGTTTGAGCACTACGATTTTTCACAACCCCTAAAAACGCTCTTTATTTGTGTTCAGCGCAAAAATTCCTTTCGGAAAAACTTGGTTACATGCTGTCGACCGAGACAAAGTCGAAATTTGCAGGGCTTTGTAAATTATACATTCAACTGTTATTATTATCATATTTACACACTTACAGGTATTATTATTTATTTCTTGTAACATGTTAAAAGCATACACGCAGTAAGAATTCTAAAATGCAGAAGAATCGTCGCTCTTTATTGGAACATAGGGCGGAAACTAGTCTCTTCCAACGGCTTCTATCATACGCATAGTTCCTAATTTGATTTTAAGAACCGAATTGATCGCTTTCTGTGCATACCGTCCTCACCCAGGTGACTTTGGGCGACTACGACCTCTTTTCACTTGTGGGTTCCAAGAGTTCATAAGCCATTTTTGCTAGGTTGCTGCTGTCTTTACGTAACCTGTGGCCAATCTAGCTTCATTTTCTCTTTTTGATTTCCCAGATTTTCGAAACTACTTTTTCCGGCACGGTCTGCATGATAACTCATACATACAGTTTTAATATTTTTAGATGCGGTTTTTTTCTTAATATATGAAAGTGTTTTCTCTATAGTCTGTCGAGCCGGATTTTTGATATTTTTATTAAAAAATTATATAAACATAATTAAAGTTTGATATTTATAACGTAAAAAATAAAATACCATAAATTGCAAAATTTTTCGAAACTAAAAAATCCAACTCAACAGACTATAACTACAACAGAATGTTTGTACTTTTTACAGATCCTTCAACATTTCAAGGAGAAATGATGCAGACCGTGGAGCACCATTGTACTTTGGGTCACGTGATTTGTTATACACTAACTTTTGTAAAGAAAAATTAAAATACATTTTTTATAAAGTTTAAGTACTAATAATCATGTATAAAATTTTTTTATATTTTCTATTGTTATCCCTTCTAAAAACAGTTTATAATGTTTAGACGTATGTAACCCCTTAACGACAGCTATTTCCAAAGAAATAAACATCGATGATACCGCCAATGCTCTATGAACTTCGCGAACAGATTTATTTTTCTTAAAGTAAATTTCCACAATTTGGTAGCATTTTGATGACTTGCCAAACTTTACTGAACAGAAATGTAAATATAATTTGCCATTCTCAGCTGTCAAACTATAGTTATCGATATCGATAGTTCTCATGCTGCTGAAAAAACACCCAATAATTCCAATCTCTGGTTTATATTTTATATAAGCTTTCCCAAAGTAACCTTTTTCATCATGACGCAAGTGACGTGTTGGTATCCAATTTAGGGTAACAGCCACAAATGGAGGAGCCGTGCAGTCATTGAAGATAACACCTGGATATTTGAGTATAATATCGAGAGCTGTAAAGAAAGTGCCAAAGGACTGAAAAAAGGGTGGAAAGCGGTCAAATAAAGTGAGGATGCTCAAGTCGCCAATGAAGGGAAGAAAATGTGGTTCTATGCGGCATCATTCATTGGACAGTCTGGGACTGAATAGTTACTCATCTATGGTCGTCATTAAGCCGTTAAGGGCACGCATTTTTCATGTGTATCCGAAAAATTTTTGGCAGAACAACATATCGCAATAGCTTGAGCTCTCCGAGAACAACTGGATAATGCAACACAACAACGCGTCGGCTCATTTATCGTTCATTGTGGGATAGTTTTGAAAGGTATTCCAACATTCCCGCCTCCACCTTCAGGTGTCGATATCCCCTCTGCAACTTTTTCTTATACCACAAGGTAAGGTCGCACTTTAAGGGGTCTGGAGCTCGAAAATGTTGGGTATTTTCAAGAATTTTTTTTACAATAAAAAAAGTGAAAAACGATACTTCTTAACTTCTTTAACATACAAAATGAAAAAAAGTTTTTTTTTTAATTTTAATAATTTTAAAAATGGCGCTGAAGTTGACCCTGCCGAAAAATTGGACCTGGGCGGTGTTGTCCATTTTGGCTCTTCTATTCATCAGAAACACAAAAGACAAAAAAAATTATTAATCAGTATGACTGCAGCTATGTTCCGTACTAGAATAGAAAAAAATATATAATATATATTTGAATTTGACACTCTAAAAATCCTTTTTTTTCAAACAAAAAAGTAACAATTGATGTTCTGAACAACAGTTGGTGGAATAGTTTTTTTTTGTTTTTTGACAACACCAGGCCGAAAATGAGTTTAAAGTTTGAGTTACAGGAACATGCGGATCGCTCTCTACCTAGTTAATGGGCTGTAGCAGCTGTAATATTCGGACTTTCCGCATGAAAATTTCACTGTATATTCTTAAGATACTATACTTTCGAAATATCGAAAAATAAAAAAATCGATTTTTTCAATTTTCTAGACCACTGGCCGCGCAATATTTTTTACCGCGGTGCTGAACGGGTTGTCTTCGAATGATGCCCAAGCGTGCTTTCCGTAGGTTTTTCTCTGATTTCCTTTCAATTTTGACACATCATTAAGGAACACTTATAATTTCTAAGAAAGTTAAAGCCAAAATTTCATGTTTATAAATAACAATAATAAATCCAGAAAATTCGTTTAAAGTTTCTTTTGTTTTAAGTTGCATTAATAATTTTTTAATCATTGTAGAGATCTGGAAGGAGACTAGTGGCAAGATTGCTTGCAAGTTAAGTTTGCTTGCACATCAATTGGGTTGCGCTTTATTGACAAATTCCCAGACTAATTGACATACCTTGCAATTTATATTTTATTCACCAATTTATGTTTTATTCGCTGTAACTTTTTTGACAGAAAATATTGTTATTCGGATATCCTTGTTGAGTTTGTGCTATTTCTGGAGTTTTTTTAGTGGGCTGATATTGGCGGCCGCCGTAGCCGAATGGGTTGGTGCGTGACTACCATTCGGAATTCACAGAGAGAACGTCGGTTCGAATCTCGGTGAAACATCAAAATTAAGAAAAACATTTTTCTAATAGCGGTCGCCCCTCGGCAGGCAATGGCAAACCTCCGAGTGTATTTCTGCCATGAAAAAGCTCCTCATAAAAATATCTGCCGTTCGGAGTCGGCTTGAAACTGTAGGTCCCTCCATTTGTGGAACAACATCAAGACGCACACCACAAATAAGGAGGAGGAGCTCGGCCAAACACCCAAAAAGGGTGTACGCGCCAATTATATATATATATATAATATTGATGCCTGCCAGCGTGGAGGACAATGAACGAGTTCGTAATTATAGACACGGTAGCAATTATAATTTCATGTCCGTATGTATGTATGAATGTACATACATATGTGAAACTTATTTTTATTTTCTTCAGTAAGGATGCTTAGATTTATGCCTACTCACATACATACTCATACACATTAATCTAAATCCACATCATCTACAAATAAATAGTCACGCCTTACGCCATGGAAGTTTGCTAACATTTCCTACTTGACATAATTTCTTACCACGCACACCTGTATAAATTAATAAATTAATTTGTCCATTAATGTCGCCTGAGCAAGATGGAAACGTGCTGCGCCAAATAATTTATGAGGGGACTCTAAGCTGTTCTATTACCAACTTCATGTAATTACCTACATATGCACACATCTATACACACTTCCACACATATGTTCGTCTGTGATCTTTGGCACAAAAAATAGCCCATTGACCAGTATGCAATAATAATTTCGTGAATGATTCTGTTAAAGCTGCAGCAACATGCGGAATAGCAATAAACCACATCATTTTCAGTTACTTCAGCAAATTTTCGCCCATCGCTAAGTAGGTGTATGCCAACTTAAGGCCTATTTGCATTCCTCGCCTTTCTGGTCCACCCTGTAGGTATGCGACAAAAATAATCTATCGCTGCTAAAATATACAAAAATATTCATCAAAAATGTATTTACATCAAAAGTGTCAACTTCGAAATGCTTACGTTTTCTCTGAGGCTGTCAGCAAGTACTGCATGTTTTATTGCTTTTTCGTTAACACGCACACGCTGGCGTCGAAATGCTTGAAATGGTCAACATTTCGCCCTACAGCGTTTTGGGCCAAATATCGTAGCGCGGCAGTTGTCGATGGGGGCAGCGTTCATGTTGATGTGTGCACGCTTGCGGATTTTGCAAATCTGCATTTTGCATCTTTGGGCAGCGTTTGACATACTTAGCGTTCCACTTATATACAAGTATGTGCATATGATTCATCGATTTTGGCATAGCAAATATTTATAGAAAAATGAGCGTGCAACATCACCCGGTAGCATACGAGTAAAACTATTAAAAAAATAGTAATCGCTCTCGGCAGGCAATGGCAAATATCTGCATGAAATGCTGCTACGAAAAAGGCTTTCATAAAACTATCTTTCAGAGTCGGCATAAAATTATTGGCTCCTCGTTTCCTTGGGAATCTATGGTATACTTCTGGAAAGTTGGGCTTCGCATCAACTCCGCGAGCGCTGGGTTAATATTAGTTTGGGAGATAATAAATCAAGTGTTTTCCCGGTAGATTTCTGTAGTGATCGATATCTCGTAAAGTACTTAAAGTTTATGCGCGTTGTCAAATCTGTTGTTGTGTTTTGCTTGTTCCATTCAGTTCTGAGTTACAACAAAGTGAAAATTCGGCACATTTTACAATTTTTCTTTGATTAATAATGGCGAAAATGTAAGCCAGGCCGCTGAAATTGTGAATGGTGTCGATACTGCAACAGCTAATTACTTGAAATTTTGATTTTGTCGATTCCGTTCAGACATTTTTGATGGTAAAAAAAATGGCTATAATGTCAATAATGTCGTTTGTGAGTAGTCGCAGCATTGCCCAGGAGCTAAAGATCGACCGTCAAATAGTTTTAAACCATTTGCGCAAATTTTACGCAGAAATAATGGATTTCTTTTCCCCTAAACTAATATAGAAGTATAATAATTATAATAATTTTATATCAGCAGCGTGCCCAATGGCCGATACTTCGATATAAAAGATATTTTGTGTCCCACTACATGTTTTGGAAGTAGTTAATACTAGTCCTATTGATTGGCACTGCTACATTAAGGGGGTAGTATGGTTAATTCGGTGTAAAACAAGCATATTTTTCGAAATTTTTTTTGTCGACACAGTTGATTTATTCAAAATTTTAAAATTACTTCATTATAAAGTCATATTTAAAGAATATTGTGTGAAATTTTCATTGATTTTTATGAAGAAATGAGTTGGTGGCAGCGAATCTTCGCGGACGTCTCATAAAAAGGTTTTATTGCGGTGTCCCTCAGAACTCATTACTGGATCAACTAAAATCAAAAAACCAAATTGATTTCATCAGCTAATAAAGTTTCGCAGGTAACAACGTCGATTTTTTTTTTTTTTTTTTTTTTCTTAATTTTTTAAAGCGCTTTGAAGTCAAAACACCGATTTTTCATAAAAAAAACTTGAAAACTTTGTTGTTTTAAAATATGACAAAATTAAAAAAAAAAAAACTCGACGTCATTACCTCGTGAATAAAGTAAAGAAACAAAAAAACCAAATTTGAAAAGAATCGGTGCAGTAGATATGAATCTACAGTGGACACCGACCGTAAAAAAGGCAAGTGTGAGAAAAACGCGTTTAAAGATTTTCGGCAGTGTGAAATCCGGTTGGAGAGGTAGATACTTAATCCTTTGTGTCTTTGTCAATTTTACTCTAATGCACTTCAAACTTTCACACAATAATCTTAAGATGTTATACAATAATTTAAAAAAAAAAAAAAAAAAATGAAAAAAACGTTTTGCATCCAACTGTATCCTCTGAAATTTAAAAACCAAACACATTTCGTTTAAGTAAGTAAGTAATGTTAAATCTAGTAATTAATCGAAGGAATAAGCAAAATAAATTTTTTGACAAAGTGGCGGTTTCTCCAAAAACAAAATTCGGGTTTTGACCAAAATTTCGGCCTTAAATTGTGCTAAAAAAATATATTTATCGGTGAGAAAAAATCTTCCATTAATTACTAAAAAATATATTTAGAAGTTCGTGTTAAAATTGGAGACTTTCGAGTAATGTTGGTCACCGTTTTTGAAAACACCATTTTGATAAAAACGCGTTTAAAGTTTTAAAAGTGCTTTCAAACACTCTGGAACGCATTTTCAAATTTGCGTGTAACTTCGAAGATATTCGCCGAAACGATATAAAGATTTTTGTGTGTGTTCTTAAGTATATGTACATTAAGAAAAAAGAAAAAATAATTTTTTGACTGTATATAACCCCTTAACCCATTAAAACCGAAGCTCTTTCATTATAATCTCTGTCGTTCGTTTTCGAACCGCGGAACAGAACATGCAATGCACTTTCTCGTTCTTCTGACCAGTGTGAACAAAAAGGATCATCTTCGGTTTTAAACCTGTGCAAGTATTCTTTAAAGCATCCACGAGCAGTAAAACGCTGCGTTGTATCGCAATCAACTTCAACTGTTGCCAACTGTCTGTTTGGTCTGTCAACTGTTTATCCATATAACAACCTTGGGAATAAGTTTGAAAGTCCAGCGGCCCTTGTCAGATTGTTCCTATCGCCGTTGCCATTCAGCATTTATTTTTGCTCTGTCTTCCTGTTTTGCTGCATTCGACGGCCTATGCGCGCTGTCGCTATACAGCCGTGCCATTTCATCCGGTAGACGATCAATAGGTACCTTTCTCGTAATTGCATATATCGCGTCATTCGATGCAGTTCGGTATGCACCAGCCACTCACAAGGCATCGATTCTGTATGTTGATTGAATATCTTTAAGATAGGTTTTCTTGGTATGAGCCCAAATCGGCGCTGCGTGGATGATCACAGAGCATGCCACTGTTGATAGGAGTTGCAGTATGCTTGTCACTTACTGCCGGTAGATGCTGCTTGAATATCTTGCGCGAATCGATGAGTACTCCCAAGCATTTTATATGCGGCTGAGACGTGATGTTGTGGTAACTAACCGTAATAGTTAATTCCTCACACATCCGTTGTGTGCTCAAGAGGATCAATTCGGTTTTATTTTTTTTCTGCCAACTCGAGCTTGGCCTTTCTCAAGTCATATCTTGTCTTTGCACATGATATGATCTGTGATTTCATTATCTTCCAGACAGAATCCACACTCTGTCTCATTCCCAATGTGAATTTTTCGGAGATGGTGATTTAAGTAATAGTGACTTGTCAGAAAACCAACTATTTTATTTATATCTACTTAATGCAGGTTATGGAGTTCCCTATTGTATGTTAAAGTTCTTATACGTCTTTTGACTTGACGGAGTTCTTGTGTAACTTCGCAATGGGTTATTCTTAGATCATTTTCCCAACTATTTACCCTGAATTTAGCTTCTACCCAGTTAATACCACAGCATGGTTCTGGACCGTAAAATCTGTCTCCGACCCCGCCTAGCGAGTTCTTGAGCAATTTCATGACCTTTTATTCCAGAGTGACTCGGAACCCAGCAAAGTACAATTTAGTTTGTTGCACTAAGTTGGTTTAGGTTGTTAAGGCATTCGTACACTCTTTTCGATTCCCCAAAATGTGAAGCTACTGCTTTTAATACAGCATGTCTGTCCGATTATATAGGAATGTGTGCACCCTTGTTGCCTCTGATATGATTTATTATCGCACAGAATTAAATTGCTTGGATTTCAGCCTGAAAGACGCCAGACAAAGGTGATTTTTGTGCTTGGAACATAGATTCCCGCACCGACTACAGCGCTGGGTTAGTGCGCAAACGTGTAAAGTCGCGAGGTCCTTCTGACCACGGGTAGAGCGGTAGCGCCAGAGGACACTTCTAAGGATAACAAGGCTGCAGCTCTCTCTTTGTTGAAATCCTTACCAGGCATTGTTCGTTAGGTATCCATTTTGTCAGTATTGATTATTCTATGAGACTATAAAATCTGAAAATGAAAATTTTTAGTTTCTTCTCTAACTTATTGCACGCGCGATATACACATTTACATATTTACAAACACGAGTTTAGGAAAAATGGCATGTGGACGATTATTGCTTTGTTTAGAACTTTTATATTCACGCTTATGACTGTTGGATTAATCTGCACATAAATATTCATATGTGCATGCATTTAGGTGGCAGCTTCACCTGCGTTTCAGAGTAGATATTGACATAGCCAATATACGAGCTCTTGAATATGTATTTGTTGGCTGCTTATGCTACGCGCATATGTATGTGTATTGCAAGGTGTAAATACAATAACTAAGAGCAATAAAAAAAAATCAAGTTGCATTTTTGAAGCATTTCATCCAAATATTGCAGTGTTTATTTGTTTTTGATTAATTGAATGATAAAATGAGAGCAAGAAAAATAAGACCCGTTTCAAGCTTTTCAACTCGGTTTATATTATTTTGAATGCTACAAAATATTCATCGTACAGTTCTAATCTAATTGATTTACCCTTAAGTATAAAGCCACGTTCCGTTGTTTGTTTTACTACGAGTATTAATAAGTTTATATCAACTCACTTTTTGTTTATACCAGATTTCGGCAGGAAGTTTGCGGTTGATTTTTAAGCAACTTACCCATTGGCTTGATGTTTAACATCTTGTTCTGGACAAACGAGCAAATCACGTCGACATGCAATGACGTGCAATGTACGCCTGCTGAATTAAACCGAAAACAGCATGAAGTTTATTTCGAAAAGCAAAACAGATTTCAAATTCTAGGAAATATTCATTTTCAAAATTTCGGCTGGACATTGCAGAAGAAATTCTACAAAATGTTAATATTTCTGAATACCCAACACGCGGACAACGTACCGTTTACAAGCAAAACAGTGGGGTCATTTAACAAGAAAAATTCCTCCTACACAAAGTAAATAAAAGCCTCAACGGAGATATCAGGTATTCGCGAAACAGAATAAAAGCAATGATTGCTGAAATTGATTGTTTTGAAAAATATTACACCTTACAAAATTTTTAATAAAATTTTTGAAAATATTATTAGTTTTATTTATATTCATTTAAATATTGCGAAAATATGCATTTTCTCAACACACTCTGCTAAAAGCTTTAAGCGTACCCGGTGGTCTAGAAATTAAAAAAAATCGATATTTTATTTTTCGATATTTCGAAAGTATAGTATCTTAAGAATATACTGTGAAATTTTCATGCGGAAATTCCCAATATTAAAGATTCTACAGCCCATTAACTAGAGAGCGGTCCGCGCGTTGCTGCACCTCAAACTTTAAACTCATTTACCTCGAAACGACTTTTTTCGGCCTGGTGTTGACAAAAAAGCAAAAAAAACTATTCAACCGAATCGGCTGAAATTTTAATTTGTTATTCACAACATCAATGGCTATCGCGCGTACTAGAATCATATTATTATTTCAATTCTTTCGTATTTTTTGATTAAAAAACTGGAAAAACCCGATTTTTAGAGTGTGAAATTCAAAACCGCGCCATTTTGTCAATTTTTTTTTATTCTAGTACGGGACATAGCTGCAGTCATACTGATTAATAATTTTTTTGGCTTTTGGGTTTCTGATGAATAGAAGAGCCAAAATAGACAACACCGCCCAGGTCCAATTTTTCGAGAGGGTCAACTGCAGCGCCATTTTTAAAATTATTAATATTAAAAAACAAAAAACAAATTTTCCATTTTTGTATGTACAATAAAAGAAGTTAAGAAAAAGCCTAAAAAATTTAAATATCGTTTCTATTTTTTTATTGTAAAAAAAACTCCTGAAAATACCCTACATTTTCGAGCTCTAGACGCCTTAATAAACCGGTAGAGGTATCAGATTTTAAATTGAGATAAAACCACGAATACTCAAATTGATTGGCCAATCTTTATTATTTTTGTGTAGAAGCATTCATGACATTTATTTTTTAAAAATAACCCCTTTCAAATCTTGGCCGCAGCTGCGCCATTGTTCAGCCATCCGTCAACATCAATTTTGAGTGACTCGCTGGAGGCCTTCGGTCGGTATCTCGTGAATAACTTTGGTAATGTTGACTTCCAACACCTCAATCGAAGCTGGTTTATCTATAAAGCATTTAGACTTTACACACTCCCTCAAATAAAAGTGCAAAGGTGTGATATCACATGATCTTGGTGGCCAATCCACTGGTCCGAGACGGCAGATTACATTGGCGTCAGCCTCGTCTTTGAAGAAATATGGGCCGATGATTCCTCCAGCCCATAGGCCGCACGCTTGTTTCCAACGGATGTAATGACTGTTCTTGAATAGCTTTGGGTTGGTATTCAGCCCAAATACCTCAATTTTGCTTATTGACGTAGCCGTTAAGCCAAAAATGGGCCTCATCGCTGAACAACAAAAGTTGGCCTGAGCACGCGAAGAATACTTTTCACAGAGCGTCGGTTTTGGTAATAGAAATGTACGATTTGTAAAGTTTGTTGAGGTGTAAGTCTTTCCACCATGAAATGTCAATGAATACTGAGAAAAATTTTGTATTTAGTTTGACAATAGTCATGCGTGATCTGTAAAAAGAAAAAAAAACTCCATTCTGATCACTCTTAATATCCCGATCGTTTAAATCGATCTCAAATTGGCAGTAGCGCAGTAAGAATTTTAGATCTAAATAGTCGATATAAAATTCCAATTCGCGTTATAGCTTGTTTAGCCACGTTTTTTTCGTTTTTCCAAAGTGTGTGATCAATCCATTGCCATGTCCTTCACAGCACTTCACGGGCAATCCCGAAGATTCGTAGTATGTAGCAGTTGATGGAAATTTGTAGGCGTTTTGGGATTGTCACTGTAACTTGTCAAGTAGTGCACCCATGTAGTAGCACAGATTTAACGTACGCATTGACGTTGTTGTACCAAATGAGAACTTCGTTTTGCGTACTCTTTGTTCAACATCTATGTCAGAGCCTCTCCTTGCGTCGACAATACTTCTGAGGTAGTACAACTTCTCCACGCTCTCGAACTGCTGCCCATCGACGTCTAATGATTCAGAGGTGGTACTGTTGAGATAGAAGACTGATTTTAAGTCCAGTCGAACGAAGTTGCTTTTGCACGGACGCTGTCATAGCTTTAAAATCAGAAAGCTTGGGTGACAGTAGGTAGATGTCGGTGGCATAGGCCAGTTATCTTAACATGGAATTATCAAACTTCTATTGAGTGTGACGTATAGTGAAAAGTATAGACTGATATGATATGATATCCTCTATAACCAAAAGAAAAATAATTGGCGAGAGGATACGCCCTCCATTCTAAACTCGAAAAGGTTCTGACAACGCAGCGACAATTTGCGCCACGATAGCTTTTCTTAATATGAGCTGCAGTTGCTTACCAAAAGGTGAAGTTTTGACTTTAATTCAACTGATTGTTCAATGATGATGCGAAGTGTGTTGATTTAGTCAGCGCATGAAGAGCCGGTACGGAAGCCTGCCTGACAAGAGCTAATAGTTGCTTCTTTAAGACGGTTCAGTATAATTCTGGCTACTGTCTTAGAAATTGCGGGCACTACGAAGATGCCTCTTCAATTATTGCAATTCTTGTGATTAGTAGGTGAGCAATTTTAGCGAATAATGATGCGTCGCACTTGTAAAATTCGGCCGGTATAACGTCAATCACTGGAGCTTTCCGTTTGGAAGTTATTTGATTGCTCCAGTGATCTATGCTAGGCAAGGCGGTGTAGCTTTAATACGCGAGTTTATGTCAACGGCGATGTCGTTAGGAGTTGGGTCAGACGTATTGATAATGTTGTTAAAGATGGAACATTTTCATAATAAATTTCATAAATTATAGCCAGTTGTTCAATAGTGGAAAATTTTACATCTACTTGACAAATGTCAAAGATGACATAAAAAGAAGTTATCCTCTGGGAATTATTCATTAACGACACCGAGGCGTCAATTTTGAAAGTCCCAGTCCAGTTGATAGGCCACTTGTAAGTTTATTGTCAAACCATATCCTCTTGAACCATATCCTCTATTAGAAATAAGTAATTTTGGCCACTTTTACAACATAATGTATCGGTCGAAAGTTTCGAGTGAAATATTGATAAGAAGGCGAATTATTATCTTCGACAAAATTAAGTCAATTTTATTACTTTTAAGTACTGTATTTCATACAGCATAAATTCAGATTTCATAAATTTTACTACATACGTACAGCAGAGTAAGGACGTTTGAGATTACGAAAATGGGACTGCTCATATATAAGTATAATCGCACTCTTGACGCACATACATATACAAGTATGTATGTATATGTATGCACAAAATAACGCATAGTACCTACATACACTCGATAGCGTCAGAATTCATTTAAATTCGCGCTACCGACGACAAGCAAACAAATCACAACTAATTGCAATATCCAACACGCATGGTTACATACATACATACACGTACGTCCAATGGAGGGGAATGCCAGTTAAAACAACTACTACTACACACTGTTGGCAATTATTGGCTGACGGGTGGTACCAGCAATCACTATGCCACTTATAACACTTGAGTTGTTGCGTATGCGCCAGCGGTGATTAAATTTTGCAATTGACAAAGCGTCTATGACGAAATGCGATACCGACGTAGTGGCGACAAACGCGCAAACACCCACTGCCATGCTAACACCCACAAGCACTCGCGTGCGCGCACACTGGCACACTGGGACACTGCTAGCAGGCATTAATACTTACATGTGTGGATTAGTGCATGTGCTGTTGCATATTTTTAGGTGTTTATATGAGATTTGAATTAGAATTAGTTGGTACGTTTGTTGGTCGTTTGATATTGACACAGTGATTACAGCGTTTATCAAATGTCAATTAAGCGTGCACCCCTGACAATGTTTATCATTTTTCCGTTTTTCCGCTTAATAAAATTTAATATGTACCGTGAGGCAATGAGTAGGAGTAACAACAGACAATACTTGACGTTTCGCAATTTTTGCATTTATTAGCTATATTTGATTTAACATATTTGTGTCAGACATTTGCATGTAAGTGTGTATGTGGGATATTATTAATATTTGATTTATTTGTGTCAGACACTTGCATGTAAGTACGTAAGAATTTTATTCAAAATTCTAATATCGCTAGCTTTGGATGAAAACAGTAAACGTGAAGTGTTCATTTTCATCATAGCAGACGCTCTAGGGCATAGTTGGAAATATGTGCAAGTTGATGGTTAGTCTTGCACAAAACATTATGCTCCCCCTTGGCCTTTCAAATACCGACACTGAAATTTTATTTTTTAATAAAAAGTGAACTTAGCACGTCTTCTATTTAAGCTAGCGATAAAAAATTTGCATTTAATTTAGTCTGTTATTACAGTCGCAGCTATTTTTGCAAAAGATAATGTGCATTCCCTTCTTTTGCACTTCCTCCGACTTATTTACAACGCCAGCGGACAGCTGATGCTTTTGATTAGCTGAATTTAATAGCACAAACAGTTGATTTGCTTTTTGTTTAGTTGTTTATGTTTGCGTGTGTGTGCGCCTTTAGTGTACGTGCATTCTTAGAAATTATTGTCCCCGCGCTCTTCCTCTTCTCCTTCTTCCCCGATCGGTTGTTCTTCCTCTTCTAGCATTTCTTCTTCCACGATTTCCTCCTCAATACGTTCGCCAATTATAATCTCCTCGGCAAGTTGAAACAGTTCACGCATATTCTGTGGGAGTGTTATAATTTGCAAAATGTATTTTATTTTTGTTTTTGTTTTTGTGATTTTCGCTTACCGATGCATGCTGCATCTGCATTATTCTGTTATCTTGATAGCGCAACTGCTCAAATTGTGATTTTGAGATGAGATAACCACGCTCTACATCGTATTCCATTTCTTCGTCTAACTCAATTTCAAGTCGTCGCATTGATTCACTAATGGTGCTGCCCTGTTCGTGCACCTCCGACTCGTTGGAAGCATCAGAGGCGTCGTCCAAGTATTTTCGCCTTTGGCCTTCCCTTGGTTCTCTTTCGCCCAACTCTTTGCTGCCTTCTTGAACGCCAGGTTCGGTAGCGCCTTCGGTATCGGCTTGTATGATATCTTGCACGTGCTTCTGTATAATCGCCTGCGGGTATGGGGAAGGTAGAGGCAATTAATGAAAATTTTGTAGAAAATGTTATTTATACATAAAATTTGTCTTGCTTTTTTTCGAGCTTTTTGGCACGAAAAATGGCCTATATGTAAAAAATCTAGCTATTCAAATGCTGTGTTCTCTGCTAATCTATTTAATTGATTCTGAAATTGTTGTTATGGCTGGTCTATAAAAAATAGCGAGTCCATCGTGAATACTACCAATCCGGATGAACTTATATTTTACCTTAGGTTATCTTTCTATCTGGGTAATTTAAAATTATGGTTATGTAAAATTACTAATGATTCTAAGCTCTAAGGAGGGTGATGTTCTCTTTGCCGTGTTCTATATTTCGCCCTATTTAATGCTTTACTGCCCCTGCTGTTCTTTCATGGAAAAAAATTTCCTGTGACCATTTATTTGGTCTGCGTTTTAGGCCGAGCATAAGGGGGTCGGTATAAAATACCAAAAAAAGTTTTTTTCTAATAGCGGTTGGTTCATCTCCGAAATTCAGTGTGCTTTAATACTAAGAAAAGTTTCTTATAAAAAACGTCTGCCACTCGTAGGCGGCATATAGGCTAAGTTAGGTATATCTGGCATATCTGAATAGGTCGCTCATAGACCACAAGGCCCGTAGTATTACCAGTGTTGTTGAGATCATTTTAAACATACTTCGTGACCCATGGATTGGCAGGTTTAATGAACAGCTTAAACTTTTGTCATCAAGATGAAACGTGTACCTCGCAGTTTGTAGGTTGAGAGGCGTATACTTACAGTCTCCATACCAAGAGGGAGGCGAGTGGTATTGTCCTCTCGCTAATTTGTCTACCTTACAATCCCCTTGTATGCCACTTTGCCCTGGCACTATGAAATGGTTGCGGACATATCCCGCCGTCTTATTAAGAGACACTTGGCACTGGCAAGCAATGATGGAATTTGTGACAACCTCACCAAGAGGTTTAGTGGCCGCATGGCTATTGAATAAATATAGATTTCTCTGCAGGCAGTCACATTTTTGCCTAACCAGACAGTAACCTCCATAATGGCTACAATTTCAGCCTGCAATACGTTGCAATGATTAGGAAGCCAAAATTCTTAATAGTGTTGGCTTTTTACAGAACACGCGAAAGCAAACTTTATCCTCAAACTTTGAACCATCTTTAGACTTAAGAACCGTAAACATTGCTTCCGACCAGATATGTTGTCAATTCACACAAGTCTAGCTGGAATTATAGTACTAAATAACCTACATATTAAAATATGGTTCATCTAAACATCCGAGTATCATGGCCGAGTATCCAAAACTTAAATCGCGCTATTGGTTAGTTGCGGCAAGCCGAATGTTGCCTGCACCCTGTTTACGAACCAAGCCTAGGGGAGGTAAGAAGGTCTTTTTACCACTATTGAAGTAAATGAGCGATATGTAGTGAAGTAAAAAGTTCCCATCATTTTCGCTTGCTGCCTTTGCTAAGCCTCATTTAACGATGCATGCATAGTTAGCACCTTTGGATCTACAAAAACAGTTGCTTGGCTGTTTTGTATTTGGCGCATGCAGTTGTATGTTGCGTTTCTTACTCGAGATAAAAATTGAAAATTCGTTACATTCTTCAGTCCGCCTCACGCAAAGTTGAAAGTCGCATGTGACCAATGCATTATCGACTGCAGTACCACAACGGCTATTTGACCGATTTTATTCCGCTTGTATGAATATCGAAGCTGGCTCACGCTCAAATACGCCCATCGTTGAAAATGTTGATAAAATTATGGAACTCGTGAGGTCGGACCGACATGTTAGCTTAGAAACTGAAGATTAGTGGAATTTTTTTCTTTTTCCTACACAAGTGGGATATTTCTAAACTCCTGTTTCACCAAATATATAAATTGGCCTAGCAGGGAGATAAATAAGGTGGCACAAAATTAAGCATCCAATTTTGTTTTTGAATACATTCTTTATTAAGTGATAAAACTCTTTATTTTGACCTATACGCATTTCATTGCTTGTACGTTTGCTGTCTAGCAGCTGTTTAGCTCACAAGTATCAAATATGATTGACCTACCACGCCACTTACAAAAATTAAAGATTTTCCGCTAGAGTGATTAATTTTGCGCCACCTTGTACTGTTGAAATATCACAACGTATATTTAATATAATTTTGAATGCGATGGGCAGTCGACCCTCAGGACGGTAAATTCAATCATAGTGACTTTGGGTCTAGTGAGCGCAGAACAGAAAATCCATAACAGAGAAGCAACGCGATATATTGTGCGATTGTGCGATATATTCAAAGCATTGATTTGACAAAAAATGAGTTTTGCTTTTCGGTCTCTGCTTTCTCTATTAGAAATGCGAAAGTTGTACTTAAAAATTGGTAGAAATATTCTTATTTATTTTATTTTTAGGGGGATTTTTCCATTGTTTTGAAAATATGTAACGGAAAAAAATTTAGCTGAAAAAATAGATATTTTTGAATAATCAAATTCATATTTTTCTGTTACATTTTTTGGTATTTCATATTGAAAACTACGGAAACTGGTAGTGTAATTGCTGCAGAACAATTCCAAATAGAACGATGTTAGTTCAGAATATAGGGGAAAGGAGATATATCAAATAGGGGATGAAGTTTAAGTAAGTGAATATTCTTGGATATGGGGTAAAGCGCAGCATTGGATACTTGTGAACAATTTCTACAGCTATGAGAAGAGGAACTAGCCTGCGATGCGAAAAGGCTATGTGAAAATTTTGCTTAGATTTTGTAGTAGTTGTAGATAAGGTTTATGAGAGAAATGAGCCAGTTCCTTTATTTGTGATATTTCAGGCCTAAAAATGATTGCTTAACTGTCTGCTGGTTCGATAAAGATTATCTGCTTGAAGATATTAAATCACTCTATGAAACAAAATTGAAAAAAAAAAAAATTGTTTATAATAAAGGAATTAGCGAATAATGCTAAAGATTTTCGAAAAAAGGGGTTTTCAGTGGTCTTAGAAAAGCTAAAAAGTCTCAGAAAAGCTAATAATATTTAATAATGCAAAAAACTTAATTATATAATAAAAGCTGAAATGAAAATAGCAATTAAATATGAGTTTCATTTATAAAATTCCTAGTAATCTAATTAGAAAATTTTCAAATTTAGTGCTGAAGAAGTTTTTCAAACGCGGTCCTGAGGAATATAAATATTTGAATTCTCAACTCAACTAAAAGAATAATAGTGTTTGTGTGAAAGAATTTTTCAGCAAAAAATTGCAACAAATTGGACTAAAGTGTCGAGTAATGCATCTTGAATGTGCTGATATGAGTATAATAAATATTAGATAAATCTTTATTGAAGTTTTTTTATTTAGACTCCTTTCACTCACCGTCTTTTCAGCCAATTCTTTACCGAGTTTTTTGTCTTTAGCTTTTGAAGTTGGTTTTGCAGCCTCTTCTAGTTGCTGGCAAATACGTTGCTCGGCTTCACGGAATTTTTTCCTACAAAAAAAAAAAAGAAATAGGAAAAAATATATAATATGAGATGAAGAATATAATTTTGTGTTAATGCTTTAAAAAAAGTTTTACAAAGATACATACAGGTGCTGTAAATACCAAATTTGCAGCATTTGTTAAATGTCACAACCAGTATATGGAGCATGCAGGTGTGTTAGGCAAATTTAGAGATATGCTTTCAATTTGCTTAATGTCTCTTTGAGTTTGCTTTAAATATTGATGGAAATGCCTTTAGACGCCAATATACTACTTCTACTATAGCTAAAGCTTTACTGAATTTTTGAAATGTTTTTTTCTGACGCAGGCATTGGATCTCTTTGAAATTGGCTATGAGCGGTTCACTGAGGAATCATTCTCTCGCTGTTTGCGTTCTAACGCTAGGAGGTCTATCGAGATCGATCCGCTTACGACTAATGCTGCGGCTTCTGATACTGTGTGGTGTGAAAATTGGGTTTTTTTTGCCAAGTCTTTGCGCAAAGTTCTTCCGCATATTTTTTAGCTTTGCGAGGAACGAAATTCGACATTTTCAAGTGTGGTAAAAATATTGTTGTTTACGCTTCAAATAAAAAACTTATACTGACGTTTGTGCCTTACGACAGTAGCTCTCCAATGAATGTTTGGAAATGTGGATCGATGGAATAATAATCAAGTTACGCCATCTGTTGTAAAACCGCACGAACTTATTCATAGTCCTATCCTCTGATCTAATATTGTGTAAGTATTATATTTGAGTCATTGCATTAAATAAGTTGTTGATATATGCGACAATCAATGAACATAAATTTTGAAGGAGTAAGGGTTGTTAAGCTCTATAGCCTCGTTACAACCCCCAATGCATAGACCTTTGTTTGGATGTAACAATTTCACAAAACCAGAAGGGGCTGGTGGAAGCAGGCGCTTATACCCTATTTGCTATTTGCTACTTTTACGCCCTATATTTTTTAATGAGGAGCTTTTTCAGGCCAGAAATATATTCGGAGGTTTGCCCTAGTCTTCCGCGGGGTGACCGGTATTAGAAAGAACTTTTTCTACCATTTGGTGTTTCATGCAGGAATATTCGACCGTAAGTGATGCATCAACCCATGCGACTATGACGGTCTTGAGTTAGCAAAAAAGAGGCAGTGTTAATATCCAGCAGAAATATCATTAATATCACGATCGGGGGACATGAAATCGTTGCAAAAGCTGGCCTCCGGACATTTGAGCAATATATTGAGTATGCAGTAAAGATAGCTTCAGAGGGAGCAGCGGCGCTATCTCCGCCCGAGAGGGTTCAGACAGCAATGTAGGCGGCTGTACGAAAGTGTAAACCAATCTGGTCCGTTGCACTGGATAAAACCTCATACGCACGCGAAACGAGGTCCTTGTACCGGCTTTGCGGTATAAGAGCGTGTAGCGTGTTCCAAATCACATTAGAGGAAGTAGGGCTTGTAATATCTGGGCTTTGTCCAATAGACAAAAAATAAGTTAAGTCGTCAAGCAGTGAAGGAGAATTGTTGACAGAAATGACGGAACACATCACCGAACGGACATTGGACCTATTCCTTGGACATAGTCCTCCTAGATGTTGGATTCCTTCAGTATGAAGTTGGATAGACAGACGATATGGGGAAGTTGATTTCGACCTTACCCAAATAGTGATAGGACACGGATGCTTAAAATTTTAATTATATAAAATCGGACATGAAGACGACTCAGACTGCACCTTCTGGCCAAATAACGTTATAGAAGAAGTAGAACATTGCTTTTTCGCCTACCCACAGTTAGAAACCAAATGACTTGAGGGAGCCACTTAAGGTTGACAACAAAGAAAACTGGTTCACTGTTTGCAATGCACCAGATAAAATCATCGCATCATGCGTTCCGCAGAAAGACAATAGGCCGCTCTTCCTCCGGGTAGCAATATCTAACGATAATCCCACGGACGATAAAAAACGTATCTGGGGTGGGTTTAAGTGCGGTGAGCCCCCTCGGCTTTCAATACTTTGTGCCATCTCTAAAAAACAAAAAAGATCTTGGTTCCTACAATATTACGACAATATTAAGACGAAAAACAGTTTTCTTCAACAGCCAGGGTTGTCTGTAATCGAGCGGGTTTGGGTCACTTGCTTGCGATGGCCCACTGTGGACATGAAGCATAAATGATAGAAGCATTTTTTTCTAATGCCCATCGGCATGCTATCGCGACTGCAAATCTCTTAATATCCTTATTTTTAGTACAACATTTTCAACTAAAAATTGCGAAGGAAACTCGGTCAATCAACTTTGCACTTATATACATACATATGTTATATATTTATATTTATACTGCTTTAGCTCATAGATTTTCATGTAGGGTGTCTATATGTACATATACCTGCCAGCAGCTTCTGACGAGGAATTAGATATGAAATTGCTAACAGAATTGACCTTTGAGGTGACATATAAACATATTAGTCATGGGAATAGCGGTAACAGAAGTCATGCTAGGAAGAACAATTACTACTGCAAGTAAAGTAGATTTTAAATATTTTTACACAATAACGTGGGTGAGGTACATATTCTGAGGCAGCTATGATTAAAATTTCATGATATATGTATATGTATAAATAATATCACTACAAATGTCTGTAAACAAATATTCAAGAAATAAATATTCAAAATGGTTATCTTACCTAGCACGCACAATATTCAATATATCCAATTTATCCGACGTGAATGGCGTAGGTACACGCAACGTGCGTTCCTTCATTTTGGCGCGCTCTTCTTCAAGGAATCGCTTAAGGGTTTGCTCACATTCGCGCCAATCCTCATTATCGATGCTGAGTAAAATAAATATTATATAATATTAAAGATTAAATAATATAGAAAACTCAGTGTGTGTCATATTATAAGTAAAGTTGACGGAAGTCGTCACGTGCTGAAGAATAACTAAAAATAAACATGAAAGTTAAAATCATTACTGTATAGATGTTCAAGGTGGACTATTGCGAATTTCCGTCAGCACTAATTCTAAGCTTATTAGGTATCCCTTTAATCCTATGAACGAATATTTTAGAGACCCTAATGAACATTTATGTACAGAGCTGCACATGAATGCTTTCATCCGACTACGTCATTATTTATAAATATGAGAGTGAGTGTGGGTTAAATCCCAACAGAAGCATGTAAAAAATTAATTATGCTTTACAAAGCCAAAGCTCAAAGTGATGAAAGGAGGTGAAAAGTACTTAACAAAAACAACACAAATTACTTAGCGCGTTTTTAGGTGTTGTGGGGAATGTACAATTTGTAACTGGTTAAGCAGTTGTTGCTGATGCTTGGTATTAAAGATAAAAATGCGTTTTAAAGCTGCTAGCTACGCCATCCCATCCCCGACAAATACATGCAAACATTACAAACACAAAAAGCAATTATAGTGAACAACTAAACGGTCTAAACTAAAATGGAGACTCTATGTAACAACAATTCTTAGTTTGCATGAGCCTGATAGACTCTTTATCTCACACTGCTCATTTTCTCAAGGTTACTTTGAATTGCATTAATCACTTTTATTATTTTGCCATATGTCCTTGAAATTGTGATTTGCTATTAAATTTAACTCACCGCAACACATCCACGCCCCGTTCAGCATCTTCTGCCTTATATCGCTCTTCGAGTTCATTTTGCTCCTTATCGCGCTCTTTTATCTTCTCTACACGTTGTTGTTCCTCTTCCACATATTTCTGCCGTTCACGTTCCCATTTTGAGCCTTGTGCTTTTAAGCGCTCTGCGTTGCGCTCACGGTTGGTTTTGAGCTATTTCGGGGCGGAAGTTTTGCATCAAAATGGAAAATTTCATGGAATTGGAAGACATTCTCACCTTAGAGCGCTCCTTTTGTATTTCTTTATTCGCAATTTTATTAACAACAAATATTGGATCATCTGCCAGTTCTTCAGGTATCTCGTCTGTTTTACCTTCGATGATTAGCAGGCGTTCACGTTCGACTTCTCTGAGCTGGTGGGGAAAATATGAAAAATATGAGGGAGAAAAATACGCTATTCCGGTGGCGGATTACAAATTGTTGAGAAAATATGGATAGTGATATAAAAATAAACGCACTGTACTTTAAAATAGGTTGAAATAAAATGAAAATATACGTTTAACATATAAAGTCAAAGTCCGGGTAGTAAATTTTTACTACACAAAAACAAATTAGAAACAATTACAACCAACTAATAGGACTATGTTTAAGTTCGTGCGGTTTTTTTTCGAAATTTGAAACTTTATTGACGTAAAATGGTTACAAATTTAATATTCAAAGTATTGTCCATCGCTTACTACTACTTTTTCCCATCTTTCTGGCAATTCACGGATTCCCTTTGTGAAAAATTCGGTCGGTTTTGCCGCAATCCACGAATCGATCCATTTTTTGACTTCATCGTAATTACGGAAGTGCTGGTCAGCCAGGCCATGTTGCATCGATCGGAAGAGATAGTAATCGGATGGCGCAAGGTCTGGACTATACGGCGGGTGGGGTAGGACATCCCATTTGAGCGTTTCTAAGTATGTTTTGACCACTTGTGCAACATGTGGCCGAGCATTGTCATGTTGCAAAATAACTTTGTCGTGTCTATCGGCGTATTGCGGCCGTTTTTCTCGCAGTGCTCGGCTCAAACGCATCAATTGTCGTCGGTAGACATCCCCCGTAATCGTTTCATTCGGTTTCAGTAGCTCATAATACACAACACCCAGCTGGTCCCACCAGATACACAGCATAACCTTCAGGCCATGAATATTCTGCGCCGACGTCGATGTTGAAGCATGGCCAGGGTATCCATACGTTGCCCGACGTTTTGGATTGTCGTAATGGACCCACTTTTCATCGCCAGTCACAATTCGATGCAAAAAACCCTTTCTTTTGTGCCGTTGAAGCAGTTGTTCGCATGCCATAAAACGGCGTTCAACGTCTCTTGGCTTCAATTCATACGGCACCCAATGGCCTACCTTTCGGATCATTCCCATGGCTTTTAAACGTTTGGAAATGGTTGATTGATCAACTCCCAAAGTTTTTGCAACCTCTTCTTGCGTTTGAGCCGGATCTTGATCGAGCAATTCCTCCAATTCGGTATCCATGAACTTTGGCGGCGCACCCTCGCGTTCTTCGTCTTCCAAGCCAAAATCACCACTTTTAAAGCGTGCAAACCACTTCTGGCACGTTCGCTCAGCTAGAGCATGCTCACCATAAACTTCCACCAAGATACGATGACTTTCGGCTGCTTTTTTCTTCATATTAAAAAATTCCCCGCAAAAACACCTTATTTGGCACGAAATTCGACATTTTCAAGTGTGGTAAAAATATTGTTGTTTACGCTTCAAATAAAAAACTTATACTGACGTTTGTGCCTTACGACAGTAGCTCTCCAATGAATGTTTGGAAATGTGGATCGATGGAATAATAATCAAGTTACGCCATCTGTTGTAAAACCGCACGAACTTAAACATAGTCCTATTACATTTTGGCTGGAGAAATTTTCTCCCTAGTTTTGTTAAAATAAATTAAATACTGTAAAATAGAGTGAAGTAGAAAGCAATAAAAAGAGAAAAATGAAAATATGAGAAAAATTAAAATAAGGTAAAAAATGAAATAGATTAAAATAAAATATAATAATATAATGTGAAGTGAAATAAAGAAAATAAAAAAATAGAATAAACTGAAATAAGGAAAAATAAAGTGAAAAAATTAAATAAACTAAAATAATTAATAAATAATAAGTAAAATGAAAGTAAAACAAAAAACAAAACACGAGAAAAAAAAATAAAGTGCAACAATAAGGAAAAATACAATAGAAAAACAAAACAAACAAAAAATAATAATAATTACAAAGAAGCAAAAAAATACATACAGACAAAAACAGATAAAATAAAGTAAAGAAAAGTAAAATAAAATAAGATAAAATAAAACAAAACAAAAAATATGTAAATAATAAAAAAGGAAAATTAAAAAAAATATAAAACCTACTATAGTAAAATAATATAAAGATAAAAGATAAAACAAATAAAAAATAAAATGAAGTCAAATAAAAATCGTAATGAAATAGAGTGAAGTAAAAAAATGATAAAATCAGGTAAAACAAAAAGAAAAATGTAAATATATAAATAATAATAAATGGATAAAGTATGATAAAATAGTGTAAAAAAGGATAAAATAAATAAAAATTATAAAATAAAATGTGATAAACTTAAACAAAATACAGGGAAATAAAGCTTAATAAAACAAAAAGAAAACATCAAGAAAAATAAATCAAATAAAATAGTAATGAAATAAAGCAGAGTAAAATAAAATAACACAAAACAAACGAAAAAAAAAATTAAATATGATATGATAAAATAGTGTAAAGTAGAATAGAATAAATAAAACAACAATAATAAAATAAGTTTTAAGAAAAAAATCGTAATGAAATAAAGTAAAGTTAAATAGAATAAGTGAAAACAAAACTTATAAATTAAAAATATGTAAATATGTATAATAAAATAATGTAAAGTAAGACAAAAAAAAAATAAAAAGTAAAAAATAAAGTAAAGTATAACGAAAAAAAACTAAATTAAAAACTAATTAAATTCACAAAAAAAAAAAATATATAAAGAGAATAGTCAAATCAAATAAACATCATTATGCAATAAAGCAAAGTAATCAAAAACAAGATAAAACAAATACAAAAAAAAGTGACTAATGAAAAAAAACGAGTATAGATAAAAAAATAAATAAATATAATAAATGAGAAATAAAATTTAATTAAATCGAATAGAGAAAAGCTAAATAAAATATTATAAAATAAACAAATATGCTATAATAAAACAATATAAAGTGGCACATAAAAATAAAACTGTAGAATTATTGTATGTAAATCAAATAATATCAAAGTAAAAAGAAAAATAAAACATAAGTACATAAATAAAATGATATGAAAAATAAATAATAAAATCAAAAAGTATTAATTTAAAGTAAGTTAAAACAAATTAAAACTAAATCGACTAATGAAAAGTGTAATAAAATATGAAAAAATATGATACGAGTACAATAAGTTAGAAAATAATATAAATTGAAATAAGATAAATTAATATAAAGTGAGCTATGAAAATAAAAAAGAAAAAATAAAATCAAACCTATTGAAATAAGTTAAGGTACGGCGGCCGCCGTAGCCGATTGGGTTGGTGCGTGACTACCAGTCAGAATTCACAGAGAGAACGAAGGTTCGAATCTCGGTGAAACACCAAAATTAAGAAAAACATTTTTCTAATAGCGGTCGCCCTTCGGCAGGCAATGACAAACCTCCGAGTGTATTTCTGCCATGAGAAAAGCTCCTCATAAAAATATCTGCCGTTCGGAGTCGGCTTGAAACTGTAGGTCAAGACGCATTAAGACGCACACCACAAATAGGAGGAGTAGCTCGGCCATACAATTATATACATATATTGAAGTAAAAGAAACTTAATATAAATAAAATGAGATAAAGGTAAAAAAAAACACAAAAAAACCTTAAAAAAGAGTAAATAAAAGTGAAATAAAATGTAACAAAAAAAAATAAAAAATTAATATTGTAATAAATATAAATAAAAAAAATTAAAAAAAATGAAATTAAATGAAATCCAATTAGAAGATCCTAAAATCATCTCGCAGATGCAGAAAGCATCACTCATAAAAGCAGCATCGATCATACGTGGGACTGTAGGATAGTAAACTCGATGGCTAGACGAAGATGGAATACAACGACAACTAAAAACAACAGAGCACAACCCTTGGACCCTTCGGACCAGGGTACGCGAATTCCAGCAGGAAGCTGTGAGTGTCGAATTCTGATATAAAATTAGATTAAATGATGAACGAGAGTTTTCTTTTCGTAGGCTTTTTATTATTTAATTGACCGTAACATCACACCTTTTCCAGTTTCTTAGCCTAGAGCAGTTAGGTCATCTTCAATTTGGTCCTTTCACCAGACACAAAGACGTGCTCTTCGCCGGAGCAGTTTCTTCCATACGGACGACATGACGCTGCCACTTTAGGCGCTGCAAGGTGACTCGTTTGACTATGCCAATATCTCCGTAAAGGTTTTGTAGGTTACTAAGATTAATATAAAAAGCTCTCTAATTTGGAATGCCAAAAGCCTTAGTGGTGTAACTGGTGAAGTTTTATTTTCACAAAAGTGTTTTGCACCCTCAAACAACAGATGGTTTTTCTACAAGACAAGAGAGGACATTTTTCCACAGATAAATAAGATCTGAGTTTTTTGACTGTCACTTGCTTATGCATAAAACCCTTTTTGGTTTGTGCTTGAAAATAAACTTCTCTTCTTCAAAGTCTTTACATGCACTCTGTGGGTGAAGGTACATATTTTCACAATCTATCAGAAAAGTGGATCACGGAGATATGAGAAGGCAAAAACGAAGCAAGTTTTCCCCCTGCTATGATTTTTTATTTTATTTATTTATAAAAATTTATTTATTTATGGTATTTATAAAAGTGTAACAGTTATTAATAACTATACGAAATAAGCACTGACTGTCGGGGCCTTCTGTTTATGGTGTCATAATCTAGATTAATTATGTAGATATGTAATTATACACCGCCGAGAGCTATGATTTTAAAACGCGGCCTGCCAAATCGAATTCCATTTAAAGCGCCAATCAGGGATAAGAGTGAGAAGGGCGAAGAAATGGCGTGTTTCAAACTATAATCCAGAAATGAAAATTGCATTTGTGTTCAAGAAAATGTGGATTCACAAACGTTTAAATCATTGACAGCCAGCTACTTTTGTGATGTATGCAACATAGAGTGACTGTATGTATGTGCGCAGACTATACTATTGCATTAAATAATTTTTGGCATTTCATTTGCATGACTTGCTGTCAGATAATTGTCAAGCTGTCAACCTTTTGTGGCCACAAAAATATTGCATACCAGCTGCATTTGGTTGATGCACTATTGAAAAAATATTAATTTAGTAATACTGTATAAAATAGTAGGAATATAAATTTTTACTACTGGTTTGGTAGGAGTTTATCATTTTTTTTTTGTTACGTTTTAAATTCATTTCGATTCAGAGAATGAATGCATTGATATGTCAAGCTGATAGATAAGGGAGGTGGGCACTGAATTTAGCATGCCGACTATCAAGGCTTATCTGACGGGAGAGCTATAAAGAAAATCTATGTAAGTATGTCGACTACACCTGCCATGCAAAAGAATGAAAATATTTTTATAGCGATTCAAGTTCAAAACGTTTACCGTGAATTTATTTTATAGAATTGTTCATTCACGATATTATAGCGGTGGTTTCAGATGTAGGCTGGAAGCGTTTTAAAGGCAATAAAATAAAATACAACTTCATCTTCAGGTTTATTAGTGGCATTCCTAGATTCCATAAATCAGTTAGTTTTCGGCTGAGGCTCGAAATTAGTTTTCGTACGGAATCTGGCTGGTCCGACATGCGAATCCTGGTCGTAATTAATCTTTGTGAAGTGAAAATGGTATTTAATTACATCTACTTATTTAATTTGCGCACAGGGAACTAAATGTAGCTGTTTCTGAAAAGTGTGCTTAGGGAAGATTTCAGTGATATCCACATGCTACAGCCAAGCTGCGATCTTGGCCTTAGACAGCCCCCCACCCACTTCAAGGCTAGTCGAGTCCTGTAAATCCAGGCTGAACTATGTCGGTAGACATAATAGCCTGATGCTAACACGTAGGTATCGCGGGTAACGAGATCTCTGACTGTTTAGCGAGAACGGGCTCTGAGGCCAACTTCCTTGACCCGGACCCGTTCTGCCATTCCCTTCTGCAGCCATCGAAGCCACGATTAGCAAACGGGTGACTCTAACCCACAAGCGAGCTTGGCAGGCTGAGAGAGGCTGCAGATGGTCAAAACTGATGTTATTTGTCATGTCCGATCGACTGTCGCACTTCCTTCTGTCACTAAGCAGAGAGGAGTGTAGAAGGCTGGTTGGACAAACCACATGGAAAAGGTGGGCATCTCAGACAGTGCACTCTGCTCAGCTTGTGGAGGGGAGGATAAGACGGCGGACCACTTTCTGTGCATCTGCCCCGTCTTCGCTCGAATCAGGCTTGAGGCCTTTGGCACTGATGTGAAGAAGAAGAAGCGACCTAGGCTCCTTGGCTCCACAAGATCTACTCAGATTTATTCGGAAGTCGGGTAGATTTAAAGAAAATTAAAAAGGGAATCCGAGTGCAGTACAATGGATTTAATTGTGTCTGAGTGCTGTACTTGCTAGTCGTGGCAGTCATTTGAACGATATTATTTTTCATTCATAAATGAAAATGTTCAATCTTCAAAATAAAAAAAAGTTTGAAAAAATATTGATTAGTTTTTGTTTATAGCCGGTTCAATAAGCAAATTTTACATGGCCCACCCTATATATCGTTTTCTCTGTGCTTACACGTAGTGCTACTTCGAAAGCTGAATTTTTCAATCCCTTATATATTCAGTCAAATATAAAAGTTAAAATGTGCCCTTTATTTCTCTGGTCAAAAATGACAGGTAAAATTTTGCTTATATTTTACGATTAGTAAAAAGTTACAGCTTACATTTTTATAAGAAATCATGATTTCTTAACAAAAAAGTTGTTAAAACCTATTCTGGTGTTACAGTCCCCTTTTGGGCCGATTTTACGCATCGTCCTTTTAACTTTTATTGCTGACTGAAAACCTATCGGTGAAAAAATAACAATTATTTGTTGACTCTTTTCAAAAGAAAGCATGACAATTACGGTCCCTGCTGATTCGTCAGTCTAGATTATGTGGTCAAAGTTGTATTAAGAACTCTCTAACAAGCATAAAACTCTTTTGTAACCTTCTTTGTGTCACTTCCAGTAGAGTCTTTCGTGCCAAGTCACCCTTAGACACTACTCCTCTTTCGCGTATTAAATTTCATAATTTTTTTCATTTTTTATTTTTTTATTTAATTTTTTATTAAATCTATGGTTACAAAACCTACAACTAGACTCTCCTAATGTGGCTATTGTTAAATTAACTCTCCGCCTTTTGGAAAAGGAGAACTTTAAGAGAAATAATACTTTAATTTAGTTTTCACTACTTTTACTTTTGCTTTAGCCACTTTCATGTCAGAACATCATCACAAAAAAATTCAGTGGGAAAGTGAAAGCGCAAACTTTGCCGGCTCAAACAACTTTTGTGGATTTTTCCAACACCACTATTACCAACAATATGACAACAGTTGTCTGCTAAATGGCTTGAAAAATATTTGCCGCCAATTTAATGAAAGTCGTAGTAATTTAATGTAAATAATTGCGAGTCGCAGCAAGCAAACTTTGTCCTTACCCGCGCGTTTTAATTGCCAGAAGTAAAGCAAAAAAAAAAGCAAAAAACTGCGTGAACAAACGTGGGCTATCTAAAAAATATTTTGCACTTAATTTTAAACCTAAATGAGTGTTATGTGGGTTTTCTGCTAGAGTTTTTTCTGTTTTTGCTAAATTTTTAATTTTCTCCGCGTTTTTCACTTTTTCAAACTTAATTGTTTCCCACAACTCACCGCTCTTGCCTTTATGCGACGTTCCAGCTGATTACGATGCTCCTCCACCAACCGTTTGCGCAGTTCGGCCATGAACTTGTGATCGGTCAGACGCACCACATTTGTGCCTATTAAACGCTCTAGGGTGGCACTTATGCGCGGTAAATTGAAGCTGAAGCGAAATTTGAGAAAAAAAATTTGTAAATTTATAAATTTTAGTAAACTTTTTTGTTTTCATTGATAAATAGAAACATGAATTTATTGACATTTACTCGCTACTTTCCTTAATATTGGCCAATTCGGTGGGCTTTTCCATAATTTTGCCTACAGCAATTCGCGACAACGCGCTCAATACAACTGTTTGCGTGAGAACTTCCCAGACTTGTTTATTGGCTTTTCATGTTCAGCGGCAACAGAGTAAGGCCAGGTAAAAGAAAATATAACATGTCTTGAAGGCACCTGCCGTTACTCTAATAATATTTGTAAAAACTCTAGTTTCGTGTTACGCGCGTTGCTTGGAGGCCTGTTGACAAATTTTATTTATGTGTGTTGTGTATTATGTGTGTTGTATGTAAAAATCTATTTTCTTTTTCACTTTTGCGAATTTTGATTCTTACGTGTGATGTGAGCCAGTAATGGGAACTTTCCATGAATTCGCATATTAGGTATACCAAGTATATATGTATATGTGCAGTTGGGTATGTGCGTGTGTGCAAAAATAACCCGGAAGCAAAATTTAATGTCGAAAACTTTGAAAGATTTTAGGTGAGAAAGGTGTAAGCACTTCCATGAAATTTATAAAAAATATGTAAATCAATAAAAAGCAACGCCCATACTTGGCTACCAGCACTGAAGCAAGTACAAGTACATATTTGGGCGTCTAGACAAAATTTTGTTCCATATGCATTGATTATAAATAAGTGCTGCCTTATTGTGCTTTGTGTTTGCGATTAAGGTGGAAATTTAGAAGCAGGTTCAATTCTGCAAAAAAAGGCGTGCATTTAAGTGCTTTTTAGCGATAAAGATATTCACTCAGTTTTCATATAACAACGCAACATTTGAACAATATTTTTACAAATTCACAATGCAAGATATTGAAAATTAAGTGAGTGACGCTGAATCTTCGAAGGCGTCTCGAAAAAAATTGTTTTGCGGTGTGCATGATAACTAGCAATAGAATTAAGCGAAAAAAATAAAGAAAATTCATGTGTTAAAGGCAATGCTTCTCAAAGTATCCCTGGGAAGTTTATTTTTCGACTTTCTAATTTTTCGTAGCAATTGGAATCAATGAAAAAACGATTATTGTTAAAAAATTTGGCTACTTTGTAGTTGCAAAAATAAAATTTATAAAAAGGACAAAACATCTCCCAAGAATACCGTGGGGCAGAAGTAGCAAAGTTCTTCTTCACATAACTTATATATCTTGAGTTATGACGTTCTGGGATTTCAAAAATAACTAGTTTAAGAAAATTGCGGCCCGAAACCCGGCTTGGAGCAAAGGCCGCTCAGCGCGCGTAAATTTGATCATGAATTAAGATGTGTTAAAGAATGCAAAAGACCGCTCTCACTTATCCAACAACACAACACCACAACAAGACATTTTGTTGGGTCCCCGGCTACTCTGAAGTGAAGGAAAATGAAAGAGTGGATGAGTGTGCAAGGAAAGGCTCTGACCTTGACCTTCAGCGAGTGGCAGAGGACATTAACCTTCCTCTAAATGACTTCTTCGCTGACTCCAGGGTCTCCAAAGCGCTTTGGCCAAAACTGAATATTAAAATGACATAATGTCTACTTGCATTTAACAGATCAAATACCAGCGTTCTTACAGGTGTTATAACGGATCACTGCACTATTTGCACCTTAGCCAGTAGAATGGATGTACCTCTCAATGACTTCTGCTGGAGTTGTGAAGATGAAGAGGAAATTGAGTCGGTAGACCACCTCCTCTGTGAATGTCCTACACATCAAAGAAGCCATGCAAATATCTTGATGAATATTTCTTTGAAGACCTGGGAAATTTGTAAAGTGCCTCAGTAGAGGAACTAGTTACTTTTTTAAATATATCTAAGTGGCTTAAGCGACTTAGGCATGGGATGGAAATCAAACGCAGGTATCTCAATGGGCATAAGGTCCGCCGAGTGTTTTGTCTTAGACAAGAAACCTGGCTAACCTAACATAAGGGACGTGCAAATACTCATAGATTCGACAATTTCGCTTTGATCAACATGGGATTTGTACACAATATTCTTGAGACATAACACCGTAATGCAAAATTGATTAAATTTTTCCAGACTCGAGGAAGTCACATAAAATAAATTTGCGTTTATAGTTTTGAGACGAATGTTTGAATGTTTTTAAGGACCTTAAAGTTTAAACTAAAAAATGTTAAATTAATCTAGAATTACTTATAATTTAGAAATATGGCTATCAAATGAAAGAGGATAGAGCACACACTTCTAAAAAATTCTGTGATAAAATATCTCAAAAATGTCTTTTAATTTTTTTATCCTTGAAGATTTTCATTCAAACCCTTTCAGTTCTTGATTAAATTTGTAGTGCCAAATACAAATGCGCATTGAAAAGCTTTCGCTTGGGAAAGTCGAAAAGTTAAAAAAAAAGAAGTTAATTGGAGGTTTCTCAAAAAAGCGTTTTTGGTATTTTTGAAATTATAACAAGCTACGACTTTCAGAAAAAGAAATATAGTCCCCAAAGTAGTTAAAAATTTGCAAATAGATCGTATTACGCATTTGAATTTCGAAAAACCAAAAGCTCTCAACGCTCTGCAGCAATCGTTGGTTGCGTATACGCGGTGGATGCCGAGTAAACTGGGCAAGCGGGAAGAAAGTGCATGAATATTAGTAGCAGTCAAACAAAACGGAGCTTAAAGTTAATTTATATAACAAATAGCACACTTCAAATTCGGATGGTAATAAAGATTATAGCCCATTAGAGTACAAATTTTAAAAAATTGTCAAAAATGCAATTTTTAAGGTTTCAAACCACTTTAATTCAAAAATATGACTTAATGATAAATTTTTGATATAAATCGGTATTTAGCGCACAAAAACACTTTGCAGAAAAAATGTTTTGTAGATTAGGTTGCGGTCACTGAACGCGAAGAATGAGTTTCACTTATTTGGTTATTTTGGTTTCTTTGGAATCTGGTTTCTAGGCAAGGCAAATTTAATGACGGGGGTAGCAAAAAGACTGCTGATTTTTTTTCTTTCGTCGTGTACGTTTTGAAGCCAGCACAAAACTGAATTACAAAACGTTTTACTTACATTAAAATTTGTAATTTGAAAATTGATATTTTTTAAAGAATTTAACTTAAAAAGTTATTATGAACATTTAAAATGGTTTCAACACAACAAAATAAATAACTTTGTGTTCTATTTTCTTTCACAAATAAATGACTTCTTTGTTTTCTACTTTAACGTGACATTCTAATGTACCAAATGTTGTTGTTGGCCTAGTGCAACCACCTTTAATGCCAAAAGAACTACAGAAAAGTAAACAAAACTAACCTTTCTTTCAAAATAATTCGAACGCTTTTGTGTCAATTCGAAAAGTACTTTTTGAGTTGCAAACGCTTTAATTAGAAAAATAAACACATTTTCAAGCATTGTGCAGTTCTATATTGTGGGTCATATAAGCCTTTTGGCTTGACGAAGCTTTTGTGTGACTTCTCAATGGGTAATTCTTTGAGCATTTTCTCAACTATTTACCCTGAATTTATCTTATATCCAGTTAATACCACAGCATGGTTATGGACCGTAAAAATCTGCTGCCGATCTCGCCTAGCGAGTTCATAAGCAATTTCATTACCTTTTATTTCATAGTGACCCAGCAAGTTGGTTTAGGTTTTGGGCGCTACAGAAGGTTAGTTGTGAGCAAATTTGGCTAATGGTAGTATAATGAATATTATATGTACATCATTTTTTTATCATTTTTTAAGAATTCTAAAAACAAAAATCCCGGAAATCCTGCTGCAGTTTTTCAAAAATTAATTTGCTTTAGTCCTTCAAGTTTTGTTTTAATGGTTCTATTGATTATCCCGAAGCTCTTGAACAGACAGGATTCTATGTTCCTCACAAAAACTTGCGATTTTATTATGCATTTAGCGTCAAAACAAGTAAATCAAACTATAGCCCCTATTAAGAGTGCTCTTACTGAGTAAAATAGTATCAACAGACTACTCGGCTAGATTTTGCTAAGCCAATATTTCTTTTCCCTTCAAGAATTGCGTGTCACTATTCATAAAAGCTTTATTTTATTCTAGCTTGTAAGAATTACTTTTATGTAAATATTTGTATTTAGTATGTAGAGTTCCTATAATCATAGACTTAAGACCCTCCTCTCATTTCAAATGGTGCTTTTTGGGTGTTTCTTCAAAAGCATATACAACGGAAACGAAAAAATATTTTTTATTTAGGTTTTGAGTATTTTATTTTTAAATCCATTATTAAAAAATATGAACTTTTTTATGGCCATACAAGGTTTGTTCAAAAAGTTGTCAGCCTTGAAGAAATGGTCTTCAATGGACAATGGAAAAAGATATGGCCGGTTCTACCGAACCGATTTTAATGAAAAAAAAATTTAAATGACGTCCGCTATTTTGTAAATTTTTTTTTAAGATTGTAGTTCAAACGATAAGAACATTAATACTGAAAAGGAACCTTTTTTTTTATTTCAGACACCTGTGAGTCCCGGAACAGGTGTCGGCAGCGACATACTTGTTTTTGGAATACCATTTTTGGAAGGCTTACAACGTTTTGAAAGAACCTCGTATGTCCAAAAAAAAAATTTATTTTTTAACAACTGATTAAGAGAAATAAAATACTGAAAACAAAAATAAAAACCGTTTTTCGGTTTCGTTTTACACGCTTTTAAAGAAATACCCAAAAAACACCATTTCAAATGAGGCGAGGGCTTTAAAAAAATAAATGTTGCCAAATTTGTCTTGATTTTCTTAACATTTTTTTCTAGTCTGTAAGGTACTTTGTACTGTTGCTTATAATTAAAATAAAATCAGAATGAAGCGAAATAAAATAAATGTCTCACAAATAAGTTGGTAATTGATAACACTTTGTTCTGACATACCTATATATATGACCACCACCAGCATTACGGTTTATCAAATAAAACAACAACAGCGCTACTTCATATAAATATGCGAAATTGTCTTCAGGGGGAGATTCATCGAGAACTACCATGCGTATAATCGTAATGAAAAACTAAGAGCCTTTTTCCACAAATCTGACATTGTTCAATGAATTTTACTATCTCATACGCCGCACAACACCCAGGTAATATTCTTTTGCAAATAGTGATTTTGCAAGTTACTTTCGATTTTTCCACTAGTTTTATCGTCAAGCAAAACGGCACATTTGGCATGTTTTCATAAACTTATATGGGGTTGGGTATTTATACTGAGGCACAAATGTACTCACATACATTTACCTATGCTAACTAGGAGTTCTCAAACTTTTCAGCTTTCTGTATTATACCTATAGGGCTTTATGTTTGAAAGTGACTAGGCTGCATTTTTCTATCAACAGAAATTACTTACGTAGTCAAATACAGGATGATTAGTAAAAATCATTAATAACTACGAATATTACAATATTATTATTTTTTATATTATTTGGCTCCTGCGCACTGCGACTAAAGAGGATGTATTGTGCAAAGCCTGCTGAACAATGAATATTTGTGCTATTTCCAGAGCTCAAATAAGTTGTTCTCAATATCTTTGGTTTATTTGTTGACTTGTTGTTGTTGATTGTTGAACTTGTTGGTTCACAACTTTATTTCATCCGGATTTTCATTTAGCCGCCGTTTATTTTATTTTCATAAAAATCATTTGGAGCTGCAACTTTCGTGGGCGAAATAGTATTTGCAAGAGCTAAATATGAAATAAGAAGAGTTCGATATGTGCACCAGCAGTGGATCATATCGAAATACTGCTGTGTTAGTGCTTTATTGTAGCAAATGTTAGCAAAGTAATTGTAATGGTAACTGGCATATTTTCTATTTTATTCATAAAAACATGAAAGCTCTGGTGCTTAACACAAAATTCATAAATTGCTTAGTTGAATTATGACATACCTATAAATATATATTTTCAATGTCTCGAGGAATCTAGGACCATTTAACCCCTATTCCATACTTTTTTATAAAAATTGTTAAAAATTGTCGCAATTTTTGAAACACTTTAAACTTGTACTTTACTATACCAGAACTTAATGACCTATAAAACTGCAAGCCCGGTTTTTTCTTAAATTGTGAGTAAGGGTTTGAAATTGTGAAAATGGGAAAAATTGCCAAATTTTTTAAATTTTTGACAAAGTTCGAACTTGCACCTATAAAAATGCGTACCCTAAATTTTTTTAAAAATTGTGAGTAAAATGTTTGATATTTTGATGAAAATTTGTCGAATCTTCACAAATTTTTTACAAAGTTCGAAACTTTGCTTTATATAGTTTTTGTTGTAGTATGAAACATATTTTCATAAAAAGAATAATGGAAATTACAAATTAATTACATAAATAGTCATAACTTATCCTTATATTGGTGTAAACTTTACGCTGAGAGTATTTGATGCAAGAAGATAGCAGGAGGACGCACACTGAAAGTCTCAGATGTGATTTCTCTATGGGGTTCGGCCATATTTGTTGTGTCCCAATTTGCCATTTGTTTCCCAATGCATCATTACGTTTAGAAATTATTAAGTTTTATTATCAAATAATCGTTCCCAGTTGCAACTTTACGTAGATTATCGCCACTAGTTACTCGACGAATTGTTGAAAACTTCAAGCCAACGTTTTTTTTGCCAGAATGTTCGCGTGTCAATAAGATAAATACCCAATGTAAGTAGTCTAGTAGTCTGTTGCCATTCAGGCAAGTGCTGCTGTTTTACGGATTTTTTCGATTCCAAGTCGTTCCCCAAAATTAGGAGGACGTCTATGGCTGTAGAATTGGGTAAAGATTGATGATAACCAACTTTTTATGAATAAAATTAGGACAAACTTACAACAATATTTGGTTTTTATTAAAAGCTTGGCGATACGATTATTTCACGAAATTGTGACATAGAATGGAGACCTTTGTGAGAAGTTGTGACTTGACACCATTGGACTGCTTCTTATGGGATTATTTGAAGCCATGGGCTTATGGGAATAAGCCCTCCCCTCCTCATGCTTTAAAAACCAACATTTTGCGTACTATTCATTACATACGGTCAAATTTAGATTTAGTGCAGCAAGTGCTCGAAAATTGAGTTCATCGGATACGTTCCTACAATGGATGCCATGGAGGCCATTTCAATGATGTTGTATTCAAGATATAATGGCATTGATTTCACTTCCCATTGGATGGACAAAAGTTGAGCTTCCATAATAAACAAAAAAAAAAAATACTAAAAGAAATCAGTGATAAAAACTTTATAATGTGAATGAAATGAGGTTCTTATTCAGCCACGGGCCCTCTAACCAGAATTTTTTGGCGATTTATGAGCGCTAATATGCCTTGTTATAGTTACCGTTCAGTAGTGCAGCTCATTAGTTCTCTATCTTCCATTGTAAATCATATGAAGGACGATAACATTCAAGTCCTACTACGACCTCTGAGAAGAACTACAATATATCAAAATTGAAATAAGAGAAATGCCATACACAACTAAATGAAAATAAATTAATAATGCCATTTTGTTTTAGAATAACTTTTCCAAATTTTTTAAACAAAAAAACATGATTTTGAGTGACATTTACACGCTCGTTTGCTTATCTATTTTTATTCTGCAGTTGTCTGTTCCACAAGTGTCAAATGTGATTGACGTTCAACATCATTAGTAAAAATCATAAATCTTCCGATGGGGTGATTAATTATGCGCCACCTTACAGTATTTCAATATTACGTCTTATATTAAATTTAATTTTTAATGTAATGGTCGGTCGCCACTCGGTATAGTGAATTTATCAATAATGATTATAGGTGTGATGAGTATAAATTTCAAAGCAGAGAGGCAACACAAGGGTCCGATATATGCCAAAGCATTCAAGTTAACGAAGCACAGTGTTTAGACTATATGAAAAGAGATAAAAAAAGTCAAAATCAATCGAAAATAATTTTGCCTAATAGCGGATACTCATTAAAATAAGTTAGGAAAATATTTCGAGCCATACTGGCATCGTATTGCGCAGCAGCCTAATAATAATAATGACGAGTCCATGTATTGCTACTTTTACACTTATTCTCTCAAGCCGATGGATTAGTAAACGAAAGGTCCTAACCCAATCAGTGAGTTTGAGGTTGTAGCATAGCGCCTTCAGTCGCGTCTTGTAAGATTAATGCCAGCTCATCAATTTTGTCCATTTATATATTTTTTCAATCTCAAGAATTTTGCTTCTTTAACTGATTCATCCCACAAAGTAAATCTTTTAATCCTTTGTTTAATTCCTACACATTTGCCGCCTGCTGCTTTCTCAAGCATTTCACAATCCTTTATTTGCGCCATTAATTTTAGGATTTGAGCGCTGGAAAGTGACAACAAAACTTAACAACGAATGACTAAAAGACATGCCACAAACGTCACCGCAAAAATCGCGTGGTACGTTTGGCATTTCTTGTATTTTGCTTCATGCTTCACGACGTATGTATTTGCTGCTACTTTCATTCCAATTCATTTTATTTGTTAGAAAAAAGAAACTGTTGTGCTGTTGATAAAACGACACAGAAATTATGGAGAGTTTCACTTTTATTGCAAAGCTCAAATTACATGTGGCGGATTCTTGCACAGAAGTGCTCATGTATACATGCGTACATATGTACAATGCAGATATCTAATATTTATTTGGCTAACGGTTTTTTCTAATTTGCATATAAAACTTATTGCTATTGTCAGTGAATTTATTTATCAAGCGCTTTAATGTGTACGAGCGTAGTATTTAGATAAATAACTTATTTCTAATAAATTTCCACGTTTTGTCCTTGATGTGGCATAAAAGCGCATGATAATTAGGTTAGGAATTTGTTAAAGCATTTTTGTTAATTTGGTTTAGTTTTAAGGATAACCTAAGTCATATGATGGGGAGTTCCGAGTGGAGTAAATAATTTTTTAATATCCTGCCAGTATGCTCCCCTTTTTTCATATATTCAAATCACTATGGGGCATTAGATACGCGCACTGAGATCTTGTGAAGGTTTTACTAGTATGCAGATTAAGGTGAGTCGCTTTGGAAAAATAAAAGTTAATTGATCATATTTTTATAGTGGTATTATGTTGTGTTATGTACAATATTTTTGTGCGCTGAACACAACTCTATGACCCAAAAGTGAAAAATATTTATTGAATTATAAATTGAAAATATTAAATCTATCCTCTGCTTGGCAACCACGCGTGTGCCTCAGGGTTGTATTGTTGGGCCCCTTTTAATTATTATTTTTATGAATGCCATTAGAGGCTCTTTTCAATTATATTATTTCTAAGGTCCATTCGATCAGCGGCCACCGTAGCCAATGGCTTGGTGTGTGACTACCATTTAGAAGTGCACTGGCTCGAAGCCCCAAGCACGAAACAGCAATTGATAGAAGAAGTTTTTTCTAATGGCGGCCGACCCTCGGAAGACAATGGCTCTGAAAACAACAAGGTGCATATCACAAATAGGAGAAAGAGCTTGGCTACATAACAAAAGAAGGTAGTTTTTTTATAAATAAAGGGTGGTTAAATTTAAAGGGTCGATGCTGAATGTGAACCATACCACCTAAACGTCAACGACACCGTTGGACTTCTTTCTTTGGGGTTATTTGAAAGAAAAGGCGTTCGTCGATAAGCCAGCAACAATTCAAAAGCTAAAGGATGAGATAATTCGGCACATTAACGGCATAGAACCTCATTTATGCCTCAGCGTCATCGAAAATTTGTACCATCGGATGTAGGTGTGCCGCCGAGGTCGCGGCGGCCATTTGGCGATATTTTATGCCATGCGTAATTGAGCTATACCAATATTATCATAATAAAGAGAAATGACAATAATTTCCTAAAAAAATTGTATTTCAAAATCAACACCGGCCCTTGAAATTTAACCATTCTTTATATACAGGGTGCGCCATCTTTTATGTCGGTATGAAAGCATTGAATAACTTTGAAAAAAAAAACCAATTGATTTGTATAAGTGAGGTATTTTTATTTGGTTTGGTTATTTACAATTTATTAAAACTAATTTTGGAATACAATATCAATCAAGTGGCCACCTTTATTAGCAATCACAAAATGCGATCTTTTTTCGGGTTTTATAGCGTCGATTTCGGTTGTTTCGGTTGTAAAGCGATCCATGGTTGAAATTGTACTGAATTGGCTTATCGAAAACATGTATGTTGAAGTCGATCGGTTGGTAAATGACAAAGTTATTCAGCGTTTACATACCGGCATAAAAGATGGCGCACCCTGTATAAGTATGTATATGTATATATTCGAGTTTACATTACGGAGTTTGCATTACGCAAGGGTCAAAGTTAGTTTGGTCAAAGTTGGAATTTGCCTCAATTATCTGGAATCCAATTGTTTCACCTACTCTTACGGCTCAAAAGCGTTCATCAAAATATCACTGTATATATGCATCGTATATGCTTAGAAGTCTGAGGTCGTTTGTCCAGATGGCCCGTTCTCTCCATAATGGTATGATATCCCTTGTGGGTACTACGTGAGCATAAAATTTCTCACACTCGCAACTTTAATGATGAGCTCGGAAAACGGAGGAGCGTTATCAAGGTGCGCGGAACTCTGATTTGAGGTCAAGGAGATCTATCTTACGTCCTTCTCGGTTATATCCTGGGTTGCCGCCTATCACGTCTGTTTGAGAAAAGTGTCTGTAAGCCAACAAAATGTTACTTCAAATTGAAGTAAATTACGCTCTTTTAATCTATACTAATATTATAAAGAGGAAAACTTTGTTTGTTTGGTTGTAGTGAATAGGCTCAAAAACTACTGGACCGATTTTAAAAATTCTTTCACCATTCGAAAGCTACATCATCCACGAGTAACATGGATTATATTTTATTTTGGAAGTAGGGCTCGAGATATAGGTCAAAACGTGGACCCGGGTAACCTTCGGATGTGTATGTACAATATGGGTATCAAATGGAAGCTGTTGGTGAATGCTTTAGTTCAGAGTATTTCCATCCGCTCCGTGACTAGGGTCTCGAGATAGAGACCAAAACGTGGACCCTAGAATGTGTTTGTACAATATGGATATCAAATGAAAGCTGTTGATAAGTGCTTTAATACGGGGTAATTTTCATACCTATTGATGACTAGGGTCTCGAAATATATGCCAAAACGTGGACCCGCCGTGTCTTTGAACCGAATTAAACCAAACTTACACACATTGTTAAGTAAGTATTGAAAATGGGTTTCGTAAAGTTTGGTTGTAATTCGGAGCACTGGCAACGGGTACAGCGTTCTTTTGAACCAGCCATAATGTCGCTTACTTTTTTAACGCTTGGGGCGGAACTGAACTGTCAAATTGACAGTGTGAGTTACAATGTGTCAATATTTCTTTCTGATTTGGATGCCATAAGGAAAAAACGTATGTGCAACATGTAAAAATTGTTTGTGCATTTTTTTGGAGTGGATTTTGGAACAGTGAATAATTTCTTACGAAATTTGAGAATTTAATGTGAAATCCGAATGAAATTATGTGTTCGTGGAAAAAAAATTTTTTTTCGTTTTTTTTTTTTTGAACACAAAAGCACAAAAGTGAATCGAAAACCAGGCTGATTAAAAAAAAAATAATGCTCGTAGTATTAATGCTGTAAGATAAAAGCAATTGTTTTATTTACCAAATGAACAAGATGCCGAAACAGATTCTTATGTATCAGCGATTTGAAAGTTTACATCTGAATTTTTTTGTTAAATGTAATATGTAGGCATACTAAAATAAACGAATAGTAATTTACATATTTAAATAGATAAGAAAAAAATCATACACACCCTAATAAACAAGTGCTCCCATGAGCAGATTTTTTGCAGTAAAAGATACAAATTTATGGCTACAGTTGGGTTTACTGCTTTGAAAAGTGCCCAAAACGGCAAATGTGGAACCGAGAGAAAAATGATGTGCCAATCAGTAAGAATGAGTTGCGAGTCAATCAAGTAATACATACATATTGATAAGCTCGATGACTATGCAAGAAAAACGCGCACAAAATTTGGTGGCAGTAGAGCTACGTGGTTGAAAATTTAATATTCAATCACTGAATTCAGTGAAATTTGCAAGCTAGTATAAACAGAGTATAATCAAATTAATAACTGTTTTTACCATTTTGGAAAAGCAATATTTGCAATTTACTGCTACAATTCTATATTTAATTTAGAAGCGTACAGGCATGTGAGAAAATCATTAATATTTACCACTGCCAATAATTGAATTCATGAACCAACCAATCGTCGTCTGTGGTAGGGACTAGAACCTCGCTCTAATTATTTAGGGGCGGTATTTGGATTTCCTATAATTTAGGTGTATTTCATGATTGCACTTTCCGAAAATACATACATACATGCATATACATATTATGTATATGCATATCCTCTATACATACTTATGTTTATAGGCACAAGTGCGTGCAAACCCACAGCAAATTCAATAATTGCATTAAAAAAGGAGAATAAGGTACACTGAAGAGAAATCTACTAGAACCACCTCTAGTGAATTTGGAAACATGACGAGTTTGCATTCCTTTTCTTATTTATTAAAATCATTAGAGAATTTCACACTGCAATTCTGTACGATATGGCATTAGTCCTCATCACTTTTTCCATAGTCTGTAACTAAAGGGTGATTTTTTAAGAGCTGTAGGAAAGTTTTCCAAAAAAACATACGTAAAATTCCGAAAAATGCATGAAATTTTTATTTAAATCGATAGTACAGTCCATATAATTTAATGTTTTAAGATTATTTCATGGAAATGTTGACCGCGACTGCGCTTCAAATGGTGCATCCGCTTAGTCCAATTTTGGCATACTCTTTCCAATGTTTCGGCCGGTATCTCACATATAAATGCTCTAATGTTGTCGTCCAATGCGTTAATTGAAGCAGGCTTGTCTGAATAGACATGAGCCTTAACATAGGCGTTATATCGCACGATCTGGGTGGCCAATTGAGAGGTCCCGAACGAGAAATAAAATGTTCACCGAACTCGCCTCTCAACAACTCCATTGTTACGAGTGCTGTGTGGCATGTGGCACCGTCTTGCTGAAACCACATGTCATGCAAGTCAAGCTCTTGCATTTTGTGCAAAAAAAAGTTGAAAATAATTTCACGGTAGCGCTCACCATTCACCGATTCGCAGCATCTTTGAAGAAGTACGGTCCAATGATACCTCCAGCCCATAAACCGCACTCAACTGTGACCTTTTCTCGATACATTGGTAGCTCTTGCAATTCTTCTGGCTGATCTTCACTCCAAAATCGACAATTCTGCTTATTGGATCCATTGATCCAAAAATGAGCTGCGTCGCTGAACACAATTTTTCGATAAAAAAGGGGATCTTCAGCTAACCTTCCAAGAGCCCAAGTTCCAAGAGTCGTCCTGCTTCAATTCTTGCAGCAGCTGTCTTTTGAAAGGCTTCACACCTAAATCCTTTCGCAAAATGTTCCGCGTTGTTGAGTAACAGACACCCAATTGCTGCGAACGGCGACGAATCGATAATTGATGGTCATCATTAACACTGGCCGATACATCTGCGATATTTTCTTCAGTTCGCACTTTACGTAAGCGTGTTGGTGGTTTATTTAGTCACAATAGCTCGAATAGCCGCTTCAGTGGGTCGATTAAACTGACCATAAAATGGAAGAAGCGCGCGATAAACTTTCATAACAGAACACGCATTTTTATAATAAAATTCAATGATTTGCAAGCGTTGTTCGTTTGTAAGACGATTCATGGTTAAATTATAGACCAAAATGAAGATGTTTGACAGTGAAACAAAACATGAAACGTGCGTCAGCTGTTTAAACCAACTGTTTAAAAAGATAATAGCTAAAAAATCACCCGTTAGTACACAATTCGACTGACGGGATTTATTACGCTATGGATATCTTTTCCGATAGTTCTGGGACAGTATTAAGCATTGTAGCTTTTATTTAAACAAATATATGTACAACATATTTTAATAAAAATATTTTCTTTTCTTCTTACAATTTTTCCCAAACTCTGTGATGAATGGATTCTCATCGTTTGAGGGCAAGAACATATCAATCCGAGTTCTGATACCTTTAAGTGAAGTTAACAAAGAACCTTATATTACTCGAAATAAATGGAAGTTAGAAGGGGCGCTGTCTGAGCTATAAGGCGGATGGAGTAAGACTTTCTTAGAGGTAATGAAATGCCTATTCGAGTCACTTAGGGGATGATTGATTTTTCTGAAATTACTCGATAAGTTTCTTCTCCTCAGATGTCGCAATTTTGTTTGTTCATAAATTCATGCGGTGTATATTGAGCTTCATCACTATAGATAATTTTCCGTGAAGAACCAGAGTCATGCTCAAAGAACCAATTCACGATATTTCTGCGTGGATAATCGTGTAAGTATCCGTGGTTAGAAATGTATAAAGTCAACGACACCGTTGGACTTCTTTCTTTGGGGTTATTTGAAAGAAAAGGTGTACGTCGATAAGCCAGCAACAATTCAAGAGCTAAAGGATGAGATAGTTCGGCACATTAATGGCATATAATCTCAATTATGCCTCAGTGTCATCGAGAATTTGGACCATCGGATGGAGGTGTGCCGCCGAGGCCGCGGCGGCTATTTGGCCGATATTTTGTTCCATACGTAATTGAGCCATACCAATATTATCACAATAAAGAGAAATGACAATAATTTCTAAAAAAATTGTATTTTATTCAAAATCAACACCGGCCCTTGAAACTTATATATAAGGTTGGCAAAAAAGTCTTGCGGTATTTCCGCAAGCTTGTCTTTGCAAGCGCGTAGTTCTAGTTGTATTCGTCGCATCGGTTCACGCTAGAGCTTTTTGGAAAGCTCTTTTCACATGCTAACACGTGTTTGATTAATTGTTGTTTGCTTTTAGTCGTTTGTGAGTTATAGCGTCGCAAACATGGAGCAAAATAAAGAGAAAATACGGCATATTTTACAGTACTACTACGATAAAGGCAAAAATGCATCTCATGCTGCCAATAAAATGTGTGCAGTTTATGGACCCGATACAGTTTCCATTTCCACCGCACAACGATGGTTTCAACGTTTTCGTTCTGGTGCAGAGGTGATCGAAGATGCGCCACGGTCCGGAAGGCCTGTCGTCGAAAATTGCGATAAAATCGCTGAATTGATCGAAAGAGACCGGCATAGTAGCAGCCGTAGCATCGGCCAAGAGCTGGGCATGAGTCATCAAACCGTTATAAACCATTTGAAGAAGCTTGGATTCAAAAAGAAGCCACACGACTTGACGCAAAAAAACATTTTTGCCCGTATGGATGCATGCGAATCGCTTCTGAATCGCAACAAAATCGACCCGTTTTTGAAGCGGATGGTGACTGGCGATGAAAAGTGGGTCACTTACGACAACGTGAAGCGCAAACGGTCGTGGTCGAAAAGCGGTGAAGCTGTCCAGACAGTGGCCAAGCCTGGATTGACGGCCAGGAAGGTTCTTCTGTATGTTTGGTGGTATTGGCAGGGAATCATCCACTATGAGCTGCTCCCCTATGGCCAAACGCTCAATTCGGACCTGTACTGCCAACAACTGGACCGCTTGAGTGCAGCACTCATGCAGAAGAGGCCATCTTTGAACAACAGAGGCCGAATTGTCTTCCATCAGGACAACGCCAGGCCACACACATCTTTGGTGACGCGCCAGAAGCTCCGGGAGCTCGGATGGGAGGTTCTTCTGCATCCACCGTATAGTCCGGATTTCGCACGAAGTGATTACCACCTATTTCTGTCCAGGGCGAACGAGCTTGGTGGTCGGAAGTTGTCCTCAAGAGAGTCCTGTGAAAATTGGCTCTCTGAGTTTTTTGACAATAGGGAAGCGAGATTCTATAAGAGGGGCATTATGAAGTCGGCATCTCGTTGGGAACTCGTCATCGAACAAAACGGCGCATATTTGACTTAAATCGCATTATTATAACCAATTTTATGAACAATTGAAAATTCAATAAAAATACCGCAAGACTTTTTTGACAACCTTATATATATACATTAGGGCGGGTCGAGTTAAAAATCGCTCATTGCTCTGTGAAAATCGTATACTAGGGATCAAAATAAGAAACTTTGCCGAAGGAACCATAGGGGCGATTTTTTTGCCTCCCCACAAATCGACCCGGCCTAATAATTTTATAATTGGCGCGTACACCCTTTTTGGGTGTTTGGCCGAGCTCCTCCTCCTATTTGTGGTGTGCGCGTCTTGATGTTGTTCCACAAATGGAGGGACCTAAAGTTTTAAGCCCACTCCGAACGGCAGATATTTTTATGAGGAGTTTTTTCATGGCAGAAATGCACTCGGAGGTTTGCCATTGCCTGCCGTGGGGCGACCGCTATTAGAAAAATGTTTTTCTTAATTTTGGTGTTGCACCGAGAATCGAACCGACGTTCTCTCTCTGTGAATTGCGAATGGTAGTCGCGCACCGACCTATTCGGCTACGGTGGCCGCCCCTTGAAACTTACCCACCCTTTATAAGGCGGCCTATCTTTCACATTTACCTTTGGCTTGCACACTCTGAAAACATATTTTGCTAACCCAGACATGAGTAGCGGAGCAGTTTGTGCTAGTTCTGCTTCCCCACTTAATGTTTTTCCTGTAGGGTATAAGTATGCCATATATTCGAGCACATACAAAAATGTGAGTAACATTGAAATAAATAACCACTTCTTGCTTTCCGCCTTGACACTGACTTTACTCGTACAATATGAAGAGCTGTTTTCACATTTAGGAAATTCTGCAGAGGCTTGTGGGTGTTTAGCAGCAATGCCAACTATTTGCCATTGAATTGGTTGTTTATGCGGGTGTTTCATTGGTATTTTATTATTGTTGTCGCTTTAAATACACCTAATCATGCCACAGAGATAGAATTGCATTTGGAATTGAGTTATTGGACGAGTGTGTAACTGTAGCTGATTGAATGAAATTTATTACTCTAACCAATGACAGTAAGAACGAAAACTAAAAATATTGCTTCGCCAGTTTTTTGAATTATATTACTAGAAAATTTACAATGAAACTGCCCGAATTAGAGTAATTAATAGTTTCAACAGTAATTTCAGGTTGAAGAAACTTCATCGCTTCGATTTTGAAGAAATTTGGTGAAGACGAGCAGTCCAGTAGCGGTGGGTACGTGCGTGGGATGCTGCGAAACGTGTCGAAAAAAAATTTTTAACAACTCATTTAATACCGGCTGAAATTTTGTTTGTGGTTGCATAATAATAGCTTCTTCGGGTGTTCGGATGTTTATATTGAAGGACAAATTAATTGGCATCAAGAGCAAAGTTCGCCTACTTAATAAATGCGGAAGACCACCAAAGCATTGACACGAGTGCCAGATGTCTGGATACCAATCCGAATGATGCAATAATTATATTTTTATTAGAAAAAATAACAAAATATTCTAATTTTTTCGTTGAAAAAAACAGGACCTAGTCTTACAATAAAGATGAAGAAGAAAAGTATGTCAACTTATATAACATGGAAATAATATATGATTTTTATAAAATTACTTAATTTTTTCAAGTCTTCTTCTTTTAGTCTTATTTTTCAACTTAATGCGCTTAATTTCTCTTCGAATTTATAATTAATAAATAATACAAAGTACTACGAATAATAGAGTCAGTACTACGAATATCGATTCCATTCCAAGCTCTATTTTTTTATTATCCATCGGCCGGCGTGACCGAAAGGGTTGGTGAGGTTCGAATCTCCGTGCAAGAAACACCAAATGATAGAAAAAGTTTTCTCTAATAGCGGTCGCCCCTCGGAAAGCCGAGTGTATTTTTGCCATGAAAAATCTCCTCATAAAAAATATCTGCTATTCGGGGTCGGCTTAAAGCTGTAGGTCTCTCCATTTGTGGAACAACATCAAAACGCACACCAAAAATATGTAGGAGAAGAAGCTTGGCCAAACACCTAAAAGAAGTGTACGCGCCAATTATTTATTTTTTTATTTAATATTATAGTTCCATTGAAATTGGATAAAACCTGTGACTTACAGTGAGAATTGTTATTGATCGAATTTTCGACCTCGGGCGATACTAGTTGACATAAATGGCTGACGTCATTGTTGAAAATGTCACAAGCCTGCCAGATCGTCACTTTTCTTGAAAAATACCAACTTTTTTATAGCTCTCCACCATTTTTCATATGAAAATATCAAATTTCTGTCCGTCAGTCTAATGATACTAGTTATAATTCCCTGTGAGTTTGTATAACTGGATACATAAAGTTTGCGCTGAACCGATTTTAGCCTTCTTCACTTGTTGTGCCTGGGTTTGCCCATGTCTTGGCAACGAATTTATTCCTCTTTGTAGTGGGTATGTATGAATTACTTTATTATTATTATTATTAGTTGCTATAACGCCGACTTTGAGCACATAGTCCCGAAACAAATGTTTGCCAAAGTTGTCTACTTCTCGCTTTCGTCTTAATTTTTATTCATGTAAGAAATTCGTCGATTTCTGAAAGTTTCTTATCAAGATTGCGTCGCCAAAATCCTTTGGGGCGTCCCCTGCGGGGCAATCCTTGTGGGTTTCAGTCAAGGGCCATTTTACTGATGCTGGTTTGTGCTAAATATGGCCAATCCACTTCTATTTGCTTTCTCGTATGTTAATGTCTATTGGTTCTTGTTTGCTTCAATCAATGAGTTGTTAGTTTGAGATCGTTTTGCTAGGCCACCAGATACGAAGAATGTTTATGAGACATCTGCAAATATTTGCAATTTTCGACAGATGAAGACCCCAACCACGTTTCGCACCCACACCGCGGAATGGATTTAAAATTATTATTAAAACTTCGAAGTTTGGTGCGCATCGAAAAACTAAGTCTTTTTGAGGCTTTCATAGGCTGCTTTGGGCTTTTTTGGTTTTGGTATCAATATTATCTATATTCTCAGTATGATTTGGCTTCCTACATAGGTGAAGCTATTGACATCAACGTTGGAGAACCCATAAATGGTGGGCGTGTTCTGGCGCAAGGTGTTGACTTTACTTTGCGAATGTCTTAATCAATGCCAATGCTATTTAATACACGTCAATCTCAGATAACTTCATCACGAATCGTCATTTTAACACTCATCACCCGGTCAAGTGAATGCTAAGTAGTTGGTTAACAAATTTGTGCTGCCTGAGATGATGAATGCGAATAAGTTAAAATTTACCAACACACAAGTTTGGTTTTTTTTAACAAGGAGGCATCCGATTATTATTTGGCTTCCATCTCTCACACACCGATTGACGTTACTTTGCCTATCAAATCACGCACACTTCATCTTTATTGCCTTATCACCCCGTGGAAATGGGTGCTTGCAGGAATGCGTTGTTGGGTTAAGACTATAGCGTGTTGCTTATTGCTAGATTGATTGATTTATTCAGGTTGCACCGCCATCAACGGCAGAATATTCGTAGATTTTTTATATTCATGAATCTTTATGGAACGATTGGAAATAAAAGTGGTGACGCCAGGTGAGCTTGGAAAGCACGAAGAAAAAAATAGTGAGTAGAGAGTCGAAACATGTCAGGCACGAACACAAAATAAAAGAAGCGTGACAAATGACATTGATTTTTAATAACAGTCACAAGCCCAGTTTATCATGCAGTGATGCTTCTTTGCTTCGTTTTGTTGTTTTGTGAAGGTGTGGAAGGCGTTGCATGAAGGCGTTAATGAATGTGCAAATGGTGTTGCAGAAAATGAGCCACTTCGTTTATTTTTGCGGCTTAAAAGTGTTGCTGACAGAGATATTTATATCTGCTTTTCTGCAGGGTCTAAAAAGTTTACTTTCTTGTTATTAATATTAGGAAATTTTTCTTTGATTGCCAATCTTGTGTTTGATTGCCAACAAAAGTTTTCATACAAAGTGCTTGCACTTAACAAACGCGAGATAATATCTGCTTAAGGGTAATTCAGCAACGAACAAAGACGTTTTTTTCACATAGCATACAATAAGTTTTTCAGCATACGTTTTGGGTGCAATGACTTTTTACTACATGGTCTCTTATACTACCATATATTAATAGTTAATGAGTTCAGTAAACTCGTTCTAGAACTTTTTTGGCCTCATTAGTAATGCTTCCGGAACAGCAGGTTCCTGTTTGAAGGCACAGCATGAGCTAAAAGAAGTTCTAAAATGTCACTCTCCGGAAAACTAACTTCATAAGTGATATATGTGTGTATGTATGTATGCAAAAGTTCAAGCTTGCATTAAAATCCTACTATGTTTCTCACTTTCCGACCCCTATTTCTATTTTTAGTAGGAAAGAAAGATTGAAAAGTGGTATTCTTAATATATTTTTGTAATAGAGAGGTAATACAGAGGCCTGTGACCGCCGTAGCCGGATGGATGGGGCGAGACTACCATTCGGAAGGGCGTAGGTTCGAATCTCCGTGCATAAAACAGCAAAATTAAAAAGGCATTTCTAATAGGCAATAGGCAATTGCAAACTTCCGAGTGTATTTCTGCGATGAGAAAGTTCTTCTTAAAAAATATCCGCCCCTCGGAATCGGCTTAAAACTGTTGGCTTAGTGAATGAGCAAAATTAGGACATTTTTGTCACAAATGCCACTAGTCCACAACTTTGTTCCAACAAGACGGCGCTACTTGCCATACAGCCTGTGAAACAATAAATTTATCGCGTCGCCGTTTCGGTGAGAAATTTATCTCTCGTCTCCAAGCAGTGGATTGGCCACCAAAATCGTGTGATATCACAGGTAAAATGGCTGTCTTACGACGCTCTTAGACCAAATAGAGGCACCTCGTGACACCACCGGAACTGTCCCATCCTTACTCCACTCCCATCCTTACTCCTCTTTAAACGATCCTGTAGACTTTATAAATCTAGTTAGTCTAGTTAATTTTATATATGCAACATCCGCGATAGAACCCCTTCTAATATTCTTAAGTCTTTCCGATTAAATTAAATATTCCATTTTGACCATATCTGCCAACTAATACTACAGGTATGCCTCCAGGGATTGTTGACAATACTTAAGGTGTCTCTATCTACTTGCAAGCTTATATGCTGCCAAGGGCATAGGTATATCAATTATGTCTTGAGTAATCTCGAGCGTAGTGTCCAGTCTAGCTAACTCACCAACCTTATACTCAGGAGGCACCTCTTCAATTATGTCGACGATATCCAGGACAAAACAGATCGACAATTACTGGACCGGACAGTATTCAGACAGACTATAAACGAGACACTTACAACCTTCTTAAGCTCCCGATCCCCGAATGCCGTTATCGGAGTCCAACCACCACCCAAAGCAGACTAAGAGCTCCAGCTACCCCGAGAGACCCGCGTAACCTTGACACAATTATGTTCTGGATACTGTAGCAGGTCAAACTCCTACTTATCCAGAATCAACCGTTAGATTAGCTGGACGAAGACAACCGGTGATCTACATAACACTGACAGGGATAAGTATACTGCTACAAAATCCAGTTCAACCCACGTCCCTTCTGCTCAATGAAGGGGGATCTGCGACAGTGATCGGACATGCCAGGTACCATCAGCTTCGTCATTCTGCAGCTTCTCTCAGCCTGCCGAGCTCGTTTGTGGGTTGTAGTAAGCTAATCGTGGCTTTGATGGCTGCAGAAGGGAGTGGCAGATACCCACGCTATTATGCCTACCGATATAGTTCAGCCTGGATTTACAGGACTCGACTACCCTTGAAGTGGTTGGGGGGCCGCCTAAGGCCATGAGCGCAGCTTGGCTGCCACTGCAGGCACATATAGATCTGGCTCTCCATCTGTTTTCCACAACAAAGTTACTCGCTTCTTGAACAGCATACACCTCCGCTAGAAACACAGATGGATGCATTCCAAGAGAACAGTGCAGTTTTGTCCCGCTGGATTCCACGTAGACCACAGAGCCGGAGTCGTGCTCGGTCCTGCAGCCATCCGTGAAAATGTGAAAACAGTGTTTGTAAGCTCATTTTCAGAGTTTGACCACAATTGAGCCTCTGGAAGCATCAGACTGTATCTCTTTTCAAGTACGACTTCTGATGGCATGAAGTCAAGGGACATGGAGAGGATCGTTGGATTCCTGATTGTTCATAGCTCTCAACCACAGTTTTCGAAGGGTGTTTCCATGATTGAGGCGATTTCAAAGCCGCCTGTCTATCGAAATATATGTAGATATTTCTGATAGTAATTACGTCTTTATTTAGCGCTAAAATACCTTCATTAATCACAAAAATTTCAGCTTAGAATATGCTGCAATGATCAGGTAAGGGGGAGAGTATATTGATACCTATAGTATCCGAAAAGGTACCGCTTCCGAAAAAAGTATTTTATTTGAGACTGTTTTTTGCTTCTGAAGTCGTTTATACAAGGTGATGTAAAATCAATCATCTTATCGGAAAACTTATAATTTTTGCAATGGCGTCGTACGTTAATCGTATTTGACATTTGTGAAATTAACATCTGCAGTATACAAACATACAAGAATTGGAATGCGTAAAGGTCAAAATAAAGATTTCCAGCACATAAAATTATTTGTTTTACTCAGTAAACAAAACAATGATTCAAAAAAAATTGTATGAGTAGTTTTGCCACACCTTGTACAAAACTTGTTATCCAGCTACGCGCGACTTAAAGATTCTGTTGAAATTTCAATGCTTTATCTTACACGAAATTTTTTTACATACTTTGGCATTCGTTTGATAATTATTCTTTGTTTAGAAAAACTTTTTTGTTTTGAAATTCGTGGAAGAACGAAAATTTCATACAAGCAATTTTTTTTTTGTGAACCGTGTTATCCCAATTTGTTTAAATAAAATAAAAAAAGAGGTGGGTGTGTACAAATCACGTACATGACTGAAAATATTTGCTTAAACAAACGATACTCATAACTGCTTTTTATAATTACTAAAATTAAATCCTTAGCTGGTTTTTATTTTTTATCATCAACAAAACAAAATAAAAATAAATAAATAATTGGCGCGTACACTTCTATTAGGTATTATTCCGGGCTCCTCCCCATATTCGTGGCGGGCGTATTAATGTTGTTCGCGAATGGAGGGACCTACAGTTTCAAGCCGATTTCGAATGACAGACGGCTTTTTTTATGGCGAGCTTTTTTATGTCGAAAATACACTCGGAGGTTTGCCATTGCCTGCCGAAGGTCGACGGGTATTTGAAAAAAAAATTTTCTATCTTTTTGGTGTTTGATGTACGGAGATTCGAAACTACGCATTTCCAAATGGGAGTCACGCAGTCACGTCCGAAAACAAAGCAAAATTATTGTTAAATAATTATTGACTCAGTTCGTTTTTATTTCGAATATAACCTAATCTCACTCTCGTACTCGAAAACTGGTTTCTTTGAAACTCTACGCAAAAACAAAAAAAAAAAAATACTAGTGCATGTTATTCTTGCCACGTTCCAGGTTATTACCGCCACATTTTAGTTACACCATTTAAATTTAATTGGAAAAATATATGAAGTAACCTTTCCATGTTGTTACAATAGTCTGTACTCAAAATATTTTAGAAATAAATTTTTACGTTCGATATTAATTATAAAACTTTTAAAAGAATTAGTTTAGATGAAATGGTTATTGCTTTTATTATTAATCGCTCACTATTTTACCTTGGCGCCGCCTCCAGTGTGCACTGTACATAATCCGATAAGTATGTGACACCTTCACCGTCAGCCACTGGAGTAGCAAGCCGCTTCTCCTCCTCGACCGAGGCATGCGCCGCACTAGCCTTGGCTAATAACTGACCATGTGCCTTTTCACAGCTTTTTTTCCTACCACCACCATGACGACCAACCTTGCCTTGCTGCATGCTACGTGAGCAATTAAAACTTTCACTTTCCCTTTTAACTGTTAGCTTCTGTTTCTCGAATTTACATACGCATTATGCAAAGCAATGCATTTGTCCTTTAACTACTGTTTTGTATTATTGCGCCGGATAATTGTGCTGGGTAAAGCGAGTAGTATTGTAGTGAAAACTTCTGCCTGCAAACATTTTTTAATTACTAAATTGTGGAATTTTGATTGGTGAAAGTGCAGCAAAATTACGAAGCGTTAAAAGCTGCAACTAGTTTCCGAAGCACACTACTTAGAGTAACTGCCAAATGACTCTGTTTATTTGCACTTTTCCTTTTTGTTCCTTTCGGATTGCCGGATTAACGACTTTTGTGAAACGGTCGAAGTTGTTAATGACACACGACTGACGTGTGGCGACAGTCACTGTCATACGAGTAGCTGCGTTGGCAGCCGGCTAAACAAGATTGTTAAATCGCAACAATAATATGTATGCACGCGTAGATATTTCAATACAAAAGTCGCGATGTCCTTACACACAGTTTGCGAATCCTTCACACAAGGACTTCATATGCTGTTGGATTTTATTACATTTTCATTCAATGCTATTTGTTTTGCTGATTGTTTTCTTACTTTCTTTTGTTTTCGCCAGATGTACGCTTGTATATTTTTGTTTCCATCTTTAGCTATTTTTGCTGTTGTTGCTTTGGCATGAGGTGTATAAGACATACATAAAGTGTTGTTTACTGTGATATGGCATGAAATCTGTTCATAATACAACAACTGGTTAGAGTGACGTATCAAAGCAAAATATGATAGTATTGAATTATAAATATTATAGTTGCCATTTGGTGCTGAGCATGCGAAAGGCGTAACTAATAAAAATACACACGCGCATGTGACAATTTGCATATCAAAATATTTTTATGGATTTATTGTATGTGCGTATGTATGAATTTTTGCTCATAAAAATGCTTGTTTTTTTATTTCCCGTAAAGCATTTTTAACTACTATTTTGCAACATTTAAGAAAATTTCAAGAAATAATACCAAACAAGAAAAAAAATGAGACACATTTTTTTCTATTTTTGATTTTTAACTTTTTTTAAATTTTGGCAGATTTTCGGAGTCCCCATAAAAATCGTTAAAATTAAAAAAAGTAGGCTACTATTTTTCGAGAAATTAAAAGACGTGATTAAATAATTTCGATGCAAAGGGGTACGCAAAATTAGTAACCCTATAGGTAGATTTTGAAATTGTGCAAATGGCGTTGTACGTTAATCACATCGGGCACTAGTGAGCTAGAGCGCTGCAGTATACAAACAGACACTCCTGTTAGGATGTGACGCCAATGAACACAACGGAGAGAGGGTGAGCACCGACTGCAACAGAAGAATTTACTTGAATTTATTATAATGATTGATTGAAATATAAATGATTTATTTATACAATAAGTTGGGTGCATACCAAACTTTGTAATAAGGAATAGACAAGAAGTCCTTGACGTGACCCTATGTAACTAACTGGCTGAAAACCTTGTGTCGGGTTGGAAAGTTTCCTCCGAGCCTTCCTTATCTGACTGATCATTCAGTTTGAACTAGGAGCAGAAGTCACTCATGGAAATCCAAGAAGAAACCCCAGGAACATAGACTGGGACAAGTTTAGAAATGTGCTGGGTATAAATTTACCCAGGATGAGTAAGCGGCTACGGCGACTATAACATATAGTAAGGAAATTAGAAAACCAAAGTTCTGTGAGGAAATCACTTCAACCCCCGTTGCAGCTAGGTCACATAAAGCTATGGCTAAGTAGGAAAAAAGGACTACTTACTCACTAAGTCCTTCAGACCAGGCAGTCTAGCATCTTTTGTATTAAAAGCATTGGAGAGGATTATCGATAATAAATTGAAATCAGATAAAACTTTCTGCGTATATAAGGCAGGAAGGTCTACGAACACTGTGCTGTATCAGCTATGTACGGAGATCCAGAGTGCCTTTGGCTGTGGAAAACAATCCTCTGTGCCTTCCTCGATACCGAGGGAGCCTTTTTTAACATCACAATTATCCAGTGCTACGCTTCAACTGATGGTTCGACTGACTGCAAAAAAGAGGACTTTTATAGCCAATTGAACGCGGTGTGTGGTTCTTTGCCCAGAGGCGATATCATTTTTGCAGGTGACATGCACTGCACAGCAAACGAAATCGACCACATTGCAGTGAGCAGCCGATTTAAGAAATGTTCACTTGATGTGCGAAATAAAAGAGGCGCAGATATACATAGGTCTTGTTCGCGATCACCATCTTGCCATAACAACAGCACGTCTATGCACAAGCATCAATCATCAAAAAAAAGGATCACGCTCCCGGCCGTTGAAATACAATATAGGCGTCTCAAGCTGTCCGCAGTAAGAGCATAATTTTGCAACGAACTGCAAGCAAATCACCGCTTGCTCGCAAGCAGTGCAGATGAACCAGTGGCATCGCAGTGGAGTGCGAAACTTGGAAGAAAAAATGGAAACGAAAGGCCATCAGAGAAAAATTAGAATCGGTGACGGACCGAAGCGGCGACCAAGCTAAACAGCTAGAAGAACGATATCGCCATTTCCAGAAGTCGAATGCTTCGTGCGTCATGATAAGAGGAGCTACATCAACAATCTGGCAGATTAAACTGAAACAGCAGTTAAAACCTGTGATTGTCGTGCGTTATTCAAGATCATAAAGAAAATGGTGAACAAAAGTTTGATCGCACCCCTCCAAATACCTAAACGGAAATTTCTTAATGACGGACTAAGATCAGCTACGCGGTTGGAAAGATCAGTTCTCAGCCGTGCTTAACAATTTTAGAGACTCCTTTAGATAAATATTCCATCGCAAGTTGAACAATAGAAATGAATGCTAGAATCAAAACTACACCAACCGATATGTCGGAAATTGCTGCTGGGATAAAAAAACTTCCCAAAATATCCCAGCTCAGACTTGTAAATCCAATGTAATGCTCTCTGCCGAAACATTGCTCCCACTTATAACATCTGTACAACAATGTAACCTATCTGCAAGAATGGAAAGAAGGAATTATTGTGAAACTGGCAAAAAAAGGTGAATTGAAAGATTGTAGTAACTGGTGAGGCATCTGTGTTCTTCCTGCTGTTGCAAAAACAATTGCGCGCATCATACTTGACCGATTAAAAATTCACCTTGAAGCATTGAATGATTCCTGCCAAGCTGGATTTCGTAGCGATTTTTCCTGTGCAGACCATATCAACACACTCCGTATGGTCATAGAACAATGCACTGAGTATAACTCCAAAGTCCACCTGTTATTCCTCGGCTTTGAAAAATCATTCGATAGGGTAAACAGGGCTGCTTTGCGGAGGAGAAGAGTAAAAGTTCAACTTGTAGCCCTTAAGCGTCAGCCGGGAACAACCCTTATTGATAGAGGCGGTTGTCAGAGCTGCTACACATTGTCGGCATAACGGGTATGTTGCTAGATCTGTGGTGAATGAGACCGCCATTCGATTTTCCATTGGCGGCTACAAGTCGCCCGGACCAGATGGCATATATCCTGCCATGCTGAAGGAAGGAGCAGAGTCCTTCACAGCAGCCTTGAAGAGAATCTTCTCTGCATGCCTGGCACGTGGCCTATATACCACGCTCTTGGAGGGTGGTGAGGGTCGCCTTCATCCCAATGGTTGGAAGAGACGACTACACCAGCCCCAAAAGCTTTAGCCCCATCAGCATAACTTCTTTCATGCTGAAAAGTCTCGAACGACTGGTGGAATTGCGCATACGTCAGAAGTCGCTGAAGGCTCAACCTCTGTCTCTATTTCAGCATGCCTATCAAAGTGGAAAATCCTGCGATTCGGCACTGCGAAACCTTGTTGCTAGGTTTGAGCTGGCCATCGAGAGCAGGGGCTACGTTATGCGCATCTTTTTAGACATAGAGGGGGCCTTTGATAATGCCACTTTTGACAATATGTGTAGTTCTGCTAGTAAGCACAGCGTAGACCGGGTGCTAGTGAATAGGATTCGTTTGATGCTGGCCCAAAGAATCGTCTCGGTACGAGCAGAGGAAGATCTTCTGGGGTTATCTGGGGCTAACAGAGGTTACCCCCGCGGCGGTGTGCTGTGTCCATTGCTCTGGTGTATGGTGATCGGTCCTCTGCTCACCACCTTAAACGACTAGGGAGTCTACACACAAGCATATGCTGATGTTGCTTGCTTGGTAACAGGCCCTTCGCTTATGAACATCTGCAGGAAAGTGCAGAAAACTCTGGAAATGATTGACACTTGGTGCTATGCGAATGGGCTATTGGCAAATCCCACCAAGACTGGTATTGTCCTCTTTACCAAAAGGAGGAAGCTAGATGGACTCGTTCTGCCTAAGCTGCAAGGCAGCAAGCCATCCAAGGAAATTGAATATCTTGAAGTAGTCCTCGATAGTAAGCTCCTCTGAAAATCACATGTTCAAACAAAGAGATCCAAAGCACTGACAGCCTTCTGGCTTTGTTGTAGAAAACAGGTGGAGAACCAGATCTATATGTCGCACCCTAAATACAAAAGGGTCACAACTCAAAATTTTCCACACTCGAGCTTGACTTGTTTACAGTAGCACAGAAAACAAACTATGTGACATATCACGCTGAAATTTGCCATGTAAGCTTATAACAGTTCTATCAAAAAACAAAAAATTTATTTTTGCCATATGTCATCCGCGGACCGTTTTATTGATAACGTCTCATTCATATTTGAGCAGAAGTACATTTTGAGTTGTGACCCTTTTGTATTTAGGGTGCGATGTGTCTGCAGCGGCAGCCAAGCTGCGCTCATGGCCTTAGACGGCCCCCCAACCACTTCAAGGGTAGTCGAGTCCTGTAAATCCAGGCTGTCGGTAGACATAACAGCCTGATGCTAATATGGGTTCCGGGACACGTGGGTTTCGTGGGAAACGAGATCTGTGACTCCTTAGCCAGACTGCGCTCTGAGGCCTACTTTTTTGGCCCGGAGCTCGTTCTGCCACTCCCTTCTACAGTCATCAAAGCCACGATTAGCAAACGGGTTACTCTAACCCACAAGCAAGCTTGGAAGGCTGAGAGAGGCTGCATATGGACAAAACTGATGTTACCTGAAATGTCCGACCGACTGTCGCAGTTCTTCCTGTCACTAAGCAGAGGGGACTGTTGATGGGCCAATTTATATGCGCAAAGCACATAGGAAAGGTAGGCATCTTAGACAGCGCAGTGCTTTGCCCAGCATGTGGAGGGGAGGATAAGACGGCGGACCACTTTCTGTGCGTCTGCCCGGCCTTCGCTCGAATCAGGCTTGAGGTCTTTGGCACTGATGTGTTAAGACCAACTTGGCTCTTTGGCACCACAAGATCTACTCAGATTTCTTCGGAGGTAGAGTAGATTTAAAGAAAATTAAAAAGGGAACCCGAGTGCAGTACAATGGATTTAATTGTGTCTGAGTGCTGCACTTAACATGGAAAGCTATAGCGACGTTTGTAGCCATGTGCTCCATGAAGGCAAATTATCGGAACCCTTTCACGTGCTGACTGGCGTTCGGCAGGGAGCATTCTGCCACAAACCTTTTCCTGCTGGTAATTGAAGACGTGCGTAATGCTTATTTTGCTAACGAAAACCATCAAAGAGCTATTCAGTGGCAGATCAACAACAAATACTTAAACTATTTGGCATATGCTCGCGACATTTGCTCACTTTCGAATAGGATATGTCATCTAAAATTGATGATACAGTCAATGCAGGGAGAGTTACAAATAACGCGACAACATAGAAAAGACAAAAAGCATTTAACCTGAATTGCCCCCCATCACATTCTTTGAAAGTGGGTGCGCAGGTCTTTGAAAGCGTGGATAATTTCTATTACTTGGGATGTATAATCGCCGCAGATGGAGGAAGTGAGTCTGACGTTGAAAGCAGAATTACCAAAGCCAAGGCGGCGTTTGGCGCTTTTACACCACTCTGGCAAAATATCGTTAGATGGAATAATATTTTGATGCATGTTTCTTTTCGAGCAAAGTACAGTCTTCACTTGAATTATCAGAAAGCCCTTGATTACTAGATCAAATACGGTTGCCTTAATAACTATTTTATTCCATAAAAATTATTGCCTCTGCCTTGTGTAAAAACCAAAAAATATATATATACCTTAGATAAGAATGCAGAAATGACCAGAGGCTCTTCTTTGCTGCTGCGTAAAAATTTCTCTATTAGCAGTGTCTGATTAGAAGCAAATATGCCTTTACTTTTATTTAGGGAGAAATCGTTTTTATCAAAATTTGGTTCTTTAAATATTGGCGGCCGCCATAGCCGAATGGGTTGATGCGTGACCACGATTCGGAATTGACAGAGAGAACGTAGGTTCGAATTTCGGTGAAACACCAAAATTAAGTAAAACATTTTTCTAATAGCGGTCACTTCTTGGCAGGCAATGGCAAACCGCCGATCGTATTTCTGCTATGAAAAAGCTCCTCATAAAAATATCTGCCGTTCGGCCTGAAACTGTAGGTCCCTTCATTTGAGAAACAACATCAAGTCGCGTGCCACAAATAGGAGAAAGAGCTTGGCCAAACACCCAAAAGGGGAGTACACGCCAATTATATATATATATATACATATATAAATATCTGCCATATAAAAAAACGGAAATTGAAAGTACGTTACCAGCGAAATTTTAAAAGTCACATCACTTTTTCAACACCCCTCGTACAACTTTAAATCACCGCTTTCTTTCTTTCAAGTTTCGCTCACGCCTAGCGGTGTGTTTACTCACGCTTTCAGTTCTACTTTTATTTGCTTTTCTTGTCATTGAACTTTCACCCGCAATCAATTTGTGTTTGCTTTTGCTGTTTATATTATTGCACGTGGATTCAGTTTCACAACTTGTTGCCATTTTCAATTGTCTCCCTTGATGGAATGCATTATGATTGGAAATACATTCTGCTGTTTGTGAAACTTATAACTCAGAGTAATCTAAACATAACAATGATGATAATATTTTTGCTTCAGCATTTTCATACAGGTAGTTAGAGTGGTAAAAATTTCCTAAGGCAATAATAGTCCGGAGGCAAGCGACAACACCAGGCAACAGTAACACTAAAAGGGCTTGAATTGCTCTTTGCAGTGAGAGTACACATCATCAAAGAAGAGTTTAGGCAGAAAAGCTCAGAAGAGGTATTACTGAAATCACTGCACTACAACCAAACAACGGGACAGTGCCTGGCAAAGAAATTATAGGATATCATTTGCATCATAGATTCATCATACGATCGAATAACTACCATTGCTTTCTTGGCACGGCGGTGGAGCCTTTGAGCATGTCTTCCCAAAGTACGATGCCATATCAAGTAGATGGAAAAAGTTTCTTTTCTCCCCAAGCGTAAAGCTAAAGTACTTACATTTGCTATCTCTGTACACAAGTCTCTACTTTCTAAGCAGTACTGGTTTAAATGAGAAACTGAGATGAATGAATAAATGAATATAAAATACAGCACGACTAAAGCCCAGTTAGTTTAAAGATCTTTTCCACTTCTCTTTTAAGAATGTACTTTTGACCACCTGTACAGTTTGTAACTTCGGTGTCCCTGAAAACATCGAACACGTCATAGGCATCTGTCCAATTGATAAGAATTTTCGTTTAGAGCATTTTGGTGAAAAGACGTTAGATTTATCTAATCGAGGATTTTTCAATAAGAGGTGTTATTTTGATATTCAAAGAAAAATGCTATTTTTTTAATATAAATGATCGGATGTTTATTTCATTATAAAGAGGAAGGTATGCCGTTAATAGTGGAAAATAGCATCAGGCAAATGACCACCATGACCACGCTTACAGGACAATATCCTTCTCATCAAATTTTCCATAACCGAACTGCTTTCCGAACCGAACTCGATAGCCTCACGAATTCCATCTTTGAGGTCTTGGATCGACCCTGGGCTGTTGGCTTGGATCTTCTCTTTCACGTGGCCCCAAAGAAAAAAGTCACAAGGTGTTAAATCACAAGATCTCGGTGGCCAATTGTCATCACCTCTTCGAGAGGTAACACGGTCCGAAAACTTCTCCCTTAAAAGAACAATGGTTTCGTTGCTTGTGTGGCACGTAGCGCCGTCTTGTTGAAAATAAACGTTGTCCAGATCAATACCATCCTCATCCGCCCATAAAAAATCGTTAATCATCACTCGATAGCGATAGATAACACCTGTTATTGGAACACCTTTTATTACAAATATGTTGAATGGATGTGATTATAGATCTTTGTATAAATTTGTATTTTACTGTTTCAAATATAAGGAAATTGTTTTAAATCAATTTTTTACTCTTTTGAGCTTGAATAATAATATTTTTTGCCTACTGAAGTTTTGCATTTTATAACTAAATTTTTGAACCTAAATTCTTTGAAAAGAAGAAAAATGTATACTTATTTTAAATTATTCCGACTGACAACATATCACTGTAACAGTCGTATGATCTACTGGTTATAAGAACTCATTGTATATATGTATATAATATAATTGTCTTTTTAAAATAATAATACGTTCACATATAAGTAGATTATATAATTTTTCGTGCTTAACTCCCAATCCGTAATTAAAAAGCATGATTATCCACACAAAATTTTTCCCTCGAAATCTGAGGTTATAAAACAATCCTAGATTATAAACATACTTTTTTACACACAATCCTGTTTTTTCTGTGTTATCGATAATTATTAAATTAAATTAAACTAAATAAAATGGATGCCGGCAAAGAAAACAGGTTTGTAGACATAATTTCTAATAAAACTTTTTTTGTTAGACATTTTTGACCATGTATTCATATAACAGAAAAACTGGAACTTCAGTAAACGTCGTGGGACAACATCCAGACGCACGCTACAAATAGGAGGAGGAGCTCGGCCGAACACCCAGGCGCCAATTATATATACACATACACATACATAATTGTTTGGCCGAGCTCCTCCTCCTAATTGTGGTGTGGGCCTTGATGTTGTTCCACAAATGGAGGGACCTACAGTTTCAAGCCGATTCCGAACGGCAGATATTTTTATGAGGAGCTTTTTTCATGGCAGAAATACACTCGAGATTTGGCATTGCCTGCCGAGGGGCGACCGCTATTAGAAAAAACTTTTCCTGCATTTTGGTGTTTCACCGAGATTCGAACCAACGTTCTCTCTCTGAAATCCGAATGGTAGTCACGCACCAACCCATTCGGCAACGGCGGAATATCGTTAATAATAAATAAACAAACCAAACCTGCAAAATATTCCACCAAAGCAATTTCTATGAAGAATAACCTTTCAAAGCAGTATTGAGAGCTGATCGTCAGTTTTAGAGGTAATCTGCCATATATGAACGGGTAGATTAGTTTCGCGAATTTATTGATAATTACTGCATCGCACATGCACAACACATAATGTACTTTAAGAACTAACTGTCAATTACAGTTGGCAATCCTAGAAAGGGATGACGGCCGAACGAGGTAGAGAGCGCGAGCTAAGGGATAGTCGGTTGTTGATTTGCATCATTGATAGCGCACGATTGATCCGCTAGTTGAGAGTTCTGCTATTGAGTGTAATCCTACGTTTATTTTAATATTCAAAAGATTTATCTTAATCAGTATCACCATTAAAGTTACGCTTTTCATTATTTCGGCTATTCTGATATAACTAACTAACATCTTTTCCAAGGGGAATTCATGCAGTAGAGTAGCGGATTTTTTTTTCTTGCAATTTGGTATTTTGTTTTTTATTTACATAATGTGTTTTTGTGTAGTGTCCTGCTTCTTTGTTGTTATTTCGTTTGGTTGCCCACATGCTGATTGAAATTTTGGCATTCACAATACCAAATGGCAGAAACAGAATACTTGCAAATGTTATTGTTTTTCTACCGACTTAAATAACTTATATTTGACCATATAATACAGTATAGGAGACTAGCCGAAGCTCCACCCTGTATTTTTCACATTATTAACCCTACTTCTAACCCTTCCATAGATTATGTTAAAAAAATCCTGTTAAAACAGAAATGTCGGGTGGATATCGTATATTTCACTGTTAAAATATATCTATCTTGGGGAGTTTCTTGTCATCGTTGTCTTAGCATCAGCTGTCATTTCGTAGTTTGGCAACTCAATTTTCACTTTACTGTTTTATTTGCATGCGCGAATACAGCGATCTGATTTGTTTGTTGCCATTTGGAAAATGAAATATTAAGACGGCAAGTTGGCCATATGGGAAAACGGGACAAAATGAAAACAGAAATTTTACAGATATTAAGAGACATTTAGTAGATTGAGAGCGGTGAAAGAATCAGGCTTGCCAGGCATTCATTTCTATTGACAATAAGTAAAAATAATTTTGCAAACGGTCGCATCCTATGCAATGAGAGTTTGCTGAATTTTTGAAATCTTATGCTGACCAAATTAAATTTCTATAGCTATATAAAGTGCAATAGCTACATACATAAATTATAAATTAAAATCGGCCTCTAGTTTACTGGAAGTACGACGATTATCTATTGTACTTTATTTAAATAAATCAACCAAACTTTGGGATCAACTAGTAAACTCTACATTTTTTAAATCTTTTGAATGAATACAAACTCTTTAACGCACGATTATCATACTTTAAGATATACACTTTTGAATCTGTCAATCAAAGCTCCCGCTCAAGCACGTCCATTGTCATCTCATACATGTCTTTTGACACTCGCTGACGGAAATTGTAATGGCGGTACGACTACAATAAACATTAAAGAATTTTCTGCGCGGGGGTAGTTAACACTGAAGCGTTGAAAGAGTAACAGCCCTAGAGGGCACTTGTTGCATTAGCTGCAATAGATTGCTATATGTAACATTTAATAGCATACTTCATGGCGTTGAACACCGCTGCGTGATACATGGCATGCACAAGGTAGTTAAAAGTTGAGCTTTTTTATTCAGGATTTACAGTAAATACTTTTATGCTCATGTGTTGGGCTTAAGGATACAGTCTGATATACAAATAAACATACACATACAAGAGTAAGGATGCTGGTTTGAAACCACAGAATGCTTGAATGCCGGAAAGAGGTGATGCTCGCTTGCTTGTGCAATTATGTGATTTTTAAAGAATTTGCTTTCTTTCTGAATTCAGCCAAAGTGTATATGTACATATGTACATCGATGATTGTGGCAAGCTTTAGAGTTCCATTTTGCGCGAACTGGTTTTAGATGTCGGATAATTTGTAAGTCCCTCGCAAAACTGTTTTGAAGGTGCAAACGTTGGCCGTTGAAAAAGTGAAATAGTAATTTCGGTCAAACCTTAACCAAAAAATGTTTCCATAAACGTCTGCCGAATAGATGTCTGCTTGTGATTGGTGTTTGTTTGGTTTATAATTTTAGACCACTTCCCAGAAATAAAATTATTTTAGAAGATTTAAGAATAAGGAGGAAAGTTGGTGTTAGCATCGTGTGCTGCCATCTATCAAACGACGGCTAAACAAGTTTCAGACTAATTTATAGGTTAGTTTGGATTTGGCAGCTATTCGAGTAAGATGGAAAAAGTGCAGTATCGTTCGGTAATTCGCTTTTTCTTTTTGGATGGGGAAAAATGAGAGCAGAACGCTTCGCCATCTATGACCACTGTTAGATATTGGTTCAACGAATTTAAACCTGGGCGATCATCCGTTTTTGATGAGAAGCTGATGCTGCTGTTAACTTCGAAGGAGTGTTTGGAGCAATTTAACCGAAATGCGAAGGAATTTTAGCGTCGAGTTGTCACCGTTGATGAAACCTGGATTCATCATTACACACCAGAAACTAAGCAACAATCAATGGCTTTCTCCCGTTGAATCTACCCCAAAGAAGGCGAAGACAGTCCCATCGGCTGGAAATGCCATGGGGAGAATTTTTTGGGATGCGAACGGCATCATCCTCATGGATTTTTTAGAAAAAGGAAGAACGATCAATGGACAATACTACAGTGAGTTATTGGACCGCTTTCACAAAAAATTGATGGAGACACGATAAAGCATCATGGAATTGTGTTACGAATTTCTGCCGCATCCTCCATATTCACCCGAGCTGGCTCCCTGCGACTTTTTCTTGTTTCCTAACATGAAGAAAAAAATTTAGTTCAAACAACGAGTCATCGCCGAGACAGAGGCGTATTTTGGAGAGTTGACAAATGCTATTTTCTGGAGGGGTTAAAAAATGGCTGGAGCGTTGGGAGAAGTGTAGTGGAGACTATGTTGAAAAATAAAATTTTTCTTTTTGAAAAAATGGTGTTTTCATTTTGAGCACGGGTGTTTATTGAACCCACTTCGTAAAATAAGGTATTACCTATTCTTATTCCTAAATAATAAGCTTCAAGCTTTGCTTATATTTCAAAAATTTCCAAAAACATGTGCATATAGTGTCTTTCAAGCGTAAGACTTTACTTCTGGAGCCAATTTAATATTTTTTGGGTGAAGGCTAATACTATGAGGGTTGTTTGAAGAGTCCCTGCAAGGTCAGAGAGATGGCACTATTGGCACGTATCGAGGTTATGTTTAGTTAGTAACATCTCTTGCAAGAATACATACCAAGTTTCAGCCATATCGTTCTATTTCTTTGTGTTTGGCTTTCGATTGAATCAAGGAAGTCGAGTGATTTTCAAAAAAGTTCTTTTCAATCACGACAACGCACCAGCTCATCAGTTGTGGTCGCAAAATTAATGGAAATAGAGTTCCAACTCGCTTCCCTCCTATTCTCCAAACTTGGATCTCTCTGATCCCACGTTCAACTATTTGCTTCTCTATTTGAAGAAATGGCTGGCGCGAAAATTATTTTATTAAAACGAGAAGGTGATTGCGAAATGAACGGCTCCTTTTCAAATTTAGAGATATCCTATTATTCGGAGGGGATCTACAAACTAAACCAGCATTGGAAGAAGAGTATAGGTTTAAAAGAAGACAATGTCGAAAAATAAAAAAAGGTTTACCCCAAGCAATAAAGAAGTCTTTATTTTTGCACGAACTGTTCAAACGACTCTCGTATGCATATGGAAAATCGCCTCAATGTGGAGTAGGAGATTGAATAATCTAAATACAAGTTGCAGGAAACCTCATTTGAAAGTTATGATATCGATGCGTTTCTTTTATAGAAATATTTGACTATACATCAAAAATTTGCTTACTGACCATTTCAATCTTGGCTGTGTAGCCTCGAACTTAAGGTATTCTTAAACAAAAATTTATGAACATTTTAAGGTTTTCAGTTGTTTCAGGATATTTATGCGCAACTTATAAATTTTTTAAGTAATCAGGTACAAATTTATGTTACCCGAACCCAATGCTGTAAAAAATTGAGGCTACAGAAAACGTTCAAAAGACGCACTTTCTAATGCTAAGTGCTTAAAAACTGTGAAAACAACTGGCTCCAAGGACTAAAAGCTATTTCTATAAAAAGTTTTTTAACATATCTGTCTTCGCATTTATTTAAATTATGTAGTTTTTTTTAAATAGGTTTGAAAACGGAAAATGTATAAATTAGATTCAACTTGCTCTCAGACGTTGCAACCGTTCATACAATAATGAGCTTGGATCAAAATATTTGGACTTTGATTCCGCTAGTTGAACAACTTCAATCAATTTAGCTTCAGACTGCATTTTTTGGCAGTTGATCCAGCCAGTTTAAAGATAAGTTGAATGGTACTCGTATAGGCTTTGCAAAATGTTAGTTGGGTTATTTGAACGTACTCAAAGAAAATTACCCAACAAAAGCTTTCTACTGGTACATATGTATGTATGCATGTATGCGAACAAAACCTTAGTCAAAAGCTTTTGTTTATTTCTAACACTTATAATATGTTCACATATGCATTAATCACCTATAAATCCACCAAATTAATCTAACCGTTCACACATGGCAGATTAGCTGGAAAATTGACAATCAGCTGTCAATACTGCTTTGTGAGGTTTTTCTTCATAGAAATTATTTTGGTAGAATATTTCGGTGTTTTTGGTTTCTTTAATTATTATTAATGACATGAAGAAAATACAAGGAGAAGGAAAAGCTAATTTAAGGGGTAACACCACTGTACACGTGTAAAATAAACACGATTTTTAAAGAATTTTTTTTGTATAGAAGGAAAGGGAAAACAATCACTCTGATTTGGGAAGTTATTACTTATATACTAAAATACAAAACTACAAAGTTTGATCGAAAAATTTTACAAAATGGCGGCATTGGAGACATTTTTGTAATGTGGTTTCTCTTGAAGGAGCTCCGCGGCACGCAACACAGAGGGTACAAATTTTAATCTGGAAGAAAGAAACATTTTTTTTTAAATCTAGATAAGAATAGCTAGGGGATTTAAAAAATATTTATTTTTGTGGAATTAGCAAGCATTTGAAGGAAAAAACTCTATTTTGGACTAAAAAAACGGCACTTAAATAATTATAACAATCGTTTAAATTAATCTATCGAAAATCCCCTAAGCTCTTCTCTTAAGAAGGTTATTATACAGACGTAGTGAAAAACCTGATTAAAAATATTTAAAATTATTTGAGTTATGCTGCGTGCCAATTTCAGAAAACGTGTTTTGAGCAAAACGCGTTTAAAGTTTGGAAATTTGGAGAAGTCGTTAGGTAGCAGTCACTAACGCTTGGTTAAAAGCTTAAAATATTTATGAAATAAACTTCGGTAACGTATAAAACTTTTTGTTCTGTATTTTAAAAGGTTCAAAGAATTTTTTAAGCTTATAAAAAAAATCAATTTTTTGAAATTTCTACAGTGGTGTTACCCCTTAATTGCGCAATTGACTGCTAATAAAAAACAGTTGGAGGAAATCCGTATGCGACGTTTACTGAGGTTGCAAAAAAGTATGGCAGCAATACGCATTCGAAATTCGATATTACATTTTATAGTAAATAATAAGAGGACAAAACGTTTATGGACACACGCTTTTTCTGTAAAATGAATCCCTAATTAATAATATTGAACAAAAATGTTATTAGAATTATGTTTAAAGATCTGTTTGCTTGCCGGCATCCATTTCATTTAGTTTTTATTTTGATATTTCTCCTTACATTCGTAATAATAATTATCGATAACACAGAAAACACAGGGTTGTATGTGAATAAGTATCGTTTTATCTGGGATTATTTTATAATCAGGACTATTTTATAATCTCAGATTTTGGGAGAGAATATGTATATGAACGTATTATTAGAAACTTGCCCAACCGCTAACACACAAATTTTGATAAAAGCTTTTAAAACTAAGTCTTTTTAAACTAATTTAAATTTACGATTTGCACGCGATGCAAATATAACGTATGTATGTGTGAGTGTACTCATAAATCATATTCTGACTCGTTTGTTGTGTGGAAAACCAGTAAATCAGTGAGTTACACTCAAAAAGTGTTCATTTGTTGGAGCTTTAATGGCAAATAACTTTTATTTGCGTGCTTTTTCCGAACGATTTTATCCGCGTGCTTTTATCCGAAGGCTTTTCGTATATGAATAAATATGGTAGGAGGCTTAGCTTTAAGCAGCTTGCCATAAAAAGCGATTTATAATATAAAAATTCTGTTTGAAGCAAATGTATGTATATATACATATGATCATTAAAATATTTAGTTACGCTGCCTTTAACAATCGATTTCCGAGAGACGCTCGGAAAAATTGAAACATGCCATAGAAATTTGGTTTTTTTCAAATTTAAATTTTACGAACTTAAAAGCTCCGTTACATTAAGTTGCGTTACTGGTTGCAAAGATTCGATTATTTTCATAAAGTGTGAGTTTGCGCGGCCACTAAAATAAGTCTTTGCGGATAGCTCTTGCAATTTAACTAATTAAATGAGAAATAGTGAATATATCGTAAGTACGGAATTCGATAGTTATTTAATAACTAATAATTAATATGAATTTCTTTATTGAACAGTTGAGAAGCGGAGGCTTGTTGACATTCTTCGAAAACAAAAAAATCGTAAAAATGTATCGCTGAGTCAATTGGACAGTCCAAAATGTTTGTTCGAAACGGCCTTAAGGTCGTCTACAGAACGCCGTGGTGGCAAAAATAAAACTGCTTGCACTACTGATAATTTAATTGTGACTCTTGCAAGAAGAGATCCCTTTAAGTCATCAAAGACCATTGCAGCTGAAAATAACAATATACATAGTATCAGTGGGAACTATACGGCGTTGACTGTATAAAAATAACCTACCAGGCGGAATAGCTTGTAAAGATCCTCGGTTGAAACAAGAAAATTTAAGGAAGAGGAAAAGTTTTGCTTACGTGCGAACCAGAGGTTATGCAGAAATGGTTTAACATACTTTGGAGCGATGAAACAAAAATAAATTTATTTGGAAATGAAGCTTAAAGCTAAAGGACTAGAGTTCTCGTCGCAGTCTATAAAGAAAAACAAAAATCAAAAACAGCAAAGCACGGTGGCGGCAACATAATGAGTTGGGAATGCTTTCCTTTAAATGGAGTAGGACCTATCCCCTTCATAACCTGTAAAATGAGCTAATTTGCTTACAAGAACTTACTTCATTTGCCAATTAAATTGAAGTTGGGAGGAAGTGCCAACAAAATGTCAAGATGTTGCTTATTGCCAAAACTAAATTGGAATCTCCAAAAACCTGAGAAGTATCAAGAAAACTTAAATACAAATATAGGAGATATAAGTAGACTAAAAGAAGTTAAAATTCAAGATCTCCAAGAAGCTGTTCTATTGCTCATCGTCGATAAGGAGTCGAAGGAAATCAAAAAGTTTGCCAATAATTGTGTGTTTTAACAGAGAATGTAAAGAAGAGAGAAATTTTGTCGCTTCAAAGCTTAAGTGCGCTTAGAGAAAGCTATAATGAAAAAAATAAATTTGTATACCTTAAAGCAAAAAAAGATAGCGCCAGCTAATGGAAATTTGTTAAGAAGATAAAGGGGAAGTTTCTAAGTGTCGCATGAATTTAAGATTTATTTTGAAAATCTGCTGCGCTACTGCTAATGACAAAGAAATTTTCTATGCACATAACTTCCACGCTGACGATCTGCTTGAGGAAGTTTTTTCACCAGGCGAAGTTAGATCTGTGCTAAACAAAGTCAAAGCAAAGCTCCAGGGATTGATAGAATTCCTTACAAGTTCTCAAAAAAATGCTCTTGATAATTTTATTACGGTTATGGCAAGTGCTTACCCGAATCTTTATGAAAAATGCAAAGTAGACGAGGCTTTTAGAACTAGTGTAGTTTTTCCTCTCCTCCAAGAGGGAGGTCCCGCCTAATCTCTTGGACTGAAACAAACATTCTAAACGAGTATCAAACTGGCTTCAGAAAACAGTACTCCACAGTCGGCAATATATTTCATTTAAAATTAAAAGTAAAGAAAATGGTTTACGTGTATTTTGTTGACTTCAAAACGGCGTTTGATAGAGTATCAGTAAACGCCTTGATATAAATATAAGGTTGTCAAAAAAGTCTTGCGGTATTTCCGCAAGCTTGTCTTTGCAAGCGCGTAGTTCTAGTTGTATTCGTCGCATCGGTTCACGCTAGAGCTTTTTGGAAAGCTCTTTTCACGTGCTAACACGTGTTTGATTAATTGTTGTTTGCTTTTAGTCGTTCGTGAGTTATAGCGTCGCAAACATGGAGCAAAATAAAGAGAAAATACGGCATATTTTACAGTACTACTACGATAAAGGCAAAAATGCATCTCATGCTGCCAATAAAATTTGTGCAGTTTATGGACCCGATACAGTTTCCATTTCCACCGCACAACGATGGTTTCAACGTTTTCGTTCTGGTGCAGAGGTGATCGAAGATGCGCCACGGTCCGGAAGGCCTGTCGTCGAAAATTGCGATAAAATCGCTGAATTGATCGAAAGAGACCGGCATAGTAGCAGCCGTAGCATCGGCCAAGAGCTGGGCATGAGTCATCAAACCGTTATAAACCATTTGAAGAAGCTTGGATTCAAAAAGAAGCTCGATGTATGGGTGCCACACGACTTGACGCAAAAAAACATTTTTGCCCGTATGGATGCATGCGAATTGCTTCTGAATCGCAACAAAGTCGACCCGTTTTTGAAGCGGATGGTGACTGGCGATGAAAAGTGGGTCACTTACGACAACGTGAAGCGCAAACGGTCGTGGTCGAAAAGCGGTGAAGCTGCCCAGACGGTGGCCAAGCGTGGATTGACGGCCAGGAAGGTTCTTCTGTGTGTTTGGTGGGATTGGCAGAGAATCATCCACTATGAGCTGCTCCCCTATAGCCAAACGCTCAATTCGAACCTGTACTGCCAACAACTGGACCGCTTGAGTGCAGCACTCATGCAGAAGAGGCCATCTTTGATCAACAGAGGCCGAATTGTCTTCCATCAGGACAACGCCAGGCCACACACATCTTTGGTGACGCGCCAGAAGCTCCGGGAGCTCGGATAGGAGGTTCTTTTGCATCCACCGTATAGTCCGGATCTCGCACCAAGTGATTACCACCTATTTCTGTCCATGGCGAACGAGCTTGGTAGTCGGAAGTTGTCCACAAGAGAGTCCTGTGAAAATTGGCTCTCCGAGTTTTTTGACAATAGGGAAGCGAGCTTCTATAAGAGGGGCATTATGAAGTTGGCATTTATATAAGCGGTACCATATTGACCTTGCAATGAAACTAATGAAGTTCATAGAGAAAATAGACAGCGATACAAGGACAGTAGCATGGAATGGGCCAGAAATTTCAGATACGTTCAAAATAAACTCAGGTGTCAAATAGGAATGCTTATTGTCGCCAATACTATTTGTGCTTTACACAAATGACTTACATGAAAGCTTAGAAGGAGGATTCAACATAATAGGGCACGATATTAAACATTTTAATGTATGCGGATGATATCATCTTTCACCCAGTGGATCACCCAGGCAAACTACAAGAGATGATTAATAACTTTCAAAGGTACAGCAACGTATGGAATCTTGAAGTAAACCGTTTAAAGTCACAAGTAAAACTTTTTCTTGCAGTTTGTCATTTAATACAGTCATTCGCAGGACAGATGTGGGATTTTGGTTGGTTTGAAGAAGTTGATATACCGCAAGAGTATTTTATAAAGCGAATTCTGAAGCTACCATCTACAAAAATACTTTTTTTGGAAACTGGAATGCAAGAAAACCATTTCACTTTAGAACTGTTCTCTAAGTATATGCACAGAATTCGGTTTATATATTCAGAAAATCAGCTGCGACATTATCTGTCAAAAATTGTTATAAAGAAAGAAGTATTCTGGATTAGAATTTAAAGATATTATAAGGTGAAGTCCAAAATAAATAACACAACTAAAATAGGAACGACTGGAGCTTTGTTCTGAAAACTTCGAATTTTATTTATTCAAAATAGTCCCCTCTGGCCTCGATACACTATTTTGCATGATCTAAAAGCTTGTCGAAACAGTGTTTTAGGTCATTGACCGGAATATCTTGCAGGATATTGGTACAAGACTTTTGGATGGCCTCTACGGACGCAAAACGTTTTCCTTTCATGGCCAAATGCAATTTTCCGAATAGGTAGAAGTCACAGGGAGTCATATCAGGCGAATACGGTAAGTGATTGATGATTAAAATGCGATTATAGTAAAAAAATAAGTAACAAGAGTGGATCGATGAGATGGTGCATTATCATGCAATAAGCTTCCAGCTTCCTCCTTCACGGTATTCAGGCCGAATTCGACGAATACGATGCAATAAACGCTTCAAAAAGCCAAGATAGAAAATTGCATTGGTGGTTTGGCTTGTTGGCACGAACTCCTTGTGGACAATTACCTTGGAACCGTAAAAACAAATAAGCATCGACTGGATTTTCGACTTCTCCAAGCGGGATTTTTTAAGTGGTGGCTTGTCTGGGGCCTTCCATTCGGCACTTTGATATTTATTTTCAGGTTCATGTTAGAAACGCCACGTTGTAAAGAAAGTTCTCGTCTTTTCTCGGCTCTTTAATGAGGTCTTTCGAATGTTGAATTCTGAGCAATTTTTGGTCCTCAGTTAACTTTTCCGAAATGAAACGTCCACAGCCTTTCGTAAGCCCAAATGATCAGTTACAATGCGATAAATTGATGTTCTGGAGATATTCAACTAAGATTCCATGAATTTCGTCGATGATTTCGGTTCATTTTTCATAAATTTACGAACAATTCCGATGGAGTTTTCGATTACTACTGATTTTGGGCGACCGGTATGTCCATTGTCATTTATGTCCTCACAACCATCTCTGAAACGAGTAAAACACTCATGAACTCCGGCAGGAGATGGACAATTATCGCCATACACTTTTTTCATTAATTCCATTAGTTCGGTAAACGTTTTACCGATTTTAAAACAAAATTTCATATTAGCTCTTTGTTCGAAACTCACTTTTGTATCGATGACACAAACATACTGATACTCCTGACGCAATAACTTCGCTTCCACTGAACCGAATATCACCAGATTTTCATTGGAAGTCAACGCACTAACTCATTATAAATATGGCGCCGCCAAAAAAATTTTTATGACGCCAGTCTGGTTTATTTTGGAGTTCACCTTGCATTTAGTAAAGACGATGTCATCTGGCGAATGTTCAACAAGCAATCAGAAAGCTGGTAAGGGTGAATGTGTGTAAGTACATATAAAAAGCCTTAAGTACTAGTAGGATAAGTAAGGAATCATACTGGTCATAATATCTGGAATAAGTAATTATTAAAATTTTGTATATTTTACTTTTATTTGTAATAAATACTACTTCCTACTATTTGCCACTTTGGTAGCTTTTTACACAAGATAATGAGCCGAAACCCTTCTTAATGTTAGTACGTGAGTGGTTTTTACAAAATAATATTAAAATTATGGATTGGTCAAGTTAGTCACCCGATCTAAGCCCCATTGAAAAGCTTTGGCGAAATTTAAAGGAGCGAATTGGGAAGGATGCATATAAAAATAAGGATTTATGACAAGAAATCAAAGAACTAAGATGAAGAACTTTTATGCCGCCTCCGAACTGTAAATGTTTTTCATGAGGAGCCTTTTCATAGCAGGAAAATATCCGGGAGTTTGGCATTGCCTGTCGTGGGAATCTATTCAGCTACGGCGGCCGCCGCATAAAAAGTGTCCCTAAAATATGGTTCACGCTCTGCCTTTTCGAACACTATCTTTTTCTTGCATTAAGAAACTGTAACGTCCAGACATTCAGCAACTCAACACAAAGAAACCTCCAATTAAGAAGATGTGAATAAATACAAATAAATTGAGTTTTTTCCATACTTGCACTGCACCAAATCGGTGTATTCCGTCTGTGATAGCGCATACTCCGGACTCGGCGCCAAAGATTTCGTACGGCGCTGCCGCTGCTTGCCGCTTTTGCTGCGCTCACTATGCCCGTTCTTCCTCCCTTTAGCGCGTTTATTACGATTTCGTTTTTGTTTGTCACTGCTCGAGCTACTTTGCTGATCACGACGCATAGATGTAACGCCATTGCCAATTGCGTATTCCACATCACCAACGTTATCCGTATGCCCTTTGCTACGACCGCTTCCACTACCACCGCCGCCGCCACTGCCACTGCCTCCAGCATTGCCATTGCTCTCTTCCTTATTAGCGGCGGCAGCTTTCTCAGCATAACTGTCGCGGCGCCATGATGGTGTTAGAGTACGTATAATATTTTCGGTATCACTGTAGCCCTCGTAGTGATAGCGTTTGCGTAAATTCACACCGGAAAGAAATTCGAGTGTCTGCCAGACGTTCATTGTGTTCGACTCGAAAAAGTGCTCATCGTCTACTGACCACTGACTATGGTGCGCGATTCGATTTGCCAACATCATTGTGACGGTGGTGCAATTGTTTCCGTTGGTGGAACGTTGCAAAGGTGGCGGCGGGCTTCCAGTGAGTGATAAGTTTTGCGAAGAAAGGCGCCTGTTGACAGGTGTGTAAGGCATTTTGGCGTTAGCACAGCGGAGGGTGGCACAACGCGCACTCGAACGTAAAAGCACAAATTTCTATTTTCCTAAAAATAATTGTGTGTACTGCAAGTTGGTTGCACGTTGCGATTGCTCACTTTGTTTTTTGTTTTTGTTTTTTTTTGTTTTACATCGTTTATTTATATTTATTTTGATTGGCACTACCAAGCAAATTTAATTTCAATCCCATTTTAAATGTAACTTTGCAATCGTACTTGGCAAAAACCAAAACAAGAAAAAGAAACTTTGCCTTGCACTGAATTTGTGTGTTTCACACTCTACAACTACTCATATGCCATGTGATGCATGGGCACGGCTGCACTATTGTGCGCCACGTTGCACCAAATGTGTGACAGCCTCAAGTTGCTTGCTTGCACTTTTCACTTTGCGCTGTTGTTGGCCCTAACAACTTGCTGGCGCACATCCACTTTTGAAACTGTTGCCGTTTTGATCGTTTTGACACCTTGACAGCAACACTTTGACACACTTCCCCACAGCCACTTTGTTCGCTGTTTACACCTTATTACCAACCCCTGGTAACTACCAAGAGAACCTTTAGCGGGCGCTACGCAACAGTTAACAGTTGCGTGGCAGCAGAAAGTAATGTGCGTGCACTCAATGTAAACTGTAAAGTTGTGTGTTTGTCACAGATTTCCATAAAAGCATAAGCACCCACCAACCCTTGGTAAAAGGCCATTAACACCCTTTGTAAATATTAAACGTATGCAAGTATGGGTATATTGTTAAGATGTACATATTGATAGATTAATGGATTTGGCAATATTAGGTGCGCAATTAAGTTTACGTTTTTTATAGAAAAAATATCAAATTCGGTGCAAAAATAAAAACCTTTAGAAACACCTGCGCGGGATATCACCTTGATCAAAAAGTTCCCGGGATATATTCCGACAATTCAAAACTGAAGTTTATTTCTCAAAAGAGATATTATCGTCTTCAAAGTATTCCCCATCAACTGCAACGCACTTATGTCAGCGTTTGATTCAGTTCTCGAAAAATTTCTGGAACTCAATTTTTGGTATAGCGACAGAGCAGTCTACGATTTCTCCATTACTTCCTTTCGGCTGTAAAACGCGTTCTCCCTACTGGTTTTTTTGACTCGATCAAACAGAAAAAACCTAGAGAACCATATCAGCTAATTTCGATGGCTGTTGGATAGTATTCGCTTCGTTCTTGGTCAAAAATTCATGGAATATGATGGCACTGTGTGACGATTTGTTATCATGGTGCAAGTTATTTTCACACAAAACCAAATTGCTTTATGTAAACGTTCCATAACGCCCAAATAGTAGTCCTCATTAACTGTCTGATTTTCTGGCAAGAATTCGTGGTGTACAAAACTGTTGTAACCCATAAAATCCCTGAGCATCGTTTTCTTTTTGAACTGAAAAAGACGTGTTTTTTTTTTTGGATTTGGTGCATTGGAAGCTCTCACTCACACGCCTGACGTCTGAATTGCATGTCGTACTTATAAGCGGCCGCCGTAGCCGAATGGGTTGGTGCGTGATTACCATTCGGAATTCACAGAGAGGTCGTTGGTTTGAATCTCGGTGAAAGCAAAATTAATAAAAACATTTTTATAATAGTGGTCGCTCCTCGGCGTTCGGAGTCGGCTTGAAACTGTAGGTCCCTCCATTTGTGGAACAACATCAAGACGCACACCACAAATAGGAGGAAGAGCTCGGCCAAACACCTAACAGAAGTGTACGCGCCAATTATTTATTTATTTATTTATTTTTACTTATAAATCCACGTCTCGTCTCCGGTAATGATGCGTTTGATGAATGTTGGGTCGGATTCAGACTTAGAAATCAAGATTTTGGTATTCAGGTCCTTTGAGACTAATTTTGCAGCAATTTTTGGTTTGCATCGTACGAAAATCATTAATTTCAATATCCTAAATGTATCTATAAACAATGTTTAAGTCCTCTGCCAGCTCTCCAGATCTCTAATATTTAATTTGGGGTTATTGATCAAATTTTCTTTCACTTTATTGATGTTTTCATCATTTTTTGCTGTCGAAGGTCTGCGACTACGTTCGTCATCCTCGATGGTCTTACGATATCTTCTAAAGCGTTAATGCCACTCGTAAACGGTTATTTTCTTTGGTGTTTTATTAGCGAAAAAGCTTCACAACATTTCTAATGTTTTTGCACCATTAAATCCATTTTTAACGCAAAATTTAATACATCAAAAATATGGTGCAGAGGTAGATTTATTCAAAGGGAAGTAGCTCTTACAAATGGTAAGCATTGGCGATACAATTTTGATAGGAATGTTATGCATAGATGTGGCAACCTAAAAAAAAACCCGAATTCAAAGCAGTTGACTTAGAACGTCACCAAACGGTTGTTCCGGGAACTTTTTAATCAAACTGGTATAGTGCATTTATAATTCCGATTGAAAAACAATGCCGATTTTTTCTAAATGGAGAGTGATGTACTCTAAGGTATATACGCCGCTAGGGCAATTATGAGTCAAACCCGTAGACTTAGTTGTGCACTTAGTATGCCTTAGTCAAAGTCCAATCGGCTAATGAAATTTCTGTTTAATACAAGCGGCCGCCGTAGGCGAATGAGTTGGTGCGTGATTACCATTCGAATTCACAGATAGAACGTTGGTTCGACTCTCAGTGAAACCAAAATTAATAAAAACATTTTTCTAATAGCGGTCGCCCCTCGCCAGGCAATGGCAAATCTCCGAGTGTATTTCTGCCATGAAAAGCTCCTCATAAAAAATATTTGCCGTTCGGAGTCGGTTTGAAACTGTAGGTCCCTCCATTTGTGGAACAACATCAAGACGCACACCACAAATAGGAGGAGGAGCTCGGCCAAACACCCAAAAAGGGTGTACGCGCCAATTATATATATATATATACAAGTGAAATAAAAAAATACAAAATTTAAAAATGCCAAGATGGCCGTAAGTGGCTTCTGCAGAACTACGAAAGGTCCAAACTAGTGACCAGAAGAATTAAAGGACTTGACAGTTCAGTCCCTAAATGCAGTTATGAAATACCAGGTTTATAAGGTTTAACTTTACCTACAGCTAATCCAAGTAAAATAGTTTCTCGCCTAATCTGATTTAATTTAAAAAAAATTATCGCGCCGGGCTTGTTGTGGACACGTAAATCAGCACGAGTCCAACCAACAGGTAAAAAAATTAGATTCAGATTTAAAAAAAGTAAAGAAAGTTAAGGTTTTTGTGATTTGTTTGCCAGAATCAGTGAAAGTTAATGAAAATTTTTCAGGGCTTGTGAGCTTTCAGTACATTTCCCAATAAGATTATATTCCATTACATGACCCATGGATTCAACATACCAAACTATAAATTAGTAAGTGGCAAGTTGAAGATTTGTTGTTTACTGTTTATTGATTGTTTACCTGAGAATTGACTACGAAAACCTGAAAAGGGCACATTTTAGCAAAAAATACGGTAGAATGGGCCATCGGCTGATTTCTGCTAAAATCACATACATCATACACAGTGGTATCTGTCCAAATATCCTGTATCAGATGTGAGCAGTGATAAAAATTTCGCTAGTCAAATGTTTCGTTCACAAAAAATTAAAAACTTACTTCCAAAGTGAGTGTTTTTGTTCAAAGGTGCGTTTGTTGAAAAGAAGCTATGAAAGAAGCTCATTTTCATCTTGAATGAAATTTGAAAGGTGAGCCAAGAAGCACCGAGAGATTGGTAACTCCTAAAATACTTAGGCTGAAAGGTCCATTTTATTCAAAGCTGTGAAAAGTGAATGGGTGGATAGTCAAGGAGGAAAGGAGATGAGTAACAGAAAGAAAGAGATGGGATAGAATAGAGACAGAGACAGAGTCAGATAGTCCTGTAAGAATTTTCAAGATTCTTTAGCAAATCTGAATATATCCTCCAGTATGTGAGAACGGATGTTACCCATTCTCATGATTTCGGAACACAAAATTCGTAGCCTTCTCTAGTAAACGCAGGACATTCACAGAGAAAATATTCAGTGCTATCTGCCTTCTCTAAGCAAGTCAGGCAAATCGGGTTCTCAATTATTCCAATGGTGGCCATATGCTGACGCCATGGGTTGTGTCTTTTAATAATATCGACTATCAACCGTATGTCTTTTCTTCCAGGTTTTAGAAGAAAGTTCGACAGTTTTCTGTTCGGGCTTGTCACACAAAACTTTGCAGTTTTAGACTAGACTACCGCTCTTTATGTAAGTTGCGAATATAATTCCTGATCCAATTCATAATTCCTGCAGAACTGATTCCGATTATTGGCTCTGGTCCCTGTCGGTTAACCGTCCGCAGTTGGCCAATTTCATTTCCTTCATTTTCGTATTAGCTGCTATTTTAGCAAACCCGCACATGATAACCAAGTAGCCACGGCACTCTCAATTAGTGAAGGTTTGATATCGATTTTGGGCTGGTAGCATTAAGGACCTTTTTTGTTTTTAAATGCTGAAAAGGTCATTTGGGTTGCGGAGCTATAAATTATTTATTTAAAAAAAAAAAAAAACAAAAAAACAAAAAAACTGCCTTTGGACACTATGCTCGGTATTAGCTTTGTCAGCCGTCTTCGTGACGACTATTGCCCACCTTGAGGCTGCGTATAAAATCAGCATGGCCGATATTCGAAAATCTTTTTATAGCTCAGCTTATAGCTTTTGAATAGCTCAATCGTAGAAGTTTCTGCGAACTAAGGGGGAGGAGACTTCACTTCTTGAGTTGATTTGATCTTGTAAGAGGAGATAATACTTTATAAAATAACATACTTATCTCAACCTAGAAATAAACTCTAATGGAACTTGCTGGTTCTGTAGGGAGGAAAATAAAACTACCAAACATGTGCTGGCATCATGCCCAGTACCGAGTCATACGCGGCATAAACACCTGGGCAAACATATTTTACCAGAGGACGAAATAAAACTCAATAAAATAGGACGCATATTTAAATTTATTGAGGCAGTTGAGGAAGTTGGGCTCAGCAAAATACTCTAAATTCATGAAGGCGGCACAATAGATCTTCAGGTCGCTGCGATAAATTCACTCATAACATAATAATAATAATAATCTTATAATTTTGCAACGGAGTGTACATGAGAAGAAATCGTATACGGGTGCAGGGTTGAGATGCCCTTGACATTTTTAATGCTTGAATAGAATATTATTTAGACCCTATTTAAAAGCACCAGAATTACATTCAAAACAAAAATCGTGCTAAATATGTAAGAAATTACAAAGCAATTTAAAAATTCGTGTACTTATTTCCCACTTTTTATTGCTGACCGAATTCTTTCCATCAGTTTTCAGACAAATCAGAATCGAATTGAAAAAAGTCAATCAAAATTTTAAATAAACAGTGGCGCACAGTAGTCGCAATTTGCGAATTCGGAGCTGCGAGCAGAGAGCGTGGCGTGACTGCACGTGACTTTTAGCTAAATTAACACCCTCGCATAAAAAAAACAGAGTGCCGCCAACAACAACGAGACACACTTCAAGAGCTCGTAAACAGTTGAAAGCGAAAGGAAAAACTTTTGAATGCCTTTGTTGGCGCCTAAGGTGAAAGTATACGAAATGCTGTAAATTGTTTGCACGCTCTTTGTTTTATTTTTATTGCCTTTTGTGTGTTCGGTTTTTTGTTTTTGCTCTTTTTTTTACGAATCTTGAGTGCCGCTGCCGCTAAGTGTACGTACCGACGCGAACCTTGCAACACGTTGTTGCAATATAGCTGAGTAGTATTTAAGTAGACATTTCAGCTGATAGTGGCTTGTGGCATGCGGCAGGCGTCTGGGTGGGGTACGAGTAGTGTGCTATGGCGTGCCGCGGGGCGTGCTAGCTGCTGGATGTGTGTAGGTATGTAAATACTTGCACTTTTATGTGTCGACTCAAAAGTGTGGCAAACAGAATATGGCAGCCGAAATGCCAGCACGTACCAATTGCACCAGTGGGCGTTGTCGGTCACAAGGGGAATACCAGTAACGCTAAACAACCAAACCAAAAAAAAAAGAACGTAAAATGTAGCGACAACTAAAACTGCAAATTGATTTTGGTGGAATTCTGCGCACTTTGCATGCAAGTAGCAAGGAAAAAAGTCGTAAAGTTTATTTTAAAACTTTACATTAAACTTTGATTCGATTTAAAGTTACAGCTTGTAAGCCGTGCTTGCGTGCTTTGATTGGCGTTTAATTATAAGTATAATCTATGCTGTAATAAAACTGTAGCAAGAAAACAACAGTGGGTGATATAGGGAGTAGTGCAGAAGTATTATATATAATGATACCATTTTTAAAAACTGATTCTTCTTTTTCTTATTTTTGGTTCGCGCGTTAACCGCTTAAGTGATTTTGGTCGAATTTAACAAAACGCGCCAACCGTTTCTTTCTCATGCTAACCGGCGTCAGTTGGGCACATAAAGTTAAACCAAGTCCTTCTCCACCTAATATTTCCAATGCAAAGTAGGCCTTGGTCTTTCTCTGCTACTACCAGCTGCTACCGCAACGAATATTTCAAAACCTGAGCGTTTCTATCCATTTGGACAGCGTGACCTAGCCAGCAGAGTCACTGGATTTTTATTCGCTGCATTATGTCTATGTCGCCATGAAGCTCATACAGCTTATTGCGCCTACGATAATCGCCATCGCCAGCGTGCAAAGGCACAAAAATCTTCGCAGAATCTTTCTCTTAAACACACCAAGGGACGCCTCATCAGATCCTGTCGTCTTCCAAGTTTCTGTGCCAAACAATAGAACGCGCATAATGAGATACCTATAAAGCGTTAGTTCTGTTCGTGGAGAGGAACTTTAATACTTGCCTTAGTACAAATTAGCATTTGTTGGCAAGAGAGATTCTATATTGAATTTCAAAGCAGACATTATTATTGGTGTTAATGTAGATTCCTAAATAAACGAAGTTTGTTACTACTTCAAAATCAAAATTCTTATCTAATTTACTGCCTATTCCACAAAAAGGTTGCGCCTAATTCGACGGCCTTTTCACTGGTAGGTAGATAAATTTTCTAATCAGGTCATGAGCTACTGTTTTCTGAAAATATTGTACTACATGTCGCGCTGGAATCGAAATAATTTTAAGAATTCTATTTATGGTACGATTTTCTGTTATTCCATTTAATTTATTGGGGGCTGAAAACAAATAGCTTTCCAAGAAATTTGCTCAGAAAACGGCGAACGGAACAAGATACGAAAAATTGTCTAAACGGCACCATTTTCAAAGAATTGTCATAAAAATTTTAAAATTTTTAACCAGGATTTTTAGGGAACTTCTGGGCATGCAATTTAAGAGTCCGTACAATTTTAGTATAATGAAATGTAAGTTTGAAATCGCTCAAAAATCGCGTTGATTTTTTGAGAATTTTCTTCCATATGATGCACATGTTTGGAAGACGATTAAAAAAAAAATTAATAAATAATTGGCTCGTACACTTCTGTTAGGGATTTGCCGAGCCCTTCCTCCTATTTGTTTTTCCACAAATAGATGAATTTACAGTTTAAGCCGGCTACGAACGGCAAATGGCTTTTTATGGAAAGCTTTTTCTTGGCATAAATACATTTGGAGGTTTGCCACTGCCTGTCGAGAGGCGATCGCTATTAGAAAAAACGGAGATTCGAACCTACGCACTCCCAACTGGTAGTCATGCACTAATGCTTTCCGCTACGGCGGCCGCAAGCAGACTCATAAAAAGAAGACGATTGGTACTCATAAAAAATGTGTAAAATTCTGAAGCAGGATGTTTTCGTAGGTCTGGACATTAAAACTTGATTGAAAATTCTCATATTATATCTTTTTACTCTTCGTGATGTTGAAAAACCAAAAATGGAAGGCTGTTTTTGCCGTCACAAAAAATTTTCTTCATAATAAAAATTTCGCATGAAGATAAGTGCTTCCGTACTGCAATTATAAAATGGGATGCAACATGTCGTTAAAGTTTGTTTTTTGTCAGTAAGGGACGCTCACGGATCGACATCCACGAACACGAATCGGCAGACTATACTCGCAGATTACTGATGGAGCCCTATGAGAGATTCAAAAAGAAAAGACTGATAAGAAAAAAGAATGCCGGGTCAATCAAACCATCAATAAAGGCGAAAAGAGCGTATTTTAGTTTGTCAGCAAATGGTGATTTTAGGTTTGACTTTTATCTGGGAACTGAGATGTGATAAAAAATGCTTTTTTTTGCATGATTTTTTTACTAAATAAAAAATAATACTTTGAGTGATGGAAATCTTTGTTTGGATCTTCACGGGCGAAATTTGTATAAAGATTTGAATCTTCGGACTGAGCGATCAATTTTGCGCCACCTTCTATGAACACCAAGAAATAATCACACAGTGTATCCTCAGATTAAATGAGAATTCAGAAATTTGTTTACTAGTGTAATATCCCATCAGTTATGCGCAGTTGTAACAGACTCGAAGCTGAAAGGGACTACATATATATGCACATATCTGCAGTCGGAAAGGTTCTAGTCGATCTTGTGGAGACAGCTTACTTAGCCAAAATGTGCAGATGTTTTGCAATGTTTTCGCCATCACACAAAGATAGTCAAAACTAAAGATAACAAAAGGCAGTTATTTTCTTTTTCTTGAAGGAGGTTTAAACAAAAATGTTAAGGCGCCGTCACACCCATGGTATGTTGCACACGCTCCCACAATACTAAAGGGTTTTCGAATAAGAGGTGTTATTTCGATGTTCAAAGAATGGTTCGTTGCTTGTGTGGCACGTAGCGCCGTCTTGTTGAAAATAAACCTTGTCCAGATCAATACTATCCAATTTCGGCCATAAAAATCGTTAATCATAAATCGATAGCGCAATCCATTTACCGTAACTGTTGCTTCAACTTCATTTTCGAGAAAGTAAGGTCCAATGACTCCGTCGGACCACAAATCGCACCAAACCGTCAACCAGTGAGGATAGAGAGGCTTTTCAACAATAACTCTTGGAACTTCTGAGCCCCAGATCCGACAAGTTTGCTTGTTGACGAAGCCACCGAGGTGGAAACGGGCGTCATCACCCAAGATGATTTTTCGATTGAATTCCGGAGCATTTTCATGCATTTCAACGACCCAATCAGCAAAGACACGACGTTGTTGTTGATCAGCCGGCTTGAGTTCTTGTGTTACCTGAACTTTATAAGCCTTAAGACCCAAATTTTTATGCAAAATACGCCTAATTCCAAAGAACGACGAGTAATGGACAAACCTGGGTTTTTTTAAACACTTTCGGCTACAACAGCAATATTTTCGGCTGTTCTTGAGCGACGTGCACGGGTTTTATTCATCACATTACTCGTACTAACTTTTCCCAACAGCTCGATTTTTTTCCCCAATTTCTATATTGTGTTCCGACAAGGTGTTTCACGATGACCCAAAAATGTTCGAGTTTAAGAACCGTCTCTGCTAAATTTTCACCATTTTTATAGTGAATTTTAATAATTTCAATGCGTTGTTTAAACATGTGTCGTTCCATTTTTATTAATTGCGTAGTTTCTACTTGTCAAATATCAAAAAGTGACAGCTTCAAAGGTGACATCAGCCGAAATAGCGGGCTATTCAAAATAACACCTGTTATTGAAAACCCTTATAACAATCCTCCGACTTCGGATAAATTCTATCGTGAGACCACAAAAGTATAACATCTTGGTAGAGCCGCGTTTATGTCCGAAGACACAACATGTATCTTGAGTCCAGGTTCCTCTCCTGCTGGCTTATGAAGGCTCGGTCGATAGCCCCAATTACTTACATTGAGTTATAGGTGGTTATGAAGTAAAACAGATATCGGAAAATTTTATTATATATATGTCTTCTGTGCGATGTTGTAGTGAGTGTTTCGCTTAAAAGTCTGTGTTTATCGTCGGTTCGTCATAAATCGTTCACCTTCACTGTTGATGCCCGTTGAACCGTTGCAGTATCGCCTTTCGTTCCCAAACAATATGACGGATTCGCGCCAATATTTTAGCTGCGTACGTTTGGGCTGTCTCCCACTTACTGCTGGTTGCTCACATATCTCGTATCCCCCTGGTTGATGACCCAGGAGAATAGCTCGTTCCCCTCTGAAGCGGTCGCAATGAAAAATCACTGCGCTTTCGTCAGTATTCGAGCAGTTTGGACAGCAAGGGCTGTCTGTCAGCTTAAAACGGTGCAAGTATTTCCGAAAACGGCCATCTCCGCTGAGTAACTGCGAAAGGTAAAAGTCGGTGTCTCCATGTTTTCTTCCCAACTACTCATCAACAACCAGTATGAGTTTGCAGATCCAATGTTCGTTTTGTGACTGATCCCACCGCTGCTGCCAAATCGCTGCTATTGAACATTTTAGATACACAAATTTATCAGCAAAAATCAGACAATATTTTGGAAATTCTTAGTATGCAATGCACAGCAACTTTATTAAATCAGACCTACCACCTGTACTTGATTGTTTTAGAGGTGCATGCAATTTATTAGTGTATATTTTGTGTAATCAATCCGTCACCAAATTAGTGACCCATAATGACTGCGGCAACGAACTAAGACCGACGACCGTCACCCGTAGCCTGCCGTCACCCAACCGCCAGCCAAGTGTGGTTATTGTTTGGCCGGCAGCTGCTTTGATTATGATGCAATTTTCAACAGATTTTACATCATTCTGCAGAGAAAACTTGAATGGCACATGTTCGCATTTTTTGTGGCAGCGACTACGGTACAAAACACCCAATCAGTTAGCCAGGCAGCCTTGGGTGGGGCGCATGCTAAATATAACGCGACTATGAGTAGATTACAAGTCGTACATTGTTGGGTAAAGCGAAAAGCTGTGACGGTAGGAAAGGTGCATAGAATTTACCAAATTTATGTTACAAATTTGCTTCGCAGCCGATAAAGAAAATTCCTTTTTATTTTTTAATATAATATTGTTTTTTTTTTTTGGGTTTTGTTTTTTAAACAGCACAGCGAAGTTCCAGTTACAAGCGTGGAGTAAATTTATTGTTATGTTTAAAATTATTTTATGGAATTTATGCCACCCCGAATGTGGGCGAACCACTTGGCTGGCAAAGAACTGGTTTATTGATAAATGCGGAAAGATATCAATGTAGTAGTAAATATAGTATATGCATATGTATAATGTTGATTTGTTTTTGTTTGTAATGTAGTCAGAATAATGGATGTGATAGGGCAAAACTAACTCTGCTACAATGTTGCGCAGGTTCGATAGGAACTGTAGCTGTAACTTTTTGTTGAGGCAAATTTTCATATCATAAAATATTGTTTGCACTTTATCACAAAATTTTACCAAATACATGCCTTTAAATGCACATACATATACGCAACCAGCATATAATTTATGTTTGGCTCCACTCCATAACTCTGTCGAACAAGAAAACCATTTCGGTTTTTTCTGCTAGCCAATTTAGCTAACGCACGCCAGTCAATGATACCGCATGAAACCAATCACCACATCCGGCCATTAATGGCCCATAAGAAGTTCACTCACGCATTAACCAAACAATAAACTTCCTATGGTATAATGTGTACAGTCATACCCACACATATGACAAACATGAAACCAGGTTGAAGCGGAAAAAATTTGGATATGAAATGTAAATACTCACGCAACTACGACATCGGGATCCTCCCACCAGTTCTTGCTAGAAGGCTCCAAGAGCAGGCTCACATTGCGCCATCCTTTGGGACGTGGCTGAAAAGGAGACGTACGGTGATAGGTACAGAAACTTATTAACTTGGCGTTTGTTTTGTGGCATTTTTTGTGTTGAGTCTGTTGAAAGGATAATTTCACTAAAACTGTCTAAAGGAATAATTCAATTCAAAAAGCCTGCTTCTATACTGATTTATTAAACGAAAAATGTCTTATCCTTTGTAGTTCAGATTTTGTTAGTGTATGTAGATGTGCATGTGCATATGAGTGTGTAGATATGCACCCGAAATTTTTTTTTTGCTTTTGTTGGGGTTTCACTGAACACCAGACGCGCCATTCTCGTCTTCTGATTCGCGTTTAGCTAAGAACGCATACAATAGTAACAAATACAATTGTAACTACTTCATACGGATTTTCACGCCACTAATGCAGACATTAAATGTATGTAATGAACGAACGGAAGCACTTTTTTGTATCGTCGCCGTAAAACACAAATGCTTTGAATTTGTCGTTGTTTTGAGTGGAACGAATTTATAAAAAAAGTAGTAAAAAAATACAAAAATTGCTTTTCTCCCAGTAAAATGTGTTATATCAACAGATGTGACTTGCGACTTTTGTTTTCGAAATAATGACATAATTTTGAAGTGTAAAAATCGGAAATGCTGCCAAGATTGAAATTTTAATACAGTGTGTTGAGAAAGCAAAAAAGTTGTAACTTCAAAAAGAATTTTGCTATGGAACAAATGTTGGGATATATGTTCGTATGTATATGAAATAATTATTTCTCCTTATACATATTATATATATATATACAGGGTTGGCCATATTAAACTGACCCATGTGATTATTAAAAAAATATGGAAAAAGAAACATTTTTTTGTGTTTCATTGTGAAAAACATTTAATTTAGTTCAAGGAGATTCGTTTACATCACTTTTTGAATATGATATCGCGCAAGTGGTCGCCCTTAGCTCGTATAGCGTAATGTGCCCGTTTTTCGGCGTTTTCCATAGTTTTGGCCAGCGTCTCGCCCGATATGGCGGCTATTTCCCGTCGGATATTGGCCTTAAGTGCGCCTAGTGTCTTTGGCTTGTTGACGTAAACCTTAGATTTCAAATAGCCCCAAAGATAAAAGTCCGGTGGCGTCAAATCCGGTGATCGTGGCGGCCAGTCAAAATCGCCGCTTTTTGATATCAAACGGCCAGGGAACAAAGTCTTCAATAAGTTGACGGTGGCTCGTGCTGTGTGTGGTGGTGCGCCATCTTGCTGAAACCAGAAGTGCTCCATACCATTTTCACGAACAATCGGCATCACAAAATCGGTTATCATGGCCCGATAACGCTCTTCATTGACGGTCAATGGTTGGTGTTGACCATTTTCAAAGAAGAACGGCCCAATGACCATATCAGCGATATCTGAAATTACAGTAAAAAGTTATAGGGTTACTCAATGGGTCAGTTTAATATGGCCAACCCTATATATTGGCGCTTTCACCCTTTTGGGTGTTTGATCGAGCTCCTTCTGCTATTTCTGACGCGCGTCTTAATATTTTTGTTAAAATAAAGGGACCTACAGTTTTAAGCCGAATACGAATGGCAGATAGTTTTCTATGAGGACAGAAATACACTCGGAGGCTTGCCATTGCCTGTTAGAAAAAACTCTTTAATAATTTGATGTGTCCTGCCTGGAGATTCGAACTTTGTCCCTTCCGAATGGTAGTTACGCACCAATATATAAATATATAAAAAACTATGAAATTTCTTCGAAAGAGCATCGTTGGAAAGTCTGTGGATCGTGTATGAATCTATAGGCGAATCAAAGGGATCGCATCAATGCCGCTAACGTATTATGTCTACCTTAACTTGTTCAAGTCCCGACTTATGTCTAAAGCTACAAAGCTAACTATGTACAATACCCTTATTCGACCATACGTTAAGATGTATGGATGTGAGATATGGACTCTTAAAATTGCTCTCTGCGCGCTGATTACTAGCATAGAAAGGAAAATTTTACGAAAGAATTGCGGTATAACTCCGAACTAAACGATCTCACTCAGAACGAGACAGCTGTGCGTTTTGTTAAAGCGCAGCGCATAAGATGACTAGGTCATGTTATCCGTACGAGTATGCCTGCTGACTGTGCCGTGAAGAAAGCCATGGAAAGCTAATGGGCGTAAAGGCCAAAAGCAGACCAAGGATCCGATGGATAGACGCAGTGGAATACGATCTCAATGATTTTGCTACTATGCAAAAGCATTGTAAAGGACACTTTGAGGCGCCCTGCGTTGTAATGCTGTGAAAGAAGAAGACGATCCATGTATGAGAAAGCCAATTTGTATCGCCGAAACGGATTTTGAAGCCCAAAATAAACAAGACTGAGCTAAAATAGAAACGGCATGAGCTTTGTTCTGATAACTTCGAGTTCAAAATAGTCCCCTCTGGCCTCGATACACTATGTTGCGTGAAATAGTGTTTCAGGTTATTGACCGGAAAATCCTTTAAGATGTCGGTATAAGCCTGTTGAATGACCTCTACGGACGCCAAACGTTTTCCTTTCATGGCCAAATGCATTTTTCCGAATAGGTAGAAGTCCCAGGGAGCCATATCAGACGAATACGGTAAGTGATTGATGATTAAAATGCGATTATAGTCAAAAACTCTGTCATAAGAGTGGATCGATGAGATTGTGCATTATCATGCAATAAGCATCGGCCTCCTCCTTCGAGGTATTAAGAACGAATTCGACGAATGCGATGCAATAAACGCTTCAAAACGCCAAGATAGAAAATTGTATTGGTGGTTTGGCTAGTTGGTACGAACTCCTTGTAGATGATTACCTTGGAATCGTAAAAACAAATAAGTATCGACTTAATTTTTGACTTCTCCAAATGCGATGTTTTGGTGGCGGCTCGTCTAAGGCCTTCCATTCGGCACTTTGACGTTTAGTTTCAGGTTCATGTTGGAAACACCACGTTTCATCACTAGTTACAATATTGTAAAGGAAGTCTTCGTCTTTTCTCGCCTCTTTAATGAGGTCTTTCGAATGTTGAATTCTGAGCAATTTTTGGTCCTTAGTTAACTTTTGCGGAATGAAACGTGCACAGACCTTTCGTAAGCCCAAATGATCAGTTAGAATGCGATAAATCGATGTTTTCGAGATGGACAATCATCGCCATAAACTTTTTTCATCAATTCAATTGTTTCGGTAAACGTTTTACCGATTTAAAAGAAAATTTTATATTAGCTCTTTGTTCGGAACTCATTTTTGTATCGATGACACAAACATACTGATACTCCTGACGCTATAACTTCGCTTCCACTGAACCGAATATCACCAGGCTTCCGTTGGAAGTCAACGCACTAACTCAGTAAAAAGATGGGGCCATCAAAAACATTTTTATGACGCCAGTCTTGTTTATTTTGGACTTCACCTTGTACTATACGAACAAAAATTTTCATGTACCAAGTATGATGAAGATATGTAGAATATGCAAATGAAGCATTCAAAGTACGAAGGTTCATGAAGATAAGAAGTGTGGGAAACTGAGTTGTTACGTCTTATGGTGCTAGAACTTACTATTCTTTATAGGCGTGGCTTTTAAGTTATCCTATCAATCACTATTAAGTAATATGCACTTATGCGCACATATAATTATAACTGAATATTTACAAAGAATAATTACTTAAGTGCACCGATTTATTTATAACACGATTACTTATTAGCATAACCAGTTGGACGAAGTAATTAAATTAAATCAAACCATGAGAAATTTATTTAATGAAATCGCTTCGAGGCATGAGGATAGGAAACTAAATTTTTAAATTGAATACTTGGGGTAAATGCGGGTGACGGTAGTGAAAGTCTTTCAGGGGATTTTGCATTTTTGGTATTTTTCAATAATAAATTAAGTTTTAACCCAATTGTGTTCCCCATATTTAATTTTGTCTAAAACCAGAGCAATAGTTGTATATTCTTCTTTGACTTTAGTAGAATGTGCAATAGGCAATGAGCCCAATTTGTTCCCATTCTGTAAGAGAACACATTTTAAACTCCGTTTTGATGAACCTATAAATAAACGCCACGCACTAGAAACGTAATTTTGTAATCCAATTGCAGCCATTAAACCAGGTACATTTTTACAAAATACAAAGTCATCTTCTTCAGCAAAATATTCAAGGAAAGTTTGTTCTCTTCTGCGATAGTAAGAAAGTTTAGTTTCTTTTGTGACTAAGTTTCTTTCTTTTAATCCAGACGCCAAAATTTCTGAACCAGTCTTTGACAGTCCCAGATCTCTAATGAGGTTACAATCAAAGTCACTATCGCTATTGTCTGTTTTCGCCTCAAAATGTAAAGGTTCTTCCTGTGAAGCACCAGGTTGAGGTTCAGATGACATCGTAGGGCTCAAAACACGTCTATGTGCCTATCATATGGAACGATATTCCCATTTGCCTCGATTTTTTCGGTTAATTCCAGAAATTTAGATACGAAACTGCTATGATCTGGATTGAATGGTAAAAATCCATACAAAAATAACAGTCGACGTGGTGGTTCACAGGTTCAATCCAGATCATAGCAGTTTCGTATCTAAATTTATTCCTTTTCTTATTCGTCCACAAACGTAGAAACTCAACGCACGTTTTGCATACCTCTTGTGGAATCCAAGGCTTATTTTTCATTTCCATTGGGTGACCGAAGTAATTTTTGTACGCCTCATTTACGAACGATGTCACATTCAAACGGTTTTCTTGAAACATATACTCTCCGCAAATAAAACAAAAACTCGTCTTGACGATGCCATAACAAATAATATTAAGAAAACTTAATATGTGTTTAAATATTCGTCAATTAACACTGAAATATAGTGATTTTTTTGTGATAGCTATAACTCGTAAACAAGAGCTGTTACAAAAAAAATGAGGGTATATTTAGAATCAGCGTTGTCAAATTAGTAAACATCAAGTATCAAAAGTCATTAATCAGACAAAAAGTGCGATTTTGTTTTTTTGTGTTATTATTATCACTTCATTAATGAATCCGATATATCAAAAGTGCTGGAAGAGTTAAAATATTGGCTTAATCACCAAGGTCGTAAATTGAAAAGATGACCTAGAAATTGACTCTATGAAGAGCTTAACTCCAAATACTATTCCTATCATTTGTCTACGACTAGCAAGAGTGAGAAGATTGATACTCTGTAGAGGACTATGATTTGTCAGAAGATCATATAGCGAATTCCATTGAAAATCACTTAAAGCAAAACATGCAAACTGTTTCAGTACTTCACTGAATTTTCTTTTAAAAGATTTTAAGTAGAAAATATACTCATTATTAAAATAAGTTCGATTTCATTTAAGAACGGTATAAATAATCAAAATTCAAAATAATAATGTGAAAACTATTTTTTCAATTTTATTTTATTGAATATTATAAAGACTTAAATGCAATACATTTTATGCCATTTGGTGTTTTTCTTTTTTCGTTTAAGTCTCCGGCATTGCTCATCTGGATTGGCAAGGTACCGAGCCTCCGGGTTGGTATGTTTTTTAAGCCTTTAGGTATGAGCTGCAGCGAAAACTAATGCACAATTTAGAAAAATTGTGAATATTTTCTGTTGCTAAATATAATGTTGCTATAATTGTCCAGAATTCGCCATAGCCGAATCGGTTGGTGCGTGACTACGATGCGGAAGTGCCATGGTTTGAATCAAATGATAGAAAAAGCGCTCGCCCCTCGACAGGTAATGATATTCTCCGAGTATATTTTTGCCATGGAAAAGTTCTTCATACAAATCCATCTGCCTTTCAAGGGGGCCATAAGAATTTAGGCGCTTCCATTTGTGGGAGAACATGAAGACGCACGCCACAAATAGGAGGAGGAGCTCGGCCAAACACCTAAAAAATGGGGTAAGCGATAATTATATACGTAAATATATTATAAAATACAATATATATTCGTCCAGCAGAGCCAGGAATACAAGGGATAACCGAAAGTTGACTGCCTGGGCATAATACTTATACATATATCCAATGATTCCCCTTCTCCTACTTAACCGATACCTGTGGCGCCTTTCGCATGACGTACAAGTAAGAAGTGGTTTTGAGTGTTATTTATCTATGTAAGTGTCTATTTACACGAGTACATATAGGAATTTTTAAATATATTCCTTTTGTCATGCTGAATATTTCACTTTTTATGAGTGTGTCTCGCTTTATTATGTTGTTGGATGTAAAAAATTATAATATCCCCTTGCACTAGCGCGTATGGGCATACATTTGAGAACTGGCTTTCATAATTTCGGACAAACCAATAAACTTATTAGTATTAACAAAACAAATTGAGGTTTTCTGAAGCTAACAACTTTTTAATAAAATTAAGTTTACTTTTGCGGCCTTCAGGCAATTTGCAAATTCCCTTTGGCATGTCTCGGTGAATTTGCGCGATTAAGACAAAGAAATATGATTTGACGCTTGACTTGATTTATTTGTCAAAAACGCCAACGGCAGAGAGTTGTATGTCAGCAAAATTAACATTATTGTTTTTGTAGTGTTTTGTTTTTTAGTTTAAAGAAAAAACACAACAAAGTGTAGCGTTAACATGTCTTGCTTGTTGTCTGGTACTTTGCTTGTTCGTCTGTCTGTGCAAACACTTACATGTCTAAGTACCCAGATTTTTACAATTCTATACATACATACAAACACATGTACGTATGTATTATGTCGCTTGTCTTATTTAGTTTTTTTCCCTTTTGCCGCTTTGTCCGCCTGTCTGTCGGCTGTCAACAAGCGTATCGAGTTCTTGCCGCACTTGAATTATTACAAAATATGGCTATTGACGTTGATTTTTGAAACGGAAAGTGATTTTGCAAGAGTTGTCATATAAAATACAAAGTGAAATTAGCGAGCACAGAAACCAGAAGATACATACTTACACATCCCTAAAAGAACTCAAAACCACATTTACATACCATATTTAGAAATAAGCTGCAGAATGTACACGTGTAACTGTAAAGCTGGACACAATCTGTACTTATACTGGTACTTAAGTATTTATTAATCGAGATTTGACCACCCACCTTGTCGCTGGCACACACAACCACATAAATGAACAAATCTATTAAGTTCATGTCATTTCTGGACGAGCTTGAATTTACGCCGCGCTTTGGGATGCCTTTGAAGTAGTTTGGCCGTACTTTGTTGCCATGGGCGTGTTTAATACCTTTTTCGCAAGTGTGTTTGTGTGTGTGGCGTTGGTGGACGAGATCTGTAGTTAGGTGTTGCTGTAAGACGACGTAAAGGTTGTTTCCGCGTCACCTATTTATCAGCAGCTCATTTATGTAGGTATTTCTACCAGTTTGTTTATAACAGCTATTGATTTGATATTAATTTGCCATTGAAAGCAAAACTGGAACTGGATTAAAATGTTTTTGCTATATTTATAATATTATAAATCATGGACATATTGTATAATGTACAAGTACATGCTGTTGGACTTATGTTCGAGTATAAGCAGCAAGAAAAAATCAATTGAATGTTGTCGCGGAGCACGAGACAAAAGTACATTATTTCTGAAACGGTAGCGAAATGCTAATGAAGAAGTATAAAAGATCACTCGAGTGTGCAGAATGATCATAGTAACATTTGAAGCTTCAAGCTGTTAAGAAAGTTCTTTTGAACCAACATCCTCTAAGCACTAAACACATAAAAAGCAACATGAAGGTGGGCAATAAAAAGGGATATAGCAACAAGTTACAAAAAAAAGTACAAGTTTAGAAAAAAGTGATCCTGTGAAAATTGTAATCAATTTATTATATGGACAATCATGACGAAAGAGTATCCGAAAAAGATTGTTTCGAAACTACATAGTTTAAAAAATATAAAACTAGAAAATATATTATATTTGTGCGCCGCTAAATTAAAATAGAACATCAAACTTTGCAAATTTAAAAACAGAGAAAGAATATTTAGAAAAAAGTGAAACTATAATTTTATAAGAATTAGAAATTAATTTACTTGTTTTTATAAAATTAATAACGAAATATTGAGTTAATAACATGCAAATTAAATTATAGTTCGAAAGTGTGAGCTGCTTAGCAAATTTGTTACCATTAATAATATTGTAAATTTGGTACGGTAAATTTTGTATCCAAAACTTTGGTAAAAATTTTGTATACAAAAATTTAGTATAGAAATTTTAATATCGTAAACAAACTTTATATCGTAAAATTCATTTTCATGAGCTTAATGTCACAAAAACGAGTATCGTAAAAATAATATAATAAATTTCATACCGCAAAATTTAGTTTAGTAAATCTAATGTCTTAAGAAGTAAAATCGTTCAAAAATAATATCGTAAAAATAGTTATCATAAAATTTAATATCGTAAAATTAAATATCGGAAAAATTAATATCGCATTAATTAATATCGTAAAACCTATATTATTTATCAAAATATATATTGAATTTTTCACTTCATCTTTTATTAGGAATTTTTCGTAGAGATACCAATTCGGTTATTCGAATATTTTCCATTTGCCGGATCAACGCCATCTTATAAACTTTTTTATTTTTTATCACTCTCACAGTTATATATTATTTTACTAGTAATGCGTGAACTGGCAATTTAAAAATGTTTAGTACCGACTTTTCTTACTCTTCGTCCGGAAAATAGCCTGGAATCGACGGAAACAAAATTGAATTGAATTAAGGGCTAAAATCGATATACTAGCGATTCAGTAAAGTAATATTTGTGCTGATTTTGTAATATTAGCACGCCATTGTTAAACTAATAGTGTAGTTATAATACCAACAAATTTTCTAATTCATTCCTTTATTTAAATTTATTACAATAAAATGTAACATAAGAAATTCATTATCGTGATTTGAGAAATAGCTAAATTCAGTTGCGCTCTGATACTGGAACTGACATTTTACAGTAACTGGACTTTTGAAAAAAGTTTGGTGAAATATTTGCAAACTGCGCATGCCAACAACTTTTATTTCATTATGCAAAATCGAAATTTATTTCCAAATTTTTTATGTTTAATCAAAATTTTTCTCATTCAATTTTTCCTCAGTTCGCCGTTTCCGTAGTCTTGTTCGCTTTGGCCCTTGGCGCTGCCCACTGCTCGGTCATCCCATTGGTCACCTCCATCAATGGCGTCGTCTTGGCCTCTGCACCCGGTTCCATTGCCGTACACGCTTCTGCGGTACCAGCTGTGGTAGCTGCCCCATCACCCGTTCAGATCGTCACCAGCCCTGTAGTGGCTCCAGCCGTAGTTGCTCCCGCTGTTGTGGCCGCTGAAGGTACCTATGTTGCCAAAACTCGTGGCGCTGTACATGTCGCTCCTCTGCCCGGACATATACAATCAGCCGCCTCAGTGAATTTGGAACCAGCACCAGGCACCCTCTAAATATCTACTAGGAAAATATAAATGAATGGCGTTTCGAACGGGAATACACGCATATACATATGTAATAAGCAAAAAAATATATGCACGCATCTGGCCATAGTCAATTTAACTGGAAGACGTGCTACACATTTACATACAAATATACATACATACAATGCAACGATGGAAAAATAATTTTAGTTTAATTAAACATTTTCGACAACAAAATTTATTGCATTTCTTTTTATTTCTATGATTTTCATATTTCCTTTTTATTGGTTTTAGAACATCTAACCTTAACCTTAACCGACTATACTTGTACATACATACATACTATACCTATCATACTCTATTTCTTAGTGCACTGTGATATTGCATCATTTTCTAAGTCAATTGCTCACTGCCATTTTCTCTGACCACAGTGTAACTAAATCTGCACTTTTATGCTAAATAATTAATTATTGTAAATTTTAGATATTTAATTTTTTCTGTTCTCTACTGTCAATTGGATTTCTTACAAAATAAAGTTTATTGAAAAAAAAAGAAACAATTCACTGCAATTCTTACGGGAATAGGAAATATATTATTACAAGTTGCATTTTTCTAAAGCTTTTCTTATAATATGACTAGTTTAAAAATAACGGGCGTGATAAATGGTATCAAGGTAATTTTTAAACAGACAGCGCGGGTCGAGCCTTTGTTTGTATCTTAGCTCTAGTGACAGGTACTAAGTAGTTCGGCTCCCCGACTCTATCAATGACTACAATCCCGACGGCTGCGATATGCTCTTGCCGTATTATGGCGTGCTGAATCTTCCAAGGGAATATCTTATGGCTAAACAACAGTACTTGAAATTAATCAGTATACATAATAAGAATTAAAATGCTTCTGTAAACATTTGAATATGAGATAAATACAAAACGGCAAAAAACAGATTCTAGTTTGATGAGTATTAAAAAGTTATGGTATATAAAGAGACGATATATGTCTTAAAGGCTCGTTAGCGGAGCCAAAGTAGGACTCAGTTGAGAACTGAAGAACTCCATGGGAAATTAGTAGTCATTAATCAAACTTCGAGTACTCAAGTTTTAAATTCTAAACATATTTTTTTTGGCGGTGAGTTTGGGTTAAAAATACCTTCGCACCATATAGTAACCGTCGTTAGTAAGTGTCTGGTGATTCCACTAAAAACATTCCTTCTCTTCTCTTGGTTTTTTCCTCAACCATGGGACTGTTTCCGCATTGCTTTAAGGTAGAGGTCCAAGACGGCGTCCTAAGAGGAACACTCACTTACTCACCCTGCGTCCAGGATCACCTGTTTTAAAAAAAATATATGCTTAATGCTCTTCAGCATAAGTTTCTATTTTACGCCTCTTTTGTAAGATAATATCCTCCAGAAATTTGCGACGGCATTCCATTTTTCTTCGCCTATCATCATTTGAGCAATTATTTCATCAGGTGTAAATATACCAATAGCTCGTTGCAGAGCTGTTCTCTCAAAGACTGTTCTGGAGAAAAATTATGTGTGGTAATAGTTAACCTCCCTGTGCTTTCTTTCCACCCACTTTTTAAATCGGGTATTAGTCTCGCTGTCCATCTTCCGTACTGCTCAGAGTTTCATCTTGTTTGCCAAAGTATGAGCGTTTGAATTCTAGTGTCGGAGAAGCACGGTCTTGAGTTAAAAGATCTATAGGGATAGTTCCGCTGAAAACTAAAACCGCAGCTTCTGATGAAGAAGTCATTGCATTGTTTTTCGCCGGCATTTAACCTTTTGCGAATCTGCCCATATTTCGAATCCGTATAGTATGAGGAATTGAGTTCGTCATGCCCATTAAAAGTTTTCGCATGCTCTGAGTTGGATGTCCAAGGTTTTCTTAACATGCTGCTTACTTGGGCAGCTGTTGTGACAGCATTCTGAATATTACTATTTCCTTGAGAGCGATAAGAAGTGAGAAAAACATATCCTGCAAAATTTACCAATAATTTTGTAACTGGAGCTACTCAAAAAGGTTTATGCGATACTATCATTCGGTAGCGACCGGAACATTTTTTTATAATAGCGGTGGCCCTTTCTGCCATACAAAAATTTCCTTATAAAATCTATGTCATTCAGAATCTTACGATATATATTAGGAGTTATATATGTATATACAGTTTGTCAAGAATATCTTTGAAGAAAAAAAAACAAACCAAAACAACAACAAAAAGATGTTTACTCTATTTAAAAAGTGTCAAAAAAATCTTTACATAACTGATGAAAATAATAAAAAATGCAGTTATTTTCCGCGAATTTTATTCATTTGGGAATGTGAAAGGGGTAAGAAATTATTTAGTTACAAAGTGATTGGCTCCAGTGCTACAAGTGATCTCAGATTTGAATAAAAAAATGCCAGGAAAACGAGTTTCAAAAAATATTATTCAGTTAGTGTATTTCAATCACTACAAAGGCAAATCAGCCAGAGAATCCGCCGATATGTTCTTCCTCAAAATTAGAACTGTATATAATATCATAAACCGTGCTGAAAATGAAGAAAGACTCGAGTTGAAAGGATCTACAGGCAGACCAAAAAAATTGACGCAGCGAATCGAACGTAAAATTATTAAAACTATTTATAATATCCGGCAAAGCAGCACAAGAGGATTTGCTCTTCAAGTGAAAAAAGACTACGGGTTAAGAGTTTGTCATGAACTGTTCGAAAAGTGTTGCAAAAACACAAATTTTCTTCAAGAGTGGCTAGGAAAAAACCCCAGTTATCAGTACAATACGTTGATAAAAGATTGCGATTTGCCGCCGAGCACATATCACTTCCCACAGAGTACTGGGATGACGTTATTTTCTCAGATGAGACGAAAGTGATGATCTACTACCATGATGAACCCCAGAGAGTTTGGCGTAAGCCTCTCACAACACTACAAAACAAACATATTATCCCTACCGTAAAGTTTGGAAAAATGTCAGTAATGGTTTGGGGTTGTATATCAACAATGGGAGTGGGTGAAATCAAAATTTTGGACGAAATAATGACCAAGGAAATATATCTTGATATTTTAAAAAACGAATTGACTTCCAGTATTACAAAATTCGGCTTTGTTGACCCGGAAAACTCGAACAAATTTAAATACAAATACTATCAAGATACTTATCCCAAACATAAATATTATTTATGCAGCTCCTGGTTACTCTACAACTGCACCAGAGTTTTTGATACTCCCGCCCAAAGTCCTGACATTAACCCAATCGAAAATTTGTGGGTTCATTTGAAAAGAAAAGTGGAAAAAGATTGCCAACTAATAAAACTGAATTAATAAGATTCATCAGAGAAGAGTGGGGAAAAATACCATTGGAATATGATATTCCGAAACTAATTAAATCAATGCGAAGTCGTCTTCAAGCGGTAATTGATGCCCAAAGGGGACATCCAAAATATTAACCCCAAAAGATTTAATTTTTTGTTGTTTTCATCAGTTATGCAAAGATTTGTTTGACACTTTTTAAATAGAGTAAACATCTTTTTTTTATTATTTTTGTAATGTGTGTGTTTATTTAATAACTGTTAGCGCCTATTAGTCGTAGACAAGTACAGTAATGGAATGTGTATATAAATTTTTTGTTTGCTTTTTAATTTGTTGTTGGAATTCTCGATCAAAGCTAAAATTTTAAATTTTTCTTCACTATGCAAAGATATTCTTGACAAACTATATATATACATATATTATATTTTATTTAAATATATATATATATATATATATATGTATATATATAAATTTGGCGCTTGCGCCCTTTTTGGTTGTTTGGCCGAGCTCCTCCTCCTATTTGATGTTGTTCCACAATTGGCGGGACTTACAGTTTTGAGCCGATTCTTAATTTTAGGTTCTTTATAATTTTAGGTTTTTTCCATATTATGCCTAGGCTTAATAAGAACTCTGTGTGCAGAGAATGCAGCCGTCATGAGAGCTCTTGTCAAATTCAATACTATTTCCAAATCTATTGTTATTGACTTTGCTTCTTCTAATCACTCTTTCATTTAACTTATTAATTATGCCTATAAATAAATTGATTTAGTATGTTTTGCTATATTGTTTCCTTACTCATTCAGTTAATTATTATATAATACATTTTGTTAAAATATCTGTATTAGTCTGTAAAACGATTTGTTTTTCTTGACTAATTTTTTTTCTTCAATAAATAAATAATAATCGAAGTAAGATAAAACGACGGAAAAAAGTGCTAGTGCGAATGCATATTTTGGCACTTTGTGAAAGAAATTACCAAATAGAAATGGAACTGGCTTGGCCACACACTTCTCCTACCAAATAACGACGTCGCACAGTGCGGCCGATTCCCGAAAAGCTGGCCAAAACTCAAAAAATTAAGTAATTGATTCAAAATTTCTTACTCGGGGCTTGTCGGGATCGCTGATTACGAATTTGATCTTAAAATTTTGAAAATCCACCCCCTTCCACCCCTATTGGCCACCCCCTCACGTGGAATAGAGTATATTCAAGAACATAATCAAGATGCATGTAAATTTAAAAATAGCATAAAAGCCAAGGTAGCAAGTGGTTGCAGCTGAATCTTGTTTTATTCAGTAACCATTACTTTTTTGAGTAACCTTTAATAGGTTTCAAAGCAGCATATGACGGCGTTGTATTACTATACAGTTTGAAAACTCAAATTTTATAAAAAAAATTGCAAAAAATGTATCTACGTATTGCTGCAGCTAAAAATTTTGTGTCGAGGTATTGATATGTACTAAAGATTTCTCGTATTTTACTAACCTTCCGAAGATGATTCCATTTGGTTTTGTTCAATTTACTCCATTACAAAATCTTTCAAATGTGTGCAACTTTCACTATTCATCGACAGTAATACGATGCTCAAACGAAGGCCACGTTGCGACTGAAAATACAGAGGATACTTAGGGTACAGGACGTTGCTATGAACGGTTTTCACTACTCAAGGCATTACTGTAGCCAACCCAAAGGCAAAAAAACTCTATCTAGAAACTTTTTTTTTCGACTTTTGGCCAGCTTTTTGGGAATCGGCCGCACTGTGCGTCGCCAGAACTGAAGTTGAATGGAACCCGTTGGGCAGCCGCCGCAGCGGGAGACCGTCTAACACTTGGAGAAGGATTATTGAGGCGGAGATGGAAAAGATGAACAAAACATGGAGTGAAAATAGTAGCTCAAAATCGGGACCAGTGAGAAGAATTTGTTGAAGCCTTATTTTACATACAGGAATAAAATAGTTTTCCTCACATAAATCACAATCTCAATTTTTTGCATTCGTGAGCTCTACTTTTTCCCTAAAACTCTTTTTGCAGCTCATTTGTTATAAGAGAAAAATCTCCCGGGGAGTTCCTATGCAGAATTGGGTCGATGTATCGGTCGAGGCTTAATGTACGCACTGGGTTTCGAAATCGGTATCAATCGAGTGCTAATCAAATGCAACTACTGGCCTGCAGCGGAAGCAATCAACAAGCATGAAGTAAAATGACAACAAACCTTCCGAATCAAAACAAAATCAACCCCTTTTGTTTGCGCGTTAAAAAAATGTGAAAAACATATTTTGGGCAATAAATGAAATGAAATGAAATGTGAAAAACATATAAATGGAAATAAATAAATATGTTAATACAAAAAGAAAAAAAAATCAATAAAGAGGTTCACTTAGTTTTGCTTAATTGGCAAAACAAACAAGCAAATAAAAGAACCGAATACAAACAATACGCAACTGCATTTACATACACACACATACATGACTAGGAATCAGGGGTAGCCAGAAATAAACGATAAAAGCCAGCTAAAAATAAAACTTATTTTTTGTGTGCAGACTCATTGAGTAATACGAAAACGAACGCATTTGAGATAAAATCTGCTAAAACGCACACACACGCATGCAAACATGAGCATACACATTTCTAGCCATTGATTGGGAGTTTTTGCTGGTGGTTCAAAATAAATTTGCCAACTCATTGCGAACAAAACGCACACAAGTGGCTCAAATTGCTGCTGATCGACTTAATGCAGACAAGGAGGAGAGGGGACTTACGTTTACCTTCATGCCAAAACTGCGTGTAAACTGGTCAGTCGCACAGCTGGTGGCCTCCGTCGAGTAAACAAATACTCTGTCAGACATGCGGTCGCATACCGAAGGCAACGCATACATATGTATGTATTTGCGCATTTTTCAACGCATGTGCGAGTGCATGCTGTGTAGCGAGCGACAATGACCGTCCAACGCACGCAACTACTCGCGCCAGTTGCACATTGAACTTCAAATTTTGTAATTTTGCAGCTAATTTGTCAAAGCGATTTTTTCTTTGTGCAGAAAACGCATACAAATATACAAATTGGCTGCGTGCACTTGAACTTGGCCATTGCAACGGCGGCATTTGGCATTGCGTATGCAAACATTTTTTGTCGCCATTGAAATATTGAATCGATTTACGCATTGCACTTAAAATTGAATTCGCTATATTTTATTTTGTTTTTTATATATATAACAGGTTGCAATAATAAAACGCGAAATAGAAAAATAGAAATAAAAGCGGAAAACTGTGTTGCCGCCTGCGTAGTGTTGACGTGCTGTCGCGCAGGCGTACCAGCGCACAGTGGCAGGCACTGGGTGAGAGATTTATTGCAAATGAACGTGTGCGGTGGTTAGCAATTTCAAATAGCGCCGGTATTTTGGGCTTGGCCCACTAAACAGGCGAGCGGCTAGCCAACCAACCAGCGTACCAAGCAGCCAAACGCAAATGCAGCTGTAAATGTAATGCGTTGCAAATTGCTTGCCGGCAGTGACGGAGTGTTGGTAGTGCGATCAGCTATGTGCATACATACGTGCATATACATACATATTCATACTTACATACATACGAGCGTGCAAGTGGTTTTGAAAACAAGTGGCCGCGAGTACTCAACTCTACGATGTAACCGACTGCTTGACTACAAATATGGCTATCAACAAGAATTGTTGATACATACATATGCATGTACCATATGTATGTGCATATATGTATGAGTGAATATTTTTTTGTTTTATTTCTCTTCTACTGTGCTTATGTTTGACAGTTTTATTACAATTGTTATCATGTTTGTAATTACGCTGCCTGCATATTACGCATAGCTCTACAATTTTGCTCAAGGAAATGCGATACATTCTAGGGCGTGGCACTTAATGACTGGCAAATGCTTTTGTAAATAAATTATGGAATTTTTTAATTGAATGGAATTGAATTGAATTTCGCAATGATCTAATTCTTATGGTAAATGGAGCAGGAAAGTCAATCATGCATTATGGAATTAATAAAGAAACATATTTTATATTATAGGTACTAATGCTGGCAATTAGGCTATAAATGGCTTTAATAGGTGTAAGATCGATCATCACGTACTTACACTTAGCTTAGTGGCATAGAACCACGGATAAGCCCCCGGCTCTAAGCTGAGCAGTCGAAAAAGGAGCGTTGCTTTAAGCATTCAATGCCAAGTGTTGTGGCAGGTAATGCTTCATTCTAATAAACTACCCGATAGGAAGCTATGTGCACATACCCCGTAAAGAATGCGTTCACTTTTCAAATAAACTACTCACTTCATTTTTTACATAACGATAAGTGATTGCAACCATCACTTCTCTGTTGACAGATGTGATTGCGAGGTTGTGAGAGATTTCGTTTATCTAGGAACCAGCATTAACACCGATAACAATGTCAGCCTTGAAATTCAGGCGAGAATATCTCTTGCCAACAAGTGCCACTTTGGACTAAGTAGTCAACATAGTAGTAAAGTCCTCTCTCGACGAACAATACTAACACTCTGCAATGTTCTCATCCTGCCCTTCCTAATGTATGGCGCAGAAATCTGAATGATGACAATATTCGATGAGACGTCCCTTGCAGTGTTTGAGCTGGTGGTAGCAGAGGAAGAGGAAGGCCTCCTCTGCGTTGGAAAGATCTGGTAGAGAAGGACCTGGCTTCACTTGGTGCGTCCAACTGGCGCGGATTAGCACGAGAAAGAGAAGCTTTGTTGAACTCGACCAAAATCACGTAAGCGGTTATTGCGCCAATCATAAAGAAAAAATAAATGCAAACCGTGTAAATATAGCAACCAGAAAGCGTCCGTACAGTTTTAAAGCGTATGGAAAAAGCTTTAAAAATATGTACAAAAACGAAAATCAAAATTTTGTTAGAGAACCATAATGTTTTAGGACTTCATTCAATCTACTTCACATTAAGTTTCCGAATTGATCTGTTTCCTCAGTTGTAATCTTCACTCATTCTGCCCGTATAACACTTCGCAAAGCCATTTTTCTTGTTGTTACATGTCCTCGAATTCGTTCTTCTAACAAATTCTACAGATGCTCAATAGGAATGAGCATCGATATTTCTTTTCCTTTGCGTTTTTATTTAACTTTTACCCAAACATGTTCAATAGGGCTGGTATCAAGCGATTGTGAAGGTCAATACTACATTTCAATCCCATTTTGCTGGAAACCTTCGGAATCGATGTTTGGCAACGATGCCTTCTTGTAAATTCCAAGGTTGGATAGTTCTTTCAAACATCTGCGCAGCTGATGGTAATAATGCTTTTTTCTAGATTTTATTCATTAAAACTGCATTCGAGATGACTGAAATGCAAATAAACGACCGAGGCCTTTTTCGGAGAAGCAGCCCTTAACATGAGCTTTAAATGGATGCTTAACAGATCGTTAAAGTTATCGATTACACAGGCCTGCGAAATTTAACTTTTTTCAGTTTCTAGAATGGCTGTACTTGTTTCTTGTAGTTTTTTATGCGCTGAAAACGAATCTAACCTTCAAAATGCTCCATCACGTCAGGATTTTTGGTAAATGAAGCCTAAAAGGTCAAAAAATGGCCATTTTAGCCATTTTAGCCGCTTTTGATAATTTTTTTTGGGATAGAAATTTTTTTTTTCAATTTTCGACGAAAAAGTCGCATAGTACAACTCTTTAGCTTTAAAACCCATTTTTTTAAATTATTGTACGATTTTTAAAAAAAAAGTTATGACATTTTGAAATTAACAGTTTCAGTTACGTATACGTTGGGTATAACGTCTATTGGCGTAACTGAAACTGTTAATTTCAAAATGTCATAACTTTTTTTTAAAAAATCGTACAATAATTTAAAAAAATGGGTTTTAAAGCTAAAGAGTTGTACTATGCGACCTTTTCATCGAAAATTGAAAAAAAAAAAATTTCTATCCCAAAAAAAATTATCAAAAATGGCTAAAATGGCCATTTTTTGACCTTTTAGGCTTCATTTACCAAAAATCCTGACGTGATGGACCATTTTGAAGGTCAGATTCATTTTCAGCGCATAAAAAACTACAAGAAACAAGTACAGCCATTCTAGAAACTCACCCTCGCAGGACTGTGTTATCAGCAGTACACCAGTATCTACGTCTGTAATTATTCACCAAAAGGAAGATTAATCTGTGAATATTAGGTTTGGCCAATTCCGTTCTAAATTTGCCTTAGCCCATGCAAGACTTTTTTCAATCTGCTCCAGAATTTAAGCCTTTCTTTGGATACATTACCACCACTTTTTCTTAAAAATGCTTCGGATTCACGCGCAGATAAGTTCGGTTTTGTCACAAACAAATCCATGATCTTCTGATTCTGAGAGATATTTTTTTGGACCTCTTCCAAAGTCGCCAACGTTTTTAACTTCGGTGTACCATTGCACCCACTTATTTGTGAACATCTTCGACTTCTTCAAATATTTTGCTGCAGAAGTACGCAGCATTTTTGGCCTTTAGGGTATGTGCATAGGAACAGTGTTTCAAATCGTTTTTACATGCGGAAATTTAATTTTTATTATTAGTTTTTACAAATGTCTAACGTTAGATCAAAGTATGTGCCTATAAATGTAATATACAATTCTGCATCTTCTAATTTAAAAGAATTTTTTAACAAAATTAATAGGCATATATTAATTAATTAAATATTTATATACACATAAATATTTATTGATCTAACTTGGTATATGTCTTATTATTATAAAATATATTATTTAGAATTTTTTTTTTTTTATTAAAAAATAAGAGGATTATTTATCAATAAATATTAAAATTTAATAAATACAAAAATTAAACAAAAAAAAATTACTTAGATCTATTTATTTAGTAAATCTTTAATTATTAATTTAAATTTATTTTGTTATTTCAATAATATAAATTAAATATAATTATTGAATATCTACTAGCTTATTAAATTTAATTTGTTATTTAAATTTTTTTTTAACCTATTAAATTCAATGAACTTATTTGAAATGAAATAGGCTGTTTTTGTAAAAACAACGCACGCTTTGGAAATTTCTTATAAAACGAGCAAATTACACGACAAGTATTGCGAAAAGGATACGTCTATTCAGCAGCATTTACATTTTATTTCATTTTATAAGTTTGAATTTTGTCGATTACGCTTCTATTCGGCAGTCTGTGTTTGAATGAAATTATTTTCCATATTTAGTTACAAGGCACAAATTTCTGTATGAAGCTGGAAATTATACGACTGACGGGCTTGATAATGTTTTTGTGCCCTTTTAATATTTGCATATTTATACTCTCGTTTCAAACGCTATGAAGCACGCCAAAGCACGGTTAACCGGTTAGAGCCGCCGAATCCCATGCTCTCGTGACAAATTTTAGACGTGTATTTTTTTTTTTTTTTGTGGATGAGGAGGTTCAAAATGCCTGATGTATCATCAAAGCTGCCAAAGCTATGGTATGTCCGGAGACTAAAATATTCCCCCTCGTTGGAACCGTCGAGCACCCACAAACCGCTTTCGCATTACTTCAGAGAGGAGTTCTATTTTCTTCATTACAAGGCCAATGCTTATGTGCCTCCATCCAGGTCCCTCTTTTTAATCTGGAGAGTTTTTTCCGCGAAACCACTAATGATTTTCCACGTTGCCGCGCTGCTTAGCATCTTATCGATTACATTTTCAGTGTATGGTTATGTGACCGATTGTATACTCCAGCGTTCCACCATTGTGTTCCCAACATATGCATTGGAAAGAGGTCTGCTCAGCGTCATCTTCGGCTGCATCACCGTATATGCATCTGTGGTGTTTGCATTTTACAATTTTGAACACGTATTTTGTGCCCCAAAAACATTTGGGTTATATAAAAATTGACTTCATCGAAGTTCCTGCGAAGCGACGTCTTTTCTTAGCCTTGTCGTTTTTCTGCCACGTGCTTTGTTTGCCTAGCGGTGTTGTCATAGCCTTATCGTTTCGTACTTCAATTCACGCGCTGCAGGTTTGCTAACTCCTTCTTCCATCCTCTCGTTCTTTAATGCCTACAACTTTTTCCTCTCAATGGCTAGTGAATCTATCGGTATTGAACCGCTTATCACTTGTAGAGCTATCTCTGATGCTGTGCGGTAGGCTAACACAACTCTCAGAGCTACCAATCGTTGTACCGATGCTAGGAACTTAAACCGGTGATTTGCTATTTGCGTATTTGCCCATAGTTCAGTGCCGTGTAGGGGAATAGAAAGCGTCTCCCGTTTCCTTTGGGTTGGTCCCCAATGCTTGCTACCAGTCTATTAAGTAGTGATGCCATCTTGGCGACTTCCTTTGCTGTGTGTTTTTCTTATGCCTAGAAAAATAGTCTTGGGTCCAGTTTTATTCCTAGGTACTTTAGGACCTTTTTTGTGGTTCCTAACTTCTGTGCATCCTAACTTCTAACGGAATGCGCTTAATACTAATTTAAGGCCACGTGAATCTAACCACGTTTTTTTCCGTATCATGATTGGGTTAAGTTTTCCTTTAGCTTTTTCAAGGTTTCGTGCTGTGATGACTGCGGCGTTCTCTCCTGCGCTTCCTATTAGAAACAAACGTACTGTCGGACATTTCTATATTGAATATCTCGTCGTAACTCATATTAGACGAAACCATTAAATAAATAAAAGTATTGGTATGTAGATATAGGTTTTTAATGAGAAGAAGAAGTATAATTTCATTTAAAACACTTGAAGAGCCTTTACAAATCTGGCGTCACATTGTGGGAAGCAGGTAGCCCAACTTCGTGCTGCCTAAGGGTTGAGTGAATGATTTGATGCAAGGTAAAACAAGTCTGCCTTTTTTATATATACTTTCAATACGCTGGTAGCTTTGATATTAATGCGCATGTTTGCAGCCTTGAAATGTTGCTATTCAATGGCATCAATGGCACAAAATAGTCTAGTTGAAAAAATGCGGCATTGTTTTACGAGCGTAGCATACTTTTATGAAGTATTATATGACAATATTTGTTCATTAGCCTTGCAAGTTTACGACGGAATGAATATTCTACGTTTTGTATGTATCAATTTTATTAATCAGATGCTAATAGCTTAATGTGTTTTACATTTTTACTTACATGGATTTAATTGACTGCTTATACTCGCATATGCAAGTAAAGCCGTTAAAGACTTATAATATCAGTGAAGCGATTCTTATTGAATGCAAGTAATGTTGACGTAGCATCGTAGCATGAAACAAATGATAGAACAATTTTTTTTCGCATAGCGATTGCTCATAGGCAGCCAATGATAAGCCGAGTGCTTTTCTGCAGGTCCCAGATGAGCACAACAATTAGAAGGAACATCTCGGTCACACACCTAACAAAAAACTTTCGCTTTTTAAGTTTGTTCGCCTTTCATTTTTCGAAGACCTGACCTTCGATCTCTTACAGCACCTGTAATATAAATTTGCCCAAAAAAGGTGTTTTTTAAGAGCTTGAGAACTTAAAATGATAATATATAAATATATATAATTGGCGCGTACGCCCTTTTTGGGTGTTTGGCCGAGCTCCTCCTCCTATTTGTGGTGTGCGTCTTGCTGTTGTCCCACAAGTGGCGAGACCTACAGTTAAAGGCCGACTCCAAACGGCAGATATTTTTTACGAGGAGCTTTTTCATGGCAGAAATACAGTCGGAGGTTTGCCATTGCATTGGTGTTTCACCGAGATTCGAACCTACGTTCTCGCTCTGAATTCCGGATGGTAGTCACGCACCAACCCATTCGGCTACGGCGGCCGCTGTATTTAAGGTTTGTAATTATACTTACTTTCGCTGCTATCAGCTGTATCTCCTCGTTTTCTAAATTGTACTAGAAGTTACCTGACAGACGTTCGTTAATTAGACATTCAGAAATTACTTTTTTAGCCGTTTACGAATTATGTTCTGACTAGACATCGAGAAAACGTCTCTTCATGCATTAACCTATTTATAAAATTTTTCTGTACTCGTACTGGTAATGCCCCCTCTAAATCATCAAATAATCTCAAGACCTTCATAACTGAACTAAATAGCTAAATGCTTTTAAATGCAAAGTAAAAACATCTAAAAATGGGCAACATTGGCTTTGAAAGGGTGAGTAAAAATTTGTAAATCGATAAGAGCATCGAACACACATAGATATTTGTATATGTATACGTATATATGTGTATATATCTGTATGCATTCCATAATGGCTATTGCTCAATTGTCCCTAAACGTCTGACCTCATTGAAATTCAGACTATTAATCACAAACTGCTTTTGCATATCGCTTGAAAAGGCAGTATGTGGCAAAGAATTACAAAAATAGAGCCATTCTACACCAACGCAAAGGAGAACAATAAACTTAACGAAAATTTAAAAAAAATAAACATGGTTTGCATTGAGTAACGCGGCTAACAGGGCGTTGACAATTTGAAGCAAAGTCACGGTGGACACCAAACACTAGGCAAATATATTTGTATACTTATGCACATTCATACACACATACATATCCATAGATTTATGTAAATAAATGCAGAAAAATATGCACATACGTATATGGGAGCGAATGTTACGGTAACCTTTTACCGGCAAACGCCGTTAAGCTGCCACGAACTCAATTACTGCCAATCGACATTTCTCAAGTTGACGAGTTGGCATAGTGGCAAAGTGACGTTAAGTGTCGCTGAATTACCTTGATCACCAATTTTTGAAATGCAAATGAGAAACTTCTACGTAAGTATCTTTGAATGCTTGCATATTAAAATAAAATTCAAAAACTACCTTTCTAGCCATTAAAAGTGTAACGGCAATTTTATACCAAACAAATAATTTTGTATGTATGTATGTACTTGCTGCCAGCCTACAATCATTTCACGATTCCGGTTCACTAAACATCAGACGATTTTGCACACATTAAGCAGAAAGAAATCTGAAATGATTTTTCTATTTTTATGACCATTCAAATCAATTGATATGCATTACAAGTGAATTGGCTCGTAGGAAATATGTCGGCGTAATTAGCGTGAAAAGTTGTTGCTGTAATCACTGTGTCAACCATGATTGATGGCCACAATATATGATCAGCGATAAACTAACTACAACAACAAGCATGTCTTTATCGATAAAACTTTACATGCAGAACATTTTGCGATTAAGCGCACTCACCAGATTATCAGTGCCAAAGATCGCAATTCTTGTAATTGCAACACCTGAAGGAAGTTATGCGCCTGAATTGGAAAAATGGGTTGTAATGCGATTTTGCCGGCTATTGGGTGGAGCAAGCCGGAGACGGACTAATGCTAGGCTAAAGTAATATTGAGAGCGGTACAGCCGGGGGCTGGTATTGTATTTATTTTTATATTAGTGTCTGTATTTGTATTGAGGTAATGATAATGGTATTGGTATTGCTACTAGATCGAGTGTAGATTTTTGTATTAGTATAAACAATTGTATTGGTATTTATATTGGTGTTGGTGTATGTAATAGTAATGGTATTGGTATGGGTAATGATATTAGTATTGATATTTGCAGAAGTATTGACATTGATATTTATGTTGGTATTGGTATGGATATTGGTATTGGAATTAGTATTGGCATTGGTAAAAGTATTGGTATTGGTATTAGAATTTAAAGTGAAATTACCAATACCAATGTTGATGTTGGTGATAGAAAAGGTACTTGATGTTTCCATTGGTATTGGTGTTGGTATTGGTATTGGTATTGGTATTGGTATTGGTATTGGTATTGGTATTGGTATTGGTATTGGTATTGGTATTGGTATTGGTATTGGTATTGGTATTGGTATTGGTATTGGTATTGGTATTGGTATTGGTATTGGTATTGGTATTGGTATTGGTATTGGTATTGGTATTGGTATTGGTATTGGTATTGGTATTGGTATTGGTATTGGTATTGGTATTGGTATTGGTATTGGTATTGGTATTGGTATTGGTATTGGTATTGGTATTGGTATTGGTATTGGTATTGGTATTGGTATTGGTATTGGTATTGGTATTGGTATTGGTATTGGTATTGGTATTAGTATTAGTATTGGTATTGGTATTGCAAATAGTATGTGTTTTTGCATTAGTATAAACATTTGTACTGGTATTGGTATGGGTGTTTCCTTTAGTATGGATATTGGTATTCGAATTTATAGTGATAAGGCTATTGAAATTGGTGATAGTAATGGTATTGATACCGGTATTGGTATAAGTATGATAAAATATAATAGAATGGGTATTTACAGTATTAATACTCTAAATAACGGTAGAATTTGTATGGATAACGATTTTGATTTTGGTACTGGTATTGGTATTGGCGCTGTTATAATTATTTATAATTGAGATATTATTTTGTTGTTGGAATTAATATTGGTATTAGTTGCGGTAATTGGAATTCATTTAGTATTGTTAGAGATTTCGATATTGGTGTTGTTATCGTTGTTGGTATATTGGTATCATTATATTTTGTTGGCCCCCTGAATTATTTCAAAAAAGTGAATCAATTGGGTTGGAGAGAAAGTTCGCCTTTTTTCCGAAAAACAATTATGTCAATAAGTTAGTCATTTATATATTCGCCGTTGCTGCTTACAACCTCTTCCCACCTCTCGACCAATTTGTTGATGCCGTTCCGCCAAAAGCCGCCTGGTCTGGTGTCAAAGAAGTGGTTGAACCAGTTTTTAAGGACCTTTTTGTTATCGCAAGTAATATCCTTCATATGGTTTGACAGAAAGCGGAAAAGATGGTAATCGGAGTGCGGCTTTGACGACTTGTGCAAAATGGGATCTGGCAGGAGTATTGACCATGTCGATCCGGTCTTTTCAGTCGAACAGCCTAACTTCCCTGTTGACCGTGGCATTCTTTTCGAGCATTTCCCAGTGCACCATGCCCTCCCAGCCCCACCAAACATATATCATGATCTTCTTTTAATGTTAGTTAAAGTTTAAAATAAGTTTCAAATTTGGAGTTTATATGTGACATTTTTGCAGTTAAAAGATTAAATGTCTTACCGCATATTTTTCGTAAACAAATAAATAAATAAATAAATAAATAAACTTAATGGAAATTTTCAAAGCTTTGGTGGCACGCATAAATTTAAAAAAACGAATAGCTGAGTAATTGTTTTGGCCAAATAATACTTTTTTTGTGCCCTCCTAATACACATCTAAATATACACTGATATAGGCTATCAATATTGTCACAAAAGACTACTTGGGCAAATCGGCTGTATCTCTTTCGTAAGACTCATCGCAACAAATGCAAGCGCTTATAAATATTTAACTATTCTTCCCCCTCTTCCCTCATTCGCAATAGAAAGCGCTTGCTAAAAAGAAAATAAACTTCACACATTATCTCAGGGGCACTAAAAACACTCGTTGAGGCCTAGTAACTATCCAGCTTGAAATAATATTCATAGTCACAAATATTTAATAGCCAATTAAGTTTTTGCGCTTTTACTTTCCACCTAAAGCGTTGCATTTAAGCTACTCCAGTTTATTATCGCCTTCTTTAGAACAATATAAAATCGCATTTAAATGCTAAACTAGTTCATTAATAGTTACTGTTTCCTGCAAACGCTCCGCCTACGCTTATTGTAAATCGTTAAACATGATCGCTTTTTTAATTGAATTAACCACAAAGCTCACTGCAGGCCATTTGGGGCATCGAGCGCCCGCCAGGCATGCCGAAAAGACAAACAAAATAATTCGATAGGCACCTTGTGGAGATTTTTTTTAAAATAACACTTTGTTCAAAAAGTTCCTGGAAAAACCGACAGGTGGCACTCTAAATCAACGAGCTTGAGTTCTACTTTGTTTTGTTTTTTTAGTTTGCCACATCAGTGATTCCTACAGAATTCCTGCCATTCTTACCAAAATCGCTATTTATAGGCATTGTTTGACATTTGTAAAAGTTACGCCACCTTTTAGGATTGGATATGAATTTGTAACAACGAGTTTGTATTAAATGTTGCTTTAAAAATATATTCAATGGTGTGAAAACCTTAGAATTGATGTGGGTCTGTTTCGGTAATGATACTCAAAAGAAAAAGCCTTACATCCGTTTACGAGTAGCATTACCGCATCAGAAGGGATCATGAGTCCATTAGGGATGAGGAACATAGCAGCAGGCCGTCGACATCAAAAACTGATGAAAGCATTAATACAGTGAACGAAAAATTTATCAATAACCGCAAATTAACCATCAGAGAGTTGGAGAAATGGCAGAGAACTTGAACATTGCTTATGAATCCGTTCAGGATATTGTGGCTAATGATTTGGGCTTGTGTCGTGTTGCACAAGGTTGATCTCAAAGGGCTTGAATTGCAAGTAAAAAAGGGATTGCGTTCATATTGCCAAATATATGATTTCCAAGATTGACTCCGACACAACATTTATTACTGGAAGCAAGACGCAGGATTACGCAATCCAGACATCACGCAAGTGAATGGAGAGCTCCGGGTGAACCAAGCTCAAAAAATCACTTCGTTTTCAGTCAACATTGAAAGCAATTGCTCACGGTTTTTATGGATTACAACGGTATTGTACACCACTGGTCAGACACGTAATAAGGACAATTACGTTGGCGCGACGAGACGTTAACGTGAAGGAATTCGCCAACAAAAGAGGATTTGTGTGAACAGAACTCGTTGATTTTGAACAGAACTAGTAGATGATAACGCATCATTGCACATTGCCATCATTGTCCGTGAATTTTTTACCAAGAACGAAACGAATACCATGCAACGGCCATCGAATGCAACTGATATAGTCTTTTTACAATTTTTTTGCTTGACTGAATCAAAAAATCACTGTTGGGAAAGCATTTTAACAAACCTAAAGAAAGTAGTGGAAAAATCGAAGAGGGCTCTGATGGCTAATCGAAAATAGAGTTCCAGAAATGTTTCGGGAGCTGTTTTGAACGCTGGCATAAGTGCGTTGCAGAAGGCGATAATTTGAAGAAGAAACCTGTATTTTGAATTTTCTGAATATATTTCGGGAACTTTTTGACCAGGGTGGTATGTATGTCTATTTATATGTAGTGTATATAAATGTGGGCGTTTTGCCATGTGCATGCATATATATACATATATGGGGAATACACTTACAAACATAGGTACATATAATTCTTGCACGTTGGCCTAAGCTGATTGCACAGACAATTTTCTGAACCACTTTTCCACTAATACATTTGTTATTATTGTCAATATTTGGACTAGTGTTGCAACTGACTTCATTATATTTGATAGGTTCAAATTTAATGCGGACTTTTAGAGTAACGTTAACTTTACTATTTGGCTATTTTATTTTTATATTTTATTGTTTTACTTCAACTACTGCCTGCAATATGTTGCAAACACACCTTAAATGCCACATTTACAAGACAAACAATAAATATATAACATATATTTTAATGCTTATGTATATGTTGACGTTATCCATTCTCCTTAACTTATAATATAATATACATTTTTAATCTATGAAATTTTTGCAACCCAGGCATTCGCGGAACATAACAAAACAGAGTTAAATTTCAGGCAAATTTATTTAATCTCGTTCAAGATATGACCCGTCTGAAGCAGCACACATGTGCCAACGTTTAACTCAGTCCTCCATGCACCACTGGTAGGCCGACGAAAGAATGGCCTTCAGCTTCTTCGTCGCATTCTACACTTTCGAAAAATCGAAAAAACAAAAAATCGATTTTTTGAAATTTCTTGACTACCGAGTCCTCTTAATTTTTCTTCGGTTCTTTATCAAAGTGAATTTCTCTATTATTTCATCCATATCTAAGGATTCCATAACATCGTTTCCAATCTGCATCAGGGCAAATTAATTCAGTTTCGCATCAGTCATTGATCACTAATGTGCATTTTATGTATTTTAGTTTTGAAAAGGAACGTTTATCTGCCAGATTGGTAAGAAACGACGATGTAAGGATTCTTAGCATTATATCAATATTCGAAAAAAAAAAAATCATTTGTAATTTGTCTTGGTGGATTCTGGAATAATGTGGAGCATGAGAAACATAAGTATCAGAATTTAAGAAGAAATAATAATTTCCTATTTCACATTCAAAAATCGGTTTCGTTAAGATCATTTTCATAGAATGATGCCTTTTTTTAAATCTATGGAGGTTTCATTGACGCTCAACTCATTACATTTTGTGTTGCCGTTTTACTTCCTTGTTTATATAATATACGCCACACAATGGCTGTTGAGTAAAATTGTCATATATTGGATTGACACTTTATAAATAATCAGTACTCACCAACTGATTATTTATAAAGTGTCAATATGTATTAAATTTTGCATTATTTTATAATAATTGATTAAAATATTTGAGGAAAATCAAAAAGTCTAATTTATTTTCTATGTGATATTTTCCATGGTCACCAAAACAAATTTTGCCTCAGGGCATCAAGAAACATTAACTCGACACTGCGCCATAGATCATAGTTTTATCAGCAAGCCCTCGCATTTACAGGTAAAATTAAATAAGTAAAGATTTTAAAACCAATTCCGAGTTGTGTTAGTGGTTCATTTGCGAGCAAAAATATCATCCAGTTTGTTAGCCGAATTCTAAACTTTTGGTCGAATAATGGACGATACCATCCGTTCAAGAGTTTTATTCCAAAAATATATATTTTTTTGGACTTTTTTAAACCAGCCAGTTAGTTGGTTTTAATAAATGAAAAAAAGCCTTGGACTCACTTCTAACGACAGCGGCAACATTCAAAATAAATGTAATAAAAATCATAGCTACAATTTGCGGCATGGCCAAAAAGTCATCAGCGATAAGAAGAAATGTGAACAAACAAATTGCCGCATGCCCTCAAACCGAAAGCTGAAGAACGAGGTGGAGCAATATTGATTTGTTATACTAAACCAAAACGAAGAAACGAAATATGGTTGGGGAGATAAATTTTTAATGAAATCGCATGAAAAATTGCTGCAATTAATCGAACTGTTGGCGATAAAATGTGCTTTAAATAAATAAATATAAAAATAAATAAATAAATGTGTAAAACATGCATGAAAGGCAAAAGAAAAAGTTGAATTGTCGTTGTCAACAACGCCCTTTTGTTCAAAAATTATAAAAAATCACTTGTTAAATGGGTAGAAGAATCGTTGCCACATTCGTAACTGTTGCTGCTCGCAGCATGCTTCTGGTATGTTTTTGCTGGTATTTATTGTAAATAAGTAAACACCTTCACCTTTTTAGTTTCATACATATCTGCATAGTAGTCGCCAATAAACCACAACTGCCCTTTTAATGCCACTGATTTGAGCCAAGTTGACATGCGCGCTGCAATCGTTGTAATTGCTTTTGATTATCTCTTGCACCAACCAATTAACTGAGATAATTAGCTGTACAATTATAAAGTACTTTTTTAAAAGATTTTTTGTCACAGTTTTCTAAGAATTTTGATTGGCAGCCAAATGAGTCTTTTTTTTCTTTTCATAACAGCTATGGCTCGACTCTTATTCTGCAGAAGGGGGCGCTTATTAAGTTAGGTATTGCATTTTTATGTGTCCAACCAGGTGTACGAATGTCGTTTAAGTGAGTTGTGGTGATGCAGGGATTTGATAGGACAGCAAAGCAATTCGAAGTAAAAAAATGTGGTTGACCAGCGCTAAAAATAAATTTATGATTTTTAATGCGCCTGCTGCTGCACTTGGCTGCCAAGGTGATAAATGCCGGCTTGCGAGTGAGTTCACTTATGGTAATCAGCTTTCAAGTTACACTTACAAAATTCCTAGATAATGGGTTACTCACTAAAGAGGTTATTAGTGAGACTCGTTTCCAATGTTATATGTGGTGGCGCAAAATTAACCACCTTATCGGAATATTTACAATTTTTACAATTTTTTTATTTAATAAAATGTCGTTTAAATTCAAAATTCGATAATTTATGGTGGCGCAAAACCTTGTAAATAATTTATTTTACTTATTTGACTATTTGTACTTATGTAAAGTACAATACATGAAATGAAGAATTTTGCGCTGGAGTAGTATAAATATCGGCCATCCATTAGCTTTCAATTTCTTTCCGGGCTTATACTAAGTGGCGCAAAATTAATCCATTTTATTTTTGAATGATTCTGAGTGACGCTTAAGAGACCACTCCCATCTTTTGGACCTTTCAGAGTGCAAATACAAGGTGGGGCAAAATTAGTTATCCGAATAACGTTTTTAAATAAATAAAAAAAAAATGATTTTCATTGATGCAAATATTTATTTTGACCTTTATGTGGTCCATGGCATGTTTCTTTGTATAGTGCAGCTGTTTGGTTCACCAGTGAAAAATTATACCATACATCTTGCGAATGGATGACTAATTTGGGCAACTTTGTATATACATAAGGGGCGCTTACACCCTTTGTGGGGTATTTGGCCGAACTCCTTCTCCCATTTTTGGCGTGCATCTTGTTCCACAGATGGAGGGACCTACATTTTTAAGCCTACTGCGAACGGCAGAAAGTCGTCGAACGCGCAAAACACTTGTCTTATTTGTGCCTCTCACAAACAAACAAATTGCTAAAACCGTGAACATATCTTCGAGACGAGTGTACCAACATAAAAAAAAGTAATAATCGTAAGTCAAATGTACGTAGCGCGCGAAATTTGAAAATGTACCTTATTTTTTAACAAACCTTGTATTTTCAGATAGTCTGGTGGCTTTAAAAGCCTTTCTACAGGGTGGGCCATATAGCGTTTGCTTGTTGAACCACCTATTTTTTTGAGAATGGTAACACAAATGACATGTCAAATGTGTTCATAATTTACTTAAAGGTTTGACACTTACGAAATGGGACGCTATACGCTTGAACAAAATTGGCAAATATTGAAAACCTATTTCTAAAGTGATGAGTCTTCTTTTTCTTTTCTGCTTTTCACATCGGTGGCTACGTCAATAAGCAAAATTGTCAGATTTGGGGCTCAGAAAATCCACACATTACTGCAGAGAAGCAAATGCATCCACAACGAGTCACTGTTGCGGTTTTTGGTCTGGCGGCATCATCGAGCCATTTTTTTTCGAAAATGAGCAAAGAGCCGCGGTTACAGTAAATGGTGAGCGTTACCGTGACATGCTCAACGAGTTGTTTCCAAAAATTAAAGAGGATGACATGGACGACATTTGGTTTCAACAGGACGGTGCAACTTGTCACACTGCCAAAGTTACACTCGAACTTTTGGCTACCGTTTTTGAAAACCGAATAATCAGCCGAAATTCCAATACCAATTGACCGCCTCGGAGCTGTGATTTAAGCCCGTTGGACTATTTTTGTGAAGAGCCGTTAAGGACAAATGCTATGCGAACCATTCAGAGACGATTGATGCTTTAAAACATGAAATTTTACATGGCTCACCCTTTATCAACTGTAATCAACTCAAAAATGATACTCAACAGTATTATTAGGTTGAGTTTGTGGACATGAGGGATGATGGAATAAAATGGCTGTTCGTCTAGCTAAAAAAGGGATAAAGATGCCTCTTATTGGTTCTGAGCCTTTCTGTGTCACGGATTTCTTTGAAAGTGGGAGGAGAAGAAATTCGTTTAACACTGGCGAAATTCGATTGATTAGCGACAAGCGAAACAATTTCGAAAGCAGGACAGTGGAATTTCTGACAAGCTACTTTTGCTCTGCAGAGTAGACTTAAAATTTCTAACTGGTTACTTTACAGGCTTGATTACTTTACAGCCTGAGATATCACTTAAATTCAGTTTTTCTCATCTGCCAATTCTGCGGAACGAACACTGAAAATTCAGAACACATTCTTTGGGAATTTCCCGCATAAGGTAAAAAAGGGTACACCGCTTTGGTGGTATTGCAGTGCATTCATTTAATTTATGGAACAATAAACTCCTGACGGATAATTTAAAAATTTATTCTAGTATTTAAAACTTGGCGGATTTTCATAAACTGGACGAATATTTTATACTCCCATATTCAAAAAATAACCAAGATCTCACCACTAGCTACTAACAGAATTTAATAGAATAAATAATTTTTCTTAAGTATGCTCTCCCCTTAATTTCCCTGATCCTATGAATCCTGCTTACTTCTAATAAATCTTACCAACTAGAATGTAAAATATCGATTTTGCCGCTGTCTTTTTTGTTTAAGGGGTTAGGGGTAGTCAGAATCTTCTAAAAATAGGATGTTTTGCATTTTCTTAAAGCATAATATCTTAAAAATATTATCGGAAAATTTGAAGTGAATCCGACAAATGCTTTTTGTGTTATTCAACAATTAACAAAGGGCGCTCGGGCGCTCCGGGGCAGCAAAATTTTAAATGCGTTTTTCTCAAAATTATGTTTTTTGAACTGGTGATCACTGTAACTTAAAAACCGCTTGGTAGATTTCAATAAAATTTATACTGCTTTTGAAAAACATAAAAAACTCGTGCCGAATTTTTTTTTCAAAAATTTCGGTTTTTTTAAACAATTAATTGTCGGTTTTTTGCTTTTGAAAAAAAAGCTTCAATCAGGCACAATATTATCTATTAATAAAACTAATTTTTCTTGTTCCATTGATTTTAGATGAATCTCCAAGGACTTCTGATTATCACCGCAAGGCACTTCTGGAGAAACGGGATCCACACAAACAGCGATAACTTTTACAATTATCAATTTTTTTGTTTTTTGAAATTTTCCTAAAGTCAAGTCGAAACATGATGTATTAATTCTATGTTCTATTTTTGTAAAATAAATCAATTGACTAGCAAAAAAAAAAAAAAACAAATTGAAAATCATTATTTTTCCGGGATTCTGACTACCGCTAACCCTTTAATATATGAATAACGAAATTAATTGTTCACCTTTTTTAGAAAGTAGGAATTTTCGGTACCTACTAGGTCTTTATGTAATAAATTTCTGCTTTAGTTAAATAGATTCAGCTTGTTATGCAACGATGAAAACGCTACTTTTATAGTAAGTAGTCAGTAGGGACAATTGTTTGCTGATTTCAGATTTGCATTTTACTTTCTCAATAAAATTATTATTGTATGTTCTATACAAAGATTATTAACACCTAGGTTAGTTATTTATTGGAGCTAGAGTTACATACATACATGAACATTTACCTGCATTGCAATGATTGCATATGCTTTTTTTATTTTCTGTGGATCTACAGATTCTTTTACACAGATTTGATCTTAATCCTCTAGCGACTTCGAAGTGCCACTTTAGTCGGACTCTCTAAAACAGGGGCCAAAATAATGCTGTCGTGTGAGAGCTAATGGGTTAAAATGCTCTCCAAAATTATTGCTCGCAAAATTTTATTACGTGCACCTTAACAGCATATTTCTTTGCGATATGTATTGGAACTTTTTTTCATTTATTCTAAAAACACTTAGGCAAAATATTGCAAATTCATAATAGCCACAACAAAGAAAAATTACCAAAAAGTGCAAGACGATTTTGTGAGTCTAGATCTTTCATCCTGCGATGGAACTATAGCGCCCTCAAAAATGTTGTTGGAGAGTGTATTTAGTATAAATTCAGATACATATTTAACAGTTACACTCCTGTGAAAAACGAGTTCGAACATTTGTGAATTTTTGAACTGTATCAACTGCAGCTACTTACCAGAACTAGCTCTATTTGATTACCTCTTGTTTCCAACGACGAGATACCCTCTTAATAATAATAATAATTGGTGCGTACACTTCTGTTAGATAATTGGCCCATCTTCTCCTCCTAACATATTACCGATTAGCATTTTATTTCTTAATAAAATGTAAGAAAGGCTTCGATGAGAGATTTGGCTCAAAAGTCGAAAAATTCTTTTGGCGTGGTATGCAAAAAAAATGTTGAAGGATGATTTCTTAATAATAAAGTGCTTTGCCAGCTGCGATTTATTCTCGTAATGCAACAATCACAACTTTGAAGGACGACTTTCAAAAGTCTGTCTGAATTCCTTCCACACAATTCAACAGCAAATAGTTGCTCATATTTTGTTTTTGAATTTTTTCGCATTAATTATTTAGCACGTGAAATGTTAAGTTAGATATTTTTCACGCTTCAGTAAGTAGTGCCATATGCGTATTTGCAGTGGTAAGCACGCGATTATTTACTTTGTTAGTGGTAAACTGTATGAGAAATAAAAACCATGAAAATGGTATGAAAAAATAAATTTTATTGAATCAAATTCAATGAGTGCATCGAGTTTGTTTACTTCTTTATTGCCACTTATAAATGTTTGCACTCGTATGAAGTTGGCCAATACCTATTTATGTATGTATGTGTGTATGCATCCACAATCAACTGTGCATATCTGTGGCACGGATTGGGTGTGCATACATTTTTTCTAAAACGGCAATTTTGACATATATTTGGCAAAACAAGCAAAAATTCGTGATTATTTGTAATATTATTTTGCTTAGATTTTACTGTTGTTTTATTCTTTACCTCTTTCCTTTTATTTTTACCTTTAATTTATCAAGTGACACTTTTAACATATTTGTAGAGGTGGTAAGGAATATTTTACTATTATTTTTTCTTTTATTTAAATAGACGTGTTTGGATCAAAATGCTTGGATTTTTGACTACGTGAACTTAAATAATTTCCAATTTCAATACTCGACAAGAAAATTATAAAACATTTTGCTTTTCACCGAAAAATGTGCAGTTTAAGATCTTGTCCCTCGAAAAACACACTCACTACACCGAGCGTAATTTTGTCCATTGAGATATTTTTGCTTTGATTGTCAAGCTGAGTGCTGTAGTTGCAGTCGAGTGATGTTAAGTAAAGCCGCTTGAATTGAGTGAGTTTGGGCTGTGAACAGGCAGTTGTTACCAGTGCGAAACACACACCAACACAAAATATTACACTAGCCCCATTGCAACCACGCAGCTACTCTCGTTGGTACTATAAATAATATTGCTGTTGTAGTTTTGGCTGACGCTTTGGCTGCGTGGTTAAGAATAATTGTTTGAGTGTGTAACGAGACGAGTTTCGTTACAATTTGAAATTTAGCAGGCGCCCGCAATTTTTCCTGCTGCCACTGTCGCTGCTACTAAATGGTTATTGTTCCTATTTGTAATTTTTTTTATTTATATTCTTTTGCATATTAACATCGAACTTATGGCTGATGTAATTTTTGGAGGTGCTGCATATGAGGCACGACAAATTTTTTAGTATAAAAGTTGGCATATTTTTATATTCGAAATCAGAATCAAGTCAACACTCAAGAAGTGTAACAGCAGTACAACAAATCCTTTTCTCTACTTCTTAAATCCTTCTTTAATCAGCAAACATGAAGGTAATTCGAGGATCTGGAGTGTATGAATAGTGTGACAATTATGTGAAATTTCTAGTGAAACAATTTTATTGTAAAAAAAGAAATTAAAAAATATAACGAATAAAAATATTTTACTACGAAGCAAAAATATATGTGTTTCGTAAAAATATCTGCAAGATAATATCATGAAATTTTAGTGTTACCAACAAACACGATTTGTGGAAAAAATGAAGCCGAACACCACAAATAGGAAGAGGAGCTCGACCAAACAATCAAAAAGGGGTTTTGATTAATAATTAGGAGCAGATAACGAGTATTGAAAAAAAATATTTAAAAACTTTTTTTTGTTTTTTTTTTTAATTGAAATTCAAATTAAAATTTTATTTACCAACAAATTTATCTTTATTCCTAATTAAATTTTGAAGTATAAGGGCAGGATAGTTTAGTATCCTCAAAAGTTGCAACAAAACCTTAAAAGTGTATTCAATTTATACAAAATTTCATAAATATAATTCCCCGTTTAGTTATTACACAAAAACAAAATAAAATTATTTGAAATGCATTTCCATGAACTTAAAATAAAATTTAGTATTTCTCATTAAAATCGTTTACATTTCACTTCAATTTGCAATTAGTTTCTTCACACACACATCCACTTAACCTCTTATCTTTTTCTCTCTTCCAGTTCGTTGTTGCCGTAGTCATGTTGGTTCTTGCCGTTGGTGTACACTCATCCCTACTGGGTGCTCAAATCTCTCCCGGTGTTTCATATGTGAGCCCATTACTTAGTCCATTGCTCGCACCAGGCCTCGGACTCGGTCACTTGGGCTTACCAGCTGCCGTTAATGTTGTGGGTGTTAGTGCTCCCGGTCTATTGGGTGGTATTCCCGGCATCTCTCTTAGTCAAGGACCTGGCGCTGCTATTGCTGCTCCTCTTGCTGTTTCTCATGCTTTGGGTACAGGTCCAGGAGTTTATGTGGCAAAGACTCGTGGTGCCATTCACACCGCCCCATTGGCTGGACACATTAACTCGGCGACTTCTCTGAATTTGGCACCAGCTCCAGGAACTTTGTAAGCGTTTCGTGGGTCATCGATTCATCTCGTTGGAGAATAAATGCTAACTGCTTATCATCACAACAACCACATAAACAATAATACCAACTATTTGACGACACTGATGCTAAACGAAGAATGCAACCGCACGACCTATTCTACTTGTTATTGCAACTCCGTTTTAAGTAACCCGTTATCCGTCATCTACCATTTGTTATCACAACCGCAACCGTAACCCATACCCTGATCCGCTACCGACCTGACGTCCAACCGATAATGTCAATAGCATATCTATGTTTTTATTTTAAATAATATACTACGTACCTTGTACACAAATACATATATGTATTTCATCTTATTTGCCTAGGTCATCACACACACACACATGTAATAATGGTGTTTGTGCAAACTGAGTCATAAAAGTTTGCCAGAACGCCCAGAAAGGAGAAAATGGGATTCACAAAAACTCACTGCATTCTGAAAAGCTATGCAAAATGCCATTTTCAAAAAATAAATATTCCAAGTCCACAACAACTGCAATAACAACGATAATCTTTAATTGAGAACTTTCACCTGTGTATGTGTCTTAAAGTCATTAAAAATAATCGTTTACTATCACTTTCCACCATACGTCACTCTGCATACATTCATACAAATATAAGTACTCTATATACATAAAAAATAAGCAGCAAAAAAGTTAATAAAACATAAAAAAAATAAAAAAATGTAAACTACTTTCTTTCTTTAAAAATGTCCTCTTTTCTACGTCTTTCCCTTCTGGTATATAGAGGGTTTTATGCAAGGATTATTACAAAACGGCTTGTTTATAAGTACATATACATACATATGCATACATATATTATTTAAATGTATATATTAGTGCAAGATATTCAATGTATCTCTTCTTCTTAATTGGCGCGATAACCGCTTACGCGATTTTGGCCGAGTTTAACAAAGCGCGCCAGTCGTTTCTTTCTCGTGCTAACCGGCGCCAATTGGACACACCAAGTGAAGCCAAGTCCTTCTCCACCTGATCTTTCCAACGCAGAGGAGGCCTTCCTCTTCCTCTACTACCACCAGCTGGTACCGCATCGAATACTTTCAAAGCCGGAGCGTTTGTATCCATTCGGACGACATGACCCAGCCAACGTAGCCGCTGGATCTTTATTCGCTGCGCTATGTCTATGTCGTCGTAAAGCTCATACAGCTCATCGTTCCATCGTCTGCGATATTCGCCGTTGCCAACGTGCAAAGGTCCAAAAATCTTACGCAGAATCTTTCTCTCGAACACTCCAAGCGTCCCTTCATCGGATGTTGTCATCGTCCAAGCTTCTGCGCCATACGTCAGGACGGGCATGATGAGAGTCTTGTAGAGTGTTAGTTTTGTTCGTCGAGAGAGAACTTTACTGCTCAGTTGCCTACTTAGTCCAAAGTAGCACTTGTTGGCAAGAGAGATTCTACGTTGGATTTCAAGGCTGACATTGTTATCGGTGTTAATGCTGGTTCCTAAATAAACGAAGTCTTTTACAACCTCGAAATTATAACTGTCTACAGTGACGTGGGTGCCGATACGCGAGTGCGCCGACTGTTTGTTTGAAAACAGGAGGTACTTCGTTTTGTCCTCGTTCACCACCAAACCCATTCGCTTTGCCTCTTTATCCAGTTTGGAGAAGGCAGAACTAACAGCGCGGTTGTTAAGGCCGATGATATCGATATCATCGGCATACGCCAACAATTGTACGCTCTTATAAAATATTGTGCCTGAGCGATTAAGTTCTGCGGCTCGTACGATGCTCTCCAACATCAGGTTAAAGAAGTCACACGACAGCGAGTCACCCTGTCTGAAACCTCGTTTGGTATCAAACGGCTCGGAGAGGTCCTTCCCAATTCTGACGGCGCTACTGGTGTTGAGCAACGTCATCTTACATAGCCGTATTAGTTTTGCGGGGATACCAAGTTCAGACATCGCGGCATACAGGTAACTCCTTTCCGTACTGTCGAATGCAGCTTTGAAGTCGACGAAAAGGTGGTGTGTGTCGATTCTCCTTTCATGGGTCTTTTCCAAGATTTGGCGTATTGAGAATATTTGGTCGATGGTAGACTTTCCAGGTCTGAAGCCACACTGATAAGGTCCAATCAGTTGGTTGACGGTGGGCTTCAGCCTTTCACACAATACGCTCGCTAGAACCTTATAGGCGATATTTAGAAGACTAATCCCGCGGTAATTGGCACAAATTGCAGGGTCGCCCTTCTTATGGATTGGGCAGAGCACACTTAAATTCCAATCGGCAGGCATGCTTTCATCCGACCATATTTTGCATAGAAGCTGATGCATGCACCTTACCAGCTCCTCGCCGCCATGTTTGAATAGCTCAGCCGGCAGTCCGTCGATTCAATGTATCTAGTGAAGAATATTGAATATTTTTATTTGAATAAATATTTTGTAAGATTTGTATAAAGTCAAATTCATGAGATTCTTTTGCAATTTCTTGCTGATTTTATGGCATAATAATTAGTTGTTGGGTATTGTTTATAGTTTGTCAAAATTACGTATAAGTAGGTATATACATATGTGCATATGTATATATGAGTTCGATATATGAAGTGGTGCAAATATTGACTTGAAGTGTGATTTGTTGTGCTTTTGGGGGTTCTGTAGAAATTTCAATTTTTGTTTTGTTTTATTTAAAAAATGTCCTAATTCCCTAAAAATGGCCTGCTTAAAGGACGAATAACGAGTTTTCAAATAAATCGAAATTGAAAAATCCTTAAATATTCCTACTTTGAGTTTTGGTGCTAGTTCTTTCACTTCGATTCGTACTGTAAGAAAACTTTCTGCAAAGCGTTTCTGTCGATACTGAATTTTTCAAGTCGGTCGGACCCATAGATCGAACAAATCTTGACTGATTGACTCGGAGTTTCAGCTGTACATTTGTTCACATTGATTATTATTTATATATTACTTTGCTTTCTTTATAAACAATTTTCTGACGAGTTTTTGAAGTAAAAACTTCTTTAGAATCGTTGGGAGTGATTTCAGACTCGATGAAACGAAAAAAGCGACACTCTTGGCTACGAAGCGTTATATTATATGTTGATATAAACGTAGCGACGAACTAAACAACTTTTAGGCCAGCGCCGACAGCATGGCGCGATAGCCGAGCGGCTAGCAATGTGAGCTTCCGATCCAAAATCCTTGGTTCGAATCACAAGAAAAAAAATTTTTTTATACAGTTATTTTATTTTATTTTATTTTATGATATGTTTATGAGGAGTTTTTTTTCATGGCAGAAATACATTCGGTGTTTTGCCATTGCCTGCTGAGGGGTGAGCGCTATTAGAAAAATAGTTTTCCTTAATTTTGGTGTTTTCACCGAGATTCGAACTGACGTTCTCTCTGTGAATTCTGAATAGTAGTCACGCACCAACCCATTCGGCTACGGCGTTCGTTTAATTTTACTGATGCAAAAATGAGGAAAAATATATGAATAAAGTTTGCTTACTGTTTACACATTTTCCAAAGGTGACGGAGAACCAGAAAAAAAGTCGATTTTCAAACAAATACGAGTGCATATGTGTAATTGTGTTAGAGTTTCGGTCACGCAGGTTTTGCTGGGGACGCTCATAATAGCAACCGCGTGTGTATTTTTATATTCGTAAATATTTTCATTTTTAAATATTTACCGCAATTATGCCGAAAAATAATGCAGAAAAGTGTTGTGAATATCGACAGAAAAAAAAATCAATAAATAGCATCACGGAATTCATTCACGAAAATTTAATAAAGTATACACCAGAAGTATCGCGGATACTTAGAAAAGATTACAATACAGTTCCAATGATTTTAAGTGGCGATTTTAACGTAAATTTTGCATTGGACACAGCGGTTCCTTTAATTGACGTTCTCAATACAACATTCAATTTAAAAATGTGTAACAATCGCACTGAATCGACAACACGATCAAAAACAACAATTGACGCGGTATTTCAAAGATATGTTGACAACATCGAAACCAAAGCATTTGTATCATATTTTAGCTATCATAAGCCACTCGTATCATTTGTTGACATTGAAAACATTGAGGATGAATAATAATAAAATGAAGAAAATAAAATATGAACTTTATAGCAATATTATAAGGAACCTATAATTATCCCGCTGCTTTCGTCTCATTCTCTCTCAGTTTGTTTTACGGAAGGTTTCACTTCTATCGCGTCTAACCGTTAGACTGGTATTTTTTTTTTTTAATTTTTGAAATTGTGTTTTGTTTTTTTTTAAATGCCCCGGTTTTGTATGCATAATGTATGTATAAGTATATTCGGAAAATTTGTTTAGATACCATAAATTAGTGGTCAACGGAAAGTCTATATTTTTCTTTGGATAATTTTTGGGGGACAAATGTAAAATTTATGATATATGCAAGAAAATCGCTGAAAAAGTTTCCTGTTAATGCTATTAATTTTTCCAACCTACTTTTTTCCTCCTTCACTTTCATTCACACCTTGGAGGCTGATATCGTAAGTTCGCCTTTGTTCAGGGATGAACTTCAGAATATAATCGTTTACACAGCTAAAATTTCAGGGCATATTTTCAATTAGTTTAAGGTTCATCGAACAATAGCTGTAGGATCAATAATATATACTCACTTAATAGATTATCGCCAATTGAGATGATGACATCTTGGAGTGAAGTATTGTATACGCGCTAATATGTTTTAATAATATCATTGGTATATTTAAGTTTTATTCCATTCAAAATTCTGGATTCGAAACTCAGAAAAATATCAGCTTGGCCGCGAGTGAGTCATCCCAGAGTGAGTCATAGTGACTGTTAAGAAAGTAAAGGAAGTTTAATTTTTAGAAGTCCGGCAAATCAGAGCAAAATTAGTCCAAAATACTGCTTCAGCGAAACACTAGCAGACATACTCGTATGACATCCTTCGCTGCGTACATTATAGTAAGTAATTACACGGTATTTTTCACTGTTTCGCTGTACAAGTTTAAATATAAATCGAAAAGGCATTAACAACAAAAATTTATTAATAACAAAAATTACAACAAAAAAATATGGTTTCCCAAAAATTTTGAGCAAAAAAATTAAATAAATTTCCAAACATTTTTTTAAGTCTTTTCATCTTAAAAATAATTTATAAAAATTTTAAAAAGAAAGGAAAATATTTCACTTAAAAATGGATGTACCAAAATTTTCCACATTAAATAAGTTCAAAATTATAATTTTTTTCCAGGCAATTTTTGTTTGTTTAAAATCGATTTCATAGGAAACCTCTATATTATGATGAGTTTTTATTTTTGAATACTCCTCAGAATTCTAAAGCCGTAAGACGGCTCTGTTTTAACTTTTCACTTGTGCCGACGAGTTCGGCCATTTTGAATGTTCAGTTAATTGTTGACAGCTGCTTTACTTGCACGTATTTCGGCTCGTCTTCGATTTTTACCTATTCAAAAAGATGGATCAAAGAGCCTGTATCAAATTTTGTGTGAAAAACGAAATTAAGAGCGCGGATACACTTCGAATGTTGACTGTGTCACTTTGGGCCAAAGCAACGCTTATTGGTGGTACAAAATATACTCAGAAGGCCAAGAAGATGTGAACGACGAAAAGCGTGTCGGACGACCGAGCACTGCAACAACAGACGAAAAAATTAATGAAGTGAAGAAAATGGTATTGACCATTCGTCAAATCACCGTTCGAGAAGTTGCTGAGGACCTAGACATATCGATTGGGTCGTGCCATTCGATTTGTTTGCAATGATTTGGGCATGAGACGGGTCGCCGCGAAATTCGCCAAAACTGCTAAATTTCGACCAAAAGCAGCATCGCATGAACATTGCTAATGAGATGTTGGACTCTGTCCGCGACGGCCCAAATTCGCTCCAGAGGGTCATGACTGGTGACGAATCGTGGGTTTGTGTTTATGACGTGGAAACCAAAGCTCAATCATCTCAATGGGACCTGCCGCACGAACCAAGGAAAGGAGCCAAGTTCCGTCGAATGTAAAAGTTTTGCTTACCGTTTTCTTCGATTGTAGGGGCGTTGTGCATTATGAGTTCTTGCCACAGGGACGTTACGATACGATTGACGAGATAAAGGCGGCATCGGAAACGGAGGAGACGGCAAGATAAAAAAAAAAATGATTTTTAGAAGTGCTTCGAAGATTGGAAAAAACGTTGGCACAGGTGCATAATATCTCATGGGGATTACTTTGAAGGGGACAAAACAGATATTAATGAGTAAATAAATAATTTTTGAAAGAAAACACAAAATTCGTGATGCTTTTTGAACACGCCTCGTACTACCTTTTTCTACTGTTTATCCGTATCGAATTCAAAAATTAGATCAGCTTACGGGTATCAACATTCTTGCAAAATGGTCTTCAACACATAAAAAATTCCAAGAGTATGGTTTATTTACGCTTTTCAACATGTTGTTATACGATATCAGGAATGCCAAAATGTGAGACATAAAATGTCGAACTATTACCGGCTTTCGTTTTATTAACAGACCAGAATGGATTTCGATCTTCTCATCTCTCAACGCATTTTAGGGAAAATATAGCCTTGCCGAGTACCTTTATGCACATATTATAAATTTGACGCTGAAGGTTATTAGAAAATCGGCCCGAGGATGATTAGGAAACAACACGTATTGCTTTAGATGCCACTTAAACAGAGACCTTGTCAGGTTATTTCATATTATTTTCTTATAAGGGCAGATTTTCAATAACACATTGCATAACGAAAACTTCATTTTGGAGTGTAACCCAAAAATTTTATTAAATGCATCCCCTGCAAAGTCATTCATTTGATAAACTGTAACTAATTTACATTCTGAAAATGAACCAAATCGGATTGTAAGTAAGCATATCTCGACTGCAGTACTACTTAGCATTTTATGTGAAGACCAGATGTCTAAGAGGCGTTTCTGTTGGTGCTCCTATCAGTGCAGTAGGACAATAGCAGAGAAAAAAAGTCACGCAAGATGTCACGCATATCTGCTAATGTTACGCTAAGGATAATAGCAAAGAAAATGGTTGATCACGTTTTCTTCGCTCTAGTAACCCTGGTCAACATGCACACTGAAGTTCTTATAAGTGAAATTTTGGCACAACTTTAAACTGTGTGCAAAATTAATAAAAAATCAACAAATGTTAATCAATATTGTTGAGAAGAGAATGTATCAGAAAACTAATTTTAAGATATATAACTTATTATACATAACTAAAATGCAATTCTGCAGTAAAAGAGAAGAATAAGAAAAAGGAAAATGACTTTACTTCGTATTGAACGACACCACGAGAATCACCTATTTTATTAACTAGAAATATTACCAGCTGGCATCATCATAAGTTTCAATTAAAAACCCCGATTTAATTAATATTACACTTTTTTTCAGAATTTGCAGAATTTGTTTTATTATGAATTCAATTTTAGTATAGTAAATTGTTAGTTTAAGGTGGTCGAAAATTGGCGTAGATTTATTTATAATTTTTTGCAATCGTTAAACGAAAAAAATTCAATCAGCTATCTGAGCAAAAAATAGTATACAAATATTGTGCACACTATAAAAATTACTATCCATTTGACTACCACTTGTCTTCCACGACTTCTTATACTTTGCTTCTTACGATAATGCAAAAAATGGCTCTACAACTGTCTTGGTTGAACACTTATTTTGGGTGTGACCTCAGAGACGATTTATCAATAAGAAAGTGAATTGCTTTGTGAGCTATGATTTATTTTTCGTAATGCATAAATTCACAGCTCCCAACGATGACTTTCAAAACTTTGTTCAAATTCCTTATCCACATAGGTTTAGGACTAATAGCAAACAATTTCTGATAATTTGTTTTCGAATTATTTTGTATTAATTATTTAATGTGTAGAATGTAGAATTATAGATTTTTAAATAGCTTCACGCAAACAATTAATAGTGGCATACGAGTATGCGCAATTGTAGTGTAGGCACACGACTAATTATTTTGTTAGAGCCAACGCCGAATGAGAAAAAGTATGGAAAAACCAACTATATCGGATCAAACTGAATGAATGCATTTAGTTGTTTTCTTCAAACTCGTATGAATTTTGCATATGTATCATACATGCATAAATGTATCTGTGGCAAATATATTATTTTTAAGTACAAAATTTTGACTTTTTTTACACGTAGTAAGTAGCAAGTTTGTGATTTGACTTTTTCGAATGTTCGACTACTCTTAATACTCTTTTACAACTTTTTCTTAATTTTTAATGCTGCCTTTTAGCTCTTGGTTTTTTTTTTAATATCCTAGAACTTATTGTTTATATTTTATTCATTTGGCTCAAAAACATTAGTAGAAAGTATGCGGCAAAAGTCATAGAGAGAAGGAAGGTGGTACTTGTAGGTGTATTGTTTAGCCAGTGACCATCCATCAGCGCGTAAAGGAATGCCAAGTAGCTGATTATTATAGTGAACCGATGTGCTGGCGGGTTGCTCATTCAACTAATTGCGGAATCCACAGAAAACTTGCACACTATCCTATCGTTCGTTTGAACCTTGTCACACGAGTCACCGCACTCACAACACTGAGTTTAATTTGAGATATTTTTGCATCAAATATGAAGCCGAGTGCTGTAGTTGTAATGGAGTGATGTTAAGTCAAGCTGAGTTGAGTGACATTTGGCTGTGAACAAACAGTATCAGGGCGAAAAAATACCAACACAAAATATTACCTAGTCCCATTGCACTCATGCAGATACTCTAATTGGTACTATAAATGATATTTTTGTTGTGGTTTAGGCTGGTGCTTTGGCTGCGTGGTTAGGAGTAACTGTTTGAGTGTGTAACGAGACGAGTTTCGTTACAATTTGAAATTTAGCTGGCGCCCGCAATTTTTTCTGCTGCCACTGTCGCTGCTACTAAATGGTTATTGTTATTGTTACTATTTGTCATTTTTTATGTGTATTCTTTTGCATATTCATATTGAACTTATGGCTGATGTAATTTTTTGGAGGTGCTGCATATGAGGTACGACAAATTTTTTAGTATAAAAGTTGGTATATTTTTGTATTCGAAATCAGAATCAAGTCAACACTTCTTGAGTGTGTAATAGTAGAACAACAAATCCTTTTCTTTAATTCTTAAATCCTTCTTTCACCAGCAAACATGAAGGTAATTCGAGGATGTGGAGTGTACGAACAGTGTGACAATTTTTTGAAATTCCTAGTTAAAGAATTGTATTATAAAAACAAAAATTAAAAACACATAGCTGATCAAAGTAAAAATATTTTAATAGAGAAATACCACGAATTAAAAGCAAAAATAAAAATATTTTGTTAAAATATTTGCAAGATAACATCACCAAATTTTAGTGTTACCAACAAACACGATTCATGGAAAAACATCAAGTCGAACGCGAAAATTATGGGAAGAACTCGATCAAAGAATCAAAAAGGGTGTTTGATTAATAATAAGGAACAGCGAACAAGTATTGAAAAGAATATTTAAAAACTTTTTTGTTTTTCAAAACAAAAGTGAAATTGAAGTTAACTTTTTATTTACCAAAAACTTTTTCTTTATTCGTAATACACTAATTATTAAAATCTAAAATATATTGGCAGCTTAGTGTTGACAACCCTTGAAAGTTGTAACAACGCCTTAAAAGTGTATTAAATTCATACAAAATGTCACAAACATAATTCAGCATAATTTACGAACATAAGCGTGTAGTTATTACACAAAAACCAAATAAAATTATTTAAAACGTATTTCCGTGAACTTAAAATAAAATTTAGTATTTCTCATTAAAATCTTTTACATTTCTCTTCAATTTACAATTAGTATCTTCACACACACATCCTTTTAACCTCTTATCTTTTTCTCTCTTCCAGTTCGTTGTTGCCGTAGTCATGTTGGTTCTTGCCGTTGGTGTACACTCATCCCTACTGGGTGCTCAAATCTCTCCCGGTGTTTCATATGTGAGCCCATTACTTAGTCCACTGCTCGCACCAGGCCTTGGACTCGGTCCCTTGGGCTTACCAGCTGCCGCTAATGTTGTGGGTGTTAGTGCTCCCGGTCTATTGGGTGGTATTCCCGGCATCTCTCTTAGTCAAGGACCTGGTGCTGCTATTGCTGCTCCTATTGCTGTTTCTCATGCTTTGGGTACAGGTCCAGGAGTTTATGTGGCGAAGACTCGTGGTGCCATTCACACCGCCCCATTGGCCGGACACATTAACTCGGCGACTTCTCTGAATTTGGCACCAGCTCCAGGAACTTTGTAAGCATTTCGTGCGTCATCGATTCATCTCGTTGAAGAATAAATGCTTACTGCTACTACTACAACCACATAAACAATAATATCAACAATTTGACGACTCTGATGCCAAACGAAGAAGGCAACCGTTATCCGTCATTTGCTATGTACCATCTACTATCCGCAACTCATACCCTGACCCGCAACCGACCTGATGTGCAACTCATAATGTCTACAGCATATCTATGTTTTTTATATTACATAATATACTACGTACCTTGTTCACAACTACATATATGTATTTCATGTTATTTACTTAGGTATTCATACTCATACATATGTAATAATGGTGTTTGTGCAAACTGAGTCATAAAAGTTTGCCGAAACGCCCAGAAAGGAGAAAATGGAATTCACTAAAACTCACTGCATTCTGAGAAGTTATGCAAAATGCCATTTTCAAAATATAAAAATACAAAGTCCACAACAACTGCAATAACAACGACGATAAAGTTTTGAGAACTTTTACCTGTGTCTTAAAAATAATCTTATACCATCACTTTCTATCTTTTCACATTTTTCATATACTCGTACATACAAATATAAGTAACCTACATATAAAAGAAGCAGCAGAAAAAAAAAATAAAATAAAAATTTAAATTACTTCTTTTCGTTAAACTTTTTTTTTCTTCTATGTCCGTTTTGCTGGTATATAGAGGCTTTTCTATAAGCCCTATTATAAATGTCTTGTACATAAGTAACATACATAAATGTACATATGCGACTTAAATGTATACTCATATAATAGTGTAATATATTCAATGTATCTACTGAAGAATATGGAATATTTTTGATTTGAATAAATATATTGCAAGATTTTTATAAAATCAAACTCTAGTGATTTTTTAATTTAAATTCTTTAACTTATTCGTTTAAGATTGCTAAAATTCTAAAAGCTCTGCCTGTTTTAGGCCAGATATTTTTGTCATACTCTACGCTGATCTAAAGTAGGCATGACGCATTAAGAAGTGACATATTGTTTTTAGTTGTACGTTTAATAAAGTCAGTTTTCTGTTACAGCGCCTCAAAATATGGGCAAAATAGAAAATATTGTGGATGCTTTCCATTTCAATTCAACCGGGCTATTCGGGACATGTTCTTCGATTTCGATGTAACTCAAATATGTTGCTCTCTGGTCAAAATAATGAGACACGTATTTTTTTGTTCGCCCGAAAAAAAATTTTTCAAGAGTTATCGGCAATTTTGTTTTTCGGCTCAAAATCGTTTTTTTTTAATTATATAAGAAAATTTTTTTTTTAACTTAGTCAAAAATGAACCGATTTTAATGATTCTAGGTTCAAAATAATCATCATTACTTACACGAACGACTTCATGTAGAAACAATTGCAAAAAAGTACTTGACAATTTTTTATTTTGCAAAAAACAAAAAGTGCGAAACAGGTTTTTTACTCAAAAATTCATTACTCGAAAACAACTCAATTTAGCTACTACTCAATTGAAGTTTGAGGTGTCCTCTTGATTTGGAAAAAGTTATAAAAAAAATACACTTTTTGAAATATTGAATTTCGAAAAAATTTAAATTTTTTTTCTTTTGTGCTAAATAAAAAATTTTCAACTACTTTTTTGCAATTGTTTCTACATGAAGTCGCTCGTGTAAGTAAGGATGATTATTTTGAACCTAGAATCATTAAAACCGGTTCCTTTTTACTAAGTTATGAGCATTTAAAAAAAGAATTGTCTTATATAATTAAAAAAAATCGATTTTGAGCCGAAAAACAAAATTGCCGATAACTCTTGAAAAAAATTTTTTTCGGGCGAACAAAAAAATACGTGTCTCATTATTTTGACCAGAGAGCAACATATTTGAGTTACAGCGCAATCGAAGAACATGACCCGAATGGCCCGGTTGAATTGAAATGGAAAGCATCTGTGTACGGGTACATTCTTCAGCGATGGTCGTTCGTATCTAATAGCCTAGACAGACGGCGGCGTTCATCGGGATTACCGGGTATGAGCTGATACTAAGAAATAATTATTCATTAAATAAAGATAATTCCAATTAATTAAAAATTGTGGGAAGCGTCGAGTCAGACCGATTTGTAAGTACTTAGTCTATTACTTAGGTAAGGAAGATTAGTCGGGAATCTGTTTCGAACCATTTTGAAAGACCTTACCTAACGAAGAAGCTTAGTGTAAACAAAGGTTTGCCTTGGAACCAGTGTAAACAGCCATAACGACGTCAGTTTAGAGATTAAATGAAGGATAACTCTTGCTAACAGATGTTATTCTGGGCTCAGTAGGCAAGTGAGAAGTAGAGCTCTCTTTAAAAAAAGAAAACAACACTGTACATTGTATATATTTCCCGTCCTTGCATTTGGTGCAGTGGCTTGGACGATGACGACAACTAATAAGAGAGCACTGGGAGCGTTTGAGAGGAGAATTCTCCGATAAATTTTTGGTTCTATTCGTGTAGGCGAGAATGAGTTCCATATCCGATGGAACAGCGAGCTATACCGAGATGTCGATATTGTGAAGTGTATTACAATACAGCGGCTGCACTGGCTTCGCCGTGTCTCGAGGATGAACGAAAGTGCTCCAGCATGGCAGTCTTCGAGAGGGAACCTACTGGTGGACGACGAGGAAGAGGAAAAGCTCATCTCCGTTGTGAAATCAAGTGAGGCATAACCTGGCAGCACTTAATGTCACCAGCTGGCGCCAGCAAGAAGCGAACCGAGTTAGATGGCACAATGTTTTAGATTCGGCCAAAACCGACATACGGTTGTAGTGCCATCTACTACTTACTACATAGTATAGGGTTTCACGAATTTCAATTAAAACATAACATTAAAAAAAATGATTTCATTAATTTAAATTTTTCCAGCTTATAAGTAACTAAAAGCATTAATTGAGTTGAATAAAAGGAGTAATTTGTAATTTTTTTTTAATTTCTTGGTCCAAGCACACGAGCAAGGAAAATTTTAATATATTCCCTTTGACAAGAACTCGCTGCATCTTTGAACAGCGCAGGCCCATCAGTTAAGATTCGGTGAGGTATATGTAGCTGATATGAATACATCTCACATAAACCACAAGGGTCTTATGCCTACAGGCACCTGGATGCAGGTAGTGTTACCAGAGCTGTTGGAGCCGTGTTAAACGTAGTTCGTGATACATGTTTTGGCGAATTTTTTTTTCAGCAAGGCAGTTGTAACGAGTTCTGCTTAGAACAAAGCAGTGGCGAAGTAGGTGCCCTTTCTTCTTTGCATAAGTTACATGCATCGTTCTGGACGGACTCCATTTTAGCTGTGTGGTATGGAGCCAGTACTCCAACCAATATTTTACATTCTTTTCTTGGAGGTGATAAAATGAAACTCGTTGTTTTCGTATTGGCTCGTAACATTATTTTGGCAATCCTGTGGGAGGTCGGAGCATATAGACTGTGCTTCCAGAGTTACTTCCATCTTCAAAACTGAGAGTGAGGGATATATGTTCGACCAGTTAAAGATGTATGTAAACGGCTGGAAAAAGTTGCTAAAATAAGTGATTAAATTTTAAATTTTATCAGGATGTTAATATTTAAAGTTGTACAATTTTAAAATGAAGCTTTGTTATTTTAAACTTTAACAGTCAGATTTACAATTGATTGGTGAAACCGGAGCTGAAAGTAATAAATTAAAATTATTTTCATTTGAAATTTTGATTAATGCCACAAATCTGTTCTTTTTTTAATATTTTCTTTCTTTCCTACCCACCCTCATGCGCACTACAATCTCTTAATTGCTTTTGATTACCTCTCGCGCTGATCACTTAACTGAGTTCAATAGCTGTACAATTATGAAGTACTTCTCAAACAACTTTTTGTGACATTTTTGTTTAGAATTTAGATTATTTTCATAACTGCCTTGCCCTTTTTTTGCAGATGACGGTGGTTGCAGAATTGAGACTGCCCCTTCACCAACAATACAAATGACGTGTAAGTGAGGTTAGGTTGGGCAATAAAGCAATCTAAAGTGTAAATGTGGCTGCCCTCTGCTAAAAATAAATTTCTGATTTTTAATGCCACTGCTGTTGCACTTGGACACTAAGGTGATTAATATTCACTTGAGAGTGAATTTACTTGCGGTAATCAGTTCTCGAGATACGTTTGTAAAATGAGTTATTAAATTTTTTTTCTGATATTTCTTTTTCTTTATTGTTTATATTTTTTTTATTTTTATTTTCTGTTTTATTTATTATTCTTCTGCAATTCTGCATTCCTAAGTTCGACCATGAATAAATTTCTATTAAATTCCGAAGATATGAACGTCTTTGATATTTATTTATTTGCTGATTTCATACAATTCTTTGGCAATTAAATTACCGAGTAAAGAATAGGAGAATCGCATATTTTTAAAGCTTTTTTTTGTGGGTTTAAGGCCGGTTTAATAACAAAATAACCAATTAAATGATTGATATTATTTATCTGTCAATATTTCGATCTCAATTAGAAGTCATCATATGGAACTCTTGTCTATGCCTGGGCTACCGCCCTGAGCTCACAAAATGATAATTCGAAAATAAAATGGAGAACATTAAGACAGTTCACATCTTGTTGTTATATGGTACCTGAATTTCCCCAAGTTGGAGGTTGCATCTATTCGTAGTGAAGTTAGAGGTTTCATCTATTATTTCTTTTATTTAGAAGATGAAAATTCAGATTTAGGAGACTTGACAAATGATGAATGTAGTGATGTAGAACCTGGCGAATCTGAGCAGGAAAATGCGAATACACTGCCTAAAAATCACTCTTCGGTTTTATCTGAAGATCAACAAACTTTGTCGGATGACGACTAGTCACTATCGGAACTGAGAATGCAAGGACCCATTTTGCCAAGCAAGTTGTACATGCACTGTTGTGAAAAGTCATGAATTCAAAGTCTCCCATTTTTCCTGATTTAATTTTTCTTCGTAAAACATTTAATAATTAAACCATTCAGTACAATAAAAAGTTGAGAAATGCGATGAAGTAATGTACATCGATTTTTAAAATTTCATTTATAAAAGAAATTCAAATATATATTGTGAAATGCATAAATACAAACACAGCTTTCATCGAACGGTATATAAAATTAATAAAATAGAATAGGCGAAAAAATAATTATCAACAATGTTAAATTTTTTTAGTGACTGGTAGAGTTAATCGATTTCGCAACTGAGAAAAGTAATAAAGTTAAATTCAGTACTTAAATTTTTAAGTTGTTTTCTACAAAAATGTTAGTTATTATATATTTTTATTACATATTTTCCATAAAAATAAATGTTGCTAGTTCTGTTATAATATATCATCTCTGATCTCATTGAGAAAAAGTGGCGGGGTACTAAGACGGGGTATTGGAATTTGTAGAGTCAGTCAAGCTGTACTAAGAACCCTTTCTAACCCACGCTGCTCTTCGAAATTATTCGAAAAACTGGACAGTGTTGCAAAGCACAACAAAGTTTGTCTTACTTGTGTGTCTGTACATTGTGGTATTATGGGGAAAGAGGTATTAGTTTTGCATCAACTCAACTATGGATTGATTACTTTATGAGGTTTACCCATTAAAGGCGTTGGTTTGGGTTGTGCTACTGCAGAGTAGGTACCCAAGTGCCTTTTGAAAGAACCAAACAGGAAACTAGCCACGTTTCTCCTAAAACTCAGTAGGAAAGATCTGAGAATACTACTGGGTGTAATCACAGGCCACAACGCCTGTGGTCAGCATACGGCTTCAATGACAATGATTGACGACGTAATATGTCTATCCTGCCATGAGAATGAGGACACTACAGAGGATGTTTTCTGTAGCTGTCCGGCATTTGCTAGAATCAGGTATAGGCTATTGTGGTACGATGTATTGAGTATGGATAAAGTTCATTCTCTTCCTCTTCCGGGCCTATTAACCCTTTCCACCCCAACGTTGCCTGTGAGCAACTTCGGCAGTTTAACAGCTTACGGAAGGCGTTCGTTTTGTTTTTGTCTGCTCCTTATAAACGATAACGGTACTTTATGTATCTACTCAAAATATGAGCAAAAAAAATATCATTTGTAGATCATTTAGTGAAGTTATGTTGAATAAATAGCTGGTGCAGCGCAGAAAACATTATTTTGAAATTCAAAAGAGTTTTTAAAGTGACTGATTAACTGTTATAATAATACAAAAATTTTAAAAGTTTATATGCCATGTTTTTAGCAAAGATTTAACTTTACGAAAGTGAATTTAAATTCGGTATTAAATATTTTTGTGGTAATAAATATTTTTGTACTTAGTTATGAGACCGAAAGAGAAAGGATTGTCAGATGACGATATTGAGAGGATTGTTAACTTTGATTGGGATGCCTCTTCTGACGACGAGATGGATGAAATTTCTGCAGTGCTAGAGAAGAATTTGGAACGGATCGTGCAAAGAGGGTAAACTCTCTCGAAAATATGATTAAACAAGAATGTGAGCCGAAATCTTGTGTGGCTGATAATTGCTTTGAAAAAGTTGACACCAAGACACTAAAGTGAGAAAAAGGCATTTGTACCTTCGGAGACCAGTTGGGAAGAAAATACCTTGAAGATTGACGATGTGATGACGCCAGTAGATATTTCTGTACTTTTTTCAATAGCCAAGTTTTTGATTTGATCACACAACAAACGGATTTATATGCGCTGCAAGAACACGGCATTAAGCTCACTGTTGAAGATATTAAACGCTATATTCGAATTTTATTGTACATGGGTATTTTAAAATTGCCTGAACTCAAAATGGCATGGTCAAAGATTTTAATCTTACCGCTATAACAGATTCAATGGCGCGCGAAAAGTTTGAAAAAGTAAAACAATGTTTACATTTCAACGATAACATTAAACAATCCAAAAAAGGCGAATTGAACTATGACAAGGTGTACAAAATACGTCCTTTAGTAGACAGTCTCAAAGAAAATTTTGGAAAGCTAACCAAGATAGAACATCAAAGCACTGATGAACATATCATTGCGTTCAAAGGTATACATTCATAATTGCCATAATAAAAATTCTAGTTTAAATTTTTGTTACAGGTGATCGTCATTTAAACAATACAACCCTGCTAAGCCTCATAAAAGGGGTCTGAAAATGTTTACGCGTGCTGGAACCTCTGGATTAGTGTACGACTTTACGTTGCATGTTGGTGAGGGTAATTGTCCTGCTTATGGATTGGGCCTATCTTCGGATATAGATTTATATTTGGCAAATGGTCTTCCTAAGGACAAACATTTTAAGCTTCATTTCGATAATTGGTTTACGTTAGTAAGCTTTCTGATCTCATTGAAAGAAATGGGCATATGTGCAATAGGAACTGTACGTAAAAACCGCATAATCAATTGCCAGCTACTTTCAGATGCTGAGTTAAAAAAGCGTGGAAGGGGGGATTTTTCGATATGAAATTGGAAATCAACAATAATATTGTATGCGTCAAGTGGTTTGACAATAAGCCAGTTCAACTTATATCCTCGTGTGAAAGCATTGAACCTGTTGGTAAATGCAAACGTTGGAATCCAAAGAAAAAAGCTTATATTGACGTTGCAATACCTGCGATTGTTGCTTCTTACAATAAGGGTATGTGAGGAGTAGATTTGGAGCTCATCGAGCTCTACAAGGTCAACCACCGATCAAAGAAGTGGTACATAAGAATCTTTTATTGGTGCCTCGGAACATCCGTTGCAATAGAAGGATGTTGAGTTGCTTACTGCCACTACTTCGCTCGGAAAAAGGAAAGGCCGACCATCGAATGTTGAAAGAGCTAGCTCGATAGTATCGCTGGGCTCCCCATAAAGCAACGTGCCTTCCCAACAGTCGAAAAAGTACAGGTTCCAACCGAATCCTTCAGTCTCACAGCGTTACGATAAAATGAAACATTGAGTAGTATTTAGTGAAAAAGGACGTTGCACATTGTGCAAGACAGCAACCCTAATGTCCAAATGCCTTAAAATGCAAAGTCAACCTTTGCTGTAATAACAATAAAAACTGTTTTTTGCCTTATCATACCTAATTTTTCAAAATTAATAAAAATAATTAAAAGCAACAAGCAACTTTCGGCAGCGCTCAAGCCGCGGGACGTGACGACTCAAAACTTTGGGCAATTGCTTCTTAAATAAATACAAAAGGATTAAAATTAAAAAAAAAAATTCGTTCCACAGGAAACAAGTAGGGGTCGAAAGGGTTAAGGTTCATCAATGAATCCAAAAGATTCGGGGAAAAGTGTCTTGAAACAAATTTTTCAGCCTTGCCATCTAATATAATATCTATTCTGTATCTATTCCTTCCACTGTAATCTATCCGGATGTAATACAATGGTATTCCTGACTGAGAGCTTGGACCTGTCCAACCACACACAAATCTAATCTATTCTAATTAATTAATCAGCATATTTATTCTTCTTCGTCGCTCGGAATTTCGATTTGTTGTAAAGTTTTTATAGTAATCATTTTTATCAGGAGGAATGCATTTTAGCAGGCCCATAATGTCTCTTAAGCTTTCTTTTGTTGAAGTTCTATCTTTAGGTTGTAATATAGGCAATTCTACAATATATTTTCCAAAATTTTGTGGTCTACCTGCTACAGATTTCCTTATATTTATGAGGGTAAATTCTGAATCTTCATTATAGTCACATTTAAATTGTTTGAGGGAATTATACTCTGACTGACTGTTTTATTTTATTTATTACCGTTATCTTTCAGCGCTCGCAAGCAGTGTTCAGCTGGCAGTCTTCAGCAGCTGGTCAAATAGCCAGCCGTTCGCTAATTTTTAGGTCAAGTCTACTTGAAAAAAATATGTAAAATTTCTACTTACATTTTTTTTTGAAGTTGAAGTGCACTAAACTATGCTATTGACAAGATTTCGTTCGAGTTTAGAGATAATCAAAATGGCCTCTAAATTAAATAAATGACTTATTATTCAATGACGAAACAAACTTTTCGTTTTCGTTTTGACACTTAAATTTAATATTTTTTAAAAAGTGAAGTTAATGTTGTTATTATTGATGTAGTAGCATAAACATTCCCCAAACATATATGGGGAATGCTGCTGAAGTGACAGTCTTTGGTCGGATATAAGTCCGGGTCGTTCCGGTAACGTAGAACCGACTGTCGTGGGAACGAATTGGAGTTAATCGATTTGTACGCTGAACAGCTCAATTCAAAGGGAGTAAGAAATTCTTGATATTTCACGTTCCTTTTTGCTTTTGCTCTGATCATCAAGTCATATAGTTTCAAAGTTAAAATAGAGGTTTTAATATAATGTAGCGCTATTGGTTCGTAAAAAAGGAAATAAAATTTAGAAATATTGTTCACTAGCTTCTTATTTACAAAGGTTTCAGATTTTGACTATGGGCGTGTTACTTCGGACGTAGATAAGTCACACAAGAATGGTCCGATTTCAACAAACAAGTAGTGCTTTGGAAAGCTCCTTTACAGCGCTATAGAATGGTTTTAAATAAAATTTTGAAAAGCTAAAATTTTATAACTAAATAAAAAATAGTACAATATTTAAATTAATTATAATTAATTTTTGACCAAATTTGACAGCATCATTCCTTTTCTAATCAGCCTTTAAAGAAAAAGTATTTGACCTCCTTTAAAATGTTTCAGTGACAAAAATTGGGGTATTCAGGTACAAGTTACTGAAGGTGCAAGCATATCCGCCATTTTCCCGCTCGCTAACTTTATGCTCGATTAACTTTACGAAAAATTTGCATGCGAAATCAACAATAAAATTATCGAGTAAGATTCGCCGCTAGAGAGTTTGACTATAGCTCATCAGAGTGGTATAACTCACATCCTACAAACACATGTAATTTAAGGCAGCTCTATTCCCGCGTTGATAACTTATGTTCATTTATACCGGTTGCTTCATCTATTCGCCAGTTGCTAACTCTTGGCGAAAAGAAAAGGCCTAATAATTCAAAGTAGCTCAAAAAATTCTTGTGAAATGATTTCTTAATAATAAAGTGATTTGCAGTGTCAGTTATGGTATGTTATGATTTATTTTTCAAAATTCACAACTCTCAAGGACGACTTTAAAAACTCTGTTCAAATTCCTTACCAACATAGTTTTAGGAGCAACAGCAAATAATTTTTCATAATTTGTTTTCAAATTATTTTGCATTAATTATTTAATATGTAAAATGTAGAATTATAGATTTTTAAATAGTTTCACGCTAGCAATTAATAGTGGCATACGAGTATGCGTAATTCTACATAGTGTAGGCACGCGACTACTTATTTGGTTAGAGCCAACGCCGAATGAGATTTAAAATGCATGAAAAAAGTATGAAAAAACCAACTATATCGAATCAAACTGAATGAGTGCACTGAGTTTGTTTACTTCAAAATTGAATCGTTCATACTCATATGTATGTGCGCTGATATGTACGTACATATCAGAGGGAATATATAATTTTTAGTATGCGATTTAGACATTTTTTGTACATAGCCAGCAACAAGTTTGAGGTTTGACTCACTCGAATGTTGGACAACTCTTAACTTATTATAACTTTCGTTTCGTTTTTACAGCTATTTTTTAGCTCTTTACTTTTGTTTATTATCCTAGAGCTTTTGCAAATTCATAAAATATAAGCAAAAGCTCTAGGATAATAAAAAAAGTAAAGAAAGTAAGAAAAAGTCGCTTTAAAAATGAAGCAAAAGTTATAATTTTGCTTAATAATAAACAAAGAGTGATAGAGAGGAGAAAGATGGTACTTGTAGGTGTATTGGTTAGCCAGCGACCATCCATCAGCGCGCAAAAGAATGCCAAGTAGCTGAATATTATAGTGAACCGATATGCTGGCCCCTTGCTCTTTCAACTAAATGTCGCATCCACAGAAAACGTACACACTACTGTTGTTTTGGACATTGGCTCACAGGACACATCACTCACAACACTGAGCGTAATCTTGGCCTGTAAGATATTTTTGAATTAAATGTGAAGCCGAGTGCTCTAATTGTAGTGGAGTGATGTTAAGTCAAGCTGAGTTGAGTGAGCTTGAAGTCGGAAATTGATACCGGCAGTGAATGATGGGGAGCAGCGCAATAGCTGATCGGCGTGCAAAAACACCAGCACAAATATTATACTAGACCCACTGCAGTTATGCGGCTACTCATATTAGTGTTACATATAACATTGTTGTTATAGTTAGTGTGAGTTTTGTTACAATTTGAAGTTTAGCTGGCGCCCGCATTTTTTCCTGCTGCCACTGTCGCTGCTATTAAATGGTTATTGTTATTGTGATTGCTACAATTAGTAATTTTTTTATTTATGTGTTTTTGCGTATTCATATTGGACTTATTGCTGATGTAATTATTTGAAGCTGCATATGAAGCACGACACATTTTTTAGTATAAAAGTTGGCATATTTTTGTATTCGAAATCAGAATCAAGTCAACACTCAAGAAGTGTAACAGCAGTACATCAAATCCTTTTCTCTACTTCTTAAATCCTTCTTTAATCAGCAAACATGAAGGTAATTCGAGGATGTGGAGTGTATGAACAGTGTGACAATTTTGTGAAATTTCAAGTAAAGGAAGTTTGGGAATTAAAACAAAAAAAAAAATGCCAGAAAAATTTCAGAAGAGAAATTTCAAGTAAAGCAAATTTGGGAATTAAAAAAATAAAAGATGGCAGAAAAATTTCAGAAGTGAAATATTTTGAATTAATAGAAAACTTAAAAATATTATTATATTAAAAAATATGATATCAATTAATTTTAGTGTTAATATAATAATCAGAAATGGAAATAGAGAAATATATTTTGTTTTTTTTATATAATTTAGAAATATTTTAGACAATAACACATATCATCATTTTTACTGCTTCACACCTCCACCGACTTATGTACTCTTTTACCTTGTTTTCTCTTCCAGTTCGTTGTTGCCGTAGTCATGTTGGTTCTTGCCGTTGGTGTGCACTCTTCCCTGGTAGCCCCAGGACTTGGTCCACTGCTAGCAACTGGCGCGTGGGGAGGTCTTGGCGCACCGGTTGCCATTAATGCTTGGGGTGTTAGCGCTCCCGGCCTATGGGGTGGCATTCCCGGCATTTCTCTTAGTCAAGGACCAGGTGTCGCTGTTGCTGCTCCTATTGCTGCTTCTATTGATGTGGGTACAGGCCCTGGTGTTTATGTGGCGAAGACTCGTGGTGCCATTCACACCGCCCCATTGGCCGGACACATTAACTCGGCGACTTCTCTGAATTTGGCACCAGCTCCAGGCACTTTGTAAGCGTTTCGTGCATCATCGATTCATCTCGTTGGAGAATAAATGCTTACTGCTACTACTACAACCACATAAACAAAAATATCAACAATTTGATGACTCTGATGCCAAACGAAGAATGCAACCGTTATCCGTCATTTGCTATGTACTATCTACTATCCGCAACTCATACCCTGACCCGCAACCGACCTGATGTGCAACTCATAATGTCTACAGCATATCTATGTTTTTTATATTAAATAATATACTACGTACCTTGTACACAACTACATATATGTATTTCATGTTATTTACTTAGGTAATCATACTCATACATATGTAATATTGGTGTTTGTGCAAACTGAGTCATAAAAGTTTGCCGAAACGCCGAGAAAGGAGAAAATGGGATTCACAAAAACTCACTGTATTCAGAAGTGGGATGCGAAATGCCATTTTCAAAATATAAAAATACAAAGTTCACAACAACTGCAATAACAACGACGATAAACTTTTGAGAACTTTTACCTGTGTCTTATACTCATTAAAAATAATCTTTTACCATCACTTTCCACCATTTCACATACTTATGCATAAATATAAGAAGCAGCAGAAAAAATCAATAAAAAGTAAAAGATTTAAATTACTTCTTTTCTTTAAAAATTGCCCTTTTTCCCCTGACTTTATTCTGGTATATAGAGGCTTTTATATAAGCCATAATTATACACCGTAGTTATACAGGGTTGCCAATATTCGACGGACCCATCTGGCAACCCTGTATCTTTTGACAGAGACGTCAGATCGCTTAACACGTTCACGCCCGTGCGTACCACCGGTGGCTCGCACAAGATTGCTTCATGAGGCGGCGTGTACCAGCGGTGACCCGCACAAGATTGCTTCATGGGACGGCGTGTACCACCAATGGTACTTTATTAGACGGTACCTATGAGATGAGAAGCCATGAACGACTACCCTTATGAAAAAATTTCGTTTTATATAACCTGCAATCGCTTCCGATAGAGCGAAAAGACTTAAACATTGCCGTCTGTGGGCGAAGACCATGAATAACAGCGCCGGCGGGAACGTGTTAATGACATACCGCGTTGGAAGCGTCAGTCCAAGCAGTTTTTTTATTATGGAACAGTACACGCCACGCGAGCGCTCCCAAATTGTTGAAATTTACATTCAACAAAAGAAGTAAATTATGAAAACTCAACGTGCGTATAAAAAAAGAAATAATGTGAAAAGTGCGCCTTCTAAGAACACCATTAAACGTTTGTATGAAAGGTTTTCGACTGGTGATGCTCTTTCTAAACCAAAGAGGCCAAATCAAAACCGACCAATTCGTCGCCAAGGACATCCCAAAATTGCCGTTCTCAGCAGTTGGACATTGCTCGGACCACTTTACAACGAATTATACGCATTGATTTGCATTTATTCCCGTATAAGATTCAATTGACGCAAAGATTGTTGCCTGCGGACAAGCCTCGTCGATTGGAATGGGCCCAAAGAGTCATCGAAATCCGTCGAGTCTGTCGAATATGGGCAACCTTGTAAGGTTGAAAGGTACTTATAAAAGGTGTTTTTTTTAGAGGTTAGGTTTTCAAGATGAAATAAAACGTATATAATTTAATGTTATTGCCAAGAATTTAGCTTTATTATAAAGATAAGGGTTTGCCATTATGTTTTAAAAATGATTTCGGGCATGTGGCCGCCGCGGCTGGCTCGAATAAATTCCAGCCGAGAGGCCCAGCAATTGGGGCCGTATGTCAGCAATAACGCGCCGAATATTCTCTTCCAAGACGTCAATCGTCTCGGGTTTATCTGTGTAGACAAGCGACTTCACATAGCTCCACAAGAAATATTCCAGCGGTGTTATATCGCACGATCTTGGAGGCCACGCCACAGGTCCACGGCGCGGGATAATGCGCTCACCAAAAGTTTCCTTCAATAAATCGATTGTTGCGTTGGCTGTATGGCATGTAGCGCCGTCTTGTTGGAACCAAAGGTCGTCCACGTCAACATCGTCCAATTCAGGCACGAAAAAGTCATTAATCATGTCTCTATAGCGCTCTCCATTGACTGTAACATTATGGCCGGCTTCATTTTTAAAGAAATATGGACCAATGATTCCCTCTGCCCATAGAGCACACCAAACAGTGACTTTTTGAGGATGTAACGGCGTCTCAGCAATGGCTTGTGGATTATGGATTATCACTCCAAATGCGACAATTTTGCTTATTGACATACCCATTCAACCAAAAGTGAGCTTCATCGCTGAACAAAATTTTCTTGCGATGCGTCGCGCGAACCGAACCATTATTTTCGTAATAAATTTGCACGATTTGCAAACGTTGTTCAGGTGTAAGTCTATTCATTATAAAATGGCAAACCAAATAATAAGGCTGTCTCTTTACGGAGCCCTCCTGATATCAGGCCCCTCCGGTTGTAACGGTGGCCTTACCATGGTATGGGGCGCTGCCATGGCGGACCGTTTATTGGCTTCTAGTCAAGACACAGTTGTTGAAAAAGCTATGGACCACAGCACGCCATCAACTATAAATCAACCTACTAAATCCGCTGATTCCAAGGGGCAAAAGCGTCAATACCGTAAAAAAGGCCCGTCTAGGTACAAGCTTTGCTAGAGGCCTCTCGCTATTCTCGGCAAAATAAGCAAAAATGAGGCCGAAGGTAAAACTCATGCCAAAGATGCGACCGATAAGGCAAGGTGCCAAAAGGTGGCCTATGAGTACCTGGCGTTCCAGGCCACCGAGAAGGCAGAAGCCGTAAAACGCAATCGTTCGCAGGATGAGGGCGGTAAAACTGCGAAAAAGCATAAAAACGTCATACACTGCTTTGACGCCCAAACCAGTCAAACGCGCGTTTAACGAGGTGGCACGGGATCACCTGCAAACGGCCTTGGTGGACGAGTTAACGAACCGCGGTAAACCTGCGTCCGAAATCGAGATCCGGCTGTCTTGTATTGTCGTTGATCACGTCATGGCAAGCCGGAGGTTGTTCGTGGATACAGGGTGCTCAAATGCAACGATCAGTTCTCTGTTGATTTCCTTCAAAACGATATGAGTAAAATCCAGAGTCACTGGGAAGGTTTGAGGCTCAAACTAATTCCAGTGAGATCCCACGACGACCAAGGGCTCGTATCTGGATAGCGAACATGGAGTTCGAAGCTAAGCAGTTAATACCATATTTACAAGCACACAACCGCACTGTTCCAATGGATGACTGGAGCATCATCAAAGTGGAGACTCCGCAAAGGAACAGTGTGTCCTCCCTTCTAGAAATCTGGGAGGAGAGTGCTGAGCTACTGAAAAACTGGACAACAAACTTCGATTTGGCGTGAAGAAAGCGCATCTGAATTTATTTCGTTCTGCGAATCCGGAGGATGAGCAGGACGAGGTTGACGACGCTAATGAGTTGCTCATGTTCATGCAACTGGAAGAAGCCGGGTCTACCAAAAACGACGGCGCTAATGAGCAGCATACGGCCATGCAGCTTGATGCCCCTAAAAACGAGCAATAAGTATGGGTCTCAAGGTTGTCCAGATCAAACTGCAGCACTCCAGGACTGCGACGGACAACCTAGCCGTTCTTCTATCGGAGGAGGACGTAGACATCGCACTGACATGCGGAGCACTAAGGTAAGCGAATTCTCTCTCAAAAACTACAACTTGTACCAAAAAAAAGTGTATGTATTTCTTCGAAAGCGCATATTTCATTTATGTATCTAAATCCTTAAGGATATAAGGAGGAGGATGCCATAAAACTTCAAGCCGATATCGATGACTTTACTTGTGGTGCCAGACCTCACTCTTTCTTATCTAAGTGCTTTCAAATATCTTACTCAAAAATATCTAACATTTTGTGCACTAAGTGCAGTATCTCGACATGTGTCCTGCAGTGCATTAGCGAGCTTAGGGACCTAGGCGCTCTCTTTGATAATCAATTTTCTTTTAATAACCATATGAATTATATTACTTCAAAATCTTTTTCGATATTGGGCTTCGTCAGACGTAACACCGAACTTAGTGGTCTGATTCCTATACCATTAAGTTACTCTATAAATCTTTTGTTAGGTCTCATTTAGAATATGCTGTTTTTATTTGGGAATCTTGTAGTCACCAAGCTATCAACATTATATTGTAGAACGTGTGCAAAAAATATTTCGCAAATATGTCCTCCGGCCTCTGAAATTTATTGATCCCACGCCATCATATTCTACTCGTCTCATGCTTATAAGCCTCATTCCTTGGAAATTCGTAGGTCTATACTGTATATGTCTTTTTCTTATACTATTATTACTGGAGTAATTATTGTCTCTACTTATTGGAAGGGATTCGATTCAATGTTTCCCAGCGATCTCTTAGGAATTTTTACCCTTTTTATGGGGGAAACTTTAAAATTAAGTATGCCTATGAAATTAAACGCCGTTCATATGGATGTTGTTCTCGATTTTTCGCTTTCAAGAGTAGCATTTTTAAACCTCTTGCATTCTATTGCTTTTAAATACATGTAATATATCAGTAGTTTAATCTAAGCAACTTTTGTATCATAGTCTGTAAGGATTGTAATTCATAGACTTAAATAAATAAATAAATGGCGTTTAAAAAAAGGGAATAAAAAACTATATTTCATTTCAGTCAAACTATATACTTATATATCAGATTGGCTATTTATTTCCATCTTTTTTAACAATTCGGAAACAGTAAAGTCATCGCCGCAAAATCGCACTCAAAGCCAGTTTGTTTGAAAAAATTTCATTAGATTCTTCAGTAATACTCTCAGTGCTAGTATTATTATTGACAACAGTTTCCCTCTTTTCATCAGTAACAAAATCCTATCCGAAATCTAGGTTGTCATCAGAATTTTTATTAAATTCCCCAAGGATCTCTGATAACTCAAATAACGAAGCCATTGTTGCTGGTGCTAAGTCATCTTCGGACTCGAATTCAGTTAACATATTCCTAATTTTGTTAAACCCTGCTTTATGGTTTCCGTTTAAACCTTTGCCCAAACTTCTTTTACGAAATGCGATGCCTCGAAGATATTTTTTCAGTCGAGCCAGTCTCTAAACTTACCAAGATATGCTTAACATAAATGCTTAAATTTATATCGAAATATTAAAATTTCGAATCACTCCTTGATTAAAAGGCTGGCAACTTGAAGTCGTATTACTAGGTAGAAAAATTATTTTGGCATTCGCTTTGAGATGCTGCCTTGTCCAGAGATAATAGTATTTAATTATTGCGGTAAACCAGAATAAATGTGTGCTTGAAAAAACATCAGCCCTTTTTTGCATTTATAAAGTATGTATGTAAGTAACTGCTCACTCACATTTTTTATATTTTGTCCGCCTAAGAGCAGTTTGCGTCCGCTCACCTATGTTGATTTCTGTTTGTTTGATTTGTTATGAAAAGAAATGTTAATGTCTTTTGATAAGAGGTTTGCGCCCGCCCAATAGAGGTTTTTGTAACAATTTTATGAAAAATAACTGTCAACGTCCGTCCAAGAGAGTGTCCGCTAAAAAGAGAGTAATTTGTTCCGAAATTTATACTTAAAGCTTAGTATAGTAAAAAGTGTCTGCTCAAGCGAGATGCCCGTCTAAGAGAGGTATCCGTCTGGACATTATATTTTTCTCCCGGACTATACTCTGCATATACTCGTAAATGTATATGAATATCATATTTCTTCAAGTTTGTTTATGAAACAGGAATCCAAAGTAGCTTGACGAGAGTTTTGGCTTAAACGGGAATAAAAAATGCCTGTGAAATGATTTCTTAATAATAAAGTGAATTTCTTTGTAAGTTATGATTTATATTTCATAACATAATAATTCACAACTTTCAAGGATGGCTTTCAAAAATCTTTCCGAGTTCATTCCACATTCGTTTTTAAATTCTTTTGCATTAATTATTTAATATGAAAAATGTTAAATTACAAATTTTTTCACGCTTCAATACGTAGTGCCATATGCGTAGGTGCAGTATAAGCACGCGACCACTTATTTTGTTAGTGCCAAAAGTGACTGAGTTACCATGAAAAAGGTATGAACCATATTGAACCAAAGTGAATGAGTGCCTGAGTTTGTTTACTTCATAATTGAAGCATTTATTGACGTATGAGGTTTGCGAATTTTGAGCTACTATGAGCCTGCTGCTAATTACGTGGATCGTACCAGACTCCTCTGAAGTTTTCTATCGTTACATTTTTTCAGCGAGGAAGGGAGTTATCTTGAAATGCTAAAACTTACTCGTAATTATTTATATGAGTTATCGAAAAGCACCAAATTATCCATTCTTAGCTTTTTAAGTTTGCTTTGTTTGCTTTACGTCGATTAACAAGTTTCGATGATTTTAATTGACTTTATGAGAAGCAGGAGGTAGTACTTTTATCAAAACATTAGCAAATTATATATTACTCGCCTAATTCAGAACACTGAGTATTTATTTGTTTCTCATAGCTATAACTTCCGTTTTGGCTTTTTTACAGTTCTTTTTTACATTGGAAACCAATTTCCTAGCTTTCCCGTGGCATACCTTGTAATGTGTAAGGAAAATTACGGGAATGTGGAAATAATCGTGGAAAACTACAAATACAAGTCGCTAGTAATGGGATATTTCAAGATTATACCCATCTTACTTTTACATATGCAACACTCGTAGCAGGGCAGAATTGAAAACATTACCAAAAGCGATTATGGCTTCATCGAGTCGAACTTCAGATGTCAAGCGCGAACCAGTAGAGGGGCCGAAAAATATAAATTAGGACTCGGATATTTTCCCAAATTATTTGCAGTTAAAGTAAAATCGAGTATTTCCATCGGACCACAAAAAAATAATATTGAACAAGGCCGAAATCATGCACTCACTTAATGCTAATGAAAAACAAGTCCGGAACAATCTTAAAATTAAGTATTAAAAAGCAGTAAAAGCAATAGAGCTGCAAGCCATCAGGATATAATTAAAACTATGTTTGAAAGCTTTGAAATGTAGGTGAGCAATATGAGTGCCTATCCAGAGGAGAAAATAGAGTATACTATGCAATGGGTTAGGTTAGGTTGAAGCGGTTGTCCTGTGGGACACACTCAGGCTCATAGCCCATTGTGATGCCGCGTGGGGAGCTTGTCCCTATCCCCTAAAACCAGTGTGTGCTTTTCAAACATTTTAAAATATCTCTGATTTCTATAGTACTGAGGTCTTCTAGCTCACTAAAAAATTGTCTACCCAGAATAGTAAACCTGCGTCTGGATAGAGCAGGGTAGTGGCACGGTAGATTGTCTCTTCCTCGTCCTCATCTAGACAACTTCTACAGAAGTCATGTGTTTTCACACCCATCCTTTGGGCGTGTCTGCCTATTAGGCAGTGCCTCGTTATGACTGAGATCAATGTGCTAAGACTGTGTTTATTTTGGCTTAGCAGAGATTCTGTGCTTTTAGCATTTAGAGTTGGCCAAAGTTGACGGGCGATTTTGCAGGTTGCTTCATTTCGCCATCTTTCGTTTGCTTTCTTTACAATTTCTCCAAGGATGTGTAGCTTACATGTTTATAAGGGTATCCCCATGTCATTATCTATGTGCTCGTCAGACAGTTTAGTGCCGAGTCTTGCTAGTTCATCGGCTCTACAGTTGCCCTCAATGTCATTTCCGGATATCTCATCACACTGTATCAGTGTCGTGACTTTTATTATTGCCATCAGTTCAGCCTGAAAGACACTACAGTAATCGGGGAGCCGAAAACTGAAGGAGATCCCCAGATGTTCAGAATATACACCTCCGCCCACCCTGCCCTCGAGCTTTGAGCCATCTGTGTAAACATGGATGGACTCGCCCTGTCTCACTTTGTCCCGTACTATGCAATATAGTATACTATATTTTCTCCAAGGCGGATAGTACTTGGGTAGGGTTATTATTACCATCCCTAACGCGTTATCGAATGTCAAGCAAATGAAAGTTATGGTGAACTGTCACTCTGGCGGCTTGCTCTTTCCACTAAATGCCGAATCGATAGAAAACTTGCACATCGTTGCTCTCTTAGACCTTGCCTCACCAGACACATCACTCACAACACTGAGCGTAATTTTGGCCATTGAGATATTTTTGCACTAAATGTGAAGCCGAGTGCCGCAGCTGTAGTGGAGTGATGTTAAGTCAAGCTGAGTTGAGTGAACTTGAAGTCGGAAACTAATGCCGGCAGTGAAAGGTGGTGAGCAGGGCGTTAGCTGGCAGGCGTGCAAAACCACCAACACAAAATATTACACTAGTCCCATTGCATTTATGCAGCTACTCATATTAGTGCCATAAGTAACATTGTTGTTGTAGTTCCGGCTGACGCTTTGCCAGTGTGGTTTACTTAGAAGAATTGTTTGAGTGTGTAACGAGACAAGTTTCGTTACAATTTGGAAGTTAGGCGACACCCGACGCTTATCCTACTGCCGCTGTCACTGCTGTTAAATGGTTACTGTTGCTGTTGCTGTTGTTTTTGTAGTTTTGTTGTTGCGCACTCGTATTGAACATATGTTATTCTGCTGCAATTATTTCGAGGTGCTGCATTGAGGTCTAACCAATGTTTTAGTATAAAAGTTGGCAAAATTTCGTATTCGAAATCAGAATCAAGTCAACACTTCTTGAGTGTGTAACAGTAGTCCCTTTCTTTTCTTCTTATATCCTTCTTTAATCAGCAAACATGAAGGTAATTCGAGGATGTGGAGTGCATAAACAGTGTAACAGTTTTGTGAAATTCAAGTCAAAAAAATTGAATATGAAAAAAATTACGTAATTGGTTGAGTTAAAAAAAAGTTATTAAATATTATGAAAGAATCTAGTACTAAAAGATATTTTACTACAATATTTATCTTCTTCTTAATTGGTGTGACTATCGCTTGAGCAATTTCGGCCGAGTTTAAGAAAGCGCGCCAGTCGTTTCTTTCTCGTGCTAACCGGGGTTAGTTGGACACACTAAGTGAAGCCCAGTTGCTCTCTACCTCATCTTCCCAACGCAGTTACCACCAGCTGGTGCCACGTCGAATACCTTTAGAGCCGGAGTGCTTGTATCCATTCGGACACCATGGGTTTGATCGTTGCCCACTTAGTTCAAAGCTCCACTTGTTGACAAGAGATATGTTCCTTTGGATTTCAAGGCTGACGTTATTATCGCTGTTAATGGGAATTCCTAAATAAACGAAGTACTACTTCGAAATCAAGATTGTCAATGGTGACATCGGTGTTGTTACGCGAGTGTGCCGTTTGTTGATTTCATGACAGGAGGTACTTCGTTTCGCCGCGTTCACCACCAACCCCATTCGCTTTGTTTCTTTATCCGATGAAGTCATCGGCATACGCCTGCAATTAATTGCTCTTACAATAAATGGTGCATGAGGGATTAAGGCGAGCAACTTGCACTATTTTTCCAGCATCAGATCAAAGAAGTCGCACAGTGAGAGTCACGGGAGTCGTTTGTTATCAAATTACTTTCAATTCTGATGGAACTGCTGGTTTTGCAGAACGTATTTTTGCAAAGTAGTATTAGTTTTGCGTGAATGTTAATTCATTCATAGGCAACTTCTTTTCGCGTTTTCGGATGCGGCTTTCAAAAGATGGTGTGTGCCAACTCTCATTTTATGTACATTTTCCAAGACTTGGCGTATTGTGAATATCTGGTCAATTGTTGATTTTCAGGTTTAAAGTCAAACTGAAGGAGTCCACTCAGTTGGTTTGTGGTGCGCTTTAAACAAAAAATAAAATAAAACTAAAAAAAAAAAATATTTTTAAATTACTTTCGTTTAACTTAAAAAAAAGGCATTGTAAATGCATAGATATTTCTTGAATACATTATTCAATAATCAATTATTCTTGAGTAATAATAATCAATTATTCTTGAATAATTTATCCAATCGTACCATATCTCCTGATTTAACACTCACATTTATCACACTTACACTTTTATTTCTCTCCCTCTCTCTCTCTCTTCCAGTTCGTTGTTGCCGTAGTCATGTTGGCTCTCGCCGTTGGTGTACACTCATCCTTATTGACTGCTCAGATCGCACCGGGCGTGTCATATGTGACCCCGGGACTTGGTCCATTGCACGCACCTGGTCTTGGACTTGGACTTGGTTCATGGGGCTTACCAGCTGCCATTAGCGCACACGGTCTTTGGGGTGGCATTCCCGGCATCTCTCTTAGTCAAGGACCTGGCGCTGCTATTGCTGCTCCTATTGCTGTTTCCCATGCTTTGGGCACAGGTCCAGGTGTTTATGTGGCGAAGACTCGTGGTGCCATTCACACCGCCCCATTGGCCGGACATATCAACTCGGCGACTTCTCTGAATTTGGCACCAGCTCCAGGCACATTGTAAGCGTTTCGGCGTCATCGATTCACCTCGTTGGAGAATAAATCGTCACAACAACGACATAAAATACAATAACAACTATTTGATGACACCGATGCCAAACGAGGAATGCAACCGCACGATGTATTCTACTTGTATCGAAACTCCGTTTTAAGTAATCCGTTATCCGTTATCTGCCATCTACTATCCGCTATCACAACCGCAACTTACACCCTGACCCGCAACCGACCTGATGTGCAACTCATAATGTCTACAGCATATCTATGTTTTTTATATTAAATAATATACTATGTACCTTGTACACACATACATATTTGTATTTCATCTTATTTACTTAGGTAATCAAACTCTTATGTAATATTGGTGTTTGTGCAAACTGAGTCATAAAAGTTTGCCGATACGCCCAGAAAGGAGAAAATGGGATTCACAAAAACTCACTGCATTCTGAAGTGGGATGCGAAATGCCATTTTCGAAATATAAAAACATAAAGTCCACAACAACTGCAATAACAACGAGAACTTTCTACGAACCTACATATCTCTTAAAAAATCTTTCAGTGTCTTCCACTATTTTACTTGTTTTCGTACACCCAAGTATACTCCTATATATAAAAGAAGGGGAAAAAATAATAAAAAATAAATGCTTAAATTACTTCCTTTCATTTCTTATTTACTTTCCTTTCCTAGCTCTGTTTCTTCTAGTATATAGAGGCTTTCATGTGAGCCCTATTATTTATAAGGCACTTGTACATATTATATATTTTGATAACTTTGAAAAATATATTTTTGTAAGCCATTTCATGTGTCAACTGAAGATTGTGGAATATCTTTAATATGAATAAATATTTTGCAAGATTTTTATAAAATCAAATCCTAGCGGCTTGTTTCCAATGTCAGGTTGAATTTATGGTGGAATAGTAAAATATAGTGTTTTTTTTGTTTTTGTTTCGTCATTTATTTGAAAACATTAGATCACCTGTTCTCCACGCAACATTGTCTATATTTATACCGCAACCATTTAATGTAATTGAGAATTCAGTCTTCGTAATAGTTTCATTATAACAGACTTTACAAAAGCGGAAATTTGTATGACTTTAAATCACTATAAAGAAAATAAACTTGCACTGCCTTACAATTAAAAGACAAAAACTCGTTAGAATTCGACACAGATTGACGGCAGTTCGGTTTTTAATCATAGTTACTTGAACTTTGCTTTTGTTTATGAAAATTGTACAATAGTCGTGCTTTTCAGATGAGTCATCTCAACGACAAGGTTGGGTTTATACACCGAAAATATAACAGTGGCGGCATTGTACAACGTATGAAACAGCCAGGGAGCTGGAAGGATACGTGCCGTTAAGGCTACTTTGTGGAAGGACCATTATAAAAAATTTATAATTAATAAAAATTTTTGGAGAATAAAATTACACCTTTTTCTACAGAATGGTTTCGGAAGGACATATTTATATTTTTGCATGACCATGCACTTTGTCGTAAAATTAATTTGGTCACAGTCTTTTTGGAAAACCGTAGGATTAAAACGTTGTAGTGGCCCGGTAACTCAGAAAAAACATGTCGAAAGGCAAAACTGTACTGTAAGATACATAAAGTGCCTCATCTCTTCTAAATTTAAAGAAATCACTAACCAAAAGTGGTTTTACTAAGTAAGTTAATGAGTGCGTCACCTAAAGACGGCTGCCATCATTTTTTGTGGAAGTCTACCGTGGTTCGTATGTAGCATTTTTTAGTTCATGTCATTAGAGAACATTTTGCCTTAGTTTGTTGTTTGACGAAAAAAAATATATTTTGCAAAAAAATTTTAAGGGAAAAAAGTATATATAACTTCAGTGAAAAAAGTATTCACAACTTCATAACCACTCTCGAAAAATTTCAAAAAAGGTAAAAAAATCAATACTAGCCCAAGAAGTCAGTGAGGCAATTTTTCCCTTTTGAGGTAGTTCTTAATAAAAAATTAGCTAAAAGAAAGGAAAGAATTTTTAAATTTTTGCAGAAAAAAAGGGAAGTCTGAAAATATAAGTATAATTTATGTACAGCTCAGTTTTTTGACGTCTCAAGAAGCTCGATTACTAAAATATATTTAATTGTAAAAAAAATAAAATTTTGTTGTTGAAGAAATATCTCCTGAGATTAAATACATAGCACTGCTATTTATTTAATGATGAAAAAAAGCTAATTTGAAAAATCTTCCATTGAAAAACTCTGGTAAGGAATTTTACAATAGAAAAACCTCAATAATGAATAGGAATTTCGAAATACAACAAAATCCACGGCATTTTATTAACAAACGCAGAGATCGGGAGAGTTTTTCTATTATAACGGGCGATAAATTTAAGAGAGATATTTATTGTATTTATTTATTTAGTATAACATATAAATTACAGGTTGTATTTTAGTGTTAGATCCTAATGTTGTTACAAAATAATGCATACAAATTTAAATAAAAAATTTATTCAATTTGAACTTGACATCTAAAATTTATTAAATTAGAATTAAATGACATAAGTAAGAGTAAGATTTGAAGAAAAATTAATTCAAGAATTTACCGAAGTAGAGTAGAGACAAATGATTAAATAGTAGAAATTATCCTTTACTGTGAATAATATTTAATTGGTACTATTTTAAAGTGCCATGTATCTTTAGTAGTCCTGAGCTTAAGAGGTAGTTTGTTCCATAGGCGGATGGTATAGACAAAAAAACTGACGTTCAGTGACGTTCAGATATTGCAGAAGTAAATTTCCAGTGCGAAAGCTGTTGTAATCATGGCGGTTGAGTAATTTGAAGACGATTAAGCATTATAAGACACTTGAACGTCAACATATCGTCGCGTGATATCGAAGTTAACTTGAGAGCCCATAGAGAGATGTAATTATACCGATTGTCATATATATAATATATACCTCACAGAAATAGAGAGTCTCATACACTAAGCAGCATAGTAAAAATAAGAGCTTCTTTTGCTTCGAAAACATAAACTGCATTAATTTTGAGGTATCCAAAAAATCAAATAAAGAAAAATTTATTAAATCCCAGTTGATGTAACTGAAAAAAGCAAGATCTAAGTATAAATATATATAGATATGTGTACATACATATATAGTTATATATTATATAAATTTGCCTTGTTTTTGTTTTATTGGTGTGATTGTCTTTTCTGAGTAATTTTTTTCTCCATTTCATGGTATCGTTGCGGGAAATAAGAATATTTTTAAATGTAAATGATTTTTATCAAATAACACTGTTCAAGAAATTTTGCTTTGTTTTGATAAAAAATTCATATGCTCATGAAAATACGGATTTTTTATAAATATTAATGCTGTATATTATTTTTTTCATTCTTTTATCGATTTAATTGTTAAACTACTTCAAAGCTCCAAAGGACAACATTTGTTAGGAATTAAATGCTAAATTAAAAAAGAAAAGTTGTTAATGTTTTAATGGTGGATTCTGTCATTTCGGTGATCAATAACTGTGATTTTGCTTATTTACACTTCCATTTAAATGAAAACGGAAATCGCTCCAACTTTCTCTCGCAGAAATTTTTACGCAAATTGTAATCGTTAGGCTTACGCGATTGCCCCTGCACCACTTAAATTTTGAAGGGATGAATCTTTAGATCCTTCTGTGACATATTATGATCAATAGTTCTCAAAAATCCCAGGGCATCCGATCTCTTGCGCACGGATTGACACGATTGCAAACTTTTAGCAATGAGTGCATTATTTTCATTCGTACTCTATGTCTCTATGACTCATTCGCACTCAGTTACATACGAATCATTGGCCTTTAAACAGGCTTCGATTGCGAACGCACGTTTTTCACCCGCCCACTGCGACGTCGTGACTAAATTACTCGCATGAATAACGAATTCCACTCATACGCTAAGCGGTTAGGGAGAAACTTTAAATTTTGCTACCGGACACCAGAGTCTGTATAGGAGCATCAATAAGATTTTGCATGACCACCTTCTGGTAAAAAAAATGTGTTCACGTTGGCTCCCACACCATTTAAAAAACGCCCTTGAAAAGCGACTGAGCAAAGTGCTTGTTGGTCAATTGGTTTAAGCGAATGCCAAAGTGCACTGATCATCGCGAGGAGCAATAAAAACATACGAGTACAACCACCAGTGTTCAATTTTTATTTGTTAGACCAGAAATATAAATAGCAACTCCTGTATTATGTCATTTAGACAGTCACATCACAAAAATGTTTCAAGCGGTTCAGGCGGAATGAATTTATTCTACTAAGAATGGATTTGATTTTAATTATTTTCAATTTTAAGATTAAGTTTTTATATTTATATAATATATTTCTTTCTAATTATCTTCTAGGTACCAGTACTTGGGGTGTAAATTTGTGGACTTCTGAGTACCTTTGAACCATGGATTAATATGTGTAAGCGCATTTGTGATAGCAAATTAGCACTGCAAGCACATGGCCAATTATGGGTACTTAGCTGATGCCAAAGTTAATAAAGATTTAAACGCCATCAGAAATGTGTTAAGAAAAAAAAACAATGAATAATTTGCTAAAAGAGTAAGTGGAATGCATCCACTAACTAACCAACTCAGTTGTGCATAATTTTTTCTACGTTTTAATTAATTTTTTTGTGTGAAAAATTCTGTGTTTTTGTTGTAGGTATTTTTTATGTTGTGTACTTTATTGTTTACATTTATTTGCAGTTTGCGCAATAGTATTATTGGGTGGTGCACTGCTAAAGGCAAAAGGAGGGAGTGCAAGTGCTTTTGGCGTAGTGGTAAGCCAGCTGTAGCATTTTCCATTAGCACATTCGAATGCCAAGCAAGTGGCTATGTATGAGGCGAACTTGCTGTTTTGACCGAACGCCAAACTTGCAGCTCACTGCCGCATTTGTGTATCATTCTTTTGGACTTCACCGCTCAAAACACCACACCCCCGCCACACTCACAACACATGCATTACCGGTGCATGAAATCAACCGCCAAATACTTAGCTGAGCTTACATTTGGTCATTGAGATATTATCATATCGATTGTACTTATTTTAGTGCAGTGCAGTTCAGTGCAGTAGTGCATAGCTCCGCTGAATTGACTTGAGTGACTATGTGGTTCGGAAATTCGCTATGTATATATGTATATACATACTATGGAATCCCCGTGTTTTTCAGGTCCCAACAACACCGACATTAGGCTGTGTGAGTTTCGGGATCCCGAAAAATTTTAAATATTGAATTTAAATTTTAAATATCGAAAATTTACAAACTTGTATTTAAAAAAAAAACTTTAACATTTTCAAGAAATTTTTGTTTTTATTTACTTTTGAAAATATGGTGTAAATTGATTTGAAATGAAAACTGCATTATTAATATTTGCGAAGGAGTCAATTAATTAATTTTTATTTAATATTATTTTTAAGGGTTTTTATTTGTGACTAAGAAATTTACAACTTTAAGATTTGTCCGCGTTATAAAATTAGTGATTTATTTTAAATTTTGAATGACTTTATTTCATGGTATGTTTAGGTGTTTTCAGTTATTGAATCTTTTACTCAAATTAAAAAAGTTATGTTTCAATTTGAGACCCAGAACTATTTACTTTACAGGCATCTCGAACAAAAAAAGCTGTTTTCCAAGATGAGTCCCAGAACTACTTTAAAGCTATCCCGATTGACAATAATTATTATTAAAAACCTGTAAATCACGCTGTCCAATTTCTACAAATGTAACAGGATTAAGAATATTTAAGTGTAAAATAGAGTATAAATAATACTAATAAAGGCTAATTAAAAATAATAAAAATAAATAAATATTAATAACAATAATTCCCGGGATCAAAATTTTCCGCTAATATTGGCATCTCTAATATGCATGAAACATTAGTGGTGGCGGCGCTGGTGGCCAGCAGTGAAAGGTTATTTGGATTGTTTTGGTTGTGTGTGTAGGTAGGTGGCGAGTCAGCAGGGCGGTGGCTAAGAGACGCGCAAAAACACTAACACCACACATTACTCCAGTTCTTTTGCATTCAAACAGCCATTCATATTATTATTATTACAAATGTTATTGTTGTTGTACTCACGGCTGACGCTTTAGCTGTGCTTTTTACTAGCATTTTTTGAGTGTGTAACAAGACAAGTTTCGTTACAATTTAAAGTTTAGCCGGCGCCCGGCATTTTTCCTGCTGCCGCTGCCTCTGACGCTGTCCCTGCTGCTAAACAGTTATTGTTATTGCTGTAGTTTTATTATGGTATTTTTCGCGTATTCGTATTGAACTTATTGCTGCTGCAATTATTTTGTGGTGCTGCATGTGAAGTTCAACGAATTTTTTAGTATAAAAGTTGGCATAATTTCGTATTCGAAATCAGAATCAAGTCAACACTTCTTGGGTGTATAGCAGCCGTACAGCAAATCTTTTCTTAACTTCTCCGCTTAAATCAGCAAACATGAAGGTAATTCGAAAACGTAAATTAAACAAAAAATTTAAAGGTTTGTGAAATTTCAAAACATTTGGTAAAAATATTACAAAAGAAAAAACTAAATGAGCTTAATTAACAACTTAAAAAAATATAAACATACGGAAGAAATAATTTAAAATACTCAACCAAAAAGTTAGTAGTGAAATATTGCGAATTAAAAAATACTTACCAAATATATGCAACTGCAGAATACACTTTCGTGACTAAAGGCCATCGAGACACCAGAAAAATAAAATATGTTGAAACAAATTTCGTTTTTAAAAATTTTCATCGTTATAAAATTACTTGCCAGTGCAAATAGAAAAGTTTATAAAATTTTTTAATAAAAAAAGATTTTGAAAAAAATCAGTATTCTAATCAGGATATGAATAACTTGTACTTATTACAATATATTTTACAATATTACAAAAATTTGCTAAAAATAAAAATAAAAAGATTTAAAAAAGCTCTGTTAGTAAGAGACTTTGTACGTAGTGTTTCTGCCACGATTCAAAAATTTTTGGTATACAAAAACTTAGTTCTGTAAAAGTTCTTGTAGTGAGTGTACTGCGTATTTCGACAAAAAAATATTTCAAAATTGTTTAGTAAACAAAAAAATTAAAAAAAATATTTGAAAAAAATTTATAAAAAAGTAGAAAAAATCAGTCTTCTACTAAGAATATCAACAATTTACACCTATTTTTGGAAAAAAATATTTTATTATACAATATTAGAAAAATTTACTAAGCCAAAAAAAGATACACATTTTTCTTTAAAAACTCTTTGTGAGCAAAAGACTTCGTAGGAAAGGGTTCTAACAAGATTCGAAAATATTTAGAACATTTAATTTAATTCCACAAAAGTTACTGTAGTAGCGTTTATTACGATTTAAGCGTTTTAAGACAAACAAAATGTTTTTTGGCAAAATTTTGTTTTTATTAAAACCAAAAAAAAAATTGTTTAAAATAAAGTGAAATCAAATGAAATTTAAAATTGATATATGACATAAAAACCAAATGAAATTAAAAATTAAACAAATTAAAAATATTGAATAAAATTATAAATAAAATGAATTAAAAAAATTAAGAATAACGAAGAGAAGTCTTCTATGTAGCATTTGAACGATTTGTGCTTATATATGAAGAAAAGTTTCAAATATTCTTTCGAAAATAATAAGACTTAACTACAATGCAAAAAAAACATTTTAGCACAGTATTATTAATAAAACCACAAAAATAAACATTTATGACAGTGAGAATCAATAATAAATAGTATAAAATATATTTTTATTCAAATCTTCCAAGGCTAAAAATTATAGAAGAAAGAAACAATTGTCGATGTGAAAAGGAATAAAAAAATATTATATAATTTTTTCATGAAATAATTTTTATTCAAGTCTTCCAAGACTGAAAATTAAAGAAAAAGCAACGATTGTGGTTGGGAAAAGGAATAAAAAAAGATTTTTATTCAAATCTTCCAAACCCAGAAACTAAAATAAAACTGAACATATTATTAAGAAATTCAAAAAGAACTGCCTCTGAACGTGAAAATCTATAAAAAAAGAAGTAGAAATTATTTTTATTATATTCACCAAAAACCAGCCAATCACCTTCAAATTCTAATACCAGCGCTTAAAAGAACTTATTTTGTGACTTCTCAACACACTTACTATCTCTCACTCATATTTATTTTCCTTTTTCCAGTTCGTTGTTGCCGTAGTCATGTTGGCTCTTGCCGTGGGCGTGCACTCATCTCTATTGACAGCTCAAATTGCACCGGCCGTGTCGTATGTGACCTCATCGGTGCATCCGAGTCCGTTGCTCGCGGCTGGCCCGTGGGGTGGTCTAGGTCCTTGGGGCGCACCAGCTGCTGTTACAGCCTGGGGTGGTAGTGGTCATGGTCTGTGGGGTGGCATTCCCGGCATCTCTCTTAGTCAAGGACCAGGTGCCGCTATTGCTGCTCCTATTGCTGCTCCACATGCCTTGGGTCATGGTTCAGGTGTTTATGTGGCGAAAACTCGTGGTGCCATTCACACTGCCCCATTGGCCGGACACATTAACTCGGCGACCTCTCTGAATGTGGCACCAGCTCCAGGCACTTGGTAAGCGCATCGTGTGTCATCTTTTCACCTCGTCGCCAGGAACCCCACCAAGGTCATAACATTTCCGCGCAAATACAAGTGAACACAAATATTATATATGCAACAAACACAAAACATGTACGACACGTATGCCAAACGGAGGATGCAACCGCATATCCTAATAATAATTGATATGAAACTCCGTTATCCGTAATCCGTAATCCGTAATCCGTTATCCGCTACCGCAACCGCAACCGCACCGCAACCCGCATATCTATGTTTTTTATATTAAATAATATACTATGTACATTGTACACACATACATTTATGTACTTAATGTTATTTACTTAGGTAATCATACTCATTCATATGTAATAATGGTGTTTGGGCAAACTGAGTCACAAAAGTCTGCCGATACGCCGACAAAGGAAAAAAAATGGGATTCAAAACAACTCACCGCATTCTGAAGTGGGATGCGAAATGCCATTTTCAAAATAAAGTCCACAATAATTGAAATAACAAGGACAACAACATCCAACCAACAACAGCATCCTAACAGGTGTTTACTCTAGTTTCATGCAAAAGCTTTGAGAACTTTTCACCAACTTACATAAGCATGTCTGCTTATCTGTCACTATCTACCGCTTTTTAAACACGAAATCCTACTTTACCAGCTTTACTATCTCTGTTACAACATTTTTCTTTTTTCACACATACAAACATTTATATGCAAAAAGTAGCTGAAAAAATCAATAAAAAAATATTAAAAGAGAATTTAGATATCTTTCTTTCCTAAATTTTCTAAACTTTTTCTCTTTTACTTTCTCCTCCCTCTCTCTTTCTCTTTCTCTGTTGATATATAGAGGCTTTTAGATATGCCCAATTTTATAAATATGTATATATATTTTTATTTTTAAATGTATTTTTGTAAAATATTCAATGTGTCAACTGAAGGTCATTGAATATTTTCGATTTGAATAAATATTTTGCAAGATTTTTATAAAATCAAATTCATGCGATTTTTTTGCTAATACAGGCTGAGTTAATTGTGTGTATCTTTTTTGTGTGAAATTAGTTTTTATTGATTTCAAAAACAAAATTGTTCAAAAATTATTACACTTTTATCATATATTCACTTTAGCTCGATATGACCACCTTTTGCTTTCAAACGGGCAAAAAATGAGTTGCATGCTGCACGAATGTGATCTGGAGATATTTTGGCGCATTTTCGTATAAACACTTTTTTCAGCGCATCCATACTGGCATATTTTTTGGTCCTCACCTTGCGCTCCAAAATGGACCAGATGGAATAGTTCATCGAATTTGCGTCTGGCGAATTCGAAAGTCATTGTGTGGACGAAATGAAGTGTGGAACAAGATTTTTTAACCATTTTTGGTTCACACGAGCTTTATGAGACGGTGCCGAGTCCTGTTGGAACGTCCATGATCTACGACCGAAATGTTTGCGTGTCTACGGCTCTAAAGCAGCTTCTAAAACGTTTTCCCGATAATAAGTCGCACTCACTTTGATACCAGGCTCAATGAAAACGATTGGAAACCATTACTTGCGATGGGAAATTGCTTCGAGTGGCCATACGTAGGGTCAAATTCTCGTATGAGCGTTCGGTCAAGTCAACACGATCGTTTTGAGTGTTTATGAACTGCTCAATTGGGAAATTTTTTTCATCAGAAAACACAATGTTAGAAAATTCGCAACGTTCGTGCAAGCGCAACGTCCCCTTTGCTCTTTCGCACCGAACTTTTTTTTTGGTGGGGGGAAAGATCGTGTGCTTTTTGGAACTTGTCTTGCGATATTTTCAGTTCTTTGGCCATTTTTCTTCCACTTCGACGTGGATTTCGTTCAAGTCGAGCCTTCACTTTCCGAACCATTTCTGGCGTTGTTGCGGTTTTTTTTGGTCCACCTCCATAGCGTTTTGCAATGTTACCAGTATCATTGTAACGTTTTATAGTGCGATACACAAACATTTACGAACAATGGCTGGTTGTGATTTACCAGCCAAATATAACGCAATCACACAACAAAACAAAAGTGAGACGCAAATGCTTTTGATGGCTTATAAACAATAACTGTCATTAGAACAATTTTGACGTTGATGCCATGAGCTGTTTTACATGAAGATTTACTTGAAGATTTTTTTCTAACTTGAAGATATATTCCTAACAATGTTGCCAGAGTTTTACGTTTTATTGCCAGTTACACGCACAGTTTTTTAGAGAACCTTTGGTGCACAATTTGCTATTTGGAGTCGGCTTAAAACTACCATTTGTGGGAAAATATCAAGACGCACACCATAAATTGGAAGAGGAGCTCGGCCATACACCCAATGAAGGGTGTGGGCGCCAATAATCCAGTCCTGCGAGGTACAGTTTCTAACACGGCTAGGGGTGTTTCTTGAAGGTTTTTTTATGCTGAAAACGAATATGAGGTTAAATAGTAAAAAAATGCAGATTTTGGCCATTTTTTTAATTTTTTTTTGAGCAAGGTAAAGTTTTTTTTTAATTTTCCACAACGGCATCGCAAAGTACTACTCTTTACTACATTACTACTCTTTTTTAAAAATATTTTTGGTATTAATATAAAAAAAGTTATACTATTTTGAATTCGCCCTTTACAGGGGCGTTAGAGAGTTAGAAAGGTTGAATTTGCATATCTAAAAGTCTCCAATTCAAAATAGAATAACTTTTTTATATTCATCGTAAAAATATTTTTAAATAAAAATTGAAGAATAAAAGCTTAAGTAACGACGGCCGCGGTAGCCAAATGCGTTGGTGCGTGACTACCACTCGGAAATGCGTAGGTTCGAATTTCCGTTCATGAAACACCAAAAGATTCTTATAGCGATCGCCCCTTGGCAGGCAATGTCACACCACCGAGTGTATTTCTGCCATGAAAAAGCTCCTCATAAATGCCCATCTGCCTTTCGGAGTCGGTTTAAAACTGTAGATCCCTCCATTTGCGGAAAAATATTAAGGCGCACTCCATAAATTGGAGGAGGAACTGGGCCAAATCTGAGTCGATTATGTTTCTTTTGTTTTAAATAAATTGTTTTTTGTTCTTTATGGACATAAAAAGAACTTGATTTTCAATAAATTCAATTCCAACGTTGCAGTTTTTTGGTCGAAAATAGAGTCTAGGGTCGAAAATAATTTTTTTTTTGAAATTTACCGTTTTTGAAAAAAAAGCACAACACTGTTCTTTAACGACAATATTATTTTTTAAATCAAAATTCCACATTTTGAATGCACAAGTACATACTTGTACTATTTATTAATCTACTCGATGGTCGCATGACTCATAAGGTTGGCAGTGGTACTGGTACGCGTGAGAAGGAGTATTGGAGGAATCATCATCGTTGGATACTTTTTCTTAGCGTAGTTGTACTATTAAAAAAGCTTCGAATCACTCTCAAAAATATAACGTGATTAAATTATTGCATTGTTGTTGAAAAAATGAATTTAAGGAAATTATAAAAAGGACCCCGACATAATTAACTCCGTTTCTCTTGTACTATATATGACGTTCTTTTGGACTGAACAAACTTGACACTACTCGCCTCCTCGCATTAATTAGTAGAGAATGGTATATGCATTCGAAAGTGTTTGTATCAGGTGTTTTTCTATCTGAATGAGAACTATTGATATCGATAACTATGGTTTGACAGCTTAGAATGGCAGACTGTTCTGTAAGGTTTGGCAATTCATCATGAATCGTTTAACGCCAGAACAACGCTTCCTAATAGGGGGAATTTACTTTGAAAAAAACTAAATCTGTTCGCGATGTTCATAGAGCGAAGTGTTGAAGAATATGCCGAAATGTCCATTTCCTGGAGAGTCTGTTCTACTTTACCGGAATGAGCCGAATTTATATCCGATCATGAGCTTGTCGCTCCAGCACCATTCCTCGTACATGTTTATGCCGCTAGAACAACAACAATAACTTCGAAATCTCATTTCATCGTCTTTTTAACTTTTTGGACTTTGTCCTTCGACTACATGGAAAATTTTACGTAAGGAACTTGGCTAACGTGCCTATAAAATACACCCCGTTCAGGGATTGAAGCCAAATTATCGTCGTTTGCGTCACATTTTTGCTGATTGAACTCATTTAGATTAATTATTCAGGTTTATTGGAAAAAGTAGTCAAAAATTGGACTGATCAGATGGATCATGTAATTCGTGGCCGCGGCGGTCATATGCCGGATATCATATACAAAAAATAAATTCCATAAAATTATCTACCAGATTACAATATAACACAAAAAGTGAATCCCAACAATATTTCTGTTTTATATTATAATTCTGTATTAAGTTTTGAAGCTCTTAAAATCCACCTGATATATTTTTCCAAGAGTTCCTTCTATTCTGGGTGATTTATTACTTTTACTTCAAGTTTTTGTAGTGCATAATTGATTAGGGGCAGCAATATTAGGTGATTAGCTCTCAAAGTGAAAACTTGACCGTTCTTCATAAACACAAAACCTTAACTCATGTTTTTTGCCCAACGTGAATATACTACGAGTATAAGATCGAAACGACCACATTTGACGAAAAAAACTGTCAAGTCAACCGTAAGTCAACGAACTAGCACACAGGTCCACAATGGAAGACTTTAATGAATGAGGCTACGAATTGCTTACTTATCCAGCATATTCCTCAGATCTAGCAACTTGCGACTATTTACCGTGGAAGAAATGGCTCTGCGGTAAGACATTTGCGCTGAATGATTACGCGGAATGACGTTCAATTTTAGAGATTTGAGAAAAATTGTTATTTGGAAAGCATCTGAAAACTTGAAAAACGGCGAACGAAGTGCATTGAGCTACAGAAAAAAAAAAATTGTGATTTTTATTCCACGTCTTGGGTAAAGCTTAGCAGCGTTTGAGGAAAGAGGTCCTTGAGCATCTAGTTCGGATTATTTTGAAGGGGATTTAAGTTCGGCCAATTTTTGGCTACTTTACTTTACTTTACTCGGGCTAAATTTTTTAAGTTGGTAATATATGAGATATTTCTAAAACATGTGCTGGGTCTATAGAATTCTGTATCAAATATACTTCTATAGTTTTTCCAATGTATTTTATTGGTATTGAAATATATATGGAATACGATTTTGTAAATTTAAGTACCTTTACACAAGCATTTCATGGCATGCATAAGCGCTTGTGTGATAAATTAACGGTATAAACACACGACTGGCTATGGCACTTAACTAATGTTAACGTTAATTGAGATTTAAACGCAACTAAATATAAATGTGTGAAGAAAAAAAATTAATCCTTTATTCGTAAAGAGTGACTGGGGTGCATTGAGTCGGTTGGTTACATTTTTACGTTTATTTTTATTTGTTTTATGTGAAAAATGCTTTACTGTTGTTTTATGTTCATGTTGGGTAGTTTGTTGCTTATTAGGTCTGTTCGCTGAAAACAAAAATTCAGTCAGCATAGCTCGATAGCGCTCGCCATTCACCGTAACCGCGGCTCCTTCCCAATTTCGAAAGAAATAAAGACGCCGCCAGTGCTTTATGAACTTCACGAACACATTTCAGTTTGTTTAAAGTAAATTTCCACAGTTTAGAAGCGTTGTTCAGGCGTTAAACTATTTATGATGACTTGCCCATACTTACTGAACAGAAATGCCAACACAGTTTGCTATTTTCAGCTGATAGTTCTCATGAAGCTAAAAAATACCCTATAGTATCAGCTAGGGATCGAGCAAGCAGAACAGTTTAGCATTTATATGTATGTGCAATATTTTACAGAGGTGTTTTTTATAAAAGGGTTTATAAAGGAGTTTTTCGAAAATAACTATATGTAAAATAATTCGTCTCTTGCAATTATGTGTTTTGTAACATAATTAATACAACATAACAAGTGAACGATTGCATTGAAATTAAAAAAAAGACCTTTAAGACCCACTAATAGGTTTTATGAGAAGCTTTTTCATGGCACAATTAGACTGAGAGGCAACTGCTATATGAAAACGCTTATAACACTATAATTTGATTTTCCATGCCTTCATTGGATTTCGAATCCGAGTTCTACCGAACGGCAGTCACGCACTACTGTCGCCGGTCTGCAACTCGGTCACATCGAAAAAGTTCATGATTTCATTAAAAATAATACGGCATTGACGGTAAAAATCATTGCAATTGAATTGAGGATTTCTTAGTCAACTATGTGCCGCACGTTTTAGGTCTTCGTATGCCTGAATTTCTTTTCATTTGTAGTTGGTGGCTTCTGCACGACCATTCACCGTCTGGTCGGTCAGAATTGTGAGTAAGTTACAGAGAAAGTGCCCGTATTATTCTGATTTGATAGTAGTGACCTATTTCAGATACTGAATTTGGCGATAAAAACAAAAACACAGTTAGCTCATTTGATGACTTGGAATAGGATGAGCATTTTCAAATCAAAGCAGATATCGGCGAAGTAATAAATAAGTTAATAAAAAAATGTTTTTTTTTTAATAGGAAGATGACTTTTTCTGACTCCTCTTCCTCTATCAATTTTCAACACACTCACACTTTTTCAGTGGCACACTCATATTTTACTACTGCTTTGATATTTTCTTGAAAAGGGCGTGTTGATAATGAAGTTGTTTCTCGATATTGAATGCAACCTACGAAGGGGTTGTAAATTTGGTCTACGGCATTTTTGAGCCACTTTAAACTTTCACTGTACCATACCAGCCTCCAATAGGCTGTACAACTGCATGCTTAAAATTTTTCTAAAGATTTTAAATCTTTTGCATTTTTTTTATTTGCACATAGTTTTATTCTTAAAAGAATACGATTTTTCTAGGAGAACGAAGTCCTAAAATAAAAAAAATTATTAAAATTAAATGAGGAACAAATTAGTTGTCACAACTGGTCATAAATTCCTGATGCTACAATTATTTGAGAGTATGATTGTAACTTAAAATGTGAGAGTTGGGCAATATCAGAAATATGCTATATCAAACATATAAATATTTAGATTCTAGAGGTCCAGAGCAATCGCTTCATACCAATAATTTTAGACAGCTGTTTGGTTATTATTGTGAAATAACTTTTATTTTGGTCTAAGTTTAGCGAACTAAAAAAACACAAATCTAAAGTGTTCAGTTATAATTTAACAATTTACAAAAAATGTGAGGAGATCCTGCGGATCATGAGCACATCGACAACTTTCTTATACGACAAAATGTTTAACCTAACTTTTTCATTTTAAGAAAAGATAACTATTAAATCGGGTCTCTGATATTTAGATTTAGGCAACTATTTATTTTCAGTCTATTTATTTTTATATTTCAAACACTTTGTTCCCAATAATTCAGCTGGTTTGCAATAACTTTCACTGTTTTCGGTTCTATTGCCATCTCAGGTTAGCCTACTCTGCCAAGTGACAGATTTTGCTTTGCACTCTACTGTTCTACACTTCTGATGTGTTCACCGAACACGGCTACTTACTTACAGTTATATGCAGTTTGCGCATTAACATTACTGAGTGGTGCGGTGGTGGCTAAAGGCAAAGGAGCTGCTGTGATTGAGGCGACGTCGGATGCCTAGCAAATGAATATACGCGTATGTATGTATGCAGCAATGTGTATGTGTCGAACTACCGTTCTGCTGGCTTGTTGTTTTGACAGAACGCCAAACTTGCAGCTTACTGCCACATTTATGTTTTATACTTTTGGACTTCGCCGCTCAAAATGCAACATTCCCGCCACACTCATAACTCATTATCGGTCAAATACTTCACTGAGCTTAAATTTGATCATTGAGCTTTTCACGTACTGGATGTAGAGTAGAGTGCAATTCAGTGCAGTACTGCACAGACGCATTGAACTGAGTTGAGTGGTTTTCAGGTTCGAAAATTTGTACATATCTATTATGTGGTGGTGGTGTTGGCGGCGCTGGTGGCCAGCAGTGAAAGGTTATTGGATTGTTTTGGTTGTGAGTAGGTAGATGGTGAGTGAGCAGGGCGGTGGCTGACAGGCGTGCAAACATACCAACACCCAATATTGCTCTAGTTCTACTACAAATGTATTGTTTTTGTTAGCGCTATTGTTGCTGTACTCAGGGCGGACGCTGTAGCTGTGTTTCTTGCTAGCATATTTTGAATGTGTAACCAGACAAGTTTCGTTACAATTTGAAGTTTAGCCGGCGCCCGGCATTTTTCCTGCTGCCGCTGTCGCTGCTGCTAAACGGTTACTGTTACTGTTACTGCTATTGTTATTGTTATTGTTGTAGTTTAGTTATACTATGGTTTTTGCGTATTCATATTGAACTTATTGCTGCTGCAATTATTTTGTGGTGCGGCATATGAAGTTCAACGAATTTTTTAGTATAAAAGTTGGCATAATTTCGTATTCGAAATCAGAATCAAGTCAACACTTCTTGAGTGTGTAACAGCAGTGCAACAAATATTTCCTTAATCTCTTAAATCCTTTCCGCTTAAACCAGCAAGCATGAAGGTAATTCGCGAATATGCAGTGTACGAAATGTATAAAAATTTGTGAAGTGAAAAGCGCGAAGAACAAATAAGAAATATTAAAAACTAATTGTTTTAGTAATAATGAACAAATCAAAGTACTTTAAATATAATAATGAAAAGTTATAAATAACAGCTAAAAAAAAGCACAATAAATATTTTGTTCGCTGAGTGCAAATAAAACTGCTTTGTACTCCTTTTCTTATGGAAATGTGTTTAAAATTATTTGATAAGCAAATGGCACATTTTATTAAAATTAAAATATGAAATATAGAAAATAACAAATTTGGTCCTTACTGCGTAATATATAAAAACTCTACTAATAACCAATAAAATCTGCAGCAGAAATATTTTTCTGATATTCTATAAAAAACCAGAAAGGGAAGCATTTAAAATAGAACAATAATTCGATGTATCTACTTTCAATGTCATCTCTGATTTTCACAACCAAAAAGCAAATCATTTCTTATTTCTATATTCTCTTATATTTAATTTAATTTGTTTTCTTTTCCAGTTCGTTGTTGCCGTAGTCATGTTGGCTCTTGCCGTTGGTGTGCACTCTTCCCTCTTGGTCCCAGGACTTGGTCCATTGCTCGCAACTGGTCATGGACTTGGACATGGACTTGGACTTGGACTTGGACATGGACTTGGACTTGGACATGGACTTGGACTTGGACTTGGCCCATTGGGTGCACCAGCTGGTCTTTGGGGTGGCATTCCCGGCATCTCACTTAGCCAAGGACCAGGTCTGGCCATTGCTGCTCCTCTTGCTGCTCCCCTTGCAGCTCCACATGCCTTGGGTCATGGTGCAGGTGTTTATGTGGCGAAGACTCGTGGTGCCATTCACACCGCCCCATTGGCCGGACACATCAACTCGGCGACTTCTCTGAATTTGGCACCAGCTCCAGGCACTTGGTAAACACACCGCTTGTGCGCCACCGTTTCAGCTCGTTGCCACGCGACCCACCAAGATCACAACAACTCTGCACACATACAAATAAATACACAATCATTCTCTATACAACAACAATCACAACAAATGGACGACACTGATGCCAAACGAAGGATGTGATCGCATAACCTTAATATAATTGATATGAAACTCCGCTCTCCGTAACCCGTTATCCGCTACCGTAACCGCAACCGCAACCCACATCCTGACCCGCAATCAATCTTATGTGCAACCCATACTGTCATTAGCATATCTATGCCTTTTTATTTTAAATAATATACGAGTACTATGTACATTGTACAAACAAACATATATGAATTTCATGTTATTTACTTATATTATCACAAATATTATATTTGTATTAACGGCATTTATGCAAACTTAGTTGTGAATGTTTGCCGATACGCCACGGAAGGCAAAACAAAATAATTGCTTGCCAACAATAGCTCCATTTTCAAGATCGAATGGGAAAATCATTCCAAATAGCAATAACAATTACGATATGATGGCAATAACGACGGAGTGTTCCCTAATCATCATTTAAGTTGCTTACAATAACTTTGAGAACTTTCCACGATGTGACTAAATACATCTTTTTATCTGCTTTACACTTCTTAAACAAAAAATCCTTCACTCTCTCTCTCACTTTCACCTTCACTTTCACATTATACTTAGTTTTACCCACACAAACATATACATATGCGCATGAAACAGTAGAAAAATGCCAATAAAAGATTTATATTGACTTAATTTGCTCGTTTTCAATTTTCTAATACTTTCCCTATCTTTTGCACTTGCTATTCAAATAGATAGGGGATTGTTGATTAACTCACATTTTTTGGTTCCATACCGTATGACCAAAAAGAACCGGGAAGGTGATGTCGATTCTTTTCTTCGATCCAAGGCATAGTACACCATGAGTACCTTCCATCGGGCCAGATAGTTAACAAAGAGTATTATATATCCGTTCTGAAGCGTTTGGGAGATGCTGGACGTCGCAAACGGCCGGAAATGGGGGTAAACAATTCTTGGGTTTTGCATGATTATAAAGCGCCATCGCACCGAGCCTAAATTGTGCCAAACACCAAGCAAATACCATCGTGCAAGCACCGTATTTACCTGATATGGCCCCGTGTGACTTCTTTTTGTTTCCCAAGAGGAGATCAAAGAGAATTCGACGAAGAAGCTGAAGGACATCCCTTCGTTGGCCTACCAGTGGTGCATGGAAGACTGGACACTTGTGTGTTGCCTCAGACGGGTCATATTTTAAAGGAGATAAAATAAATTTGCCTGAAATTTAACTCTATTTTATTTTATTTAAACATTCCCGGTAATATCTGTTCATAGGGTATTTTTAAAGCGAATGTTTCGCGTAAACTTTATTAGAACTTTTAACTTTTGCCTTTCAGTGATGTCAAATTTTGTAAAAATTTTCATATGGAAAATCCAAGTTTTTTTAATTAATAGTAACAAATATGTTACTATAATAACATAATAACAAATAATAAAGCAAATGTAAATAATAATTCAAGGGTCTATTAAATCTTAAACTTGTGACTATAGGAGCAAAAAAAAATTAGGTACGAAAAATAAATAGGTATGATACAAAAGAGATTTAATTAGAAATGCTGTTTAAATTATCGAAGTTTTATCAATAACCACCGTTATTTTCAATGATTTTTTGTATTCGATTTGGCATAGAATTGATAATACTAAGAAAGCTTCATGTGGGAATAGAATCCCAAAGTTGTTTGATTTTTTGTCAAAAATCCTTGTTAGTTTTGAATACTTCCTTCCCGAAACGCTTCCATAAATCTCCCAAAAAGGTTTTTAATGTGGTTTAGGTCGGATGACCGGCTCGGCTAATCCATAACTTTTACCTTATTTTGTAAAAACCATTCACGTACCAACCTTGAGGAAGGGATCATTATCTTGCATAAAAAAAGTGCGTGTAGCGTAGTGCATATAATAGAAGTGAAACATTCAATGCAGACAAAGAAAGAGGGAGAGACCCGAGAGAGAATGAGAGAGAGAGAGAAAGAAAGAATATATATCTAAATAAATTCACAATATTTGCAGAGAATACAAATAGACAAAATTTATAAAAAACGAAGAAGGGTCGACCTGTGCAGGTAAACGCCGGACACAAACCGTGGCAACAACGCGCACTACTCTGAGCGTTTATCACCGGCACAAACGCAGCGATTCCAGGACCGCAGCAACGGCACAAATTACAGCAAGGCAATAGCAATAAATCCGACGAAAAGTAGGCACCAAACATTTTTTTCCTACAAGTTTGCACCAAAAAAACAAGCGCTAAAAAGTAGGCAGTGTTATTTCTCACTAGAAATTAGCAACCACAAGGAAAAATTCTGGAAAAGTAGGCTAAAGTGTATCTAAAATATATATAATATATATATCTCTCTCTCCTTTTCCTCTACGTTATATCTTTTTTCTCTCTCGTGGAACGAAAATGCCCAAAATGTTGCATGGCCTTGATATTTTATTCTCCATTCTCGCTCGTCCATCGACGCCTAAGAAGTTTCATTTCAAAAACCACTGAAGTGGCATAATCTCCTCAGCAAATGGCAGCATCACTGTTCATTTTATTGGTTATGCGCTTAATAGGTCCTACTCCATACCGTGCTTAATTGTATTTTTTTTGTGTACCGCGGTGAAAATGCTTGTCCTTTAGGTCATCTGATATTTTACCCAGCATCATTTCTAAATATATTTATTTTTGTTTCATCGCCATGCATGTTATGGCAATTTTTGATTCTCCCAGTTCACCACCTTGACTTGTGCTCTTGAGCAAAACTTTTCCACTTCGTTAAATATGCTTGTTTCAACAGAGAAACTTTAGCGGCAATTTCGCCTGGCTAGGTTATTTTTCTACATCCTATCGGCGACGTACAGTTCTCGCTGTTACTACGTTGCTAATTTTATCAGCAATGGTCTTTTATGACTTAAAAGGATCCTTATTGAAGAGTCAGAATTTAATTATTAGTAATGCAATTCGTTTTCTTTCTGTTTTGTGAAAAAAAAGTTTGAAGAAATTCAACCTTGGAGGTTCAAAGCATGTCTTTGGCATCGTAGCAGGCGGCGATTCATAGATCTATGCATATGAGTCGGAAATAAAACAAGCTTAATTTAACAAAAGTTGTTCGCGGAAGAAGCACCTCAAAGCAAATGGTCGAATCACCGTTTGTTTTTTCAAAAACGCTGATCTTGTCACAACAGTCAATTACACTGTGCGACAGTGATTTTATACTTTTATGGAGACCTAGTACAACTTTTAGGTATAGTAAAACTAAGAAAAATGGTATAGGAGAAATCTCCAATACAACCCCAAAATCTCATTTTATGGCCATAAAACCATTTTTCAGTAGGTTGATGTGAAGAATCACTCCTAACTTCGCCAATTTCCATCCGATTTCGAATTTGTTTTTTTAGTTCGAAAGAACAAAAACAAGCCTTTTTGACAGTGTGTTGACAATTTTTCTGAAATGACAACTGGAATTTTTTTATTTTTTCTCTATTTTTTCAACTTTGACATAATTTTTACAATATTATCCGATATTGAGGATTTTTTTTAGTACACTACTGTTATAGTAAATTTAATTTTGCGTCGAATGAGGTATATTTGACTGTAATTGAATTAAAATTAATAGAGTTGTGTGAGTTTTAAGATTTTTTTTTTTACTAATTTGGTATGTAGGTATAACTTACGCTATATGCGAATAAGGACGTGTTTTGATGCGTTATTATAGATCCGTAATATTTATTGGAGTATATATGTATACATAAGAGTACACTGTACTGCATACAACAGAACTGGTTAGAACTTACGAAAATATCTGACATATTATAGCACTTTTTTTTTCAATAGAAATATGGAAAAGCTCCCAAGTGTACCAAAGTTCACACTGTACATTGATTAACAAAAGAAGTTTGTTATTATAATTTAACCTTATTAAAACGTCAAAGTTTTATTGTTTGTTTCATTGAAATTCAAGAGATATAAATCAAAACGCTGCCAGAAAAGTCGAATTTCTCAATATTCTCCGATGATGTGGCATCAGCAGCCTTATCATAAACCAGATGATTGTTATTTTTATAAAACGGACGTAAACGGTCATCATTATACAGCTCGAAAGCACGTAAAGTATGCTGATGTTGCAACTGTTAAGCACCCCGTAGTCTTGGACGATATGATTGACTCAACTGCAGGAACTGAAGGAAGTTCAACTCATTGCTGATGATGATCAATGATGATAACAATAAACCTGATGATGAAGAGTACTTTCCGTCTGGTTGTAAGTCTTCAGAACGACACATTGTATCAAATTCAGATTTTCAGGATCTTTCTCGTGATTTACTTCTATCGGGAAGACAATCTGAAACGCTCGCTTCTCGATTTAAACAATGGAATTTAGTTCATGACGACTTCAGATGAATGATGATGATCGAATTTCTTACAGAGAAGTATTCAAAACTGAGGAAGAGAATGACAAATGTACCGTACCATACTAAACTCCAAAGGGCCGTTTCCAATGCATTTTTAAGTTTGAAACCAGTTAAGTTTGTACCATACCGTACAATGCTGCACTGCACAATACTCCAATAAATATTATGTGTTTATAATGACACTTGTTATCATTTTCATGCTTCGATGCCTACAAACCAAATTAGTAAAAACAAAAAAAAAAATCTTAAAACTCACACAACTCTATTAATTTTAATTCAATTACAGTCAAATATAGATCATTTGACGCAAAATTAAATTTACTATAACAGTAGTGTACTAAAAAAAATCCTCAATAACGGATAATATTGTAAAAATTATGTCAAAGTTGAAAAAATAGAGACAAAATAAAAAAATTCCAAATACTTCCGTCTACAATCTCCTCAGTTGTCATTTCAGAAAAATTGTCAACACACTGTCAAAAAGGCTTGTTTTTTTCTTTCGATCTAAAAAAACAAATTCGAAATCGGATGGAAATTGGCGAAGTTAGGAGTGATTCTTCACATCAACCTACTGAAAAACGGTTTTATGGCCATAAAATGAGATTTTGGGGGTGTATTGGAAATTTCTCCTATACCATTTTGTTTAGTTTTTCTATAGCCATAAGATGTGCTAGATCTCCATAAAAGTATATTTAATTTTTTTTTTGTCACACAGTGTTATCATTTGTTTGCCAGAAGCTTTCGAAGAATTAAGTAAACCCAACTAATGAAGAGGAAACTTAACTATAGAGCTCTCACATGCCGGCTCACATAAGAGAATTTTAGAGCACTCAAAAGGTCGAATTAATAGGTCATCCGCCTTATAGACCTTATTTGACACCTATTCACTTCTTTTTGTTCCCTAACATCAAAAATAAAAAGCTAGATAAACGTCTTTCAATGCCTGAAGTAGCGGTTTATGCCTTTAAACAGCCCGTTTTGGACGTACCCACTTCTGAGTGGTAAAAGTGGGTATGCCTAAATGCCATCAGAAATGCCGTCGTATGGATCGGCATCATTAAGCTCGCACGCATGGGACGTGTGATTCTAAAATGAAAACTCGAAATTAAAAAATGTTTTAATTGGATGCTTTGCGGGTGAAATAATTTTTTGAAAGATTAAGTATGTCACTTAAGGACACTAACGCGTCATGAAGTCTTTGCAGAGAAGTAGGGAATCCTTTTTTGTTCAAGTAGTTTTCCTACTTCTCGATTTTCATAATTTACGATTAATATTTCATTTCCTCAAACCCCCTTAAGTGGCGATAAAAGTTGCCGTTTTTTACTAAGGAAATTTAGTGCAATGAAAATTTAATCGGATTTAGTTCTGACGTGCTGTAAACCGGCATTTAACTTGTATCCGAAGCATAACGAAATAGTAGCGAATGCTAATCAGTTGAACGGTTAAAATGCTACAGTTAAACAATCAATGGAATGCGCTTCGTTGTTAATTGCCAAATGCCAGTAAATAAAATCGCTTAATAATATTTATTTATTGCATAACAAATATGCTGCGCCATAACTTTTTAATAGTGTAACTAAGAAATATTTGTAACTGAGTATTTAATGTGCAATTATGTACTGCCAAGTGCCTAATAAATGCACACTTGTCTGCACACAACACTAATCTTACAGGTTCCCCAGAGAGGCCAAAATGGTATAGCTTAATTAGCTTGCAAAGTCAATTGTCGCTATTAAATAAAATTTTATATGCTTGCGCTATTAATAAGATTAAGTGTTAATATTCATTAAATCCGAGTTTCATGGGAAATAATATTTATTCAAATATTGAAAAATCGCGTGTCATATTCACTACGTAGCTAACTACTAATTTAGTTAAAAAATTGCCGGCACTTTTTCATTATTTATTACTTATGAGGGCAGTATTCAACTATTCTGTTTGACTAAGTTGCTAAATTATTCATAACGTGCGGCACTCTCTGGGTCTTATTGCTATTTAAAAAAAAGCAGATTATTTCAGTATTGCATGGGAACCAACAACCACACTGATGAGGAAATTTACTTGTTGTATATGGCAAAGGAATTTGACGACCTTTCAAAAGCGCACCCCGCCGAACGGGAAATTACTTTTATAAGAAACTAGCAAAACCGTGCCTACTTTGTTATGCCTCCAAAGAAAAGTTGTTTTATAAACTAAGCAGATAAATAATTTTCAAGCTTAGCCTAGACACACGGTGGTGTTAATCGGGATTACCGACACAGTTAATTCTAATTAAAATTGTAGTGTGACAGATGGTTGCTACGCGGATTAGTGAACAGATGATTTGCTTATTGGATACTTCATTCAGTAAAAGAGGGACCGCAGGCAACAGGTACGGGTGCCAGCTGCCCTGATATTAAGAAATAATTATTTATTTGAAAAAAATCCGAAATTGTAATTTTTCAAACATCTCCGGAATATCAAAACAATTAATGTAATTTTCAGTCTTTCTTGTTCTTCTCTTTTTCATTCACAATCGATATTAACGCTGCCATCGAAAATTGTCCTAATACACTTTAATTATAAGTATTAAGTCTAGTTGTCAATCCGGATTAGATTCCTGAGATAATTCCGGATTAAGCTGTTAACCCCGATTAGCGTCACCATCTGCGTAGGCTATTATATTGTTTTTATCATCCAGTGTAAAAAATAAACTGTTTGACTGCTACATCCGAGAGCAGGTATGTAATATATATTTAACTTACCGTGCGAAAGACACGGTCTCAGCATATGGCATATTCTTGGAGTCATAGGAATTCTTGGAATCGAAACATCCTCTCCCCTCTTGTATATACAACCGAAAGGATCAGATTGGTATATTTGATAATCTGGCTTTGTATAGAGCGTTTACAAGGTATCTAAGTATTATGGATATTTTCGAAAAATTTTGTCAAAATTGGCTTAATTGCAGACTTGCGTATACAAAGTAACTTGAAAAAATTAAAAAAAAATTATAAAATTAGAGATTTTTAAATTAAAATATTTTCTGTTATATTTAGTATTAATATTTGTTTTCTTAATTTTTTTACCAAAAATACCTTAAAAAAAAATTTTTTTGTTCAAAATCTTCTGGGAAAGCGTACCAGTAAAAAATCAGTACAAAATATTCCTGGGTCTATACGTACAATATCTAGTATGCCAGAAATGTAAAAATAATCTAATAAATAATAATTGTTTTTCAAAAATGACAAACAAAAAAATTGTATCCAAAAATTTTGAGCAAAAACATTAACATCTGCCCATGTGCGTAGATAAATCTGCAATAAAATTTCCGCAAACCGCGGATTGGTATTCTAAGTCAGCATACACTCAAATTTTGTCATCCTTTGAAGTTTATTTTTCAATTTTTCTCGACCGTATTGAGGAAATAACTCTTTAGAGACGTGGAGAAGAATCAGCTAGAGAATTTGTGGTCTCAAAACAAATAGGGCCGAACTTCTTCTGACAGTTGAACAACACACCTTCAAAGAAGACCTCGGAAATAGAGAGCAAAGTCTACGGCGCTCAAGCTGGTATTAAACTGTGGAACTGCGCCAAACAATGTCCTAGCTGCGATTGTGTAATTTCAAAAGTTTAAAAGAACTCATACAAATTATATTGGCGCCATAACCAACTAAGCGATTTTGTCCAAGTTTCACAAAGCGAGCCATTTCCTTGTGTTAATGGATGCCAGTTCGACATTGCAACTTCCTCTATTTGATCTTGTGTTTATGTTGTTGGAAAGCTCATATAGTTCATTATTATATCATCTGCAATATTCGCTGTCGACAACGCCAAATGCTCCTTAAATCTCCCTCAAAATCTTTCTCTTAAACTTAACAAAGGCCGCATTAATGTATATTATTATCGTCCCAGCTACCGCTAAATACACTCAGACGGCCATAATTAGAGACTTAAAGTACGTTCACATATGAAGTGATTAGCGATAAATCGACAAAAATCAATCTCCCCGTTCACACATAGCAGATTACCTATAAAATTGACAATAGACTTTTTGAAAGGTTTTGTTTTTCATAGGAATTTGGTGAAATACATATGTTAATGTTTTTAGTTTGCTTAGTTATTATTCGCGATTTGAAAAAGGACAAAGAGAAGTAATAGTTAATTTAATGGCGCACACATTCGTTATAATAATTATCGATAACACAGAAAATACGAGGTTGTACGGAAAGAGTATCTTTATAATCTAGGATTATTTTATAAATCGGATTTCGGGAGAGAAATTTTGTACAGGTAATCTTATTTTTTAATTACGGATTGGGAGTTAAGTTCGAAAAAGGAGATAATCTAGTTATATGTGAACCTACAGGTATTATTATAAAGTGTGTTTTTTTCGTCGAGAGAGAACTTAGCTATTCAATTGCCTTCTTAGTCCAAAGTAGCACTTGTTGACAATGGACAACAATTATCTGCAGAAGTGCAGGCATCCCAATATTAACACCGATAATAAGTGTTAATATTGGTACGAAGTATCGAACTATTTCGAAATTACAACTGTCAACAATGGCGTGTTTATCGAGACGCAAGTGCGTTGGCTGCTTGTTTGAGATAAGGTTTTGCCCTTATTCATCACTCGCCAGATCCATTTGTTTCACTCCATATTTAGCTTAGAAAAGTTAGAACTGACGCCGCGGTTATTAAAGCCGTGGCTAATCTGTTGCAAATGCAACAATGCTGCATAAATACTCGTAACAGTGTAATTAAATACGTGAAGTGATTAGTTTGACCTTGATTGCGCCACTCTTTGCGAGAACGCCTCCATACTCGTATTATTAACTCATCAATTCAAAAGTATAGAACTCGTTATTTAATAAATAGTTCGATCGCTGGCATAAAAATATTACCTAACTTGTATACTACTAACTTTGTAAGGTAATTTGCAACACCTGCTGCCATTAAAAGGGGTACCAAGTATTTCTATAATATTTATATGCAGGTGATAGAAAAATATGTAATTTTGTTGGATCTAATTATTAGTGCAGAACTAAGTAAATAAATAAATACTATCAAATTAATTGAATGCTTCGCATGAATTCACGCTGTTCTTAATGGAATTGTTGGTTGCAATTGATTTTCATTAGAATATCGTTAAAACAATTGACTAATAAATGATTGCAATGCAATTGCGTTTGCGTGCGCGTGTATGTATGTCTGTTAGTAGTTATGATCATCGACAATTTGCACCGGACGCACGCACGAGTACATACGAAAGCAAGTAAGAAGATAAATAAATAAAAGCAATAGATGTAATGCAAGTATCCATTACCAAATAAAATATTTTTGATTTGCATTTAAAATGCTAATTATTGCATTATCGAACGCTCGATATACAGGGTGTTCGAAAAAGGATATCACATATTATATTTAAGGGGGTAATAGAATAGATCAAAAGAAGTAATAAAGTCTTATAGAAGGGAGGTGACGGCAATTGAGTGAAGAAAAGGCATGATTTTAAGATAGTTAGGCGGCTTTTAAAGCTTCTCTATCAACTGGGACGGCGGCCGCCGTAGCCGAATGGGTTGGTGCTTGACTACCATTCAGAATTCACAGAGAGAACGTAGGTTCGAATCTCGGTGAAACACCAAATTAAGAAAAACATTTTTCTAATAGCGGTCGCCCCTCGGCAGGCAATGGCAAACCTCCGAGTGTATTTCTGCCATGAAAAAGCTTCTCATAAAAATATCTGCCGTTCGGAGTCGGCTTGAAACTGTAGGTCCCTCCATTTGTGGAACAACATCAAGACGCACACCACAAATCGGAGGAGGAGCTCGGCTAACACCCAAAAAGGGTGTACGCGCCAATTATATATATATCAACTGTAATCACCTCAGAGATGCTAAATGACTGCCTGCACCCTCTTAACACATTAGGGAACTTCAAAACAGAATTATTAGGTTGGATTTCCGGACATGAGGGAAATGAAATGCCTGATTATCTAGCTAGAAAAGGGGCAAACATGCCTCTAACTGGTCCTGAGCCTTTCTGTGGACTTCACAAATTTCTCAAAAAGTGAGAGGAGAAGAAACTCGATCAATACTGGCGAAATTCTAGCGGTCAGCGACAAATGAAACAATTTCTAACACCTCTTTCCGGTGTAATTTCTGAAAAGATATTTCGCTCTGCGGATCAGACTTAAGACTTTTAATTGGTTACTTTCTAGGCTGATATATCAGTTAAACAAAATTTGACTATCATCTGCCGATTTTGTGAAATGGACACTGAAAATTCGAACATATTCTTTGTGAATGTCCTGCACTATTCAAAAAATGGATTGGCAACTAGGGAATTTTCAATTGCAGGATTGCTTAAATATGACAGCTTATGCCTATTGTGAATGAAAAATAAAGGCACTTAAAGAGAAAAATAAGAAAGCGTGCATCCAGCGCTAGTTTCCGCTAACGCGTTCGATTCATTGTTTTGATATTTTGGCGCAGTTCGGGAAATTACAAGATACGATTTTTTTAAATAAATAATTATTTCTTAGTAACAGGGTCCCTGTTGCCTGCGGTCCCTTCTTTGCTGAAAAACTATCCAATAAGCAAATAAGCTGTTCACTTATCCGCGCAAAAACAATTCAGAATTAACTGCGTCGGTAATACCGACTAATACCGCCATCTAGGCTATAACCGACGTACTATCCATCAATAAGAGTTTTAAGTGTTTCTTAAGTTTTGTATTCACCATTCGAAACATAGTTTCAATTCGACGTTTTCGTTTGTTTTAGTTATTTTTTCTAGTGCAGAACTAACCCACATGCATTTCAGGTATGGTTGTGTTAAAGGTACTGCCAGCTCGTTTTTCCATTAATATTACTGCATATTTAAATTGAGCTAAACCTGCAAAATTGCTTGATTTAAACCCTGTAGTTATTTTTTTTTTTTTGATATTTGAAAAAATTAGGCTTTGGGAGCCCTGGAAATAGCCTTGAAGAGCTGCAGCTACGAATTAATCAAAAATGTCAACAAATGAACTTCGTTGGAAATGCAACGAAGGCACTTTGAACATCTTAAGTAACGTATTTTGTATAAATGGTGGCAAAAAATAATCACCGCGTCGGTTGACCTACATTAATTTTATGAACTAGACAGCTGCAGTATAGACAAGCAATGAACCGCGTAAAATTCAAAATAAAGATTTTCATCTAATTTCATGACTAATTTTGCGCCATCTGTTTATGGCGTTTGTTTATGTTTCTGTTTTTTTTTGTTTTTCTTTTATATATTTTTTTTATATATATTACTTGATGTACATATAAAAGACTATGTTGACTTTGTCATACAATACAAAATATGTAATAATGAATATAATATGAATTGAATATAAAACAGAGAAAAGAAGGAAGTTGCGGTATATTCTATCAAATTTATTTTTTTAACACACATTTTTCAAAATAATTCTCTTATAAAATTCAAGGATATTTACATCTGCCAAGCTGAAATGTTTGTCATCTGTCTACTATGTGCATAGACAAACAGGTGGCACTTAAGGCGTTGTCATACGTTAAGGTTAAGTCCTCAATGCATGGAGAAATTGAATTTATTTAAAATATACAATCGCATCCGGCTTATAAGGGTCCTAGGACACAGAAGTTTAACTGGGAGTGAAGTAGCGGATGTATTGGCTAGAGTGGTTACGGCCTTGTTATTAATAATTAATTAAGAGAAGCTGAGAAGTGAAGAGCTAAGTCTAAGAGGCGGGAACTGGCACCAAATTATGGGGCTAGGTCAGGCGAAGTACCCGCTGGGGTTGGAGGATAATGTTTGCGAGCATTCTTACAGGTCACTGTGGCAAGGTCACGAACATTCTCACAGGTCAATGCTGATTGCGTATACATCTGGTAACGTGAAGCCGAGCGTTGTCATGCTATAGAATCACTTTTTCAATTCCGTGACTCTCCGCGTATTGCGGCCGCTTTTCGCGCAGTGCTCGGCTCAATCGCATCAATTGAAGCCGATACCGATCCCCAGTTATTGTTTCGCTTGGTTTTAAGAGTTCATAATAAATGAGACCAACTTGGTCCCACCAAATACACAGCATAACCTTCGCAGCATGAATATTTGGCCGAGGCGGCGACGTAGAAGCATGACCGGGCAGTCCCCATGGCATTCTTTTCTTTTATCTCATAAGAAACCAAAGTCCCCTGTTTCTGAATCTTTCCCAAAGCATGCCATCGCTTGGAAATGGATTGGCGGGTAACTCCTAATACTGAAGCAAGCTCTTCTTGCGTTTGACACGGACCCTCCTTGAGCAATGACTCCAATTCAGCGTGTTCGAAGGTTTTTGGCCTTCCTTCACGCGGACGGCTGTCAACATTAAAATCACCGTCTTTGAAGCGCCACCATCTTCCCAGCGGAGTTATACGCAATAATGGAAGCATTAAACATCATGCAACGTAGAAACCACCAGAGAGTAAAGATTAGAATACTCTCGGACAGCCAATCAGTTGTAAAAGCTTTAGATAGCTTTACCTACAACTCAAAAACTCTCTTAGAACGCCACAAGGCACTCAATAACCTGGCATCCAAAAACAATGTCTCATTAATTTGGGTACCAGGACATGAGGGATATAATAGCAACGAAAAGGCAGACTTTCAAGCCAAAAAAGAGGCAGATGTAAATTTCATCGGACCTAGTCCCATGTTTGGACTTAACAAAAACAGCTTAAAACAAAAAGTAAAATACTGGGCCAAAACTCTAATAAACCAGCATTGCAACAACGTACGGGGTCTTAGACAGTCCAAAAAGTTCTTAAGTTTCAATGATAAAAGAGCTAACATGGCCCTCACGTTAAACAAAAAGAGCATTCGCACTCTCACAGTCGCCCTCACGGGTCACTTCACCTGCAACAAACACTTACATAAATTAGGCATAACTAACACATGCACCTGTAGATTTTGCTGCGAAGATGAGGAGTCTATAGAACAGCTCATCATCGAATGTCCGGGGTTGACGCATGGAAGGAAAAAGTTTTTAAACAAGTTCATGCTTATAGATGGAGACCTTCAATCACTCCCTCAGAAGGAGCTGGTACAATTCATAAGCATACTTAACAGTCAATAGATATCATAGGGTGCACAATAGATCAATATGGTCGCAGTGCTAAAGGCCCATACCTTAACCCTTTACTACTATTAACCATTAACCATTGGCATTTCATCTGGTCCAGTGGCCTTATTGGCTTTTGAGCGCTTGATACCATCTTTTACTTCGTCCATTGTTATCGCAAAGCCAGAGAAATAATTGCGTGATGAATGTGTAATGTTCTGTTGTCATGGATTAAGTTACGCACATATTCTTCCCATATTTGTTTTTTCGCTTGTATCAGTAGTGATCTCATTCCATAATATTACCTCCTCATATATATAATATTTTACATCCTTTTTCTAACACCCTATAAATATAACATTTAACACATATACGCCCATCAGCAATGGTGCACATTTCTCGTTGCATGCCGCAAAACAGATAATGTATCTAAATATATACCTAAGTATTTGCTAGTATTTACAAATGGTTCAATTATGCGGCAAGCCGTTGCCTTGGTTCTGTGTCATTGCAATCCACTCTTTGCCACGCAAGTGTTGCACCACCTACTTACCTGCACAACAGCGCTGCATTTGCAACATGTAAATGCAAACAAACATTAGCACACATGCACACACTCACACGCATACATACACACAAAAATTCCGCAATTGTTATCGCAATCAGCGTATGGCCGCTGCCATCACCTCGTGATTGAAGGTGTTGGATTGAAAAAAAGCAAATTTAAATTGGTTTTGAAATTGAAATGGAATCGCGCATAAAGCCAAATATTTTCGCAAATGTTGTCAATCTAGTTACAATTTTTTCTAATTTTTTCTTTACTGTCATTTGTTTGCTTTAGTTTTTTTTTGCATTTGTTGATTTTATGTGCGCAAGTCAAACCAGAAGTGATTTTATGTCCATGTCGATGACAAAATTATTACGTATTCAGATATATTTTATGTGCACATATCCATGTGTAAGTGGCTCAATTGTTGGCGCTTATCTTTTCTATACATTGGCAAATATCATTTTATTTGTTTTACTTGAGTTCAGTTGCGTTTAGTTACAGCGTTTAAGGTAAAGTAGAGTGAGTGGCAGTGTTCATTAATTGAGCAACTTTTTCCGCATGTTTTCCCCACAATTAAAATTATTTTATGTATTTACGCCAGTTGCTTGCGCCCTGACCAACTACGCCCACACATTCCATTGATTGCTTGAAGTATTTGGTATGGCCTGCTTTGCAATTGATAATCCAATTTTGAGGTTGCAATGCTTTCAGTTAGTCGGAATGAATTATTTTAATAGCCGACGTAAGAAGTAGTGGGCAATTAATAAAATTTGAACAGCTGCAGTTTCGCGCCTAGTGTAGCTTGAATACAATAAAATTGGGCATTAAGGAGCAGACAGACAAAGAGTGGAAGGAGGGTACCTTATCGAACTCATGCTGCTGCCACTTGTGCTTGCATAATTAAGTCACTTTATCTTTTTACAATATTCGAAATATTTTTCATGTTAATTTATTTTTCGATAACTTTGTATAAAAAAGAATTCATTGTATATCAAAAAAATTAAAAATCGTGGGTTCAAATATCTCAAAAATTTGCAACAATTTAAGGGGGTCTTCTACCGTCACGGTTTGAAAAAATCGATTTTTTTTTTTTTAGATTTTTTAAAAGCTACTAATGTTAAGAGTATGCTATAAAGAGGGTTTTATGAAAAACATGTTCCTTCATGAGCATTTCGGGGAGAATACATGCATGCGCGTGGCATTTTCGAGCGTTTCTTTATCTTTAAACGCCTTTTCCCGAAAGTTGACTTTTTTCAACTTTCTGGTCACACATCTACTATAAATATTTGTCGAATTCATTCCATCTTTTTTCCAGTTATTCAGTGAACATCTCGCTATGTTTTCCCAGACCACTTTTTTCAATTTTTGATTAGTTTAATTTTGCGGGCCTCTAAAGTGTAAAAAAAAGAGGAAATTTTCAAACTTTTTTTTTAAAATCACGCATTTTTTACAAATTTCAAAATATTTAAAATCGCCACTGGGAAAACATAGCCAACGCTACACTTTATGATAAAAAAAAAATTTTTTTTGATTTCAGATAAGTAAAATGGTCGATCGCGTGCCACAAAGTCGCCTAGGACATTTTTACAAGGGCAACCTCGAGGACGGTTCAAGGACACAGGGCCAAAGAATTCGATTTGAAAAATATATTTTTAAATAGCGCAAACTTGTGCAAATTAAATAAAAAAAATCTGATTTCATTATCTCAAGTGGTTGCTTTGTAATTAATTCCCAAAAATAGGCCCGAGATTAAGGCGCGACGGTAGAAGACCCCCTTAACTAATTTCGCATCTGTAAAATTTAGAACAATTAGGAATCTTTAGAAAACCTTTGAGTATCCAGTTTTAACAATAGTTTAGTACAATAAAATGTAATTTTTTATTTGGTAAAAAATTTATTCATATACAAAATTGGATGATTAATTTTGCGTCGGCTTGTGCTTGTGACCACATAACTAAGTTAATTTATCTGTTTAAAATATTTTTCGTTCTAATTTTTTTCGTCAATTTTGTATGTATAAAGAAAAAATAGTTCATTGTACGAGGAGAATTTTCATTTTCTAAAAAATATTTACTTATTCATCAATTTCTATTTAATCTCCTTCAGACAAAATGCGGGTTTCGAAGCAGTGAAGGAATTTAGATACTTTGAAGTAATCATTAATCATAACAACAAAATTTCTGCAGAAATCAGCCACAGAATCCTTATGGCCAACGGCTGCTATTTTTCGCTGTGTAAACACTTAAAGAGTCGCCTCCTAGACGGAAAATACGGTAGTGAAACGTGAACACTCAGAGATGCGGATAAACAAAAGCCGCTGATTTTTGAGAGGAGATTTCTGCGAAAAATTTTTGGCGCGATATGTGATAAAGGCCAGTGGCAGAAACGCTACAATCATGAACTCGAAAAACTATATGCGCACCCATCTGTGATAATCACAATCATGATCAACAGATTGAGATAAGTCTGTCACATATTGCAGGCTAACACGGATTACCCACCTTAACAAATAGTTGTCGGTAAATGCCACAGGCGGAGAAAAAGGGCCGTCCGCCGCTTAGATGGATTGGGGGTGTAGAAGAAGACGCAGGCTTATTGCGATGCTGGACATGGAGGACACAGGCACGAAACCGAGGCATGTGCTACAGCAGGCGAAGACCCGACCAGGGTTGTCCAGCCAATAATGATGATGATGATGAATGTTGCTAATAAAGCTTTTCTTCTCCCAAAAAGGTGGTTTTTGTTTTATGAAAATTGGACTAATAGCATCTGAGGTAAAAAAATTGAAATCAATAACCACGGAATGGGAATCAACAAGTCCCAGAATTTTCGGGATCCCGTAATCTCGGGATTAACATCCCTAATCTAGATACACAAAAATATTTGCAATTTAACAAAATCACAATATCGCAGTGTGAGAAGCCAAAAAATAATTTCGACAGTTAACCGGCAATGACTTTTAATAAATAAAAAGGTTCTTTCGAAACATACTAATTACTATTTATATTCTACTAAAAAGTAGCATAAAATAGTTACTATTCTGTGCATCCTATTTTTTTATATCCCCCTACAGCCTTTGTATTGAATATCAAAGCGAAGCGTCAGCCCAGCCTTAAACCGTCCCCTACGACACAGCTGCCTATTACCATTATTATATATTTTAACAAAGAAAAAAACATTTAGTTATAAATTATGAACAACATTAACATTCATGTGCAAAATAATATATTTTATGTAGGAGTGCATGTAATTTTATTTTATGGCATAAAACTCACATTGCGACAGTTTTCCATCGACAATAATTACGCCAATTTAATTGAATGAACCGATCAATTAGCGCGACATATAATTTAAAGTAACTGAACAAAAAAAGAAAAAAATATACAAAAAATTGTATAAACTTTTGTAAAACACAAATATACACATTGAACAGTAATTAATATGTTCGCAGAGTTACCGGAACTGTAATTGCAAATGGGCTAGGCATGGTGTTGTGAGCAACGAATACGCAAAAAAGGCCTTTACAACATTCACCGCCGCAAAGTTGTCGCACAAGCGCAGTTAAAGTTAAATCAAGTGCTCGGTCAAGTGGATATACATACATATGTATGTGTGTATGTGGAAAATAGCAATGCATGCACTTGAAGGTATAACACAGCTTTACATCCGCACTGACTACATACATACATACCCTACAGTAACCAAGCAGGGAAGCCCACTGCCTCCGTACTGGTATATTTCGAATGAATAAGAAATGTGTTTATCCATGCAGTTCTTCTCATATACCGAATTGTTTTATTTTGAGTGGAGATGGCTAAGGAAATCTGAATTCTATCTGAACGCTTCTATTTGCTTCCTTAAAACATTCTTACTTTACAAACTGATCCATAATAATCTAGAAGCCTCGCAGACATTTTTATACAAACTATGACATCAAGAGCCTCGAAAATAAAATAGGTTTCCGGCTGAATGACACTATAGTTGGCGGATAATATGTTTACCTAACTTTAATATCTCTCGTATTGACCGGTGTTAGGTCAAGCCTTACCCCGTACTTGTGGTCTGGTCCAGTTATTGTATTCCGAAACTTTTTACAATACATTCGGATCGCTGTTAGAAAATCTAATTCATATATGGGGATTAAAGACGAAACCTACTCGTGCCGGATCTATTTTGCACCAGTTTGAAATCAGTCTTGATTCATTGTCCATTTTAAGGGTCTACAAATATTTATAGTAGGATTTTTATTACATCCCAGCAGCAACTGGAATTTATTGCTAATCGTCCACAAGTGATGGCATTTGATTACGATCTCGACTCATTTTCTATTCAAATATGCATTGAATTCAACAGCGCGTGACATTGCCGGTAGGGAGTTAAAACTTCTGTTGCATTATTTTCATTAACATAGTCATTGAGGAAATAAGGGCGCACTCTTTCCAGGTTACCCATAGATAGATAGAAAGATAGATTTGATTAGAGCATTGACTTTCAACCTCATGGTTTTTGGTGCCCTCTAATCAACACAGTGCCTTGCCATAACCAGTTGCCTTATTAAACTTGAGATGGAGCTGGGTTGGACTGAGTTCTTACCCATACTACTTGCATTTCATTGCCTACAATCAAGGCTAAGGAAAATTTTGTATTGTTTTCTATTACCAATAGCTTGGCATCCACCGATATAATGAATGACAAAATTTTAAAGTTTGCTAATTCTAAAAATACAAAAATAAGTAAAAGTCGAAAAAATTTAACGGGAAGAAATGAAATTTTACTTTAAATTACGCATAAATGTATTTTTGTTTTCGATGTTTAAAACTAAATTCATAAAGTTACTTTAAGGTTTCCCATGTTTTAGTTTACTTAACTAGACTACCTTCGTTAAAGCCAAACATCTCCGTAAGTTATTCTCTGATTTCTTGAAATTTTTGTGCAGCTTTTGGGAACAGTTTTGCTTTAGAGGAAAGTAAAAAACCAAATTTCATGTATTAAAAATAAATTCATAAAATAGTCACCTTAAGTTTCCTAAGTTATTTTTACATTTTTTTTTTATTTTGCTTAGTTTTACATATCATTATTAATATCTGCTTATCATTCAAAATTCTCAACATAAGTATTTTGATTGCTTACATTAGTCAATTAGAAAGGGAGCATTTTCTACGTGGTAGACCTTTTCTGCTGCTTATCATTCAAAATTCTCAACATAAGTATTTTGATTGCTTACATTAGTCAATTAGAAAGGGAGCATTTTCTACGTGGTAGACCTTTTCTACATAATAAACTTTTCAACTCTCAAAACGTTTCAACTCTTTTACAAGCTCAGCCGCACGCTTCTACTGCTTTCGTTATATTGTTTTCATTATTCGTTCGAGCATCTTAAAAGTATACGAATAGTAAGAATACAAAAATGCATGCATCAATTTAGAAGATGCGCCGTTCTTCATTGAAGCTTGGGCGGAAGTTAGTCGCTTCCAACGGTTTCTATAACACGCATACGAGGGGTGCCTTTTATTTGGCAGGATTTGGCAACCCTGGTGTTGCAATCTGCCAACTGACAGCTGCATTGCAAAGTTTGACATTTTTTGGCTTTTACGTACTCAGAACGTTTTGAAATACCAGCGATATTTGTGTTGTTTACAGTAACTTAAAAGATTCAGCTCGGTCCGAAAATGGAATTAAATCGTGAACATTTTCGTGCGATTATTTTTTACAACTTTCGACGTGGATTAACTCAGCAACATTGCACGGATGAACTTAATTCATTTTTTGGCGATGAAGCCCCATCAAGGACCAGTGTTTATCGATGGTATGGTGAATTCAATCGTGGTCATAGTTCACTCCAAGACGAATTTCGTGAAGGTCGTCCAAAATCAGTTGTTGTTCCGAAAACCATTGATGCTGTGCGCGAACTGATATTGCAAGATCGTCATGTGACCTATCGTGAGATTGAGACAATCTTAGGCATTAGTGGGACCAGCATACATTCAATATTGCATAAACATTTGACTGTCAAAAAAATTTGTTCGCGTTGGATCCCACACAATTTGTCAATCGCTCAAAAAAAGGCTCGTGTCGATTGGTCGAAGGAAATGCTCAAAAAATACGATCGCAGGGCTTTGAAACACGTCTATGACATCGTGACAGGTGATGAATCATAGATTTACGCGTATGAGCCCGAAAGTAAACAGCAGTCGACTGTATGGGTGTTTCAAGATGAGCCAAATCCAAAAAAAAGTTGTTCGCGCACGAAGCACTTCCAAGCAAATGGTCGCCTGTTTTTTCGGAAAAACTGGACATGTCGCAACCGTACCACTAGAACAACGCAGAACAGTAAATTCTGAGTGGTACACAACCATTTGTTTGCCAGTTGTCTTCCAAGAAAATAGGAAAACCATTCGCCAAAGACGGATCACTCTTCACCAGGATAATGCGAGCTCTCACACATCGGCTCAAACAACTGCATTTTTGAGCACCCAAAACATCGAATTAATGGGTCATCTGCCGTATAGTCCTGACTTGGCACCGAATGACTTCTTTTTATTCCCGTACGTAAAAAACAAACTGAGAGGTCAACGTTTTTCGACACCTGAAGAAGCGGTTGCGGCATTCAGAATGCATGTTTTCGAGGTACCTCATTCAGAGTGGCAAAAGTGCTTCGACAATTGGTTCAAATGAATGCAAAAGTGTATAGATCTTCATGGAGAATATTTCGAAAAACAATAAAGTGATAATTTGATTCCACGAACCGAATACTCGTCCTCACTCACATCATCGTTGGGCGACTACGACTTCTTTTCACTTGTGGATTCCATTTCAAATCCATTTTTGCTATGTCGCTGTTGCCAATGACGTGAGGTCAATCCAGTTGCATTTTCTCCTTTTGAGGTAGGTAGGGAAATAGGTGAAGTACCATTCTGAACTTCCAACAGGCAGACATCTACAGCCAGCTAGAGCTGTTGATATAATGGAGAAGATTGATGGGATTTAGGTTGGCGCACTGCCCCAGGCTGTCGAAGAAAAGAGCACTCAATGGCCTAATCATCTAGCTGCTAAACAGAGAATGTGCTCAACAGTATTCTTCTATGCAATGGGGGTTAAATGGTAAACTTAGCTTTTCTGCGTGTGTACCGATCATCCAATGGCCGGTAAACACAGCTACGAGTTTGGAAGTTTAATGCCGTAGAGTTCCCAGTACTTTCTAAGTCCTCCGTATATTGGATTGGGGCCACAGGATTTTCGAAATAGCACTTGAAGAAATGGAGCTCCATCTCTTCTGCGCTTTTTTGAGAAATAATTTGTGCAGTTCCCCTTTAACAACAACCAGAGGGATGCCGATGCCCGCATCGGAGGTCTCTGGTACCACTTCAGTCCCCTTCCTGTCAAGCTCATTTGCAATTTCATCTCCCTCTATGTTCCAATGTTCTAGAACACAGATCAGATAAATGTTACCTGCACACCCAAGATATTTGATCGCTTCCTTACAGGAATTTACTAGTTTGGATTTGCACCATAACATCGTCAGAGCCTTGATCGCGGCTTGTGATGGTAACTCGCCAGAAAATCCGGTAGATTTTTCGGAAGCATTTATGTACGAAAGCTTTGAACAAAAATACTTCGAAATCTTATGCAGGAAATTAAAGGCTTGATTACTCCTTGGCAAAAGCTAACGCAGCCTGCAAGATGAATCTAGGCAAGGCGGTGTTTTTTCATCAAGTGCTTGGTGTCTGATTACTAAAGTGAGAGTTTCTGTATTATCTTTTCCTCTTCTTCCATCCGCGGAAATTTTACAATAAACCACCAAATTGTTGTACTGCTAGAGTCACTATTGCCATGTATAGATTCGCCTTAGCAACCTACGTCATGATGATAGACCTAGAAATTTGTACTAAAAGGTTTTTATCTAAATGTTATTCATAAAAAATTAGGGTTCATCATGAATTTACCGCCAATCAAAACAAAAATTGTTAAGTATTTGATTTCTAATATTGATTGAATTTAGGAAGTAGTTTATCTAAGTGCATGCAATCGCAATTTCACTGCTGGGATACCGTACCTTTGCTACACATACAATCGCATACGAACGCTTTAGATAAGGCCAGCAGCGAGTTTCATTGAGCGATGGCGGAAGACTTTATTTACCTTTCTTATTTATTATTATATTATTTTATTACTTTTACATAATGGTTAGGAGACTAAGAAACCATTGCTACTTTTATTGTTATTGCTCTTATGGCCACACATAAGGCGACACTTGTTAGCAAATATGCAAAAGAGAGGCGTTGACAAAGTCAACCATGCGAACAATATGTAAGAACCTTTTGTTTAATTTTTTTACATCTAGACTATGTGCGGTGTTCGCTCTAGCTGAGCATTGCTGCCGTGCGGGGGGATATTCTGTGGTGCTGTTGCGCAGGCGCACGTCATACACTTCATGAACTACTTTTTCAACCTTTTCTATTTATTGCTCCAATATTCTACTGGTCACTTATCGTACCAATATTGAGAGCTGCTTTACATTCTTATGGGTTAGTGTTTTTCAACTAATACTTATTAAAAAGCAATAATAGCCGCCTTTTGTCGTATGCATATTTTGAGTTATTTGCGTGCTCAAGAAATTTATTGTTGTTATTCAAAGGTGTCGACTTTGTGTCCACTCTCACCACCTTCATCAAAGTTCTGATTTAGTTTCTAATACATTGTATGGATATTTTTTTGTATAAAAATCGGTGCGATTGCAGTGTTTAAATCAGAACGGAAAATTAGTCCAAACGGTCAAGTACAAGCAATTTGCTTAAACACAGCATTAAATTAGTCAAATTTAAAAATTAGCAGCAACAAAATGAAAGTAAGTGTAAAAAGGCTGAAATTGAAATATCCTGCATTAAAGGCATTTTCATATTTATGCTAAGGCAAAGTGAATCAATTAAAAGAAAAATATTCAAATGGTTGACAGACGTGAAAAAAAATATTCTGAGAGTGCTTTCATGAAAACCAAAAACATAAAATAAAAAACTTAATTAAACAAAAATTATAGCAAGCAATATAACTTTAATTTGTAATGAAAATATATAAATGTAGCACATGTAAGCTGAAGGAAAAAATTTTAAAAATTAAAAGAAGCTGAAATTATAAAAAAAATAATTTAACTTACACCTAAATCGACAGCATCCTTAACAGACTAAAATTTAATTTAGAAAAAATATTAAATAATGAATCTGTAAATAAATATTGTATAAAATAGTGACCAAACAGGTTTTGTAATAACAATAAGAAAAAATAATAAATTATCATATAATAATAATAATAAATTAGTAAAACTACAATAGCTGTTACATCGTAAACAAAAATTGAGTGCTAGTAGTACTTACCCAGATCTGCATCCCTTCAGTTTAAGGGGTCCCGGTGGTCTAGAACTCGAAAATTGAGGGTATTTTCAAAAAAACCTTTTCCAAAAAAAAGTAAAAAACGGTATTTCAATTTTTTAGGCTTTTTAACTAACTTCTTTTAGATTCAAAAAAGAAAAAAAAAAGGCGCTGCAGTTGACCCTCCCGAAAAATTGGACCTGGACGGTGTTGTCCCCTTTGGCTCTTCTATTTATCTGAAACACAATAACCAAACAAATTATTAATAAGTATGACTGTAGCTACAATATAACCTGTACTAGAAAAAAAAATAGACAAAATGGCGCGGTTTTGAATTTGACACTCTAAAAATCGATTTTTTTTAGTTTTTTAATAAATAAAAAACGAAATACAACAACATATTAATATTTCAGACAACTCGGTTGAATATTTTTTTTTTTTTTTTGATAACACCAGGCCCAAAAAAGTCGCTTCGACTTAAATGAGTTTTGGCTGTAGAAGCTATAATATTGGGGATTTCCACGTGAAAATTTCACAGCATATTTTTAAGGTACTATGCTTTTGAAATATCGGAAAAACAAAAAAAAATGATTTTTTGAAATTTCTAGACCAGCACCTTAAGCTATAACTAAACAAACAATATTTTTTTATTGAAAATTTAATTTTCAAATCTAAACTAAAATTTATTGTTACGTTCCAAATGGTAAAATTACAAATAGTTGAGATAAAAAAACTATTTTGTTCAAATACGAACGGAAGAGAAAACATTTTTTTGAAATGAATTGCTCTAAGATACTTTTTATGAAAATCTAATTTTGAAATCTCAACTAAAACTTACTTTTTTATAATAAATGGAAAAGTCACAAAATACTTGGCTTTAAAAATATTTTGTTTAAATGTTTACACATAACATATTAAGACGGCAGGCTAATCACCTAACGTCAGAACGCAAAATAGATTAACGAAACCAACGCAAGACTAAGTCTTGTCGAGGCCCTATGCTCCCGAGTGGAGTGAACAAGGGCAAAAAAGAGTATTATGAAGAAATTTCTTTTGAAGTACTTGTTTTTATAATTTTGTGAAAATTTAATTTTGAAATTTTAACTAAAATTAGACTAAACATTTTTTAATTTGATTAAATATTAACACATAAAATTAAATTTCAAAAGAAATATTTTGTATAAAACTATTTTTAGAATTCCAAATAAGTTTTGGTATGTCCTAATAAATGTAATTGTAAAATGATGAAAAAAATAAACTAAACCAACTATTTAATATACTTTAAATTTTGCATACAAATCGTAGTTTAAAAAAAATAAAATATATTTCATTTATATTTTTATAACACTTTTTTTAATATTTTTAAACCCCAACTAAAGCCTACTTAATAAAAAAAATGTATTACTAGAAACCCAACAAAGTTCGCTGTTTCGTAATAAATAGTATAAATGACAAAAAAAATAAACTAGGCAAATTATTTACTTTAAATATTTATAGACAAAAACCAATTTTACATAAATTTTTTTAACCCTATTTATGAAAGTAAAAAAAAAAGCTATGGAAATTATATTAGTTTCACTGTAAATATTAAGTAATGACAAAAAACTTGCATACAAATGATTAAACTCGCATTTGCCTTAGTATTCTTATAAACAAAATTCAAAAGTCAAATTTATCAATTTTTTCTAACCGATCTTATAACTATGTAATAATTAATAATTTCTCCTCTCGCTTTCTTTTTTCTCTTACTCAACAGTTTGTCATCGCCGCAGTCTTCACTTTGGCTCTCGCCATGGGTGTCCAATCGTCGATCCTGCCCTTGTTGCCTGGCATTACACAAATCGCCGGACACGGGCTCTCCTACACAGCCGTCTCTGGACCATTGGCCCTTCCCATTGCTTTGTCCGCCCACGCCCCCGCAGCCGTGATCGCTGCCGCCTCACCACCAATCATTGCTGCACATGCTCCTCACGCACCTGCAGTAGTGGTCGCGCATGGCGCTGCTGTACCCGGTGGCGCTTATGTGGCTCAAACTCGTGGCGCCGTGCACTCTGCCCCGTTGCCCGGACACATTTCCTCAGTGGCCAATTTGAATGTTGCTCCAGCACCTGGCACTTTGTAAATTCATTCCGCTGCTAGTTCGACTGTCTACCCTCCATTTCCCTACTACCACCTTACAACTACAACTAAGTTGCATAGTGGTGACACGGCTTATGCTTTACTGACTTGAATGAGAAATAGCTGAGCACAGAAGTGAAGTTTAAACACACAACTGCCGACAATGTCAACGAAAATGCACACAAATAAAAAAAAAGTAACACGAGCAACAAAATCATGTAGGTCAAATTCCATACATTCATCACAACAGCAAACGCAAACGCAACAATACAACAACGCTACATTCGTGTCTCATATTATCATCAAAGCACCATAATCTATTTTGTATAGTCCCTTCCTCATTCATTACTTTCCCTATATCCTTTTTCCATCGAAGCTTACTTTTGTAAAATGAATATTTCTTCTGCATATGCTTGTGAAAAAGTAAAGTTGTAAATGAATAAATCGATTGCGACTTAAAAACTAACCAAAGGGCATTTGTATTTAAAAAAATATATGTATATATTTTATTTTTAGCGATAAATTGTTGGTAAAATTGTTAGAAGACTACGATTTTCACAGTGTTGGGAGATAAAGGAAATGAATATGATGATGATAAAATAAGTACATCTGTGTGACCGAAATTGTTCATACATTTATGGATATTCTGCACATAAACCAAGGAAAAAGTTAGTATCTCATTTTTGTAAGAAATCGACAAAATTGTCCATTATAATGACATCGATTGGTCGAGAAAAAATTGTTCCTGTACACTTTAATTGACAAAATGTGGAACAGTGAGAGAGATGGGGAGAGTTAAACGTTTTAAATTAGGTGCATAAAGCAACGAATTAAGCCCCGGTGGATCAAAGCACGTCTATGACATTGTAACAGATGACTAAACTAGCAATCGACAGTATGGGTTTTCCATGGCAAGCTTAATCCAACCAAAATTATTCGCGGTAAAAACATCTCAAAGGAAAAAGTTGAATCGTAGAATGCTTTTCTTTAAAACATCTGCTCATATCGCAATTATAACATTAGATATACTTAAAATAGTCAATACTGAGAGGTACACAACCATTTGTTTGTCAGAAATTTTCAGAGAATTCAAAAACTAACGCCGGAGTTGCGAATCATCCTTTTCACGTATCGGCTCATACGAAAGAGTTTTTGGGTACTCAAAAAATCGAATGAATGATTCAACTGCTTTACAGTCCTGATTTGTCACCTAATGATTTCGTTTTGTTTCCGAACATCAAACATGAAAAGCGAGCTCAACGTTCTTAAATGGCTGAAGAAACACTTCTGAGTGGCAAAAGTGCTTTGAAAATTGATTCAAACGAAGGCAGAAGTCTACTGATTTCGAAAGAGAATAAAAAAATAAAACGAATTTCTTTATTATTTTAGTGTTTTTAAAGTTATCGGGTGCAACGTATAAAAAGTAACCGTTGTATGGGGTAATCAATTTTGAGGTATTGAATTTTAAATTGAAATAAAACAACGAAAATTAAAATTGATTGGGCAATCTTCATTATTTTTGTGCAGAAACATTCATGACATTTACTTTTGCAAGATAATCTTTCTGAAATGTTGGCCGCAACTGAGGCATAGTTCGGTCATCTGTAAACACCAATTTTGAATGACTGGCGCTGACGATGGAGGATTTTGGTCCGTATTTAGTGAATAACTTTAGTAATGTTGTCTTCCAATGCTGGTTTACCCACAAATCATTTAGACTTTACATAGATAAAGTACTCACCGAAACGGCGACGCAGTAAAACCTTTGTTTCACGAGCTGTATGGCAAGTAACGCCGTCTGCCACTTTAATGGAATCAAATGTTGTGAAGATCACATGTTTCAACCAGCACCAAAAGTCGTTTATCGCGGCACGATAGTGTTCGCCTACATTGGCGCTAGCCTCGTCTTTGAAGAAATATAGGCCGATGATTCCTCTAGGCCATAGGACGAACCAAATGGTTATTTTCAATGTTTAAATATTGACGAATAAAAACAAATAAAAAAAATTATTTTATATGAAATCATTTTTTATAATACTTTTTAGAATTCTAAGTAGGTTTGGTGTGCCGTAATATATAGTTAGATGGCAAAAAATAGTTAGAACAAATAATTAGCTTAGTTTAAATTATTTGTTTTAACTATTTACAGACAAGTATTAATTAAAGATTAATTTTATATACACTTTTTTTATTACCACCTTTTATAAAATTTTTATTTTAAAATCCCAACTTAAGCCTGCAGACTCCATAAATGGTAAATCACAAAAAATTAGTCAAAAATCGTTTTCAATGGATGTAATGGCTGTTTTTGAATGGCTTCGGGTTGATCTTCAACCCAAATATGGAAAAAATTTTCCATTTCGAGGCAGAAACCCTTTAAATCGAATATACGCACCGAAGTGTTATGGAGCAAGTCAATTGACTTCCACCATTGTCCCATCCACAACAATATTTCGACTAATTTTTTTACAGAATCACTAAAACTGAGAGTGACGTCATAGCGACTTCAAATCGACTATTTCAATCGGAGTCGAGAATAATTACAGGAAGAGGCTACAGAATATGGATTTTTGATACATATCTCGAAAAAGGGACCACACTCGTTAAATAAATGAAAAGAGTTTCCGGCTCAGTTTTAAAAGTGAGTTATATTACGAAGTCGGCCGTCACTGGATGAGGCTCAACACATATTCGACATTATTTTATATGAAAACCTTTTCTATTTATTGCTCCAATATTCTACTGGTCACTTATCGTACCAATATTGAGAGCTGCTTTACATTCTTATGGGTTAGTGTTTTTCAACTAATACTTATTAAAAAGCAATAATAGCCGCCTTTTGTCGTATGCATATTTTGAGTTATTTGCGTGCTCAAGAAATTTATTGTTGTTATTCAAAGGTGTCGACTTTGTGTCCACTCTCACCACCTTCATCAAAGTTCTGATTTAGTTTCTAATACATTGTATGGATATTTTTTTGTATAAAAATCGGTGCGATTGCAGTGTTTAAATCAGAACGGAAAATTAGTCCAAACGGTCAAGTACAAGCAATTTGCTTAAACACAGCATTAAATTAGTCAAATTTAAAAATTAGCAGCAACAAAATGAAAGTAAGTGTAAAAAGGCTGAAATTGAAATATCCTGCATTAAAGGCATTTTCATATTTATGCTAAGGCAAAGTGAATCAATTAAAAGAAAAATATTCAAATGGTTGACAGACGTGAAAAAAAATATTCTGAGAGTGCTTTCATGAAAACCAAAAACATAAAATAAAAAACTTAATTAAACAAAAATTATAGCAAGCAATATAACTTTAATTTGTAATGAAAATATATAAATGTAGCACATGTAAGCTGAAGGAAAAAATTTTAAAAATTAAAAGAAGCTGAAATTATAAAAAAAATAATTTAACTTACACCTAAATCGACAGCATCCTTAACAGACTAAAATTTAATTTAGAAAAAATATTAAATAATGAATCTGTAAATAAATATTGTATAAAATAGTGACCAAACAGGTTTTGTAATAACAATAAGAAAAAATAATAAATTATCATATAATAATAATAATAAATTAGTAAAACTACAATAGCTGTTACATCGTAAACAAAAATTGAGTGCTAGTAGTACTTACCCAGATCTGCATCCCTTCAGTTTAAGGGGTCCCGGTGGTCTAGAACTCGAAAATTGAGGGTATTTTCAAAAAAACCTTTTCCAAAAAAAAGTAAAAAACGGTATTTCAATTTTTTAGGCTTTTTAACTAACTTCTTTTAGATTCAAAAAAGAAAAAAAAAAGGCGCTGCAGTTGACCCTCCCGAAAAATTGGACCTGGACGGTGTTGTCCCCTTTGGCTCTTCTATTTATCTGAAACACAATAACCAAACAAATTATTAATAAGTATGACTGTAGCTACAATATAACCTGTACTAGAAAAAAAATAGACAAAATGGCGCGGTTTTGAATTTGACACTCTAAAAATCGATTTTTTTAGTTTTTTAATAAATAAAAAACGAAATACAACAACATATTAATATTTCAGACAACTCGGTTGAATATTTTTTTTTTTTTTTTTGATAACACCAGGCCCAAAAAAGTCGCTTCGACTTAAATGAGTTTTGGCTGTAGAAGCTATAATATTGGGGATTTCCACGTGAAAATTTCACAGCATATTTTTAAGGTACTATGCTTTTGAAATATCGGAAAAACAAAAAAAAATGATTTTTTGAAATTTCTAGACCAGCACCTTAAGCTATAACTAAACAAACAATATTTTTTTATTGAAAATTTAATTTTCAAATCTAAACTAAAATTTATTGTTACGTTCCAAATGGTAAAATTACAAATAGTTGAGATAAAAAAACTATTTTGTTCAAATACGAACGGAAGAGAAAACATTTTTTTGAAATGAATTGCTCTAAGATACTTTTTATGAAAATCTAATTTTGAAATCTCAACTAAAACTTACTTTTTTATAATAAATGGAAAAGTCACAAAATACTTGGCTTTAAAAATATTTTGTTTAAATGTTTACACATAACATATTAAGACGGCAGGCTAATCACCTAACGTCAGAACGCAAAATAGATTAACGAAACCAACGCAAGACTAAGTCTTGTCGAGGCCCTATGCTCCCGAGTGGAGTGAACAAGGGCAAAAAAGAGTATTATGAAGAAATTTCTTTTGAAGTACTTGTTTTTATAATTTTGTGAAAATTTAATTTTGAAATTTTAACTAAAATTAGACTAAACATTTTTTAATTTGATTAAATATTAACACATAAAATTAAATTTCAAAAGAAATATTTTGTATAAAACTATTTTTAGAATTCCAAATAAGTTTTGGTATGTCCTAATAAATGTAATTGTAAAATGATGAAAAAAATAAACTAAACCAACTATTTAATATACTTTAAATTTTGCATACAAATCGTAGTTTAAAAAAAATAAAATATATTTCATTTATATTTTTATAACACTTTTTTTAATATTTTTAAACCCCAACTAAAGCCTACTTAATAAAAAAAATGTATTACTAGAAACCCAACAAAGTTCGCTGTTTCGTAATAAATAGTATAAATGACAAAAAAAATAAACTAGGCAAATTATTTACTTTAAATATTTATAGACAAAAACCAATTTTACATAAATTTTTTTAACCCTATTTATGAAAGTAAAAAAAAAAGCTATGGAAATTATATTAGTTTCACTGTAAATATTAAGTAATGACAAAAAACTTGCATACAAATGATTAAACTCGCATTTGCCTTAGTATTCTTATAAACAAAATTCAAAAGTCAAATTTATCAATTTTTTCTAACCGATCTTATAACTATGTAATAATTAATAATTTCTCCTCTCGCTTTCTTTTTTCTCTTACTCAACAGTTTGTCATCGCCGCAGTCTTCACTTTGGCTCTCGCCATGGGTGTCCAATCGTCGATCCTGCCCTTGTTGCCTGGCATTACACAAATCGCCGGACACGGGCTCTCCTACACAGCCGTCTCTGGACCATTGGCCCTTCCCATTGCTTTGTCCGCCCACGCCCCCGCAGCCGTGATCGCTGCCGCCTCACCACCAATCATTGCTGCACATGCTCCTCACGCACCTGCAGTAGTGGTCGCGCATGGCGCTGCTGTACCCGGTGGCGCTTATGTGGCTCAAACTCGTGGCGCCGTGCACTCTGCCCCGTTGCCCGGACACATTTCCTCAGTGGCCAATTTGAATGTTGCTCCAGCACCTGGCACTTTGTAAATTCATTCCGCTGCTAGTTCGACTGTCTACCCTCCATTTCCCTACTACCACCTTACAACTACAACTAAGTTGCATAGTGGTGACACGGCTTATGCTTTACTGACTTGAATGAGAAATAGCTGAGCACAGAAGTGAAGTTTAAACACACAACTGCCGACAATGTCAACGAAAATGCACACAAATAAAAAAAAAGTAACACGAGCAACAAAATCATGTAGGTCAAATTCCATACATTCATCACAACAGCAAACGCAAACGCAACAATACAACAACGCTACATTCGTGTCTCATATTATCATCAAAGCACCATAATCTATTTTGTATAGTCCCTTCCTCATTCATTACTTTCCCTATATCCTTTTTCCATCGAAGCTTACTTTTGTAAAATGAATATTTCTTCTGCATATGCTTGTGAAAAAGTAAAGTTGTAAATGAATAAATCGATTGCGACTTAAAAACTAACCAAAGGGCATTTGTATTTAAAAAAATATATGTATATATTTTATTTTTAGCGATAAATTGTTGGTAAAATTGTTAGAAGACTACGATTTTCACAGTGTTGGGAGATAAAGGAAATGAATATGATGATGATAAAATAAGTACATCTGTGTGACCGAAATTGTTCATACATTTATGGATATTCTGCACATAAACCAAGGAAAAAGTTAGTATCTCATTTTTGTAAGAAATCGACAAAATTGTCCATTATAATGACATCGATTGGTCGAGAAAAAATTGTTCCTGTACACTTTAATTGACAAAATGTGGAACAGTGAGAGAGATGGGGAGAGTTAAACGTTTTAAATTAGGTGCATAAAGCAACGAATTAAGCCCCGGTGGATCAAAGCACGTCTATGACATTGTAACAGATGACTAAACTAGCAATCGACAGTATGGGTTTTCCATGGCAAGCTTAATCCAACCAAAATTATTCGCGGTAAAAACATCTCAAAGGAAAAAGTTGAATCGTAGAATGCTTTTCTTTAAAACATCTGCTCATATCGCAATTATAACATTAGATATACTTAAAATAGTCAATACTGAGAGGTACACAACCATTTGTTTGTCAGAAATTTTCAGAGAATTCAAAAACTAACGCCGGAGTTGCGAATCATCCTTTTCACGTATCGGCTCATACGAAAGAGTTTTTGGGTACTCAAAAAATCGAATGAATGATTCAACTGCTTTACAGTCCTGATTTGTCACCTAATGATTTCGTTTTGTTTCCGAACATCAAACATGAAAAGCGAGCTCAACGTTCTTAAATGGCTGAAGAAACTCTTCTGAGTGGCAAAAGTGCTTTGAAAATTGATTCAAACGAAGGCAGAAGTCTACTGATTTCGAAAGAGAATAAAAAAATAAAACGAATTTCTTTATTATTTTAGTGTTTTTAAAGTTATCGGGTGCAACGTATAAAAAGTAACCGTTGTATGGGGTAATCAATTTTGAGGTATTGAATTTTAAATTGAAATAAAACAACGAAAATTAAAATTGATTGGGCAATCTTCATTATTTTTGTGCAGAAACATTCATGACATTTACTTTTGCAAGATAATCTTTCTGAAATGTTGGCCGCAACTGAGGCATAGTTCGGTCATCTGTAAACACCAATTTTGAATGACTGGCGCTGACGATGGAGGATTTTGGTCCGTATTTAGTGAATAACTTTAGTAATGTTGTCTTCCAATGCTGGTTTACCCACAAATCATTTAGACTTTACATAGATAAAGTACTCACCGAAACGGCGACGCAGTAAAACCTTTGTTTCACGAGCTGTATGGCAAGTAACGCCGTCTGCCACTTTAATGGAATCAAATGTTGTGAAGATCACATGTTTCAACCAGCACCAAAAGTCGTTTATCGCGGCACGATAGTGTTCGCCTACATTGGCGCTAGCCTCGTCTTTGAAGAAATATAGGCCGATGATTCCTCTAGGCCATAGGACGAACCAAATGGTTATTTTCAATGTTTAAATATTGACGAATAAAAACAAATAAAAAAAATTATTTTATATGAAATCATTTTTTATAATACTTTTTAGAATTCTAAGTAGGTTTGGTGTGCCGTAATATATAGTTAGATGGCAAAAAATAGTTAGAACAAATAATTTGCTTAGTTTAAATTATTTGTTTTAACTATTTACAGACAAGTATTAATTAAAGATTAATTTTATATACACTTTTTTTATTACCACCTTTTATAAAATTTTTATTTTAAAATCCCAACTTAAGCCTGCAGACTCCATAAATGGTAAATCACAAAAAATTAGTCAAAAATCGTTTTCAATGGATGTAATGGCTGTTTTTGAATGGCTTCGGGTTGATCTTCAACCCAAATATGGAAAAAATTTTCCATTTCGAGGCAGAAACCCTTTAAATCGAATATACGCACCGAAGTGTTATGGAGCAAGTCAATTGACTTCCACCATTGTCCCATCCACAACAATATTTCGACTAATTTTTTTACAGAATCACTAAAACTGAGAGTGACGTCATAGCGACTTCAAATCGACTATTTCAATCGGAGTCGAGAATAATTACAGGAAGAGGCTACAGAATATGGATTTTTGATACATATCTCGAAAAAGGGACCACACTCGTTAAATAAATGAAAAGAGTTTCCGGCTCAGTTTTAAAAGTGAGTTATATTACGAAGTCGGCCGTCACTGGATGAGGCTCAACACATATTCGACATTATTTTATATGAAAGCAAGCACAAAAAACCAACAGGAAAAAACATTTTAAAGTTAACGAAATTTTTGAACCACTTTGGGAAACAAAATTCAATAGACTATAAAACTGTGTACTCAAAATTTTTCTAATAATTCTAATTTGACTGTGAAATTTTGTTAAAATTTTTTATTGTAAATATTTTTTTTTATTTTCTATAATTTCTACAGAGTTTGATACTTAAATTTATATAGTTTTTGTAGCAGAACGAACAACGTTTTCATAAAAGAATTACTAAAATTAAATTAGAAAGAATTAAATCAAAACTTGTCAAAAGGCCCAGTGCAGTAATTATTTAACGCAGCATATGAAAAGAAATTTTTCTAGTTTACCCATTACAAACGGAGTTTAATTTTAATTTTTATGACGTTACTTTTTAAAAAATCCATGAAATCTTAAATCATATGCAATCATTTGCCAGGAAAATGCTAAGAAATCCATATATTTGAAGTGCATACCGAAATGTATTACATCATGGCACAATTAAACTAAGAAAATGTAAGTTTTTCAAGTTAATTAAATTAAAAAAAAAATTGTAGGTATTTCAGTGCTGTAGTATTATTTAAATTTGAAAAATTCTATGAAAAATATCTATTCGCATGAGAATTTTTTCATTGTACAATTAAGCCGGCTGCCATGACAAAGTCTGAATCTAAACTTGGCACAACGAGGGCCATACAAGTTCAACATTAATTGGATAATTAAAATCAAAGCAAATACTTGCATTGTAAATAGAATGAACATACACTCGAGAATGCATGTAAAGGGTGTTCTGTTTGGAATGACACAACTACTTATGGTGATAAATTGACCAAGCAGCTTTGAGTTGCCAAATGCCGATGGATTCATAAGTTACTCATAACAAGAAAAATAGTCCGACCAATTGCAATATATGGTTCCCAAGTATGGTGTATGACGAATTTAGTAGAAGAGTTAATAAAAGTATTCTAAGGAAAATACTGCGCAAAAGCCTAGGCCCGAAGCGATATGAGAAAGGCGAGTACAAGCTGCGAAGGAGCTCAGAACTGGTCCGTTTAATGTACGGGGAAGATAAAGTCAAGTTCATTAAATCGCAGAGAATAAGATGGCATTGACACGTCATAAGAATGGAAAGCACTCGCGCACAAAAAATCATTAAGGACTATACGCCGACAACAGGGAGAAGAAGGGGAAGACCGCGCAAAAGATGCGTATACTGCGTTGAATGCTTTGAAGACAACTGACATGAGAAACTGATGGTCGCTAGCAAATGATAGAGAAACCTGGAAGAGAAGAGCGAAGCAAGCCAAAATCCACCCCGGGCTGTAGTGCTGACTGATGATGATGAAGTCACACAAGTTAAGGAGTTAGGGGTAGTCAGAGGCCCGAAAAAAAGTCTCAATAATTTGTTTTGCTAGTCAATTGATTTAGTTTACAAAAATAAAAACATAGCATTATCAAATTGTAAAAGTTATCGGTATTTGTGTGGAGCCCGTTTCTCCAGGGGTCCCTTGCGGTGATCATCACAAGTCCTTGGAGATTCATCTAAAATCAATCGGACAAGAGATATTAGATTTCGTATTAATAGATTATCTTGTACCTGATCGAACCGTTTTTTCAAAATTAATAGATTGGCGGCCTCAGGAAATATTTTTCAGATTTTCGAGAAAAAACCGACAATTAATTGTTTAAGAAAATCGAAATTTTGAAAAAAAATCCTTCGATCAGCCAAGAGTTTTTTTTATGTTTTACAGAAGCACTGTAAGGTTTATTGAAATCTACCAAGCGGTTTTCAAGTTACAGTGATTACCAGTTCAAAAAACATAGCTTTGAGAAAAACGCATTTAAAGTTTTAGCTATCCGTTCCGGGGCGCCCGAGCGCCCTTTGTTAATTGTTGAATAATTCGGAAAGAATTTATCGGATTCACTTCAAATTTTCACACAATATTTTTAAGATATTATATTTTAAGAAAATGCAAAAAAAGTCTCAATTTTTTGAAAATTCTGAATACCCCTAACTACTTAAACGATATGACTCGCGGCTCAACAATGCATTGAGACTATACAAATGTACTTTGCAAATGAGATTTCCTTTCATTTATAATATGAAAAATGAGCTTGAGCTTAAAAAAAAAGTTCGTTATAAAAGGTGCATTCTTTGTGAATTCCAGTTAGCTTCCTTTCAAACATTCACCTAAGAAATTTCAAAGTTTGCACACGCAACTTTAACCCAAAAAATGGAGTCTGAGCTAAGGCCCACTCAATGCAATGCCTGTTCGATCAGTTTATTTAACAAGTAGCTTTAGGTAAGTACCTATACTTATATATTGGAAATTCGCCGAAGTTACCTTGTGTCATTCCTAAGCCACGTAAATCATTCAACGCTCGATCAAATACGCACAGTCGAAAACACCATAGAAATCGCTATGAAAAAGAAAGTGATTTCAGACTTTTATTTACAATTTTTATCAATGAGACAGTCAAATATCTAGGCATAACACTAGATGCCGAACTGCGGTGAAAAGCTCACGCCAAGAATAAACAAAAATAGCTTCACTTGAGATTAAATAAGCTATATTATCTTATTGGTAGGTGCCCAAGCTTATCAATCCGCAATAAACTATTTATTTACAAACAATCACTAAGACTAGTTTGGACCTACGATGTACAATTCTGGTGATGCGCTATCCAGAAGTACATCACCTCTATCCCACGTCTGTAAAACAAAACCCTGCGGAGCATAGTAAACGCGTCTTACTATATAATTATAATGAATCATTGTGATCTTGGCATACCAACTGTGACTGAGGTAACGAAAGAATTTTCCATAGCTCACAGATTTTTTTTTTCCTTTTTCCTTGTTCACTCCACTCGGGAGCATAGGGCTTCAACAAGACTCAGTCTTGCGTTGGTTTTGGTTTTTGCTCACTGATAGCGACTAAAAAATCATGTCAACGAAGCAGCATCCAGCTTACTTCAGCTGAGTTCTTCTCAAATGCATAGCGGTAGCAGACCTTATTTGGAGTGAGTAGCGATTATAAAAATGTATTATATTATTTCATTTATAATATGAAAAATGAGCTTGAGCTTAGAAAAAAGTGTTGGTATTAAGAGGTAAGGAAACAAACAAATAGGAAAAACAAACAAAACATCCAAATAAGTGGAATTTTTTCGGGAATAATTTAACATAACTAGATTTAACATCATTAAATTTATTTTCCAGCAGCAAATGATTGCCTTACAGTACCATTACCAACTGTACATAGATAGGCTAGAATTCATTCAAAAACTGTTTTTAATTTTGCCTTGAGCGGTTTTCAATGGAACGCGCTATAAAGACACGATCTTCCCGTACTTAAGTCCTTTAAAGCCCATCAGTTCTCCCACTCTTGTCAGCTGTAAAAAAATTCTAGTAATATTTACGTTTAACCTGCTCCTATGGTTGGTTTCTAGGCCATTTCTTCAGACAGGAGTTAGCTTTAGTATTCCCTCTCGAATATCAAGATATTTAATGGATTATTTCAATCCATTCGCCAATATTTTAACTATCATTCCAGCACTGTTAATAAATGGCATTTGCTTCTTACCGTCAAGAAAACGGTTATATCCTCTCCCAGTAAACGACTGACGATGGCATGTATATATCCGACTTTTTATTTAACTGAAACAATTTAAATGAGGCTGAACAGTTTTATATCTCGGCACTTAACAAACTCCTGCATTTTCATGCACGCGCCAAACCAAAAATGATCTGCACGTTATGCGGTCTGCGCTACTTGCTTCCTTCACAGCTTCTTGCCGTCGATCTCAATTTGCACCACTTTCTTCCAACATTGCACGCGCATTTTTCTAAGATCAGCTTACACATTTTCTAGCCGATGCTTTCCATTTCAATTCAACCGGGCTATTCGGGTCATGTTCTTCGATTTCGATGTAACTGAAATATGTTGCTCTCTGGTCAAAATAATGAGACACGTATTTTTTTGTTCGCCCGAAAAATTTTTTTTTCAAGAGTTATCGGCAATTTTGTTTTTCGGCTCAAACTCGATTTTTTTTAATTATATAAGAAAAAAAATTTTTTAAATGCCTATAACTTAGTCAAAAATGAACCGATTTTAATAATTCTGGATTCAAAATGATCGTAATTACTTACACGAGCGACTTCATGTAGAAACAATTGCAAAAAAGTAGTTCAAAATTTTTTATTTAGCAAAAAAGAAAAAAATTGAAATTTTTTCGAAATTCAATATTTCAAAAAGTGTACTTTTTTTTATAACTTTTTCCAAATCAAGAGGACACCTCAAACTTCAATTAAGCTGAATGCCCAGTAGCTAAAATGAGTTGTTTTTGAGTAATGAATTTTTGAGTAAAAACCCCGTTTCGCACTTTTTGTTTTTTGCAAAATAAAACATTTTTAACTTCTTTTTTGCAATTGTTTCTGCATGAAGTCGCTCGTGTAAGTAAGGACGATCATTTTGAACCCAAAATTATTAAAATCGGTTCTTTTTTGACTAAGTTATGAGCATTTAAAAAAAAAATTTTCTTATATTATTAAAAAAAAATCGATTTTGAGCCGAAAAACAAAATTGCCGATAAAGCTTGAAAAAAAAATTTTTCGGGCGAACAAAAAAATACGTGTCTCATTATTTTGACCAGAGAGCAACATATTTCAGTTACATCGAAATCGAAGAACATGACCCGAATAGCCCGGTTGAATTGAAATGGAAAGCATCAGCCACTTTTTCCTCGGGCGTCCCCTTTCTTTCTCCAATTGGGCGAAGATCTAGTGCCTTTCTCGTTGATCGCTCCTTTGGCATTCTAGCCACATGCCCTAGCTATCTAAGTCGTTGAGACTTAATAAGTCTTATTATAGTTTCTTTCTTAACTATGTCTTCCAGTTCGGCATTGTGGCTAATGCGATAAGTGCCATTTTTAAATTAAACTGACATTTTGCCGTCTTTTACATCTCAAAACAAACACCCTTTGGACACATGACTATTTCATATAAGAATAAAAAATTTAATTGCAACTACACAGCGAATGCTCAAATGAACCTCTAATCTGTACGAATAGCTGCGGACCATTCAAACGAGTTTGTTACATTTAACTACCATTTGCTAATTATTAATACAAAATCCGTGTAATACATATTCGTTTTTAACCGCTTTAGTTTCTGTAGCTATACTCAGTGTGCAACTGAAAACAAATCCCCTGTGCATACTTGCATCGAAGTAGCAACAACGACGCCTCTTTAATACTCTGGGGATTGAGAATTTCAAGTTGGAAAGTTCAAAAATTAATAGCATAAATCTGACCGATAAATAATTGCTATAGTATGTTATATAAAATATTTTTTTATTTTTATTTTTTCATTTGGAGATTTTAAGCTAATCAAGATATAATGGGGCAATTCCTTAGAAAAGGAAAATGGTGGAGCACAGATTTTTCTTAAACTTTGTAGTAACTTTTGTTTTGTAGCACTTGGAGTGCTAAGTAACTGTGCTAGAAGATTTTTAAATTTGCTTTATTTTTTTAAATATTACCATTTGGAAATTTTAAATTAAAAAAAAAGTCTTTTTATCTCTAAAAATCGGACTAAAGGAAAGAAAAGTCATTTAAATCAAAGTCGGAAGTTTATAATATTCGAACATGAATTCGAAAACAATAACTTTTTAATAATTTGTTTAGCCCTTTGCCTTAAAAAAAAGGGTGGGAGACGTGATCCTATTTCTGTGTTTAAAGTGAGAGCTTCGTATCAGACACGTGCTGACTTTTTCTGCCCAAAAGAGAAAAGCTCGTATATAATACGATATTGTTTTTACGCACGAGGAAAGCTTTCATCGAAAGTGGCACACACAATGTTGGTCCGATTCATTAGACAAGGGGTTATGCTCTAATTTTTTATTGCTCAAAAATCATGGGATCTCAAAGAATTTTCAAACAAAAATTCCTAAAATTTGAAGTAATGAATTCTTCCGGTTTTTTAAGTTTGTGTTTCGAGTTTGAAAAGAAAAATTTCTGCATATTTTATTCAATCAAGCGCTCAAAATCAAAACTGTTGACAGTTTACAATTTTTTATATATAAAGTAGTGCAACAGTTTCTGTCGGTGGTGATATAAAAGACCTCCTTTAATATTTCTCTATTTTTTAGGAAGGTTCGAATTATTAGACATTTTTTTTTCTCCGGAATAATTTGATTTTCCCATAAAGATAAGTATTTAAACAAATTATAAAAAAAAATTATTTCTTACTTTTTCGAATTTTAAGAAAATATTTTTTGCAAAATAATTTGATTCTCCCAGCATTATTTCTGAATAATTAATGAACTTATTTCATTTTTTAATTTTTTTTTTTGAATTTCAAGAAAATATTTCTTTCCAAAATAATTTTTTTTAATGTGTTATTTCTGAATAATTAATGAAATTATAGAAAAAAAAAATATTTCTGAGTAATTAATGAAATTATAAAAAATATTGTTTTGAATTTGTTGGAATTTTAAGAAAATATTTTTTCCCAAAATATTTTTTTTCGAATTTAAAAAAAATATTTTTTTCTAAGAAATAATTTGATTTTCCCAGCATTATTTCTGAATAATATAAGATTAGTACTTAAATTAAAAAATATATATTATTATTTATCTATTATAATAATAAAGAATCCGACAATTTCCCTATATTTTTTACAAATGACTTTTTCTTGCAGGGCTAATAATTCTCGAGAAAAGGCTAAAGAAAATACATTTTTTTATTTGCTATTTTGAATTGTGAATATACCGTAAAATAGAAATAATTGTGCGCAATTCTTTAGCACAGTTATTTAGCCAACCCAAGTACAACAAAACTACGAAGTTTAAGAAAAATCTGTGCTCCACCATTTCCCCCTTCCCTCTGGAATTGTCCAATTATAGAAATATGAAAAATTAACTTGCATAGACATATAAACATATATTACTTCATTATATTGCGAGGTGGCACAAAATTAATCACTCTGTCAGAAGATCTACAATGTTTTGCAAATGTCAATCATATTTGACACTTGCCAAGGAACAGCTGCAGTCTACAATCAAAATAAAAATTTTCATCACTCAAAATCATTTTTTTTTAAATTTAATAAAAGAGTTATTCAAAAACTTAATTGGATGATTAATTTTGCGCCACCTTGTATTTTGCTTCTTATTATTATTTATTCTTAAATTCATTTTGAGTCTACAAGCAAAAAACTTCTGTGACCAGAGTGTAAAGAAAAATTGGAAATATTAACAAATTTGTATTGTATTTAATTAGCATACCGGATTCGTTTAATTTAATATAATTACAGTTAAGATATGCGCTTTCATACATACATACAAATTTACTTACTGGCTTCGGCAATTAGCTTCTCTTACTCATTTACATATTTCTTTATTGTTTATGTGCACAAATATATTGTATGGAAATATTTAATCACCTTTCATTTTTACATATACAAATATTTATATTTGTTTTGAAGTTCGACCCAACGGGAACAGTTGGAATAGTAGCTTACGTAATATCATAATAAATAATAATACAATGTGACTCAAAATTTGCACTGATCGTAAGTCATTAAATCACCCGTCAACCGTTGCAACGCCCGCTGCTTCAATTTCGGTTGTAGCTCACTTTTACCTAAAGGTGATTTTTACTCAAAGTGTTTGAAAGTTCAGAATATGGAAATAAAGATATAATAAAAATAAAGAATGCCCGATCTCAAAATTACTTAAAGGAAAAGTGATTCTTTTTTAAGAAAACACCTACATCGTTCAATATAAGTTTTTCCTTTTGCGAGAGCTATGAGGGTAGATAAAAAACTTAGCGGCATTAAGAAGAAGAATGCAAAATGATATAAAATTATTTTGCTTCTTCAATATAAATACAAAAAATTTCGCTTAAACTAGATTTTTAATAAACTGAATTTGTACCACGAAAAAAAATGTTTTGCCTTAGCCTTCAAAATCGGCAGAAATGGCAAACTCGATTTTATCATCAACATTAAACTTTTCCCCCCGAAGCTCTTCTTTACTTTTATGAATTAATTCTAGTCGCGAGAAGCTAAATTTGAATTAACTAGTTAGTTATTGGCGCAAAATTAATCATCCAATTTAGTTTTGAATAGCTTTTTTACTAAATAAACAAACAGAAAAGTATTTTGACTGATAGAAATATTTATTTTTACTTTTCACGCTCTATTGCTTGTCTTTAGTAACTTCCACTGTTTAGTTTACAAGTGTCAAATATGAATGACGTACGAATTGCATTAGCAAAATTATAAATCTTTCGATAGTGTAATTAATTTTGCGCCACTTTTTATAAGGAAGGTGGCCAATGTCGACCAAACTAATCGTCCATTGAGTCTATTTTCCCTTTCGATTTTCCTTAATGTCATCTTTTAATTTTCATGAGAGGGCATTGAATTCATCCGTTATCTGGACAACCTATTTCTTTATAATCGACTTATAAGATAACTTTTGAGTCCAGTTATTTCAAACTACTTCTAAATGGTATTGCAACTCTTTTGTGCCGTTGTATAGACTCTTATGATGGGAAAATGTTTACGAAAAAATTGATATTGTGTTGATGATATGTTAAAAAAATCGACGCAGTTACTTCTTTGCCGTTTGAATAACAACTGATTGGACGACTGTGTGGATTTGTGTGAAATAAGCGGGCAGAATTTTGTTGCAGAGTCCCCAAAGATAAAAACATTTTAAGTTCTTAATTGTTAATTAGACTTGACTCGTACTGGAAAAGAGAATTTAAATAAACATTTTAACACATTTTTTACATTTTTTTATTTTTAATGGGGTTCTAACTGTACCATTTTCATGACGATATTTGGCTTCTCCAGCTAAACGGGTAGTTAATAAATATTTATTGTGGTTCACAGTGTTAGAGATCGGCCAGATAATAACCATTAGGAGATTTGAAAAATAAAATAAAAAAGTTGGAAAAGTGTTAAAAAATGCAAAGAAATAAGCTATAACATTTAGTCATTCACATTTCAAAAGCTAACTTTCTGAGATCGATTTACTCCTCGCATTCTCCGAAAAGGTTAAATAACACCTCAAGCTTATGACATCCAGTTGTTTCATTTTATAGGAAATTTTGTAGGACGTCGTGGGAGAGGGAAAAATATTTTTTTAATCTTTCATATTCATTCACAAATTCCATACAAACACTCTCGTCTCAAAATAAAATACGATTATATTTCAAAATTATAAATAATTTGAAAATAATTAATGAAATTGAGAATTCGCAAAAATTTCCTACTGATCCCATTATTCACTTACTATTTGAAGATGTTTTCCGTACATTGCCTTTTGGACTCGCGACTCGTCGTTATTTGAAGCCACAGTAACAACTGCAAATAACTAACTACACCAACAATACTAAATATATGCTAACACAAAAATCTCTCAGAGAGAAAAAGCAGAGAAATGTGATTTGCGAATAAATCCCACTAATTCCATATTTGTGTGGAGAATGTTGTTGCTCCAACAAATACATATGTATAGCATTTCTACTGAGCGGGTAGTAGGCCTCGGCTCTCCAATATCAGCAGCCAACCAACAATGATAGCCACTGATAATAGAAGGTAATGCCAACAACAAATTCCCAACCAAAATACCCATGCAGCAAATAAATAAGCAAAAATTTGGCGAAAAGTGCAATGAAAATGAAATTGAATCGTCTCGGCATCGTATTGTGGCACACGGTGTGGCGCATCGTATTGCTTCGCGTTTTGTGTTGTTTGTCTGTTTTGGATAGTCTTTCGCGTCGTTGGCATCGGAGCGGTGCATTGATTGAAATCGATTTGTGAGAAGAAGCGTCACAGTCAGTGACAGAGTTTGCGACTGCAGGCGTTGTCTAGCCAAATCGGGCCAAAATAAGCCAAGTCGGGCCTGGCCAGACAGATGAGTGTTGTGTGTTGAACGGTTTTGCTGATTTCTCGCCTTTTTCGGGTGGAATACAAAAGTCGTGAGTTATTTTTCTACTGTTTGCCCGCTTTTCTTTGGCTAACTTTGACGGACTACACAAACAGTGATTATTGTGCTTGATTTTTAGGTAGTTGCGTAAAGTATTTTGCAATTTTATTTTTTACTGTTTTGATCAAATGCCAGTGCAAGCCAAAATTTATGGCTGATATGGCTAACACCAGAGCCAATGACAAAAGCACCAACATGCAACGGCAACAATAATTTCTGCTGCATAAACAACTAAAGCGAAGTGTTGGAAGCGTTTAACAATAAAAACTTCTAGTCGTGTAGCAGCAGCGAATGCGAAACGCAGGCCGTGGCAAGCAGCGGCAGTTGTGAAACGGTGGGCGAACGTGCAGTAGAGTGCAAAGTGTGAAAAAAATAAATAGTCTAAACTAAGAAGTAAAAAGTGCTAATAAAACACAATCATTTTTTTATATGCATGAAAACTTTAACAGTTTTATGTTAGAAGTGGAGTAGATAAATTAAAAGTTATGATAAAATGTATGAAAAAGGTGTGAAAAAATTCAATAAGAGTTCGTTCTTGCGGCAAAGTGGTTGCGAGTTTTCAGTGCCGTAATCGAGTTGCACTAAAAATAGCTGCGTCAGCCAAGGCAGCAACAAGAATAGCGTAACATTGGACAACAATAAATAAGGCAGACAATGCAGTCGATATGTTTGCAAACATTCACACACACATACTTATGTACACACACACACATAATATGCATGTAGGTAAATGAGTGGCGCCGGTATTGGCTGACTGTGTGTCTGGCTCATTGTGACTGTTGGACGCGCCAGCTTTGTTTGTGCATACCTATCTAAGTAGCAAATGTGCATACATAAATTTGTATTTCTATAGTTGGATACGTGCACATATATTACAAATTCCAGTGTGTGTAATTTACTTACGCGTTACATATTTACAAAGAAATTTATGTAGCTATGCTGGCGAGTGCAGTGCTCCACCCACGTTTTTTCTCGGCTAACCCAGTGTACCAAATCATAAGGCAAGGAGCAGCATAGTGTTTAATGGGATAATAAATACTTTAAATATAATTTCTTTCTCTCTAACGAAGAGGACAAAACTCTCGTCGTAATTTGTCTCAGAATAAATTATGAAACAAATGGCAGTATAACGGAAAGCCAGTTCAAGGCTAAAAACTAAAACTTTAGATATGAGATAGAAATATTTTTACTATTATGATGCAACTACTGGACTTGCAGAAGTTTTCACAATAAAAGCGACATTTTGCCAAGATTTGACAACTTAATTTTTTTAAATATTTGTTTTTATAATAATTAAGATTATACTACAATAAAAACCATATAACCATATAACCACACTTTACACAAAATTAAACAGAATTCCGCAAACCTTCACCAAACTTTCCTTCCACTTAAAACAAATTTCGAGTATTCCGTGTATGGCAGAAAATCAACAAAAAATAAAATAAATGTGAATATCAATGTGAATTTCTAGCCGTATTAAAATTGCGTAATATTAGATCAAAAAATTCTAATTAAAAAGTTTGAAATTTTGGTGAAAATGTGTTTGATTTTTTAAAAATTGTGTACAATGTGTGAAACTTGAGTTTTATGAATTTTGTTATAGTGTCACCTATGTTTTATAAAAAAAGGCATAAAATAAATAATTAGCCAAAACTTGACAAATACTGCTGTGCTATTATCGTGACCATGTCTGTATTTATATAGATACATCTTAGGGGCACCGGAAAATAATGCCCATTTTTACTTTTCTTCTTTCCTTAACCATACAAGTAAATTGAATGCAGAAGAAAAAAATAAATGTTAATAACATTACAATTTAGTGTCTTTGGTTTTACGGCTGGGCTACCAATCCTGCGCAAGCCACTCTATGTACGTCACATTTTTTAAAGCGAGTCTGTTGCTCTAAGAACACACATCGTCTTTCGATCGCATCCCATATGATGAATCAAACGTCAAGGAAAGTTAGATTCTTAACGAAGTTTACATCGCCGATCTGTGTATTACGCGGGAGATATTTCCTTTCTATTCTATCACGCAAATTTGGGAGGCATTCCTCTATCCTTGGGATACATCCTCTAGTTTTTCTTTTTAGTCAATGATGCCATCAACCTCGTTGGCAAGAACTTTTTACCATTTACTGAGCAAACTTTCAATGGCGGATCGATAAAAATCAATTGGTTTTTCAGCAAAATATCTGGAGATGGCATTTTTGGTATCAACCAAATTTAAAATTTTTTTTGTTAATCAAAAAGGCGCATTGTCGGATACTTCGCTGGATACTTTTCAAATAATGATTGATTTACTCGTTTTAATTGTTCACAATAAAGGTCTGTATTCACATTTTCACCAGAACTAAGAGCTTCAAAATGGATGTTTCCACGTAAACCACCCCAAACACATAAAAGCGCCTTTTTTGGATATAAACTTGGGTTAGCAGTCCTTTGAGGCGTTTCATTCAGAGAGAGCAACTGCCTTTTCCGTTTTGGATTATTATATCGGACTCATTTGTTACCTGCAGTGATCAAGATATCAAAAAACGGTGCTGTAGAGTACCGTTCAAGCAATAAGTTGTATGTCGTGAAACGGTTAGCTCTATTTTTTTCAGACAGATTATGCGGAACCCAAACACCTGCTCGTTTGTCTTATAATTTGTTGCAAATGTTTTTGGATGGTCGACTGAAGAGTATTTGGCAGTTCTTCGATAATCTGAAGGGGATTTGCTTAAACTTCCGCACCTAATGTGTCATTGTCTAAAGTTGTGGTACTTTCTATAGCTGCACACCATAACTCCATACGGGACTTAATATCTGCTTGTAGATTAATAGTTTGTTTTCTATCGTTAGAGCTGATCTGCTACCCATGAGCCATGACATGGTTTTAGCCGGTTGTCAAAAAAGGTGACTCAAAATTAATCACCCTAACGGAATATTTATAACTTTTGCAAATGGCATCATACAACTATTATATCTGACACTTGTGAATTAGACAGCTGCAACTGCGAACTGATAAGCAATGGAGGTGTAAGGTCAAAGTAAAAATGCCCATCACTAAAAATAATATTTTTATTTAATAGGAATAGTTATTCAAAAACAAAATTGGATGATAAATTTTCTGCTACTTTGTATAATAAAATTAAAAATAGATTTTGGTAGGCATAAGTAGAAAATATCACCAACTACTAGAAATCTTCAGAATTTTTTGTAACTTGATATATTTATAGGATTCGGTGATAGACTTTTAGAAACCAAAAGACTTTCGAAAATTTTGAAAAAGTTTTATTCTTCACCTTGATCGTTTTGCTAACCATTTTTTTAAGTATTCATGTTTTTGACACAATTAATACGATTTCAGTGAATTTTATAGTGAATATGTTATAGTGTAAATAAAGTTGAATCAGACTTTTTTTAATTTTAAAATTTTTATTCAAAAAAGTTAAAAGAAGTGTTTGACATAATTTTCGGTTAATTCGCATAAATTCTCGAGTTCCCTCAATACCAGATTTTTTAAACAGACTTAAATTAAAAAATTAAATTTTCATTAAAAATGTTAAAACTAACATTTGACTTGATTTCTGGTAAGCTGGCGTCGATTTTTGAGTTTTCTAAATATCGCTACAATATACTTTAATACTTTAAAAGGGAATTATATACACTGTAGTGGTACTTCGGTACTTTAGATATTTAAATTTTCTTTAAGGCGTGTGGAAACTCAAATCTGATGTTGTTATACGAAAAAATGTATAGGGGTTTTCAATAGGTGCGCTTCAACTTTTTTCCGATAGGGAGGGCGAACGACGCAATATTTTTTTATTTTTCGCTTGTCATTTGTAAACTTCATTAGTATACATTTCATCATGGAACGCTACACACTTGAGCAACGATTGCAAATCGTTCAAATTTTTTATGAAAATAATCGTTCTGTTGCTGCTACTTTAAGAGCATTACGGCCATTTTACGGTCCATTTAACAAGCCGTCCCGTTTTGGGGTTATGTGAAGTCATTGGTCTACAGTAACAAGCCGGCGACGATTTGTGAGCTCAGAGCCAATATTGAAAGCGAAATTGCTGGAATTTCGGCCGATTTATGCAAAAGAGTGGTCGAAAATTGGGTTCAACGATTGGACTTCGTAAAACGTGCACGCGGTGGTCATGCAAAAGAAATCGAATTTCATACTTAAATATATTTGTTCAAACTCGATAATAAAAAAAAAAATAGTTAAAAAAGTCAAACCGTTTGTGTTTTATTCAAAAAAGTTCAAAAGTTGAAGCGCTCTTACTGAGAGACCCTTTATTTCAAAGCATTTTTCCACAAAACAAACAAAAAAATAAAAAAAGATATATAACAAAAATTAGGCATATATAGTCAAGACACATTTTTATGAAAATTCTAAAATTATGAAAGAGATACAAATATTTTATTGCATAATACTCTGAATTAGGAACACTTTATTTCTATGTAGTAATCACTCCTTCGTAAGTTAGTCCATATTTATTGGTCCACGTATTTGTCTATTAAATCTTATTTGAATCTCGTGAGAGAAAAAGTGCATCTACATTAATTTTGTATTCAAATGAGCAAATCTGCCATCATTTGGTTCACTGGTCACAAGTTTGTATCTATTTTAGTTGCTGTCTCTTATCATTGCTACATATTTGTTGTTGCTTTTGTTGCTCTTGTTGCTTCAAATCGAGTATCTGCGCACTTCTGCTGATGCGCGTAAACAAGCGTTATACATATGTAAGTGGTAGAGGAAAACATATGTACATGCATACATATGTACATACATACATGAATACAAATATATATATATTACCTAGTATGTTGCCCTCACTTAGTTGGTTGGGGAAAGTAAGCAAATGCCTATGAAAGTATTCATAAAAGTTAGTAGAGTAGCTAAACTAATTTGATTACGTACGTAACAGATATATTCTCTGGAATGAGACTAAGTCATATGTCTAGATAAGCACAAGAAGTTTCAGTAAGATCAGGAAATATTTAGGATGAAATTAAATACGCACGTAAAATCTAAAAAAATATGACAAGAAAGTGCAAATAAAGCTTCGTATCTCACAACTTTGTTTGCACAAATAATTAAACGAGGAAGTGATAAATTAAGAAACCACTCATTTTGCCTCATATGTTTGTATAATATTAGAAGGAAAGTTAGTATTAAAAATAAAAATTAAAAAAATCAAATTATTTACACAAAAAATGATTGGTGAAAGTGAACAACAAAAAAAAGCTCCGCGTTACATAGTTAAAGTTAATTGTGAAAATAAGTTCATGTCTATGCACAAATTCTATGCATAATTGAATTATATTAGCTACTTTTGTTTGTTGTACAAGTAAAGTACGCGCTCTGCAAATCTTATCGCAAACTAATACGAACAACAAAAAAATGCAATAAATGTTTAATTGAATCTATAAAAGCATTAAAGCAGTAATCTGCTGGAGAAAAATAAATAAAAATTAAGAATAGTGATACTTTGTGCCCAACAACAAAGCCAACATGCTTTCTTTCACTTTATTTCACTTGCTCACGAATAGCATTACTATAATTGCAGCTGTAATCAACGAAATGACTCAGATCCATTAATAACCGACAAATAGCAAATAGAGACTGAAGAAATCGACAAATGACTTTTGCACTGCTAAGCTCATTTGATGAGAGTAAATAAAAAAGAACAAAACAAAAAAAGCAAAATATTAAAGAAAACTAAATGTGCAAGTTCATTTAAGTACATGAAAAGTAAGAAAAAATACAAAGTGATGTCAATCATTCAAGTATGTTAATTTGTAAGGCAAATAAACGATAAAATAATTCACTAAGAGCTACTGCCGCCGCCACTACCACGCTGCCTTTGCCACTGGTCACATCGGCATCAAAACAAAAATCAGCTGTTTTTCATCATGTTTGCTCATTGTTTACACACTGTGTTTACGCTCGTGCGCTACCGCTAAGCAATTAACACTCTCTTAGTGCCTCTCTTACTCGTCGCTCTTGCACTCTCACTTCATAAGCGTATTCTAATATATTTTCTTCGCTCTTCTTTTGCATTGTAAATTTTTTGTTTACTCACAGAAAAATACTAATACAACATTTTTAAACTGCTTCTGCTTATTTTGGCTAGCGCGCTGTCTCCACGCGACATTCCTCATTAGCAAACAATTATTTATTTTCTTTCCGCATGAATATGAATACGAAATTTTCACAGGCTCGTGTTAACTTCATACTTTATTTAAGGAAATAATTTCAAACGAAATAGCTTGCGTGGAAAAGGAAGTAATTAAATATACAGAATCTATTCAAAATAACAGCATCTGTTAAGCTGCCATGTTAAGGGTTATAATGTAGCAGATGCGTAGCTCCATATACTAGAAAGAGCTGTAAAAGTTTTACAGATGTGCTTTAACATTAGAAATTTCCCACGGCAATTCAATGTAATGTAAGAAGGTTTCTGCTCTATTTACATTTATTCTAAGCAAATATTGCGAGAGAGTTATGTTTCAAATTTACATTTGTTAAGAAATACATATAACCTGATAAAAATGGTTAAAGTGAATAACATTAAATATTATATTCAAATATTTAGATTCATACGAGTATATCTATATAATTGTCGCTTACACCTTTTTTGGGTGCTTGGTCGAGCTCCTCCTCCTATTTGTGGTGTGCGTCTTGATGTTGTTCCACAAATGGAGGGACCTATAGTTTCAAGCCGACTCCGAACGGCAGATATTTTTATGAGGAGCTTGTTCATGGCAGAAATCCAAACGGAAGTTTACCAATGCCTGCCGATGGGCGACCACTATGACATAGACAAATTTTTTTCTTCATTTTGGCGTTTCACGGAGATTCGAAGGTATGTAGCCCGAATTTCGAACGGTAGTCTGACAAATAATATGAGTACTACTGTCTGGCAAAATTGAATATATTTACTATTGCATTGCTAACATCTCCACTACCACCTATTATACTTGCGTGTCATATTCTCCAACAACAAACTTTCCTTTACTCGTTTCGTGCACGAACTGAGCACTCCACTAATACTAATAAGCACAAACAAAGGAGAAACTTCGTTAAAGTAGTGCTTAAGTTAGTATAATAATAATGCTATTTCGCTGCTTTCTGACAAAATTTTTACTCAAATATAGATTTTGCAAAGTATTTAAGTATTTTGTGATATCACAGGTAAATGGTTTCGACTTCTTTTTGGGCTATAAGTTTTAGATTAGATTAGATTAGATTAGATTAGATTAGATTAGATTAGATTAGATTAGATTAGATTAGATTAGATTAGATTAGATTAGATTAGATTAGATTAGATTAGATTAGATTAGATTAGATTAGATTAGATTAGATTAGATTAGATTAGATTAGATTAGATTAGATTAGATTAGATTAGATTAGATTAGATTAGATTAGATAGATTAGATTAGATTAAATTAGATTAGATCAGATTCTATAAGAGGTTTGCTCTTCGAACCCATGGTCTCATCAGAATACCTCATCCAGTCCCAGTTCCTCTTTATTATTACCATATTTGCTTTCACGCTATCTTGGATTTAGTATGTATTTACTTGAATTTATTGTCGCGTGAACATAAAACATGCCCACAAAACGCGAGGTACTCATTAGCAGAAATAAATTTTCTAAACCTATGAAATCTAAACGAAATCAAACAGTTTATTTTTTTTAAACCATCCAGAAAAAAATAAAAAATAAGATAAGATAAAATAAAAAATAAGTTGAGTGATAAAAAAGATATTAAGGCGAAAAATGACAAGTATATTGATAAAGCAAAGCGCTGGTTGACAAATGACATTGAAATATTTAGAGCATTAGAAGATTTCACATCTTTAATGGAACTCTAATTTTGAGAATGTTGGAAGATTGAAACAAATTATAATACGTTTCAGCTGCAGTAGCCAAATGCGTTGGTGCATGACTACCATTCGGAGAACATATGCTCGAATCTCTCTCAAACACCAAACTGAAGAAAAAGTTTTTTCTAATAGCGGTCGCCCCTTGGCAGGCAATGGCAAACCTTTGAGTGTATTTCTGTCATGAAAAAAGCTTCTCATAAAAAATATCTGCCGTTCTGAGTCGGCTTGAAACTGTATGTCCCTCCATTTGTGGAACAACATCAAGACGCACGCCACAAATAGGAGGAGGAGCTCAGCCAAACACCTACCAGCAGTGACGCGCCAATTATATATTAGTTTTTTTTTTAATTATAATTCTATGTATTGTATATATAATTATGTAAAACCAAACACACATTTTTACTAACTACTATAAATGGGATTTTCACAACCAGGTACTAGAAAATGTCTATTGATTATATGAATATTTTGCTAAAGTTAATAGTTTTAGTTAATAGTTAGTTTTGAAAATCTAATTACAGCAAATAGATTTTGACTTTTAATCCGCCCTACTTGTGGTTAATTAATCTATGTAAGAGTCACCACGGTTTCACCACGGAGGCTTAAACTTTTATCAATAAAATTAAAATTGCGTATCAACAATAACTAGCAGAATACATTTTCAGTTCACGTTTCGCAAAGAACCCTTAAATGCTTTAGTTCGATTTCTTTTTATGACATTCGGACAGGTTCTGTAAAAAACTTACGAGGAAATTTCAATGCAGTTGGCGGAGCATTTCAATAAAATTCACTATTTTATTTGCAACAGCAAAAAATACTTCTGTAGGTACTGCTCCTAATAAAAATACTTTTTTTATTACCGTCCGTCCGTTACTTTGGCGCTATAGCGGAAGCGCACATTCTGTGGGAATGTAAAGATACTCATACGCCCTGTAGGCGATGGTCAAAGTACATAAAATCCATCTATTATTACTTGTACGCCCTGTTGAGATTCAGCAATCCTTTGACCAATTCAAGCTCATATAATAGCCTAGTAAGACGGCGGCGTTAATAGCGATTACTGGCGCATTTAATTTTGATTAAAATTGTCGCGTGACAGACGGTACTTACGCAATTTACTGAACAGCTGATTTGCTTATTGGATAATTTTGTCTGTAAAAGATGGACCGCAGGCAACAAATGTGGGTATTGGCTGCTTTGATACTCAGAAATAATTATTTATTAAAAAAACATTAATTGCAATATCTCAAACGGCTCCGAAATACCAAAACCATTAATATAATTTCTAACGTTTTAGTACAAACTAGCATTCATCCAGTCTTTCTTTTTTCTATCTTTAAAAGTTTCATAATTTTTCATTCACAATAGATACGAACTGTTATTTTTTGGCAATTTTACCATCGAAAATTCCCCTAATCCACTTAAATTATAATAATTAAGTCTAGTTGTCAATCTGGATAGCTGCACTTAATTCCTGAGATAATTCACATTTAAGCCGTTAATCCCGATTAGCGTCAGTGAAGAGGCTATAAGGGTCTTAAAGTAGGTATTAATTCATGAGTATTTTATTAGAAAGAGTTTTGAACACCATTCTCATATATGAGGAGTAGATAAATCTAAAAACAAATTAGGCAAGTTTTCTTTTGCTGAAAAAATACTCAAATATTTTTTATCGTGCGCTAATTTTCCTTTATTACAGATGAAAATATACATATAAATTAACATTTGGAGCACTTTAGCGAGTTTTGATAAATACCTGATTCTTCGGCCCACAATATTTCTAAATGAGAAGGAAAACGCCGAACCAAGGCAGTGAAGTCACCTTGTGAGAAATGCGAAATGCTGGGAAGGAACACATAAACTGCTCTAGAATGCCTATAGTATTACCTCCTTTATAAGCTATGCGTGTTCCACTTTGCACCAGTCCTAATTTTAACACTTGAGTTGGTACGACAGTGTTCGATTAGCCCTTCAATTAATAGTGGATAAATTACCCTTGTGACCATTTAAAGTTCAAAGGCTCGGATTTCTTCTTACCAGCACTCAAAGTACCTGTATAGGTAATGAGCCAGCAATTTTGTTTATTATTTGCTTACAAAAGCTTTTAGCTACACTGCTTGCATTACTCAGTATTTGCTGCTGCAATTTAATTTTAGAAATATCAAGTAATTTTTTCCCCCAAATAAGTATAGCAGCAATCCATATTGTTTGCCAATTTTATTTAAAATTATCATAAAACAAAAACGACGGCCATAGCCGTTTAGGTTGGGCGTGACTACCATTCGGGAGTACGTAGGTTCGAATATCCATGCCTGAAACAGTGAAATTATAGAGAAAGTTCTTTCTAATTGCAGTTGCCCCTCGGCAGGCAAGGGCAAACCTTTGAAGATATTTCCGCCAAGAAAAGGTTCCTCATAAAAAATCGTGTGCCGTTTGGAGTCGGCTTAAAACTGTAGGTCTTTCGATTTGCGAGAAAATGTCAAACGCCTGCCACAAATAGGAGGAGAAGCTCGGCCAAACACTTAACAGAAGTGTATGCGCCAATTATTTATTTAATTCTTATGCTAAGAAGAAAAAAACACACAAATCACAACACAAAATCAATAAAATTTTATTTGTTTACCTTTCAAAGCAAGAAAATTCAGTAATTGAAACAGCCAACAAATTTTCCATTTTCAAATGGTTTCACTTATAATAAAAATTTCTTTGTATTTATAGCGGGCATTTCTGTTTGTAGCTTTGCTTAAACCTCATTACTTAAACAATATTTTGCGAGTTTGAAATGTAAGTTTTGAAATTAACTTACTTTTAAGAAAATAAAATATTTTCAGAAAGCCAATATAACTTACCTGTTTTATACAGGGGAACTAACAAAGTTTCTAAATATATTTTTATGATTATTTTTAATCTTCATTTTTTTATCTTCTCCACATAGCCACCTTAGTATCAATACATTTTTTGATCTGTTAATCCACTGTTGAAAAAAGGCCTCAAGCCGCGCTTTTACAGCTCCTTTAGTTCAGCATTAACTGCATCTATTATCTCTTCTTTGCTTCCAGAGACTTTTCCTCTAATTTTTTTTAATATTTGGAAATAACCAGAAATCACAATAAATGAAGTTACTTGCCATTTCAGCAGAGTGAGCTGGCGCATTATCCTATTTTCAACTAAATGTTTGCACACTTTTGGTAAGCAGTTTTCAGTATACCATTTGTCAGTTACTATCTAAGAAGAATCTAACGGAGTAGCAGCAACCATTTTTAAAGCTGCTAGACCCTCCGTTTTCGATTTTTTTTTAATATTGAGTAAAATTTAGTCTAGCTTCTTTTTGACACTCATTCAAAATTTGTGGAGCCCATTGAGCAGATCTCTTTACGTATTCCAAGTAACTATCCACTATTAGTAATATTGCCTTAGCATTCAAACCCAACTCACTACACATCATTTCTTCTATCATTAGTGGATTCCCGTCAGTTTTTCACTTCCCCAGGGCCACATTTATCTCGTCAATCGTCCTTTATTTCAGTCCTTCAGTCGCCACATTTTTTCATACTTCTCGAGACTCGTCCTCCAAATTTCATGCCTGGAATCTCTGATATCATTTACAAATAGTCTTAATAGATAGAGTGCCCATTTTATATGCAGTTTGGAACTCTCTGAAAATTTCCACAGGTTTTTATTGACGTCGAAAGCAGTGAAGTATTGAGTAATAAATTTTCTACTGCCTCGCTGGCGGCATTTCTACTGATATCAATTATTCTGCGTTTTCTCGTCTCCAATTTAAAGGATTTTTCTGCAATTTTAAATAAAACATTAATGACTATGACAACACTAATGGCATTTTAAAATAAAAATAAAAATAAAAAAATTTCGATCGATTTGCCGAACTTTTGTTAGTTCCCCCGTACATATAAACATCAAGTATTTTCTAAAGGAACGCCTTATTTCAAAAACCAAGAAAACAAAAAAGAAAAAAATAAAAGCCAAAATATCAGTAGAACCGGCGTGTAGTCTCCAAATTACGTTTCCTGTCTAAGTAAAAATAAAGACACTCTTTTTTTCAAGAAGAAAGAGTTGGTATATTTTTTGCTTATTCAACTAAAAAAAGCAATTTGACATACAGAGTTTTATATTTTCGGCAACAAATCTACTTAAGCTGATGTATAGTGAATATATGAATATGTTTTTTACATTTATGTACCTGGTATTGCATTTCTAATAATTTAGTGAATAAAAACTATATTTATTTACCTTTAAGCATTTGTCTAAAAATCATAATTGTACAACACATACAACTTGTTTTTTTAATTGACACTCCAAGATGGGTTGCTATTTAGCATTCGCTTAAATCACCACTAATACCCGTAGTAATTTAATTAACAGTTCTATGTCAATTCATAATTTTTTACTCTTTCACTAACATGAAAGGAATCTTAATTCAGCGTCTGCTAAAGAGGTGTTAGAGATGTGCTTTTCGAGCAGGAGCATTAATAGGCAAACATACATATATGTACATATAAAACAACATTGGTTGCCCTTTTCTTCTTCTACGAATAAATTTTGATGCAGCATTTTAATGGAACAAAAATTTTCGTATATATAAAGTTTTCTTGTTGGTCTTAACCAGTCCGTCTACGATGCTAATGCTCCGATAAATAAGAAGTGGCGCTAAATGAATCATCCAATTACGTTTTTAAATAACTAAATGAATTACTAAATGAACAAACAAAAACATATTTTGAGTAATCGAAATCTTTACTTTTACCTGTATGCGCTCCATTGTAAATGTAAATTCTAATATGGTTGACGCGCGAAGCCAATTCCAAATAAGAATCCGATAGGGTGATTAATTTTGCGCCATCTGTATGTAACTTTTTCTCAATTTTTTTTGGTTTCAGATTTATCTTAAACTAAATTTGCGCTACAATTAAAATCAGAAAATTATTTTTTGTGTAAGTGCTTAAGTTTCAAGTGTCTGTTGAGTAAGAAATACATAAATAAATAAATATATAACTAAAAAATAATGGCTATCTATGTGTATGTGTATCATTCATCATATTTTGAGTGGCGCTGACTCGCCAGGTAGTTAGCTAGAATAAGAAACAATCCATAAAGTGTTAAAAAAAATCTGTTTGAGTTTTGTTCATTGATTGACTATTAATGTGGCGTTAATTACTATGTTTATGTCCAATTTCTAATCTCTTATATTCAGCAAAGGTAAATTCAACACACACGCATAAGCATTTATGAGATCGATCAAACAGGCCTACTGGAGTTGGGTGTACAGGGTGGTTCATATCGTGGGGTCCTTTTTAAAAATGTTCTCCTAAAATACTCGCCTAAACGGTCTGATATTATTTGGGTTGTTCGTAACCTATTTTGAAATATTGAAAAAACCAAATAAAAATGGGGAGAATATTCGTAGAGGATTACCGATTATTTTGAGTTATTTCAAAACTAAAAACAAAAAATATTTTTGAGAATATTCGTAAAAGATTGCCAATTACTTTTGAAGAATTTAAAAATTAAAAGAAAAAATTGTGGGAATATTCCTGAAGGAATGCCAACTAAGTCAGATTATTTCGCAATTCAAAAAAATTGGTTATTTAAAATATAAAAAATGTATTATATTACTTATAATATATTGGCGCAGAGAATATTCGCGAAAGATAGCCAACTATTTTTAAGGAATTCAAAGATAAAAAATATGTTTCTGAGAATATTCGTAAACGTTTACCAACTTTTTTAGTTCAGCTATAAATTTAAGAAAATAAGGTTATTTAAAAATTTCAAAGTAGTACTCTAAGAATACTCGTAAAAGTTTGCCAACTATTTTTAGAGAATTTAAAAGTTGAAAAAAGAAAATTCTGTAAGTATTCGGAAATGATTACCAATTACTTTTAAAGAATTTAAAAATAAAAAAAATAAAAATTCTGTAAATATCCTAAACGATTGCCAACTATGTCAGGTTATTTGGAAATTAAAAAACAAAATGTTTCTTTAAATATAATAGCGGCAGGCTAATCAGCTACCCTGTCAAAAATCAAATAGATTAACAAAACCAATGCAAGAGGAGTCTTGTTGAGGCCCTATGCTTCCGAGAGGAGTGAACAAGGAAGAAAAAAATTTTATATATTAAAAAATTTACTCTGAGAATATTTGTAAAGATTACCAACTATTTAATATTATTTCAAGTTCCAAAAAAATATATTAGCGCAGAAAATATTCCCGAAAGATCACCAACCATTATTTTTTTTTAAATATCGTACTAAAAATATAAAAAATTATAATTTATAATTCCAAATATTTGAATATAAAAATAGTTTACATAGACATAGATTTCGTAAAAAGCTCTAAAGGTTTTAATGATGCTTTGAATTTTTTTTCGAAACTTAAATAAAATTACGAAAGAATAAATCAATTTTTCCTAAAACTTTAGACATTTTTTAATGAAAGGTTTTAAACGAAATTCAATTACCAATTGGCAGTAATAATTTCTAGTATAAATATTCTCTCCTGAAATTACTTAGAATGTCCCTTAAAGAGCAAAGCAAGCGAATTCGTATTTTATATTGATTAAACTTGCAAAATTATTCCAATACCAACAACAACAAGAATGCAATGTATGTACATAAGTAAAAGTAAATTGTGTGTAATCAACAAAGCAAACAAAAAAAGTATTCGTATCGGGGAATAACAATAGGCAGATCGAAAGAAAGAGTTAATACTGACGGTCAGTGAACAAAGAGACTTTGGAAGAATGACGCCAACAGCGGCAGTGATATATACACATGAGTGTGTATGTATATGTAGTAATATGTAGTATGTACTTATGTACATATGAATGCGGATAATCGCTGGCAGACGCTGCCAAACAGCCAGGCAATGTGGACAGCTGTTACCGCTTCCTCTCCCCGCCATCAGCGCCATAGCCAGACCAACACAAATGCTGGCGCATTGGAATTTTTAACAATGTCTATCTATCACCCGGCCATCACGTTTAGAATAAAATACAAATTATTTGCTTATTTTGTTGAAAAAAGAAACTTCAATGTTTCAGTTTGCGCGAAGGCAGCGTTGAGCGTAGAAGCAAATGTAGTTGTACGCACAGGACGGCATAGGTGGCGAAATATTCGGTTGATTGAAATTATAATACGTGATTACGCGATTTCAATTAAATTTCACACGAGTTTACATGGAATAGCGCACTATCGACAAAAGAGTTCTAAACGTGCATACATACATACGTACATGTATTGTGGTTTGTGTAAGCTTTTTCGTAATTTGATTTGTGTGAATTGTTTGTTTTTTTTTGGTTCGTTTTTGTTTTTGGAAATATATTTAGTGTTGGAGCATTTGGGTTAAAAGCGTATTTGAATGCGCTGAAATTAGCAGATTCCATGTGGCTTTGTTTACAAGTCTGTGGCCAAGTGCAAATTGTGATGAATTTGTAAATTTTGTGAATTGAAGTGCACGCGCGGTTATTGCAAATATATTTGGCATGCAGTTTCGAATTTGAAGGCAAGTAGATTTATTGTGCGGAAGCGAGTGCTGTCACTTTGACCCACATTGGGAAGCAATACTTTTTATTTTGCCAATAATGCGTACATATGCAGATTTGTGGTTTACAAGGTCAACAAGCAGTGAAAAATAAATGGGAGTCGTTGGGAAATATTTCGAAGCTCCAAAAAAGTAACTGTAGCTTGAAAATGAAAGTGTAATGAGAATGAAAGAAAACTGTGAAAGTGGAAATAACAAAATTTAAACGCTAAGACGCGTTTTTCGAACACATTCAAGAATATCCACAAATGTTTGCATGCATTAGAATACCGCCGAGTTGTTTGGGATTTGCAAAAGTGTTTATTTTTTTTCGCTCCCCGCGCGACTTTGGATAGCTTTAGAATAAAAACAAAATAAGATGCCAAAAAAAATAAAAAAAACTAGACATGTGTAGGGAGAAAAACTCAGTTAATTTGGACTTAAAGCCAAAAAATTTAAAAAAAAAATGTGTATAGCTCTATCAACTAATATCTTCTAAAATAGTTGTTTGTCGAAATATAGCGCAACGAATTTTTTTTATTTATTTATTTAATTTTTTAGTCAAAAAACTATTGACTTAGTGCTAATATAGACTATTAATAAAACAACAAATAAACTAAAAAACAACTTGATTAGAAAGAATACAATCATATTACCGAATTAAATGATGCAACAAAGAAGATAATTGAATTTTAGTTATTTTAATCTAACGATAACGGATTCGAGATCTCATTAAATTCGCGAAGTGCCCGATCAATAGGTGCATTGGACTTGAAATTCGTTGAGATGTCTTGAGATAAAAAGCGTAAGAGCTTCGTAAAGTTCTCACCGCAATAAGAAAGTTAATGTGTTGCAAAAGAAACGCACAATCAATGTCACTTTAAATTAAACACAAACGAAAGCGATAGAATCGGCCTTCTACACTCAAGTAAACGTTAAATAAAGAATAAATATTTGGCGCGTACGCTTCTGTTAGGTATTTGGCCGAGCTCTTCTTCCTATTTGTGGTGTGCGTCTTGATGTTGTGCAATAAATGGAGGGACCTACAGTTGCAAGTAGACTCCGAACTGCACAGGGTTTTTATGAGGAGCTTTTTCATGGAAGAAAAACACTCGGAGGTTTGCCATTGTCTGCCGAGGGGCAACTGCTAGAGAAAACATTTGCTATTATTTGATGTTCATGCACGGAGATTCGAACTTACGCACTCCCGAATGGTAGTCACGCACCTACCCACTCGGCTACGGCGGCCGCCTGTAATTCAATTATTAACAAGCGGGAGCTTTCCTCTTATAGCTGGATAGGAAAATTTAAAGATTATAGGGCAAATTTAAGAAACATCTTTTGTACCCGTTCTATTGCCAGCAAATTGCTGATAAGGTCTCCAAATAAGTAAAGCGTATCCCATCCTGGATCGAACAAACGCGGTAAACAGCAATTTCATGGTGTAAAGGTTTGAGAAGTTTGAACTGTTCGAGTATGATTTTGAGATAATATAATTGATATGACTTGAGAATGAAAGATGTCAATCAAAAATTACTCTTTGATCTCATCCACTGATTGGAGGGCATCATTAGAGATATAATAGGATGATTGTAAAATATCACGCGGTTTTAGAGTAAGTGACTTAAAAACATCTTTTAAAATTTAAAGAGATACATGAATATGTACACCAAGAAACGAGTTTATTAAGGTCAGCCTGGAGTCTAAGACATCTTCTGGGTTTCTTATTGAGACAAAATTTTGAAATCAGGGGGCAGAAGATTTTCCCTCAATTGTAACAAGACAACTTCTTTCATTTAGATAGGATTTTAACCCTAGAGGGAAAATCGATGCAATCAACTTGAAGTGCACATTAAGATTGAACACTGTCCGTTAGGTGTCCATGTCATGAGGCTGTCTGGAGGACGTGGTGGAATCATCTCAGCACTTTTTTTCAGCTGCTCTGCTCTCCTTCGGCTAAGGTTTAAACATCTGGGCTCTCACTTTTTCGCTACGCTAACGGATATTGCGGGTTTAAGTATCACACATCTGGTGAAATTCATCAACAGCTTGAAGCAAACATAATTCGCCACTCGTTGGTCGTCATCCTCAAATTCTCTAATCCAAGCCCTGGGTTCTGCATGGTTTCTCCCCCTCTCCTGTTAGGGGAGTCCTCTGAACGGTCATCTCTAAGGCAAGAACCATGCGGACAATATTCGTTTGATGACGAAGATCCGAAGATGATATCAGTGAAGATCCATTGGCTTTGTGATTTTGCAAATGAAGTAGACGAGTTCTCTTATCTTCATTACAAAAATGGCGAGTTAGCAAAAGACCTACATAAACAAACGAAAAGCAAAAGGACGAGCTACCTTTGGCATGCTTAATAAAGTTGCACAAAGTTGAAGATTTCCGACGCCAACGTGAAGTCGGTGGTAATATTTGGGTGTGAAACGTGGAAACTGACGAATTAGATATCTATCTTTAAACAAATCAAATTATAATACATTTGTTGAGGCCCTATGCCCTAAGCCCACCTAGGAACCACAAGAACGTATATACTCAATATATATACAAGGTGGCGCAAAAGTAAGCTTGCGATGTTTTTTGGCTGTAATTAAAAAAAAAATGAAAAACTTTGATTCTTCTTCTTTTTATTTGGTCTTTTAATTTTTTTTACATCAAGTCGAGAATATGATGTCATGTAAATGGCCGCCGCCACAGTTGATTGCCATTTGAGCCCTTTTTATGGCATTTTCCATCACTTTGGCCAAAACTTCCGGCGATAGGTCCTCACATTCTTGACGGATATTGCCTTTAAGAAACCCGCGACTTCAAAAAGCCCCAAAAAAAGAAGTCTGGAGAGGTCAAATCAGGCGATCTTGTTGGCCAGTGCAAATCGCCAAAACGGGAGATTAGGCGTCCGGGAAATGCATCCTTCAGCATATCGGTTGTGGCACGTGCAGTGTGTGCCGTTGCAGCATCCTGTTGGAACCACATGTTTTCCAATCCCAATTCATCAAGTTACCGCAAAAAGAACTCGTTGATCATTGCTTTAGCGCTCACAATTCACAGTAACCGTTTGGCCCGCGACGTCTTCGAAGAAAAAAGGTCCGATGACCCCTACAGCGGAAACAAACAGTGACTTTGAGCGGGTGTAATGGCTCTTCGTGGGTTAGACGCGGATTTTTAGTGCCCCAGAAGGGTAAACTTTGCTTATTTACGTACCCGCTAAGATGGAAATGGGCCTCATCACTCATGATTATTTTTGATGAAAAATCATCTTCCTCTTGGTGGTGATTAAGGATGGCTTGAGCGTATGTTGGACGCGATTGGCGGTCAGCAGTTAACAGCTGATGCACCGTCTGGACTTTGTACGGAAACATATTCAAATCCTGTATCAAAATTCGCTGTAAAGACCGTCGACTGATACCCATTTGCGTGGCACGTCGTCTGGTCGATGTCGACGGCGCTTCCATGACATCCTCGGCTACAGCAGCAATATTCTCTGCAGAACGGCTACTCCGGGGTCTGCCACGCCTGGCAGCATCTCGTGTTGTGCCAGTCTCTTCGAGGCGAGTGGCTAAACGTTGCAGTGTTTCACCAGTAGGCGTTGGACGGCGAGGAAATCTGCGACGAAATTCACGTTGTGCCAAAGACACCGACCGATTACTGGTCAAATAAATAGTCAGCAATATTCCGCGTTCTGGAGCAGTGTAGCGTAACATTGTTTATTAACGTGTATTTCGCATGTGTTTACTACACAAATGTCAAAACAGAACTGACATTAGGGGCCAATCGCAAAATTTATAGCACTTTCTGATAGGAGGATTACTTTAGCGCCACCTGTTATATCTATATATATTGCTTTTCAGGGCAACTTGAAATTAGATTGAGTTTTTGCTCAGCCAATGGTTTTGCACGTGATTGGAAAGGCTGGAGCTTTAGAAATCGTGCAATGAAAGTTTCAATGCTATACTGATAGGGGCTTTTCAGGACAACTTGAAATTATAGAGCGCGTTTTGCTCATTCGATTCCGTTGTTGTTTTACAACTGATTTTCAAAATTTACATAGTTCGAAAGGCAATCGTGCAATGAAATATTCAAGGCATTCCAAGCAAAATTGAAGGAGTTATGAAGTTACTTTGACTGAAAGGGGCTTTTCAGGGCAACTTAAAATTAGATAGAGTTTTTGCTTTTTCGTAACTCTTCTCAGCTACAAGAACAATGTTTTAAGAATAATGCAATTGAATAAACTTAGTTGGTTATACCACCAATAATAATAAAAAAAAACACTGATTCCAAACACTCCCTGTTTAGAGATTTAAGTAATTGAAGAAAAAATGTATTTAAATATTATTTATTAAAACCAAAAATTTCAAAAATGATTAAGTTTTGGACATCATGTCATATAAGCAAATTAAATAACAGAAATTAACCAGCCTGAAACGAATGAAATGAAAGAAACCTAAACCTTCTTTGTTAAACTATTTTGTTTTAAGTGCAAACCCATTGATCTGCCTGACGGTATCAATCAAGATCGATGAGCCGATTTATCTAAACCTATTGGCATACCACGCAAAACAGTGGCAAAGAATATGTCTGACATTCTTCTTCTCCTCCTCATTCTTGCATTCAATCTTTGAGCATGTCGACTTAGGGCGCAGTGGCCTATGATCAAGGCAACTAACGTAGAGAAGTTTCTCCTTGGCCGTTTGAGTAGCGCCTTTGCCTTTTTTAGTGTTACATGTCAGACTATCAAGCCATCTCGTGTTGGCTGAAGTGACAATGCTACTTGTATTATACCACGGAGTTTGTTGGTTAAGAGGAGTATACCTATAATATTCACATCAAGAGGCAGGCGAGAGGTAGTGTCCTCTCTCGCTAATGTATCTGACTTAAAAAATCTTGTATGTCGCTTTGCCCCGGCAGCCATATGAAACAGGTGAGGAAATATTCCGGCATCTTGTTAAGAGATGCCCGACATTTGCGAGCAATGATTGAATTAGTGACAGCCCCCACCAAGATATTAAATCGCCACTGAGCTATTAGAATATATGTATGTATATGCACTTCTCTAAAAGTAGTCACATTTTTGTCTAACTAGACAGCTACCCCATTAAAGGCTAGCATTTAAACCTGAAATATGCTAAAGTCATTAGGAAGGCAATTTCATCGTTAAGCTTTGAGCCATCAATAGATATATAAAAATATACTAATCTTTTGAGGTATTTTATAACTACATATATTTCATTGTCGCACTGGCCATTTTTCACCTAAACAATACTCTACAAGAGACCAAATGAGTTTTTTATTACTACTAATGGACTAAAGAGGTTAGCAGATAAACAATACCTATATTCCTTAAAAAAAATCGCGTATTTAATGTGGGGTATGTTAATATTTCAACCCGCAAAATAACCCCGCTCTCTCTACTAGGTACTAGGTTGTTAAATAAGTTTTGCGATTCGAAAAGAGAGGGTGTTGCTACTAGCTTACAGTTTTTTGTCATGTTGGTACACTCTTCATGTGAACGAATGTGAAGTTTCATTTTAATCTGTCAATTCATTTTTTTACAAGCCATTTAGTATAGACGTGAACGAATTTTGATAGTGCATATAGACTTTTCGCCCTCAATTAGTATAGTAGAAAGGTGGGCCGCTGAATTTAAACGTGGTCGTACAAGCCTTGAAGAGGATCCACGTCAAGGACGTCCAAAAACAGCAACAACAACACAAATTATAGAAAAATACAAGATACTGTATTGGAAAATCATTGAGTGATTGAACGAGACATTTTATTGGGCAGTATAAGCAATACTTTTACTGAAGTTTTGGGTATCAGAAAACAGTGTGTTTCGTGCGTCGATTCATCACTATAGACGAGACTTGGGTCTATCACCATGATAGGATCAAAACAGGAGGCTAAAGAGTGGTGTGGACCTAGTTCTTCGGCTCCGAAACGAGTTCGTGTCCAGAAATTGGACAAGAAGGTGTTAGTAACAGTTTTTTGGGATGCGAAAAAAATTTTGTTTGTGGATTACTTGCAAATTGGTAAAACCATAAATTCTGAATATTCGTTTAACCTTTTAGATCAGCTGAAAAAAAAGTCGAGAAAAAGACCCAGTTTGCGAGAAGATAAAAAATAAATAATGATAAAAAATATTTTCCATCAGGACAATGCACTGCGTCACAAGAGCATTTTGACAATAACTTGAAATCCATGAATTGTTGGAGCATCCACCGTTCGCACTAAATTTGGCCCCTAATGACTTCCATCTGTTTTCAGACCTTAAAAAATGCATGCGTGAAAAGCGTTTTTCAACAAATGATGAGGTCATAACAGCTGTGGAAGCATATTTTGCAGTTCTCCCAGATTCTAACTTCAGGGATGGAATTCATAAATTGGAATCTCGTAGGTGCAAGTGAATTGATGTTCAGGGGGGCTGTAGTGCATAAAAAGTGCATTTCAATTCATAAAGTTGTATTTTTCTTATCGAATCGCAAAAAATATTGAACTACTTAGTATGTTAAATTTTTAGTAAATCTATATTAACCCTTATTTACTTACTAACTCACTGGTCGGCAAATCCTGTGCCCCTGAGAAATTAACAAAAATTTTCCAAATATTAAAACATTTACAAGCTTATTCAGAGTTTTTATTTCTACCACTTAAAGAAAGCCCGTTCTATTTTTACTTTTCTATTCTATATCAAATATCGCGGCAAATTTAACATGTAAAAATAAGCGTTACTGCGAATCCATCAAGTGCGCAGAATGCAAAGTGAATTCTCATTTCAAATATAAATATTCCTACATGTATATATAAGTATGTATGTATTCATATATATTTATTGATTTCTAACGAGCTTTTTTCAATTTTTCAGCTGAACTAAGAATGAAAGTATGTGATTCCGAGAAACCGTATCAATTATTTCATTGATATATTTTCCAAATATGCAAATATGAGCAAATTAAATCAGTTGATAAACGCGAAAGCGCATTAAATGTTTTATTCAACACGTAACTACTGTACACAAGCCTTCCGAGCGAAATATTTACATGTGTAGTTGTGCACTACCACATGCATATACGGAAATCTACAAATGAATTTAGCAGCCAGCAGCCCAACTCAAATGCCCAGATGTGGCGAAATAATTGACAAATTACATCAAAACACACACAAAAAACCAAAAACTCATCAACAAGTAAACGTCATTTGTTGCCTCTTATCCCAGACACAACAGAGTCACACTAATAAAATCAACAACAATGAAATCGATTTACAGTGGCGCAAAACAACAACTTAGTAGCTGTATGCAGCACGACAGCGACGATATACCACCCGTCATTTTGGTGGCGAACAACGATTACAACCACCACCATCACCACCAAAACAGCTACCAACCACCGCCGACGCTTAACCACCATCCACGACATTACGACCACCAGCGCACACAGCTAACAAATCATAGTAGTAGTAATCACCAGACTAATAATAATAACAATGTAAATAACAGCTTTATCACAGCCGTTACGACGCCCATAACGGGCACAAGCACTTATGAGACGCTAGAGCGTCCCTTCAAACACGATCGTCGGCGAGGTCAGTGGTCAGCGACGGCAGATTTCTATTTTGCCTGCACGAGCCATGCTTTCGGCTCGATTATCTTCTCGGAGGTGCCAGTCTATGCAATGATTTTTGGCGGAGGTAAGTGGGTCTCATTGTTTATGTTTATGTACTATATATTCTGATTAGCATTCCAGAAATAATGACCTTAATTAATTTAATTAGTGCAGATGTGCTTAAATAGTCATTTCGTTTTCATCACTCCCTAATCTCCTTACCGGGTGGCCAACGTACTTCCTCCAAACAATTTTTAATTGGCAAAACCAGAAATATGCTACATATAATATATTAAGCTCTGCGCACACTTATCAACATACAAGGTGAAGTCCAAAATAAATAAGACTGAGCCAAAAGAAACGACATGAGCTTTGTTCTGATAACTTCGAGTATATTTATTCAAAATAATCCCCTCTGGCCTCGATACACTGTTTTGCGCGATCTAAAAGCTTTTTGAAGGTGTGTTTCAGGTCATTGACCGGAATGCCCTTCAGGTTGTCGGTAAAAGCTTTTTGGATGGCCTTTACGGACGCAAACTGTTTTTCTTTCATGGCTAAATGCAATTTTCCGAATAGGTAGAAGTCACAGGGAGCCATATCAGGCGAACACGGTGTGTGATTGATGGTTAAAATGCGATTTCTAGTCAAAAAATCATTCACAAGAGTGAATCGATGAGATGGTGCATTACCATGCAATAAGCGCCAGCTTCCTCCTTCGCGGTATTCAGGGCGAATCCGACTAATGCGATCCAACAAACGCTTCAAAATGTCAAGATCGAAAATTGCATTCACGGTTTGGTCTGTTGGCATGAAGTCCTTGTGGACGATTCCCTTGGAATCGTAAAAACAAATGAGGATCGACTTGATTTTTGACTTCTCCAAATGCGATTTTTTGGGTGATGGCACGTCTGGGGCCGTCCGGGGCCTTAGTTTCAGGCTTATGTTGGAAACACCACGTTTCACCACCAGTTACAATGTTGTAAAGAAAGTTCTCGTCTTTTCTCGCCTCTTTAACGAAGCTTTTCGAATGTTGAATTCTGAATTTTTAGTCCTCAGTTAACTTTTGCGGAATGAAACGTGCACAGACCTTTCGTAAGCTCAAATGATAAGTTAAAATGCGATAAATCGATGTTTTGGAGATATTCAACTAAGATTCCATGAATTTCGACGATGATTTCGGTGCATTTTTCATAAATTTACGAACGAATTTCGATGGAGTTTTCAGTGATTACTCATTTTGGGCGGCCAGTATACTCATTGTCATTTATGTCCTCACAACAATTGCTGAAACGTGTAAACTACGCATGAAGTCTGGCACGAGATAGACAATCTTCGCCATTTTCATCAATTTAAATGTTTCGTTAAACGTTTTATCGATTTTAAAACAATTGAAATTAGCTCTTTGTTCGAGATTCATTTTTGTACCGATGACATAAACATACTGATACTCTAGACGCATTAACTTCGCCTCCTCTAAACCGAATGTCACCAGGCTTTCACTGGAAGTGAGCTAGGGATGAAGCTTTTAACGCACTGACTCAATAGAAAGATACCGCCATCAAAATCATTTTTATGACGCCAGTCTTGTTTATTTTGGACTTCACCTTGTATGCATGAGAGCAAGGAATGTGTCTCGCTGTGTCTATTGTTAATCTATCTGCGACACAGATCTTGCTTACATTTTTTGTTAGCATCCATTTAGAATATTTGTGGGTTTCGTTTTTTTATTTTTTATTTATTTTTTTTTTTTTGAGTTGGCTTTTCAAGGCCTTTTGTTTACTCCGTTATTCGTTATCAGTTCCGTCATTAGCTGGCACCTCCCGGAAGCCGTATAATTAGCGCTCTATTTCGAATGAATTTCCTCTGCACGGCTCATTTGCAATTACTGCGTAGTTGAGTTGCCGAGAGATACATCGACTTATTGCAATAAGTGGACAATCGAAAACCTTGCAAACCTGTAAACCTGGCTTAGAGTTCCCCAGAGGGATGCCCGCTTTTTAAAGAGACAGATCCTTTGCAGATATCCTTCAATTTTTCAGTCCAAAGATTTTGGAGTCATCATTAATTGTGTCAATCCAGGTTTTGCTTTGGGCGACCCCTTTTATAAAGCACTTACAGTTGACTATTGTAGATCTTTTTTTGCAATCTCGTTTCAGTCCCTCCTCAGAACAGTTCGAGCATACTTAAAATACCGAAACTTGATGTAGCCGGTGATGTGGAAGTCGTTCAGCTCAGCTAGGCATTTATCGTTGTAACGAAGGCGTTAGTTGATGTGATTTATCCGCACCGGTCCAAAAATGCGGCGTGAGATTTTACTCGGAAATATGTTAAGCATTTCTTCATCTGCCTTACGCATCTCCCAGGTTTCAGAAGTACAAGGAACGTAAGGCCCAATTATTGTTTTATAGAGTTTCACTTGGAGTCTTGCACTAACTTTTTGTTTGGATGTTGCGTGCGCAGAGATGATAGATCCAAGATATTTGAATGCTGCCACCCGCTCAAAAGTGTAACTGGCGATCAATACAGCAGATCTACATTAATTTAAAACTTTTACAGTGCACACAAATTTTTATATTTGATTCGTTTATGCAGAGGCCCAAGATTCTGGCTGTGTTCTCAAGTTTTAGAAAATCCTTGTTCAAAGTAGCTGTGTTATTGCATATTAGACAATGTCATCCGCGACAGTTAGAATTTGCGATGATTTTACCATTGCAGGGCCGCACACTGGGGATTTTGCGGAAAAAAGTCAAATTTGCAACATACCACCTACGCAATGTTTAATGGTATTTCTAAATTCCAGAATAGAACCAACAATAAAATCAAAAAGAATTACTAAACTCCGACTTACAGTTTTTTTTTATAGATATGTCAAAAGTATAATTTTTTTATAGTATTGAACTGACTAAGAAGAAACTTCAAAGCCCAAGGTGGTTTTTTTTTCCTTTTGCTTGAGCCGACTTCCAATTTTTTATTTTTCATTTAGGGTACGATATTTTTATATATTTTAGCCGGAAGAACAAAGGCTGTAAAGCATTTGATTATCTATTTATAATTAATTTTACGAAAAAAAAAAAAAAAATCATATTCCTTCATATTCTTGGATCTGCAAGTTGAGCTACATTTACCTACGGTCAGAAACTAGTATCAACGTGTTGCTTAATAACGTCTCTTTCAGTTTTAATCAATTGCAGGTGCCACCAGGCGCCACAGATTATTTTTTGGCAATGATAATAACTAAACGCTTTCTAGTGTGTGCATAATGATAACGAAACACTTTTAATTTTGTTTTGACATTTTGAGGGTAATTCAGAATTATGAACTTACATGTATCCTGTGCGTAAATATTTGCTGGCTTATATTAATAAAAAAAAAATTAAAATTTATGAATTTAAAAAAAAAAATTTTTTTTAATTAAAAAAAAAAAATAGTTTTTAGACATGTTCTTTTCATACACAAATATATACAACTTCGTAATTAGTAAAAATGTAAATATTTTTTGGGATGTATATTTTTTTCCGCAACTCTATACAGAAATCCCCAGTGTGGGACGTTCAAGCATAGACATCCGCGCAATCTTCTCCAGAGCTAACCTGAATAAAGTTGAGGCAAGTGGATCACCTTGTTTCACACTCGTTCTAAAAACCAAAGGGATTCCTAATTATTATAGATGCCCCTATAGAATGAGGCTTGGACAAGTTCAAAACAAAATTTTTCACAATGTCACATGTCGGCTGTTTGAAAAAAAAAAAAATTTTTGCCAAACGTTTTTCCAAAATTCCGATTTTTTTTTTAAACTAAATGAAAAGTTATAGTTTTGAGCTGGGGTCATCTGATGAAGGAATTTATAAAAAACATTATCCTCAAATTTAAAGAAAATCGGTCTATTAGAACTCGAAATATCCTTACCGCCAGCTCGCAAAAAGTAATTTTGAGAAAAACGCGTTCAAAGTTTTCAGACAAGACTGATCGGAACCGATGCTATGTCACCTAAAAGGCTGTAACTCATGAATTTTAAAAAATCATCTTAACGATATATTCTTAAATATCTAAACTTTGAAAACAAAAAAATTCGATTTTTTTCAAAATTCATACCAGAATACCTCCTTAACATAAACTAAGGAGCTCGAAAAATCAAAATTGATCACATTTTGAACTGAGCAGTGAAATAGCGGTCTTTCATCGGTCTGCAAGAAAAACTGAAACTTGTTGTTTCAAATTGGTTAAATTTTTCCTCGTTAGAGTTTTTTAGAGTACCCAATACTTTTTAAAACTGCTTCGCACCTACGAGGTAAACTTTCTATTACATTTTGGCATCACCCCAAAGCAATTGAGTTTCACGGATCCTCAACTCCTTGTCATAGTTCATTGGTATTTTTTAATTTTTTTTGCCCAACCTCAACCTTAATATCGATTTACTGAGTTGAAATGTGGTTAAGGCTGGAGCTTTATGCTGGCCATTCCAAAACTGCATTTTTTTCTTTTGGAAACCAATTTTTCACCACTTTTGCTGTATGCTTGGGGTGGTTATCATACATGAGTAACGAGTGTAGTGCTATGGACTCGAAAGAGTATGGTTTCAAGCAATTTTGAAAATAGCAAGATAAGCAAACTTTATCCATATTTGTTTTGTCTATTAGTCCAACTCCATTCCAAGAAAATCATCACCAAACTTTCAAGTTTTCCCTATCGAGCTTCACCGACTTTGTAGTGTACCGGGAATTGAACTTTTGGTTTTTTCACGATGAACCAAAGTCTTTCCATCAGTACCAATAATATTAAATTTAGTTTCACCCATAAAACGTATTATTTCCCGAATTTTACGGCATTTGCGAAAGACCATCGGGCTGGATATTCTTTTCGACAGTAGAGGGTTTTTTTATGACACGGCTTAGTTTTCTTAACGATGGCCTTGTCCTGAATTGTAATCTTTCCCGCAGGCGACTTTCGCACTTAACTTCTTTGAACTTGACGACATTGAATACCATTTTATGTGAATAACTCATTATATCTGGCATTTTTATTTGTTTGTACCTTTTTCGTAAAGGTCCCAAATAATTTTGTGAGGTCGCATTTTCGTGACCAATAACGATTGTAAAAGAAACAATTATATTTGCAACAAGCAAGAATTTGCCAAAAAAATAAACTTTAATTATCCTAACTAATAATTGAAATATTATAAAACTGCGCTATTTCATTGTACCAACGCAATAGTATGCATTTCGAGTGAAACGTGGCACAAAAAACATTAACAAAGTTAACCTAACTTATTGTAGAGAGAAGTAATTCACAGCACAACATTGGCAAAAAAATATGTACGAATATTAACTAATATTCTAAGAAATAACAATTCGTATAGAGGACACTACAAGTGCCCTATTTCTCTGTCCATAGCTGTATATGTAAGAGTAAGCGTAATTCGCTGTGAAGATTAAAAATTACCATTATGAAATCCTGAAAACCATGATAACAGACTGCCTAAAGTGCTAAATGGCCTATTGATACCAGGTGTATAAGCTTAAATCCGCTGATTGCTCGTAGATGGCGTTAGTGAGCATATCAAGTTACCATAGAAATGCCATATTTTTTTTTGTATGTGTTCGACACCTGTTTACATCAATCACTGCACATCATCAGTGATTTCATACAGCAACACACTTTTTTCCTTGCGTAATCATGTCTAATTTTGTGCCAAAAAAAGAGCATATGCGGGAAGCTCTACTTTTTTGCTTTAATTTGAAGAAATCGGCTGCCGAATCGCATCGAATGCTTGTGGAGGCCTATGGTGACAGTGCATTATCGGAAACGACTTGCAGAGACTGGTTTCGTCGGTTCAAATACGGCCATTTTGACTTGAGTGACAAGAAGCGTGAAAATCGGCCCAGAAAAGTTGAGGACCATGAATTGCAGGCTCTTTTGGATGAGGACGATACCCAATCGCAAAAAATGCTTGCCGAGCAGTTAGGTGTCACTCAACCAGCCATTTCCATGCGTTTACGTGCCATGGGAAAGGTCCAAAAAGTCGGAAAATGGGTACCCCATGAATTGAACGATAGACAGATGGAGCGACGCCAAAACACATGCGAAATCTTGCTGGCTGGGCATAAAAGAAAGTCGTTCCTGCATCTTGTGGTGACTAGCGATGAAAAGTGGATATACTTTGAGAATCCTAAACGAAAAAAATCATGGGTCGATCCCGGCCAACCATCAACTTCTTCATCAAGACCTAATCGCTTTGGACGCAAGACGATGCTGTGCGTTTGGTGGGATCAGCAGGGTGCTGTTGAAACCTGGTGAAACTGTTAATTCTCATCGCTACCACCAACAACTCATCAAATTGCGCCGTGCTTTGCGTGAAAAAAGGCCTCGATATGAACAAAGACATGAGAAGCTGATTTTCCTCCACGACAACGCCCCATCGCACACGTCAAGAATGGTCCAAAACTATTTGGATACAATCAATTGGGAGGTGCTACCTCATCCCGCTTATTCACCAGACCTGGCCCCTTCGGACTATCATCTGTTTTCATCGATGGGTCACGCGCTCGCCGAACAGCACTTCGATTCGTACGAAGACGTCCGGAAACGGCTTGACGAGTGGTTCGCCTCGAAAGATGAAGAATTCTTTAAAAAACAGCGGATTTAAGCTTATACACCTGGTAAGCTCTCGTGAAACACAAGTCAGCGAACTTTCGATTGAAAGCAATTTAAAGGGCATTGAGAGGTGAAAATGAAATACTTGGTAGTGTCAATGACATTTCTGTCTATTACTTTTTTCAATAGCCGAGCTTAGTACCCCAGCTGCAAGCAAATGTTTCACCATTTTTTAATTCTTTTAAAATGTAACTAATTATGTATTTTATTAAAACAACTTCAGTTACTCTAAATCGCATTTTTATTTACAATTTCTTACAGTTTTCTTCCTGCCAATGTACTTGACCGCCATCTTCTTGTATGCTATTCCCATTTTTATTATACAAACATTTTTGGGACAATTTTCTACTTCCGGGTTAATATCGGCATTCCGTGTGGCGCCACTTTTCAAAGGTGAGTTCCGGCGACCTACAATTCCTGTTTGTTATAAAGCATACAAAACTCTTTGGTAACTTGACTTTTAATAAGTTTTTGAGACACCAGTTTTGAATGCTTTTTTAATTTAAATATCTTTTGTATTTAAATTTACTAAAAAAAAGTATTATATAAAAATTCAAATTTACCCTTTTTGTCGCCTTCCACTTTCAGGCATTGGTTATTCTATATTACTGCTAAATCTTATTTCTCTCGCCTATTATGGCATTGTGGCAGCTGTGCCGCTTATCTACGCTGCCAATTCCGTTCACGCTGTGATACCATGGATGAGTTGCGATAACGCGTGGAATACGCCCAATTGCTCGACACATTCAACATATGACGCTGATGAAATATCGCTCGATCCGCACGCGACGGTGGAGTTTTTTCGGTGAGTGTGTTTGCAAAGCGAATTAATGAAAAAAAATCGCACTAGAGCAAAAATGCCTTCTAAAATATTAGTGACTATGCTTAAAGTAAAAAATAAGTGACCTACTTTTAGGCGCTCATTTAGAAAATTGACCCTATTTCTAGCGAAGTACGATTGATTATGCTATTGATTAGTATTAATTTGTTGCCATTTACGTTTGTATATGCAGAGCTTGTTTTTACTACACAAAGAATTTCAAAATTTATTTTATTTGAAAAATGGAAAAATGTCACATTTTCTTTAAATATTTGCCTTTTAAGGAAATACATACATATGACGCTTCATGAGCAAGAACTTATTTTAATTTTCAATGTTAACTTTACTCAAAGTCAATTTAAACGACCCCAGCAGACCTTGACTGCTATTATCACTTCACATAAATATGTTGGATTTTGTTTACTTCAAATTGGAATGTCTGTATATTTAAGTATATGCGTCTGAGGCATATTTTGGGTTGTTGTGTTGTAAATTTGTTTCCGATTTATTTAGCAAATCATTAAATATTTAATTTAATTATTATTTTAGCAAATCATGAATGTGTTTAAAAACGGTTCATTCAATGTAGTATAACCATATTTTATTTAAACTCCTCCAATGCGTTCTTAAATTTAATTTATTGTCTGGCAAGGGGCCGTGTCAAGGTATCCTGAAGCGGTAGTAGGAATCGAGCTGCCGAAGCGATTATTTCCTCATTATTTGGCCGCTAAATTGCATTTTTTTTAATCACTCTAAACTGTCAAACTTTATTTATAGATTTTAACGTTCTAGAGGCGAAAAGCAAGAAAAAAATATATTGCTCTTGTTGTTTACGCTCTATTGCGCTTACCTGTTCAACATGGCTTGGACCTATTCACATGACCCAGGAGTTCAAGCAAATATCAGCAAATTTAAAGTTTAAGCTGGCTTTGAGGATCGTGAAAATTCTAATTGAAGCTAGCGCCTTTTCCTGGCTTGCAGAATCCAGTTTTTAAAAGAAGAGTGAATACTTAAAATTATTAGTTCATACTTTGACTTTTGCCAGCATGCGATTGAATGCTGGAAATTTTCACTTTGCTTCCCGCAAAATGGTTGACGGAAAACTTTTGTGACGAAAATGTCGGCAATAGTGAAGCATCACTGCCTCCAAGATCGAAATCCTGCGCTTTCATAAAGATTCTTGTTTTCAAAATTATGCGCCTGTTCTAAGTTGCGCGCACATAACTTTTTTTCAACCATTCTTCCATGAGGTTGTAACATTTTTTTCACTTCTGGCGATGTCCTTCTGACCATGGCTAGATCGAAAGTTCTCGATGGAACTTTTAAAGCAATAAAGCCTTAGCCTTGTGGGTGTCCTTACTGTATATTAACCGTTAGATAATCGCGCGGTGAGGCTTGACGTTGCATTGAGTTTTCTGTACAGCAGCTCTCTGGAAAATGAGATGTACTCATCTCAGTGGCTTCTCTTAAGCTGCCTCGTCGAGCTGCCATTCAGATATCTTGGCGCTCACTTTTTTACGCGTTGAATTTCATCATCGCGGTTAACGCGAAAGTAATTGAGCCATCACTCGGTCGTAAGCCTCTGTTCTACCTCTCTACTTCCTTTTTCCCTTTGTTCTGTTCTTTCTTTCTGGACCGATTTGATTCTTCGTCGAAGTGGGCGCTTCCATACGCAACTATTCAACGTAACTCAATCTACCCTCTAAAAAAGTGAGGTTAAGCGTTGTTCAGATTGTTTATCTGTGTACACAAATTCGTCAATTTGTATATTGCAATGCAGAAACTGGGGACGAGACGTAGTTCGTCAATCTTAAAAAGCAATATTACCTTAACGAAGGCATTTTTTGGAGGCATGTTTTACAGAAGCTATTGAATGATTTCAATTTACGTTTTATGAGTGAAGTCAGCTTTTTAAATAATCTCCTCAAAGGGAAAAAGAAAGAAAAGAAGGTGATTTATTTATTTATTCAATTTAGTCAATAAACATAAAAGTTCTTACTGATTATTGACTTAGTGCTAATATGAACCATTTTTTAATTAAATAACAAATAAAACCATAAAAATTATATTATTGTAGTAATTTAAATAATTAAGAAAGTAGGGAATTGATTTTTGGTAACTGTGAAATAAAACTACATGGAATCTGAGATCTCAATAAATTCGCGAAGAGTCCGAGCAATAGGTGCATTGGACTTGAAATTCGTTTCGAATATCGTGAGATAAAAAGGGTAAGCACTTCGTAAAGTTATCGCCGGAATAAGAAAGTTAAAGCGTGTCAAATAAACGCACAATCAATACCACATTGAATGATATTAAATAGAAAAGGAAGCGATTTAATCGGCACTCAAGCGATTTTAATTCAATTAATAACAAGCGAGAGCTAAAAAAGGGAAATGGGACAAAAAAATTTAAAGATCTTAGGGCAAATTTAAGGAAACATCTTTTGTTCCCGTTCTTTTGTCAGCAAATTGGAGATAAGGTCTCAAAATAAGTCAAACATATTCCAACCAGTATCGAACAAAAGCGGTAAACATCGTGTAAAGATCTGATAAGTTTGAACTGTTACGTCCAACAAAGTCCAAGATCAGGCATGATTTTGAGATAATAAAATTGATATGACTGGAGGTTGAAAAATTAGAGTCAAAATTATTCCAGGAACTTTGGTCTCATCCACATATTGCAGGACATTATTAGAGATATAATATGACGACTGTAGAAGATCACGAGATTTAGAGTAAGTGACTTGAACTTTTTTTCGAATTTAAAGAAATACACAAATATGTACACCAAGAAACGAGTTCATTAAGGTCAACCTGTGTTTCTTATTGTTAAAACAAAATAATATTAGTTAAATGAATTTATCACTTTGAAATATTTTTTGAATCCACTTTCACAAATTCCTTTCTTATTACTGTCTACAAATAACAGAAACTCCTCTTAAAGGAGAAAAGTAAATGCAACATAGCCAAAATTTTCGCTTTAGCTCTCATTTTTCTCTCTCTCATATTTCATTGTTCCCATATTTCATTGGTCACAAATTGCGTTACCGAATTGCCGATTGGACTTCACAAGAGTCACAGTCAAATATGCCCCTAAATCAAATGTATTCCAGTCTCCCCTAGTTCATTTGTTATGAACTACTTTCTAATGAATATTTAGGAATTTTTTTACTTTTTACCGGTCAAAGTATCCAAAACATCCAAACTTTAAGTGCTTCGGTTCAAAAACCAAATAAGACAATCCACGTCATTCACAGAATGTGCAGGTTTTGACTTACACCCTTAAAAAAATTAAATAAATCACAAAAGTGTACCTTGGTTCTGCAAAAGTTATGGTCATGTGCCTACCGCAAATTCCTATTGCAAATTTCTCTCTATGACGATTTCACAGGCATTGCATCGTTTAATCTCGAACATTTTTCAACAAATTTTTTGCATACATTTATATTGACTATTTCTTTAATTGTCCATTATATCTAAAACTCTCTCTTTCTCTCCCTCAGCTACATCATTCGTCCCGACGATGATACGACTCAAGAATATGCGATATCTTGGCCGGTGCTATGTGGTGTGGTGGGCGTTTGGCTGCTTACTTTGGGAATACTCCTGAAACGTGTCTCATTTGTGTGTAAACTTCTCAAAACAATTCTTTTACAATTTGCATTAAATTTTTTACTGTGTGTTCCCTTGCAGATCGGCAAATTTTTTCGCTGCATTTGTGTTATAATGTTTGCCATTTTTTTGGCGATTTTCGTGCATCTCATCTGTTACATCAAACTCGACTGGGACACCTTTACGAGCTACTTTAAACCAACATTGCAGAGCAGCTTTAGCGGCATTATGGGTGGTTTGCGTACAGCGATTTTCATGTCCACCTGGCTGCTGGGCCCCGGCTGGGGTAACGTACTAACACTAGCCAGTCATAATCGCTTTCACCGCGACAGCGAGAAGCTCACTTATTGGGTGAGCGGAACGCATGTGCTGCTCGCGTTCATGGCGATGATTTGTGGGCGTATCGCTTTCGATCACTTTGAAGGTGCTGCATATTTTGAAATAATTTGAAAAAAAAAAAATCTGTAAATGCTAATAATTATTTTCTTCTTTTTTCGTTTTCTATATAGATCACGTGGGCTTTCTGCACTTCCACTTTGACGAGGAGCACTACATGCAATTTCTTTACCTCTGTTTTGCATATCTTTTTGGTAGTTTTACAAGCTTGCCAAATTTTTGGTGTTTTCTATTCTTCGGCATGATTTTTCTGGCGGAGCTAAGTGCAATTGTGAGTGATCTATTGGGTGTGCGTGTGTACAAGTCGCTTACAATGTCATTCATAGATTAGATTTATCAATTTAATTGAGCTCTCTAATTGTGATTTCCTTTGTTTTCGCAGATAATCCAAATGATGTCTATTCTAACAGCTTTGTTCGATGAGTACGAACATTTGCGAACAAAGAAATCACGCATTACAATCGCTCTGGCTTTGCTGATGTTGACTGTGTCAATTTATTTTTGTACCAAGGTATGTAAGTGCGCATGTGTGTGCACGTATTTACATGCATGTGGCATGTAGGCAACATTTATATGTGGGTATGCGCGTATGTGTAACTGATTAATTTATAATATTCCATTGAAAATAATTATTTGTAATGGACAATTAAAACTGTCAGTGGCGAAGATTCAGATAATATTTGAAGGCAACAATAAATCAGCAGAGTTATAGTTTTGCAAATATTTAAATGTAAATACAGTACATATGCGCACTAAGTCACAGAGGGAGAGGAGAGAGAGAGATGTAGAGTTGAAATTTTTTCTCCTTCAAATCATTATTTAAGAAAGGGATCAACTCAGTTAATTTAATACAGAAAAATATTAAAAAAAATATATTTTATATTAATTTAGTGCTAAATTCCGAAATGCTAATCCCGATATATACATAGGGGCGTGGCATCTGACTTATAAAAATATATTTTATATTAATTTAGTGCTAAATTCCGAAATGCTAATCCCGATATATACATAGGGGCGTGGCATCTGACTTAGTGACCAATATATCTCTATATTAGCTAGGGAAGTGAGATTAATGCATAAATTATATATACCGTGCTTTTGGTGAAAACTGGTAGGTATTAAAGAAGGGGGCAAGGCACTTCCCATGCAAGTTGAAATTTCCAAATCGCTTTCCTTAGGCAACTTTATATATATTAGCTTTTCTCCCGAACCGCTTATGCTAAGGTACTGAAATTTCTCACAGTTACATAAATTACAAATGGAAATTTCAAAATCTTAAAATAATTTTTATCGCTACCAGGTTTTGAAATTTATTTTGTCACAAAAAAATTAAAAACAAAAAATGTTTTTTAAGCGCAGAAATCTCAAACAAGCTCTCCTATACAAGCAAGATAACTATTCGAAAGCCAGTGTTACGCATTTAAAACTTAGAAAATATTTGAAAAATGCTACATTTATTCTAAAAAAACTTGGAAGAGCTGGGGCATAATATTGCATGATGGATCCATTTCGCGATGACTATGAATTTGTGTAATTACATGGTTTTCAATAATATCTCAAATAGGTTAGTATTAAATTATTTGAAACCTAGAGAGGGGCACCTCAAATGTAAAAGACGATCAGGGGAGAAAAATTATTAGAATTCAATGAAAATCTGGGGTGCCAATTTAAACTTGCCCTTTTTTATATTAAAATTTAATGAGCTATAGAAATGTATACCCTAACTAATTTTTTTTTTATAATAAACTACAGTTTTCTAAAAATCATAAAATTTTGGTTTTGAATAAATATTTTACTAAATAAAAAAATTGATTTTGAGTACTTTTGAATAACTTTTTTACTAAATAAAAAACTAAATTTGATTTTGGGTGATGAAAATCTTTATTGTGACCTTTACGCGCTCCATTGTTTGTATGCTTGTGTATTGTAGCTGTCTAGTCCACAAGTGACAAATATGATTGACGTATGACAAATTTGAAAAATTATAAGTCTTCTAATAGGGTGATTAATTTTGCACCACTTTGAATGTATTCGTGTATATTTTAGTAAAATTAAATTTGTTCAGAGTATTAAATTTTACAATAAATCAATCAGTTTTTATGCCATCCCCATAATATTTAAATACATCCATATGAAGCGAGAAGCAACACGTGTACGCAGCTTCGGCGAGTTTTATTTGCAATATTTTGAATGCTAAATTTTTGTAAACAAATAAAAAACAAAAGCAAAAGTTGGTAATTATATAACAATTATATAAACATTGTAGAAAATTCAAAAAAAAAAAATCCAAAAAATTGTCATCAAAATTTTCAACTTTTGGTTCAGAATCTTTAGAAAAAAATCAATGCGATTCTTTAAACTTACATATATTTCGTTATACTATATTAAAACAGTAGGATACTTTTACTTCTGGGTCTGTATTCATACCTTCGTTTATCGACAATCTTAAGAATAAAAAGCTTTCGACTTTTCTCGACATTGCTGATAAATCAGAATCAAACGATTTAGCACTTAGAGGTATTAAATATTTCAAAGACGATTTTTTTATCTACGCCATTAGCTTAATTTTTGTTCAATAGGAAGTCCTCTTAACCTAAATGCGAGACCTTTTAAGTATGTACTTTTTAACTTACATTTTCTGCCTTACGAATATACTGTACCTAATTTGGGTGTCGCTGAAAACATCCAGCACTTCATAGGCATCTGCCCAATTTATAAGAATTTTCGTTTTGAGCATTTTGGTGAAAAGCAGGTAGATTTATCTAATATTACAAATATTTTAAGAGGTTAGGGGTAGTCAGAGACCCGAAAAAATGACGATTTCCCTTTTTGGGTGTTTGGCCGAGCTCCTCCTCCTATTTGAGTCGTGCGTCTTGATGTTGTGCCGCAAATGGAGGGGCCTACATTTTCGAACCGACTCTGAACGGCAGATATTTTTATGAGTTTTTTCACTCGAAAGTTTGCCATTGTCTGCCGAGGGGGGAACTCTATTCGAAAAAAAACTTTATACTTAATTTTGGTGTTTCAGCGAGATTCGAACCTATATTTTCTCTGAATTCCGAATGGTAGTCACGAACCAACCCATTCGGCTACGGCGGCCGATGTCTACTGTCGATTAAATTTTAAAAGCATGTCACTCACTTAACGATGATTTTATTTAATAGGACTATGTTTAAGTTCGTGCGGTTTTTTTTTCGAAATTTGAAACTTTATTGACGTAAAATGGTTACAAATTTAATATTCAAAGTATTGTCCATCGCTTACTACTACTTTTTCCCATCTTTCTGGCAATTCACGGATTCCCTTTGTGAAAAATTCGGTCGGTTTTGCCGCAATCCACGAATCGATCCATTTTTTGACTTCATCGTAATTACGGAAGTGCTGGTCAGCCAGGCCATGTTGCATCGATCGGAAGAGATAGTAATCGGATGGCGCAAGGTCTGGACTATACGGCGGGTGGGGTAGGACATCCCATTTGAGCGTTTCTAAGTATGTTTTGACCACTTGTGCAACATGTGGCCGAGCATTGTCATGTTGCAAAATAACTTTGTCGTGTCTATCGGCGTATTGCGGCCGTTTTTCTCGCAGTGCTCGGCTCAAACGCATCAATTGTCGTCGGTAGACATCCCCCGTAATCGTTTCATTCGGTTTCAGTAGCTCATAATACACAACACCCAGCTGGTCCCACCAGATACACAGCATAACCTTCAGGCCATGAATATTCTGCGCCGACGTCGATGTTGAAGCATGGCCAGGGTATCCATACGTTGCCCGACGTTTTGGATTGTCGTAATGGACCCACTTTTCATCGCCAGTCACAATTCGATGCAAAAAACCCTTTCTTTTGTGCCGTTGAAGCAGTTGTTCGCATGCCATAAAACGGCGTTCAACGTCTCTTGGCTTCAATTCATACGGCACCCAATGGCCTACCTTTCGGATCATTCCCATGGCTTTTAAACGTTTGGAAATGGTTGATTGATCAACTCCCAAAGTTTTTGCAACCTCTTCTTGCGTTTGAGCCGGATCTTGATCGAGCAATTCCTCCAATTCGGTATCCATGAACTTTGGCGGCGCACCCTCGCGTTCTTCGTCTTCCAAGCCAAAATCACCACTTTTAAAGCGTGCAAACCACTTCTGGCACGTTCGCTCAGCTAGAGCATGCTCACCATAAACTTCCACCAAGATACGATGACTTTCGGCTGCTTTTTTCTTCATATTAAAATAATGAAGTAGAATTCCCCGCAAAAACACATTATTTGGCACGAAATTCGACATTTTCAAGTGTGGTAAAAATATTGTTGTTTACGCTTCAAATAAAAAACTTATACTGACGTTTGTGCCTTACGACAGTAGCTCTCCAATGAATGTTTGGAAATGTGGATCGATGGAGTAATAATCAAGTTACGCCATCTGTTGTAAAACCGCACGAACTTATCGATAGACCTATTATAAAAAACTACTTATTGATTGTGGAAAAGTTACTAATAACCTGAAGAAACATTTGCTCAAAATAAAATAAAATTATTCTAGCTTCTGTAAGCAATTTCCACATTAAATGTTATTTTTTTTTTCGCACTACCAAATTATTTTAGCACCGCCTCTTTTAAAATATTTATACATGAAATGCATGAAATTACGGTACACACTTACATACGAGTATTTATTTACATATAATTTTATTTAATACTTTTTTATTTAAATTTTGCAGAAGGGCTTAGAGCACCTGGATCTACTCCCCAACATTGTTATCCTCTCACATTTGATTATCTCGTTCGTTTTATTGCTCATGACCACTTGGATTTACGGGCGTGAACGTTTCCAATGTGATCTGCAATTTATGTTGGGCAAAACTATTTCGAGTTTTAAAATATTTTTAATACGATTTTTAACGCCAGCATTTTTTGTGCTAAGCATTGTGAGTTGGAATAAATACAATAATAAAATAAAAATTAATAAAAACAAATATAATTTCTTTTTAAACAAATTTTTGTTTTTTCTTTTCATCCGCAGATTCAAACGCTTTATTTTTTGGAGCGCGACAACTCACCAACTGTTCTTGTTATCGTCAGTCAGTGTGTGATATACGCCATAGCACCTGCCTATATGATTTATAAAGTTTGCCAAACTAATGGCACATTGCGTAATAGACTGAAACAATGCTTTGCACCGCACGACTGGCATCCCGTCGATGCTGATAATCGACGCTTCTACGAAGAGATTATGGGCGTTTCGGAATTGCTGGTGTTGGAAGGTGGCGAAGAGCACTGCGCTGTGAATGCTTAAAACATTACATGCAAGCATACACATATTTAATATGAATAGATGTATTCACCTTGCAGTACTAGCTGGCGACGTTACAAGAAACGACTGTTTAGTTCGCTCTCTATCCCTCTCTCTCTCCGCTCATTTCGTTAGTGGTTTGAAACAGGCACAAAATGGTTTGTGGTGTAGTTCTGCGTGACTATGTACCATAGGCTCGATTTAGGTTTCATTACCCGTCGGGGACATGAAATGTCTAAAAATAATAAATATAATTTTCTTAAAGCGATCAACCCTCAACTGATAATGCCTGACCGTCGAGTGCATTTCTGCCATGAAAATTTTCTCATAAAAATTATCGCCGTGTGGAGGCGACATAGGGCTGTGCCTACAATGTAGATCAGTGAGACCAGTCCACCATGAATTGGAAGAGAAATTGATGCGCAAAACGGCTGGTCTCCCTCAAGCTCTAACATTATGAGCAATTATGAGTAATTCTAATAACTTAAATTAATGCTCAGTACTTTTTTTCGAATTTCAATATTAAAATTCTAGAAAATGGTATTTGAGAATATAAAAGGATAGTTTTTCCAAGAAATTTGGAAAAAAGTTGATAATGGGCAAAATATATTTATTTTTTATCACTTATCGTTATCTGCTCTTTCATATTTTTTATCAATCTAACTCTCAAAGCACAAAAAGAGCGACACACTGGTGGCTAAATTAAGTTACCAATGAGTATAAATAAGTTAATATAAAGAGTATCAGACTAATCCCTTTCAGATATATTTCAAATATAATCGGAGACCTAAACCTTAAAATGAAAAACCCAAAGTTACTGCTATGTTTATCAAAACGGCGCTTTATTACTACTTGAGGAGTGCCAGACTGGCACTTCAACCATTTCACCTACCTACCTACTGCTGTATTCATTGAGCGGTACAGGTGTCAACAAGTTTTTCAATACAAGCTCTTACTAATAATTCCATGTATCAGTCAGTTCCTAGTAGGTAATTAACAGACCTGTTGAAAGTTACAAGTAACTTCATCTTATGGCCCATCGAGTTACGAAATGTTACCTTAACCAGCTTGCTGTGGCAACTGTACCCATCTTAACCTGTTAACCGGGGAATTAGCTATTGCTCAACTCGTTTCAGAATGGGGACTTTTTCTTCGCAGCGATAAGTAATATCACACCTCAAATAATAAAGGAATATCGTTTTTAACTTATGGTTTTTATTTATTTTGATAAAATATTTTATAATTCAAATGTATTCAATATATATAACCACTTTAAGATTTAATAGATAAGAACGATTAACTTCCATGACGAAAAAATTCGTCATGCCCATTGCAGAAGGATTTTATGTATGACGAAATATTTCCTCATACCCAGTTAACAGGTTAAAGGTACTCTCAGTGATACTAAGCAGCTTAGTTAAGTACTAAACAAGGTGCTTCACCTATTGGTGAATACCCCTGATGCGTTTCGTGTAAGTGACGATGAGAGCCTATAATAGTTATTAACAACTCAAAGGGGGTTTTGCACTAGTGTTGAGTTGAGTAGTAGGCACAGCTATTGGACATTTTCAGCCTAAAGATTTTGTTGGGGATTTGTTTCGTTCTAAATATGCCAGTCCTTTGCGTGGCTTCAGCGAATATCTTTTACTGCAGGAAGTTGAATTTACACACGTAAATTAATCAAACCAGTCAATGAGTATGCCATATATGAATATAGAAATGCTTGTATGTAAATGCTTAAAAGTGGAATACTATACGAATATTCAAATACATAAATAAATAGTTTTTCAAATACGAGTTTAGAAATAATTATTAAAAAGTGCGTACATTTTTTTAAGCTGCATTTTTTTTATAAGATACCATAAGTCAATTTATATACAAGATACGATTATATTGTGATGAAGTGATATACCAGTTAAGAATACTCGATATTAATAGTAATGCATGTATGTGTCTAGATTATAAATAAATAATTATGTAGATATTGCGTAAAAAATGTATGTAAGAATTTAAGTATGGAATGTATTTTTCAATGTCAAATGAGCTGAAATAGACTTAAAATGCAGGAAAAACGTTGCAGTACCGTCTTTTACTTGAAGGTAATGTCAGACTGGACAAGGAAATTCCTTTTGGGAAAGTCAAAAAAAGGCATTCTGAAAAATGCAGGAAGTAAATAAAAGAGTAGGTATGTCATGCCCTATATGCCCTTAGGTATATAGGAAGGTTCTCAGTGTAAAGGCAAGTTCAGTCTAAATACGCCTTGGGCTAAAAACTAAAAAAAATGTAACAAAATATTTAATGAAATAAAAGCAGGAATATTAGTTCGAAATTCAAAGTTTAAACCCTTCTGCAGAGCTCCATGTTTCACGCACTAGATTACTTCTAAGCAATCCGATTGAAAGCATTATACCTTGGAAAGTTGTAATCTTAAAGTTCTTTCGAAGTTTCGAAAAAGCAATGGCATTCACCTCTGCCAATCGTTGGTTAAAAAAATTGTAATGGTGCCAATAAAAATAATACAATTCACGGTACAAAAATGTTGCGACAGTGTGAGCTAAAAATGCTCAATTTCATAAAGTATTGTCAAGCGATTTTAACTATGCATTTTTATGAAGTTTCAGAAGAAATAAATAAATAACCAACTTCGGTTCAAAGGCCCAAGATGCCAACAATGGTCGTGCTACGTGGTACATCATACCAGATGGCGCAAAACTAATCATCCAATTTTGTTTTTGAATAACTTTTTTAGAACAAAAAACATGATTTTGAGTGATTAACATCTTTATTTAAGCGCTCTTTTTTTTCCTGTTTGTATACTACAGCTGTCTAGTTCACAAATGTCACAATTGATTGACGACGTAGGACGTTATTCGCAAAAATTATAAATCTTCCAATAGATATGTCAAAAAGGAAAAGAAAAAAAATATGGAAAATGAGAAATTGTTGCAAAAGCTTGAGTGGGAAAACTTTCTGCCTCAGTTAAAAGTAAGAATTGCAACCAGTTAACTTAGGAAATTAATTTATAAGTTTGTTTATTTTGCAGACGCGCACAATATTTGTATGAAAGAGCTATTGCCTTTGCGACACTCGTAACCAAATTGGAAACAGAACAAAGTTTCTTGTGAAAGTTTTTGAAAGAAGAGAATCTTTGGTAAGACTGATTTGAAAAATAGAATTCTAAATTTTCACTAATACTTTTATACTTTTACTTGTTAGATGTTTAGCCGAGCTCCTCCTCCTATTTGTGGAGTTTGTTCCACAAATGGAGGGAGTTACAGTTTTAAGTCGATTCCGAACGGCAAATGTTTTTTTATGGCAGAAATAGACTCGAAGGTTTGCCATTGTCTGCCATAGGCATACCGTACCCCTATTAAAAACAACTTTTTCTGTAATTTTGCTGTTTCTTGCAAGGAGACTCGTACCTACGCACCCCTAAATGGTAGTCACGCACCAATCTTTCGGCCGCCTTTATATTTTTATAATTTTATGTTTCGTATTTAGTCTATTTCATTTAGTCGTATTGGTTTGTTAAAAATAAAAATAAATAAATTTAAACAAAAAGAGAAGAGTTTGGTTAGAAACGAATGTATTAGAAGACCTTTTGGGCTGAACTACCTCCCAGGCGACTCAGGACACATCTCTTAGACTAAATTGACGATATCCAGGACCAAACACCACTGCAACTACTGAATTGGATAATTTATAGCTAAACATTAAAAGACATTCACCAGGAGTCTCTTACTATCTTCCTAAACTACCGACCTCCGAATGCCGTCATCGGAGTACAACCACCAGCCATCGCAGATGAAGAAGTGCAGCTACCTCGTGAGACCCGCGCAATTTTGGCTCCATCGCGTTCTGGATATTATACCACGTTAAACGCCTATTCATCCAGAATGAACTTCGACATACTCAAAAGATGTCCGATATGTGAAGGTACATCGCAAAATACTAACCACCTATTTGCAAACTCTCTTCAGCCCACTTGCCCCAACACCGCTCTCACTCTGAACCCAACCCGTTGAAACAGCATATTTCCTGAGCCTACTGTTTGATGAGATAGACGATGACGATCGGTAACTATACCACACTGGCATGGCAAAACTGCTACAATAACAACAACAACAAGGCTTTTGAAAAATAATCCTATTAAGAGCTATAATCAAGTATTTCAAACCGTAATTGAAAAGATAGTCGAGAATTCATGCTTTCAAATACAAAACAAACGTTTTGGAATTTCGTTTAAAAATACTCTTTTTCATACGACTGTACTTACATATACCTATTGAAGACTTTTTAAAAACGTTTGTATTAAAAAATAAAATAAAACTAAATATTCAGTGCATCAAATTTGGGTCGAAACATTTTTATCAATGCAAATCCAATTTTTTGTGGTTTTGCTTCCAAAAAATATTACACCTGTCTATATCAACAATAAGTAATTTGTTTTAAAGATATTTGGATACTGTAAGACCATTGCTCTTCAGGATCATTAAGGAATATGTAATTCATTTGTAAAATATTTTCTATGATAATTTAGGTAAGTACATAAATATACTTCTTATTATTATATTACAAAATATCAGTTGGTGTTTTTCGTTTAAATCTCTTTTTATTGAATTTTTCTTCAGCAGGAAGCTTCCACATAGGCGGATTTGTGTGCGTCAGAAGTCTGCTTATGGACCTTCTGGTCGCAGTTTGTATCGCTTCGTCACCTGTGTCGATGTTTAACTCGCGGTGAATGTTAGCGTTTGGTAAATACCATGGTGCATTTGCATTGTCCTAAGTATCTTCGACTTCGACACGTTGCTTTTTTGTCAAATTGGATTTAGAAGTTGTGCCCCAAACTTCTATACCATACTTCCAAATTGGTGCAATTGTCGTTTTGTAAATTTAGGTTTTGTTCTGCAGCCAGAGCTTTCACCGAGGTCCTAGCAACCAGTGCCGTTGTCGAGAATAATTTTTAATTTCATTTCTTTTTTTTTATTATATGGTTCTTCAAGTTTAGTTTAGAGTCAATTGTAATGCCTAAGTATTTTGCGTTCGTATCAGTATTCGCATCAGAGTTTCAATCTTTAATGAGTATATGACTACCTTTCAGTTGGTTTGACTTTAATTGTTTTGTCACCATTAATTTCTAACATAAATTCCATTTTTTGAACCAGTCCAGTGTTGTGTTTAGGTCGTTTTGTAAATTTTTTTGTGCTATTTTCGGGTCTCTATGAGATGCCATTAGTACAGTATCATCTGCAAACGTCGCAATCATGCTATTTCCTGAAGACGGTTCCGGTAAATCTGCGATGTAGATAATATACAGAGTGGGTCCTAACACACTTTCTTGGGGAATTCCTGTGTTCATAGGTTCAATGTATCTATGAACATGCGTCGTTATATTTAATATACAATTTTCTATCTTGGATGTAACTTTTTAGCATTAGAAAGTAGTCATATGGCAACCAAGATTGAAGTTTCTGCAGTAATCCAGGGTGCCATACCTTGTCAAAGACTTTTGCTACGTCGAGATATACAGCCACGCATACTTGTTTATGGTTAAAGTCTTTATTAATTTTGTGAGTGGCTCTGTGCACTTGTTGGATTGTCGAATGCTTTCGCCTAAATCCGAACTGATGTTGGGGAATTAAATTTATTTTTGTTATAATGGGCTCTATGCGATCAAAGAGTAGCTTCTCAAATATTTTTGATATTGTCGGCAGCAGACTTATTGGTCGGTACGACGATGCACACGTGGCGTCTTTGTTAGGCTTTGGGGTCGCGATGATTTCGGCAATTTTCCATGTCTTTGGGAAGTATTTCAGCTTTATAGCAGCGTTGATAACGTTCCTAAGATAAGGGATTGCTCTGTCGGGCATATGCTTTAAAATTTTCCTCGAGATGAGGCCAAACCCAGGGGATTTGTTGCCTATTAATGTCGAAATTAATTGTTTTATGTCTCTTAGTGAGGCTTTTTTGATGATTTGCTCGTTGTATGAGTCAAATCGAAGTCGGTATTATTTTCATTTCGAAATATATTTTTAAAATGTTGAGCTAAAGTCGCCGCTTTTTCTGATGATGTTCGGGCCCATTGTCCATTTGTGGTTCTTATTGCTGGGAGGTGTATTGTAGCTCCGACAGTTTTTTTTGTCACCTTCCGCAATGAATAGTTTGAAGATTTTTTTGCGTCAATATTATTAAGTTTTAGTTTGACCTTTACGCGCTCCATTGCTTGTATGTTTGTATATATATTGCATTTGTCTACTTCAAAGTGTCAAATATGATTGACGTACGACGCTATTAGCAAAAATTATACATCTTCCGGTTATTATTATTACTATAAGTTGCTAGCGCCCCGGCTTTGGGCGCAGAATGCCGGTAAAGGTAATTAAGGTTATTAATTTTGCGCCACCTTGTTCAAAGTGGTCTCCACAACATTATCGTACGAAGTCTTTTTGCAGTTTTACTTAATTTGTTAAGTTGTTTTTTGTCATCCGAAATTCTTGTAGTCTGCCATTTTTTTGTTAGTTTTCTCTTTTTTTTAGTTTCTTTTTATTTGAGGTTGACGACTTGGTGTGGATCGGCTTAGTGACATAATAGTCGTATCATTAAAAAAGCTATTGCAGTTTCAATATCGTTGGTAGTTTTTAATGCAAATCCATGCAAAGTTAAAAATTTAAAGTTCTCTTTATATTAAGCGAAAACGACTTTCCCAATTTACTTTTCGCGTGTTCTTGCAGGAAAAATGTACCTAAAATTTTTTGTGAGAAATGCAAGTTAAATATTTTTATTTTTATATTTTTCTATTGGGTATGCAAATATGATTTTAAAAATAGTAATAATAATTTATAAATCCATGACCTCCTTGCTATAAAAAATTGATCAAGCAGCATTCGCAAAATTGGTGTCAAAAAGTCGGACATCTGGCAATATTCCGGTTATTTGGCGTTTTAAAACGGGGAATCCCACAATTAATTTGCTCTCGGTAGAAGAGTGCAAAGAAAGAACGAATCGTAAAAAATTAAAATAAAATTCCAACCCTTTTTTTGTTGACTAAAAGTCTAAATTATAAACATGGGTAGACAGCGTGGACAAAGCGCAAATTAAGTCAGAAATTTAATTATTAATCATCATGAAAACGGTAAAACTGTTCGGAAAATCGCAAAAGTAGTGGAGAAATCCCGTTCCGCTGTATACTACGTGATAAAACTTTTCAAAGAAGCAACATCCGTGGAAAATAAGAAGAAATCGGGACGACCAAAACTGTTTTCGGATGCAGATGAACGGTGGATAGTACAACAAATTGAGAAAAATTCAAATTTGAGCGCTCCTAAGCTTGTAACAGAAGTCGCCCAATACCTTAATATTAACTGCGACTCGGGGGGATAAGATTTCGAATTCTGGAAGCACGTTTGATTTACAGACGTAAGCAAGTTTAACATATTTCGGTCAGATGGACAATCATAGGTGTGGAGAAGACCTAATGAAAAATTGCTGGAAGTGTCAAACTTGGGGGTGGGTCGGTAATGCAGTTGTATGTCCGCTGCTGGTACTGGAAATTTGTGCCTCATTTAGGGCAATGTGGACCACAAATAATACCTAACAATTTTAAAAGAAAAATGTGCCAAGAAGACTAAGTGCTGTGAGAAAAATAAAGGCTTGCCGTCTAAATATTAATTATATTGTTTTTTTCTTAAATATTACTTACTTAAGGGGGAGGTAGGGTTTAGCGCTAAAAAAAAAACACTTTTTTTGTGAACTTTTTACAGAAATATGGCTTAAGATACTTTAATAAAATCAGTTACATGTTATTGTGCATCTTTTCAATAAGTTTTTAAAAAATATTAATAATAAAATATTGACAAATAAGCCCATGACAGAGTTTTTTTGGAGATATGTTTTTCGAGAGGTGCTCTGCGGTGCCAATCGGCATTCGTCGTAGAATCATCTGAAACTAAAAAAGTCGAATTTTTCAGTTAAAGTATGACGTAATGCTCCCCCCTATATTAATAAAAGTTTTTTTTTTCATTTTTGTAGTTTTGGTGGCAAAAAAACGTAAAACGAGCATTTTTGGCGAAAAATTTCGCCATATTTGTAAGTGAAAAACAACCTTAAAAAACAAAAAATAAAAAAAAAACAGTGTGGGGGGAGGTATTTTTGATTTAGAAAACGTGTGCCAAATTTGAAAAGAATCGGTTGAATAGTTTCGGAGTTGTGATTGGCACCGACTTTTAAGAAGTCGTTTCGGGGAAAACGCGTTTGAAAAAATGACTCTGAGAAATTATCGATGCTCCGCATTCGAGGTAGAGTGCCTACAAAGGCTATAACTTTGAGAGTTCTGCTCCGATCCACTTAAAATTTTGACACAACATTCTTGAAATTATTTACTATAAGATGAGTGAAGAAAAAAAAATTCGATTTTGTGACCCTACCCCCCCCCCTTAACTCTACTTCATATAAATGTCCGAGCTCTTTTTTGGCATGCATTTTGCTAAGTTTTTATGTTTGTATTTCCTATATTCGTATGAGTTGAAGTTTGTTTCTGTTTTCTGTAGGTTTTAAAAATACGTTTTTCATTTTACTATATATTTTTTAAATTTAAAACCATATCACTTGGGTGTCCGAGTTCTTTATTGCTCCACTGTTATTTTACAAATATTTCAAGTTTGTCAAACTAGGCAAAATGTCATATTAAGTTTTTCCGTCCTCCAATGGCGTTTCGTTTGAATTAAAATCACTCTTTACAGTTATCAGAGATTTCCTCGTAATCCAGAGGTGACTTCTGTTAATCAGTAACACAAATAAGTAAAATATAAGAAACCTTTTACAAATAAATACATACTTATCGCTTCAGTCAACTATTCTGGTGAACTTTGCACGCCAAAATACATCACAACAAATAAGTATTACAAGTAGAGCTGCTAGTGTACCAAATGCCCTATGCAGAGCTTTGATCTTTTTTATTTATATTCTACCGTAAGCTGAAGCTCTCACTTGTGAGATAAAATTTGCGGGCATGTGGCACGAATATGCTAATCCCATGAAGTGGCTTGAGTTACGATGAAATTCACGCGAATTCAATGCATTTCGAAGTTAAACCGAAACAGCTGATAGTCGGGCAACATAAATTTCTATTTAATTTTGCATTGAAGATTTGCAGAAAAATGGGCGTTTTTATTCTTTCTGCTTATGTAATTCATGGGAACAATTTGAAAAGTAATGAGAAAGTTGAGCGAGTCTTCTGACCACTCCAATCCTTTGAATCTTCCAGAGGTTTGCACAACCAGGTGCCGCAAAATTAATCATCCTATTTGGTTTTTGAATAACTTTTCTACTCAATAAAAAAATATGTTTATTTTTTTCCTTTATTTTGACCTTTACGCGCTCCATTGCATGTATGTTTGTATACTGCATTTGTCTACTTCAAAGTGCTAATTATACATCATCCGATTATTATTATTACTATAAGTTGCTAGCGCCCCGGCCTTGGGCGCAGAGTGCCAGTAAAGGTAATTAAGGTTATTAATTTTGCGCCACCTTGTTCAAAGCGGTCTCCACAACATTATCGTACGAAGTCTTTATGCAGTTTTACTTAAAAAGGATTCGCAGGGTTTACTAACGATATTATACCCTTAATAAAGTCGCCGCCCATTTTGAGCTGAAATTAGCAGCGACGTTGAGATTTCTTACGGAACGAAGTCTCCCACGATCCAGCGGAAAATATTCATATATGGTATTGCACTTGATAGAACGGTGCTTTAGATTTTTAATGAAATATTAAATATTTTCGAACGGACACAGCGTCCAAAGTGAATCAAATTTGCAAGAACGCAATATGGAGATTGCCAGTTGAATTTACTTTTTCACAACAAATGTGGGATACCTGGAGGGATTGACTGCATCAACGCGACGGGAATTACAAAAATTTAACAAGGAAAGATTGTTTTAGCGATGATAGTAAGTTAATTAATGAATTTTACACTACTTATGTACAAAATTAGCAACAGCACATTTACAGACATGCGACTATAAAAGGGTTATAAAAATCTAGATCAAGCCATGATTCTTCTTTAAAGCCAAGCGGTCTCTACTAGGTTCTCCAATAAGTTCGATAGGAAAAATAAAACTTCATCGAATACCTTCAGAGTGTTCCATAGTAACAGGATTTCACAGAATTCCTGTTCCAGGACTGGTATCAAAGGCGTTATTTAGCACATCATCAATTAAATTATTTTTACTGGCCATAATATGCAGCCTTGCTTAACACCTGCTGGCTCGGATAGAGCATGCAGAACTGTGCATCGGATTTCTGAATACTGAGCTTGCATTATGTGAGCTATCTTGTCCGGAACTCCTTTATGCTGGAGCTTCAAAAAAATTATTCTTATTAATTGGCGCGATAGCCAATTACGCGAATTTGGTCGAGTTTAACACAGCGCGTCAGTCGTTTCTTTTTCGTGCTAACCCGTGCCAGTTGGATACACCAAGTGAAGCCATGTCCTTCTCCATCTGATCTTTCCAACGCAGAGGAGGCCTTCCTCTTCCTCTGCTACCACCAGCTGGTACCGCATCGAATACTTTCAGAGACGAAGCGTATGCATCCATTCGGACGACATGACCCAGCCAACGTAGCCGCTGTATTTTTATTTATGGCATCGTAAAGCTCATACAGCTCATCGTTCCATCGCCTGCGATATTCGCCGTTGCCAACGTGCAACGGTCCAAAAATCTTGCGCAGAATCTTTCTCTCAAACACTCCAAGCGTCGTTTCATCGGATGTTGTCATCGTCCAAGCTTCTGCGCCATACGTTAGGATGGGCATGATGAGAGTCTTGTAGAGTGTTAGTTTTATTCGTCGAGAGAGAACTTTACTGCTCAGTTGCCTATTTAGTCCAAAATATCACTTGTTGGCAAGAGAGGTTCTGCGTTGGATTTCCAGGCTGACATTGTTATCGGTGTTAATGCTGGTTAAGTATGCTCTGGATGTCAGTCACCAGATCGCCGTCTTTGTTCTTAGAGGAAAACGCCCCGGTCTTGAAACCTTCTGTAAGCCGCCGAACTTTCTGGTAGAATTTTCGGGCGTTGTTCCTATTGGCCAGCATCTCAAGCTCCTCGCACTCACGTATTTCGACCTCTCGATTCTTCTGTCGGATGATACGTCTCTCTTCCTTTCTTAGCTTTCGGTAGCGACCCCACATGGCTCGCGTTGCGCCCGATCGCAGCGTGGCTCTATAGGCAGCATCTTTCCTTTCTGTGGCAGCATAACATTGCTCCTCGTACCAACTGTTTTTTCGGGCTCACCGGAATCTGATTCAAAAAATTATGTGTCAAACGTCATATGTATGTGTGAAGTATGACGACACGATAACCCCCATCCCCATCATCAACACTGGAATGAAATACTTTATTTTTGTTCGTTTTTTTATTTTCATTTGCGGGTATCCGGCAGCACAATATTGTTGTTAATTCCAATGAATTGTTATTAATTCCAATGAATTGTTATTATCATTTAAAATTAGAAAGTGATGAAATTGATAAGTGCATCTGCATTTAATTCTCGTTGAAATACCAGGTTGTTCAATAAGTTTTGCGGTTCGATAAGAGAGGGTGTTGCTACTAGCTTACACTTTTTTTGATACACTCTTCATATGAACGTATGTGAAGCTTCATTTCAAACTTTCATTTCATGCTCTGTTTACAAGCCATTTAGTGTAGACAGTATTTTCTACATTGGAAAAAATCAAGTACCGTGCAGTGATGGAATATCTATTTTTATTTTTGGAAGGTTTAAAAGCAAAGGAAATTTGTGAACGAATGTTCAATGTTTATAAGAACTTTTCACCATCAATTAGAACAGTAGAAAGATGGATTGTTCAATTTAAATGTAATCGCAGCCTTGAATATGATCCACGACAAGGACGTCCAAAAACAGCAACAACACAAGAAATCTTAGAATAAATACAAGATATCGCATTGGAAAATCGTCGAGTGACTGAAAGGGACTTACCAGAAGCCATAGACATCTCATTGGACAGTGTAAGCAATATTTTGTTTGAAGTATTGCGTTTCAGAAAACTGTGAGCACAATGGATGCCGCATTCGCTAGCAGTGGAACAAAAAAACATTTGAATGCGAATTGCTCAGCAATATTTAGAGCGCTTGCGAAAGGATAAAGTAGATGTTGTGCGTCGATTCAGCACCACTGATGAGACTTGGGTCTAACACTATGATTCTAAATCAAAAAAAAAAGGCTAAAGAGTGGTGTGAATCTGGTACTTCGGGTCCGAAACGAGTTTGTGTCCAGAAACGGGCCAAGAAGGAGTTAGCATCAGTTTTTTGTGATGCGAAAGAAATTTTGTTTGTGAATTACTTGCAAGCTGGTAAAACAATAAATTCTGAATATTATTGTAACCTTTTAGACCAGCTAAAGGAAAAAATACGTGGAAAAAGATCCCGTTTGCAAAAGAACAAAATTCTTTTTCATCAGAAGAATGCACCGTGTCACAAGAGCATTTTGACGATGTCTAAAATCCATGAATGAAAGTTCGAATTGTTGGAGCATCCACCGTATTACCCAGATTTGGCCCCTAGTGAATTCCATTTGTTTCCAGACCTATACAATGCATGCGTAGAAAGCATTTGTCATCAAATGATGAGGTCATAACAGCTGTGAAAGCGTATTCTGCAGCCCTTCCGGACTCCCACTTCAGGGATGGAATTCATAAATTGGAATTTCATTGGAACAAGTGAATTGATTTTCAGCCAGACTATACTAAATAATAAAGTATATTTCAAGCCAAAAAATTGTGTGTTTCTTATTGAACCGCAAAACTTATTGAACAACCTAGTGATTTTGATGAGAGGGAGTGTAGAAATAAGTAAAAACACGCCTGTAACTGTATATTTTATGAATTGCAGTGAAGTTTAGAAGAAAATATATTGTAATGTGCCAAGCTATAATGAAGCACTTTGAGGGCAAATAATTGCAAAACTATTATTCCCGGAATATTGATGAGGAACCACGAAGTGTCATTATATAAATCAAGATACTTTGCCTTAAATTACTCATGCGGCATTACACCAAGCCCGACCGCATTATCATTAGTTGTATTATTTTTAGGAAACTAAATGTAAACAGAGATAATTTGCGATTTTTTTAGTGAATATAATTTAAGAAAATCGCAACTATACCGCTCCGACTTTTGCAGTTACTCTCTGTTTAGCTAAAATCATTTCCGATGCAGTGAAACTACATATGAGTATAGTGTATGTGTGTCAAATTTTATTTTGTATTTCTCATTATTCTCTTCATTGAGCATTTTTCCGTATTTCAGAAATGCAGATTATTTCTATGCATACCAACTTATAAATAATTTACAAAACCCAAACAAAAGCCATCTGATCAGTTGCTTGTCGTTACTCTGAGCGAGTGGTGCGCTTTTTTAATTATAGCTTGAAGTTCGACGATTTTCGTTGTGCCGGAAGGTGTTTGCTTGCTGCTAGCGACTTGTGATGAAATTTGTGATTGTGAAAGCTTCGAACAATTCGTGATTTCAGAAAATCTAATAACATGAAAATATAATAAATATATTTTGAAGACTGCTAAAATATTTCATAAAAATATTAGATTTTAAATGTGTGTGTGGGGGTGTAAATGAATTGTGATTATTTATAGCTTTTAAAATGATTTACGAAACTTCATATGACAGCGGCCGCCTGCCGTACAAGCCTGATTTAACGCGCGGTTATTGGGCGAAGCCGAGCGACTTCATTCTCACCGGCATGAGTTTGGCTTTCCGCCTGGACATCTTCTCTATAACCTGGGTTATATTTGCATATGAAGGCTGTAAGTGTGTGTATTTTGTTAGAAACTATAGGGAGAAGCGTAATAGAGACGAAATTTTTGTAACGATATTAGGAAAATATATTTTAAATTAAAGTTTGCTGTGAACAACTAGAAACATTGTTTTTTAAGCTTTTCTGAATGGTCGATGGCTATGTGCGTGATCATGGTCATATACGTGTGTGTATATGTATATTAGGGTGCGCCACCTTCTATACGAAAAACTAAAAACAAAAAAAAAACGGTACTACTTTAACAAAGGAGTCATAAAATTTATTACATTTTAAACTTCCGTCAAATTACAATAGTTAAAAAAGATATATTAAGATTTACGTGAACTGTACCCACGTGAAAGTACCTCAAAAAATCATGCTCTAATTAGACTTCCAGACCACTGTAGTGCTTTCCAAGCAGACGTAGCCGCAATTAAGGAAGCAGTGGATTGGTTGCTTACTTCTGTAATTACTCTAAAGGATGTTAATAACGACTCCGACAGCCAAGCGGCAAGTAGGTCCCTGGATTCGTTATTTGTGCGTTCGAAATTAGACGGGGAATACCTGACTTCTTTCTCGAATCCATCCTCGCATCTAAATACTTCGATATTAGGCTCATTTAGGTTCCCGGTCACAGCGGCATAGAGGGAAGCTGCTAGGCTGACTAGACAGAGGACTCTTTCTTCGCAAAATGAGAGGATTGTGGTTTCCTTGAGAACCTGCGTTGTGCTACTGGAAAGATGGGCCTCGCGCCTACTCAGTGAGCGCAGGGCTAGTGCGTCGCAAGACCCTTCTGGTTAAGGGTAGATCGGGGGTGCTCGAGGGAACTTCTAAGGCTAACAAACCCACAGCTCTCGACTTTGGTAAGTATTCTTACAGAACGCGGCTGTTAGGTGTCCATGCGGTGAAACCTAGGATTGCTTCAATTCCTTTTTGCAGAAGGAGTCTGGAGGATGAGGTGGAATCATCTCAGGACCTTCTTCTCAGCTGCCCTGCTCTCGTCGGGCAAAGATTTACACATCTGGGCGCTCACTTCTTTGCTATACCAGCGGATATTGCGGGTTTAAGTACCACACAGCTGGTGAATTCCATCAGTTGCTTGAAACTTTTAATACGAACTTAATTAGCCACTGTTGGCTAATCAAAAGGTGTCTTCTTTTCCCACCTGTTTGGTCCTTTTGCTTCTTTACCGCTTGCCCCTGTATTACAACGGACGAAGGAGGCATATGCAAATACAAATATGCGAATTTATATACAAATGCGCATATACATACATATAAATGCTCACTCAAGTAGGAGAGAGCCAGATGCCGAACGTTGCCGAACGCGGGGGCCGATTGTGCCTCTTTGTAGTTCATTCTGCACTCTCGCTTGCAGTTCAAGCAAAGTAACGACGCATGACCAAGATAACAACGCATGACCAAGATAACGACGCATTTTTTGGTGCGTGCAGCCGGCTACATCGAATTATAAGACGTTATCAATGCAAAATATTTCGAAAAACTATTTCATTTACAAAAAATCGATTTTTATACATATTTTCAAATAGGTTCAAGTGACATAAATCTTATTTATATTTTTCCAAAATATCTTGGTGGGTATTTTAAAATATATTAAATTTTATAGTTCCGGTAGAAAAACCGCAACTTTCTTAGTAAGCCTCTCTAATAGATATGCATATACACGCACCTGTGGTCGCACGCAGTAATCGCCTTAAAAGTCGTGTTCTCGAGCATAAAATACTGTATATTATAAAGTAAGTAAATATAGCTTTACCTACTTCTGTTTAGAGAATAAAAATTTTGCTGGTAGATTAAGTTAGCATAAAAACAAAATTTTTCTCAAGTCGACTTAAACGGTGATTCCTTGCAATCGCACATATAATGCGGGGTGAAAAAAGTAAATTTGTGATAAGTAAAAAGTAATCATTTTTATACAAGAAATACTTCTTAAAGTTCTAAAATATTATAACTTTACCGAAAATTGATTCTTTCAAAAATTATATAATATATTGTAGAATAATTTTTAAAATTTTATGCACCGTTTACTCAACTAACCGCTAATATTACTGCTTGTTTTTTCATGTCTATAAACGCATTTTTGTGCTCTTCACAGCTTGTTAAGCACTCGAGTCTCCCTGCAAAATTTGCAATTAGGTTTAAAGTGAAATAAAATGGAGCGAAATGAAATAAAGCAATATAGATCAATAGGAGTTGAAGGATCCCCGGCTTGACCGCACTGCTCGATCGAGTGAACACCAAATTTCCATCATTGAGTACTTCGTAGAGAGAACTCATAATTTCTATTGTACTGAATAGAGCGAATAAAAAATGAGAACTGAATGAAAAGCCTGTTATAACAATGTCATGTCAGAGGCTGTTACAGCCGAAGAAAACACAAATTCTCTTGATAATATACTTGCCCATCACAAATTCAGATATTAAGTAGTGAAGGAGTGCTAGGTTAGGTTATTATGGTTGCCCAGAAAGTGGGCACACTTGAACGAAGAAGTTTAGTTCAGACTTCCTGATACCATTAAAGGAGTGTCGTAAAGTAAAAAAAAAAAAAAATCTAGCAAACCAATATTCAACAAACACGTCTGAATAGAATTTTATTTGATGTTCTAAGTAAATTATGTTTATTTAATAAATTAATCACTTTAAAGGTATTTAAGTTCCTGATTTCAGTTCTATGAGTAATCTTGGTTCGGTAAATGGGCCTTGCAAAAGTGCGTTTATCTATCCGGATTGTAGTGTTTAAATAAAAAAATAGCTGAGCTTGCTCATCGACCTTTTCAGCCTTGAAACTACATAGTTAAATAAAATAATATATTTCTATGCCAGCCTTGCCTCCAGTTTTTTTATAAAGCCAATGTGCAAGAATTAAGCAATAGACAGGTATAAAGTCAACAAAGTACAGTTTCCTGTCAGTTCTGCTAAGTTTTATCAATGGAACGGACAGTAAACTGCGCCCTTCTTGTCTTAATGCCAATGTTCTTTGCCGCAATCTCCACCCGTGCTTCTAATAAAATTCAGCTTTTTATCTTTTTGCGATTTTTCTTGTTGCAGAATTAGCCAAATTGGTTTTATCAGAGAATTTAGAAAACGCAAATATTTAAAATGCACTTTAAATTTAGGTGCGGTTAATAAAGATCACTTAGTAAAGCTATTGTTAGATGAGAAAACGGCCCTAAATATACAAATATACTTTAGATTGAGTTTTAAAATCCAAGCCAGTAACGAATATTCTTTTCAGGCGCGTCTGTTGTGCCATATATAATATGTTTGTTCCTCTTTGTGGTACCGCTATTCATCATACAGTCATTTATCGGCCAATTCTCGAGTAGTGGCTTCATCTCGGTGTTTCGTATGACACCGATTTTCAAAGGTAAGGAATATGATTATACATATATATGTTTTTAAGGTATGATGAGAATAGCAAACATCCATGGAAATGGAGCATTCCCGATATTGTAGCAGATTAAATTATACTTCGAATCGAATCGAATATACTCAATATACATATGTATGTCCGGCATGTAAAGATACCCCACACCCATACTAAACCCCTATTTACATGCCCCTTTAAATATACTCATCACTAACAACACATTCCCACTGGATAGACAACGACGAACGTTGACCGATGACCGACGGCCGACGGCCGACGACCGATGACCGTAGACCAATGACCAACGACTTCACTGCGCTTGACAGAGCTTTGTAAACTGCTACAACAACAAACCCAAAGGAAATGGGGGGAAATATGAGAAGCGCTTGAAAGTGCGACATCGTTTATCAACTTTTAGATGTAATGTTAGAAATATTAAAAGTAGGAGTATACAGCCTCGACCTATAATTATCATAAATTCTATGGTATATGTATATTCATTTCTCAGGTTATGGTGTCATTGCATCTTTCAGGATGTGCTGAGCTTATTATGCAAAGTTGACTTAAACACATTGAATTTTTCCAAATTAAACAAGAAAATAATGGATAATTGATAAGCAAAAACGAAACGCAGTCGTAGGAATAATTTGCAATCAAATGAACAACGCTGGTGCATTTTGCCTCCTACGTCAATTCGTTTAGTGAACCAGCAATGACAGCGAAAATAATATCAGCGTTTTAATTCGAATTATGACTGTTCTTATCAACACATGCTACGTTGAACTGAGTATGCAATGCACGAATATTGGTAGGGCTATTTTTGTCATCTATGGAAATCGAAGGAAAAAATCATTTTAAAACAGAACCGATGAACAGTCTAATATTTGCTTAGAATTTATACGTGGCGAGAGAAATTCACATTCCTGCAAAATCTCGTTTTGAATTTTAAAAAAATATTTATATGTTTGACGTAGCAAAATATTTGAGACTTAATGTAAAATTTTCAAAGTGCAAATGCGTAAACAGCAGCCAAAGTAGATCCTGGTTTTAATCCCCAATCTGGTTATGAAACTTCAAATATTTTTTTCTGGCTTCTCTAAAGCGATATAAAATTTCAGTTGGAACAGCAAAACAATAAATCTTGATTTCATACATACAGTGGCGCTAAAAAATAGCAGCGGGACATAGTGTAAAGTTTGAGTACTTTTGTTTTTTATTATTTTTTTTTTCTAGCCGGTGCGCTTCGATGAAACGTATAACATTTTCGTCACATTATCGTCGTTTCATCTTATGCGCCACTGGCCGTGACCTTTGTTTGCTCCAAACATTTTTTGAGTATTTTTCATTTGAAGGCCTGTAGTTTTGCTTCATCTGCTTCAATTAAAGTCCATGTTTCAACTCCAGAGCATAAGACTGGTCTAATGACATTTCAAGTAAAACCAAACCTTGTAAGTATTTAAAAAAAGCTCAAAATGTTAAGATTTTTGTCAGAATTTCTAAAAAAAATTCTGATCAAGCACGTTTTTACAAAATAAAAACGAACTTCTTATTTATTATTATTTTATTATTGTTTGCTTATTTATTATTTTATTATTGTTGGCTGTTTGTTTAGCTTGCGTCCAGGGGAAATAGTTGCTGAATAATTTCATGTGAAGGCTGCGTCGCCAGCATCCTTTTGAGCCTTCCTCTGCGCCTGTAACCTTGCGTGTCTCTTCTGAATCTATCGCTGGTATTTCTTGCGCTGGTTTTCTAAGGGCGTGTCCGACCCAAGCTTGTTTCCTATTACGGAGAAAAATATTGATTGCAAGCTGATTGCATCGTCTGTGTAAACCAATGCTGGATATTCAGTTTTTTGGCCACCAAGCGCGTACGGACACATCGATTTACAAAAGTTTGCAGTTTGAATGCTATTTCTGGTGTTGTTGGCCAGCACTTGCAGCCATACAACAAAACATATTTAACATTTGAGTTGAAAATGCGGATTTTCGTTTTTTCGTTCAGGTGTTTGAAGTTTTGTATGTTTTTAATTTGGCTTTTTATCTGATCGTTGTTTAATCTAGCTGATGTATCGGATAGAGCATCACCATCTGAAGTAAATTGCAATAAGCACCTGAACCTCGTTGATCTGTTCGCCAGGAATGGTGACAATAATGGGCTGGATAGCATTGGCATTCATAGATTTAGTTTTCGTAGTCTTGATCTTCATTCGCATTCAGCTATAATTGCAAATTACTTGGAAGAAGTACGATGTCGTCAGCATAATTCATATCCGCATCACTTAAATGCTCCATGGTAAGGAGGTTCTACACGAAACCTTTTTCAGGATTTTCATCAATCATGTTTTGTAAAATTGCGTCAATCACAAATAGAATCTTAATCTGAGAATCAATTTTATTTATAGCTTACAATTTGCTTATTCTAATTCCCACTGGATATTTCTAGATTACAACTTTGTTTATCTTAATTTTGTTTAAAAACTCAAATTGGATATTGGCTTTTTGTCATGCCATATTGAATTTCATTTTTAGACGCAATTTATATTAAACTCCTGTTCATACAATAGCGGAAATCGGTGTTTACTTTATTGATCTGATTGAATTTCTCCACATAAGTCCCAACAACCATGTGAATACAAAATAGAAAATTTATTTACGTTTGGCATATTTATAAGGGTCAAGGGCTATTGTTAATTTGCATGTTTAGACTAGCTCAAAATTCGCGTTGGTTTCAAATATTGTTTCATTGAGAGTGTTATGCATTTTTTCCATATAACGAGTGATCGAAATTTTTATACATGGAAGGAAATGTTCAACGTTACGTTAAACTCGCACAGTATTGACTGAGTGGCGTGCCCAAAAATTAAAAAAAAGTTTTAAATTTTGATTAAAATCTGTTGTACTTTTTTTAAATTTTGTACAAAGTTAAAAACTTTGATTCTTTTTTTGTTTTTGTTGTAATATAAACTATATTTCTATAAAAATCCGAAAATAAATAGTCAAAACTTTGGAATATCACGCGCTACTATTATTTTGGCAGCAACTGTATTTACTTATTTACTTGTAGCCCACTTCAATATAAACCCCTTCTCTGCTAATTCGCCGCTTCATACGAATCTTCCATTATTCAAAGTCCTCTGTTGCCAGTTTACAGCTTTAATGAACTCAAATTTTTCCCCTTCATTGCGCCTTTCCCTTCTCGTCCTTATTTGAAGTAACGCGTTGCAAGATCAAACACTGGATCGCTATTTGTTTTTCTGGGAAGACGCTCGTGGAGAGGAAGCTCTCATGAGTACTCCTATACCGGCATAGCAGTTTGCACGACTTGTTTCCTCTCAGATACACCTACGTACTAAACAACTCTCCATTATTTACCATTCTCCTCGCGGTACTGCCAAAAAAGTATTAACTCACGGGGCTGGTTATCTCAAATACTCCAAGTTATTTTTGACGTCTACGAAACTCCGCGAGTCTGAGATCGTTATGAATTTATGTTACATTAGTAACAGTTATTAGCTGATTTCAGCATAAAATCCATGATGTTGAGTTTTATTTGTATTCTCTACGAACCGAGCTTTAATAAAGGTGTTATTTTCACTATTGGTCAGCTCCTTAACTAAAGAAGAGAGAAGACAAACCGACTCGTCATTGTGACAGGTTTCAAAAGTAAAAGAGGTTAATGTTAATGACGTATGCGGTGTGCTGAGTTTTGAAGAGTCCTTTACATACATATTTTTTAACAAATATAAACCAAGTTAAAAATTCACACCGATTTCTGGATTCTGGGTGTCTATCATGCATTTTCTGGAAGAACGTCATAACTCGTAAAATCAAAAATTCGAGAAAATCACACCTTTTCAACTTCGTTATTTTCGCTGTTTTATAAAAACGTAAAAAAATATTGCGCTGCTTCCCATGAAATAAAATATACGAAATGGATACCTCTGCTTACGTTTCCTCAATAAATCTTTAAACTTAAGGTTCTTAAAAACTGAGTATGCAGCATAAAAAACTAGACATTAAAAATGCTTGATGCCTATGTGGCGCAATATTAATCACCTTATCGGAAGATTTACAATTTTATTTGTGAAGTAGATAGCTGCAGTACACGAACCGACAAGGAATGGAGCGCGTTAAAGATTTTTGTCACTTAACACAATTTTACTCAATTATTACAAAATAAAAGTTATTCAGAAACGAAATTGGATTATTAATTTTGCACCTCCTTGTCATCGCTTTGAACTTTTTACACATCATAAAGGAAGAGCTGAGAGTAATTTCTACATAGAAATTGAAATTTTAAAGGTCGAGCCAAGAAGCGCCGAGAGATTCGGCACCTCCTAAAACACCCAGGCTGAAAAGACCAGTGTATTAAAGCTTTAGAAAGTAAAAGGGTAGATAGTCAAGGACGAAAGGAGAGAAGTAACAGAAGAAAAAATATAGGATCGAATAGAAGAATACAGGTACTTAGTCCGATGCGAATTTTCCAGATTCTTTGATATATCTGAAAATATCCTCCACTTTGAGAGAACGAATTTTACTTGTTCTCATGACATCGAAATCCAAAATTCGCAGCCTTGCTCTAGCAAAACCAGGGCACTTACAGAGAGAATCTGTTCCAGAACAGATTCCGATTATTGGCTCTGGTCCCTATGGGAGAACCGTTCATCCAAAGTTGGCCAATTCATTTGAGTTATATAGGTCTTGAAACAGAATGCACAATAGTTCATAAAAACATAAAAAAATTCCTCTGCTGCTAAAGATGCTATTAAGATCATGAGGATTGAGCCTGCGCATTAGCTTACACAATTACGCGATTTTTGCACTAACATTTTTCCGGAGAAACAAAAACACAACTCTAATGCTGACGAAAGCTATGACTATCCTATACTGATCTGTTTACAGAAGTGAGGATACTACATTCAAGAGAGAAGGCTTCACGCTAAATACCTTGTAGTCGCTGGATTTTAACGCACGCATACTTCTTCTACAGCGGTATTAGTCTAGCTATTTGATAGATACTCCATTATATTTCACATACATACATCCTTTGAACGATAGTTGTTTTTAATCATGGTGAAAGGGTTTTAGAGGTCTTGCCAATGTCAGACCGTTACACAATCTTTAAGTTTTTTCGGTTTCTCATACAGTCACATTTGTAACTTAAATATCACTTGCATGTAACTCAAATATTGGTGCAAAATGGTGCGCTAAAGCTGCTGAAAACGATGCGCGAATTATGTTGTTTATTTTTTTTTTTTTTCAAATTCCTAAATTTAATTTAAAACACAAACTTTTCACAATTTCACAATTTGGTAACCACGTTTGTTTTTTGTTCTCTCTTCAACTAACCACACTTTACACCTTTTGTTTTCATTTAATTAGCCTCTCCCAAGTGCCGTGGCAGCCAAAGTTCCCCTTACAAATTTTTTTTTACCGTAGCTAAATAGCAATCCTGGTAAACTGTCATCCTGGCGACTGATTGGACCAGTGTGTGAATACATGTGAAATGATCGTCCAGAATTCGGCTGTCGAATCCCCAAGTGACGTGGCAGCCAAAACTCACCTCACAATTTTGTTTTTCACCTTTGTTATTGGCCAAACCTAGTAAATGATAGATTAGCTTGCTTCCAATTGTTCGGTGTATTTCTGAAGTTAGTTAGTGTTTCGTTTTTTATGAGGAGCTCTTTCATGGCATAAATACACTCGGATATTTGCCATTGCCAGCCGAGGGGCAGCCGCTATTAGAAAAAACACGTTTTCTATCATTTGGTGTTTCATGCACGGAGGTTCGACCCTGTACACTTCCGAATGGTAGTCATGCAACAACTCATTCCGCCATATCCTCATGCCCTCATAATTAGTGTAAGAATTAAATCCATTCCTTTATTATAAAGTGTTGTTGTATTTATACAGTCTACTTTACTAATCCATTTTATCCCTAACATCAAGGAATCGGCTATATCAGCTTGGCTGTGAATTTGGGTGTGCTTACGTACTACAGCATTTTTGCCGCCATACCGTTATTCTACCTCTTCCATTCACTACGTCCAACGCTACCCTGGAGCTGCGAGGGCATAAAAAATTGGTTGCACACGTTTAACGGGCAAGAAGTGCGACATGTGAGTCCAAAATCGTTGGAAACTTGTTACTAAAGTATGTTTTGCCATTAAGTATTTGTTGATAACAATTCTTCTCTTAGCTCTGCCATATGCTACACAATGAGACCGCGCCGGAGTTCAGCCAAGATGATTGGTTTATTGTAACGCACGAACTGCCGTCGAATTTATTTTTGAAGTAAGCGTAAGCTTTTAGTATCGAAGTTGCTACAGCTTTCATTCATTATTCCTTATTTTTTCTTTCTATCAGATCACATTTCGATGATATAGAAGTATTTGAACCCCGTAGCAGAGGTTTTTATATCTCATGGGAAGTCTTGCTTTGCACTCTGCTCGTATGGACTATAATTGCGGCCGTATTCTATAAATGGCACACCATTGAGAAGGTCCACTATATATTATACATAGTGATTTATAAAAAATTTTGTTGTCTTGTAAAATTTAACTTATTGAATATTTCCATTTCTACAGTTGGGCACGCTGCTGCGCTACTCCATCTTAACCACCTGCCTTCTACTCTTCATCGTGGTAGTACGATTTTCTTTGGTGCCCAAAGACCCTTGGCTTTGTATATATAATTTCTTTGTACCGAAGGTGTATACTTTCCTACGTGGCTTTCCAACAGTCAGCTTGTATATTGTGTCGGCATTTGGCGTCGGCTGGGGTACCATCATCGCCTTGGCTAGCTACAATAAATTCAAAACGAATATCATACAAAATAGTTGGACTATTTGCTTAGGACAAATGTTCATGTTTTTTTCATTCGCCTTCTTAATATTTGTGACCGATAGCTACTTTGAAGGTAAGCCACCACTACACAATAAATTGGAATACATAATTAAAACCAGCCACCTTGTACAAATATTTATGGACAATAATTTTTTTTAGAAATTAAAGATGCGTATAATGACGACAGTATGGAGGCGTATGCGTATATAACCCACACGTGGGCCTTGTTTTTGTCCACGGGCAGCGTAATGGCGGAAATGGCATGGCCAAATCTTTGGTGCATTTTGTATTATACAATGTTGCTCTTGGCAGCATTAATTACAATGGTAAGTGATAACATTAAATGATAAAATTAAATTAAACGCAATGTGGACAATTTCGCACATAATCCATCTCTCTATATTTATGTACTTATACAACTTATACACACAGACAACCAGTCTAAAAGCAACTCTTCAAAGTCTCTTCGACGAGTTCGAGGTACTCCGCGCGCGTAAAACAGAAGTGATGTTCATTGTTATATCCCTATTAGCCATGAGCTCGTTATACACCTGCACCAGTGTAAGCGTTAACATGCACGACAAATGCTTAGCATATCTTAAATGGCTCTTTTTCGTTGATTTTCCAGCAAGGCGTCTTTTTCCACATCATACTCTCCAACGATACGCTCGTCACTCAAACGGCTCTCAATCTTTTGTTGATTTTGGTAATCTTGTGGATTTATGGGCGTGTGCGTTTCCAACGTGACATTGAATTTATGTTGGGTCAAAGCTTCGCCACATGGAAGATTTATATGCTGCGATTTGTGGCGCCTCTGTGTCTCATTGTGCTCTTGGTATGTTAAGGGTACTTCCAATTTTATAGCTGCAAATATTTATAATGAAAATTTTTAGATCGGTGCACTTGCTCTCGCATTTGCGCATCATGAGTTTGGTTCCCTCGTATTGCAAATAGCTGCACTGCTCTTTATTGTACTGCCGTGGCTGTATGTGCCGGGTTACATGCTATATATTATGCTACAAACTACAGGCACATTTAAGACGCGTTTCGCGCGCTGCTGCCGTCCTCTGGACTGGTATCCGGTGGAGTTGGAAGATCGTCAACGCTATGAGGAATCCATGCGCAATGCAGATGCGTCACATCAATTGAGTCAATTGGATGACGAGACGGCGACTTAGCGCTCAGTCTAAAGGGCATAAAAGTGTATATTCCTTCAACATGAAACTTAATTTACATTAAAAAAAAAACACAAAATAATAAACAAAAACTAAAATGCTTTTATTAAATTCTTAATTTCAAATCTTACCAACTGCTAATAGCCACGAAATGCTGTGAATCAAATGCCCATTTTTTATCCAATAACTCGAAATTGCTTAGGAAACAAATGGGCAACACGCAGCAATTCCGTGCTAAGTAATCCTATGTGTAGGGGCATTTTTTTCAATTTTTCTAAAAATTCATTTATATGGAGCCTTAAGCAGACATGTATTAATTAAAAGCGTAGTACTAGACCAACAACAACGTGCTGCATATTGGAATGTCGCACAGAAGAATAAAGAAAAGAGAAAGAAAAGAACGAACTTCGTTGAACAGCAGACTAGCAGTTGGAGTGAGAAGCATACGACGATGGTGCGAATGGAAGGGCTTTTCGTCATTTCATTTTGTGCTGGCATCCGAATGTATACGAGGAAAAAAAAAAAACAAATGAGCCGCTCTGCTGCTTTTACCTATAAGGAATCCATCTCCTCCAAACAACAAGTTTTTCAATCATTTTTTGCGAAAAACGGAGGGTATCTATTATCTTAAAATAAATTACATATTAATACTTATGCTTAAATGAGTATACAAATATTTTTTTTTAAAAGAAAAAAAAAAACAAATGGTGACGCTACAGCTGCTCAAACGTGGGCCCTTTAATTTGCGCCGTGGAAGGTACAGACTGTTTTAATCAACTGAAATCAACCAGGAAAAAAGTTTCATATTCATATTTTCAAATAAGTTATTGCGCTTAGCTATTTTTAACGGAAAAAAACAACAACAAAAAATAAATATTTCGAGTGAAAAAATAAAATAAAAAAATAAAAATTTGAAGTGAAAAAGAAATAATTACACTTTTTTTAATAAACAAGTTGATCAAAACAATATATTTAGTGACAATTAATATAAAATTTGAGGTAAATGCAAAGACCAATATGTTAAAGAATATCCCTGTAAAATTTTAAGTTTGAGTTGGGACGGAAAAAAACGTATTTCGAGAAAAATGCGATTAAAGTTTTTGTTCTTACTCATATTTCGTTCAACGCTCATCATGCAAGGGCTTTATAGACTTTCTATTAAGCTTAAAACGTTAAAAGGATATTCTTTAGATTGTAAAAGTATTTTTAAAGAAAAAAACGGAAAATTTTAAAGTGCTGAAGGAGCTGCTTGGAGGGTTCCTTCAGCTTTTATATTTGACCAAATCACATGTTGGGGGCCGTAGTTCGATTATGATAGCACCATCTGCGTGCCATTTTTCGTCTACAATACAAAAAAAAAAAATACTATTACAAAAAGTGCGAATGCCTTAAGTACATGGTGACACTGCTAAGCAGCCAAAACTCGAGAAGCTGTATTGTCAAAGTTGCAACTTGCCACGTTCCCGCTTCATTACCGAGATCCATAGCCAATACACGATTACGGAGAAATGAGTCCACCGAGGAATGACAGAAGGTCAATAGCTTGGAACGTGACATGTAGAGTTATCATAAACAATTGGCGTATACAAATTTAAAATTCAGGAAAAGCGTAGATGGCAAAATCAAAGTTGACTCAGAATTTCATATGTTTGTTTTCGTTAACGGTTTCCCCTTTCAAAGGAGATCCCATAGAAATATAGGGGTCTCGATGCCTATACAAAATCGCTACAGTGTACTTGCAAATTGTAGCAACCTCAGCCGCAAGTGAAGGGTAGTTATCAGAGGCTGGTGCAACAATAACTCGCCAAAAGAACCGCTGAGCACAAGATTATCAAAATTGTTGTTCTTGAATGCCATTATTAAAAACACATAATCATCGTTTCTAACTTTGAAAACTAAATTGAATATATAAATATTTATGTAAATATAAAAATGTTATATAAATAATGTTTATGTTTTGTATTTATTATTATACCAAAATTTAACTTAGCAATAATTTATTAAAAATATTGGAAAGTCGTGTATGTATTGTACATAAAAGAGGCCTATTCTCCGTTCGTTTTCTGACATTCAGCTGCCTTATATTTATTTTGCAATATTGTCTTTATAATATACTTTGAATGTTTCATGTGGTGTGTCTTTGGGGGTACGTACTTATTTTTAGAGCACACTTTTTTTACTATCCTTAAACTATTTTCTGCTGGCAACATTGATTTTTTTCGTTGGAATTATGTGAAATCTATGAATAAAAAAGTGTTGACTTAAGCAATTTCTGCAAATTTAATTGATGTACTGATATTCGTTTCTGCGAAACGTGAACTGTTGAAGACGTAGATTTGTTTTACAGCATTCTATAGTATGCGAGCTCATTTTTAATTTTTTCCAGTTTTTCTTAGTGCTTATGACGAAATAGATTCTGGCACTACCAACTTCTCTGCGAAAATATTTATTACACCGCCGTGAAGGAAGCTTTCTAATGCCTGTAAGGAAATTTATTTTGTGCAAGATGCATGAAAAAATGTATTCTTTATAAATCTCTTATATTGACAAGACTATTTCGAACTCGTCGTTGAATTTTTTGTCAATGATATGAGGATATGGATGCTTCTAATATTTCATAGATTTAGAGTATCACAGTACAGTTAATAGTGAGAAATTCAATAACCTAAGTATTTACAAATTATTTTCTAAAATATTTGTTAAAACTTTCCGATATTGTTAGTGTTTGTTTTTATTACCAATTACAAGAGTAATCCATAAACTTTAGCTCCAGTAAAGAAAATGATTACATTTGGTTGAAATAAAAAAAAAATAAAAAAAATAATTGGAGCTCCTCCTCCTATTTGTGGCGTGCGTCTTGATGTTGTTTTGCAAATGGCTTAATTATTTTTCATAGTGGGTAATATCCCCAAAAGTAATTTTTAATCAAATATTTATTACAAAAAATGTATGTAATTGCTCCCTTAATAGTCAAAGAGGGCAACAGTTTTTTATACATATTTCTTGCCTTTAGCCCTTTTAGAAAATCTAAGAGACACACACTTCCAATAAGGCAGAATGAAATTTTGCGTATTGCTCTCATAACTTCACTTGTATTATTATTTATATATAATCTCGGCATGGGTTGGAGTAGAACTAAACTGAAAACATTTTGAAACAATTTTTATAATTTTTATATTTGTTCTATGTTGAAGATTTCTTCCAGCGAAATGTCTTCGGTTTTTCGTAAGGGGTAACACCACTGTAGAAATTTCAAAAAAATGATTTTTTTTATAAGCTTAAAAAATTCTTTGAACCTTTTAAAATACAGAACAAAAAGTTTTATACGTTACCGAAGTCTATTTCATAAATATTTTAAGCTTTTAACCAAGCGTTAGTGACTGCTAAAAACACGTTTTCTGAAAATTGGCACGCAGCATAACTCAAACAATTTTAAATATTTTTAATCAGGTTTTTCACTACGTTTGTATAATGACCTTCTTAAAAGAAGAGCGTAGGGGATTTTCGATAGATTAATTTAAACGATTGTTATAATTATTTAAGTGCCGTTTTTTTAGTCCAAAATAGAGTGTTTTCCTTCAAATGCTTGCTAATTCCACAAAAATAAATATTTTTTAAATCCCCTACGTGTTTCTCTAGCTATTCTTATCTAGATTAAGAAAAACAATGTTTCTTTGTTCCAGATTAAAATTTGCACCCTCTGTGCTGCGTGCCGCGGAGCTCCTTCAAGAGAAACCACATTACAAAAATGTCTCCAATGCCGCCATTTTGTAAAATTTTTCGATCAAACTTTGTAGTTTTGTATTTTAGTATATAAGTAATAACTTCCCAAATCAGAGTGATTGTTTCCCCTTTCCTTCTAAACAAAAAAATTCTTTAAAAATCGTGTTTATTTTACGTGTGTACAGTGGTGTTACCCCTTAAGAGTTTCACTATTTTTTTTTTAATTTTTTAGAATAAAGTATACTTTAAAACAACATTTTTTTTATTTTTTTTTGCGAATTTTTTTTTGTCAGTTTGCCACAACCTCCGGCCATAGTTTTTTCATATTTTTTTTTTATTAATAGCATCGAATAGTGAATGAATGAATGTTCTGCAATTTCGGCAAATTTCTTAATGGGATTCCCATAACTTTTAGAATTATATTTAAATACGTCCATCGAACCAACGAAAAATTTTAATAGCAAGAATAAAAAAAATCTGAGGGGGTGGTTTTTCAAAAATGACAAAAAAAATCTCCAATAATGTCTAACAAAAGAAGCTAATTACACAGGCCTGCAAAATCTCGCTTTTTTACAGCTTCTAAAATTGCTATGGCTGTTTCCTGAAAGTTTTTTTATGCTGAAAACGAATATGATCTTAAAAATGCTCCAGCACGTCAGGATTTTTGGCAATTTGAGGTTAAATAGTCAAAAAATGCAGATGTTGGCCATTTTTTTAATTTTTTTTTAGCAAGGTTGGGGTTGGTTGGTTTAAGGGTGACCCCGTATCTGAGTGCCACATAGACCGCAAGTTGGGTCCGTTGTGTTGCCCTAGAGCTCATTATGTTATATGATTTCCCCACCTAACCGAGATATTTATTGTGGATTTTGGTCAAAGATATTAATTCGTTTCGAGAATTTGATGAGAGATTCGATTTTCAGGTTCGAGAGTACTGAAAGATTGTCAATTGTTGGAGAGCCAAGAAGAGCGAGGCGACTTCTGGCTAGACCGGGACAACTGCACAGCAAATGTCTGCTCGATACTTCCTCATTTTCGTCCTCGCAGTATCTGCACAGGTCGTTTTGAGGAACCCCGAGCCGACGTGCGTGAGTGCCCAACAGGCAGTGGCCGGTGATAAGAGATATTATATGCCTTAGTTCGTGTTTCGAAAGACTTATAAGGGTTTTTGTCTGTTTCAGATTGTAGGATGGCCAGATTTGTCTGGTCGTAACGCAAGTAGTTTCCACTCGCCACCTCCGATCAGCAATGCTGTGAAATTCTCGATCAATGAGTAATTTACATGTTGAGAGCGGAATGTGGATTGTGGGTAAGTTACTAACATTTGATTGCGCAGCTCCAGCTCTTGCGAGCTCATCAGCTTTGCAGTTACCTTCGAATCCACTGTGACCCGGTATCCAGATAACTTGGACAGAATTCTGAACACTTATCTCGTTAAGAGACAAGAGACAGAATCGAACCACATCTGAGTGGGTATAAGAGGAGCTGAGTGCTCGAACGGCCGCCTGACTGCCGGTGAAAAAGCGGATATCCTCTAGTGATATTCTATTTCCTAAGAGAGTTTTCGCAGCATACCAGATAGCGCATACTTCCGCTTGGAATACACTACAGTAGTCGGGTAATCTAAATGATAGATTGATGTGAGGGGAATTGGAAAAGATTCCAAATCCCACTTTGCCGTCTTGTTTTGAACCATCTGTATATATAGTCAGAGGGCCATTGATTTCTGTTAGATTTGTCTTCCATTCTTCCCTAGTTGGGAGTGAACAGGAGAATAGCAAAGGTGGTGATGGAAGACTTACATGATAGTCTATGTCGGAAGAGATAACAGTGTTCCTGTTCAGTATGGCCGAATGGCCAAGATACTTATTCCATTTCGATATAGCATTCATGCGTGTCGCTGCTTTCGCTGCAATCGCTTTGTCAGCCAGATCGATAGGGAACAAGTGAAGCAACGTATTTAGAGCCTTAGTAGGTGTTGCACTTAAGCATCCTGTTATCAGGAGGCAGGCTGTTCTTTGAACTCGATCAATTGTGGCTACTCTGCACCGTTTTTCGAGTGCTGTCCACCATACAACCACACCGTAGAAGAGTATCGGTTTGATGATCGAGGTATATATCCAATAAATGATCCGAGGGGAAAAACCCCAGGTTTTGCCTATAGCTTTCTTACAAGTATAAAGAGCTATGAAAGCTTTTTTACATCTGTTTTCGATGTTCAATTTCCAACTCAACTTCCTATCTAAAATAACTCCTAGATATTTAGCTGAATCAGATAGGAGTAATGATTCCCCTTTTTAAGGTTATTGTTTGCAGTGGAGGAGATTGTTGTTTCCTATTGAAGAGAACAAGATCTGTCTTTGCTGGATTCGCATTTAGTCCGCATTCGGTGCACCATTTTGACAGAATATTGATTGAGCGTTGCATGAGCTCAGTGAGGGTATTCAGGTGTTTGCCTGACACGCAGAGAGCAATATCATCTGCATAGGCTACAACCTTGCAGCCTGCTTTTTCGAGATTTCGAAGCAAACTGTTTACAGCGAGATTCCAGAGAAGGGGTGAAAGTACTCCGCCTTGAGGAGTGCCTTTGACGGCGTACATTCTCATGCGGCGTAACCCAAGCTCTGAAGTGATTATTCTATTTTGGAGCATTTGTTCGATCATCTTTCGGATGGAGTAATTAATACCCAATTTGGCAATTTCAGACAAAATAGCGTTGGGTTCAATATTATTAAAAGCACCTTCTATGTCCATAAATGCGACAAGAGAGTACTCCTTATTGTGAAGGGAAGTTTCCACTGTTTGCACCAGTGAATGAAGTTCCGTTTCAGTCGATTTCCCTTTAGTGTAGGCATGTTGTGCCTCAGAGATCAACTTAGTATCAAGTTGGGTTTTGATTTGCTCATCTAAGACTTTTTCAAAAGCCTTTAAGCAAAAAGAGGTTAGGCTAATGGGCCTGAAGTCGTTTGCTTTGCAGTGTGAAGGTTTCCCCGTTTTCGGAATGAATACTACCTTCGATTTCTTCCAAATTGTCTGAAGGTAAGAGAGATTTAAACACTTGTTTTTAGCAAGGTAAAGTTTTTTTTTTAATTTTCCACAACGGCATCGCAAAGTACTACTCTTTAGCTTTAAGGTCCTTTTTTAAAAATATTTTTACGATTAATATAAAAAAAGTTATTCCATTTTGAACTGGAGACTTTTAGATATGCAAATTCAACCTTTCTAACTTTCTAACGCCCCTGTAAATGGCGAATTCAAAATAGTGGAAAATTAAAAAAAACTTTACCTTGTTCAAAAAAAAAACTTTAAAAAATGGTCAAAATCTGCATTTTTTGACTATTTAACCTCAAATTGCCAAAAATCCTGACGTGCTGGAGCATTTTCAAGGTCATATTCGTTTTCAGCATAAAAAAACCTTCAAGAAACACCCATAGCCGTTTTAGAAACTGTGCCTCGCAGGACTGTGAAATATATCCGATACATTTTGGTACATAACCTTTATTTTTACTTAATTGTAAAATATGAAAAATTAATGGGTGATATGACTTTTTAATAATTTTTTTCGTAATCAGGACACCAAATTACAAAGTAATTAGTTAAAATTATCGAAAAAGTTTTTTGGTTGTTGGCCTGTGTTATTTTCACAAAAAAAAAATTTTTTAAAGTATATCTTACCATAAAAACTTAAAACAAAAATTATAAAAATGTCAAAATGAAACGAAGATATTCCACCAAAGTGCTACATTAGTGCTAACTATTCATGCATTGGCAATTGTTATCGAAGGAAAGAGCTTCCTTCTCCCAAGCAAAGTAAAATTTTGAATATCACCATGTCAGCCTTTCATGATAAAATGCCAATGCATGGTGAAAAAAATTGTATATTTAGTTTGACAGTAGTCACATGAGATCTGTCCAAAAAAAAAAATGTTGGAAAAAGTGTCTGCAATCTGATCACCCTTTGGTAAAAAATTTGGGGGAACGAATGGATCATGCCAGCCTTAGCCGCAATGGACATATGCCGGATGTCATATTCAAAAAATAAATGCCATTAACTATTTACCAGATTATAAAAACACAAATTCCAAAAACATTTTTTTTTGTTTTATCATTTTAAGATCTCAATTTCTTAAAAGCTCACCCGTTATTTTGGGGCCACTGGTCTATAATAAGTTTATTTGCATTCACCCGGAAGCTGAAGTAAATTTATTAATTAATGAATTAATCCCATCATATCAGTTTTATTTGAATTATTATCAATCATTGCCAGCGTGCTGCCATTGCCGGCTCGTCTAGTGAAGCCTGTTCACCGACTGAATCTTTATTGTTTCCGTAAACAAACAAAATTTAGCACCACCAAGCAATGTAAATGTGCAAATTTGAATTTTTTATATTTTATTTTTGTAGCTCTGTATATATAACATTTTTGTTTTGCTCGCTTCCATGCCCAAACAGGTTGTTTGCTTTTATTGATTATTCTAAATTCTCAGAATTAATTCAAATACTCAGTTGAGTTAATCGAGAAAGTTTGCATCACAGAAGCAGAAGAAATTCCAAAGCTCTTAAGCTCAAAGTTATATTTTAGTCTCTTTTACGAAAAGCGTATGAGCTTGCATTTAGAGGCAGCAACAATTGCACTTTGCATTATAAATATAATAATAATACTTTTCCCAAGAAATCATGATGTGGCTAACTATATTTACAACTGATAAAATATTGTGTCACTGCACCAACAGCACCAGCAAACAAAAGAAGAATAAAGAAAATTACCGGAAGAAACGTCGCCTCACAATCTGCGCAGCTTTCGATGATATTCTTCTCACTCGAAATGTATGATGTGTATGTGTGTATGCAAATACATGGTACTTGTTTGTGAAATACATATAAATACACATATTTATAGTGGTTGGTGGCGTATGGCTAACTGATCGCACTCTACCACTCAAAAATGATCTTGCCAAAATAAGAGAGATGAGTACAGGTGCGCCTTTGGATGAGATGTGGCGTTTAGAGTACCTCGCTCTGCCAAAAAAATAAAACTCAAAAACTAATTTTTATTTCACAGAGAAAAGCTAACGCTCAAGAATGAGTTTTATTTTATCAAAAAACAAAACCAAGGCTTAAAACATAATTATTATTTTTGATGTAAAATTTGACACTGAAAAAACAATTAAAATAAAAATAAGTATTACTTGTGATCAAAAAAAGGCCAGCTCACAGAATAACTTGCACAAAAATCGGGTGTTATTTTTTATTAAGAATATAACTCGATATATCATACAATTTTCTGAATAATAAAATAAAACTCAGAAAATTATTATTACTGAGCGAAAGTCTTAAAATTTCAAAATAATGATAAACTATCAATTTTTTTGTTGAAACTCAATACGATTGTGATCTCAAGTTTAAGTCTTAGAAAAAAATAAAACAAAAAATTACTTAGTTTTAACAAAATATTCTCTAAATAAATATTAGTGACATATTGGAAACGTGAAAGATTGGAAGATATTCGGGTTTGATTTTATTAAGTTGGGCCATTTTTAAAAGCTTAATATTTTTGCGTTGAAATTGGCATGTGACTTATCAATTCTTGACTTACTATGGAATTTAAATATTGAAACATTTTGGTAACAAAAAAATTGCGTGATTAAAATCTCATTGTTTCCCCATAACATCCAGGCTTTTAAAACAGTCCCGAAATATTGATGAATGTAATCTAATTAATACATACTAGGCTGTTTAATAAGTTTTGCGGTTCGATATGAAAAACACAATTTTATGGTTTGACATACACTTTATTATTCGGTAGAATCTCCTTGAACATCAATTCACTTGTTCCAGCGAGATTATAATTTATGAACTCCATCCCTGAAGTGAGAATCTGAAAGGGCTGCAAAATACGCTTCCACAGCTGTTATGACCTTATCATTTGATGAAAAATGCTTTCCACGCATGCATTTTTTAGGTCTTTAAACAAAAGAAGTCGCTAAGGGCCAAATCTGCTGCCTGTTCTGCGGGTGGTCCAGTAAGCAGGAATAAGCAGATAAAAAAAGATAAAAAATGTATTGTCTGTGATTTCTGTATCAGCTGATTTAATTTTTTGTTATTCGTGTATGCTTTGCTTAACCTCCAGAGCGGCGCATGTCGGGTGCAAGCACGATAGAGAGAATAATGGTACCGTGGGGCCGTTACTTTGCTCTCAGCGAATTGACAATATCAGCGGATTTTCGTGGCGTGACTATCTGGTATTTTTTTTTACTTTAATTTGTATTCAGTAAATTCAAAGGCTCTTTAAAATTTATAATAAAAATTTAAATGTTTAGAGAAGTTTTGAGAAAAAGGTCCAGTACTCTTGCATAGCTTCAAAAAAAGCAAAAAATTAAATTTACACTTTCAAAATATAAAATTTTATAAGAATCTACAAATTTTCAATATTCTCAGCATTAAATGCAAGAGTGGCCTTTCTTTAATTATGGTTTTTTTAACTTACAGTTTTGGCAGCTACAAATTAAAAAAAAAATAAACACCAAACTCAAAAATAACCAACACCTACAACAATCGCAATCGCCGCGAAGGTGACCAGATGATAAGTAAAAAAGTATATCTAAACATAATTGAGTAGATTATTGAAGTAGTTTTTGAAAAATTATGTTTTACATAGTTATAAACATCGTATTTTAATTAGGAGAGGCTAGAAAACAAAATATCAGGAAAGAACCAAAACTACGAGGCTAAAGAACAAAAAAATGCTAAATCAAGTTACAAAAATGGTAGTCACCCTGCTTACCTATTGCACAAGGATGACGTCATGAAAATCAGCTGAGATTTTCAAATTCGCTGGGAGCAATTTCTGAGTACCTACAACTTGGCCAATCGATATAATTAGTGTAGCGAGCTTATTTGCTAGTATTTTTGGACTAAATTTTTTTACTAAAAGCCAAGTTTTGAAATTTCAACCGGCCATAAAAAATCGAAATTTTAATTTTTAAAATGCTGAATTTTTGAAATACTGAATTTAATAAATAACTTGGAACTAAAAATAACTCGGAAATAAAAAAAAATTAAAAAACAAAACAGACATGGGTGTGTCGCTTATGATTGCCAAGTGATATCAAGTTCGCTTTTTAAGTCTTTCGAGTAATGGCTTTTAAGGACATATTGAATTAGTTTATTAATACGAATATGTTAACACGGAAAAATTGTTTACGAAGATAAAACGGAGGAAGTGAAAATGTACCTCGAAGCCACACAAATTTCTTTCTTTATTCAATCATATCCAACAACAAAGTTGGTGGATCTCCCCTTAATTTTTACAGGAATGACTGCACTTAACACTTTGAAGTTTATTTCTTTCATATATTGGTAAGTAAGAATCTTAAAAAAGTGTGAGAAATATCTTTCTATATAATACACAGTACTTGGAAATTATAAAGAAGGCTAAAATCACCACATGCTCACCCAATTTTACAGCTGTCACGCCAGCGCAAGTGACACCGAAAGTTATGGTTATGGGTCCATTATAATATAATAGAATATAATTTACGGCCTTTTGTGTCCTCTACTCATCACATTATCTAATTCAAATAATTCAAAAAAAGGGAAGTCCCTTGTTAATCTTAAGATAGAGCTGGGTTGAGCTGAGCGTATGTGTCTTTCTTCTGGTTGCAGCTGTCCGAGATTTTTCCACCTTCCATACTCTATAGCGCCACATTCAAGGAGAGGGTGTATTGGAGTTTCCGGATAGTGGAGCTCTTTTGATTATACTTCCCAGTAAGGAATTCGCTTGCGGTAGCTTCATAATTTGGTGGCAGTTAATACCAAGGATCTAGTGGCTAACATGTTCAGTGCGACAGCTTTTGTTGTGTTCTTTGGTGACACATCCACTAGCCCCAGCGGTGCAGAAATTCAAAATCAAAATGGCAAAATTACATGAATTGAGTTACGAATTGCGCCCTCTCCACCTATATTATACAGATTTTGCCACCTGCGTTCATATTTCTATATATGGATCGACCGCAAAAGATTCAGGTCAATTGAAGTGATCATTGATGAAACTAACACTGCGATTCGAGATTATCAAAAAATTTAACAGATTTTATTGAAGTGTATCTCACGAAAAGGAGACTATATAGAAATTTTTAACACCTTTGGGTCTTATAGATTATTCCTTAATCGTTTTTGTTTTACATTTTGTTAATCATTTTCGTTTAACTCAGCCGGTAATGGATATATTTTCTCTTTTGGAAATGCATGAACAACTTATTAGTGGTTTCTAGAGACACAATTTAGCCTCGATTTTCCACAAATTATTATCAACTTTCACCTTTAACAAACTTATGCTTATGCTGCTTAAGTATTCTTATTTAACCAATTTTCTACCATGGGCCTATAATAATAAATAGAAAAATATTAAGGTTTGTACATTTGTTACCGCTAAGAATGTATTACAGTTGATTGGAACTACAAAAATAATGCAAAATCGAACTTGAATATATTCAATTTTTTAATTTAAAAGAGGGTGTGTTTTGATATATCAAAACAAAAAAATCGAAATTCGGGCCTAGACAGTCGCTTCCAAAATCATTAACGAGCATTTTAAGAAAAAAAATTAAACCCGATCAATAATTGCTTTCTATAGGATTTAAAGACAAAATTTGCGAAAAATCCCCATTATGAGCCGAGCAGGGCTAGTGAAAAATTTAACAGCTAGCAAAATCAAGAAAAAGTCCAAAATACATTATATTATATAAAGGAGATTGGGGAGTTGTGAGACGGGTTTTGTTTTTGGACCCGTATTACTCAAAATCTTAATATTCTGCATATGTCAACGATGGAATCTTTAGTCAATGAATACTGGAAGCTATTGGTATGGCCTATTTAACAAAACTACAATTTTCCTTACAATTAAAATTGTATATAATAATATAAAATATAATACAAAATACAAAAATGTGGGGAGTTGTGAGACTCCCTGGTTTAAATCAATAAAAATGACTTATTTTAGTTGTTAGTTCTTTATTAAGATGAAAAATAAAAAAGAAAAGACAATTGTTATAAAAAAGTGTATAAAAAATGCAATGCCATCAATCTGATGATTCGAGGTGAGAACATGTGTAATAACCAGTTCGTAAATTGGCACACTTTAGGTGCACAGCTCGATCGCATACTTTGCAATGAATGGAGTTGTTTCTGCTTAACTTTTTCGGCATTACACCTTTGCAGATGATGCAAAAATCTTCTTCTTCTTCAAATTCTGATGAACTTGAAATTATTGCTGCTGAAAGATGCGTTAAAACGTCGAAAAAAACGGTGTCTCACAACTCCCCACATTTGTTGTCTTACAACTCCCCAAATCGTTGTTTTTATAAGTGGCCACGTAGTCATAAACACATCGAACGTTCATGCCCAAGTCAATGTGTAAATTCAAAGCTAATAGGACAATTAATAATTTGTATATATTAACATTTGCAATTTGCTTCAACAACTGATCGAATGTATCGCAAAACAAAAGATGAAAAAAACTTACCGAGAAATTCCGAAACACAGTAACTGGAGAGACGCGTCGAATGCGTGTAAATATGACCAATGCTAGCTGAAAAGTGAGATCGCATCGAGAACACTTGTTGACACTTAAAATCGAATGTAAACAAATGAATAATGCCGAAAGGTAACAATGTCTCACAACTCCCCATTTTCCCCTACCATATACACATAAATTAAAAGATAACCAAAACGAGTCAAAACAAATGTATGGATTTGAGTTCCACAGGAATCGAAATATTTCTTAATAATTTTTGTTTTTTTTTAATTGCTCAACTCGCTGCTCTTCTGCACCAACGCAGCAGTCAAAATTGACATAAATCTACAACAGTAAAAAGTTACGAATTGGCACAACAAAAATGCAAGATGGAGAGCAAATCTTCAAAAAGTTTTCCCACCATAGAACTTTGCTATTGATTAGCACAGATTCCAATTGTGCATGCGTAAAGTAAATTGCACATATTTCCCCTACAGCTGAGCACACACATTGCGCCCAGCGCCAATAAGTAAGTATAAGTATATTCACCACCTTAGTGTATGCACTATGCATTTATGTGGTAAGATGCCCGTTGATGTCCAAAGCTACCTTGAATAAAATATTAGATTTCTTTTTGGCGATTACTGAAAACTTCCCAGCCGCTACTACATAAACATAAAAGTATTATACATATTAGCCTTTGGTGGTGGTTGGCGTACCGTTAGTGTTTTGCATTTGAAATTTTAGTAATATTTTCCAATTAAGCTTCAGCAATGGATTTTTTTAAGCAAACATATTTATATTCACATATGCATTTGCTGATGTATGCACTCCTCTAAAACTATACACCTCTCAATTACAACGTATATTTCATTTTTACATATGTATATTCCTGCGTTGGGTACTCTATCTGTCTACTGATAGTGTTTCGGGTGAAGTAGAATTAACTGAAGTGATTTATTTTCTATTCGATGCTGATGCTCGCAATGCAAAATGTGTCTATATCTACAGATATTAAGTTTGTTACATTTTTAAAAATAACTACAATGTAAAACAAAATCCAAAATTGTTCAAAGTAACATAGATCCACCAATGAAATATAGTAAAGAAGGCCAAGTAGTAATACTTATAATATGGTTTTTAAGTATTCATTAGAGCCCGTTCTAATTCTACGCCTTATTAGGATGAAAAGGTATACGAGATCTGAAGATATTTACCTCTAAGATTAAATATGTTCAACAATTTTATTGGATTTGTAGGATACGGAGAGGACGTCCTTGAGATGTCAGTATTAGCTTATCTTTAAATATAATACCGATAATAGATGTAAGACGGCTAAAGCATAGTGCCGAAATGTTTATCATTGGTGATTTTAAGAATAAGAATGCATTCGTAGAGAGTAACGGTTTGATGCCGATTACAATGATGGCATCACATATTTTTTCCGAAAATGCCGCTGGAAATGCCATATCGGTCATGCAGTAACATTTTTGTGCGATAAAATTTGCGACGATTGGACAATTTTTGTTTTCAGCAGGAAGGTCAACTCTTTTTCTTAATTGACGCAATAACCGCTTACGTGATTTTGGCCTAGTTTAACAAAGCGCGCTAGTCTTTTCTTTCTCATGCTAACCGGCACCAATTGCACACCAAGTGAAGCCAAGACCAGCTGGTACCGCATCGAATACTTTCAGAGCCGGAGCGTTGTATCTTTATTCGCTGCGCTATGTCTATGTCATCGTAAAGCTCATACAGCTCATCGTTCCATCGCCTGCGATATTCGCCGTCGCCAACGTGCAACGGTCCAAAAATTTCGCGCAAAATCTTTCTCTCAAGCACTCCAAGCGTCGCTTCATCGGATATTGCCATCGTCCAAGCTTCTGCGCCATACGTTAGGACGGGCACGATGAGAGCCTTGTAGAGTGTTAGTTTTGTTCGTCGAGAGAGGACTTAACTGCTCAGTGGCCTACTTAGTCTAAAGTAGCACATGTTGGCAAGAGAGATTCTACGTTGGATTTCCGGGCTGACATTGTTGTAGGTGTTAATGCTGGTTCCTAAATAAACGGAAGGTTAACTAGCAGTCGATATTCGTTAAAAGAGCCATTTAGACTTTTTAGAGAAATCTCGGCCAAGTTGAGAGGATGGACCACTGCAGTGTCAGCCAAAGCAACCATTTAAAAGAAGTTAATATTTTCTAAGACTTCTCAGAAGATCATTGAACTAATGTGAACGGTTATTATTACCATTTATTAAAAATTTTACAAGGTGGCTCAAAATTAGTCATCCAATTTGGTTTTTGAATAACTTTTCTACTAAGTGAAGTAAAAATGATTTTGAGTGATCGTAATCACCATCATTTCTTGATCTCAGTTGCCGAGCATAGGGCCAGTGATGAAAATCTTTATTTTGACCTTTACGGCCTCCATTGCTTATCTGCAGCGGTCTCGTTCACAAATGTCAAATATGATTGGCGTACGATGCTATTTGCAAAAAAATAAATTTAATTAGTTAAAGTAATTTTGTATCTTAGTTTTTAGCACAAACAATTCCAATTTTTTCCATCTCTGCGACTAAATAAATACAACTTTTTTATTATTATTAAATTAAAGTCTTTCCATTATTTCCTTCATCTCTATTATAGATAATAATTCTTCTTAATTCTTTTTCGCTGCCAAATATTGCAAAAATATAAATGTAATTACCTATAGTGACGTTGTTAGACGTTATCAGTGTTTGAAATTATTGCTGATTTTGTTTTTTTTTTTTTATTTTCGCTTTTATATTTTGCTATTTTGTATTCTGTTTTTTCTATCAACAAATTTGTACGTATGAAGTATTCTGATTATAAACAAGAATATCACTCGCAATAATCGAATGAGCCTGCGCCGATAACTCGCATTCGGTACTTCACGACCCCTAACTCTCTCCCTCTCTGTTGGCTTATGTTAAGCGCATTCGAAGCACACACACACACACACACCACATATGTCACAGTTAGTTAAAAATTGAGTTTGTGAAATTATTTTTATTTATTTATTTTATTTTCTATATTACGGCGTAATTTAGCCCATTTGATTTGTTAATTTTCATAATAATTTTATTTCTTTCCTCCAGAAAACTGTCACAAGTGGATACAGACAAACCTTATCAGATGCTGAAATTGAACATTTTTTGGAGACTTGTGATGACTCTGAGAAGGAGTCTCATTTGTCTCCTTTAGACAATACCAGAGAATTGGAGAAACCTACCGATGGTGGAGAGGAGTGCGCCTTGATCGTGAGTAGCAGCGAGGAGAGTATCGTAAGTGACTCTGATAATTCATCTAAATTGATTAGCATGAGCGCAAAGACATCTCTCAAAAAACACTTCCGAGAAAAAAATCGTCATAAATGGTCTGCGATCAAACCAAAATGCTACCACACTGAATGCAGTAATCTTTATTTGGCTTGTGGATCAATTTTATTTAAAGATCACCGTCATTGTTCACAAGAGATGAAATAACAACGAAATCGTCAAATGTACTAATGCTGAAATTAATTTGCGTCATAATGTCTCTGCATCAGCAACGGTAACAAATAAAAAAGTGACCGTAAAGAAAAGAAAGGGTTTGATCGGTTTACTTGTTCTCTTAGATGTTTTAAAAAGCCAACCAAGGAACTCCTTGACTGCTCTTATTCTGGATCTCGGTACGTTGCTGCTGTTGTAGAACATTGGATGCCCCAACGATATGGAAAGTACAACATTGATGTCTCATGCGCAAAAGAAATTTACATATATAAGCTTTGTTGTTTTTTATATCGGTAAGAATATAATTTAAGACTTTTGATTTATATTCATCTGGTTTGTAAAGTCCAAGAGAAATTTGGTTCCTTGCTTATTGTTGCTATTGTTGCTTATGTTGAGTACATAAAGTAGTAACGTACATATACATGGTGGCGCAAAATACATCACCCTATCGGGAGATTCAATGGCGTTGAGCAATTTATAAAAAAACATAAAACAAATGGGCCTGTGACAATAGGTTACTTTTAAATCCGAGCAAATCTTAATGTGTCGTTTTTCAAGAACACTTGCAAGCTCGAAGCCTGCAATGAAGAGAAATTGAACAACACTGTTATAAAATTGGTTAACACTGAGTCTAGAAAAAATCTAGGAAAAATGTTCAATAGAACTATACCGTAGAATAGCCACCTTACAGTGGAATGGGCAAGAGCTATGGTATAATCAGTTGATTATGGGCTATTCAGCATTTTACCCTAATGCAAATTCGATCTCAATTTTACCCTAAAAAATTTCTGTTAGCAACCTAATCGTATGGATGTGACTGTATGCCAATTGTGTTAGTCTGTGTTGTAGTCCACGTAATTTCCTCCACAACAACATCGTCAGATACGTGCATTGTGTAAAACGTCGTGAATTTAAGTTTTACCTTAAAAACATTTTCCGTAAAATTTGATGATTTACTAAAAGTAAAACACCTAATGCTGCTTCTCAAGGTCATTAACTTTATTGAGCCCAAATCCAATCACTAGATCATCCCGATCACTTCACCTGTATAGTATGACATACAGTTGACTTGTATTGGAACGCTCTGCCACAAAAGATCAAAATCATCCGAAGTACATTGCACTTTAAAAAATAGCTCTACATTATTTTGCCCACTGAATTGTTAATTAAGTATGCACGTACACATGCATGTATGTTCTTCTAATGCTTACTTGTTCTTCTCCTCCTACTTCTACTTTTTACAACCAACTATTGCCCCTTGTCCGCCGAATGAGTTGTTGCGTGATTACTATTCGGAATTCGGAGAGAACGTAGGTTCGAATCTCCGTCAAACACCAAAATAAAGAAAACGTTTTTTCTAATAGCGATCGCTCCTCGGCAGGCAATAGCAAACCTCCGAGTGTATTTCTGCCGTTGGGAGTCGGCCTGAAACTGTAGGCCCCCCCACAAATAGGAGGAGAAGCTCGGCCAAACATCCAAAAAGGGTGTAAGTGCCAATTTTATATATATATACTTCTAAATATATATGATATTTCCCCTTTTGAAATCTTTTCCCCTTAAGCATCTCTAACTTATTGTGTGTTTGATTAATAAATAAATAAATAGCATTTTAACGGCCAAAGAGGAGTTCTAATCATCCCATAAATATTTTAGAAGTATGGAAAAATACTATGAGCTCCACTCTGAGAGTTTGAGCCATACCTATTGAAGTTTAATATAACAATGTTTCTTATTCTAGTCTTTAAAGTTACCTCCTTCACAGGCTGGCAGATTTCTCTAACATGTAGGTGCTGAAGCAGTCAACAAATATTTTTGTAATCCTATGTAGTATTATTACTTTTATATTTGCTTTATTTAAGGGGTCCCGGTGGTCTATAGCTCGAAAATTTAGGGTGTTTTCAGGAATTTTTTTACAATAAAATGAAAAACGATATTTAAATTATTTAGGCTTTTTATTTAACTTCTTCTACATACAAAAATGAAAAAAAATGTTTTCTTTAATTTTATTAATTTGAAAACTGGGGCTGAAGTTGACCCTCCCGAAAATTTCGACCTGGACGGTGTTGTCCATTTTGGCTCTTTTATCTGAAACACAAAAACCCAAACAAATATTAATCAATATGACTGTAGCTGTGTATGTCTCGTACTAATAAAAAAACAAGCAATTTTGACAAAATGGCGCGGTTTTGAATTTGGCACTCTGAAAATCGAATTTTTTCTGTTTTTTAATAAAAAAAATACGAAGTAATTGACGGCTTAAAACTGTAGGTCACGCCATTTGTGGAATAACATCAAAGAGCACACCACAAATAAGAGGAGGAGCTCGGCCAAACACCCAAAACGGGTGTACACGCCAATTACACTGTGGAACAAATTCAGGTGAGCAAAAATTAGGTCCATTCTGAGAGTGGCGGGTGAAAATAGAGGCTAAATTAGAAGACCCGTATCGCGCCGTTTTTTTATGTTAGTTCGAATTTTTTTTTAATCGGCCTTCGAAGTTCGAAATCGGAGCAAAATTGTTTATATGGTTTTTTGGCTATAACTCGTCGACTAATTGATATTTTTTCAATCTGTAAAAGCCAAATTATTCCTAGAGACCTGTGCAAAAATTACAATTTTTGAAAAAATTGATTTCGAAAATTTTTGTGGTACTTATGAAACAATATACCGAAAATCGGCTCCGAATTCGAACTTCGAAAGCCGATTAGAAAAAAATTCGAACTAACATAAAAAAACGGCGCGATACGGGCCTTCTAATTTCGCCTCTATTTTCACCCGCCACTCTCAGAATGGACCTAATTTTTGCTCACCTGAATTTGTTCCACAGTGTTATATATCCATGAGAAAGACACGTTTCAAATTTGATAACTGCCTCCGAGGAAAAATTGGGAATTGAACTTTTTAAACATTTAAAATACCTATAAAACCAACTGGGTATTGTTTTTAAGACCTAAGACAAACCCAAAAATTTAATTTATCCCTTAAGCTTAGAAGTCTAAGAAAAATTGCTCCTAGAAAAAGCTAGTTAATTTGTGATGCATATCATTGATTTTTTCATAAGAAATCTGAAAGCGTATAATACATATTAGGAGTATTTTTTTAATGAAAACAAAAAGTTACAGAACGATTTCCTTCCATTGTCCGAATGAGACTATCCCAATTGATTAGTAACATTTAGTCTCAACAAATAAAAGTAGTTTCGGCATAATAACAGGAAATTTTTGTGAAAATTCTAATTTTTTTAGAAATGGAAGGTAATCTCATTAAAATTATCTGCATCACAAATTTGTACAATTCTTCTTAAGAAGCAAAAAATGCTAAGAGAACCAAGGCAATATTCTTGTTTTCCCTCTTTTCTCTTTCTAGCATATCGCCCACCATAGTGGGAAAATATCAGCCCGTTAGCCGGCTCTCAGCGAATTTGACTGAATCAGTTGATGGTCAGCCTTGAAATCCAATGTAGAATCTCTCTTGCCAACAAGTGCTACTTTGGACTAAGTAGGCAACTGAGCAGTAAAGTCCTCTCTCGACGAACAAAACTAACACTCTACAAGACCCGTCCTAACGTATGGCGCAGAAGCTTGGACGATGACAACATCCGATGAAGCGACGCTTGGAGCGTTCGAGAGAAAGATTCTGCGTAAGATTTTTGGACCTTTGCACGTTGGCAACGGCGAATATCGCAGGCGATGGAACGATGAGCTGTATGAGCTTTACGACGACATAGACATAGCGCAGCGAATAAAGATCCAGCGGCTTCGTTGACTGGGTCATGTCGTCCGAATGGATACAAACGCTCTGGCTTTGAAAGTATTCGATGCGAAGCTGGTGGTAGCAGAGGAAGGCCTCCTCTGCGTTGGAAAGATCAGGTGGAGAAGGACTTGGCTTCACTTGGTGTCCAATTGGCGCCGGTTAGCACGAGAAAGAAACGACTGGCGCGCTTTGTTAAGCTCGGCCAAAATCGTGTAAGCGGTTATCGCACCAATTAAGTAGAAGAAGAAGTTGATGGGCTGACGACATACGAAAAAAATTAACACAATGTTACTTCCTTCCCGTCGAAACAGCGACTCTTTGAACGAGTGTGTGAATATGTGTGAAATTATCGTGAAGATTTCGGCTGGCGATAAGATTGTGTTAGTGATATATGACAAAATATGAAGAGAGTCTTCGCTCACGTTGATTCGTTGCTATTGAACAACGACTGATTTAGACGAGTGAGGGAATACATGTGAAATGATCGTGCAGTTAGTTATAGTTATACAATTCAGTCATATTTAGTGCGTAAACAAAAATTCCTTTGAAATTTATCGTAACTGGAAAGGGATCGGATGAAGACTTGACTGTCACGGATAGTGTGAATCATGGCGCATCTATTATATTTGATATCAGTAGCTGATTGGTTTTTATTTTGTTTTGGTTCGCCTTGTCTATTAGGACGTCAGCACAAAATAAAATTACGAATAGCCGTTCTATTTTACATCACTCTATTTCCTTTTGTTGTGGCAGTCTATTGGACAAAAAGTTATTATTGGTTGAGAGCCACCATCTTTAATAGATTCCCCTTGATATAAATGGACACATTACTTTTTAATTGCTAATTTTACCTGAGAGGATCGAATTGAGAGCGAACCGAGATCTTGTCGTGTTTTTTACGATAATGTAAGAAGGCATTAACCAGTTGAACAGATCATACTGCGAATGATTAAATAAACAATTGTGCATGATTTTTTCTAGCGGTGAGTCTATTCGATGGATAGAACAAATTGGTAATTTTCGAACTTTGCGGCAGTCAATAACTTACACTCAATAGATCTGGAGCAACTAATTCATCTTGCTGATGTTCACGCCGCAGTTTTTGTTATGTATTGTATACAAGGTGGCGCAAAATTAATCATCCAATATTGTTTTTGAATAAATAAACTTGTTGATCTGTCAAAAAAAATCCTATTGGAAAAAGTACCTCCAATCTGATCACCCTTTAGTTACATCATAAATTAGTCATATCATGTCTGTCATCCTTTTTTGATTTAGACCTTTTTCATAGAGCCTTACTATAATCCGCAAATATATGAAAATGAAATACGTCTTTAATATCACGGCATGCATATGTATGAATTTGTATGATAACATATGAGCATATACCATCCCATACATATGTAAATACTTACAAGTACACACCGCCTACTCGTTGACGCGAGCCTGGCAGACAGTGCCCGCTCATCGCTACTTTGTTTTACATTTTTTTCTTTTTTTTTTTTGTGTTTTTTCTCTGTGTTTTTATTTTTTTTTAATGTGTGGCAATGGAAACTCAAACATTCTGAATTTTCAGATTTAGTTCAAATTTGTCGCATACGATTGATAGGTGTTTCGTGGAGGAGCAGTGACAATTCGCATATTTTGTGTTGAAAAGTTGCAAAATGTTTTTTTGTTCATTGCAAATTATGGCAAATGTAAATGCATACGCGCAACTTTTCTATGTGTAATTGTGCATATGTACGTATGTATGAAGGTATATATACATATATAAAGTCTGGCCTTCACTCAAACAGTACCACGAGAATTTTACTGATAATATTTCGAAGTTCACGAAAATTAATCGCGTTTCGGAAATTGCATTCGTTCAAACGCTATCGTCTGACCGTTTGTTCAAAACAAAAGCCAAAAACAACAAACCCAGTGTTACATATGAAGGTACATACAATTCTACAGAGCCAATATGCAATGTGACGATCTGAATGATCAACGATGATCAGTAACGCGCCAGAGCTGCTGCAACTAATTACAATGTACGGATATTTACGGGATAGAAATTGATAACTGCGATCTAAGCGAGTTAAAAAAAAGAAAAACAAAAAATAATAACAACAGTGCAAAAGCCCAACATCGAAGTATAACTGTAATCAACGAACACAAAAAAATAACAATAACAACAGCAAAAGCTCAGCAGGAGCAAATATTTTTGCAAAGCTAAATATTACAAGTGTTTTTACATACATACATACACACATATGCACATAAGTACAAGTACATAAACGTACATTTGTAAATGAAAACGAACATCCGAGTATTAATTCAGTGTGTGGCTTTTCTATTCATTTAACCGGCAATGTTGCTCACGTTTTAATTAAAATATCGCTCATACTCTCGTATCTTTTACACATTTACTATATATATGAAGAATTAATAGAATAAATTTTGTGGTTTTTATTTGCAATTAGTGCACAGCCAAGCAAAAGTTTAGTGTGGCATAAACTTGACATTCATTTCAGTGTTGGTACGCTTTTCGTCGACGCATTTGCATATGAATATTTTTTAGCGCCCGTCTTGCAACAACACAGAACAAATAAATTGTTGTGTTTGACATCATTAAATTCGTTACTTTTATTATTAAATAAATTTTTTATGAAAAGTTAACTAAATAGTGAAAGTGAAGAGTAAAATTAGTGGTGAAAATGGTGTACGAGTCATCGTACGACAGTGGCCGCAGGCCTTTCAAGCCCGACCTGACACGCGGCTATTGGGCGGCACCGAGTGATTTCATCTACACTTGCATCAGTTTGGGCTTTCGCATGGATGTGGTGTCGATGGGCTGGTTTCTTTACCAGCACATGGGAGGTGAGATAAATTGAAATAATTTTTTTTAACAATTTTAGATAATTATTATATTAAACTTTATTTAGTCCAAAAATGAATTTTTATGGGCCAATATCCCACCTGCTAGTTGCCTTTATTCATGTAATGTAATAATTTATAATAATATTTCGTATAAATAATATAAAATTAAGGATAAAAATATTACGTGAATGAAAAATTACAAACTCTACAAAAATTGCACACAGTAATAACACGTCGCAACAAAGGAAACTAACTTAGAATTTAACTGGGAATTTGGTCGATTATTAAATGGTCGCTGACACAGAAACGTTCGAAGTCTATACAGAAATATTTAAATTATAAGCAAAAGTATTATGAGGACACAATAAGATGCATTTTTCCTCCCAAGTCCAGATATTGAGGGTGTTTTTGCACTTTCGAGAATGTATCGCATCTTAATAAAAAAACCAATCAAAAATTCTTTTTTATAAGTTTTCTGAAATGCAATGCGATGAAAATTTGTCCTTACTTTCACTCTTTGCTCCGTGTAAAAGACGTTTGAGATTGCTCGGTCTCGCTTTTCTGGACAACATTGTGGCTGTTACCAATCTCAACCTAGCTGGTACAGTCAGCTTTTTGATTTCACCTATTCACAATTTCACCTATCCTAACCAAACCTTCAATTATTGCTTAGGGAAGCAAAGTAAATTGAAAACTTTGAAGCCATTTTGCTAGAATTTTTGATCTTTTGAGTTACAGTACTTTACTAAGAAGCGAACGCTATACAGTTTTTAGTGCTCGAATACAAGGTGGCGCAAAATTAATCACTCTATTTGGAAGGATTATTGTATAATTTTTGCAAATGGCGTCGGACGTCAATCACATTTGACACTTGCGAACTAGAACTTGCGAACAGAAACTGAAAAGGTCAAAATAAAGACTTCCATCATTCAAAAAGTTTGTTTTTTTGGATGATTAATTCTGCGCCACTTTGAACATTGAGAATCTGGTTTCGTTTGAAATATTTCTTTGTAACCCGTCTTTTCAGTTCTCCCTATATATAATTTTTAAGTTAAAAAATATGCTGAAAACTTTTAGCAATCTAATGACTGTATAAACAGTCCTTATCACAATTTTTTTCCCATAAATTTCACGAAAATCTTCATCTATCATCATCAATCTAAAAACATTTTTCTCATTTTATGTCAAGAAGTTTTATAAAAGAAAAGAGTTTTCCAATTTTCTCAGTATATTTGTTTCATTTGATAACCACATCATCCCCCCTAGGCCGGAAATATGATTGTGATATCTTGCGGAAATAAAGTTGGAAAATTTATTTCAGAAAATAACTTTCACATTTTTGGGCAAGGAAAACTTAAACCCCGAATTTAATAGGATTGAGTTATGGCATCGCATAACACTCGATTTTCTCATGGGTCAGAAAAAAAGCTACAATTTGCCGCTCTGTGAACTCTTTGCGCTGCTAAAACTTGATAATTTTGAAATCAAGCTTTGTAAGTTACAAAATATTTCAACGCAGAGTGCGATATGCAGAATTTTTATGCCAAAAGTGAATTTAGACAAAACTTTAATTTTTTTAATAATTATTATTTTTTTAGTAAAAATTAAATTATGTACCTTAAAAGTTATAAAGCAACTCTTCAGCACACCATCAAAAACGATTTATGCTAATGTTGGTGTTCTCTTCTTGTTAATTGGCGCGATAACCGCTTACGCGATTTTGGCTGAGTTCTCATCCGATGCTTCGCAGTTATTTTCATTGCGGGGCATTTTTAAGTGGCGGGTCCCAAACCCAGCGCACAACCAGCTATTCTGGAATGTTTCGCCTTCTCACGTTAGCTCACTCCCGAACGGGTGTTCGGAAGCTACCCAGAGGATACGCGGGCTAATCCCGGACGTTGTGATCTGCTTGAACCATATGTAGAAGAATCGTCCTGGCCACTCCCAAGTGCATGGCGATCAGTAACTTTCCCCACTTGCGTGGACTTCTACACATGGAACCATCCTCCATGGTTGGTGTTAGAAAGCTTAGTAATTCTAAAAACTCAATGGAATGCTTACCACATCAAAATGTTTAGAAAGAAAGTAAAGCAAAAACAATGCAATATGAAGAATGTAGATTAATAGTTTTTACATTTTAAAAACTTATGGAGGTGGATAAATTATATAATTCCTATTTTATAATATATTATTTTATATTATTTCAATTTTTTTTTGTTTTTTTTATAAATTACTTTTTCAAACACAATTATAAATGCATATTTGTAAACAAGAATGGATAATGGGCGCATGGACATGGTGTTGCATAGGTTTTATTTTTAATTATAATTAAAAAGGAAATTAGGTACGCAGTCTTATAACCCATTAAATTTTAGAACAACAAAGTGTAAGTTTTAAGTTACTCATATTTCTCGTTGATTTTTGATAATTTTTTCCCTTGAAGGTGTTTCGCATTTTCGCCATAATTTTCTTTTTTTTTGAAATTTTGATAAAAATTGATCGAAATATCACGAATTTTGTACAACGTTTGAAATTTGGATTGTTAGGCGATTTTGTTATAGAATGGACTATGTTTTTTCTAAAACATGTTAGAAATTAAAACTAAATATTAATAATAATTTCGGAGGGGTTTTAGAAACTTTTCCAAAATCTGATATTCTTTCATTATCCTTTCCTTGCATTGCGCTACTCCGCGAAATTGTTGGTCAAGATGAGTTTTCCTGGTTTTCAGTCAAAAGTTATGAGATATTTAATGATCGTAAATGAAGTCTTTCATAAGCGCGTCATAACCACACTTCAAACAGTGCAACAAATGGTCTTAATTTCGTTCAATTTTTCCTACCTCTGAGTGCTTTATGATTTATGGTTGCCTTGTGAGTTGAAACATCCCGAGAGTGATGTCACTTCTCATGATCCTACACTATTTCGAGCAATGATTGAATCGAATATTGGTATCGAAATTTGAATCACTAGACATTTTTGAATGCATGAAACGGAATCAACAACATAAATAAATGGCACGCATATTTAGCAACAAATATTTGTTGACTGTCGCTCTGTAGCATTACCTACTTATTTATTTACTTTGTTAACGAGTTCAGTTAAGTGCACAATAGATTTTTATCATTATACATTAATGCTCGCGTGCTCTCTTTTCATTTTGGAGGAAATATGACTCAATCTCTCTGCATTTAGTCCATATTGAGTAATCGCATTCACGTGGGTGTGGCGAAATTCCACAGTTTTATTTATTTACATATTATTTTAGGCAAAAAAAACTTTACGAAGGAGCTCTATGAGTTTCATATGGAAATTACCAAATTTTGTTGGCCTATGAAATCCATTTCTTGAAAAGGTTTATCAAACACTATTTTCAAATTAAATAAGGAATAAAATGGTGTACCACCTTGTTCAAAAAGTTTCCGAAATATATTCAGAAAATCCAAATACAAATTTATTACTCAAAAGTGATATTATCGCCTTTGAAGTACTCCCCCCACCAATCGCAACGCACTTATACTAGCCTTTGATCCAGCTCTCGAAATATTTGTGAACTCTAATAGTTTTTTGGCTCGATCAAACGGAAAAAACTTGTAGGGAGCCATAACAGATGAATCCGATGACTGTTGGATGATAGTCGTTTCGTTCTTGGTCGAAAATTCACGTATAACGACGATACTGTGCGATGTTGCAAAATTCAATTTTTTGACTAATTCCTCGCAAGCGTTTCATAACCCCCAAATAATAGTCCTCACCAACTTTCTGACCTTCTGGTAAAAATTCGTGGTACAGGACGGTTATCATGTTTTTGTTTAAGATGGGTTTGTTTTTGCATGTATAGGGTGGGCGGGTGTTAAAATTTGCTTTTTGAATCGGCTATAAAAAAAAAAACTAATCAATACTTTTTCTAACTTTTTTTTATTTTGAAGATTGAACATTGTCATTTATGAATAAAAAATAATATCGTTCAAATGACTGCCACGACTGGCTTTATAGTAATTCGATCAATCCAATTTTTAAGCACATTTTCGATTGTTTGGGCTCCAATTTCATGAATGGCAACTTCGATTTCGTCTTTTAAGGGGTTAGGTGGGTTTGAAAATTTCAAAAAATCGATTTTTTTTTTGTCTTATTAAATAGTATAATATGTTTAAAATATTCTCCTAAAATTTCAAATTGATCCGAGTAAAATTCTACGAGATAGACTCTTCAGAAGTTCCGCCCATCAGGCCATGTCAGTGCAGCGTTTCGCAGGTATACGCGTTTATCTCAAAACTCGATTTTTTAAGTCGGTGGACACGATTTCTCGAAAAGTTATGAAGCGATTTTGTTCAAATTTTGCACACATCTTTGGAATAACATTATCAAGTTATTGAATGAAGGATTTTTTTTTATTTTTATTACAACTAATTTTTTTGAGCCAACATATGACGAAAATTTGACCAAAAAATGAGTTTTTTTGTTCAAAGTCTGTCAAAAATTCAAATTAAATTTTTTTTTTCCTTCGTCCAGTAACGAGATTTATCCATGTACTAACGAAATATTTTCGGTTTTTTGATTTTAAGTGAACCAATAAAGAGTTATGCTGTCCACGGCAAGAGCATTTTTTTGTGAGACGTTAAGGGAGATGAGGTACCAACGGCTGAGTTTTCGGAATTTTTAAATAAAAATTTCACAAAATACTGTTTAAATATGTATCTTTGATATGCTGAATTGTTTAAATAAAATATATGATTGTATATATTAAAAAAAAAAATAGTAAAAATACCCTTTTTTTGAACCTCTGTAACCCACCTAACCCCTTAAAGCATCAATCGTCTCTGGATGGTTCGCATAGCATTTGTCCTTAACGGCTCCCCTCAAAAAATAGTCCAACGGGCTTAAATCACAGCTCCGAGGCGGCCAATTGATATCGGAATTCAAAAACGGTAGCCAAAAGTTCGAGTGTAACTTTGGCAGTGTGACAAGTCCTGTTGAAACCAAATGTCGTCCATGTCATCCTCTTCAATTTTTGGGAAAAACTCGTTGAGCATGTCACGGAAATAGGTTTTCAATATTTCCTAATTTTGTTCAAGCGTATAGTGTCCCATTTCGTAAATGTCAAACCTCTAAGTAAATTATGAACACATTTGACATGTCATTTGTGTTACCATTCTCAAAAAAATAGGTGGTTCAAAAAGCTAAAGCTATATGGCCCACCCTGTATTTACAGTTTGAGGATAGAGCACCACTTTTGAAAATCAATTACATTTTATAGATACAAAAATATAGTGTATGTTCATTTTAACCTCTGAAGGTTATTTGATGGATTTATCTGTAGCATAACGTCTCAATATCAGAGGAGGTATTCTATTCATAAAAAAAGTTTATGCTTCATTTTTAGTATTGCAATTAAAATAATAATATACTGCAGTTTATTCATTTCCAATACCTTTGATTATTGCTTTCCTTTTAATTCGTTTTTTTATTTTTATCATTCATCAAACACGTAGTTGAGGGCCACAACCTTACATTAGTATGCAGCACTAGTATCACAGCCTTTTTTTAATTCGTTTGTCTTATTTTTTATTGCATTTTTCTCCTGATGAACAAAATAATTCAATGTACTATCAGAATTTATTGCACTTAATTTTATTGTACGAAATTTTGCCTCATATTTTCACGTCATGATTTCATAGTTCAATGCTAGAAATTTTAATTTATTAAATATCTATTTTATAATTATTTCAAATAACTTATTTTTACAAATTCAGTAAATTTATTATAGCTTAATATATTCGAGATAGATAAGAACTCTATGCAATGAAATGAATACGCCTCTAAATTATACAAATTTTGCAATATCAGTTGTATGTACATATGTCAATCATCAACAACCTTTGGCTAAGCGATAAGCCAACTTATTTTTATTTTCAATACAAATCTGATAGGTGTTGAAAAGTTGAAAAAATTACATTCAAAACAAAAAAACTCAACCCTTTGTATTTACCTATTTTCATTAATGCTACGACAAAAATTTATTATTATTCAAATTTATTTATTTATTTATTCATTATTTATATAAATACTAATAAATTTTTAAGGACTTAAAAGCCGTTCCAGTATTTGTTTTAATTTAAAAGTGTTTTAAAATATATATAAATACATGCCTAGTGTGCTAAGTAAGTATCAAATTTGTTTCAAATGATTTTTTGCTCTTATCACAAAAATGTTTAAAGGAAAATCATGTTGCCACTATGACTTTTCATAACCCTCTGCAGAGCAGGCTTACTTTCAACAATGATTATACGCCCATGTTCTTATACATAGTAACATAGTTCATCAATATGCAATCAAATCGGTGGAGCGATTATTTAGAAATTGTGAAAAAATGTCGTGCATCCCCGCTGATTTTCTTATTAGCGAAATTGACCAGCCATTAGGATCATTATCATTATACCGAGCAAAAGTAGTGATCTGTCTAATGCTTATACCTAGAACCGTAGTATGGGACACCGGTGTACCTTCGTCACTCTTTTGAAGCCTTATTTCATACTTCCCTAGTCCAAAAATGTATTAGCTCATTAAATCCTTAAATTTATGAATGAACATTTCGGTAAATCTATTGCTCTCAATATTAAGTATAAGCAATCGTTATACGAATAGATTTATAAAACCTCAGAGTGTACTAGTGAATACAAAGTACACACAAAATCAATCGCTCTATTGAACCCCATGAAAAGACTTCTCATAAAAAGTATATCTGCCGTTCGGAGTCGGCTTAAAACTTTAGGTCCATCCATTTGTGTAACAACATCAAGACGCACGCCACAAATAAAAAGGAGAGATTGGCCAAACACATAACAGAAGTTTAAGCTCCAATTAGTTATTCAATTTTTTTATTGAAAGATTTATAAATGACGTCATACCTCACTCATATTTCACACTTCTGAACTAGACAGTTGCAGAAAAGTAATGGAGCTCGTAATTTAAAGTATCGGCACTAAATTTTTGATTACTCTCAAAGGTCAATTTCAATGAATTGCAAATTGAATGAAGTTGGCAATTCGCCTTTTGAAATATTTTAAGTCATATATTGCCTACATCTGTGAAACAATGAGCACCATTTTGCACATTTTAAGCTATTTGGTATTTGCTTGTGACGCTCACATTGACAAAATCTTTCATAATTTCATAATTTTTCCAGACTGTGCATTTCTCCTCTTATTTCCTCTTCATCGTATAAATCAAATTATGCTTTCAAGCAATCAGCTCAAACACAACGTATAGTCCACACTATAGTAGGCCGTAGTAAGCTATGCACAAAAATTGCGCTAAAACTAAAATATTTCCATCGATATTACAATAACAAAAAACTAATCAAATCTTTCCAACATTTTTCTTGCTTTCTTTAACAGGCGCCATTATTCCCTACATCCTTTGTATGTTTCTCTTTGTCGTACCAATTATTGTGATACAGTCATTTATGGGTCAATTCTCCAGCACCGGTTTCATATCGACTTTTCGCATATCGCCAATTTTTAAAGGTAAAAAAAAAAATGTATTTGTTTGTATATTCATAAATAAAATAATTACAACTTAGAGCAGAAAAGCATAAATTCTTATTTCTATGAATAAAATCTACAGGTCTGGGTTATATAAGCTTATTCGTCAATTTGGCTGTACTATCCTACTACAGCTTGTTTGCAGCTGTGCCGTTACTTTATTTATTTCACTCGTTACGCCCCACTTTACCCTGGAGCTGTGAGGGTATAGAAAAGTGGTTTCCAAATAGCACTGAAGCAGAAGTTAAGCATGTAAGTACATAGGAAAATAAAAATATTAATACATGTAAATAAATTTTTGTAATTTTTTTATTCATTTTATAACTCTGCAACAACCTGTTAATAGTCCTGTAAAATGCTAGATGTAGTGGAGATAAATGCTAGCATGATCGCTAGCAATGAGTCAAATAGATATATTGGCTATGAAGTGCCCTCTGTGTTGTTCTTCAAGTAAGTTCAAGTACAGGCTTAAGGGGTTATACGCAGTTATGAAGCAAATAAAAGACGGGTAGTCAAGGATTTATCCTGAAGAAACTTCAGAATATTTTAATTTGAAAATTGCTGGCGGTTATAAAAGCATCCTTCAAGAACGTAACAAAATTTTTTATTTATGAAAATGTTGATTATAGAGCGCGCTGCAGGCGATTTCTGGAACCTCCTTTAAAAAAAGACGATTTACGGTGTACATCGTAACTCAGGATTGGATTATCTGAAATCAAAAAACCAAACAAATTTTGTTAATATATTAGATTATCTAGTAATTAATCGTTCGGCTAATCAAAATAGTGAATTTTCACAAAATGGCAGCTTTTAAAACAAATGATTTTGATTTTTACGTTAAAATTTGGCCGAAAGGAACGATTAATTACTAGAAAATGTATCTTTAAAGATTGAGTTAAAACGGTTGACCGATCAAACAAGCCGTTTTCGAGATATCGTGTACACCGACTTGAAAAATGCCGTTTTGAAAAAAACACGTTTAAAGTTTCAATACCTACCTTAAAACGTGCCGAGGCATATTTTTTATTTTCTACATATTTAGGTATAACTCCGAAAGTATTCCTTAGATCTACTTCAAATTTCGTGCGTATACTTTTGAATATATGTACATTACAAAAATGCAATAAAAAAAATCGATTTTTTTGAAAGTCATAACTGCGTATAACCCCTTAATATTTCTCCGAGAAATCTCTCATCATTAAATACTTTCAGCTCGATTTTTGGTGGTGATGATGTGATGGAGAGTTATGAGTATGAGAGTCCTTTTCTGTTCTCATGGGAGTTGCTTGTTTGCACGCTGCTTAGTTGGGCTATCGTAGCAGGTGTCTTTTATCGTTTCTACAATACCGAGCTGGTTTGTATATTTGAAATGTTGTGAATTGTTTTTATGCTTGACATAAACATGAAGTTTGACCATTTAAAGTTCTGAAAAATAGTTAGTAAAATAAAGATATACAAATATTTTATCAAATAGTCTAATAAACCTATAAATATCATGATATATAAATAATAATAAAATTCAGATGCATATGTGAATGATCTGGCACCAAGGCAGTTGCAAGTTATAATAACTAACCATACTGGGTGGTCCATACAGTAGTTTTTTAATCAATGTTAATATTCCAGTGGCAGCTGCTTCCCGCTGGTTTGATTTTCGATTATTTTTTTTAATTTTTAAAAAGAAACCACGCATCGACCACCCTGTACATTAGGTTGTTGTGTCGTGAAGGTTATTTGCAAAGACCCTGATGCCAAGGTATTTCCATGTGGTTGTGAACCAAAGTGAAATGACTCTTAGAGGTGTGCTCTTTAGCATAATTTCACAGAATTAGTTAGTAGACTGTTATTAGGCTTTGAGCGAATTTGACAAAATCAGTTGATAGGCTGACGTCATTTGGGATGTGTTTACAAAAGACTGAGGTTGTGTTAGTGATATTCGAAAAAAATCAACACAGTTTTCACTCATGCTACTTCGTTGCCATCTGAACAACGAATGATTGGACGAGTGTGTGAATATGTGAGAAACTGATCGTGCAGGATTCGGCTGACTCTCCCAAGTGACGTGACAGCCGAAGTTCGCCTTACAATTTTGTTTTCACCATACTTAAGAAGCAAACTTGGTAAATCTATAATTTTTGGTTGTGAACTGCTTTCTAACTGCTTATTTACTAAAATGAATATTATTATTCTATTCTGCTTTGTGTCTGTCTCTCTTTCTCTCTCTCCCTCCCTCTCTTCCATAGATGAGCAAATTTTTACGCTATACCATTTGGACTTCCCTGATTTTACTGTTGATATGCGTCGGACGTTTCATGTTGTTATCTAATGATTGGAGTTATATCTTCAGTTATTTTATGGCAAAACCTGTTGATATTGTTGAAGGCATACCCAACACTGTACTCTTTATAGTATCGGCATTCGGTCCTGGCTGGGGTTCTATTATTGCCCTAGCCAGCTTTAATCGCTTCCGGGCAAATATCATGAATTATAGTTGGATTATTTGTCTGGGACAAATGGGCATATTTATGGCTTATGGCATTATAACACATATAATTCAGGGTTACTTTAAATGTAAGTATGAAAAAGGAGCCTATCAGTCCTATTCTGCAAGCCGTACGATTTGAAATCAATGAGATTTGCAAACACTATTTCAGATATTTTTTGACGAAAATTCAAAAATTTGGCACTGAAACATTGGATATAACGTAAATAATGTGTTTCTAGCAGTTTTCATTTGAAAAATGTTTTACTTTCAATACAAATATTCAAAAATATTTTGCGAACTGCTACGATTTGCAGAACATTCCTGTGTGAAAAACTTTGTAAAATACGAACATAGTTTACTTTCTTTTTCAATTTGTTTCCAGCTCTTACCATTCACTACGATGATGTAGACAATTTGTATGTGTATGTGAATCATCATTGGGCACTATATTTGTCCAGCGGCAGCGTAATGGCAGAGATGAGTTGGTCAAACCTATGGTCAATAATCTTCTATGCAATGCTGACGTTGACGGCGTTGATAACAATGGTATGAACTTATATAATGTGGCGCAGAATTAATCACCATATCTTCGTCGTTGTACGTCAATCATATTTGACACTTGTGAACTAGACAGCTGCAGTGTGCGTATACAAACAGACAAGCAGTGGAGCGCGCAAAGATCTAAAAAACGATTTCCATTATTCGAAATCGTTTTTTGTTTCATCTAAAAAAGGAAATTCAAAAACCAAATTGAATGATTAATTTTGTGCCACTTTATATGTGCTATGTCATATTTCCATTGATCTCAAGAAATATTTATTAAAATAATTTCAATTTATTGTGTTTGTTTTTTCTTCCTTTCAAACAGATAACCTGCTTATTTTCTATATATCAAAGCATTTTCGATGAGTTCGAAATACTTCGTTCACGAAGAACCGAAGTTACACTTGGGCTCATTGGCGTACTAGCATTTTTATCCTTATATACCTGTTCGAATGTAAGTACCCGTAGTTACAAACGTAATTTCCAGCGATATTCGGAGTCATAATAGAGTCACATTTCGGAGCTTGTATGCTCATAAAGACCGCAAGAGTCCGAAATGAAGATGTTTCACTTCCTGCAAAGACCGACCTTCATATGTGAGCTTAAGTTCATACATCAAAGAAGCCTCAGTATGAGTCATATGTGACTCTTATTGTCAATATATATGACTCCTATAGTCTCTTATGTTTCTTACTAGTCACATAAACGACTCTTTTTGAATTATTTCCCAGACTCACTTAATACTGTTCTCTGCAAATGTTTTGCAAAATGCATAAAAAATCACCAATATACCTACAGTGGCTCTTAGCTTATTGCGTGAGATTCTTTAGTCATAAGAATACGTGTGATATTTTTAAATTTGTATTTAAATTACAATAACAAAAAGATTAAATGTCCATTCAAATATTTAATTAATTTACAAAAAAATATTATACAGCGTAAAAAGACCTAACGGAATGTTACATGTGTCCAGGTAAACTTAAAAATTTATTTAAATTTTATGAAGATTTTTACTAACCAATATTTTGTAGGGTAACCTTTTGTAGGGTAACCTTAAAATTGATTTTAACCTAAATTGCATAGAGCCTTCAAGTTTTTTGGTAAATTCGGGTGCTACTTTCATCCACATCTGTTGTAACGACATTTGTAAATCCTGTCGGTTACTTGTATTTTATTCTTGATTTTCCTCAATATTCGTCTCTCGTGAGCCTTTCAAGAAAATTTATTAGGGGCATCGTGACCTTTGACAACCAATCTATAATAAAGATGATATTAATCAATGTTTCGAATTTTATATACGATTTATGAAAATTTAAAAAATTTTCATCGAAATTTCAATTTAAGTAAAACAAAGTACAAGGTCCCGCTTTTTTATATTGAGAACTCTTTCCGAGAAGCCACTGATGACCTCCCACGTTTCTTCACTACCTGTCGATTACATTTTCAGTGGTTATGTGACCGACTGCATCCTCCAGCATTCGACGTTCTTGATCCCAACGCATGCATTGGAGGAATGTGTGTTCAGCGTCATCACCGTATATGCATGGGGTGTTCGCATTTCCCTATTTTGAACAGGTATTTCTGGAAATACCCGTACCCCGAAAGCATTTGGGTTGTATAAAAATTGACTTCGCCGAAGTTCCTGTTGTTCCATGTTGCGACATCTTTTATAAGCCTAACCCTTCATCAGCCACGTGTTTCGTTAATCCAGCGGTCTTGCCGTAGACTTAGCATTTCATCGCTTATTTCGCGCGCTGCAGGCTTGCTAACTCTTCGTTCTATTCCCTCTTGCTTTAATGCTGATATCGTTTTCCTTTCAAAAGCTAATAAGTCTATCGGTATTGAACCGCTTATTGCTCCGATGCTTGTACCGATGCTAAGAGCTTGCATCGATGCTTTACCTTTAGCGCATTTGCCCACAGTTCAGCTCCGTATAAGAGAACGGAGAGCGTGGTAGCCATCATTATTTCCCGTTGGACCCCCTATGTTTGGCATCAGTAGTACTGAGTAGGGATGCCAATATTAGCGGCTTTCACTGCCGGTTTTCACTCAGGATGTGACGCCTATACAACGAGAATCCCCTGGAGTTTGGTAAACGAGTTTGCGGTCTCGTAAGTAATTTCTCATTACGAGCTGTAGGTATGCCGGAATTTTGAACCTTAGCTCTAAGGTGGTCAATATGTCCGCCCATCTTACGCTATTGAAAGCGTTCCTCACACCTAAGGTGGCTATGCTTCGCTTTCGGATTGCTACTATATAATAGTCTAAGAGCTCATGACCAAAAAACCTAACATATTTTATACTTCTTGAAATTTTGTGTGAGATTAGTTTTTTAATACTAGAATCGATATCCGGCGGGCTGGCTGCTCAATAGCGGTCTTAATTATGCGTTCTTATTTTTTAAAATTGTTAATAAAAAACATTTACTCAACATATTTTATACCACTTGAAATTTTAACAGAATTTCATTTACGGTCTGTATAAAATGAAACGATGGTTGCCAGCCCATTCTCATGGTCCCAAAGTACTGCCAGCCCATGTTGAAAGTGCGTTGATGGAAGCACAAGTCAACATATTTTATACCGGCTGTCTTTTTAACACGGCATTGGCAATATAATAAATTGATGAAATGTGTAGAGCCAGCCCATTCTGATGATCCCTTCACATGCAAAATTTGGAAAATTTCATTCCTGTGAGTGCGAGCGAGACCGACTTACGTGAATGTGGGCGCACGAAAGAGAGCGTATATTGTTCATATTCTGTCTCTCCGTACAGTCTTGCAAAAATGGGAAGGATGAAAGGTTTGTTCATCAAAAAATTAGAGAATGGGATTTTTTTTCTCTTTCTTAAAAAAGGTTTATTTCTAATTTATTATTCCTTTATTTATTTATTTAATTTATTAAATGAATAGAAAAAAAAAACAAAATTAAATTTTTAATTTTCTATGTCAGAACTGAAATAGTCATTTTCTATTTCTTCAGCTTCAGCATCTGAAAGAAAATCATACCGCCAATCAAAATACCTGATAGTTGCAATATTTCGGACTATGAATGAAGGCGTAAAATACTGTACCAGATTCAATGTTGTCATTCGTTGAAGGAGTTTCTATGACAGCTCCAAGGACTGATTGAGGGAATTGGTCGCCATGAAACCAATTAAAAGAAAGAAATTCTCCATTTCTCACCCAGCCATTCGATTCTGGGAGATAACAAGTTGGAAATTTCAAATAAGCGTTTCGCCATATATTTCCAATATATTGAGCTCGGAGAAGTTGCTGATGTAACTCTGTTTTACATGGCGGTAAAGACGATGCGTCCAAATTTTTCAGCTGTTTCTGGAATGCTGCGTTTACATTTGACGCTTTATATGTCTCCCAGAATTTAGAAAAGCGACCGCTGTTCACGTCATTTATGATTCTTAAATTGTATATTTCGCATACAAATTTTTCCAGCATTTTAAATGTATGATTTTTTGTTGCGATGGAGTTTATATTCCCCAGTTCAATAAAAGCATTTTGATATTCCAGTGATTTTTTAATATCTGGAAAGGTCTTTTCTTACCTTTTCTGTAAAAGACCGGCATGGAATCCTGGTAAACTCTGGCATAGGGATAGGCCGAGTTGTTCACTGAGATCATTGATATCAATGCAACGTTTGTTATTGCCAGTTCCTAATTCCATAAATATGTGCAATTCGTCACGCGAAATATGGTCCATGTTACCCAGCATGATGATCAGTATGTCAGTATCGGAACATTTTATTAAAACATTCTCGCAGACCGCTTTACACACATGATACACAATTTTTGTATCTGCTTCCTCCTGAAGTTCGCATGACATTTCCTCATCAACGATTTTCGATACAGAGGCGCCGTCACTTGTAAATGTATAGCACACATCGTAATTAAATTTTATGGTTGAATTGCCTATAAAGGCGCCAGTTCCACTGTTCCCCAATGCTCTATGAGAAATCTGACCAGTGCGTCCTTGAATTTGCTATTTCTTAATTCTTTATTCAAATCTTTAGGTCGAGTTTGTTCGGGTCTTGTGATATTATAATCGATACTGCTGACATTTCCTCTTTGTATTCGTTCATAATCTTTAATGGATGGAGTAAAATATTGGTCGAATATGATGTCGAATATTTTGGCCGGTGTCTTCTGCATGAATGAGATAATTTTTTTTTATAAATTTCCAAAAGTGTTTGGAATTTCTTTCATTAAGTGAAGCAGGAAAAATCCATCGATTATGACTATGTCGAATATTTGCGGTATGTTAGCAGCGGCATTTATTTGTAAAACCTGAGTGATTACAGATTTTTCAGTCTTACAAATTGTTCCACCAGAATGACATAGAGATAACGGAATTGGTGTTATTGGATAAGACAATATTTTTTCGACGTCGATATTGAAATCCATGGATAATGCCACAATTCGTGCAAATAGATCCCGTTGTAAGCGTATTTCGTAGACCTGGTTGGAAAGTTTTGCTTTATTATTTACTGCATTGGCTGAAAAATTACAAATTTTAACCCTTGTGATGGCTTTCTCATGGGCTGGCAGTACTTTGGGACCATGAGAATGGGCTGGCAACCATCGTTTCATTTTATACGGACCGTAAATGAAATTCTGTTAAAATTTCAAGTGGTATAAAATATGTTGAGTAAATGTTTTTTATTAACAATTTTAAAAAATAAGAACGCATAATTAAGACCGCTATTGAGCAGCCAGCCCGCCGGATATCGATTCTAGTATTAAAAAACTAATCTCACACAAAATTTCAAGAAGTATAAAATATGTTGGGTTTTTTGGTCATGAGCTCTCCGTCTAAAACCAGAGTAGAATACAGCCTTTTTGGAGATGATTAGAAAGTTTTCTTGATGATAATTTTATTTTATATATATTATATATATTCATGATATAAAGCAACATCCTTCATTTTTGTGAATCTCGACCGTCTTTAGTAGTGAAAAGCTTAATCAGGTTATAACTGGTTCATACTTGGTTCCTAAATACTGCTCCCAGTCAAGCATTTTAAAGCACTTCGTGTAAGAAAGTATGAAATAACTCTCAGTGACTTTTCGCATAAATCTGGAAAGAACGTATAATTTAAAATCAGTAAGGATATTATATTTGTAAAATAAACTTTTCGATATTATTTCTGTAGAAGGTGGATAGTAGGTGGTAGAGTTAGGAATTGAAAGTTGAACTGAAAAAGGTTTTGCCTGCACAAAAACTGAAAATAGCTCAATAATTAATATTTACGCAATAGCCTCATATTGCATTAAGTCTAAAGAAAGAAAATGTCCAACAGAGCAGAGAAGCCATAGAAAGGCTATCCGCAAACAGTAGGCTGCACATCTATTGGGTGCCAGGTCACATGCAAAACTTCAAAAGTCTAATGTCAACTAATGGCAAAAAACTGACTCAACTCGTTCTTAGGCACTCGCGAAAAGACTGCAGAACTGCCATAGGTGTGCTAATATTGCGAAGCGGCTGTTGATCTTTTAATAGTGGGCTTCATTCTTTAGGTGAATAGCGATAATTTTGCTTTTTGACACTCCCATTGAAATGAAAATGAGCTTCATCATTCCTAGAAAGTGTTTACAGCATGAAATCGCTCGAACATAGGCTCGCAGAAATTTTAACGATTTGAATTTGAAAGGAGTAAAATCTTAGACTTACTCTTAGAATATTCAATCCTAAACCTGCCTCACTATTTTATGTATATCAGTTTTTGGAAACACCAGTGCATTCGCTATCTTTTGCACGAACTAGTCCACGTCAGTCATCGTGCAAACTTATAGCCGACGAGTTCCATATTATGCGTTATTCTTCCGTCCAATGCAACAATGCAGTTAAGGAGAAACCTTAAATTGAGAACCTTTCTGGGGGTTTGGCCCAGCTCCTCCTGCTATTTGTGGTGTGCGTCTTCATGGACAAATATAATTTTGTATTCTTTTTCATCATGTTTATGTTTATATGCCTCCTATGACCAGTGTGCTTAGACTAATTTTTGTTTCTTATATTTCCAATTTGCAGCACGGAGTCGTTTTCTTCAGCGCCATGTCAATGGATTCACTCTTCACCCAAACAGCACTCAATCTGCTACTGTTGTTGGTAGTGCTATGGGTCTATGGGCGTATTCGCTTTCAGCGTGACATAGAATTCATGTTAGGACAACGTTTCGCCACATGGAAAGTGAATATGTTGCGGTTTGTTGCACCGATTTGTCTTTGCCTTTTACTGGTGAGTTGGAGTGAATATAAATTTCAAGATCAAATCACTTGAATCACCTAAAAGTTACGCTTGTAAAAATGATAGCATTATATACTTACACATATGCTTTTACAAACATTACAGTTAATCGCGATCATTGGTTCTTTCTTCGAGCACTCTATTAGCTCAATTGTGATTCTCATTGCTGCGGTTTTCCTCATCGTTCTACCTTGGCTCTACTTGCCCGGTTACATGATCTACGTACTGCTACAAACAACGGGTTCATTTAAGATGCGCTTCCAACGTTGTAGTCGTCCAATGGACTGGTATCCCGTTGAAATGGAGGAGCGACAGCGTTACGAAGAGGCGATGGGCAATATGGAAATTACGCATCAATTAAATCAAATCACAGATGAAGTCGTGCCATAATGAGATTTTAATGCAGAATTCCGTTTAAAAAATTGCAAAGAATTATCGATAGATACCAAATGTATATAAATGTTTTGAGCTCGTAATTTTTTAAAATAAATTTGTTTGCGCAGCCTAGAATCTTGTTATAGGAATTAAAATATCTAAGTAAGATTTTTCTCAAACACTCAACAATTTTTCACTTTTTTAAGCTTTATATCACCAATTACGAATTTATAGTAAAATGATATGTTTTTTCATGTATAAATGCTTACATTTTACTTTTGTGATTTTAAAATGTCTATGTTTGGTTTAAAATTGCTAAATTTGTTTATGGAAATATATTTATAAACATACATACATACATACTTTTCGATTATTTACATATAACTATGGGTTATAATTCTATATATGTGTGTATGTGCACTTAGGTATACATTTAATAACTTCATACTCTTATCGTATCTGGCGGCCGCCGTAGCCGAATGGGTTGGTGCGTGATTACCATTCGGAATTCACAGAAACAACGTTGGTTCGAATCTCGGTGAAACCAAAATGAATAAAAACATTTTTCTAATAGCGGTCGCCCCTCGGCAGGCAATGGCAAAGCTCCGAGTCTATTTCTGCCATGAAAAAGCTCCTCATAAAAATATCTGCCGTTCGGAGTCGGCTTGAAACTGTAGGTCCCTCCATTTGTCGAACAACATCAAGACGCACACCACAAATAGGAGGAGGAGCTCGGCCAAACACCTAACAGAAGTGTACGCGCCAATTATTTATTTTTGTTTTTATTTTACTCTTATCGTATCTACCGTCTCCACTCTGTACTGCGATTCACTAACTTTTAACGATTCGACAATTGTTATTTTTGTCTACAGTATTTGTCGTTTGCACTAACGATTTTGCTATTCACAAACTTGTGCTAACTAACACTGAACAACTGCCTTCTTCTCTTTATTCAAATTGATAGAGAGTGGCATCTTTGTCAAACTAAATATCAAAGTGAGCGAATAGTTGTGTATTTGAATGTTTCTTCAATTAATTTTGCACAAAGTACGTAAAATCAAATAATTATTTATTTGAAATTAATATTTACTTAATACTTTTTGTACATATATATGTATATTGCTTGAGAATATCCAAAAAGCCGCTCCACAACCGAAAAACTCATTCCAAAACTGATTTTGAGTCATAGAAAACCTCACCCTTGGGCAAACCGGGAAAGGTCTGTTACACTATGTACATATGCTTCGGCTAATGGTCGAGTGGCTCATAGATATTCTCTATTGTTCACCTGCGGGTCGTTAATAACACCAAATTCCAAATAAAGGCAGAGTTTAGTATTCAAATATTTTGAAGATTACAAGATTTACATGCTTTTCAGTTGAAATCGATGTTATTCTGGAGCCTCCAAGATGATTGTCAAACTGAGAAATTAGGTCTTCAGTCAAGTCTGTAGTTAACTGGAATAGTTTTTGAAACTCTCCTGTAGTCAAATAGTAAGAATTCTTCACATCCCGGAGCAAACGTCGATGTACCGTTGGAGGATTCACTACCTCCTCTCCACGCGAGAAGTCAAAAACCAAATACTCAAAGGACATGTTCGCGTTTTTTAATAAGTTTTTATCATATTTATTCCAAAATTTTAATTTAAACTACTAATTCTTGTTTTCTCGTTTAATTTAACCACTCCAAAATTATTGTCGTTTAGTTTGCGATAATCGACAGGTTAACCAAATAGCTGATTTTGTTTTAGGTCATAGCAAAATCGTTAAAATTGTGGTTAAGGATAGAAAACAACGCGAATATCGTTAAAATGTGTTAGTGAATCGCACTATTGATATTATTGAGTTCGCATGTAAATTTGTATTGATGTTTTTCACTTGCCGGCGTCCAGTCGATGGCTTGCAGTTGCTTTCGCAAAGTCTCCAACACCGAACCCTTCCCGCACATTAGCGCATATATCATATAATCTGAAATGCAAGCGATTGATAAACAACAACTCAACCAACCAAGTGCTATAGCCCAACGTGGATATATAATACCGTTGTAAGTTATATCGCTATTGAATATTATGGTGGTGAAAACCATGCCCTGTAGTGCGATTCACTAACTCTTATCGATTCGACAATTGTTTGTTTTGTCGACAGTATATGTCGATTGCACTGTCGATTGTGCTATTCACCAACTTATGTTAACTAACACTGAACAGCTGTTTTCTTCTATTTATTCAAACTGATAGAGAGTGGCATCTTTGTCAAATTAAATGTCAAAATGAGCGACTAACACAAAGAAAAAAAACAAAGAAACATACTAGCCAAGCTGTTAGATTCAATTTTAAGTGTTTTTTACCAATTATATTTGCATAAAGTAAGTACAATAAAATAACTGTTTATTTGAATTTATTGTTTTATTAATACTTTTTGTATATTGCTTTAGAATGACATCGACAGCTACTAAAAGAAGCCGTGCCACACCCGAGCAGCTAAATCGTATTCTTGACTACCTAATGGAAGTCCCGGGTCTAGCAGGATCTAGGTTCCACAGCCTCCATGGTAAGTTCGAATGCGACAAAAAATGGAGCGAGCTAGCAACAAAAGTTAAATAGTCTGGATGGAGCAGTGAAGACAGTCAATCAATGGCACACGGTAAGAAAATATTGTGTTTTTACTTAAAAGTAGAGAGATGTTAATCATTTCCCTAAAAAGGTATGGCGGGACTTAAAAGCCGCACCAGCATCAAAGCACGAAATCGGCGAAGGCAACAAGCTTTAACTGAAAACAGGTCTATCAGTGAGGAGCCCCTAACAGAATTCGAGAGGCGGGTGTCTGCTCTTATAGGGGAAGAATATATGAATGGGCACGATTCAACAGCTGAAAATATTCCACTAGAGGAGGCAAATTGCATGAAGTGTATGTTTTAAAGTGTAACTTACTGGTGTGTAAATTTTTAGGTAATCCAAATGGGTATCGAAGTGGAAGATGAAAGTATGATTTCGGAAGCCTCGTCGCCTTTACGGACGCCACTTGCAGAAAATTTCACGCTGAGGTCAGGTAATTCGCACATCTCAGACAGGAGAACACCACGGCAGATGCTTTAAAAGTAATTTATTTTCAACACATAAAACTGGCGTTTTATTAATTGTTTTTGCTATTTTTTAATAGATCTTAGCCGAAAGCAGCTCTGCAAGTGCCCAGGCGAATAAAATGATGGCGGAGGCAATAGCCGTATTGGGGAATGGTTTAAGCGCTACCGCGGAAGGATTCAACAATCTAACGAATGCAATCTATCGTATGTAGATTAGAAACCCGCAGTTCCTGATTACATTTTTATGTGCATATATAACAATTGTTTATTTTAGTACCTGAAGTTACTTTTTATTTGAATTACATAAGTAAACAAGCTATGCTAATGTTAAGTAACATTAATTAAATGAATTAGAATGTATTGTTTTCGTTTTTACAAATAGAGTGACCTTTGAATTTATACACCATGTGTACATACGCTTATGCATACCTATACCTATATATAAATACAATTATGTACCTGTAACCTAAAAATGTATGTAAACTGAATTTAAAGACTGAATTGTTGTTATTGAATCTGCATGTAATTTTGTTCAGTAAAAGGTTTTAACAATAAATATGAAAATGTTTTAACTTTTTATATCCGAGTGTTCACATAAATAATGTATGCGGAATGATTATAAGTGAAAATAGTATTTAAGTAAAGAAATTAGCAATCAGTCGGTCTTGGATGCGCTTTGCTGTTGAGGATGGAGCATCTTGGTATACAAAAATGTTGTTTGTTCTGGGCTCTGTGAATTCATTTTCGGTCTGGTATATTCCTTCTCTTAAACGAATATTATGTAAAACTGAGCACGCGTTAACTACTTGTCCAATAAATCCTGGATCATACAAGAGTGTCCTTTATTGAGACAAGCACCGCCACGTTGCCTCTCTCAACTGGGTTACGAGCTTTGCACAATGCCTCATTATACAAGAATTTCGGACTACCTTCCGGTTGGTTTGTTAGAGGAGTCATCAGCCAAGGCTCCAAAGGGTACCCGGAATCACCTGCAGAGAATTTTTGATTTTTAATTCCCTTATTTTTATTTAAATATATTTATTAATAGATTAAAAAGCCTACCAATCAAAAACATGTTATGGTTTCCAATTTCAAAATTCCGTTGCATAACACTTCGCACCGCAGAAGAACTCCAAATATATGAATCGTGCCGTGCTCCCAGAAATTTGGCATTTACGTTTAAAATTTTAAGAGTAGGATCACATATCTGTAAAACATTAAAAGGGAATCTTGATTCTTGAATACTTTACAAATTATGCTGTTACCATTTGTACATTAAGCGAATGGTAGCCGTGGTGGTTGACATACGCTTCTTCATGCCGTTTCGGGGCCAAAATTGACACGTGCGTGCAATCGATAGCTCCAATGGTATCTCCCACAAACGGGGAGGTCGCTGGAGCAAACATTTCTTTTGCCACTTGCCGCTCCATTTGGGTCATGGGAAATCTCACCTTTGCGCAAAACATGGAGCTGTTGATTGCAGCTGTTACCCGATGAATGCTACGGCTAACGGACGCCTGGCTCATAGATATTCCCCATTGCTCACTTACGGGTCGTTGATAACACGCGGTTCCAAAAAATTGCAGTGCAGCTAGAACCTAGTTGTATAAAGGCAGAATTTAGAACTGAATTAGCTTGAATGTTACCAAATTTACCTGTTTTTCAGTCGAAATCGCCGTTATTCTGGAACCTCTTAGATGGCTGTCAAGCTGCGAAACTACGTCCTCAGTCAAGTCTGGAGTTAAACGGAATAACTTCTGGAACTCCCCTGCATCCAAATGGAAAGGATTGTCCACATACCGGAGCAAACTTCGATCAACTATTTGAGGGCTCACTCCGCCTCTCCACGCGATAATTCATAAGCCAAGTACTCAAAGGACATACTCGCTCTTTTTAAATAAGTTTTTGATCATATAATTTCACAGTTTTGATTAAAATCACTAATTCTTCTTTATCGTTTGATTTAACAACACCAAAATTACTATCGTTTAGATTGCGATAATCGAGATCCTAACCAAACAGCTGATTTTGTCTTGTCGATTTTCGTAATGAAATGGGTTACTGAATAGCAAAATCGTAAAAATTGTGGTTAAGGAAAGATAACAAAGTGAATATCGATAAACTGTGTTAGTGAATCGCAGCACTGATAGCGAAAGAAAATAATTTTGGTTATAGAGAAAAATCTGAGCCAATGAATTTAAAAAGTTAAAAAAGTGTTTTATGCCTACGATTAATATAATCGGCGTTATATACATCCAACAAATTTTCCAACCGATCTCAGGCCTCTTGCCAATCATGAAGTAAATATCATCCATGAAATTGTCTACTCCATAAATCCAGACGGCCATCATAGCTTTCAGTAAACAAATGAGTATTACCGAAATCGAAGCAGAATACCAGCCAAGTAGTTGGAGTATAAACTTATAATAACTTTATTTTCTATTATTGGCTTATAAATTATTTATAATGGGAAAAGTTTCCGGACGTTATCTCTCGAAAAGGTGATCACAATTGGCTACCAATATCTTGTGATTTAACACCTTGTGACTTTTTTCTTTGGGGCCACGTGAAAGAGAAGGTCTACGCCAACAGCCCAGGGTCGATTCAAGACCTCAAAGATGGAATTCGTGATGCTATCGAGGACACAGGGCAGCCACTTTGCAATTCGGTTATGGAAAATTTCATGAAATGATATTGTTCTCTAAGCGTGGTCGTGTTGGTCATTTGCCTGATGTTATTTTCCACTACTAACAGCATACCTTCCCCTTTATAATGAAATAAACGTCCGATCGTTTTTATTAAAAAATAGCATTTTTCTTTGAATATCAAAATAACACCACTTATTGGAAAACCCTTTATTAGTTTAATAAAACCGTGAAATTGTTGAAAGAAAATGTCTGAGTTTCGCTAGATTAGTAGATGTTAAAACACTTTCTTGACAAACTGTAAATGTTTAGTGCCTTAAATGACAAATATGCAAATTATATGATTATTGTTGTTGTTATCAAATCTTTTAAACGTAGATCAACTTAGAGATATCGGTTTTTAAATTGAAATAAAACAACGAAAATTCCAACGATTGGGCAATCTTTATTATTTATTTTGTATATAATTTGTGGCATGACATTTATATTTTAAAGATAATCCCTTTCAAATGTTGGCTGCAACTGCGCCGTAACTCGGTCGTCCGTAACACAAATTTCGAATGCCTCGCTGGAAGACTTCAGTCGGCATCTCATGAATACCTTTAGTAATGTTGGCTTCCAATGCCTTAATGGAAGTTGGTTTACCCACAAGGCATTTAGACGTTACATACACCCACAAATAAAGTTCCAAAGATGTGATGTCACACGATCTTGGTGGCCAATTCACTTGTCCGAGGCGAGAGATAAATTGCTCACCGAAACAAGGACGCAGTAAATCCATTGTTTCACGGGCTGTATGGCAAATAGCGCCGTCTTCTTGGAAACAAATGTTTTGGAAATCACGGGCTGTAATCTCGGGTATCAAAAAGTCATTTATCATGGCGCGATAGCGTTCGCCATTCACTATTATGTATATTAGCATCAGCCTCGTCTTTGAAGAAATATGGGCTGTTGATTCCTCCAGCACATAGACCGCACCAAATGGTTGTTTTCAATGGATGTAATGGCAGGTCTTAAATGGCTTCGGGTTGCTCATCAGCCCAAATATGGCAATTTTGCTTATTGACATAGCCATTAAGCCAAAAATAGGCCTCATCTGGTCGCAAAATCTGGATCTTCGGCGCGTTTTTCGAGAGCCCAACTACTGAAATTATGACGCTTTGGAAGATCGGCCGATTTCAAATCTTGGACTGGTTGTATTTTAAATGATTTCAAATCAAGATTTTTGCAAAAAATTGCCCACGTAGTGCCATAAGACAGGACAAGTTGTTAAGATCGGCGCCGATACAATTCTTCCAACTCTTTGGCAAAACTCTCATTTACAACCGCAATATTCTCTTCACTTTCGGCGGTACGGGGTCTAATCGGTGGAGTACCATCCAATAATGTGGAATTGTTCTCAATTTTTCCGATGGTTTGCCGAACAGTGTGCTCGGTAAAACCATAAGTTGTCCTGAGCGCGCAATGAACACTTTTCACAGAGCATCGATATTCCTAATATAATTGTACGATTTGTAAACTTGTTGAGTCGCAGGGCTTTCAATGATGAAATGTCAATGAATACTGAAAAACATTATGTATTCAGTTGGACAGTAGTCACGCGTGATCTGTCAAAAAACCCCTAATGCATAAATTAATCATATCATTTTGATTCAGACTTCTCATAGAGCCTTACTATAATCAGGAAATATATGAAAATAAAATACGTCTTTAATACCACGGCATGCATATGGTATGTATGAATTTGTATGATAATATATGAGCATACGCCATCCCATACATACATATGTACGTACAAGTACACACCGCCTACTCGTTGACGCGAGCCTGGCAGACTGTGTCCGCTCACCACTACTTTGTTTTAAATTTTTTTCTTTTCTTTTTTTGTTTTTTTCTGTGTTTTTGTCTTTTTTTTTAATGTGTGGCAATGAAAACTCAAACATTCTGAATTTTTTGATTTAGTTCAAATTTGTCGCATACGATTGATAGTTGTTTAGTGGAGGAGCAGTGACAATTCGCGTATTTTGTGTTGAAAGGTTGCAAAATGTGTTTCTATTCATTGTAAATTATGGCAACTGTAAATGCATACGCGCAACTTTTCTATGTGTAATTGTACATATGTACGTATGTATGAATGTATGTATATATGAAGCCTGGCCTTCACTCAAACAGTACCACGAGAATTTTACTGCCAATATTTCGAAGTTCCCGAAAATTAATCGCGTTTCGGAAATTGCATTCGTTCAAACGCTATCGTCTGACGGTTTATTCAAAACAAAAGCCTAAAACAGCAAACGCAGTGTTGCATATGAAGGTACATACAATTCTACACAACCAATATGCAATGTGACGATCTGAATGATCAACGATGATCAGAGCTGCTGCAACTATATTTACGGGATAGAAACTGATAACTGCGATCTAAGCGAGTTGAATGAAAAAGTCCAAAATTGAAGTACAACAGTAATCAATGAACATAAAAAAACAGCAGGAGCAATTTTTTTTTCAAAGCTAAATATTCCAAGTGTAGAAGCCAAACTATATTACATACATACATACACACATATGCACATAAGTACAAGTACATAAAACGAACATCCGAGTATTAATTCAGTGTGTGGCTTTTCTATTCATTTAACCGGCAGTGTTGTTCACGTTTTAATTAAGATATCGCTCATACTCTCGTATCTTTTAGACTTTTACTATATATATGAAGAAATAATAAAGTAAATTTTGTTGTTTTTGCGTGTTGGTACGCTTCTCGTCGACGCATTTGCATATGAATACTTTTTCGCGCCCGTATTACAACAACACATAACAAATTTACTTTGTTCTTTTTATTATAACATAATTTTTTTTTTTTTGAAAACTCAAATAAATGGTAAAAGTGAAGAGTAAAATTAGTGGTGAAAATGGTTTATGAATCATCGTACGACAGTGGTCCCAGGCCCTTTAAGCCCGACCTGGCACGCGGCTATTGGGCGGCACCGAGTGATTTCATCTACACTTGCATCAGTTTGGGCTTTCGCATGGATGTGATGTCGATGAGCTGGTTTCTTTACCAGCACATAGGAGGTGAGATAAATTGAAATACTTTTTTTGTTTAACAATTTTGAATAATTATTATATTAAACTTTATTTAGTTCAAAAATGAATTTTATGGGCCTATAGTCCCATGCAATGTAATTATTTATAATAATATATTATTTCAAATAAATAAATAAAAATTTTGGTTAAAAACATTACGTGAATGAAAAATTACAAACTTTACGCAACAAAGAAAATTAACTTAGAATTAAACTGCGAATTTAGTCGATTATTAAATTGTCGCTAACATAAAAAAATTAGAAATCTGTACAGAAATATTTAAATTATAAGCAAAAACATTATGAAAACACTATAAAATGTATTTGTTTTCATCCACACTAAGACAAAAATGTATTCACTAAATATATTTTAAAATACTTTTGCAAATTTATAAATATTTTCGCGCATAGGTATGTAGGCATATCGCCGCTGCGCCAACGAAAACTGTCTGTGTTTTCCAATAAGTTTTCAGTAGAGCAAAAAAACCTTTTTCTAAGAGTATTTTTAGTACTGCGAACACTTCCCAACTAAAAGAGAAATAAAAAATGGCAAACGCAAGAATGTGGGCATTAGATAGTGTTATTAAAAGATATAATAAAAAAATTAAAAAAAAATTGCATATCTTTTTTTGGCTTATCGGCGATATATATAAATATTAATAAATTTTTAAGGATTTCAAAGCTATATATTTACGTTTCAGTTTTTGTTTTAATTTAAAATTAGTTTGAAAGATATACAAATATATAAATACATATCTAGTGTGCTAAGTAAGTATCAAATTTCCTTCAAATGATTTTTTGCTCTGAGAAATAATGAATCATTGAATTTTTCAGTGAGCAGTTCTGATTTGCGTTGAATTTACATACACAGTTATTTTCTTACATTTTCCGTTGATAATTAAATGAAAGCTTGTACTTTTTCCAAATTTTTAATTATTTTTGAAAAGTGGCAATTTGCTACAAAATATCCGCTGTCAAATCTCTATTTTTATTCCGCGCGCCATTGAGAATTTTTTCGGCGCATTTAGAAGCGCTTGAGAGGGCTTGATGATCACTTAAGTTCGTTGCTATTTAAAGATAGATTTTATTAAAATCGTTCAAAGAAACAGAGCCAGTTAAGACAGCATTTTGTGTAAACTGCTCGAATCAGTGAAATTTAAACATCTGACACTTTGCTAAAGATGCTGAGAAAATTGTTTCTAGATTTTAAAACGCAAAATTTTGTAAATAATCATTTTAAGAGACGCTAACATTATATCTTGTCTTTCTCTATTAAATAGCCATCAACTTTATCCTTCATATATGGGTATATATACATACGGCTCTTAACAATTATATATATATTATATATAGTTGGCGCGTACGCCCTTTTTGGGTGTTTGACCGAGCTCCTCCACCTATTTGTGGCGTGCGTCTTGATGTTGTTCCACAAACGCAGGGACCTACAGTTTCCAGCCGACTCCGAACGGCAGATATTTTTATGAGGAGCTTTTTCATGGTAGAAATACACTCGAAGGTTTGCCATTGCCTGGGGTATAGGGGGTTGACTTTCGAACTAACTAGGTAATGTTTTGATAAGGCAAAAACAGTTTTAAATCATATGGCAAAATTTAGCTGCTCATATAAAACAAATGGAGCATAAAGATAAATGATCTATCTGCAAAGCCAATTTAGTTTTGATTGCAGGCGAATCGTTCTGCTATTCAAAAAATGAAGAAGCGGTTGCACAGCATTCTTCTGGAGAAGCATACATTTGACATTGGCGTCCATACTCTGAAATACCTAACCCCATAAACAAAATAAAGCATTATGTATGATTACATCCACGTCTATACCACAAGTTACAGAGAGGGGGGGGGGGGGGGGGGTGCGAGCAAAAATTGAAATGCCTCGAAAGGTCAGAGGATAAAGCAAACAACTCAATAACAGGAGCAGAATGCCCGATGACAATATAACAACCAACTAAAGGGCCTTTCAAAAGACGCGCCTAGATGATGTTTTAAAATGAAACATGTAAAAATTTAGATCCTTTCGGATTTCACTATTTTTATTTGAAATGCGGCTCTTAAAAATTATCTGTAAAAAATGGCAGTCAATTCTTGAATGCCTAATTGTTGAGAAATCCGAGGTAATCCACACTGTAGTTAGCTGTACACAAAAATTGCGCTAAAACTAAAATATTTCCATCGATAACAAAAATCTATTCAAATCTAATCCAAGCATGCATTACCCTCATTTCAAGTTTAGTTTCTATATAGTATACATTTTTTCCAACTTTTTTCTTGCTTTCTGTAACAGGCACAATTATTGTCTACATCCTTTGTATGTTTCTCTTTGTCGTACCAATTATTGTGATACAGTCATTTATGGGTCAATTCTCCAGCAGCGGCTTCATATCGACTTTTCGCATGTCGCCAATTTTTAAAGGTAAAAAAACTAATAATTACAACTTAAAGCATAAATCCTTATTTCTATGAATAAAATCTACAGGTTTGGGTTATATAAGCTTATTCGTCAATTTGGCTGTACTATCCTACTACAGCTTGTTTGCAGCTGTACCGTTACTTTATTTATTTCACTCGTTACGCCCCATTTTACCCTGGAGCTGTGAGGGTATAGAAAAGTGGTTTCCAAGTAGCACTGAAGCAGAAGTTAAGCATGTAAGTACATAGGAAAATAAAAATATTAATACATGTACATAAATTTTTGTAATTTTTTTATTCATTTTATAACTCTGCAACAACCTGTTAATAGTCCTGCAAAATGCTAGATATAGTGAATATAAAAGCTGGCATGATGTACAATAGAGATATTCGCTATGAAGTGCCCTCTGTGTTGTTCTTCAAGTAAGTTCAAGTACTGGTTTCATATTTCTTCGAGAAATCTCTCAGCACTAAATACTTTCAGATCGATTTTTGGTGGTGATGATGTGATAAAGAGTTATCAGTATAATAGTACATTTCTGTTCTCATGGGAGTTGCTTGTTTGCACGCTGCTTAGTTGGGCTATCGTAGCAGGTGTCTTTTATCGTTTCTACAATACCGAGCTGGTTTGTATATTTGAAATTTTGTGAATTGCTGCTTCCATTATATTTTTTATGCTTGACATAAACATGAAGTTTGACCATTTAAAGTTCTGAAAAATAGTTAGTAAAATAAAGATATACAAATATTTTATCAAATAGTCTAATAAACCTATAAATATCATAATATATAAATATAATAAAATTCAGATGTATATGTAAATGATCTGGCACCAAGGCAGTTGCAAATTATAATAACTAACCATACTGGGTGGTCCATACAGTAGTTGTTTAATCAAATGTTAATGCCAAGTTATTTCCACGTGGTTGGGAACCAAAGTGAAATGACTTATAGAGGTGTGCTCTTTAACAGAATTTCACAGAATTAGTTAGTAGACTGTTATTATGCTTTGAGCGAATTTGACAAAATCAGTTGATAGGCTGACGTCACTTGGGATGTGTTTACAAAAGACTGAGATTGTGTTAGTGATATTCGAAAAAAATCAACACAGTTTTCACTCATGCTACTTCGTCGCCATCTGAACAACGAATGATTGGACGAGTGTGTGAATATGTGCGAAATGATCGTGCAGGATTCGGTTGAATCTTCCAAGTGACGTGACAGCCGAAGTTCCCCTTACAATTTTGTTTTCACCATACTTAAAGAGCAAACTTGGTAAATCTATAATTTTTGGTTGTGAACTGCTTTCTAACTGGTTATTTACTAAAATGTATATTATTTTTCTATTCTGCAATGTGTCTGTCTCTCTTTCTCTCTCTCCCTCCCTCTCTTCCATAGATGAGCAAATTTTTACGCTATACCATTTGGACTTCCCTGATTTTACTGTTGATATGCGTCGGACGTTTCATGTTGTTACCTAATGATTGGAGTTATATCTTCAGTTATTTTATGGCAAAACCTGATGATTTTCTTGAAGGCATACCCAACACTGTAATTTTTATAGTATCGGCATTCGGTCCTGGCTGGGGTTCTATTATTGCCCTAGCCAGCTTTAATCGCTTCCGGGCAAATATCATGAATTATAGTTGGATTATTTGCCTGGGACAAATGGGCATATTTATGGCTTATGGCATTATAACGCAAATAATTCACGGTTACTTTAAATGTAAGTATGAAAAAGGAGCCTATCAGGTGTATTCTGCAAGCTGTACGATTTGAAATTAATGAGATATTTTTTGACGAAAATTCAAAAATTGAAATATTGAAAATATTGAAATAATGAGTTTTCAGTAGTTTTTATTTGAAAAATGTTTACTTTCAATACAAATATTCAAAAATGTTTTGAGAATTGCTACGATTTGCAGAATATTTCGTACAATTCGAATAGAGTTAAATTTTTTCTTCATTTTGTTTCCAGCTCTTACCACTCAGTACGCTCTTGTGAATTATTTGTATGTCAAAGATCATTGGGCACTATATTTGTCCAGCGGCAGCGTAATAGCAACGATGAGTTGGCCAAACCTATGGTCAATAATCTTCTATGCAATGCTGACGTTGACGGCGTTGATAACAATGGTATATATTTCTATACATACATACACGCACAGTTGCTATTGATACTTATAAAAGGTGGCACAGAAATAATCACCCTATCGGTGTCGTACGTCAATCATATTTGACACCTGTGAACAGGGTGATATACAGGGTGAAAATAAAGATGTCCATTAATCATAACCAAGTTTGTTTATTATTTAGCAAAAAAGTTATTTAAAACCAAATTGGATGATTAATTTTGTGCCACTTTATATGTGCTATGTCATATTCCCATTGATGTTTTGGTAAAATAATTTCTTACTTTCCAACAGATAACCTGCTTATTTTCTATTTATCAAAGCATTTTCGATGAGTTCGAAATACTGCGTTCACGAAGAACCGAAGTTACACTTGGGCTCATTGGCGTACTAGCATTTTTATCCTTATATACCTGTTCGAATGTAAGTACCCGTAGTTACAAACGTAACTTCCAGCGATATTTGGAGTCATAACAGAGTCACATTTCGGAGCTTGTATGCTCATAAAGACCGCAAGAGTCCGAAATGAAGATGTTTCACTTCCTGCAAAGACCGAACTTCATATGTGAGCTTAAGTTCATACATCAAAGAAGCCTCAGTATGAGTCATATGTGACTCTTATTGTCAATATATATGACTCCTATAGTCTTTTAAGTTTCTTACTAGCCACATAAATGACTCTTTTTGAAATATTTCCCAGACTCACTTAATACTGTTCTCTGGCAAATGTCTTGCAAAATGCATAAAAAATCACCAATATACCTACAGTGGCTCACAGATTATTGCGTGAGATTCTTTAGTCATAAGAATACGTGTGATATTTTTAAATTTTTATTTAAATTACAATAACAAAAGAATTCAATGTCCATTCAAAGATCTCATTTAATTTCAAGTTTAATTTACAAAAAAATAATATACAGCGTAAAAAGACCTAACGGAATGTTACATGTGTCCAGGTAAACTTAAAAATTTATTCAAATTTTATGAAGATTTTTACTAACCAATATTTTGTAGGGTAACCTTTTGTAGGGTAACCTTAAAATTGATTTTAACCTAAATTGCATAGAGCCTTCACGTTTTTTGGTAAATTCCGGTGCTACTTTCACCCACATCTGTTGTAACGACATTTGTAAATCCTGTCGGTTACTTGTATTTTATTCTTGATTTTCCTCAATATTCGTCTCTCGTGAGCCTTTCAAGAAAATTTATTAGGGGCATCGTGACCTTTGACAACCAGTCTATAATAAAGACGATATTAAGCAATGTTTCGAATTTTATATACGATTTATGAAAATTTAAAAACAAAGTACAAGGTCCCGCTTTTTATATGGAGAACTCTTTCCGAGAAGCCACTGATGACCTCCCACGTTTCTGCGCTACTTGTCGATTACATTTTCAGTAGTTATGTGACCGACTGCATCCTCCAGCGTTCGACGTTCTTGATACCAACGCATGTATTGGAGGAATGTGTGTTCAGCGTCATCACCGTATATGCATGGGGTGTTCGCATTTCCCTATTTTGAACAGGTACAGGGTGGCTGATGAATTTTGCTACATTAAGAAACTCAAATAACTTTTTTTTAGTGTATGGAATTCATTTATTTTTTTGTCAAGTTGAAGGTCATTAAATTTTATTAAATGTAGCTTATCTAGTTTTAAAATAATTGAATTTAAATGCCCCCCATGCTCGTTGACACAAGTGCGGCATCTTAGTAAAAAGTTGTTCATTGCTGCTTTGAGAGTTGCGACAATTATTGCCCGAATGGATTGTTTTAGTTCATCCAAATTTGTTGGCTTTGTTTTATAAACTTCTTGTTTACATAAACCCCACAAGAAAAAGTCAGGTGCAGTAAGGTCAGGCGACCTGGGGGCCAACGAAATTCGGAGTTTCTTGAAATCAGTTTATTGGGAAATTTTCGTCGCAACTCTGGCATAACAGTCTGGGCTATGTGAGACGTTGCCCCATCTTGTTGAAACCACACAGAGTTGAAAGGAATTCTCTTTCGGCGTAGTTCTGGATAGAAAAATTCTTTCAGCATTTTCAAATAACGGTCTCCAGTAACCGTAACGGTGTGACCATTTTCTTCAAAAAAATAAGGCCCGACAATACAGCGTGAAGAAACCGCACACCACACTGTCACGCGAAGAGGATGCAATTCCGTCTCGTGGAGTATCTGTGGGTTAGAAGTACTCCATATTCGACAATTTTGTTTGTTCACATTGCCGTTCAAATCGAAATGGGCCTCATCAGACATGAAAAGGCAGTTTAACATGTTTTGGTCTTCTTCCACCATTTGCAGGATCTTCTGGCAAAATTCCAAGCGAATCGGCAAGTCTGCTGCATTCAGTTTGTTAACCATTTGAATTTTGTAGGGAAATAAGTCTAAATCTTTGTGCATTATTGTTTGCAAAGACTGTCGGCTGGCACCAAGTTGAGCAGATAAGCTTCTTGTTGAAACCCTTGGATTGCTTTGTATAGCTGCAGCTACAGCAGCGATCGTTTCCTCCGTCCAAACTTGTGGGTTTCGATGATAAGGCCTTCTTGCGACTGTTCCTTGCTCAGCAAAGTTATTCACCAGTCTCATTATGGTCCATCTGCTCGGGGGATCGCCGCCAAACATCCGCCTGTACTCTCTCTGTACCAAAACTACGAACTCCAGTGCGTGATAGCGGCGGACTATCCAAATTCTTGTTTGCGTGTCCCAGTTATCCATTTTAATAAATAATAAAATAATCAATCTGCAAATTAAAACAAAAATGGAACAGATAACTTAAAAAGAAAAAAAGTTATTCAATTTTTTTTTGGTAGCGGCTTTCATCAGCCACCCTGTATTTCTGGAAATACCCGTGCCCCGAAAGCATTTGGGTTGTATAAAAATTGACTTCGCCGAAGTTCCTGTTGTTCCATGTTGCGACATCTTTTATAAGCCTAACCCTTCATCTGCCTCGTGTTTCGTTAATCCAGCGGTCTTGCCGTAGACTTAGCATTTCATCGCTTATTTCGCGCGCTGCAGGCTTGCTAACTCTTCGTTCTATTCCCTCTTGCTTTAATGCTGATATCGTTTTCCTTTCAAAAGCTAATAAGTCTATCGGTATTGAACCGCTTATTGCTCCGATGCTTGTACCGATGCTAAGAGCTTGCATCGATGCTTTACCTTTAGCGCATTTGCCCACAGTTCAGCTCCGTATAAGAGAACGGAGAGCGTGGTAGCCATCATTATTTCCCGTTGGACCCCCTATGTTTGGCATCAGTAGTACTGAGTAGGGATGCCATGTTAGCGGCTTTCACTGCTGCGTGCTTTATTTGGGACCAGAAGGTTAGTCTTAAGTCCAGTCTTATACCTAGATATTTTAGAACCTTCTTTTGTGTTTAGCGATTATGAGCAAGTTTGCAAGCTAACTTCTAACGGGATGTACTTCTTGGTTCTAGCAACGTCTGTGATCATATCATTACTTGGTTAAGTTTTCTACGAGCTTCTTCAAGGTTTCGTGCTGTGACATTGTCTGCGTATCCGATTAGAAAGGTACTATCGGGCATTTCCATATTATATGTCTCGTCATAACTAATGTTCCCCAAGTCAGGGCAAAGAATTGATCTTTGTGCCACTCAGGATGTGACGCCTATACAACGAGAATCCCCTGGAGTTTGGTAAACGAGTTTGCGGTCTCGTAAGTAATTTCTCATTACGAGCTGTAGGTATGCCGGAATTTTGAACCTTAGCTCTAAGGCGGTCAATATGTCCGCCCATCTTACGCTATTGAAAGCGTTCCTCACACCTAAGGTGGCTATGCTTCGCTTCCGGATTGCTAGTATAAAAACCAGAGTAGAATACAGCCTTTTTGGAGATGATTAGAAAGTTTTTCTGTTGATTATTTTATTTTATATATATATATATTCATAATATAAAGCAACATCCTTCATTTTTGTGAATCTCGGCCGTCTTTAGTATGAAAAACTTAATCAGGTTATAACTGGTTCATACTTGGTTCCTAAATACTGCTCCCAGTCAAGAATTTTAAAGCACTTCGTGTAAGAAAGTATGAAATAACTCTCAGTGACTTTACGCATAAATCTGGAAAAAACGTATAATTTAAAATCAGTAAGGATATTATATTTGTAAAATAAACTTTTCGATATTATTTCTGTAGAAGGTGGATAGTAGGTGGTAGAGTTAGGAATTGAGAGTTGAACTGAAAAAGGTTTTGCCTGCACAAAAACTGAAAATAGCTCAATAATTAATATTTACGTGGACAGTCAAGCATCAATAAAAGCAATAGCCTCATATTGCATTAAGTTCAAAGAAAGAAAATGCCCAACAGAGCAGAGAAGCCATAGAAAGGCTATCCGCAAACATGCAAAACTGCAAAAGTCTAATGACAACTAATGGCAAAAAACTGACTCAACTCGTTCTTAGGCACTCGCGAAAAGACTGCAGAACTGCCATAGGTGTGCTAATATTGCGAAGCGGCTGTTGATCTTTTAATAGTGGGCTTCATTCTTTAGGTGAATAGCGATAATTTTGCTTTTTGACACTCCCATTGAAATGAAAATGAGCTTCATCATTCCTAGAAAGTGTTTACAGCATGAAATCGCTCGAACATAGGCTCGCAGAAATTTTAACGATTTGAATTTGAAAGGAGTAAAATCTTAGACTTACTCTTAGAATATTCAATCCTAAACCTGCCTCACTATTTTATGTATATCAGTTTTTGGAAACCCCAGTGCAGTCGCTATCTTTTGCACGAACTAGTCCACGTCAGTCATCGTGCAAACTTATAGCCGACGAGTTCCATATTATGCGTTATTCTTCCGTCCAATGCAACAATGCAGTTAAGGAGAAACCTTAAATTGAGAACCTTTTTGGGGGTTTGGCCCAGCTCCTCCTGCTATTTGTGGTGTGCGTCTTCATGGACAAATATAATTTTGTATTCTCTTTCATCATGTTTATGTTTATATGCCTCCTATGACCAGTGTGCTTAGACTAATTTTTGTTTCTCATATTTCCAATTTGCAGTACGGAGTCGTTTTCTTCAGCGCCATGTCAAAGGATTCACTCTGTACACAAACAGCACTCAATCTGCTACTGTTGTTGGTAGTGCTATGGATCTATGGGCGTGTTCGCTTTCAGCGTGACATAGAATTCATGTTGGGACAACGTTTCGCCACATGGAAAGTGAATATGTTGCGGTTTGTTGCACCGATTTGTCTCTGCCTTTTACTGGTGAGTTGGAGTGAATATAAATTTCAAGATCAAATCACTCGCATCACCTAAAAGTTACACTTGTAAAAATGATAGCATTATATACTTACACATATGCTTTTATAAACATTACAGTTAATCGCGATCATTGGTTCTATCTTCGAGCACTCTATCAGCTCAATTCTGATTCTCATTGCTGAGGTTTTCTTCATAGTTCTCCCTTGGCTCTACTTGCCCGGTTACATGATTTATGTATTTCTACAAACAACGGGTTCATTTAAGATGCGCTTTCAACGTTGTAATCGTCCAATGGACTGGTATCCCGTTGAAATGGAGGAGCGACAACGTTACGAAGGGGCGATGGGCAATATGGATATTACGCATCAATTAAATCGAATTGCAGATGAAGTCGTGCCATAATGAGATTATAATGCAGAATTCCGTTTAAAAAATTTCAAAGAATTATCGATAAATACCAAATGTATATAAATGTTTTGAACTCGTAATTTTTTAAAATAAATTTGTCTGCGCAGCCTAGAATCTTGTTATAGGAATTAAAATATCTAAATAAGACTTTTCTCAAACACTCAACAATTTTTCACTTTTTTAAGCTTTATATCACCAATTGCGAATTTATGGTAAAATGAAAAAAATTATATATGTGTTTTTTATGAATAAATGCTTATATTTTATGTTCGTTTTGTTTGTTTGAAAATCGACTTTTTTTTTTGGTTCTCCGTCACCTTTGGAAAATGTGTAAGCAGTAAGCAAACTTTATTCATATATTTTTCCTCATTTTTGCATCAGTAAAAGTAAACAAACGCCGTAGCTGAATGGGTTGGTGCGTGACTACCATTCAGAATTCACAGAGAGAAAGTTAGTTCGAATCTCGGTGAAAACACCAAAATTAAGGAAAACATTTTTCTAATAGCGGTCGCCCATCAGCAGGCAATGGCAAAACACCGAGTGTATTTCTGCCATGAAAAAAATCTCCTCATAAACATATCATAAAACAAAATAAATGTATAAAAAAAAATTTTTTTTGTGATGCGAACCAAGGATTTTGGAACGGAAGCCCACATTTCTAGCCGCTCGGCTATCGCGCTATGCTGTCGGCACTGGCCTAAAAGTTATTTTGTTTGTCGCTACGTTTATATGTAACTGGCACTGAAACGAATCCATATGTATGAAAGGGATAGAAAATCACACGTACACAAAGTTTTTGGCACGATTTTCCCAACGCTCTTAGCAAAGTGATTGTAAAGAGGCGTGGTTAGTGACCTTTTAACGGTCACGCGTCCCGGTAACGTGACCGGTCACGTGACAGGGACTCTTCTTGCTGGGGGGTGTTTGTAACATACAAAAAAGTGTAATTGTGTTACAGTTTCGGTCACGCAGGTTTTGCTGGGTAGGTTATAACTCTATACCTATATGTGTGTATGTGCACACATGCATTTCATAACTTCATACTCCCCTACAAGACAGCTGACTATCATATTAGCACTCATATTATCATCATCACTATCATCATTTAACTACACATTTTTGTTCTATCTATGGGAAAGTTCTGATAGTTTCCCCTTGTCGGTGTGATATTCTATCTCTCTTTTACCAATAAAAATTTCTTATAACTGAAAAATATATCTGCTTTGCTCTAAACTACTCATTTTCGTCATCCAAAAGTAATCAGTACAAACTCCTCAATAACTCCTCATTAAAAAGTAAACAGGCTGATGAGTTTCGTTAAATTCTTTTATTTAGAAATTATAAAATTTATATTTTTCATTGAGATTCGAACTCACGAATTTTCAATATTTTTTTGTTTACATTAAAAAACTTGTACACACCAATTCGGTGTTTCATCCACTGAGATTCGAACTCTCGAATTTTCAAGCCTTAGCCAAGCACGTACTCGCTCGGCTATAACAACTGCACAACAAATATAGCTAAATTTCAGACTAGAACCTTTTTCAGAGCACCACATTATTTCCTTAAAATTAATCAGCACTGATGACAAAAGCTCCTCATTTTCGTTAAAAAGTAATTAGACTGCGGAGTTTACTTAAGATGTTTTATTTAGATATTATAAAATTTATATTATTGTGTTTTCATTGAGATTCGAACTCACGGATTTTCAATATTTTTTTGTTTTCATTAAAAAAAAAATTTTCACACCAATTCGGTGTTTCGTCCACAGAGATTCGCACTCACAAATTCTCAAGTCTTAGCCAAGCATCTACTCGCTCGGCTATAACAAGTATGAAAGAAAGACAGCTAAATCTCACACTAGAACTGTTTTCAGAGCAGCCACATTATTTCGTTAAAATTAATCAACACTGATGCATTGGCGTTTAAAGTATAGTAGATATATTTTTCACTTATATAAAATTGCTATTGGTAAAAGAGAGATAGAAGTCACACCGAACAGGGGAAAAGAATATCAAATGAAATATTTGATTTCCCCATTAAAAAATGTTGTATATGCTATTCTGATAATGAGCATGTATTAGAGACTAATAAAATACTTGTAACTGTGTTGGAATTTTTGTCAAAAGTGCTCTACACTGTCTTGTAGGGTCTTATCGTATCTACTGTCACTACTCTGTACTGCGATTCACTAACTTTTAACGATTCGACAATTCTTATTTCTGTCTACAGTAATTGTCGTTTACACTAACCATTTTGCTATTCACAAACTTGTGCTAACTAACACTGAACAACTGCCTTCTTCTCTTTATTCAAATTGATAGATAGTGACGTCTTTGTCAAACTAAATATCAAAGTGAGCGAATAGTTGTGTATTTGAGGGTTTCTTCAATTATATTTGCATAAAGTACGTACAATAATATAATTCATAATAAATACACTTAATACTTTTTATACATACATATGTATATTGCGTGAGGATATCAAAAAAGCCGCTCCACAGATGAACAACTCATTCAAAAATTTTGCCGCTCCACTTGGCTCATAGGAAACTTCACCCTTGGGCAAAACATGGAAAGGGTGATTGCATCTGCTACACTATGTATATATGCTTGGGGTAATGGAAGACTGGCTCATGGATATTCTCTACTACTCACGTACGGGTCCTTAATACCATTAAGTTGCAAATAAAGGCCGAGTTTAGTATTAAAATATCTTGAAGATGACAAGATTTACCTGTTTTCCTATTGAAGTCGGTGTTATTCTGGAACTTCCAAGATGACTGTCAAACTGAAAAATCGGGTCCTCAGTCAAGTCTGGAGTTAAACGGAATAGCCAAATGGTAAGAATTGTTCACATCCCGGAGCAAACGTCGATACACTGTTTTTTTAGGATACACCACCTCCTCTCCACGCGATAAGTCATACGCCAAATACTAAAGGGACATATTCACGTTTTTTTAATAAGTTTGTATCATATTTATTCCAAAATTTTTGTTTAAACTACTATGTAATTCTTGTTTTCTCCTTTAGTTTAACCACTCCAAATGTTTGTCGTTTAGTTTGCGATAATCGAGAGGTTAACCAAATAGCCGATTTTGTTTTATCGATTATCGTTATTAAATGGGTTATCAATAGGAAAATCGTTAAAATTGTGGTTAAGGAAAGAAAACAACGCGAATGACGTTAAAATGTGTTAGTGACTCGCACTACTGATATTATTGAGTTCGCATGTAAATTTGCGTGAACGCTGATACTCCTCATTTTCAAGTTGATGTTTCTCACTTGCCGGCGTCCAGTCGATGACTTGCAGTTGCTTTTGCAAAGTCTCCATCACGGAACCCTTCCCGCGCATTAGCGTATACATATATCATATGAACTGGAATGCAAGCAATTGATACGCAACAACTCAACCTCAACTCATTGAATATGATGGTGGTGAAAAACATGCCCTGATAGGGAAAGAAAGGAATTAAATTAAAAAAGTGTTTTGTGCCTACGATTAGTATAGTCGGCGTTATATACACCCAACAAATTTTCCAACCGATCTCAGGCCTCTTGCCAATCATGAAGTAAATATCATCCATGAAATTGTCACTCCATAAATCCAGGCGACCATCACAACTTCCAGCAAACAAATGAATATTACCGAATTGGAAGCAGAATACCAGTCAAGTAGTTGAAGTATAAACGGAGTAACTTTATTTTCTATTATTGGCTTATAAATTATTTATATTAGTCAAAGAAATCCATGAAATCGTTGAAAGAAAATGTCTGAGTTTCGCTAGATTAGTAGATGTTAAAACACTTTCTTAACAAACTGTAAATGTTTAGTGCCTTAAATGACAGATATGCTAATTATATGATTATTGTTGTTGTTATTGAATCTTTAAAAAGGTGATCAATTTAGAGGTATCGGATTTTAAATTGAAATACAACAACGAAAATTCAAATTGATTGGGCAATCTTTATTGCTTTTGTGTAGACAGATTCATGACATTTATTTTTTAGAGATAATCCCTTTCAAATGTTGGCTGCAACTGCGCCGTAACTCGGTCGTCCGTAACACAAATTTCGAATGCCTCGCTGGAAGACTTCAGTCGGCATCTCATGAATACCTTTAGTAATGTTGGCTTCCAATGCCTTAATGGAAGTTGGTTTACCCACAAGGCATTTAGACGTTACATACACCCACAAAAAAAATTCCAAAGATGTGATGTCACACGATCTTGGTGGCCAATTCACTTGTCCGAGGCGAGAGATAAATTGCTCACCGAAACAAGGACGCAGTAAATCCATTGTTTCACGGGCTGTATGGCAAATAGCGCCGTCTTCTTGGAAACAAATGTTTTGGAAATCACGGGCTGTAATCTTCGGTATCAAAAAGTCATTTATCATGGCGCGATAGCGTTCGCCATTCACTATTATGTATATTAGCATCAGTCTCGTCTTTGAAGAAATATGGGCTGTTGATTCCTCCAGCACATAGACCTCACCAAACGGTTGTTTTCAATGGATGTAATGGCAGGTCTTAAATGGCTTCGGGTTGCTCTTCAGCCCAAATGTGGCAATTTTGCTTACTGACATAGCCATTAAGCCAAAAATAGGCCTCATCTGGTCGCAAAATCTGGATCTTCGGCGCGTTTTTCGAGAGCCCAACTACTGAAATTATGACACTTTGGAAGATCGCCCGATTTCAAATCTTGGACTGGTTGTATTTTAAATGATTTCCAATCAAGATTTTTGTATAAAATTGCCAACGTAGTGCCATAAGATAGGACAAGTTGTTAAGATCGGCGCCGATACAATTCTTCCAACTCTTTGGCAAAACTCTCATTTACAACTGCATTATTATCTTCACTTTCGGCCGTACGGGGTCTAATCGGTGGAGTATCATCCAATAATGTGGAATTGTTCTCAATTTTTCCGATGGTTTGCCGAATAGTGTGCTCGGTAAAACCATAAGTTGTCCTGAGCGCGCAATGAACACTTTTCACAGAGCGTCGATATTCCTAATATAATTGTACGATTTGTAAACTTGTTGAGTCGCAGGGCTTTCAATGATGAAATGCCAATGAATACTTAAAAACATTATGTATTTAGTTTGACAGTAGGCACGCGTGATCTGTCAAAAAACCCCTACTGCATAAGTTAATCATATCATGTCTGTCATCCTTTTTTGATTCAGACTTCTCATAGAGCCTTACTATAATCAGGAAATATATGAAAATAAAATACGTCTTTAATACCACGGCATGAATATGTATGAATTTGTATGATAATATATGAGCATACACCATCCCATACATATGTACGTACAAGTACAGACTGTGTCCGCTCATCACTATTTTGTTTTAAATTTTTTTCTTTTCTTTTTTGTTGTTTTTTTCTGTGCTTTTGTTTTTTTAATGTGTGGCAATGGAAACTCAAACATTCTGAATTTTCAGATTTAGTTCAAATTCGTCGCATACGATTTATAGGTGTTTAGTGGTGGAGTAGTGACAATTTGCATATTTTGTGTTGAAAGGTTGCAAAATGTGTTTCTATTAATTGTAAATTATGGCAAACGTAAATGCATACGCGCAACTTTTCTATGTGTAATTGTACATATGTACGTATGTATGAATGTATGTATATATGAGGCCTGGCCTCAGTACCACGAGAATTTTACTGCCAATATTTCGAAGTTCACGAAAATTAATCGCGTTTCGTAAATTGCACTCGTTCAAACGCTATCGTCTGACGGTTTATTCAAAACAATAGCCAAAAACAACAAACCCAGTGTTAAAATATCGCTCATACTCTCGTATCTTTTACACATTTACTATATATATGAAGAATTAATAGAATAAATTTTGTGGTTTTTATTTGCAATTAGTGCACAGCCAAGCAAAAGTTTAGTGTGGCATAAACTTGACATTCATTTCAGTGTTGGTACGCTTTTCGTCGGCGCGTTTGCACATGAATATTTTTTCGCGCCCGTATTGCAACAACACAGAACAAACAAAGTTAACTAAATAGTGAAAGTGAAGAGTAAAATTAGTGGTGAAAATGGTGTACGAGTCATCGTACGACAGTGGCCGCAGGCCCTTCAAGCCCGACCTGACACGCGGCTATTGGGCGGCACCGAGTGATTTCATCTACACTTGCATCAGTTTGGGCTTTCGCATGGATGTGGTGTGGATGGGGTAGTTTCTTTACCAGCACATGGGAGGTGAGATAAATTGAAATAATTTTTTTTAACAATTTTGAATAATTATTATATTAAACTTTCTTTAGTCCAAAAATGAATTTTTATGGGCCAATAGTCCCACCTGCTAGTTGCCTTTATTCATGTAATGTAATAATTTATAATAATATTTCGTATAAATAATTAAAAATTATGGATAAAAGTATTACGTAAATGAAAAATTACAAACTCTACAAAAATTGCACACAGTAATAACACGTCGCAACAAAGGAAACTAACTTAGAATTTAACTGGGAATTTGGTCGATTATTAAATGGTCGCTGACACAGAAACGTTAGAAGTCTATACAGAAATATTTAAATTATAAGCAAAAGGATTATAAGGACACAATAAGATGCATTTTTCCTCCCAAGTCCAGATATTGAGGGTGTTTTTGCACTTTCGAGAATGTATCGCATCTTAATAAAAAAACCAATCAAAAACTCTTTTTTATAAGTTTTCTGAAATGCAATGCGATGAAAATTTGTCCTTACTTTCACTCTTTGCTCTGTGTAAAAGACGTTTGAGATTGCTCGGTCTCGCTTTTCTGGACAACATTGTGGCTGTTACCAATCTCAACCTAGCTGGTACAGCCAGCTTTTTGATTTCACCTATTCACAATTTCACCTATCCCAACCAAACCTTCAATTATTGCTTAGGGAAGCAAAGTAAATTGAAAACTTTGAAGCCATTTTGCTAGAATTTTTGATCTTTTGAGTTACAGTACTTTACTTTTTAGTGCTCGACTACAAGGTGGCGCAAAATTAATCACTCTATTTGGAAGGATTATTGTATAATTTTTGCAAATGGCGTCGTACGTCAATCACATTTGACACTTGCGAACTAGAACTTGCGAACAGAAACTGAAAAGGTCAAAATAAAGATTTCCATCATTCAAAAAATTTGTTTTTTTGGATAATTAATTCTGCGCCACTTTGAACATTGAGAATCTGGTTTTGTTTGAAATATTACTTTGTAACCCGTCTTTTCAGTTCTCACTATATATAAGTTTTAAGTTAAACTATGCTGAAACCTTTTAGTAATCTAATGACTGTATAAACAGTCCTTATCACAATTTTTTCCCATAAATTTCACGAAAATCTTCATCTGTCATCATCAATCTAAAACATTTTTCTCATTTTATGTCAAGAAGTTTTATAAAAGAAAAGAGTTTTCCAATTCTCTCAGTATATTTGTTTCATTTGATAACCACATCATCCCCCCTAGGCCGGAAATATGATTGTGATATCTTGCGGAAATAAAGTTGGAAAATTTATTTCAGAAAATAACTTTCACATTTTTGGGCAAGGAAAACTTAAACCCCGAATTTAATAGGATTGAGTTATGGCATCGCATAACACTCGATTTTCTCATGGGTCAGAAAAAAAGCTACAATTTGCCGTATTGTGAACTCTTTGCGCTGCTGAAACTTGATAATTTTGAAATCAAGCTTTGTGTGTTCGGAAGCTACCCAGAGGATACGCGGGCTAATCCCGGACGTTGTGATCGGCTTGAACCATATATAACGAATTCAGTTAAGTGCACAATAGATTTTTATCATTATACATTAATGCTCGCGTGCTCTCTTTTCATTTTGGAGGAAATATGACTCAATCTCTCTGCATTTAGTCCATATTGAGTAATCGCATTCACGTGGATGAGGTGAAATTTCACAGTTTTATTTATTTACATATTATTGTAGGCAAAAAAAAAAAAAATTACGAAGGAGCTCTATGAGTTTCATATGGAAATTTCCAAATTTTGTTGGCCTATGAAAATCCATTTCTTGAAAAGGTTTATCGAACAATATTTTCAAATTAAATAAGGAATAAAATGGTGTACAACCTTGTTCAAAAAGTTTCCGAAATATATTCAGAAAATCCAAATACAAATTTATTACTCAAAAGTGATATTATCGCCTTTGAAGTACTCCCCCCACCAATCGCAACGCACTTATACTAGCCTTTGATCCAGCTCTCGAAATATTTGTGAACTCTAATGGTTTTTTGGCTCGATCAAACGGAAAAAACTTGTAGGGAGCCATAACAGATGAATCCGATGACTGTTGGATGATAGTCGTTTCGTTCTTGGTTGAAAATTCACGTATAACGACGACACTGTGCGATGTTGCAAAATTCAATTTTTTGACTAATTCCTCGCAAGCGTCTCATAACCCCCAAATAATAGTCCTCACTAAGTTTCTGACCTTCTGGTAAAAATTCGTGGTACAGAACGGTTATAATCTATAAAAACTGTGAGCATCGCTGTCTTTTCTGACTTAAAAGGTCGTGTTTTTTTTTTTTGGTCTTGGTTCATGCGGTGTTCTCCACTCAATGGCGTGATGTCCGTATTGGGTGTCGTACTCATAAATTCACTTCTCGTCTCCAGTAACGATACGTTTGATGAATGTTGGGTCGGACTCAGCCTGGGAAATCATGTTTTTGGGAAAATCAAGATGGGCTTGTTTTTGCATGTATTTACAGTTTGAGGATAGGGCACCACTTTTGAAAATCAATTACATTTTATAGATACAAAAATATAGTGCATGTTCATTTTAACCTCTGAAGGTTATTTGATGGACTTATCTGTATCCTAACGTCTCAATATCAGAGGAGGTATTCTATTCATAAAAAAAGTTTATGCTTCATTTTTAGTATTGCAAATAAAATAATAATATACTGCAGTTTATTCATTTCCAATACCTTTGATTATTGCTTTCCTCTTACTTCGATTTTTTTATTATTATCTCCATGTATGCACAGATGGCTCGAAGCTCGAGGGGATCTCCTTCAGTTTTCGGCTCCCCGACTACTGTAGTGTCTTCTAGGCTGAACTGATGGCAATAATAAAAGCCGCAACACTGATACAGTGTGATGCGATATCCGGAAATGATATCTACATTTTCACTGATAGCCAAGCGGCGATAAAATTCCTCACAAAACAGTCGACAACCTCCAAGGTAGCCATGAAATGCCGCACATCTCTTAACGAGATGGCTGAGTCATTTCACCTAACATTGAGGGCAACTGTAGAGCCGATGAACTAGCAAAACTCGGCACTAAATTGTCTGATGAGCACATAGATAATGACATAGCGATACCCTTACAAACATGTAAGCTACACATCCTTGAAGAAATTGTAAAGAAAGCAAACGAAAGATGGCGTAATGAAGCCACCTGCAAAATCGCCCGTCAACTGTGGCCGACTCTAAATGCTAAACGTACGGAACTTCTACTAAGAAGAGATAAGCACAGTCTTAACACACTGATTTCAGTTATTACGGGGCACTGCCTAATCGGTAGGCCCGCCCAGAGAATGGGTGTGCAAATACATGACTTTTGCAGAAGTTGTCTAGATGAGGAAGAGGGAGCGATGATCCCGCACCTTCTGTGTCACTCTTCTGCTCTATCCAGACGTAGACTCGCCATTTTGGGCGGACAATTCTTTAATGAATTAGAAGATCTCAGCTCTGTTGAAATTAAGGATCTTACGAAATTTTTGAAAAGTATTATACAAATTGGTTTCAGGAGCGATAAGGGCTAGTTCCCTGCGCGGCATCACAATGGGCCATGAGCCTGAGTGTGTCCTACAGTGGACAGCCGCTTCAACCTAACCTAACCTTTATTATTATCATTCATCAAACACGTAGTTGAGGGCCACAACCTTACATTAGTATGCAGCACTAGTATCACAGCCTTTTTCTAATTCGTTTATTTGTTTGTGTTATTTTTTATTGCATTTTTCTCCTGATGAACAAAATAATTCAATGTACTATCAGAATTTATTGCACTTAATTTTATTGTACGAAATTTTGCCTCATATTTTCACGTCATGATTTCAAAGTTCAGTGCTAGAAATTTTAATTTATTAAATATTTATTTTATAATTATTTCAAATAACTTATTTTTACAAATTCAGTAAATTTATTATAGCTTAATATATTCGAGATAGATAAGAACTCTATGAAATGAAATGAATACGCCTCTAAATTATACAAATTTTGCAATATCAGTTGTATGTACATATGTCAATCATCAACTCGTAACAATCTTTGGCTAAGCGCTAAGCCAATTTATTTTCATTTTCAATACAAATCTGATAGGTGTTGAAAAGTTGAAAAATTACTTTCAAAACAAAAAAACTCAACCCTTTGTATTTACCTATTTTCATTAAGGGGGGGGTAGGGTCACAAAATCGAAATTTTTTTTCTTCACTCATCTTATAGTAAATCATTTCAAGAATGTTGTGTCAAAATTTTAAGTGGATTGGAGCAGAACTCTCAAAGTTATAGCCTTTGTAGGCACTCTACCTCGAATGCGGAGCATCGATAATTTCTCAGAGTCATTTTTTCAAACGCGTTTTTCCCGAAACGACTTCTTAAAAGTCGGTGCCAATCACAACTCCGAAACTATTCAACCGATTCTTTTCAAATTTGGCACACGTTTTCTAAATCAAAAATACCTCCCCCCTACACTGTTTTTTTTTTATTTTTTGCTTTTTAATGTTGTTTTTCACTTACAAATATAGCGAAATTTTTCGCCAAAAATGCTCGTTTTACGTTTTTTTGCCACCAAAACTACAAAAATGAAAAAAAACAATTTTTATTAATGTAGGGGGGAGCATTACGTCATACTTTAACTGAAAAATTCGGCTTTTTTAGTTTCAGATGATTCTACGACGAATGCCGATTGGCACCGCAGAGCACCTCTCGAAAAACATATCTCCAAAAAAACTCTGTCATGGGCTTATTTGTCAATATTTTATTATTAATTTTTTTTTAAAAACTTATTGAAAGGATGTACAATAACATGTAACTGATTTTATTAAAGTATCTTAAGCCATATTTCTGTAAAAAATTCACAAAAAAAGTGTTTTTGTTTTAGCGCTAAACCCTACCTCCCCCTTAATGCTACGACAAAAATTTATTATTATTCAAATTTATTTATTTATAAGTTTTTAAGGATTTTTAAGTATTTTTTTTAATTTAAAAGTGTTTTAAAATATATACAAATATGAATATATAAATACATGCCTAGTGTGCTAAGTAAGTATCAAATTTGTTTCAAATGATTTTTTGCTCTTATCACAAAAATGTTTAAAGGAAAATCATGTTGCCACTATGACTTTTCATAACCCTCTGCAGAGCAGGCTTACTTTCAACAATGATTATACGCCCATGTACTTATACATAGTAACGTAGTTCATCAACATGAAATGAAATTGGTGGTGTGATTATTTAGAAATTGTGAAAAAATGTCGTGCATCCCCGCTGATTTTCGTATTAGCGAAATTGACCAGCCATTAGGATCATTATCATTATACCGAGCAAAAGTAGTGATCTGTCTAATGCTTATACCTAGAACCGTAGTATGGGACACCGGTGTACCTTCGTCACTCTTTTGAAGCCTTATTTCATACTTCCCTAGTCCAAAAATGTATTAGCTCATTAAATCCTTAAATTTATGAATGAACATTTCGGTAAATCTATTGCTCTCAACAGTAAGTATAAGCAATCGTTATACGAATAGATTTATAAAACCTCAGAGTGTACTAGTGAATACAAAGTGGCACAAAATCAATCGCTCTATTGAACCCCATGAAAAAACTTCTCATAAAAAGTATATCTGCCGTTCGGAGTCGGCTTAAAACTTTAGGTCCATCCATTTGTGGAAGAACATCAAGACGCACGCCACAAATAAAAAGGGGAGATTGGCCAAACACAGAGAAGTGTAAACCCCAATTAGTTATTCAATTTTTTTATTGAAAGATTTACAAATGACGTCATACCTCACTCATATTTGACACTTCTGAACTAGACAGTTGCAGAAAAGTAATGGAGCTCGTAATTTAAAGTATCGGCACTAAATTTTTGATTACTCTCAAAGGTCAATTTCAATGAATTGCAAATTGAATGAAGTTGGCAATTCGCGTTTTGAAATATTTTAAGTCATATATTGCCTACATCTGTGAAACAATGAGCACCATTTTGCACATTTTACAGCCATTTGGTATTTGCTTTTGACGCTTACATTGGCAAAATCTTTCATAATTTCATAATTTTTCCAGACTGTGCATTTCTCCTCTTATTTCCTCTTCATCGTATAAACCAAACTATGATTTCAAGCAATCAGCTCAAACACAACGTATAGTCCACACTATAGTAGGCCGTAGTAACCTGTGCACAAAAATTGCGCTAAAACTAAAATATTTCCATCGATATTACAATAACAAAAAACTAATCAAATCTTTCCAACATTTTTCTTGCTTTAACAGGCGCCATTATTACCTATATCCTTTGTATGTTTCTCTTTGTCGTACCAATTATTGTGATACAGTCATTTATGGGTCAATTCTCCAGCAGCGGCTTCATATCGACTTTTCGCATGTCGCCAATTTTTAAAGGTAAAAAAAATGTATTTGCTTGTATATTAATAAATAAAATAATTACAGCTTAGAGCAGAAAAGCATAAATTCTTATTTCTATGAATAAAATCTACAGGTCTGGGTTATATAAGCTTATTCGTCAATTTGGCTGTACTATCCTACTACAGCTTGTTTGCAGCTGTGCCGTTACTTTATTTATTTCACTCGTTACGCCCCACTTTACCTTGGAGCTGTGAGGGTATAGAAAAGTGGTTTCCAAATAGCACTGAAGCAGAAGTTAAACATGTAAGTTCATAGGAAAATAAAAATATTAATACATGTAAATCAATTTTTATAATTTTTTTATTTATTTAAAACTCTGCAACAACCTGTTAATAGTCCTGCAAAATGCTAGATGTAGTGGATATAAAAGCTGGCATGATGTCCAATACACATATTCGCTATGAAGTGCCCTCTGTGTTGTTCTTCCAGTAAGTTCAAGTACTGGTTTCATATTTCTTCGAGAAATCTTTCAGCATTAAATACTTTCAGATCGGTTTTTGATGTGAGTTATGAGTACAAGAGTCCATTTCTGTTCTCATGGGAGTTGCTTGTTTGCACGCTGCTTAGTTGGGCTATCGTAGCAGGTGTCTTTTATCGTTTCTACAATACCGAGCTGGTTTGTATATTTGAAATTTTGTGAATTGCTGCTTCTATTATGTTTTTTATGCTTGACATAAACATGAAGTTTGACCATTTAAAGTTCTGAAAAATAGTTAGTAAAATAAAGATATACAAATATTTTATCAAATAGTCTAATAAACCTATAAATATCATGATATATAAATATAATAAAATTCAGATGCATATCTGAATGATCTGGCACCAAGGCAGTTGCAAATTATAATAACTAACCATACTGGGTGGTCCATACAATAGTTTTTTAGTGAGACGTTAATTTTCAAGTGACAGCTGCTTCTCGCTGGTTTGATTTTCGATTATTTTTTTAAATTTTTAAAAGGAAACGACGCATCGACCACCCTGTACATTAAATTGTTGTGTTGTGAAGGTAATTTGCAAAGACCCTGATGCCAAGTTATTTCCATGTGGTTGTGAACCAAAGTGAAATGACTTTTAGAGGTGTGCTCTTTAGCATAATTTCACAGAATTAGTTAGTAGACTGTTATTAGGCTTTGAGCGAATTTGACAAAATCAGTTGATAGGCTGACGTCACTTGGGATGTGTTTACAAAACACTGAGATTGTGTTAGTGATATTCGAAAAAAATCAACACAGTTTTCACTCATGCTACTTCGTTACCATCTGAACAACGAATGATTGGACGAGTTTGTGAATATGTGAGAAACTGATCGTGCAGGATTCGGTTGAATCTCCCAAGTGACGTGACAGCCGAAGTTCCCCATACAATTTGGTTTTCACCATATTTAAAGAGCAAACTTGGTAAATCTATCAGTTTTGGTTGTGAACTGCTTTGTAAGTGCTTATTTACTAACAATGTCTATTATTTTTCTATTCTACTTTGTGTCTCTCTCTCTCCCTCTCTTCCCTAGATGAGCAAATTTTTACGCTACACCATTTGGACTTCCCTGATTTTACTGTTGATATGCGTCGGACGTTTCATGTTGTTACCTAATGATTGGAGTTATATCTTCAGTTATTTTATGGCAAAACCTGTTGATATTGTTAGAGGCATACCCAGCACTGTACTTATTATAGTATCGGCATTCGGTCCTGGATGGGGATCTATTATTGCCCTAGCCAGCTTTAATCGCTTCCGGGCAAATATTATGCATTATAGTTGGATTATTTGTCTGGGACAAATGGGCATATTTCTGGCTTATGCCATTATAACGCAAATAATTCAGGGTTACTTTAAATGTAAGTATGAAAAAGGTGCCTATCAGGTGTATTCTGCAAGCTGCACGATTGGAAATTAATGAGATTTGCAAACACTAATTCGGATATTTTTTGACGAAAATTCAAAAATTGAAAATATTGAAATAATGAATTTTCAGTAGTTTTTATTTGAAAAATGTTTACTTTCAATACAAATATTCAAAAATGTTTTGAGAATTGCTACGATTTGCAGAATATTTCGTACAATTCGAATAGAGTTAAATTTTTTCTTCATTTGGTTTCCAGCTCTTACCACTCAGTACGCTCATGTGGAGGGTTTGTATGTCGAAGTGAATGATCATTATGCACCATATTTGACCAGCGGCAGCGTAATAGCAACGATGAGTTGGCCAAACCTATGGTCAATAATCTTCTATGCAATGCTGACGTTGACGGCGTTGATAACAATGGTATATATTTCTGTACATACATACATGCACATTTGCTATTGATACTTATAAAAGGTGGCACAGAAATAATCACCCTATCGGTGTCGTACGTCAATCATATTTGACACTTGTGAACTAGACAACTGTAGTATACAGGGTGAAAATAAAGATGTCCATTAATCATAACCATGTTTGTTTATTATTTAGCAAAAAAGTTATTCAAAACCAAATTGGATGATTAATTTTGTGCCACTTTATATGTGCTATGTCATATTCCCATTGATAATTTGGTAAAATAATTTCTTACTTTCCAAAAGATAACCTGCTTATTTTCTATTTATCAAAGCATTTTCGATGAGTTCGAAATGCTGCGTTCACGAAAAACCGAAGTAACACTTGGGCTCATTGGCGTACTAGCATTTTTATCCTTATATACCTGTTCGAATGTAAGTACCCGTAGTTGCAAACGTAATTTCCAGCGATATTCGGAGTCATAACAGAGTCACATTTCGGAGCTTGTATGCTCATAAAGACCGCAAGAGTCCGAAATGAAGATGTTTCACTTCCTGCAAAGACCGAACTTCATATGTGAGCTTAAGTTCATACATCAAAGAAGCCTCAGTATGAGTCATATGTGACTCTTATTGTCAATATATATGACTCCTATAGTTTGTTTCTTATGTTTCTTACTAGTCACATAAACGACTCTGTTTGAATTATTTCTCAGACTCACTTAATCCTATTCTCTGACAAATGTCTTGAAAAATGCATAAAAAGTAACCGATATACCTGCAGTGGCTCACAGCTTACTTCGTTAGATCCTTTTATTCTACGAATTTATTCTCGCGATATGCATTGTAAAACTTGTCACAGAATTTATGGCAAAACTAAATATATACTTAGACTCGTATAGTAAAGTAAAATACAATCTTTTTTGGGTTAATTTCAACGTTTTCTTCTTGATAATTCTCTTCTAGATTTTTCGTGATAGCATATAAAGAAACATCCTTCATTTCTGTGATTGCCCACGACCGTCTTCAGTGGTGTAAATATTCATCAGATTTTGAGTAGTTCGTACTTAGTGTGTAAATACTGCTCCCGGTCGGCATTTTAAAGCACTTCGTATAGGAAAGTATAAAACAGCTCTTACGTATAATTGAATATGAATAGGGATATTATATTTCTAAAATAAACATGCGTATGTGAATATAATATTTATACAGGAACACCCGGATAATGTACACACAAGTCAGATTTCTTTTATTTTTTGTATGATATTTTATTTTTCTTTTTCTTCTTAATTGGCGCAATAACGCTTACGCGATTTTGGTCGAGTTTAACAAAGCACGCCAGTCGTTTCTTTATCGTGCTAACCGACGCCAGTTGGGCACACCAAGGGAAGCCAAGTCCTTCTCCAACGCAGAGGAGGCCTCCCTCTTCCTCTACTTCCCCAGCTGGTACCGCATCGAATACTTTCACACACAATTGTACGCTCTTATAAAAAATTGTGCCTGAGCGATTAAGTTCTGCGGCTCGTACGATGCTCTCCAACATCAGGTTAAAGAAGTCACCCGACAGCGAGCCACCCTGTCAGAAATCTCGTTTGGTATCAAACGGATCGGAGAAGTCCTTCCCAATTCTGACGGCGCTGCTGATATTGAGCAACGTCATCTTGCATACACGTATACATTTTTGCGGAAATACCAAACTCAGACATCACGGCATATAGGTAACTCCTTTCCATACTGTCGAATGCAACTTTGAGGTCGACGAAAAAATGGTGTGTGTCGATTTTCCTTTCATGGGTATTTTCCAACACTTGACGTATTGTAAATATCTGGTCGATGGTGGACTTTCCAGGTCTAAAGCCACACTGATAAGGTCCAATCAGTTGGTGGATGGTGGGCCGCAGCCTTTCACACAATACGCTCGCTAGGACCTATGATCACACTTCTTACGCTCACGTATTTCGGTCTCTCGTTTTCTTTTTTATGATAATACGTCTCTCTTCGTTTCTTAGCTCCCGGTAGCGGTCCCATATGGCTTGCGTTGCGTCCGATCGCAGCGAAGCTCTATAGGTAGCATCATTTTTTTCTACGGTAGCATGGCATTCCTTACAGCTTTGCGTAAGTAGATGTACATTTTTTGCTGCACAGAGGCGTAAGGGTAGTTTGGCTACAACAACGTAATGATCCGAGTCGATGTTGGGTCCTCGGATTGGACATATGTACATCTAAAACACTAGAAGCGTGTCATCCATTTACCACAACATGATCGATTTGGTTTCGCGTTTCTCGACCAGGAAACAGCCAGGTACCTTGGTGTATCTTCTTATACTGGAATATGATGTTGCAGACTACCATGTTTCAAGCATTGGCGAAGTCGATCAGCCTCTGTCCGTTACCGGAAGTTTCATTGTGCAGGCTGAATTTTCCTACTGTGGGACCAAAAATTCCCTCCTTGCCCACCCTGGCACTGAAGTCGGCAAGCATGATTTTTGTGTCGTGGTGAGGGCAGCGCACCTAGGAACGTTCCAGGCGCTTATAGAAGGAATCTTTGGTCGGATCATGCTTCTCTTCCGTCGGGGCGTGGACGCAAATTAGCGAGATGTTAAAAAAACGGGCTTTGATGCGAATTATTGGGACTGAACGGGAGTACTTGGCGACGAAGTCTCTCTACCACAATAACGGGACGGGTCGCAAACCCTGCGTATAACCAGCTATTCTGGGATGCTTCGCTTTTTCACGTTGGCTTGCTCTCGAACGGGAAGCCCACGAGTTTAATATTTTCACTCGTTCTTCATGTCAGGTCGAGCCCTAATCGCTGCTAGCCACGTAAATATCGAATATTGTAACATGAAGCCTTAAATTTAAAGCCTTGTTGGGTATTTTGCCCAGCCTCTCCTCCTAGTTGTGGAGTGTGTTTTCATGTTTTGTACAAATAGAGGGGCCTACAGTTTTATGCCGCCTCTGAACGACAGGTGTTTTTTTATGAGCTTTTTCATGGTACCTGGAGATTTGCCATTGTTTGTTGAGAAGCAGCTCTTATTAGAAAAAAAATTTTTGTTTCGAGCCTCTGCATTTACGTAGTGACGCACCAGCCCATTCCGCTTTGCCAGCCGCACACATTAAAGTAGAAGGTCTCCCAATTTTCTCACAATTTTGTCTCTTCCCACTTTTATTGCTCCTGGGTGTATAAATTGGAAAACGGGCAACGGGCTTATGGACTAATATACTTTTGTATCCTCTTTCATCATATTAATGTCTATATATATGATACATCCTATGACCAGTGTACTTAGACTAATTTTTGTTTCTCATATTTCCAATTTGCAGCACGGCGCCCTTTTCTTCAGCGCCATGTCAATGGATTCACTCTTCACCCAAACAGCACTCAATCTGCTACTGTTGTTGGTCGTGCTATGGGTCTATGGGCGTGTTCGCTTTCAGCGTGACATAGAATTCATGTTGGGACAACGTTTCGCCACATGGAAAGTGAATATGTTGCGGTTTGTTGCACCAATTTGTCTCTGCCTTTTACTGGTGAGTTGGAGTGAATATAAATTTCAAGATCAAATCACTTGCATCACCTAAAAGTTACGCTTGTAAAAATGATAGCATTATATATTTACACATATGTATTTACAAACATTACAGTTAGTCGCGATCCTTGCTTCTTTCGTCAGGCACTCTAACAGCTCAATTGTGATTCTCATTGCTGCGGTTTTCCTCATTGTTCTACCTTGGCTCTACTTGCCCGGTTACATGATTTATGTATTTCTACAAACAACGGGTTCATTTAAGATGCGCTTCCAACGTTGTAGTCGTCCAATGGACTGGTATCCCGTTGAAATGGAGGAGCGACAGCGTTACGAAGAGGCGATGGGCAATATGGAAATTACGCATCAATTAAATCAAATCACAGATGAAGTCGTGCCATAATGAGATTTTAATGCAGAATTCCGTTTAAAAAATTTCAAAGAATTATCGATAGATACCAAATGTATATAAATGTTTTGAGCTCGTAATTTTTTAAAATAAATTTGTTTGCGCAGCCTAGAATCTTGTTATAGGAATTAAAATATCTAAGTAAGATTTTTCTCAAACACTCAACAATTTTTCACTTTTTTAAGCTTTATATCACCAATTACGAATTTATAGTAAAATGATATGTTTTTTCATGTATAAATGCTTACATTTTACTTTTGTGATTTTAAAATGTCTATGTTTGGTTTAAAATTGCTAAATTTGTTTATGGAAATATATTTATAAACATACATACATACATACTTTTCGATTATTTACATATAACTATGGGTTATAATTCTATATATGTGTGTATGTGCACTTAGGTATACATTTAATAACTTCATACTCTTATCGTATCTGGCGGCCGCCGTAGCCGAATGGGTTGGTGCGTGATTACCATTCGGAATTCACAGAAACAACGTTGGTTCGAATCTCGGTGAAACCAAAATGAATAAAAACATTTTTCTAATAGCGGTCGCCCCTCGGCAGGCAATGGCAAAGCTCCGAGTCTATTTCTGCCATGAAAAAGCTCCTCATAAAAATATCTGCCGTTCGGAGTCGGCTTGAAACTGTAGGTCCCTCCATTTGTCGAACAACATCAAGACGCACACCACAAATAGGAGGAGGAGCTCGGCCAAACACCTAACAGAAGTGTACGCGCCAATTATTTATTTTTGTTTTTATTTTACTCTTATCGTATCTACCGTCTCCACTCTGTACTGCGATTCACTAACTTTTAACGATTCGACAATTGTTATTTTTGTCTACAGTATTTGTCGTTTGCACTAACGATTTTGCTATTCACAAACTTGTGCTAACTAACACTGAACAACTGCCTTCTTCTCTTTATTCAAATTGATAGAGAGTGGCATCTTTGTCAAACTAAATATCAAAGTGAGCGAATAGTTGTGTATTTGAATGTTTCTTCAATTAATTTTGCACAAAGTACGTAAAATCAAATAATTATTTATTTGAAATTAATATTTACTTAATACTTTTTGTACATATATATGTATATTGCTTGAGAATATCAAAAAAGCCGCTCCACAACCGAAAAACTCATTCCAAAACTGATTTTGAGTCATAAAAAACCTCACCCTTGGGCAAACCGGGAAAGGTCTGTTACACTATGTACATATGCTTCGGCTAATGGTCGAGTGGCTCATAGATATTCTCTATTGTTCACCTGCGGGTCGTTAATAACACCAAATTCCAAATAAAGGCAGAGTTTAGTATTCAAATATTTTGAAGATTACAAGATTTACATGCTTTTCAGTTGAAATCGATGTTATTCTGGAGCCTCCAAGATGATTGTCAAACTGAGAAATTAGGTCTTCAGTCAAGTCTGTAGTTAACCGGAATAGTTTTTGAAACTCTCCTGTAGTCAAATAGTAAGAATTCTTCACATCCCGGAGCAAACGTCGATGTACCGTTGGAGGATTCACTACCTCCTCTCCACGCGATAAGTCAAAAACCAAATACTCAAAGGACATGTTCGCGTTTTTTAATAAGTTTTTATCATATTTATTCCAAAATTTTAATTTAAACTACTAATTCTTGTTTTCTCGTCTAATTTAACCACTCCAAAATTATTGTCGTTTAGTTTGCGATAATCGACAGGTTAACCAAATAGCTGATTTTGTTTTAGGTCATAGCAAAATCGTTAAAATTGTGGTTAAGGATAGAAAACAACGCGAATATCGTTAAAATGTGTTAGTGAATCGCACTATTGATATTATTGAGTTCGCATGTAAATTTGTGTTGATGTTCCTCACTTGCCGGCGTCCAGTCGATGGCTTGCAGTTGCTTTCGCAAAGTCTCCAACACCGAACCCTTCCCGCACATTAGCGCATATATCATATAATCTGAAATGCAAGCGATTGATAAACAACAACTCAACCAGCCAAGTGCTATAGCCCAACGTGGATATATAATACCGTTATAAGTTATATCGCAATTGAATATTATGGTGGTGAAAAACATGCCCTGTAGTGCGAATCACTAACTCTTATCGATTCGACCATTGTTTGTTTTGTCGACAGTATATGCCGATTGCACCGTCGATTGTGCTATTCACCAACTTATGTTAACTAACACTGAACAGCTGTTTTCTTCTATTTATTCAAACTGATAGAGAGTGGCATCTTTGTCAAATTAAATGTCAAAATGAGCGACTAACACAAAGAAAAAGAACAAAGAAACATACTAGCCAAGCTGTTAGATTCAATTTTAAGTGTTTTTTACCAATTATATTTGCATAAAGTAAGTACAATAAAATAACTGTTTATTTGAATTTATTGTTTTATTAATACTTTTTGTATATTGCTTTAGAATGACATCGACAGCTACTAAAAGAAGCCGTGCCACACCCGAGCAGCTAAATCGTATTCTTGACTACCTAATGGAAGTCCCGGGTCTAGCAGGATCTAGGTTCCACAGCCTCCATGGTAAGTTCGAATGCGACAAAAAATGGAGCGAGCTAGCAACAAAAGTTAAATAGTCTGGATGGAGCAGTGAAGACAGTCAATCAATGGCACACGGTAAGAAAATATTGTGTTTTTACTTAAAAGTAGAGAGATGTTAATCATTTCCCTAAAAAGGTATGGCGGGACTTAAAGGCCGCACCAGCATCAAAGCACGAAATCGGCGAAGGCAACAAGCTTTAATTGAAAACAGGTCTATCAGTGAGGAGCCCCTAACAGAATTCGAGAGGCGGGTGTCTGCTCTTATAGGGGAAGAATATATGAATGGGCACGATTCAACAGCTGAAAATATTCCACTAGAGGAGGCAAATTGCATGAAGTGTATGTTTTAAAGTGTAACTTACTGGTGTGTAAATTTTTAGGTAATCCAAATGGGTATCGAAGTGGAAGATGAAAGTATGATTTCGGAAGCCTCGTCGCCTTTACGGACGCCACTTGCAGAAAATTTCACGCTGAGGTCAGGTAATTCGCACATCTCAGACAGGAGAACACCACGGCAGATGCTTTAAAAGTAATTTATTTTCAACACATAAAACTGGCGTTTTATTAATTGTTTTTGCTATTTTTTAATAGATCTTAGCCGAAAGCAGCTCTGCAAGTGCCCAGGCGAATAAAATGATGGCGGAGGCAATAGCCGTATTGGGGAATGGTTTAAGCGCTACCGCGGAAGGATTCAACAATCTAACGAATGCAATCTATCGTATGTAGATTAGAAACCAATTCCGCAGTTCCTGATTACAATTTTATGTGCATATATACCAAATGTTTATTTTAGTACCTGAAGTTACTTTTTATTTGAATTACATAAGTAAACAAGCTATGCTAATGTTAAGTAACATTAATTAAATGAATTAGAATGTATTGTTTTCGTTTTTATAAATAGAGTGACCTTTGAATTTATACACCATGTGTACATACGCTTATGCATACCTATACCTATACATAAATACAATTATGTATCTGTAACCTAAAAATGTATGTAAACTGAATTTAAAGACTGAATTGTTGTTATTGAATCTGCATGTAATTTTGTTCAGTAAAAGGTTTTAACAATAAATATGAAAATGTTTTAACTTTTTATATCCGAGTGTTCACATAAATAATGTATGCGGAATGATTATAAGTGAAAATAGTATTTAAGTAAAGAAATTAGCAATCAGTCGGTCTTGGATGCGCTTTGCTGTTGAGGATGGTGCATCTTGATTTACAAAAATGTTGTTTGTTCTGGGCTCTGTGAATTCATTTTCGGTCTGGTATATTCCTTCTCTTAAACGAATATTATGTAAAACTGAGCACGCATTAACTACTTGTCCAGTAAATCCTGGATCATACAAGAGTGTCCTTTATTGAGACAAGCACCGCCACGTTGCCTCTCTCAACTGGGTTACGAGCTTTGCACAATGCCTCATTATACAAGAATTTCAGACTACCTTCCAGTTGGTTTGTTAGAGGAGTCATCAGCCAAGGCTCCAAAGGGTACCCGGAATCACCTGCAGAGAATTTTTGATTTTTAATTCCCTTATTTTTATTTAAATATATTTATTAATAGATTAAAAAGCCTACCAATCAAAAACATGTTATGGTTTCCAATTTAAAAATTCCCTTGCATAACACTTCGCACCACAGAGGAACTCCAAATATATGAATCGTGCCGTGCTCCCGGAAATTTGGCATTTACGTTTAAAATTTTAAGAGTAGGATCACATATCTGTAAAACATTAAAAGGGAATCTTGATTCTTGAATACTTTACAAATTATGCTGTTACCATTTGTACATTAAGCGAATGGTAGCCGTGGTGGTTGACATACGCTTCTTCATGCCGTTTCGGGGCCAAAATTGGCACGTGCGTGCAATCGATAGCTCCAATGGTATCTCCCACAAACGGGGAGGTCGCTGGAGCAAAAATTTCTTTTGCCACTTGCCGCTCCATTTGGGTCATGGGAAATCTCACCTTTGCGCAAAATATGGAGCTGTTGATTGCAGCTGTTACCCGATGAATGCTACGGCTCACGGACGCCTGGCTCATAGATATTCCCCATTGCTCACCCACGGGTCGTTGATAACACGCGGTTGCAAAAAATTGCAGTGCAGCTAGAACCTAGTTGTATAAAGGCAGAATTTAGAACTGAATTAGCTTGAATGTTACCAAATTTACCTGTTTTTCAGTCGAAATCGCCGTTATACTGGAACCTCTAAGATGGTTGTGAAGCTGCGAAACTACGTCCTCAGTCAAGTCTGGAGTTAAACGGAATAACTTCTGGAACTCCCCTGCATCCAAATGGAAAGGATTGTCCACATACCGGAGCAAACTTCGATCAACTATTTGAGGGCTCACTCCGCCTCTCCACGCGATAATTCATAAGCCAAGTACTCAAAGGACATACTCGCTCTTTTTAAATAAGTTTTTGATCATATAATTTCGCAGTTTTGATTAAAATCACTAATTCTTCTTTATCGTTTGATTTAACAACACCAAAATTATTGTCGTTTAGATTGCGATAATCGAGATCGTAACCAAACAGCTGATTTTGTCTTGTCGATTTTCGTAATGAAATGGGTTACTGAATAGCAAAATCGTAAAAATTGTGGTTAAGGAAAGATAACAAAGCGAAAATCGATAAAATGTGTTAGTGAATCGCACCACTGATAGCGAAAGAAAATAATTTTGGTTATAGAGAAATTTGTGAGCCAATGAATTTAAAAAGTTAAAAAAGTGTTTTATGCCTACGATTAATATAATCGGCGTTATATACATCCAACAAATTTTCCAACCGATCTCAGGCCTCTTGCCAATCATGAAGTAAATATCATCCATGAAATTGTCTACTCTATAAGTCCAGACGGCCATCATAGCTTTCAGTAAACAAATGAGTATTACCGAAATGGAAGCAGAATACCAGCCAAGTAGTTGGAGTATAAACTTATAATAACTTTATTTTCTATTATTGGCTTATAAATTATTTATAATGGGAAAAGTTTCCGGACCGCGTTATCTCTCGAAGAGGTGATCACAATTGGCTACCAATATCTTGTGATTTAACACCTTGTGACTTTTTTTCTTTGGGGCCACGTGAAAGAGAAGGTCTACGCCAACAGCCCAGGGTCGATTCAAGACCTCAAAGATGGAATTCGTGATGATCGATGACATAGGGCAGCCACTTTGCAATTCGGTTATGGAAAATTTCATGAAATGATATTGTTCTCTAAGCGTGGTCGTGCTGGTCATTTGTCTGATGTTATTTTCCACTACTAACGGCATACCTTCCCCTTTATAATGAAATAAACGTCCGATCGTTTGTATTAAAAAATAGCATTTTTCTTTGAATATCAAATAAAACACCACTTATTGGAAAACCCTTTATTAGTTTAATAAAACCATGAAATTGTTGAAAGAAAATGTCTTAGTTTCGCTAGATTAGTAGATGTTAAAACACTTTATTGACAAACTGTAAATGTTTAGTGCCTTAAATGACAAATATGCAAATTATATGATTATTGTTGTTGTTATCAAATCTTTTAAACGTAGATCAACTTAGAGATATCGGTTTTTAAATTGAAATAAAACAACGAAAATTCCAACGATTGGGCAATCTTTATTATTTATTTTGTATATAATTTGTGGCATGACATTTATATTTTAAAGATAATCCCTTTCAAATGTTGGCTGCAACTGCGCCGTAACTCGGTCGTCCGTAACACAAATTTCGAATGCCTCGCTGGAAGACTTCAGTCGGCATCTCATGAATACCTTTAGTAATGTTGGCTTCCAATGCCTTAATGGAAGTTGGTTTACCCACAAGGCATTTAGACGTTACATACACCCACAAATAAAGTTCCAAAGATGTGATGTCACACGATCTTGGTGGCCAATTCACTTGTCCGAGGCGAGAGATAAATTGCTCACTGAGACAAGGACGCAGTAAATCCATTGTTGGACGGGCTGTATGGCAAATAGCGCCGTCTTCTTTGAAACAAATGTTTTGGAAATCACGGGCTGTAATCTCCGGTATCAAAAAGTCATTTATCATGGCGCGATAGCGTTCGCCATTCACTATTATGTATATTAGCATCAGTCTCGTCTTTGAAGAAATATGGGCTGTTGATTCCTCCAGCACATAGACCGCACCAAACGGTTGTTTTCCATGGATGTAATGACAGCTCTTAAATGGCTTCGGGTTGCTCTTCAGCCCAAATATGGCAATTTTGCTTACTGACATAGCCATTAGCCAAAAATAGGTCTCATCTGGTCGCAAAATCTGGATCTTCGGCGCGTTTTTCGACAGCCCAACTACTGAAATTATGACGCTTTGGAAGATCGCCCGATTTCAAATCTTGAACTGGCTGTATTTTAAATGATTTCAAATCAAGATTTTTGTAAAAAATTGCCCACGTAGTGCCATAAGACAGGACAAGTTGTTAAGATCGGCGCCGATACAATTCTTCCAACTCTTTGGCAAAACTCTCATTTACAACGCAATATTCTCTTCACTTTCGGCCGTACGGGGTCTAATCGGTGGAGTATCATCCAATAATGTGGAATTGTTCTCAATTCTGCCGATGGTTTGCTGAATATTGCGCTCGGTAAGACGGCTCATACACCATAAGTTGTCCTGAGTGCGCAGTGAGCACTTTTCGCGTCGATATTCGTAATATAATTGCCCGATTTGTAAACTTGTTGAGTCGCAAGGCTTTCAATGATGAAATGCCAATGAATATTGAAAAAAATTATTTATTCAAAATTATTTAGTCAAAAACCCCCTACTGCATAAATTAATCATATAATGTCTGTCATCCTTTTTTGCTTCAGACTTCTCATAGATCCTTACTATAATCAGCAAATATATGAAAATGAAATACGTCTTTAATACCACGGCATGCATATGTATGAATTTGTATGATAATATATTATATCGTCCCCTTAGTATTAAAATAGCCTATAAATTTTTTGATGTTTTGAGAAAATGAATTTCAAACTTTTTGTCGAAAGTAGCTCTCACTCAAATCTTGTTATGTCTGTAAATATTTATTATTTTTTGACAGACGTTTTGGCCCACTTTGTGGAACAAGAATTTGACAAAATTTTTACCACATATGAAATCGGCGATGGAGAATCCAAAAATTCAATAAAAAAATAATAGCCTATGAGCACATAGGCTATTGTTATACTAAGGGGACGATATGAGCATACGCCATCCCATACATATGTACGTACAAGTACACACCGCCTACACGTTGACGCGGGCCTGGCAGACTGTGTCCGCTCATCACTACTTTGTTTAAAATTTTTTTCTTTTCTTGTTTTTTCTTGTTTTTTTTCTGTGTTTTGGTTTCCCTTTTTTTGAATGTGTGGTAATGAAAACTCAAACATTCTGAATTTTTTGATTTAGTTCAAATTTGTCGCATAAGATTGATAGTTGTTTAGTGGGGGAGCGGTGACAATTTGCATATTTTGTGTTCAAAGGTTGCAAAATGTTTTTTTATTCATTGTAAATTATTGCAAATGTAAATGCATACGCGCAACTTTTCTATGTGTAATTGTGCATATGTACGTATGTATGAATGTATGTACATATATATGAAGCCTGGCCTTCACTCAAACAGTACCACGAGAATTTTATTGCCAATATTTCGAAGTTCCCGAAAATTAATCGCGTTTCGGAAATTACATTCGTTCAAACGCTATCGTCTGACGGTTTATTCAAAACAAAAGCCTAAAACAACAAACCCAGTGTTACATATGAAGGTACATACAATTCTACAGAGCCAATATGCAATGTGACGATCTGAATGATCAACGATGATCAGTAATGCGCCAGAGCTGCTGCAACTAATTACAACGTACGGATATTTGCGGGATAGAAATTGATTACTGCGATCTAAGCGAGTTAAAAAAAAAACAAATAATAACAACAATAATGAAAAAGCCCAAAATTGAAGTACAAAAAAAGTACAAACAAAAAACAGCAAAAGCTTAGCAGGAGCAATTTTTTTTTAAAGCTAAATATTCCAAACTACAACACATAAGTACAAGTACATAAAACGAACATCCGAGTATTAATTCAGTGTGTGGCTTTTCTATTCATTTAACCGGCAATGTTGCTCACGTTTTAATTAAGATATCGCTCATACTCTCGTATCTTTTACACTTTTACTATATATATGAAGAAATAATAAAGTAAATTTTGTTATTTTTGCGTGTTGGTACGCTTCTCGTCGACGCATTTGCATATGAATACTTTTTCGCGCCCATATTACAACAACACATAACAAATAAACGGTTTTGTTTGGCACCATTTACTTTGTTCTTTTTATTATTAAATAATTTTTTTTTTTTTTGAAAACTCAAATGAATGGTAAAAGTGAAGAGTAAAATTAGTGGTGAAAATGGTTTATGAATCATCGTACGACAGTGGTCGTAGGCCATTTAAGCCCGACCCGACACGCGGCTATTGGGCGGCACCGAGTGATTTCATCTACACTTGCATCAGTTTGGGCTTTCGCATGGATTTGGTGTGGATGGGCTGGTTACTTCACCAGCGCATGGGAGGTGAGATAAATTGAAATACTTTTTTTGTTTAACAATTTTAGATAATTATTATATTAAACTTTATTTAGTTCAAAAATGAATTTTTATGGGCCTATAGTCCCATGCAATGTAATTATTTATAATAATATTTCAAATAAATAAATAAAAATTTTGGTTAAAAACATTACGTGAATGAAAAATTACAAACTCTACGCAACAAAGAAAATTAACTTAGAATTAAACTGCGAATTTAGTCGATTATTAAATTGTCGCTAACATAAAAAAGTTAGAAATCTGTACAGAAATATTTAAATTATAAGCAAAAACATTATAAAAACACTATAAAATGTATTTGTTTTCATCCACACTAAGACAAAAATGTATTCACTAAATATATTTTAAAATACTTTTGCAAATTTATAAATATTTTCGCGCATAGGTATGTAGGCAAATCGCCGCTGCGCCAACGAAAACTGTCTGTGTTTTCCAATAAGTTTTCAGTAGAGCAAAAAAACCTTTTTCTAAGAGTATTTTTAGTACTGCGAACACTTCCCAACTAAAAGAGAAATAAAAAATGGCAAACGCAGGAATGTGGGCATTAGATAGTGTTATTAAAAGATATAATAAAAAAATTAAAAAAAAATTGCATATCTTTTTTTGGCTTACCGGCGATATATATAAATATTAATAAATTTTCAAGGATTTAAAAGCTGTATATTTACGTTTCAGTTTTTGTTTTAATTTAAAATTAGTTTGAAAGATATACAAATATATAAATACATATCTAGTGTGCTAAGTAAGTATCAAATATCCTTCAAATGATTTTTTGCTCTGAGCACAAAAACGTTCAGGGGAATCGTGTTACAGCTTTCCTTTTCTATTTTCTGTCATTCAACTGGCTTATAGAAATAATGAATCATTGAATTTTTCAGTGAGCAGTTCTGATTTGCGTTGAATTTACATATATTTAGGAGGTAATTCCACAGTTATTTTCTTACATTTTCCGTTGATAATTAAATGAAAGCTTGTACTTTTTCCAAATTTTTAATTATTTTTGAAAAGTGGCAATTTGCTACAAAATATCCGCTGTCAAATCTCTATTTTTATTCCGCGCGCCATTGAGAATTTTTTCGCCGCATTTAGAAGCGCTTGAGAGGGCTTGATGATCACTTAAGTTCGTTGCTATTTAAAGATAGATTTTATTAAAATCGTTCAAAGAAACAGAGCCAGTTAAGACAGCATTTTGTGTAAATAGCACGAATCAGTGAAATTTAAACATCTGACACTTTGCTAAAGATGATGAGAGATAACATTGAGCACAAAATTGTTTCTAGATTTTAAAACGCAAAATTTTGTAAATAATTATTTTAAGAGACGCTAATATTATATCTTGTCTTTCTCTATTAAATAGCCATAAACTTTATCCTTCATATATGGGTATATATACATACGGCTCTTAACAATTATATATGTATATAGTTGGCGCGTACGCCCTTTTTGGGTGCTTGACCGAGCTCCTCCTGCTATTGGTGGCGTGCGTCTTGGTGTTGTTCTACAAACGCAGGGACCTACAGTTTCAAGCCGACTCCGAACGGCAGATATTTTTATGAGGAGCTTTTTCATGGTAGAAATACACTAGAAGGTTTGCCATTGCCTGGGGTATAGGGGGTTGACTTTCGAACTAACTAGGTAATGTTTTGATAAGGCAAAAACAGTTTTAAATCATATGGCAAAATTAATAGTAATAAAATTTTCAGTTCTAAATTTCAATAACTTCTACATTAGCTGCTCATATAAAACAAATGGAGCATAAAGATAAGTGATCTATTTGCAAAACCGATTTAGTTTTGATTCGAGGCGAATCGTTCCGCTATTCAAAAAATGAAGAAGCGGTTGCACAGCATTCTTCTGGAGAAGCATACATTTGACATTTGCGTCCATACTCTGAAATACCTAACCCCATAAACAAAATAAAGCATGATGTATGATTACATCCACGTCTATACCACAAGTTACAGAGAGGGGGGTGTACGAGCAAAAATTGCAATACCTCGAAAGGTCAGAGGATAAAGCAAACAATTCAGTAACGGGAGGGGAATGCACGAGGACAATATAACACCCAACTAAAGAGCCTTTCAAAAGACGCGCCTAGATGGTGTTTTAAAATGAAACATGTAAAAATTTAGATCCTTTCGGATTTCTCTACAGTCAATTCTTGAATGCCTAATTGTTGAGAAATCCGAGGTAATCTACACTGTAGTCAGCTGTACACAAAAATTGCGCTAAAACTAACATATTTCCATCAATATCAAAAATCTATTCAAATCTAATCCAAGCATACATTACCCTCATTTCAAGTTTAGTTTCTATATAGCATACATTTTTTCCAACTTTTTTCTTACTTTCTGCAACAGGCACAATTATTGTCTACATCCTTTGTATGTTTCTCTTTGTCGTACCAATTATTGTGATACAGTCATTTATGGGTCAATTCTCCAGCAGCGGCTTCATATCGACTTTTCGCATGTCGCCAATTTTTAAAGGTAAAAAAACTAATAATTACAACTTAAAGCATAAATTCTTATTTCTATGAATAAAATCCACAGGTCTGGGTTATATAAGCTTATTCGTCAATTTGGCTGTACTATCCTACTACAGCTTGTTTGCAGCTGTGCCGTTACTTTATTTATTTCACTCGCTACGCCCCACTTTACCTTGGAGCTGTGAGGGTATAGAAAAGTGGTTTCCAAATAGCACTGAAGCAGAAGTTAAACATGTAAGTTCATAGGAAAATAAAAATATTAAAACATGTAAATAAATTTTTATAATTTTTTCATTTATTTTATAACTCTGCAACAACCTCTTAATAGCCCTGCAAAATGCTAGATGTAGTGGATATAAAATCTGGCATGGTGTCCAGTACATATATATATATTGGCTATGAAGTGCCCTCTGTGTTGTTCTTCAAGTAAGTTCAAGTACTGGTTTCATATTTCTTCGAGAAATCTCTCAGCACTAAATACTTTCAGCTCAATTTTTGGTGGTGATGATGTGATGGAGAGTTATCGGTATAATAGTCCATTTCTGTTCTCATGGGAGTTGCTTGTTTGCACGCTGCTTAGTTGGGCTATCGTAGCAGGTGTCTTTTATCGTTTCTACAATACCGAGCTGGTTTGTATATTTGAAATTTTGTGAATTGCTGCTTCCATTATATTTTTTATGCTTGACATAAACATGAAGTTTGACCATTTGAAGTTCTGAAAAAATCGTTATTCAAATAAAGATATACAAATATTTTATCAAATAGTCTAATAAACCTATAAATATCATAATATATAAATATAATAAAATTCAGATGTATATGTAAATGATCTGGCACCAAGGCAGTTGCAAATTATAATAACTAACCATACTAGGTGGTCCATACAGTAGTTTTTTAATCAAATGTTAATGCCAAGTTATTTCCACGTGGTTGTGAACCAAAGTGAAATGACTTATAGAGGTGTGCTCTTTAGCATAATTTCACAGAATTAGTTAGTAGACTGTTATTAGGCTTTGAGCGAATTTGACAAAATCAGTTGATGGGCTGACGCCACTTGGGATGTGTTTACAAAAGACTGAGGTTGTGTTAGTGATATTCGAAAAAAATCAACACAGTTTTCACTCATGCTACTTCGTTGCCATCTGAACAACGAATGATTGGACGAGTGTGTGAATATGTGAGAAACTGATCGTGCAGGATTCGGTTGAATCTCCCAAGTGACGTGACAGCCGAAGTTCCCCATACAATTTGGTTTTCACCATATTTAAAGAGCAAACTTGGTAAATCTATAATTTTTGGTTGTGAACTGCTCTCTAACTGCTTATTTACTAAAATGTATATTATTTTTCTATTCTGCTTTGTGTCTGTCTCTCTCTCTCTCTCTCTCTCCCTCCCTCTCTTCCATAGATGAGCAAATTTTTACGCTATACCATTTGGACTTCCCTGATTTTACTGTTGATATGCGTCGGACGTTTCATGTTGTTATCTAATGATTGGAGTTATATCTTCAGTTATTTTATGGCAAAACCTGTTGATATTGTTGAAGGGATACCCAGCACTGTACTTATTATAGTATCGGCATTCGGTCCTGGATGGGGATCTATTATTGCCCTAGCCAGCTTTAATCGCTTCCGGGCAAATATTATGAATTATAGTTGGATTATTTGTCTGGGACAAATGGGCATATTTCTGGCTTATGGCATTATAACGCATATAATTCAGGGTTACTTTAAATGTAAGTATGAAAAAAGAGCTTCTCAGGTGTATTCTGCAAGCTGTATGATTTGAAATTAATGAGATTTGCAAACACTATTTCGGATATTTTTTGACGAAAATTCAAAAATTGAAATATTGAAAATATTGAAATAATGAGTTTTCAGTAGTTTTTATTTGAAAAATGTTTACTTTTAATACAAATATTCAAAAATGTTTTGAGAACTGCTACGATTTGCAGAATATTTCGTACAATTCGAATAGAGTTAAATTTTTTCTTCATTTTGTTTCCAGCTCTTACCACTCTGTACACTAATGGGGCACTATATTTGACCAGCGGCAGCGTAATAGCAACGATGAGTTGGCCAAACCTATGGTCAATAATCTTCTATGCAATGCTGACGTTGACGGCGTTGATAACAATGGTATATATTTCTGTACATACATACATGCACATTTGCTATTGATACTTATAAAAGGTAGCACAGAAATAATCACCCTATCGGTGTCGTACGTCAATCATATTTGACACTTGTGAACTAGACAACTGTAGTATACAGGGTGAAAATAAAGATGTCCATTAATCATAACCATGTTTTTTTTATTATTTAGCAAAAAAGTTCTTCAAAACCAAATTGGATGATTAATTTTGTGCCACTTTATATGTGCTATGTCATATTCCCATTCATCTCAAGAAATGTTTATTAAAATAATTTCAATTTATTGTGTTTGTTTTTCTTCCTTTCAAACAGATAACCTGCTTATTTTCTATATATCAAAGCATTTTCGATGAGTTCGAAATGCTGCGTTCACGAAGAACCGAAGTTACACTTGGGCTCATTGGCGTACTAGCATTTTTATCCTTATATACGTGTTCGAATGTAAGTACCCGTAGTTACAAACGTAATTTCCAGCGATATTCGGAGTCATAACAGAGTCACATTTCCGAGCTTTTATGCTCATAAAGACCGCAAGAGTCCGAAATGAAGATGTTTCACTTCCTGCAAAGGCCGAGCTTAAGTTCATACATCAAAGAAGCCTCAGTATGAGTCATATGTGACTCTTATTGTCAATATATATGACTCCTATAGTCTTTTATGTTTCTTACTAGTCACATAAATGACTCTTTTTGAATTATTTCCCAGACTCACTTAATACTGTTCTCTGGCAAATGTCTTGCAAAATGCATAAATAACCGATATACCTACAGTGGCTCACAGCTTACTTCGTTAGATCCCTTATTCATAAGAATACGTTAAATTTTTACTTGTATTTTTTCTTGATTTTTCCCAATATCCATCTTTCGTCAGCCTCTTTAAAAAATTTATGGATGGCTTCGAAGGCGTTGTAATTCGTTCTATATTGAAGACTTTATTTTATTCGAAAAATTTTCATCGCAATTTCAAACGTTTTATAGCCCATTAAATTTTAGTAGAATAAATTGGAAATTCCAAGTCGTTTGAAATTCTGGTTGATTTTCTATAATTTCTTCCATTGAAAGTGTCGCACATTTTCTCTGCATGAAAAGTGTTGTGCATTCGTAAAACAAAAAATTCAAATTAGTTAGAAACAAAAAAAAAATTGTCAAAATGTATCAAATCAAGGTGACCTTATAAGTATGTCACTCACATTTTATTTGTTGTAATATTCATTAGGCTCCGTTGGTGTTATGGATCAAGAAGCCTTAGAAACTGCTCAAATTCATGAGAATCTTCCAGTTCGCGCAGTGCAGCAAATAGGCTGACGCATACCTACTTTAGTTTGCTTATCCTCCACATGGATTTGTACACGGTTTTCAACAAACCATATAACTTTTATGGGTCACGTCTAAGAACCAATTTTGGTCAGTGGCCACAATTTGCATTTCTAAATAAAGCAATAATTCAGGATATTCAGTGCCAAAATTTTGTCTTCTCTCCGAGTAAAATTAAAATTATAATTCTTTTGCTGTTTTTTTGGTTCTTTTTCTATTTTCTTTTTACCTAATTTCAGCACTACTATTTTTCTAGAAAATGAATCTCAGCTGCTGCTTTTTTCTCATAAACAAATAAATAGCTAATACTCAGTCCTGCCATAAGTTCTGTTGCAAGTGAAGCTAGTTTTAGATATGAAATTATAATATTAATGAAGTTAGCTTTATTTAATCATGTAAATATTAAAAAAAAAAAATCGTTCGAAATGGTCACCAAAAGCCTTCAAACGGTTAGGCCATTCAGCTCTTACAGCATGCACGGTATCCGTGGATATTGGAACCAAAGATCACTGCTCGAACCAAAGATTATTTAAGACTCTCGAAATTTCTGTGAGGGCTGGAGCGTACTCTTGCTGGAAGATCCAATGCTCTCCATTGAAGAGAGTACTACTCAACTGTTTCCCCACAGCTTCTAAAACATCCTGCTGGTACACTTATTTGTGTCTTTAGAGGTTTTGGTATAGATGTCGTCGTTTTTCCTATTAAAAACTTTTTCAACAGTGAACATTTTCCATCTGTGAAAAGGATACTTTCATGGCCGTTGACCGCGTGCCACCGAAGAAGCTGCTTGCATCTGTCGAGCCTAATTTTCTTCAAGCGCTTTGTCTAAAGACGATTTTCTGCTTTCTAAGGGGATCTCTGCGAATTCTTCCTCGAACGTCTTTTATGGCTGCACTGGTTCGTACTACGCGAGGGCGACTACTTCATTTTCTGTCTGTCACTTCAGACACTTAGAAAAAAACGATTTATCATGCGGTAAAGAAACATTCTCGAAATATTAAGTTTTTTCAGCAATTCGTAAATCTCACTTGCACTTTTACCCTTTTTGTGTAATTGAATCACTGCAATGCGATTTTCCTTAGTTGTCACGAAACTGAATATAATTTATGAGTAGAAAATGCATACGAACAAAAAAAAAAATAGCGGAATTTTATTCTACGAATTTATTCTCGAGATATGCATTGTTAAACTTGTCACAGAATTTATGGCAAAACTAAATATATACTTATACTCGTATAGTAAAGTAAAATACAATCTTTTTTGGGTCAATTTCAACGTTTTCTTCTTGATAATTCTCTTCTAGATTTTTCGTGATAGCATATAAAGAAACATCCTTCATTTCTGTGATTGCCCACGACCGTCTTCAGTGGTGTAAATATTCATCAGATTTTGAGTAGTTCGTACTTAGTGTGTAAATACTGCTCCCGGTCGGCACTTCGTATAGGAGAGTATAAAACAGCTCTTACGTATAATTGAATATCAATAGGGATATTATATTTCTAAAATAAACATACGTATGTGAATATAATATTTATACAGGAACACCCGGATAATGTACACACAAGTCAGATTTCTTTTATTTTTTGTATGATATTTTATTTTTCTTTTTCTTCTTAATTGGCGCAATAACCGCTTACGCGATTTTGGTCGAGTTTAACAAAGCACGCCAGTCGTTTCTTTATCGTGCTAACCGACGCCAGTTGGGCACACCAAGGGAAGCCAAGTCCTTCTCCAACGCAGAGGAGGCCTCCCTCTTCCTCTACTTCCCCAGCTGGTGCCGCATCGAATACTTTCAGAGCCAGATCGTTTGTATCCATTCGGATGACATGACCGCTAGATGATGTCAATATCATCGGCATACGCCAACAATTGTACGCTCTTATAAAAAATTGTGCCTAAGCGATTAAGTTCTGCGGCTCGTACGATGCTCTCCAACATCAGGTTAAAGAAGTCACCCGACAGCGAGCCACACTGTCAGAAACCTCGTTTGGTATCAAACGGATCGGAGAAGTCCTTCCCAATTCTGACGGCGCTGCTGATATTGAGCAACGTCATCTTGCATACACGTATACATTTTTGCGGAAATACCAAACTCAGACATCGCGACATATAGGTAACTCCTTTCCATACTGTCAAATGCAACTTTGAGGTCGACGAAAAAATGGTGTGTGCCGATTCTCCTTTCATCGGAATTTTTCAACACTTGGCGTATTGTAAATATCTGGTCGATGGTGGACTTTCCAGGTCTAAAGCCACACTGATAAGGTCCTATCAGTTGGTTGATGGTGGGCCGCAGCCTTTCACACAATACGCTCGCTAGGACCTATGATAACACTTCTTACACTCACGTATTTCGGCCTCTCGTTTTCTTTTTTATGATAATACGTCTCTCTTCGTTTCTTAGCTCCCGGTAGCGGTCCCATATGGCTTGTGTTGCGTCCGATCGCAGCGAAGCTCTATAGGTAACATCGTTTTTTTCTACGGTACATTTTTTGCTGCACAGAGGCGTAAGGGTAGTTTGGCTACAACAACGTAATGATCCGAGTCGATGTTGGGTCCTCGGATTGGACATATGTACATCTAAAACACTAGAAGCGTGTCTTCCATTTACCACAACATGATCGATTTGGTTTCGCGTTTCTCGATCAGGAAACAGCCAGGTACCTTGGTGTATCTTCTTATACTGGAATATGATGTTGCAGACTACCATGTTTCAAGCATTGGCGAAGTCGATCAGCCTCTGTCCGTTACCGGAAGTTTCATTGTGCAGGCTGAATTTTCCTACTGTGGGACCAAAAATTCCCTCCTTGCCCACCCTGGCACTGAAGTCGGCAAGCATGATTTTTGTGTCGTGGTGAGGGCAGCGCACCTAGGAACGTTCCAGGCGCTTATAGAAGGAATCTTTGGTCGGATCATGCTTCTCTTACGTCGGGGCGTGGACGCAAATTAGCGAGATGTTAAAAAAACGGGCTTTGATGCGAATTATTGGGACTGAACGGGAGTACTTGGCGACGAAGTCTCTCTACCACAATAACGGGACGGGTCGCAAACCCTGCGTATAACCAGCTATTCTGGGATGCTTCGCTTTTTCACGTTGGCTTGCTCTCGAACGGGAAGCCCACGAGTTTAATATTTTCACTCGTTCTTCATGTCAGGTCGAGCCCTAATCGCTGCTAGCCACGTAAATGTCGAATATTGTAACATGAAACTTTAAATTTAAAGCCTTGTTGGGTATTTGGCCCAGCCCCTCCTCCTATTTGTGGAGTGTGTTTTCATGTTTTGCACAAATAGAGGGGCCTACAGTTTTATGCCGCCTCTGAACGACAGGTGTTTTTTTATGAGCTTTTTCATGGTACCTGGAGATTTGCCATTGTTTGTTGAGAAGCAGCTCTTATTAGAAAAAAAATTGTATTTCGAGCCTCTGCATTTACGTAGTCACGCACCAGCCCATTCCGCTTTGGCAGCCGCACACATTAAAATAGAAGGTCTCCCAATTTTCTCACAATTTTGTCTCTTCCCACTTTTATTGCTCCTGGGTGTATAAATTGGAAAACGGGCAACGGGCTTATGGACTAATATACTTTTGTATCCTCTTTCATCATATTAATGTCTATATATATGATACATCCTATGACCAGTGTACTTAGACTAATTTTTGTTTCTCATATTTCCAATTTACAGCACGGCGCCCTTTTCTTCAGCGCCATGTCAATGGATTCACTCTTCACCCAAACAGCACTCAATCTGCTACTGTTGTTGGTCGTGCTATGGGTCTATGGGCGTGTTCGCTTTCAGCGTGACATAGAATTCATGTTGGGACAACGTTTCGCCACATGGAAAGTGAATATGTTGCGGTTTGTTGCACCAATTTGTCTCTGCCTTTTACTGGTGAGTTGGAGTGAATATAAATTTCAAGATCAAATCACTTGCATCACCTAAAAGTTACGCTTGTAAAAATGATAGCATTATATATTTACACATATGTATTTACAAACATTACAGTTAGGCGCGATCCTTGCTTCTTTCGTCAGGCACTCTAACAGCTCAATTGTGATTCTCATTGCTGCGGTTTTCCTCATTGTTCTACCTTGGCTCTACTTGCCCGGTTACATGATTTATGTATTTCTACAAACAACGGGTTCATTTAAGATGCGCTTTCAACGTTGTAATCGTCCAATGGACTGGTATCCCGTTGAAATTGAGGAGCGACAACGTTACGAAGGGGCGATGGGCAATATGGATATTACGCATCAATTAAATCGAATTGCAGATGAAGTCGTGCCATAATGAGATTATAATGCAGAATTCCGTCTAAAAAATTTCAAAGAATTATCGATAAATACCAAATGTATATAAATGTTTTGAACTCGTAATTTTTTAAAATAAATTTTTCTGCGCAGCCTAGAATCTTGTTACAGGAATTAAAATATCTAAGTAAGATTTTTCTCAAACACTCAACAATTTTTTACTTTTTTAAGCTTTCTATCGACCAAATGCGAATTAATAGTAAAGTTAAAAAATTGTATATACTTTTTTTATGGATAAATGCTTACATTTTATTTTCGTGATTTTAAAATGTCTATGTCGCTAAAATTGTTTATGGAAATAAAAATGTATTTATAAATATACAATACAATCATACATACGTGTATACAGATGTATGCACTTTTCTATCATTTACAAATAACTATAGATTGTAACTCTATATATGCATTCACATTTAATAACTTCATACTCTTATCGTAGCTACCGTTTCTACTCTGATATTATTGAGTTCGCATGTCAATTTGCGTGAACGCTGATACTCCTCATATTCAAGTTGATGTTCCTCACTTGCCGGCGTCCAGTCGATGACTTGCAGTTGCTTTCGCAAAGTCTCCATCACGGAACCCTTCCCGCGCATTAGCGCATATATCATATAAACTGGAATGCAAGCGATTGATACACAACAACTCAACCAACCAAGAGCTATAGCCCAGCGTGGATATATAATACCGTTGTACGTTATATCGCGATTGAATATGATGGTGGTGAAAAACATGCCCTGATAGGGAAAGAAAGGAATTTATAGAGAAAAATGTGAGCCAATAAATTAAAAAAGTGTTTTGTGCCTACGATTAATATAGTCGGCGTTATATACACCCAACAAATTTTCCAACCGATCTCAGGCCTCTTGCCAATCATGAAGTAAATATCATCCATGAAATTGTCTACTCCATAAATCCAGGCGACCATCACAACTTCCAGCAAACAAATGAGTATTACCGAAATGGAAGCAGAATACCAGTCAAGTAGTTGGAGAATAAACATGCCGCCCTAAAGAAGAGGGGAGGAGTTAAAATAATTACGGAAAAAGTAATTCCAGCAAAGTATTGCATAAAAATTAAGCAAAAATGAAATTGTATTAATTGGGAACTGCTACAAGAGCTGCTATTTATATTTCTGGCCTTGGACACTTCTACTTTACATTAGACACCATCTGACGTTTCCATTAAAAAGTTTAACATATTTTACAATAAACGCGCTCAGAATGTTTTGATGTGTGAGCCATATTAGTGTTGATACAGTGGCTTTAAAAATTCATCTCGGCGAAAAGTGGAATTAAAGAGTGAACATTTTCGTGCGATTATTTTTCACTGTATTCAACGTGGGTTAACAAGACAAGAATGCATCGATGAACCAAAATCATTATTTGGCGAGCTATCACTAATATTAGCACCATAAAACACTGGTACAATGAACTTTTTCGTGGTCGCTGTTCGCTCACCGGCAGATTCTGGGAAGGTCGTCCAAAATCAGTTTTTGTGCCAGAAAATAGAGATGCTGTAAGTGAAATGATGAATGAATCTTTAGGCATTTGTATGACAAGCATCAATAGGATTTTGCATGATTACGTTGTAGTAAAAGAGGTGCGTTCGCGGTGGATCTCTGGAAATGCGACTAGAGAAAGTGCTTCTAAAATTGGTTCAAAACAACTCCAAAGTGTATTGATCAGAGTAGAGAATATTTTGAAGAGCAGTAAAACCGTTTTCAGCCACCAATATTAATATTTTCATTGTTAGGATAAAAATATTAAAAGTTCTTATAGGTGTAGCAAAATTAATCGGTACAACGGATGGTTGATAATTTTTGCAGGTAGCGTCGTACGTCAATCATAATTGACACTAACAAGTAAGAAGGAGTAAAGGTCAAAATAAAGATTTTCATCACTCAAAATACTATTTTTATTTAGTAAAAAAATTATTCAAAACCAAAATTTAATACATTTTTAAATATCACACTTAAAATAAGAACATATTCGTATAAACGCACCAGAATAAGGAAGCTGAAGACATTGAAGTGAATAAAAAATAACTCATTTTTGCGTTAAATTGGTAATTGTAAATGCCATGGGGAAAATATCTTAATGATTCTGAAATGGTCCAAATCAGGCTGTACCTTAACGACGGCTACTCAAACCGTGAGATTTTGTGAAGAATCGGAATATCAGAGCCAGTAATGCGGTCTTTTTAAAACAAAATGGACAAAATTACGGTGTGAAAAAGCCTACGAAAGGCGAAAACTGACCAATTGCCAAATAAACCAAATCAAAAAGGAAGCCACAAAAAGTTTTTTTAAATTCCGCTTAAATAAAAGAGAAACTGAGTCTTCCAGTGAAAACCAGGCACATCCCACACATTCGTACATTCGACTTTCGATTATTAGTTTTTCTATGTAGCAATATAGCATCTTTAGTTTGTTTGTAATATGCATAAAAAGGACAAGTGTTTTGCGTGTTCGACAATTTTCTGCTATCGACTCTTGGCTCTCTTGGACTCTTCTATTGGCACGACTAGGCTTTGATTTCGATGCCATAACCATATACCTATGATTTGTCACCAGTTATGACTTATTTAAGCTAATCTGGATCATCGTTGACGTTATTCACCCATTCTTGAACGATACTCACGCGTTTGTTTTTGGTCAAAATTCAGGAAAGATTGCATGGCATGAGCCACCCGGTATGTCGATATGCCGGCATCCTCAACAACTTCTCTAATTGTGAATAAGACCCAAAATACTTGTCTTATTTCTGCCTCTCACAAACAAACTAAAGATGCAATATTGCTAAAACCGTGAACATATCTTCGAGTCGAGTGTACCAACATAAAAAAGTAATAATCGAAAGTTGAATGTACGTAGCTCGCGATATTTGAAAATTCACCTCATTTTTTTAACAAACCTCATTCAAACCTTTCACCAAATCGTTCGCCACTTATAAATATGTGTATAGGTTCTTACCCGTGTCACCATAATGATCGACATCAGAAACATAATTATGACCGAGCCCAATGTGACGAGTGCTTTATGTCTACGCAGTTTTGGTACCTCATCGACGACGGACGATATAATAGCCTCAATTTGCACAAACTAAAATTGTTTACAATTCAATTTAATATAGTTCAACTTCTAACGGTGTATAAATTTCCAAACGAAGTGTAAAAACTCACCACACTATCCAAGCCAAGCAGGAACAGCATGAAAAAGAAAAGTGCAGCCCACAAATGCGGCAGTGGTAGCATAGCGATTGCCTGAGGATATGTCACAAATGCTAGTCCAGGGCCAGAAGTGGCCACAGTGGCGACAGGTATACCTGACTGATCTGAAATAATGTAAACAAAAATTTACTCGAAATCGTTAGCGATATATACAGATAGCACAGGTCTACAAAATGTATATTTTTGAGTTTTTTGTTTTTGTTTATATGAGACTAGTTTCCAAAGAATTTTTGTACGGTGAACACGATTTTGGGGTGCAAGAGTGCATACTAAGTCATCATTTTTAGAAAATTGGGAGTAAAAACCTGTCAAAACGTGATTTTAGGTGCTTAACCCCTCATTTTCGTACAAACCTGACGGGCCAAGAACTAAAACTTATTCCCAAATTATAGCTTGAATCTTGCACTATGACCACCATATATGTAAGTTAAAAAAAAAAAAAAAAAAAAAAAAAAAAAAACAACTCTGAATAAAATGGGGTGAGACCTTTAAGGTTCAGTGATTACGATCGATTATTCGGGGGTTTTTGGGATTATAAATCTGATATCAGCGCTTAAAAATTTAAGATATCGGTAATCAACGACTCCAAAATTATCATTTTGATTCAGTTTGATGACCTTAGCTAAACTTTTTAACTTTGCGTCCACCTTATTGAGTTCGTTTCATATTAAAAAAAAAAACAAAAAAAAACACATATAGACCTGTGTAATTTGCTTCCTTCACACTCACGTGACAAGAAACCCAGCACAGAGAAAACTACGAATCCCGCAAATATGCTAGTCGTACAATTCACTATCGGTATGACAAACGAATCACCTCTGGCGTTATTTCGAAAGTTATTAAAGCTTGCCATATTCACAATACCACCCCAACCAGGTCCCAATGAGAAGAATATTTGTATTGCAGCATCAGCCCAAACTTTAAGGTCCAAAAGACGAGACCACTCCGGCTTGATGTAGAACAAAATGCCTTTCATAGCACCAGGCAAAGTAATGCCGCGTATGAACAATACGAAGAGTATGAAGAATGGGAAGACCGCCGTGAAGTATACAACTTTGCCAACCTGGGAAGGTTTTTGAAAAAAATGAATGAAGAAATGGCATGATTATTTAGATTTTTCATAATTCTATATAGGAGTAAATTAAGAGAAGATAGCGTTGGACTTACTGTTTTTATGCCGCGAATAATGCAGATATATACGGAGAGCCATACAAAGATTAGACAATAAAATAGCGGCCAAACTATGCCACCCAATTCTTCAATACTATCGGATACTTGTAATATTTCATGACTGTAATAAATGAAAACCAAAAACAAAAAAACAGGATAATTTGCTGATTCACATACAAGAAACCGTTAATACTCACTGAAAAAATTCATCGGCTGGCGTGCGAAAACCCGTATGATGAGTAAAATTACCATTACCTAACTGAAATGATAAAAAATTAAAAATTGACCAAAAAAACATAAAAAGCTCTTGTGGGCAATTAGGAAATAATAATAATATATAATATATGTGCATGGCAGCCGCCGTAGCCGAATGGGTTGGTACGTGATTACCATTCGGAATTCACAGAGACAACGTTGGTTCGAATCTCGGGGAAACCAAAATTAATAAAAACATTTTTCTAATAGCGGTCGCCCCTCGGCAGGCAATGGCAAACCTCCGAGTGCATTTCTGCCATGAAAAAACTCCTCATAAAAATATCTGCGGTTCGGAGTGGGCTTGAAACTTTAGGTCCCTCCATTTGTGGAACAACATCAAGACGCGCACACCAAAAATAGGAGGAGGAGCTCGGCCAAACACCCAAAAAGGGTGTACGCTCCAATTATATATATATAATATATGTGCCCTAGGTTGGGTTAAATTTTTTATCTCAGTATCCGTTTGTAAAACAGTCCTTAGAAACATTACTCTAAAATGGATTTCGAGCCTCCTTATTTTTAATTTCATTTATTAATCCCCAATAAACTTTATTTTATTCGGTTTTTGTTTTTTTGGAAGAAAATCTATGTATCTGGTTTTTGAATGCAAAAAATAATATTTTTTTAAAACACATATAAAAATAGTCTATTTGCATATAGTCTTACATTCACACTAGTTAACAAAATAATAATTTAAAAGGCGATTCAAAATCGGAAAAAATTAAAATTTGTTGTTGTTGTAGCAGTTTACTACAGTCCAGTGTAGTCACCAATCGTCATCGTCTAGCTCATCTAACGGTAGGCCAGGTGCTGTTTTAACAGATTGTGTACAGGGGAAGAGGGGTCTTAGGTAAGTGGGTTTGAAAGGGCATGTGAATAGGTGATAAGCACCGTACGGTATGCCTTCACATGCCTTTAACCTCTTACAATATCCAGAGCACAATTAAAGTCACGCGGATCTTGCGAGGCAGCGGAAGCCCTTCATCTGCAACAAGTGGTTGTTGGACTCTGATAACGGCATTTGGGGGTCGGGAGTTTAGCAAACTCGTGAGACTATACCGGTGGATGTCGTTTAACGTCTGTCTATATATAATATTGTCCGGTCCAGTAGTTGCAGTTATGTTATGTCCTGGATCTCGTCAGTGTAGTTCAAGAGATGCCACCTGAGCCTCGCCTGGGAGATGGCACAGACTATAGCAAATTATTGCAGAGGTGATTCCTACGGCAACACCCAAGCAGGAATTACTTGCTGAGCATTTTGCTGTGCTTAACTGGGGACATGGAAGCCTCATTGTGAAGGTGTTGCAGTTTTTTGACAGATCTGGAACTTTGTCCACTGCAAATCACTAGTGTCAGGCGACCAGACGAAAGCAGCATACATTCCCAATACAACCGGTTCTACGTACCGGAATGACTATGGCTTTTCCTGACCAAGGCCCGCCACCCCAGGAAACCAGGCCCATCTAGAGCGCTGAACCTCACAGCTCGATTTAAAATGTGTCTCATATTTTACCCTCATGCTTCGAAATTTTTTCTTTTGTATGACATACAAAACCTTTTCACCATATGTAATATATAAATAAATATAAGTACGAGTAAGTAATTTATATGTCAACCTATAAAACATTAATTTTCCTACCTTGGGTGCAGATTTTGGTTTGTTAGATTTTGAAGTTTCAATTCAAAATTCGAGTTATGCAGTTTTTTTACACTAAAAAACTTGAGTAAACCTGAGAAAAAGTAGTTTAAAAAAAATAGTTTTTTATCACAGAGTTTAATGCAATATTATAAAGAAAATTACCGTGAGTTATAATGAATAGAATTCTTTCCGTAACATTATGTTGCTAGAGTTTTTCCTTTGTTATCAAATACTTGATAATTTAAAAAAAAAATAGTTGCAATAAAAAGTTATTTTTATTTAAAAGTAGGGAAATTCAATTTTCTTTCCTTAAAAATAGTCAACAGCGGAGAGTTTTGAGTACAATAAACATCAATAAGCTAACTTCTCGTATCTGTGAACTACATATAAATATATCCCTTCAAAACATTAAAATAAAAAAAATGTTGGGGATTAATAACCTGAATATAAAAATAATGAGGCTCGAAATCCACTTTAGAGTCATACTTTCGTGGACTTTTTTGTTCAGTATTACCAGTAGAATATTGTAGACGCTAAAACAAGAATGTATTGTATGTATTGTACACATATACTTATCTGAAAATCAAATATATGAGTATGAGTAATGAGCTGACGTAATTCTAAGTTTTGTTTACATTTTTGTGTTTATAAACCACTTTCCTTTTTCAGGTATCTTATTTGTTTACATTAACCTAACCCCCCCCAGAGATAAAGGGGGAACAGTAAAAAAAGAGGATAGAGCTGTGGTATTAAGAATGGGGGTTAAGAAAAACCAAAACCCGAACGATGACTACGCCCGAGTTTGTGTTAACCGTCTCTTGCCCATGATGTAATTCATCAGATGCTTGATATCAAGGCCTGCTATATCCGTAGGCGTAAGACACATTACAAGAGCAGAATAACTGCGACGAAGAAGCGGATGTGATTCCACATCAGCATTCTGACAGCTGCCGCAAAACGACCTGAAGTCATTTCGAGTCCAACATCGCCCACAAAACTCGAAAACCGCGGTTTTATTAATCTTTCGAGCTCACGAGTTCCCTGCCTGCTTAGCTCGAGAATTTAAGCGAAGTGATCCCCGACCAATGTCGAGCGCCCCATCATCGCAGTCAGGGCTCCAACTACCGGCTGGTTGTCGAAGTTAATACTCAGTTACCTGATAACCAGTCAGCTGCTTCTTTGAGTGTGTCCCCTGCCTCCATTTGAATCACTATGCTTCGGTAGCCTTAACTTGAGTTTAATGAGGAGCTCCTCTCAGACTACTCATCCACTTAACCTTCCATCCCACTTTGAGCTATCCGTGAACAAGTTAGTGTGGTATTGTCCACAAATGCTAAACTACGTCCACTCTTTCCTTGAGGGAATATGAATGGAGAATGTCCAGCTCTGACCGAGCGAGTGAGTGTATGCATTGAAGTCCTTGTATTCAAATTATTTGCTAGAGCGCCGGTCGGGGGCACAAAGTGTCAAAGAAGTCCTTGTATGCCATAACTTTAAATTGCTCTACTGGACAAATCGTTTTGAAACTTGAACAGTAGTACTGCTATTTTTTTTATTAATTATTGTTAGTGAAATAAAAAACTTGCTAATTTATTTAGTATAGGGTGGGCCATGTAAAATTTGCTTTTTGAATCGGCTATAAAAAAACTAGTCAATATTTTTTCAAACTTTTTTTTTTTATTTTGAAGATTGAACATTGTCATTTATGAATGAAAAATAATATCGTTCAAATGACTGCCACAACTGGCTTAACAGTAGGCCATTCGATCAACCCAATTTTTAAGCATATTTTCGATTGTTTGGGCTCCAATTTCATGAATGGCAACTTCGATTTCGTGTTTTAAAGCATCAATCGTCTCTGGATGGTTCGCATAGCATTTTTCCTTAACGGCTCCCTACAAAAAATAGTCCAACGGGCTTAAATCACAGCTCCGAGGCGGCTGATATCGGAATTTCGGCTGATTATTCGGTTTTCAAAAACGGTAGCCAAAAGTTCGAGTGTAACTTTGGCAGTGTGACCAAACTAGTGTTTGGCAGTGTAGAAGCCAAATGTCGTCCATGTCATCCTCTTCAATATTTGGAAACAAAAACTCGTTGAGCATGTCACGGCAACGCTCGCCATTTACTGTAACCGCGGAAGAAGGAGAAGACTCACCACTTTGGAAATAGGTTTTCAATATTTCCCAATTTTGTTCAAGCGTATAGCGTCCCATTTCGTAAATGTCAAACCTTTAAGTAAATTATGAACACATTTGACATGTCATTTGTATTACCATTCTCAAAAAAAGGTGGTTAAAAAAGCAAACGCTATATGGCCCACCTTGTACTTTTTGGCTTCCAAGTGCTGGGAATATATTATCTTTCTTTATAAACAAAACCTTGCATATGTCTGCAGTACTTACATCTAAAACCTCTACACAATACTCCGTATTCCACGGGTTCTTACAATCAATCCATGGTAATTTTTGCGAAAATAGTTTACTTAAAAACATTATTGGATATGCAATAATCACAGAGTAGTAGCAAGTGCAAATGAAATTCACAATTACTATGGCGAAGCCAGCGCCTGAAAAGTAAATAGGATAAAATTGAATTATTGCATTGTTTATATGTTGCATACTTTAAACTTAAACATTCAATTAAACTAACCTTTAAATAAAGGAGCCAAGCGAAATACGCCTATGCAGCCAACGCTGGAAAATTGGCCCATAACAATTTCCATAAGAAATAAAGGAATGCCACAACAAAACAACATTAGTAGATAAGGTACCAAAAATGCACCTAAAAACGTGTAAGGTGGTTTAAAAAATAAAAAAATAATTACAATGAAATTATAATAAAAAGGAGGAGATAGAGAGCTTTTAAGCAACTTAAATTTACAATATAAAATTATTAACGTATTTTAAGGTTTAATAAACAATAAAGAAATTATATTTATTCAAGATTTTTACACAATATTATAAAAGCTTCACAGTAGTTTTATTAAAAATTAAAAAAAAAAATAGTTGCAGTTTCGAAAAATAAAGTTTGTAAGTCTCCTTCGAGCCGGATTTGAACCAGCGACCTATGGATTTCAACATATCAGGATTGCAGTAGGGATGGCAATACAAAGCGTTTATCATATACGCATAGGAAAATTGTTTTCCATGGGCATGAATATTCGGCCGCACTGGCTCTCTACTTAACAACTGAGTTTCTACAGTCCACCGCTCTACCAACTGAGCTATCGAAGGCGTTGTGAGCCACCTGGAAAAGTGCATTCTTGTGTATTTCACCGCTTGGCTTGCGGAGATACGCGCGCGCACCATAAATGCATCAAAAGCTACGTACCCGTATGTACATACGTAAATTTATATATCACTAAACGTGGTGTGTGCTTTACTGCCATTCGTTTCCCTCGGAAGCCGAACTCACAGTATGCATGAAACATTGAGATGGTAGGAAATTTTATTGGTGAAAGCGGATGAATGCATTTTGGCCTTGCAAAATTTTCTCATAAAAAAGTGTCGGCTGGTTCTAAACTAGCATTAAAGTTCATCTTATGAATTTTTATTTTTATTTTATTCATTTATTATTATAAAAAAATAGTTGTCCTCTCCGTGGCTTGAACCGAGGTTCTTAGAATGCAATGCCATTTGGCTACTGCGCTATGAGCGCCGACGTTTGAAATTCACACATACAAGGGGAAACTGAGCACAGCGCCTGCAGAAATATAACCACTTTTGTGCACACACATATACATACAGTGGTGACCAAATCATATGCAACGATTACTCTGTTACAAAATAATAGAAATAATATAGAAAATTTTGTTTAGTTCAATTTTGTTCGAATGTTGTTTCAATGTAAAATTATTTTAGTTTGGTATTCGCACTTATATTTAGTTTTTATATAAAATAACATTCCATTCTAAAAGTAAAAAATTAAAATTTTTATAACAACTCAAAAAATGCATGAACAAAAAAAAATGAAATTTTTTGAAAACAAAAAGAAAAGTATGTTAAACTAATTCCTTGTAGTAAATCCGTTATTTTTTATCACTGCTCGACATTGTCTTGTCATTTATACAAATAAATTATCAACGGTTTTCGTAGAGATTGATTGTCATTCCTTTTGAAGTTTATCGCTATATCTAGCTTTGCAGTTACCACAAGTTTTCAATTGGGTAGAGATTCTATTACATTGACATTTTTATAGCTAAAATAGGACAGTGTACTTTGAGTCTCTATCCTGTCAGTAGAGCCAAGGCAATGGCGTTTCCCACTCCTCATATGACAACATCTCAAAAATATTTTTGTACTGATATTGGTCTATAATTACATTAACTTTATGTACTAATTATACATACTACCTCCATAGTGCTTTACGAGGGTTGCCTTTATATTTTCCGCCCAATATTGAAAACTTGGTAAAATAAAACGAAAATGGCTTTATTGTTTTTTCAAAATATTCTCCTATGAAGTCAATACACTTTTGCATTTGAATCAATTTCCAAAGCACTTTTGCCACTCAGAGGTAAATACCACCAAAACAAACTGTTTAAACGCTTCAGCAGCTTCCTCAGGCGTTGCAAAATATTAACCTCGCATTTTATTTTTGATGTTCAGGTACTAAAGACAGCGCCAAATTAGGGCCGAGGGATGACCCATTAATTCGATGTTTTGAGTGATCAAAAACTCTCTCGTCTTCACCAGTTGGTTTTCCTTAATTCTCCAAAAGCTTCTAGCAAAAAATTAGTTGTGCACCACTCGGAATTTACTGTTTTACGTATTTTTAAGTTGGGTCTTGACCAGGTTTCCTCAAAAAGCAGGCGACCATTTGCTTTGAGGTGCCTTTTTCACGATTCGTCACCTATAGTGTTAGGATGTCATATACATCCTTTGAACAACCGCTGTTGCAGTTTTTCTACATTTTTTACACTAATCGAAGCCATTTTTTTTTGGGTATTTCTCAAATTATGCGATATCCAACGAGAACAAATCTTTTTGACGAGCAAATGTTCATGGAATATTGAATATATACTAGTCCTACCAAAGCTCTGACACAACAATCGTTTTTGGACGACATTCACAAAATTCATCCTGCACGGATCGACGATCACGTTGGAAGTCGTTATACCAGCTTTTCAAGGTGACTAAGTGTAGTGCTTCAACGCCAAAAGTCAAGGTAAGTTGATCAATTTGCTTCTGTCTCAATAATCCACGTCGAAAATCGTAATAAATCATAGCACGAAAATTTGCATGGCTTAATTCCGTCTTTTGGAGGAGATTAATATTGCAACTCACTGAAAAATGCGCAAAACAAATTTTTCGATAAAAATATCGAATTGGAGCTCAGCACAGATAGTTTTGCAAAGACGTAACTGACGAATCCAGATATGATTGAACAAATTTTAATTTATTTTTTAAATTTATTTTTTACATATCACATAGGTTTTTGTGTTGGACGGCAACCTGTGAACAGTCCTTTACCTCTACTTTTAACAGTCGTCTATTGACGCTTCTCGATGCTTGCAATTTTAATACTTTAACAGGCATTTTCTCTGTTTTAATGAACTTATTAATTATTCTCGAAATTGTACTATTGTGTATGCTGGCTCTTTTGTGTTATTCCTTCTAGGAACTTAGTAATTACTTAGTTGCCAACCCAATAATTATTCCATAACAGAATAAAAGTTGCATATGATTTGGCCACCACTGTACTCGTACATATGCATGCGCAAAAAATCGACTAAAAAAACTTTGCATGGATTCTGCTTCAATTTGCTCGGCAGCTGCACACACACACATCTGGGAATCTATTTGCGAATATGTAATCTAAAAATACATTCGAATACGAAATTAGTGAAAGCAATGCACATTTATACATACATAATATACATACTCGTACATATGTATGTACAGAAAAAATTTAAAGCAATTGCTACAAAAAAAAACAAGTAAAAGCACACAAAAAATGTTTGCAATTTAAGTGCGACACAAATTTGCATACTTTGTATAGAAGCTGACACATTAAGCAATTGAAGCAATTTGAGGGTTAAAATAGTAACAAAAAATTTATTTAGAAATTAAAAAAAAAACTTACAAAATCGTGTTGGCAACTTAGGAACTGACTGAGTATAATTTTGATTCTTATGAAGATATCGAAAAATTGGTCGACCTGACTTTTAAGTGCCAAACAAACAAACTTTTACAAGTGACAAAAATAAAGTTTATTAATGCAAAGGAGATGTGAAGTAAATAAAATTAAACATCCTAGTCTTTTTACAATCCATTTTTTAATTTGTTCAAATTTTGGGCATTTGTTGGGAAATATCAGACAGTACGAGGTATGATATAGGTATGATGAGTGAATAAGGTCGAGAGAGGTCCTAAACTCTGCATAATAATATTCTTTTGGGTGAACATTCTGAAAAAATATAGAAAAAATTTACTTCATAATGCTCATGATTCAATTATAAAAGGTTGTGTAAAAATTCACAACTGATTGAGTTATTGGTGAATGGATTGCGCTAACGAGTGATGATTAACGATTTTTTATGGGCGGATGAGGATGGTATTGATCTGGACAACGTTTATTTTCAACAATACGGCGCTACGTGCCACACAAGCAACGAAACCATTGTTCTTTTAGGGGAGAAGTTTCCGGACCGTGTTACCTCGCGAAGAAGTGATCACAATTGGCCACCGAGATCTGGTGATTTAACCCCTTGTAACTTTTTTCTTTGGGGCCCCGTGAAAAAGAAGGTTTACGCCAATTGCAATTCGGTTATGGTAAATTTCATGAAAAGGATATTGTCCTGTAAGCGTAGTCGTGATGGTCATTTGCTTAATGTTCTTTTCCACTATTAACGACATACTTTCCTCTTTATAATGAAATAAACATCCGATCATTTATATTAAAAAATAGCATTTTTCTTTGAATATCAAAATAACACCTCTGTTTGGAAAATCCATGACTTAATCCATTGATGCAATTTGGAAGTAAGGGGAAAAGAGGCATTCGCTTATTCCCTTTCTGAAAAGGTAGTAAAAAATTAAAAACATTTTTCATATTTTTATTTGCTATGATTTTTTTTTAAGTTTTAGATTCTTTATGAGGCGTTCACTTGGACCTCTTGACTTTTTGTAATTTTCAGATTTTAGAAAGGTGAATATCCGAAATATCCAAAAGCTCGTAGTTGGACAAACTAACTAACCAAAATCATGCAAAAATAAATTACAACTTAATTTTTCAACTTAATTTTTGGATTTTAACAATTTCTGAAACTTTCGGAACGTTCACAAAAGTTTTGACAACCTATATCTAAAACTACATGTTTCTCACAAAAAAAAAGAAATTTTCCCTATTCCCAGAAGGCTTTTGTTCATCCATGTACGAGTTTTAGATATTACCTGTGTCATATCGTCCTAAGCCTAATGCATAGTTTTGGTTAGTCTTCCAACTTTTTAATCTGCTTCAGAACCCTCAGAGTGTATTTGACTGATGTGAGCTTTGAATTTATCTAGTTTCCCAAAGTCGTTCCTTAAAATGCCCATCTCGGGCTCATTCAAGCAATGCAAAATTTCAATAGGCATTCAAAGAGCATCACTACATAGAAAACTTCGATCTCTTCCGATCTGGCAGGATGGCGAGGAGCGTTGCCGAAAAGTGATGCACGCAAACTTTTTCGCCTGGTGTCAATGAAGTGCCGCACGATTTCACAATCTTTTCTTTTCATTTTGACTTTTGAAATATTAATAAACTTAACGCCCTCTTTGGTCCACGTTTTGTGGCTCAACAAAAAATGGATTGCCTGCTAACTTTTTAGCAAAAGTTTTTATTTTAATGCTTTTGAGTACTGTTTCTTTTTTAGAATTTGCTCTGATCTGCCCTCCAAAAGGTCATCAGGCATTTATGAAGTAGCTCAAGATAGCTGGCACTGGGTGAAAATTAGACATCTTACATCACCTTCAATTATTGCTTCATGATAGTTCTGAATTTTCAATATTCTGGGTATTAAAAATCAGTGTATGTACATATTGATTCTGTATTTTTAAAGTACTTTATGAAAGAAAATTATATTTTGTTTTGAATGAAGTAATTAGTATTTATTAAAAATTCAGAAAGATTGAAAAATTTTGAAATTTTTCTTAGATTAAATTTTGGATTTTAATAAGATTAGGCATATCTAATGGGGCTGATTAATTACAAAAATTTACTTCGGTTGTTGGTACGATTTTATGAAGATGGTTACACGGTTTTCAATTTGAACGGTTCCTTAAATTAGCACTGGTTATTTTAATATTATTGCCAAAATCTACCTCCTGTATTGAAAATTTTGAGGGGTTCGCACGTCTTCTCATTATCCGTACAGTTCCCAGAATTTGGAGTATAGAATTTTGACATACATAGTTTTGCAATGAAGAATTTTATCAACTACCCCAGATGCCAGAAGTTTTAATACAGAAGTAACATAAAATTTCTGTATCCAACAAAATGGGGTGACTACATATTAACAAGTTTTTCTACATATTAGATGAAACAAATTAGCCTTTGTTTTGTCTTTTTTTTGCGACACGCACTCCAAATATCAGGCGAGTGACTGGATGGCTTCGAATAAACCAAGACCACAAAAAGACGTCGTTTATGGACTATAATGGTATTGTACAACACGAATTTTTGCTAGACGGTCAGACAATTAATAAGAGACGTTTACATGAAGCCATTGGACAAAAAAAAATTTTTTTTGATGTTTCCACTTCGCACAGTGCTATCATTATTCGTGAATTTTTTTAACAAAATATCGCTCCCTACGATTTTTTTCTGTTTGATCGAATCAAAAAATCACTATGGGCGCGTTTTAACAGCCGAGAAATAAACATGCATTTTGAATTTTCTGATTGTATTCCAGGAACTTTCTGGTCAAGGCGGAATTTGTTCACACATAATACCTATGGGTAATTCCATAGACATTTGACATAGCCAATTTTTCAAAAAATTAGTTTGCTTACAAAACTGTATGGTACAAACTCCAGTATAATAAGAAGAAACTAAAAAAATGTGTAAGCAAAAATCAAAAGATTCGAGATTTATTCAATGTTGAAAATTATGCTATAGAGCTTTTATTGCTAAAAAAATACCATCGATTCTTTTTAACATATTTAAAAAATATTTTATTTTATTATTTTTTTATTATGCTTATACTACTTTAAAAAGATTTATTTAATACAATAAAAAAATAACTTTTTTTGTTCAAAATTTAAAAACCAAATATGTATTTGTGTGTTTCCCTCTGTGGGGCACCTTTTTGAAAACCTGCGGTTGAGCACCCAGGTCTGGCCTTTTTTCGCCCTGTTCGAGGATCCTTTTTAAAAGATTAAACAAGAAATCGATAGAAAATTAAATTTTAGGAAGCTACCTGGAAGCTCAAGTCGTTAGCTATAGTAGAAATATGTTAAATTTACGCACAAAGTCGAAAATGTGCAGAAAAGTCTAGTCAAACCCGGGTTCCTTAAATTTTCGAGTTATATTCAAGCGAATCAGTGAAAAATACCACCCTAGCGAAGCGCTGTGCATACTTGTTGCGGCGCTAGAGTACTGCATTTCACTATTGCTGAAATTCAAAAGGGCACGTGTTTGAAAAATTATCAAAAATAAATGTTAAATAAATTATCATACAATAAAAAAAATGTTTTCCAAAAATTTTTAACAAAAATTTTTTAGTTTTTCAGAATTTTTTTATATATGTTATCATAAAAAAATTAAAAAAAGCCGAAAACATTTCACTTCAAAAAACTTTGTGCAACACTTTTCAACATAAAGTAAATTTCAAAATTTTTATATATTTTTTCAGATTTTTTTAGTTTACTTTTATTATACTCAATTCTACAAATAAGCCAATTTTTTTTAAATTGACGATAATATCCAAAATACTTGGATCACTTGCTATGGTATCACCCCGTTTACGAGTGTATACAATTCAGTTCATAATATATTATTTGTTTATACAATATAATTGTAATAATTGTTTTTTTGTTTTAGTTTTAATTTTTTCACACTTTCTTACTTGTGCATCCTTTAAATTCACTTTTTTTATTTATATTTTTTTATTGCTTTTTGATGAGTATTTCTTTTCATTGCATAGATATATTTGGAATATTTATTTTCAAAGCACACACTCACCTCCTCCACTGCGATAGCACAGATAAGGAAAACGCCACACATTGCCAATGCCAACCGCATAGCCAATGCAGGATAAGATAAACTCAGTTTTCGAACCCCAATGGCCACGATCAGAATCACGTTCGGGAGCTTTTGAAGCGGTCTCTTTGGGCTTGACTGGCGTAGTGTTGGTATACCCTTGCGTGTATGCATCATTTGGTGCATTGCCAGGATGCGAATTGCTGCGGCTGAACATTTCGAGAATGTGGAGTTGGTTAGTTTAAAAAAAATACTCAATTGTGATGTGTCTTTTTCCTGTCGGCGTGACGAAAAAGTATTGGAAAATTGGAATTTGTGTATATTTTTTATTTTTTTATTTAATCCTTTATTTTATGGCAGTATTTGTATAGTTTTTTTTAATTTTAGCTTGGAACCGCTTTCGGACAAAATTTATTTATTTTTATTAATTTTAAAAATTAGCTTTGCACTTTAGGATCTCATCTCATTTCTTATGTACTTAATTATTTCTTACTTTTGTACGTATGTGGAAACAAAAAAATTTCAAAAAATCACAGCTCATTCTTTGGATTTGTACAACAGTGCGTATGAGTAATTAAACTTGATATGGAAGCTTCCCTTCACTGAGTTGCCTTCCGTTTCTTATCCTTTGAATATATTATGTAAGGATTCATACAATGAATAGAAACTTTGCCCCAATAGAACTTTCGTTTTTTCCTATCTTGAATTTTCACACTCCGTCGTAGTGGCTTATCACTGGCACTTATCATTGGGATCGCATGTTGCGACCTATTGAGTTCATTACACGCGCGCCGTCCATCGACAACTGCGGCAAAAGCATTTCGAGTGCACAATTTTTAGTCAACGTCAGCCAAATTAACGCAAATCTGCGTATTTGCTTGCCTGTCTGCCCGCCTGCCTGTTTGCTTGTTTACTTGGGTGTTTTTTAGCATACAATTTTCTAAATAGTAATCACAAAATTTAAATCGCTCCCACAACAATTCTTGGACGACAATGCACTTGTACTCGTAAGCGCATACATACATACATATCATAATGACACAAATAAAGTGTTCAGTTGACCGACAAGTTGACGATGACGTCCCAGTAGTTAAATTTTTTTTTTCTATTATTTTTTTTAAATTTGAGTTTTCTTTGTGCGCTCTAGTTAAATGAAATTTAGCAGTGATTGCGCTGAGCTGAGAGATGTAGCACCTAAAAACTCAATTGAGATAATTTAGCGGCTACTCGTACGCTACACTTTGCTGCAAGCAAATGTACACCAATACAAATATACGAGTATGCATGCGCTTGTGATTAAGCACGTTCATATATACATTCATACTTCCCTACATACATACATACGTGTGCACAGACGACACATGTTGCTTGCTTGGTTACTAAGTTTTAGTGTTTCTACTTTTGGTTTGGTTATTCCGACGCACGTGTACATTCATACAGTTTTTGCTACTCGTCAAATCGCATTCATTCACGCTTGACTTGGAGTCTCAGCCAATTTCGAATTACTGCAAATGGGTATACTATTTAATTTTAATAAGTAAACAGTTTTGATTAGTTTGTAATTTTGAGCGGAATAGTTGCTAAAAATCGAAGTGCGGAAATGATACATCAAACAGTAAAATAGTAGAAAGCGTTAAATTCTTATGGCTGGGAGAACATAAAGGTTGTGGAGGATATAAAAGGTACCATTATTTGGTGAGCGGCCGCCGTAGCCGAATGGGTTGGTGCGTGATTATCATTCAGAATTCACAGATAGAACGTTGGTTCGAATCTCGGTGAAATCAAAATTAATAAAAATATTTTTCTATTAGCGGTCGCCCCTCGGCAGGCAATGGCAAACCTCCGAGTGTATTTCTGCCATGAAAAAGCTCCTCATAAAAATATCTGCCGTTCGGAGTCGGCTTGAAACTGTAGGTCCATCCATTTGCCGAACAGCATCAAGACGCACACCACAAATAGAAGGAAGAGAGCTCGGCCAAACACCCAAAAAGGGTGTACGCGCCAATTATATAACAGGTGGCGCTTAAGTAATCCTCCTATCAGAAAATGCTATAAATTTTGCGATTGGCCCCTAATGTCAGTTCTGTTTTGACATTTGTGCAGTAAACACATGCGAAATACACGTGAATAAACAATGTTACGCTACACTGCTCCAGAACGCGGAATATTGCTGACTATTTATTTGACCAATAATCGGTCGGTGACTTTAGCACAACGTGAATTTCGTCCCAGATTTCCTCGCCGTCCAACGCCTACTGGTGAAACACTGCGACGTTTAGCCGCTCGCCTCGAAGAGACTGGCACAACACAAGATGTTGCCAGGCGTGGCAGACCCCGGAGTAGCCGTTCTGCAGAGAATATTGCTGCTGTAGCCGAGGATGTCATGGAAGCGCCCTCGACATCGACCAGACGACGTGCACGCAAATGGGTATCAGTCGACGGTCTTTACAGCGAATTTTGGTACAAGATTTGAAGATTTTTCCGTACAAAGTCCAATTGCGTCTAACATACGCTCCAGCCATCCTAAATCACCACCAAGAGGAAGATGATTTTTCATCAAAAATAATCATGAGTGATGAGGCCCATTTCCATCTTAGCGGGTACGTAAATAAGCATAATTTACGCTTCTGGGGCACTGACAATCCGCGTGTAACCCACGAAAAGCCATTACACCCGCTCAAAGTCACTGTATGGTGTGCTGTTTTCGCTGGAGGAGTCATCGGACCTTTTTTCTTCGAAGACGTCGCGGGCCAAACGGTTACTGTGAATGGTGAGCGCTACAGAGCAATGATCAACGAGTTCTTTTTGCCGCAACTTGATGAAATGGAATTGGAAAACATGTGGTTCCAACAGGACGGTGCAACGGCAGACTCTGCACGTGCCACAACCGATATGCTGAAGGATGCATTTCCCGGGCGCGTAATCTCCCATTTTGGAGATATGCACTGGCCAGCAAGATCGCCTGATTTGACCGCTCCAGACTTCTTTTTGTGGGGCTTTTTGAAGTCGCGGGTTTATGTCAACAAGCCTCAGACTCTTGCAGCTCTTAAAGGCAATATCCGTCAAGAATGTGAGGACCTATCGCCGGAAGTTTTGGCCAAAGTAATGGAAAATACCATAAAAAAGGGTTCAAATGGCAATCAACTGTGGCGGCGGCCATTTACATGACATCATATTCTCGACTTGATGTAAAAAAAAATTAAAAGACCAAATAAAAATAATCCAAAAGAAGAATCAAAGCTTTTAATTTTTTTTTTTTAAATTACAGCCAAAAAACATCGCAAGGTTACTTTTGGGCCACCTTGTATACATATTTGGTGAGCTGAGTTTTGCCCACATTTTCTTTGTTTACAAGCAAATTCGAACATAAACATTTGTTTTTGTTTATAAAAACCAGAGCAAATCTTAACCTAAACATATATTTTTGTGTGCAAAAGCTTACTATTTTGACTCTTTTCTCTCATTTCTCGCCATGTTCTCTCTAAAATAATATGAAGGCAAAATTATCCTCGAAATTCAACCGACAACTGCGTAATCTTGTATTTTATCATTCCAGTTTAATTCGAATGGATTCTAATTCAGATTACTAGGTTCAGCCATACGAAGCAAGCATTGTGCTTATTCTTCGACAGTCACCTGTGAGTGAGTTTCACAAGCAGTCAAGTGTGCGATGGTGAGAGTGCTAATGAGAGCACCATGTAAATGAATTCTCACCACCGCTCCGTTCTGTAGTATCGCAGATGGTTGGCGTGGGAGTGTGTCCGTACAATCGTGACAGCTGATTGCTCTCTCACCACACAGTGTTGGCAAATAGTACATTTCGAAATCATTTACAAAGTAAACTTAGAGAAATTTTAAGTTTTATTCAAATAACTTCAAAACAATTTTGAATAATGTTAATTTAAAATAAATAAACTATTTGCATTTTTCGTTTTTGGATTTGGTTTATTAAACAATGAAAAATTGTAAGGGCTAACGTGGATGTGTGCATGCCAAAATATCAATGGCAACAATGTGGCGATACCACAAGACACAAACACACACAAACCAATGTATTGTGTAAATATGTAACCAAAGGAAAGCAGCTGCTTCCTACCAGCACAAGTGTTGCTCAATTTTGTGTATCCTACGGTCAGCGGAACGGGACTACGATGCATTGGTGAGTGTGAGCACCATTCCACTCTTCCAATCAGCCGTTGTTCAGACGGCAACAAAGTAACTTAAGGAATGGCTGCGATAATTTTTTCGCACTACACCAACAAAATCTCAGTTCTCTCCAACCTTTGTCGTAAACAAATCGCTGTCATATCCCCTGTTACGTCGGAAAATCATTTGATTTCTTCAAAATCGCTGAGAGTCGGTTTAAGACCTGATGTATTCCACGGTTTCGGAATTTTGTCCACCGTGTTACCTCTCAGCAGGGAATGATAGAAGAGAAGATTGCACACTTTAATATCATAAGTAAGGTGAATCTATTAAAGATGGTGATACTAGACCAACAAAACCGATTTGTATATTAGAATGCCACGACAGAAAAAAGTGGAGTAGTGTAAGATAGAACGGCTATTCGCGATTTCATTTTGTTCTGACATCTTAATGTACACGACGAAAGAAAAACAAAAATCAGCTGGTCTGAATACTGAAGCTGCTGCCTATCCAAAACAGTTACTTTATTTTTTTGTTTTTTGATTTTGACAAATCTGACGTCAGCTCCCTTCGCAATACAAAACAAACGACAACTCACTTGAAGAAAATTAGACTCGACAGATGCAAGCAGCATTTGCGGTGGCACGCGGTCAACGGTCATGAAAATATTCTTTTCCCAAATGAGAAAATTTTCATGGTTGAAGAAGTTTTTAATAAGCAAAACTACAAAATCTAAGGTAAAATTTCTAAAGACGCCAAAAATGCTGTTCGAAGGGGTCAGAACGGCCCCCATCCAGCCTCCGCAATGGTTTGGTGGGGAGTGTCTTGTAAAGGCGTTACATCTTGCATTTTTGCGAAAAAGAGATTAAGACCGGGGCAGAAGTGTACCAGGAGGATGTCTTAGAAGGCGTTGTGAAGCAATATTCCTGAGTTAATAGCCGCAGATCTAAATTCATTGTCCTACAGTTTGTGGTCAGAATTAGAGAACATGGCTTGTCGAAGACCTCACAGAAATTTGGAGAGACTTAAACAATTTTTGGTTCGAACAGCGACGCCAATATCCATGGAAACCGCGTGCTGTAAGAGCTGAATGCCCTAAACGTTTAAAGACCAATGGTGACCATTTCGAACAAAAATTATTATTTTTTTATTAATTACATCATTAAATAAAACTAACTTCATTGAAAAAAGTATAATAATTTTATCTCTATAACGAACTTAACTTGTAACAGAACTTATGGCAGGACTAAGTACATACATAACCTCCAATGATTCCACGGGGCGAGCCATGGAGTAAAATCATCTACCTAAGTGCTAGGCTGTATAAGTGGAAGGCTGAATATAAATTTTTATGTGCATACATAAATGTATAAGTATATGTAAATATTACCTAATGGCTAACAACGTTTTACTTGCTTTTTTTGCTGTAATCGTATTTACTTAAAAAAATTTGAGATTACATGTACTAAATCTTTTATTTTCTTAAATAAAACATACAAGGTTGCTTTCTAATAACAGTACGTATTAAAATTTTAATATAACCCAGGTACAGTACGAATAAAACATGTAATCTAGAATTTTATTGCATATGAAGAACACTGTGTCTGCACTCAACGAAGTAAAATTTATAAATTTACGATGATATATTATATTAAATAATAATAACGTTGCATATAATTGGCGCGTACACCCTTTTTGGGTGTTTCGCCAAGCTCCTCCTCTCATTTGTGGTGTGCGTCTTGTTGTTCCACAAATGAAGGGACCTGGAGTTTCCAGACAACTCCAAACGGCAGATAATTTAGTTTAATCTATATTTAATTAATCTTAAATAAGCAATAAGAGATTTGCAATATGATAATAACCAGAGAACGTAAATTGATTCTGTAATAACTATTGAAATTATGATACACGTTATATTAATAACCTAAAATTATGTTTGCGTCACCCTGTACGTCATGCATTCCACATTTCCCACATTCGGCTTTCAAATTTTGACAGTATGGCGCTAACTTTGTACGTCTGTTGGTTTTTTGTTATGTGATTTGATTTGATTTTGTGCGCCCTTTGTATTTTTATATTTATTTAATTCTTCGATAAAAACCAATAAATAATTTCTTAGCGCCCGAACGAAAATATCCGATGGCTCCTCCTTCCAAACACGTCAGCGGTAGTGTTACAGTTAGCGGCTTCTCCACTCTTGGTGATCCTGCGAATGACACGGCAGCACAACAAGCGCTCAGCTATGTACGCGATTTTTGTATGCATGCGACAAATTATCGCAACCAACAAACTATTGAATCATTAGCGCTCCTAAACCGCAGTGCTTCACTTCTCAGCACAACCGTGCAACCGCAACTATTTAATCCTGTACAGCTGGAAACTTCGAAACTCTTTATAGACTTGCACGCTGTAATGGGCACTTTGGCCGCCGACTCCGATGCACTTTGGGCTTGCGTTACGCTTTTACAACATCTTAGCCGTAATCTAACAGCACGACGTGCGTTGGTAGAAGACTTTCGTTTTGTGCCGCTTTTGGCGTTTGTGCTTAAGCGTTCGCATGGACAAGAAAAGGTTCAAAAACTGTTGACACTTTTGCAAGACTTAACTTATGGTATACAAATTAGCTGGGAGGAACCATATTTGATAGTGCTTCTGGAGCAGCTTGTAAATATCATATATCAGGCTGCTGAGGAAGATGAAGATGGGCTGGCACAGTTGGCTTTATCTGTTTTAATCAATTTGTGCTATAAGAATTTTGTGGTAATGTTCCTATTTTTGCGTTCAGTGAATATATCGAATTTCACAAAGCGTATTCAAAGTTATGGCATGTTGGCTAGTAAAATGTTGATAATACTTAGTGAAGATACACACACGCCAAATCAGAAAGACTTGGATTTATTTATACGTTCAACATTTGCGGCAGCTGAGGAATGTATCAAAAGTTGGAATGTGCCACATTTGAGGCATATAATAGAATTTTTATTGGACTCGGAATCCCATGCGTGTCTGAACCACTCAATGCTGAGTTATACACATTATTGTGAGGATGTGGAGCGGATACTTAATGTACGTAGCTAAACCATTATATTTTTTATAAATAATGCAACCATAATTTAATGTTCATTTTTTAGGCACTAGAGTCCTGTGTCGTCGCTGAGGATGCAGATGAGCAAATATCCAAGCAGAAACACACCTGTCTTGGCTTGCTTTTCCAACTGATACTTTATATATTGCAATTAAGCAATATTCCCGAAGCTAATGGTAAAGAGAATGTCATAAGTCTTGATTCAAACGTGCCCAGAATATTCGAATTTCTGGGCAAGTGGCTGGACTCCGAAGTGTGTGGCATTGATGCTGTAGATTTACTGAACGGTTTAATAAATTTGGGTACATATTGAGCTATTAAAGAAAAATATTTCACTTTTATATTATAAATATTTCAATTGCAGTTCCCAAGGAATCAATTGCTGCACGTATTGCTCGTGATCCTTCGTACATCGTGCACTTGATTGCTATATCGGAGAAACCAGAAACTAGTGCACGCCATAAATCTGTCATTCTGCAGCTGTTGTTATCTCTACTACATCAGCCAAAGACAGAAAAATTGATTCTATCGCGCATTACGGAATCATATTTTGACAAAATATTTGCCACGCTCCTAAATACTACCCGAATAGATTTGCCATTTAATGTAATCACACCAGAAGATATCGAAAAGTATACCTACTGTTTGTTGCTGCTAATAAATTTCGCTGGTATTGCAAAAAAAGCATATTTCGAGAAATGCTCTACACTCTTACAATTCGCCTCCATGCAAAATGTGTTGGCGCGCGCTATGGTAGGCAGCAGTGAGAAAGTATGTGAAGCCGTTTTTGAAATTTCGCAATTTGAACGCTTTCCGCAAACTGAAGTGGCAAAGGTAAGTGGTCGAAAATTGCATTTAACTTCATTTGAAACGCCACTTGGCTTGATATGTTTCACTCTTCTCAGCAAATCTCAAAATTGACTCCTTACAAAAGCGTGGGTAGCACTGCCGGCTCAACTGCAGATGGTGATCAGTGGCAAAAGTTTAATAGTATTATGAAAAGTCACAAAACCTTTGTTGGTAAGGAAATGGAGGAGCGACTTAATGCATTGGTTGATTTGATAAGCAATGCGCAACGTAACAATCAACTGCAGAATGTAGCCATGTCCCAAATCATCGAGATATTCAATTATAAAAGTGAAATGTTTAGCGCTTCAGAAAGTTGTATGCAAAGGCGGTTAGAGATCGCAAGCCAAGAGGTAAATAATTATCGAAATTCAACTTAAAAGTTATGCGTTCAGTTACATTGTTTTTCTTTTTTTTCAGATAACAAATCTAACACAACGCATCAATTTGCAAAACGCTGAGTTGCAAAAATATGAAATGATGAATCTTGAGCTGCACGTCAATCAAGAAGGGTTAGTAAATACTAGATATTTGAATATTAATGACTTCATTGGCGCTACATTTTTCTCGAATTCATTATTATATTATTTTACAGTTTGCAAACACAATGTCAGGATCTCAAACAGCAAAAAGATAATTTGAAGCACAATTTGGCGAGTCTGATGAAAAAGTTGTCGGAACAGTCGGAGTCGTTGCAAATATGTGAAAAGCGCTTGACCGTTAAAGTATCCGAAGTAATAGGTAATTAAAACGAGAGGATATAGTTTTTCTATAGATAAATGTAGGTTAGGTTAGGTATATCTGGTTGATCTGAATAGATCTCACAAATACTACAATGGTCCTTAGTGTTACCAGAGTTGTTGGAGTCTGGTTGGGGGAGGTCGAGGCTTCCCATATATACTGTGCTTCCTGGGTTAGTTCCGTGGACGCCTGCCTTAGCAAGCTCATCATGCATATAGTGTTGTTGGGATGTGAGATATATTTCATTTCATTTCATTTATTGCCCAAAATCATTTTAACATAGGAGTTTACAAAGTTATGATAAAATTAGATTATTTAACATTATCCTAACATACATTTGTATTTATCTAGGAGTTTAAAACTTATGAGAGATATACAATTTGAAATTTGCTACAAAAGAAATTTCGGACCCGCCTTACAAATTCTGATAGTTTCAGAATATTGATGAAGAAATGTTACTTAAAACTTATGAATTTCTAAAATATTTAAGTTACACTTTTGTCGGGACAACTAGCAAGTACAGCACTCAGACAACATTAAGCCCATTGCATTGTACGCGGGTTCCCTTTTAATTTTCTTTAAATCTACCTGAGCTCCAAAGAAATCTGAGTAGATTTTGTGGTGCCAAGGAGCCAAGGTGGTCGCTTCTTAACACATCAGTGCCGTATTTGGCCTGATTCGAGCGAAAGGCCGGGCCATCTCCAAATGTTGGGCTACTGTCTGAGATGCCTACCTTTTCCATGGACAGGCAGTGGGTTGAAGTAACCCGTTTGCTAACCATGGCTATCATGGCTGCAGAAGGGAGTGGCAGAACTGGCTCCGGGTCAAAGAAGTTGACCTCAGCACCCAACCTAGCTAAAGAGACAAAAGTTTTGTTACCCGCTATACCCACGTGTCCCGGGATCCATGTTAGCATCAGGATATTATGTCTACGGACATAGTTTAGCGTGGATTTATACCAGCACTAGTTCCAAATAATTAGTAATGTAATATCATGGGGCGGTTGTTGTTGTTGTAGCAGGAACTTTGCCCTGTCAGTGTAGTGTAATCACCGGTCGTCTTCGTCTAGCTCATCTAACGGCAGGCCCAGGAAACTAGCTCTTTCGACAGGTTGGGTCCAGAGGGAGAGGGGTGTTAGATGAGTGGGTTTGATGGAGCATGTGAAAAGGTGGTTAGTGTCGTGCGGGGTGCCTTCATACGCTGGACATATGTTTAGTATGTCAAAGGTAACTCTCAATATTTTGGGGTTGTTAACCGTCGGAATTGTTGTGTCGTCGACTTTTACCTTAGGTTGTAGCTTGACCTCTTTTGTCCAGGTGGTGGAGAGGGTCGCCGTGGATTTAGTTGTAAGTTCCTCGCAGTGAAGAAGCGAGATAGGCAGGCGAGATAGTCGTTTACCTTGGAGCATAGGCCATCAATGTCATTGCCCGACGCCATTATCGTGCAGTCGTCGGCTTATGAGACAAGGGAGACTCCCTCTGATGGCTGGGGGAGTTTCGAGATATAGAAATTGAAAAGCAAGGGTGAAAGAAAATCACCCTGCGGAACCCCTTGCTTTATTTTCCTCTGTTTGGATGTTTTGTCTCGAAAAAACACCTACAAATGACGACCACGCAGGTACGTTTCCACGACAGTCGGTTCTACGTTAACGAAACGACCCGGATTTATATCCGGCCAAAGACTGTCACTCCAGTAGCAATCCCCGTATGTAAATATGGGGAATGTTTATGCTGCTACAACAACAACAACAACCACTCAGGTAGTTCGCGGTCCACCTCTTCAGCCTTGACGGGAGTGTCGACTGTAAAATGTCATCTAGCTGTTGTTGTTGTTGTAGCAGCACAGACATTCCCCATACTTACATACGAGGAATGCTGCTGGAGTGACAGTCCTTTGACGGATATAAATCCGGGTCGTTTCGGTAACGTAGAACCGACTGTCGTGGAAACGAGTAGAATGGCGTGGCTGACTGTATCGAAAGCTTTTTTAGATCCAACGCTACTAGGACAGTCCTCCAGCAGGGGTGATTTTGGTTAAGTCACCGTAGCTGCTGTTGTTGTAGCAGTATAGAAATTCCCCATACATGTACGAGAAATGCTATTAAAGTGACATTCCCTGGCTGTATATACATTCAAGTAGCTCCGGTAACGTAGAACCAACTTCCGTGGGAATGCGGTCGTCGTAGCCGAATGGGTTGGTGCGTGACTACCATTTGGAAGTGCTTAGGTTCGAATCTCCGTGCATGAAACACCAAATGATAGAATACTTGTTTATCTAATAGCAGTCGCCCCTCGGGAGACAATGGCAATCCTCCGAATGTATTTCTGTTATGAAAAATTTCCTCATAACAAAAAAAAATGTACCGTTCAGAGTCGACGTAAAACTGTAGTTTCCTCCACTTGTGGAACAACAGCAAAACGCACGCCACAAATAGGAGGAGGAGCTCGACCAAACACCAAATAAAGGGTGTAAGAGCCAAATAATTATATATATGTAGGCACCTTCGATTCGCCACTGCTCTGGTCGCTATGCCTGTCGTGAGGGGCGAGTAAAATCCGGCAGGAGAGGAAGAGGCTCGGCTCGAAAGACCTCATATACCCCAAACACCTCCAGCGGCAGAGCTGTAAAGCTCATCAGGATCGAGATCAGTAAGATTCTGAATACTGGAGCTTAGTATACTAGAAAATATCTCAGATTAGGCAATCTATGTGCTGGTGAAAGTAGTATTCTATCAGCTAAGTACAGGAGAGTGACGGGTTTTAGTGGCCACACAACTTGACGCAGTAGACGATGGTCGCTACAAGTGCGAAGGCATTTTGAATCCTATCTCACCCACCGAAAAAACTGCGTGCATACAGGGAGGCTTTAATTGCTGCAACTTTCAAAATTCTCTTTTAAAGTTGCCGGCCATGCTCGCACGACAACTCCGTTGCTTACAATTGCTTAGTTTTAGGTGTGCAGCAACAACATTGTGAAGAACGAGAACACAAACACAACACGAGCTTCACAAGAAACGAGTTGAAGCAACAAATGTTTCCCTGTATGCTTCCAGGCAAATGTAATTTTTGGCAACTCTATTCTAGCATTACCAATATTTGTTTCTTTTTTGTATCGCAGTTGCTTCATCTATTCGCCACTAGCTAACGCTTGGCGAATCGAAGACGCCTTATGTAATAGAATTAGCCATATTAGTAATATTTGCTTTCGATGTAATTTTATAGTTTTGCAAAAGGAAAATGGCGAGTTGAAAGAGGAACTGACCGCAAAAATCAAAGAATTGGAAAAAATGCAAACCAATGCAAAGGAAAATGTAACTAAATTAGTCTTATTTTTTTGTCGTAAAATATAAAAAAATGTATCTTCACCATATTCAATAGGCCACTCGTATAGAAAAGCTGAAGAAGTCGATCGCTGCTTTCGAATTGGATATAAAGGAAAAATCACGTATCATTGAGGAGCGTGAACGAGATCTAAGTAAAACGCAAAAACTTTACGAGGAGCAGAAGGAAGCGAAGAAGAAGTCGGACGATGTTATATCAGTTTTAGAGGCACAAATCCAGGACAAAAATGAACAAATACGTAATTACGAGTTGGAGCTTAGTGAAACAGAGGAGTTGCGCAAAACTATTATGAGTCTAATGGAGAGTAAGAAGCCGAAACGAAAAACGTAAACGATCAAAAGTTCGACGTGATGTGGAGGTGTTGTCTGAGTGGCACAGCCCAGACCCAATTAGCACAAAAGATGCCATTCGGATCCGGCGTGATATAGTGGCAAAAATAATAATAACAATATTACGTTTAGTAATGTAAGAAAGTTTATTTGTGCATCGTTAGGACGTAGGGAAGAAGGGGAGTAGAAATTATTAGCGTTATAAATTATTTTACAATAGTAGTTTAGCGCTTAGTTACTAAGTACATATTTAGTTAACAATTCATAATTATACATACATACATACATTGCAATTGCACATTTGATTTTGTTTTTAATGTAATAATGAACATATTTCATTAGCATTTCATATTTCACAAGTCTGTCAAAATAAATTTTAACAACAAGTATAACTGAGTGTATATAAGTTCTTGATTCTAACTGATTTATAAGTACATAATTTTTACATATATATCTAGAATGCAGTATGCACAGCACCGCACACAATCATAGAGTTTATACACATATACAAATACATATGAAAATAATATTTACTGGATCGCGGCACACGTTCGTTGAACTGTTTAGTATCACTTCTTGTTACTTTAAAGTGGTTAAAGCTCTGTTTTTTTTTTTTGTTATTTGTTATTTGTTTGTATAATAAATGCATATATTGCAAACTATATTTTAAAACTAAAAGTTGCTGCAACCGCCACCAAACTAAGTATGGCGATTGTGCAGACTGAGACGCGATTGTCCGTGCTGCCTGATCTGCTTTCGACGTCACTGTCACTGCCATCCAAACGACGCGATTCACGCTTCTCAGCTTTTTCACACAGCGTGCCGCAGTTGGCATGCTCGCAAATGTCGCAAACAACGGATTTGGGTGCACGATAGAATTGACGCGCACGACGTGCTAAAAGAGAGTATTCGACATTTATATTTTAGTTATTCATAAACAGTATATACTGCGCTTGGACGCTCACCGTTGTCATAGTAATCGTACATGACCACTGGCACCAGCTGGTGGCCTGTAACTTTCACTGTTTTGTAAGCATGCAGCGTTGGACAAACTTCCCGCCGGTCCAAATAGTCGAAGTAAATAATAACCACAGTGTTGCGGCGCTGTGTTTCTACGCGCTGGAGATGAGGTAAGAAAAATGAAAAAAAAAAGTTATACAATGAAGCAACTTTTTGTAATTTGCAGTTTCCACCTTAATTCTTTCGCTGGATTCCAGTGTGGGCAGCGTTTCAGTGTCTACCACGAAGCCACTGGGCAAATAAATTTCCATAACCGCCATATTGGAACGGCTGGCATCCTCCTCGACTGGCACGAAGCTGATAAAAAATAACGAAAATACCGTTCAGTTGATATACAAAAAAAAAAAATAATAATAATAATTAAGACAACTTCTTAACACTCACCTTGCACACGCTGATAAATGCAAATAGTCTGAATGCGAATTCCGATTCACCGTTGGATCGAGCACAAATCGAGGCCACGCACTCGTCACATTGGTATTGTAACTGTAGCTTAATTGCGCAAAAGCGATGCCTTGGCCTGTAGCTGATATGGTAAGATTTTTCACCGTATTCGGAAGTTCATAGCTTTGTAGCGCCAGCGAATTCTCTCCATTCACGTTAAGCGTAGTCTCGGCACCCTGTCCATATTGCACGCTCACCTGCACATTATTAGCTTGACTTGAGAAACGTGCAGCGAAGGCCATCAGCGCTTGTATGCCGACTACGGTGTCTTGCGAAGAGACAAAACCACCGAATGCATTGCGCTGATCCGCCAGCCATTTGAGTACTGGCAAGGCGTCGCCGATGAGATTGTTTTCAAGCAGCGCAAGCGCCGCATACGAGGAGATTTCAATATTCACCGAGCGCGTGCGATTGTACCAAGGCGAGGGTCCTTCGGCAATGGGTGCTGTCTTATTCCACCACTTCTTTCCATCTACAAATGCAAATGCTCATCGTTTATAAAAGGTGACATTTTAAACCATTCCAATTAGTATACAGACCTTCGTTGACCGCCATAGCATCGAGCCGCTGCAAGAAAGCACTCTTGGAATTATGGTTGGCTCGTGACAGCACATAGGTGCCAATTGCCGTGGCATGTAAATCACTGGAGCTATCCAAACCGCGCGTTATAAAATCCAAGGCCTTGTTGATAACGTTCGTGTACTCGGGATAGGCTTTCTGTTGGAATAGTAAGTAAGATAAAGGATAAAAATGCAGTCTATACTAACTTCAAAGAAATCCTTCCCCCCAAGTTCATTTAAAGACACAGAAAAGGAACACATTACATTTACAAGTTACTGTGGACAACATTTTAATCTATAGGGCCGCCGTATGAAAATATTTATTTATTTATTTATTTATTTACAAGAATTATAATTTATTATTATCGGCAGAATATAAAAGAGGAAGTCTGAGTTAATGCTCCAGGGTATTCATTTCATTTTTATGATAATCTTTTAATTTTTAGAAAGAATATCCTGTACTTAAAATACAACTTTTATTTTATCTTGCTCTATTTTATCCTCTTTCATCGCTTTTATTTTATTTTATTTTATTTTATTTTATTTTATTTTATTTTATTTTATTTTATTTTATTTTATTTTATTTTATTTTATTTTATTTTATTTTATTTCAGTTTAAACCATCTCGGCTATTGCACATCTCGGAGATTACACATCCCGGATAAAATTGTTAAGGGATTGTGCTCTGGTGGAGCGTTGTCCAAGTTCTACGCCCATGCGATTGCTGTTGCTTAAATATTTAAAAATCTTCGAACTATTGCACATTGCACTTTCGCATGTATTCAAAAAGGTGTTGGCAGTCATACTTCTTTAAGTTTTTTATTAGATGCTTAGGCACTAATCCAGTGGAAAATATAATTATTGAAATTATGGATATTATGGAATTATATTTCAGTGGAGTATGGCTGTGGACGTTACGATTAAGAGGCACCGCTATATCAAACACTTCGCTTGTTTTATTTGCTTTGTCGAACAAGATGATCAGGTTTGTTGGCAGCTGCTGTTTGATTTGTAAATAAAAATCTGTCCCAGTACAGTTGAAAATTTTCATTTTCCAATATTGCCTTTGGTTCATATTTAAAATACTTCTTCTTGTAAGAGACTGCGTTTTGTCGCAAGTTGTTGGTAGAGGATCTTTGCTATATTGTTATGTCTTATGACATATTCATGGGAGGCAAGTACGCTATATCCAGCAATTACATGGTCAATTGTTTCACCATAAATGCCGCACCTTCGGCACCTATCTTCTATTACCTCACCGTGTATTGACCTGCGAAAATTTCTGGTTGGAATAACTCGGTGCTGGATAGCGATTGCGAAACCTTCTGTTTCAGAAAATAATTTTCCTCTTTTTAACCATAAATTGGATGATTGTGCGTCTATCCATTCCATTTAAAGGTAAAGGGGATGAACATCGTGTATTGTTTTGTTTGCTGCAATCCCCTGAGGTACTGGGAAGTCTAGCTCCATCAAACTGAACGGGATAAAGCCATTATCTGTCATAGCGATAGCCTTAAGTAACTGAGATTCGCTTCTAAGAAAATAAGTACGTAGCTTTGAAGTTTGCGAAAAGTGTAGGTGCGCTATCTTAATGAGGCGTCATCACCACCAACGTTTAGAGGGAGCAATACTCTTTCCACGGCGCTTTGACGGTAATAGCTCTGGAACTTAGTAAATATGGTGCGTATCAGCGTTTCAATCCGAAGGATATCTGTTTGAGACTATTTTATTACTCCAAACGAGTAAGTCAAAAGCGGTATGGCCTAGGTATTAATTGCTTTGCATTTATTTCCATTGTTCAGACTCGTTTTTAATACAGCTTTCAAACGTGTCTCAAATTTGTTAATGAGGCTTTGCTTTACTAGCGTGTTACAGGTACAGGGCCCGCCAGCTATCGTTACGGATTTGAACTAGGTATTATTTGAAGAATGGTAACACTTAGCTGTCATCTAATTTGACAGAAAATTAGTTTTATTCTTCCACTGAACGAAAATGGTTGTGTATACGCTCAAAGAACGCTGGGAAATATTGCGACATTACTTTGAAAATCATGGTGCTACTTGTTACACAGCGAATGCTACGATCAATCTTTTGCGCACTGTCTTCGAAGATGGCATTATTAGCCGAAATTCTGATATCGTTTGGCCACCTCGGAGCTGCGATTTGACGCCGTTGGATTATTATCTTTGGGGTGCCGTCAAGTATCAGTGTTATGCCAACAAACCAACAACAACTGATGCACTGAAGACCAACTTACGCGATGTCATAGCTGAAATACAGCCGCATACAATCGAAAATGTGTTGAAAAATTCGACCGATCGTATGGGATGGTGCATGGCTAGCCGAGGCAGCCATATGAATGAAGTTGTGTTCCATCATTAACCGGAAAGATTGGACTTCAAAATAAAAAAAACAGTTTGGAAGAATATTGAGTAGTTTCTTTTTTATAGCATTTTTAATTCCGTAAAGTTATATGGCAGACCCTATATAACAAAAAGTTATAGAAATCCTAAATATTTAGATATAAGATTCGATCCTGTACAAGTTGTCTATGATAATCTTTTGATCTCCTTCTATTCCTCGGTTTCATCAAGCTGACTCATCTGCCTACATCTGATTAGTATTATTTTGCACTTATCTGCTCCAAACTCCATCCCAATGTCATCACTAAAGGCTTTAGTGGCATCTAACAGCTCATAAAGCTTTTGCGTTTCGTTTGCGTAATTTTATTTTATTTTATTTTTTAAATTTTCTTTTCTTTTACTTAGTTACTCTACTTTTATTACTTAATGTTTTATTGAATTTTATTTTATTTTACTTTATCTAATTTTTTATTTTATCTCACTGAATTTGTTTATATATTTTATATTCATATATTTAATTAAATATTTTCTTATAGCTTTTTTAATTATTTTTTAGGGGGGAACGAAATCTTCCCGTTATACAAAGCTCTAGTTTCCTCACTTCTTTTCAAACGAACGAAGCTGAATCTCTATAAAACTATAATTAGGCCTTTCGGTATTTATGCTTCGGAAACCAGCGATGAATGCCTAGCTGAGCTAAACGACTTCCATATCACCGGTATCAAGCATCAGTGTCTTAAGTTCGCTGGGCATGTTCTGAGGATGGACCCAAACGAAATTGCAAAAAAGGTCTACAATAGTAAGCTGTATGCGCATTATAAAAGGCGTCGTCCGAGGAAAACCTAGATTCACACAGTTAATGACGACGCCAAGATCTTTGGTCTGAAGAACTGGAGGATGTTTGCAAAGGATCGAAAATCTTGGTCGAAGCTATTGAGGAAAGCTAAGATTCAACTCGGACTGTCCCCCAACAATGATGAAAATTAATATATTTTACTCTATTCGTTATTTTTTTTTTATTAATACTTATTTAAAATTTTGGTTATATATTATATATGTATATATTTTTTATATTATTTATTTTATTTCAGTATAATATACAGATATTTTTTATTTTATTTTATTTTTTATTATTTTCTTTTTCTATTTAATTGTATTCCATTTTACATTATTTTATTTATTTATTTAAAAAAATGTTTATACAATTTTTATATTTTTATTTTATTCATTATTTTATTTCGTTTTGTTATATTGTATTTTATTTTTCTTTATTTAATTATTTCATTCTACTTTCTTTATTTTATAATTTTGCTTATTTCCCATTTATTTCCCTTTTTTATTTAGTTATACTCTATTTTTGTTTTATTTTTTTGTATAATATTTTTAAAATCATTTTAAATTTATTATTTTTATTTAATTTCATCGCATCATATTTTATTTTTTTATTTTATTTCTCTCATTAATTTCACTACGTTCTTTATTTTTTTGGATTTATTTATATAATTAAATTTTTATATTATTTAATTTATTTTTTCTTTGTATTTATATATTTTTTTTGATTCAGGTATTACTTATTTCACTTTATTACATAATATTTTAGTTTTTATTTTATTTCTCTACATATATAATTTTACTCTACGTTCTTTATTTATTTTTAATTTTCTTATACTTTTGAATTATATTTTATATCATTTCAAATTATATTTTATTTATTTTTATTTGATTTGTCTTTGTATTCAATTTTATCCTAATTTCTTTATTTTATTTTATTTCATTTTTTTTAATTTTTATATTATTTTTTTAATTGACTTGCTTAATTTAATTTCTTTAATTTTAATTTAATTTATTTGTTTTATTTAATTTTATTCTATTTTATTTTATATTATATTTAATATTTTCTTAGATCTAATTTTATTACTTTTTGCTTTTAAATTTTATTTTACATTATTAATTAATTTTACTTTATTTCATTTATTTACTTTGATTTAGTTTCGATTTTAATTTCATCTTACTCACCGCATTCTCCATGAAGGCCATTGTTCCAAACGCCGTTAAACTCAAACCTTCATCACTAAATGCCTCAAAAACGTCTCCTCTCTCTTCAAAGCCTCCACCAGCGGTTTGGGTACTAGCCAAATATTCCAGAGCTTTTTTCACAATTGCCTCGTCAATGTAAATGTAAGGAGCAGCTTGTCGGAAGGCACGCGCCACATAAGCGGTCAACCAAGTCGAACCACTCTTCTCCTCTAAACCAAAAGCGCTGAAAGCACCGTTCATATGACGATAATAGAGCAAATGTTGATAGCCCACTTCTAAATTGCGTTTAATGCGCATTTCAGTCGCAGGCGTCAGTTGGCGGAGACGCTACGTTAATTATAATTAATAAATAATATTAATAAAAACAAATTGTAATAAAAGTGTTTACCTCCAGGTATCGCAGCACCAATAAGTTGGGCATAAAATGAACCATTGCCTGTTCGCCACAGCCCGTTGGTAAGGCTATTAAGTGCTCAATATTTCCCAGTAAGCTGCCTATCACATCTCCCACTGCAGTCATTTGTATCTTCGTTGAGCCGGCGATGGCATTACGTGGCACATTGGCAGAGATATTTATTTTGGTTTGTGGACCTGAACTAAGTTCGAAGAGGAAACCATGATTAATGGTCTCTATAGCGCCTGGATATTCGACAAGCAGGGTGGTTTCGACTGTGTCGGCAGCCAGCGGAGAATTAGCCACCGCCTTGACGTTAATAGGACCGACACGTTTGGGTTTCACAATGAAGGCTATAGGTTTTACGGAATGCGCCAGAACTCGCACTGTGCGACGACTGTACAATTCGATTTCTACGATAAGTGGGGTTTGAATAAAAAGTGTGCAATGAGAGCAATTTAGAGGGGTTATTTACTTGGTGTAGGATCGCCCTTTGCGTCAAGTGGCGGAAACTCAAATTCTTGCGCGGTGTTGTAAAATGTTACCTCAACATCCAAATCGCTATCCTTATTGTTGGTGATGACGAATGGCAGTGCGATGATCTCTCCTAAAAATTGAAATTTAGCGAAATGAAAAACGATGTTTGAGATATACATATATATGTATAAACAAATTTACGAATTTAAAGATGTCTACATTAAGAACTAATATGATCGAGTATGGTTCTCTCGGCAGAGGGAAAGTCGTTAAAAAAGTCCGCTGAAGCGTTAGCAAGATCAGTTCCTGCAGCAACCATTTCAAATAACCATTTTTTATCCGGTACGCCGAAAGGTTTAGTATTGGCGGGACATGTTGCTACAAACATGTTGCATTTTTAAATGTTGTGCACTAATACTGATGTGTCGCATATACAAAAGTTTAGCAACATTGCCACCTTGTCGTTTAAAAAAATACATGGGACATATGGTCAGTTTGGGGGTATGTTCCACAACTTTAAAAAATCGATGATAAGATGAAAAAACTCTAAATATTTTCCTAAAAAACTGTGCAAAAGAAGTAAAAATTAAATCCATATTACATAAGAATTTATAAAACAAAAACAAATCATTTTTATTACAAATTAAATAAGTGTACTGTGAAAAATCAATATATAAGGACAAACCAATAAAAATTCTAATTGAAATTTTGCAACTATTCATCATTACTTGACACTTGCACGTTTATTACGGACTGGATCAAAAATACTATCATCTGTAGATGCCATATGTCAGATATATTCAGTCCATCTGTCGGGCTTAATCCAAATTATCAACGGCTTCTGTTGGTCATTGTAGCAAAGTCTCTTATTAGCCAACGTTTTTTTCTTTATCGAGTTGTTCATACAAGGTGGCACAAAATTAATCTCTTTACTGGAAAATGTATAATTTTTGCAAATGGCGTCGTTCGTCAATCATATTTGACACTTGCGAACTAGACCGCTGCTGTATACAAACAGACAAACAATGGAGCGCGTAAAGTTCAAATAAAGATTTTCATTACTCAGAATATTTTTTTTATTCAGTAAAAAAATTATTCAAAAACAAAATTGAATGATCAATTGGTATGGTAATTGCTAAAACACTCAGGCTAAAGAGCCCATTGTATTCGAAGCTTTGGAAAGTAAAAGGGTTGATAGTCAATGAGGAAAGGGGAGAAGTGACAGAGAGAAAGAGATAGGATAGAATTGTGAGAATATTCTAGATTCTTTGGCAAATCTGAAAATATTTTCCAGTGAGAGAACGAATTTTACTCATTCACGTGACATCGGAACCAAAAATTCGTAGCCTTGTTCTAGCAAAGGCGGGACACTCACAGAAAAAATGCTCAGTGCTATCCGCCTCTTCCAAGCAAGACAGGCAAATCGGGTCCTCAATGATTCCAATTGTGGTCATATGTTGATCCCATGGGTTGTGTCCTCTAATAACACTGACCATCAATCGAACGCCTTTTCTCCCAAATTTCAGAAGAAATTTCGACGTTCGAGCTTGTCACAAAACACTTTGCAGTTCTGCAGCGTTCTAGACCGGAATTGTAAATTGCATACATAATCGCTGATCGAATTCATGATTCCTTCGGAACTAATTCGGATTATTGGCTCTGGCCCCTGTGGGGTGACCGCTGATCCGCAATTGGCTAATTCAGCGGCAAATTCATTTCCTTGAACACCGCGGTGTCCTGGAACCCATATAAGTACATGCTCATTCCGTCTTGCAACAGAATTCAGCTGATTCTTACATTCTTGAACAATCTTTGAGGTTTGCTTGCGCTCTTCAGAGCCTTCAGCGCAGCCTGACTGTCACTAAAGACTCTAATCTATTTCTCGCTCCATCTCCTCTCAAGTATCTACTACATTCAGAATGGCAAAAATTTCCGTTTGGAAAACATCTTTACTTAATCTTATCTGAAAAAGTTTTGCTTAATAAGGAATTTTTTTAGGAAATATGTTTTGATTAGAAAAATATTTTTTGTTTTGAGATTCGTGCAAGATTCTTGTGAGAAAGAAAGTTTCGTGTAAAAAAAATTATTAAAGAGCCGTGTTATTTCAGAAAAGGCCGTGTAAAAGAGAGTTGGATGTATAATAGGCTGACAAAGATTGTGTGTATCTGAAAAGAACCGAAGGGCGGGATGAACTGCTACAACAACACAGCAAATTCGGCAGTATTGCTCAAAAATAGATGTGGAATTTTTTATACCGTTACAACAACAACAACAGCAGCTTGGATTCCTATTCGGACTTTCATCACTTCAGCAATAGCTCAAAAAATATTTCACAATGTTTACAACAAAATGAATATTTACATCGCTCAACTCAATTATGACTACTATTCAATATTGTTTTTGCTTTGTCTTATTTCCATTGCTTCACTCACTCAAAATGTAATATTACATTATCCCCTCTTACCTTTCCTAATCGAGTATGGGACTTCAGTGCTAATGTAAAACTCTTTGTACGACTGCAATGTTTTTGTTGGGTTTGTCAAGCCCAAACCGGTTATTGGATCCAATGAAAATGCGGACAGCACCCACGAAGTCATAGAACTTGGTATACGACGATGCAACGTTGTGCGTCCTTCATTACTCGCCGAAATGTTCAGGAAAAGCCAAGTGTCTGCAGGCTCATGCATCAAATGAATCCGAGGATTATGCCAATAAGGCTTGGGTGTATACGAGAAGGCATAACGCCCCTTGCCAGGAGCGAGTGTATTCACTTCGAAGTGATGTGCTGGTCCTATATCCGTCTTGCGTATTGTGGTTAATTTGTTATCGTCATCATCATAATCGCGCAGCAGATTCGGTGTAGTCTCGGGTTCTGTAAAAGGAAGAATGTGAATTTATTATAAAAAAATGCATAATAATAACTTTACCTTTTTCTATTATAAAATCTGCATTCGACATTGTTATAACGCCCGATTCTTTACCGGGTGAGCCGCGTTGTGTATTGATATCACGCAACTCGTAAGCGTTCAAGGCTTCCATTAGGCCACTATAACTGAGATCGTTACCTGAAATGGGTGAAAATGCGGGGATATTTTAAATTACTTATAAATATACTGAAGTACCTTTTCTTATATTGACGGCATTCTGATCTACCAACATAAGACCCACATATGAGTACGGTTTGGTCGTGATTGTTATATCGATATCCTGCCCAGGAGGTGCTTTGAGTGGTGCCTCAACTTGTATCTATAAAATGACAAAGAAGCGAGGTATTGAATTAAATTAAATAACTGTTTACTGTATATTAAAATGAAAGAATTTCAACAATTTCTTCTTATTTTTATTTACGTTACTCACATTATTTATCAATGTGTGCTCGAATTCGATCACCTGCTCATCGTAGACAAACTCGCCATTTACTACCATATAGAGTAGCAGCTTCGCGCGCGGCATCATAGCAAATGTGGCCAGAAATTTAAAAGTGTGATAGTTGCTGTTATCCACCTGTCAATAGTTTACTTAAGTTTTTATGGTTTTTTTAGCACATAAAATACGCTCACTTGCACAGCATGGGTTGTAATAATATCACCACGTCCAACTAACTGATAAATGAAGTACTTCATTGGCTCATTGGAGCGCACAGCTACAGCAACATCCTGATTTATCATTGGCCTAAATAACCGAATATTACACAATTGAGTTTGAGAAGTTTCATAGAGAATAAAGTTAGTAAACTAAGCATTCGGAGTCTGCAGCATAGCAAAGCGTCTACGGCTCTCTTGTGCCGTAGGCATGCAAAACTGCAAACAAACCCACACATAATACTAATATAAGAACCATGGGTATGTCACAAGCGTATCTGTGGTCTAGGTGCTATGTCGTGGGGACAAATACTTCATTGTGAAGGGAATGTGAGACCGCGAGCATGTATTATCATGCCGAGGTTGATCGAACACACGATGTTAAAAGAGCTATGCTCCGGAGATATCGTTGCTGCAAAAATAAAGTACTTGAAAAGTGGGAACAGTGTCGAAGCTATCATAGTTTCGGCCTACCTACCCTACGACTCTTTACGGCCACCTCCTTCGAGGGAGCTAAGAGAAGTGGTGAAGTATGCAGAATCCAATAATCTGGGGCTAATAGTGCGCTGTGATGCAAATTCACAGAACATTGTGTGGGGAAGCAGCAAATGCAACCCCAGAGGTCTCAAGTTACTGGATTTTATCCTGTTATCCGATTTGGTCATTCAAAACACTGGTAACAAACCAACTTTTGTGACCAGAAGGAGACAAGAGGTGATTGATTTAACACTTACCAATAGGTCAGTTGGAAAACAAATCAACCGATGGCGAGTTTTGGAAGAGGACTCTCTTTTTGATCATCGTCTTATCGAATTCCGACTGGGAATTGACACAATATCAATACCTTCCGGTAGGAATCCTCGAAATGTGGACTGGGGCAGGTATGGTGAGCTTGTAACAGAGCGATCACCAAACCTGAAAAAACTCAAATCAGCAGAAATGATTGAAGATGCTACTAAGAAATTAGAAGGTACTCTAATCAATTGCTTTGCAGACAGGGTGGCAATCATGTGAATCAGCCATACACGATCTTGTTAGCAAGATTGAAGCCGGGCTGGAAGCTGACGAATACACAATGGGCGTGTTCGTGGACGTTGAGGGGGCTTTTAATAATGCACTTTCGGCACGATATGTTCTTCTGCCGAACGACACTGAGTTAATCAACCCATTATAAAATGGATATATTCCATGCTCTCTGAGAGGCTTTTAACCGCTGGTGGGAGCAGTGATGAACAAATCACAGTCAGGGCCAAGCAAGGATGTCCCCAAGGGGGTGTTCTTTCTCCGCTGCTGTGGTGCTTCGTCGTAGACTCTCTATTAGTGGAGATGCAGGAACTCGACAAAACAGGCTTGTACTTATATGGGTTCCGGGACACTCCGGTGTTCAAGGAAACGAAATTGCCGACGAATTGGCCAACCGTGGATCAGCGGTGCCCCCACAGGGGCCAGAGCCAATAATCGGAATCAGTCCCGCAGGAATCAAGAATTGGATGAACGATTATGTAGGCAATCTAGATAAAGAGCGATGGTCCGGTCTGGAACGCTGCAGAACTGCAAAGTGTTTTGTTACAAGTCCGAACAGAAAACTGTCAAACTTTCTACTGAAACTTTGAAGGAAAGATATTCGGTTAATGGTCGGCATCATTACAGGGCACAACCCATGGGGTCAGCATATGAGCACCATTGGAATCATCGAGAACCCGGTATGCCTGTCATGCTTGGAGGAGGCGGATAGCACTGAGCACTTTCTCTGTGAGTCTCCTGCCTTTGCTAGAGCAAGGCTACGAGTATTGGGTTCCGATGTCATGAGAATGAGTAATATTCGTTCTCTAAAACTGGAGGATATTTACAGATTTGCCAAAGAATCTGGAAAATTCTCACAGGACTAACTATCTCTATCTCTGTCTCTATTCTTTCCTATCTCTTTCTCTGATAGGTACTTTTCTCCTTCCCCCCTGACTATCTACCCCCTTTCCAGAGCTTCAAATACAATGGGCTCTTTAGCCTGAGTGTTTTAGGAGCCACCAAATCTCCTGGTGCTCCTTGGCTCGACCTTTTCAAATTCAAAAGCATTCGGAGAGGCTATAATTATTTGAATATACTGTACATTTAACTCAATCACTCATCCTCCCAGTCTTACTATATGGCGCTGAGCCTGGACATTGACGAACTCCGATGAACGGTTATTAGGAGCTTTCGAGGGAAAAATTCATCGCAAGATCTATGGTCCGATTTGCGTGAATGATGCATATCGAATACTATGGAACCACGCGCTGTACGAGCTGTACGCCGGCATCGACGTAGTAAAGTGCATCAAAATTCAGCGGCTGCGCTGGATATGTCACGTTGAGCAAATGGAAAATTGCGATCCCGCAAAGAAAGTGCTCTTTTCGAAATTCACTGGTGCAACTAGCAAAAAAGGACGTCTTCACCTACGTTGGAAAGACCAAGTCGACGACGACCTAACTGCTCTTAATGTTTCTGCTCTGGCGTCAACGCGCACAATGCAGAGGCGATTGGCGCAACATTTTGGTAGCGGCCAAGACCGACCATCGGTAGTAGTTGCTAGCTATGTAAGTAAGGGCATTTAACTCACACCTTTACTAAGTCTAATTTCGCTAGTGGCGGGAGAGAAGAAAACTCAGCCGTTTTTAAATCACTGCCATTATTGCTTCTTTCTTTCTTTATACTTTTTTTTCGCAAATAACAAAATTAAATAGGCTACTGAAGTAAATAAGGCGGCAATTTGAGGTCATAACCTAATAACTACACTAGTGAACAATATTTTTCGTCCAATGGAACAGTCGTAATAGGATTTTGAATAATCGTATATTCCGCTTGTGTAAATTTCTGGATAGTTAAATGTTTTAGCTAAAAATTTGTATTGTAATTTCTTTACTTACTTATCATTCAATATTTTTGCAGTAATGTAATTTTTGCTATGTAAATGTTTACGAGGTATTTTGCCCACATCGGTGATAATGCCAATATAGTTCACCTAGAAAAGAAACATTTTACTTATTTTTGCTTATTAACTGAAAATCGGAATGCCCTTTAGGTATTCACAGAAAAACAAACCACTCTTTTTTCAGAAGGAGTATTCACGTACCAAAACATTATTTTTAGAAATATTGTAGTTTGAAGGAGTTTGCTAGCAAATAATAACCATTTTTAAAACTATAAAAAATCGAAAACACGTGCAGAGGTAGATTTGCTTAAGACGGCGTAACTTTCACAAATATCAAATCTTAAAATTTTGGTAGGAATATTAATCACAGATGGGGCAAGCTAACACAAAAAAAAAACAGTGCTCAAATCAGTTGACTTAGAGCGTCATCTGGCAGCTTTTTGGGAACCTTATGATCAATGTGATATTTGGAATTCGATAATTCGTTCAAAAGGCGTACTTTTAATTAATAAGGTGTTAGGTATTTTTTTTTTTTGCTATCTTATATAACCTAATTGAGTTCTACCGCTAAGCGGTGCTTGTTTCAATAAACATATTGGCTTTTTTTAACACGTTCACGCCGGCGCGTACCACCGGTGGCTCGCACAAGTCTGCTTCATGGGGCGGCGCGTACCACCGGTGGCTCGCACAAGATTGCGTCTTTAGGCAGCGCGTACCACCAATGGTACTTTATTAAACGGTACCTATGAGATGAGATGCCATAAACGACTACCCTTATGAAAAAATTTCGTTTTATGACCTGCAATCGCTTCCGATAGAGCGAAAAGGCTTAAACATTACCGTCTGTGGGCGAAGACCATGAATAACAGCGCCGGCGGGAACGTGTTAGGAGTTTAATTTATTTTTTTTTGTGTAGTGAATACCCTTATTCGCACCACTACACATGCATATTCTCGCCTCTACTTACGATAACTGAGTGATATTCATCCTTATCGCCTTCCGGCACAGTAAATTTCATTTTAAATTCACCATTCGTGTTAATGCCATAAACTGTTTTATTGTACATTTCGCTGCTGCCATAAACATTGGTCAGATATGCCGTTGCCTCGGGTGGGAAGTTCTTAAGTTGAGCACCGTCACTGCGAACGACTTTTGCCTAAAAATATAAATTCGTAAATTAGTTTGATTTTTTAAATATCTATGCTCAAAGTGAATTTACTCACCGTCACCTCGAACGGCACACCTGGTATATAATAACTGGGTATACGCACAGTCTCGACTCGATAAGCATCTAAATGCACCGTTATCACAGTGGAGAAATTCTGCACCGAGCCGGTGGACTTCTCTTCAACCAAAGCGTCTAGCAAATATTCACGTTCATAATCCTCCTTCAATTTAAGCTCATTGCGTATATCGAATTCGAAATAGGCATTGCCGTTAATGGGCACCACTTTTCTCGTAATTAAATCATTCACGAACGGTTGCAACGAACCGAAGAAGGTGGGATATATAGAGAGTGTAGCCTCGCCTACAATTGGTTCGCCATATGCATAACTACAAAAATATGGGATGTGAAATAACTTAAGAAATATATGTATAAATAATCGATAGGCTGTTGATAACTTACTGCGCCTTGATGTTCGCCTGAATTTTGTCATCCTTGTAGATCGCATGTTTGGCTGTGTCTATTTCAACTACGAATTTAGGCAAAATGTATTCCACCACCTCGAAAGTGCTTTTGTGTAATTCTTCCATTACCTCCACATTCACCGACCATTCGCCCATTTTCGGATAGTCGGACAATTGTAGTTCATTGCTATATACAGCATTTGTCAGTCGTATATCTCGGTAGCTTTTTATGATATTATCGCCAGCATCTCGTATTGTTAAGTGTACACGACCGTAATTTCGGGCTGGTTTCAAATTGGCGTCTAACAGTAGGACGCGATAATGCACCAAATCACCAGGTTGATAGATGGCTTTGTCGTTTTGCACCAATACGGTGAATTGTTTGGCTTCAAAGTTGAGTTGGGTTTCATTGGTGAATATGGCGCCACTGACACCTTCCGCAGTCAAGCTGTAGCGATCTCGCTTTAGTGCTGGTATCTACAGATTTTAGCATTAGATATATAGTAAAGTTTACGAAACTATAAAATACTAATAGTAAATCGTTTACATCGACACCATACCTCAAAATCCACCAACTCCGTTGAATAGGGCCGCACTTCTGCAAATTTAAAATTGGTGTAACTCGAACCGATAATGCCCACTTTCACTTTGACCGGTTCTGGGGATTTATGTACACTCACAGCTACATGGTAATGTGAATTGGGCCGCAAAGTGTTGGGTGCAATTATCGAGTATATACTGTAAACAAACAAAAACAAAAAAACAATTGAATACACATTTCAAGAAAAATATTGATTTTTTTATTATAATTTTGAAGATTAAATAAACTCGTTCGCAGCGGATTTTCTGCGTTTCAGTCAATCAAATTCTACAACGCGCAGGTAAATTTCAGGCGTTAAAAAATAAAACTGCATACTCAGAAAAATAATAAAAATTCTGGTTAGAAAGTAAAAAATTATATAACTTTTGTTGTTGTATGAAAGGGGAATAGCGTATTAGTGCAACAGCGGTAATATCGGATGTTTGTTTAAGAGATAATACATAAAAATGATAATACAAAACAGAAATATTGTTGAAATTATTTTTTTTTTACAATCTGGTGGATAATTACATGGAATTTATTTTTTGAATATGATTTCCGTCATATGTGAGCCACGGCTACAAGTTACATAGTCCATTCGACGAATACTTTTTGCAATAATTCTGGGTATATGGCATCAATTGTGGTTTGAATATTGCAATAATTCGATTGTTAAGCGCGCTATATGCACGTGCCATCTTGTTGGAACCGATATCAAACGCCGTTCACCGTAACGGCAGCACTTTCCTCATTTAGAAAGAAATTAGGACCGATGATGCCGCCCGCGGGTAAACCACACGTAAAATGGATACATTTATCAAGGAACATCGCCAACAGACTTTTTTTAAAGTAAATTTCCACAATTTGGAAACGTTGTACTGGCGTTCTTGTGAAACCTTATTGCACAAAAATCTTAACACTGTTCATTTAACACCGCCGATTTGTGAAAATTTGCCTCGAAAAAAATAAATCTGTTTGCGAAGTTCATAGAGTACTGCTGGCATAGTCGGTTCTTATTTCTTTCGAAATCAGGAAGGAGCTGCTGCGGCGGACATATGCCGGAATACATACTCGTATATAAAATAAATGCCTTGAAAGTATCTACCAAATTATAATAAAAAAGAATTCATTCCAACAACATTTCTGTTTTGTATTGGGAATAAGTTTTCGTCCTTTCTTACCCAAAGTTACGAATTATTTAAACAATTAAATAATGCATGATATTATGTGAAGTATGTGCCATTGGAAGCTACCACTTTACTCCATCTTTCAGGCAGCATACGGATTCCTCTGACAAAAAATTCGAGTTCTTTTCACTTGATTCATTCATTGAGCCAGTTTGCGATGCTCTCGTAAAAAGTGAACCGCTCTCCAATAAGGACTGACTGCATTGATCGGAACAGGGTGGCGCAAGATTTCCCAATTGAGATTGTCATGCCTGCCGTCCCATTCCGGTCATTTCTTTGAGAGCTCGATTCAAACGTCGTAGTCGATTCTGTAGTCGGTAACGATCGCCAGTGATGATTTCAGATGGTTTAAGGAGTTCATAATAGGGGACACCCTTCTGATCCATCCGTTGCACAACATAAGCTTTGAAGCATGAATATTTCTTTTCGCTGTCGATGAACCTGGTTCACCTGGCAGGCTGCAACATTTTCGATGCTTAGGGTTATCATAATACTATAGATCAATTTTTCATCGCCACTGACGATGCAATGCAGCAAACCTTTTCTTTTCTGCCGTCCAAGAAGCATCTCACACGTCACCAAACGTCTCTCGATATCTCTCACACATACACTTTCAAATCACCAGTATATTACTAGAGCGAACACAAAAATAGTAACTATCAGCAGCGACTCCTCTTTTACAAGAGCGGAAACTTATTCCCATACCCAATATTATCATTTTAAGTTCTCAATCTCTTAAAAACACACACCCGATAAAGATATATATGATGATGAAAGATATATAAGATGTATATTAATATATGCTTTGTGTATGCACGTACATGCATATGGCTCAAAATTAATCACTCCAATTGAATAACTCTTTTACTGAATAGAACAAATGATTTCAAGTATTGGAAATTTTTATTTTGACCTTTAAGCATTCCATTGCTTACTTTTCTGTATACTGCAGCTGTGTAGTTCACAAGTGTTAAATATGATTGACGTACGACGCCATATGCAAAAATTATAGTTCTTCCTATAGGGTGATTAATTGTGCGCCACATGCGTGGGAAAATGTATGAAATAAATGTAATGCTGTTTATAAACTTTAGTGCATTAACCAGGAAAATAAAGCGTCTACAGGTGTAAGAGCTTGCATGGAAGCGGAAGTTTCTCTATACATACATATGCACATATACACTATACGTATTCATACAAAGCCGCTTGATATGTATGTATATTTCTGGCAACTTTGCATAGAGACTAATTTACACATAATCAGTCAAAAAACGAAAGCAAGAGAAATAATGTACACAAATTCAGTGAACAATAACTAGCATTTGCATATTTTCATGAAAAGTGTAAAAGTCAAGTAAATTTTTAAGTGAAATGTTGTAAACTGAAATTGAAGTTGTACACTAAAAATTATGGCTTGTTCATTTTTTAGGGCATTGCTTAAAATATGTTTTACGTGCGCATGTATGTATGTATCTCCATTAGGGCTAGCCCTTTTTCGTGTGATTTGAAGTTTAATAACATTCCATCAAATCTACGAAGTGCTGAAGTGAAGAATTTCTAAGAAAAATTTCGCAAAGAAGTTAAATTGTTTTACTATAGAGAAACCCCAATAAAATGTATTAAAACGTATTCAGTATTGAATTCATACTTAAAGATTAGTTTATGTATTAGGTCATATGAATTGGAATAAGATTATGGTGACGGTCAAAAACAAGTATCAAACAAAGGAGTTCGTTGTCGTACCATTAAATAAGAGAGAGCAAATAAAATAGGAAAAAAGTGAACACTATTTCACATTGTTCGCCTAATATTGCCTTTTACAGCTGACTTAATCGTCAGCTCACTTCAGTTTATTTCACTCCGGAATCAAAACCATCGTCTTCTGAGTGGACAGCAACTGGGGAACCTTATCCAAAACGCACGAAGCATAACAATCGGCTGGGAAAGTTATGACCTCGGTATTTTGGGATGTGCGTCGTGTGATATTCATCGACTATCTTGAGAAGGCAAATAACATCAACCGTGAATATTATATAGCATTGAGATTTTAAAGACCGAAATTGCAAAGAAACGTCCGCATATGGCAATGAAAAACATTTTGTTTCATCAAGACTACGCACCGTGTCACCAGTTAATCAAAACAACGGCAAAACGACATGAATTGAACTTCGAATTGATCCCACAGATTTGGCTCCCAGCAGCTAATGGCTGCTCGCAGACCTAAAAAATTGTCGCCGTTAAGAACATTTCGCTCGAATGAAGAGGTTATCACTGAAACTGAGGCCTATTTTGAGGCAAAAGATACATCGTTATACAAAAGTTGTATTGAAATGTTAGAGCGACGCTGGAATAATTGCGTTGTTTTTGATGGAAATTACCTTGATGAATAAGGCAAATTTTGAACAAAAAAAACGTGTTTTCTCTATTAGCTCCAGAGTTTATCAGCCTATTATTTATTAAAAAAATAAAAAAGGTATTTGCTATTAAGAAAAACCTGTATATTTACTTTTTACACGCAGAGCTCGAAATTTGTATTAGAGCCCCGGTGTGTGCAACAATTTTTTATTTCGTTTCATGCGGCTAACCCTAATGTATTTATAGAAGCATGTAAGAACATTCTTACTTGAAAAACATATGACTGTGATGTGTAATGTCAATAAAGGATGAAAAGAATCTCCAAACTTTCAAAAGAAGAGTCTTGGGAAAAGTGTATGGTCCAACCTGAGTTGTGGATGGTTGTTATAGAATCAGATACAACGAAAAGCTGCTGCGGATTTGCAAATGGAAAGATGTCGTTGAGTTCGTCAAATCGCAATGACTCCTATGGTTAGGATTGACGAACGTCTACAAACATCCTTCTTAAATTACAACGCAGCAGCTTGGTAATCAGCAGATATAAAGGAAGGCCTAGGAAACGCTGGTTCCACGATATCAAGATAATCAAGAAACTGAAAATACATATATGTATAACTGCTGAATCATGTAACTTGAAGAAAGCTAGTTGATAAAGCTAAAGCTCACCACGACCTGTAACGCTGCCTGATTATGATGGTATGCTTAATTTAATATTTGCGCACTTTACTGTAAATTAGAGTTCAGTATGGCAATGTTCGGCCCGGTTTGGAATGTTTTTTTTTTTACTTTTTTTCTTGAAGTATTTTATAAAATTCTTTAATACTGACAACAAAGACAATATTTTCATTTATTAAGAGTAGCTTTAAAATACTTACAACTCTGCTCAGTCGTCGAGTGGCTAAGTGGGCAATTATTTAGTGCTGCAGGACAGCTCCACGGAAATACATAGGCACTGCCGCTTGCTTGGTGTAAATGCCTCTAATTGTTTTGATGTTCAAGCTATTGTTTTTTAACATACAATTTTGTTTGAATAGTTACACTATGTAACACTGAGTCTTTCATCAAGAATCAGTAATCTCGAAAATGTTATATCAGATCTCCCTTTAGAGGAAAATGCTATTTCGCAATTTTTTAAGATTGATAGTAAATAAAAATATGTCATATTTACGAGTTGTTGAAAATTGAAGCCAATATTTTAATCAGTTACTTTTATTTAGTTAGCATTTCTTCGCAAACATTACAAGTATTAAAGTTTTAAGCGTTTAACAGCAGGTGCTAACATAAAGCTGTTTATTTGCATCTATTGCGGTCAACAGAAATGAACCCACCTTGCTAACTAAAGCTTCGAATAGTGTTCTTTGAAGTATAAAAAGTATAGTTGCATCTTCGATTCATTTGCCGATTTTTTTTTTCTTACACACAGTCCCTTAGATGCCTGCTTTAGGGGTCCCGGTGGTCTAGAATTTTCAAAAAATCGATTTTTTTGCATTTCGAAAATATAGGCTTTTAAGAATATACTGTGACATTTTTGGAAGGATATTCCCAGCCGTTTTAGCAGGTAGAAACAGATTCGTCACGCGGTGGCACCAATGATCGCATTTAAATGGTCATAACTTTAAACTCAATTATCTCAAAACTACTTTTTTCGGCCTGGTGTTGTCAAAAAAACAAAAAAAAAACTATTCAATCGAATCGTCTGAAATTTTAATATGTTATTCACAAAATCAATGGCTATCGCCTGTACTTGAATTATTATATTATTATTTTAATTATTTCGTTTTTTTATTAAAAAACTAAAACAAAAACCGATTTTTAGGGTGTCAAATTCAAAACCGTACCATTTTGTCAAATTTTTTTTTATTCTAGTACGGGATATAGCTACAGTCATGCTGATTAATAATTTGTTTGGTTTTTGTGTTTCAGATAAATAGAAGAGCCAAAGTGGACAACACCGTCCAGGTCCAATTTTTCAGGAGAGTCAACTTCAGCGCCATTTCGAAAATTATTGAAATTAAAAAATAACTCATTCATTGTTGTATGTAAATTAAGTTAAATAAAAAGCCTTAAAAATTTAAATATCGTTCTTCATTTTTTTATTGTAAAAAAAAATCCTGAAAATACCCTAAATTTAAGCATTTAACAGCAAGTGCTAACATAAAGCAGTTAATTTACATCTATTGCAGTCAACAGAATTGAGCCGAGCACGGTGACTAAAATTTGAAATAGTGCTCGTGAAAGTCTAAAAAAATATAATTGCCTCTTCGCTTCGTTTGCGGGAAATGCTTTTTTTCTCTAACACACTTACTTGTCTTGATTCTGACTTAAATACGAAATTTTAAATCAAGTTTTCTCAAAATTCTGATGTGGTGAAAAATGTTTCTTTTTGTGGCCGCTTTCGAATTCAACGAAAAAAATGCTGTACAGTGTTATCGCCGATATGTAAGTATTTAATCCAACAGCTTTATTCTAATCTTTTAAATGTGATATGAAAGTAATGTGATTTAAACCAATTTATCCTGTTGTTTTATTAATGAAGTAGCTCAATTTAACAAGAAAATTATCTAGTTTTGTACACTTGAAAATATGTTCGATTATTACGTACTGGAAATTTTGTTTCTGTACTTAACTTTGTCTTGCCTTCTATTAATTCTCTATTTTTTGCAGTTTTTACCGGTCTTGTAACTGAACCACTTAGTTGAATCACTTACCAACATTTTTGGACAGATTACAAAGCTATGCCTAAAAAAAATACGATACAGCAGCTGCAGAGAAAAGAGTAGGAAGAAACGAGTAGTGAAATAGAAAATCGAAGAGGTAGGTCATAAGCGTCAATAGCTCTAATAATTACTACTTTTCTAAAGAATCGCCGTAATAATTCGAAATCAAGTTAACAAGAACAAATATGCGTAGATATGTGTGTGCCTGTGTATTTACTAAAATTTTAGCTCATATACTCGTCCATACATACCTACATGTGCGTACGCATGGGTGCAGATTATATAAACGTATGTGGGCTTTTGACAAAACAATTTCAATCTATTTCGAGCTGTCTAACTGTAAAATGTTAAATTACAGAGTTGCAATGTAAAATTGAGCCTAATAATCGTTCATATCTGTGGATTGAGTTTCCTATGAGAGGGAAGGAATTATCGATTTAAAAGCAAAAACTGCTACATTTAAATACATTTCTTTTTGTCAATTTACAGGTTCAATACACATACGTACATACACACATATAAGCATGTATGTAGAACGGTATTTGAGAAATTCTTTTTAAAATCATAAATAGGTTAACAGTTCAATGATTCAAGTAAAATATTTTTCGGGCTTACATAGCTAATTCTAAATCTTTTGGCAAACCGTCAATTTGTATAAAAAAATAAGCAAAATGATTGACACCTGTTTAACTTTATAAGAATAGAGTTTTCGTAGTTGAAAAGGTGTTCGACAATACCAAATAGAACATGCAAATATTTTATTGAATTTCTTTCACATAATTCAGCCATTCAAACCGTTGACCATTTTTAGAAGACGCCCGAAAAGGTTCGAAGGCAGCTTCCACAAGCGCTTGTGCAATGAAAATTGAGTGAAAAAATAGTAAAACAAAAATTTATATTCTAAATTATCTTGTAGCCCAGTAAAGCTATGAGAAGTTAAAAAAATTTCATCACTAACTTAACTATCTGGTTACTTTAACTTGAGAGAAATGCTTCCAGGTTTGAAAAACTCGAAGTTCCCATTTCTTGAATATTTGTATAGTAAATCGGCATATGAAACTATGCTTTGATATGTGCTGTGTTCAACATTCGATAGAACTATTTTTGCTCTACACAATTATTTTAATTGTATTTTTGAGTTATTTAAGTTTTTATTAGTTTTGAGGCTTAGAAAGAAATGGAATACTCAGGCGACAAAAATAAACACTTTCAATATGTGCTCTTCTTTGCTTTTCATCGAGGTCAAAAACCTGCCGAAGCATCCCGACTCATTGGCGGTGTGTATGGAGAAGGTGTCATGGACAATTCTTCAGCACGGAAATGGTTTGCAAAGTTCAAAAATAGCGACCTGGACGTTGATAACTCTTCCCGCAGCGGAAGGCCTTCTGAATTCGATGAAGAACGTCTCAAATTACTTTTGAAGGAAAATGGTTGCTAAACCAGTCGTGAATTGCCGGAAAAAATTAACTGCGATCAATAAAAAAAAAAAAAGAATTCGACTTCAAATTGCTTCTCAGTATCTCGCCCCCCATCGAGCAACACGCGGTCATATACAGTGATTTTTGTACCGAATCGTCACGGAAGATGCGAAGTGGTGCCTGTATAGGTATTAATATAATACAAATAAAGAAGTGGTTGGCTCCAGGAGATAGGCCAAAGCCGAGAGTGAAGCCTGGTTTTCATCCAGAGAAGAACATGATATGGGAGGGCGTCGTGCACTGGGTAATGTTCAAAAAGAATTCCACGGTCAACAAGGAGTTCTATATTGCCCAGCTACACCGCGTGAATGATATAATGATCGACATGGTCAAACCATACTGGACCCATGTTGCACAAGTCGTCAAAGCCGCGCTCCAAGAGTTCGATTGGGAGGTCTTTCAGTCGATTCATGAATGCTTAATTTTTGAAAGTTGTTCACCAACACTTTGCTCTACCGCTGCAATATTCTCAATGGAACGTCCAGTTTTTGGCCGGCCAGTACTTTTTCTATCTTCGACAGAACCAGTTTCTTGAAAGTTTTTCACCAACCTTTGAAATGGCGACTCATTCCGATGGTTATTTCCACCAAAAAAATCACGAAGTTTACGTTATCCTGCTCTTAAAGATCGACCATTTTCATAATAATTTTCAATAATACTAACGGGTCGTTCTATAGTGTAAAATTATACATCTATCTACTTAGTAGAGGTCAAAAGGACATGAAAAAGGTACCGTCACTACAGAAATGTGGGCGTCACTAAGTTCGGCTACAACAACCTCTAAAGTGGTGGAACACAGTAGGAATAGCCTTACCACTTTGAGTGAAAACCATAAAGTTACCTTAATCTGAGTCCCGTGACATCGCAACATTGAAGGTAACGAAAAAGCAGATGAACTGGCAAGAAGGGGATCTGCCATGAATAACGCTCTTGTGGAATCGGTATCACACCCTCAGATGTCAAGAATATAATTTCCCAAAAATACCTTCGAATCGCGGATTGTAGATGGAAAGGTCACACGAAATGCAAAATTAGCAGAACGTTATGGCCAATCTCAAACAAACGTCGACATTGATAAACATGAAACGACGGGACGCCTGGAGACTAACGGCAGTCATAACTGGCTTTTGGTCTATCAGAGAACAAGCAGCCAAAATGGGTATCGCTCACAACACATACTGTAACAGTTGTAAACAACCGGAGAAAAAGGAAAGAATCTTCTATTTCCTCTGTAAATGCCTTGCGCTATGGAAGCACAGAATGTTAACTTTGGGGAAACTCTCTGGCTTAGAGGGTTTTTGATCAAAATGATACTTGTCATTACAATAGTTAATTCCGCTAAGCAGTAATTAATTGCTTTGCTGACTAATGTAAAGGCAAGTCAATGCGGTGGAGTTCCCATAGGAGTTAGATTCATGCGAGCAGATAATTTTTCTCAGCAAACTTCCTGCGTAGTAGACTTTAACTATTTTTATACGGTCCTCGAGCAATATCGAACTTTGTGTTTAGTAAATTGTAGACATTCTACTTTACATCTGTCAACTGAAAACACTGCAAAAAATGATACTCAAACTTGATAGAACCTGTGCAAACCCACATAATAGCAAAGCTGTTAAGTTTTGCAAAACAAAAAAAAACAAGAATAAAAACCTACATATGCTTCATAATCCATGTGTAAAAAATATTTTTAAAACCTGGCAAATACCACGATGCTTAATGACGTACGTATATACTTAAATACTCGCAGCTTTCCCAATTAAGCAAAGTTTCAATGACTTTTCGAGTGAACTTTGGGCTGGCAAAATATTTTATTAAACTTTTATTTTGCCTACTTGTGGGTGTTTTAAGTACTTTAAGATTTTTTATATAAAATTATTATAAGCAGAGGAATGTTAAGATGTTTTACTATAATTCAAACGCCGAAATAAAACTACTGGTGCGGAAATACTTACATAGATCAATTTATACGTATTGAGGTCATAATTTTGTAATGAATAGAAACATTTACTAACAACCAACATTAGTTAACTTGCGATACTGGCTTTCGAAAAGGTAACTTTTCTATTTCAATAGAATGCATTGATACGCCTCAGATTTTCATGTTACAGCCCCAACGCTACCGCTTTGCTATGTTTAATGGGATAATTTAAACTTGTTATTTGGTATTAAACTTATTACATTCGTAATTGAAAAATTATGGGTAATTAGGATTTATATTTTATCCGAGGTTTTTTGTGTTTTCATTCGAAAAGCCTTTTTACCAGGCGGGTCCCAAACCTTGTGCTGCTATTCTGGCCTGTTCCGTCTTCTCACTTTAGCTCGCTCCCAAACGGCTACTCGGAAGCTACCCAGAGGATACTTGTGTGAAGTCTGGATGTTGTGCGCTGCTTGAACCGTATGCAGAAAAATTCCCCGGCCCTTCCCAGGAGAGTGTCGATCAGAGACTTCCCCCACTTGCGTGGACTTTGGCACGTGGAACCAATCTCCGCAAAACCAATATGGATGTGCAAAATGACGTAAAGCAATACCAACAGTTGATACCATACGAGGTTTCCGACTGAGAGAGCCACAGAACTTAATCGCTGAAGCAGAACTTAATCGAGAACAAGGCGAAGTACCTCCTGTCATCCAACAAACAGTCGGTACACTCGCATGCCGGCACCCACGCCACTTTGAGAGTTACAATAATTTCTACCTGTCCAATAATAATGTCTGCCCTGAAATGCAATGGCGAATCTCTCTTACCAATAAGTGCTACTTTGGATTAAGTAGGCAACTGAGTAGTAAAGTCCTCTCTCGACGAACAAAACTAACACCGTACACGGCTCTCATCATGCCCTTCCTAACACATGGCGCAAAAGCGTGGAGTGTTTGAGAAAAAGATTCTGCGGAAGGTTTTTTTGACCGTTAGACGTTGGTAACGGCGAATATCGCAGGTGATGGAACAAAGAGCTGTATGAGCTTTGTGACAACATAGACATAGCGCAGCTAAAAAAGATCACAGTTGTAAATAACTGGAGAAAAAGGAAACGGTTTTGCATTTCCCCCGTGTAAGCTCTTGCCTATGAAAGCAGAGAATACCAACCCTGGGCAAACTACTGCTCGGGCGTCTTGAACAACTGTCTGGCTTAGATGTCAACAACCTAAAAAGTATCTTAAGCCATATAGACTGGAAATAGTCGTGCTGTAAATAACCGTTAAACAAGTTGGTAGCGAGGATTTGGCAACAAAACGGTGCGGAAGCGCTAGTTGAACCCTGACTTAATTACCACTTCAACCAACCAACAAAGAGCGATATCAAGGAAAATCAGCTTATTTATGGTATTTTGAATATTTATGCTGATCCCAAATTAAGGGTAACATTTGTTGTCAAGTTGAGAAAACTTTTTCACCTCAAGCTCAGTAGCATTCTTTTTACCATTACAAAAAAAAAACTAAAATCATATTTTCTTTAAAATTTTATAATTCTCAATTTTAGATACGTTTAAAATTCATTGTTGGTGAATTGAGAAATACTTCAGTTGGTCAACTCAACCTCAAGCTGATCGCAAGCGTAAATGATTATTGAGTTTGGGTCTGCGCATTTGCTCATATATGTATGTATGTATGCAGGTATGTCTCTATATACATACATATATGAATAATATATACTTATAAGAGCATACGAAGGCAACATTTTTCAAAAATCTACTCCAACCCACTTGAATAGACCAAACACCATTAAGGCGCACATGTTTTTAAGTAAACTCTTTAAAGCAAATATGAAATTGTAACTGTTTCCCTAACTAGCCATGCTTTACTCAATTTTTTAGCCACATTAACTGATTTAAGTTCTTGTTTTGCCACTTTTTATTAAATTTTTAATTATTTTCTCGCTCGTCGCTTAAGTCTTTTGTTTCGCTGAAGAGTGCTGCCAAAGCCAACGCGAAGCGATGCGTTTTGAGTTTTTTTTGGTGTTTTTTTGCCTTCTGCTGTGTGGTGTTTTGTTCGTATGAGATCACTTCATGCCCAAAAGTAAGCAAATAAGTAACTAAAGTGGAATTTTCGCAAAGCTTACGAATGACTCAATGAGGAATGCCTCAATTGAAAAACATGCATTGTATTCGCTTTTCTTTAGAATAACAAATAACGTGTCATACTTAATTAGTCATTTGTACTTAGTTAGAGGGCCTAAGGTGACAGCTGTTAAAATAGTGCGCCCAATACATACACATCTATTAGTATATTTATGAATAAATAAGTCTATGCAGAACACCTACGTACTCGCAGTTTACTTGTTATTCACTCATTCCATTCGCCTCCCATTCATTCATTCATTCGGCCGTCTCATTAAAGTGCTTGCATTTATTATTTACTGTTTTACACTCATTACAAAACTCACTTTTCACATTTCTCTTTATGGTACACAATTCACAATCCACCTACATAAAAACACGTTAGAACGACATACTAACCTCTGACCAGCTGCCAATTGCGTCCAATAAGCCACTGTGCCCAAGAGGACCAAAACAAATGAGATGCAGTTACACGGTACTTTACACTGATGGCGCAACATTTTGATAATTTTGATTGTTTACTTGCACTTTTTAATTGCATGCACTTCTTATTTTATTTACTTATTTCGCGCTTTGCATTCGACACTCGCTTCGCCTTTTGAACTCACTTTGCTTTTACACTGCTTCTTCAACATCAAATATTTATTTAGATTTTGTGGTCAATGCTTTGTTTTATTTCAGATTTGTAGGTCTGTTTGTATTTTGTGAGTCGTGCATTTGCTTGTACTATGGCATGTGTGTGTGCCTCTGTGTTTGCACTGCTGCTGGTGTTACTTGATGCGATCTCCTTTCCACCTTTCCACCGCTCCTCTTGTCCACTAATCCACCATTCACAATGCGCTATTTGCAATTAGCCCAACTCATTGACTCATTTGTTATGCGTAAGTTTGTATGCGCCTTATATATTTCGCAATATTTGTATTTTGTAATATGTGTGTTGTTGTACCCACATATATTCACATTCACTGTGCCAACTACCAGTTAGCGATTCACTAACTCGTTCACTTGTTCGCTCGCTCTCGTTTACTGTGCGCCTGCGCATTAGTGTTTTAGCAAAACTTGTGTTGCTCACTAGCCGAGTTCCAATTTGATACTGATTTTGACCATTTTAAGTGTTGTCTCAGAAACGGGCTCTAATGCTGCTGGCGATTAAGCTTTAAGTTGGGCTTTTTGTTAGTAACTTTTCTTGTTTAAACTTTTTTTTGGAAAGCTTTATATTATATTACTGTTACGCACATACCTGTATATAAGTTTTAGAGCTCAGTAAGCTTTGGCAAAACTTTTGCGTTTGTGGTTCGCATCCGTGCTGATAGTTGAGTGAGATATATATATATATTTCTAAATATATCCATTTACAAGGTGGCTCAAAATTAATCACCCTTTCGGAAGATCTAAAATTATGCGTTGCAAACCCCAAATGGCTTCGTCTGTCAATCATATGTGACACTTGTGAACTAGACCACTGGAGCAACGGAGTTGGTAAAGATCTACATAAATATTTCCTGCACTCAAAATCATTTTTTTTTGCTTAGTAAAGAAAGTTTGCGTTTGTGGTTCGCATCCGTGCGACATATCCCAGCCAGCGTAGCCACTGGATCTTTATTCGCTGCGCTATGTCTATGTCGTCGTAAAGCTCATACAACTCATCGTTCTATCGTCTGCGATATTCGCCGTTGCCAACGTGCAAAGGTCCAAAAATCATGCGCAGAATCTTTCTCTCAAACACTCCAAGCGTAGCTTCATCGGATGTTGTCATCGTCCACGCTTCTGCGCCATATGTTAGGGCGGGCATGATGAGAGCCTTATAAAGTGTTGGTTTTTTTCGTCGAGATAGGACTTTACTACTCAATTGCCTGCTTAGTTCAAAGTAGCACATTGTTGGCAAGAGACATTCTACGTTGGACTCAAGGCTGACATTGTTATCGGTGTTAATGCTGGTTCCTAAGTCTAACGAAGTCTTTTACAACCTCATAACTGTGAAAAGTGACGTGGGTGCCGATACGCGAGAGCGCCGACTGTTTGTTTGATGTCAGGAGGTACTTCGTTTTGTCCTCGCTTTGCGTCTTTATCCAGTTTGGAGAAGGCAGAACTAACAGCGCGGTTGTTACGGCCGATGATGTCAATATCATCGGCATATGCCAACAATTGTACGCTCTTATAAAGTACGAGTATTGTGCCTGAGCGATTAAGTTCTGCGGAGCGTACGATGCTCTCCCACATCAGGTTAAAGAAGTCACTCGACAGCAGCTTTGAAGTCGACGAAAAGATGGTATGTGTCAATTCTCATTTCATGGGTCTTTTCCAAGATTTGGAGTATTGTAAATATTTGGTCGATGGTAGACTTTCCAAGTCTAAAGCCACACTGATAAGGTCCAATCAGTTGGTTGATGGTGGGCTTCAGCATGGCATACAATACGCTCGCTAGAACATTATAGGCGATATTTAGAAGACTAATTGTAATTGGCACAGACTGCAGGATCACCCTTCTTATGGATTAGGCGGAGCACACTTAAGTTCCAATCGACATGATGATGCGTCGCAATTTGATGTGCAGAGCGAGGTGTAAGAAGCTTTTGAGGATGTGGAGAGGGGAGAAATGCCAACACCTAGAGAAAACGAGCCCATACTCCAAGAGAATATTGAACAACTAGCTTCATCATCAGGATTTCAGAATATCAGATTCCTTTGAAGGAGAATTTTAAATATTAATGACTCATATTAGACAGGAGTCTTAGGCCAACATTATACTGCACACTTTGTTTTACACATTGACTTTACACTGGCCCATTTTGCTAAAGGGAATACTTGTGTCAACTCAAAAGGCAAGTTATACGAAACTGCAGAGCAAGGTACAAAGAACTGCGTTTTTATGCATAACCAACGCTTTAAGGACTACCCCAAATAAATTACTCGAGGTGCTAGTCAACTTGCTTGGAATACACGTGGCCGCCGCTTCAGCGCTTATACTTAATAGAAGGTTCGGCGGTTCGGTCACGTTTCTATGGTATATACTATGAGTAGTTATAATCAAGAAATCGATTACTACTTCCTTAAACCGTAAAGAAAAGAGTGGTAAACACAAAGTCCATGGAGAAGAGGGGAAATAAATTTTTACACGGATAAATCCAAGCTAGAAATTAAAGTAAACTATGGAGTTTCTTCAAAAGAATTAAACTGGAATTATCTGTCCGACTTCCGGAGGCAGAAGTTCAAGCCATAAAGGAGGTAACTGTATACCTTAACACACACGCCGTAACAAAAGTAATAAGTACATATTTTCTCGGATAGCCAGGCGGCCACCTAGTCAATGGAGGCAGTAATACTACTATCAGATGTTGCCCAGGAAAGCCGGCTAGCATTATCTTCACGGTCAGCCTTACTTGGATTCCGGAACATAGAGATATTGAAGGAAATTGTAAGACTGATGAGCTGGCCAGAAAGGGTACTAATCTTCCACTGTTTGAAAACAGAGAGAAAAGGTCAAAAGGATTGCTCAACCTCTCAACATAGAACATCTCGAAGGTCGTGGCTTGTGTCACCTGCCATTGGTTGTTGGGTAGGCACTCTTCTAGGGTAGGAGTATACGATGATGAGGAAGAGACAGTAATTGTCCAGCTCTAGCTAGATGTAGAGCAAGGTTGTTAGGAAAATACTATTTTGACTCTCCTACAGAACTATCCGGTCTTGGGATAAAACCTATATTACGCTTCATAAGAACGTCGAAATGATTCCATGATAAATAAACACATAGGTTCCCGTGTTACATAGTGGTACCACAATGGACCTACGTGGTCTAAGTGAGTTGGCTATTCCAAACCCACTGCCACAAAAACCCAACCTAATATTTTGCGTATATGAGAATATGATTATCTTTCTAGGGTTAAAGAAACCTTTTCTTCCCTTAAAAACTTTTGAATAAAAACTCTGAAACGCATAATTTTGCTATATTTATAGCAATATTTATTTGGAGTCAAACCAATCAAAAACGGCACGGATTTGTCACGATTTTACTGTATTTTCTGCAAATATTCTGTATAAAGTAAAAAATATGAATAACTGCATGTGACAAATTAAAAGTTCATTTTTGTGGATCAGTGTTATTTTTTTTTACTTTTTTGACTGACATTGAAATAGGAATACCCGATTTTTGTGCTCGTTTTCATCTGCGTCTCAGCTCGTATAAAAATGTAAAAGTGTAAAAGATATAATAACTAGTTAAGGCCGACCTGGTATTTATCAACAGGAGCGAATAACAAAAAATTCTTGTACGCAAATATTTTAGATTTGATAAGTGATTGATGAAAAAACTCATTTTTTTACCCCACACACTAAAATACCCTCTTAAGACTTGAAGGAAATAAATCAGTCGGTTGAGCATTAAAAATTTAGGCTTTATCACTTGGCAATTTAGCTGTCATAAATTCAAAATTTCTCTCTATTGAAAAAAATCATACACAAAGAGATCACATTTAATGTTTTACATACATTTCACAACAGCTTTAAACGGATGTCAGTGGTCAAATAGGAGTATAATAGATTATATAAAATAGCCTAAATTATTTGACGGCTCGATTTTATAATAGTATTTATCTATTAACTCATTGTTATAGTAATCGTATATAATAATCGAGCCAGGCTTTTGGTTGGTTATATTGAACATAGTCACTATTGGTATCTCTAAGCAATCACCAGCATCCTTTGAAAACTCTTTATAGTAAATGTCCAACTTCTGGTTGAATCTTGACGTTTGTACATTCTAAAAAACAGCGAAATATGAAGTAATAAATATTAAAATGATAATGAAATTTTGTAAATAACTTGGACTAAAACTGACAAATACCTGAGCGTGTTTGGAATAACTAAGGTCGCAACAGTTGGGGGCTACTTGTTCGCCAGATGGCAGATGTACTTCCATCAATGCCATGCCAGTTCGTTGAATATAAAACGGATTTAAAGAGACGCAGATTTTTAAAGTTTTCCTTTTTGCTGATGAATTGGAAAGCGAGGAGTTTACTATGAATATTGTGTTCTCAGGTGTCAAGCTGTTGAAGCGATAGTAGATTTGGAGTGTTGCCTCGCCGCTACCAGTAGCAGTGAACTGCAATTCTCGAATGTGTTTGGGTAACTGCGATAATAAAGAGGAGAATAATCACATTAAATTAATATTTTCGTTAGAATTTATTTTTTTTAATAAAAATTATTTATTCATAAAAAATGTATTAGTCAAATTGTTGTCCCTAATTTTTTTTTTTGTTAATATCAGCCCATAAGTTCGTGCGTTTTTTAAAGGTGGTTTTAAAATTAATAAAAAAGATGTTTAAAGTATTTATTAATCAATAATATATTTTCCTTTATTATTTACAAAATCTTTCCAACTTTTAGGCACATTTTTAATTCCTTGCTCAAAAAATTGTTTGTCCTTGGAGCCAAAATACGCTTCGATATCCCTTTTTATAGCTTTTTTTGAGGAGTAGTTCTTTTTACTCATATGGGATTGAAGTTCATGGAAAAGGTGATAATCACAAGGTGCAATATCCGGAGAGTATGGTGGATCGGCTTTAGCTCCCATTCGAGCTCGTTCAGCTTGCCTAATGTTTGCCTTGCGGTATGAGGTCTTGCGTTGTCGTGGTGAAACAAAACTTTGCGTCTATTCACTATTTTGTTTCATTTGTTTTAAGTGCCTCATTCAGGTTTGATAGCTGATGGGAACAATATTCAGCAGTTATCGTCTTGTTTGGTTTCAGAAGTTAATAATAAACAATACCGGCCATATGCCACCAAATAGACAGGAAAATCTTCTTGGGGTGAAGGCCATCTCTAGAAGTCGGTTCTGGTGTTTCACCTTTATCTAACCATTGGCGTTTGCGAACAGGATTATAGTAAAGGACCCATTTTTCATCACCAGTAATGATACGGTTAAAAAAACTTTCATTTTCAAGCCGTTGCAGCAGCATATTCACTCACTGCTGAAGGTTAGCGACGGAAAGTTTATGCGGAACCCATTTTCCCAGCTTTGAAACCCTTCCCAACAGAACCAGGTGCCAGTAAACTGTTCCATGCGATGAATTTAACCTCTGAGCTATCATATCGACTGTCGAATTTGGCTCAGCTTCCACGAGTTCGAGCAAGGCGTCGGAGTTAAAGACTTCAGGACTTGTAGAGTGCACAATATATCAAAGAAAATATAAATAGTTCCGTTATATTCCGCGAATAAATTTTTGTATGCAAAAATCGTACAAAAGAGAAATTATGGGTAAAATACGCACGAACTTATGGACTGACCAATATTTAATTTTCCTTCGGATGGATTCTTTGGAACAGAAACTATTTCAATTAATACAGTGATGCAAAATGGAGGTTTATGTCTCCGTATTTGATGAAACCAAAAGTAAATGAAAGTTTACACCTTCCGTAATAAAATCCAAAAGAATGTTTATAGTTGTTGAGGCCGAGAAACTCGTTTTTGATATCTGTTAGTCCACATCAAGTTGAAAATTACATAGTTCTATGTAACTTCGCTGTCAGAAATTAAGCAAAGAAATAAGTTTCCTTAATAAAAAAAAAAATCTTGTCATCGCAGAAATCTTTTTCAAATTTTACTAAATATTTTCTTTAAAAATAAGCTAGGCGGTAGCCGTAGCCGAATGGTAATGCTTGGATCATCTTGCATGAAACATCAAATAATAGAAAACGTTGTTTGCCAATTGCAGTCTCCCTTCGCCAGGAAATGGCAAACCACCGAGTGTTCTGCCATGGAAAAGCTCTTCATAAAAAACATTTGAGGTTCGGAGTCGGCTAAAAACTACAGCGCCCCTCAATTGTGGAACAGCATCAAGACGCGCACCACAAATTGGAAGGGGAGCTCAGCCAAATACCCAATAAAGGGTGTAAGCGCCTATTGTATATACATATGTATACACATATATATATATATATATATATAGGATAAATATTGTTTTGGGAGACGTAAACATTCATAAACTTTTGGTTTCATTAAATATATTTATAATAATATACCTGGAATCTTGTTGCAGTGCAATCTTAACGCTTAAATTTCTTAAATAATTTTACCTCAGTTTTTTGATTCGCGTATGTACTTTTTTCGTCAACTTTGAACGTCTTCAGTAACTGCCCTTTGGAGTGTACATCGATCTGCCTATTATTGCTTTGTTTCCTATAATTGGCCGCATAGAGGGCCAATGCGCGCAATCCCACCTCAGTAACGAGGGTTGACGAAAATCCACCATTACTATTTCGTTTTGACACCAACCACTTGACAATCGGCGTAACTGGCTTTTTCAATTCGAGCAGTGTTAGTAATATGTATCCTGTTACATAAACATCCATATTCGCCGGTTCATCAGAATATTGCCACCATTTGTGTTCACCTCTGATCATTGCTTTCGTCTCCAATGTTGTTAGCAGCTCATTAACCATGGGGTCTTGGCGCAATTGCAACACATACAAACATAGAGCAATTGAATGCATATCATTGGTTTCCTTGACATGTTGCTTCACATATGCCAAACCTCTGTCCACAATGGTCTTGTATTTATCTAAATATTGTGTATTTTCTAGAAAAGCATGTAGCACAGATGCAGTCACGGACAATTTATTGAGGTTAGCAAAATCGGTTAATCTGCCATCTTCTCTAAAGCTCCCAGCCGCCTCTTGCTTCTTTGCCATAAAATCTAATCCTCGTTTAAGGACCTTATCATCCACGAAAATGTACGATTTGGCTTCATGAAAGATACGTGTCACATAAGCAGTTAGCCAAGTAATGCCGGGCGCGTATCCCCAGGTACTAAAAGAACCATCCCAAATTTTATAAGTAAGTTCACGCTGATAGCCGATTTGTAGATAACTTTTTGCTTTTTCATAAAGTACATCGTTTGACGTGTCTGTGCTCTGAAAAAGAGTGATGTGAATTTTAGTAATCCAAAAAACAAAATTTTAAAAATAGTCGAGGTTTTTATGCTGAAAACGATACTTGATTTACCTACGTAGCTTAAGCATGCCATTTTTATTAAATGGGCAAAGATTTAAATTTTCTAAAAAAGTATTCAGTTTGGAGCATTTCAACTTGGGGAGGTAAGAAATTGCTTACTTGAGCGCCTAGTAGGATTTCGAAATTTTATGAAAGTTTTTAACGTTTCGTGCAAAAAGGACCCGGAATTTTTCATTTAAGCGTACGGGGCGCAAAATCTGAAAGTCCTGATAGAGTCCTTTAAGATTTAAAGATTGATAATGTTCACACTGACAAAACCCAAATTTGCGACATTGCAAAGGCTTTACATAAATCGGGCCGTATTGTGATTTATCTCGTTCTAGACGTCCTTTCAATTCTTTGGTTGACAAAAATATCAAAAATGTTATGAAAATTTTGCTCAAAGCCTGATATAGGGATATGAGAGAGATACCAGCTGAAGGGTCTATGAATATGACGATTCATAATCAAAGTTTTATTGACCCTTTGTTTTTATTTAACGAGGTGTGATCCGGTGGCAGAATTAGGTTTTAAATTTAAAGTTTCTCCCTAACCGATGATCGTATGAGTGCGTTAGCTTCGTTATTCATCGGATGTCGCAGTAGACGGTTGAACAACGTGCGTTCGCAACCGAAGCTTTTTTCAAGGCCAATGTTTCGTGTGCAACTGCTCGTTGTAAATTTTTTTCACCTTCGACGCTTATGTGATGGTTCAAGTGAGAATTTGATTCGTTCATGCGTGTAAAGTTTCCGGGCAACAAGTTCCGGAGCAAAGAGCACACGTGCGAGGCCCATCCATCGAGAATAAATAAAAATATTGAGCTCGTCACTTCAAGTTTGCATGGTAATACGTGTCAGTTTGTGCGCAAGAGAGCGGATGCACTGGGATTTCTAAAAACTTTTGATCATGAAATTCTGAAGAAGAATCTTAGACTTTACCACTTCAAAATTCGAATCATGCAAGCGCTTAAGCCTTACGGTTACAATTTGTAAACACTATCTTTTGTGAGAGATGAAGCCCATTTTCATTTAAATGGAAGTATAAATAAGCAAAATTTCCGCTATTGGTCACCTAAAGCACGGAACCCATCCATCAACAGCCACTGCACAGTCCCAAAATGATGGTCAGTGGAATAGTTGGGCCAATTTTTTTCGAAAATCTTCGAGGTCAAACAATTTCTGAACTACTTTCTGCCAATAATGAAAGAGCATCCTTCCATTAGTACACATGTGTAAAATCTATGGAACAAACCCAGCACTAAAAGAAAATATCGTTCGAGTGGTTAATGGAATCCCGACAACACTTCACCAGCGAGTGGCGCGGCTTACGGAGGCCAGATTCCAAGAGTATACCCGAAGTAGCTATTGTCTGCTATAGAGTAAATAATTATTAAAAAATAAAATCCGCACTTTTCATCTTTGTAATAGTTATTGAAATTAACTTTTATCGTAGTTATTTTTCAATTTTTATTCGTAATTATTTTTCAATTTAGCTTTTAATTTCTAATTCTAACACCGAACACCCGGTATTTCAAAAGCGCACTGATGAAATTTGTTTGGGTAATTTTTCATTTTTTCCTCTTCCAAAGAATCAAATTAGCGCTTTGGGAAAAGCATTTTGGAAGCATGAGACGATAAAGGATAATTCAATAATTAAAGGCAAACAGTAAAGCGCCCTAGAAATAGTATTCTTAAGGCGAGAAGAAGCGTTGGAAAGAATAAACGAGTCGCTTTCGGTTTATTGATAAACTTCGAGTACGTTGGGTATAGAATATAGACTACTACATAGTTGTAAATACATAGACTAAGCTTAAAAATTAAAAAAAATCTAAATTAAAAAGTCTCAATAAAAAAAGTCACAAGCAAACTCACAAATCATAACTCACCTGTAAATACTTCAATACCAACAAATTTGGCACAGAATACATCATATTTTGCTCGCCACATCCTATGGGGCTGCGAATTAGCTCATCGAAATTCTCACCACTATTAATCAAATTTAACATAGAGCCCATGATAAAGTTCATCACAGATATTTCAATGTATTCAGACCCCGGAACGCTGTTCGGCGGTATATCCAATTTTATTGTCTTGCTCTCCTCTCCATTAATATAGAAATCCGTATTATTGAACACTGGGGTACCTTCGTATTCGACTCTTAGCTGTTTAACGATTTCATCACTACCGAAACTACTTTCGGCTGATATTCTCAGTGTTATCATACCAGCCACTTTTGGGCGTATTTTAAAATGAACTGTTATACTTTTTTCTTTACGTACATGCGTCGTCAATGTGTATTTTGTAGAACTTGGTTTCCGAACAAATTCAAATTCATTCTTCTCGCTTTCCATGGAGACACTAGCGCGTATGTCCGTCCGCAGATAGTTGAAAACCACCACAGGTAGTGTAATAGTTTCCCCTGAGAAAGAAAACCACAATTAAAAAAAGTGACAGTGCTTTTTGTTTGTGTTTTTATTATGTAGGTGCACTTGCCTATCTTTACAGAATATGGCAGATTTACTGAAACAAAGAATTCCATAAATGTCCTGAAAACCGTTGGAGTTTTTGTAAGCGTCAATCCAGTTTTTGGGTTAATTGAAAATCCCGTTATCACCCACGATGTTATGGTGTCCGGTACTTTTTCCAATAATGTATCTTGACCATCAACACTGCAATAAGAAATGCTCGTTTGCAGGCTTAACTATGTAGTTACAGACAGTTGCGAACACGAAAATAGCAGTACCAAAAATTTTATAATAGATTTATTTCTTCAATTTTAATCTACGATGTGATTAGAAACTTTTTATTATTATTTTGTTCTGCTACTACTCTTTGACTGAACATACAGAGGCGGATCCAGAGGTCGTTTTTGAGAGGGGGAAATTTTTTATCAAATTCGATATCTGGTACTCAATTTATATGAATCATAATCAATAATTTATGAGTCCGGTAGCCTTCAAATAGAGGAAATTTCCCCTATTTTTCCCCCTTGGATCCGCCACTGGAATATACATATATTTAAATCAATTCTATAACGAAGAACCAAACTTTTTATAACAAACGATAGAAATCCAGTGTTAACATTAAAATAGTAATACAAATTAATCAGAAACTACATTCACAAAGTTTGTAGAATTGCAGCTGAATTTCCCAAATTTTGTATAACGACAGCACAATGACGGGCATTGTTGTTGATTGATATTCGGTTTGGCAATCTGTGCAGCTCTTTCTGGGAGGACTACAGATTTTCTATATGATTGAAGTAGTGGAGCTGAGCTGGCTATTCCATAACCTCAATATTGTTTGCGCAAAACCAATCCTTGGAACCTCTAGGCACAGCTGGTATATTGCTAGTCGGATAGTGACAAGGGAATCCATAAGATTTTCCTTATCTTCCTTTGAGAACTTTAAGTCCCCTAGACCTGACGGAATATATCCAGCAATGCTTAAAAAAGGAGGAGACAGGCTGATTGAGGCCACAGCCTGTCTTGCATTTGGTTATATACCATTCCAATGGCGACGCGTAAGGTGGCGTCCATAAATTACGTGAGGTGTTTTTTTCAATTTTCTGTACCTCCCTCCTCCCCTGATGAGATGTCGTGAGATTTTATTCAACCCCCTCCCCATCCCCCAATCTCACGTGAGATTTTTCAAAATGTGGGTTTCTTATGTAAACGCGTTAGATTGTTATTGTAAAAAGAAAAAAAATTGCTTCGTGCTTTTATTTACGACTAGTTAAGACTAGTAATCAATATTGCTGAGAGTTATAAGTGTAATAAAAATTTAACAATACTCGTAGAAGACTTAAATCGTAACTACTGCGATTAAAAAAAGAATATCTACTCTAATTCAGTCCATGGAGAATCATGTGCGGTTTCAAGAGAGACTATTGGGACCAACATGTCCATATGATTTTCAGTAAAATCATCTGCTTCTTCAACTTCGTTCTGATCTATCCACTCTAAGCCGTTGATGCTTGCGCACAGTAACTCATTAGCTCGTCTTTCGACAATCCGTGAGGGTCGCACTTTGCGGTACATACGCGCTTGCTTAGCTGGTGCAATGTGAGCTGCTCGCCTGTGCTCTGCAGCTGTTGTGATAGATGCGAAGTAAATACCGCATGTACTGCAGCATATTTTCTCTAAATCATCACGTATACTTGGGCTATAGAGATCATAAGGCGTGCTGATAAAGGCATTCAACGGTTGAATCGGTAGGCGTATTAGAAATGGAGCAAATGACTTTCCGTCATGTTCTTTAAAGTCCGAAATTATCAAACGTCAATCAACCTAAGTGATGGGGTATGGAGGTGGCAGAAAGCGGTCGTGAAGAATCATATGCAGATCACTCCGGCGTGGGCTGCAGCAGTTCTGATCATCGCATTTCACAACCTAAAAAAAAATTAAAAACAATTTCCCTTTGTAACTCTTAATAAAAATTTGTTGACCTTCGCGCTCGTTAAAACACTAAAAAAAAAAAATAGGCACGCACAAAAATTTGATATGAATCAACTGCAATGTACCTGGAGTAAATATTGGCTCTCTCTAAACAAAGAAGGTTGGAGCCTGTCCGTGTGTCGCTGCCACTCAGCTCGTACGCTCTTGTTCATCGAGTCGCACGTTCGGCTGATAGTGGCGCGAAAACAAACGACGGCCTACACTGTACCGTAAATTCAGATTAAATTGAGCTATTTGGTATAAAACAAATATGGTGGTTTGACAGCAGTAATGTATGACGTCGAAGTATGAATGAAATTATTTTCTTTCGAACGAATTAGTGAATGATCTTAATCATACTACGATTACGCTTAAGATTAAATCTTAAGCATGTACAATCTGGATAATGGACCAAAATAGTATAATTTTTTTTGTTTCAATCAGAAAAAAAATTACGTGATATTTGCCGAGACCGCCTCCTCTCTCCAACGTAAGATTAGATGAGATTTGACTCGACCCCCTCCCCCCTTAAATATCTCACGTAATTTATGGACGCCCCCTAAGAGTAGTATTTATTCCGAAACTAGGAAAAGATGACTATTCCCTAGCAAAAAGTTTTAGACCAATCAGTTTGACATCGTTCATGTTGAAAAGTCTGGAACGAGTGGTGGAGAAACATATTCGAGTGGGGGTATTGCTGAGAAGTCCACTTAGTAGAAATCAACACGCTTACCAGAGTGGAAAATCATGTGAATCAGCCTTACACGATCTTGTTAGCAAGATTGAAGCTGGACTGGAAGCTGACGAATACACAATGGGCGTGTTCGTGGACATTGAGGGGGCTTTTGATAATGCCACTTTCGGCTCGATATGTTCTTCTGCCGAACGACACGGAGTTAATCAAGCCATTATAAAATGGATATATTCCATGCTCTCTGAGAGGCTGTTAACCGCTGGTGGGAGCAGTGACGAACAAATCACAGTCAGGGCCAAGCAAGGATGTCCCCAAGGGGGTGTTCTTTCTCCGCTGCTGTGGTGCTTCGTCGTAGACTCTCTATTAGTGGAGATGCAGGAACTCGGTTTTCACGTCCAAGCATATGCGGACGACGTCTGTGCGCTAACATCGGATAAATCCTTAAGGAGGCTTTGCACGAAAGTGCAGAGGATTCTTGACAAAATCGATGACTGGTGCATGAGACAAGGTCTTTCCGTTAATCCGAACAAAACAACCATAGTTTTGTTTACGAGAAAACGGAAATTGGATGGACTCAGTCTTCCAACACTGAAAGGTGTGACACTTGGTCTATCCAACGAAGTTAAATATCTAGGAGTAATCTTGGATAAGAAGTTGACTTGGGAGACACACGTTTCACTGAAGGTGAATCGTGCATTGAAGATTTTTCGCCAATGCCGTAGAGCCTTTGGCAAAACCTGGGGTCTGAAACCTGCTGTGGTCCTATGGATATACACAGCATTTATCAGACCAATCATCACTTACGCTTCTGTGGTCTGGTGGCGACGGAGCATGGTTAAGTCCACAATCCGGGAACTATACAGCCTGCAAAGAAGTGTATGTTTATGCATCACGGGTGCCATGAGTACAACCTCTGGTGATGCCCTAAATGCTATGCTTGATTTGCTCCCCCTGGATCTTAAGATACAACAGGAAGCAATAAAAGCAATGTGTAGACTCCATAAATATGGTTTCTGGCACGAAGATGGAACTTCGGGACACAGAGAAATCTTTAAGTTGCTGTCGGAGCAGTATCCACTGTTTTTGGCACCTAAAGATGACCTGATACCCACAGTTTCATTTGGAAGGAAATTTGATGTCAGATTTCCATTGCGTGAGCAATGTGACAAGTCCGAACAGAAAACTGTCAAACTTTCTACTAAAACTTATAAGGAAAGATATTCGGTTAATGGTCGGCATCATTACAGGACACAACCCATGGGGTCAGCATATGACCACCATTGGAATCATCGAGAACCCGGTATGCCTGTAATGCTTGGAGGAGGCGGATAGCACTGAGCACTTTCTCTGTGAGTGTCCTGCCTTTGCTAGAGCAAGGCTACGAGTATTGGGTTCCGAGGTCATGAGAATGAGTAATATTCGTTCTCTAAAACTGGACGATATTTACAGATTTGCCAAAGAATATGGAAAATTCTCACAGGACCAACTATCTCTATCTCTGTCTCTATTCTTTCCTATCTCTTTCTCTGATACTTTTCTCCTTCCCTCCTTGACTATCTACCCCCTTTCCAGAGCTTCAAATACAATGGGCTCTTTATCCTGAGTGTTTTAGGAGCCACCAAATCTCCTGGCGGCCGCCGTAGCCGAATGGGTTGGTGCGTGATCACCATTCGGAATTCACTGAGAGGTCGTTGGTTCGAATCTCGGTGAAAGCAAAATTAATAAAAACATTTTTCTAATAGCGGTCGCCCCTCGGCAGGCAATGGCAAACCTCCGAGTGTATTTCTGCCATGAAAAAGCTCCTCATAAAAATATCTGCCGTTCGGAGTCGGCTTGAAACTGTAGGTCCCTCCATTTGTGGAACAACACCAAGACGCACACCACAAATAGGAGGAGGAGCTCGGCCAAACACCTAACAGAAGTGTACGCGCCAATTATTTATTTATTTTTAAATCTCCTGGTGCTCCTTGGCTCGACCTTTTCAAATTCAATTCAATTCAATCCTTGGCCTTCTGATTCGAGTGCTTAGGATCAATATCCCATTTCATTGGCATTTCCTCTATGCAATGCGGCAACATAACGTTCTGCATTATTTTCACATAAATATTAATGTTCATTCCATCCTCATATCCTTATTTTCGAGTCCCCATGTTCAATGGTTTTTAGCATGTATTGTCTCTGATTTTCGGTGCGAGGTTCGTCTAATATATTGTCATGAACCCTAGCCACCATACAAAACTATTTTAGACTCGTCAGTCCATAAATTATGAAACCACATGTCAGCTGTCCAGCTAGCATATTTTCTTGCAAATTTCAAACGTTATGCCTTAATCTAGCTTCCCGTAGTCTTCTACGTACAGTCATATCAGAAATATTAAAGTTCAGCTCTTTTTTAATTTGTATGGCGTACTTTAAGGGATTCTTTGGAGAATCTTACAATTCTGCGATCGTCTGCAGGGAAGTTTTTCGTTCTCCTCCTCTGTTTTCAGGCTTTTCCGTAAATTTGAATGCATTTGAAATTATTTTTGCTGAGCATGAAATAATATTTTGTATTTCTGTGTAAGATTTTCCATCTTCTCTCAATCTCAGAATCTGCTTTTGTTATTCTGAGGTGCAAATTTCCCTCGACCAATCAAAGTGAAAACATAAGAAATGTATGCATGAAACTTACTAAAATAAAAAGAAAGGTAATAAATAATAAGAAACGTACTTTCTTCTAAACCTGTGCCAAATTTTATTAACATTTCTTGTATAACCTTAAAAAGCTGATACAACTATTTCAATGTTACATTTAAAAATGTAACGACGCCAATAAAGATCCGTTATTTACGTAGTTGCCAGATTTCTTCAGATAACCTCTACACATCTGAAATCCCTTAACCTTTCTAGATATTTGGCATTTAAATGATCTGTTGTATGAAAGAAAGAAATGACTTTAAAATAATTTTTTAAGAGTAATACTATTTTCATGTGCCAGCTGTATATAACTATATACATACAAATACCTATATACAGGATGAACGATATGAAGTGTTACCTATTGAAAACACCATAACTTTTTTGTGTGAAATTAGTTTTTATTGATTTGAAATACAAAATTGTTTAAAAATGATTACAATTTTAACATATATTCACTTTAGCTCGATATGACCACCTTTTGCCTTGACTATAGCCTTCAAACGGTTAAAACATGAGTTGCATGCTGCACGAATGTGATCTTGAGGTATTTTGGCCCATTCCCGTATAATCGCTTTTTACAGCGCATCCATACTGGTATATTTTTTAGTCCTCACCTTGCTCTCCAAAAAGGACCAGATGGAATAGTCCATCGGATTTGCGTCTGGCGAATTCGAAAGCCATTGTGTGGACGAAATGAAGTGTGGAACATGATTTTTTAACCATTCTTGGTTCACACGAGCTTTATGAGACGGTGCCGAGTCCTGTTGGAACGTCCATGGTCTACGACCGAAATGTTTGCGTGTCCACGGCTCTAAAGCAGCTTCTCGTATGAGCGTTCGGTCAAGTAAACACGATCGTTTTGAGTGTTTATGAACTGCTCAATTGGGACATTTTTTTTACCAGAAAACACAATGTTAGGAAATTCGCCACGTTTGTGCAAGCGCAACAACTCCTTTGCTCTTTCGCACCGAACTTTTTTTTGCTGGGGTGAAAGATCGTGTGCTTTTTGGAACTTGTAAGCCTTGATCTTGAGCTCATTTTCCAATATGCGTCGAATGCTGTCTTGCGATATTTTCAGTTCTTTGCCCATGCTACCAGTATCATTGTAACGTTTTATAGTGATATAAACATTTTATTCACTTTGAGGTGACTGAGAGCACGAACAATGGCTGGTTGTGATTTTCCAGCCAAATATATATAACGCAATCACATTATTACGTTTGAATTCCATCACAGAAAAAAAATTCTACAAAACTGAGACGCAAATGCTTTTGATGGCTTATAAACAATATATTGAACTGTCATTAGAACAATTTTGACGTTGATGTCATGAGCTGTTTTACAGATACAAGCAGTGTGAAGTTGGTAACACTTCATATCGTTCACCCTGTAGTACTTGGCACCCTTTTAGGTGTTTGGCCGAGTTCCTCTTTTTTGTGTATTTTTTTCTCTATTTCTTTTTTTTTATGAGGAGTCTTTTCATGGCAGAATTACACACGGTTGCACAGGTTTGCAATTGCCCGTTGACCACTATTAAGAAAACTTTTTCTATCAATTGGTGTTTCCTGCCCATGGTTTCCAACCAAACCCGCACTTCCGACTGGTAGTCACACATCAACTCATTCGACTACGGAGGTTTACAAAAGTTCCAAAGTATGTACTAAGGGTGTTTAAACCATCACCGTTTCACGGAAGTTTCGATGAAGCAAAATTTCTTCACCTAACACTTACTTCAAAAAACGTATGATTTTGCAAATAGTTGTCATGTGGCACCAGTCTTATCTTTCAGCAATTTCAAAAGGACACAAAACAAAGGTGGCTCGGCGGAAAAAAACGCGTCACTATCCAATTGTTTATATTGCATGTAGCATTACTTAATTTCGTGCTATTTATTATTTTTGTTAATTGTAAAAGAAGTAAGGAACACATATTTTAACAAAAGTTGGGCTGGCTGCTAATAATTGGAATCAAACGGATTCATAGAGAATGAATAATGCTGGTTATTGGCCGATTTCGCCCATTTCCAATACCAAGATACCTTGGATATAACAACTATCATAAATAATGCACAATTTATGACCAAAAACATCAAACTTATATTGAACTTTAATTTCCTCGTTTAAGAACAATTTCTGAGGCCCTCGGTTACTAATGAACAAAACAAGAAATTGAAAAAGGTTGAAACTATTATATAAGTACGGTCCTTACCAAATAACAATCACGCACCAACCCATTCGGGCTCCATACTTACCTCATAAAATCGTGAAAAGCAAAGGTTTGAAAGAAATTTCGGCGCACTTTCCTTGATTTTGACGCTCTGACTCTTATATCGGATTCTTCTTGTTTTAGCTCTATAAATATTGAAGATAAAGATGTAGTTAAAGTTATTATTTATCTTAGTAAGGGATTATTAATTGAAGCATAACATAACTTTTTACATAATTTGATATTTTAAGGGTGTTTACGGGAAACAACCACGTCAAAGTGAGTCAAAAGTGAAAGTCATGTTACTCGTTTTCTTTGATTGTCATGGTGTTATGCACTCCGAACTTGTCCGAATGGTTCTGCGGTAAATAAAGAATATTATTTCGAAGTTATGCGACGTTTGAAAGAGAATGTGCGGAGGAAAGGGCCCAATTTTTGGAAAGAGAACACATGGACCCTGCACCATGACAACGCACCGTCTCGCAAGGCTCATATTGTGAACACTTTTTTGGCCAAAAACTCGACATATGTATATCTTCGAACAACCACCGTATTCACCAGATTTAGCCCCCTGTGACTTTTTCCTTTTCCCAAATTAAATTGCCACTCCGCGGACGCCGCTTTGAGTAGATACAGGCCATTAAGGAGAATTCGCTGAAGGAGGGGAAGAATATCTCTTCAAACGCGTTTAAAAGGTGCTTTGATGACTGGACTAATCGTTGGCGTATATATATTTCTTCGAATGGAGCCTATTTTGCAGGTGCCAAATTAAATTTTGATGATTAAATAATTATTTTGCGTTTTATTGAACAATTCCCGGTACTTTTCTGACATAATGTATTAGCCTTTGGGGTGGTCAATTTACATCGCCGAGTCGCCTCATAACACGATTATCGAACTTGGCGCGCATAAGAGCTATTCTGGCATGGCCTGTGTGGCATATGTCGTCATTCTGCTAAGACCAAATATCGTCCAAGCCTATATCTTCAATGATGCCACCGATCTACCAAAGCTGCACTAAACTCTCTGAGGATGCATTAGCTTCTAGACGCGCACGTGCGGGTTTTTCGGCCCCCACAAAAGATGATTTGAGTTTGCAATATTTCTCAACGGTGTTCAAGCAAAAAACGATTTATTTCGCTTCGTGTAGATATGATACTGACTTTTTGTTAAGGCTTCCAGCGGGAGGAAGTTTTCAGTGTCAAAATAACATATCACCATCATCAAGCAGCGTTACGGCTTGGGATGAGCTTTAGCTTCATTCACATTTTCTTCCAGGCGTCACTATATTTAGCTGCTTCCCTCAGATCAATGATGACTTAATCTATCCAATACACTTTTAAGGGCGTCCTCGCTTTCGACACCAGCGGATTATAAGTGATCAAGGTTTTGTGCGGGCAGTCTTTGTTCATGCGTTGAATTTGACCCAACCAACGTAATCTTGGTGATTTAATGGTATGAAAAAGATATGATAAGATATATAAAAGGTATGATTCAAAAATCACTATTGGGCCACCCTGTAGGTTGCATTTTTTGGTATCTAATATTTAATAATTTCCAAACGTTGCTTATTTGCGAACTTCTAATTGATAAACGTTCAATCAATTTTTGGCATTGCTAGGTAGTTTTTTATTTAGATACAAAATTTTTTATGCCCCTATTTTAAAAACCTATATTTGTAAAGCTTGCTAATATTGTAATAATGTATTGCATTTAATGCCACAAAAAAGAAGTCTATAACATAATTATGAACAAAAATATTAACTAATAGTCTCACCTGTATCGTAGTGGGCATTTGTCATTGTTACAAGGCCGGCTATTTCACCAGGATAACTTTTATTTGGAGGTAAATATTTTTCGGGTGTTTTCGAGACAACATTTTCCAAACCATTAAATATCATTTCAGCATCGAAATCATTACCAGATCTAAGCAATAAGGTGCTTTTATCCATACCCAATAAGCCCACGTAAGAGTTTGGATCGGTCTCGACAGCTACAGAAATATGTGTTCCTGGCTTGGTGGTTTCTAACGTGTCGATAGAAATCTGCGAATTTTAATACATAATTTTATGTGCACATACGCATCTTTTTTTTACTCACTTTATTTTGAAATTCCTTTTCTACCAAAAAAGCCGTTTCGTAATAGAACATTTTACCATTTTTGAAAAAATACACTAAAATATGCGCCTTCGGCATCATTTCGTAGGTTGGTTCTATAGAGAATGTATGCGACCGACTGCTGGCGCCATTGGGTATCGTTATAATACTGTTATATACAATATTGCCACGCCCTACTATCACACAAATGAAGCTCGAAAATATTTCACCCGATACTACGCGTATTTCCATTGGGGTAGCGACCTGTGGACTGAATTAAAAAAAAAGATTAATTCATATAAATGATACGCAGTGAGTGATTCTCAACTGTATTTCAAAGAGTATATGGTTTTTCCTTTTCACGGAATCGCGGAATTGCTTATTGTTTACACCAGAACTTTAATTAGTTAGATAACTTGTTTAGTTAGATTCTCTTTTCTTTAATCCCTCAATTATTGCAGTTACCGAATGGAGCAATTGCGCTGTTATGTTTAAAAATTTCGACAAAATTTAAGAATTTTTCTTAGTCAAACTCCTGCGAATGGCTATTCTTGTTTTTCTGCGTAGCTAAAGATTTTTATTATAAAATTGCGCACACTTCCGGTTTCGAAAAGGCAAGGAATCCGCGCTCTGAATTTTCGCATAAATTAACTTAATTTTCTTACTAGTTCGTTTTAACATAGACTCCTGGTTGTCCGCTCACTAGTTTCACTGGTCCCGTCGATGTTTCTCCCATATATTCGACCGTTATATTAATATTCTTGTAATTCGAACACTCAATTTCCATTTCAACGTAGCCGTTAGAATCGGCATAGGTGACTGTTTTTGTAGGACTTCCATTTAGACCCTTATCAAACCGTATTTGAACTTCTTCATCAACATCAACTGACTTTCCATCGTAGTGCGAAATGTGTACACGATATGAGAATGTGTCCTTTGGGCCCTCGCATATGTTTGTCATTGATGGTGTTTCGATTAAGTAACGTTTATCCACAATTAATACTTGCTTCGAAATTGTGCGTGTAGTCGAGGTTACAGTGTCTTGAATGGTGACGTTTATATATATCGTTTGCATCTTTCTGCCAATCTCCTCTAGAAAAACAAGCATTGTCTTCTGACCATCAATTAGAGGATACTCCCTTTCGATGAGCGGTTGACCTTTTCGACTAATATTGAATAAACAGTTTCCATATATGATTTCACCAAAAGTGTAGCTAAAGAGATAAAAATTATTATTATTATTACTTACAATAGGGCATTCGGTGCTAAAGATAAGTATTGTTATTATATTATAGTCAAGTTTAACAAGTAAGGAAATTCGGTCCCAACCCAACTTTACACATTTGCGCATATTTTAGTAATATTTAATTTGACCGAGTTATCAATGTTTTGAGTCAGACAAACACATAGAAACAAAGTTATAGCTTGTACCATTAGACGTACGGCCGAATGGAAACTTAGTCTCAAAGTATAAAAAAGGGCATGGCTTTTATTTGATCTCAATAACATTTTTGCCAGATCTAAATGAGGTATGGGAAAGAAATGACTGGCGCACTTTGTTAAACTCAGCCAAATACGCTTAGCGGCTATTCCGCAAATCTAGAAGAGGATTAAATGAGATTTAGAGCAATACGTGCATTAAGTAGGGGCAAGTTTTATGAAGTCGTTAACGAGACACATGCATTTAGCCAAAAGTGTGCGTAAGGCGGCTCATTTTATTTTTTTGGGTTCGTCGTTTGTGCCACATGTGAATAATTTTTTTTTATTTATAACAGAGATATAACGTTTTCTCTGTTTTGAAAATTGCCGTGATGTCACTATTTAATTATTATATATATATGTATGTACCTATCTCTTTATGGCTCTACATTCAAGCGTTATGTGAACAAAATCATATTACCCTTGGCACGCGTGTATATACATTCTGTCAAAAAAGTACGGGGAACTATTCAATAAAACGCAAAATAATTATTTAATCATCAAAATTTATTATATCGCCTTCAAAATAGGCTCCATTTGAAGCAATACACATACGCCAACGATTAGTCCAGTCATCAAAGCAACTTTTAAACGCGTTTGAAGAGATCTTCTTCAGCGCCTTCAGCGAATTCTCCTTAATGCAGAATGGGAGTATCAAAGCGGCGTCCGCGAAGTGCCAATTTAAGTTTTGGGGAAAGGAAATAGTCACAGGGGCTAAATCCGGTGAATCTGGGGATTGTTCGAAGATATACCTTCTACTCAAATATGAACGAGACGTTATCAATAAAACGGTCCGCGGATGACATATGGCAAAAATAAATTTTTTGTTTTTTGGTAGGACTGTTATAAGCTTACATGGCAAATTTCAGCGTGATATGTCACATAGTTTTTTTTCTGTGCTACTGTAAACAAGTCAAGCTCAAGTGTGTTCTTCGAATTCTCGTTTATGACTTCAATTGTCTCAAAATGTTTTCCACGGAGCGGCAACTTGAGCTTGGGAAACAGGAAAAAGTCATATGGAGCCATATCAGGCGAATACGGTGCTTGCGGAATGATATTAACATTATTTTTGTTCAAAAAATCGCGAACAAGACGTGATGTGTGAGCTGGTGCATTATCGTGATGCAAGAACCATGATTTGTTGTCCCACAATTCCTTCCTTTTAAGACGAATGTTCTCGCGCAAACGCTTTAAAACGTCTAAATAATATTCAGCGTTAACCGATTTTGCGATTTGTGCGATTTTCAAGCACAATTTCCTTTACTTTTCCGATGTTTTCGTCGTTTACTGATGTTGCTGGACGACGTTCATGAGGCAAGTTTTCAACCGATGTACGGCCCTCTTTGAACGATTTGTACCACTGGAAAACTAGTGCACGCGATAAAGCAGAGTCCCCATAGGTTGTCTGCAACATTTTTAAGGTGTCTGAAACCGAAATTTTGTTAGAATAACAAAATTTCAAACAAATTCTTTGAATTTCCATAGTTAAATTCGAAGAACACATTCGAGCTTGACTTGTTTACAGTAGCACAGAAAACAAACTATGTGACATATCACGCTGAAATTTGCCATGTAAGCTTATAACAGTCCTACCAAAAAACAAAAAATTTATTTTTGCCAAATGCCATCCGCGGACCGTTTTATTGATAACGTCTCGTTCATATTTGAGCTTTTGGTCAAAAAAGTATTCACAATATGAGCCTTGTGAGACGGTGCGTTATCGTGGTGCAAGATCCATGAGTTTTCTTTCCACAAATTGGGCCGTTTCCTACGCACATTTTCTCTCAAACGTGGCATAACTTCCAAAAAATAGTCTTTATTTATCATAGAACCATTTGGAATGAATTCCGAGATTCCGATTGCACAAAACCATGATAATCAAAGAACTGACTAGTTTGCATATCAAACTCATAAACTCACATCTCATCACTTGTTATGATGCTCTGGATAAACGTTGGATCCGAATTCCATGTTTTCAGCCACCATCTTTCTTTTTGGAAAGAAATTCAACTATCTTGGAACGGGTCGAGCAGACACGCGTTTTGGCGTCTCATGCCCAATTGGTGGTGTAAAATGTTGCGAATTGATTCGTGATACACGCCAAGGGCACAGCTTTCTCTGTTGGACTTAAATGATGGTTTTCCAGCACCATTTTCTAGATTTATTGACATTTTCAGCCGTTGAAGACTTTGATGGCCGACAAGATCGGGGCAAATCTTCTGCGACGTCTCGACCCTCTGCAAAAGTGTTATACCACTCATAGACCTGTGATAATAAATTTGATAAAGCACATTCGCCATCGGCACACGAAACTCCGTTCAAAACGCACAATTTAAGAGAAATTCTTTGGTCGATACTTTTGTCCATAGTGAAAATGGCAGAACAGACCGCATACCTGCGGTTGACTGATATAATAAAATGCTAAAAACAATCTAATTAACAGATCACGCTCAAACTCTGCGTGGTACCAACGTTAAAGCAAAAAAATTTAGACATTCGTGTAATGCGCTTTTTAAATGAAGAATTATCGATATTTTTTGGCAAATGTAAGCTTGTTAATTATATTATTCTGTAAAAAAAGTATGTATAGATATACTGTGGCACAAAATTATTCATTCGATTTTGTTTTTGAATAATTATTTTACTAAATAAAAAAAAATATATTTTTAGTGATCAGAATCAGACTTTTATTTCTTCTTTTTTTTCTTACATCTGCTTCTTTACCTTTGCTTCTCTTCTAAATCTTTGCTAAATCTTGCGATAGGGTCTAGACATGAAAATTTCGTTTGATAGTCCAAAAAAGCGAAGAAGTTTAGAAAAAAGTTTTGTATTTCAGATAAACGTATTGGCTAGAGAGTAAGAAAGCTCTACAAAAACAACATTATTAGTTTTGTCTCTCCTTGTAAAAAAGCCACAAGTCAAATCTGTAGTGCTTTGAGTGCAACATAAAAAACACAAAGTTATAAATGTAAACAACTTTCGAACATCAAATCACACATCTTCTGGAATAATATCGTATTCCGCAAAATAAAAATATCGAAAATGCCAGCATAAAACTTTTCAATTTACCATAGCCCACATTTTCTTCTAGTGAATTTTTAATTCAGACCATCAGTCTCTTTTATTTCTAAACCTGAATAGATGCAAATTTGTAAAATGCTTCTTGCAGTAAATGCGCAAATTGGCGAGAAACAGCACTGATGCTTTATTTTAATGATTTTATAAAGCCATCCATTAACTAAATTTTTTTTTTTATTTATGGCATTTTCAACAAACAATAATAATAAGACAATACAATTTGTTTTGAAACGACATGCATATGCTGGTACTAGGGATGTCAATTCCGATTCAGGGTATTTTGGGTTTTATAATTTCTTCTTGTTATGCCTTTTTGGCAATATTTACTAATCAAATCTTGGATATCTTTTGAGATTTGTTGACTTCTTTTTTTAAGATTTTGTTTTTTTTTTTCAAAACATGATTTAAAAAATCACTCGGGATGTAAAAATCTCTTAGAATCACAATAATAGCGGATAAAAACAATGGTGCTTGCATTTAAAGTGTTGCCAGCGCAAGTGTACAAGCTTTGTTTTGATCTTCAAAAGTGGAGTTATAGAATTGACAGACGGCGGTGTTAATCTGGATTACTGGGGCAGTTAATCTGATTAAAATTGTGGTGAGACAGATGGTTGTTACGCGGAGTACAGCTTATTTGTTTATTGCATTGATTTGTTAGTAAAATATGGACATCAAGCAACAAATACGGGTATTAGCTGCCCTGAAACTAAAAAAAAATAATTATTTAAAATCAAAATACTAATCAAATCTTGAATCACGGGATCGAAAAACCTGGCATCCTGAGTAGGTACATATATCAAGTGCCATCCTATAGAGCTTTAATTTAGTACATGCCTATGCCTCCGCCTCGGTAGTTTAGCGTAAGTGCACTAGCCTGCCATCCCAGAGGTTGTGGGTTCGAGTCCCATGTAAAGCACAGTCCTCGCACTTTTCCAAATTTACCTCTTTCCCTGTTTCTAAAAAAACAACACAGTCGCATCCTCAACAGGGGCTGAAATAAAGTTCCTTGGATTATCGTGGAACTAATTAAAATCCCTAGGACAAAACCGTGCCGGTTGGCGAAGAGGAGTGGTTGAGCATATGGCGCCAAATAGGACTTGAAGGATCGCATACGAGTATATTATCTCTGCATGTGCACATGTGTAAATCGGGCAGGTTCTGTAATCCACTTCCGAGTGTTATTTTTTAATTAAAATATTTTTGTAATCAATTTTTTAATTTCGATAAATTAGGTGGTAATATCAGATTAAATTTTCGTATTTTTAAGCTTTCATTTGATACTTATTTTATATTGATTAATTGATAAGGTGCAATAAAAAATTGTTTTTGGAATAATTTTTTCAATTTTTTCTCAAAAATATTTGCTGTAATACTTGTGCTTAGTTTTTAACAAATTGCGTGTTTTAGGACCATGAAAACATCAAATGAATCACACCCATCTACGACCTATTGGTGTTAAAAAAAGAGGTTGTCTGTAAAGTCGGTTTACTGACGATAGTTTAATGTGATAACGTCATAAGAAAATACTGATTGAATGGTTGCATTTCTCAAAAGAAAATTTTAATTTTATTTGTTTGATAGATATTTTGTATGGATATAGAGAATGAGGTAACATTAACATAACATAATATACTTTAACATAACATAACATAACATAACATAACATAACATAACATAACATAACATAACATAACATAACATAACATAACATAACATAACATAACATAACATAACATAACATAACATAACATAACATAACATAACATAACATAACATAACATAACATAACATAACATAACATAACATAACATAACATAACATAACATAACATAACATAACATAACATAACATAACATAACATAACATAACATAACATAACATAACATAACATAACATAACATAACATAACATAACATAACATAACATAACATAACATAACATAACATAACATAACATAACATAACATAACATAACATAACATAACATAACATAACATAACATAACATAACATAACATAACATAACATAACATAACATAACATAACATAACATAACATAACATAACATAACATAACATAACATAACATAACATAACATAACATAACATAACATAACATAACATAGCATAACATAACATAACGCTCTCGCTTGCAGTTCAAGCACATTAGCTTACATTTGCTTGCGTACAGAATAGATTCGTATATTTGATATGTCCATATGATTTGTATGCATCTTTACATATAGATTTGTTCGTTTTGAAAATTCCGCGAAATTGTATATGGTGTATAAGCTTAAGTCCGCTGTTTTTTAGTAAAAAAAAAACCATTTTTTTATAGAAAGCAAAAAAATAATTTATTCAAAGTATTTGCCCTCGTTAGCTATACATTTTTCCCATCTCTCGGGCAATTTGTGTATACCACGCCAAAAGAATTCTTCATCTTTCGAGGCGAACCACTCGTCAAGCCATTTCCGGACGTCTTCGTACGAATCGAAGTGATGTTCGGCGAGCGCGTGACCCATCGATGAAAACAGATGATAGTCCGAAGGGGCCAGGTCTGGTGAATAAGCGGGATGAGGTAGCACCTCCCAATTGATTGTATCCAAGTAGTTTTGGACCATTCTTGACGTGTGCGATGGGGCGTTGTCGTGGAGGAAAATCAGCTTCTCATGTCTTTGTTCATATCGAGGCCTTTTTTCACGCAAAGCACGGCGCAATTTGATGAGTTGTTGGTGGTAGCGATGAGAATTAACAGTTTCACCAGGTTTCAACAGCACCCTGCTGATCCCACCAAACGCACAGCATCGTCTTGCGTCCAAAGCGATTAGGTCTTGATGAAGAAGTTGATGGTTGGCCGGGATCGACCCATGATTTTTTTCGTTTAGGATTCTCAAAGTATATCCACTTTTCATCGCTAGTCACCACAAGATGCAGGAACGACTTTCTTTTATGCCCAGCCAGCAAGATTTCGCATGTGTTTTGGCGTCGCTCCATCTGTCTATCGTTCAATTCATGGGGTACCTATTTTCCGACTTTTTGGACCTTTCCCATGGCACGTAAACGCATGGAAATGGCTGGTTGAGTGACACCTAACTGCTCGGCAAGCATTTTTTGCGATTGGGTATCGTCTTCATCCAAAAGAGCCTGCCATTCATGTTCCTCAACTTTTCTGGGCCGATTTTCACGCTTCTTGTCACTCAAGTCAAAATGACCGTATTTGAACCGACGAAACCAGTCTCTGCAAGTCGTTTCCGATAATGAACTGTCACCATAGGCCTCCACAAGCATTCGATGCGATTCGGCAGCCGATTTCTTCAAATTAAAGCAAAAAAGTAGAGCTTCCCGCATATGCTCTTTTTTTGGCACAAAATTAGACATGATTACGCAAGGAAAAAAGTGTGTTGCTGTATGAAATCACTGATGATGTGCAGTGATTGATGTAAACAGGTGTCGAACCCATGCAAAAAAAAATATGGCATTTCTATGGTAACTTGATATGCTCACTAACGCCATCTACGAGCAATCAGCGGATTTAAGCTTATACACCGTATATGCATGTTTATATACATATATTAGTATACAACATATCTTATAAGGTATATGGTAAATATAACCATACATTTTTTCCTTCATATATAATAAAAAAATTAATAATAATAACATTAAAACAACAGGTATTATTAACAAACTTGCTTTTATTTTAAATTCTTCAAGTGAATCAAATTAATAATAATCAATAAGAAGGCATATGCAAATACAAATACGTGAATTTATATAGAGTGATCAATCATGAGGTGCTTTTTTCAAAAGTTAAAAAAAAAAAAAAATGTAAATTATGTTCAAAACCTTTATTTATCATTTGAAAGGACATTCTTTGACATTTACTTTTTGAATATGACTTCATTCAAATGTTGGCCGCAACTACGCTTAAGGTGGTCCATTCTGAAGGTCCAATTTTCAATCACTCGTTCGAGCATTTTGACTGGTATGTCGTGAATAACACGCGTAATGTTGGCTTCCAGAGCTTCAATCGTAGCTGGTTTATCAGCATAGACCTTGGACTTCACGAATCCCCAAAGAAAAAAGTCCAAAGGTGTGATATCACAAGATCTTGGTGGCCAACTCAAATTTGTTGATGGTAGGCCGATTATGTTGACCATAATGCGGTCTAAGCGCATGAAAAACATTTGTCACAGAACGCTGATTTTCATAATACAGTTGAACAATTTGTAGACGTTGTTGCGGTGTGATTCTTTCCATGATGAAATGCCAAACGCTGTTCAACAAATCCACGATGACAGTTTGCGACAACTCGCGCGCGATCTGTAAAAAAAACGCAAATGAAAAAAACTCCTCTTAATTGATCACCCTATATATGTACATATGCGCATATACATACATATATACGCTCACTTAAGTAGGAGAGAGCAAGATGTCGAACGTTGCCGTTCGTTTGCTTTGTTTGCTTTGTCGTTCGTTCCGCGCTTTCGCTTGCAGTTAATTCAATGCAATGAGCAAGGTAACGACAAATGAGCAAGGTAACGGCAATGAGCAAGGTAACGACATATGAGCAAGGTAACACTAATGAGCAAGGTAACGACATATGAGCAAGGTAACACTAATGAGCAAGGTAACGATACATTTTTTCGTGCGTGCAGCCTGTTAAATCGAATTATAAGACGTTATCACGTCAAAATGTTAAACATTTCTATATGGTCGTACAGATATTGTACATACATATGTTGAAATAATATGTACAAGGTGAAGTCCAAAATAAACAAGACTGAGCTAAAAAAGAAACGACAGAAACGACGACAACTTCGAGTTTATTTATTCAAAATAGTCCCCTCTGGCCCCGATACACTGTTTTTCGCGATCTAAAAGCTTTTCGAAAGAGTGTTTCAGATCATTGACCGAAATGTCTTTCAGGATGTCGGGGCAAGCCTTTTGGATGACCTCTATGGACGCAAAACGTTTTCCTTTCATGACCAATTGCAATTTTTCCGAATAAGTAGAAGTCACAGGGAGCCATATCACGCGAATGCGGCGAGTGACTGATGAGTAAAATGCGATTTCTAGTCAAAAAATCAGTCACAGGAGTGGATTGATGAGATGGTGCATTACCATGCAATAAGCGCCAGCTCCCTCTTTCGCGGTATTCAGGGCGAATTCGACGAATGCGATGGCACAAACGCTTCAAAACGCCAAGGTAGAAAATTGCATTGATAGTTTGGTTCATTGGCATAAACTCCTTGTGGAAAATTCCTTTGGAATCGTAAAAACAAATGAGCATCAACTTGACTTTTGACTACTCCAAACGCGATTTTTGGTGGCTCATCTGGGGCTCGTCTGGAGCCTTCCCTTCGGCACTTTCACGCTTAGTTTCAGGTTAATGTTGGAAACACCACGTTTCGTCACCAGTTACAATGTAATAAAGGAAGTTCTCGTCTTTTCTCGCCTCTTTAATGAGGTATTTCGAATGTTAAATTCCGAGCAATTTTGGTCCTCAGTTAACTTGTGTGGAATGAAACATGCACAGACTTATCGTAAGCCCAAATGATCAGTTAAAATGCGATAAATCGATGTTTTGGAGATATTCAACTCCGATTCCATGAATTTCAACAATGATTTCTGTTCATTTTTGATAAATTTACGAACACTTTCAATGGAGTTTTCGGTGATTACTGATTTTCGACGGCCCGTACATTCATTATCATTTATGTCCTCACAACCATCTCTGAAACGTGTAAACCACTCTTGAACTCTGGCACGAGACATACAATTATCGCCATAAACTTTTTTCATCAATTCAAATATTTCGGTAAAAGTTTTACCGATTTTAAAACAAAATTTGATATTAACTTTTTGTGCCAAACTCATTTTTGTACGGATGACACAAACATACTGACACTTAATAAACACAATAACTTCGCTTTTACTGAATCGAATGTCACTAAGCTTTGACTGGAAGTCAGCTAGGGATGCAACTTCCACTCACTCATTAAAAAGATGTTGCCATCAAAAACATTTTTATGACATCAGTCTTGTTTATTATGAACTTCACCTTGTATGTACATATGTAGCTGTAATAGAAAGTTATCCAACTCACCGCGCTCGTACTGTAACAGGAAATGATTCCTCATTGAGAGATGCATGACTAGGTGCGTCCAATTCCACCTCAAATAAAGGCAACACGTAATCTTTAATTTCAACATACTTTTCGGCCACTTTGTCCTGTCCCACAAAAGCTTCAAGCGACCACATACCCGAAACGACAGACTCAGCTAATTTTAATTTTCCCTTAAAAACACCAGTATTAAGCTCAATATTATTGAATCGCTGAATGCTATTGTCATCAGCATCCTGCCAAACAAAAGAAAAGCAAAAACAACAAGCATATGTTAGTACATTTTTAAAATAATCAAATTTGTTAAACTAATTTTGCATTATTGCTTATCACACCTTTATTAGCACAGATATTGGTTGAGTGACCTTTGCTGGCAATAAATACTGATCTATGAATATCACACGGAATTGTATCGTCTCTGCATGTTTGTACATTGCCTTATCAGTTTGTATGTAAGCACGCGGCATATTGTCCACAAAGTCCAAATTGGTCGCATTTTTGAAAATAATTCCCGATAATCCACTTGCTTCCAAAGAGTAGGCGCCTTTTGTAATTTCTCCTAGATCAAATGTTACACTCCGCTCAGAGTTAGGTGGTATATCCAGCTCTGTAAACTTGATGTGTTCTGGGCCTTTGAGAGTGAGTTTAATTTTTGTATTGCGCCACACGTCTGACACACTCACATGCACGCTATATTTCGAGTTGGGTCTTATGTTGCCCGGTGATGTTATTGTATAATATCCTTGGGCCTGTACATGACCGCCAATTGCCACCAACACAAGAAACAATGAAGGCAGCCATTCCGAAAACACAAACATTTTAAATGAATAGCAAGTAAGTACTGAAATGATTATGTTGTGCAAATTATTTTGCGAATTATTTAAAATGTGTACACACATACACATATGCAGACCTGCCTATGGGAGAGTGCAAGTGCAGTAGAAATGCTCACACGTATTACATGAGCCTATCTCTGCAGAAAATTCGCGAGGTACCAACTAGTGCGCTTCTAGGCAGTTTAAAGCAATGCTATTAGTTCGCTAAATCAGACAGCCAGAACACAATATCAAGCCTTTCAGGCCCTACGGTTTTCAATGCTTTATTAAGCTAACAAATTGTATAGCGGCTGGGACGCTTGGCATGAAGTTCTAGCTTCAGTTACTAGTAAGCTTCATATGCGAATGCCTCTAAAGTATTATTAAGACTAATTTTCAGAAAGTTTCGAAATAGAATGGCAAAGCAAAAATTCACTTTATTGTATACCACTATAAGTATCTTAAAAAACATGAAATTCCCAATCCGAGGTGAGTACATTAGTAATATTTAGATGGATCATAAAAGAGCGAGAAAAAGGGTGCAGTTTAGTAAACTCTTCATCTTAGTAAACTCAAGTCTTAGATAAATGGCCTACCAATATATAAATTTAACTGATAGATTTGTTTATTGAGGGGGAATGTTCTCACCATGACTAGGTATGAGACTTCAATATGCATACTGGGGTTTGCACCATTACTTCAAAGTTACTTTCAAATATCCATATACCAAGGAGTTTCTTTATAACTCTTTTATTTTATTTATAATTCACACTTACACCCTTTTTCGATGTTTGGCCGAGCTTCTCCTTCTAGTTATGGTGTGCGTCTTGATGTTCCACAAGTGGAGGAACCTAAAGTTTTAAATCGACTCTAAACGACAGAGTATTTTTATATCAGAAGTTTTTTCATGGCAGAAATGCATTCGGAGATTTGTCATTGCCTGCCGAGGAACGATCGCTATAATAAAAACTGTTTCTGCCATTTTGTGGTTCACGCATGAAGACTTGAACCTGGGCACTTCCGAATGGTAGTCATGCACCAAATCATTCGGCTGCGATGGCCAGAACTCTTTAGTTCGTTCAAAACCCGAGTATGCTTCTGTTACATGCAACGTAAATTCATTTGCTTTGCACTCCAGTCGATAAAATTCGAAGAGCCACTTTCTTTCACGCTGTATGCTAATTAGTTTATGGTAAAAGCACTTGAAAGCAGAAAAAAGATGAAATAATCCAGTGTCTTATGTTCGTACACGAAGTATTCAGTGGTTCCATTCACTGTTCTGAACTTCTCGGTTTGTTTAATTTTTATATTCCCAGCACAGTTCTTCGTCTTCAAAATCCATTTTTTTTCTTCATGCGCTAATAGCCAATTATATTTCACATGCACCTATAACTAGAGCATTTTTGGAGTACAATAAAATCGCAAAAAAGTGGTTGCTCAACTCCAAGATCTGCTTTTAAACCATCCATTGACACTCAGCACTGTTAGTTTCCATTACCCTTTGATGTTATTAAATTGCATTTAAATTAGTTGTAAGTTAAATTGTATACCTCTAATCTGAAAGAAGAAAAATAAACATTAAATTGACCTAGCGTCCGCATGACACAAGGGTTGAAAAGTATCGGGCCGCCATTTGTGGTGAAGAACAACTCCACGTTCAGGCTTATAGTTAAGGGGGTAGTATGGTTAATTCGGTGTAAAACAAGCATATTTTTCGAAATTTTTTTTGTCGACACAGTTGATTTATTCAACATTTTAAAATTACTTCATTATAAAGTCATATTTAAAGAATATTGTGTGAAATTTTCATTGATTTTTATGAAGAAATGAGTTGGTGGCAGCGAATCTTCGCGGACGTATCATAAAAAAGTTTTATTGCGGTGTCCCTCAGAACTCATTACTGGATCAACTAAAATCAAAAAACCAAATTGATTTCATCAGCTAATAAAGTTTCGCAGGTAACAACGTCGAATTTTTATTATTATTTTTTTTTTTTAATTTTTTAAAGCGCTTTGAAGTCAAAACACCGATTTTTCATAAAAAAAACTTGAAAACTTTGTTGTTTTAAAATATGACAAAATTAAAAAAAAAAAAAACTCGACGTCATTACCTCGTGAATAAAGTAAAGAAACAAAAAAACCAAATTTGAAAAGAATCGGTGCAGTAGATATGAATCTACAGTGGACACCGACCGTAAAAAAGGCAAGTGTGAGAAAAACGCGTTTAAAGATTTTCGGCAGCGTGAAATCCGGTTGGAGAGGTAGATACTTAATCCTTTGTGTCTTTGTCAATTTTACTCTAATGCACTTCAAACTTTCACACAATAATCTTAAGATGTTATAGAATAATTTAAAAAAAAAAAAAAATGAAAAAAAAGTACCATACTACCCCCTTAATTCCAAATACATAACGCCTTTGATTTTTGTGAGTGCGATTTTTATGCACAACAGACCACTGTGCAGGGATTATTTTCTACCTATGTTGTTGTTGTTTCAAAAAAATAATAAATTAAGTTTTGAACTGGCATATATCTAGTCTGTAGGTTACTGATTCTGATTTAGCAAGCTGGTACCAGTATTGAGCTAGAATTTTCGGGTTTTTGTCGGCTAGGTTTTGAACAATTGCACTCATATATGCAAGTACGATTATAAATACATACATATGCATATATATATTTCGCTATCAGAGAATTGACATGTGAATATTCTTGGATCTTAAGTACAATACCTATTACACTGATTACTCAACGAATTGTAACTGAAGAGTAAATTTAAAAAATACGCCCAGTAGTGCTCTATATGATTAAGATCCGGAGAATAGATTGAGAATATGTGAAAATTCAAAATATTGAGACCTTTCACACTTACTCGCGCTGTTAGGCAGAGAGCACCACCCTGCACAAAGATATATTTCTCTCCAGGATATTGCAGGATATCGGTATATAGCGATAAGATGACTTGCGGCACCTTTGTATAGTGCGAAGAGCGCATTTTTCCTTCAACAAAATGTAACGAATGTAATGCAGCTCTAAACCATCAGTGATGTTGGCTGTTTAATGCAATAAACAACACAATCATCTAAATACCGTTCACCCTGCATTCTACGAACGAAATTTTTCGCTTTGGCTAACGCTGCGAAAAGACATTCATCGCTGAAGATAATATAACCCATAAAATAAAATGGAAAAAGAAAGCAATATAGCAAATACTTTTAAATATTATGAAAAAAAAACAATAGTTTTGTCGGAACTCTTTTTGACGCCTACTTGAAGTCAGTTTTGGCTTTTTTGCTCGGTACCTAGAAAATCAGTTCGTGATAGCAGAATCAGTAAATTGTTCTAAAATCACACGAGATGTTGCATTTCAACTTTCCATAGCTTTCTGAGAGATTTTATGGTCCATTCTCAGTTTTGTATTACGAACTCCACAGCAGTTCATTCTATTACTTGGCAATTTTCATTATCTCGACTCTTTTTTGCAATATTCACCACGGACTCCTTTGACCTATCAAGTTTGTCAGCTTTTTGAGAATAACTATACTATAACTATACTCTTTTTTTTAAACTAATTGTTATTTCTTTCTATGGATTTTATAAGTGTCGCAATTTGGCGTTAAGCGCAATTTTTTGCTCATACAGATAATTCAAAAATTTCATTATTCTCTTGGTTAGCTCCATTTCAATAACATCGCTAGAGTTTCCGTGCACGATACAATGTATTCTCTCTTAAGCGGACACCTAATGGACTGACAAATCTGTCCGTTTATGAGAAAAATATAACGAGAGTTCATAAAAATGTGTAATAGATGTATGTTTAAACAGTTTTATTTCCAAAACAAGAATAATAATACATACATACAAATAAGACAAAGAAAGGATTTTCATCAAAAATTTTCAAAGAATTAAAAACAAAATTTATTAAACAAGATATTCAAATTGATTTAAAAAAGACAGCAATTTTAGCTTGCCGAGTTTATCCTTAAATTCAATACCTTGATGATATATTTGAAGATCAGTAAGTAGTTCAACACCCTTAAGGTCGTTGTGGTTTAGAGGAAAAGCTTTTAGTATTCTTATAGCTACATTAGTCTCTTTATAGGAAGTTAACTTGTCGTCAGTCTCATTTTCTTTTGTATTTCATCTTGAGAAGAGATGGCTAAAGATTCTTGGGAAACAGTTAAGAGTATTGATATTTTCCAAATCTTTGTCAATATCTAAATTAAGATAGTCTTCCATGACAACTTGAATTTCACTCTGAACTCGATTAATAACGTTGGAGAACTGAGCAAGTGCTGATAGCGGAAGGTGATCTTTTGCGGTCCAACCGCTATCGTTATTGGGCATATCTGTTTTCGCAAACCCAGCTTTAATGAAACAATTTTGTATTGCCTGTGGACCCACGCTTTGTGTATGAAATAAACAACATCTAATAAATTGATTGATTTTGACAACTCCATAGCAGAGTTCTCTCTTCCATCCGAAACAAGATTTGTTTTAAAAATATCGATTTATTCATGAATATAAAGTTTTTTTATGCCTTGGTGAAGGGGCTGACAAAGTGATGTTATATTTGCTGGGAGAAAAATAACTTTAACATTTTTCAATCTCAGATAGCGACGATGGGAAGCCGCATTATCTAGAAATAGAACGACGCTCAGCTCTTGAAGTTGTATTTTTCTATCGAATGAATATGCATGAAAAAATATGTCATCAAATCAGACGTCATCCAAGGCTTTTTGTTTGATCGCTGCATAATGGGTGAATTGTTCAAATTTATGTTGCGAAATGCCCGAGATCTTGCAGATTTCCCAATAACAAAAAGCCTTTTTTTCTGCAGCTTTATTGAAGCAGTGTAAAGTCGTGCGCCTATCTTTAGACATTTTTCCACCTGTGCATTTTTCACTTTTTAATGCAAATGTTTTATCCGGTAATACTCGGAAAAACAAGCCAGGCTCATCTGCATTATAAATGTTTCCTGAATCATATCCTTCAATGGAATAGGCACCTTTTTCAATATCCAATATCCCGTCATGAAGTACTAAATGATAGAAAAATGTTTTTCTAATAGCGATCACCCCTCGACAGGCAATGGCAAACCTCCGAGTGTATTTCTGCCATGAAAAGCGCCTCATAAAATATCATCTGCTGTTCGGTAGCAATGTAAAACTGTAGGTTTGTAGAACAACATCATGACGGCACACCACGAATTAGAATAGAAGCTCGGCCAAACACCCAAAAAGGGTGTCAGCGTTGATGGTATGGTATATATAGAAACAATGGAACAAACAAAAAACAGCAAAATAATTTTTTTTATTGTAAAATGCCCCCTTGACAACGAGCATTAACTTTAAATTGTGTGATCGATACTTTACGAGCAATTTGCCGAGAAAATAATGGATTTCTTTTTCTCCAAGGGATACACTCGTATGCAAAAGAAAACTATCCCGTAATTGATTTGAAAGTTTTTGTTGAAATAAATTCCATTATATTAAAGGAATATTGCTATAAACTGAAAAATTCGAAAACTCATCACCGGTCATAAGTAGGCACTGTGCACTTATCAAGTGGTGTTGACCTTTTATGCACTTGCATATGTGAAAACACTGTAAACACATATTTCATTTGAAATTTTAAATATACAGGGTTGGCCATATTAAACTGACCCATTGAGTAATCCTATAACTTTTTATTTTAATTTGAAATCTAAGGTTTACGTCAACAAGCCAAAGACACTAGGCGCACTTAAGGCCAATATCCGACGGGAAATAGCCGCCATATCGGCCGAGACGCTGGCCAAAACTATGGAAAACCCCGAAAAACGGGCACATTACGCTATACGAGCTAAGGGCGACCACTTGCGCGATATCATATTCAAAAAGTGATGCAAACGAATCTCCTTGAACTAAATTAAATGTTTTCACAATGAAACACAAAAAAATGTTTCTTTTTCCATATTTTTTTAATATAATAATCACATGGGTCAGTTTAATATGGCCAACCCTGTATTTGTGCGCGTAAGCGATTTGAAGTTCACATATACATATAATTATAATCGCTACAACGCTAATATATTTATATGTACATAGATACATTTTAAAGCTTTATCAGCTGTTTTCCCAAATTTCAAGTGGAATTCCCATGTCGATACCAAAATTTGGAGTTCCCCACACAAAGCCCATACCAGTAATTATGCACGGTGTGCTGGACCCTTAATATTATACAATAGTAACTGTGTCTTGTCTTGCAAGCTTTTGGTTAACATACAAATAAAAGAGAAATGCAGGGCCTTGAACTCATAAAATATAAATGCGAAATTTAAATATTTGGAGGCCCCTAAAAGAGTTCAAATGTTATTTTATTACATGGTTAATACCTATACCGAATCGGACTATAAATCTGATTTTTCAGAATATCTCTACTGCAGCGCCGTCTATGGACAGACCTACAGCTATGGACAGAGAAATAGTGCTTCTCCTCAATAACATACAGTCTATCTAATAGAAGCGTGATCGGCAAAATTCTGTTATAAAAAATGTTAATGCTGCTAAATCGGTGTATCTTTTTCGTAATATGCATTGTTCAATTTTTTGAGGGTGGTGGTAGAGGTGTTGTCTGAGTGACACAGCCCGGACCCAATTAGCACAAAGATGTAATTTTGAAACCCCACTTGTAGAACCACTGCTTTTTATTAGTCGGAATATCTTGATTTGAATATGAATATGTCTATGTCGTATATTTTCTGTTCTGAAATCTCTTTCAAGCTAACCAACGAGAATAGCTCCAACATATATATCGTATAGCACTCAGGCTTGAGCACTCACACAGATAGAGAAACATCGTTTCTTTAGATATTGCCACCTCTTCTTCCTGGCATAGTCTCCCAAAGGCCAGTGGGCGGTTATTGTTGACGTAATTCTGCTCGTGACTTTCTTAAGTTTTCTTTGTTTAGTTCTTATGCAGATATCCGTATTAGGATGCCCCTTGTTTTGCCAGTTCATCAGTTCACATTTCCTTCTATGTTTCTATGACCAGGTACCCAGATGAGAGTGATGTCTTAGTGCGCGCTAAAGCATTAAATTATTTTTTGCATTGTAGGTGAACTTAAAGCTAAGATGACTTGACTATGTGAAAAAATACATACTTCCGATAGTTGTTGTGGATGATTTCTAATTATCTTGTCAGCTTCCCTTATCCCGAGAACTTGTGCTTGAAAAATACTATTCCAAGTTCTTAAGCGAAAATACTTGGAAGCTTCGAGGTCGTTCGAGTATACACCGGCGCTGACGCCAAATTTCATCTGAGATCCTTCAGTGTAAAGTGCGGTGGTATTCTCTTTGATTACTGAATTCAAATCCCATTCCTTTCGCGTGGGGAACTTTACCTTAAACTCTCATCTAAAGTCTAGGGTAACGGTAGTTGCTAGTAAGCCTTTGGCTGTCTAAAATATGCAATTTGTTAGTTATATCAGAAGATCATTGATTTATGTCGATTCCAAATGGTAAATGGTTTTTATAAGGAGCTCTTTCACGTCAGCAATACACCACTAATAGAATAAAATTTGTCTTCATTTTGGTGTTCTATGCATGAAAATTTGAACCAGCCTATTCGGCTGCGTTTGTTAGAATCGAATTAGTCAAATAGTTTCAAAGTTATAGAGGTCACACTTTCATTAGACAGACTGTATAATGATGATTCATTTTGATGGATGACCTAATGAAATAGTTATTTTTGTGAAAAATCCATTTACTTGAAAATAACTACCCTAATTTTCAAGGAGCTCGAAAAATGCAGATTTATCATATTTTGAACTGGGCACAGAAATAGCACATTTTTTGTCGATCTGCAAGAAAACCCGAAATTAGTTATTTCAAAGTGGTTAAATTTTTTATTTATTTCTTACCTGATTAATATTTGTTGGAGGATCCATTGTTTTTGAAAATTGCTTCGCATCTACGTGGTAAGGTTTGGTTAGGTTAGGGGAAATGGGCACTCTTGCGAGGAGCCCACTTGGACAAAAGTTCAAAATTTTTCCGTTGTGATACCAGGTGAAGGGAGGAGAAAAGGAGAAGCGAAGGAACCAGACAGGTAGAAGAAAAGGAAGAAGGTGCTTTGGATTAAAGGATGACGACCAACAGTGGCGATTTCAAGCCACTGATGCATTTCACCAGATGTGTAATACTTAAACGCGTAATATTCACAGGTGTAGCAAAACCCAGATGTGTGGGTGGAGAACCAAGATATCTATGCCCTTGCCCGACGATTTTTAAACCATTGCTAAGAGGATAGTGCCGAGACGATTTTCACCTTCTGCACAAGGGCTGGAACGCAATCCCAAGCCCTACCACATGGACACCTAACGGACATTGTCCAGTAAGGATACGTAACAAGTTCGATAGCTACGGCTTTGTTAGCCTTAGAAGTTCCCTCGAGCGCCCCCAATCTACCTGTGAACAGAAGGATCTAGCGACTGTGCACATTTGCGCACTAGCCCAGCGCTCGCTGAGTTGACGCGAGGCCCATCTTTCCCGTTACTATTTTCCCGACTATTTTCTCGACTACTGTGGGAGAGGAACACGTTTTTCTCAACACAAGCCAGCCTCTTAAAATAAAGGTTGGTGAAAACAAAAAGAGGAAAGTAAAAAGGAAGATGCAAACTTTTTTTACTTCTCGTTATCACAAAACGAAAAGTGACTCCCTATTCGCAAACGATTGGCTTTAATGTGAACAACCACAACATCGCGAATTATTTTTTTTTTTGTAGTCTTAAAACTTACGGCTATTACGTTTATTCCATTTTTAGTTTCGAAATAGTATTGAGCCAGGCAAACTTCATCAAATAATGCCTGTTTCCTTATGAAATGGCGTATTGTGCGTGAATTATTATTATCACTATGAAATATGACAATTGTTGTTCACATACCCATTAAGCCAGAAACGTATGTTTGTCAAAGGTATGCATGTATTTAACTAGCCAGTTTTACGAAAATATGCATTTAAATTGATGTTGTACACTTGCTAAATATTTCGAAAATCCATGCTCTCCCTCTCTTAAGTGGCTATAAAATAGTCGGACTTATGCGGACATTTCAACGAACAGAACTTAAACAAAAACAGTTTTTTTTTTTTCTTTAGTGACTTTGTAACGCATGCCGGGTATTAGTCAATACGAAACGAACGTACGAATAAGCATCAAGAATAATTAAATTGGTGCCAGTTAGTGAAGAAAGTCTGAACATACAGACTCAGAAAAAATTATTCATACAAAATATAATTTTTCATTAAATTAACTATAAATAATAGGTGTAATAAAGAAATTCGTTTGAAACTAGCAAATATCCTGTCTGCAACTTATTACGCCTTACCCAACATCTACACTTTCTACTAAATGGGTCTGTAAAATTTTTGTTCTGACTTTGTCTAATCTAATAATTAACTAGAAACTTCAAATAGCAGCTGATGTTAAGACATTGAAGGCAAGACGGTTCCAAACGAGTGGGCGTTTTTTAGTCTCCGGGCATACCATTGCTGCGATGGCAGCTTTGATGATGCATTCGGCATTTTCAACCCACTCATCTGCCAAAAAAAGGCAAGAAATTTAGTAAGACAGATATGTTCTCACAGTGAAATTCACGATCTTTCTATTTTAAGAGAGCTTTTTTTATATAATCTATAGAAGGCGGACGCCGTAGCCGAATGGGTTGGTGATTGACTACCATTCGCGAGTGCGTAAGTTTGAATCTCCGTGCAAGACAACCAAAATGATAGAAAGTTTTTTCTAATAGCGGTCGCCTCTCGGCAGGCGGCAGGCAATGGCAAGCCTCTGATTGTATTTATGCCATGGAAAAGTTCCTCGTAAAAAATATCTGCCGCTCGGAGTCGACGTAAAGCTATAGGCCCATCCATTTGTGGGACAACATCAAGCGAACCCTACAAGTAGGTGTAAGAGTTCGGCCTAACACCCAAAAAGGATGTAAACGCCAATTATATGCACATATAAGTATAGATGTGGGCTGAAGGTGCACTACATTTTTCCCCCTTTTTCATTTTCTGCAAAAGTACAAGCAAATACGTTTTTTAAATTTATTGTAATGGAGAAAACAGGACGCACGAGACTGTGAACTGTAACCACTTGAATTCAAATGATTTGTTGATGTGAAACATAGGAGTTCTACGCATCAAAACATGCTCTCCTTTCCATTCGCCATTGAAAATTGTTGCTTCAATAATATTGGGAACCAGTTTTTTGTTATAGCATCTTCTTCTTCTTAATTGGCGCGATAACCGCTTACGCGATTTTGGCCGAGTTTAACAAAGCGCGCCAGTCGTTTCTTTCTCATGCTAACCGGCGCCAATTGGACACACCAAGTGAAGCCAAGTCCTTCTCCACCTGATCTTTCCAACGCAGAAGAGGCCTTCCTCTTCCTCTGCTACCACAAGCTGGTACCGCATCAAATACTTTCAAAGCCGGAGCGTTTGTATCCATTCGGACGACATGACCCAGCCAACGTAGCCGCTGGATCTTTATTCGCTGCGCTATGTCTATGTCGTCGTAAAGCTCATACAGCTCATCGCTCCATCGTCTGCGATATTCGCCGTTGCCAACGTGCAAAGGTCCAAAAATCTTACGCAGAATCTTTCTCTCGAACATTCCAAGCGTCGCTTCATCGGATGTTGTCATCGTCCAAGCTTCTGCGCCATACGTCAGGACGGGCATGATGAGAGTCTTGTAGAGTGTTAGTTTTGTTCGTCGAGAGAGGACTTTACTGCTCAGTTGCCTACTTAGTCCAAAGTAGCACTTGTTGGCAAGAGAGATTCTACGTTGGATTTCAAGGCTGACATTGTTATCGGTGTTAATGCTGGTTCCTAAATAAACGAAGTCTTTTACAACCTCGAAATTATAACTGTCTACAGTGACGTGGGTGCCGATACGCGAGTGCGCCGACTGTTTGTTTGAAGACAGGAGGTACTTCGTTTTGTCCTCGTTCACCACCAAACCCATTCGCTTTGCCTCTTTATCCAGTTTGGAGAAGGCAGAACTAACAGCGCGGTTGTTAAGGCCGATGATATCGATATCATCGGCATACGCCAACAATTGTACGCTCTTATAAAATATTGTGCCTGAGCGATTAAGTTCTGCGGCTCGTACGATGCTCTCCAACATCAGGTTAAAGAAGTCACACGACAGCGAGTCACCCTGTCTGAAACCTCGTTTGGTATCAAACGGCTCGGAGAGGTCCTTCCCAATTCTGACGGCGCTACTGGTGTTGAGCAACGTCATCTTACATAGCCGTATTAGTTTTGCGGGGATACCAAACTCAGACATAGCGGCATACAGGTAACTCCTTTCCGTACTGTCGAATGCAGCTTTGAAGTCCTTTCATGGGTCTTTTCCAAGATTTGGCGTATTGAGAATATTTGGTCGATGGTAGACTTTCCAGGTCTGAAGCCACACTGATAAGGTCCAATCAGTTGGTTGACGGTGGGCTTAAGCCTTTCACACAATACGCTCGCTAGAACCTTATAGGCGATATTTAGAAGACTAATCCCGCGGTAATTGGCACAAATTGCAGGGTCGCCCTTCTTATGGATTGGGCAGAGCACACTTAAATTCCAATCGGCAGGCATACTTTCATCCGACCATATTTTGCATAGGAGCTGATGCATGCACCTTACCAGCTCCTCGGCGCCATGTTTGAATAGCTCAGCCGGCAGTCCGTCGGCGCCCGCGGCTTTGTTGTTCTTTAGCCGTGATATTGCTATTCTCACCTCGTCATGGTCGGGTAACGGAACTACAATTCCGTCGTCATCGATTGGGGTATCGGGATCTTCACATTCTCTACGACATGCGCAGCTGTCACTGTTTAACAGGTTCGAGAAGTGTTCCCTCCATAATTTAAGATTGCTCTGTACGTCAGTCACCAGATCGCCGTCTTTGTTCTTACAGGAAAACGCCCCGGTCTTAAAACCTTCTGTAAGCCGCCGAACTTTCTGGTAGAATTTTCGGGCGTTGTTCCTGTTGGCCAGCATCTCAAGCTCCTCGCACTCACGTATTTCGGCCTCTCGTTTCTTCTGTCGGATAATACGTCTCTCTTCCTTTTTCAGCTCTCTGTAGCGATCCCACATGGCTCGCGTTATAGCATCTGCTTCCATTTTTTATATCTGTAGCGGAGAAAACTTCCTTCCGGGTAGGCTCAAAGTTCGGAAAAATTCAATGGGATCGTTAATGATTTCATCTAATTTTCTTTAAAGTACTTTTTATTTTATGAAAGTTGTGCAAAAAAAAGGTATTCTTCTGCATCAAGTAAAGTATTTTATTATGCAGATTTTTCATAAAAAGCGGAAGTGCATGAAAGAAGTGTTTTCCGTAAAATTTCTAACCTTTTTATATGCAAAAAGTATTCTATTTCTTTTAATCTAAAGTTGTATGTACTAAATCTCGATCGTATCGAGGCGCAATTTCACACCTTAAAATATAATTTTTATTTTAACATCTGAATTTTAATGGTAAATGTATTTCCCGCATTATATTTTAGGTACCGAATTCATCTTTCAAATTAAACTATGAACAGAATGTTTACAAATATCTATATTACTGCGCCACCTAGCGGGTATATTTTTTATTAAAAAAAATTATATTTTATATATAAGCCAAGTCGGACTATAAACGCGACATTTACAAATTTCTCCGCCTTACCTAACAATACCAAAATTTCATTGCAATCGGATAAACGGTATAGGGATGTATATCCGACTGACAAAGAAGCATTCATTTCTATGTAGTAAGTTGAATTTTCTTGTACATGCATATTTTTTAGTAAATTTGTTAATGTTTTTCAATAAGTGATCTCACACCCAATTTTTTATAAATGCAGTATTTTATAGTTTGTTGAAATATTTATTTGTTGAAAGATATAAATTGGAGAATTCAGAAAGTACTGCTGTGTGTGAATAATTTTTTTTACTACTGTATGTAGGTAAGCAACTATGAAAAACGATGCTTAAGATTTGTAAACACTATATTTGTTGGTTTTTTCTACACCAAGTATGTATGTTCACATGCAGCTAGTTACATATACAGATATTGCGCGCAAACAAAGAATGAGGCAGACACAAACGAAACTATATAAAAAGACTGGAAGAGGAGGGAAAAAATAAACACATAAGTAAACGCATAGGCGGATTTAGGGGGAACAGTTGGGGGTTCAAAGTTTGACAATTTGAAGAAAGCATATTGCCGCATTGAAACGCTCCTATATGGTTGTCTGTTTGACGTCTAATTAATCAGAATTTAATCGGAAGATGGCTAAAACAACTTTTCCAATGTTACGTAGATGAGTCAAATTGAAATGTTAGCTGATAATATGAAAGAAAAACACTAATTAGAAACAGGAAAAAGTGGTCGTTTCCCATCTATCAGACAATCTTTGGAAAAGTGAGAGCCGGTTAAAAAAAATGTTTTCTCATTTATTTTCAAGAAGGGATGCTGTTCAGAAGGCTAATCATATGATGCCTTTGCAGGTATTCAGTCACAAGACTCTAAATTTAAGATTTTTTGTGAAGTACTATTTTAAGACGATTCTGGCATTCAGTAGCTTTCAGTCACAAAAAGTTCAACAAATTTGGGTGTGAAAATCAATAGAGGCAGTCAGTTGATAGGATGTTTCAGTAAGAATGTATAGTATAAGTATAAAAGGATTGCCAGAAAGTTTATTAATCGAATCCTTGAAATAATTCTTTTGAAAAAACTTTTCAGTAGCATAACTGTTTATTAAAAATATAAGATATACGTACAATGTAACGCAAAATTAATCACCCTATCGTAAGTTTTATAATTTTTGCAAATGACGTTGTATGTCAATCAGTGTGATCCACTTCTGTCGAAAATTTCGGTCGATTAAACACAATTGCAACGGAACAGTTTTCAGCTGGCATTTCCTGGTTAGAATAAAATTAATTTTGTTGTGAAATCTTAAATCGTTGAGGCTCATTGTTACAAAAAAAAAAACAACTTATTTCAAATTATTGATATTTTGCGGCTTTTCTTGTTCAAATTGAAAAAAATTTTTCCTTGTTATTTTCCTGCTATTGCTTGTAAACTAACAAATTGTCATCAAGTGATCAGAAAAGCAACCCAGACTTTTCAATCCGTAAGAGAAAATATAAATGAATCTAATTATTTGACGCCATGAAAATAACCGAAGGCAAGAAATCTGTTCCCCGCTGCAATTTCATGATATTAAATGTGATCTAATTTTGACAGCGGGTACCAGTCAACCCGTTACCCGCAGTCCGCTGAAGAGATTACTTGCACAATTTTATTTTTCACCATAGTGATGACCAAACCTGGGAATCTATTATCCTTCTACAGAAGATAAACCAACTTATATTTATTTATATTCAGAAAAAATGTATTCAAGAAAACATTCAGTTCGGGGTTAAATCAACTAAAAAACAACAATCCCACTCTCCACATTTTCTTTCTGACCTGCTTGACAAAATATCAACTGTTTTTAAATATTCGAGACTAGAGACTGCTTGCTGAATAGCAGCTCATAAGCGAACTTTCACTTGGTGTTATGGTGACTTACCTTTTTTGTACTGGTATTTTGGACAGTTTTGGAGCAAAACACGAATCACTTTGTACGAGTTTCGACTGATTTTCGTGCCTTATAACAGATTACAAATTCACAAAAATAATGGTGTCCGCATATCATAGTTTAAACTTTAAAGGCTCAAAACCCCTTGTGCAGTGTATATTATTGGCAGAGATAAAGTCGAGTGCGATTGATGTAGTTTTAAAATTCACTTATTTATGGTTAATGTCATCGAATTTCGTCAGTATGAATTCCGGTTTCATAGGTATATACACAGTTGACAGAATATAGGAGGTCACACACATAAACCAATTATACCAGATCATGTAAGAAAGGGATCGTGTATTTGTAATCGTTTTTAGAAGAAACCCCGTGACGTCCATGATGAAAAGATTTTTAGAGGTGTGCTACGTAGCAGACCGTTACTCGGCTCTGAGTGAACATGACAGGATCAGCTGGTGCGCTAACGTCTCTTGGGCTGTGTTTACGAAAAAACATATACAAAAACAATACACCAATGATACTTGATTGTCGCCTAACAGCAGCTGATTGGAAGATAAGACTGTGTTAGTGATATACGGAAAGAAATCAACACAGTTTTCGCTCCTGTTGCTTTTTACCTATCTGAACAACGATTGATTGGACGAGTGTATGAATACGTGTTAATGATCGTGCCGAATCTCCCTAGTGACGTGACACCCGAAGTTCCCTTCATAATTTTCACTTTCACCATAGTTAAAGAGCAAACCTGGTAAATCTATCATCTTTGCGTCATCACTATATTGGTGATATATATGCGGTAAAGGCGGTAAAGGCGACAGATTTTCACAAAATTCATTATCGTTCTGTATGGCTCTTTCTTTTCTGACAATGTAATCAATAATTAAACTTAGCGATGATTGCCCAAGAAGTTTTTGGATGAAATACATATCGCAGAGCTTCAAAATCATATAAAAATAATCCGGATGAAATGAGGCCTTACAGTATACATATATATTTTTATGTTACTTTTTTTCTTATTAAGAATTGAAAAACCAAAAGCATCGAGATAATGAAATAACTTTTTTCATATTATGTGGTCTTGTATAGTTCGTTTATCGGTTGCACACATCGTGCTGTGAATTTAGCAGAATAAGTTGTTGAGCTGACGTTTTGAAGTTTTTCCACATTTGTTTACTTAACACGTTCACGCCGGCGCGTACCACCGGTGGCTCGCACAAGATTGCTTCATGGGACGGCGTGTACCACCAATGGTACTTTATTAAACGGTACCTATGAGATGAGATGCCATAAACGACTACCTTTATGAAAAAATTTCGTTTTATATAACCTGCAATCGCTTCCGATAGAGCGAAAAGATGTAAACGTTGCCGTCTGTGGGCGAAGACCATGAATAACAGCGCCGGCGGGAACGTGTTAAACAACTTCTTCGTTTTCTATTATTACACTAACCTAACCCAACTTTTTATTTTCTTTTTGATTCTTTCTTAAAGCTAATCTAAAAATAAGATGAAATCAATATCCAAATCACTATTTACATGTACAGGGTGGGCCATATAGCGTTTGCTTTTTGAACCACCTATTTTTTTGAGAATGGTAACACAAATGACATGTCAAATGTGTTCATAATTTATTTAAGGTTTGACATTTACGAAATCGGACGCTATACGCTTCCAAAGTGGTGAGTCTTCTTCTTCTTCCGCGGTTACAGTAAATGGCGAGCGTTACCGTGACATGCTCAACGAGTTTTTGTTTCCAAAAATTGAAGAGGATGACATGGACGACATTTGGTTTCAACAGGACGGTGCAATTTGTCACACTGCCAAAGTTACACTCGAACTTTTGGCTACCGTTTTTGAATTCCGATATCAATAGGCCGCCTCGGAGCTGTGATTTAAGCCCGTTGGACTATTTTTTGTGGGGAGCCGTTAAGGATAAATGCTTTGCGAACCATCCAGAGACGATTGATGCTTTAAAACACGAAATCGAAGTTGCCATTCATGAAATTGGAGCCCAAACAATCGAAAATGTGCTTAAAAATTGGGTTGACCGAATGGCCTACTGTAAAGCCAGTCGTGGCAGTCATTTGAACGATATTATTTTTCATTCATAAATGGCAATGTTTAATATTCAAAACAAAAAAAAGTTTGAAAAAATATTGATTTTTTTTTTTTCTATTCAAAAAGTAAATTTGACATGGCCCACTCTATATGTATATTTAAAGATTTAGGTTTTCTGATAGTTATATATTTATAAGTTATGGTCCAATTCAAAAAACGTTTCTGGTAAGCGACCGAAATTTTGATTTCTCTCAGGAAAAAATAAACTCCAAATTACAACTACTTTGGTATTTTTTTTGGAATTTTTTCGATTTTTCACCTAATCCCTAGCACAATTTACATTTGTTGTATTCAAATATTTCAGGGAAATTTAGGACTGAGATAGCATTTAAGTCACAAACAAATAAATAACGAGTAAGTATGAGTAAAAATACTTGCAGTTTTTGTTTTCTGAGCACTTTTTGTATTTCCTTAGTGTTGCAAAGCTTTCTTATTGATCATTTGCTTTCAGTAGCATCATTTAATTTTTCAATGCCTTCAACGTCATTTAAGTTTCGATCGCCCCGAATGGGGGAAACTTCATGAAATTCCTATTAGTTTGTATTTAGTCTAGCTTTCTAGCGTAGCGTAGGAGGAAAGTGTGAAACAACTCGAGCTGTTATTATTGCCGTTGCATACATTAATACAGCACGAATTACTTGTTATATAAGGAAAACTGCGTAACAGTGCATAAAAAATTATAAAAATTACCGTGATTTTTTAGCAACTGCAAAATTGTATATTATATATATTTAATAAGCTTTCTTAAAAACTGTGGAATCGGAATGAAAAGTTTGTGATTTTTTCTTAATTTTTGTATAAAATTTGTATACAGTTCTTCTTAGACAATGTTATATATTATATATATGTTTTCCATTAACTTCTTGTATAGCATGGGGCGTCAACAACTCCAAATCGCCAGTGAGTACGGTGGTGCGCTATAACCCTCAGTTCGCTCCATGATAAGTGAAGAGTTGCCATTTCGGATTCGGTAGATCTTCGCCAGGTTGTACGAGGTTTTCCAACTGTTGGAACGGGTTCCACTTTAACACTTCCACTAGCCACGTTGTTTTCGTTTCTTCGAAGTGCGACCCAATCCATTGCCATTTCCTTCTCCGCAATTCACAGGCAATATCGACCTGATTGGTAATTCTCGGAGTTATTTCACGTGGCTAGAAAATTCATAGTATGCGTCGAATGCAGCGGTTGATGAAAATTTGAAGGCGTTTTGTGATTGTCATTGTAATCTTCCAAATAGTGTATCCGTATAGATACACAGATTTAACGCACGCTTTGAATATTTTCAGTTTGGCGTCAGCACCCTTCGAAATACAGAGCAAATAACAAAACAAACAAAAGTAGGAGAATGGCTTGGTAGTATTGTGATTTGTGAGATTTAAGTTAAACAACCTAATGAAAACGAAGTGTCGTGTGCTAAATTACGAAGCCATAAATTAATATAAAGTCTCCAAATGCAGTTTTTTGTGTTTTATGCGGAGGACGCCGCGGCAAGAAAATATGTGTGCGTGCGTATAATTTCTTGTGTTTGGTTGTTTCCATTGCTTTCACCCACTCTTCTTCTTCACAAACAAGTAATTCCTTTCCCTTCCTTTTGCTTGTCTATGCATGGGCTCTTGCGACACGGCGATTTCGGAAGGCGCAATCGTGTATTATATCATTCTTGGACGCTTATGTTGTTGTTCTGCCATAGAGGCGCGAGAATACCAAATGCAGACTTCACTTTTCATACTCTTTGTTCAACAGCTGTGTCAGAGCCTGCACTTGCGTCGACAATACTCCCAAAAAATTCTCCACGCTCTCGAACTGCTGCCGATCGACTTTAGTTTTATTGACGTTGATTTTAAGACCATTCGAACGAAGACAATGAGCTGTACTTTAATGCAAAAATAAGCAGCATTCGAAAAAAAGGGGAAAAACATAGTCAAAATTTTTAAAAATGTTGATGGGCTATCGTTTTGTCGTTGGGGTCGTTTGAAAAGTTCGTGTAAAATTAAAAACTACTTAATAATTTGGAGTAAAACTTTTTTATTTTTCACTATAGTCTCGTTTTAGGCTTATACACTTCGTCCAACGCTGTTCTAGTTTGTTGATCCCTTCCGAATAATAGGATTTGTCCAAGTTTGCAAAATAGCCATTCGTTTCGGCCATCACCTTCTCATTTGAAGAAAACCTTTTGGCAAAACTTTCCTTTACTACCACGATATATTTGAATGGGGGGCGGAGGGGGAGGGGGCGTGGCACCACCCACCACGCCCATTAGAAAGAGCAAGGTCACACCATTATAACTGTGAAAGTCCCAACCTCCTAGGGTCTATATAGAACCCCCAGGAGAAGTTTAAAAATTAGGTTTTTTCCGACCACATTGCAGTTTGTACTGAAATACAGTTGAAGAGAAGAGAATACAGCAGTCGACAACCCAGCAAGCATTTAACTTAGGTTTTATAATTCATAGCACTTATGAAAATGTTGTTTTATCGTAAAAGTTATGAGTGCCGATGGCGAAAATTTAGGCGATTTTTATTCCAAATTTTCAGCATTTGTAGAAATATTTGTTTTTGTAAAATATATGTATATTTGAAAGCAAAAAAGCGCCGCAGGCGAAAATTTGGACTAAAAATCGCGCGATTTTTATTCCAAATTTTCAGTATTTGTAAAAATATTTGTTTTTGTTATATATGTATATTTGAAAGCAAAAAAGCGCCGCAGGCGAAAATTTGGACTAAAAATCGCGCGATTTTTATTCCAAATTTTCAGTATTTGTAAAAATATTTGTTTTTGTAAAATATATGTATATTTGAAAGCAAAAAAGCGCCGCAGGAGAAAATTTGGACTAAAAATCGCGCGATTTTTATTCCAAATTTTCAGCATTTGTAGAAATATTTGTTTTTGTTATGTATATTTGAAATCAAAAAAGCGCCCCTATAAATAATAAAAATAATAATATAAGAGTTATTCCCTTTAGGTTGACTGGGTTTTTCTCATTTCGCTTTGTTCTTCTCTCTCTCATCGTTTGTTTGACAGTTCGCCCCTCACATTTATTCTGCACGGCATTACAAACGTTTAGAAGAACATTTGTAATAATAAAATTCTAATAGAATTTGTAGTATTATTTAGTGAAAATAACTTTAAATCAAATCTTCAATTAATAAAGAGTGTTTATAAGTGAATTCGTTACTTTTCTGTGTTTGTATTTAAGTGAAATAAGCGTCTGTAATAGGGCATTTTTTCAAGCTTATGCAAAAAAGGTGCATTTTTAACGTTAAATATTGCTATTAATTCTTAATTTTAATTTATAAAAAGTAATATAAATCAAAAGGCTGATATAGTGACTACATTTGCGTGTTATAATTTTTAAATTCGGTCCACGCATTTAGACATTATAAGCAAATATATCGTGGTAGAAAAGGAAAGCTCAGCCAACCTTTTTCCCGCCAGTTATTTCTTCGAATTGGGGGACAAATAGTAGTCCGAGTGATCCGAAGGAGCTAAGTCTGGAGAATAGCGGAGGCATGTGAAATTATTTGGAACTCTATTTTCATTGATTCCAAAACTGCGGATGCGTAAGCTGATGCATTGTCGTGGTGGAAGAGGAAAACCACTCGACTTCTTTGATTCAAACGAATGCCAAACGCAAAGAAATGGATTGATCTGGCTGAAACTTTGTGTTTTTTCTTCCATGAGATACTACTAACTAAACATAACTTCGATATGCGCCATCTCTTTGACTTTGCACGGACTTTTCAAACGATTCTCGTAACAATTTCACATAACTTATGTAAAACTACGCGACATCTAGGAAAAAACCTGTAATTTAGTAACAGTTAGAATAATATTTGTACTAAATTTCAAGATTTAACGTATTTATGTATGTATGTATGTAAGTTGCGCAAATGTAGTGCATTTACATATGTAAACAGTGCCAGCTTATATAGTTAAACATTGGAGCCAAGGCGAAGGTTGGCCTGCGTATACATATATTTATTTATGTATGTACAGTTTGCACTATTCTTGTGCTTGCAAGTGTATCCCGTATGTCAACAAAAACTGTCAATCGAGAATTGATTTATTTTATCCTAAAACAAAATATTTTCAGAAACGAGCTAGCCAAAAAAACAAATTAAACAAGATTCCGCCGCCCGCCCCCCTTAGCCATTTTCTGTATCAGCCACTGAGCACAAATATTACAAATACATTGTCAATACAATAATTTACAGCAACAATCATGTACGCATCAAATTCAAAACAACAAAAAGGCAAAAATCCAAAACGCATACAAATCTCAACAACAATACAAAACAACAACAGCAAAAGTAATATCAACTTACTAAAAACAAGTCAAAATATAAGGAAAATACAACACAGTTCGAAGAAGTGCTTAAACAAGGTTTGAACACAAACTCAAAAAACAAACAAAAAACAATAATAATAAAAAAATCAAAAACAAAACAACAAGAAAATCAACAAAACACAGTGCTTCACATGCCATACATATCTGTGATTTTGTGCTAACCGCTAACCATTCGCAATCGAACGGTTGCCGTGAGCGGTTGGGGTTTTTTGAACATTCGATCTTGAATTTAAAGTGAGTTGGGATTTTACAATTAATTCGAGTGTTTTAAAGTGCAGCGAAAATTATAAAGTGCATCCATATACATATATATATATATATACATATATATACACATAGTGAAATATTTATTTACTTAGTTGATTAGTATCACTGCATAGGCATACAGATGTATATGCAATTTTTAGACCTGTTGATATTTGTGCAGGAAACCGGAGAGTGATAGCGATGGACCTACATACATATGTACATAATAGCCGCACTTGGATGCTTGCAAGCGCGCATAATTAATTTAATTCGAATATAAAATAGACGTGCGCATGAGTTTACAGAAATATTTATTTTAAAGTGACATTTGCTGTTGTTCAATTGATTAGAAACTTTAAGAGTCTAACGCTGCAAGCGGATATTCGCATACATATGTACATCCCTACATATGTGTATGGTATATGTATTACCGGCAAGCTGGCAATATGCAGATTCAATTTATTAAATAAATTTTGCAAATGTAGAGATTAATTTTAAAAATAGGCACAATAGCCAGGCTGTTGAAAAATTATGAATTGCAAAAAAATACTTTATGTTTTATTTCTTATTTATTTATTTATTTAGCTTTTGCACAAGAGTAATAATTTATATCTAATTCGCACAGCAAGCAAAATACATAAAAATTTTCAGCTTCGGTAGATTTTATAGTGGAAAAAGCCTATTTATCTTTATTAGGGCTGTCTTTCCTTTATATTTAATAACTTAATATTTTTGTATTTTTATAATTTTTTCTTTATTTTTTGATATAACGGTTTTTTATAACAGTGCAATAAAAGCGAAACAGATGTGCCAATAATTAGGCATGCAAAAAGATTCAAATCGATGAGTGGAATCAATTTGGTCGTGTCTTTCCATTTATTCGTTTGCCCGTTCGGGTCATAAATCAAGTAAAAGCTAAGATATATCAATACATGTATGTACACTTGTCAAAATAATATCACCAAGTTTTAAATAATTTTTTTAAATTTAATTTTTTATAATAGTGCAACTCAAGTAAAAACTGCATTTTTTGTATGTACACTTGTGCTTAAAATAATTTTTATTTTTTTTTTTTTAGTTTTAATAAAAGTGTAATCAAATCATTCAACTCAAGGCTCCAAATTTATGCAAAATTAACAAAAAAATTACCAATTACAAAAAAAAAAATGTAATAAAAAATTTAAATTAAAAGTAAAAAAAAAACTGTACATGATATTTAGAAAACGTCATAGCATGCAATTGTATATCTCATTTAATTGTAGTAAAATAAAGAATAAGTGTGAGTCGCTCCAAAATCACGCTGTTTTAAAAAACAAAAATTGTTGTGCACCATGTACAGAGTTTTCTTCCATAAAGCACATCTTCGGAAGTAAATGCCTAACATCTCAATATGAAAAAATTATCAAAAACCAACGAGTATTTTAAGCCAGCTGAAACTTGCACTTTGTTTTACACTTTTTGCTTTTTTTAGCTGCATGCGAACTATTGATATCGATAACTATGGTTTGACAGCTGTGAATAGCAAACTGTGTCGACATTTCTCTTCAGTAAGGTTAGGCAAGTCATTTCGAATCTTTTAACGGCTCAATTACGAATCCAAATTGTAAAAATTTTATTTAAAAAAAAAACAGAAATAAATCTGTGCGAAAAGTTTATAAAGCACTGGCGACATCATCGGTCTTAAATTCTACCGTTACGGTAAATGGCGAGCGCTATCGATCTATGCTGGCTGAATTTTTGACAAATTCCTACCAACAATATTTCAGTTTTGTATCATCAAGCTCTTAAAAAACACCCGATACAATCATATTTGACACTTGTGAACTAGACAGCTGCAGTACACAAACAGATAAGCATTTTTCCTTAATTTTTTCTTTATTTATTAAAAAAGTTAGTCAAAAAGAGAAACAAAAAAAATTAGATGATTAATTTTCCGCCGACTTTTACTAATAGTAAATGGGCTAAAATAACTGCGCACCTAGTATTTTTCTAAATATTGTGAATAAAAAGTTTAAATAAAAGTGAAGATTTTAAATATTGTATACTAAAATAAATATTTAATAAAATTGAAAAGTATATATATTTTTTTTTAGTTTGTTGTGAAATTTGTACAAAGTTGGTAATTTGGGTTGAATTATGTTTGCTGTAGAATGCGCTATACTTTTATAAAACTAAAAAAAAAAAGTAATTAAAAAATATTTAAACTTGGTAGTTCGTCGGGCTGCTATTATTTTGAGCACAAGTGTATACATATTTATCTTGACGCATATTGCTCTTTAAAATGAAAGAAATAGGTTAATAGCCAGGATCATATAATACTTACAGTAAAGGGACCAAATTTGTTCAAATAAGATACGATCACTTAAAAGTTAGATCATTTGAAAATTTTGAACTCTTTTTTTTTCTAGCTTAAAACATTTTTATATGTAAATATGTATGTTTCTCAAAACCATTGTTTCAAACACAATTAAATTGTTTGTGCGCATATGTACTCTTCTTCGTCTTCTAAATCTTTTGTTATAGGTTTGCACCTGTTTTTCTTCAAACAATTTGCAGTTAAAAGCTCAATTTTTTTTTTAAATCAAATTTAATTTAAAATTCAAACTTTCCGTTAGCTAATACAATCACTCGACTAAATCATTTCCAAGCAAAAATTTAATGTATGAATTTTTTTTAAAATCTTTAAATAAAAATCTCGTGCAAATAAGGTCACCCTTTATGTAGTACATATGTATATATGGGAATATGTAACTGTGTATGTGTATAAGCTGTATATTTCGCTCACTACTTATAGTTGCGTATTCGTATATGGACAGTCCGGATTAAAAAATTAAAAATAAACAGAAAAAGTGCATAAGTAATAAACATAAAAGGAAAGTAAAAATCGAAAGATAACAAGATGTCGCGACGGTTATGTACAGCCGCGCTTGTACTTATACAAATCGTGGCTTTGGTGCATGCAGCCGGGTGAGTACTATTTATTACCTTGAATATGTATGTATGTTTGTAAACGGATGCCTATTTATTAGCTTTATTTCTGTGGTACACATTAAGCTCTGTATCCAGATCAAATACTAAATTATTATTTTGTGTTTTGGCAGCACTCCTCAAAAATACAGAAAAATTAATCTAAATAAACCGACAAATTATAGCGATCGGTTGGTATTGAGCCGAGCTAACTTTTTTCAAGACATTGTAAAAAAATAATTCCTGCTTTGAAGTCTAAAATCTTTAAAAAATTAAAACCGGGTAGTTGCAAAAATGTTTAAGGGGTTCCGATGGTCTTGATCTCGAAAATGAAGGCTACTTCAGGAATTTTTTTACAATAAAAAATGAAAAACGATATTTAAACTTGTATTAACTTCTTTTACATACAAAAATGAAAAAAAGTATTTATTTTGTAATTGTAATAATTTTAAAAATGGCGCTGAAGTTGACCCTCCCGCAAAATTGGACCCGGACGTTATTGTCCTTTCCTTCCCTTATATTTCCCTTCTCCTATATTTTCCCTTGTTTCTTTCCTTAATTTTTAGCTCAACCTACTCTAAGATTTATGTTGAGTACTTTTTGTTTCATTCGTGCCATAAATTGTCAATTGGATTTGAATTCTGAGAGTTCCCTGGCCAATACAGTCGTTTTATTCGAAAGTTATACAAACATTTATTGCAGTTGTAAGCAAAGTAGAATAGAATATGTTAGAGTAGTAGATTTCATTTTTAATTCAAATTTTGGAATACTAACATTGGGCAGGGCCATTTTGATAGATGGCACGAGTGGATCCTTTATAATATCGACATACTTTCAGTCGTTCTTAATGCCATACGCCCTTTATGGTAAGAAAAAATGCGCGCTTTTAGTTCCGACTTTCTCGTGACAGAGAAAATTGTAAGTAAGGAAGATTCTTCTTCTTAATTGGAGCGAAAACCGCTTACAAAATTTTGACCGAGTTTAACAAGGCACGCGCTTTTTTCTCGTGCTAACCGACGCCAGTTGAACACACCAAGGGAAGCCAAGTCCTCCTCCACCTGATCTTTCTAACGCAGAGGAGGCCTTTCTCTCCCTCTGCCACCACCAGCTGGTACTGCATCGAATACTTTCAGAGCCGGAGCGTTTGTATCTTTTCGGACGACATGACCCAGCCAGCGTAGCCGCTGAATCTTTATTGGCTGCGCTATGTCTATGTCGCCTGCGATATTTGCCGTTGCCAACGTTTGCCAAAAATTTTCCACAGAATCTTTCTCTCGAACACTCCATGCGTCGCTTCATCGGATGTTGTCATCGTCCAAGCTTTTGCGCCATACGTTAGGACGGGCATGATGAGAGTGTACAGTGTTAGTTTTCTTCGTCGAGAGAGGACTTTACTTCTCAGTTGCCCACTTAGTCCAAGGAAGATCTTTTGGCAAGATATAGCTTTGGTCTGATAATAAACTTGTCACAGTTCAGTACTTTCTGTATAGATAATCAGCTTCATTGGAAAAGAGAGAGATTACTTTGGAAGCATTGGAGCAGGATTTGTCCAAGCACAGCATCTATAAAGTTAGAAAAAATGGTAGGATTTCTGTTACTTCAATATTGATGTTGTTGCAATAGCATAAGATATTCAGCATACATTTATAGGGAGTGCTGCTGAAGTGACAGTCTGTCAGTTGTCATTTTTGACATTGGGCTTCCAGTGCTTGGTGCATCTTTAACATCAAAACTATGGGAACGATATCGACAATACGAAATTGCACATGATTGGCTGTTCCCTAGAATGATAGATTACAAGGTTTGGCTATTAGATGCAAAATTGTGAGAGTAATTTTGGCTGCTACGTCATAGGGGCCTTAACAACACAATTGAATTCGCTTATTTCACATACACGACCAACACATCCCTAGTTTTTGGTGACCCCTATTATACACGAGCCCCTGTTATATCGTTTATTGCGTTAGCAAACCAGCTGATTCCTTCAAATTCGCTGAGAGCCGATTTGATGCTGGCCACACCTTTGCATTCTGTACATCGTGGGCTGTTCCACTATCAGAACTCTCAACACTATTCATATTTTTAATCGCCTGGCTTACGTTATCGGCTTTACGAGGAAAACTACAATTTATGGCTGATTCTATTTTCTCTTTGCTGGTGTCCATCTGTGGTAATTAGCACTGAGTCAAACAATCACAAAACTGTTCCAAAAGTAGTTTTAGTACGAAATCTAATAATTTCAGTGCTTTCTAGTGTAACCCGATCGCATTTATACAACGCGAGTTATAGATTACTAAAGCCACCACTCACCTTCTTTTGCGCCTGCAACATTTTTTTTGCGCCTGCATCATTTAATGGTTTTGTATCAACACTTCTCCCACTTTTTTGAATACATTTTATTTTGCTAGAATTTCGGACGCCCCACAGGTTAATCATTCGACTTAAGTTTTCGCGGAATTTTGTAATTACCTAACGGGCAAACCAATAATACATATATTTCTATGTATGTATACATATATATTTACACTCAAATGTGCTTTTATATGGCATTGAATACTCACATTGTGTTTCATATTCGTTTTTTACAAAAAATACGTACCATTGATAAACGAATATCTCATCAGCGCTAATTAAAATTCAAATATACAGCCACTGGAAGAAAACTGCAAAGTAAATTATATAAATACATACATAAATATAAATTGGAAAAAGTGGTCATAAATATGCATAAATGAGTTGGAGTGAGCTTGGCAGGCACTTATTGCATGATGGCTGTAAAACAAGTCACAACTCAAAATTGCAAAAAAAATTAGTACCCACTTTTCTGGGCTATAAAATACTTTGCACGAAGTGATGTAACTTACAGTGAAATGTCCAATTTGCCGTTATAAAAACAGTTAGCAGTTAGCTAAGCAGTCACCTCAGAACATAAGCCAATGATCGAAAACTAGAAATTTGATACCTACTTAGAACATTAAAAATTAGTCATAACATTAATTTCTTCTTAGAAGAGTTGACAAATTTTATGATCAAAAAGATGCTATAACGGTGGAGGAGAGGAACCACACATGTAAAAGCGCAGAGTGTCAATAGAAAGCTGGTACTTGTCGGCCGATAGCTAATACTCGTGACTGATAACACCTCAGGCTTATTAATGAGTGAACAGAGACCGTAAATTTACGTTCTCTGGAGTGAGTGGCAAATGTTCGAATGTCAACACCGTGTAAATAGGGCAGCTGAGGAATATCTGCAATTTCTCATTGTCATAACGTTCGAATAACTGATCATATATAATATGTACCTATGTATGTATTTATCAAATTTATCTACATAATTGCATAGTTAACCAGGGGAACCCTTACCCACACTTGGCATAGAAAAAATCACCAGCCAATTCCACTAACAATACGCCTGCGCCCTGGTGCTCATATAAACATGATAACGAACTACTCAGATGCGGCCGACAGGGAAGTCTCTCATTCCCGAACCAATTTCGATGCCTCATCAATGAGCGCTGGTTTTTGATTATCGCATCGCTTGGGCGTCACAGTAAATTTGTTATTTCTGTAAAAGTTTTACATATTTTCTAGAGGAACCGAATTTAACATAGCGTTAAACGCTATACGTTAGCCCTTAAAAATGTTGGCCTTCTGCTGGTACTAAACTAAAATTTACAACGTACTCTTTCCGCATAATATTTTCCAGTAAAAAAAAAACTACAACTACACAATCTTACACTTTTCTATTTTCTTTCATCAAAAACCAAAAAAAAGTTCGAATAGTTCCCAGAATATGCTAATTACAAGCGCTCGTTAATAATATTTCCTACATGATTTACATATTAGTGACGTCACCCAATGACAGTGAGAGAAAAACATGAAATGAAATCAAAAAACCATTATTATGATTTGTGCGCCGGGAATTCCCTTTCACAATCGCAAAGTAGGCACGTAGCTACCACCTAGTTGACATAAGCATACATACACATATCTATATATAGGTAGATATATATGCAAGTGCCCCGTAGAAAAAATTTATATTAGCAATTAAAAGTTGTGGTGCGGATTTCATTGGTCAGCTATAGGTACATCGAAAAATAGCAGGCATTTTCGCGACAATAATGGAAGCTCTTAATTAGTAGAGAAATGAAAGTTGTACACAGTTTGACCAAAAGCCGCGCCCATAGTCCATATAAGGTATTCCATTTTAAAGGGCTGTGAAAAGACGAACCTAGAGGTTGTTTTAAAATAAAACATATACGAATTTAGATTCTTTCAGGCTTCACTACTTTTATTCAAAATACGACTCCTAAAAATTATATTTGAAAATTTACATCATTTAAATATCTCCCATGAGCGTGTCTACAGGTATAATCTGCCAAACAGTGGATTCATGAATTCCTGATCATTGGAAAAGTCGAGGTATCGGATATCAGCATCAATGAAAGTTCTTCTTCATTTTCTACAGAACATACAGTTTCAGTTTTGGGTCGGGCAGTTATATTTCTATCCTCAACAGAACCAATTTCTTGAAATTTTTTCACCAGTCTTTGAATTTTCGACTTTTTCGGACGATTATTTCCAACAAAAAAGAAAGAATTTTGCGATAAGACGTTCTTAATGATCGATTATGTTCATAAGAGACCATGTTCAAACGCCAATTATGTGGTGCATAGTGCCAAAGTTAATGATTTCCACTTATTTCTATCGTTTGCGTTTTACCTCAATTGAGTCCCGGTAAAATCGTCGAGTTATTTCGATATGCAGGTCTATGCCCTTGTGGGTTCCACACCAAAGCCATCCTTGGTATTTCTTGGGTTGGTTTTCTGAGGGTGTGTCCAATACATGCCCCCTTCCTCTTGCCGATTTCGACGTCAATTGTAACATGGTTTTATCTTATGTGCAATTGTAGAGAGTAGCCATTTAAAATCGTAGAGTTTCTGTCATTTCCATGTTTCATGCTGCTGTTACTTTGGGATTACGGGTCACATAAGTAACTAAAAAAGATATATATATGGGCACACAAGCTGTATTCCATAAAATAGAATTTTCCAAAATAAGCACAACAAATCAATGAGATTAAATGAAGATTTTAGAATAACTGCGATGAATTCTTTCAATTAATGGACTATGGTTAAGTTCGTGCGGTTTTTTTTCGAAATTTGAAACTTTATTGACGTAAAATGGTTACAAATTTAATATTCAAAGTATTGTCCATCGCTTGCTACTACTTTTTCCCATCTTTCTGGCAATTCACGGATTCCCTTTGTGAAAAATTCGGTCGGTTTTGCCGCAATCCACGAATCGATCCATTTTTTGACTTCATCGTAATTACGGAAGTGCTGGTCAGCCAGGCCATGTTGCATCGATCGGAAGAGATAGTAATCGGATGGCGCAAGGTCTGGACTATACGGCGGGTGGGGTAGGACATCCCATTTGAGCGTTTCTAAGTATGTTTTGACCACTTGTGCAACATGTGGCCGAGCATTGTCATGTTGCAAAATAACTTTGTCGTGTCTATCGGCGTATTGCGGCCGTTTTTCTCGCAGTGCTCGGCTCAAACGCATCAATTGTCGTCGGTAGACATCCCCCGTAATCGTTTCATTCGGTTTCAGTAGCTCATAATACACAACACCCAGCTGGTCCCACCAGATACACAGCATAACCTTCAGGCCATGAATATTCTGCGCCGACGTCGATGTTGAAGCATGGCCAGGGTATCCATACGTTGCCCGACGTTTTGGATTGTCGTAATGGACCCACTTTTCATCGCCAGTCACAATTCGATGCAAAAAACCCTTTCTTTTGTGCCGTTGAAGCAGTTGTTCGCATGCCATAAAACGGCGTTCAACGTCTCTTGGCTTCAATTCATACGGCACCCAATGGCCTACCTTTCGGATCATTCCCATGGCTTTTAAACGTTTGGAAATGGTTGATTGATCAACTCCCAAAGTTTTTGCAACCTCTTCTTGCGTTTGAGCCGGATCTTGATCGAGCAATTCCTCCAATTCGGTATCCATGAACTTTGGCGGCGCACCCTCGCGTTCTTCGTCTTCCAAGCCAAAATCACCACTTTTAAAGCGTGCAAACCACTTCTGGCACGTTCGCTCAGCTAGAGCATGCTCACCATAAACTTCCACCAAGATACGATGACTTTCGGCTGCTTTTTTCTTCATATTAAAATAATGAAGAAGAATTCCCCGCAAAAACACATTATTTGGCACGAAATTCGACATTTTCAAGTGTGGTAAAAATATTGTTGTTTACGCTTCAAATAAAAAACTTATACTGACGTTTGTGCCTTACGACAGTAGCTCTCCAATGAATGTTTGGAAATGTGGATCGATGGAATAATAATCAAGTTACGCCATCTGTTGTAAAACCGCAAGGAACTTATTCATAGTCCTATTATTTGATAACACAAATAAATCGTAATCAGCGTCGTAGACTTAGGTTTTCAAGTAAAATGTTAACGTAAAAGTTTTTTGTTGAATAAAATCAAATTTAATATTATATGTATAGGATATTGTTCGATACATACACACTTCAGATGGAATAACCTCTATTTGCGATGTTAGTGAGATATTGCCGAAGGCTTATGCAAATTCAGCATTTCTGAGAAATCAAAATTAAATCAGAAAAATTGTTTTTAACTCCCACCTTCGTTCTGAGCTCGAATATACATCTCTGGTTTGGAATCCAATTTATGCGTCTCATTTAAGGGTTCAGCGAAATTGTATTCGATTCGCTCTGCAACCTGTTTATCTTCTTTTGTGATCCACTACCACCCTACAGTGCTGGCCGTTTGCCAATAGACGTTCCCTATAGTCCTTAATTCTTGTTTTTGATGTTATTTGTAGTTCTGTTGGTTGTCCCGAAGTTCTTGAATTGATTGCCTTCAATATTCCTCACAAAACTTTACAATTTTACTATAAATTTATCGGGAAAACAGTCAATTCAAACTACTATAACTTTGTCCCTATTACGAGAGCTCTTAATGAGTTATATAGTATCTACACACTACTCGATTTACATTTTGCTGTGCCGAGATTTCTTTTCCATTGCGTCCCACTATTCATAATAGCCTCTATTGTTCTAGCATGCACGAGTCATTCTTTATGTAAATATATGTGTATAATCTGCAAGGTTCTTGCAATCGTAGACTTAAATAAATAAAATGAAATGCGATTGAAAATATATGGAGTCACTAAAAATACGTTTTTTTTTTAATTGACCTCTTTTGAGTAAACTTAAAGTACCAATACCGGCAATTATTAATCTACTCTTGGTAGATTGCTATTTTGTACCTTCTTTTGAACTACTGATAAGGAACACACTTACAAATCAATAAAATTCTACACTAATATAAGAACCCTATGCTCCACTGGGAGAAGAGGATAGTAGTAGTAGTAAGTGCCGATTTACACAGGGAAACATTTGGAAGGGAAACATTTTGTTCGGTGGAGAAGGACGGCCGCGAAAGAGAGAAGGGAATTTGTTTCTCGTACGGCAACACGCTTTGCACTTCTTATTCGTATTTCCAATCTTAAAGCAAATTCTGACAGTTGCTTCATTTGTTTTCTTCTTTTGTGGGAGAAAGTTCTGAGTCCTGTGTCGGTTTTCAAATGCTTGGGAAATGCAGTAATTTTGCTAGTAAAGTAGGTATAATTTAAAACGTTTATGTTGAATTCTAATTTTTTCTCCCATTTCTAGAAACTCAAGTTACTTTTAAGTCAATTATTTATATATAATATGAAGTATTTTTAATTTAATTTTTGGTTTTTTATTCGAGTACAAAAATTTATATATACATAGTATATGTAAATAAAAAAAAAAACGACAAATTATTTATTATATAACCAGTTTGCATTCTTCATTGAAATAATTTCTCCGCTTTACATGTTAGCGGGTTGTAGAATGTATCCGAACCAGAAGATGCTAAAGTAATAACGTGAAAATGTTGCCAAAAACAATTTTGCCCGTGTGACCGCGAATGAAACATTAAAAGAGAATTTCTTGTGTCTCCCTTCCATATGTTTCCGTGTGTAAATCGGCACTAGTATAAGAACTTCAAGAATTAGCACTTCACAAATAATTTCCCTAGAGGGTATTTTCGTATCTACTGTACTTGTACTGCCAATTTTTATTGATGCCCGACAGACATTTGCCGCTTCAAAAAATTAATTAAATTTCATCTCACATTCTTCGTTCATTAGTTTAGCAAGTTTGTGCAGAAAATATGTATGTATGTTCTCATGTATGCGTACATGACTACTTACTTGTAATTGAAGTATTGGCGTATTGACATACACTTTTATCAGCTTCATGAGTATAGTCGTACCAGCGACAGCAGCTGAAATATGGAAATGATAATACATACTTGAGCATCAACAATATATGTATGTATGTATGTACGTGTGTCTGAAAACAGAACTAATGAGAAGCTTGTGAAATTGAAATATAGCAGCAAAGCTCATTAATTCGTGATTTTACAACTTTTCAACACATTTATTCACATAAAATTTCACATGCATACTAATTTGCACCTATATAAGCCGTTTCTTTTGCATCTGATCTGTAAGAGAACGCCCAAAACCGCTTACATTTTACATTGGTGTGATTTATCAAAATATATGAACTATATATAAGATTCTTGAATGAAAAACAAAACGACATAAGTAATTCCGAAGAATCTTTGGTGAATATATAATAGATTTTTAATTCTATATAAAATATTTATTTATCTCCAATTTACCCGACAAACACCTGAATAATATATAATATACACATTAAATGAATATTACAAAAAATTGTTTTTTTTTTTTTAATTTTAATTTTAGTACAGTTATATGAAATAAGATAATTCTAAATTCATAAAATTTGCGCAAATGGTTAATTTTGATAGAGCTTCAAAATACAGACTTATACGGTTAAGACTAACACGAAAATAATAATACAATGTAAATGCACAGTGAAACTGAATATATCCATCCAATTATACATCCAATTCTGTTTTTGAATAATTTTTTACTAAATGAAAAAAAAAATGATTTTAATTGATGGAAATCTTTGCTTTTACCTTTGCACGCTCTATTGCATGTCTGCTTCTATGATTGACGACGTCATTTGCAAATGTTATAAATCTTCCGAGTGGGGGACTAATTTTGAACCATCTTGTATTATCTAAATACTAATTTCTTTAACCTCAGTAAGACATGAGTTCGCTAGGAAATAAGAAGTCACCAGTCCAGTATCCTTCTCTAAGTTCAATATCTTTAAAAAGTTGCTATGTGAGACTTTTTGATGTTAAAAGTTAGTGAGTTTCTAACTCACCAATTATAAAACTTATTAAATGTTAAATGAAGCTTCGGTGAGTCATAGAAACCTTTTGTTTCAGAATAAGTTTTAAGATCGTCGGCATATGGAATAAATTTAGCCGAGGAAACGCACGTAGAAAAGTCATGTATGGCTGTACAACTAATTAATTTCGTATTCTTTTGTTAAAAAACCATTTATTTAAGTATAAAAGTGAAAAAATATTTTATTCAAAATATTGTCCATCGGAAGCGGCAACTTTTTCCCATCTTTCAAGCAATTTATGGATTCCATCCCAAAACAACTTCTCATCTTTTGTGCCGAGAAAGTCATCAAGCCATTTTTTAATACCTTCAACATTGGTGAACCGTATTCCAGAAAGGTGATTCTGCATCGGCCGAAACAAGTGGTAATCAGAAGGAGCTATGTCTGGGCTATAAGGCGGGTGAGGTAGAATTTCCCATCTTTTACGCTTTGGGTTGTCGTAATGAATCCACTTTTCACCGCTAGTGACAATACGATGCAAAAACGATTTCTTTTTGTGGCAATTAAGCAGCATTTCAGACACGCAAAATCGTCTCACAACGTCTCTCGGCTTCAATTCGTGTAGCACCCAATTTTCTTGTTGTGAATGTATCCCGCTGCTTTTAAACGTTTAGAAATGGCTTGTTGAGTGACTTCCATTGTTTTTACAAGATCTTCTTGAGTTTGGCATGGGTCTTGATCGAGTAATGCCTCCAATTATTCGTCTTCAAACTTTTTTGATGGACCTGATCGCTCTTTGTCTTCTGTGTCAAAATCACGACTTTTAAATTGTGCAAATCACTGCTGACATACTCTAACTTCTGGAGCATATTCAGGATAAGCTTCTGAGAGTAAACGATGTGCTTCTGTTGCACTTTTCTTTAAATTGAAGAACAAAAGCAAACCTCTGCGCAAATGCTGTGTTGTTGGAACGTAATTTGACATTTTGACTGCAATAAAAAAAATTTGTGTGTTTACTAATATTCACTGTGACATATCAAATTTACTTGATTTTTTGGCGTGCTTTAACATAGAATAGCTGTCATTGTCAAAATATTGACTTCATAAAAAGATATGAGGTTAGTAACAAATACAAAATTAATTAGTTGTATACCCGATATAAAATGAACAATAAAGGTCTTAGGATTTTGTTTTGAGGTATCACTATCCATAACAACTGGACCATTGAAAGCGTTCCGGTGGTCTAGAGCTCGAAAATTTAGGGTATTTTCAGGAATTTTTTTTTACAATAAAAAAAAAATAAAAAATATATTTAAATTTTTTAGGCTTTTTATTTAACTTCTTTTACACACAAAAACTATTTCTTTTTTAATTTTAATAATTTAAGAAATGGCGTTGAAGTTGACCCTCCCGGAAAATTGGGCCTAGACGGTGTTGTCCATTTTGTTCTGTTTATCTCAAACACAAAAACCAAAAAAATTATTCATCAGTAAGACTGTAGCTATGTCCCGCTACTATAATAAAAAAAATAGCAAATTGACAAAATGGCACGGTTTTGAATTTGACACTTTGAAAATCGGTTTTTTTTAGTTTTTTAATCAAAAAATACGACATAATTGGAATAACAATATGATCCTTGTTCGGGCGATAGCCATTGATATTATGAAGAACATATTAGAATTTCAGACGATTCGGTTGAATAGCTTTTTTTTTTACAACACCAGGTCAAAAAAAGTCGTTTCCAGATAAATGAGTTAAAAGTTTTAGGTACAGGTAGCCGCGCGGACCGCACTCTGCCTAGTTAATGGGCTGCAGAAGCTATACTATTGGGAATTTCCGCAAGAAGATTTCACAGTATATTCTTAAGATTCTAAAAAACAAAAAATCGATTTTTTGAAATTTCTAGACCACGGCGTCCTCTTAAACAGGTTTGAACCAAAATTAAGTGAGTTGAAACAGCGTACGAAAAATGTGTATAAATGAATTTATTTATTCTAAAATTAATAGAAAATTATTCTTACTGCTTACTCATTGAGTTCCCATAATAAAGCGAGCGATGGAAGTATTGCAAACATAATTTGCTCTGAACCTATTAAAATAGGATAGGATTATACGTAAACGCCTGGAAGGGAAAGAAAAGTTAATCATTTCTAAAAAACAGTCAACTTCCACCCTGATAATATTACACAAAAAAGACAGCGACAAAATCGATCTTCCAATTTCAAGCTGTTTAAGATTAATTAGAAGCAAGTGGGATTTATATGTTGGGAGAGGATCAAAAAAATTCAAGGAAGAGAGAGCGAACTCAAGAAAAGTATTTTTGTACTCTTTCAATTCTGTCAATAGAGAATTGGTGGTAGTTTCAGAAATAAATGCTGTGTTTACTTTTAAAGAAATTTGAGGCAAATAATTCACACTGAAATAAAGATTTTAATAAATACATACATTCAAATAACTTAGTGATAATTTTGAAGGTGATCTGTAAAGTTATATATGATTCTTGTTGCCATTTTTGGAAATTGGGGTAGTTGATTTATTTTTCCAATCATCACCGAAAATGTCTTTAGATAATGGGATATTACAAATTAGCGACTAAGATTTCACCACCGAGGTACAGTTTTGTAACAGATTCATAGACAGTCTATCCACATCAGTCAGCGAAGAGTCCTAACAACAATTCTTAAGCCTTCAATTCTCTCATTTTTCGATAACACCAAAGAGCCAAAGACAACGGTCGGGGATGTTTTGTTCTCGAGGTTAAAACTGATCTGAAAAACAAAATTTGATTAGAAAAATCCAGTATATGAATTTTTTACTTCGTAACACTATTACTACATGCACTTTAAATTCAAGCCAATGCTAAAATTAGAAAAATTCCATAGGTTTTCATTAGAATATCGAGAAAAAATTTTGGTATGCAGTTTTATAGCTGATTATTTTTAATATAACAAAGTGCAAGCTTGACGCTGCTGAGAAATCTGGTGGATTTTTTATAATTTATTCTCTTATAATTTTATCTATACTTATAACGATTACACGGAATTTTTTTATATGACAAAAAGGCGCAACACCGTCAGGGGAAAAAATTATAAGCAATCAAAGACATTTTTAACCAATTTCAAACTTTCATTCTTTTTTTATAGTAACATTTAATAAACTATAAAACTGCATACAAAAAATCTTTCAACAAACTCCAATTAAAAACCGTGGAAGAGGGATTGTAGCTTTAGCAACTGTTACAATAAATTAAATTTTCCTCGAAAATTGCATTGAAATAATAACAACATAATATTAACATTTCGTAGAATGCATTAAGGTTTTCGTACTTCTGAGACCGCTATTAAGAATTTGGTTGACAAATTTGAGTTAACTGGTGCCTACACCAGTTCGAATATGTCGGTCAAGTTAAATCATCGCAGCCGTGAGCCACAGTATTGAAGAATATCTTATTTTGTCAATTCCTCGATGTTCTCAACACTTACTGCTATCCAACACGATCACATAAAAATTACTGGCACGTGGTTTCAACCTGACGGGGCCACATGTCACACATCCATCGAAACAATGACTTTATTGCAAACCAAATTTTCCGATCGCATAATTTCACAAAATTCAGCTGTTAACTGGCCCCGATCATGCGTTTCAGCACCACTGGCTTGAGTTTATGGGGCTATAGTAAAGTTAGAGTCTATATGGAGCCAATAGAATCAATTGCAGTTTTAAACCTCAAAATCCCTGACATGACTCGCCATATCACCAAAAAGTGATTAAAAATTTTGATGAAAGAATCCGACATCTGTAACCGTGAACGTGATGAGCAACTGTCCAATATCAATTGACATTTATTGGCAAATCTTACTCTCTCTAGAATATGCAATAAGAATTTTAATAATTTTCATCTAAATTATTGGTTTTATTTTGTACCGGAAAACAAAGTTCTTTTTGAAAAACCCGTTACTACTTCCGAACTATAGAAAAACTTGTGCAGCGGAGTATAATTTACATTTTACGGGCCACCGGCGTCTTAAATTCTTCAGCTGCTTATATGGGAAAAGCAGGTAAGGAAACTTCTCATGGTACTAAATAAAAAATAAAAATGTGCCAGACTCGTACTACTGGGTTTCCGTGCAGGAGTAAAGCACAGTAAACTAAGAGATTTAATCAGTGTACTTCTACTATTTAATAGAAAATTGATTATTTCTCTGCATTTTTTTTAAATAATAATTATAATTGCTGACTTTAATGGTTGGGTAGCGAATTTCAGTCGATTATCTTTAGATCTTTATTCGCAATTCACGCTCGATGTAGTTATTTGCAGCAAATTTAGATATTGACAATGTTCCTCAATACAAAACAAAAAAAATTACGAAATAAACAAAAAAAAAAAAAAATAAATAAATAAATAGTCATTATATCAATTAATATTGCAAATAAACAAAAATTAGTCAACACAAAAATGATTAGGGATGCAATAACAAAATCAAAGGGAACAAAACAAGTTATGGACTTAGATACAATTAAGTGGGCATAGATGTTGTTCTTATGCAAAAAATTACACACCGCACATGTGTTATATACATATGTACCGTATGTATATATTTATGTATCTACTTATATGAACTTTCTTTTTTCTAATATTTGGACATATTTGATCGCCCTTGGAATGGCAAACAAACGTCCTGAGGTTATCGAAAACAGGTTTTAGCCTATTGGCTCATTTGTTTAATGGAATTAATTTGTTCGTTGAATTGTATGTTGCTTGTGACAAATACAAGTGACTATAAATTCAAACAGAAATATATAATATGATATGTGGAAGAAGGTGGTTGTAAAAAAATAAGCAAAAAAAGTGTATAAGTTCCCTATAAAAACTAACTTCAATAATTTGTTTAAATAAAGCGTAAGGTATACATAATTCTCTAAACAATTGTAAATGGAACTTAAAAGAAGAGACTGAATAGCGTCAATCTGGAAATATTTTGTTCCGAATTTATGAAAAGTGCATTTTTCCCATAGAAATTCAATGGCAATTTTCCAAGCTGCACGGAGAAATATTCAGTAAAACATAGGTTTCTCATTTTTTTCGCTATAGAACAAAATAGCATAAAGATAATTTTTTTTTTATTTATATAAATTTCCCTTTTTTTAAAATGTATACAAATTTATCAGGATTTGGATGGAACCGCATTTTTATATCCAGCATACAATTTTGTGATGTGTGCTCATGACGATTTTTCAAGCCCACCTCTGGACAAATATATGCAGACTAATATCGATGATACATCCCACATACTTAGATCTGCCATAAGTTCTGTTACAAATTAAGTCCGCTATAGATATGAAGTTATAATACTTTTTTAATGAAGTTAGTTTTATTTAAATTTAATCATATAAATGTTAAAAAAAAAGTTAAATTCTCATTCGAGATGGTCACCATTTGCTTTTGCGCAAGCCTTCAAACGATTAGGACATTCAGCTCTTACGCTTCCATGGATATTGTCGCCGCTACTCGAACCAAAGATTGTTTGAGACTCTCCAGATTTCTGTGAACACTTAGAGAGGCCATATTCTCCAATTCTGACCACAAACTGTAGTCCAATGGATTCAGATCTGGACTTCCAGACGACGAATCTTCTGCGGCTTTGAACCCAGAAATATTATTTTTTAACCACTGCTGGGTGGTTTTTGCCTTATGAGCTGGAGCGAAATCTTGCTGGAAGATCCAACGATCTCCATTGAAGAGAGTACTACTCAACTGCTTCACTACGCCTTCTAAAATATCCTCCGGATACACTTTTGCCCCCCTCTTAATATCTTTTTCGCAAAAATGAAAGATGTAACACCACTTGGGAAAAACGATCGATCATGCGGTAAACAAGCATTCTCGAAATATTAAGTTTTTTCAGCAATTCATAAATCTCACTTGCACTTTTACCACACTTTTGTAATGCAATTACTGCAATGCGATTTTCCTAGCTCCCCACTCCATTGTTAACAAGCGAAATTTGCCACGAAACTGAGTATAATTTATGAGTAGACAATGCATGCAAACAAAACCAAAAATGGCGGAACTTTATTCAGCGAATTTGTTCTCTGCCGTATGCATTGTAAAACTTGTCACAGAATTTATGGCAAGACAAAGAACATATAACAAATCCAATAGCTCCTATACGCCTATCACTTAATGAGCATCGAGGCTGATGGAGTACTATAAACGAGTTCTTGATTTTCCAGTATCTCAACTTCGGGACAACATGCCGCACTGCGTTACAGGCTGAACATACTCCTAGTTTCTGCCTACCTTGACTGAAAGTAAAATCGTTGACGGTCTGCGAAAGCAAAGGTATCCATACTCCTCTTCAAATAATTTGTTTCATTGTTTTTCAAATTACATAACGAAGGCAACGTTACATGGCTAACTGTAAAGGTAGAGTCATATGTTCCCTCTCCAATGCAAAGTAAAAATTGCTATATTTTAGGTCATACTGCATAATCTTTTGTGATCAGAACCCTCACTTTGCATAAAAGGTTGAATATATCAATTGTAAATAGCAAAATAGGATAAACTACACGAACTGGCTCACATTGCAGAATAGAAAGGGCACACTTACTTTTAAAATATGGTAGCAACAAAATATATATTTCGCCTCAAGAAAAATAAGAAGAAACAGACAACAAGAAACTAGGCAACAGAAAACAAATTATTCTAACCACAAAATAAAAATAACAATCCTTTCAATTGTATACAGGGTGCACGTATGTATAATTGGGGCGTACAACCTTTATTGGGTGTTTGGAGGAGCTCCTACTCCTAATGGTGGTGTGCAACTTGATGTTGTTCCACAAATGGAGGGACCTACAGTTTCGAGCCCACTCCTATTTTTGTAATATTTGGAGTTTCATTCCCAGGGATTTGAACCCGCGCACATCTGAATGGTAGTTAAGCACCAACCCAATTGACTATGGCGACTGTTTTCAATTTCACTTATGTTAAGTTTGCTGTATGTGTATACTCACGCAATTCGGCTGCCGTTGAGATATACACGCATTGATTGCTATAAACTTAATGACTCTTTATTTCTAATAGATATAATTCAGCATTGCCAAATGTACAAAAGTTATGTCAAATATATCATATAATAAGGTTAGTTCACACTGAGAGAATACAATTCATTGTTGTTAGTAAATTTTAATTTGCATATACAACAACTTACATTACAGAAAATAAAACAATTACTCGAACCCATAGTTTTAATTCAGCCATTGCTGAAAAAATCAGCTCTATAAACGAGAAACTGAATTTATTACCAACCAATAACTCCACAAATCACTCTATTCTAGTCAGCAATATCACTACTATCTCATATTCTGAGCTTTACATATATAACAGGGAATAATGTAATCACTGGTAACCGCACTTTCTAACTCATTCTCTACTCAACAAGTCAACCCCACAATAAAAACAAACAATTTAGTATTAAACGATAACTTTACAAAGCACTCTTTATCAGACAATAGCTATACCTACTCCTTTGCATATTCTCTTTGGACCAACATTATTGTCTCAATTAATAAATAACGTCTCACAACAACACACTGATTATAACCAACATTGCGATACTCTCTCATAGCCGTCTCTACAAACAAACTCTTATGACTCTGATTTGTCTCCCGATATGGAACAATAAAAAGACCTGTTGCTACCGAAATAACTGGTTTGCACAAGTAAAGATTCTAAAATTTACTCATTTGCCAACAATCAAATAGAATACCAAATTGTGTTTCTATTTACACAAAAAATGGCATTGAATCGTACACAACGGGAAAGCGGGGAGTTCCCCTTATAATACACAAACTGCATTATTCTAGCTCTCTCTGTTAAAATTAAGTCCCACATTCACTTCATAGCAATCACCACTTATTTTCGCCTCCGAACAACGTAACAGAATTTCATCCACACCAACTTATTCTCACTTCTCACGGACATATTCTTATATCTCGGCGATTTCAATGGAGTTCACTATGGAGCTAACCAAACTTTAATATATTTAATTACTAAATTATTAACAATAACCTAATTATATTTATGAACAAATTACCAACATATTTTTCTACAAGATGAACTTATACGCCCATTAACTTCAATATTTTCATAGAATCAATTCAGCATATGGTACCTGCGCCATGCAAAACTTTGACGAGCCGCCTGCCGATTTTACTGAATATATCATATTAAGGGCTTACATACGTCCAGCAGCGCCAAAAAGCGCTAAAAGAAAAACTGTAAAAAAATGTATTTTAATTTTTCTTTACAAAAACTAGTATATACAAAATCACGTGACCCAAAGTACAATGAAAAAAAAGTTGCTCCACGGTCTGCATCAATTCTCCATGAAATGTTGACGGATCTGTAAAAAGTAAAAAAAATCTCGTTAAATAAAGTTGTAGTTATAGCCTGTCGAGCAGGATTTTTGAATTTCGAAAAATTTTGCAGTTTACGGCATTTCAAAAAAAATATGCGTTCTACGTCATAAATGTCTCATTTTAATTAGGTTTATAAATTTTTTTAATAAAAATATCAAAAATCAAACCTATAGAGAAAACACTTTCAAATATTAAAAAAAAAACCGCATCAAAAAATGTTAGAAACCGTATGAGTTATCATGCAGACCGTACCGGAAAAAGTAATTTCGAAAAAAACGAAGCTGTAGAAGCTATAATATTGGGAATTTCCGCATCAAAATTTCCCTTATATCTTACCTTTTGAAAGTCTTAAAGAAAATGTTAGCGCGAATGTTAGAGCTAGGAATAAAATTCTCTCAAACCATCAAACCATTTTCACATCCAGTTGCGGCACAATTGTTCATCTGCTGGGACTCGATGAACGAATATCAAATTCCATTTTCTCAAAAAATCACTATTCTTATTATATTATAATATTAATAATAACCTGAACATACGTACATTGATAGCTTAAAAATATAGTCCAATTATAATATAATATCAGATATCACTTTGGTTATCTACGAAGCCTTGATTTGTGAAATAACTCAAAGATATAAATTGCGCTCGGTAGTTATACTTTTACTAATATTTCTTTATAATTTCCACAGCCATTACTCAGTCATCGGACCAGGCACCATACGCTCCAACTTCAAATACAATGTTGCTGTGTCTGTGCATAAAGCGGAAGAACCCTGCAAAATCGATGTCGCCATTACGGGTCCCTCGTATAATGAAACCAAAACGGTAGAGGTACAACCGATGTCCACAGAAAATGTTGAATTCATTGTACCCATACTGAAGGAGGGTGCTTATAATCTATCTGCTAAGGGTGTTTCTGGCATCGTCTTCGAGAACTCCACAAAGTTGAATTACGCAGACTACAAGCCATCTATTTTTATACAAACTGATAAGGCCACCTATAAACCTGGTGATTTGGTACAGTTTCGAGTTCTGTTTTTGGATGCCAATACGCGTCCAGCCAACATTGAAAAACCGATTACAATTCTGATTAACGTGAGCGTTAGAAGCAAATCTTTTAATGATCACAGTTAAACTTATCTCATAAACCATTTATTTTTAGGATGGCGCACAGAATCGCATCAAACAGTTTAAGGATGTAAAACTGACCAAAGGTGTTTACACCGGTGAATTTCAACTCTCCGAACAACCTGTGCTGGGCAATTGGGAAATTGATGTCACGCTCGAGGATCAAAGCGCAGAAAAAAAATCGTTTGAGGTAGCCAAGTATGTTTTGCCAAAGTTCGAAGTATCCATTGAGACGGCCAAAGATGTGGCCATACCCGATGGCGTCATTAAAGTTTCTATTCGCGCCAAGTATACTTACGGTAAATCGGTCAAAGGCAAGGCATCGATATTTATTAAACCTATTTATCATTATTATGGAAATAATGATAATTTGGAAGCAAAGAAAACGATCGATGTCGAAGGCAAAGGTCATGTTGTATTTGATTTGAATAAAGATTTGGGCATAACCGCTGAACGCAGCTATGTACCACCGCTGAAAGTACTGGCTGTTATGGAAGAGGAACTCACTGGTAATACACAAAATGCCACATCAACTGTTAATTTGCACATCCAGAGTTATCGCATCGAAGGCGTCGACGTACCGTATACCTACCATCCCGGCAAACCGACCAAAATCACTATTGTTGTGAAACGTTTGGATGGTTCGCCTGTGCGTGATAAAACAAATAAGGCGAAACTGATTGTCGACCCACCACGCAATTATATATACCGTAGTTTTATTTCGGAACCTGGTACAACTGAAAGTACAAATGAAGAGCTGGAAGAGAAAAGTCTAGAATTTGAGTCGAATCTTGATGGGAATGGCATGGCGACTTTTGAATTTGTTCTACCCGATACTAATAGCTACTATTCGGTTAAATGTAGATTCTTGGATTCGTCAACGTATTTTAGTTCCATATCCAAATTTACGCCCGCCATTGATACGCGCGAATTACTAAAGTTGACCGTAAATACAGAAAAGTAAGTATTTTGAAAAAAAAAAAAAATTATAATAAATTAGAATCATAGTAGGAAGAAATTCTGCTTAAACTTCTTTATTTCTATTGATAGGCCACGCCTTGGCAAACCCGTTATGGTTGAGGTGAAATCCAGTGAAAATATCCCATACTTTGTGTACACCATTGTAGCTCGCGGCAATATTGTAAAGACGGAATACGTGGATGTGCCTGAGGGGCGCATGTCGCAGGTCATTAAGTTCACGCCGACATTTGAAATGGTGCCGAAAGCTCATTTATACGTGCATTACATATTCGACAATAATTTGCGTTTCGAAGAAAAGGCAATCAATTTCGAAAAGGAGTTCGAAAATTCGGTAAGTGAGAAGCAAAGTATTCTGTATAGGTGTAGAATAGACCATTACTGACGCAGGAATCATAGAATACAAGATTGAAGTGGGAAAGGGAGTGCAACTAAATTCATTTCAGGTGGGGGCACTATACCAACAACTACACGCATTTTGTACATTAGAATGTCACGTCGAAGTAGAAAATAATGAGCGATTTATTTGTTTAAAACAAATTGTGCAGTTTCTCATTGTTTTGTTATATTTATTTATAAAAAACCTTTTTAATTCAATTTATTACAAAATTTCAATTTTAAAATTACAAGGGGAAAGAAAAAAAAACAAATCAGTTGTTCTACTGCTACCACCTTTGAAATATTCGCCATGAGTGTAACTTTGCCGGGCTGAGAATGTGATTCAGATGTAATATCCAGAATTACATCAGCTCTACAGTTGATTCTATCAAATTCACCGAGATGCAGCGCTCGCCAGTCACCGTAACACAGCTCCTTCCCCACTTCGAAAGAATTAAGGGCCGATGATGCTGCCGATGGGCTATGATAATATAATATAGGGTTTTTCAATAGGTGCGCTTCAACTTTTTTCCGATAGGGAGGGCGAACGACGCAATATTTTTTATTTTTCGCTTGTCATTTGTAAACTTCATTAGTATACATTTCATCATGGAACGCTACACACTTGAGCAACGATTGCAAATCGTGCAAATTTTTTATGAAAATAATCGTTCTGTTGCTGCTACTTTAAGAGCATTAAGGCTATTTTACGGTCCATTTAACAAGCCGTCCCGTTTTGGGGTTATGTGAAGTCATTGGTCTACAGTAACAAGACGGCGACGATTTGTGAGCTCAGAGCCAATGAACGCGAAATTGCTGGAATTTCGGCCGATTTATGCAAAAGAGTGGTCGAAAATTGGGTTCAACGACAAAAACATAGTTAAAAAAGTCAAACCGTTTGTGTTTTATTCAAAAAAGTTCAAAAGTTGAAGCGCTCTTACTGAAAAACCCTATATATATTATCTACATAAATAATTTTTTGTTTTTTTCAAAGTAAATGTGCACAATTTGGAAGCGTTTTGACTTAGTGTACTTTAGGGCGGGTCGATTTAAAAATCGCTCATTTCTCTGTGAAAATCGTATTCTAGGGATCAAAATAAGAAACTTTGCCGAAGGAACCATGCCTCTAAAACGAATTCTGATGTCCCCCAATTTGGGTCGAACGAAAAATCCCACTTTGACCCATTTATAGTGCTCCAATCGAGTCCAAGTGTATGACCGACCCCCACTAACTTTGGACGGCCGATCCACCCATGCCAGTGGCACACCCCTTGGAACTCCCCTGGGGGGTTCCCCATACAATCATTTCAAAATATCACCATTTTTGGCCTTTACATGAGAAAAGAAACTAAAAAGTTCGACCCAAATTGGGGGACATCAGAATTCGTTTTAGAGGTATGGTTCCTTCGGCAAAGTTTCTTATTTTGATCCCTAGAATATGATTTTCACAGAGCAAGGGGCGATTTTTTTGCCTTCCTACAAAAGACACTAAAAGTTCGACCCGAATCGGGGGACATCAGAATTCGTTTTAGAGGTATGGTTCCTTCGGCAAAGTTTCTTATTTTGATCCCTAGACCCGGCCTACTGTACTTATTGTATGTTTGCTTCCTACAGCTGTCTAGCTGTTTAAAATTTTTTCACCTTGGGACGAGCCAGTAAAAAAATGGGAGCAAGTGTCAGCAGCAGCAACACATTTACGCAACTTATTATTTAAATTTGCTGAGTACCGGTTAAAGGTCTAATCGTAGCCACACCTGTGAAATCTTTTAATCATTTCTAATATCTTAAGCCCACAACGGAGATATTACTGAAGACCTGCCACCAGCAAGAACACACTAGACTCGCACTCCTCTGTATGAGATCAGTTAGAAAATAGGATTATATTTAGTCGAGGTTTCGAAAGAGTACAAATTAATTATATTTTATTTTCCGAGATCTACATCAAAATCCGTACCGAAGTTTCCGATGAAAAAGATTTTATCGGAAGATTTTTAAGCTTTGAAAATGACGTAGTACGTTGAATATCAGATCGTTAACGGGCATGGTGAAAAGAATTGAGAAGGTGTGGCCGATAGCAGATCATTACTTGGCAGAATCAGCTGATGAGCTGATGGTGTGTGTTTTAAAAAAATGAGATTGTGTTAGTGATGTACGAAAAAAATCAACACAGTGTGAAGAAAAATCGCTGTCATAACCCTGGTTACCTCAGGTAATCAACTGATTCCTTCAAATTCGCTGAGAGCCGATTAACGGTCTGATGTTGGCCACACCTCTGAATTATTTTCACCATGATAATCTTCAAAGAAGACTTCGGTATAAAGATATTTTCTTTCTAAAGCTACTTATGCATCTCATGCCCCAAAATCGTGAGCTTTAAAGAAGGTTTTCGTTTTCTCATCTTCCAAGAGACTACCATTCGGAGTACGTAGGCTCGAATTTCTGTGCATAAAACACCAAAATGAAGAAAAACGTTTTTATCTAATAGTGGTCACACCTCGGCAGGCAATGGCAAACCTCCGGGTGTATTTTTGTCATAAAAAAGCTCCTCATAAAAATTCATTTGCCAATCGTAGCCGACTTAAAACTGTAGGTCCCTCCATTTGGGGAACAACATCACAAACAGGAGAAAGAGCTTCGGAAGTGTACGCTCCAATTATTATTATTATTTTTTTCCAACGATCCCCGTATTTCTTAACACATAAATCGGAAATTTTTGTATTTTTTATATTTTTGCAAAAAATCCTATGTTTTGTAAAGTTGGTAATTATGTTGAAAACGTTAAATTTCAATGAAAAATTAAGCATTTACGAAGTGTTAGTATGGAGAGTTTATTTTATATATTTTCTTCAATACACAGTTTGGATAATTTAAGTAGGCTGCTAATTTTTTGTTTCGTCAGTATCCCCACTACAAGTTTACACTCTTTCCTGGGAAGAGATAAAATATAGTTTTTAGACCTGACGTTGTACTTGCGTAGCATGATTTTCGTGGTCCTGCATGAGCTGACTATTTTCCATCCTAAATTAGCTTCTTGAATCATGGCTGCTAGATATAGTTTAGTCGTTGTTTGCAGAGAGGTGGTTGTATACCGGACGTGCTAGGTACTCGAAGATTAGCGACTGCTTTGGCTAGCATATCCACTTTCTCGTTTCCTTCAATTTCCTTGTGTCTTGGAACCCAGTAGATGGTGGCTTGTTTCTCAGTTCCTAGCTCATCCATCCTATTCCGACATTGTCGTATGCAGTGTGAGTTTGTCTTTGCAGCTGCTATTGTTTTGATGGTTGGTTGGCTGTCAATGTAAACGTTTATTTGAAAGTTGGGAGGAGTGTTCTCTATGACTAAGGCTGCTGCTTTCGTTTCTGCGAAGATCTCAGCTTGGAACGCACTGCAGTAATCCGGTAATTAGTATGACTGTTAATTCCGACTGTCTTAATTCCGAACAGAATACTGCGGCTCCAACACCCTCTTCCATTTTGGAACCGTCTGTGCATATTCTTAAACCTAAAACCGAATAGATCTTAATGCAGAAGTGTGCAACTTTTTTGTTCAAAAGTTTTTCCATAATCAAATTTCTATTTCCTTCATTATCAATTGCAGATCGACATCTCCATTCAACCCCAAGCGAAACCCGGCGATGATGTGATGCTTCAGGTCAATACTGATCCCGATTCATTTGTTGGCCTACTTGGAGTCGATCAGAGTGTGCTGCTACTTAAATCCGGTAATGATATAAGCAGAGATCAGATATTCAACAGTTTGAGCAACTATGATGCCAGTACACCGTGGATGCAGGGCTACGGCCGTTATCCGGGCCGAGAGTCCGGTGTGGTAACAATGACAAATGCAAATTATCCCTACAACGAGGGTAAGTGAAATGGCAAAATTATTATTAACTGAAAAATACATGAATAAATTTATTGAAAATACTGAGTTATATAAAAGAAGACATATATGTACATATGCACATACAATATTTATGTATTATATATTGTATGAAAATAAGTACGCAAACAATTATACCCAATACCTCTTGCACTCGCTGATGTTGCGCTAAACCATGCAGATTCTGAAGTTTCACCAAATGATGAACCAATGCAAAGTTATATAACCGATAAATTAAATGACCCCTCAGCGCATGGCACATTGCCGATACGGAAAATTTTTCTAGAAAATTGGATTTGGACAATACACGATAGGTTTGTTCACAGAGTATTAATATAAAAAGAAAAATAGAGCACAAGAATACGCTTTGTCTACAAGTATTTGTATGTACTCGTATAAGATCGAATAGATTGCCTAATAGTTGTAACTGAATGTAAAACTATCCTTTTAAGCAACTGGCTTTTGTGATCAAAGTACTGTAAAAATGTGCGTACATAGCACGCGTTTGCGGCAAGAACGTCGTAACTGAGAAAAAAGAAAAATTGGGAAATATGCGCTTAAAGCTTTGAATTCGCTATTACTGCCTGAGCAAAAATAAAAACATATTATCTTCTTTTGAGTAGTCTCTATAATTTCTGTATTTATTTTATTTCGGATTGCAACGTTCGTCCAGCAAACGGGTGATGCGTAGTATATCAGAGAAACAGACTGAAATTTAAATATTTTAAAAAAAAATCCTTACTTATTCAACTCAACTATCGTACTTAATAGAATTTGTTAATATTTGCGCGGTGGAGGACTACATAACTAGTAGATATACACGATAACATATAAAAAGTAGAAATATCAAATAGAAAAAGTACGTTGTTTCAAATATTTCAGAATAACAAGATGAAGCACAGTTGAGCTACGCCTTTGAATATACCTATATATATTTTTTTGTTTTTCTAAAACGCGTTTAAAGCACCGAATATTTGTTGTTGTTTTTTTCTAGAACTTATTTATATGCTTGAAGCAAATGAGGAAATAGATGACATTCAATTTGATTCGGAAGGCGAGACAGGCTCCATCGATCGTTTCGATGGTGAGAGTGTCTCAACGTCGACTTCCGAGACCTCTGTAAAACTGCGTACAAATTTCAATGAAGTATGGATTTGGTATGAAAATGGGGCATCTAAACGGTTAGTTGAAGTGATACATCAGGGCGGGTGTAAATTATAATTGTAAAAGAAACGTATGCATACGGAACTATTGAAAACTAATTTGGCGACTTATCATTAAAACTATCATTCATTTCCTTGAACCTTTTGTATTCCTGTAAGAGAGATAGAGACCCAATGTGCACGATTGAAAGTCGATACTTAACATTGATAGGTATTTGGCTCAGCTTATCTTCCTTTTTGTAGCGTGCGCGTTGATGTTTTCCGGAAATAGCAGATGGTTTTTATGAGGAGCTTTTTCATGGCATTAGTAGTTAGTAGTTAGAAAAATTCAGTTTGGTTTTGAAGGGTTTGCTCATAAGCAGTGCATTTAATGACACTGTTTTTAAAAAGTAGCGGATGCGTGTCTCTTCTTCACAATCGGCATTCAGTTTCTTGTGCGTATCTATACCCTCATCCGCTGCAAGCAAATTTAAAATAGGTCTTCATACATTAAATAGCAAAGGGTGTACCATATAAGCCCTTATGATTTATGTAAGGGCTGCTCCGAAAAGAAGCTTCAGCTCCTTGATTGGCGCGATAACCGCTTAAGTGATTTTGGTATAGTTTAACTAAGTGGCGTCAGTTAGATTCAACCCAAGTTAGCCAGTGAAGCTAAGTTCTCCCCTACCTCATCTTCTCAATGCAAAACTTGCCTTCCTCTTCCTCTGCTACCACCAGCTAACCGCATCGAATACTTGCAGAGCTCAAGCTTCTGTGCTCATTCGTAAGACGTGATCTAACCAGTAGATCTGGATCTTTATTCGATCTGGATCTTTATTCCATGCCAAAGTGCAAAGGTTCAAAAATCTTCCCCAGAGTTTTTCTCTGAAGAACTCCAAGGGACGCCTGATCGGATGTTATCACTGTCCAAGTTTCTGCGCCTTCCTATAAGACAGGAATAATGAAAGACTTATAAAGTTTTTGTTTGTGTTCGTCGAGAGACTTTAATACTCAACTGCCTACTTGGTCCAAATACGCGCACGTTTAATTCACATAGAGTGCATCTGGGTAGGAAATCATGATCTATTCTGCAATGATTGAGACAGAGTGAAGCAAAGAAATAACCTTCAAACTTGCAAAAAAACAAAGAGTGCGAAAAATAAAAATTACGAAATACATACAGATCAAATTGTTTAAAAAAGTCGTACAAATTGTGACTACGAAAATATACGAACACTTGCTGTGAAAAAATTTTGGATGTTGGAAACTATATAAATTGGACTTAAAAGCGTTACCAAACAAAATCGAAAGGGTTGACGAATTGAAAAATCCTATTGCCGAAAAATAAGATTAGCTTCCGGAATTCTTTAAAAAAATCTGTACCTGAAGATCGGCGATTTATTTTTGGAATTTATTAAGTGTGTCGGGAATGGTTTCAGTTGGACAATTACCACTTCGGTGGAAGACAAGACAGTTTGAAGATCCATAATCCTAAATACGCGTGCCAGATGCATTAATAACCTCCAGATTCATAAAATGTGTCTCAATGATGGATTTTCCAAGGTTCAATGTCTTGGGGAGGATGCAAAAGTCCAATCGAAAGATGTCGAATCTCGTTTTTCACGTTTATTAACAGCAAAAAAAAATTTCTTGTTCGTATTGTATTGAATCGCCGTAATTGTGAACACAGCTCTTTCTAATTTGTGGTACGCGTCTTGATATGCCTCCGAACAATTTTGTTATTATCAGCTTTTTCTTGGCTGCTAGAAAGTAAACGAGTGCAAACATCAAAATGTATGGCCGCCCAAAATAACCAATGCTGATTTGTTGAGATAAGCCTCACAGATAAACGTAGCAACCGAAATACGGCAAAGGAAATGGTAGTGAATCGATCACACACTGAAAAAGAGCGACGACAACGCTGCGCTAGAATCCTTTTCAGCAAGCGAATCGAAGAACTAGCAGACTGCGTAACATCTGGCGACACTTTACAGATGCAGAAATGAGACCATGGAACGAATTGAGACCGCTAGCACATAACCGTGTTCGTTGGCGCAGAGGAGTATTTGCTGTCCTATGCTTCAGATTGGCGGAAATATGTACAATAGAGGGTGTGCCAGTGCAAAGTGGGCGACTGTTATTTGAAAATTATTTCTCTATCCTACTGTAGTGGACTCCGAGCCCGAAACAGCCGAATGGCACTCATGGAAAACACGTGGCGAAATGATTTTCCAACACCTTCTGGCATTGGAAATATAATCTCTTCCGTCATAAAAACACAGGCAAACTCCCACCTATTTTGAGTGATTGCACTTGGTTTGGTCGAGAGGTACTGCTGCTCTTACGAAGAGGCCAAACATTTCACGAATTCGAGCATTTCCCCAAAAGACGAGGAATTTATTTGACACAGAATCCGTAGGCTACCAAAAAGATGGAAAAACAAACTTCGTAAGCCAACCAACGATTTTTTATTTCTCTATAACTTTTTTAAAAGTTGAATTTCCGCAATAGACATTAAAATTGAACGTCCCATTCAATTAAAAAAAATAGTGTGGCTTCTCAGCCACGAACTAAATTCGGTCAGTTATTACGCTCATCTACATTCTAGCAGATATCCGTAAAAAGCGGTTTAAAATATTTGATACTTTAAATGCTTAATCACATTTTTTTCCGACGAAATCCTTTAATAGTTCCTTTAATGCTTCTGTATTTAGCTTCACTTTAGAAAGAGTGAGTGGTTTAGTACTAAATCACTGTCTATCCTCATACAGTTGAAATAGGACTGAATAAGTCAGAACTAGTTAGTTTTCATTCACCTACAGCTATTTCAATACAAGCTACTTATCGATCAATTCTTAAGCCACGTTCACTTAGTTATCCCTACAAAGTATGGCAAATGCTTCCAGCTAAGACTAGTCGAACTTATTCAACTTATGATTATCGCCAGGCCATACCTTCTAAATAGTTCCGTATGTATGCAAACTCTGATACAAATTAGATATGAAATGATGGTGATGAAACTTATCTTTCCCTGCTTGAATATACATTTATTGCCTGCGATCTGCTTACTGACTTTTCTCTTAACCTCTGAATGGTGCTACTAATTTCTAGCTTTCTGAGCTATTCTTGTTTGAATGAAAGTGCAATTTTGCATGTGAAAATAACAAAGAAAAAACCAATGAAACATACACCTCGCGATAGAACGATAGCATAACAACACTTCCACTAGTTTTGACTATTTTTCAAATGTTCATTATTTTTGTGTAAGTGTTAATTGTTGCATGAAAGGAAAACCATGTAAATCCTATTTTAAAGTTTTATACGAAAATTTAAAAAAATTGGCAACCCAATTTCTTGGTTTTTAATTATGATTTTTAGAAAAATCTTTTGCATGTCGTTTTATAGCTTATAACGTTTTACAATAATAAGAAGAATTACAATATATAAATCCAATTTTGAAATTCCATACAAAAATTAGAAAAATCTACAAACTATTCATCCCAATTCCACGGATTTTCACTAGAACCTTTGGAAAGATTTTTGCAGTTTTATTTCTTGTGAAATTTTAGTACAACAAAGTGCAACTTAGAAGCCGCTAAAAAATTTCGTTGATTTTTTATAATTTTTTTTCCTTGAAGGTGTTGCGCATTTTTTTCATGTAAGAAATTCATGAAATATTTTTATATGGAGAACTTCGTCAGGAAAAAAAATATAAAAAATCAACGCGATTTTGCAGCAATTTCACACTTGAACTTTATTATACTAGAATTTCACAAGAAATAAAACTGCATACCAAAAGCCTTTCTAAAATATAATTTTGAATTTTATATTATTGTATTATATATTATATTATATTTCCCAATTTTTGTATACAATTTTAAAATTTGATTAACACGGTTTTTATTAGGCAATAAGTAATATTTTCAAATGAAAATAATCAATACCCGGTTTTTATTGTACAATGCGCTAAACATTTATACACAAATTATGAATACTCAAAAACAAACAAAAAATTAAAAAAAAATTAAAACTGACCAAAATATCGATGTGCTATCGTTTACCTTGCCTTGTATAGATTTAAATACTTTTCATGGAAATACACAAAAACTTAGAATAGTATAACTCTTTTTGTAGAATTTCCTCAGATTTATTTCATGAGAGGCGGAGCCCGTTCTGGCCATGAACCACTTCACTTTCATGCTCAACCAAATATTCTAGCTATATCTGGTAGAACGGATAATGAATGGAGGCGTGGCAATTTTCAATCGATGCTCCCACCGAAAGTAGACGTTATAACGAAAATTCGAAAAGATTTTGCTGAAGCATGGATTTTTGATAGTTTTTCAACTGGCGAAAGCGAAAAGTTAGTTAAAATGTAGATCATAAATACAATCACAAACATGCATACATGCATTTGTATATCCATGTGGATGGATAATCAGTAGCTTAAGTTTAGTAAATTTGAACAACATGCCAAACCTCCTCCTGTAACAGAATAACAGTATTTCGCACAAACCTAAATACATATGTACAAATGTAAAGCGCACAAGTAATATGTAACAGTAACAATAACGGATGCATACCATTTGAAAGTTTTTCTTTTCATTTTATTATTTTAGGAAACTAATACCACAATAACTTTTTAAGGCAGTAGTCTGCTTTACAGGCTTCAAAAAATCGATTTTTTTGTTTTGTTTTAAATCTCTTCCAAAACTATCCAAGAATATGTCTTTAAAATTCCAGAGGCCAATTCGACATATTTTCGAAGCTAGAGCAGTTTTGGTGGCCGAGCGTCGAGCAGGTGCGAATGCTCAGGCAGAACTTTAAAGCGCGTTTTCTCGAGTTTTCATTTTCACAAGTGTTAGAAAACGGTGCCGGCGATAGCAAAAAGAATATATGTCCGATCGAAAAAAACCAAAGTGATCTAGCTTCAGTATTAAATTATCTTCTATTTGAACTAAAAAAGTTGGACAAAAGTATTATTTAAACTACTTGTTTTGCAACTTAAAGTCAATTTTGTTTCTTAAAAAAGTGAATTTTTTTTTCAAACTTCGAAAAAATTTGGAATTTTATAACTTCTTCGGTATTTTTTTAGTTCATAAAGAAAAGAAACTTATAAAAATTAAAAAAAAATTTGGTTCGACTGTTTCAGATGCATCGCACGACCTCCATCACCGGCACCGATTTACAAGTGCAGACTCAAGGCGCTCCAGAAAAATACTTACAACTTTAAAAAATTTCAATATTTTTTAAAAAATAAATATTGTTTTTTAAACCTTAAATATAGTACACTATCGTCTTAAAATTCCGTTTACCGCAATCATTTCCTTCCCTTTCAAAAAAAATTGCTAAAAACGCTTTTTTTCGGCTTCTAAAGCAGACTACTGCCTTAAAGCGTAAAACCACATTGAAATTAAAAAAAAAACCGATTTTTTTCTTAAATCTATAGTACATATTTTTAGCAAGTAGAAGGTGGCGTAAAATTAGTCACCCTATCGGAAGAGTTATAATTTTTGTAAATAGCGTCGCACGACAATTATATTTGACTTCAGAAATGTCAGACTGCTGTTGCATACAAACAGACAAACAGGGAAGCCAGTAAAGTTCAAAATAAATATTTCTATCTCTCAAAATCATTTTTTTTTAAATTTAATAAACGAGTTATTCAAAACAAAATTGTTTAAAATCTAGCTAATTTTGATTAAAATTAAATCCTAAAAATAAAGAAGACTTTCGGTGGTTAAAGTTTAATATTGATGATGAAATCTCGTCGACTATAGCTGGCGCTTTTGAAGGTTTTTTTTTATTCAACTCAAAAGTAATTCAAAAACAAAACTGGATGATTAATTTTGCGCTACCTTGTAGCTTGCATTGTCTCTCTAGTGATTTCTTGATTATTTTTAATGAAAATTGTCTCAGTCTCTTATCAAGTTACGACTTGTGCAAACTCTATACTAGCATACAGCGCTACCCATTTTAAGTTGATTAATTACAATTAGTTTTTTCCAAATTTGGGCACTTTTTGAACTTTTCCAACAAATTTTGGTAGAAACAATTTTTTTGTTTGTTTGTGAGATTTCTTTATTCAATTGCTTTTTGTTTTAGAGCTTAAATAGCAATAAAATTGTTAAATAAAAAAGGAAACGCGGCCCTACGAACGGATGCTCACAGCTGATTTATTCGAATTAACATATTGTCTTGAATTTGCGATAATATTTTGCGATTAGAACCGACCATCATAAATTCGTAAATATAAACCCAATTAAATCAAAGTCAATGGGCTATGAGTGTGAGTGTGGCTCATAGTGGACAACCGCTTCAACCTAACCTAACCTTACCTTCCAGGGAGAGGATCTTAAAATCTCCTCTGTTACTGTGGATAATTGCTTGAGAGAGTATGCAAACTTAAAATTGAAATCATTTCACAAAATTATCTGAACCAGAAAAACGAAACGCTGATCTCCAATCTACGGCCCAAAGAGAAGTTTATCTGCCTCGGCGTTTTTTGTGTAATTTCAAAACTTGATATAATATTTTACCAATGTTCATATAATATTTTACCAATGTTAATTCTTTGAAGACAACGCTGTAGGAGGGCGCAGTGCGCTGTTTATTTGTATAAATATTTTTCCCTGTTTCATGAAATCACATTTTGACCTAAAAGTTTGTATATACAAGGTGAAGTCTAAAATCAGTCTTGTTGATGTCATAAAAATGTTTTTGATGACGTCATCTTTTTAATGAGTTAGTGCGTTGGAAGTTACATCCCTAGCTGACTTCCAGTGAAAGCTTGGTGACATTCGACTCAGTGGAAGCAAAGTTATTGTGTCTATTTAAGTGTCAGCATGTTTGTGTCATCCGTACAAAAATGAGTTTCGCACAAAGAGCTAATATCAAATTTTGTTTTAAAGTAGGTAAAACGTTTACCGAAACATTTAAATTGATGAAAAAAATTTATGGCGATGATTGTCTGTCTCGTGCCAGAGTTAATGAGTGGTTTACACGTTTCATAGATGGTTGTCAGGACATAAATGACAATGAATGTACGGGCCGTCGAAAATCGGTAATCAAATCGAATTTTAACTGATCATTTGGGCTTACGAAAGGTCTGTGCATGTTTCATTCCGCACAAGTTAACTGGGGGCCAAAAATTGCTCAGACCTTCGAAAGACCTCATTGAAGAGGCGAGAAAAGACGAGAACTTCCTTTACAACATTGTAACTGGTGATAAAACGTGGTATTTCCAACATGAGCCTGAAACTAAGCGTCAAATTGCCGAATGGAAGGAATTGTTCACAAGGAGTTTGTGCCAATGGGCCAAACCGTCAATGCAATTTTCTATCTTGGTGTTTTGAAGCGTTTGTTCCATCGCATTCGTCGAATTCGCAATGAATACCGCGGAGGAGGAGGCTGGCGCTTCTTGCATTATAATACACCATCTCATCGATCCACTCTTGTGACTGATTTTTTGACACATTTTAACTATCAATCACTCACTTTTACCTATTCGGAAAATTGCATTTGGCCATGAAAGGAAAACGTTTTGCGTCCTCACTCTTTTGAAAAGCTTTTAGATCGCGCAAAATAGTGTATCGAGGCCAGAGGGGATTATTTTGAATAAATAAACTCGATGTTACGTTTTTATTTTAACTCAGTCTTGTTTATTTTGGACTTCATCTTGTATACCTTCTTAGATTCATTTTGCCCAGAGCGATTAAATACTTTCTATCGGTTAATTTATACTATATTCTGTAAAGATTTTAACTAACTTTTTTGGCAAAAATAAAATTTTTAATTTAAAGTGCGCCTATTTGCGTAATATTTTTCAGTCATTTCGTAGAGAATTTATCAAACTTTAAAAACAGTATTAATGTATTTGATTGAAGTTAAAATTGTGGTATCTACCATGAAGGAGTGTCCTCGACAAACTGCCTCAAGCGAAGCCATGTATCTCCGCTATAAAAAAAAATCGTTTTATAGCCGCGCGTTTATGCCCATGGGTATAACAATTTTGATCACAAAACGAAATCGAGATAGATCTAGTCATGTAGTATATACTAAAATGCTCGGAATATAGAGTGCTCGGAGAGCAGTTGATTTAGCAATGTCAATCTATCCATTCGTGTGCATTATATCTCGAGCAAAATTTAATATATTTTAATGAAACTATAAGTGCATACATAGTAATACATATTACCCTTAATCCAAGGCATTGAAAATGGGCGAAATCGATGAAAACTACGCTCAGCTGCATATAACGGTAATCTTCGAAAAAAGGACGGAGCAAAATTACTCCAGTTTGGTTCAAATAAAGAGCACAAGAAAATATACAAACATATACGCAAGTAAAATGTTGAAAAGTGGAATGTGCCACGCCCACTGTTGAGTAAATGCATGTATCTTGATGCCATGAAACTTGCCTAAACTTTTTGCACATAGGTAGTATTGCACCCCACATCAAGACATAAATTGTGTAGGAATCGGATAAAAACCACGTCCCCTTTTTATATTTAAAACTAAACATCCGTTCCTCCGTTCAATATATATTAGTAGGTATTAAAGAAATATTTCTAACCGTCTAATAATGACGCCTATGATCTTATGCCTTAAAATCGGACGGCTTTTCTACAGTTGTATAAAAAACCCCGTTTTAGCTCACATTAAGCCAACTATTCCTATATATTCCTTTTATTTAAGAAAAAATTTTAATGCTAAATGATTTGTAAGCGGCTTTTTTTAACAAAAAAACAAAACATATGCATTTTATGATATCTATGTGCAATAGGGGACCTTGTTAAGAATTTTCATTTATTTCATTGTCCCCCGGAAAACATTTCCAAACTATGTTTAATTTACCGGCTCTACAGTGGCTTACACGACAAATAGACGACGGCGTTAATTTACATTTTTAAGTGACAGACGACAATTGTGTACCTTTAGCAAACAGCTGATTTAGTTGTCTGTCACATAAAATCTCAATGCGCATAAAAGTTGCCGTCTGGCTACCCTATTAATCCCCTTAAGTGATTTGTTGAAACTCGGCAGGCAATGGCAAACCTCCGAGTGTATTTCTGCCATGAAAAAACTCCTCATAAAAATATCTGCCGTTCGGAGTCGGCTTGAAACTGTAGGTCCCTCCATTTGTGGAACAACATCAAGACGCACACCACAAATAGGAGGAGGAGCTCGGCCAAACACCTAACAGAGGTGTACGCGCCAATTATTTATTTATTTATTTAAGTGATTTGTTTAGTTCGAAATGTTTCTTGTTTTTTGTACAAATCTTCAAATCAACCAACTCGTTTGTATAGGAAGAGTTACTAAAAGGTTGGAACTGTATCTATATTGTCAACTAAGTGTGTTTTTATGTTCAACGTAGAGAGATAAAGTAATTAATCGAAATTGTCTGTACATTCGGATCTACCACCTTACAAAATAAAAGAAGCTCGTCGTTCACTCTCGAATCTTGCTAATTATTTTTGCAAGGCAATTTCAAAAACTAAAAAATTTTTGCCGCTCGTAGGGATCGCCCTTTTACATTTTTCTGCCTTTCTTCGGTATTCACAGTGGAAACTTACAGTTTGATATTAAAATTGTTTTGCCTCATGAAAAACAATTGTTTGTGTTCCAAAGTTCTTTGGTCTCAAGTACCCCACGAGATCTCAGTTCCCACCACCCTAACGTCGGTTGGTATAACACACCCAAATTATTTCTAATTGAATGCCACTTGGTTCACAAGTAGATTATAATACTTCATACTTCAATATAGATCGATTAGACCACATTCGAATTGACACGCAAGATCGGCTTTCAGCCTTACAATATGCGAAATAAATAAATGAATTACCAGGATAGTAGAGAGTAACTTTCTGCACTAAACTTAATTCTATTCACAGCCAGCGTTTTGTTCATTGTACATTTGGGAGGTAGGCACTGAGATGTGGTAGGAAAGTAATAAAATGAGATATTTGAGGTTTAAAACAAAAAAATTATTTTCACGAGACAAGAACATCGGTTGGTAATATCACGCTGTGAATGTCGAAGATATGATGAGAAATACAAAAAGCTACCACTACATTCGACCAAAAAAAAATTTAATTTTTTTTTTATTTGTAAAAATACTTTAGACTTAGGGCTGTACGTAAACTTTTTTCTCCGTACTGTCTACTGAACGTACAACAAATCACAAAAAAAAATTGCTGGTGAAAGTACAATAATTTCTATATTTTTTCTTTTAATTTTTTTTATTGTATTTACTTTTTTATTTGACAGTTTTTAATGGAGTCCATCATAAAATACCTAGCTCTGTAAATAATTGATAAAGAATTAATAAAATGTTTTGAGGATACGAATATTATGTAAATTTTTTTTTTTAATTCATGTAAAAATATACATTGATATAATTTTTTTTTTATAAAACAGTACAACTGCTGTACGTACGTCAATATGCTAGCTCCTATTTTCTACAAGACAGAGTGGCAGTCCCTGGAGTAATGGGTTTAGGAGCCGCTAATGTAGCTTATGCTGTATCACCTCTTCTAGGACCCTTAGGTCCTGGGCCTACAATAATACCACCGACTTTGAGAAAAAATTTTATCGAGAATTGGATATTCTTGAATCAAGAAAAGTAAATAATCAATTCCCACGATTTTAGCTATGCTCTTTCTCTCTTTTTTTTTTTTTTGCTTTAACTAATCATTTTACATTGAGGGTCATTGAAGTCATCTGTGTTTTCATACGTGCGTAAAATATAATATTCAACTTTTATGTTAAAAGTCTTTGTCAGAACATCACTTTTCGGCTAAAAATCCAGTACGCCCAGTTTTTTTGTTTGGAAATTACGTCAAATTGGATTATTGATTTGTACGTATACTGACTTCTCATGGAAGGTGCGTGCCTCTGTAAGAAACAAAGTCGGTTGTGTTGCATTGCCAATTTTATTATAATGCCTTGTTTACGACGAGGTTTAGCCGAATATTGGATTTTTAGCGTCAGAATCATGAAATCAGAATTTTGCATTAGGGCAAAGAAATCAAAAATTTCCATTATAATTTTTGTGTTGATATGGCTTTCTTTCTTGCGGCCGCTTGCTACTAAAAAATACATACTTCGAATAACTAAATCTGGACAAAATTCGACTACTAATAAAATTTATAAATTGTAAATGTATTCAAATATCATTTCATTGCCCAATACAGGAATTAAAATAAGATACACATTTACATTCCTGGTACATTCACCGAATGCAGAAATTTTCCAAAATAAGGCGTCATAATTTATTGTTATATATAAAAAGTTCCGTTTTTCGTGAAATAGAGGGTATATACATATACATACATACATATAATATTTGCACGTAGAGTGGTGAATATTACTGAGTACATGATGACCTTTTTTTAATATTTACAATGTTTTTGGAGCAAACACTTTTTTGTTATTAATTTTTTGTTTTTGTAATATCACTCATTCTTTAACCAAAATCTTATCAAAATAAATCAAACTTTTTAACTTTATACAAATCAAAAGAAATTCCTGAATTTTCATCTAAACATTTATTTTTTTAATTTGAATTTTTAGAAAAATTTTGTGTATGTATTGTAGTTTATAGTCCGTTGAAATTTGGTATAACAAAATGCAAAACGCTTGCCTTGTTTTCAAAAAATTGTGTTTTTTTTTCGGTGACAGCTCTTGCGTTTTTTGTTTTTGTTCATGTAACAATTTCAATTTATAGAAACTGGAGTTAATTTTTAAAGCTTTTTTTTGCAAATGGTCTTTGTATTTTTTCTTTCACAACACATTTATTTTTCTATTGAATGCAGCCAAAAAGCCCTCAGAGAAAAGGTATTGGAAATCCAAGCGATTTTTAGTCTCTTAAAACTTGCACTTATTTTACTAAAATTTTTAAAAAAGTGTAACCGGAAATTTTTCGAAATATTCAGATTAAAATACAAATTGAAATACCATTTTTGTAATTTTTCTAAGTTTTGTGTAAAGCAAAGCACTAAGTTCGCGTCACGTGAAAGGGCTGCCAAAATACATGCAAATTGCGATGTCGTGAAATGTCATATGCTTCACATGGCAAAGTTGTAGTTAGCTCACGTCGGGAAAGCACTGCAAAACATGATTCCAGCAACATTTATTCACACATATTTAAAAACTGGCAGTTCGTTTTGAGTGAAGCGCCTGAGATCGAATACTCCGAAGATATGGCATTCTTAGGCGAAACGTCTTCGCAAATCGTAACGCAAACGTAAATAAATCTGCTTCATATTTTTTTGTGTATTAATTTCTTTAGAAACGCTTATCTCACCAAGATTTGTCAGTTGCTCCTGAAGCGATGCTCACAAATTTGACGTTCCTTCTCATTTGACAATCAATGTTGCCAGCAAGCAAGCCGTAATGTTGAGGGCAAATCTGGCAATGCATGTCGCTGGCGAAATTTCACGGCTGTGAAGTTAGTACTAATTTTAAGGTTTGGGAATGAACACTTATTTTTTTCAAAAATAAAGAAAAAGTTCCAACTCGGAAGACATGGTAAATGTAAAACAAATCATCAGGCGCTTAGTAATGCCTGTCACTTTATTGCAGAAGTTATTATTATTGTTTTTTTTTCGTTTCGAAGCTACTTTATTATTATTATGAGGGAATTTTGTACTATGATCATTAAGATCTAATGCACCCCCATCGAAGTTGCTACAATAATATTAAATATAACTAACATAACCTTTTTTAGGGCACAAAAGATCTTAAGATCGCAATGCAAACCTAGCTTTCATTCATTCATTCAACATTCCTTTGCTTACGTTAATTTCGAAAACACAGCTGAATGTCTCAAATACTGGTGGCTCAGACCATCTTCTAAGCTCACAGCTTTTATGAGCCAATACGTACTTCTATAACATCCATGAATCGATCTATACTTCAAACCTTTTATAATACATATTTCTATATTGCCCACGCAGATTCAGTTTTCATACTGTTGGACAATGATCGGATAATTACTCCACTCGCTTTTAAAGAAGAGGAATTCGTTGTGAAGGCCATGACAATTACCAATTCACCCACATTACGTAAAAATTTTGGAGAAATTTGGATTTTCAGCGAAAAACCATAGTAAATAATATTGCTATGCCTGTGTGTTCTTGCGCTTATTGCATGTTTGGGTGGGATTATTTATTTTATATAATTAATAAATTCTATATTTACGGTGGAAAAGTAGTTTACAACTAATAAAGCTATCGCTACAAAGGCCTTACGCTAGAAGTTATAATATTTAGTAATGCACGAATAACTTTTGAAATAAATACATATATTTCATTAGAGATATCACAATACTTTAAATAAGTAGCTGATTAATCTAATTATATTACGAGGGTTTCTAAATAGTTTGCGCTCAGTAATGAAAGCACAGTAAAATTATAATGAAAATGATTTTATTAATTTTTAAAAATATTCTCCTTGGAAGTCAATGCACTCTTCTACACTCGCTCGAACTAATTTTCACACTTTTACGACTCAGAAGTAGATACCCTTCAAAATGAACTGTTTAAAGACTCCAACAGCTTCTGCAGGTGTTGAAAAAGGTTGACCTCGAATTTTATTTTTGATGTTCAGGAACGAAAAGCAATCATAAGGTGCCAAATCAATGAATGATTCGTCTTCGGCGGGTGGTTTTTCTCAAGTCTCCAAAAACTTTTCACAAACAAAAGGGTGTGCTCCACTCAGAATTTACTGGTTTAAGTTTCTCTAGTGCTACAGTTGTAGGTTAGGTTAGGTTATGGTGGTAGTCGGTCTGCACGACCAACTCACTTAGACCTTACAGGTCCGTTGTGATACCACTGCGCTACACGGGAACCTCATTTATCTTCCGTGGAACCATTTTGTGGCTCTTATGAAACGTACTATTGATCCCAACCCCACACCAGACAGCTCTGTAAGAGAATTAAAAAAGTAGAACTAGAAAACCTGCTCTGATTTTAGCTAGGGCTGGACAATTGCACTGGAAGTGTTCGACTGTTTCTTTCTCTTGCTCATCTCTGCGACTTCTGCAATTTTCAGGGGAAAAACTCCTAGTCTCGAGGAATGCCTGCCAAGTAGCCAGTGACCGGTTTAACAAGCCAGGACCTTCCAGATATTGTCTCTTGAGAGACTAAAAAGTTCCTTTGTTCTTTTTATAATTATTTGCGGCCATAGTAGCCTAGCTGTCAGACAAGTATCTTTATTTCTCCATGACCTATTGGCCTCTTGGATAATGTGGTTTTTTATTATTAGCTTACTCGTGGCCATGGGTATTCCAATAGTACTTTTATCACTGAACAGTTGAAGAGCAGTACCTTTTCTGGCTAGCTCATCAGCTTTGCAGTTTCCCTCAATATCTCTATGACCCGGAACCTAAATAAGGTAACCTTGAATACGTCACTAATATCATTTAGGACCGCCCGGCATTCCTGTGCAACCTTCGACGTTAGTAAAGCCGCATTCATTGATTTGATGGCCGCCTGGCTATCTGAGAACATATTTATAGTCGTTTTTGTTACGGCGTGCGTATTTAGATATGTAGCCACTTATTTTATAACTAGAACCTGTGCCTGATAGACACTGCAGTAGTCTGGTAGTCGAACGGATAGTTCCAGTCCTAATTCCTTCGAGAAAACTCCATAGCCAACCTTATCGTCTTGCTTGGAACCATCTGTATAAAAATTTAAATCCCCCTTTCTCTATGGCCTTGGTGTCTGCCACTCCCTTCTTGACGGTATAGTCGTCTTGAAGAGCCTTTCAAAGGGAAGTCTAGGGATACAGTTGTAACATGACCAAATTTTTCGAAGAAACAGGCGACCATTCGACTATTTGCTTTGAGGTGTTTCTTCGGCGAACAACTTTTGTTGGATTTAACTAATCTTAGAACACACATACAGTTGATTACTGTTTCGTTTCTGAGTCATCCGAGTATGCATATATCGAAGATTTGTCACCTGTTCTGACATTATAGACGTGCTTTGAACTAGCGCGGCTGAATTTCTTTATACAACACACACATTTCTTTACATCAATCGACACGAGCCCGTTTTTGGGCAATTCTCAAACTATGCGGTATCCAATGAAAACAAATCTTCTTGACAATAAAATATTCATTTAATATTAAAAGTATGCTGGTCCCACTAATGCCCAAGAATCCCTCTATCGCACGATATGTCACATGACGACTTTGCTTTATCAACCACACGGATTCTTTCTGGCACAACAGCCGTTTTCGTACGGCCTTCACGAAATTCTTTCTGCAAGAATCGACAGCCACGTTGAAACTATTGTTTTAGATCAAGTAGTGATTCAATGCTAAAAGTTGATGCAAGTTGATCAATGTACTTCTGTCTCGATAATTTACTTACCTACGCCGAAAATCGTAATAAATCACCGCCCGAAAATTTTCTCGAGTTATTCAATCTTTTGAGCGAGATGAAGTTTTCAACTCACTGAGTAAAGAACAAATAAAGCTAAGTGGAAGTGGAAACATTTACGTAAGTTTATGCTAAAAATAACAAAGTTTTCGATAAAATGATCAAATTACAGTTCATCACACATAGTGTTGATACAAAAGCGCAAAAATAAAAGGCAACTTTCGTAGTATTTGTGGCGTGCGTCTTGATGTTGTTTCCCAAATGGGGGGCCTACAGTTTCAAGCCGACTCCAAACGGCAAATATTTTTTATGAAGAGCTTTTTCTTGGCAGAAATAAACTCGGAGGTTGGCCATTGCATGCCGAGGCGCGATCGCTATGAACTCTCTCTGAACTCCTAATGGTAGTCACGCACCAAACCATTCGACTACGGCGGCCGCCATATATACCAATCCAGTAATAAAACACTCAATGGATTTCCAAGGGTTAGCGAGAAATTTTGTGGCCTACTAAAGTTATCATGCCCCATGTTTTCAAAAAAGTGGAAAAAATGGTTAAAATATTTGTCTGAGCGAAACCAGTGGTTAAGATATGTACGATAAAATTTCATTAAAGATATTTTTGTAGAGCATATTAACCCATTAGCTCCCAATTAAGAGTATTATTTCGACCTTTACGGCAAGAGAATTATCACAAAATTTAATTTGGAATGTAAGTTGACGATTAAATTGTTCTAAACATTATTCTTCGAACAGTTTAAAAAGCCCTAGGAAAGCTAAATTAGCATTATTTTCAATACCTTCAAATGGAAGCATTTATAAACATAACATTTAGTAAACTACAGGTCATTATAGAGCACATCACATACAGTCCGTTTCACTTGATTAGAGGCACTCAGTTTGACTACATTATTTGCGCATTTAAGCTGTAAAAAGGCATAGTTTTTTAAGCATTCACTGTGTTTGGTCGAAAATTTCTTAATTCTAATAAAATGGGAAAGCTGAAAGGTGTAACAAATCGTGAAAAAGGACGAATCAGTATCTTGACCTCAGAGGGACTTTTAAATCACCAAAATTACCGAAAAGATAGGTCGATATCCAAACCTTATGGATCTTTACGTGAAACAAGGTGCCTCCTATGGTAAGAACCACGAAGGTAAAACTGCGATGGGATTAACACCTAATGAAATGCGCAAATTCTTTAGGATTGCATCGAATTCCGGCCATTCAACAGCAAAAATTAAAGGAATGGCAAATGCTGCAGCCAACAGCCAAATCCACTGTTCGAAGGGCTATTCAAAAAGTGCCACATCTGAAGCTTAAAAAATTACAAAAAGAAACTTCTTTGAATAAATTTCTCAAAGAACGCCGCCTCAATTGGCTTGGAATTATGTTAAAAATAACAATCCCAGTGAATCAAAAAAAAAGATAGTATTTAGTGACGTAAAGAAGTTCAATCTGGATGGGTCGAATGAATGCAATTACTATTTCAATGACTTAAGAAAGGAGTAAAGGTACTTGAGTAGCCATCATAACCGCGTCGGTGATGTTATGATAAGGGGATAAATTGAAGATTGTAGACCACAAAATGACGGGAAACAACCATAAAGCCCTGTTGGAATCATTTTTCCCCGAAATGCGTGAAACATTTGGACCTATTAATTAAAACTTTAGCATGGCCTCCATATTCCGCAGATCTGAAAACCATTGAGAATGTTTATGAGAGTGAGCAGCAATTTGAATACAAAAAAGCTTTAATTCGAATCATTAAAACGGCCTGGTCTGAACCTATCTGGAGAATTTGTCAAATCCATTCATCAAAGTAATGAATGAAGTAATTTATAAACAAGGTGGTAGCACAAACAATTAAGCTTTAAATAACAAATGTAAAAAAAGAAAATGTTCTATCTTTGTTATTATTTTTCCTTATTTGGTTAGTGCCCCGAATAAATCAAGCACAGTATTAAAGCTGTTGAAGTTTTACTGCTGCCAAATACCGTTAGATGAAATAATATTTTGTTGCACGTTTATTTTCGAGCAAATCAATCCTCACTTGAATTTTTCCTCACTTGGGATTACCAGATCACAGTTGCTTTAATAACTATTTTTTTTCATTAAAATTATTGCCTCTAATCAAGTGAACCGGACTGTACATACTTATATATATATCTACATATATTAATATACACTACACTCATTTGCGTCTCTTTACTCGTTTTTTTTTTTAATTTACTGGTATTTTAAACTCAAAAGCGGCGACACTTATATATTGGACTCCGGCTCCAATCCCTGAAGAAGAGCTAATTTTTCACGATACCGATCTCATTGACGCAAAAGTCGCAATGAGAGAGGATATTCTAGATGACATAGCGTACTTTGCTGTACATTTGCATGAACGACGCGTGAGACCACCTATACGTACATACAAAGAGCGCACATGGATGTGTACAGATTTTGAAATGCCAACTCTTGTCAAGTAATTGAATTTCGTATAATGCTAAAAAATGCTGCAAAATTTCCATTCTATTTTATGTTCTTTATATCTTGCATTTTCTACAGCCTTAACTAATAGTTCTCAAAATGAGAATGCCATTCTCAAAGAGAATAATTACTTGTATTCTCCGCAAATATAGCATTTCACAGGGTTCGTGCCATCTGCTCATTGAATATACCGTTGAAATGTTCAGCCTACGCTATTTACATACATACATACATACATATTATATGTCAAAATTCGATATCACCTCTTTGACTTTCAAATTGATCATTGCAGTTCAAGTCTTTCATGAGATCCTTTACTCACGTGGACCTAACATAGGAGTGGGAATTGCTCGTCCCAGGTCTAGACCACGTTCGAGATTAATAAGCGGATATAAAACTATAAATCCCCCAGTAATACCAACCATACGTAAAATGTTTTCGGAAATTTGGATCTTCGGTAACCTGGATCTTCGGTTACTTGGGTAATAGCCTCTTGATTTTGTTAAGTGCAATTCGCCCAAGAATAAATTCTGGTACTTTATTTGGAAATTACATTTCATCAGATCGATATGCATGTATATGTTAGCAAATTTTGGACGTGCCAGTCAAAACAAAAGCACTTATATACTATTTACATATGTACATACATATGCGTACGTATATACTATATCCACGTACATATGTATATTTATGCAGAACTCATACAGAACACGAAAAGTGAATTCGTCTGGTTTATATTAAATTTCTACTTTGTTTTTCAAATAACCGACCCTTTGCAAAAGTTATAGTGATTTTCATCTTATCGAGGTTAAACTGTATCTGAAATTTAGCACAGCTCATAATTGCAATTAAATAAGTTCCTATACACAATTATATTAAAAACTAATGCATTTCATAATGAGGGATTTCATATTTCCTGTTGCTCCTTTACATGTCTTTCGACTAGGCCATAGAAGAAAACGTCCAGTTGCGGGTGGCGCCAGTGGTGGGTGCGTGCCAATTAAAGCTGCTTCTGGCAACCGTAGAAAATCGACTACAGAAACGTGGATGACAACCAGCTCCACCACCGTTGGGCCGTTAGATGATGTCAGCAATGATAGCACGACTGATTTGAGCTTACAAGCGCGACAAAATTTTATTGAAAATTGGATATTTTTGACATTGAATGTGGCCACCATTATACCGTATGAAATTCGTACTAAAATTTCTGTTGATAAAATTTTGAGCGCTCGTGATGCCTCTTGTGTGATAATCTTTCTTATTTAAGCTTAGTTCACAAATTTCCTAAGATTGTCTACAGCTCTTAAGAAATTAACTCTTTTTTAACTATTTTTGTTTTTTAATTTTTATAAAAAAGAGTGAATAAAAAAACTCTCAACTAATATGAAAAAAATGGGTGCTCCTTTATGCTCCTTTGTTAGAGCTATGTACGTATAAATAATTACAAATTTGTACTAAGTCTTCTTGAGAAGTGTAGACTAAGCTTTAAGCATTTTTGTGAGTGAATCTTACTCGTTCTGTTTGACACTTACATTGTTCCAACTGTTTTTGTAATTAACACAATGAATGTTTATGCCAGTTTTTTATACCATTTCTATACTAATTTTTATATAATTTAGTTAATTCTTTTTATTGAGAACTCTTCTCATTTAATTGAATCCTATTTACGCCAGACGTAAACTTAACTTAATTTACGTAAGCACTTAAAGTTATTTACTTAAATCAGCCAAATCAGCTTACATGTATGTGTATACAACCTCACGCCAAATAGGTCAGAGTACTACACTTTTTCATTTTCGCTGAGCCCGATAGATACTCCTAACAAAAAGGAATATCTACCCGCTGTAACTCCATCCAACTCTAAATCTATATTAGTATCCTGTTCTCCCCCAGCTAATGAAATTTCAGCCAAAATACGATGCGGTATTGTGAAAAGTATTCGATACGGTACCAGCTGGGGTTAGCAGAGGAAGAGGAAGGCCTCATCTGCGTTGAAAAGATCAAGTAAAGGACTTGGCTTCACTTGGTGTTTCCAATTGGCGCCGATTAGCACGAGAAAAAAGCGACTGGCGGGGTTAAACTCGGCAAAAATCGCGTAAGCGGTTACCGCACGTCTTATTTCAAATCATAAACTTATATATTATATTATATTTCCTGAATTTTCTAAGACCTTCTAAGGAGTTTTTACCAATCTAATTATAGTAAAATATGTAGGTATAAAAGATGCACACACATGCGCACATACAAGATGGACTTGCGAATATCCACCAAAAGTAATCAAAAATCCATATCAATACTTGGTGCAAGTTTTTACGTACAAAAATATTTTGGCTGAAAGTTTGGATTCTTTCCTTAAACGGCTATTTATTTATTTTGTGTCATGCTTGTGGTTGCCATATGTATGGTGTATATGTGTGTGCAATGGGTTCAACGACAACTGAGGAGTTCTAACGTAAAATTTTGTTCTCTCGACGAACAGTGGTCAAATGGTAGATCTACTGGGAGTGAATGGATTACTTAAGAAAAGGACTGATATACAATTTTTTTCTTTCATACAAAGCTAGCCTGTGAAACAATTTTTGTAAATTTATAATTTTTTTAATTATATTTAAGTTCACAAATTTTTTAATTTTTAATTTAAAATTTAAATTTGAAAAATGTAATTTACTTTTTTTTATTTAAATTTAAAAATTTCAGAATTTTTTTATTGAATAATTTAAATTTAAGAATTTGTCTATTTTTTTTTTATTGAATAATTTAAATTTAAGAATTTGTCTATTGTTTAGGCAGAATCTAAGACTTTCATCGGAACTAAGCTCTTCAAAGACCTATTCAAGCACGTCTTCATACAAAAGCACAAGCCACACACTTTTTAGCAGAGTCGAATGAACAGAAAATCACATTGCTTAACTCTTCCAGGCATGGCATTTTTTTGAAGAGTCTTCTTCTTTGTGTTCTATTACAAAGAAGATTAATTTTTAACCCGAAATATTTCCTAAAAAGTTAAATTATCCAAATAGTTAGCATGAATATCGTTGAATTTCGTAAGTTCCATTTCCTGGAAATCCCACATTTCGACTACGGCTGCAAAAATATTTTGATGCCTATTTACAACTTTAAAATTTAATTAAATCCCGCTTGATCGGCCCTTTTGACCAACGATTGTCATCGGCAAGTGCCATCTGACTGAAGGTTCCTCCATGTATGGAACAAGCTCAAGTAGGTCATCATAAAATAAAGGAGCAGCTTTTTCATGAAAGGATGATTTTATTATATCCTACTCTTATACTATGGTGTATTTTTATTTATTTTTCTTCTTTGTACAAGTATATTCCGTGCCACAAAGAAGACCTGTTTGTTTGTGGTCTCTAAAATATTCTTCTCAAATTCCTTTATATTTGCTGTGTATATAAAAATTTTCACTCTCGCCTAATGCTTTGGAACTTCCCTAATTAATTTTTTAGCCATCCCTTATTATATTGGACCTTTACCACTTGGTCCGGCTATACCAGCGCCGGCTTTTAATGGTTTTATACCTAGTACATCCCCTCCAATATTTTATACGACTACCTCAGCAAGTCCTACAGACGCTAATATGAGTCCACAGATTCGTAAAGAGTTTGCAGAATTGTGGATTTTCGATAACAATGAAAAGTAAATAATTAAGTTTATTCAAAATAGTGCTGTTACTTACGTGACAAAACCCACTTTTAAATAATAAATACGAAATAATATCAGCTTAGCCTTATAAGCAGAAGTTCACACAAGCACACACCTAGTACAATTTTGGAGTGACTAATGAAAGCAGAATATTCATTTTGTGCAGGCCTGTGGTATCCTTCATACATTTTTTCAACACCCTTCATTATCGTAAATTGGTTAAAATTTCTGGAGTCGCCTAAAACTATGTTACTACAAAATTTTACTATTTTCTAACAGTTTGAGCTAATGCAAATATTATATATTGTATTTGTTTTAATATGATGCTTCACAAATTTGTTTTTCTACTTGGTATTGGGAAAATACAGTGCCGTTCAAAATACTAGCAGCGCGACATAATGTCAAGATTTAACAATTATTTTTTTTTAATTTTTGTTTTTATAGAAATAAATTTTATACTACAACAAAAATCACACGACTTAAGGGTTCACGAATCGTACAGTTTTTTTTAATTATTTTATTATTTAATTTAATTTGATTTTTTTCCAAAATTTTCTTATTTAATTAAATTAATTTTATTTATTTTTTCCAAAACTTTTTTTTGTATAAACTTACAAAAAATGGCAGAAACAAGTTTTTTATTTCATTCTTAAAAAAAATGGACTTAATAGTTATCATGCAATTCAAACTTTCACACCTTATTCTTTGAATTTTTTTTTTATTTTTTAAAATTAGTTTTAATACAACAATTCAATTCAAGGTTTCACACTTCGCAACATTTTTTTTTTTATTAAAAACAATATTCTTAATACTTATCTTGCAGTTCAAGATTATCATTTATTTACATCAAAATACTTCAAATTCGTGTTGATTTTTTGAATCTGTACTGTTTTTTTGTAAGCTTTTTGAATTTCCTCCAATTATGGAACAAACTCAAGTAGCTCATCACAAATTAAAGGGGCAGCTTTTTCATGAAGGGTTGATTTTATCATATCCTACTCTTATAATATGGTGTATTTCTATTTTTTGCTTTATTTTTTTAATTGTTTTTACAAGTATGTATGTGCCATTCCGTAATGAAGTCCTATTTGTTTGTGGTATCTCTAATTAATTTTTTAGCCATCCGCTATTATATCAGACCTTTTGCACTTGGTCAGGCTATACCAGCGCCGGCTTTTAATGGTTTTATACCTAGTACATCTCCTCCAATCATTTATGCAACTACCTCAGCAAGTCCTACAGACGCTAATATGAGTCCGCAGATTCGTAAAGAGTTTGCAGAGTTGTGGATTTTCGATAACAATGAAAAGTAAATAATTTAATTTATTCAAGATAGTACTGTTCCTTTCGTGACTAAACGCACTTTTATATAATACAATACATATATACGAAAAACAGTAGTTGACACAAACACGCGCCTAGCACATTTTTGGAGGGACTAACTTTATAAGAAACTCTTTTTTTATAAAATCCTACATAATTCTGTGATTTCATTTATTGCCAATTTGAAAGCAGAACATTCATTTTATGCAGGCTTACGGTATATTTCATGAATTTTTCTAAACTCCCGTCATTATCGTAACATGGTTAAAATTTCTGGAGTCGCCTAAAAATATGTTACTACAAAATTTTACTACTTTCTAACATTTTGAGCTACAATAAATATTTGTTTTAATATGATGTTTCAATACTTTATTATTCTTCTTTTTATTGAAAATACAGTGCCGTTCAACAGCAGCGCAACATATTGTCAAGCTTAAACATTTTTTTTAAAGTTGTGTTTTATAAAAATAAATTTTGTGCTATGAAAAAAATCATGCAACTTAAGGTTTCTCATTTTGTAAATTTTTTTTTAAATCAAAAAAAACAGTCTACTCTATACTACAACGAAAATCAAATAACTCAAAATGCTCCACTTTGCTAAAAAGGTTAAATAAAATTGAAATTCTTTAAACATTTTTTTATTAAAAGAAAAAATAAACTGCAGTAAATAAATAAAATAAATATCATGCATTTCAATAAATGTGCATGCAGATTTCACACTTTGCAAAAAACAATTTCTATTAAAATTACAAAACAAATATTTTATTTCATTATTAATTTTTTTTTCATGCAATTCAAGCTTTCACACTTTATTTATTAAATTAATTTTAATTTTTTTTTTTATTGAAAAAGACATGCTTAATATTTATCATGCAATTGAAGGTTTCACATGAAAAAATTATTTCATTATCAAGTTAAATTATCTATTAAAAAAATAGACTTAATACTTATCATGTAATTCAAGATTTCACGCCTAATTTTTGTTACATTTTTTTTATTATTATTTTCGTGCAATGCAAAAAAAAAAATTTGAAAAAATTTGTTTTCATTTTTTCATTAAAAACAATATTCTTAATGCTCATCATGCAATTCAAAGTTTCACGCTTAATATAAAATATTAAAAAATTCGGCAAATTTTCCTCAAAGTATTTCAAATTCACGTTGATTTCTTATATCTGTACTGTGTTTTTGTTTTTTTTGTTTTTCTTCTTTCTTTTTTTGTAAATCAAATGCAGCTTTAAGTTATACGATTGTTGTTTTAGTATGAATTCAGTTTTATAAAAACATAAATAAATAGTCAAAACGCAGCAGTTACTCTATTATTATTTTCACAGATGGGCACTTTGTAGAAAAAATAAAAATGCAGTAAATATATTTTTTTTACAGATTACTGGAAAAAATTTCAGTAAAAAGTGCAAATCAAATTACATTACCAGTATTTTTACTGCAATTTTTTTTCTAAAAAAATATTTGTACTGTAATTTTTTCCAGTAATCATTTAAAAAGAATTTTAATATGGTAATGCAAATTAAATTTCAGTGGCAGTAAAATTTTACTGATTACTGCTTTTTGTAATGCAGTAAATATATAATACAGTGTGCCCATCTATGATTATTTTGACCGCTACTGTATCAACATTTTTTCATCTCTCTGAATTTTTAAATTTTTTGGTTTGTGCAAACAACCCTTTTTAATATTTTTTTATACTTTTCCCTTTAACTAAATATTGCTTTTTGTTTTTATTCTAATTATTTTCTCCATACTTTACCTGAAATCGCTAAAACTCATTTACATATGTATATGTATGTATTCATAGACATACTCACGTACACATTTTGCTAATCTGCAGGAAATACACAAATATATTTGCATAAGAAAGGATACAATCGATTATCGAATCGCATTACTGGTGGTACGTTTATGAAGCACATACAAGATTCGTTAGGCGAAGAATCATCTCATGTTGAAAATCGCATTGTTAGTCTGCGTAGAAATTTCCAGGAAGTCTGGATTTCGTTCAATCAAGAATTGCCCAAGTAAAGATAGAAACCAGAGAACTTTCTCTGACAGAAATAACTTTTCAGAGAACAAATTTTACTACCAACTAATGCTTTACCGTTCGTACTCACCTGCTAATGAGCTTTGTGGTATTATGGAAGAGAGAGCTTTCAAGTTTTCTCGTTAAGTTTTTAATTTAATAAGCAGTTATTTCATATTTGTGAGAGACCAAAATAACAGTTATCTCGAATTGGCCAATTGAAAACGTTGCCCGAATTCTGAAATTGTGTCATAACAATTATTAGATGAGAAATATTTTTTCCGTTGCCGATAGAAGTTATTTCCTCCGTTGCCTGATAATGAAATGCAGTAGAAATATTTATTCCGTTACCAATCTATATCTACTTACATATATAGAATACGCGAGGACACTTTTAGTATCGTTCATTCGATTTTCAAAAATGAGAAATCGAAATAAATGAGACAAACTGGGCCAACGAGTGGTAGATTGAGTACGATGAGAAGCTAGCACTGAGGCTCCATGAAATTGTTACTTAATGGCTCAACTCAGAGATAAGATTAAATGAGTTCGAGTAAAAGTTAAATTAGAAGTGCTATAATCCTTACCATATAAATCAGGTGTTCCAATGAACCTTATGGGCGACAATGGGTTCGATTAGTGGCATCTTTTTGGGGGCGTTTGCCACTTTTGCTAGTGAATAGGATTCGTTCGATGGTAGCCAAAAGAATCGCCACAGTGTGAGCAGACAAAGATCTGCTGGTGTCATCCGAGGCTAATAGGTGGTGGGAAGCCTCCATGGAGTCTATGCACAACCATATGCGGACGATTTTGCCTGTTTGTTAACAGGCTCTTCGCTTATGAATATCTGTAGAAAAGTGCAGAAAACTCTGGATATGATTGACATGTGGTACAGAGACAGATCTGTATGTGTCTGCAGCGAACAGCAAAGCTGCGCTCGTGGCCCTAGACAGCTCTCCACCAACTTCAAGGGTAGTTGAGTCCAGTATTATACTATGTCGGTAATCATAATATGCTGATGCTAATATGGATCCCGGGACACACGTGTGTATTGCAGGTAACGAGACCTCTGACTCTTTAGCTAGAATGGGCTCTGAGGACAACTTCTTTGGCCTGGAACCCATTCCACCACTCTCTTCTGCAGCCATCAAAGCCACAGTTATTTTAATCTACAAGCAAGCTTGACAGGCTGAGAGAGGCTGCAGATGAACAAAATTGATGTTACCTGTTATATCCGACTGACTGTCGTTTAAAACGAAGGGACTGTAGGCACCTAGGCCGCTTTCTATGGGCGAAGCACCTCTAATTTAACTTTAAGCCATCACTCCACTATTTCTTAGTTTTCTCTTTTCTTCTCGCTACTGCTCTGCTGTTAAACATATGACTAGTCGAGCAGGTAGCGCTAAACGCCCGATCAACTGTTGTGCTCGGCTCCAAACTACGTTTCGTTATTGCTAGTAGCTCAGAGCAATAGTCAAACACAATTTACGTGCTCTCTGAAGTTTATGTAGTAGCAAGGAACATGGAGTCGACCGGAGCGTTATTTGTGAAATTATTGATGTATGCTCCAGCTACCGCTCCTGCTCTCGTTTCTGTTGATCTGCTTTTACTCCCATAGCTGTTATTTGGGTACTGTTCGTTTTTTTCCTGTTGGACGCATTTTTTGTGCGTTTTTGCGGTGCTACATGAAAAACATAACTGATAAATTATGTAGCGCAGGTTGTTGGTTTGGTTGAATACAACTTTAAATTATTATTACAATATATTTTTTGTTATATAAAGTTATTAAGAAATAGCAAAAACAAACGTTAATATATAACTTTTATCGCCGAAAGAAAAATATTTCTCATCTATTAGGGAGCGACGTTAAATGATATTTTTCACATTAATGAAATTTTTATTTTCTACGTTTTCCTTAGTTTACTTTTTTACTTTCGGATTCGTAAAGTTGAGCTTTCACGGAACTTTGGAAACTTTCGCCAAACTTGAAAGCTCTCGCTCATATCATGCTTTGATAGCGTAAATGACTTACTTTTATTGAACTTTTTAAGTCAATTCCTTTACAATTTTCCGGTAATGCTATCGCTTTTAACAAATTCTTGTCACATTTAATTACCTAGAATTGTAGACGTTTGTTAAAAACCGTTATTACAAATGTAGATTTCATAATTTGCACATAGTGTAGATATATATTTGCAATCATCAAATACATTTAACATAACTCGCACATGCACTCTTACATACATAAACCTCTGTAAGTCCGCATTTAACTAATCCGCATGTGTTGAATTTGGTCAAACTAATATTTTTTTTCCTTGCATGCGCTTCTTGTTTGTTGCTTGCTGTTGTTATTGCTTTTTGCCCTAAATTAACTAACTTATCCGCAATTAATTTTTTCACATTAATAATTCGAATTTTGTTACGTTCTCCAGCACTGAAGGCGAAAGTTTCAGCTTAACCAAGAAGATCCCTGACACCATTACTTCTTGGGTCATTACCGGTTTCTCCTTGAATCCGAAAAGTGGTTTTGCTCTAACAACAAATCCCACTAAAATACAAGTGTTTCAACCATTCTTCGTCTCGACCAATTTGCCATATTCGGTAAAGCGCGGTAAGTAACAGCTCAGTCGCACTTAATTTACATTTGCTTATATCATTCCTTATATTTTGGATTTTAAGGCGAGGTCATAGCTATTCCCGTTATTATATTCAACTACATGCCCAAGCCTTTAGACGCGGAAGTGACCATGGATAACTCAGATAAGGAGTACGACTTCACCGAGGCCACCAATGAGATTGAGGATAGTCCGCTGGATGAGATTAAACGCACGAAACGTATCTCTATTCCATCCAACACCGGCAAGAGTGTATCCTTCATGATACGTCCCAAAAAAGTGGGAGAGATTACATTGAAAATAGCTGCCGTTACACCGTTAGCAGGTGATGCCATTCACCAAATGCTCAAAGTCGAACCCGAAGGTGTGACACAATACGAAAATCGTGCTGTATTCATTAATCTCAAGGACAAATCTGAACATAGCGAGAAAATAAATATTGATGTGCCAGCCGAAGCAGTGCCCGATTCTGAGTACATAGAATTCTCGGTTGTTGGCGACTTACTCGGACCAACTGTAAAAAATCTGGACAAGTTGGTGCGCATGCCCTATGGTTGTGGCGAACAAAATATGGTCAATTTCGTGCCCAACATTCTGGTCTTGCGTTATTTGGAGGCCATCCAACAGAATGTGCCTGCAATTACAGAGAAGGCAAAGAAATTCCTCGAGATTGGTTATCAACGCGAGCTAACTTATAAGCATGACGACGGTTCATACAGCGCTTTCGGAAAATCCGACAAATTTGGCAGTACTTGGCTGACCGCATATGTGATGCGTTCATTCCATCAGGCAGCCAAATACACAGACATTGATCCTAAAATTATTGTGAAGGGCTTGGATTTCTTGGCTTCAAAACAAGCGCCAAATGGTAGCTTCCCGGAATATGGAAAACTGTTCGATTCTGCGCATCAGAACGAACTGGGTCTGACGGCTTTCGTATTGTTGGCGTTCCTAGAGAATGTGGTGAGTCAAAAGAAAAAGCGTAACTGATTATTATTGTTGGACCACAGTGGACTGAAAACTACTATGTGGGGCTTTGCGCTTGACCGCTAGCCTATAACTGGGGGTTTCTAATGAATTTAGGAACTTTCTTTAGTAAACAGTAGTAAACATATATATTATAGAATTCTCAAAAGACTAATTGATAGGCAAATCTATTATAATATCCTCCTGAATTTCTGACCCGAAAGAGTTGTTTATAAAACCTACCCGAAGTCGGCAAAATTTCAGGATACCTTAATTTCTGTTGCAACGTCAAGACTCACGCCCCAAAGTGGTAGAGAAGCTCAATCAAACTATTAAATAACGATCCCGCGTCATTTCTTCATTTCCCGTTAGCCATTTCTTCATCTTAGGGTGCAAGAAAAAGTGGCAGGTAGCCAGATCGGGTGAATACGGGGAGTGCGATTACTCCGGATGAATGTACTGGTGCGTTATCGTGGTGTATATTTTTTTCGCCAAATGCGGCGGTATATCCTCCAATAACTCACTGTAGTATTGTCCAGTGATCGTTCTTCCTTTTTCAAAAAAATCCATGAGGATGACACCGTGCGCATCCCAAAAAATCGTCGCCATGACCTTTCCGGCCCATAGATGGGACTGTCTTCGTCTTCTTTGGTACAGATTCAGCGGAAGAAATCCATTGCTTTGATTTTTGTTTAGTTTCTGGTGAGTAATGATGAATCCAGGTTTCATCAACGGTGACAACTCGACGCAAAAATTCCTTCGGAACCTCGGAGACGGTTGTCGGGTCGATAAGTGAATAGTTGATTTATTTATTGAGTATTTTTTCAGTAAAAGATGCACGAAAGCCAACAAATACGTGTATTAGTTGCCTTAATAGTAAGAAATAAATATGAATAAGTTCGTGCGGTTTTTTTTCGAAATTTGAATTTCGGATCATTCCCATGGCTTTTAAACGTTTGGAAATGGTTGATTGATCAACTCCCAAAGTTTTTGCAACCTCTTCTTGCGTTTGAGCCGGATCTTGATCGAGCAATTCCTCCAATTCGGTATCCATGAACTTTGGCGGCGCGGCCAAAATCACCACTTTTAAAGCGTGCAAACCACTTCTGGCACGTTCGCTCAGCTAGAGCATGCTCACCATAAACTTCCACCAAGATACGATGACTTTCGGCTGCTTTTTTCTTCATATTAAAAAATTCCCCGCAAAAACACATTATTTGGCACGAAATTCGACATTTTCAAGTGTGGTAAAAATATTGTTGTTTACGCTTCAAATAAAAAACTTATACTGACGTTTGTGCCTTACGACAGTAGCTCTCCAATGAATGTTTGGAAATGTGGATCGATGGAATAATAATCAAGTTACGCCATCTGTTGTAAAACCGCACGAACTTATCCATTAAAAAAAGATTGCAATTTTTCAAACTGCTCCGAAATATCAGAATAATTAATGTAATTTCGAACGTACATATGTATTCATGCATACTAGCATTGCATCCAGTCTTTCTTGTTCTTCTTGTCTTAAATTTGATTATTTTCAATTCACAATAGGTATTAACTCTCGTTCTTCGGCACTGTTGCCATCGAAAATTCCACTAATCCTCTTAAATTGAGTCCAGTAGTTGAAGCGGATCGTTTCTTCTCGTGCTAACTGACGCCAGTAGGACACACCAAATAAAGCCAAGTCCTTCTCCTCCTGATCTTTCCAACGCAGAGGAGACCTTCTTCTTTTCTTATTTGTTGAATTCTGGTACAGGGTTTTTTCAAGGGAAATATCTTCGATTCTTTTTAAAATGTTTATAAATATATTTTTTTTAATTTTTAAATTAAAATATACTTCTTGAAAAAATTTTGAGCTTACACTATACCCTTGATATCTCTCCGACTCTCTCTCTCTCTACTTTTTTCATCTTCAATTCTTTCTTTTCTCTTTCTCAGGAGTACACACCAAAGTATCAATCGCAAATCGACAATGGCCTTAAATTCGTATTGGACAACGTGGATCAGACGGATGATCAATACTCGCTTTCTATTGCTGTCTTGGCTCTGCAATTGGCCAAGAACCCTACCGCCGACAAAGTTCTCACCAAACTACAAGGTCTTGCCAAACAGGACAACGGTCGCCAATGGTGGTCGAAGGAAGATACGCCCAAAGAAGCAGATCCCATTTGGCGTTGGCGTCCAAGGAGCAATGACGTAGAGATCACATCTTACGTACTGCTAGCGGTGCTGGATAAAGGCGATGCCGCAAATGCTTTGCCAATTATCAAATGGCTGATCTCCCAGCGTAACAGCAATGGTGGTTTTGCTTCGACACAGGATACGGTGGTAGGATTGCAGGCGCTCATAAAGTTTGCAGAGAAGGCTGGCTATGGCAGTGGCGAAATGGATATCGATTTTGTTTCAAGCGGTGCCGAAGAGGGTAAGGGCTCTATTAAAGTGAATCCGGAAAATTCGCTTGTGATGCAAACTCACGTGGTAAGTAAATAAATGGAATACTGACTGTGGATTGCGAACTTCAAAAAAAAATGACACCATTTTATTTCCTATACCAACAGTTACCCAAGAGCACACGTCAAGTCGATTTCACCGCTAAGGGCAACGGCTCCGCTATGGTACAAATGTCATACCGCTATAATTTGGCGGAAAAAGACAAGAAACCTAGTTTCCAAATAAAAACAGACATCAAAAATGAGAAACTGTCAATAGCTGTTGATGTATGTGTCGAATATGTGCCGCTTGCTAACGCCGAACAAAGCGAATCCAATATGGCTGTATTGGAAGTGTCCCTACCATCCGGTTACACTGCTGATTCTGAAAGCTTCGAAGCTATCGAAGTGGTGGATAGTGTTAAGCGTACCGAAACAAAGAATTCCGATTCGACAGTGGTCGTGTACTTCGATAGCTTGACGGCTGGCGACGTTAAGTGCGTGCCAGTCAAGGCTACCAAGACGCATGCGGTGGCCAAGCAAAAGCCCGCTGCCGTCAGCATCTATGACTACTACGATACGAATCGTCGCGCCACCGAATACTATCAAGTACAGTCGTCGCTTTGTGATATTTGTGAGGGCGAAGATTGTGGCGAAAATTGCAAAAAAGTAAAAGACTCCGAAAAACAGCAATAAATATATTTTAGTATGTTCAAACATGGATACTTATGCTTTATCGAGTAAAATATTATAAATGAAAATAAAATAATAAAAAATAAAATATAAAATATATCGAAGTTTACTTACTTTTATGTGCATGTACAGATATTGTTTTGAGACGTCAATGCAAGTATAAAACCAACAATTGAAGCGGTATTGGAATTTTTTCATATGTAGCCGCGTCTCTGCAGCGCTCGTCCAATATTAGTCTACTAATATTCTTTGGTTTCTCATCCGAGGCTTTGTGTATGTTTTCAGGGGGGGGGGGGGGGGGGGTGGTTTTTAAGTGACGGGTCCCAAACCCAGCGCACAACCAGCTATCCTGGAATGTTTCGCCTGCTCACATTAGCTCACTCCCGAACGGGTGTTCGGAAGCTACCCAGAAGATACTTGGGCTAATCCCGGGCTCCCAAGTGAATGGCGATCAGTAACTTTCCCTACTTGGGCGGACTTCTACATATGGAACCATCCTCCAACCTTGGAAAAGACCCATGAAAGGAGAATCGACACACACCATCTTTTCGTCGACTTCAAAGCTGCTTTCGACAGTAAGAAGATTCCTATATGCCGCGATGTCTGAATTTGGTATCCCCACAAAACTAATACGGCTATGCAAGATGACGTTGCTCAACACCAGCAGCGCCGTCAGAATTGGGAAGGACCTCTCCGAGCCATTTGATACCAAACGAGGTTTCAGACAGGGTGACTCGCTGTCGTGTGACTTCTTTAACCTAATGTTGGAGAGCATCGTACGAGCCGCAGAACTTAATCGCTCAGGCACAATACTCGTATTTTATAAGAGCGTACAATTGCTGGCGTATGCCGATGATATCGACATCATCGGGGCTTTGCTAAACTCGGCCAAAATCGCGTAAGAAGAAGATAATCCGCCAAGCTGATATCGCAGTAAGATTAGCTCTTTAGCATTGCGACGAATGGAGTTGTTTGTTTAGCACACTGTATCGAGCGGCAACATTATTCTTCAACGATCTTGCTTTTCACTCACGTATAGGCACTGCTTAGTGGACCACCGATCCGGTTGCATTAACGAATTGGACGAAGCGCTCGGAGTGTTTGGTGAATTGCGCACTGATTTTGATAACGACATTTTGAAGCGTTGTTGAATCACACACACCATCACACTTTACAGCTGTAGCTTAACTAAAACGGCTGCCGTATATTGTAAAATTTTGAGCTATTCAAAACCCTTTATACATAAAATTGTAACCTAAAAAATTCCAGTTTTCGATACTTTTTTTTTAATTTTATTCCTTAGAGCCTATCTATTGCTAAAATAGGTCACATATGTGGTGCCAACGAGGATTCGGGATATTGAATTGCCCAAAAACAATACTAGAGTCTTAAATATTCTTGTAATAAAATCCATATTACATAATAGTTCTAAATCCATAACAGGTCTAAATCCTTAACAGTTCTAAACCACGAAAGTGGTTAGTTCTTGAGATGTATTTGTATAAAGTATTCTCTTAAAAGCAGTATACAATTTGATCTTTATATAATATTAATATATTAGTTCTCTGGTTAGAACAAATATTCTTGCAGAAAACGCGTCCGATATATGGCGATGTGGTTGAGTAACTACGAAAACCCCTACTTTTAGTCAGTTTTTTTAACACAAAAATTGTCTGTTAATTGGCTTGAGAAAGGGTTCGACCATTTACGAGCTTGTGTCACTTAAAGAAAAGAATTAAGAGTGTCCTTAAATAAATAAGAATACTATATAGTACTGCATTTAGAATAACAATTACCCAGTGTGCGGTCCATACAGCTCTTGCAATACAATCATTGAGCGCCTCAGGAGTCCATTTATTACATCTTTGTTATTTTACGTTGTTAACCACGTATTGTTAACCACTGTAGCCGAAAAGGTTTGTATGTGATTACCATTCTGTAAGGCAGAAGCCATGAAACACTAAATAATAGAAAATGATATTTTCTAATAGCAATTAGCAGCTAATGGTAAACCGCCGAGTGTATTTCTGTCATGGGAAAATCTTTTCATAAAAACTATATCTCATTCGGAGGCGGTACAAGACTGTAAGTACCTCCTTTCAAAAAGGATAAATCCAATAATTGCGCAAAGGAATCTCATTCCAGCCCACCAATTTGGTTCTCGTAAGTATCACTCTACCATAGAGCAAGTTAATTGTGTGTATGATTTCGCTAGATAAGCACTTGAGAAGAAGCAATACTGTATAGAGACATTTTTAGATATAACGAAAGTTTTCGATAAAATCTGGCATGAAGGCCTGCTATACAAGCTTAAGCAGGGTTTACCGCACAATTGTCATATGCTCATAAAATCATACTTGCAAAATAGACATTTTCTTCTTAAAATAAAAAACGAAACCACTAAACTTCACGCAATTAGAGCAGGAGTATCACAAGGAAGTGATACTGTCGTCAGCTTGGACTGAAACTGCAATCACTACACTGGTTAATCGGTTACAATTCAGCATTTACACTAGACAATAAGGTGCTTATCTATAAATCCATGCAGAAACCGATATGGTCGTACGGAGTTCAATTATGGAGCTCAGCTGCAAAATCAAATCTAGAAATTATGCAAAGATTTCAGGCAAAGGTGCTCCGCATGTGTGCCAATGCACCATGATTTGTACGAAACGAGATATTGCACCGTGACCTGAAAGTTACAACAGTTTTCGAAGAAATAAACAACCCCAGACAGAGATACAACAACCGACTTGCCACTCGTCCGAATAACCGCGTAAATAACCTTTCTAAGGTTAATCTCTTCGAGATTAAAAAAATGTCAGCCTAACGATTTAATGCAAAGATTTAAAACGAAAAATACGTAAATACAAAAGTTATAAAATTGTATAATATATACATATATGTTATATGATATTCATTAATAAGTAACGAATTCCACTGGGAGTTCTTACTCCAAGTTATTCTTTTTTAAATTGTAGGTAAAAATAGTACTTATTGTTATTGTTGTGACAGATTGTATGAAATAAATGAAGATCTAAAAAAGGAAAACAAAGCTTGGATATGGAGCCAAATATAATATATTATAGTACATAATATATATGTAAAAGGTGATATATTTGGGGGTATCGGATTTTAAATTGAAATGAAACAACGAAAATTCAAATTGATTTGTGTACAACTATTAATGGCATGTATATTTTAAAGATAACCCCTTTCTAATGTTGGCCGTAACTACGCCGTAATTCAGCCATTCGCAAGAAACCATTTTGAATGGCTTGCTGGAGGACTCCGGTCGGTATCGCGTGAATAACTTTAGTAATATTGGCTTGCAGTGCCTCAATCGAATCTGGTTTATCCACAAAGCATTTACGCTTTACATTTTTGGCTTTTTTGTTTTCATTGTTCACTCCTCTCGGGAGCATAGAGCCTCGACAAGACACAGCCTTGCGTTGGTTTCGTTAATCTATTTTGATTTCTGACAGGGTAGGTGATTAGCCTAGTTCTAAATAGTCGGAATGCCCACCTTTCGTCGCTTAGGAACAACGCCTTCTTGCTGCTGGGAGCGCCATTTGTGTTTCACATTTTTCTGACAGAACGATCGCACAGATGGTTGAGGACTTCGCTAAATTTGGTCTGTCTGCGCTATCACCGCGGTTGCCCGCTTTTCCTTGGTGACGCCATTGATGCAATGTGTAACTGTGTGTTTTTCTTTGTTTTTTAGCAGCCACAATGCGCTGACTATTATGCGGGAGTAAAAATGGAAAGGATAAGTTTTTGGGGTTGAGGAATGAGATGTTTTTTTTTAGAAACAGGGAAAGTAGGTAAATTTGGGAAAGTGACCCAGAAGACCGCAAACTTTACATACCCCCATAAATATAATTCCAAATTGATGATATTACACGATCTTCGTGGCCAATCCACTGCTCCGAGGCGAGAGATAGATTGCTCACCCAAAACAAATATGTATGTTGAAATCAAATATTGTGGAGATGAGGGACTTCAATTTCCGGCATCAAAAAGTCGTTTATCATGGCGCGACAATGTTTTCCATTCACTATTACATTGGCATCAGCCTCGTCTTTGAAAAAATATGGGCCGATGATTCTTCCAACCCATAGACCGCACCAAACGGTTGTTTTCAATGGATGCAATGGCTGTTCTTGAATGACTTCGGGTTGCTCTTCAGCCCAATATGGCAATTTGCTTATTGACGTAGCCATTAAAGCAAAAATAGGTCTCGGCGTTGAGCACGATAAGTTGGCCTAAGCGCGCGATGCACACTTTTCACAGAGCGTCGATTTCCGTAATACAATTGCAGATTTGTAAACGTTGTTGAGGCGTAAATCTTTCCACGACGAAATGCGAATGAATACTGAAAAAAATTATGTATTTAGTTTGACAGTAATCACGTGTAATCTCTATTGGAATCCCTATTGGAAAAAGTACCTTCAATCTGATCGCCCTTCATGTATAGTGTATAAAATATTGCTGGTATAAAATCACCACCGTATTTCTTATATGTAAGTAATCTTTAACTACTGGAAACATATTTTACCAGAAGAGGAAATAAAACTCAATAAAATAGAACAAATATTAATATATACTAAGGTGGGCTCAGAGAGATACCCTGAATCAATGAAGTGGCACCATAGATATTTGCGGTCGCCGTGCTAAATCCCCTTGCACTAATAATAATGATAATCTACAGTTCTAATACGGAATGAATGGGCGATTGAATGGTTATTCAACTATCAGCTGGCTTATTAAATAAATCGAATAAAATCGAAGGCAGGCTACATAGTATGGCACTTATCAGCTTCGACCACTTAAAACAAAATTAGTTAGTTTTTTTACGCCACTTGTGCAAAATGATAAGCTTTATTTTATTTTTTATACATCTCCCTAATTTACGCATTTTTATGATCGTTGGAAGTGCGTCAAATTTCAGAATGATTTAAAAGTATTAAAAATTAGGAAAAGAAATGTGGAATAACAAAAAGTGATCGAGAAATTAGGTATCAGTGCGAATAATGTGGTTCTAATGGAGCTGAATGTGAAATTCAAGTGAAATCTTTTTCTTATTTTAGAGAAAAAATAGACATTTATAGATTTGTGGTAAGTTGAAAGCTGAAAGCTGATAACATTTTACAAATTTAGTTCATATTTTATAAATTTCATTACAAGTGTAATATAAGCCTCAGTGGCATTGGAGAGGGACATATATATTGTGGCCATAAATATTTACGCATACATATAGAAAAATATACATCTGTGCTTACAACTTACCTTTAGAATTATCGGTATGTAAAAAGAGGTAAATATAGTGAGTGCCATTATTACCGCATAGTTAGAAATGGGACAGTCCCGCGAAGTTTATTTGAAATTTCGATGAACGTTTTGACAAGTGAGTGGAAATTTTGCAAGTTCTTTTCGTAATAAATCACAATATTGCCATAAGTATTTTCTGGTCTTCCGGAGCGCATCTCCACATTAACGTCGAAGCCACTGCTTTTGAATCGTTTAAAACAATCTTTGTACCTCTTCAGACAAATGGCGTTCTTTATCTAATTTTTTTTTTCAAAAGGTAATATGGTATATGGAAAACGATCGAAACCATATTTAGTGAAATTGTTTACTTTTTTTTTAATTTCGATATTTTTGAAATTTTTAAGTAAATTTCTTGGGTGTCTCCTGTAAATACATAGCGGCCTGTTTTGCTTTAAGGCTCTGCACGAGTTCACAATGAAAGACTATGACACAAATCCCTTCTCTGGCTTGAAGAAGATCCATCACCCAACGCACCAATTAAGATCTACACGGACGGATATAAAATGGTAACCGGTGTAGGATCAGGGTTATATTGCGAAGAGCTTTTTATGAGCGAATCCTTTAATTTACTGGATTACTGTAGTGTTTTTCAAGCGGAAATAAACGCTATTCATGAATGGTTAGGATAAACAACATATCATCAACAGATATCTGCATTCTATCGAAAAGCCAAGCTGCCCTAAGGGCCCTCGATGCATTCCAAATAACATCAAGGAGTGTCTTACATTTTCGCCAATCTGTTAATGAGATGACTAAACAGTATCGTATTATCTTATGCTGGTTCCAGGCCACATATCTCTGTGGAACTGTAGGTTGTAAGGAACCTGCATGCCAAACATAAATAATTTTATGGCCATACCTCCCGAAACTTGTAAGCTTTGTGTTATGAACGCACTAATCAATTCTGTAAATCAAAGATGTATTAGTGCCGGTACCTGTGAAATTGCGAGGCAAACATGTCCAAGGCTAAAGTTATTTCTATCCAAGAATTTTACAAAATTGAGAATACTTCAAATAAGGACCTTAGTAGGGGCCCTCATAGGAGATTAGGCGTTTACATGCATGATTTCTGTCGTAGCTGCAGAAATGAGGAGGAGTTGGAAACAATTCAACACCTTTTTGCACATGCCCGGCTCTAGCCAGTAGCAAGAACCGATATTTAAAATCCTACTACTTAATGAATATAGATAATCTATACACTTTAGTTATCAACAACCTTTTCCGCTTTCTCCAAAGCTCAGGATGATTTAATCTTGCAGGGGAAATGTAGTCCAGTCCAGCCCCTGCGGCTCACAATAGACCCATTTCGTGGTCTAAGTGGCATCACTGTCCCTGTGTGCAATGCGGCTGTCAAACGCAACCTAATCTACATTTTTTTCATTTTTAAAATTTGTCCTAATCATATACATATTTAATGCGCATACATTTCCCACGATGGAAAAATAAAAGGTGAAGTAGCAAGGCAACTTTCTTCACTCATATTCTAATTTGCGTTAATTCTTTGGGTGTCTCATGTGTCGCATCTTTTGAGGGATTTAAGAATATATAGGGAGGAATTTTTATTTACTTTTGATTATTTATCTGTGAGTAAAAATTAAAAACTTCCAAATCAAGTCATGCTCTTTACAATACATTTTTTTTAACCTTTGATTAAAAATTAATAAATTATAATATATTATGGGGAAAACCATGGCCTACTTGTCGCGTAAAGTCTAAACAAATACTTAAAATATTTTGGCATTTTAAATTCGGTGGTCAATGTGTGAATAATCTTTAGTGCAAAAGATAAAAAATATCAAGCGGATATAAATAATTTCTTTTTATCGAAATGCCTAAAACAAGTGATAAAAGAGTGGGAATCCAAGTTTTAACTGAGGAAGGGAAGGTTTAGTTTGTTAATTTGGTGGGACGTTCGCGGTGCTCAGTCGAATGTGCTATTAAGCGAATTGCGAAGACAAAATGCCATTATAATAAATCAAAAGGTGGATGAAGACAGCCTTTCTAATGAACGATAAGACCGAAAACTTTTACGCGAGTCTCTCAAGGTTCGTAAAAAATGCTCTTCAGCCCTTGTAACTGCCCTGTTAGAAAAAATTGGAAAATCCATTAGTGCTCGAACAGGTAGAATACGGCTTCTGGAAACATGTTTAAAAAAATACGAAAACCAAAAGAAGCGTGGCTTTCAGAAACAAATCGGAAAAAACATTTAGAAGGGGCTCTCCGATACCGAAAGATTGGCCGAATGTTCTGTGCCCTGATGAATCAAACTTCGAGGAGGCTTAGTTCACATCATTTTAAAATATCAACAATCATAGCTTCTTAACCTAGTCCAGTTTTGAGGAAATAACGCAAATCTTATAAAACGTTGTTTTTTTTTTCTTTCCTATTGTGAAGCGACGTGTTGCCGAGGAATACCATCAAGATTGCGTGGCATACACTGTTAAGCATGAGAGAGGCGGCATTAGGATTCGGGGCTGTATGACTGCTGATGGTGTCGGCGAAATGTTCATTTGCGGGGGCGCCTGGACAGTCAAAACTACATAAATGTATTAGAAACTGCCTGAATTTTACCTTCGTTAACGAGTATTTTCGGGGGCAGTAATTTTGAAAGAGTTCAATTTCAACAAAACAATGCTCCTTGTCACAAATCAGGGACTACGATCGTTGGTTTGAAGACAATAACATTGTTTTGTTAGATTGGTCACAGTCTTCAGATCTGAGTACCAAGAGCCCTTAAAAATGCTTTAATTCATGAGTAGAGTTCCATAAGACAACCGAATGAGCAAAGCTTGTAAGCAGCGATAATCCACATCGAAAATTATAACAAAATGTCGCACGAAAATTGTCAAGAGTTAATTCCAGTTTTTGGGCGAGATGAATTTTTCAACTCACTGAAAGAACAACAAATAAAGCTTGTGCTAAAAAATATTGTAGTAAAATTTTCGATAAAAATATCAAATGACAGTTCATCAAACGCAGTATTGCAAAGGCGACCCTCGTATTCATTTACCAATATTGTTTCAAAAAAAAAAAAATTTTTTTGACATTTTCTTTATCTCCTCTTCGTACTGTTCCATTTCTGATATCACCAGCAGAAAGAATGAAAAAATGGTATTTCCTATTACCACACTATCAGCAAGATTTTAGTTTATTCGAACATAGGTGTTTGCACCTGACGACCTCTACTCTTCACTTCATATTCGATATCGTACGTTCCCATTTAAGAGTGGGATTAGTATTCGAAACATGCCTCATGGCGTCAAAAGTAATTACACAGCATTAAAAAGTGCTAGTTATGATTTTGTTATGATAAAGCGTGATTGCTGTCAGATTTAATTGTGAAAACAAATTTGTTTTGAATATTTAACTATTAAAATAGCTAAAACAACTGAGCTAAGCATTGAAATACGAGCAGAAATCGTTAAGAAATTAAATATTAGTATTTCAGCTTCAGAATTTGCAAAATCTTACTGAATTTCCCGGTTACAATTTAATTCAAAAGAAGGATCTATGAAGATTTAGCAAATAAAGCAAGGAATGCTTGCAAGCCAATTGCTAACTACAGAGATAGCAGAGTATTAATGAGGGAATTATCAAGGAGAGTATTAATCAAGGAAAGTCCTTCGTTAAATTTTGTTGTGCTCGCACCAACTCCATGAAGCAACAGTGCGGCGCAGATTAAAAAGTACATATATCAAAACTTTTGCTGTACGTGAGATGATCGACATAAGTTCAGCGAACAGATCCAAGGCCTCGCCTTTGCTATGGAGCACATAAAAGAACCAATTGAGTTCTGGCATAATGTGTTTTGGATAGATGAGTTCTCATTTCAGTTTCAGTGCATTTATAAGAAAATGCATGATATCAGTTATTTTTGGTAGTGCGTGTCCTTCTACGAGTTTAGACAGTTCGTGCCCATTTACGGTGCTCTAACCAAGCCACATTAATAATTAGCCTTATTAATAATTATGCATTCACATCAGCCAACAACCTTTTCTCAACCAACAACAGGATTTTTTAACATTTAGCAAGCAACAACGGACAATCAACAACAAAAGGAAAAGATGGGATTAGCCGACAATTCCATTTCCACACAAATTCATTGACTCCATTCACTGCAGGCTACAAGCAGTAATCGAATACGAATCGAAGCGGAATATTAATCAATATTCTTACAAACTATTAATGTAAGATCATAAAATAGCATTTAATTCCACAAACAAATAACTTTTTAATGCTTTGGAAATACTTTTGAGGAGAGGAGACATAAAGTGCTTGCTTTACTGTGAAATATGGTGTTGTTTTCTTTGAATTTGCACTCTTTATCTTTGCATACTCTAAATATATCAACACTAACAACATTTTTAATATAGTTGTTTAACTACCACAAATAAAGGCCTTTTAGTAAACATTGTGACAATTTATTGTGGTAATATTTTTGACTATGGGTGCACATATTTTTTTCATTTTTTTGCCCGTTTCCGCCAAGCCGACACCGGCTGAAGGAATATGCTGGGAATTTACTCTGTAATCAAGCTCGACTATAAATACTATTCCTGGCATTTTTCTATGACTAGAAAAGTGCGAAAATTTATCAGTTTTAGACGGCTATTGTATAGGGGAAGACCACGAAACGAGTCCCAACAATTTTTTTTTTTTTCTGGCGAAAAGTAAAAATTGTTATTGAAGGGATTCTATCTATAAGAAGGCGCAATATTAATCATGAAATTTGGTTTTGAATAACTTTTTTACTAAATAAAAATATTTTAGTGATAGAAATTTTTATTTTCTTAGGTGCAGGCCCAATGCGAACTGATTTTGCTTGCTTGGCTTCGATATCTGCCAAAAATGAATAGAACATTACTGGAATATATGAAATGAGACTAAATGGCAGTTTTACTTGAAGTGGTTGAAGCACGGCAACGTTTCAAATAGCTCAATGTTCCAGTTGCAGAGCTTTTGACATTAGGAATTGAACACCCCTGACCTTCATTTAATTTTAATTGGTTTTACTTCATTTGTGAATTTTACGTTGTATACAGAGTTGAAGCGAAGCCGAAGACGAAGGTGCTGGTAGCAGTTCAGAGCAGTAGTCAAAAAACATTTTAAGTGACCGCTCTAGTAGTAAAGAACTTGGAATCGGCAGGAGCGCTACTTGCGATCTTATTCATTTGCACGAATTTTACCAGGTAGGCGAGTGATGATGGAATGCAGCAAAGGATTGAAACTTTCAAAAATATAGGCTAGAGGCTCTGGAAAAACCTACATCAATGCTTGGTTGTTACAAATAGTGAGGTAAATAGTGCAGCTTTTACCTGACACCAAATATATAAAGATGGGAAAAGGTTCACAACCGCAGTAAATATTAAGTATCCTTTGTACTTTCATATCTTATCTTGTACATTTTCAGTATTAAAAGAAAAATTCGCAATATTTTTTCACAGCTTCGAGTTAACATTTAGCGCCCATGTGACCATACAAGTTTCCAAAGCCAAGCAAAGTAAGCACAGCAAGCAAAGCCAGCCTGCATTAGGCCAGCACCTTTACCAGCTTCATTGCTTACTTCTATATGTTTTTATACTAGAACTGTCTAGGTCACAAGTGTCAAATATGATTGACGCACGACGCCACTTGATTAAATTGTAAATCTTCCAATTAATTTTGTACCACCTTTTCGCTTCTCTATTTAAATTTGGTAACACAGATCCCAAGCTTTTGAACCATATTCCTGTATTGGCCTTATTAATGTTGTAAAATATGCTTTAGTAACATACGGAGCATTCAATTTTGTGAACTTTTCTTTAAAAACTTTCAATCCATCTTCTTAATGGTACTCGTATACTTAAAGAATGCGAAACCAACCAAATATTCGTACCATTTTATCTACAAGTACATTCTCATTCATTATAAATCGGTTGCTGATAAACTTAAAGAATGCCAATTTTCAAAGCAATTACATCTATTTCGATTGATAGTTTACCGATAATATAGCACTTTCAAAAGCTTATCTGCTGATTATCTATGATTAAAAATTTGATAAAGTTGAACGTGCTGTTACGACAAGTACTTAATTGCTTCGACCACTTCAACTAAGTTTAGTTTCATTCAAACTGTTGGCTGTACAAAATGAAACTTCTAATATTGGTTTTAGCCATTTTCCTGGCCATTGCAAGCGCATCCAAAGTCACTAGATACGATAATTTCAAAGTATTCAAGATTAGAACGGAAAATGTGGAACAACTACGAATGATTGAGAAATTGGCTGCCGATTCGGAGAATGTAAGTTCAAAGTGTGGTGAAAGGAGTTGGGAAGTGAAATATTTGTAAGAAGTGAAAGGAGGAATTATCACATGTAAAAACCTTGCATCATGATAAATTTTCAAAACTCAAATAATAATACTAAGTTGCAGTTTAAACTGAACTTCAGCTAAATTGTATTTATTTTTTTTAATTTTTTGGTTTATAATGACAGGGTCCGATTGAAGAAAATCTCTTAAATTTACTACTATAAATTGCACTTTTTCTTGCCTCTTTTAAAACTGATAACCAACTATAAATTTCAGTTCAATTTATGGCACAGCAGCAATAAAGAAGTGCATATTATGGTCAGTCCACAAAAGCTCATACATCTACAAAACTATACGCGCTCCTATAATCTGCCTTTGGAAGTAATGGTTTCAAATGTGCAGAGGTAAATATAGACAGCTGTTGTGAAAAAATTTAAGAACTGAAAGCAAATTCTCGTTCCGCAGTCGTATCGATGCAGAAAAATCTACTAAATCCACGGATGATCTCTCATTTGGTTGGACGCGCTATTATCCCTTATCATCAATCGAAGAATTTTTAGATGACATATTGGCGAATCATCCGCTTGTTACGAGTGAAATAAATATTGGCACATCCTATGAGGGACGTAAAATACGTGGCATTAAAATCTCTTATAAATCGGGCAATCCCGGCATATTCATCGAATCCAACATACATGCACGAGAATGGATCACCTCAGCGACTGCGACTTGGTTAATCAATGAATTACTCACTTCGGAAGATGAAGATGTGATGAATTTGGCCCAAAACTATGATTGGTATATTGTGCCAGTTTTGAATGTGGATGGTTTTGTCTATACACATGAAACGGTATGCAGCTTCAGGTGCAATTTTTATTTGTGAAAGCCGCCTTCACTTATTTTCTTACTATTTTTCTTTACAGGATCGCATGTGGCGCAAAACTCGCCAACCTGTGGAGGGTTCGTCATGCATTGGTGCAGACCCGAATCGCAACTACAATTCACATTGGATGGAGAGTAATGGCGCTTCTTCGAATCCCTGCGATGAGACATATGCCGGTCCGGTAGCGTTCTCAGAGCCGGAGGTTAAGGCCCTTGCCGATTATGTCACTAGCATTAAGGATCGTATCAATATTATGCTCGCCTTTCATTCCTACAGTCAAGTGTTACTTTCTCCTTATGGCTGGACGCAAGAGCCTCCTACAAATCACGATGATTTAATCGCAGTGGCGAAGGCTTATTCAGATGCGGTCAAAGCGCTGCCTTATAACACGACTTATACTTATGGTTCTACAGCGGATGTAATGTGTAAGTCAATTAAAGTGGCACAGGATATTGTTCTAGAACTCTATTCAAATCATTTGTTACAATCCTTGTAGATTACGCCTCTGGTGCCACCAATGATTGGGCTTACAGTGAACAGGGTATTGAACTCTCATACACCGTCGAATTCCGCGATACGGGACGTTATGGTTTTATACTACCTCCGGTGCAGATAATACCACATTGTGAAGATACACTTGCCGGATTAGTGGCTCTGGTAAAAAGCGCTGACGAATTGGGTTATCTCAAGATTAAATACGAAGATTAAACGTGAAATGAAATGGGCAGATGTTTTTTTTTATGATTTAAAAAAAAAATCGGAAATATACCTACTGCCTGTATAGGCAGCAAACCGTAAAATATAACGATTGTGTAAGAATCGTTGCATTTTATTTAATTTCAATTACTAATTTCTTTGAAATGTTATCAAATATATGTCATAAATCGTCATATCCATCAGTGTAGATGTGGCCTGAACTCAGCGGCTAACGACGCTCCCGAATACAATGTATATACATACATATTAGGTTGTGCAATAAGTTTTCCGGTTCGATAGAAAAACCCAATTTAATGATTTGAAATACCTAGAGTATCCCTGAACATCAATACATCTTTTTCAACGAGATCCCAATTTATGAATTTTATCTCTGAAGTGAGAATCAAGAAGGGCTGGAAAATGCGCTTCCATAGCTATTATGACCTCATCATTTGATGAAAAGCGCTTTTTACGCATGCATTTTTTCGGCCAAATCTGCTGATTACGAAGAATGCTCCAACAACTCGAACTTTACTTCATGGATTTTAACCAAGTCAAAATACTCTTGTGAAACGGTGCATTGTCCTGATGAAAAATAATTTTTAGCTTATGCAAACTGGGAATTCGTTAACGTATTTTTCCGTTAATCCACAAACAAAACCTCTTTCGCATCCCAAAAAACTGAGTTCAAGTTCTTGGACGAAGAATCTTCCGAAGAATCAGGCCCACACAACTCTTTAGCCTCCCGATTTGAATCCACTAATCGACACCTTAAATGTTGATGAGAAAGTCGCATTCGAAAATGTTTTTGTTAGAGAACGTGGCACCCATTGTGCACACAGCTTTCTGAAACTCAATACCTCAGTCAAATTATTGCTTATACTGTCCAGTGAGATGCCTGTGGCTGCTAGTAAATCTCTTTCAGTCACTTAACGATTTTCCAGTACAATATCCGGTAATTTTTTCCACGATTTCTGGTGTTGTTGTTGTTTTTAGCTTCAAGGCTTCTCCAATCAAGTTTAAATTCAGCAACCCATCTTTCTATCGTGCTAATTGATGGCGAAAAGTCCTTAAACACTTTCAAAATTCGTTCATAAATTTCCTTTGGTTTTAAACCTTCCAAAAATAAAAATAGATATTCAATCACTGCACGATTCTTGATTTTTTCCATTGTAGAAAATACTGTAACATGTAAAACGAATCTTCACATACGTTCATATGAAGAGTGTACCAGAAAAAGTGTACGCTAGTAGGAACGCCCTCTCTGATCGAACCGCAAAACTTATTGAACAACCTAGTATGTATAATCTGTGTCTCGCAATTCTTTATGCTTGTTGAATATTAAGCTCATTCGTATTCGCTAAGTCCATTGAGCTTTCGTGTAGCACTTGGATTATCTTCAGTTTAATTGGCCGACGCGTCACTATTTTCTCTTGCTATTCAATGGGAAGCAATATTATTTTTTAACCAGTATTTCCAATATAGAGGGGAGTCATCTTTTTCTCCACCATCTCTATTGAACACTTTCAGGGTTAAGGTGTTTGTTTATCTCTGCGTATGATATGACCTAGGAGGCTTTGATCTTCATTTACTGCGCCATGTCCATTATACTCGTATTCTTATAAAACTAAAGCACATTGAACAGGTGTCAGTAGTATAGCAACAGTAGTATTTTGTGTTTGCTTTTAGTCCCTGCAGTGTCAAAATCTGTGGCAAAGATTGACAAATAGAGACAAAATAATTAGCTAAAATGGAATCAGCTGTGGGTAGCTCATTATTCTCCTCCAATTTGTGGTGTCCATCTTTATGTTATTCCACAAAGGAAGGCCTCCACGTCTGCGATGGGCAAATGTTTTTTTTTTTTATTAGAAGAGCTATTTTATAAAATTTTTATATTTTCAACTTTAGCAAGGCGCATTTTCATTTCGGTGGCTGCAATAACAAGCAAATATTCCGCAACTGCAGGTATCGGAAAAACTGTACGTAATCGTAGAAGTGCCAATGACAGCATAGTTCCCTGTCCAGCATGGGGTGTTCCTCTTCCTCGGGTCCTTTTTGGGGCACCGTGTACATGCGCCTTGCTGAAGCGTCTTCGTTCAAATGCGTAACATGACCCAGCGAGGGTAGTCGTTGTAGTTTTACACGATTAACTATGCCCATGCCCCTGTAAAGCTCATGCAGCTTGCTGTTCCAACATACACGATACTCCTAACCAACGCGGAACGAACCAAAGATCTTACGGAGAATTTTTCTCTGGAATGCTTCCATGGAATGCTGTTGATATCGTCCATGCTTCTGTGCCATATAAAAGGACGGCAATGAGCGTATATGTTTGATCCTTCAAGAGAGAGCTCTACTTTTCAATTGCCTACTGAGCCCAAAGTAACACGTATCGGCAAGAATTATTCTCCGTTTGATCTTCTGCTGCCCAAGATGCGAAGACTCCTTATATGTCGGCAGCAGGTACTGGACAGAACTTTATATACAATGCTAAGCCAGCTTATGGTGCGGTAGTTTACGCAGATTGCAGGATCGCCCTTCTTATATATTGGGCAAAGCACACTCCGGTTTCAGTCGCTTGGCATGGTCTCAATCGATAAACAATTTTTTGAGTCCCAAAATTGAAGACACAGACTTGGGCGATCTTTGGTTTGAGCAGAACGGCGCATCATAGCACACAGCCCATGCCACAATCGATCTGTTGTGCGCCAAGTTTAGTAGTCGTATTGTCAGCCGTTTTGCGTTTTCAATTTTCCACCTCGGGGCTGTGATTTGGTGCCGTTAGGTATCGTGAAGAAACGTTATAATGCGTTCAATCCATTAACGATACAGGCGCTTACGTCGAAGAGCCAGGAATTGTCGCCAAGGTCTGGAAAAACTGCATTAACAGATGGGTACTGCGATGCTAACTGAGGCAGCCACACAAAGGAAACCGTATTCCATAAATACTGGGCATGTTTGCTCTTCTGAATAAACTAATTTTCTTCTTCTTATTGATAAACCAATAGATAATACGATAATTTTTTGGTATTTTCAAAAGTAAACCACTAGCTGATTGCCCTCTTTATTAGACGCACTAATAATGAAAATGTTTCCAAAATAATACACCTTAACATATAGAAAAATGTTGCTAGCAATATGTTGCAAGATTCTTTGTTTAACAATATTGTTGCTAGATCCGAAATCCCAATTCAGTACATTGGGCACATATCATTTTTGCCGCACCATCTTTATCACCTAAAGAGGCTTATCGTTAATAAAACGCAATTAGATTAGGTAGAACCATATCATAAATCTATTGATTTTAGACTTCTTTGGTTATTTAACAAGACCTAAAGTTTAATTCGGTTCAATCCTCCCTTGGCAGTTGAACGAAATGAAAGGCTTAATGCTTGTTTTCGGATTTTTAGCCATATTCGCGGCAGTTGGATGTGCGTCAAAAGTGCGTTATGATAATTTTAAAGTGTTCAAAATCCAAACCAAAAATGCAGAACAGCGACAGATGATCGAGAAATTGGCTGAAAATGCTGAAAGTGTAAGTTCAAATGGGACTAAAAGAAATAAAAAAAATTAATTATTGCTAAAAAATGAAAATCCTGGTACTTGCTTGTTCCTCTAGTATAAAAGCGCATAGAGATTTTTGAACAACCAAATACAGGATATGTGAAATTTTTTTTCATGTTTGATGTATTTTATTCAAAACTTATGGTATATGATGTAAGATTAATTGTGAGTGGAAAGATTTTAGTAAGTCTGAAGGTAATTGGTTCGTTACAATAATTTTTTTCTTTCAGTCGTAAATGTTCTTCGATAGGCAAAGGCAAACCTTCGAGTACTTTCTAGAATGGTAAATCTGCGTCTAAATAGAGCAGGACAGTGGCACAGAAGGTGCAAGATTGTCTCTTCCTCATCAAGAGAACTTCTACAGAAGTCATGTGCTGGCCCCTTTATGACTAAAATCGGTGTGCTAAGACTGTTTTTATTTGGATTTATCAGCGATTCTGTGCGTTTAGCATTGAGAATCGGACGGTCGATTTTGCAGGTGGTTCCATTACGTAATCTTTCGTTCCCTTTCCTTACGATTGCTTGTAAGGGTATGCCTATTTCATCTCATCGGTCAATTTGGTGCAGAGTCTCGCTAGTTCATCGGCTCTGCAGTTGTCCTCAGTGTCGCAAAAAGAAATCAACTGTCATTTGTAGAGTAACTATATTTTTGGCAATAAATTATTCACTCATCAATCATCCGTTACGCCTATATTTAAGGGTGGAAATAAAAACGATGTTAGCAATTACAGACCGATTTCGAAGCTTTCGTCTGTCTCAAAACTTTTTGAGATAACAGTGAATGATAAGTTATATTTTGCTGTCAAAGGCCTAATACCTACCAACCAGCATGGTTTCGTTGCAAGTCGCTCCACTGTCCCTAATTTGTCTATTTTCAATGATTACTGCATTTCAGCCTTCCAGAACAGATCCCAAATTGATACAATTTATACAGACTTCTCTAAAGCGTTTGACAAAGTATCGCACCGAATACTCTCGTCGAAGCTTGCGTCATTGGGTATACACTCCACGTTTTTGTCGTGAATCAAATCATATTTGTCCAACAAGCACTGCGTTGTAGCCGTTGATAATACGACATCCCGTGCATTTATTGCGTCCTCTGGTGTCCCACAGGGAAGTATTCTAGGACCTCTTCTCTTTATACTCTTTATTAACGATATTGGTTCTTGCTTTTCTTTTGCTGAGCACTTGTTGTATGCTGATGATCTTAAAAATTTGCAGCGATTAACAGTGTTAGTGACTCTGAAACTGTCCGAAACTGGTGCTATTTAAACCGTTTGTCACTAAATATAAGCAAATGCTTTCACGTAAAATATGTTAATCAAACAATACTTTGCATACTTCGTATAGTATTGCTGGCTTACCTTTGCAATCCGTTGAGGAAATTAAAGACTTAGGCGTTATTTTCGACTCTAAGCTGAATTTCACTAGCCATGTTAACCACGTCATAAGACGATTATATGCGATGCTAGCATTCGTACGCCAAAATTGTTCTGCATTTACCAACCCACACACTCTCAAAACATTGTATTGTGCTCTTGTTAGATCAAGATTAGAGTATGCCGCTGTTATTTGGAGACCATACCAAATAGGTCTGTCTAATAGGATTGAGAGAGTTCAGAAAGCCTTTCTTCGTTTCGCAATACTACCAGTCTTCTAATGATGTATTTACTCTATTAGTAATTAATTTAATAAAGTAATTAACAGGGATACATACCTTTAATAACAATAGGCATAAAGCATTGATTACTATTTTAAATTTCAGAACATTAATCATTAAATAATCCTGATAGATTTATTAAACAGTTAACTTGATTTAGTCATCCTGACAAAAAAATTAAGTAAGTATTACATTTTTATTAAAAGAAAACAATATGTTTTTGGTTGTTTTGTTCTAATATAGATTGAACCCACCAATATAGGTTTATTTTTTAAATTTTTTATTACATTACTAACTGCTATTTTGCGTACTTTTTCACTACCTTTAGGCAAGAAGGGGAAAATTGTTTCCCTCTTCCTCAATCCTTCGTAAATGCAACCCAATATAAGGGAGTTGTCATTACTTACATAAACTTCTATAATTGAATCATATTCGCCACACATGCGTGGATTTGATGATGATTTTAGTTTCCAATTGTTCGTTGCTTAGTGACTGCGGAACTCGGGAAAAAAATGATTGCCTGCATAAAAAGAAAAGAAGAAAGGTAGTTCACACTGTCTATATATATATATATATATATATGAGGTTGTCAAAAAAGTCTTGCGGTATTTCCGCAAGCTTGTCTTTGCAAGCGCGTAGTTCTAGTTGTATTCGTCGCATCGGTTCACGCTAGAGCTTTTTGGAAAGCTCTTTTCACGTGCTAACACGTGTTTGATTAATTGTTGTTTGCTTTTAGTCGTTCGTGAGTTATAGCGTGGCAAACATGGAGCAAAATAAAGAGAAAATACGGCATATTTTACAGTACTACTACGATAAAGGCAAAAATGCATCTCATGCTGCCAATAAAATTTGTGCAGTTTATGGACCCGATACAGTTTCCATTTCTACCGCACAACGATGGTTTCAACGTTTTCGTTCTGGTGCAGAGGTGATCGAAGATGCGCCACGGTCCGGAAGGCCTGTCGTCAAAAATTGCGATAAAATCGCTGAATTGATCGAAAGAGACCGGCATAGTAGCAGCCGTAGCATCGGCCAAGAGCTGGGCATGAGTCATCAAACCGTTATAAACCATTTGAAGAAGCTTGGATTCAAAAAGAAGCTCGATGTATGGGTGCCACACGACTTGACGCAAAAAAACATTTTTGCCCGTATGGATGCATGCGAATCGCTTCTGAATCGCAACAAAATCGACCCGTTTTTGAAGCGGATGGTAACTGACGGTGAAAAGTGGGTCACTTACGACAACGTGAAGCACAAACGGTCGTGGTCGAAAAGCGGTGAAGCTGCCCAGACGGTGGCCAAGGCTGGATTGACGGCCAGGAAGGTTCTTCTGTGTGTTTGGTGGGATTGGCAGGGAATCATCCACTATGAGCTGCTCACCTATAGCCAAACGCTCAATTCGGACCTGTACTGCCAACAACTGGACCGCTTGAATGCAGCACTCATGCAGAAGAGGCCATCTTTGACCAACAGAGGCCGAATTGTCTTCCATCAGGACAACGCCAGGCCACACACATCTTTGGTGACGCGCCAGAAGCTCCGGGAGCTCGGATGGGAGGCTCTTTTGCATCCACCGTATAGTCCGGATCTCGCACCAAGTGATTACCACCTATTTCTGTCCATGGCAAACGAGCTTGGTAGTCGGAAGTTGTCCACAAGAGAGTCCTGTGAAAATTGGCTCTCCGAGTTTTTTGACAATAGGGGAGCGAGCGTCTATAAGAGGGGCATTATGAAGTTGACATCTCGTTGGGAACTCGTCATCGAACAAAACGGCGCAAATTTCACTTAATCGCATTATTATAACCAATTTTATGAACAATTGAAAATTCAATAAAAGTACCGCAAGACTTTTTGGCCAAAATATAAATATATTTTTTAAATCCTTTTTATTTAATTATACACATTTTTTTTAACTTACAGTTTTGGTAGCTTCAATTAAAAAAGAAATAAGCACCAAACTGAAAAAATTCGCATTGTCCATGTATTGATAAGCAAGCAAGCCACCGTAAGCCGACGTATCGTTTTTTGTTTTTGCATTTTAAACTAAACTCCGCTAATTCATTGCTCTACACATATTTGCGATAATAAACTCTTTACTATTTAGTTTAATTTATGGCACAGCGATGACAAAGAAGTTCATGTTATGGTAAGCCCACAGAAGCTCATACATCTACAAAACTATACGCGCTCCCATAATCTGCCTTTGGAAGTAATGGTCTCAAACGTGCAAAGGTGAGAACATAAGTAAAACACTTTATGCTCGTATGAAATACATTTGCAGTTCGCAAAAGTCATAAAAATATTTTAAAAGTGAGAGTTTTACTTACAAACCTGCATATCACAAAAGAGAAAAAAAATTGTGTGCAGGGTATCTAAAACTTCAATGTCTTTAATATTTTTTAGTCCATAATTATTTTTACTAAATAAAAGAATTTGTTGTGGTGGAACTCTACAGCCTCATCGATGATGAACAGCCCTCTAAATCCACGGATGATCTCTCATTTGGTTGGACGCGCTATTATCCCTTATCAGCAATCGAAGAATTTTTAGATGACATATTAGCGAAGCATCCGCTTGTTACGAGTGAAATAAATATTGGCACATCCTATGAGGGACGTAAAATACGTGCCATTAAAATCTCTTATAAATCGGGCAATCCCGGCATATTCATCGAATCCAACATACATGCACGAGAATGGATCACCTCAGCTACCGCGACTTGGTTCATCAACGAATTACTCACTTCCGAAGATGAAGATGTGGTGAACTTGGCCCAAAACTATGATTGGTATATTGTACCAGTTTTGAATGTAGATGGTTTTGTCTATACACATGAAACGGTATGCGAGCTAGAGATGACTCTACTATAATTTTTTTGCAATTTTTGCTGCTCTCACTTAGTTTCTTACTACTTATTTTTACAGGATCGCATGTGGCGCAAAACTCGCCAACCTGTGGAGGGCTCGGCATGCATTGGCGCAGATCCGAATCGTAATTGTGATTCGCATTGGATGGAGAATGGTGGTGCCTCATCAGATCCATGCTCTGAGACATTTGCCGGCACGCACCCTTTTTCCGAGCCTGAAATTAAAGCTCTTGCCGATTATATAGCTAGCATTAAAGACCGTCTCAATATTATGCTTGCCTTTCATTCGTATAGTCAAGTGTTGCTTTCACCATATGGACATACAAGCGAGCTTACCGATAATCATGATGATTTGATGGCAGTGGCAAAGGCTTATTCAGATGCGGTGAAAGAATTGCCCTACGGCACGGAATACACATATGGCACATCAGCCACGTCCATGTGTAAGTAAAGAAGTTTTGAAAGGGGAACAGGAAAAAGAGTTTTAACTGGAAGAAATTAAAGTACGTGCTCGATTTTCTAAATTGCATCATAAACAATTTTTGTGGATCTAAACTGTATATGTATGCCTAGGAATATTCAAAAAGTATGAAAATTGTTTTTTGTTTTTAGTATCGAGTCAAAGCTTTACGCTTCTAGAAATAGTTGAAATTACTTATTGAATTTTCTTATGTTTCTGTGTAGATTTCACTTCCGGTTCGACAAGAGACTGGGTCTACAATACACAGGGTATTCGTCTCTCATACACCATCGAATTCCGTGATACTGGACGTTTTGGTTTCATCTTGCCGCCAATACAGATATTGCCACATTGTGAGGATACATTCGCCGGCATATTGGCAATAGTGAAGAAGGCTAAGGAATTGGGTTACCTGGAACCAAAGTACACTATTTGAAATAGAAATCCATATGTATTTTGCACATATAAGTACTAATGAAAGGAAGCACATAAATACTGTACACACACATATATACTTATATAAATAAATATATTCATGCTAATGCTTTTGAAATGCATAGAATAATTTTTATAATGCATATCAAGTTTGTGGTAAAATGTAATATTTAAATTTAGTCGAATTAAAATCCAGCTCCTTAGTGGATTTATTTACCATAACTGAAACACTTCTCACGAACGTGCTACTGATGTTCCGCATAACATTTTCATATATACATTTTCTTGTAAAATATGGCGTACTCGTTCACTAGAGATGCCTATGGTATTTCGAATTTCAATTGCTTAATAAATTAATAAAGGACGTAAAGATTAACCACCTAGTTTCGTCCAAAGTTAGTGGGGGTCGGTCATACATTTGGACTCGATTGGAGCACTCTAAATGGGTCAAAGTGGGATTTTTCAAAATTTGCCCCTACCCAAAAGTTCGACCCAAATTGGGGGACATCAGAATTCGTTTTAGGGGTATGGTTCCTTCGGCAAAGTTTCTTATTTTGATCCCTAGAATACGATTTTCACAGAGCAATGAGCGATTTTTAAATCGACCCGCCCTAATATATATTATCTAGGATCATTTAACTTCTAGTTGGCGCAAAGGGCGAAAAATCTCGCAATCATATTGTTTGCGATGTTGTCGTTATCTCGCACTGACTTAAAATTCTATAGTCTGATCTTAATCATTTTACGTTAGCCAAATGCCTTCGATTATAATTATTATTATATTATCAATAATTATTGATTTGGTTTTGTTATCCGAGGCTGATTGTTTGATTATTCTGAATTTAAAAAGGTCAAGCCAAGGAGCACCATGAGATTTGGTGGCTCCTAAAACACTCAGGCTAAAGAGCCCATTGTATTTAAAGCTCTGGAAAGGGGGTAGATAGTCAAGGAGGGAGGGAGAAAAGTATCAGAGAAAGAGATAGGAAAGAATAAAGACAGAGATAGAGGTAGTTAGTCCTGTGAGAATTTTCCAGATTCTTTGGCAAATCTGAATATTACTCATTCTCATGACATCGGAACCCAATACTCGTAGTCTTGCTCTAGCAAAGGCAGGACACTCACAGAGAAAGTGCTCAGTGATATCCGCCTCCTCCAAGCATGACAGGCATACGGGGTTCTCGGTGATTCCAATGGTGGTCATATGCTGACCCCATGGGTTGTGTCCTGTAATGATGCCGACCATCAACCGAATATCTTTCCTTCTAAGTTTTAGTAGAAAGTTTGACAGTTTTCTGTTCGGACTTGTAACAAAAAACTTTGCAGTTCTGCAGCGTTCCAGACCGGACCATCGGTCTTTATGTAGATTGCCTAAATAATCGCTGATCCAAGTCTTGATTCCTGCGGGGCTGATTCCGATTATTGGCTCTGGCCCCTGTGGGGGCACCGCTGATCCACGGTTGGCCAATTCGTCGGCAATTTCGTTTCCTTGAACACCGGAGTGTCCCGGAACGCATATAAGTACAAGCCTGTTTTGTCTTGCGACAGAATTGAGCTTCTTCTTACATTCTTGAACAATCTTTGAGGTTTGCTTCGCGTTCTCCAGGGCTTTCAATGCAGCCTGACTGTCACTGAAGACTCCAATCTGTTTCCCGCTCCATCTCCTCTCGATTATCCATTCGGCTACTTTCAGGATGGCAAAAACTTCTGTTTGGAAAACAGTTGCATTCCGCCCATAGCGTAGTGATACTTATTACTATCGTTTAAGTACCATCCGGCTGCAGACCCTATTTCATTCTTGGACCCATCGGTAAAGAAAATATCCGTCAAACCTCCCTGCATGCATTCTGGATTGCTCCATTGCTCACGCAATGGAAATCTGACATCAAATTTCCTTCCAAATGAAACTGTGGGTATCAGGTCATCTTTAGGTGTCAAAAACAGTGGATACTGCTCCGACAGCAACTTAACGATTTCTCTGTGTCTCGAAGTTCCATCTTCGTGCCAGAAACCATATTTATGGAGTCTACACATTGCTTTTATTGCTTCCTGTTGTATCTTAAGATTCAGGGGGAGGAAATCAAGCATAGCATTTAGGGCATCACCAGAGGTTGTACTCATGGCACCCGTGATGCATAAACATACACTTCTTTGCAGCCTGTATAGTTCCCTGATTGTGGACTTAACCATGCTCCGTCGCCACCAGACCCCAGAAGCGTAAGTGATGATGCAGTGATGAAAAATCTTCAATGCACGATTCACCTTCAGTGAAACGTGTGTCTCCCAAGTCAGCTTCTTATCCAAGATTACTCCTAGATATTTGATGATTCGTTAGCATATTGAGTTTTAGGAAAGTAGATTGCTAGCCCTCCGACCCTAGCATGGTAATAGTTGAACTATCCGCACCTTCGAGCAGGTGTTTGTCTGTTTTGGTTCGCGTGTGGTATGTTATTCCCTATTTACCGATGAGATAGACAACTCCACTCGTAAATAAACACTGAATTGTCAGATCGAAAAATTCTTTTTTTTATGTTCAACCGAAGTATAAAATTTCAAAATCGTATATAAATTTTGATTCGTCTACTGGTTAACAGATGTCGCTTTCGACCAGAGATGTTAAAAAAAGATAGAAGAAGAAGACTTCCATTGTACAGATTAACAGATATAGGTAGGAAAAATTAGAGCGCAATAATCAGAGCTATTAACCGGAATTAAGAACGACTCAACTTTTCGCCATACCGGCAGCTCATATATTTCCCTATAAACTGTTAAAAACCTAATGGAACTAAAGCAAGAAAATTTGTAGCATCAACTGTATGCCAAGACCGTTTCACCTACAGACCTTTTAACGAAAAGATCTCTTCACCCTTTACAGAGTTTCGGTAATACTATCAATAACCAGTGCTTCCGCAAATATAATATAAGAAAATTTAATAAATAAAGCAAAGGTCTGCTCCAAAAATTGTACACTCTAATAAGCTGACTATTGGCCAAAGACAATCGATGTGAATGGAGTTTGGAATAGAATGGAATTGGGGATGGGCACCATCTGAGTAATATTGCCCATTGTAGGTCTAGAGAGAGGATTTTAAATGTAGAAAGAAACAGCTTGGCCGGGAATTCCTTGCTTCTCTGCAAAGTACACAGATTTTTTTCACTTAGAAGTTTGTAGAGTATAAGAAAATACATCCGACACAAAACTGATCCATCTAAGTTGAGCGAAAGACGAACCGTGGCAGATAAAATGCTTTATACGATCCTCATCGTCCAAGCAAAATGCATACAGTGGATTGTAAAAGATGCCTGTGGTGGCCAATAAAGCTTACTATAATACAATAACTTTTTTTTTTTTGGTGTTTTTTTTTAATAATTGTTTTTTTTAACGCACTCAAATCGTACAATTTATAGTAATTTACCGAATAGCATTATGTATAATATTATATAATACATATTTTCTATTTTAGTTATTTTATTAGCTACAATGGCATATTTTTTGGAACTTGAAGTTTCTTAAAACAAAACATTTCTGATAATTTTTAATCATAGACTCTTTCTTGCTATCCACTTCCATTGCACCACTCGCTCCTTTAGTCTCTATTTGCTTTGTTTGGCCTATTTAAAACCCCGTTTAGTACATACTTTGCGGGTCATAATACCGCACCGGTCGCGATAGTAATTTAGCAGGTATATCTTTCTTGAGTCGCGATTCGCGCTCGAACATCAATGATTTCTCTCTAACATTCGATATTACGGGGCCATTCACATCTGCATCGTCGAGAAAACCAAAAACATCATCTACTATCTGTTTCGAGGATTCCACATCGATGTAGTTGTCGCTGGACGTCTGCGCTTCGTTCACCTGTTTTTGCTTCGCCAAAATTACGCCGCCCACAGGTACAGTCGCCGCGCCATTCATATAACTTACACCATTCGTACCATTTATGGTATTCTTAATATTCATAGAATTCACATCAATGCCATTTACAGCGTCCTGTCCATTCGTTACACCATTCATTGGCGTTCGTGCTGTAGTGGGTGGTGGAGCAGTTGTGCGTGTGGAAGGCGCCACTTCTTTTGCCGCCGCTGTCTGGGTTACCACATTTGCGCTTAGACGCGCCTGTCGCTCCTTTTCCAATTGCTGATGCTCTCTTACCTGCCGCACTAATAATTCTTCTGCTAAACGGAATGCTTGCAATTCTTTCCGACGTCGCTGTCGCTCCATCTGGCGCAGCTTGTACGCCTGACGCGCCAAATAACCGCGACAGTGAGCCTGCAAGTGTATGACGCGACTGCGCAGCATTGTAAAAGCAGACGTTAGCCTTTTTTGAGCAATGCAAGCGCCTAGTCGATGGAAACCTTGGCGCATGATGAGAAAATCTCGTCGCTCTTTGTGACTGCGCCACACTTTCTGTATGATGAGCGCCGCTTCGCGATAGCGTTGCAGCTGACGACGAAAGAGCACTTTTCGGAAACCACGTTGTATGGCTATGATCGATTGTAATACCTTATGGGCGCGTTCCTTCTCCAAGAACGTATCATCTACATCTTTCAGAAAAACCTTATGTCGTCCAAATTGATAATCAGCTGATGCGGGCAGCAAATTTTTGCAGATCTGTTCGGTTACTTGGCGACAGTTGAGTGTGTGGGTGGGTCCGAGCCCACGATGCAGCAAGCGGTAACGTTCGACGAAATCTTTGTAGGTGTGACGTATGGGATAGCCAGCGTGACGTATACGTGCTGTCTCCATCATGCCGGAATAGCGCAACTGACGCACGCAGAGCTCGCGGTCGAGAAACTGTGAAATCGGTAAAAAAAATTAGTATATATCAAATTTATATACACATACATATGTATATATGTATTTACTAAGGTAGCAAAAAAAATGTGCTTGCTGTTACCCACTAAATTTGTTCTGTGACCAAAAACATGAGACATCTATATTTAATTTTTATAATTACCATTGAATTCCAATGACACAATTGCAATTTTCCGAAAATTTGTTTAAAATGCTTATGAATATTATTTTCAATTAGGCAAATTTTCTGGACTATAGAATAAATTTACGGGCAGCATTAAGAAAAAAAATTCATAATATTTAAATTGATCTCTGCAACAGTGAGAAACATAAACTAGAAATCATGGCGTCTCATAAGTGATCGTGATGTTATGAATATCTCTGATGACGAGAGTGTTTGACTATTACGAACGTTTTGGTTTCCAGTGACATATACCTCAGGTCAAAAATTTATTTACATGAAAAAATTTAGTTATTATAATTATACATTTTACTGGTTTTAACAACGAACGGTAATGGCATTTATTGCCGCTTAGACCCTTGTATATCCCAAAATATTTTGCTTTTGCCAGATATATTTCAAAACCGAATTAAAAGCATTAGAATAAGTAATGAGACTCCAGGTATTTTTATTTATTCAAATTATGAAGCAATAAGTACTCACATTTGGTTTCTTATCCTCATTCGGCTTGATGCATCTAATAAAGAAGGGATGCGCAGCGGCGAGTGTGCGCATGAGCAGGTCCAATGAATTGCGGAATTTCACCGACAACGTGAACTGTTTCTTCATTGTATCATATGGCAGTTCCATTGGAAATATGTCGACGAGAAATTTATTTTTAGATTTCCCAATCATTTCACGCAAATCCATGCTGAACGAATCACGATTTTTCTCCAGAAATCCATTCGGGTTGTACATCACTACGCCGGCATAGTGGCGTATGCCAAAGAGTGCAGATTGATTGGATTTGGGTTTTACATAAATCGAGCGATTGCCATGTTGTACGTGAAGCTTCTCCAGCAGTGTATAATCGGTGCCTGTGGAGTGGTTATTAAATCGATTAAAACTATTAAATATAGAAAAAATTCGAATATTTTAATATAGGTATATAATAAGCATTACACAGGTCGACATAATTCTTTTTCATTTGATGCTTTTGTGGGCACTGAGAAAGTTAAAGGCCTAATAATGCAAAAAAGTCAGCGGTCCCACAACCAGCGACCCAAAACACTCCCAAATATATTTTTTTTGTTTCCAGCCAGATTGGATCCACTAGCTTCAACATCAAAACTAACATCAGAATCTTCATTAGTGACCCCAAAGACCTTACAATAGTAATTTTTAGTTCAGCTCAATGTAATATTGTATAACAATTGAATTGTATTAACTGGGTTAACTACATTTTATTTATTATTATTGTTATTAAATGTTTAGTTTTTGCAGCTTGCATATATGGATGGCTCCTATAGTGCAAGATTCAAGATTTCATTTGAGTATAGGTTGAGGGCTTTAGCACTTTTTTAGGAAATTGTACCCCCAAATCATCTCAAAACCATGGCATGAGTTGCACTTTTAAACCCCAAAATCGTGTTTAACGCACAAAAATCTATTAAAGACCGGCCTCATATAAAAAAGTGAGTTTTCTAAGTCTCTGTTATTTCATAATTCATAGCCCATGCCATCTTTATTCCCAACAATTGAAAGATAATTAAGTGTAGAGAGTTACCCAACTTCGGCATCGGCCCCAAAATTGCAGTTCAGTTTTGGTTCGGCTTCGGGCAAAAAAAAAAACCTAATTTAAGCGAAAATTAGTTTGCATTTTTTTTGCTCTAAAATTGTATACAATTTAAGGTATTGTAAAATTTTTTGAAAAAAGTAAAAACCATACATCTAACTGTTTCTAATGATCACTGTTGCAAGTCGGCTTAATTTCGGTAGGTAGATAGGATGGACAAAATACAGAAAAGCTACCATTTTATTATTTTTTATTATAACCTACCAAAACTATTAAACTATGACTATAAAAAATAGTTACATTTTTGTGTGTTCCTTTTAGAAATATAAGCATACCACCTTGATCGAAAAATTCACTGAATATGTTCAGGAAATTCAAAATACAAGTTTATTCCTCAGAAGTGATATTATTGCTTCCCCATCAACTACATCGCACATATGGCAGCCTTTAATACAGCTCTGGAAACATTTTTGGAACTTTATTTCGGTAGAGCCATCAGAGACGCCCCCGATTTTTCCATTACTTTCTTTCGGCTTTGTGAACTTCCTTTCCTTTCGTTTCCTTCCAGAACTTTTGATCAAGGTGGTATGTCATGAGCTGAAATTAATCTGATTGAAACTTGTCCATCTTTTTTTCCTATTACTATACCATCTTTTTTCCTATTATAATATAAATAAAAATACTGGATTTTTAAAAAATCATGGCTGTTTATTCCTTAGACCCATTAAAATGTTCGATTTGGTTTCAGTTCGTCTTCGGCCGAAATTGGCCGAAGTTCTATTCGATTAAATCATAAAAAAGCTTTGTAGATTCAAATTATTTTCTTATCAGATCATGGAATGCTTAAGTGTTGGTCCTTCGAGAAGAAACATATTTAACAGCATACAATTTATAATCTTCTGAAAAAAAACTGGAACTCTGGAAAAGGAATGAGTATGAAAAATGAGAATTTAGTCAAAAGTTCGCTAAGAAAAACTAAAAAAAAATTATGATACCATTTTCCTTTACACTGAAGCTAATCAATTTACCGGAACCTAGGCTAGACTACAATTATTCGTAGTTGAATAAAAGTTCACACTTAAGGAAAACTGATGGCCAAAATTTTGATAAAAACACATCCCAGAGTCTAAGTTTAAGTTCATTGTAATCTCTCGGTTCATTGCAAAACCTGCAGCTATCGTTGTGTGTAATTCCTATCTTATATGCGTGCGCCGCTAATAAATTGTGGCCTAGCAGTGTTCAAAAAGTATCGCGAATTTTGTGTTTTTTTTTTTTAATTATTTATTTATTCATTTTGACCCCTACAAAGTAAGCCCTATGAGTTACTATACACTTGTGCCAACGTTTTTTCCAATCTTCGAAGCACTTCAAGAAATCATTTTTTTTTTTACTTGTACAGCTCCTCCTTCGATGACGTCTTTATCTCGTTAATCGTAGCGAAGTGGAAAAGAAAAAGTCACATCTGGAAATACGGTGGTTGTCGCATCATAAGTGTGTTGTTTTTGGCCAAAAAGTCGCGCACAAGCAGCAATGTGTGAGCAGGGGCGTTATCGTGATGCGAGAGCGTTTCTGGCGCCTAACTTGTAGGTAATATTCCTTATTGAAGGTTTTACCCTGTGGCAAGAACTCATAATGCACAACGCCCCTGCAATCGAAGAAGACGGTAAGAAACACTTTTACATTCGACCGAACTTGGCGCGCTTTTTTCTTGGTCTTGGTTCGTGCGGCAGTTTCCATTGAGATGATTGAGCTTTGGTTTCTACGTCATAACATCTCATTAGTAATGTTCATGCGATTCTGCTTTTGGTCGAAATTGAGTAGTTGTGGTACGAATTTTGCGGCGACCCGTCTCATGCCCAAATCATTGAAAAAAATCGAATGGAACGAGCCAATCGACATGCCGAGGTCCTCAGCAACTTCTCTAATGGTGATTCGACGATTGGCCAATGCCATTTTCTACACTTCATAAATTTTTTCGTTTGTTGTTGTTGTGCTTGGGCGTCGGGCGCGTGTACACAGGATTTTCGCGGTTTTGCAAGTGGCTAGATTATTCCACCTCCTGTGTAAGCGTATTTTCGTGTTCGCAGCGATTCATAGGGGCATGATATGGGCACTTACAAAATTTTGTAATCAAATTCAAAGAAATAAATGGAAACCATTAATCCATTTATAACCGAATATTTTTGCAGCCTAAAAGACGATGATATGTTTAATTTTCCTATCCTGATACAATCAAATACACTTAGCGATAGGTGTTATCTATGATTCCAAGTTTAGAAATGCACAATCGCGCATTTTTGTTTATATCAGAAATATTGAGAGCTCTTTGCCCAACCAAGTAAAATTATTAGTATTCTAAGTTTATTTGCTAACTTAGATTTAAGTACTTTAAGAATTTGACTTATTTTTTAATTCGGTTAAGTACTTTGCCGACTAGTATATTTTAATTCCAGCTATTAGATATGCAGATATATGAATTTGAAGCCTTCTTTTAGTAAATTAAATTTTTGAATTTTTATGTAGATAAGAAAGTATGCGATTTGATAGTTGCGGGTAAAAAATAAAATTCCATGAGCTTTTTTAGAAATTTCGTCATATTTCTATTTACTATTAAAGAAGCATTATTATGTACTAGACTTTGTACATACCACAATCAACTAATCAAAATCAAACTAAAGGCAATTCATTATTGTTGTTTTAGATAAAACCAAAAATATATTGGAACGTAATGTTAAATTATTTTTGTCACTGCAATATTTTTTCGAAGCACTAAAGGAGCATTTAGGTAATAATTTTTTGTCTATTTATTTTAAAAATTAATTGAAATTATCTTTCTAAATCGCAATTATGCCATTTATTATTGAGTTTCTGAAGTATTTTGAAAGCATTTTTACTTCTTCATATTTTTTGCAGTTTAGGCCAATGAACTATGATACAAAAGAAATTTTCTCCTCGAGATAAGAACATCGAAATTAATATTAAGTAAAACCAATTTTAAAAATACTCAAACTGGAATAATCGAAATACTTAACAAAAATTAAAACATTTAACAAAATTTTAATAATTTTTGACGAGGTTTAATTCTTCTTCTTAATTGGCGCGATAACCGCTTACGCGATTTTGGCCGAGATTAACAAAGCGCGCCAGTCGTTTCTTTCTCGTGCTAACCGGCGCCAATTGGACACACCAAGTGAAGCCAAGTCCTTCTCCACCTGATCTTTCCAACGCAGAGGAGGCTTTCCTCTTCCTCTGCTACCACCAGCTGGTACCGTATCGAATACTTTCAAAGCCGGAGCGTTTGTATCCATTCGGACGACATGACCCAGCCAACGAAGCCGCTGGATCTTTATTCCCTGCGCTATGTCTATGTCGTCGTAAAGCTCATACAGCTCATCGTTCCATTGTCTGCGATATTCGCCGATGTCAACGTGCAAAGATCCAAAAATCTTACGCAGAATCTTTCTCTCGAACACTCCAAGCGTCGCTTCATCGGATGTTGTCATCGTCCAAGCTTCTGCGCCATACGTTAGGACGGGCATGGGGTTTAATTACTGACATTAAAGTGGTAAATTAGTGCAGTAGGAACACTAAACTGAAGATCAAGGAATATAACACAAAAGGATTTGATTTAAGCACCCCTGAACCGAATTTCACTGAAGTCATACAACTTAGACTTGTGTGGGAAGTGCATTTGCGAATGGATTTGGCAATTTCAGCTTTTTGGCACTTTTTTTGACGTTTCACTTCAGGATTTCCATATAATATCTCTTATCCATAATGCTGTCAATGAATTCCAGCTCACTGACGCCTGCAGCGGACATGCAGTCCTACACAATGGCTCTTCCACCCTAATGTTGTACAGTCGCAGTAAGGTTCTGTTTTTGCAGTTTGGTGTTAGGCTTTCTCCACACAGTTTGCCGGCCATCTGATTAAAAGATGTTGAATTTGCTTTCATGTGAGAAAAGTCTTTGTCCTAAAACTCACTTGGCTCGTTTAGATACTCCTTAGCACAGGCTAAACGCTTCTTTTCGCTCACATTTAAAGTGAGAGGTTTGCGTCTAGCCATGCGAGAATTGTAGTTCTTCTCATGCAATGCTCTCCGGGCTATTATTGGATGAATATTCATCCTTTTCCAACTCTTCCTTAACATCCACTGCGAATTGTGTGGAATATATTATTGGATTTTTTTTACGTCCTAACTATTTGTCAGCGTTCGTTTCATTACAAAGCTGAATTACAAAGATGAACCTCCCTTGAAACATTAAACAATACTTTGTATTGTATAGCGGCTTCTGCCCATTTTTGCACCCTGATTGTGCAAATATAATATTATTTGGCGCTGAGTTTCGGCGTCTTCCCTTTTTTTTCTGCTCATTTTACTAAAAATGAAGCAAAGTTCGCAGTAATTGAATGCACTATGCTGTTAAGCTTAAGTGTGCCAATACTTTTGCTTCGTTATAAGAAGTACTTTGCCACAGGACAGATGGCCATGGTATTCCTTACGGAACTCTATGGCATCTTGAATGTGACGTACTGGCTAATTGAGAAAAGTGTCGGGGCAACAGTGTTGGAATTTTTGTGACAGTCAAGCTGCACTGAAAGCCCTTGCTAACCCACGCTGCTCTTCGAAGTTAGTCGGTGAATGTAAGACAAAACTGAACAGTGTTGCAAAACACAACAAAGTTAGTCTTATTTGGGTGCCTGGACGTTGTGGTATTGCAGGGAACGAGTTGGCTGATAAATTGGAAAATGAAGGCTCTGCAAGTATGCCACTAGACCCTGAACCCTTTCTAGGTGTCAATTCCGCATCGATTCAACTATGGATTGACGACTTCATGAGTTCTACCCACAGATGTCGTTGGTCTGAGTTGAACTCGTAGAGAGTTGCCAAGTGGTTTTTGAAAGAACCAAACAGGAAAAATTTGACCTTTCTCCTAAAACTCATTAGGTAGGACCGGAGAGTACTGGTGGGTGTAATCAAAGGGCATAACGTCTGTGGTCAGCATATGGCTACCATGGGGATCGTGGACAGCCCGATATGCCTATCCCGTCTTGCAGATGACGACACTGCACCTTTTATGTTTCCTATCTCTATTCCTTCTACTGATATCTATCCGGGTGTAGTACAATGGTCTACTGACTGAGTGCTTGGACTTGTCAACTTTTCTGAAATGACAACTGACGAGACTGTAGACGGAAGTATTTGGAATTTTTTTTATTTTTTCTCTATTTTTTCAACTTTGACATAATTTTTACGATATTATCCGATATTGAGGATTTTTTTTAGTACACTACTGTTATAGTAAATTTAATTTTGCGTCGAATGAGTTATATTTGACTGTAATTGAATTAAAATTAATAGAGTTGTGTGAATTTTAAGATTTTGTTTTTTTTTTTTTTACTAATTTGGTATGTAGGCATCGAAGCATAAAAATGATAACAAGTGTCATTATAAACACATAATATTTATTGGAGTATTGTGCAGTGCAGCATTGTACGGTATGGTACGGTGCGATACGGTGCAGTACACAACGGAACTGGTTCCAAACTTAAAAATGCATTGGAAACGGCCCTTTGGAGTTTAGTATGGTACGGTACATTTGTCATTCTCTTCATCAGTTTTGAATACTTCTCTGTAAGAAATTCGATCATCATCATTCATCTGAAGTCGTCATCAACTAAATTCCATTGTTTAAATCGAGAAGCGAGCGTTTCAGATTGTCTTCCCGATAGAAGTAAATCACGAGAAAGATCCTGAAACTCTGAATTTGATACAATGTGTCGTTCTGAAGACTTACAACCAGACGGAAAGTACTCTTCATCATCAGGTTTATTGTTATCAGTTTGATCATCATCAGCAATGAGTTGAACTTCCTTCAGTTCCTGCAGTTGAGTCAATCATATCGTCCAAGACTACGGGCTTCTTAACAGTTGCAACATCAGAATACTTTATGTGCTTTCGAGCTTTATAATGATGACCGTTTACGTCCGTTTTATAAAAATAACAATCATCTGGTTTATGATAAGGCTGATGATGCCACATCATCGGAGAATATTGAGAAATTCGACTTTTGTGGCAACGTTTTGATTTATATCTCTTGAATTTCAATGAAACAAACAATACAACTTTGACGTTTTAATAAGGTTAAATTATAATAACAAACTTCTTTTGTTAATCAATGTACAGTGTGAACTTTGGTACACTTGGGAGCTTTTCCATATTTCTATTGAAAAAAAATGTGCTATAATATGCCAGATATTTTCGTAAGTTCTAACCAGTTCTGTTGTACGCAGTACAGTGTACTCTTATGTATACATATATACTCCAATAAATATTACGTATCTATAATAACGCATCAAAACACGTCCTTATTCCCATTTAGCGTAAGTTATACCTACATGCCAAATTAATTAAAAAAAAAATAAAATCTTAAAACTCACACAACTCTATTAATTTTAATTCAATTACAGTCAAATATAACTCATTCGACGCAAAATTAAATTTACTATAACAGTAGTGTACTAAAAAAAATCCTCAATATCGGATAATATCGTAAAAATTATGTCAAAGTTGAAAAAATAGAGAAAAAATAAAAAAAATTCCAAATACTTCCGTCTACAGTCTCGTCAGTTGTCATTTCAGAAAAGTTGTCAACACACTGTCAAAAAGGCTTGTTTTTGGTCTTTCGAACTAAAAAAACAAATTTGAAATCGGATGGAAATTGGCGAAGTTAGGAGTGATTCTTCACATCAACCTACTGAAAAACGGTTTTATGGCCATAAAACGAGATTTTGGGGGTGTAATGGAAATTTCTCCTATACCATTTTTCTTAGTTTTACTATACCTACAAGTTGTACTAGGTCTCCATAAAAGTATAATTTCACTGTCGCACAGTGTTATTTGTCGTTTTATTTAGCGATTTTTTTAGATTAAAAATCACTTCATAAGTGGACGAAAAATAATGCAAAAGTGGAAGTAGTAGTATTGTCAGACGGTGCCCGTTTGCCGCGATACGTTTTGCGATATGCGCGTTGAGTTAGAATAATGCCGCGCTATTCAAAACACGCTTAAAATATCTGAGGGGCGCCACACTTTGACGGATTGGAAGATATCTCAGGAGGAGGTTGGAAATGTATCCTTAAATTAAATGGAAACATACACCATGCAGGCAAACTATTTCAAAACACTAATGAACTCCCTTTGGTATTGCTATGGACTGAACCGATTTATGCGTGACTGCAAGTCAACCAGTTCAACCTTACCTATCTCTAAGAGTAAGTGACTTTTTGAAGATGAGTCCGGCAATTGCCTAAAATATGGATGAACCTTACAGTTTGCGCATCTCTTATAAAAAACACTCTGTAAATAGCGATTTTAAGATTCGAAATTTCGGCATTACATCACTTTTATATTTATATATAATATAATTTCTTAAACTCACTTCTACAATCACTTTAAGTAACTACCATATTCACCTTTAGGAAATTTTGACTCTTCATCTATGAGTGACATAATATTCACCGACTTCATACCGATCAAGTCCAATATCTCTTGATTATCCTGGAAGTCGATGTGTTGCCATTTGATATTTTCTTGTTCATATTCTGCTTGTTCCATCTGAAAGTATAAAGTTGTACGAAATGTAAAAATTTCATTTATTCTTCTGTACAAAGGGTGACTAGATAGCAGCGATAATTTTTCCAACTCTTAAGTTTCAGCAGCTGTCAAAATTACCGAAGATATCTAACTGTCAAAGTATTCACTACAATTTTCATTACGCATCGTTACACGTATGCCGAAAGTGTGAAAATTATTAAAAAATATTATCGAAATTCTGGCTTAGTTGTAAAAACGCAATGTGCATTTCGTCATGAGGTTGGCTGTCACCTAACCTAACCTGGCCGTCATTATAGTTTTAGCGCGCAAGCAATTCATCGCGCCGCGAAAAAGTTTGTGCATGAATACACTCGCTTGAATCTTAAGCCACCAACCAGAAAGAGATTAATGTGAAGTGAAGAAAGTAGAACTACTTAGTGGACGATATCCAAGATGACTCAGAAATGTCTTTTTCTGCGTCGATGAGCTGAATCGCTCGTCGCCAGAGAGTTAGCCTGACTTATTCTACGGCTAGATTTGGACCTACATTCGTATAATATTATGCCAACTTAATAATCTAAGCCGGATGGAGTTTACTTATTGGGCGTGAATTTACTTTTTTGGTGCTCTATATGTTGGCCGGCGATTTTTTTCGTAAAATATTCATCTTCTCGAACACTGCGCACCTGTGGCTCAGCGACCATGTCAGCAAGCAGAATTGCTATTATTGAAGAGAACAGAAACCACAAAGGCTTCACCAAACATCTATGAAATTACAAAGATTCAGTGTTTCGTGCAGTTTATGGCATGGCGGCATCTTCAGATCCTATTTCTTTCAAAATGAGGAAGGAAATATAATATCTTTGTCGTCGATGGTCCTCTATATAGAGAGATCTTCTATAGAGTCCTTGACAAAACCGACTGTGGTTCAAAGAAGGCAGCGCCACATGGCATACAAGTGGCACAACGCTCGCTGTTGTGAAGGCGAAATTTTACGGTTGAGTCATCTCACACCGAGCATTCATCAATTAGTCGCCGCGATCATCCAACTTGACATCCCGCGATTATTTTCTCTAGGGCTATGCCAGGTTCTTAGTCTACGCTAACAAACTAACTGCTTTAGACGAGCTCGAGACCAAGGTTCGAGACGCTATCGGACCGCCAGTGAAGACGAGGCGGTCACTTTGATGAAGTGCTATGCCATACGTAGGGGTGTGAATATACCAGTATACTACTGTGGGAAAAAAGTAAGGTTTATTTGTCAAACTTCGCGGGATTAAAATTTCGCTCTAGTTATTCTTTTCATGAGTTGGCAGCACTGTTAAGAATATCTGGGCTAACTTTCATGTGACTGTCATTATCAGTAATATATAATATTTACGCTTGTGTTTACCAAACGACCAAGAGTGCATTTTTCGATTTTTACAATGTCTGATTTGATTGAGCAGAGAAGTGCCATCAAATTTTGTTTTCGGAATGAAATTTCGGCTGCGGAAACGTTTAGCATGTTGCTGAAGGCATTTGGTGATTCGACCATGTCGCAGAAAAATGTTTATAAGTGGAACAAAGACTTCAAAGAGGGTCGAGAACATGTTGATGACTTGGAGCGCTCCGGACGACCATCGACGTTAACAGATGACCAACACGTCAATAAAGTGAAGGAGTTAGCGCTCAAAAATCGTCGGTTGACTATTAAAGACCTTACTGATATGATCGGAATATCAAAAAGATCTGTGAAAACCATTTTGAAATACCATTTGAGCCTACGAAAAGTCAAATCTCGTTTGGTACCGAAAACTCTCAATTTCTTGGAAAAAAGTCGTCGCGTTGATGTGTGTGAAACAATGCTTTCAGACTATCAGGGCAAGCTCAAATGCATCATTACGGGAGATGAGACTTGGATTTATGCTTACGACCCTGAAACAACCGGCCAATCAAGCGAATATCGTGCTAAAGGCGAGGCCAGACCGAAAATAGCACGTCAAAGTCGTTCAAAAATAAAGGTCATGATGACAGTTTTTTTCGATTTTCGTGGCTGTGGTGCACTTTGGCCACCTGGCCAAACTGTTAATAAAGAATATTATTTGACGCGTTATGCGTCGTTTACGTGAAGCAATTCGTCTAAAAGACCACGATAATGCACCGTCTCACACTGCACTCGTTCTTCGTGACCATTTCGCCAAAAATTCCACACATATCGTTCCGCTGGCTATTCCCAAAACTCAAGTGACCACTCCGGGGAACGCGTTTCGAGTCGGTTGAGGAGATAAAAGCTGAATCGAAGAAGGTGCTGATGACTATATCGGAAATGGACTATTTGGCATGTTTCGGGGATTGGAAAAATCGTTCGAGAGAGGATTATTTTGAAGGGGATGAAATTGATTTACAAGAATAAATAAAGATTTTTCATTTTACAACCAAATTCACTTTACTTTTTGCGCACAGTAGTAAGTTAATGCGTGTAGCTTCAAAATAAAACCAGAATCCATGTGAAAACTCACACCGTTATTGTGTTCTTTAATTTATAATGCATGCATAAATAATATAAAACACTCCAAATAAAAATATAAAATTTAATCAAACTCACCTTGAAAATATGCCGTACAAAGAATTGTTGCAGATTCTCATTTGCATAGTTAATGCATAGCTGCTCAAAGCTGTTATTCGTGAAATTTTCGAAACCGAATATGTCCAGCACTCCTATAGTGTTCAGCGTCTGGGACGCCTTGTCCTTCGTATCGATTGTCGCGTTTATGCGCTGAACAATGCGTACGAAGATCGCGCCATACAGTGACTTCACAAATGCATCTCTGCCCTCGATGGTCATTTCGCGCGAAAGAGATGTCTCCACACGCTCACCGTGCACGAAAATCGTTTTACGTGTCAACGCAGCGGCCAGCGCTTGCTTTGCGACACCTAACAGCGCGGCCACACGTTGCAAATTCACCACATCGGTTGCCTCAGTGGCGTCCATATTTTGTACCGTCGTCGCTTTAAAATACATATTACCCAGATGTAAGATGGCAGCCAATAGACTGTAGATACTCCACACTTCCTCTGGTCTGAAGGAGAGCACTTTCATAGCTGCGCGTATGTCAGCAAAATTCTTGGCATCATTTCTGCCATCCAACTCATAGCAGCCACCCTGTGCCAAATAGTGGTATTTGAGAGGAGATTGTTCCAATAACTCCAAGCGTGTGAGTTCGGCTTTACTCAAGCCAGCCAACATGCAATAGAAAATGTGATAATTGCGCTCATCACGCGATTGCGCTACGATGCGCGACTTTTCTAACAGATATTGTTCGATCTTTGCACCCTGTATTTTACCAGCGTCCGTGAATCGTATCTCTATGTATTTGCCGAAACGTGATGAGTTGTCATTACGCACTGTCTTCGCATTGCCGAAGGCTTCCATAATTGGATTTGCTTCAATGATCTGCTGTTCGATCCAGGACTGCTTGCCGCTGTTAGCGGCCAAATACTGCAGTATGAGCTTGGTGCTCTCAGTCTTGCCAGCACCCGACTCGCCGCTTATCACAATGCACTGATTCATGCGATCACGCTTCAGCTGCTGGAAGGCATTGTCGCTGATGGCGAAAATATGAGGCGGGAGTTCGCTAATTTTCTTGCCGCGATACTGGGCAATCTCGCGATTCGTGTATATCGGCAGCGCTTGGTAAGGATTGATAGCGATCAGCATGGAGCCAGTGTAGGTCTATGAAAAGAGCATTGAAAAGAATACAAACATTTATTGATTACCGAAATATTTTCTTCTTTTGAATTGTCAACATTTATTTTTACTTTTACTCACATAAATAAGCCTTTTCGCATATCGCATCTCTAGGTTCCTTAAGATCGCATACTCCTGCAAATCGCCCAATGTAATCATATCATCGACGCCTTGTTGCGAGGTGATGTGCATCGCTTTCAATACATCCTCTGCCGGCACCCAAAATTGTTTACCCTCATCATTGGCGACAAGGGTGCGTGTCTTCTCTGTGCGTATGACTCGCGCACCGAACGGCACTGCAAACTCATTGCCGCCAGCATTTTGTGGCTTCACCCACACACATTCGCCCTAGACAAGTGAGATAAAAGAGAAATAAAGTATGAAAGCAAACACTTCATTATTGATTGAATTGCACAAAGGTGAGCGCGTATGATTATTTTTAAAATAGTCTATGATGACAACGGATTTTCATGCGCACTCATGAACATTGGCACATAGGTACTTGTGTACATTCTTACATACAGGTATGTTGATATATTAATAGTATTTTTAAACTTTTCAGACAGATTTATCAGTTGACATACTCGAGTTAATCATACCAATAGACCTCAAAAGGCACTTCAAGAGCAGAAGTGCTTACTTACACGCGATGGCAGCTTATGTGCCAGACAAGAATGTATGCTAATATTTAAAATTTTAATTTATATGTTAATAGATGAAAAACAGGTTTCTGAGTGAAGACAGAATTTTCTGCATTCAAACATATTTTTGTTATGAATTATTGCCCATGCAGTTGAAGGGATACCGCACATATTTGGTGTCATCATACGTGTGCATATAAAGGGTGATCAGATTGGAGGGTTTTTTTACAGATCAAGCGTGACTACTCTCAAACTACATACAAATTTTGTTTCAGTATTCATTGACATTTCATCGTGGAAAAACTTGCGACTCAACAATGTTCACAAATCGTGCTCAGGCGAACTTATCGTGCACATAACCGTCCCAGCGAACACACTATTCGGCAAACCATCGGCAAAATTGAGAATGATTTTACATTATTGGATGGTACTCTACCGATTGGACCACGTACAGCCTGACGTAAAGAAAATACTGCGGCTTTAAATAAGAGTTTTGCTGAAGATCCGGTCCGATTCGATGTCGGTCTCACAACTTGGCCTATCTTACTACATGGGCGATTTTACGCAAAGATTTTGGTTTTAAAGCATATAAAATACAGCTGAAGCAGCACGATCTTCCAAATCGTCATAATTTCATTCGTTGGACTCTTGAAAACTCGCCGAAGATCCGCATTTCGGAACCCGAATTTTATTCAGCGATGAGGCCCATTTTTGGCGTAATGGCTACGTCAATAAGCAAAATTGCCATATTTGGGTTGAAAAGCAACCCCAAGTTATTCAAGAACTGCCCATATTTCTTCAAAGACGAGGCTGACGTAAAAAAACGTGAAAGTAACACTGCATGGCGAACGCTATCGCAATGAAGCCGAAAAGAGATTATCTTAAAAAAATATATATGAATGTTTCTACACAAAAATAATAAATATTGTCCCATCTACAGTAGGTTCTGTTTTTATGCGACTTTTTTTTATGCGGTTTTGAAATAGTGCGGTTTTCTTTTAATTAAAAAATGCATGTCGACCTATCGGGAATTGTACATATAAACAAGATTCTAAACCAGCTAAGCAAAAACTCATCACAGATTACATCAGAAATGCTAACCCTACAAGTATGGAACGGCCTGCATAACCATCTAGATCAGACGTGTACATTTCCTCAAGTGACGAAAGTGATTTTACGCCAAGTCCTAAACAAATGCGCAACCTGTGGGTATTGTCTGATTCTATTTCTGACGTAAATTTATTTTTCGATTCTGACGTTTCTTAAATAAAGATATAATTTTCAAAAATACAATATTTTGTTTGTGCGATTTTATTTAATTATTTCAGATTCATGCGGTCTATGGAACGTATCTATAGTTATAATATGGGACTAGTACCCTTTTTTATGCGATTTTATTACATTATTTCAGATTTATGCGGTTCTTAGCACTTTTGAAACGTATCTATTGTTTCACTATAGAACTGGTACCTTTTTTTATGCTGTTTTTTTATGCTGTTTCTTGCGGAACGTATCTATCGCATAAAAACAGAATCTACGGTATTTTAATTTTCGATGCTTTATTTCAATTTAAAATCCGATACCCCTCAATTGATCACCCTCTATATACATACTTTAAAACGAGGGTTGCCTTTTATATTTAGCGTCAAATAATGAAAACACTGTAAAATAATAATGAAAATGGTTTTATTGTTTTCCAAATATTCTCCTTGGAAGTCATTACACTTCTGCATTCGCTTGAACTAATTTTCAAAGCACTTTTGCCACTCAGAAGTGCATACCTCCAAAACGAGCCGTATAAAAGCTTCAATTGTTTCTTCAGGCAAATAGATGTGCTAATTCAGGACTGTAAGGTGGATTACTATTAATTCCATCTTTTGAGTGCTCAAAAACTCGCATGAAGTGGTTAGACTATTTGCGTAGAGTAAGCGGACCTGACGTAGCCCTAGAGAATATGATCGTGGCAGCCAATTGATGAATTGTCCCTCTATAAAGAGAACCATGGACTGTAGCGGTTTCTCTTTCCTCATTGTGAAAGAAATAAAGTCCAATGCGGCATCGTACCAAGTACTCAATCTATATGGGTTCATTGATGCTTAGTCGAACACTTCTGGATTGTGTTCGCTCCATTGGTGGCAATTTTGCTTGCTTATATAGCTGCTGAGCCAAAAATGGGCCTTGTCCGAGAAGGTGGTCAAAAATGACCTCCGTATTTACAACTGGAGTTGGAATTCCGATATTTCTTTTTTAATTTTCATACGTTTAATAAGCTTGAATAAAACATGATAAAATGGCAAAATTTACTGAATATCTGACAGCTGTATGTCATGGCAACTTGGCACCATAACAAGTGCAGAAACAATCATTGTTATCAAGCCCGTTAAATGTACCTACCTGCATATTAGTTAAGCGATAACAATTTTTTAGCCCAAATTTATTCCATAGAAGATACTGGAGTCGAGATATTTCTAAAGATATGAAGAAGATTATGTGCAATTTTATGCAAATCAAGTTACGAGCAATTTTTTGTTATCGCTCTTCACAATGTCTTCTTCTAACGCTACACAATGATTCCAACGTTGCTCCCACGATTGGAATTGGCAATCCTACGAAGTCAATTCGTTCGACATCGGGGTTAAAGCTTTCTTTACTTATTGTACATTGGGAATAAGAAGAAGTCCTAGGTGATATCGGGGCTATATCATGGGTACGATAATGTTGGAGTGCATTTTTTCGCCAAAACTTCTAAAACCAAGAACAAGAAATAGACCGACGTGTAGATCTTGGATCAGATCCAGTCGTTCTCAATCACCTCGAGTTTGACGTAAAAAAAATTCTTCAGGACACCGACATAAAACTGTCTGCCCACGAGGAATACTTTCGTGATGAAGAGAACAGTGAACTTTAGGCTATGATGCAACTTAGACTTTCTTGCGTTCTCCCACAGAAGTTTGTTACCTAAATGTTGGGGAAATAAGTGACTGAACTAAAACTTCTGTAAATGAGAATTTGTCTTTTTCAGTTTTATACAATATTATATTTTGAAAAAAAGTTATAAATTAAATTCATCAAAAACTGCATGCAATCATTTCTATAACTATAAATCAAGTCAGATCAGACAGCCGCCCTTAATATGAACCACTTAGGCTCTTGTCTTTCCCACGACAGTCGGTTCTACGTTACCGGACACGGATTTATATCTGGCCCAGGCTGCTCACTTCACCAGCATTCCTTGTACATGTATGGGAAATGTTTATGCTGCTACAACAACAACAACTTCGGCTTCAGTAATCCTACAGGGTGCTTACAAATTGCCGCTATTAAGGTTAAAACCAATTGTTATTCAAGCTAACCTTCGTTAAGCTCCTGACGTTTATGGGCGTGAAATTATTATATAAGTAAAAAGAAGTGTCTACCAATCGCTTTATACATATGTTTACTTGGTGTAGGAGACTAGTAGAAGAGCTCTTGTATTATATGTTCTTCAGTTTCTCCACATCCAACTCCTCAATATTCATCTAAAAGATATTTGCCGTTCAGCAATGCACTTTGAATATCCCGCCTTTGGGGAGTTAGTCGAAATTTTGTGCGTTGAGAAGTCATTGAACGGCCAAATTAATCAGACACTATTTTTTTTTTTTTTTGTTTTTTATTAAATCTCACTTTTTAAGTTTGTAAATCAGTGATTGGTACATCTCTGATTCCGCCATCAGTACTTCTATATAGCAATGTACTAAAACCCAAAGTTTCAGATTGGCAGCATTTCGCAATTACTTTTCAAGAGAGGTTACCAAAATATATTACCTATAAAATTGTAACAAAAGTGCTTTGCTTGAAACGCCCGTCTACGAAAATATAAATTAGGCAATGCCATACTTAGAAATCTAACACAATAAGTGTTTGATCGAGCTCCTCCTCCTATTTGTATTGAACACTACCAAATGAAAATGATTATTCTACCAGTTTGGTTAGATAAGAAGAGCTTAAACTGTCATTAAAGAGAGCTTCAATTAATTGACATTTATTGAAAGGGGCTCAAACGGCTATTAGGAATTCTTTTCAAATATTTGCGCACGAAAGAAAAGAGAAGAATTTTTTAACGCTCCACAGCGCATACGCTGGTTAAAATGAAAATTAACAGACATGCTTGGTATTTACATAGAATAAAGCATCTAAAGCCGCAGCCAAGCAATTAAGTTACAAACCACATGAACATCACGAGGGTGTGTAAATATTATTAATACTTCCATAAGTATATTTATTTGCACACTCAACGAACGCATGAATTTCATAAATATTTTCGCAATTGTTATTCGATACCTGTGAGTGTGTGTGTATTTGCATACAACTACATTTGAAATATTTAACAAAGCAAATTGACACAGCAATGAAACCCTGCACGCCGCATGTTGAATAAAATACGATCGATTGAATTATTATATGGTAAATCAATACCAGCACAAATAATTGTCAAGTAATAAAAAATCGAATAATAATAAATAGAAAAAAGACAAAAACAAGACAAAAACAAGACAAACAGATACAAGAACAATTGCGAGCGAAAGTACGGCATGACTGATAGTGGGCTGAGATTTGGTCGCTGTGATAAGACTGGCTAGTTGCTCGATATGGCGACGCAGACAAACTAATTAAACGCTTTAGCGGTAACGAAAATATTAAAGCTATGAGAGAAAAGTGTGCTTTTGCTGTTTTAAACTAGAAATTGTTTTTTTTCCGTTATCAAATTTTATATATTATAATTATTTTTATGACGGCTTCTAACTTTAAACCAACTGCGGCCGAAGGATCTGTTGGCAATAATCGAGTAGATCAAAAAGCACACTGGTTTCGAAAAAAAATTTTATCGCGGCCTTGTGCAGTTTCTACATTTAACGCTTACTGGACATTTTTTTTATATGGAAGAAAACACCCAACACCGTCAGCAAAAAAACAAAAATGGTCAAAAATCAACGCAATCTTTGAACCACTTGAAATTTGCACTTTATTTATTATACCAAAATTCTACAAAGCTACATACCCGAACCTTTTTTAAAAATTCTAAGTAAAAAGTTTGACATTTTGATGAAAATTTGCCGAATTTTTACAAATTTTATAAACAGTTCGGAACTTTCCATTATATGGTTCTTGTTGTAGTATGAACTAGATTTTTATAAGAAATTAATTGAAATTGCAAAATAAATAAATAAATAAAAATCGAAAATTATCAATGTTTTTTTATTTTTTTCATCTACAGTATAAATTACCTTACAAACTAGACCAGAATGTAAAGAAAAACAGGCCAAATTTGGCAACTAAAATATTAGCAGTCAATGAAATACAATACTAAGCAACTAAATTTAACATTTTACAAAATTTCATCTACAAGTAGATAGAAATCAAGCAGTATAGAATTGGACAATGAAATAAAGTGTCGACGTACGCGAGCAATAAGTAGGTATATTACTCGCAAATTTAGTCTTACAGTTTTTCGCTATGAAAAGGATAAAAATTGCGGAGACTTCTTTGTGGAACATTGAAGCTTATCTGCTCAAATAGAACTGGACAGTCGACGATGCCATTAACAACACTGAAAATAAATGAAAGTGAAAGAACTACCCTTCCTTTTTTCAAGAAATTCTAGATTAATTAGCTTTAGCAGAGAGTTGTAGGACGGAGCAGGGGTCTCAAATCGTAGGGAACGTAATGCCTGTTCAAGAAATATTTTTGAACGCGAAAGTTTTCTAAAAGTTGTCCAAAAAAGTCTATTTAGCGAAAGTTGGTAGTAACATCTCCAAATAATAACAGCGTAATTTAAGTGAGAACGAGTGAGTAGTGTACACTTTCTTTTGACGCTCGCAGTATGTACACCCAGGGACAAAATTGTAGCACATCAAAATTTTTATCAGTTTTCACTATTTTTCTATATCTTTTCCCTCTAATGTTCATTATTTTTGTAAAAAAGTTGCGCATTTTCTCCAACGCGGATAGGGAAAAATATTTAAAAAAAATCAATGAGATTTTTTAGGAAGTTCGTACATCCAATATAATAAATTTAATTACCTATAAAACAACATACCAAACTCTTTTCGAGGAATGCTACTGAAAAACCATGGAATGGAGGTGAAAATTGTGTGGAATTTCTTGAGGGATTCAAATTTGGATTCACGTTAGCTGGCATAAATGAAATATATAAAATGAAATCAAATAATTATGAACATTCCGAAAAAAAGAAAAATCGCCAAAATTGGTGGGAATGTTGATGGACAACCATTTGACTCGAGCCATAAATTTTATATCAACGATCAAAGTATTTTAGACATTGCCGTCATATTTTTCGAAAATCAATTAAATTGTAAACTTGAGTATAATAAAAATAAACTCAAGAAGTTTTGAAAAAAAAATTAAATAATTTTCAGGCTTACCCAAGTGGAAAATTTTAGTATAGCTTATTTTAAAGTTAAATATGTTCTACTCTTTTTATCATTCTCATAGATGTTTTTTATAAATATGTATTTTATTTATTTTTTATATAATTGGCCGAGCTCCTCCTCCTATTTGTGGTGTGCGTCTTGATGTTGCTCCACAAATGGAGGGACCTGCAGTTTCAAGCCGACTCCGAACAGATATTTTTTTATGAGAAGCCTTTCCATGGCCATTTTATATTCTAGGACCATGAAATATTATTACTTTTATTATAAAATTTATACTTTTCAAACTAATTTTTAAGATATTTTATTTGAACAGCTTCATTTTACAAAGCGTATATAGTAATAAATTATTAAATAAACTAAAGCAAACGCAGCTCTAGCAGTAAAGGTTTTCGACTGGAGGCTCAATTACGAGTAATAAAAAACCATTTTGCGTGATAATAAAATAAATCTTCTAAAAACGTTTTGTTTAGAACAAAAGTTTACTTTTTTTCAAAATTTTTGTGAAGGCTTTATCTCGTTTTTTTTTTTTGTTTTTTGAAGAGCCATTCTACTCAATTTTTTCAATACATGTTTCAGTAATCCCTCAAAGTTTCGCAATGGAATTCTAACTTTTCGAGTTGTATCCAAAACGTACAACGAACCAGTGAAAAATACCAAGTACCTGTTTAAAAAGGACGCAGCGGCGCTTCGATCGATTTGCAAACTGATGCAATACACATATAGGAATACGTGTGGTAACGCTTCCCTAGAGTATTAATTTGAACTGAATGGTGTGAAGGGCATTTGGAGGTTAGAATCGTGCGAGGTATCTTTACATGCCGGACATATGTTGAACGTAATTGTACCAGAGTAGTGCGGACCTCACAAGGCAACTACACCTTTTCGTCTGCAATGGGGGACGATTGGACTCGTGTAACATCATACGGGAAGCGAGAATTCATGTCTGCCTATATATGTGTTATGTATAAATACGGATCTCGTCTGCCAGATTGGGGACATATCTCCTGACGCAGCTGGGAGGTAGCTCAGCCTAGTCTACTGAGCAAGAGCCTACTGAAGTGATTCCTACAGCACTACAGAAGAAATCGCTTGGTGAGCATTATGCTATATTCTTAGACAGGAAACATGCATGCCTAACTTTGCGTGCCTACCTTCGCCGTCCTAAGCAAAGCGGTTTGGCAGATCTGGAGGTGTGCATATCACTAGTCCCAGGTGACCAGAAATGCGCAGCGTAATTTGAAATCGACCGAATAATTGCTTTAAATGTTGTCAGCAACATTTCTTTGCCTTTGCTTCAAGTACTACCGGCTAGCAATTTGAGAACCTAATATAGTTGTGGTTTTGGACCTTAATGCCGCGGGTGAAACGCCAAAAAGAAGAGCAAACTATAGAAGTTATCGTTCAGTAAATTATGGTTATTTATCATAGGAACTGATGTATGATCGACTTTAACTTCCAATAATAATTTGGCCTCCAGTAATAGTTTGTTATAAATAGGATCGCCGTGGATTTAGTGGGAAAAGGATATAGATTCCTTGCGGTAAAAAGCGAGAAAGATTGGAGCAATAATGGTTTATCTTCGTACAGATGTCAGCGTTGTCATTACCGGACGCCAATTTCGAACAACCGTCAGCGTATGAGATCAAGGAAGCTCTCTCTTGTGTTTGAAGAAGCTTCGAAGTATAAACGTTGAAAATCAATGTGAAAAAGTATCACTTTGCCTAATGAGGGCACTAAATGCTTTATTCTCCTCACACAAATAATCTACGGACCAACTCTTCAGTACCTGTGGGAGAGTGGTTTGTTCAGTGTCAACTAGTATCGTTATATGGCTAACGTTAAGCAAAAAAATTGATAAGAAATTTCGAATTTCAATTAACGAATTTCTAAATTCATCATTTCACAAGGTAGCGTCACTATTTAAATATACGGATGACCTCAAGCTCATGGTGCAGTTTTTAACATAACTTCTGACGCTTGTATAAATTTATAACTACTTAAACTAGCAATGACTTCAAATTCTTTCAGCAGTATAAGTGTTAATTTGTGTTTTTTTTTTGTGAAGTCATTTTATTCGTGTCACTTAGATCTTATCGATTAGCAGGTGACGAGTGGCGATTGCCACGCAAAAACACATATAAATCAATTATGCTTTTGTACGTATTAATGCAAGTTTAGTATACATTAATTAATGACGGGAAATCGGTGCTTAGAAGTGCAGTGAAATTTCGACGTAACGAACTTTGATGAAACGAAAAACTCAATTAACAAATGTTTCGCTGAGTCCACTGAGAAACCTCTTATGCTATTCAAAATGAGCGTAAATGAAATTAAATAACAGAAAATTTGTTTATGAATTGAAAACCTTTACTGATGTGTTCATTAATGAAAAATCAAACGAGAGTATGCTTTTCTCTATTGCTTGACCATTAAACCTGAGTTTAAAAAAATCCTAAACTAAAGAGTCATTCAAAAGTAAGGTCTAGATGTCAGTAAAGAATAATTACTAAACGGTGCCGCTTTTTATGCCACCTTTGACATTTGTCAAGCAAACAGATGCACGATTTTGTAAGCTAAAACAATGAGCTAAAATTATTGAAACTTATTATACAAATAATCGATTTTTGTCGATCTTTAAGAGTAATTTTTTGATGGATATAATAGCCCGAAGGGGAAACATTTTCAAAAAACTGGTTCTGTCGAGGATAGAAAAAGGTCTGGCAGACCAAAAACTGGAAGTTCTATTGAGAATATTGCTGCTGTGGAACAAAATATTACTGAACAACCTACCTTTAACATCGATATCTCGACGTTCTCAACAATCAGGCAGTCATGAGTTGACTGTTTGGCGAAATTTTTCACATATAATTGTTAAGAGCTGTATTTTAAATAAAATAGTCAAACCTGAAATTATCTAAATTTTTACTTCTTTTATTTTACAACAACATCTGGGCGCGTCTTTGGAGGACTCTTTATACTTATAACGATTTTTTCAAAAATATTGCAGTTTTCGTTGTATCAAGGTTTTGAAATTGTATAAATATAAAGAAATATAACAGCTTCGTTACATCGAGGTTTCACTGTATTTAGTTTCCCTAAGTGACGTGTAAATCCATTAATCATTTATATTCATTTAAACACATATTATGTGAGGTGTGAATTTGCACATATTTATCTGCTTTCGCAGTCACTTATACATTTTTTTATTTAAATATATGTACAATTACATACAAAAAAAGATATCAGTAGGCGTTTCATAATAAAATGCAAATAGTTTGCTATAAAGCATGCGACATTCGACAAACACTTCAGGCGACATCTGTTAGCAATTGTCAGAAGTATACAACAAAAACAAAAAGGATACACCAGAAGAGCGAAAAACATTTGCCTATGATAAACGAAAAACTAATCCGTAAGAATAAAAAAACGCATATATGGCACATACATATATACATATATAGGTATGCTAGGGATGTTCCTTTTTTGTACTTGTTTTTCATCCCACCAAAAAAGTTACGAAAAGTATTAAGAGTTACTTGAGTTGAACTGATTTGAGATTTAATTTTTCTGAAAAACTTAAATTTTGGAGGTAACAAGTAAAAAGACTTAATTGGGTCCGGACCAAATTTTATATACTAGCGCATATTTCATAAAATTTATTTTGTGCTGACTCCTAATTTTTGGAATCAAACAAACTCATAGACAATGAAAGTTTTAACTTGTAACATCGGTTGAAAGGGAATTCGGTGTTATCATATAAAAAGAGGGTGTGGACGTTATGCAAGTTTTTTGTTATTGACATTTCCAGTTGGTTTAATAACGCAAATTTTCTTATGTATGCTGATGATTTAAAGATATACTCTGTGATTGCAAGTGCAGCTGACTTATAAATCTTTAATCTGATTTAGATAACGTCGTTACTTGGTGTAAAAGAAATTTATTCAATCGAAGTGTAAGCAAATATTTGTATGCTCCTTATTCTAAATCTTGTTCTTTTACCACATTCCTACTATCTTCACATCACATTAGGGGCTCTAAATTATTTAATCCAAGTAAATTTATTGATCTTGGTGTCGTATTTGACTCTAGATTCACCTTTTTAAAGACATTTAAATTACACCATTACAAAGTCATATTCCATACTTGCTTTTGATCGACGTTTTAGTTCGGTCATTGCTGATCCATATACTCTCAAGTTCTTACATACCTCTATTGTGCATTCAAAACTACAATATGTCATCTTTATACGTTCGTACAAGCCGAGAATGTGGCCACAAAGTCTTTGTCTCTTATGTTTTGTTTTCTTTGCATTTCATTGATCTAATTCCATACTACAAAAGTCGATGCTTGCCATTAATCTAAACACTAGATATTACAAGGTTGATTCTCTCCTTCAACTGTCTTCTTCACTTTCGACTTGATAAGTGAGGCGATTGATTTTCCATCGCTACTAAAATTACATTCTATCAAAAAAATATCGGGAATTGTTCATTTAAAAAGCGGGCCTTACACGTACATATGTCTAAATTTGTTTTGCTGGAATGTTGGTACAACTGTTCTCTATAGTGTCGCAGTGTTTGAGCGTTGAAATTTGTTAATTAGCTTGTTTTTGGCATTTAATTATATCAGTCAACCGCAGGTCTGTACTGCGATTGTCACTATGGATAAAAATGTCGAACAAAGAATTTGTCTTAAATTTTGTGTGTTTGAACGGGATTTCCTGTGCCGAATCGTTGAAAATGTCGCAGAAAGCCTACGGCGTGTGTGATTTATCAAAATTATTATAACGAGTGGTATAAGGCTTTTGCAGAGGGCCGAGAATACGTGGAAGACTTCAACGTCTTCAACGGATGAAAACGTAGACAAAGTCAAGGGAAATGCTGCTGGAAAACCATTATTTAAGTTTGGTGAAAGCCGGTGAAACCCCAAAATTAAGAAAAACATTTTTCTAATAGCGGTCGCCCCTCCGCAGGAAATGGCAAACCTCCGAGTGTATTTCTGCCATGAGAAAGCTCCTCATAAAAATATCTGCCGTTCGGAGTCGGTTTGAAACTGTAGATCCCTCCATTGGTGGAATAACATCAAGACGCACACCACAAATAGGAGAAAAAGCTCGGCCAAGCACCCAAAAAAGGGTGTACGCGCCAATTATATATATATAAAAGTTTGGGGAAGGTAGCTCGTGACCTTAGCGTGTCTCACAAATCAATTCGCTATATTTTACACCATCAATTGGGCATGAGACGCCAAGACGCGTGGCTTCGACTCGTTCCAATAGACTTGAATTTCTTTCAAAAAAATTATCGGAAGAAGGTGGGTGAAGACATGCTTGAGCAAATGAATTCGGACCCAACCATAACCCGATTTTAGCGCATCATATCACGTGATGAGACGTGGGTATATGAGTTTGACATGCAAACCAGTGAACAGACGGCTGAATGGCGCTATGCACATGATCCGAAGCCCAAAAAACTACGTCAAAGTCGGTCAAAAGTGAAAGTTATGACACTCGTTTTCTTTGATTATCATAATGTTATGCACTCAGATTACCGGTATTCATTCCAAATGGTTCTAGGGTAAATAAAAAATATTATATGAAGTTATGCGACATTTGAGAGAGAATGTGCGTAGGGAACGACCCAAAACTTAAATTGCCACTCCGCGGACGCCGCTTTGAGTCGATAGAGAATCTTGATTATACTTTAAGGAAAATTCTCTGAAGGCGCTGAAGGAGATCTCTTCAAACGCGCTTGAAAGGTACTTTCATGACTGGACTAATCGTTGGAATATTTGTATGTTATATGGCAAGTGAGCGTGATTTTTAATACCAAACTACTTTTCACAAAGAGAATACATAAAGTGTCATTGAAATATATTAATTTTTGTTCGAGTTAGGATGCGCTGAGACGGATGGGTATACAAGGCTAATAACACGTTCACACATAAGTAGATGATCTACTTTTTCGTCCTTAATGCCCAATCCGTAATTAAAAGGCGAAATTTATAAAATAGCCCTAGATAATAACCAGTTTTTTTTTCATACAACCCCGTGTTTTCTGTGTAATGGATCATCATTTTTACGAATGTAAAGAGAAACGTCAAAGTAAAAACTAAATAAAATGGATGCCGGCAAAGAAATCAGGTTTGCAGACATGATTCTAATAAAATTTTTGTTAGGTGTTACTAACTATGCATTCATATAACAGAAAAAAGCGTGTGTCCATAAACGTATGTCCTCTATTATTTATTATAAAATGTAATATCGAATTTCGAATGCGTATTGCTGCCACACTTTTTTGAAACCTCAGTAAACATCATTTACGGATTTTCTCCAACTATTTATTATTAGCAGCCAATTGCGCTTGTATTTTCTTCATATGGTTAGTAATAATTAAACAAACCAAAAACACCGAAATATTCCATCAAAACAATGAAGAAAAACGTTTCACAACAGTATTGACATCTGATTGTCAATTTTGTACGTAATCTGCCATATGTGAACGGGTAGATTAATTTTGTGGATTTATTGGTAATCAATGCATAAGAGAACCTACTTTTAATCGACTCTTCTTATCCAGAGCATTTAAGTATACATATATTTATATATACAGGGTGGGCCATATAGCTTTTTGCAACCACCTACTTTTTTGAGAATGGTAACACAAATGACATGTCAAATGTGTTCATAATTTACTTAAATTGGGAAATATTGAAAACATATTTCCAAAGTGGTGAGTCTTCTTCTTCTTTTCTGATTTTTACATCGGTGGCTACGTCAATAAGCAAAATTGTCGGATTTGCGGCTCAGAAAATCCACACGTTACTGTAGAGAAGCAAATGCATCCTCAACGAGTCACTGTTTGGTGCGGTTTATGATCTAGCGGCATCATCGGGCCATTTTTTTTTTTTCGAAAATTAGCGAGGAGCCGCGGTTACAGTAAATGGCGAGCGTTAACGTGACATGCTCAACGAGTTGTTTCCAAAAATTGAAGAGGATGACATGGACGACATTTGGTTTCAACAGGACGGTGAAACTTGTCACACTGCCAAAGTTACACTCGAACTTTTGGCTACCGTTTTTGAAAACCGAATAATCAGCCGAAATTTTGATATCAATTGGTTGCCTCGCAGCTGTGATTTAAGCCCGTTGGACTACTTTTTGTGGGGAGCCATTAAGGACAAATGCTATGTGAACCATCCAGAGACGATTGATGTTTTAAAACACGAAATCGAAGTTGCCATTCATAAAATTGGAGCCCAAACAATCGAAAATGTGCTTAAAAATTGGGTTGATCGAATGGCCTACTGTAAAGCCAGTCGTGGCAATCATTCGAACGATATTATTTTTTATTCATAACTGACAATGTTCAATCTTCAAATAAAAAAAAAAGTTTGAAAAAATATTGATTTGTTTTTTTTTTATAGCCGATTCAAAAAGCAAATTTTACATGGCCCAACCTATATTAATCTATATGTACAGATATATTTATATCGCGGGTATAATAAGGGCAACCCTAATACAATCGTATGCATATCTAATAAAGTAAATGAAAACGCCATATTGAATCGATTCGAACGATTTATTTGCAAATATGTGAAAATTGATAATGTTCGCAAATAAAATCCTCCTAGAACGCAAGCACCTACATTTTGTTTTGCCGATATCTCCATTTGAATATCAATAAATAACATATTTTTACTATTACCTTTTTTGCTTGTTTTTCTTCTCAGTCTGGTGACAGGTGACTTAGCACCAAATATGGTATTTCGTTTTCAATTGTACTCGTACCTAAACAACAAAAAGGTGATATCTATCAAAAACTATCAGTACGGCTGCCTCTGCTGAGTCTGCATACAGACGACGTGTATTCGGCGAATCGTTTCAAAATTACGAGCTCAATCTAAAGTTTAGTATTATAATTTGGAAGAATAAGTTTTTTCTAAAGAAGGCCAGGCATTCACACTTCTGCAGTGAAAAGAGTTAAAATTATTTAGGATATAGAGAGATGATACAAAAATGGACCGCAATCAATTTTTATTTTCAAAAAGGCGCGCTTGACAAACTGAGCGATTTATATGTATATAAATACAATGTGGCGCAAATTTATTCACCCGACCGGAAGATTTATAGTAATATATAATTTTTGCAATTGGCGTCATACGTCAATCAATCACACTTGTGAACTAGACAGCTGCAGTACGCAAAGACACACAGTTTTATTAATAATTCTGATTTATTTTTTATGTATGTATGTATATTTATCAAAAAAAAGTTATTCAAAAACAAAATCGGATGACTAATTTTGCGCACCTTATAAGAGGTGGCGCTAAAGTAATCCTCCTATCAGGAAATGGTATAAATTTTGCGATTGGCCCCTAACATCAGTTCTGTTTTGACATTTGTGTAGTAAACACATGCGAAATACACGTTAATAAACAATGTTCGCTACACTGCTCCAGAACGCGGAATATTGCTGACTATTTATTTGACCAATAATCGGTCGGTGACTTTGGCACAACGAGAATTTCGTCGCAGATTTCCTCGCCGTCCAATGCCTACTGGTGAAACACTGCGACGTTTAGCCGCTCGCCTCGAAGAGACTGGCACAACACGAGATGCTGCCAGGCGTGGCAGACCCCCCCGGAGTAGCCGTTCTGCAGAGAATATTGCTGCTGTAGCCTAGGATGTCATGGAAGCGCCGTCGACATCGACCAGACGACGTGCCACGCAAATGGGTATCAGTCGACGGTCTTTACAGCGAATTTTGGTACAAGATTTGAAGATGTTTCCGTACAAAGTCCAGACGGTGCATCAGCTGTTAGCTGCTGACCGCCAATCGCGTCTAACATACGCTCAAGCCATCCTTAATCACCACCAAGAGGAAGATGATTTTTCATAAAAAATAATCATGAGTGATGAGGCCCATTTCCATCTTAGCGGGTAAGTAAAAAGCAAAATTTACGCTTCTGGGGCACTGAAAATCCGCCTGTAACCCACGAAGAGCCATTACACCTGCTCAAAGTCACTGTATGGTGTGCTGTTTTCGCTGGAGGAGTCATCGGACCTTTTTTCTTCGAAGACGTCGCGGGCCAAACGGTTACTGTGAATGGTGAGCGCTACAGAGCAATGATCAACGGGTTTTTTTTTGCCGCAACTTGATGAATTGGGATTGGAAAACATGTGGCTCCAACAGGACGGTGCAACGGCACACACTGCACGTGCCACAACCGATATGCTGAAGGATGCATTTCCCGGGCGCCTAATCTCCCGTTTTGGCGATTTGCACTGGCCAGAAAGATCGCCTGATTTGACCACTCCAGACTACTTTTTGTGGGGCTTTTTGAAGTCGCGGGTTTATGTCAACAAGCCTCAGACTCTTGCAGGTCTTAAAGACAATATCCGTCAAGAATGTGACGACCTATCGCCGAAAGTTTTGGCCAAAGTGATGGAAAATGCCATAAAAAGGACTCAAATGGCAATCAACTGTGGCGGCGGCCATTTACATGGCATCATATTCTCGACTTCATGTAAAAAAAATCAAAAGACCAAATAAAAATAATCCACAAGAAGAATCAAAGTTTTTCATTTTTTTTTTTAAATTACAGCCAAAAAAATCGCAAGGTTACTTTTGCGCCACCTTGTATATATAATAATCACGTGCGTCTGGTGTTGGGTATTTGGCCGAGGCTCTCTTCCAAATTGTGGTATGTGTTTCTGATATTGTTCCGCAACTGAAAGGACCGGCAATTTTATGCCACCTTCGAAAGTCAGGTGGTGTTTTGTGAGTGGTAGGCCCTCGGAGGCTTGCCATTGTCTGCCGAAGCGCGGGTGCTATTGATGTTTCGTGTCCACAGCGAGTTCCGGTTTCGGTACCTGCCGAATGGCATTCACGCACAAATCCATTTGGCAGTCATACACCCTACCCAAAAGGCATGTGAAGGTTATGTAAAGGTTATAAAAACATTTCAGATAAACAAAACTATGTAAATTTAATATTTATATGCCTATAAATGGCAAAGTGATATCAGTGATAAAGAAGTGATGAGTGATAAAAGTGGCGCATCGTTCTTTCATTAGTTCAAAAATGTTTTTGTGTTTTGTTTTTCATTTGTGCGTACACGCCTGAAGTTTATAGATCCAACTTACGTTGATCAATCAGCAATAGTCCCGACTTGTACAAAAATATCAGTGCCAGCAAGTGAACGTAGTTTGGCGAAAATAAAACTTGGTGTTGATTCACTGATTTGGTATGATGCTGGTATCAATAAAAGGGCAAAAGGGAATTTCAACTAGCCCTTTCTGAGCCAAAAAATGATTCAAGAAAATTTTGTAAATTTTTGAATTAAGCTTTACTCCTTAGAGAATTACCATAGTAACGGAAACCGGTTATAACACAGGTCTCATGTTTTTTTGTTTGATATGAGGGTGGTTTCCGATTAAGTTTTTCTGCCAAACAGAGTTGTGGAGTCAATGGGAAAAATATTAATTTTGAATGAAACTGAAATAAATCAGTGATCCGAACTACTCCAGAATATCACAATTTGATGGCTTGCCAGTTTAAATTTTGAAAAACTCGTATTGGATGTGTAATCAACTACTCCAAAAACTCAGTGAGTAGTGATTTTTATGAGCCTGGCTCAATAGAATTTACCAATTTCAATCCAATCCAATCGTAATCAGATTTCGTAATTTTTGTTTTTTGTACAGCATATTCGGTAATTTTAGTATACATTTCAAGCTTATATTAGAGTATATATTAATTCCCTACCACGTCAGGTTTTTAAGGAAGGTATATAGGCGGCCGCCGTAGCCGAATGGGTTGGTGCGTGATACCATTTGGAATTCACCGAGAGAACGTTGGTTAGAATCTCGGTGAAATACAAAAATTAATAAAAACATTTTTCTAATAGCGGTGGCCCCTCGGCAGTCAATGGCAAACCTCCGAGTGTATTTCTGCCATGAAAAAGCTCTTCATAGAAAATATTTGCCGTTCGGAGTCGGCTTAAAACTGTAGGTCCCTCCATTTGTGGAACAACACCAAGACGCACACCACACATAGGGGGAGGAGCTCGGCCAAACACCCAAAACGGGTGTACGCACCAATTATATATATATATATAAGTATATAAAACAGCCAAAAAATTTTTTTTGTTGGTTTTTACTTGATTTTTTTATTATAAAATCGTTCTCGGCGCACAAAAATGCAATTAGAAAAAGCGAATTTTGTAGGCCTGTATAATACAGGGTGGACCATATAGCGTTTGCTTTTTGAACCACCTATGTTTTTGAGAACAGTACCACAAATGACATGTCAAATGTGTTCATAATTTATTTAAAGGTTTGACATTTACGAAATAGGACGCTATACGCTTGAACAAAATTGGGAAATATTGAAAACCTATTTCCAAAGTGGTGAGTCTTCTTCTTCTTCTGCGGTTACAGTAAATGGCGAGCGTTACCGTGACATGCTCAACGAGTTACACTCGAACTTTTGGCTGCCGTTTTTGAATTCCGATATCAATTGGCCGCCTCGGAGCTGTGATTTAAGCCCGTTGGACTATTTTTTGTGGGGAGCCGTTAAGAACAAATGCTATGCAAACCATCCAGAGACGATTGATGCTTTAAAACACGAAATCGAAGTTGCCATTCGAAACATACAAACAATGGAAAATGTGCTTAAAAATTGGGTTGATCGAATGGCCTACTGTAAAGCCAGTCTTGGCAATCATTTGAACGATATTATTTTTCATTCATAAATGACAATGTTCAATCTTCAAAATAAAAAAAAAAGTTTGAAAAAATATTGATTAGTTTTATTTTTTATAGCCGATTCAAAAAGCAAATTTTACATGGCCCACCCTATATAAAGCTATGATGGCGTTATTCGGGATTAACGATATATTCGGAATTATCTCAGGAATTAGCTGCAACTAATACGGATTGACAACTGCCCTAAATTCTCATAATTTAAGCGGATTAGTGGACTTTTCGATGGCAACTCTACTGAAAAATTACAGTTAATATCTATTGTGAGTGAAAACTGATCAAAATTAAAAAAAAAATGAACAAGTAAGAGGAGATGAAATTCTAGTTTATACTAACATGATCGAATTCCATAAATTGTTTCGATATTTCGGAGTGGTTTGAGAAATTACAATTTACGCTTTTTTTAAGTAAATAAAATTTTCTTAGTATCAAGGACAGCACTATCAAATAAACCAGTCAGCTGTTCACTAATCCACGTAACAACTGTCACACTACAATTATATTCAGAATTAATGATTTTTTCTTAGAAGAAAACTGTGGCTGATACTCATTCAATGCTCTTAAATACTCTCGCCGGGGGTACAGTTAAATGAGTTGAAAGTATTATGAATGCTGAACTAGGAGCTGCCACCTCATCAGCCATACTCTCCAGACGTTTTGCTCTCTGACACGTGCTTTGTCTGAATAGGATATTCGCTGTATAACAAGGCAAATAATATATCAATTCATGCAGACGGAACTCCTGTATTGGAAAACGACAGGCAGTACTCCGAAAGTATACAGTTTGTATATACATATATATATATGCTTCTACAAGGTAGCAGCATTAACCTCTTCATTCGAGCGAAATTTCTTACCGGCGAGCATTTTTTTTTGGTCCGCGAACAGCCAGTAGTCGCTGGAAGCCAAATCTGGCGAATACAGTGCTTGCGGGAGCAATCCAAAGTTCAATTCATGTAGTGAGTAAACGCGGCAGCCACTCTGAACAGAGCTTTCCCATATTCAGATACCCATGCAACAAGCACATATCTTTTTGATATCTTTACGATGTCTGCTAACTCACACAACTTCACTTTTCAATCATTCAAAACGATTTTGTGAATTTTTTGATGCTTTTTGTTGTTACCGGCTCATTTGAACGTGCACTGCATTGTGCATCATCGGTGTCTTTACGACCAGCTATCCATCGTTTTATTGTTGTTTCTGATGGAGCAGAGTCCTCATAACTCCTTCCAAGCCTTTTCTTCGCTTGAACGGTATTTTTCCCTATTACGAAGCAGTGTAGAATTAAAACACGAAATTGTGTTTGATCCATTGGTTAGGTAATAACAGAAGTAGCATCACGCTTAGCACAAGAACTCACGAACTAATGAATAGAATCTCATGAAATTTTAAGAGCCATCTTCGTAAGGCTAGTACTAACTGTAAAAGAGGTGAATGCAATAAAACTATTACCATCTAATGCCATCATCAGCCCACTTTTCATCAGATTTTTTGGGTGTTCCAAAAACTTGCATTGCCGATTTCTAATCGAACTTTGTAGGTATGCCAACATTAGCCCTGTTTTGCCAAATAGAGGCTATAATAATAATAGTCTGAGACATAATAAAATTAAAAATTACAAGTAAAAGTAAATTGCGTTGTTTTTGTTATTGATTCTTTTTAGAACAAGCAAACATTTTTTTTTTGACGAAAAGCTAAAGTAGAATTAAATTGAATTGAAAAGAGTAGCAGCAGTAGTTCAATGAACTTTCACAATGTAGAGCATTTTTTGTGGAGCTCTGTTGTAGTGTAACTTTTAACAATTAAGCTGACATACTTGTACGGCTAATCTTCTGTCACTTATTTTTGGGCATTATAAAAGTAGTTTAATATAAGAACATACAATTTTATTTTAATATTTCAATTACAATTATATCAAAATTCGCCAGACTTGACTTTCTTAAAATTTACATCCAAAAGTAGTAAATCAAAACTTAACAGATCGTTATGAAAAATTGTCATTTTGGAGGATTTAAGCATTTATTTAAGCAGCAAAAGTTTTCATCGGGCTTACTAATTATATTCCTTTTCTTTTAAATTTACTTAAAAAAAAGTAAAAAGCAACACTTACAAGTTCGTTTTGAAAATTTGTCATGTCGGAGATAACCTACTAAACATTAGCACGATTCTATTGTCAAATGAAGTTGGTTAATGTGCTTTTTTCTTCTCACGGGATATAGATATACAAATAATTGTTTGCTTCACAAATTAAATTTTTTTTTTGTTCCGCCTTATTTATCGATCACTTTAGTTTTTAGTTTTATATAGATGTATAATTTTTTTTTTGTGTTAAATGTGTGTTTTTGTTAAATACTTTATTGTCAAACTTCTCTGAACACTTTTAGAATCCACTTTTTGTTATATATTTACTTCTTTTATTATTTTACTCTTTATTTATAATATTTAATATTTTTTTCCATATATGTACTTGCTTCATAGTAATCGTACTCTTAACTATTTAATAAATTTGAAATTATACCAAAATCATCGAATCTATTTATTTTCCATTCAAACTCCTTGATTGCACATTTTTTACATTTTTCGAATACTGCCTTTCCCGACAGCAACTAATCAATATTTCCAATTCGCTTATCAAGCTATCACAATTTCGCAAAACACTGAGTTACAACAAAATTGTATTGCTGTTTACATATGTATAAATGCAAGTTTGTGTGTTCACGCAGAATAGTCACTAAAACGACACTTAGGCGCGATCCGATCAATTTCTTGCCGATCCGTAACCGTCAATGTGCCGCACACTTTTAATTTTCCCTCAGCAAAGAATGCGTTTAATTACTGACGAAAATGAGTATCAGCATACACCTCCATACAAACATAAGCACATACATTTAGTATGGCTACGTACATTTGGGTGTCAACATACTATATAACCCAACTACAAATATTTGTATGTTGTGTAGTTGGTGTTCTCATATTTCACATTACAATTGTGTGCCTATCGCTTTGTTGTTGCATTCTAATGTTATCATTGTACTGATAGCGTTATGCCAGGTAAAAGTATCATATGCTGATACACACATGCACACATACTTGTACATACCAGTGATAGTTGATTTGCACTCTGTTATAATTTTTACGCTCATTGCCACTCTCACTCTCCCACTCACTCTCAAGAAAAGTTAAGACAGAACAAGTAAAGAAGAGCTTAAATTCGGTCAGAACAGCACTTTTTATACCTGGCGCACATTTTCTATTTTTTCTATTTATAATATAAAATAGTAGCTTAGCTCAAGTCAATAGCAATATTTTAACAAAGTTTACTGAAGGTATACTAATTATTGTTAGCATGAACGTAGAATATGGATGCACAAGCGGACATCAAAATTTCTTCTTTGTGGAAGATAGGTCAATTTAATGAATTTTTAGATCATACTAAGATAAAAAATAATACTAAAATATACAAAGCGTGCAAATACTCACATACGTTTGAACCCTTGGGTACAGATTTTTTGAAAAACTTTTTTGCACTTGCGACATTTTATTGCTGATGCACGAAAAAATACAATTTGCAGAAGCCATATACATACATATGTACATACATATTTTATATGAAAATAAAATTTTTTTATCATGAAAGGAATTTAATATACATTCATAAATTTGATTCATATAATTTTTATTAAGTCCATAAACTAGGGAAAATATATACTATTGTTTCATCATGTTTTATTATAAATAGGAAGGCTTGTGGAAAGATTTGAATGCTGATTGAAAGGTGCAATAGTTTGAGCTTTTATGGCAATAAATTTTCTCGCGTTAATCCATGATTTTCGTATACTATTATAGTAGCCAACAAATCTTCTACGAATGCTTTACAATGTAAAGTACATGATGGGAGCGAAAACGAGTTGGACGAGAACAACAAAAGTGACAACCAGGGCAGCCCAAACTACCATACCACGCATGCAGGCAGCAGCAGGCTTATGAAATGGGTACGCGGCTTATAAAAAAAAATACAAAGTTTTTGCTATATTTTTTAGAGAACTATTTATTTATTTATTTGTTTATTATGCTTAGAACTAATAAAAATGTCTGTGCTGACAATAATATGGTAACACTGTCGAAAATGCAATGAATATCAAAGTGCACATTCACGGCGTATTTATAAAAAGTAGCACAAAGCAAAACATCCAATTTAGTTTTTAAATAACCAGAAAAAAGGAAAAAAAGTATTTTGAGCGATTAAATTCTTTATTTAAACCTTTACCTGGTCTGTTCCTTGCCTGTTTGTATACCGCAGCTGTCTAGTTCACAAGGGTCAAAAAAGAATGACGCGCGAAGCCATTTGCAAAATATATAAATATTCCGATAGGGTGACTAATTTTGCGCCACCTTGAATAAACCTTTTTCTGCGCTACAAAATGATTACAGAATTCGAACGCTACACAAAATTTTGACAAATTTACGCGATTTTTGAGCTGTCTCAAACATACACTTTATTATGCCAAAATTCAGGGACCTATTATCCGGATAACCAAAAACTTTTCCAATAATTCTGATTAATTACACTGAAGAAAATTTGTTGAATCATTTGTTAGTAGGAAAATGCACTATACCCCGTTACAGAATTATGGCACCGCCATATATTGATAGGTTGTGACTAATTATTTATTTATTTTTTTTTTTTAATTTCAGTTGTTTTTTAATATATAAGTAGTTCATTATATAAATCCTAAAACTTCAAATCCCAAACTTTGTTCAAGATCTAAAAATTTCGACAAAACTTCAAAATTATAAATCAAAGTTCTAAAAAAATTTAGGTACGCAGTTTTAACACATAGCCTGAAAAGTCTTGGGACTAACACTTGAATGCACTACTTTTATTCCATTCACCTGTTTTTTCGTTCAGTTCAGTACTAACCTTAAAAAGACAGCTGGTAAAATTTCATGATATTCCACTCATTAGTTCGTGAGTTATTGTGCTAAGAGTGATGCTAGTTTTGTTATTTTCAAAACAATGGATCAAAAAGAAATTTATGTTTTAATTTTACACTCCTTCTTGATGGGAAAAAAATATTGTTCAGGTGCAGCAATAGCTTGAAACGTGTTATGGGGACTCCGCTCTATCAGAAACAACAATAAAACTATGGTTCGCTGACTTCAAACGTGGCCGTAGAGACACCGATGATGCACAACGCAGTTAACGTCCAAATGAGGCGGTAACACCAGAAAACATAAAAAAATCCACATGATCGTTTTGAATGATCGAAAAGTGAAGTTGCATGAGTTAGCTGGCATCGTAAAGAAATCTTTGATGAGTGTTTGACTATGAGAAAGCTCTATTCAAAGCAGGCGCCGCGTTTGCTTACTGTTGACCAAAAACAGGAACGTGTTGATGATTCTGAGCAGTGTTTGGCCATATTTAAACGTAATAAACCGGAATTTTTGCGTCGATATGGGGCAATGGATGAAACATGTATCCACCACTTCACTCTGACGATCATCTGAGGGGACAGCAATTGGTGAACCTCGTTATGGCCTCAATATTTTGGGATGCGCATGGTGTAATATTCATCAACTACCTTGAGAAAGGTGAAGGGAGAACTGTAAATATTACTTATATATAGCGTTACTGTAGCGTTTGAAGGCCGAAATTGTAAAAAAAGATGTACGCTTATAGCAAAGAAAAAAAATTCTTTCATCAAGACAACGCACCGTGTCACAAGTCAATCAAAACAATGGCAGAACTACGAGAATTGAACTTCGAATTACTCGCACATCCACTCTACTCGCCAGATTTGGCTCCCAGCGACTACTGGATGCACGCAGACCTAAAAAAAATTCTCGCCGGGAAGAAATTTTGCTCGAAGAAATACGTTATCGCTGAATCTGAGGCTTGATTTGATTAATGAAAAGTTAAGTCAAAAGTTAAATGTAACAGCGGCGCTGGACTGAGTGCGTTGTTGTGTTTTCAGTGGCCAGGGACTTTTAAGTCCATCTATTATAGCTCATTAAATTTTACTATCACCATAAATGTGTGCGGTGGTCCAAGTTGAACCTTAGCCTGTAAATTTGAAATGTTAGTAAGTAATGGTTCTTGTTTATTTGTGATAATTTTTTCCGCTTGACCGTTCAAATTTGAATGCATAACTTAAGGCTTATATGGATTTTTCAGGATTTATAAGCATTTTTGGGGCATATTTTGTGAATTTAGTGCCATATTTTTAGCGATTAAAATACCTGGGTTTCTAAGAGTGGCCACCGTAACCGAATGTGTTAGTATGTGACTACCATTGGGAACTGCTTAGGTTCGAATCTCTATGAAACAACAAAATTATAAAATTCGTTTTTGCTAATATCGGCCGCCTCACGGCAGGCAATGACAAACCTCCGAGTGTATTTCTGCCATGAAAAACTCCTCAAAAACAATTTGCCGTTCGGAATCGGTTCAAAACTGTAGGTCCACCCTTTTGTGCAACAACATCAAGACGCACACCACCACCTCGGGGAGATCGGCCAAACACCTAACAGAAGTGTTACTAGCTTTCATTTAATAATAATATGAAAAACTTGCCTACTGAAAACTTAGCTGCGTATACTTACTTTCTCAAACTTTTAGTCGATTTCATTTCACTCCTCCTAAACTGTTATCAAGAAAAAGCTTTAAAAATGCTTCAAATAACTTAAGTCTTGAAAAGAAGTGTTAAGCTAACAAACATTATCAACACACAAAAAACTGTACAGCTGTGTAAAGAACTTTATTGCAAAAAAAGCAATTAATATACTATAGTCCGTTATTCCTCCGAATTCCCCTTACCTCTCCATTGAGTTACGACACACAAACCAAATTCATTCGCCTTTGACTACTCTACCTATCAAATAATTAGTTATCATCAAAACGTATGTAGTGCACAGAGTGAGTGAGTTAATTTGAAATATTTCGAGAAGATAATAAAACCCTCTAAAATGCTTATAAGATCGATCGATGAATAGTAAAAGAACAAACAAAATTTGTTTGAAATGTCGATCAGCAATTCTATCAAATTAAAAACATTTTTGAGTTAATGAGTCACAAAGCCACACTTATCAAATCGGACACAAGTGCTCTGGGGCCGTGACCAAAGTTTATTTACGTTGCGTAAATACGAGTATTTGCCAACAACAACTAAACATTTGCACACTTGCATGCACTTGCGCGAGTAATACTGCTGAGTTTGCACATTTTTTTGGCTTATTCGGAGGGGGAGTCAATGTTCACATCGCAAGCGTTTTATACGAAAGTGAATTGCGGTTTTTGCTTATCACTTATACAATATTTTGTATGATATTTTCACCATATAATAGAATTTATGCGTCATACACGCACATACTCGTATATGTACATATATTATATATGCACATTCACATATGCGTACAGTCAAGTATGTGTATGTGTGCTGCACTTTAAAGTTTAGATTACTCAGCATACGTAGGAGCTATCTAAGAATTATATACAGGTGTAAATATTTACCTTGTAAAAGCAACTAAAGTTCAAATGGTAGCAACATTAAATTGGGTAGCCTATCATAAAGTAGCGTTTACTATTAAGTTTTACGTAGCCAGGTGGATTTCTTATCACTAAGTAAACACATCGCCGAATGGAGTACCGGAAAACTGTGATCAGCAAAGTGCAATAAAATTTAATTATATCAACAGATATGCATTTAAAAATACACACAAATTATGAACAAGGTTTACAGCTGAATTTTTGGTGCTCTCCCGATTACCAATATATATATATATATATATATATATATATATATATATATAATTGGGGCGTACAACCTTTTTGGGTATTTGGCCGAGCTCCTCCTCCTATTTGTGGTGTGCGTCTCGATGCTGTTCCACAAATGGAGGAATCTACAGTTTCAAGCCGACTCCGAACGGCAAATATTTTTATGAGGAGCTTTTTCATGGCAGAAATAGGGATCCCTACAAAATGCTGTATATCAAAATTCTTTTCGTACGAAATACTGTAAATTAACGTAACAAAATTCTGCAGTGACAAAATTCTGTATTTACAGAATTCTGTATTTATAAAATTCTGTAAAAACAAAATTCTGTACTGTCTTAAAAAAATTCTGTATTGACAAAATTCTGTATTGACGAAATTCTGTACTGACGAAATTCTGTATTAACAAAATTCTGTATTGAAAAAATTTTGTGTTGACAAAAGTCAACGAAAAAAGGAGTTCTACGCAAAAATACGGTGGATTGCGTAGCCGGAGTCGGACTGATGAGGGTTATTTTTTTGAAGTGCAGCCGAAGGCCGACCACGCGAAAAGGAGTTCTACGCAAAAATACAGTGGATTGCGTAGCCGGAGTTGGACTGATGAGGGTTAGTTTTTTGAAGCGCGGCCGAAAGCCGCCCACGCAAAAAGGGATTCTACGCAAAAATACGGTGGATTCTAGCGAAACTGAAGAAAAAAAGGGCGCACCTTTTTTATAAAATTTGTTGAATTTCTTATCATTTACTTACAGCATTTCGTCAATACAGAATTTTGTCAATACAAAATTTCGTCAATACAGAATTTCGTCAATACAGCATTTCGGCAATACAGAATTTCGTCAATACAGCATTTCGGCAATACAGAATATTTTTTACAGAATTTTGAAATACAGAATTTTGTATCATACAGCATTACGTACCCAACCCGCAGAAATACACTCGGAGGTTTGCCATTGCCTGCCGAGGGGCGACCGCTATTAGAAAAATCTTTTCACGCACCAACCCATTCGGCTACTAATCTACAAAAGCTATTATTCAGTGGAAAGAAAAGCTCCATTTTCGAGCAAAGAGTTCGGTTTTAGTGCTAATAAAAACAGTTTTTCTTGAGAGAATTACACACAGTTGTGATGCTATACTTGGTTTATGATTCTACTTTGTCACGTGACGCAGGCATGAATCACTCGTCAATAAAAGTTATTTCTGATACACGCAATCAAACAAAAAATGGGACTGTTTTTAATACGGTATGATAATCACAGCTGTAATAACTTTCATTTATTTGTTGGAACCACAACAGTCGTTACGAGCATGTGGCGCATTCCACGGTAAATACAGCATTGTAGCAAATTAATGGCTGTTAACTAATTAAAAAAACAAACGAATCATATTTAAGTAAATTCAAATGTTTTTAATTCAATATGAAGTACGTTCGATACAATTATCGATGCTGTCGAAATCGGTGGCAAAAATAGATGACGGTGACTGAAATAGACATCATTAATAGCATTTCTGCTCTTCAATCGTCTTTGAGAAATAATCTGGATGAGATTTCGACATTTTGCAATTTATTTTTAAACTTTCCCGTTCTACGAGTGTATTTATTGACCGTTGGAAGCTTGCGTCGATCACTCGAATTCATAATCTGGAAATAAGAGCAATGTTAGAAATTACAGAACTATTTCGAGACTAACTAACTGTACCCAAATCTTCGAAAAGTTTGTCAGTTACCAATCTAGTGGTATTTTCCTAATACTGTGTCTCTGCACTTATGACTTTTTAAAAGCCTATGACAGTGTTTCTCACGATTATCGCGCAAACTCGAAAGCCCGGTTTTTCATTAAATCTTCCGGTCAAGGTAGAGATCTTTCTTTCCAAAAGAAAACCGTTTGTGCAAATTATAGGGTTGGGGAATAAGTTCTTAGTATTTTTATATTTTTTTTATTTTACAACAATTTATTTGCTATTTAGCAAAGGGTAAGTACTCATTGCATACTCGTAGAACTCTTTCTGCTCTACAAAATTATGTTAATTGTATTTTTGAGTTATCTAATTTTTTATTAGTTTTGAGGCTTAGCAAACAATACCCAGCAGACAAAAATCAACATTTTCGACACCCGCTCTTCTTTACTTTTCATCTAGGCCAAAAAGCTTCCGAAGCAGCTCGAGACATTTGCAACGAGAAACGCACGGAAATGGTTTATAAAGTTAAAAAAAGTTCCACAGCGGAATGCCTTCTGAATTCGACGTCTCAAATCACTTTTAAAGGAGAGCGGTCGCCAAGCCAGTGGCGAATTGATGGCAAAAATGAACTGCGATCCGAAAACGATTCTCAATCACCTTCATTCAATGGGATTTACCGAAAATCGAAGCCAAAGTGTCTCACGAGCTCAATGAAAAAACAAAGAAAGTCGCCTTCAAATTCTCAGCATCTTGCCCACCATCGAGCAAAACTCGGTCATAAACACCGTTTTTTGTACCAAATCGTCACGCAAGATGAGAAATGGCGCCTATACATCAATATGAAACAAAGAAAGGAGTGAGTGGCTCCAGAAGATACGCCAAAGCAGAGAGTCACGCCGGATCTTCATCCAAAGAAAATCATGATATGTGTTTGATGGGACTAGGAGGGTATGGTGCACTGGGAAACGCTCGAAGAGGTCAACAATTAGCTCTACATTGCCTAGCTACATCGCAAGAGTAAGGCTATTCGACTGAAAAGACCTGATCGACATGGTCAAACCATACTCATTCACGACAACGCCAGACCCCAGGTTGCCTAAGGCATCAAAGCCGTAAACTAAGACCTCGAATGGGAGGTCCTTTAGCATCCGCCGCATTCTCCGGCCTTACACCGACCGATTACCATCTTTTCTGCTCCCTGTCAAACCGTATAAAGGCCCTTACCTTCTATAACAAAGAGGTTCTTGAAAACTGGCTCAACAACTTCTTTGACACCATACCCGTCTTCGGTAAAAACGCATTTATAGAAGGTCAGACAATTAGTAAAGACTTGGCGTCATGGGATGCTTACATCAAGCAAAAAAACTCCAAAAAAGAAAGGAGAAACAACTTGTCGAATTCACCTTTTTTTATTTATTTTATTTTTCTTTTTATTGACGATTCTTATTCATTGTTAAGTATTGAGAATTTAACTGGTTTTAAGAAGCGCTTTACAGTACCGTTGTGCGTTTTAAACGCCTTCGGGAAGAATTCAGCTGAAGTAAGCTGGATGCTGCATCGTTGGCATGATTTTTTATCATTTTTTGTGAGATATGGTAAATTACTTCCTTGCTTCAGTCACAGTTGGTGTACCAAGATCACGATGAATGCCGATACTCCTTATATAGCCTTTGTTATGCTTGAGCGCCTTCCAGTCAGCGCCTAAGAAATTACCCTGATGTGGATCCGTGCGATTTTTTTCCTTTTGATCAAGTCAAAAACCTTACGGGGAATGCGTTTTAACAGCCAAAAGGTGGTAATGGAAAAATTGAAAATGGCTCTGATGGCTATATCAAAAATATAGTTCCAGAGCTGGTGTGGTTCGTACGAAGGTGGTATGTTCGTACGAAAGAAAAATATTTCAATTCCTCTTGGAGTACTTGGTGTACGTGCAGCTGAAGGCTAAACATTATTATCAACATGACACAGTTTTCCACTCATATAATATTTCATTGCAACTGTTCTGCATAAAGCCTAAACTATCGCTTTCCAAAAATGAAGCTTTATGTCACCTCCAATCGTCAGTTGGTTATTGTAAAAACCATTACCCATGACTGCTTTATGCTACGTACATATTGAAGTAACTCCTGGGCTATGGGTCAGCAAAAGTTTAATCAAATTTAAAAAATCAAACTTTTTTTAATTCCACAAGTATATTTCACGAAGTATTGGTCATTCGAAAAACTTAAATATTTCTTGCCACTCCATCAATAAAGAAAATATTGTCGAACTTAGAAATATCTTAATTTTTTATATTTTAGTATATCTAATAATACATATCTATATTCTAATAAAAATAGCCGAATTCATATATTTACATACGGCTGTGTATATTTACATTAGAGTGTCTCACCAAAAAGTCTGCAAAAATATTAAAATTTACGTGAACTGGACCGAAATACAGCGCACGCTCGATAACGTGAACTAATTCAAACCAAGACAGTTCACGTTAACAAAAGTGTTCACGTTTTGGAATGCCCAAAAGGACTAAGTAAATAAATGTTTTCACATTTAAATTCACATTTTATTCTTGTTTTCGTTACATATTAATTGAAAATTAAGTCATACGATGGTTTTATTTAAAAAAATCAGTTATTTGTTTTTGTGTCTTCTGTTTTTCTAAAACTTGAAGCATAGCTTTCTCCCTTAACCGTCTTAGCACACTCATATCATTTTGATCGACGTTTTCATGACCAGCCCATATTAACGCCTTGTTGAAAATTTCAACTGCTTCAGTCGGCTTAATTTTCTCCAGTTGCTCTGATACGCTGTCATCATCGGATTCGTCCTCTTGTTGATGATCGTCATGTGGATTGCCCTCCTCGATATCTTCGTTCCATTCATGAATGGCTGGTAAGGTGAATTCAATCTGAAATTTTTAATACAAAAAAGTTTTTTTAATAACCCACATACATATCTTTGAACATATCTGCGAACACGAACGAACCTCAGGATTTAAACTACTAGGGAGATCGACGGTTTTGCTCCTCAAGGTGCGAAGTTCAGCTTCCCATGTTTCTTTTAAAACCCCCAACGGAACATTATCTTCGGGATCATCATTGTTTACCGTAAAATTTAAAATACTGTTCCAGCACTTAGCTAATGTTGCTTCACCAACTCGAAACCAAGCCGCATCCAAAAGATTTATAGCTGTTTTTAAGTTAATTTTTTTCAACGACTCCAGCAAATCAGACTTTGTCGCTGCCGTTGAAGCTAGAAGGCTGTTTCTATAATGCAACTTAGTGATTTTTATTGCTTTCTGATCCATCGGTTGAATGAGGTGAGTAACGTTTGGTGGCATAAACATTGCCGAAATTTGCCCATTCTCCGTGGTCAGTTAAGCTTCATTTGGGTGAGAAGGAGCGTTGTCGATTCGGAGAAGAGCTTTAATTGGTAAGGCTTTCTCCTTTAAAAACGATGTACCCTTAAACAGCAACCAGTTAACCTTAAAAATCGGACAAAACTTAAACGGAATATTCATCTGTGGAACAAATGACTCATGAAACTATTGCTTGAAAATAGCCGACGTCATCCAAGCGGATTTCGAGCTCTTATAGTCGGTGGAACACTGAAAGTTTTTAAAGCAGCGTAGATTCTTCGCCTTTCAAATTACCAAAAGATTAAGCTTGTGGAATCCAGTGACGTTTGGACAGCATAAAAACGTGGCTCGCTGCTTCTTGGTCTTTACCCCTGAGGCTGTCTTCTCCAAACTTGACGCGTACGTTTTCTCTGGAAAAAGTCTCCAGAATAAGGCCGACTCATCAGCATTATATAACTGATCGTTGCACAACTCCAATTCGGTCATTTTTGATTTAAGTTTTTTTTTTTAAGGGATCCACTAGCTGAGGTTGCGAAGACAGTTTTTCGCCTGATACTTTAAGAAGACGAATACCGTACCACTTTTTGAATTCTTGGAGTCTAGTGATGGATACTAGCGAAGAAGTTTGCTTCATTTTCTTTAAATTTTGCATGCAGTGTTTTTGCATTTTCTTTCAACATTAGAGCACTTACTGGCCAGTTTTTATCTCGCATTCGGATAAACCAACGAAAAGAGCTCTCTCCATTTTGGGTAACTCTGAAGAACGCAGTGTTTTTCTATTTCCAGGTCCACAATACGTGTTGTTTACGCATTTTAAAATCACTTGCTTTCTTCGCCTTAATGTTACAAATTGTTGATTTAGCAACATTATATTCCTTTGTTAAAATCGTGACAGGTGAGCCTTTTTTTAAAAAGCCGAGAATTTTAGCCTTTTGTTTTAATGTCAAGCACACGGATTTTTTAGAACTGATTTTCACCAGAAAACATAAGACGAAACACTCTTTGCAAAAACAAAACCGCGAATGAAATATTTTACTCCTTACATGCAATTACGAATAAAATGCCTATTTTATAATTAGGGGATTCCCCAATTTCAGAATTACTGGCCATCAATGTACTCGTAAACTACATTCAACTAATTGTAACGTTTATTGTTCATGTTATAGAGCTTTTTGGGTTTGTTCACGTTTTAGAGTAGTCAATGCACAAACATGTCTGTTCACGTTTTGGGGTGTTCACGCTTTAGAGCGTTCACGTTATCGAGCGTGCCCTGTACCTCCAAAAATATAGTTTTTTGTAAATAAAATTAATTTTCCAAAAAATTATCTCAGATGAGTTTAATTTGAAATGGACTGCATATTATTGTTTAACATTTTTACTAACGGAACCAATATAATGAGATTTTTGGAGGCAATCATTCGGATTGGTCCATCGCACGTAAATCGTAATACTTTTCCGTAATACTTTGGCGAAGTCCTTAAAATATAATACATTTTACATATTATTTATTTCCGATGGAAAAACAGTACCGATTTTTTTTTTTCATTTTTTGTTTCTATGTACGGTGCTACACCCTAATGTACATCATACAATTTTCATTTGTCGCGCCATCCTTAGGGAAAAGCAATCTGTGAGGTCACGTGGGCGCAGAAATCTACACTCGTTTTCACAAACATTTTTTCTTTTGGGGATTAGTCAACGAAAGCCTGCGAATACTTCATACATACAAACGTATTCACAAACACAGCCTAACATTAATACATTCACTTAGTTAATAACCTTTGTATGGAAAAATATTCCACACAAAAGAACTTAGCGGTTGTGAAAAGAGCAACACCACCAACCACAGCCTAAAAGTAGGCAGTATCGTACAGACGTCATCGATTTGATACGCACGCCACTCTACGAGCTCTGGTTATTACGACATAATTTTGGATGCTACGTGCAGAAACACATAAAAACATACATAAATATATTTATAAATGTATATATTTATATGTACATATCCACACACATACATATAAATAAAAGCGTCACTAGTGGTAGCTATATTTATTCGTTCGTTATGAGACACATTTAGCATGTGCTCGAAGGCGCGTGAAGCATGTAAAATGGGCGCCACCGAATTAAGAATTTAAAGTGCAATGAAACGTAAAATTTTTGATAAAAACACACAAATGTATTTATATGTATTTATCTCAACTTGTGATCGGTGTCAGTCTTGGAATAATTCAATGAAAAGTAGTGTGGCTCTACTTCGCCACTATTCGCGCCCCCAACGCGAGGAATTTAATAAGCCAGTATTCTAATGTATTATAATCAAATATTTACCTGACGTTCAGTCCTTAAATAAAATGTGGAAAAGTCAAATACTTTGTGACTAATTTATCAGTTGCCATCGAGAGTTTAATTATCCAAAAGTGTTAGAATTACGAAAATTTCTCTTTATGCGTAGTGGCAAGCAGAACCGGTTAGATGTATGCCACATTCATGCATTTTCATTGCTGTAGAGTAATTCTTCAAAATAACCCTTTCAAATCTTCGAGTTAAATGCGTAATTTATTAATAAATAAAGAGTATTAATTTATGTTTAAATAAAGCGGTTTCCAATAACAGGTGTTATCAATCCCTATCGAGAGATGATTAACGATTTTTTATAGCCGGAATTGGATGGTATTGATCTGGACAACGTTTATTTTCAACAAGACGGTGCTACGTGCCACACGAGCAACGAAATTATTGATATTTTAGGGGAGAAGTTTCCGGACCGTGTTATCTCTCGAAGAGGTGACCACAATTGGCCACCGATATCTCTTTGATTTAACATCTTGTGACTTTTTTCTTTGGAGCCGCGTAAAAGAAGAGGTACACGCCAACAGCCCAGGGTCGATTCAAGACCTCAAAGATGGAATTCGTGAGGCTATCGAGGACATAGGGCAGCCACTTTGCAATTCGGTTATTGAAAATTTCATGAAAAGGATATTGTCCTGTAAACGTGGTCGTGGTGGTCTTTTGCCTGATGTTATTTTGTTTCTTTATAATGAAATAAACATCCGATCATTCATATTAAAAAATATCATTTTTCTTTGAATATCAAAATAACACCTCTTATTGGAAAACCCTTTATTTAAAATTAAGAAAAAAGAACAAAAGTATCAAAATATTCCATTTAGCCAGTTTTGCTCAGCGATAACTTTTATTGCATAAAATTTATTTAATATTAATAAAGCGTTTTTCAGTAAGAGCGGTTCAACTTTTGAACTTTTTTGAATAAAACACAAACGGTTTGACTTTTTTAACTAATTTTTTTTTTCATTATCGAGTTTGAACATATACATTTAAGTATGAAATTCGATTTCTTTTGCATGACCACCGCGTGCACGTTTTACGAAGTCCAATCGTTGAACCCAATTTTCGACCACTCTTTTACATAAATCGGCCGAAATTCCAGCAATTTCGCGTTCAATATTGGCTCTGAGCTCACAAATCGTTGCCGGCTTGTTACTGTAGACCAATGACTTCACATAACCCCAAAGAAAATAGTCTAGAGGCGTCAAATCACACGAGCGCGGCATCGAACTTACTCTTCAACAAATCAATTGTAGCGTGTGCTATGTGGCTTGTGGCCCCGTCCTGTTGAAACCACATGTCGTCTAAGTCCATACCATTCAATTCCGGCCAAAAATAATCGTTTTTCATGTCGCGGTATCGATTTCCATTCACAGTAACGAGGCGATCGTTCTCGTCAACGAAAAAATATGGGCCAATTACGCCGCCGGCATGTAAACCGCACCAAACAGTGATTTTTTCGGGATCCGACGGTGCCTTATGAATCACGTGTGGATTGCTTTCTGCCCAGTAACGCATATTTTGCTTGTTGACAAAGCCATTGAGCCAAAAGTGAGCTTCATCACTGAAGAACCGTAAAATGGCCGTAATGCTCTTAAAGTAGCAGCAACAGAACGATTATCTTCATAAAAAATTTGCACGATTTGCAATCGTTGCTCAAGTGTGTAGCGTTCCATGATGAAATGTATACTAATGAAGTTTACAAATGACAAGCGAAAAATAAAAAATATTGCGTCGTTCGCCCTCCCTATCGGAAAAAAGTTGAAGCGCACCTATTGAAAAACGCCTTACTTTGTCCATAGACTTTTCGCCTTAATGCTGCTATATATATGTCTTGGCATGCACTAGACAAGTTTTTGATTAGTTGAGTGTGGAAGATCACACCATTCCTTCTTAACTCTTGCGCATAGTTCGTCGACGTTCTTTGGGCCCATTTCGTAAGATGCTAGCCGCCTCTATAGATTAGCCCACAAATTTTCAATCAGGACTTTAGGAATCAGGCCTTTGAGAATCAGAAAATTCTATCAGGACTCTGTGCTGGCCATTCTAGAAGTTGGATCTCTAGATTTTGTTTCCACTCTTGACCAATTTTCGCGGTATGCTTCGGGTCCCCGTTTTGCTGAAATATAAACTCTTCTGCTGGACATGCGCTTAGGTCAACAAAATCCGGCAATTGGTCTGTAAGATATTCAAATAGGCTTCTTTCATTATTCCGAATATTCGTACCAATGGATCAATATGCCACTACGTGAAGCAGCCCCACACGATAAGTATACCGCCGTCATGCTTCACGTTTGTTTTACTTGAAGCCTTTACAGCTTTTCATACTGTTGGTGCCACTAATACTGCTTTCCATCCGACTGGGAATGGTTAAAACGGGTCTCACCAGACCATATTACCCTTTTTCATCTATCAGCACTCCAGTGTTTGTACTTTTCGCAGAATCTCAACCTCGCTCCCAAGTTTTTTCTCAGATAATGCTGGCTTTTGTGGCTTGATGACGGCATCTAATTCGATTATTTTTCAGCATTCTGTCATCTCACTTTTTAATATTTTGTGCGGCTCCTTTTGATGTTTTAGCTACTTGAAGAGTCAATAATCGCACCATTGCTCGGGCATCTTGTCAAAAAGAAGATTTAGGCGCCTTTTACTAACCTTTGGAGCCTTTATACTCCGTCGTTTAAGACCATTAAGTACAGTTTGATAGCAAATTTCCAATCGTTGAGCTATTTTCCTGGATGAGCGACCAATTTCAGTCAGTGAAATAATTTAACCACAAAAACAAAATGAGAAAAATGTGTGAGGGAAGGTTAAAGTGAATTTGATTGAGCAGACAACCATGACAATCTATTGAGGCAACACAAATATCAAAGACAAAACATGTTGACAACAGAACAGGCTTACACTCTAAGGACATGAGATTTATAAGTAAGAAACAAGAGCTATAAAACGGAATAGGATCAACGAACTTCATAGAGCGCAAAGCAAAGCGAACAAAAGCTCGCTAAACAGACTCTTATCTTTTGGGTTGAGGAATAAGTTCATAGCGTTTTTATATTTTCTTTTAGTTTACAACGATTTTTGGCAAAGGGTAAGTACTCATTGCATAGAACTCTTTCTGCTCTACAAAATTATGTGAATTGTATTTTTGAGTTATCTAATTTTTAATTAGTTTTGAGGCTTAGAAATGGAATACCCAGCAGACAAAAATCAACTTTTCCCACACCTGCTCTTCTTTGCTTTTCATCGAGATCATCGAGAAGTCCGCTTCCGAAGCAGCGCGAGACATTTGCGCCGAGTATGGAGAATATGTCTTAGGCGGGTCTTTAGCACGGAAATTGTTTGCAAAGGGGGACTTCAAACGTCGATAAAGTTTCTCGCAGCGGAAGGCCTTCTGAATGCGATGAAGAACGTCTCAAATCACTTTTGACGGAGAACGCTCGCCGAACCAGTCGTGAATTGGCGGAAAAAATTACCTGTGATCATCAAACGATTCTCAGTCACCTTCATTTAATGGGATTTACCGAAAACTTGCGAGCCTAGGTGCCTCACGAGCTCAACGAAACAAACAAAGAAAGCCGCCTCAAATTGCTTTTCAGCATCTCGTCCGCGGGGGATGCGAAATGGTGCCTTTACAACAATATAACACAAAGAAAGAAGTGGGTGCCTCCAAGAGATATGCCAAAGCAAACAGTCAATCCGGATCTTCATTCAAAGAAGATTATGATATGTGCTTGGTGGAATTAAGAGGGCATGGTGCACTGGGAAATGATCGAAAAGAATACCACAGCTTGACCAGCTTCACCGCGCGAATGAGACTATTCGACTGAAAGACCTGATCGAACCATACTCCTTGACGACAATGCCAGGCCTCATGTTGCCCAAATCGTCAAAGCCGCACTTCAAGAGCTTGAATGGGAGGTCCTTCAGTATCCGCCCAATTCTTTGGATCTTGCACCGACCAATTACCATCTTTTCCGCTCCCTGTGAAACCAAATGAAGGGAATTACCCTCGATAACAAAGTGGTCCTTGAAAACTGGCTTAACAACTTGACACCAGACCAGGCAATTTTTGGTGGAATGGCATCAAGAAATTGATCGAGAGGTGGGAAGAGGTTGTAAACAGCAACAGCGAATATATAATTGATTAACTTATTGATATATTCATTGTTTTTTGTTTAAATAAAAACGGTAAAAACGCTACGAACTTATTCCCCAACCTAATATTAATACATACAGACTGCATGAAACGGCCTTCAAATAAGTGCTCCGTATTCTAACCTGGACCGAACTAAAGACGGGTACAACCCTTTGAGGGTATAGGGATCAGAATACGAAGAACTATTTCGATGAATAAAAGCCAACATTTGCCTTTAGGGTACGACATTTGTGAGCTCCATCAGGCTAAACGTTGGAAAACGCATTTCATCTTATTGCCGCAAATACAGCTTTTTTTCTATAATATCTCACCAAAATTATTATGCGTTACGCAATTTTAAGTCGACTCCGAATAGCAGATTGTCTTTTATGAGGAACTTTTCCCCGACAGCTTTTTTACACAGAGGTTTGTCATTGCCTGCCGAAGAGCGACCGCTATTAGAACCAACCGTTTCTGTCAATTCGTGCTGCATGCACGAAGTATGGAACCTGTGCACTTCCGAATGGTAGTCATACACCAACCCATGCGGCTACGGCGGCCACCGTATACGTAATGATAATTAAAAGTTTATCAAAATTAAAAATTCCATTACCAATTTTATTACTGTACGCGCAGTATGAAAAATCCGATAAAATTGGGGACAATGTGTGCGCGTATATGTTTGCTATACGGGTGGTTGTGCTCAGAGAACTTCCAATCTAAATGCGGATAATGAATGCTCCACAAAATGATAATTTAGAAGGTACGAAAGGGAGATTGCGCACTCAAAAACGCACTTTGTTGTGTCAACATTACATTGCAGTAGTTGAGTATGCAGACAATCAGTGCGTCAGTTGGACCCCCTACCTTTAGCGTACTGTATGTATGATCATTTAATATTTCACGCTGAAAAGTATGCTATAATTTTGTTGTCACGTACTTCAACGACTACTTCAGGGACCATGCGGTCGTGGCTTCAACGCAGCTGCACCCATTGTCACTGCCACTAACTTTGGGACCACCGCGACCAGCCAGTGCAGCAGCAGCGATGCAAAATACGTTTCTAAACTTCATTACATGTAACGAAGTGCTTTTGTGTTCACGAACAACAGAGGATGATGCGTGCGTTGTGACTACAATTATATGCTGCAGTCAAACAAACACATACAAACATACTTATATGCTACGTATGAAATACAGTCACAGCAGCGCATTGCAGGCACTTTCCATCTACTGCTACCCCTTACCGCACTGCTTTCACAACACCGCTTTTCAACACCCACTGGCTTTGTGCGATTCTTGCGTATGCGTTTTGGAAATTTCTCGCCCACTGACTTTTTGAGGTCAACGAATTACTGCAAGGCCACTAAGCAGATGCCAGCGGGGAGAAAAAAAAACAGAATGCAGAAAGGACGCAAACGATAAAAGAAACAATGGCGTTTGTGGTGGAAGTGGCAGTTGGGCATCGGCGTAGAGTGGCCAGACGCATTGGTCTCCCATTAGTTATATAAAAATGTTTATGAGCGGTTCCATGACAAGTGCTTCAAGTATTATATTTTGGACGTTGTCATCAATTCATGCAAAAATTGGTTTAAATATTTGCAGGCTTGTAAATTTCAAAGGTGAACTGAAGTTTTAATTTAGAAGAATTTAAGAAAAATTTAAAAATGTTTATATTTACAGATAAGCGGGACAAACACCTGACTATATAGATTTTACTACAGGAAGAAATAAAATTCAATAAAATAGGACACAGACGAAAATTTATTGAGGAAGTTGGGCTCAGAGAATGGCTCTGAATCCATGAAGGAGCACAATAGATATCTAAGGTCGCAATGCTGTGTCTCCTCATAAGAATAGTAATGTTGAAAACTATGGCATAGAGTTTTTACAAGTGAAATACATTGGGTCTTTTAAAATCTTTAATATTTTTTTTTAAATTAAACCATGTTCAAAAATAATTATTTGAGGAAAAATTTTATTTTTTTTGTAAACAAATTTTAAACTGTCTTTTTTTCGACAAACATCTTCCTTAGTTATTTATTAGTTATTTTTCTTCTTTTACTTTTGATAATAGCCCAGGCCATGTTCAGTAATCTCTATGGGTTCCTTAACACGTTCTCTACCAAGCGTCACATATACGAGTATGAGTCAGTTGGGTTTTCAGTTTCCGGAGGTAAGAATTGGTGGGAGTTTAACCCAGAATCAGTAAAGGGAGTTAATGATTAAGCATCCGTTAACAGCATCATGAACAATATTCTAAAACAGCTCATAGGTTGGGAGAAGCAGCAGCGTAACAGTGCAGAATATTCCCGTTTCCCCCCAAGAAGTAATGTCTAAAATCGGTTCCGGGGATGTGGAAGTTGTGGTAAAGGTAGCAGAGGAATTACGTCTGTTTCACTGAGGCGCATGATATTTTTAATCAAAGTTAATTGGCTGTACTTTTTAATGAATTTGTATTTAAATTATTTTCTCAACCGCGTACAAAATACTTATAAATGGTTCACATCGAAAGAAAGGTGCTTCAACTACCTTCCTAAGGATGTGAAGGGTTTTCCAACAAGAAGTGTTATTCCCGTATAAGATCAATGATTTCGTTGCTTATGTGGCACGTAGCGCCGTCTTGTTGAAAATTAACGTTGCCCAGATCAATACCCACCCATAAAAAATTGTTAATCATATCTCGATAGTGCAATCCATTCACCGTAACTGTTGCTCCAGCTTCATTTTCGAAAAAGTAAGGTCCAATGACTCACCCATTGAGGATAGAGAGGCTTTTCAACAATAACTCTTGGATTTTCTGAGTCCGAGATCCGGCAAATTTGCTAGTTGACGAAGCCACCGAGGTGGAAATGGGCCTCATCACTCAAGATGATTTTTTGATGGAATTCCGGATAATTTTCATGCATTTCAACGACCCAATCAGCAACGCCACGATGTTGTTGATGATCGGCCGGCTTGAGTTCTTGTGTTAACTGGACTTTATAAGCCTTAAGACCCAAATCTTTATGCAAAATATGGTGTAATGACGTTTGTGGAACGTCTAATTACAAAGAAAGACGAGGAATGGACAAACCTGGGTTTTCTTCAACACTTTCGGCTACTACAGCAATATTTTCGGCTGCTCTTGAGCGACGTCACATCACTAACTTGTCCAAATAGCTCGAATTTTTTCATCAATTTCTGTATTGCGGTCCGACAAGGTGCTTCACGATGACCCAAAAATGTTCGAGTTTTACGAACCATCTCTGCCACATTTTCACCATTTTTATAGTGAATTTTAATCATTTCAATGCGTTGATTAAACTCGCATGGTTCCATTTTTGTTAATGGCGTAGTTTCTACTTGTCAAATATCAAATAATGACAGCTTCAAAAGTGACATCTACCGAAATAGCGGGCTATTCAAAATAAACCCTTTACTTGGATTTGTAAAATTTGTATGATATTCATGTTTTTCAAATGCATAAAATTGACGTTTTGTCTTCGAAGTTTCCACCATTTTTGATTAATTATAATAATAAATAATTCAATTTATGATGAAAAGCTCTACCAAACCTCATTTTTGTTCTCCTTTGTTCTGCTTATTCTTTACTTACAGCGCCACTTTTAAAATTTAATGAAAGTTGTGATCTCAAATATAAATTATTCAGCTGGAATTGGAGTTTCATCGGGTCATCAGAGTTTCCAACAACTGAATACAAGTCATCTGCATATAAATGAAAGTTAGCAAAAGAAAAGTGACAGCCGATGTCGTTTATAAAGAATATAAAAGCAATTGAGCTATTTAGAATGCTACCATGTAGAACATCAGAGCTATCGAAAAAAAGTTCAGAAGAATGTTTCTTAATATGGTCCACAGTTGCAAAGCAATGCTTCGATACAAATGGGAATTTCAGTCATTGCAGCAAAGTTGAATGAAAACCAAAGGAAGTGAATTGTTTATCAATACTCCGTGTGAAACTTTGTTGCGGGTGAAAATAGATAATGCAATCAACTCGTGCGTACGAATCCGCATATTACTAATACGATTTCTTTTCTTGCCTTCTTGATTTCATCTCTACTACTGGCAGGCTTTAAGAGTTTAATAATCATTTGTCAAATAAAAGACAGATCACTGAAGAATAGATAATGCAGATGGTCCACCCCATTTTAGTCACTTTATGAGGAGTATTTTTTGCTTTAGTTAGCATCGTTCAGCAATCAAAATGGCAAGTGAGTAGTATTAACAAGTACATTGATAAAAATGTTCATCATTTTTGTGTTAACTAACGACTATGGATGTGAATCTCGAGATACCGGGATTTTTATACTTTTGAAGTCTCGAAAATATTAGAAATCTTAGATACAGATCGATAACTTCTACTATCGTTTTTATCGCCGCTTGTTATTGTCGTAAGTTTTCAAGCATCAGCAGAAGTCTTAGGATATAAAGATTTATTATAATAATAATTTATTATAATTTATTATTATTATTTATTATAATAACTTCAAGGGATAAACTGAAGTTGACGAGTTTTTGACTTGAATTGCAGAAAGTCCATTAATATCCATTTGCGGAGAAGAGATTTGTTTAAGAAACACATTACTAATGTCTTCCAACGTACTTGTAAGACTTTTACGCCGAAATTTAAAGGCGCAGAAAAAATAGTAGAAAAATCTGCAGCAAAAATGTTTCATGAGCGAAATAAGACTTAAAAAAATCAGGAAATGAAGCGATAAACATCTGCCGGCGACTGCGCTAGTTTATCATTTAGGAAAAGCCACATTGGTGCTGCCCAGCGAAGTCGATCAGCCTCTGTCCATAACCGGCTGTTTCGTTGCGCAGGCTGCATTTCCCGACTGTGGGACAAAAAACTCCCTCCTTGTCCTCCCTGGCATTCAAGTCGACAATCACGATTTTTAAGCTGTGGAAGCTCGCATAGTTCATCTCTTCCGTCGGGGCATTGGCGCAAATGAGCGAGATGTTGAAGAATTGCACTTTGATGCGGATTATTGCGAGACGTTTGTGCATCGGAGTGAACATAAGCGCTTGGCGACGAAGTCTCTCTCCCACAACAAATCCAACACCGAATTTGCGCTCCTTTACATGGCAGCTGTAGTAGACGTTGCAAGGTCCCATGTTTTTCTTGCCTTGCCTCGTTCATCGCATCTCTTGAATGGCTGCTACGAGAACATCAACCAGCCGTACAGAGGCACCTTCCCCATTAAAGGGCCGAACATGGTAGATGCATGCCCTGAAATCGTAATCCTTAGTTTGTTCGCAGTGGTCGTAGTCAGTAAACCCAGTGCATAAACAATTATCCTGGGTTGCTTCGTCTTCTCATATTAGTTCGCTCTTGAACGGGTGATCGGAGGCTTTCCAGAGGATACTTGGTCTAAGCCCGGAAGTTGTGAGCTGTTTGAACCATATGCAGAAGAATCATCCTGGCCACTCCCAAGTGACTAAATCCTACTACCTTCCTCTTAAATTGTACCGCAAAATACAAGGTGGCGCAAAATTAATCATCCAACTGTGATTGTATTCACACTTCTTATAGGTATTGCAGCTGTCTAGTTCACAAATATCAAACATGATCGACGTATGACGCCATTTGCAAAAGTTATACATGTTCCGATAGGATGATTAATTTTCCGCCACTATTTTTAATTTTTAGTTCTTTTGCATCGATCTTCTTTCGAAAACCACAAGATATTGCTTTTTGTGTTTTCACTAATGAAATATTTTTCGCCTTAAATAAAAGGGATATTTAATTACTTGATGCTCGAATTTTTTTCAAACAAATTTTATAAAATATTGGAGGTTGAATTAGTTTTAAAGGTTTTTTTCGAAGATTTGGGGCTTTATTGTGAAAAAACGGTACAAAATATTTTATTCGAAGTATTGGCCACCGCTAGCTACAACTTTCGCCCATCTTTCGGGCAATTTCCGGATGCCGTTTCTCCAAAATTCTGGCCGCTGCTTGGCTATCCATGACTCAACCCATATTTTGGTAGCCTCGTACGAGGAGAACCGCTGGTCCGCCAAATCGAGACTCATATGCCGGAACAACTGATAATCGGAGGGAGCTATGTCTGGACTATACGGCGGGTGGGGTAACACTTCCCAGCCAAGCGTTCCAAGGTATTTCTTGACAGGTTGAGCAACATGCGGCCGAGCGTTGTCATGTTGCAAAATAACCTTGTCGTGCCTTTTTACCGTTTCCGGCCGTTTTTCTTTCAATGCCCGGTTTAAACGCATCAATTGCAGTCGGTAACGATCCCCCGTGATTGTTTCGCCCGGTTGGAGCAGCTCAAAATATACGACGCCGACCTGATTCCACCAAATGCAGAGCATGATTTTCTTGCCGTGAATATTCTGCTTGGCCGTCGACGTTGATGCGTGGCCAGGCAAACCCCATGATTTTTTGCGTTTTGGGTTATCGTAGTGGATCCATTTTTCGTCGCCAGTCACCACCCGATGCAAAAAATCCTTCCGATTTTGTCGCTCGATCAGCATTTCGCACGTAAAAAATCGCCGTTCGACGTCGCGCAGCTTCAACTCGTGCGGGACCCAATGTCCTTGCTTTTGGATCATTCCCATCGCTTTTAGACGCTTGCAAACGGTTGATTTATCAACGCCCAATGATTCAGCAAGCTCTTCTTGGGTTTGGCACGAGTCCTCGTTTACCAATTCCCCCAATTCCGCGTCCTCGAACTTTTTGGGCTGGCCAAGACGCTCCTTGCCTTCGGTGTGAAAATCACCACTTTTGAATCGTCGAAACCAGTACTCACATGTTGAAATCGACGGAGTATGGTCTGGGTAGGCCTCCTGCAGCAATTCACGGGCTTGGGCTGTATTTTTTTTCAAATTGAAGCAGAAAAGCAAAGCTTCCCGCAAATTGCGTTTCGACGGCACGAAAGTTGACATACTCGGAAATGACAGATACTGATAAACAAAGCCTAGGGATGAGGCTTTGTCATGAATATATATTCAGTATTGCCAACGCGATAAAGTGATAAATAGCGCCATCTGTGTGTCACCTTTAAAACTAATTCAACCTCCAATATAAAAAAAGAAGCCATATGAATTCATGTCTCATATGGCATACAAACATGTCGAAACCTGCGAGAAGCGCCCGAGTTGGTGCGTTAGGGTATGTCCACCGCACGCGAGGGCTGTTCGCTCAAAATCATTAAGCGGTTAAAGTCCATTTATTTGTTATTCACATATTGCTCGTGTTTGGTAGAGGAACTTCTCAAACAATATTTATGTGATTTAAAATAGTTGCATACTAATTAATATATAAATCCCGGGTCTAGTACGGGGTACTGAAATTTCAATAACAGGATCCCGAAATTCGCGAGATCGTCGAAATCTAAAAAATCTACCTCCCTACTAACGATACTTAAGCCGCTAAATATTTCAAATTTCAAAAACTCAAACTAAGGTATGGCTATAATGATAGAAAGTTATTCGCACGTAAAAGCAATAAACACAGAAATACGAAGCAAGTGGAATAGCGGAAGAAAAATCACACACATTACGGCTTCATATGCGCATAAGTCGGCAATATGAGGTGCAAAGTAGTAAAAATAACTCATTTCGACGAGCGAGTTTTGCATTCGAGCACCGCATTAGGCACGAGTATATAACATACAGACATACAGACGTGCATGCAACATATAAACTTTTCTAGCTTACAACTCTTCACCTCGGCACGATTGCATAAATACGTAAGTGCAACTAAATTTGTTTGCATGTGCGAACAGCATAGGTGTGCATTTCTGCTGCATACCTGACCTAATAAAATGTCAAGCTATCGCACTGTCATGTGCGCTCACCGCTTGCCGCTTGCTGTTCGCTCGAAGCCAGTTTACTGCCGGTGGATTTGTTAGTTGTGTGCCGTGGCAGGCCACATAAACCGCTACACGGCTTTCGCAACGCACCAAATGCATATGCAAATATCCCTAAGCACATATGTGCATATTATGTGTGTAAAATTGTATTTTGCCATCAGTTGGCTTGGTTGCGGTTCAATCATTTCATTGTGCTGCAGCAATCGGATATTAACCCTTCAATGCACGCGTTGGTATTTTCGTTTTTGTAATTTCCATATCAACCAGTCGGTAATTTGCCCGACATGCCACAGCGCTACGCCCACACTATAAAAACTATAAAAATAAAAAGACAAAAACGAAACCACGCGCTAGTTTGAAGAGCATGTCACCTGGGCGTATACTCAATTTTTGTTTCTTCACAATTTCACGTACTCATGGGCTGCACGGAAATAGGCGCACGTTGACATTTAACAATTCGCACATACACGCTCACTCACAGAAAAACATACTTTCATTGTATTGTGCTTGAGGCCACGTCTTTATTCTGTTCTTTATGTACTGCTACTACACACCTCTCCTCCGTGCTTACTCTCATCTTACCTGTCTCCGCTACCCATAAGCTACTCGTTTCAGCAGACTTCGGCAACACATCCTCTTTTCAGTAAAGTAGTGATTCGTTCTTTTTGTCGCTTACTTTAGCGTACACCGATCCGTTGCATTCGAATTTTTCGCCCAGTGCACATTGTTGACCTATATTTGGGCATCAATGAATCCGGCATGCAAGAGGCCATAGCCATAGAGACCGCTTCCATTGCCATCAGCACCACATTCGCCGCAACCTCTTACAACACAACCTCTGCAACCTCCCGCTTTGATTACTTATGTGCATTCGTTGGCTGCAGCAACAGCTTTACAGCCAGCTTGTCCTGTTTGGCGTCATCATTTAGTCGGTGAGTGTATTTGGGAGAAGCTTTTTTGGCAGAAGAGAACGATGCGCTTTCCAATGACTCTCATTCAATTTCAATAACAACTCTCTCTTTAATAGAAAGCCTGCTTGTGATAAGCCAATTAATGGCCCTGCTACATTTATACACCCACTGCAAGATGATTGTATTTGATGAAATATTTTCACTTTGCAAAAGTCGGTCGTATTCCCGACAATAAATATGTAAGTATGGAAAAGTACTTAAATATATGTTTTTATCGGGCCTTTTTTAGCAGCATGAGAACTTTTTATTTCGATAATTATGATTTCATGATTATGATTCGAATGGCAAACTGTTTTCACATTTCTGTTCAGTAAGGTTTGGCAAGGCATCATAAATCGGTTAACTTCAGAACAACGCTTTCAAATTGGAAAATTTGCTTCGCAGAAAAAAATCTATTAACCTAGTTCATAGAGCGAAGTGTTGAAGAAGACGCCGAAATATCGATTCTAAAAAGTACCTAAAAAGTAAAATAATTGTTTAATTATCAAAATTTATTCTGCCGCCCTCAAAATAGGCTCCATTCGAGGCAATGCACATATGCCAATGATTAGTCTAGTAATCAAAGTACCTTTCAAACGGCTTTAAAGAGATCTTCTTCAACTCCTTCAGTGAATTTTTTGGGCGACAAAGAATATTTCAAGCCCGTCCCGCTGGTCTTGTTAGTACACAGGATAGCCGCAATGTGGCATAGAATGTCGTTAAATAATACAAGACTGTCTTAAATTAACAACCACGCTATTATTCATAATTTTTTAAGCTGAATAAAGAAGAAAACCATGGCTCTTGTGGGGGAAGGAGAACAAGCGGAAGTACCTTCTGTTATGTCACCCGGAACCTCCCTTGCTAACAAGTGCTACTTTGGCCTATTTTATCAAGATCATATCAGCGTTGAAGCTTGAACGATGACAATATTCTTTGAGGTGTCCCTTGGAGAAAGGAAGATTCTGCGGATGATTTTTTGATGTTTGCACGTTATCGACGGCGAGTGTAGTAGGCGATGGAATAATGAGCTCTATAAGTTTACGGCGCCATAGACATAACTTAGCGAATAAAAATCCAGTGGATCCGCTGACTAGGTCAGGTCATCCGTTTGGATACAAACGCTCCGGCTCTGAAAGTGTTCGATTTGGTACAATTTGGTGGTAGCAGAGGAATGCCTCCTCTTCTGTGGTGGAAATATCCGACGGAAAAGACTTGACTTTACTTGGTGTGTCCAACTGACGCTATTTAGTACTAGAAAGAAACGGCTAGTGCGCTTTGTTAAACTTGGCCAGAATCGCGTAAGCGGTTATCGCGTTAATTAAGAAGAAGAATACTTGTTTGGAACTTAGTCATCAATACATGGCCTAGAATATCACAAGGCACTCACCGGGTGCCACTGCTATTTAAGGGGTTATATACAGTTGAAATTTTCAAAAAATCGTCATTTTTGTATACTTTTTTTTTAATTTAATTATTTTAGAATATTTCATATATTTAAGAATACACACAAAAAATTTAATACCGATCCAGTGAATATTTTCGAAGTTCCACCCAAATTTGAAAAGGTGTTTCAGAGTGTTTAAAAAACAAGACAAACTTTAAACGCGTTTTTCTCAAAATGGTATTTTCAAAGTCGGTGACCAACATTACTCGAAAACGCCTAAATCGATTAGTCTCAAATTTTAACACAGGCTTCTTAAATATATTTTTTAGTAATTAATTGAAGATTTTTTCTCCTTGATTATATTTTTTATAAACAATTTTGAGGTCGAAATTTTGGTCCAAAATCGATTTTTTTCTGAGAAACCGCGATTTTGTCCAAAAAAATTATTTTGCTTATTCCTTCCATTAATTACTACACTTAACATTACTTTAACGAAACCTGTTTGGTTTTTTAATTTCAGAGGATCTCTTTAGATATATAGTGGTCACCGCAAAACATCTTTTTGAGAGGAGCTCCCGGAGATCAGCTGTAGCTCCTTTCCAAATAAATATTTACTATTACTAAGCCTTAAAGTACAGTTAAAAGATAAAATAATTATAATATGTGTACAAATTTTTACATCAATAAATTTAAAAGTTTTCTCAAAAAAAAACTCTGGAAAATTCACCTTTTTTTGGCCTTCTAACTGTATATAACCCTTTAAGTTGTTCATAACGATTTCAAATTTGCTAAATATCAAAGTCTATCTACTTATACGTCATTCAATTGATTGCCATAACCTTTAGGCTGATTTTTTTCTGCCTTTCAGCAATGGCATTCAAAGAATAATTTGCTCCGCAACACAAAGTAATGCATTGTGGTTTCATACCGCAAAACTCGTGATCGGATTATGAATGACTATTCCATAAGTAATGTTATTAATTGTGTTATTTTATATTGCACTAACCTTCATCAAACATGTCGACTTTATTGTGTTTAAAGCTTTCCCTATGCTGTGATGCATTACAAGAAATTCAAATGAATTTAAGGATCGCTGCACATTAAATTCATTAGTAAGAGCGATTATTGTTGTCCTGGTGTGAAATCTCTACTATTCGGCACATATTAATAAAATTGAAAGAGTTCAAAAAACGTTTACCAAGATAGTACTTAGCTAAAATAGATTCGCCGTTTGCCATCTTACATTGGCGGACGGAAACTCCTTGGCTTACAATCTTCATAAGATTGGAGAAATTACTTCGCATTCATTTTTGTCTACAACTTAGTAAGTCGAAGAATTCACTGTGAGGAATTATACAGTTGTTTGTATTTCAAATATTTAGGCGTAAATTGGGGCATAAGCTATGTAATTTTAATTATGCACGCCACAAAGATTTTAATTATATTTTTGTTAAATTTAAATTAAGTTTATTCCCTCTTTTAAATTAGAAATAGAAAAGTTTATGCTGTAGATTGAATAAATAAATAATTACATTTTAGAATTATACAACATCCTGAAACCGATGTCCTTTTAGAAACTTTAAGATCCTTTAAAAAATATTAGACATTCTGTAAAAAATTAAAAACCTTTATTTATTATTTCGCGCGTATACCGATTCCCTCCTCTACGACAGCCATAGTTCAATTTAGAAACACGGCGTTATAACTTCTAAACTTCGAGTCTTTTATTGGTATTAGTACGGCAAAGTTTAATTAAATTGTTTTAGTATTCCGATATTTAAATAGTTTTCACTTTATTTAAGCTTCATGAGACGGTTTCCCTAACTACGGTATAGCTTCGTGAACTTCATTGCTCAAACGTCATCAATGTGCGTGGCTTTGTTCGAAAAATTCCTCCATCCCTTTCCATTACTCATATCAGCATGTGCTAGCATTGGCTCTCTTTGTTTTAGAAAATATACACAAAAAATCACAAACACAATAACAAAAACACCACCAGTCTCAATCAGCTGTGACTGACAACAACGCGTTGCACAAAATACCCCCGCACCAAAAGGAAAAATCAGCAAAGCTTTCGCCGGTCTATGTGTATATGTGAGCAAAGTAAATTAGTAAGTGTGACTGGAAATTGTGGCTGACTCTCCACGTTGGCTAGAGAGTGCAAGTAAATATCAAATACTCGTACATGTGTAGAGCAAGAGGTCAGCGGTAAGAGAGGATGGTGCGTGTCAGTGGAATATAAACTTTATGGATACACTCGCAATGCCACAAAACAGACGCACACACATATACGCGCACAATGATGGCATGTCGGTTTTTCTCGTTATCCAAGAAGGAAATTTTCATTGCAGCCACGCACATATTCCACACAATGAATTCTGCGGCCACGGGGCTCTCAATCATTCAAGTTAGAGTCACAGGGCAAAGTGGACGTGTCGACGGATATGGAATTAATTTCGTTGAAACGGTACTATGAATCTTACATTACTATAAGTATGGGCATGTTTATAGGAGAAAAATTAATGTAACTGAAAGAGCGAAGATTTTGAAAATATACCATGAAATTTAGAGAAAATTAATTGTGGTTTAAGTGAAGAAAAAGTGAATTTTACTATTTTCTCGGAAAATTCAGCTAACGGATTTTGTGAAGCTGTTGTGCAAGGAAGCCTTTTAGCTACCAATTTTGTTTGAGCGAGTGTGTGGCTGTGTATGTGCGCGTGGCAGCACAGCATACAGGCATGTTGCTGAAAACCCAAACGAAGCTTTTACGAGAAGTGAAAGTGGAATACAAATTGACATTTAAAATTTAAAACGAAAAAATACATTGGTTGGAAAACTACTACGGGCACTACCAGAAGCGATATGAGCTGCAAAACCTTAAACAAATGCAGCGTCGATTTATGTGCGCTATAATTATATTCGTACGAAAGCAAAACGATAGAGATGAAATAATAAGCAAAGGCAGAAACGTTTAAGAAGAATGCAGCAAAATTAATTTACTCACAGCTGCCGAAGAGCATTTTAGTTTTTTTTCTGTTTTTGTATATTTTATTTTTTCTTTTGCTTTATTTCATTTATACTCACTGTCATTGAACTGGAAAATCATAGAACTGAGCTCGTTCTCTTTCATTGTTGCAATAGCTTTGACAGGGGCAACAACAACTACAGCAACTAGAGTGGTTGTTGAAGCAGCATTGATGCCGAATAAATAAAATAAAAGAAACAATTCAACGGAAACGTGAGCGCTACAAAAACAAGGACAACAATATTTGCTCTCAACAGGCATTGCGTTTTATTTACCGTTGAAATTTGCCAACATAAAATCAGAAAATCACAAAATCAATCAGCTAAAAGCAAATATTTATACTATACGAGTGCATTGCTATAGAATTGCCAACACATTCGCCGTATAAAAAAAGTTTTTTTAAATCATATAGAATATACTAAATGTGTGTGTTTTACCATTTTGATTTAATTTACTTCCTTTTTCTCAATAAATGATTTTTGCAGTTCAGTTACAAATAAAAGCACTTAAACAACACTTTAGTGTACCATAAAACTAAATAAACATTACACGTACATAAAATATATCAGCAACATACTCAAGCACATCAATAGCTTCCATTAAGTATGTACGTATACTACACGTACGTATGTTAGTGTACCACAACGCCAAGATAATAAGGATAAGCAGAAAAAATTCAACAGAAAGCACACTTGAAAAGTGATTTAAAAATAGAAAATACATAACTCAATTGGAGCAGTAAATGCATGGCTATCGGTTACAGGTGAGTCTAATATTAATGATACCTACAAATGACTATCTATTTTTGTGGGAACTTACAAATACAAACTAATACTTGAGAATAAGTAATTGCCAGTTTTTAGGTCAATTGCCCTAAATTAGTGCTCATACTACTAGATTTAATGGATATTTCATATTGCACACACAGTATGCCACTTTCAATTGTCTCACTCTCAATTAGTGAAATTTCTGTCATTGAACTCGTTTTAAGGTTTATTTATCTAAAATAATATGGGTGAAAAAAAATATTTGTTTGTGGCAGAAGTTTCAAAGTATGCACATATAACACGGTAAATACTTATTGTGGTAAGAGACTTTATATGCAGGGTGTTTTGTTGCCGACTACAAAAACTTTAAGATTTAATTCTATAGTTGATTCACTCTAAAAGTTATGGGTATCCCATCATGAGGGTCTCCCTGCAATGATTACTGAGCATAGTTTCAGCTATTAATAAAAAAAGAAACAAATCTGAACGAAGCTGTTTTCATAAAATAACAACAACAAAAAATTGTTTCCCAAAAATTAAAAAACAAAAATGTATAAAACTGTTGAAAAGAGCAAAGGTATTTCACTTTGAAAATTTCCATACCAAAATTTTCAGCACCGAAAAAATCTGAACCATGGTGTTTTCCAAAAATTATTATTTACTTTAGCCTACAAATAGACCGACTTTTTAGAAAAATTGCTTAAAAACATTTTTTTTAGGAGTATAACTTTTCCTAAAACACTTATATTAAAAAAACTTTTATGAAAAAAACGAGTGTGTTCTTCAAAACTTGTAATAACAACTTGTTTCCCGAAAATTTTGAACATAAAATAAATTTTTTCCAAAGAACGGGTTTTTCTTAAAAAGTAAAAAACAAAAATATAAAACCATTAAAAAAAACCGAAGATATTTCACTTTAAAGACCTCAATATCAAAATTTTCTTCCTGTGAAGAAACCAAGTTACTACACTACACTTTGTTGACTTCCATTGTTGACGCCCTGTAACTCACAACTGAATGGGACAAACAAAAGTAGGAAAAGAATTGTTTTGTGGAAATGTCACATTGAGCATAAATCATAAGTTGTTTGATCGATACTTTACGAGATATCGATCACTACAGCCATCTATCGAGACAATAATGAGTTTATTTTCCCGAAACTAATATTTCACTCATCACTACATGTTTGCACGATAATCAGTATCAGTCCGTGCGCAAGAGAACGACTGCGCACGAGATATTGACTAGATTGTGCATGAAATATTGAGGAAATATCTTAAATTTCCCCTCTTCTAAATGATAATCGTGTGATCACTTGAAACTACAATTTGCGTAAAACTGTCTGCGAGACAATGTGCCAGCGATTTGATGCGGTAAAAACTATTCCACTTTCATTTAAATGGAAAGGTACTGCGGATTTCTTCCCTGACAAACTGATAAACCATTTCGGTGGCATCTCCTGGCCACACAGGTCGTCCGAGCTTCCCTTTTTTCTATGGTGAAATCTCAAAAGTAAAGTCTATGAAGCAAACCGAGCGACCATCTTAGCGCTAAAATAAAATATCGTTCAAATGGTTAATAGCATGTCGACATCACTTCTCCAGTGGGTGGCGCGGAATACAGAAACCAAGTTGAATTCAACGTAGCGAACAACATAATTAAAAAAATAAAACGCGCACTTGCCTTCTTTGTAATATTTATTGGTAAAAACTTTAATTTTTAATTAATCTTTTAATTCCTAATTCTGCCACCGAAAATCCTGTATGCTATATATTGGCGCTTACACACGTTTTGAGTATTTGGCCGAGCTCTCCCTGCTAAGAAGCAGTCTTCAGCAAGATCATATAAGCCCGAAACTAAGACAGCATGGATATTCGAAAATACACTCGAAGTCTTGTAATTACATACTTGCTGAAGAGCAACTAGAAGCAATTTATTCCAGAGTCTTAACGTTTAATATACCATCGATCGCTATTCCTTACACCTGCGTATTATTTTTTCTCTCATTCATTCAGAAAACTCTACATTTTCAAAATAAAACCAAAAATAACCAGCGGGCAATATTAACTTTCGTGAGAGAATATTAAGAAGCAAAAACAAAATAGAAAATCACATTTGTAAGCGCAGATGAGTTGGAACGATGCGTTCAATGTCCTTTCGTATGCCGCAAGTGCATTTGACTTCATATCGAAGGACATATAGAATCTCGAAGAACGAAAATGTAAAAGTCGTTAGCTGAACATAAGAGTACAGGGAGTTGCTCCTTATTGTCATGTACTGTTACCATACAGACGCTGAAACATTGCAACATTGTTAAGGACGCTGCTTATTGCCTTTTTGCAAACGGATAAGCAACTAGCATTTGACAGAATATAAAGGAAAGCGATAACTCTATTTTTCTCTTCTTTTTCATTGTGTTTCGGGGTGTTTTTGTGTATACTGCTACTGTGGTACATTGTCAATGCTTGAAAATATAATTAATAAAATTGGCAAGAGTGTCAGAATTTTCCTCGATTTTACTTATTCAAAAACTAAGTCTGTCTTGTGCTAATGCAGGAGTAATAAATGTGGTGGATTTTTTTTTATATCCTTATTTACTCCGCTCGGCAGCATAGGATCTCAAAAAGACTCATCCTTTGTACACGGTTCTGGGCTGTTGTTGTTGCGCCGTCCCATGTGATGTCGACATCTGCTAGCTCGCGACACATCGACCTTCTAAGGTGTTAGGGACCAGCCATTTTTCACTTCCGTAGAATAATACTGACTTCATACATGAACTGAATATTCGCAGTTTAGTGCGCCTGGAGATTTACGAACTCGCCCATACTGTATGCATTCGTCCGAACGTCGCCTTGTTTTGTTTAGTCTACAGTTGACATTTTCATCTGCTACACCGACTGTCGTAATAGTGCAGCCAAGGTAGCAGAAGATTTCGACAAATTCCGCCGGGCACCCGTTAACTATTATGTTGACCTCTAGTCCGACACTGGCGGAGACAATGGCGAAGAGAGGGGTAGGGAGAACCTTACGCCTGCGTTGGTGGTGAATGGGTCGCTGATGTTGCCGGTGTGAAGCACTGCCAGTTCGCAGTTCTCGTAAAGGACTTTGATGAGGCGGATACTCGTAGTGCCACTCAACGCCAGCCATACTCAGTCTCGTTTGATTGTGCGATGCGCTAAACTGTAAAACCAGGCACAAAGCACTGGAGGCTGTACAACGAACAGCGGCACTCAGAATTGCTTCAGTCTACCGCACTGTCTCAGGCGCAGCAGCTTTGGGGGAGATACCTGTCGACCTCATGGCCCGGGAACGACTAGATGCGTGGGATTCTAGGAAAAAACACGCCACCACTAATGCCGCGGGACACTGAATCGAAGCTGTGGGGACCTTTCAGAGAAGGAGACTGTAGAGCATTTTCTCTGTAAATGTCCGGGTTTGGCAGCTAGACGACTAAGGTCACTGGGAACTCCTTTCTTCGACAGCCTGGGGCAGTGCGCCAACCTAAATCCAATCAAGCTTCTGCATTATATTAAGAGCTCTGGCTGGCTGTAGATTTATGCCTGTTGGAGGTTCCATAATGGTATCAAAACGGCGCTTTAATGCTACTTGAGGAGTGCCGGGTGCACTTCAAGCATTTCACCTACCTACCTGAATCGAATGACAGATGGACGGCAAAGCTAATTCCTGCAATATGTAAATGGGTTCAAAGGAACTTCAGGGAAGTGGGCTATTTCATGACTCAGTTCCTCTCAGGTCACGAATACTTCCGGAAATACATATACCGCATGAGTAAGGAAAAATGACCCCAGGTGCATATACTGCGAAGCGCCGAGCTATGACGCCGAGCACACGCTTTTTAGTTCTGACACATGACTCACCGGAAGAGACGCTCTGAGGGAGCAGATTGGCGACATCGCACCGACCAAAGTGATCGGCAAGATGCTTGAACGCGAAGATAACTGGATGCGGTTAAAAGAAAGCATTGAAGGCATGTTACGAAGAAAAAAAACCTCGACGCAGTACAACAAAGCGAAGTCTCATAGATAGAGACACAAGAAGACAAGCCTATAGCATGAAAGCTGGCTACAAATATGGTGGACCCAAACGTGGGTGAATAGAATTGGTTCTTTATGGATGCCGTTCTGGGCCCTCCCGAAGTAATGCAGAAAGTAGTCCCGGGAAGGGTGTTAAGGGTTAAAAGGATAGAAGTTATTGTTTTGTAAGTGCGAAGGCATTTTGAACCCTATCTCACCCACCAAAAAACTAAAAAAAGAAACTAATGGTTCTACTATGATGCGAAGAGTGTTGGCTTGCTCTAAAATAATTAATCATTCTGTCAAAAAAAAATTATTGTACTTTGAGTCCTGAAAAGGCTGGCTCTGCATTTATTGCTAATATGAGCATATAAGTATATGTTATTATACAAATTATATTAACTCATCACAAGTAATTTATCGATAATGCGGAATGACACTGCGCGCACACATTCTTTACATAACTGAGATGCACATGAACTTGCAGCTGTCTACAATAATTGTTGTCATTTTTGCCCACCGCTCATCACTTCCACCATCCGCAACCATCACGCATTGCTCAATACTTCCTTCACCCTTTTCATCCAACAGAATTGCGTAACCAAATTTCTGCTATGCGTGTATATTTTTAGGACAAGGACACTTAACTGACAACAAATGATGAGTTTTAAGGACGAAATTCGTAGAATCTGGCGCGTAAGCAATGCAAGCAATGCTACCTTTGGAATTCCAAGCTGCATACGCGTTTGCTACTAATTAATGTGCAAACATACCTTCTACTGTATTTGTGCGAGTATTATGTATATGTGAGCATATACGTATGTACGCGTAAGTGCCTAAAATTGTCTGTCATTTCGTGCGTAATTACAAGTATTTTGTGAGAGTTGGCAGTAGTCAAACGCAGTACTCGTCAAGCATAGGCGAATATGCAAGTGAAAGTACATTTAAATAAAATCCTACAAATTCATACAAATAACATAACACGTTGCATCGCGTATTCGTCATTTATTCTCATAGTCACACTACCACCACTGTTTTGAAAACATTCACCAGAAATATCCCTTAACATAGTATGTTAGAATCTGGCTGTTAAATAAAACTGTCGACTAGTTGTTGGTAAATAGTTGCATAGTGAGCGATGCTCAGTCAACCATGCTACACACAGATGACTGTTACTGCTACGCATTGGTGCATTAAGTGAGCACATAACATTACTGTTCATATTATTACATGAACTTCTACATACATATATGATATATGTATATTCTTTTTGTATTGTCGCAATTGTTAATTTGTGATGAACCAGCAATGCGGCGTGTTTAACTTAGGGAGAGTGGGGAAATCGAGGATTGAGTGATTGTTGGTTTAGCTCTTGTATCGAATAGTCCCTCGAGTGCTTGTGATCGGGATGACAGTTTATTGAACGTTTATGGAGAGTAGGGGAGTGATACCTACCAGAGCTTCTGTGTCAGCTCATTTACAGGTTTATTTATTTGATAGCCCGTAAGGTTTGTTAGCGCACACTAGTGCCTTTATTGTGCCTTGTGTCTCTTCTAATGAGTCTTACTCACAAGGTAGAGCGTAATGCGATGATGTTGTTTTTCACATATAATTGTTAAGAGCCGTATTTTGGGCAAAGGTAGGGAAACCTGAAAGAAGGGAAACCGATGTCAAGAACTAAGCTCATGTGGAGTCTCAAAATTTGCTTACAGGGTCTTTTAAGTTCGACTTTCTTTTTTAAAAACGAATACGGCGGCATTTGTTTTGAGAGTAGATAATCTGCAGCTTACTTAAATGAGCTCCGTTTTGCCCTAAAATCATATAAAACAATTAGAAATCACTACGAAAATGGTAGATTAGAGAAAATTATAATAAATTTGACCAAATGGTTTATATGGATGGACAAGGCATTATATTGTACGTAGTAGTAGACTAAATAAAAGACTAAAGAGTAAGAAAGAGGACAGTAATGAAAATTATCAAAAGACAAGTGGATAACTGCTTAACGTCAACGAATTGCACTTTCGCGATAAGTTAATGTCATTGATTTTTTTTGCGATATAAATTCTCAACAAGACGGTACGACATACCACCGAAAACCAACAGGCAAAGCAATTTATTGCAAATGAAATTCACGGGAAGAATAATTTTGTAATGCTCTACACCTATTTGGCCACCAAGAAGTTCGATTTAACACCCATGAACTATTTTTTGTGGAGACATCTCAAGGATATGCCTTATACTAACAACTCAGAAACAAATGAGGCTTTGCAAAATAATATTCAGCATGTAATCGCTTAGATGGAGTCCCAATTATGTCTAATATCAACGAAAAATTCATAAAAAAAATCGATGTCAGTAGGTGTGAATGCGGGGGATATTTTGAGATATATCGTTTATCATGTATAATTTGTAGACCCTGCCATATATTAAAAAAAAAACGAATTAATTCTTGTTCAGAATCTAATTCATTTTTAATTTGAATTTAAAAATGAGTCTTGAACTTGAAAGACCTTGTATATAATACTATCGTTAAGTGGTTTTACCAATTTTTGATGCCATTAAAATATTTTAGACCGAAATTTGCTAGAAGTGTAGTGCATACCAAGCATACCCATGCATACTCATACTCATGCTCTTCAGCATACTTACCCTCATATTCATACATATATTTATATCTATGTGCATATGTATATGTACATACATGCGTAAATAGAGCTTCATGAGAACTTACACTGGCAGCTGAAATCAACTCAAGTAAAAGTCAAATACTACTCAAATGAATTTCTACCAGCCCATATCTTGGCGTCATTAAAGGAGTCATCGTAAAATTGTATGAGCGCACATTTATTTTTATTTGTAAATAGCAAAGCGTAGTAAGTGGGAGTAACGGTATAAATGGAAAATAAGTAGTTTGAAGAATAAACACAAAAACTTCTGAAGAAGGAAATGGAAATGATGAAATAAGATTCACGGGCACGTTAACCAAAATAGCTGATCAACTATTCAAAGGCTAAGATAAAATATTAAACAGTGCGCTTTTGCTCACTTTGTATCAGGATACTTACTTTACTGCTCAAAGAAGTAGAATTATAATAATAGTTAGTGCTATGATAGCGAAGAAGGAGTAAGGACTTATTTCGGTGATCTCATATAAACTGGAATTATCGTTGTCAAGCTCCTGATATTTTCACATGATTTAAGAATTGTTGCAAAAATAATTATGTATTTGCACGAATGTTCCCATGGTTGAAAATTTGTTAGTGGAGGGAGTATAAAACTCCGGTGGTTTCAAATCAACACACAGGTTTAGTCGTGGTTTAATAATGGTTGTAAAAGCGTATTTTACACGAATGTTTTCGTGGTGAAAAATTTCTTGGTGTGCGTATGTGATCCTATTAGCTATGGCATGACGTTCAAGAAGTGAGTACATGTAGTCCTATTTATATAATACTTATATATAGTATACATAGTAGGACGGGTCGATTTGTGGGGAGGCAAAAAAATCGCCCATTGCTCTGTGAATTGATTTTCACAGAGCAATGAGCGATTTTTAAATCGACCTGCCCTAATACATAGCCATATCCCGAGCCTGTGCTGCTTAGTCTTCAGTGCCAGTATCCAGTAAGAATGCCATTAAGAATTATAAGTTTGACTATAAGATGCTTTATGAGATATTTATATCTGTTTTGATTATACCCCAAGTTCTTAGTCTGACGCAGTGACACAAATCGTTGACAGCTTATGTCTCGTCGCTTTCGCTCTTCATTGAACCTAAGCTCTTCTTTGAAAGGCTATTAGTTTTGAGCTTCCAGTCAGTCTAATCAATGCATCCCCTGCCTCGTCCTCAGGGATACATATTACCCGATTGTGATTATGCGCCTATAATAAATGTAGGGCCGTTACACACTCAAGGACTATTGAGGACTTGACATCAAAGAATGACAAGGCCTGAAGTGAATTGTGTTTGTTGTCATTCCCGGGTTTATTGAGAGAACTGGGTTTGAATGAAGTATTGTGATGAGTAGAAAAACAAAAGATCTTAAGGAGAAAGTGCAAACCTCCATTTAGTTTTATTCTATTACATTCTTAGTGAAGGGAGTACGAAATTTATGGATACCAATATTTAAGTGAAAAGCAAAAATTCTATTCTATCATATTGGCTGTTTGGTCGAGCTCTTCCTCGTATTTTTGGGGTGCATCTTGATGCGGTTCCACATAGTTTCATAAATTTATTACTATTATCATAATTATTATGAAGCGATTTAGCACAGCGACTTGTACATTTCAGGTATTCAGAGTATTTCTCAGAGTCCAACCCCTTCAATATCTTTTTTTTAACTATGAAAAACAAATATGAAGTAATATTGTTGTGTTAATCTAATTAGAACTCGGTTGTTATTTCCACGATGTACAAAATGCAGAGGTGTGGTCAACATCATTCCGTTAACCAGCTCTCAGCGATTTTGAAGGAATCAACTAATTTGCTTGCGTCATGGAGGCTTCCAAAAAAACTGAAATTGTTTTGATGATATACGAGACGCAACCAATGCTTCGCAGCTGATATTTCGTTGCCGTCTCAACAACGAGTGCTTAGACGAGCGTAAGAATACGTGTAAAATGAGTGCGCAGAATTCTGCTGCCGAGTTCCCGATGACGCGGCAGTTGAAGTTACTCTCAGAATTTGGTTACGGATGACCAAACTGTGTAATCAATCATCCTTGATTATTTCAGTAAAACAAAGCAGAATAAATTAGACAACAAAGTACTTATTCTTATTCTCTATAAAAAATAAATCGTCCCCTTAGTATAACAATAGCCTATGTGCTCATATGTTTTTTTATTGTTTTTTTATTAAATTTTTGGATTCTCCATCGTCGATTTTATATGTGGTCAAAATTTTGTCAAATTCTAGTTCCACAAAGTGGGTCAAAACGTCAGTCAAAAAATAATAAATATTTACAGACATAACGAGATTTGAGTGAGAGCTACTTTCGACAAAAAGTTTGAAATTCATTTTCTCAAAACATCAAAAAATTTATAGGCTAGTTTACAATAATATTAAGGGGACGAAATTCGCCCTGTTTTCAGAGTAGAATAAGAGAAATGGGCGCCAAATTTAAATTTTTTAACTTACTTATTTTTTAATTTTTGACAAATTTCAAGTTAACTTCTTAATTTTTAGTTTTTTAAGTAAATTTACGTGAATTTTTAAAATATTTTACGTTAAGTAAATTTTTCAGTTTTTTTTAATTAAATTTTTTAAGTTAATTTTTTAAATTAAATTAACTTAACGTTTTAATTTTTTCCATAAATTTAAGGTAATTTATTCATTTTTAATTTTTTAAGTGAATTTAAGTTAATTTATAATTTAAATGTTACAATAAATTTAAGTTAATTTTTTAAATTAATTCGGGTTAATTTTTTTATCGTAATTTTTTAAGTTCATTTAAGCAAATTTTTTAAGTCAATCAATTTTTTAAATTAATTTAACTTAACTTTTTGATATTTTCCATAAATTTAAGGTAATTTATTCATTTTTAATTTTTTAAGTGAATTTAAGTTAATTTATAATTTAAATGTTAAAATAAATTTAAGTTAATTTTTTAAATTAATTCGGGTTAATTTTTTTATCGTAATTTTTTAAGTTCATTTAAGCAAATTTTTTAAGTCAATCAATTTTTTAAATTAATTTTTAATTTTTTAAATTAATTAAAATTAGTTTTTTAATTTCTATTTTTTTTGTTAATATTCTAATTTTTTGAGTTAATTTAAGTTATTTTTTAAATTTTTAGGCTAATTTTTTTATTGGATATTTTTTAAGGGGGTAGTATGGTTAATTCGGTGTAAAACAAGCATATTTTTCGAAATTTTTTTTGTCGACACAGTTGATTTATTCAACATTTTAAAATTACTTTATTATAAAGTCATATTTAAAGAATATTGTGTGAAATTTTCATTGATTTTTATGAAGAAATGAGTTGGTGGCAGCGAATCTTCGCGGACGTCTCATAAAAAAGTTGTATTGCGGTGTCCCTCAGAACTCATTACTGGATCAACTAAAATCAAAAAACCAAATTGATTTCATCAGCTAATAAAGTTTCGCAAGTAACAACGTCGTTTTTTTTTTTTTTTTTTTTTTTTTAATTTTTTAAAGCGCTTTGAAGTCAAAACACCGATTTTTCATAAAAAAAACTTGAAAACTTTGTTGTTTTAAAATATGACAAAATTTAAAAAAAAAAAAAACTCGACGTCATTACCTCGTGAATAAAGTAAAGAAACAAAAAAAACCAAATTTGAAAAGAATCGGTGCAGTAGATATGAATCTACAGTGGACACCGACCGTAAAAAAGGCAAGTGTGAGAAAAACGCGTTTAAAGATTTCGGCAGCGTGAAATCCGGTTGGAGAGGTAGATACTTAATCCTTTGTGTCTTTGTCAATTTTACTCCAATGCACTTCAAACTTTCACACAATAATCTTAAGATGTTATAGAATAATTTAGAAAAAAAACAATACCATACTACCCCCTTAAGTTGATTTCAGCTAGTTTTTTTAATTTTTAATCTTTAAGTTAATTTCTTAATGTATATTTTTTTAAGTTAAATTTGGAACTTTTAATAATTGAAATTAATTTGGGTTAATTTTTTAATTTTTAATTTTTAGAGTCAATTTAAGCAAGTTTTTTAATTCTTTAAGGAAATTAAAGTTAATGTTTTCATTTTTAATCATTCAGTTAATTTTTAAATTTTTAATTTTTTACAATAATTTTAAAATTTTTAATTCTTTGAGTTAGTTTAAGTTAATTTTTGAATTTTTTAAATTAACTTAAATGTTTTAATTGTTAAGCCATTTTCTAATTTTTTAATTAATTTTTTAATTAGATATTTTTTAAGTTAATTTAAGTTAGTTTTTTAATTTTTAATTTTTTAAGTCAATTTAAGCTAATTTTTAATTTTTTGAGTTAATTTAATTTAATTGTTTAAGATAACTTACTTTAAGGGGTTATATACCTTGTGTTTTTCAAAAAAATCAAAATAAATTTTATTTCTTTATCGTAAAGTACAATCCCTTGAGAACATTTTCCAAAAATTTCATAGAGATCTGAGCAATAGATCGAAAGTTACAGCGTTTTAAATTGTGCGTCGTCACGTCCTGAGTGTACGGCCTCATGCGGCGCTTGAAACTTTAAACGCGATTATCTCAAAAACGTGTTTTTCCAAAAATGCTTTTGCGGTGGACGCGATTGCAAAAAAAGTATTCAACCTATTTTTATAATTTTTTTTTAAATTGTTCGTAATTGATGTCGCCTCTTAGTGAATGATCAACTTTTTATGTATAAATTTTTATTTTGCAGATATGAATTTTTTAATGCCAATTTTAGGACTGTAGAAGTGGAGTTTTTTAAAAACATGTTCCTATTTTCACAAAAATCAAAATATTTAATATATTGATCGTTCACTAAGAAGATATAACCCTATACTAATGAAATCTTTTCGATTTTTTGATTTCAGTTGACTTGGTGGACTTGAATCGCGTCCACCGCAAGCCTCTTCCAAAAAAAGGGTCTTGGGGAAAACGCCATAACTCCGCCATTTTTAAATATTTTTACACAAACAAAGCCTTTTTTTTCTTTAAACATTGTAATATCCAATAACAAAAACTTTTATACAATAAAATTATTGCTACATATCTTTAAAAAAAACCCAACTTTCGCTAATTTCACCGGACCATAAGGTATATAACCCCTTAATTTAATTTTCATACAAATATGTACATTGAAAGGACTTCATACTTTACTGTACTTTATCAACTAAATAAATAAAATAAAATACATGATAAGCTTACAGAGGCATTAGAGGGAAATTAATAGAGGCGATATGATAGGCACATTATTTTTAATGATGATATGCAAATTATTTTAAGCCACAAACATCTTTAAAGTGTCTATAAATAAATTAACGTACAAATTACATTAAGCATAAACCTTCCTGATAGAAAATATGAAAATTGTGCACCATGCAAAATTTGAATCTGCCTCCACTATGCTGGTATGTCATATCAACCTGACATTTATATATATAGTATATGCATTTCAATATAAGTATACTTTAATATATATTTATAGCTGCCATATCAGCAACACTAACATCGCCTGCATTGCACCCTCTAAGAAAACAAAAGCCATCTGGGGTGTGCCAAATGGATACACATGCAATGTTCAACTACACACATACTTTTGTGTCAGATAGAGAATAGCGCATATGACTTGGCATATTGTCAATCACTTTAGCCTAAAGATATGCTAATTCGTATGTCAACAAATTGGCATAAACTTGCGCCAACCATCAGTAATTTCAGTCTCATGTGAAATGCAAATTTCCATTACATCAAATACAGGCACTTAAGCAGTGATAGGTCCGAGTTAATTCGTTAAAATGACCTTGACTTTTAAATGAGCAGGAAGTGGAAGCAAATACACATATATTGAAAACAAAATGAGAATTTAAATGTAAATAGTTGTACACAGTTATGTATATTAGAGCTAAGTACTTTGTTCCGCATAAAATTTACTAAAGGCGGAGGAAGCGTTTAGTCATATCGATTTAAGCATAAATTATCAGAAAATATGGCAAATATTTCAGTTAAAATGAGGGGGAAGAAGTAGAATGAGGTGAAATTCTTTTAAAGCAAATGTTTTCAGGCCCAATTAGTGGTGCCATCACTTTGACATTCTTATTCTCTTTAAGAACCAGATGGACCTATTGCACCCTCTGTCTGTTTTCAGAGTGGAATGAGGGTATTTGTTGTTTTAAAACTGAACTTTTATAAATGCTAATTTAAGTTAATTCTTAAATTTTTGATTTTTTAAGTTAATTGTAGTTAATTTTTTATTAAAAAAAAAACGGAGCCACAAAATACAGTGTAACCTCTCCTAACGGACACCTCTAATACCCAGACATCTCTTGAGCAGACATTTTTTCTCTACCAAACCTTATGAATCGGAAGAATTTACGCTCTTTTGAGTGGACACCTCTCTTGAGAGGCCAATACTGACTGACGGTGGGTGTCCGCTGAAGGAAGAATGCACTGTATTGGGTCACTTTTTTACAGCGAATTCGTGGTGAAAAGATTTTTAGAGGTATATTACCTAGCAGACCATTATTCGGCTCTGAGCGAATTTGACAGATATGCCGACGTCATTTGTTTTGTGTTTCACTAAGCTAAAGCTAAATTTTGTGAAATACAAAGCGAATGACGTAGAATCCAAAGTACCCCTCAAAAAATTACCTAACGAGAAAACCTAATTTGTTTTCAAGTTGGTCTAAACTATTTAGAAAAACTCGTTTAAAACTACCTTTGCCATTAGTTTTTTCTTCAAGTGTCTATAGTAAATTAAATGGCGCATATTTTTTTGAAACACTTTAACTCAAGATTCCTTGCACATACCTATTAGTGATTTTCATACTTATTTTAAAAAGTTAGAAAAGTTTTACATTTTTGGGGTCGATGTTTTTTACTTTTCTGAAATCTTTTAGGAGATTTAAAAGCTTTGGAATTGGAACAAAATGCGAATACGTCCTTTTTCCAAAATTTTACGAAAACAAAATTTTTTTTAGCCGTCTCATTTTCATGTTATCAAGATTGTCGAACTCCTTAACCAAGCTTAATTTTGTCAAAATACATATGTATTGTATGTACATATGTATATAATCTGTTTACTTCCTTTTATGCTAGAAGACTTTATCTACTTAGGCCTACTTTCTGTTTTTTACCTCTTTCCTGTGCTTTCTACTTTTCTTGCCCTATCTTTTCTTTTAGCTTCTAACTTTAAGCCTATTGTGCACTAACGCATTATCTTGCCTTAGTAATTAGCATATTAATTGCATGCATTTAGAATGAAAAATGTGTTTGAGATATTTACGTAAACGTGGCAGTTCATAGGAATATCTTATATGTAGGTACGTATTACTGCGTTGTCTACGCGTACACATGTATCCTCATGGTCCTGGCAATATTAGGTAAACATTTTTAATTGGGAAAGGCTACTTTTTGTTTATGTTTATGTTTTAATAGCTTAAGAAAACGATGAAATGAAAGATTTTTATTGCAATACTAACGAGGCCCAAAACTACAAATAAATTTTTTATACTCAAGTCCTTCCTGCTAATAGTAATGGAATATGGTAAAAATTGAAAACATATGAACACAAAAAACAAAAAATTTATCTTTGTGCATATCTGGCATTCATTTAAACCGAAATGCGTCCTTTGATTTTTTGCTTTCATTTAGTTGCACGAAAATTCAAATGATTGTTTGAGCTTTTATGCGTAAAACTAAACTGAAATTTTACACTCTTTTCCTATTAAATTGAAATTCTACAAGACATCAAGTAAACTACAAAAATGCCAAGAAAAAGTGCAAGTTTTGTTTTCCTTTCAAAACAGAAAACCACCGTGAGACATCCAGCACGAGAGGCCTAAAGTGAAAATTTACATATAGAGCACAACTTCGATATGGATGATACAGTAATAATATTTTCTACATAACAAGTAAACCCTTACAACGCAAGGTGCTTAATGTGTTCCTGTTTGCATTACTTATTCACCAAAGGTATTAAAAGATGGGACAGGAAATGGAAGATGAGTTGCAGATTTCTGCTGCAACAGCAGAACAAATTCACTTATTCTCGCAAAAACTCAAATAAGTTTTGCTTTTTAATTGAGAAACAGTACAAGGTGGCGCAAAATGCATCACATTACCGAAAGTTGTATAATTTTTACAAAGAGCGTCGTACGTCAAACATCAAACTTTTGAACCAGACAATTGGCGTTCAAAGTAAAGATTTCCATCAGTTTATTTGTAACAAATGGAACAGCATCAATACACACGACGCAAATAGGAAGAGGGGCTTAAGCAAACACGCAAAAACGGTGCAAGTGCCAGTTATGTATACATATATATTAGGTTGGGGAATAAGTTCATAGCGCTTTTACCGAAGACTTTTATTTCAATAAGTTACTCAATTATATATTCGCCGTTGCTATATACAACCTCTTCTCCCCTCTCGTCCAAGTTGTTGATGCCGTCTGGCCAAAAATCGCCTGGTCTGGTGACGAAGAAGTTGTTGAGCCAGTTTTTAAGGGCCTTTTTGTTATGGAAGGTAAAGCCCTTCATAAGGTCGGAGAATACGTCGGATGCTGAAGGACCTCGAGCTAATGGTGTGTGGCTTTAAGGACTTGTGCAACATGGAACCTGGCGGTGTCGTGAAAGAGTATGGCAAATGGGCAAAAAACCGACCTTTGTAAACGCTATTCGACAAGAGATTCTTGACTTGACACTCACAACTAACCACTCACTTGATATGATCAACAACTGGAGAGTCTCCGATATTCAAAGGGACAATCAGCTCATTCAAACCCTATAAATCACACGACCAGAGAGTATTTTTTCAGCCCTGCTCTTCAAGGCCACTGTGAAAGTAATACAAATTCTGGTACAAATATTCAGATCAAGTCTTATCTTGGGTTATGTCCCTAAGATTTGGCAGGGGGCCAAGGTATTATTCCTACCAAAGGGAGGCAATAAACTTCCTGAATCTCTCGAATCCCATAGGCCAATCAGTCTTATGTCTTTCATGTTGAAAACCATCGAAAAGTTACTGGACTATTACCTGTTATAATCCCACTCCATAGACTGCAATTTGCATATCAAAAAGGGAGATACACAGTTACAGCACCACACTCACAATTGTTTGCGATATAGAAAAGGCCACTGACCTAAAGGAAATAGCCTTACGTGATTTTATAGACATTGAGGGTGCATTTGATAACGTGAACTTTCAAGCAATAGAACTGGCACTCTCCAATAAGGGAGCCGATCCAGCAATTGTTAAGTGGGTAATAAACATGCTAAACCAAAGATATTCACAGCCTTGCTGTGGTAAGTTACCCTAAGTGTTACCGCCTACTATCGCCATTGCTCTGGTATATCCTGGCTGACGATTTGGTACAAACCCTTAACAATAAAGGATACAAAACAATAAGGTATGCAGATGACATTTCTGTAATAATTAAAGGCAACCTCGAAAGGACCATAAGGACAAATGGAATAGACGTAGCACTAAAGGAAGAGGTTAAATATCTCTTGGATAAAAAACTCACTTGGAACTCACTTCAACGCAGTAATAAAAAAGGCAACGAAAAACCTTTGGACAACAAAACAACTCTTGGGTAAATCCTGGGGTCTGAACCCTAAAATGATCTTCTGGATCTACACCCAAATGGTAAGACCCATTGTACTATCATATATGGCGCTTTGGTATGGTGGGTTAAATTAAAAATTAAATTTTATTTATCAGAGCAGTCGCAGACCACCCATATTTCGCATGCATATAAATCGCATATATGCGCTGTTTAGATATTTGACTCCACCACGCACCCGCCCCTTTGTTTTATTCGCTTTATTGGTTCTTGCCGAACAGAGAAGTCACTGTTGGAGCTACTGTTACTGCTACATTCTCTATTAATAAAAATGGTGTGCTGCTAGCAACCACATAAATTTACCCCAAGTAAAAATTACAAACATACTTAAGAAAGTTTTCAAAAGTCCGAATCGGTATAGCCGGTAAGTTTAAATTGAAAGTTACCGTTCAATGGTATCAGAGTATTAACATACGTTCAACATTTTGTCGTTTACATAAAAAATCATATCAAAATCATATCTAAAACATCAAGAAATAGACTTGAGTTTATGTTTAGAGGCATGCGAAAAATACATGACTAACAGAGCGTATGATTAACTTCTGAGCATAAGCAAGAGCGTCCTCAATTACATGAGCTGATTAAATACAAATTTCTATGCAATATAAAATGCATTCTGATATTTTCAATTTGCTTAAAGATATTTATTTATTTATTTATCTTCGGTTTTCCACTTCATTTAAAACATATTTTGCATAATAAATTCATTCGCATGCGCTCAATTTATTTGCTCTAGTTCCATTTTTCAATTTTGCACCAACAACAATATTTATTCTTTGGGTCACAATGGCAATGGGCAGTAAATTAAATAAACAATTAAATAGATCACATTATAAATCTAGCATGCATTGATTGCAATTTATTGTGTAAGACACGCATAGCTGGAAAAAGTATAAGTAAATTGGTAAATAATCTTAAATATGCAAATGAAATATCAAATAGAAATATGGCTTTACTTAACGAAGATCTACTTACATGCATTGGCACGCACTTTAAACTGTATGTGTAAAATCATACTTCTATATACATCCACGCTCATATGCATGCATGTGTATGTGTGCATGTATGTAAATACCTACTAATACTCACTTCTAAAATCTATTTACAAATAATGTTTGTTATTGACAATACAATTTACAGCAGTTGCTGCGGGCATGTTAACCTCTTGTCTTTAATGTAAGTAATTCTCACTTACTGCTATTATAATCAAGTGGGGCAAAGGGTGCATTTTTAGGAGACAGTAACATGCTTTTAGTTGTAATCAATGATTTGGACCACTCGAATTGCCACCACAATTTGCAATCATCCAAGTCTAAATTGTAAGGCAAACATACTAACACACTACACACGCGCTTAAATAAGTGAAACTTTGTAAGCGGGTGTATAATATAATTGGCGCGTACAACCCCTTTTGGGTGTTTGGCCGAGCTCCTCCTCCTATTTGTGGCGGGCGTCTTGATGTTGTTCCACAAATGGAGGGACCTACAGTCTGAAGCCGACTCCGAACGGCAGATATTTTTTATGAGGAGCTTTTTCAGGGCATAAATACACTCAGAGGTTTGCCATTGCCTGTCGAGGGGCGACCGCTATTAGAAAAATGTGTTTCTTAATTTCGGTGTTTCACCGAGATTTGAACCTACGTTCTCTCTGTGAATTCCCAATGGTAGTCACGCACCAACCCATTCGGCTACGGCGGCCGCCTATTTTTATTAGGTTAGGTTATACTTTCTGGCCGAAACCAGAACACTAATTTGGTCCATAGTGATACCAGATCCGAGTCATTTTTTTTAGCCAAAAGGTCCCCAACCTTAACTTCATGAAATACTTTACGGTACGTTTTCCACCGAGCGCCGAATGGAGCAAAAGGAAGGAAGATACGATATCGAAATCTATCGGTTCTAAGTTGAACTGTGGTGTGGGAGCTGGCTTCCATTCGGAGCCACTCAACCTATCGCAGTCTCGCCCTGCCAGCGTGTTCCAGGCAGAACTTTTAGCGACCAGAGAAGCATGCAAATCACTAAAACTCTACAAGGAAGTTGGTGCAAGAGTAGCTATCTTCTCAGACAGTCAAGCAGCTATCAAAGCCCTAGACTCCAACTCCATTTCATCCAAACTAGTCTTACAGTGTGGAGAGGAACTGGAATTGCTTAGTCATTGGCTTGAAATTACTCTGATATAGGTTTTCGGTCATAGGAACAAACGAGGTAATGAGATAGCGGATGAGCTAGCATGAAAAAGTTCGTCCCTAGACTTAGCAGAAACGGTGGCAGTCTCAACCCCACTGAACGAAATCCCAAAGCATCCCTTGCTGCGCACTATCATACCTTAGCCGATAGAAGGTGGAAGCAATTAACTACATTACATGTATTACAACAAGAAAAACATGGCCGACGTGCAAAATCCAAAGGACGCATCACCTGCTAGGATGCTCTCCAGCTAACATTTCACGCATCACTGCAACCCTTACAGGTCATTGGAAGGTAGGGGATCATGCAGCCAGACTCAACGTCTCCTTCAATCCCATCTGCAGAACCTGTCAAACGGAAGAGGTGAAGGAAAGTCTTTTCCACTACTTATGTGAATGACCAGGGCAAGCTAGGGCACGACTCCGTTCCTTCGGTAAGCCTTTCTTGCAGCAAATAAATGGGATCTCAGTCATCGAGATAAAGTATTTGTTGTTAAACTTAGACCTCACTAAATGGATCTGGCTTGGAAGCGGGAAAAAACAAAACAAAACATCATCACACGAGGGCAGTGGTAGTAAAACGGTGCTAGTCACTAATTAGTATTATTTCAGTGGAAATATTTAACCACTTCAACAGCAACAACAACAAGAAACGCGTACTGTTCGCGAATTTTAGGAGTCGCTCTAGCTAAAGTTCAGGGATAGGTTCTAGTCATTCAAAACTAAGAGCACACACCTAGTCTTCGAGAGAGCCAGTGGCATAGAAAATGCATAGCTGCAACTAGACAACTAAAGTTCTACAAGTCCTTCCTTCCAGCGATATAAGCGATGTAGTACACCTGTCATCATATGTGCGTTTACATATGATACTGGTAACTTTCCAATTGGTTAAACTAGCCATCCGCGTTTCGTATTTCAGTTTTATATTTCCGATTCTTATTTTGGAGTCCGCTTGCTTGCCATAAAATTTAATTCTAATCTTGATTGAAAAATGCAAAAGTCAAAACAAGAAGTATAATGAGCAAAATTGTATTTCTTGTTAACTTTTTAAGCAAAAGTTTCCATTTTTATGCCTTTAAGTACTTTTCCTTTAGAATTCGCCCTGAAATAAAAAGTAGTTTTTTCAAGAGGGCATCACGGATTTATTAAGTAGCTCAATATAGCCAACACAGGGTAAAACTTAAACTTCTTACATCACCTTTAATTATTGCTTCGTGACCAACTTCAAACTTTCACTTTATTATACCAAAATTTAATAAGCTATAAAACTACATACCAAAAATATTTCTACAGTTTCTAATTAAAAACCGAGGAGTTGGTATAAGTTTGAATAAAATGTTTGCGTAATTTTTCTACTTTTTGTATGAAATCTAAAAATTGGATTTAAATGACTTTTGTTGGATAATGAGCCATACTTTTAAACAAAAATACTGAAAATTAACAAAAAATAAAACTAGTCGAAATTGGTCAAAATGTTTATGTGTTACCATTTTGTCTCATTTACTCATACAATCATACAATAGTATTGAAGTCCGTAACCAAAAAAATCTTTTAGCTACACTTTTCATTTATGCTCTGTAAAAAATCTATGGCGATATCCTTTAACAGTAACTCATTAGATGAAAATGTGTATTTACTCTACGTTTACTTGCATTTTTGTTTTTTGGATTATAAAACTATTGAAGTAAATGAGCGAAAGACTATATTCATGCTTCGTTACTTTTCGTATTCCAGTAGACCCCTGTTGATGCATTCTGATTCCTTTACAGTAAGCGATTCGAGTCTATTTTTTTCTTTGTTTGTTTTTTTGGTAACAAATACTTTTGTAGTAAAATTTTGGTTACCTACTAACCGCCGGTGAATGGAACCAATGCCAAAGGTCTGCCTTTATCGAACGGTATATCATATGACGCTATTGCAATATGAGCTCATGCAGAACGTCGATTATTTCTAGCTCAAAACCCGAGGACGACCTTTATGGAACTCGTCTTGTAGCGGAGTGTGACCAGGATTGGCTTTGGAAAATCAATGAAACACTGTAGCTCTAGATGGTAATTCATTACCAAAAGCTGTTTGAGCTACGTCAATATTCATGAAAATATTCACGGTTTAATTAAGTTTTTGCCCAAGCTGAGCATTTTAGGTTAGAGTGAAAAACACAAAAACCACTTGTATAGCAAAACTTTATGACTACGATTATCATTAAAAATGTCAAACTTTACGACAAACATTTCCGATTTGGCATATTCACATACGTGTTGCCATGTCTCAAAACTTAAGTAAGATCGCACAGGCTGGTTGACGACAGAAGCGGAACTATTAATTGCGCGCGCGAAGAAGAGAGGGGCAAAGAGTGCGAAAAACTTGTATAGCCTTTTAAATTGCAATGCACAATACACAGGAAAAGCACTTGCCGCATGAATATACATACTTTTATGACTTTACCCATAAAAGTGCACACTATAGTACACGAATATTGGAGATAGCTAAATGTAGAGTGAACAAAATAATTACTAACTGCAATAGGTACCGCCCAACGACCTAATTATTATGCGCACTAATACTCTCTAACTAATGGCAATTGCATTTCCTTTCCTGTCCACTTGACTACTGGGTACTTTCTACTAACTGTGATTATAATAATAATAAAAAATTGTTTGTCCCAGAGACACACTTTTGTCAATTGGCTCCTTTCTCTTTATAGGGGTTTTTATTAGGGGCATAACGCAACAGCCCAATGGCAGATGTTTTGTGATTGAAATCAGTAAGAGTGGCTGGGCTTGAAATCCCCAATATCAAAATAATGAAAATAAAATCCACAAAATCAAAATTACCAAACATGCAATTCCCATGGTGTGTGTGAAAGGCGTTTGGACCTTTAGGCCTTTAGATCATATTGAGGCCATATTGGCTTTCAAAGTTATTTTAGTCTTCAACAATTTTTTTAAGAGTCTGGTAGACATACATACATATATAAACACATATATAACACATGGGCTGAAAAGCCCCGGGCCTAACAAAGAAAACACTTTTTTTTTTGTTCAAAATTAGCTTTATTCATTACCGTAATTTCCATTAAGAACAACTCCATCATTTCAGTGCCGTTCTAAAACTTCAATACCACTTCTGTAGAACGATTTATCTTTTGCCTCAAAATAGGCCTCGGTTTCAGCGATAACCTCTTCATTCGAGCGAAATTTCCTACCGGAGAGCATTTTTTAGGTCTGCGAACAGCCAGTAATCGCTTAGAGCCAAATCTGGCGAACACGGTGAATACGGGAGCAATTCGAAGTTTAATTCATATAGTGAGCAAACGCGACACCCTCTTTGAACAGAACTTTCTTATAGTCAAATGCTCATGCAATATAAAGCCAACCCGTTATTTTGATCTCTTTACGATGTCAGCTAATTCACGCAACTTCACTTTTCAATCTTTTAAAACAATTTTGTGATTTTTTTATGTTTCCTGGTGTTACCGCCTCATTTGGAAATGCACTGCGTTGTGCATCTCGGTGTCTCTACGACCTCGTTTGAAGTCAGCAAACCAACTTTTTATTTTATGTCTGCTATTGTTTGGTATTGCTTGAATGACATTTTTCCCCATTACGAAGTGTAAAGTTAAAACACAAGTTTCTTTTTGATCCATTGTTTTTAAAATAACAAAAGTATCTTCAATGAAATCTAATACCCTCCAAAATTTATAATAATTTTAACGATTGCTCGCTCAGCTTTTCCCGTTAGATAGTTTTCTTTAAACCAAACCCCTATCTTTTTAAAATCCTTATGTTGGGTGCTGACAATTATTTTTTTCTAGTAAAATATGACTACAAAGACTACAGGAGGAACACCGGACAGGCTTTTTCTTACGGCTCTCCATACTAAGAATAGTGAAATTTCTATGATTTCCAGCGAGCACTTCTTTTTGCAGATTTATGCAATATATTATTTATAATCTATTTCTGTAAGGGTGTAAGCTGACATCCTTACACAAAATTCACCCTGTGTGTTGCAAAACAACTGAAAGTGTATTGGTCATATACGAAAAAAATCAGCCAATGACACTTCGTTACTGGTTCGTCGCTGCCGAATCGCCAAGTGAGAAATGTTATTGGTCGAATTTTCGATCATGTGCGATACTATTATTCACAATTATTATAAATGGCGGGGAAGAGGCTGATTTGGGTAATTTTGAAGTAAATCTTTCATTGGCAGCTATATTATACGCCAATATAGCTTAATATATTCTATAGCAAATATGTTCAACCGTATTTATCAGTATTTATTCACGTTGACAATAGTTTACAAATAAAATAAAAAATTCACCTATCTTTTTTAACTATCATTTTCTATTTAGAAATTGCCCCCGAATCCGAATATGGAGTCAGCTATTCAAAATGTAAAAATATTTTTGAAATATAGAGAAAACTGCCTTCTCTGAAGTGCCACTATCTACGGACAAGGAGGCGCATAATTAATCATCCAATTTTAAATGACTTTATTACTAAACTAGCAAACCCGGCCCCCTTCGCTGGGCACACTAAAATAGAATAGATATGGTTTAGAACAGAAAATATATGATTTTCATATTATTTATTTCTTTATTCTTTATTCAAGCGCTTTGGCATAAACAATATTTTTTGTTTTTTATTTGTTTTTGAGTAAATATAAAATATAAATTGAAAATCAGGAAAAAAGAAGATTGTTTTTAAATTTCAAATCAACGCATATGAATAACTAAGAAACAATCGTCTTTTTTCCTGATCATCCATGAAATTTTCGTTTCAATTTATATGTTTTATTAAGCATTGGAGCTTTTTTAACCATTATCCATTTATATTTTTCAAAAAAAAAAACGAAAACAAATTTTTTTCCCACGAACACATAATTTCATTCGGATTTCACATTAAATTCTCAAACTTCGTAAGAAATTATTCACTGTTCCAAAATCCTCTCCAAAAAAATTCACAAACAATTTTTACATGTTGCACTTACGTTTTTTCCTTATGGCATCCAAATCAGAAAGAAATATTGACACATTGTAACTCACACTGTCAATTTGACAGTTCAGTTCCGCCCCAAGCGTTAAAAAAGTAAGCGACATTATGGCTGGTTCAAAAGAACGCTGTACCCGTTGCCAGTGCTCCGAATTACAACCAAACTTTACGAAACCCATTTTCAATACTTACTTAACAATGTGCGTAAGTTTGGTTTAATTCGGTGCAAAGACACGGCGGGTCCACGTTTTGGCATATATTTCGAGACCCTAGTCATCAATAGGTATGAAAATTACCCCGTATTAAAGCACTTATCAACAGCTTTCATTTGATATCCATATTGTACAAACACATTCTAGGGTCCACGTTTTGGTCTCTATCTCGAGACCCTAGTCACGGAGCGGCATGAAAAATACTCTGAACTAAAGCATTCACCAACAGCTTCCATTTGATACCCATATTGTACATACACATCCGAAGGTTACCCGGGTCCACGTTTTGACCTATATCTCGAGCCCTATTTCAAAAATAAAATATAATCCATGTTACTCGTGGATGATGTAACTTTCGAATGGTGAAAGAATTTTTAAAATCGGTCCAGTAGTTTTTGAGCCTATTCATTACAAACAAACAAAGTTTTCCTCTTTATAATATTAGTATAGATATTAAGAAATATAATAATTTGAGTGTTTCATATTTTTTTACCTTTAGGTGGTCCATTGCTTGTCTGTTTTTATACTGCAGCAGTCTGATTCACAAGTATCAAATATGATTGACGCAAGATGCCATTTGCAGAAATTATAAATTTTCGGATAGCATGATTAATTTTGCACCACCTTGTAAAACAATAAAATCCTATGAAAACAATTTCAAAACCCCTTGTATAAAAATATATTGAAATAAATTTCCTATCAAAGTTTAAGCAAACTTCATATCACTGATTATCTGTATGTAACACTTTTCAAACACCCTGTCGGAGCTATTCAAAAATGCGTACATTTTCAAAAATCTCACACAAAAATTACACTTTATTGAAATTGCGTTAAAAAAAAGTATTATTTTCTATATTTTTGAACTTCAATTCAGACTTTTTCGTGAGCAAATAAGCCTCTTTTGTTCAAATTTAACCGAAAACGTAGCAGTCATAAGCAACTCTTTTAAAATTTTATTTCTTAAAAGAGTGCATAGTATCACCAAACTTGTTTGGCAAAATTACGAATCGATCTTAGCAAATTTGTGCATAAGTATTTGAGCCTACGTTGCTTCAAACCGGGTTTTAAGTCATACCTGTTCGACTTTAAAGCATATTTCTAAAACTTGCTACATTTGAAATCCATATACGCTATACCTCAATACCAATCTTCTAGACCAATCGCTTTGAAATTTTGCACAGTATTTCTTCACACTGCACAAAAGATTTCGCTCAGAGTTTTTTTTTAATAATTACTTTCTACGAAAACCGGTTTACTGCCTTCCAATCCAGAATTTCTGTAGTAAATTTTTGTAATTAGTTCTAGATATAGTTATAGATGTTAAAAACATATACCATGAATGACGTATTTATACCTAAAAACAAAATTTGTATGTCCCTATTGAAAAACCCTATGCTGTGGTTAAGTCAAGTCAGTTGCATTGCATCAATGTGTCGCTCGGTTGAATCAAAAATCCTGAAATGCATTGTCATAACTACCAATTATATTCTTTTGCAAACATATGGATGCTTATGACTACTTACTGCCTTTTTCCTCCCAGCAATTGTACGGCGCGCACATACAACCTTTCAATTCCAATTTCCACGCCATGTATTCTCATTTATAAGTGGAACGCAAATTGCTGTTTGATGGATTAGCAGCCGGCCACAGCGGAACGGTCGTTAGCCTGGCATATTCACTACGGCGTCACTAGGGATGGGTCATAATGAAAATACCAAAAAGGAACTCAAAGGATATACAAAAATCTAAAGTAGGCAAATTTAAGTTCACTTGATCATTTTGCTCTTCACTACGGCATAGAGTTGGAGTTATCCGTGTGAAAATATACGAGTACTTCCTGTATTCCATTTTCATTCATACTCATTATTTATTTTATACCAAGGACTGACAGCCTTTTAAGGTGACCAAACTTTTCGCTGAATCAACTAAATTTATCATCTCGTTCATATGCGTCCATATTCCAACTTAATTAATATTGAATTCATAGCAATTCAGCAAAAAACAAACCCAGAACAAACGAGAGTCATTTATCATCATTCATAGCATCAACAACGCGGGCTGCGTTAAAGGTTCCTTCACAATGCTTCTTCATCGACAACTAGTATGCTCATACTCGCTCAATTAGTCCTTGTTCAGACGAAACGAAGTAATATAAAACGAGACTGTGTTGGTTTTTTTCCGTATATCACCAACACAATCTCAGTTTTTCCGTAAATAAACCAATGTTATGACCCATGGGACGTCGGCCATTCTGATTCTTTAAAATTCAGTCTGAACTAGGTCACACCTCTATAAATATTTTCATTATGGATCGAGACTAGAAACTAGAGCACTTTTTTAAAGTTTTACAAATTACAGGTATTTATACACAGTGGCGACGTCGTTGGAAAACTGAAGAATTGCTAATAAATAAAACTGACAAATTTTTTTAAGCTACCTAAATTTTTCAAAAGCTCGAAAATTTCGAGCAAACATTGAAAAAGGTGAGTTTTGAACGAGTTCCGAGCATATTATTTGAAACTTTGAATTTAATTTGTTTCTTGGTCGGAAGGCCTAGCCTTGACTGGTATATAATGCTGCTGCATTTGCGCCTAGGAAAACAGACAGAGCAATGCAGTATAACTGAGAGTGAACTAATCGCATGCCTATTATTCACACATACTTTTTCAAAGAATGCTTCGGTATGATGATGCACAGAAATCAATGAAACATTTGCTTCTTTTTTAGTCATTTTAGTTTTTAAGTCTTTCGACCCTAATAAATACAACAAGGCAAATAAGTGGAGTTCAAAAATGTTGATGTATAGAAAAAGTGTCATGACGGAAAATAAAGCGCCGATTCCCTAGACGTGAATAACCTAAATTAAAAATACTCAAAGTTTATTATTGCTTGCATTTGCAAATGGCGGCTAACGCAGCCGAGTGGCTTGGTGCCTCGTGCATGAAGCACCAAATGATAGAAAACAGTTTTTTTAATAACGATCTCCCCTGGTCGCGAGGCAATAGTAATTGAAAAATCTCCTTATAAAAAACCATTTGCCATTCGGAGGCGTCATAAAACTACTACTTCCCGTTTTATGGAAAGCATCAAGACGCACACCAAAAAATGGAGAAGAAGCATAACCAAATACACAGCAAAAAGGGTGTAGCAGACAATTATATATACACATACATATATTTAAGTATATATTTCATTTTCAAATACTACACTCCAATATGAAAATGTGGCAAAAAATGTAGAAGAGAAAAAAATAGTTTGCAAATAGTTTGTTTTGTTGACAAAACCTTTTTGATCGAACAATTATCAGTTTTCTCTAATTTTAATATATTTTCCGGACCCTTAGTTCTACTAAGGCTTTGAATATGACTGAAAGCAGTGTGGTAAGACTAAGCTTATTTCGGATTAGCAGAGATTGTGTGCATTTAGCATTGACAGTTGGCCGGAATTGTAAAGCGATTCTGCAGGTAGTTTCATTACGCCATCTTTCATATGCTACTCTTACAATTTCTTCAAAGATAAATAACTTGCATGCCTTTAAGGCTATGCCTATGTCACTGTCTGTGTACTCATCAGTCAACTTGGTGCCAAGTCTCGCTAGTTCAATGGTTCTGCACTAGCCCTCAATGTCACTATGGCCAGAAACCTAGTCAACTTTATCATCTCGAGGTATCGCGTCACACTGTACCAGTGCCAAACTTTTATTATTACCACCAGTTCGTCCTAAAAGACAGTATAATAGTCATGAGGTCGAAAACTAAAGAGATCTCCAGATGTTCGGAATATATAACCGCCATAAGAAAAATCTGTTTCTACCAATTGGTGTTCTGTACCTAAAGTTTCGAATCTGTGCACTTCCGATTGATAGGCAAGCGCCAAGCCCTTATGCTTCAGTGGCCGCTTTACATCGAAACCATAAATTTTCCCCACATTTCATTTTTACCTAACAAATTTCAAAATATGTACATATACATATGATTATAATCATAATAATAATTATTAAGCTCTCCCCCTAAAAAGTTGATTTTAATCACAAATATTATTAATTTGCCTACAATAACATTTCAGGCAATTTTAAAGATGGAAATCAAATAGTTAAAAAAAAACAACTATTTAGAAGTGCAAAAAAATTTCAGTGAATGCTTTCAGAAAATATCAATGAAAATCTTTTCATTTTGTTGGCCTTAATTTTATGCCAAAGTAAAATTGGGTTATAAGAATACATTACTTTTCAATTCTATGATAGCTTTGGCAGCCATACCTAAGAGTTCTAGAAGTGTGCCCCGCCAGCTGATAACACAGAAGTAGTGGATTAAATCGTAATCGCAAGCGTAAAGCATAAAATGAGAGCGGCCGCTACTCGACTAGAAGGAGCAAATTTTTAAGTGAATTTCTGGTTGGAAAGAGGTTCTTGTGAAGTTAAGTTAGCTACGCTGAGAGGAGAAATAAAAATCTTGATCTCATTTACTATTTGTAGAATACCAACAAAACGTACACTCGAATTGGGGAAATTGCCCAAATCTGTAAAGGGTAAACAAAACAATCAAAATAATTCTTCAAATAATTAGACTCATCGCATTGATGCCATACATATGGAAACTTTCAATAATGTTGAAAAATATTTCAAATTGAGTATAAAAGGAATAAATTAAATGAAAATAATCAAGGTAATGCAGTTTCAAAAATTTAAAAAGGTTTACTAATTTTATGAAATAAATAGTTAAAAAGCATAACCCAGAGTCGTTTGTGGCTGAAGTTAGTGAATGAGTTAATAAATGGATGAATATGCGAGCGCTGTCTGTTAAAGTGAGGCAAAGTTTTTATATTTTCATGCTCAGTGGTTTCCTTTATATCAAGCACTCAACTACATGCATTTATATACAGATTATCTACATTGAAATTGAGCTTCCATCAGCTATTTGAGCTTTGATAGTAATTAATAGCATGCCTTTTGAGCTCCTTTTCGAAAACTGTTTTTTATAAATGTATGGGGATCTACATACACATATGCACATACTATAACATAAATTACGCATGCTTACTCTGCTAAAGATGTCTGGGTATCAAATTGTTCAGCTCGAGTGGCCACAAAAAGTTGTAGCTCTAATTAAAATTGAGTGGTAGAAACTTGTACGGGAAATTAATTTACAAAACTGCTGATACAAACACTGTTACATATCACATACATCAGTAGTTGAGTGTGAGTGATGTGACTACAAGCAATAAACTGTAAACACATTCGCATACCGTCGTGCATGGCTTGCGGGCAAACTTATCGATTTCAACTGGAGAGGTTTTTAAAACAGAGCGACTCCAAACCACGTGATCCAAGTATTTTGGGCATGGACTTAAATTTCTCTGAAAAGTGGTCTACTTATAGGCTTGAGTGCAATAAAATGTAAATTGAAAATAATAGGAAAAAAAAGCTCTGAGATTTGTTCAATGAGCAAAATTTTTGTATGGAGTTTTGTAATATTCAATATTTTCGGGTTTTTTAACATCACTACAATGTTTTTTTATTTTCTAGGAAGTAATATACTAATTAAAACTTTTTTTTCTTTTTTTTAATTCAATTTTTTTGTTTTGTCAAATTTTTGGAAAAAAGTATTTGGGAATCTTTTTTTTTTACATTTATGAAAAACACCCGTAGATAGCCTATTAAGATACATATCGACGTTGAATCAATCACAGAATATTCAAAACACTTTCTTTGTGAATATTTCAGCAATAAAATCCAGCATAACTAAATACAAGGGGGCACAAAATTAATCACCCGTTTTGTTTTTAAACAACTTTTTTTCTAAAATAAACAAAAATGATTTTGAGTGATGGAAATCTTTATAGCTTGTCTTTTTGTGTACTGCAGCTGCCTAGTTCACCAATATCAAATATGATTGACGTACAACGCCATTCGCAATAAATAGAAATCTTCCGACAGAGTGACCAATTTTGCGCCACCTTGCATATATGTTTGCAGTTTCTAACTTTAGTTTTTATTTGAATCTGTGAGAGTCAAGCCAGATAGACTAAATTAAGTTAATAAATAAACTTGCAAAAATAATTAAAAAATAAATTCGGAGAATGTTACATTTCCCATACAGCTTCTAAAAATATTTCTATTCATCCTATTATATTTTACTACTTATCAAATTGGTTTACTCTACAGAGAAATGTGCATTAGTTCAGTACTACTCATAGATACTTATACCTCCCCTCCATTTTCCCCTATAAGATATGTAAAAACGCATGCGATGCACACAACATAACACACACTCAACTCATACTTTTTATTTATCTTATTTTTGTATTTTTGGTACTTCCAACTGGGCAAACTCTTCAAAATATATTCAAATATTAATGAAAAATAAAATAAAGTAAACAAATTGAGATGGTAATTAAGATTTACATATTCACAAAAAAGGTGCACTCGCAAACAAAATCAAAGAGTGCTTCAATGGATTTTTCGTCCATCTACTTGTGCTCGCCTGCAAGCAGGAAATGCTTGTACGTACATGCAAAGTACGCAGTAGATCAACGATAAATTACTCTAATTTTTAAACGTATCGGCAAGTGGTTAAAGTGAAAAATAAGCAAAGGTGCAATGGCAACACAATATTGAATGGCCCACTATCAGGCCCATAATTTATATTTTTGGGCCAGCGCACAGTACTCTCATTCCATATAAACAATGGACAAAAATAGAGGAAGTGGTCGAAATTTTTTGAAACCTTATTCCTAAAAGGATTACATTCCTCTAATTTCAAAACTGAAATCGGGTTTCCCTACCGGCTACCAGTTTTGAAAAACCGAGTTTTTTAGTTTTTTTAAATGGAGGTAAAAAGGGCAGGATTATAGTTGGCATGTTCAATTATGATATAATAAAATAAAAACGTCTAAAGAAAACAACACAGTTTTCCTAAAATTAAGAAAATAAAATGGAAATATTAGTTGATGATATATTCATTGTATATATATTATATTATCCATCAGTTTCAAAACTTAAATCCTCAGAGGAGGAACTTATAATTGATGCAAAGAGCTCCATGATATTATTAGTTTCTCCATTTTCAACCATGTATGTATAGGTCTTTATGTGTCCTTGGTGTTGGCCGAGTTTAACAACGCTGGTTCTACACACCTAGTGCAGCTAAGTCCTTCTCCACCTTTCTCTTCCTCTGCCACCATCAGCTGGTACCGCATCGAATACTTTAAGAGCCGGAGCGTTTGTAGCCAAAGCGAATGTCTATGTCGTCTTTACTACTCAATAACCTACTTAGGGAAAAGTAGCGCTTGTTGGCAAGAAAGATTCTTTATTGGATGTCAAGTCTGGCATTGTCATCGGTGTTAATCCTGGTTTCTAGAAGTCTTTTACAACCTCGAAATCATAACAGTCAACAGTGATGTGGGTGCCGATTGGAAGACTGTTCGTTTGATACCGATTCGCTTTGTCTCTTTATCCAGTTTGGAAAAATCGCAGTTGCTACGGTCATCGGTCATTTTAATGTGTTATAAAAAGTGTCTAAGCGAAGAAGTTCTGCGGCTCGCTCGATTTTTTACAGCATCAGGTGAAGAAAGTCATTCGACAGAGAGTCACCCTGTCCGAAGCCTTGTTTGGAATCAAACGGCGCGGAGAGGTCCTTTCCACTTTTAACGGCGCTACTGGTAGTGAGCAACGTCATTCTGCATAGCTATGTTAGTTTTGCAGGAATACCAAATTCAGATATGGTGGTCGACTCTCCTTTCATGGGTATTTTCAAGGACTTGTCGTATTGTGAATATCTGCTCGATTGGGGATCTTCCAGGTCTAATAGGTACACATTGCAGTATCACCATTCCTGTGGATTCGGCAGTCATACTTTCATCCGATTATATATTGCATAGGAGCTAACGGATGCACCTTACCAACTTCTCGCTTGAATAGTTCAACCGGTAGTACGTCGACTCCCACAGCTTTGTTATTCTTCAGACGCATTATCGCCATCCTCATATCTTGGTTGGGTAGCAGAAAGTAGTTCCACCGTCAACGATTAGGGTATCGGGATGTTCACATTAGCTATGACATGTGCAGTCTATAAGTAAATCAAACAACTTATTTACATCAGATCCGTGAACTAAAACTATATGCACAGAACTAAGCTTGTTTTACCAAGTACAAACATCTTGTTCCGGTTACCAAATTACTGAACTCATAGGTGTCTATTTCTTTTCCACAAGAGACGACTTTTAGCAGCACAGAAAAATTGTAAATCAAAGGTTTATCCAGACGAGTAAACCCTGCGGCAGAAAAACTCAGAGCAGTGTTTCCATTATTTGTTGTACCAAACCCTTACTTGATTTGATCCCATTTTACTGTTGAACCCTTTTTGGATTCGGGTTTTATTTCCAATAAATATAGCCTGGTTTTCATTTCGTACTTTCCATGTCTCTAAGGGCAGAAGGTAGGCTAAAGAAATATATATTCAAAGAATCGAATCCAGCAATGAAGGGTTGATAAACCAAACTTATAATAATCTGGCTTAGGTATTATATTTTGTTCAAGCGTTGGGCTTGCGGGGTATATGAAACACCTGCTTAAGAATAGGTGTCGGTTAAAATACTAGCTACAGCACCAACGATCATGGTGGAGTGCATGACGTATGATATTTCCGCAAGCTCGTTTTTATTTGTGCTGAAGAATTTCTTGTACTCCGACAAAATAATGATTTTTCTCTCTTTCGTAAATATAAATGAAAACAAATTTCAAATCACTCTACACCGCTAAATCGAGGATTAGATAAGTAGGTAGATGAAACAGTTGAAGTACCAGTCCGGTCCTATCCAAGTAGCACTAAATCGGCATTTTAATACTATTATGAGCCCTCCAATAGGCAGATATCTACTGCCAACCATAGCTATTGGTGTAATTGAGAAAGTTAATGGGATTGAATTTGGTGCCCCAGGCTGTCGCTGAAAGGAGCACCCAGTGATCTTAATCGTCTATCTACCAAACCCATGCTTTTAAAGAGAAAGTGCTCAACAGTCTCCTTCTCTAAAATTTCTCCAAAGCTTCTGCAATGCCGATTAAATGATAAACCTAGCTTTTCCTATCATTGAATGATCAGTAAACATAGCTACGAGTTTAGAAATAGAATTTTGATAGTACAACATGGCCAAAGTGTTTTCGAAAAAGCACACGAAAAAGTGGAGCTCCATCTTTTCTGCGCTTTCTTGAGAAATAAGTTATGCTATTCCCTTTTAGCAATAGTCAGGGATATGCCGATGACCGGGTAGGAGACCTCTGATACCAATCCAGCCGACCCCTTCTGGGCAGCTCATCAGCAATTCCATTTCCCTCTATGTTCCTTTGTCCTACAACTTAGATTTGATAAATGTTGCTTGCGTACCCAAGAAATCTGATCTCCTCTCCTCCTTACAGGAGTTGGCCAGTTTTGAATATTGTTACTATCTACTTCTTCCCGCGTTTGCTAAGCATTATCACGCGTGCGGGATCTCAAAAGACTTCTACCTGTAATAATAGCAGTGTTCGGCAGTTTTAATCAAATAGATGAATTGGCTGATTTAGAGAAAACCTTAGAGTTCTAGTATTATAAAGATAGATAAGCTAAAACAAATACGAAAAAGGGGAGATATTTTCACAAGACGGAAAAAGGCGGAGAAAATATTACTTTCCACCAGTAATAGACAGTCAATATTCTTTTAAATCATAAAAAAAAATGTTGGCGGATTTTCTTTGTGTCTCTAAATTTTTCCAATTTTGGGACTTTAGCTTCTTCGAACCCGGATTTACTTAATATTAAGAAAAAAATATTTGTTTCGAATTATCTTCATTAGACATATATTTTTGGTTTTATCATAATTATATTCATAAAAGTACAGTTGTTCATCTTGTTAAGGATAAAAGTGTATTTTGAACAATTTTTTTACCACGCCGACTTTTATATGCCAAACGTGGAAGTGAAATGGTGTATACAAATTATTTATAAAGAGGGGATATATAAAAGCTCAAAGTCTATTTTAACACAAAATAAGTTAATAACTTTTCCTGCATGGAGTTTTAGCTTTCAAATGACACCAAATAGACCAAGTTCCAATGCTTTCGGTATTTCCGTTTTGCCCACGTTCGGCGCACTGTGCAGCGGTGCCATGCGGCTGCCTCCGAACAAATGCAGGCTAATAAGCCAGTAATAAATATTGCTCGAGCTTCTTCTCATCTCAAGTACACACATGGAAACATACGCAATTACGTGCATAACAAAAACACACACACAAATGCAATCGCACACAGTCAGTGTTCCTGTTTGTTGGCTTTTATGCGCCGCATATATCGAAAGCATTATAGCAAAGTATTTTTACAATCTAAAAATTTACCTCTGCTCGTCCTCATTCTACTCAATTTTTCCTTTTATCTTCCGTAGTTTAATCTCCTGCAGGCAAAACATGGCCGTTTTGTCGGTGCTTTCCTTTTTCTGTGCTCGAGTCAATTACACAAAAAAATTGAGGTTGCAAGTGACGGAAAATGTGTTTTGCCTGCAGTAAAGGCTAGTCAGTTAGTTAGTCGTTATGCTGGCTATTAACACACCCATTTATTTTGCAACAGTACACAAAAACAGCAACAACAACTGTCTGGTATACAAATACAAGTAATACCGATATAATCATTTGGTCACTTTGGATTGTACAGTGTGGTTGTTAGGTCTATGGGCAAGTGGTCAACTGCACAAATTTGCGGATGAAAATTTTTTTACACACGCGCACTTATGCGCAAGGATTTTCACATAACGGTAGTATAGAGGGTCCGAAACTCGAAGCATAACCAATTAAGAAGGCCATGAGCTTAGTTTAGATAATTACTTTTATTTAATTCAAAGTAAAAAATGTGTGAAAATAATACAAAATTAAGTATAATCTTACCATTGCTCGCTATGACCATCTTTTGCCTTAACTATGGCCTTGAGATGATTCAGAAACGAGTTGCAAGCTGCTCGAATGAGATTTGCAGGTATTTTGGCTCACTCGCTATAATGACTTTTTTCAGCGCCTCGAGACTGATGAATCTCTCAGTTTGAACCATTATGTAGTCGTTATAAAGTTCGAAACTTGGGTTTTCAACCATTCTTGGTTCATTCGAGATTTGTGAGACGGTGCCGAGTCTGGTTGAAACGTCCATGGTCTGCCCGCGGCTTCAAAGTAATCTTCAGAATACTCTCCCGATAAAGCTTCACATTTACCTTGACGCCAGGCTCGATGAAAACGATTGGAGAGCACCCATCTGCGGTTACAGTGGCCCAAACTATTACCCGTGGAGGGTGCTGTCTCCTTGTGGCCAATCGATGATTCAAATTCTCGTACGAACGATCGGTCAAATAAATTATATCGTTTTGGGAGTTTACAATTTGCTCAATTGGAACAATTTTCTCGTCAGAAAACATAATGTTCAGAAATTGATCACTTTCGGTCAAGTGACGCAATTCCTTTGCTCTATAAAGTCTGACTTGTTGCTGTTTTGGTGTGAGATCATGCGCCCTTTGGATATTGTAAGGCTTGACTTTAAGATAACTTTTCAGTATGCAGCGGATGCGGCGGATTCCATGGCCAGATATTTTCAGTTCTTTCGCCATTTGATTGGCACTTCGTCGGAGATTTCAACCATTTACATTTTATGGAAAAGTATAAAAAAGCGGACTCCGTAGCCAACTCGTTGGTGCGTGACTACCATTCAGAATTTGAAGAGAACGCAGGTTCAAATCTCTGTCAAACACCAAAATGAGGAAAAACATTTTTCTAATGGGCGCCCCTCGGAAGGCAATGGCAAGCCTCCCAGTATATTTCTGTCATGAAAAAGCTCCTCATAAAAAATATCTGCCGTTCGGAGTCGACTTGAAACTGTACGTCTCTACATTTCTTTAACAACATCAAGGCGCACGCCACAAATAGGAGAAAGAGCTCGGCCAAAGACTCATAACGGTGTACACGCCAATATATTATACAATATATTTAAAAAGGGTGGTTAAATTTCAAGGGCCGATGATGTGAACCACACCTAAACGTCAACGACACCGTTGGACTTCTTTCTTTGCGGTTATTTGAAAGAAAAGGTGTATGTCGATAAGCCAGCAACAATTCAAGAGCTACAGGATGAGATAACTCGGCACATTAACGGCATAGAATCTCAATTAAGCCTCAGCGTCATCGAGAATTTGTACCATTGGATGGAGGTGTGCCGCGGAGGCCGCGGCGGCTATTTCGCCGATATTTTGTTGAAATGATAATAATTTCCTAAAAAATTGTATTTTATTCAAAATCAATACCGGCCCTTGAAACTTACCCACCCTTATAAGCGGTTAATAGTGCATTAAGTTGCATTGGCAAAATAGTACCTAATAATTTGTCGAATTGTTTACCACGTCGACAAATGCTAACTCTCTTTATGAGCTTTTCCTTGGCTTTATCATATCAACATTGACCATTCGTAGAACTGCCTTTATTTAAAAAAAATCCGCATAACATCTTCAGAATGACTCAATTTTCACACAATTTCAGAATTTCTTAAACACGCTTATTCAAACTTTATTAGTAATTTCGCACCCGGTTTCACTTTTATTGAGACTTCCAGATTTTTTTACTTTGTTAAGAAAAATACGACACCCTTATACTAGGGCGCTGTAGAATATTTCTTCTGAGTGAACTTGGGCAATGATATCATAAAAGTTGCTCTAAATAATACTTCTTTGAATGAAAATCTCATTTGATATTTATTGATAATTATTGAATTTACGTATTTCTTTTGTTATAATAATTGAAGAAAATCGAAACATATTTGTAAATCGCAAAAACAAATGTAACAAAATTGTATACTTAAAAACATTTTGATGTATTCTAAAAAAAATCAGAAATACTCCTACTTGTTTTTCAAAAGAGAACGTTGCCAAATTATTCATTTATTTACAAATTTATTATAACAAATTTATATTTATGACGAGAATAGCAAACAAAATAAATTGCCAAACACGTTTACGTTTTTTTTCACACAACTATTTGGACGCTCAAATTCGTGTAGGCCGATATTTCATCAGTTAAATAAATTTGTACAATTTTTGAGGTGAATCGACAAGGTGTTTGTTTTGTGGTCGCTTTACATTTTTTAACGAAATCAGTCCACTCAACAATCAACAATTTGCAATATTTAGTAATCAAACATTTACAAAATTTGCATTGAACTCAAAATCAGCAACTTAACAACAACTGTCCTTCAACAATCAAAAAATTAACGCATTGGTAAGCGCGCAAATATGCGGAATCACTCTCAAGCTACGTTCGAGACGAATAAATTAAGCTTCGGAAAGGTTATAACTGGAAAAAATGGTAGTTCTTAAACTGTATGTTCTACTTTAGAAATCGAGAAATTAATTTTAGGTTTTAATAAAATGTACTAGAAATTTGCATTCTTGTTATGTCAAATATTTAACTACCTGGGGCAAAAATTATACGGTGTAATAAACTTAGCATATGTATAGTCATTTAATTTCTCATTTTCGATCGCCGCCTAATTTATAGCAGGTACAAAAAGTCGTAAATGCTTACTAACAGAATTTTTCAGAAGAAATGAAATTTATTATACGCTAATTAATGGCCTAGCAAGAGTGCGCGCCTCTCGAGCAGATTTTGCGTGTCATTCAAACAAAATTAATGTGCTTTTAGTGAGAGCCCAAACCAATTGATTTATGCGCACAGCTACTCACTCCAGCTCACCCGCTACACAATTACCGCACATACACAGGTATACTCACACATGCGTATATATGTATGTAAAGGCACCTAATTAATGCCAATATTTCAGCGGAAATTAAAATAGCGTTTAATCGCTTGCCCTCTATTTTGTCGAACTAACAACAATTTGCCAACTTATTAAACAGCAATAATGATGTCAAAATTACACTAAAGAGTAGGGTGGGGCGTATGAGTAACATCAATAACCGACTGTGTTACCAATTAAGGCGGAGTATACAGTTATAACAAATTATACCAAATAAAAAATACTAACACACAATTCAACTGGGGTGGCAAAGTTGTAACTAATGTGTAACTTTAGAAGCTAACTTTTTGTCGAGTATGTGTGGAAAAAGCTTACTGATTGCCACTTTCGACATTCTCGCCAAATTGGAAATTAACTACAATATCCTGTGCGACTTTAGTGGATATTAATTACAACTGCATCCATGCTAACTAGCGGAAGCTTTGACTGTGTGTGTTTAATGTGCGTAGTTTAGATATCTGGCTTATTCGACCGTGCCAATATATCAGTTGGCCTCACAAAACAGGCACCCTGGGTTTAGCATAGTTTGCTTTTGTTTTTGTTTATCGCCGCAATAATTTATTATATTTTCTAGAAGTATTTATAAATTAATTTTTTATATTTTTTTTTTTTTGGTTTTGAAATTAAACTCTTATAACACAAAATAAGCGCTATGTTGCCTTCCAACTCCAGTAAATTACTGCTGCGAACACAGCAGGTGCTAAGCCAAATTTGATTCGTTTGTTGAAAGCACACTAATACACTTAATAAACTTTATGTGCGCATATGTATATGCGTAGTCTGGCTAACCAATTAATCACTAATTTACGGTTATTCGTACGTTGTTTTATTGTGCTGTGCTTAACGCACTCGCTGCTCATTGCACTAATTTCATTGTTATTACTTTATATTTGAGCCGTTGTAATTTGGAATATCACTCCCCTCAAGCGCACATTGCTGCGTGAGAGTATAACTAAATTCATAGCCTCAGCCACCCACTCCGCGTGATAAACAGCGTTTTGACGATTTATTAATATTACCCTTGGTTTTTGTTTCTTGGAAAGGAGTAATCAAGTTAGGAGTTGCAAGTCATTGTTTGTAGATGTGGTACTGTACGTATGTATGTATGTGTGAGCATGCCTTTGCTAAATCTTTGATGTAGTTTTTGACAAGTAATGACAATAATTAACATGTGTTGACATATTTGAAAAGTTGCTATGTATTAAAAGGTGTTGTTTAGACAAAATATAATATTTCTGTTGAAATTGGTTTTGTTTTATGACTTAAGATGGATAATTGAAATTACTAAAGAATATATGTAGGCACGAAAAGCAAGTAGAGCGCTAGGCGACAAAGTAAAAATAGAGGAAAATGAGCAAATAGAGAAAAAAAGTACTGGGATATTTACTACGTAAAGAGTGATTTTATGTCAAGCGATCCAAGAAATTTGGCATTGTAGTCAATTTTTCTAAAATCTAGTTCATTTGTAGACTTCAGTTTAGTACTGAAAAAATTAACTAAAAGAAAATTGAAAATTCAGAGATTTATGCGTCATTTAATGTCGAAAATTATAGCTTAGATTTTTATAAAGTTAAATATACTCGGCCATATTAAACATTTTTTTAATTAAGAAATAAATAGAACAATTAACTTAATTAATAATTTAATAAATTTTTTTTTTTTAAATAAAACAAATGTAAAACGATATTTAAATTTCTTAGGGTTTTTTTAACTTCTTTTATATAATATAAAAAAATGAAAAAAAAAATTTAATTTTAATAATTTTAAAAATGGCGCTGAGGTTAAAAAAAATTGACAAAATGGCCCGGTTTTGAATTTCACACTCTGAAAATTGGGTTTTTTCAGTTTTTAAATCAAACAAATACGAAGTAATTGAAATAATAATATTATACTAGTGTGGGCGATAGCCACTGATGTTCTGAACAACATATTAAAATTTCAAACGATTCGATTGAATAGTTATTATTTTTCTTTTTTGCCAACACCAGACCGAAATAGTCATTTCGAGATAAATGAGTTTAAAGTTTGAAGTCCAGGAGCGCGCGTACCTAGTTAATGGGCTGTAGAAGCTATAATATTGGGAGTTTCCGCATGAAAATTTCAGAGTATATCCTTATGATACTATAGGTACTTTCAAAATACCGAAAAAACAAAAAATCGATTTTTTGAAATTTCCAGGCCACCCTCTTATTTCCCCTTAAAAAAATGTTGTTTAAAATGTCCATTTTGCCCTAAATATTGTAAACAAAAATATTGAAAATAACATTTTTTTAATTTACTATAAATTTTAATTTATTATAAATTAAAAAAAAATAAATAATTTAAATTAAATATGAAATTGATTTTTCTTAGTGTTAAATTTTTTTTTAATTTTTTTTGGAAAACTATTTTTTTCTTTTTAATTTTTAGAAGTGCTCTTGTGCTTGTCATTTTTGAAAACGCGTTCCCTCAGATTTTTGTTCTTATTTTTGGTGATACTATACTCAGTAATCCCGGAATATATCCGTTTAACTGCTTCTCTTCGACCGATTTGCAAACTGACGTATGCTAACGCTTAGCTGAGACGATATTTTGCGCTGGTCATTAAAAATATATTCGATTTTATAAGCAAACAAGAATATCTATTTTTATTTAAGGTAGCTAGTTTTTTAAATAGTAACAACCAATTAAAAATTATTATCGTCCGCCGTAGCTGCTCATAAAACAAAAAAAAAAAACATTTACCGTTCGGAGATTGAATAAAACTGTAGGTCGCTTCATCTACATCTCGACGCACATCACAAATAGGCCAACCACACAATAGAGGGTATAAGCGCCGTCAGAGAAAAAAATTATCAAAAATCAAAGAGTATTTTGAGACACATTTTTATAACATATAACCTTTTGAATTCTCAGATTTTTCAATTCACTTTCATTAAAACAACCAACATTAACGAAATTTTATGTAAGCCTCATGTGGATGTATAAGTACACACGAAAGCCTTTGAAAATGGGGGGTAGATGATTTTGGTGTACATGTTAGCATTAACACTATAACACATTTTCCATTCAAAACAGAAGAAGAAGAGTGGCATTAAGCAACCATAAAATCACTGCAACACAAGCAAGACAATAAAAATGTCGTATGCTTGCACGTAGAAAGACTTCAGTAGCAGATTAGCTTATCTTATGTTAGAACGGGTTAATTGTTTTCCATATAGTTTCTAGCAAATTCGGATTCCACATGAAATTCTGAGAAAAAACACGGCTTTACTCAGCTTTATTTTCTAGAATTGTACACAGCATGTCGAAAAAAATCGTGGCCTGGCCTATCTTAGGCTTATATAAGTATCTGCTTTATCTCCAAAAAATATTATAATATTATATGGTTCAGGCATTTCCTTCCTTGTTTCATACAAGAAACATTTATTTTGTTTTTAAATGGTTCACAACTCAACAAAGTCGTAGTTTATTCTGTGTTGGCTATTCAGGTTTTATTACTGTAGTCATGTTCAGCACCGTTTTTGGGAATAGTTTGGAATAAGTCACGCACTCATTATTTTACTTCTAACACTGACATTATTTCGAAAAATGTACCTATACACTTCTGTCTACATTGCATGGCATGATTATTGTCTATTATTTGCTTTCTTTTACATTTTTCACCTTTGCACTCACTACGTTTCATTTTATTTTATTTTATTTCGTTAAATTCCATTTATATTATTTCTTCATTTACAACGCTATATATTTGCCATTTAGTAAGACTAAACTTATTGAGTTTTTCTAAAACTTTGTATGTATTTGTAGGAATGTATTTTGTAAATTATTACGTTTTATTGTAGCTGTAGATACGCCGGGTTGTCGGTTAATCAACGGTTGCCTATTACATTTCCTTTTAACGCCATTTATTTCATTACTTAATTGTGAGCCAACAAGGTTACCAAATACCTGCAGCAGACATACATGTGCATATGTAGTTATGTATGTAAGCCGTAAATGGCTTTATGATGTCAATAAGGTAATACGGGGCGTATACGTGATTTTCGCAGATGTGTTTATAAGTATATTAAGCAGGTGAACCAAGTCAGAAGAGGGTGGTATTTTTGTGTCACACACAAGTATTAAGAAAATGCTTAACAAAACGGTGCTTTCACTTGCTAAAAAGCCTTAAAGCTCTTTCGTAAATTATAGCCTTTAAATTTATGTGCTTAATTAGTATTCTTACCCTTTTTTGGAAGGACATTCCTTAAAATCTAATCTGCATGACAAACTGTCAAATTAAAAAGCCTTTTTGCCTGTAACTTTATATGCAAATTAAATATTCCACTTGGCCAATTAAAAGACACGCACAGCCTTTTTCGGCTGAACAAAAGTTAGGGAACGCATGGTGGTGAAATTTGAGTACTACGCAAACTTGGCTTTTAAGGATTAAAATGTGAATTCTAACATTTCTAGTGTGCGCTTTCGAATACCAGTTTAATTACAATTTCTTCAGTTAAGTTTTCTTACAGAAAACAACTCTACATAAACTGAGCTTTTAAAACTGGCAAAACGTCTTTCGAAAACTTAGTTGGTTAATTTTATTAGAACATTGCGCACCGCCTCCTCCGATGTGGTCTATTGTGCTCGACTGCGAGCCTATAATTGAAGACTTCTAATAAATTTGAGCACTTCTTCGTAGTGTTGTTCCATATTAGCTATATATTCAGAGTCATGCCACCTAGGGGAGTGAGTCTTCGTCTTGCGAGTGCTGCACATTCGCAGAGGATGTACTTTGGTGTCTTATCGCCCAGTTCTCAAAAATGACAAGCGCTTGATTCGACCAATCCTAGTTTTCTTGAAAGAATACTTAAAACGACAGCGACCCGTAACCAGTGAAAGTGAGAGGACTCTCTATTTAGATTTAAGCGCCTAATTGACGTTCCTCAAAAAGACAGTATATATATTTTGCCTGCATCTGTCCTGCACTTTCATCAAGAGTCTTATGAGTTCCGTGTGACATTTTCCATTTTGTGGGTCTTGTTAAGCTTGTAAAATTGTTCTAGTCCTTGAAACTTTCATTTTGCGCCTAATTTCACTAAGCAGTTCACCTGTTCATTACTGTCATGACCTTCCTGTTCTGCCCAAAAACCACTAACTAGGGAATTGGCTTTGTACAGGATATTTCAACTTATTGGACTTTTAGTTTATTAAACACTTTTCGTAAAGAATACGAACGCAAACTTCGTGATTTTCAGAATTCCGGCTATATTTATTTTATAATATAGAATTTTTAAACTATTATATTATACATATTTAAATAGCTTTGATTGCCTTAGAATTTGTAATGGTTTAATGTTTACTGTGATATATGTAACTATTTCCATAGAATATTTGCATTTTTAGTTCTATTCTTGCTAATTATGCTGTGCTTAACTTATTTTATATGCTGATGTAAAAATTAATTATTGCTTATTCTTGCGAACAATTCCTAATGCCTTGCATAAAACTAGTTTCTTTATTTGGAAAAGGAAAATTGAAAGAACTGAAAACCAGCCATCCTTTTAGTTGAAATGAAAATTTATTAATAGAAGGCTGAAAAAACTTTCTCTATGTCCAGGTCCTTGATACTGAAAGAAGTGAGTGTCATTGCACTTATTACATTATATAACTCCAAACATTACGAGTACAGCAGACTCTACAAATCTTCCTCCTCTCTTGTGCGTTCGAAACTGGATATACCGCCTTATTTGGAGACCTTATTATGCTTGCCATATTAGTAGGCTTCAACCTTTCCAGGAAGCCTTTGCGCTTTATGCTTCGCGGTCTTTGCATTTCACTGGTCCAATCCCTTTCCTTAAAGTCGCTGCTTGCTTGTTAATCTAAAAACATTAGGTATCAGAATCACTTTTCTCTCCCTCTCTTTATTTTTATTGATAAGTGGCGTGATTGACTCCCCATCTCTACTCGAAAGCATTGCTTTCAATATTCCTAGCGAAGCTTACAAAATCATGATATTTTCTGATAGAAACACCAAGGGCGATCAGGTCGTCGTCGAATTGGTCTTTCCAAGATGAAAAGTCCTTTTTTTGCAAGTTCCACCAGTGCATTTCGAAAAGAGCACCTTCTCTGTTGGAACGTTATTGTCCATTGGCTCTACGGGATCTAGCCAATGTAGCCGTTGAATTTTAATGCGCTTTACTACGTCAATGTCGGCGTACAGCTCGTACAGCTCGGGATTCCATCTTATTCAATATGCATCATTCACATAAATCAGACTATAGATCTTGCGAAGAATCTTTCTCTCGAAAACTCCTAATAACCTCCGTTGGTGTTCATCAATGTCCAAGACTCAGCGCTTCCCTGTCTTATTGGGAGGATGAGTGTTTGGTAGACCTTTTTTCGTGTATCAAGAAAGGGTTTTGCTTTTCAATTGCCTATCCAGCTCAAAGTAGCACCTGTTGGCAAGAATTATTCTTCGCTGAATCTCTTGGCTGACGTTGTTGTTGGTGTTAATGCTGGATCTTAGGTGGACAAAGTCCTTGACTACGCCGAACTCTTAACTGTCAATCGCAACCTGCTGCCGAATATGCGTAGACGTTTTGGTTGTTGACACAAGGTACTTTGTCTTGCCCTCGTTTACCGCAAGACCCACTCGACGGGATTCATTTTCAAGACTGGAGAATGTTGCTCGTTGACTAATGCAACCGATATCGATATCATCAACGTAAGCGAACAGCATGAAACTTTTATGGAAAATAATGTCTGAGACGTCGATGTTGGCGGCGCGAATAATTTTCTTCATCATCAAATTGAAAAAAATCGCATGATAAGAGATCACCTTGACATGGCGACACACAGGTGAAGTCTTGTCGTCTGTGGAATGCACCTTTGTAATCGACGAAAAGGTGGTGGGTATCGATCTACTTCTCTAGGGTCTTCTCCAGGATTTGGCGTAATGTGAAAATCTGGTCGAGGGTTAGGGATGTTTAAAACTAATTATGCTTTGAAGGCTCCGATTTCTAGGAAAGAATTTCATTCGCTTTGAAATAATATTGGCCTGGATTTTTCTTCCACAAAGTGCCACTTCAAATTATTACTAAATGAATTATTTAGCTGAGTTTTAAATATTCTCGAATATTCTTTATCTGTAAACTATAAGAAATGTTACATTTTCTTCATTAAAATGAAATAAGTAAATTATTAGTTTAATTTATTTTTGATTGAATTGTTTAGCATTAATCTGTTTTTCACAATGTTTTTTTTTCTATTTCTATCTTAAGAATGCATTTTTAGATAATTAAACAAATAAATAAAAAAAACAAATTCCCCTTAAAACTTTAAATTTGGAAACTTTCGTTTGTTTTCTCCTTAAAACCTTGACTTTGGAAAGTTCCGTTTGTTTTCTAACTTTAAGTTGTGGTGGTATGATAGCAATTGTAGTAGTAAGACATATTAGTTTTTCAGGTATTCAAATAGTTTTAACAACTCATTTTCTTTATATAATAATATATACATACTTTATACATTCAGCAGACTTGCTTATTTGTCGCTTGTCATATTATTTTTATAATATAAATATATTATAAATATAAAAAAAAACCAATTAGTTAAACTCCGCTAGCAAATAATTTCTGTAGCCTAAAACTGACTACAAAAAAAAATTATCTGCACTTCTCATCGTTTTCTGCATTTACTATGCTTATAATTTCTTTTTCTGTTAATTTAATTTTTCTAAATAAATATTTCCAAGCTCAACGAGTACAGGACATCTTCCAATAATATGCTTCACATTTTCTTCTTCGTTCAAATTGCAGAGGCTGCACATTTTTTACTCGTTTCCGAATGTATAGGCATTTACTACAAGCAGGCCACATCCTGCTATAAAAATCATTGAAATACCTCCAATGCGTAAAGCACCTGCAAGTGCCTTTGTTGTCTGGTGTGTTTGACCTTTAATTCTGTCAGCAACTGCATGCAAAGGCTGTGCCACCGCGTACTATTATGCATTCATCGAGAAAAAATCCGAATTCTGAGTCCATTTCCTTTAGATGTTTACATGAAAAATGTTTTTTCGTATCACATACTGCGACAATTTATGCGGAAATCTAATTACTTTATTTAAAAAATATAAAACTTTTAGTAGTTTTGAAAGCGAATCATTTACAATAAATGATTCAAAATGGCGTTCATCTCTGAGCCAGTTATTGAACTTTTCCTCACAAAAATGATTTCCTTTTAGAAGTAATCAACAAATTAATTCAATTTCAATTTTATTCGCTGGGCAGTCAAATTCTACTGCGTATGATGAGAGAATCCCTTATTAGAAGATAAAATATCTGGTGAATATGCCGGATATGATGAGATTTTACGCTTGAATGCATATAAATACGTTTTGATGGCATTTATGTACAACATGTGACCTAAAGTTAGAAAAATAAATCATTGACTCGTACACTTGTGTTAGGTGTTTCGCCAAGCTCCTCCTCCTACTTGTGGTGTGCGTCTTGATGTTGATCCACAAGTGGAAGGACCACAGTTTTAATGTGTATGTGTAATGTATTTTCAGGATTGTTTTTTTTTTACAATAAAAAAAAACGAGAAACGATATTTAAATGTTTTAGGCTTTTATTTAACTTCTTTTACATACAAAAATGAAAAACCAATATTTTTTTAATTTTAATATTTTTCTAAATGGCGCTGAAGTTGACTCTACCGAAAAATAGGACCTGGACGGTGTTGTTCATTTTGAGCCATTTATCTGAAACACAAAACCCCAAAATTTATTAATCAATATGACTATAGCTATGTCAAAAAAAATTTACAAAATAGCGCGGTTTTGAATTTGACTCTCTAAAAATCGGGTTCTTTTCAGTTTCTTTATTAAAAAAATACGAAATAAATGAAATAATAATATAATTCTAGTACAGGCGGTAGCCATTGATGTTGTGAACAACATAATAAAATTTCAGACGATTCGGTTGAATAGTTTTTTTTTGTTTTTTTTGACAACACCAGGCAGAAAATGTAATTTTGAGATAATTGAGTTTTAAGTTTTGAGAGTGGCAGCGTGACGAATCTAACTCTACCTGCTAAAACGGCTATAGAATCGAAAATACTGGGCATATCCTTCCAAAAATTTAACAGTATATTTTTAAAGGCTTATACTTTGATTACATACATTGATTTCTTGAAAATTCTAGACCATCGGGACCCCTTAAGCCGACTCAGAACGGCAGATGGTTTTTTATGAGGAGCTGTTTTATGGCTGAAACACACTAAGAGGCTTACTATTGCTTGTCGGAGGGCGACTGTTATTTAGAAAAAACTTTTCCTATCATTTCATTCTTTCATGCACGAAGGTTCAAACCTAAAGTTATAGTGCTGGAAAATTAAGCGATTGCGCTCTGTTTTTTACTTTTTTCCGATTCGGTCTAGTCGACGTCGTGCGCAAGTAATGGATTCACCAGTACTTATCGAGTCATGCTTACAGTTCAGCATACTAAAACTTTTTCATTTACCTAGGAAGTTTGTTACCTTTCACATCAAAATCACCACTTTTGAAAAGCTTCCAGACGATTTTCACCGATACGGCATCAGACTCTGCTTTTGGAAAGATAATGAATAATTGTCCAGCTTTAGTCACAGAGATTTAAACACTCATATAGTCAAAAGTCTGAGTGTTGACAATTCGTCTAACAATGAGCTTTTATCATTCTCTAGAGAAATTGAAGAAATCCTTGGCACATCAGATTTTGGAACGCTTTATTGAAGTACAAAAGGCTTTCAGTTCGCAGTACCTACACCCAATTTTGTTTCTATGTAATTTATATAGCAACACAATTTCTTATTTTCTGATGTCAACAAATACCAAAATGCAAAAGTTAGTACATAAATTCTTACTATAAAAATTAATCGCCGGTAATAGAATACTAAAGACACAAAGCAGGCAATTAAACACAACAGCAAATGACAATTAAAATGTAATTCGAGCTACTTTGTTTTGCTTTTTATTGCTTGTTTACTTTTGTTTTTAACTTAAACCTGTCATTACAGAATGTGTTGAGATAAACAGTGGAGAGGAGAACTGAGCACATACTCTACTGTGCCTGTGCTTCGTATACTTCGAGGTATATACGCGTAAGTGTAACAATGGGTAGGAAATTGTTCTTGCCCCATTATTCCTTGCAAAACTCCGAATAAAATGATTTGTAATATCAAATGAAAAGGAATCAGAATAAGAAAAACAGGTAAAATACAAGCAACTCAAGCAACTACTGAGTTTTGCACCTTACAATAATAAAGGGTGATCAATTTAGAGGCATTGAATTTTAAATTGAAATATCACAACGAAAATTGAAATTGATTGGGCAATCTTTGTTATTTTTGTCTTGAACCATTCATGACATTTATTTTTTAAATTAATTCAATTATTTCAATTATTGTTCGCAATTGGTCCGTAATTTGGCCATCCGTAAACACCAATTTTGAATCACTCGCGACTCGCTGAAAGTCTTCGGTCGGTATCTTGTGAATAACTTTAGTAATGTTGGCTTCCAATACCGCAATTGAAGCTGCATTTTAGACTTTACATACCTCCACAAATAAAAGTCAAAGATGTGATATCACAGGATATTGGTGGCCAATCCACTGGTCCGAGACGAGAAGTAAATTGCTCACCGAAACGACGACACAGTAAATCCATTGTTTCACTGGCTGTATGGCAAGTAGCGTCTTGAAGTGTCTTAATGGAACCGAATTCAACAGTTGTCGAGATCACGGGCTTTAATTTCCGGCATCAACAAGTCGTTTATCATAGCGCGACAACGCTCGCCATTCACTGTTACATTGGCGCCGGTCTCGTCTTTGAAGAAATATGGACCGATGATTCCTCCAGCCCATTGGCCGCATCAGACGGTTGTTGTCAATGCATGCAAGCTGTTCTTAAATGGCTTCGGGTTGCTCTTCAGAAATATGGCAATTTTGTTTATTGATGTAGCCATTAAGCAAAAATGGGCCTACAATGGGTCATATACCATAAGCTGGCCTGAGCGCGCGATGATCACTTTTAACAGAGCGTCGATTTTCATAATACAATTTTACGATTTGTAAACATTGTTGAGGCCTAAGTCTTTCCACGATGAAATGTCAACAAATACTGAAAAAATCTTGTATTTAGTTTGGCAGTAGTCACACGTGATCTGTCAAAAACCCCTTATTGAAAAACTACCTCCTATCTGATCACCTTTTATTAACGATGGAAATCATTTTTGTAACTCTTTCCTTAGATAATATTTCTTTTGAATATAGCGCCAGTTCAAAGCATTTCTTGCTATTTCATTATTGAAAAACTTTCAAGGAAAAGGGTAATGCAACTTTGCCATAGTGGAATAGAAAGTGCATTGCTGTACAACAATACTCCTCTTCATACGGAAATAAGCTAAAAGATTAAAGTGAGATTTAATTCAAGTCAGTAATTTGGTCAGGCATTTGTTCAAGTTTTTGAATGAATTATGGTTTATTCTTCAACCAAGTGAGTTTGTGCCTGCACAATTGGGGTAGACGAGAATGTTAGATATTTTTAATTTCTTTTAATTTCAATCGCTATACCTCACAGTATACAGACAGGCTATTAACGATCGTCAGTAAGAGTCTCTTACTACTCTGATGAACTTTCGCTCGCTCAATGTCATTATCGTAGTTAAACTATTACCATTTGCAGAAAAAGAGCTTCCGTGTGAGACTCGCACAATAACGATTTGGATAATGATTCAAAATTGACCTAGAAATACTCAACATATGTTCGATATATGAAGGTACCACGCATGACATTAATCACTTCTTCACATGCATCTTACAACCACTTGGTTGGTAGTGGCTGAACCAATTGGATCAAAGTAACAAAATATAACGTCGTGGTGAAAATTTTTTATTAAGAAAATAAATTATGTACCTATGCGTCAAACTCCTTACGATTATTCGATAAAAAAACATCCTCTATCCCCTTCTCCATGCTTCTTCACGCGAAAACGGTGGAAAGTGGATAGTGCTAAAACTGTGTGCATATAAATGATGATAAACAAAGTAATAAAATCGAAAACTACGAATAAGCGCAGAGCAAAATATGCTAAAAGAAGAAATACAAAAGATTAACAAGATAGCGAGAAATTTCGATTTGAAGGCGACCAAATGAAAAGGAATAGGACGAGAACCCAGAATGTGGCGGATGCGATATTAAATTATCTTTTAGACAAAAACTTTAACATCACTCATACATATACCACCTAATTCTCTCTGGTCGTACACTGAAGAATAGCCTGATTTCCTCACCGCGCTAGGCAGGGTTTTGTAAACAGCTACAAAAATAATAACGGCCGCACTATTTTGTCAATTAGCAAACAATGCATTGAAAATATGCACATTTATTTTGACTGGGAAAAATAGTAGTTGGGAACTAGAATACTAGCACACCACTTTCCAGCTCAACCAGTTCATATTGTAGTTTTTTTTTTTTTTTTTTTTTTTTTTTTTTTTTATTTTGTCGGAACCACTAGCAAGTGCAGCACTCAAACAGAATTAAGTCGATTGTACTACACTTGGAGTCCCTTTTAATTTTCTTTAAATCTACCCGATCTTCGAAGAACTCTAAGTAGATCTTGTGGTGCCAAGGAGCCAAGGTGACCGCTTCTTAACAAATCAAAGACAAATACCTGAAATAGATTTCGAGCGAAAGCGAGGCAGACACGCAGGAAGTGGTCCGCCGCCGCAACCTCCTCTTCACAAGCTGCCCAGAGTACACTGTCTGTACACAGAGAAAGTACCCTGCCGTCAGTCAAACTAGCTGTCTGCAGTCCTTTCTGCTTAGTGACAGGAGGATTTGCGACAGTCGATCTGACATGACAGGTAACATCCGTTTAGTCCATCTGCAGTCTCTCTCAGCCTGCCAAGCTCGCTTGCGGGTTGTAGTAAACCATTTGCTAACCGTGGCTTTGATGGCTGCAGAAGGGAGTGGCAGAACTGGCTAACTAAGGAGTGCATCTTGATATTTTCCCACAAATGAAGGGACCTACAGTTCTAAGCCGGCTCAGAACGGCAAATAGTTTTTATTAATAGCTTTTTCACACAGAAATATTATCGGAGATTTGCCATTGCCCGCGGTGGGGCGACCGTTATTAGAAAAAACTTGTTCTATTATTTGAAGTTCATGCACGGAGATTCGAACCTACGCATTCACGAATAGTAGTCACACACCAAGCCATTCGGCTACACCGGCCGAGTTGGCTAGTTCATTCATATTAATTAAACTTCTGCAAAGTTGAGAAGATAACAAGATTAAATTGAATAAAATTTCAAGAAACTGGGGCTATAGACGATAAAAAACTGATAGACCAACAACTGCACCGAATGTTGAGAATATTGCTGCTGTAGCGCAAAGTGTTACTGAACAAACCTTCAACCTTCGATATCTCCATGTGCTCAGCAATTAGACTTTCAAAAATTGTCTGTTTGGTGGAGTTTACTGTAGACGAGCTCACGGTGGGCATTTAAATGATGTCATACAATGTTTGAGAACCATATTTTTAATAAAAATAGTGAAAGCTGAAAGAATCTGTATGTTTACATGTTTTGTTTTAAACTAACATCTATATGTGTTCTTTGAAAGACCCTTTATATATTAATTCCATCATCACGATGCATTCCTATATATGGACGCCGTGCATCCATACATGAGCCTTACACTTTCTTATCTGAGAAAAATCAGTCAATTTGCTGGCAAATTCATTATTCTACTACTTTTATTATTCTACTCAAAGACAAGCTAGTGTGGTTTCTCCCATTAAATACGAATATCTGAACTGGAATATTCCCATACTAGTTTTGCTTTTCCTGCAGGGATGTAATTAATATGTACCCAAGCGTGTTATGACAGCAGACACTTATCTACTCAATCGCATCGAGTATTTGTTCTCACGTACAGAAGAATATGTAAGTGTGTTTGTGTGTGCATTTCAGGAAGTTTATCTTGTCACAAAATATTATTAGCTATGCCAAGCATTCAAATGACATCGATCATTAATTATCCACTCTGTTTACAAACCAGGTTATTTATGCCATATTTATTCTTACCAACACACACATATAATTGCATACACAGAAAAACAGTAAGTGTAAAGAATTTCAGTATATATATATATACAGGGTGCATACAGTATTTGAGGGCATGTATGGCTACAATTTCCCGAGACCATTATTTTTCTTTTTACTTTTTTTCGGATAAGTCATAGAGGACCAAACAGAATAAAACAAAAAATGTCCTCAAATCCAACGTTGCACAAACTGTTATATACTTCCATTGCTTTCCAAAGCATCTCGTCTAAAAGTCTGCAAATTATAACATAATTCAAATATCTCTTCTTAATCTTGGAAGCCCTTACCTCACAAGCGCACGAGCTCAGCGGCTAAAAATAAAATTACTTGAAGATCGTTAAACTGGTGTTGCTTTCACATACAAATTTTTAGCGAGCAACGGATTTTTCTAGGAAGCAGAGCAGTTTTGAATCGAAATCATTTATATTCATAATAAAATAATAAAATATAAAACTTCTGCAGGCGAGATACATAGATTTTGTTATAAGCTTCTTCAACTTCATAGACCATGCATTAGATTTGGCTGCCTGATTTAAAACATACCGTAAATCGTTTTCTTGCGACGCTTGTGGAGATATTGAAGAAACATGAACTAACAGTGAGATGCTATTTTCCTATTGTGAAACATGCAAATGCTTTCCTTCTTCTTCGGTGATCAGTCGCCTCGGCACACAACTTAAAAACATCTTTGTGGTATTGTTTTTAAAAGTGAGAAAACCGAGGGAGTCAAGAGTGTTTCTATTGGGCTTTAATTTTTAGTACTTCTGTGATTGTTAGTTCACTTTTGATTTGCATCTGAACAAAATGAACAACGAACATGATATGCGTATGTATTTACCGCTTTTTTGACTCATGAGAAACCATTAATTAACATCACAAGCAAACAATCAACAATGCATTAATACTCGTACATTAATATGCAAACGAATACGACCATGAACTCAACACCACAATTCAACAATTGCATGTATAGGTTTCTGTAAAGCGATGCATTGTTGTTGCTATCCCATAGTGGGCATATGATTTTGGCGGCGTCGATCAAAACTTTTGCTTACTATTCAGTCACTGATGCTTCATCACCATGAATTTATAATAAAGGATCACAGGATCCACTTAAATTTTCAGCAAAATATCAAATTTTTAATATTTTTTTCTTTTTAATTTCGGAACGCATTTTTATGAAATGTAAATGGAACAAAGTTTACAGTGGCTCAAAATTTTCGTACATTTTTTATAATTTTTCTCCTAACGATGGCTTGCATTTCTGTCATACAAAAAAATGTAAACTACAAAAAATGGTTCTAATTATTTTTTAATTTTAAATAAAGCGCTTCAAAAAATAGTGCAAGTTTTGGACATTTGTGGAGAAAAATTAAAACAACATAAATAACTGTAAAATTACAAATTTCAATGGTAGATCTTGTCCGGCTAATATTTGCCATATTATGCAACAAAAAATAAAAATTAATGTGTTTTTATTTATTGGGCATGGGAATAAGTTGCAGTCATTTCTTAGCCAAAATTACGAATTATTTAAAAAACTAAATTAAGTATGTGCCATTGGAAGCTACAACTCCATCTTTCAGGCAGCATACAGATGCCACTGACGAAAAATTCGAGTTCTTTTGACTTTGTCCATTCATTGAGCCAGTTTGCAATGTTCTCGTAAGAAGTGAACCGCTCTCCAATGAGGGCTGACTGCATTGATCGGAACAGATGGTAATCCGAAGTTGCAATGTCTGGTGAATACGGCGGGTCGGTGCAAGATTTCTCAATTCAGTCCCTCTAAATATTTCTGGACCGATTTAGCAATATGTTGCCTGGCGCTGTCATGGAGTAAAATCATTCACCATTTCGGCCGCTTTTCTTTGAGAGCTCAGAGCTCGATTCAAACGCATTGGCTGCAATCGACAACTATCGCCAGTGATGGTTTCAGATGGTTTAAGGAGCTCATAGTAGATGGCACCGTTCTGATCCCACCAGATGTACAACATAACCTTTGAAGAATGATTTTTTTTTTGCTGTCGATGGACCTGGTTCACTTGGCAGGCTCCAACATTTTCGATGCTTAGAGTTATCATAATAGATCCATTTTTCATCGCCAGTAACGATGCGATGCAGAAAACCTTTTCTTTTCTGCCGTTCAAGAAGCATCTCACACGGCACCAAACGTCTCTCGATATCCCTCTCCTGCAGTTGATGTGCCACCCAGTTACTTGCTTTCTGGACCATTCCCATCGCGTGTAAACGTTTACCAACGGTTGATCTGTCAACATCCAACTCTTTAGACATACCATCAAGGGTTCGCCATGCGTCCTTATCCAATAATTGTTGTATTTGAGTGTCTTCGAATTTTTTCGATGGCTCTTCGCAATGTTTATCACTCATGTCGAAGTTGCCACTTTGGAAGCGTCGAAAGCACTCTTTACAAGTTGTATTTCATAGAGCGTGATTACCGTAAATATTGATGAATATACGACACGTTTCAGCTGCACTTTTCCTTAAAAGGTAATAATGAATATTGACTTCCCACAAATGCTGTTTTTTCGGGAAAAACGTAAACATTTTTGACGTCAAATAAAAAAGGATTTTTACGCTTCAAACGAATGTCAGCTACTACAATCGAGACCTCACACCTTCAAATCACCAGCATATTACTATAGCGAACACAAAAATAGTATCAGCAGCGACAACTCTTTTGCGAGGGCAGAGACTTATTCCTATACTGAATAATTTCTCAACATAAATACAAAAAAGTGCCCACTCATTTCATTGTAATGCAAAAACAAAACACAAGATTCATACAGAGAATTCACGCCGCAGAAAAGTACCGCTATCCTCGGTACAAGTTTCAACAGACGAAGCTAAACCAAACTGTAGCCACTGCCCTAGTCTGCCACTGGTCTGCACTTAAGAAAACACGAATAAACTGCATAATTTTCAGCATTAGAAATTGGGCAGATTAAGAAATTAGCAGCCTACTTAAATTATTCTTTAAGCAATCTTTGAGCAGCTCGACCTAGGAGACAGTGGCCTGTGATCAAAGCTCCTTTAAGCGCCTATTGTAGTCGAACTCTTTTTATAGCGTCCAACAATACATCTCGTGTTGGTTGATGTGACAATGCTACTTACATCACGCAGTTTTCAGGTTGAAAGAGGTATACCTACACTCTCCATACCGAGTGGGAGGAGAGTGGTAGTGCTCTCTCTCTCGCTAATTTGGCTACCTTACAATTCCCTGATATGTGACTATGCTTGCACCCATATCAAATGGATGCGGATATATTCCGCCATTTCGTTAAAAGATGTCCGGCATTTGCGAGCAATGAAGGAATTAGTGACAACCCCACGAAGAGATTTAATCGCCACTTGGCTATCAGAATAAATATAGATTTCTATAAAGGTAGTCACATTTTTTCCTAACCAGACAGCTATACCTCGTAAGCATAATCAAATGTTGCTCTGCAAAATACACCTACAAGAGAAGTAAACAAAATGTCATACGAGGGGTGCCTTTTATATTTCGGGATTTGGCAACCCTGGTGTTGCAATCTGGCAACTGACAGCTGTATCGCAAAGTTTGACATTTTTTGGCTTTTACGTACTCAGAACGTTTTGAAATACCAGCGCTATTTGTGTTCTTTACAGTAACTTAAAAGTCGGTCCAAAAATGGAATTAAATCGTGAACATTTTCGTGCGATTATTTTTTACAACTTTCGCCGTGGATTAACTCAGCAACATTGCATGGATGAACTTAATTCATTTTTTGGCGATGAAGCTCCATCAAGGGCCAGTGTTTATCGATGGTATGGTGAATTCAATCGTGGTCGTAGTTCACTCCAAAACGAATTTCGTGAAGGTCGTCCAAAATCAGTTGTTGTTCCGAAAACCATTGATGCTGTGCGCGAACTGATATTGCAAGATCGTCATGTGACCTATCGTGAGATTGAGACAATCTTAGGCATTAGTGGGACCAGCATACATTCAATATTGCATAAACATTTGACTGTCAAAAAAATTTGTTCGCGTTGAATCCCACATAATTTCGTCAATCGCTCAAAAAAAGGCTCGTGTCGATTGGTCGAAGGAAATGCTCAAAAAATACGATCGCGGGGCTTCGAAACACGTCTATGACATCGTGACAGGTGATGAATCATGGATTTATGCGTATGAGCCCGAAAGTAAACAGGAGTCGACTGTATGGGTGTTTCAGGATGAGCCAAATCCAACAAAAGTTATTCGCGCACGAAGCACTTGCAAGCAAATGCTCGCCTGTTTTTTCGGAAAAACTGGACATGTCGCAACCGTACCACTAGAACAACGCAGAACAGTAAATTCTGAGTAGTACACAACCATTTGTTTGCCAGTTGTCTTCCAAGAAATTAGGAAAACCAATTGCCAAAGACGGATCACTCTTCACCAGGATAATGCGAGCTCTCACACATCGGCTCAAACAACTGCATTTTTGAGCACCCAAAACATCGTATTAATGGGTCATCTGCCGTATAGTCCTGACTTGGCACCGAATGACTTCTTTTTATTCCCGTACGTAAAAAACAAACTGAGAGGTCAACGTTTTTTGACAGCTGAAGAAGCGGTTGCGGCATTCAGAATGCATGTTTTGGAGGTACCTCATTCAGAGTGGCAAAAGTGCTTCGACAATTGGTTCAAAAACATGCAAAAGTGTATAGATCTTCATATTTTGAAAAGCAATAAAGTGATTTTCGATGATTAAAATTTGTTTTTGTTCTCTAATCCCGACATATAAAAGGCACCCCTCCTACATGCCACTCAGTTCAAGCAACTCCACGCATCACAAATTTAAGGTTCCGAATAATATATGCCAGCTAATTTTATCACCAAGGCATACAACTATTTATATTATACTTAACTATCTACGCCAGCAGGTGCGGCTTGTAAAGCAATTTCGGATTCAGTAAATGGAGCAAAGTCGTAAACAAATAATGAAATCAAAAGCAAAAAGAAAGCAATACGACTTTTTGCTTATCCCGGCTATATTCAGTTAATTTAGTTAGCAAAGCTTTGTGGCAGGAAATGTGCAAAAAGTGAGCCTTTTAGGTACCAACCAAAAAAGCATAATAATTAAAGAAAAAGTGGTGGGCAGTAAATGGAATGCAGTAGGCGGTACAAGGCTGGTCAGTACAAAAGTAAACACGGAAATATGCCATCTTGACCGACCACTTTGCAGTTATATTTCATTAATTGTTGAGTGGCCAAACATCAAAGTAAATATACATACATAATATTTACATACATTCATACGGATATATGTATGTATGTGAACGCCTGGAAATTGGCAGTTTTATAAAATTTCTATGTTTTCATTAATCAAATAAATTGGTAGCTCGCTCACAACCACACAAATAATAAATAAATCGCCGCCAAAGAGAATTTACGTCAAGTTAGTAAGTCTCCTACGTATATTTTCAAATAAAAAGTGACTAAATTTTTTTCGTGCACACTCATCTACCCATTTATTTTGGTATTGATTGATATACTCACATGAAAGAGAATTTATAAAAATGTTGCAGTAAAGCATGAGTGCTTGTGGCACAAAAACATTCAACTATGTATTGTGCATACAAAACTTGTGACGCCATTTACAAAAAACAAAAAGCGTATCAGTTTTTATTGGCACACAAAAGAATGATGCACAGAAAAACGCAAAAATAATAAACAACAAAAAAATTATATTGACCAAGCATCTCGAACCAATTACATTTACAAAAACAATTTTGTTTGTGCTGAGGTCAAATAGTGCTACTACTCGCAGCAGTCGCGGCGAATGAATGGAAAATATTGAAGAGACAATCTGCGCACAAGGATCTGCACACACATGTCACGAGGGTTGCTGTTTATATTTTTGGCCTTAAAATGGAAAAATTAACACTGTCAGCCAGGGTAAATGGCTGCACTTGCGAGGGACTCACTTGGACAAATATTCAAATTTTGTCCGTTGTGATAACTTAAAGAGGCAGGGGAGGGGAAAGGAGACATGAAGGTACCAGACAGGTGAAGCCAGACAGGAAAAAAAAGGCTTTGAATTAGAGGATGACGGCCAACGCCGACGATTTACGTTCGCATTAACCACTGCAAGCTACTGAAGAATTTCACCAGGTGTACGATATTCACACCCGTAATATCCGAAGGTGTAATGAAAAAGTGAGAGCCCAGATGTCTTAACCTTTTCCCGACAAGAACAGGGCAGCTGAGATGATTCCACCTCGTCCTCCAGACAGTTTCTGCAGAAAGAACTTAAAGACTGAAGCCTCACCGCATGGACACGTAACGGACAATGTCCGTTAAGGATGCCTACAAAATTCGAGAGCTGCGGCTTTGTTAGCCTGAGAAGTTCCTTCGAGCGTCCCGATCTACCTATCATTTGCGCACTAACCCAGCGCTCGCTGAAATGACGCGAGGCCCATCTTTCCAGGAGCAAACCAGGAGCAAACCAGGAGTTAAAGCGAACACACCTTTTTTACCACAAAGTGATCATTCAAAATCTTATTGATTCTCATCATACTAATGGCCAAAGGATATCTCACATCACGGTATGTAACATAACGAATTCGCGCAATCATTTCTCGCACAGATTTGATCATTTCTGGCCAAACAACTGATTTTGGATAACCTTCCGTAAATCGTCGGCCAGCAAACAGCAACCACAAGAAAATTCATTGTGCCAGTTTATTTTCGGTGCGGGTCGTCGACGCATTCTTCTCTTGTTAATCAACGCCGAAAATTGTGAAAAATGGTCCCACGAAAAGTTATACTTTGGACTAAGTAGACAGTTGAGAAGCAAAGTCTTCTTTCGACGAACAAAACTAACACTTTATAAGGCTCTCACCAGTCACGTCCTATCGTATGGCGCAGCAGCTTGGACAATGACGAAGATTTTTGGACGTTGGCGATGGCGAGTATGTAGCTGTATGAGCTTTACGATGCCATAGATATAGCGCAGCGAATAAAGATTCAGCGGCTATGTCGGCTGGGTTATGTCGCCCGAATAGATACAAACGCTCCGACTCTGAAAGTATTCGATGTGGTACCAGCTAGTGTTAGCAGAGAAAGAAGAAGAAGGCGGCCTTCTCTGCTTTGGAAATATCAGGTGGAGAAGGACTTGGCCTCACTTGTCCAATGGGAGCCGGTTACATGAGAAAGAAACGATTGGTTAAACCCGGCCCGAATCACATAAGCGGTTATCGCGCCATTTAAGAGGAAGGAGAAGAAGCCACATGAAAATCTTCACATTTTATTCCCGAGATGAATTTTCAAAGCTATTTTAAACAACACTAATATCGCTAACACATAAAAACATTCTGAATTCGTTTATGCAGAAATATGTCAAACTTTCCAAAGGAAATGTCAAATGGCGCCGGACAACACCAGAAGTACCCTGCAACACTATTGGCAAGAAATTTAAATAGCAGCCCTCGTGTTAAATACTTATACCTATACTCGGATACTCGTATTTACTTTAACGCTTTGTCCTAGCACGAAAATTCGCAATCGCTCAACTGAGGGCACACACAATTGTTACAAGTTCCAGTTTATTTCTCAAATTAAAATTAAACAAATATTTTTAATGAAATTTAATTTTCCGCTTATTTATCCCTAATTCAACAAAGAAACATCGAAAGTAACAATAAGGCGACTAAGCTTGTTAGGCCAGAATCCTCCTTAAGATCGACCGAAGGGAAACCAGTAGAAGTTCCCTTCTGCCGGATTGCGGCTGAGCTCTCTCTCGATGAAAGTCCTTACCAACCTGTACAATGTCCAAAAAGACATTGTCAGTCTCTCCAGTTCAGAATTTCCTACTTGTACATATACATATTTACATATACAATATTTTTTGTATAAATGGAGAAATTTGAGTATAGGTGTGTACGAGCTTTGCAAACATGTCAAATCCATTCATACACAACTCTCAACGATTTATCAACGCATAACTGTCAGAAGCATAGATCAAAATATTGGCAAAGAAAAATCTGAAAGACAGATAAAATTGAAAATACTCAGGCCAATATGTATGTATGTTTGTTTTTCAGTTATATCAAGTGAATATGAAAATTTTGTTTGGAATATTCCTATACTACATAAACAATAGATGTCCTCGTTTCGCCTATTGGCTTCTGCTCGATTGATGGAAAATTTACATGTAAAAGCAATAACAAAGCTATGGGGCAAGATTCGAAAACTAGTACAACTCACAATACTAGGTTGGCTTACAGGGCATGAGGGATATGGGGAAAACATGCCTATAATTGGTCCTGGGCCTTTGTGTGGACCTATAATATGCCACATTAACGAATTTCTCAGAAAGAAAAAGTTGAGCATTCGCAAAACTCTCTCAGTCAGCGACAAGCGAAAGAATTTCTAAGGCCTGGCAAAGGTGTTGATGTTTATAGGCCACTGCAACCTGACATATAACCTAAACAAAATTGGTCTCTCTGATATCATCAACTGCCGATTCGGTGAAATTTCTTTCTTATTCAGCAAGTTTCGTTAGACCGTGTTCATAGAGGTAAACTTTTGTAGCAACAACTTTGTGAATTCTCGTTTGATATTCTCATCGTGCTCACACACTTTGCGGTTATTATTTTTTAGTCTTCAATCAACAACAACATTGAGAAAAACGAGAACACAAAGGGTGTTGACAGAGCATGAGTAACGAGTTCAAGCAACAGTTCATTAAGTGCTGCCAAGCAAATGTAATTTTTAGCTGCTCTTTTCCAGTCTACCACCATATTTTTTTTATGCAACTCGCTAACATACTAGAACAATAATGTTCTATGGCGCACTAGTACGGGGGACGGCGTGCGATAAAGAGACTTACATTAAAATATTGGAAAATGTGAAAAGGATTGCAGGGATGTGAGCATAAATTCAACACCGCCAATAGAAAGAATCCTCAACTGGCATCCAATCAAGAAAACAAAATATCTGTTCCAAGACTGAATATGTCAGGTCACAGCAACGTTCTATAATCAATCGAAAGGTCAGACTACGTAATTCCACAAATTTAATTTGGCAAAATGGATGGTAGAAAGGAGTAGAATCCACGAACCATTCATACAATTTTATTACAGATGGGTCCGAAATGGCGAAAGGATCCGCAATTTGATCTCAAAAAGTCTTTCAGATTCCCTAATTACTGTAGTATGTTTGAAGCTGAAATCTGTGGCGCAACAAACCAGCCTCGTACAAAACTGCCAAAATTATGCTAAGGACTTGGAATACAAAGACAAAAAACTCTGTGGAAAAGACGAGAAAATATTGATTGAAGTACTGACGGGACACTGTCTCATCCCACATCAGGCAGAATATTGCATATTTAAAATAGGCAAGAACTTTGACCAAAGAATGCAAGACTATTTTGAGCTTTTACTGTACGGGACTTTTATTCTGCATTGGAATTATTGCGCCCATGAATGATGTTGCACAATATTATTATTATTGATTTTTCCCATCAGATAAGTGACACGACAATTAAAACCAATTATTATTAAATTTTTCTTTTCGTTCATAAAGAAAGTGGTATTTATCTGAATATTTAAATATCTATACTATAAAGGTGAATGTCTGTACGTTGTCCGCGCATCACTAAGAAACGACAACACCAAATGACGTAAAAATTTTTATACATTTATATTTTCACCCAATGAAGGTCATAGGCAAGTTTTTATGATGGAACTCCCTTCCCACAGCCCCCAGGCTGCGCCACCACTCTTATTCGTCACTAATAATCGAATACTTGCTTAAATTAATCTAAAAATCTTAGTTTTTCCTATTTCCAACTATTTATAGCACACTCATAATCCGCATAAGTTGTTCAACTATGACCCAAATGCAAAGTTCAAAAACGGTTTGAGATAGAAAATTAATAAAAATAATTTTGCTTGATATTTTTCTGATTGGTTGTTTTCAAGGCATAGCAACGGATGCCGGGTATTGTAATATTATGTTTATTAATAAAAAAATATTTTCTATGAAATTATTGTTCGTAATTCTTTTATATACATATCCCAAATCCCTCAAAACTACTCCTACGCGAGCGGGGCCCCGGGTTAAAGCTAGTAATAAATACAACTTCAAAGAGAATAAACAAATTATCATTATGCTTGCTTATGTATACGAGGTGTGTTCAAAAAATAGCAGAAAATCGCCCAACACGCAAACCACTTGTCCTATTTATGCATCTCACAAACAAACTAAACATGCTATATCCGTGAACATATCTTCGAACCGAGTGTACCAACATAAAAAAAAAATAATAATCAAAAGTCGAATGTACGTAGCCCGCGATATTTGAAAAGTCACCTTATTTTTCTAACACACCTCGTATATAGTAGTATAACTTATCAGCAACGCTTATTGGCTGTGAGTTAAACAAAGTTCAACCAAAATCTGATAGCCCTGCAGACAAAACCTGAGCAGTAACAATTTTTAGCTTGTGAAACAATCAGTTGCATGAGCTTGACAGTGACAGATTGCATTATTCAGTATGTAAAAAACACAAAAATTGGTTCTACATAAAATAAAAATCTAGCCTCTCTAGTACCAACTTGCGCTTGCTAAATCCTTTCAGTCAGAGTTTTATAACTCCCTCAGATTTCCTCCGTTTTGCTTCAAATTTTGGCACAAAATTACGGAAGCGTTAGCCTTTTTAAATACGAAAAAACACAAAAATCGGTTTAAGATTTGAGATTTCTCTTAGTTTAGTTATTTTCTTTTTAGTCTGAAAGTATTATACAAGTAAGTTTAAAAACAAATATTTTAATAGTTGGCACACCTTTCCGTTCTTCTGCTGTTGTTTTTGCAAGACGAAATGATAATGAATGACAATAAAAAGTGAGAATCAAATAATGAAGGCTTGGGTCTTACATTTTATTTTTAAATACTTCACAAAAACCATTCAAAATTATTACAATAAAAAGAAAAAAGGTTACGCAACGGATACGTCTGTATAGATTTCCCCACCAACTTTTATTAATGAAAAAATGAAAATCGGAGTATGCAGCATTACTATATAAGATTTATAGTCTACCGCGCATGTGACAATTTTCCTGGGTTATAATACCAATTCGAGTTCAATTTTGACCTCCGCTGACACAGTTTTCAATGTGGCTTTTCTTTGTTTTCAAATGCCCATTCTAAATTCAAATCATCACTCTAAAGCAGTCCCAGCAGCAAGGGCCCAGCCCTCGAGCTCGCGTTCGAAAACTGTGCTTTTATTTGCTCACATGAAATTGAAATAGATATAGATGAGCTAGCCCCTTCCTCATAAAATGTGTAGCATTCACAGGTACCAAATGTGTTCACTAAAATTGCATACATTAACTTTTCGCAGAGGTGCTCCAAAGCCCTCAAAGCACGCTTCTCATTGAGATTTCGGATATACAGATTTTGTAGTGACTTTCTGTTGTCAAGGGTCACTCCATATGAATGGTTTGGCGCGTGAGTACCATTCCGAGGCGTGCAGATTTGAATCTCCGTGCCTGAAACACCAAATGACGGCAAACGTTTTTTCTAAAACTGTAGGTCCCTCCATTTTTGGAACAACATCATGTTTTTTAACATACATTTATTTATATATATATTAGGCTGGGTCGATTTGTGGGGAGGCAAAAAAATCGCCCATTGCTCTGTGAAAATAATATTCTAGGGATCAAAATAAGAAACTTTGCCGAAGGAACCATACCTCTAAAACGAATTCTGATATCCCCCAATTTGAGTCGAACTTTTAGTGTCTTCATTCAAAATAAATGAGGGCCCTTGCGAGGAAGCTTAATGTTTTTATGAGTCTTATCCGTCGAGTTGTTCATGAAGATCTCCAGTATAAATCCTAAGTTATGAGTAGAAGATAGTTAATCTTGGAGAAACACCAGGACAGCGAGTTTATTCGATTAAATCGTCTTATAAACAAAATTAACTAACTTGACTCGGGTACCCAATCGTTTTCGAATTGAGGAGGTTATTGCAGTTAATGAAAATTTTATTAAATGATTTTACTGATATATTATTAATATATTATTTTACTGATATATATATATCATCTTATATATAAAATAAAGTCAACTTTTTGTGTGTGTTCGCTAACCGGCCATGTCTTTGCACCGAATTAAACCAAACTTACACACATTGTTAAGTAGGTATTGAAGATGGTTTCCTTATAGTTTGGATGCCTATTGGTTGATAGGGCTCGAGATAAAGGTCAAAACGTGGACCCGGGTAACCTTCGAATGTGTATGTACAATATGGGTATCAAATGGAAGCTGTTGGTGAATGCTTTAGTACAGAGTATTTTTCATGCCGCTCCCTAACTAGGGCCTCGAGATAGAGACCAACACGTGGACCCAGAATGTGTTTGTACAATATGGATATCAAATGGAAGCTGTTGGTGAATGCTTTAGTTCAGAGTATTTTTCATGCCGCTCCGTGACTAGGGTCTCGAGATAGAGACCAAAACGTGGTATTGAATAAAGAAATAAGTAATATGAGAATAAAGAAATAAATAATATGAAAACCATATCTTTTCTGTTCTAAACCATATCTATTCTATTTTAGTGTGCCCAGCGAAGCGGGCCGGGATTGCTAGTACATATATAATAATATGTTGTGTAGGAAATTTGAATTTCATTTCAATTAGTTTTTCTTCCACTTTGTCCTCAAATACCGTACGCACCCGGTATATAAGTGCAACTTTCTTAATGAAAATTTACTGCTTCCAAATTTTTTTATGCAGTCTTTCTTCTTGATATTTATATGGCCTATATTATACTCGTATACGAGTAGTAATTGATTACTTCTTTATATAATGCAATTCCTCTGATACGATAAAATGTAATTTGCTGTAATTTATTTACTCGGCGCTAATTGCTCTTGTACTCGTATGTATGCATAGTTCAATAAACCATCTACTAACATTGGCGTGCAGGTGCGCCATTGACGTTTTTGTCCGTCAATCCAATGTCCTAATTCTATAACCTTCCATGTACCTATGTGTATGTGTAGAAGTGCTTGTTCATTGGTATTAGCAAAGCTGCATGGAATTTCAAATATGCGACTAATTCATTTAGCGTGTGAGTACTCACGCCAAGCGCTGCCTGTTGGTTAATGAAATACATAAATAATGCAATTTAAACAAAATAAAGTGCACAAAGCCATTTAAGCGAGCAAACGTATAAATAAGTAATGGAAAATAACTGGACAGTGTTTTTCATAAAATGTTTACGAAATTTAGTTAAATTCTTAATGAGATTTATCTAGCGCTCACATAACCACATGACTTCTGGGATTCCAAATACCGTCAGAATGACTAATATCGCGAGCACGAGGCTTACTTCTGAAGGCTAAAACAATGAGACTCTCAGATGTTTTTATAAATAGAAAATCTCATTAATTTTCTTTTAGAGTACTTCTACTTAAATTAAGCAAGAAATTACATGTTTCGGTTTTTCTTTTACTTTATTTTTAGTAACAACGAATTTATAGAAATCTTAAAATTCTTCTAGTATCCGTATTTATTTACTTTTTTTACGAGGGGGTTTAATATGTACCCGTGCAAGAAATGAAGACACCAATTTTTAAAAAAAAAAATTGTTCTGTTTTTCAACAAAAGAAAGATACATTTCTCCCAACGCTCATGCCATTTTTTGAACCCCTCCAAAAAATTGGATTTGTCGAAGTCTCCAAAATACGCCTCTGTCTCGGCGATGACTTCCTCGTTTGAACGAAATTTTTTTCCCCAGGAAAAGTAGCAGGGAACCAGATCTGGTGAATACGGAGGGAGCGGCAGCAATTCATGCAGTTTGGTGGCGATGACGCCGTTCGCATCCCAAAAACTCGTCGTGATGACCTTTCTGACCAATAGGACTGTCTTCATCTTCAATGGTGCAGATTCAGCGGAAGAAATTTATTGTTTTGATTGTTGCTTAGTTTCTGCTGTGTAATGATGAATCCAGGTTTCATGAACGATGACAAATCGATGCAACAATTTCTCCGAATCTCGCTTAAATTGCTCCAAACACTGCTTCGAATTTAACAGCCGCATCCGGTTGTTGTCCATCGGGAACAATCCAGGCACCCATCGGGCCGATAATTTTTTCATCGCCAACTTATCATATAAAATATTAATTGCCGTTCCGGTCGACACACCTATGACCTCTGTTACTTCGCAAACTTTCGTTCGTCGATCAGAGACAATCATGTCGTGGACTTTTTAAATGATTTCCTCCGTAACCACGTCTGCTGGGCGTCCTGGTCGCTCCTCATCAAAAACGAATGTTCGCCCACGTTTACTTCCTCGAAAATAGCAATTGAGTGCAGTGCTTTTCTAAGTGAGCTGGCTGAGCGATGCAGTACGAACGTCGATTGGGTCCCTGGACACTGAGACATTCTTGGAAATTGCATAAATGGCGATTAGAAAAAGAGAGGCTTATTTCTTTAGCTAGCATGAGGTTCACTAGCTCAAATTCACGAGTAAATAAATAAACTCTCTTGCTCGGAATGAACAAATCAATGTTATCCTGCCTAGTAAATTGATCAGCCGAGAAGTTTCTTGCAGGGTCACGGCAGGCACCCATATCAGATTATTAAGGAAATATTCAAAAACGATCAAAAGAAAAGTTAGACTTGCAAGCCCGGCAAATTCTGTCTAATTTTGACTAGCTTATCAATGAGCTAAAAACCTTCATAGCCGCTTGAGTATCAGAATGGATCCACTTCTACTTAAATATACTTTACAGTTGTATAAGGCAGTTATACGACCAATTTTATCTTTCGGATCGGTAGTTTGATCATAAGCTCTACGAAGAGATTGCAACAGCAAACTTTTTAGCAGAATACAGAGATCAGTCTATGCAATTACGGTTGGTTAAATTACATCATTACCTAGTGAGGTTCCTAATACACAGACACATATTTATTTAGGTTAAATGAAGAGGGTCGCTCGAAGGAAAAAACGTATGGTCATACCAGCCTATTATTGTGACAAACTCAGTACACATCAGGGAGGACTGCTTACATCGCCCCAACGGTGAAATTCATTATGAATTTTGACACTCTCTTTCCATCTCGAAAGGAATGGAGCAAGGGACTTTCACAAAACAACTTCAATACAGCAGTCTATACCGATGGTTCAAAAATGGATTGTGGTGTTGGAGCAGAAATATTTTATATTATCATAGACTTAGAATTTAGATTTAGACATTAGGAAATCTGTCCTCCTAATTATTGCAGTGCCTTTCAGGCGGAAGTATTGGCAATATGGAAAGCTTGTAAGCTACTAATCTCAGACTTCTCTTTTAAGAGCAATATCGCTAATCCTTCGAATAACCGAACTGCAATCCAAGCATTGGCTTTGGACACAAAAACCTCTAAACTGGTGAAACAAAACAGGAATAGCTTTACCACATTCAAGGAAAATCTTAATCTTACATTGATCTGGGTCACGGGACATCGGAATATTGAAGGAAACGAAAAAGCAGACGAACTGGGAAAAGACGAACCGCTCTTGCAGAATCGGTATTCACACCATTGGGTGCAATCAAGAATGCAATCTTCTCAAAACACCTCCGAATCACGGATTTTAGATGGAAAGGTCAGACGGCATGCAAAGATAGCAGTACATTAGGACCCACCCTTAACCACAAGCAAACGTTAATACTGATAAATGTGTAACGAAGGGATACCTGCAGACTCACGGCAGTGCTAACTGTCTTCTGGCTTATAGGAGAGCAAGCAGCCAAAATGAGATACCCATTTTACAATATACGATATACAAACTTTCATAGTTGTAATCAAGCGGAGAAAAAGGAAACTAGCTTCAATTTTATCTGTGAATGCCCTGCCCTATGGAATGCTAACTCTTGGCAAACCGCTTTTTGAAAACCTCGAAGAGCTGGCGTAAGGTTTTTCAATTCCACAGGCTGGATATAGTTGTGCAGGAATAACTCCTATAACATGTTGGTAGCGAGGATGTGGCAACAAAATGGTGCGGAAGCCCTAATCAGATTCTTGGAGAATCACCACTTCAACCAACACCACCAACAGCACCACTTGCAACAAAAGAATTGAAAAGAAATAAAATGAAATTAGTTTAATCCAATATTGTAGGTTAAACGCTTTCAATAGAAATTTTGCATTCGAAAATTGAATCAAATCAGCAAACTATAATACATATAGGGTTTTTCAGTAAGAGCGCTTCAACTTTTGAACTTTTTTGAATAAAACACAAACGGTTTGACTTTTTTAATTAATTTTTTTTTTATTATCGAGTTTGAACATATACATTTAAGTATGAAATTCGATTTCTTTTGCATGACCACCGCGTGCACGACCACTCTTTTCCATAAATCGGCAGAAATTCCAGCAATTTCGCGTTCAATATTGGCTCTGAGCTCACAAATCGTCGCCGGCTTGTTACTGTAGACCAATGACTTCACATAACCCCAAAACAGGACGGCTTGTTAAATGGACAGTAAAATGGCCGTAATGCTCTTAAAGTAGCAGCAACAGAACGATTATTTTCATAAAAAATTTGCACGATTTGCAATCGTTGCTCAAGTGTGTAGCGTTCCATGATGAAATGTATACTAATGAAGTTTACAAATGACAAGCGAAAAACAAAAAAATATTGCGTCGTTCGCCCTCCCTATCGGAAAAAATTTGAAGCGCACCTATTGAATAACCCTATATAATATGAAATTGGCCGAATGCGTACCCACCAGCTTCGCTTGTGCTCTGAAAGTCAAGCAAATCTTACTTAATTTCTTTTCTAATCTAATCCTTTAATTAAGCTTTTAAAAGAGGTTAAACGAAAAGGATAAGAATATAAAGTTGTTGACATTTCAATTCCGCCCACTTGTGGTAATTTTAAGTAGTATTAAGACTTTCCTCTCCAGATAAGCTGGCAGACTACTGCATTTTTCACCTTATCATTTAATAAATCAACATCACACAGATGTTATAAATTTATGCTCCATAAATTCCGCTCAATTTTATTTTATTTATTAACTTTTTTTATCTTCGCATTTATCATCCTTTGCACTTTTGTCCTACTTTGCGGCACTTGATTGCTAGCTATACGCCCACACATACATACATACACAAACACTGACGAGACATGCTGAATTCTCTATGACACATAGTTACTAATATAGGTAGGTATAAGCTGAGCGACAGAACTACCAATGAAAACGTAATCATCCGCCGCTTGTTCACCTCCTTCAGCCAACTTGAGTCCAATTAAAACTTTAACCTTATTGCCTTCCCTCATTAACTGATTCGGCTTAGTGTAATCGACTCACTTGACAACCAACCTATTTTTGGCGTGAATGTGTGCATGTATGTATAGCTATATGTATGTTTTGCAGTATAAGTGCTAATAGCGCGCCACCACCTGTCTACTACACAATCGAAGCCAACGAATACAATAACAAGAATGCTACATTTTTAACGAATCCCACCAGTTGAACAGCGAATGATTTTGCAAAATTTGCAACATTCCTCTGATGAGTCCCGTTGCCCTGCGCTCACATCTAATATTTCCATTGGACGTGGGAAGAGAGTAATGGCTTCTGTTTGATTCTTTTCACCTGCGACACAATTTCCGCGCCGCTTCAACATTTTCCACTTTTATTTTTACTGTTACTATCATACCCTCGGCTTACGGTTTCGTTTCACTCTTTTTTCAAGCAATCAATTTTATTGATTGGATTTCACTCGTTCAATACTTTCAAGTCTGTGTGCATTGATCATCAGCGTTGGCATGGAGTGCCGCTTTTGTATGGGATATGCTTTTGTTTAAGTGTTTATGTGGGAGTAAAAAATATTGTTACCTGTACCTATGCTACAGGGGTAGTGATTGAAATACAGTCAAGGTATGGGAATATATTTATGGGCACATCTGACTGTTTACCTTACTCGTAGAGAGTCCTTACATATGGGTGCATATTTGGGATGGAAATCCTGCTATCACAGAATTAAAAAGAAATGTAAGGTAAAAGAAATCCCGGGCTTAGTTATTAATTATTATATTATATTTTACTTATTATCATGAAATATAATTTTCAGTGATAATATTACACAACTAAAAGGGTATAGATCTTATCAAGTTGACGCTCTGAGATGGAAATTGCGAAAATACTGCCTCTCCCATTCAATTGTCAGCCTCAACTACATCCAACCATCTTATTCGCAAACGAGACTCTGACGGCCGAGCATTCGAGACTGAGGAAATGCCATTGCATAAAGCCGGAGATACGGCACCAGAATCGGAAAGGTAGACTGATAACCTGCTAATCTTAAACTAACCTCATCAACGAAACGGAACAATAGGTCATCATATAAGACCCTAGTAGCTAATTTTGTTTGAAGTTAAAGTGTGGGATGAGCTTGGAATAAAATATTTACACTCATATTAAGTATTTCATATTAATTTAATCCAAACAAGTTATGTACATCCAAACTAGGTTAAAAGTGAATCATTCCAAATTCAAAAAAATATGCCACAGTTATGGTATTCATAGAGATCTGCAAATACTGGTGATCGAAGCTGAAGTAGAGAACAGCAGAGCAAAATACATCACAAAATTACTAAATTATCAAAACTCTTTGGCAAAAGCTTTATGCTTTATGAGATCTACCAGGCTTTTAAAAATCGGCCTTTGCCCAAAATGGGTCGATCAAAAGATTTGAGCTAAAAGCGTGGACTCTGGACTCGGAATTTTAAAAGCTATTTTAAGGTTTTATTTATAAGCAGATCTAATAAAAAATGAGAACGACGCCCTATGCTCCAATTGGAGTTAAAGGAAAAAAATAAATAAATTAGACTAAATAAATAAACAATCTGTTGACAAAACAAAAAAAATTATCTTATCAAAATAAAATGATGAAGTACGCTTGAACTCACATATATAGGTTTCTGGGTACTATGGCGTTCAACACAACAGACAGGCTGATGAGATGGTGAATTGCCGTTCATTGGAGTGTCCAATTGGACCGGAACCAAATTTAGGGTTAAGCAAAGCTGATACAGTCGTATTTATCAAGGTTTTCACTAATAAAGCTCTTGAAAACAACTGGTTCAGTACTGGCATCTTCAAACCAGCCCAGTACATCGTGACAAAAGACCTGGCGATGATATCAACATTTCTTCTCAGACTATAAGCTCTGATTAAACTAACTAACTAACTACGAAGCAGAACTCATAAACTTAGTACATCTTGTTTTGAGACTGAGGATGTGGAGTGCTCTCTAGGAAGTAGATTTTTGGGTCAGACATGTTGAGAATGAGCGCCGTTCTTTCTAACTTTCAACAGACTTAGATAGTACATTTTTGAGTGGGATGTAATGAGAATGGGCATTCATTTTCCCTCAATCAACTGCAAAGGTTCTTTAAAAAATCTGTAAAGTTTGCGGAGCAGTAATGAATGCACACTCCACCTGACTCTACTTTTCCTTTAAATCATCTCTCTCGACCTTAAGTGCAATGGAGAATTTTACTAACCCCAATTACGTTCCATTCCGTTTGAACATATCGGAAATTTCGATTTTTTTGGCTCGGGCAAAAGAAGGATTTAAAAAATAACAGAAAATTATTTGTTCATGTAACTATGACTTTCCAGTAATAAGCGATTTGTTGGGATTGTTTTAATGGAGGACAATGGGACGATGGACTATATAAGTACATAGATATAAGTTGAAGCAAATAGAAATTCATTCAAATTCTTCCAAAAAATGGTTTCAGTAGTCGCTATCTCTCGTTTTATAAATGGATTCAGGTTACGCTAGATGGAGTTAGATGAGTAAAATATTGTACTAAATAACTTCTGAGCTAGTTTTGTATTTACTTTGCTCATTATTATTTGAGAACACTCCATGGATGAGCACCAACAAAGAGAAAATACGCCTTACTTTTCCAGATTATCTTCGCAAAAGCGAAAACACAATTCACATGAGCGAAAATGAGCCCAATATTTATGGTTCTTATACCGTCACGCGCAATTTTGATTTTGTGTATTTTGTTCCGGTATATTCGATGTAAAAAAATGCGCACTGAAAGGCAATTTTCTAAAATATCTTTAAAATAACCCGATTGAGTTGAACCATAATGTACTCGTAAGTACTTTTACGATTTCCCAGAAGCTACATATAATAACTATTGAACAAAAATTCTTTGGAACCACTTGACTAAAGGTGGATACGAAAAGAAGTGTGTATGAGTGGCACAAAAATTAACGCGTTAACGGTGTGCATGGATCGACAGAGAAGCTTCTACTATGAAATGCTCTACATCAGACTCTTATTTCGGAGCTGTAGTGTACAGCGACCGCCATAGCCGAATGGGTTGATGCGCGACTACCATTCTTAAATCAGAGAGAACGTAGGTTCGAATCTCGGTGAAACACCAAAATGGGGAAAAACATTTTTCTAATAACGGGCGCCCCTCGGCAGGCAATGGCAAACCTCCCAGTGTATTTCTGCCATGAAAAAGCTCCTCATAAAAATATCTGCCGTTCGGAGTCGGTTTGAAACTGTAGGTCCCTCCATTTATGGAACAACATCAAGACGCACGCCACAAATAGCGATTCTTCGTGAGCTCGAGCACCTTAAAATAAATAAAGTGTGTGTTTATCGCTCAATTACTCGTTACAATGATACTGGTATCATCGCGAAACGTCATGGAGGTGGTCACCAAAAGACTGCAACGTTATGTGAAATGGTTCAAAATGTGAAGAAGCGACTTGACCGAAATCCCCGACGAAGTGCCTTTCTTCCTAGAGATCTTTCTTCCTAGAAAGCATGTCCAAAAATTTGAAATTTCAAAACTTTCACATTGTAAATGCAAAAATGTATTAATATTTTCACTCTTCTGATGGACAAATTTAATTAGTGAAAACAGCATATTTTATGACGCTATCTCTTGGTTTACCTGTATGGATCATGTATTGTATGCATTATGTATTAAAGTTAAGGCTTCACTCTGCGTAGATTTGTGATCGATAAGTTGTTTGAAAAACTCAAAATATCGGGATTGATAAACATCACTAATATCGTCAGCCCTACGGCCAATGCAACCGAGCTCATCAGTGTGTTATTATGTTTTAGGTCCCGATGTAGAAATCTATTGTGGGTAAAACCTGGACAAAAACCCTCGAGAGCATTTTTATCTTGAAAAAACTTCTAATAAAATTCATTTTTACACCATTAATTCAAACACAAGTTTGGCCAAACAGCTTACGGAGGCTGTATGCTGAAGTCAATTTTTTCATGAATATTTCTATAGAATAAAAAAATAATGCATTTTTTAGTGAGGAGAAAATAAATTGCATTACAACTTATATAAGTATATATGAATATATATATGTATACAATTGGCCCTTTTTGGCTGTTTGGCTGAGCTCCTCCTTCTATTTGTCGCGTGCGTCTTGGTTTTGTTCATTGCATTCATTTGCATTGCAACTTACCTTTTATTAAAACTGATATGTGATTATATTCATACTCATTTGCGTAAAATGCATTGAAATGACAGTAAAATGCCCACATTCCTTTCTTAGCTACTCAACGCACTAAGCTTTCTTACTTACGAGTACAATGCATACACTAAAATGTGAGTATAGAATTACGATAGCATCCAGTGTGTAATAATAAAAAATATTAAATAATCTAATGGTATTGCAAATACTTTTGCTATTATTCTCTTTATTATTTTCGCAACAATACACATACTTTCATACCAACGCGCAATGCTACCGAACACTCAAGCTATTCTTTGCATACCTACGGGCGCCAGGAGTAGGTGCTCGCTTACTGTAGTACATTTGAAGGCATCATTTTCTTATAACTAGCACTTAAGGCTACTTTATGCGAAATAGGTTGCTGTGAAAGAGAAAATTCTGTGCGCATTTATTAGAAAATACGAAGAAACTATGCTGAGTTGGTGTAGTTTTAATGGAAATTTTGCAAATAAAATAAAGTGAATGAAAGCATTTCGATGTCGATATCATGGAAGTGTAAATGGAAATTTAGTAGAGAAATGAAAATATATTCACTAGAAATCAACGTTTGCATGTCTGATAACACAGTCTAAAAGCTATGTTGGGGGCGCAACGCTTCCATCGGCCACCAAAACTATTTGCATTATCAACATTTTGTTGTATTTATAACTGAATTCATTTTAAAATTATATTTGTAATTACTTGTTACGACTCCTTTTTGCGTCCAAATTTACACAGGTTCCCTGCAAAAATATCTGTTTTGTTTTTTTAGAAAATTAGTTCAGTTATAAAAAATGTTCTAATTTTTTGTTTAATAGCTTAGAATCATAAAAGCTTAATCGTTCATACTAATAAAATTTTTTCAACGGTGGTCGTTCGTGGCCAGAGTCACCACCAAAGCAATCATCGCTATTTGCATCTTCCGAATTCGCCGTGACGCCAGTGTTGCGAATATATGTACAAATAAAAGTAAGAAAAATGAGCCGGATGCAAAAGAAACCCGGGAGTATCTCCTATGCTGCTGTCAAGCTCGCTCGACTAGACTAATGCAAACTAGACAAACTAGACTATGCCACCTGGGTGCTCTCAGCTTTCAAATACTTGAATGTATCCCTGAACTGGAGCACGAACAGCACTCGCATCTTGAGTACTACTACTACCTACTTTTTGTTTGTTGGCTGTACTCGGTTGTCAAAATCGCGAACAAATAAAATAGCGATTAATGGCTTTTGGCACCTCCTTCTTTTTTCCGTGTACCGTGGCTATTATCAGTATCTGAATCAACTAAAAAACTCCCATGTAATTTGTTCTTGCAATTTGATGTAATTAATGTCAAATATCTGAGTTTGCCTTCAGCTGTAATGCAATTTTGCATTTCACCCATCAATACCAAAATAAAATTTATAACTATGAAATTTATTCAAAGTTTAAAATTTTGGTATAGAATTATTTAAAATGGAATATCTTCGGATGTTTTGATATTTTTTTGACCAAATATAATTAAAAAACACAATCTTTTACAAAACATATCAAAAAAAACATTTGGGAAATAAGTAAGCAAAAAAATTTGAAAAACAAATTTGGAAGATAAATTTTTCTGCCATTTTTGCCCGTAAAACTTTTTAATTATTTCTTTTATTATTAGTTCAGACTATTACTAGATTAGTATGAAACTGGATTACTATGAAACTTTTGCTAGAGCAGTATTTTGCATTAATATTTCGAAAAGAAATTTTTACAAAGTATGTATAGTTAAATTTTATAATTTTTTTTTAATTCTAATGGACCAAATATAATTAAAAACCATTTTTTTGTTTTATAAAATTGTTAGAAGGAATGAAAAGTATTTCACTTTAAAAAGTCCATATCTTAGGCTAAGTTTCACTGATATCTGAACTGATACCTGATACCTGAAAGAAATTTTTAAAAAGTATAATTTACTCTAAAAATTCAAAAACCAAAAATCTAAAAATTCAAATGTTAAATATCTCCGTTTAAAAATTCTGTACCAAAATTTTCAACATCGAATAAATTTGAACGAGAGCGTTTTCCAGGAATTACAAAAAAATTGTTTTCCCACAATTTTGAAACAAAACATATTAAAAAATATTTTTTATAGATGTTTTTTCCTATAACATTACAAAAATATTACAAAATTTTTAAAAAGAATGCAAAGTATTTCACTTTAAAAATAAGCAAAATTTTCAATACTGAATAAATCTCATAATTGTTTCAAAATTTATTCAGAATTGATGACAATATCAAAAACACTTTTAAAACTTTTAATTAAAACAAAAATTATTTATTCCAAAAATTAAAAAAGATAGAAAAATGAATGAAAAAGAGCCAGAAATTAAAATGAGAACGAAAATAAATGAATAAAGATAAAAATAAAATCATAATGAAAATGAAAATAAATGAATAGAGAACCAAAATGAAAAAGAAATTATTGAATAAAGAACTGAAAATATTTCACTCTATACCAAGATCTCTATTTTCAGCACTGAATAAATCTCAGCAATATTCCAAAATTTATTCAGTTTACTTTTTATTATACTCAAGCCTGAATAAGCCCATCTTTAAAAATTTTTGTCGATATAATAAAATACAAATAACAATTGCCAGCACAGGCAGCATTCACAACGCAAATGCGTATGAAGGAAGCAGTAAAAAGTTCAGTTTTATCCTTGTCTCAACTAGGTATTTTGCTCAGATTAGTAATTTAACCACTTTTTCCACTTTTTCGAAAAATGCTCAGGTACATAAATTAAAAAATAATTGATTTAAACAAAAAAAAATTAGCTTAGTATCTCAGAAGTTTTTGAGGCTTTACTACATGGTCCCAGTACAGGGCACAAAATTATTCACCTTATCGTAAGATTTATGATTTCTGCAAATGGCGTCGTAGGTCAGTCATATTTGACACTCAAAATAAAGACTTCCATAACTCAAAATCATTTTTTTTATTTAGTACGAAAATTATTCAAAAACATTGGATTATTAATTTTGCGCCATCTTGTGCTTTGATCTAAAATTATTTTCATTCCCACCTCAGGCAATGACCACAAAATTGTTGCCTAGTGTCAATATATAAATACAAAGTCAGTAGTGTTAAAGCTTATGAGCCGCGCATTTGTATGTCATACCTGGGCGTTAGGGTAGGGTAGGTATAGTGGTGTCGTTTGACACACCTAGGCCTGCTGTAGAACCTATTGTGATACCACCGGGCCTGTCCCCTCTCCTCACTCTACATCGTCCTCATTGAACCTGGCTTTGATATATCTCACAAGATTTGTTATTTTTATATTGGCTACTTCTGCCAGAGCCATGCACCCGCATAGAAAGTGTTCTATAGTCTTTTCTTCTTCAATGTCGTTACAGCTTCTCCAATAGTCGTTATAGGGCGCTCCCAGTCTACTGGCATGCCTGCCAATCAGACAATACCCTGTTAGGACCCCGAGAAGATTTCTCATGTTTTTCCTGTTTAGTTTCAACAGTCGGTTTGGGTGGCCCATGTTCCATTCCGGCCACGTCATTCTACTAGTTTCACAGGTCAGGGACTGAGACCATAGCCTGTTGGCAGCACTGATAGTGTGTTTATCTATAAGCATCTTTCAAGTTGCTAAAGGTATAGGTATGTTCGCTTTGTCTGGTTAGATCGGTAATGTGGTACCCAATCTCGCTAGTTCATCTGCTTTGCAAATGCCTTCTATGTCTCTATGACCCGCCACCCAGAGCAGTTTTATTACAAAGTACTGTGATAGTTCTGTCAAAACGTCGATACATTTTTTTGCTGTTTTTGAGTTAATATTAGGCGATTTTAAGCCTTTCAGGGCCGATTGGCTATCTGAATATATGTTTATATCTCTTGTTGTAATGACACTTTTATTTAGGCCTAGCAGGCCTTACCTGATAGCCAATATTTCAGCTTGAAATATCATACACTGCAGTGATCCGGTAATCGGAATGAGATGTTGGCATTCATTCCTTCAGAATGAAGGCCTCCGCCTACTTGATCATTTAGCTTGGAACCATCAGTATAGCTGATTCCGCTTCTATTGTCTATTACCCCATTGTCCCAATCTTCTCTCTTTGGGAAAGTTGTGGTAAAGGATGTGTTTTAATGCAACTCCACTGAAGTCTGTCGTTTGATATAGGATGCGGTATTCGTCTAGTATTCTTGCGTGACCTCTTCTGTTAGTGGCTGAGTTAGAAGATTCTCTTAACCTAAGTGCCGATTTCGCCGCCAACTGTTTGCTGTAGGTCTCAAACGGCAATAAGTGCAGCATGACATTCATCGCTGCCGTGGGCGTAGTCGTTAGTGACCCGCTTATGCAGAGACAACTACCCCTTTGAATACTTTCTAGGCGTTTTACTGTTGTTCTTTTCTCGAGTGTTGGCCACCAGACTAAGACACCGTATGTCATGATAGGCCTTACCACTGCTGTATATAGCCAGTGCACTATTTTTGGGGTTAGGCCCCATTTTGCCCCCACAATTCATTTGCATATATAGAGTGCTGTGGCTGCTTTTTTTACTCTATCATTAATCGTATGTTTCCACGAGAGTTTCCTCTCTAATACTAGTCCTAGGTAGCTTGCCTCTTCTCTAATTGAAAGTGTGATTCCCTCAAGGGTAGAGGAGCTTAGAGCATATCCTGTATTTTCTGGTGAACATGATTCGTTCTGTTTTATTGGTATTTATCTCAAGCCCACTCGATGCAGCCCACCGGCTTACATCGTTCAAAGCATTTTGCATTATGTTGCAGAGGGTATCTGGGAATTTCCTCTTATTAATTACCTGGGCGTTAAAATAACACAAATAATCGAATTAATTACTTTCTCGTAGGAATTCATATATCCTTTAAGCTCCAAATACTACTTATATGTATGTGTGTACTCATGTATTCATGTATATGAATATGTATATGCATATGTATATGTGTTTCCTTTCATATACTCTTCCATGGGTATTTAAGTGCTGTCATAAAATCGCAAATGCACAAATTACTTACAGCTGAATTATGAGAAATTTTACACAAAACAAATTTAGCTCAGTGCGCAAGTCGTTAGGTGTAGTTAATATGTATGAAAATTACAAACTTTATCACACCTACTTATGCTAGCTTAAATATGTACTTATAAGCAGACTTCTGTTTATTTTCAAAAATCATTTCACTTACTCGCTCAACTTAAATGGAAACGCCAGCTGACTGCCATAAAAACAAATAATAAATAACATTTGTACTCGTAACAAACTGTTTAAGCCCTTTCGCTAACAACAACAATGGGCACGAAAAATAACAATAAAAAACAGAACGAGCAAACGGCTGTTGATGCCGCTGTCATCTGTTACTGCTCTTTATGACAAAAATGTATGTATCTACATTAGGGTGTCTCATCCAAAACAACTGTGGCTATTCCAATGAAATTATAAAATTTATTATATTTTAAACAACCGTCAAAATATTTCGGAAAAATACTAAGTATTATGTGTGCTTAACCGATTTAAAAATACTTCCAAAAATCGAGTTTTCTATAAGCCAAATTAATTTTTAAAAATATTTTTTCCACAAAGTCACTCCATATGCTAGAATTCAACAGTTTTATTAACGAAATCAAAAAAATTAGATTCTTTAGTACTTCCAAATTGGTTCAGCTCTCGCAGCCCTGAATATTTGTACGATATTGATGGATGGTTTAAAATACAATAATTTTCATCAATATGGGTACTGGTGCACCCTAGGGTACATGAACAAACCCGTGAAACTGCACTTAATACACAAAAGTCCCTATGTGGAAAACACAACTTTATTTACATTAATTTATTCAGGTAAAAAATACGTAGTATATGCACTTAGATATGTCCCTGAACATGCCACTTCAAATGCGAGCATTTGCTTATTTCTGGGAAAAAATAAATATCAAATTGTTGCTGCCTTTGCTGTACTTTACTGTAAAAGTGTGCAAAAAGAGAGTTGTCAATTCAATATAAAAATAATTTCTTCCTTTCGTATTATTTTTAACGCAAATACTTAGCAAAATTAAAAAAAAAATTAAAAGTAAGGTTAAATGAGACAGGCTGCTCTAAAAAAGTTGACTCGATGGCCTCAGAGTCGCATTGTGTTACCTTACAGTGGTTTCTCTTAACATATCTTTCAATTGAAAAATCGCACGGAGCCATATCAAGTGAATTTGATGGCTGTTGGATGGTATTCGTTTCATTCTTGACCAAAAATGTGCGAAGGTCAGTTGTCAAAGTGCAAAATCCACGTAGTACTTTCCCACAAATACTTTTTTTCTTTTTGGCAAATTGCTTCTTGTAAGCGTCTTGAAACATCCAAATAATAGTCCTGTCTGGCTATATATTGTCTGATCTTTTGACAAAAAATCGTGGTTGTAATCCATAAAAACCGTGAGCATTGCTTTCTTTTTTTGACTGAAAACGACTTGATTGCTTATTGGACTCGTAAGCCAACGTCTCGACTCTAGTAATGATTCGTGTAATGAATGTAGTGTCTTATTCAGCCTTGGAAATCCCGTGTTTGGCGATATCAAACCTTTTTTGCATGAAATTAAGGGCCCTCCCAACTGTGACCAACTTTACAGCAAAACGTCAAAAACCCAAATCACTAACTAAACTATCCTGAATGGAGACATAGGAGATATTCAAGCCCTCTGCCAACTCTCCAACTCTGTGATGAACAAAAAACAGAACCCAAATCAATTGCCTTAGAGCATCACCTAGCGGTTGTTCCGGAAACTTTTTGATGAAGGTAATTTTGTGCACGCTTAAAGTTGGCCAAACTTTGTATTGACTTGAGATAATTTGTATTTTCCATATAACGTATGCTCGTATCTTTTAAGGCAGGCGGTTTTTTATGAGAAGCTGTTTTAAGGCAGAAAATCATTCATATGTTCGCCATTGCTTGCCGAGTTGCAACTACAGGATCCGGCACTTGAAGTGTTACAAACTTCACACTACTGCCCAGCTGGTGCACGGGCTTCAACTGTCTGTTAGTTGGCTAAATGACAGTCCAGAGTATTGTTTACGACCGCGCGAAAACATTTTGCCGAGAGTAGAAGCGAAAAAAAAAATATGTAATGGATACTGAAAAATGATTTCACAGTCACGCCTTACAAGATCCAACAGGCGCGTGATCTCACACCAAAGCAGCAACAAGTCAGACTAGAGAGCGAAGGAGTTGCTTCGCTTGGCCGAAAGCTGTCAATTTCCAAACATGGTGCTTTCTGGTGAGAATATTTTTCAAATTGAGCAATTCGTAAACTCCCAGAACGATAGAGTTTATTTGACCAACCGTTCATACGAGAATTTGAGACATCGATTGGCCACAAGGAGGCAACACCCACCACAGGTAATGGCTTGTGCCGTTGTAACTGCAGATGAGCTGTCTCTAATCCTTTTCATCGAGCATGGCATCAAGATAAATGCGAAGTATTATCGGGAATTTTTTCTGGAGGTTGCTTTGAAACCGTGGGTAGACAAATATTTCGGTGGCAGATCATGGACGTTTCAATAGGACTCGGCACCGTCTCACAAAGCTCGAGTGGACCAAGAATAGCTAAAAAAACAACGTTCCGAACTTCATAACGTCCACACAATGGCTCTCAAATTCACCAAACGCGAATCTGATGGATGGATGATGGATTTTCTTTAGGCCATTTTGGAGAGCAAGGTCCCTACTAAAAGATTCACCAGTCTCGAGGCGCTGCAAAAAAGCATTCGGGCAGCTTGCGATTCGTTTCTGGACCATCTAAAGGCCATAGTCACGGTAAAAGGTGGTCATATCGAGCAAAAGTAAATCTATTCTTAATTTTGTATTATTTTCAGACAATTGTTATTTTGAATTTTCCAAACTAAATTTATGCCCTTTTTTAATTCATTATGCTTCGAGTGCCGGCCCCGGAGTTGAACTATACTCGTACTATTGAAAAAATCGTTTGTATCATTTAGTGTTTCATACCCACAGTATGTCTAGAAAGCGGGCTCCACCGAATGTTACTCACGCGCAAACCCATTCACCTACGGCAGCCGTCGGTCAGAAAAGCCTTCGATTTGTAAACGCTCCATAGGCGCCTGAGAAGCTCAACTGCATCAAACTTGACTATTGATATGGCCATGAGTTTATGAGTGTTAATATTATGATTTCCTCTTGAAAAAATATAACACGAAAAACATTAAAATGACACCCTGTGCAATTGCAGAGTACAAAATCCGACTTAATAATAAACTCATCTGTTTAGATGATCTCAAAAGTAAAAATAAATTCAATTAAAAGAATGACTTTATACACTTGCAAGAAAAAATAGTTCGAGTTACAAATTATACTATTTTTATTAGAAGTACTGATTTTTTAGTCACTAAATTACAAGTATTTTAAGTCTGTTGCGCAGTCGATAATATTTTTTGCTGTTGGGTGCAGACATATACACACAAATATATTTTACTGAGCTACAAATACTCACACTCGCATAAATTTAATTTTTGCATACTCTTCTTCTGGCTTCACTTCCTTAAAGTTTTTTCGCAGCTTCTATAACTTTCGATTTGCTATGCCAACGATTAAGCCAAACGCTTTTGCTTTAATGAACATTCTGCCTCTCGAGTGTTTGGCTTCATATCGCCAGCAAAATTACGTACCTACTGCTTACATAGCAGCTGCCACAGTTACTCGCACATCTGTTGATATTTGATAACAAGATACGAAATTTTTTGGAAAACTTTTCAACTTTCGTAGAAGTATGCCAACAGTTAGACGAAGAAGTTTAAAAGCATCCAAGTGGGAGGTATTATGGAAAATTATAATTTTATTTTTTGTACTTACTTAGTTCTTTAGACTTTCTTATTTTACATTTTCATCTACTATTTAAATGAGCTGTGAAAGGAATGGGTTTTGAAAGTGAACTTAATTAACATTTTTAAGAATATTAGAATTTATTTAATACGTGTAGGTTACGGAAAATGATGTTAATTTATTTAAAAAAACAAATCATATGCGCAGGATTTTGCGATTGGTTGATTGCAAGTTAGTTGACTTAGGTCAGTGATGACGCAATTGGAAAATTTTTTTTAAATATTTGAATACGTTGAAGCTCACTTAAAAACTTTTGGACGGAAGAAATTTAAATAATTTGTATCTTCGAGCATAAATAATTGAGTTCAGGCGGTCATTACTGACTGCTGGTTAGAAGCATGACGGGAGTGTAATTGCTGTGAGACAGTTAATTTTTTGGCTTTATTTAACCTTTACTCAGATTTCGCAGTAATACAAAGATTAATTGAAGCTTCACTTATGTACATAAACATAAATTTAATTTCTAACTGTGGAAGTGAAATATTCCGCCAAAAAACTCTATAACTTCGAGTTTTTGTAAGTTACTTCAATTATAATAAAAAAAATGTCAAGCGTAAAAAAAATACAAGAGGAAGTTCTAAACACAGTTTCTAATACACATACAAGGTGTCAAAAAACTTGCATTTGCAAATATTGAAGTTTTATTGCAGATGCCGGAACAGACAAATCATGCTAAAATATTTGTTGGAGTATATTTTTACTTAAGGAGATAAACCCATCGAAATGGGCGCGGTAGTTTAAGGACAAGAGTTAACCACATGTGGATTTTATTGACGTTTTTAGCAGAATATCCCTCGGTTGCCAATATTTGTTCTGCAAATATTATTAATCATCCGAATTAATCAACCAATTTTGGTTTCAAATAACTCTTTTGCTAAATAAAAAAAAGATTTTAGAGATGGAAATCTTTGTTTTGATCTTTACGAGCTCCACTCTTTGTATGATTGTTTACTGCCGCTGTCTAGTTCACAAGTGTTAAATATGATTGACGTACGACGCCATTTGCAAAAATTATAAATCCCCCGGGTGATTATTTTTACGCCACTTTGCACAAACCAGTACGCCTTGTACTAACACACAGTTCTGTGTTAAAAATAATACATTTTAATATTTAGAAAAGAACTAAAACTATTTAAATTATATTTTTCTTTTAACTGACGAAAACTTCTCTAATACCCAAAACAACTGAGACATATTAATAACAGCATCTGAAAATAGTTGAAATAAAGCTTAAGAAAACGATTAATCAAATCATTTTTTTTACGCTAAAATATATTTCACCATACCAGCATTTTGTGCTTTAGCCACCATTTTTAATAAATTCTTCACATATTTATTCCACGCATCAATACTATCCACAGGATGTTGACATCTTTGCTTTGTGATCGAGTAACCCGTTTAATGAATTCGTGAAAATTCTAATAATTAGAAAAAAATTTAAAATGTTTACTTGATATTTTCACTTTGACATCATTGTCAAAGCTGCGGATCATTGTTTTTCATAAATGTCCAGTTTAGTGACATTTGCTCATAAAGAGCTTCCATTTATTCTGAAGATGATCCAAATTCTGAAATGGGTTAACTTTGCAATTTACGCGCACCATCGATTCAACGCCGTGGCAGAAAAAAACCCTCTCCAGACATGATGATTCCGACACAGGTTTTGTGCAAACCTGAAATTAAACACCTAAAGGCGACTCGGACGATATACAAAAGTTTTCCCACCTAGACCCATTATATTTATCTCGGTTTCAAAAAACTGCAAATGATTACGTTTGTGGGCTTTTGCAAACGTAAGGTGAGTTTTAATATGTCTTTTTGATAAGAGTGTCCTTTTTCTGCTACTACGACCGCCAAAGAACTGAGCTTTGATGAGTCACCTTCCTATTAGCTTCCTCAAAACAATATTTTCGAGTTATTTCAAGCATTATTTGCCTATATACATACATCTATTCCTATTTTAGACATAAGACCCAGCTAATATCATAATTAATACTAGTTTATTGGAAAAATCAGCTGAGGATCGTGAGCTAGTGCTGTTTTTTTTTTGCTATTTTTTGTATATCAAACATAAATGCAAAAAATAAAACGTGATTATGATTCTGATTTATTTAAAATAAACGGTATATATTTTGCACAAATGTAAATTTCATTACAAAACCGAATATAAGTATCCACAATTTCTTAGTGTAAACAAAGATCTTTACAAAAAAATATTTATTTAAAAGGTTTGCTAAAGGGTTTTCCAACAACAGGTGTTACAGGTGACTGGATTGCGCTATCGAGAGATGTTAACCGATTTTTTATGGCCGGAATTGAAGGGTATTGAACTGGACAACGTTTATTTTCAACAAGACGGCGCTACGTGCCACACAAGCATCGAAACCATTGATCTTTTACGGATCGTGTTATCTCTCGAAGAGGTGATCACAATTGGCCATCGAGATCTTGTGATTTAACACCTTGTGACTTTTTCCTTTGGGGCCATGTGAAAGAGAAGGTCTACGCCAACAATCCAGGGTCGATTCAAAACCTCAAAGATGGAATTCGTGAGGCTATCGAGGACATAGGGCAGCCACTTTGCAATTCGGTTATGATAAATTTCATAAAAAGGATATTGTCTTGTAAGCGTGGCCGTGTTGGTCATTTGCCTGATGTTATTTTCCACTATTAACGGCATACCTTCCTCTTTATAATGAAATAAACATCAGATCATCTATATTAAAAAATAGCATTTTTCCTTGAATATCAAAATAACACCTCTTATTGGAAAACTCTTTATTTATGTGTCCCTAGCAGCAAATATATAAATACACTATAGTATGAGTCCAAAATTTTTCAATACAACTTTTTTGTGTTATTATTTTATTTATTTATTTATTTATTTATTTATTTACTTTACTATAAATAATCATATTACAAGATCACGGCAATTAGCGGCGGTAATTTAAGAAATATCTCTAAATATTTTGCATCTATCCGAAGGTCATTAGGGTGCTCAGCCTCTCTTAGAAATGCTAAAATCTAATTTCATGGGAGACTTCAAAATACAAACATATGTTGGTATCTAAAAACAAAAACAATTTATTAAAAGGTAATGCGTAATTGAAGTAGCACATCACTGAAAAATATTATTTCAGTATGTACTGAGAATAGCATTCTGGAATTTTCCAAAAATTGCTCGTTGGTAAATGAATACTTAAAAAAACATAGTGTGTGTATGAAGGCTTTGAACTCTTTACTTGCCCTAAAATTGCAATAGTTAACTTTAATCTACACAAAAATACACTCACTTTTAAAATGTTGCCTGATACGGCTCCCTCAAACACTTTGTTTGATAGGAACGATGTCAACACTAGCGAAAAATATTCATTCCAGGATTACGGTATTCCAGAATTGGCATCTCTATTTGGTACCGTTTAGTTTTTTTCTTACGTGGTAAATTTTTCATATTGTTGAAAATTGAGCGAGTGGCAGTGCGTATCCGCAGACGCCTTAGAAAACAGTTTTTGCGGTGCACATTAAATTCTGTTCTGTCTTAAAAAAAGGAAAGTGAAATTAGTCCGTTTTATTAAAGGGAGAGGTTAGGTTAACTCGATTAAAACGAGGTATGTTTTAAGATTATTTAGATTAAAAGTTTATTCAAATAATTTCCATATAATAGTGGAACATTAAAATAAATTTTTAATTGCAATACATTAAAAACTGAGAGAGCGGCAATGAATCTCCCAGAGGTGCCTCGAAAAAAGTGGTTTGGCTTCATACAACTGAATCATCTGAAATAAAAATAAAAAATAAATAAAAACAAAATGAAAAAATAATGCAAATGCATTTGTTAAAGGAGATGTTTCTTGAGGTATCCTTGGCAAGCCTTTCTTGAATTTTCAATTCTTTGTAGCACCAAGAGCCTACAAACCGATTTTCTCTAAAAATTCTTTGTTTTAGACGCGACCTGGACCAACAAGCGCTCAAATATTCATGACTTTTTAATTTAGCTTCTGCTTGAAATTTTGATAGAAAATTTTTGAGATGATATGAATTTTGAAAACGCAAAACAAAACTCCATGCTCTAAATAGCAAAGCTCGCGAGGATCTTCCCAACAAGCTCACTGTAGTGTTTTCCAAAGAAGCAGTCGGGGCATGCCGGATTTCCCTCTCGACTGGATCAGAATATTTCTATATTAGGTAAGCTCACAGTGGCATAGCGGAGAAGTACTGGCTGATGAGCTGGATATACAAAAGACCCTCGAAACATTTTCATCACGAAATGAGAGAAGTGTGGTTCCTTTGAGAACCTATAGTCTGCTCCTGGAAAGATATGCCTCAGTGAGCGTTGGGTTTGTGCATAAACATACAAAATCGCGAGATTCTTCTGACCGAGAATAGGTCGAGGGCGCACGAAGGAACTTCTAAGGCTAACAAAGCCACAGATCTCGAATTTGGTGTGTCTCCTTACCGGGCATTGTCTGTTAGGTGTCCATTCGATGAAACTTGGGATGTTTCAAGTCCTTTTAGCAAAATCTGGATGAAATGGAATCATCTCAGCCCCTTCTTCTCAGCCGCCCTGCTCTCATCGGGCTCTCACTTTTTTGCTATATCTGCGGATATTGCGCGTTTAAATATCAAACAGCTGGTCAATTTCATCAGTGTAATGAGTCAACATTTGGTCATCAACCTAGGGAGTTGATGAACTAAAGGACCTTCTTCTTTCCTCCCCCTGTTCGATTTTCCCCCTCTGTTTTTCCTCTGTATGGCATCACTATGGATGAATTTGATATTTTATCGAAGTGGGCTCTCACATGGGAAGCCATTTATTCAACAAAGTAGAATACCTCTCAATATCTCTACTAGGAACCGGCGTTGTACTAGCTTAATCTACTTATTTACAGCTAAATCCAACAATGCTATCAAAGCACCAATCAGTCAAGCTCTTGGAAAACTTAATGGAATTATTGAAATTATCACCTCATTTTCTCACAAAATATGAAATATTGTTTTTATTACTAGGTTTATGTGTAGTCAGTACAAAATTAGTTTGTTCACTGATGATAAATATTTATTTTACATTCACACTTTTCCATCTAAGTTTCCTACAACTCAATTTCATTTCAATGATTCGCATTAGTATGCAAAAACCTCAATACCCTTTCTTATCCCAATATTTTTCATATTTTGTCTCTGTACTTGCAAATTCATACGCCTCTTTCCACCCAACTGAATCGAGCATTCATTTCCTTATTTTCTGTGAAATTTGTGATTTTTCAACTTCAGCTGCCCAACTGCCTTGACACGATTTATAACCGCAAATTTTACTCCTACACAACTTGCCTGTCTCGGTATTGCATCACTTTCATATTCCACTACTTGCGAATTTCTGCTGAAAAATGTATTTTTATGATGTCGCTTTTCTCATCCTCCTCAATTTTTTATTTGCCACTAAATTGAGTATTTGTGAATTTTACTTCTTTTTTTTTTGATTATTTTATTCTGCCTCGAGTAATGCTGTCAAATATGTATTACAATTTCTCCAACTTTTGTAATGAAAATTAAATTTTGGGTCTTTGATGTGCAAATGACGTTGTTTAATCGGCGAAGTAAGTGTGACCAAGAAAATCTTAGATTGAAAGATGAAAGCAGTAAAATGATGATAAAAAAATGTATAGCGAATAATCGCTTTACATATAATACTTAGCATATTACCCAAAAGCACTTAAATTTAAACTTTCTGAACGCAAATACTACAAAAATATGCAGAATAATTATTGAAGTATCGCCATTTTTTTATATGCTTTAAGCTATGAGTAAGGTGTGCATTGTAACCTTGATGCACTTTTATTTTTATGACCACTTCATTTCTTCAACTCATCACCGCCTTCTGACACTTAAACCACTTACGAACTAACTCGAAAAGAACTCAAAATTTTTCATAACACGCACATGAACTAACTTTAAGTGACACTCAAAAACACAACTTCGAGACAATGTAAAGACCAATAGAGTTGCTGACGCCAAGCCTTGATGCCCTCACATTGCCAGAGTTCATTGGCGACGACCAGTACAATAACAATAACTCGACTCTAAATAGCAGATAAGTTGTTTTAATGTTGTCAGTAAAAAAAAAAATATTTATTATCATATTGTGGGTAGCAAGTATATATGTAGGTATGCACATATAATTTCCTATGAAAGTCCAAAATCGGCCTTTGCAAAGCTTGTAAGTAGCAAAACACCAGCCAGTGCAGCACCGCACCGAAATTCGCCTACACTTTCGTGTACAAACAAATGCACATGTATACTGTGAAACGCTTTTATACATGTACATACAACATCAACAATATACGTTATACGTATATACGTATATACAACAATTTGCATGTAAATTTTTTGTTTTGATTTCTTGGTTGTGGTTTGTGTATATTTAGCTTTTTCTGTGTGTTTTTTTTTCATCTTCATTGCACTTGGTTTCATTATTATTCACACCATAATTCGTGTATACATGGTTTTATGGTTCTTGTGTTTTCTTTTTTCTCGAGGACAACATTTGGAATTCGTTAGGCATATAATTCAGTGATTACATTTTCAATGTCAGCAGTAAAAGTCATATACCCGTAAATGTTGCGTATACGCCGTGTACGGAAAAGTGTTGGCTTGTGTGGGAGAAAGTTTTTAGTATACGGCATAAAACCGCAGCTTCCTATAATTGTAAAAAAACGCCAAGACACACCCCACAAATGGCAACAGGGGCAACCGAGCACCAAATAAAAGATGTAATAGCCTAAGTCGAAAATCATACTTTCGAAAAAAGACTTCATATGATATACCTCTAAATTATACAGAAGCCCTTTTGTTAGGTAAATATGTTTCCATCAATAGCTTTTTAGAAAATTATGATAGGCAGGTCCTTTATTGTGCATTTTTATTGCCTGATTTTCCCAAATTGGCCAATTGTTCAAATGCTATGTATGCAGACGACATTGACTTATTTTATTCGCATGGGTTCGGTAATGAAATCGTAACCAAACTTCAGGATGCGCTACAAAACATGCCAGACTATTTGTGTACTTAAAAAATAAAAGTAAAGATTGATAAGACGCAAGCTGCCTGGTTTACTAGAAAAAGAAGCTAGGTTTGAAACTCGGTAGTAATGATATCCCATGAGCCAATACCGTACGATATCTTGGGGTGATTTTTGATAAAAAAGTGTATTTTTGCGATCACGTAATATAAATAATAAATAAACGCTCAGGCTTAAGCGATGAAAACAAACTAATAATTTACAGGTATTTATATATATTTAAGCCAATAATATTATATGCCCGTCCAGCCTGGAGTAATATCACATAGTCGCATATTAAGAAACTGCAAATCTGCCAAATCTACTAACACTAGCCTGTAAGATGTGTAGCGGTGTGTAGTTGTTTCCTTCGAAAAAAATCTTAATACATAATAAGATATAATAAATATATAAATATAATAATGTAGAATTAAAATTTATACCCTATTCTGAAAATTGTGCTATAACATAAAATATAACATAAATATTTTCTACTTAATAAACTCTAGGCAACTTTTATTGGAAGAATATGGCAGCATTTATAACACCGATATTTACACAAAAAATAATACGATCTACGTAGGCTGGTACTGCCAAAATTTAGTTTTTTTTATACAATAAATAAAATAAATATAAATCATTTCATTCCACTCTTTTAAAATGGATTAAATTTCATCTCTCCTCGGAAATGTGTTGTTAATGTTGATGGTGCGTCATTTATTTCTTTTACTTCGTCCTCTGGTATACCCCAAGGAAGTGTACTGAGTCCCAACTTTTTATAATTGTCTTTAATGACATTTCCATTCTATACCTTTCTTGTACGTTCAATGCTGGAATAGGCCACCTTATTTATAGTCCTTTTTATTATTGTCATATAAGTAGGCACTGGCTCCACTCCATCTTATAAAAGTTGGATATTAGAAGTACTTTTCTGTCCCTCACTTTCGTTTTCGATCTGATAATTTCGATTTTCTTTAGCGAAGTTTACGTAATCATGATATTTTCTGATTAGGGATGGTCTGAACTAATTATGTTTTGCATGCTGCAATTTCTAGGACTAAGAAAGAATTAATTCGGTTTGCAATAATATTGGCTTAGATTTTTCTTTCACAAAGTACCACTTCAAAATGTTACTAAATGAATTGCTAAACTAGGTTCTAAGTATTCTCTAATATTATTTCTCTGTAGACTGTAAGAAAATGTAGATTTTCTGCATTAAAATGAAATAAATAAATTATTAGCTTAATTTATTATTGATTGAATTGTTTAACATTAATCTATTGTATTTTTCACAGTCTGTAAAAATACTCCATTTTTAGATCATTAAATAAGTAAATAAATATTTGCGTCGGGTCAGATGATTATTTAAATTTTAAGCTTAAATTTTTTTTAATGTTTGATGACGTACGAATCCTTGATTATCTTTGTTATACATCCCACCCCACTATTGCTTGATTATTTGTCCTATTTTTTTATTAAGTTTAAAACATTTTTTTTGTTTTGAAGTATCGAAAAAATTTAAAAAGTAGTCGACAGTTTTCGTGACCCATATACTCGTACTTATATTTGTTCAACTCGAATTGGGCCTCAAATTAAGATTGGTCGGTGATTGGCTTACCGCATCCAATTTTGGTGCGAGGGCTGCCAACTGATTCTCCAGGCAGGAGTCCAGTTACCTGGGCCCATTAGAATTATAAGAGTTCAGGCAATAATATGTTCAAGCGTCACCGTTAAGTTATGGAAACCCCATTTAGTCATATTTTTTTAACCTCCGACTTCTTATGTCAACTTTTCTGCCTACAAAATTCCATTAGCCGGAGGCTTTCATTTTTTGTTTTCATTTGAAGAAACATGAAAGTCGCTGAATGCTGTATGCGGCTTATGGAGAACAGCGTATCGTTACTAGGTACGAAAAATTTATTTGAAAACCGCAAATATAGAAAATCATATGTGAACCCTGACCAACTCGACGCATCGACTCCAAAGCAGAATATTCATGGTTCGAAGGTGAATTGGTGTATCTGATGGGACCAAAAGAGTGTGGTATGTTATGAGCTGCTGGATTAAACTGGATAAAATTAGTAATCGGCAACGGTGTTAACAAAAATTCATTAAATTGAAGCGTTCTTGGAACCAGAAACGATCGGGTTGGACATCCAGATATGCTACTTGACTTTTCATCAAGGCTCGAACACATCTTGCGCAAGCCGTTAAAACCTATTAGGACATAGCGACCGAGATTGTTACCTAGCCTGCCGAATAGCCCAATGATTTCTCATTCTCCTTGCCACTTGTTTCGATCAATGAAACATTGCCTTGAAAGGAATACGCTTCCATTCAGTTGATGGTATCGAAACATTTAGTCGATTTGTGTTCCTAAACTTCAATTTCCGTACATTTTTATGTCACCTGCGTGTGGCAGATAGTTTTTATGTGAAGCTTCTATGTTGCACAGTATATTGGTGACTTGTCATTGCATGCCAAGCCCAGCAAGAGCAGCCGTTGGATACAAATTTATCTGCCTTTGAAGTTTCATTCCCACAACGGACGTCGGGCCGGAACTCACTGAATTGTACTCATGCAGAAACCTACAACAACTTACACATGCATGTATAGGAACAGCTGCTTTAAACTCAGAATCATTTTTATATCTAATACCACAAAAATAGTAACTGGTAAAATTGGATTCCAGCAAATGATAAATGATAAGTGTAACAGTAAAAAATTGGTTATAGTTACAGAATATGCAATGCAAGCACGTACAGTTTAGGTTTTTTAAGAGCTTTAGAACGTTATATCACAAAATAGAAATATTGTTATAATCGAGTAGCTAATTGCATGGCATTTATTTTTTGAATACTATAACGGCATACCTGTGTCCACCGTGGGTAAAAGTTACATGGTCCATATGACCAGTCCAATTCTTGACTACTTTGTCCAATAAATCTGAATAATAAATCTAAATGAGCCTAATCAGCGAAACAGCAACGCAAGCGATGCTCATTAGGCTTCAATTCCTGCACGAGCTGGATTTTATAGGCCAAGATCCCTAAGTAAAATTTTACACATAGTCGAACAACAAAGGCCGGAAAGTTGAGAATATCGATATTGCGGTGTCGTCTTCAACACTTTCATGCGATTCATGAGAATTTTCCAACCCTTACTGACAGAAATTTGAACACAGTTTAATATTCTCAACTGTCAAACCATGGTTCTCAATATCGATAGCTCTCATGCGGCTAAAAAACAAACGATGTATTACGATGTAAAGCTTAAACTCTTTTATAAGTTCCTTACGAAGCCGTAGTGGCATACATTATAGTTAAGCAACAAATTCTTATATTAAATGTAAAAATTTGTCACAGACACGAATTTAATTTGTTATTATTTATTTTATTATCTTTCCAGATTAACTCTGTGACACACGATATTAACGTGAAATGAAAGTTAATGTGAGAGAACGTGCTGAAACACACTATTGGATTGTAAGTAATATTGTTAAAAAAATAATTTTTATTACACTGTACAACACAACAAAATAACACGGTTTTGGCAATGGACTCCGGTAGAAGGGATAGAAAGCAATATACGTGTATAAACGACTTCAGAATTTGTGTCTGAAGTTTTTGTTAAGAAGTTCATTGCACATAAAAAAACTGGTTAGGGATTAAGTTCATAGCGTTTTTAAATTTTATTTGCTATTTGGGTGAGTAGGTATTCATTCGATAGAACCCTTTCTGGTCTACAAAACTACAGGGTGGGCAATATAGCGTTTGCTTTTTGAACCACCTATTTTTTTTAGAATGGTAACACAAATGACATGTCAAATATGTTCATAATTTACTTAAAGGTTTGACATTTACGGAATGGGACGCTATACGCTTGAACAAAATTGGAAAATCTTGAAAACCTATTTCCAAAGTGGTGAGTATTCTTCTTCTTTTCTGATTTTCACATCGGTGGTTACGTCAATAACCAAAATTGTCGGATTTGGGGCTCAGAAAATCCACACGTTACTGTAGAGAAGCAAATGCATCCACAACGAGTCACTATTTGGTGCGGTTTTTGGTCTGGCGGCATCATCGGGCCTTTTTTTCGAAAATGAGCGAGTAGCCGCGGTTACAGTAAATGGCGAGCGTTACCGTGACATGCTCAACGAGTTGTTTCCAAAAATTGAAGAGGATGACATGGACGACATTTGGTTTCAACAGGACGGCGCAACTTGTCACACTGCCAAAGTTACACTCGAACTTTTGGCTACCGTTTTCGAAAACCGAATAATCAGCCGAAATTCCGATATCAATTGGCCGCCTCGGAGCTGTTGGACTATTTTTTTGTGGGAAGCCGTTAAGGACAAATGCTATGCGAACCATCCAGAGACGGTTGATGCTTTAAAACACGAAATCGAACTTGCCATTCATGAAATTGGAGCCCAAACAATCGAAAATGTGCTTAAAAATTGGGTTGATCGAATGGCCTACTGTAAAGCCAGTCGTGGCAGTCATTTCAACGATATTATTTTTTATTCATAAATGGCAATGTTCAATCTTCAAAATAAAAAAGAAAGTTTGAAAAAATATTGATTAGTTTTTTGTTTATAGCCGATTCAAAAAGCAAATTTTACATGGCCTGCCCTAATATGTTAATTGTATTTTTGAGTTATTTAATTTTTTATTAGTTCTGAGGCTTAGAAATCGAATACTCAGGAGGCAAAAATCGACTTTTTTGACACCAGCTCTTCTTTGCTTTTTATCGAGGTCAAAAAGCTGCCGAAGCAGCTCGACTCATTTGCGACGTGTATGAAGAAGGAGGTATCATAGACGAGTCTACAGCACGGAAATGGTTTGCAAAGTTCAAAAATGGCTTTGACGCCGATGACACATCCCGCAGCGGAAGGCCTTCTGAATTCGATGAGGATCATCTCAAATCACTTTTGAAGGAAAAGGGCCACCAAACCAGTCATGAATTGGCGGAAAAAATGAACTGCGATCATAAAACCATTCTCAATCACCTTCATTCAATGGGATCTACCAAAAAATTGGGAGCTTTGGTGCGTCACGAGCTCAACGAAAAAAACAAAGAAAGTCACCTAAAATTGCTTCTCGAAATCTCGTCCGACATCGAGCAACACGCGGTCGTAAGCAGCGCTTTTTGTACCGAAACGACACGGAAGATGAGAAATGGTGCCTCTACAACAATATAATGCAAAGCAGAAAGTGGGTGGTGGGACTGGGAGCGCATGGTAAACAGGGAAATGCTCGAAAATAATTGTCCAGCTACACCGCGAGAATGAAGCTATTCGACTGAAAAACCTGATCGATATGGTCAAACCACACTCCTTCACAACAACGCCAGGCCTAATATTGCACAAGTCGTCAAAACCGCACTCCAAGATCTCGAATGAGAGGACCTTCAATATCCGCCGTATTCTCCGGGCCTTGCACCGACCGATCTTCTGCTCCCTGTTCTGACCATCTCTTCTGCACCCTGTCAAACCGTATCAAGAGCCTTACCTTCTATAACAAAGAGGTGTAACGGCATCTACAGGTTGGACGAAAGGATAATTGATAAACTTATTGATATATTCATTGTTTTTTTGTTTAAATAAGTCTCGGTAAAAGCGCTACGAACTATTACTACTATTTAAGTAGAATATCCTAATACTAATTTGTTTTATGCAAGGCACTACATTGTTGCTCGTTAGTTTTAAATATTATTCAAAAAGTCGCAATGAAAACTTAATAAATATAAAAAATAAGTACTCTAAAGCTTAGATCAGTCTCAACGGCAGCATAATGGTTATCCATTATGGGACACACTCCGGATCATAGTGGGCATCTTTGTCCTTGCCCTTATCTCTCCGAAAACCAGTCTGCACTTTTCTAAAATGTTAGAAGATCCTTTTTTCACAATGCTGAGATCTTCCAATTCACTAAAAAAAATTGTCTGCCAAAAGTGGTGAACCTTTGTCTAGATAGAGCACTGTCCTGCTCAGAAGGTGCGGAATCGTCTCTTTCTCTTCTTCGTTTAAACAGTTTTTTCAGAAGTCACGTCGCATCAGCCTATAAGGTAGTGCCCGTTGTAATAGAAATCAGTATGCTAAGGCTACGCAGCTATATGGATTTATATAATAGGGTGTTTGGTCAAGCTCCTCCTCCTGTTCGTGGTGTGCGTCTTGATGTCCTTCCAAAAATGGAGTTCTAGAGTTTCATACCCCCTCCGAACAAGAGCTGTTTTTTTATGAGGAGCTTCTTTATGGCATACATTCTGAGGTTTGTCATTGCCTTTCAATGGCCGACCGCTCTTAGAAACAACCTTTTCCATCTTTTGGTGTGGGTAATGGTAATGGTTGAACGGGTTAGGCTGAGGCCCAGATTGATCTATTGTGCGCCCCTAGTTACTTAATTATAATTATTTAGTATACCGAGGAATCGAACGAGCTCCTTAGAAGGTAGCAATTGTGGGTCTTCCTCCTCTAGTAGGTACGAGCCCAGCATTCTGTGTCTCCAGTGGCCTAATGCCTCACAGTTCGTGATTAAGTGTTCCATAGACTCCTATTCATCACAACAGAACCTGCATGATCTTGTACTGGCCTGTAAGTGTTAGTGACCTAGGGTTAAAGCAGACTTTGCACTGTTGGCATTGAAGTTCAAAACCTTTTTGGAGTGATTAAGGCCGTTCCAGTATTCCTTGGTTTTTGTTTGGATCCATTTTTTGTTTTCCTGTTTTATATTATTTTTGTTAAAGCCGAAAAATGGGGTTGTTCCAATAAATAGCCCTTCTACCCCTTTTTTGGTAAAAGTCTGCCTTGTCGTTTCCTTTGTGTCCCTCATGTCCTGGTACCCAAATCAGTGAGACCTGATTATGAGTCGCCCGTTTATTGAGTGCAAGTTTACCTCTATCGGTTAAATAAAAAACTTTTATAAAGTTTCAATTAATTTTTATTCCTCCTATTATTAGGAGTTGCCGAGTTGTGATGCTTCACGTTGCCAGTCTGCCGGGAAAGTGATTTTACAATTTTAAATTAGTTATTATGAAGACAATTATAATGTTTATTCTACCCTGCTCTGTTGCTGCGCTGCCGTCATTGCCTCTGCCAGCGCATCCGCTATTGCCACAGTTATTTGATGCAATTCAACATGTTGTTTTGTTTGTTTAAATGTTTTGTATGGTAGCAGACTTATCGTCAGCATTTCTTGTGGGAATAGTGTGTGGGTAGCTGCCCTTGATATTGACGTAGCACATCTTGTTATTGTAGCAGCTCAAAAGCAGGTGCAGTTTCATATTACTTTAAATTTAGTTGGAAAAAGAAGAGTTAGCTTCCTCTGAAATTTGTAAGCTTTTGTGGATGAACACGTAGCCGGTGTTAACTATCGTAATCTTCGGATAGCTGTGCTTGTTGTTGATTTCAATTTAGTTGGAAAAACAAATGATAGCTTCTTCTGGAATTTGCAAGGCTTCGTGGATAAACACGTAGCCGGTGTTAACTTACATTGTCACACTCTATTAGGACTTTTGGTGTTTCATGGACACAGTGGGTTTCGAACCTGGCTGCTACCGAATGATAGTCATGCACAAAAGCATTTGGCTACAGCAGCTATTTTCAATCTATATTAATAAGCTTAGTGCTTAGAAGGCAGAACATTTCGATAAATTTGTTTAGTTCTAATCCAAGCCCAGTCCTAAATAATCAATGCAGCTATTCACCATTCACTTCGCTTGCCGTCAAATCCCTTTAGAGTATAATTTTGTCAAGAACACCACCAGAAACTGTTACGCACAATTATTCAACACATTTTTAGTTAAACCCATTTGCTTTAAGCGTAAACTGCTCGAGCTTACAAACTAAACCAATCAGAAACTTCAATATATTGGCAAAAATTGTAAGCGGAATTAAATTGAATTTCATTTTACTTTTATTCGGTAATAACACATTTGTATGCAGAATAAATTCGCAAATGAGCGAGCGAAAACAAAAGCAACTAAATAAAACAAATATGCAAAATACAAATCGGCAAATGCAATACGTGAGAGTAAACAATTTGCATGCAGTGGCAGCGTGGGTACACTCAGCCATACATACTCAACCACGCGAATAACCGCGAGCTTCGAAATTCTCTACTGTGCTCTGTGTTTATATGCACACATATGTACAGGGTTTTTCAAGCTCACAATCCTTTCTTGATAATTTTTTTTTGGTTTTTTCAGGAAAGCTCAGCAGACTCCCACAATTTAATAAAAATACATTAGAGAGACAAATGCATGAGAAAGTCTTAGAAAAATAATTAAAATCTATTACAAAAATGATGAACCTATACATTTACTACATTTCACCCAATTACGGCTATTTTTGGTCTTATTCGAGGTGTGTTCAAAAAGTGTCGCGAATTTTGAATTTTCGCAGGTTACGTATATTCGAATTTCGATTTTTTGTGGCGATATGTTGGTACTCATGTCTCTCACTCATGCCGACGAGTTCGGCCATTTTGAATGTTCAGTTAATTAGCTGACAGCTGCTTTCCTTGCACGTGATCCGGCTTATCTTCGATTTTACCTATTCAAAAAGACGAATCAAAGAGCCTGTATCACATTTTGTGTGAAAAACGAATGTTGACTGTGTCATACGGAGAAGCTACTTTGGACCAAAGCAACGCTTATCGGTGGTGCAAAATGTACTCAGAAGGCCAAGAAGATGTGAACGACGAAAAGCGTGCCGAACGCCCGAGCACTTCAACAACAGATGAAAAAATTGATGAAGTGAAGAAAATGGTATTGGCCAATCGTCAAATCAACGTTAGGGAAGTTACTGAGGACCTAGACATATCGATTGGATCGTGCCATTCGATTTTTTTCAATGATTTGGGCATAAGACAGGTCGCAGCAAACTTCGTACCAAAACTGCTCAATTTCGATCAAAAGCAGCATCGCATGAACATTGCTAATGAGATGTTGGACTCTGTCAGAGACGACCCAAACTTGCTCCAGAGGGTCATAACTGGTCACGAATCGTGGGTTTATGGTTATGACGTGGAAACAAAGCTCAACCAACTCAATGGAAGCTACCGCACGAACCAATACCGAAAAAAGCGCGCCAAGTTCGGTCGAATGTAAAAGTTTTGCTTACCGTTTTCTTCGATTGCAGGGGCGTTGTGCACCATGAGTTCTTGCCACAGGGTAAAACGGTCAATAAGGAATATTACCTGCAAGTTATGCGCATTTTGCGAAGCAACCCGCCAGAACAAAGAACAAAAATTGGCTCTTGCATCACGATAACGCTCCTGCTCACACATCAATGCTTGTGCGCGACTTTTTGGCCAAAAATAGCCACAAATGATGCCACAGCCACCGTATTCACCAGTTCTGGGCCCCTGTGACGTTTGCTTGTTCCCGAAACTGAAGAGGCCCATGAAAGGACGACGCTACGCTATGATCGACGAGATAAAGACAGCATCGAAAGAGGCGCTAAACAAGATATAAAAAACTATTTTTTGAAGTGCTTCGAAAAATGGAAAAAACGCAAAATTAATCATCATTAAGTTTGTTTGTCAATCACTTTTTTACTAAATAAAAAAAAAGGATTTTGAGGGATGGAAATATTTATTTTGGCCTTTACGCGCTCCATTGTTTGTATGCTTGCGTAATGCATGACGCCGTTTGCAAACTTTATAAATCTTCCGATAGGTGGATTAATTTAGCGCCCCCTAATACAAAGTATAAAATAACCAATTCACTTTCTTCCCCGCCGTTAAATTGAGCCAAAAGAGTTCCCATTTAAAATATGTGCTGAATTGTTTATTGAAAAAAAACCACTCTTAAGCTTGAAAGACCCTACACTTGGCGATACTGCATGAATGTGTACACATATTGACCGTAACCACAATCAGCTGCAGCAGCAAATGTTTTGTTCATGTTTTTGTGGTTGCTGGCTGGTTGACTTCGGTGCGCAAGTGTTGCCAATAAATGAGGTGGTGCAAAAAATGTCTCTAGTAATATTTAATTAGGATTTTTTTGAATTATTAAAATTAATTTTTAATCAACTAGAAACATGAAATTAATAACAGGCATAACGTAGTCGGAACGATCCGTGTTTATAGCCGGCCAAATACTGTCACTAAGCAGTGTTCCCTGTACAAGTAAGAATAGAAGAAACAGCGATCGAAATGAAAAGGATACTGACAGAGGCAAAAAGCAGAGCATATGGGAGTAGAGTTTAGGCAGTCAACTTGAACCGACATAATCGATTATAGATATTAATTCGCTAAGCTAAATACCTAAAACTAAATAATCTAAAACACACAAAACTAAGTCATTAATACTACATACTAAGTTGTTCAATAAGTTTTGCGGTTCGATAAGAAAAACACAATTTTATGGTTTAAAGTACACTTTATTATTCGGTATAGTCTCCCTGAACAGCAATACATTGTTTCAACGAGATTTCTAGCGGCAAATCTGGTGAATACGGTGGATGCTCTAAAAATTCGAACTTTAATTCATGGATTTTAGCCATTGACGGAATGCTCTAGTGACACAGTGCATTGTCCAGATGAAAAAGAACTTTTTCTTTTGCAAACTGAGTTGGTCTACAAGATTACAAAAGTATTCAGAATTTATTGTTTTACCAGTAAAGATATTAAAACTACAGATACTAAATTGGCTTATCAAATGAAACTTCACATACGAGGTGTGTTCAAAATATAAGGTGGATTTTGAAATATCTAGGGCTACGTACATTCGACTTTCGATTATTATTATTTTTTTTATGTTGGTACACTCGTTTCAAGGATATGTTCACGGTTTTAGCAATATAGCATTTTTTGTTTCTTTGTGAGAGGCATAAATAAGACAAGTGTCTTGCGTCTTCGGTGGTTTTCTGCTACCGAAAAAATGGATCAAAGAAGTTGTATAAAATTTTGTGTAAAAAATAGAATTAAGTGCTCAAAAAGGCTTCAAGTGTTGACAGTATCATTCGGTGAGAATACTCTGACTCAAAAAACTGTTTACAAGCTTTTCACAGAAAGTCGAGGAGATGTGAATGGCGACGCTCGCTCTCGGCGAAAATCTTGAGAAAGGGAAGGAAATTATAATGGAATCACAATTAGAAATGCTTCTGAGGGTGTCGGCACATCGGTTGGCTCATGGCATGCAATCTTCTCGGCAATTTTGGGCACGAAGCGTTGACCAAAAACAACGTTGCATGAGCATCGCTCATAACTGATGACGAATCGTCCCAATGGAAGAATTCAGGAGTGCCAAGACTAAAAAAAGCACGCCAAGTTCGATCAAATGTCAAGGTTTTGCTCACTGATTTCTTCGATTATCATGGCGTAGTGCGTCAGGAGTTCTTACCACAAGGTCGTATGGTAAATAACGACGTAAAAAGCAATACGAAAAAAACGATCGGAATTGTGCGAAAAAATTCATAGATTTTGCATCATAATAATCCTTCTCACTCATCTTTGCTAATGAGAGATTATTTGGCCAAAAACAACACCGTTACCATGTCTCAACTATCAAGTTTGAAGAGGCCCATGAAAGGACGGCGTTTTGCGAGAGAGCTCAAAGACATACCAAAAAGTGCATACCAGAACTGCTTCCAGGATTGGAAAAAAAACACTGGCGCAAGAGTATTATATCTGATAGGGACTACTTTGAGGGAGAAATAATAGAAATTGATGCATAAATGAATATTTTTGGAGCAAAATGAAAATCCACCTTATTTTTTGAATACACTTCGTACACATAAAAATAAAAAAGAAAATATAAAAAGTAAAAATTAGAAAATAAAACGTAAAAAATAGGCGGCTGAAGAAGTACCAAATTTCCTCACACTAGCCACAACGTGTTTAATTCATAAAGGCGAAGAAACTAGCAGTCCGGCAGCATATAGGCCCATTACTTGTTTACCGTAATCTATCAGATTCTTACATCATGCATATCGAACTTGATTTACGACCAAGCTCAACCGAACGGCATACTTACGAAAGAATAAAAAGGGTTACAAGGAGCAGCTAATTATAGATCAAGTAGTTATAGGGCAGGTGAAAAAGCAAAATCGAAACCTGTATGCAGCATAGATTGATTACGACTCTGTTATACACTCTTGGCTGCGATTGTAAGTAAGCCGTCAGCGACATACTTAAGAAAACGGACCATGGATATGGGTTAAAATATGGCGATATGAGAAAGTTTACAATCAGCTAACTATTTTATGTAGATGACCTAAAGCTATAAGCTGGCAAAGAAAAACACTTGAAAAAATTGCTAGAATGCGTAATTAGCTTCTCTAAAGTCATCCGAATGCCTATAGGATTTAATAAATGCCAAAAAATATAAATTGTAAAGAGCAAAGTTCCAAATGTTGACCATTAAGGAAATGGAAAAGGGCGAATTTTATAAGTAACTTGGGGAATGCAAAATAAAAATGTAGGAACAATGCAGTGCCTGTCATTTCGTATAGTAAAGTGGTCAACCTTTACACTGAATAACTTGGAATGCATGATGCTAACAATAATGACAAAACATAGATGCCATCATCCTAAAAACTCGTGTTAAGATTTGCATTGTCTAGGAAAGAAGGAGGGAGAGGTACAATTGACATCGGAGCACTGCAAGACCAGCTGATCCTGAAACGTTGAAATTACTTCTATGGAAAGGCCGAATAGATGCACGAGGCGGCCGTGGCGAAACCCTGAACCATGTTTTGCCTGGGTGCTGTGTTAACAAACTATTTTTGACTTAAACTACACCACAAGACGTTGTAAAAATTTTACACCTACGACTTGTGATTTGTACCGTGAGAACACAGCCTATTACAGATAAGATCCAGAACCAGCGCATAAGGACAACAAAATTCCTCTCTATTACGACAGAACAATCCTTACGAATACCACAAGAATAATAAAAATATTTGTAGTAAATAAAAATGAGTACACCGCATTTGATTGTCATAGACATTGGTGTTCCATTGAACAAAAGCCCTCAAAAACCGAGCAAATACTCCTATGTTGACAGCAAGCGGCAGAGAAAAATTAGAAAGATATTCATATTGCCACTTATTATAACGGTTCACGGACTCGTTCAAGTAAATCTGGCGGAAAACCTCAAGAAACTCAATTTGGAGAAACACCGGGTCTCCTGAATTATTGAAGGGTTCAGCAAATTAGTATACTGAAATAAATATTTATGCTTTGTAGTTATACTTTAAGATAGAATACGATAGTATATGAACTTATAAAAACAGAGTTCACATTTGGCTTGCAGGAAAACAGCCACGAAGTTGTGTAAGAATTGGAATGTTTGAATAATAAAAAATTTTTATCTGACTTCAAAAATGTCTACGTTCGTCCCGAAAAACAGCATTTGCGGGATGTCACGCTTCATTATTACCTTTTAAAGAAAAGTGCAGCTTCAACGCGACGTATATTCATCAATATTTACGGTTACCACGTTTCATCAAATACAACTTGTAAAGAGTTCTTTCGATGCTTCCAAAGTGGTAATTTCGACGTTAGTGATAAAGATCCCGAAGGGGCACCAAAAAATTCGAAGATACTCAACTACAACATATATTGGATGAAGACGCATGTCGAACCCATGTCTAAAGAGTTGGTTGTTAACAGATCAACCGTCGGTAAACTTTTGCACGTGATGGGAATGGCCCAGAAAGCAAGTAACTGGGTGCCACATCAACTGAAGAAGAGTGACGTGTCAGATGCTGGTAGAAAAGAAAAGCTTTTCTGCATCGCATCGTCACTGACCGTGAAAAATTGATCCATTATGATAACCCTAAGCGTCGAAAAAGTTGGCGCCTGCCACATGAACCAGGCCCATCTACAGCGAACAAAAATATTCATGCGTTCCAGGTTATGTTGTGCATCTGGTGGTATCAAAAGGGTGTCACCAACTATGAGCTCGTTAAACCATCTGAAACCATCACTGGACATCGTTACCGACTACAGCTAATGCGTATCAATCGAGCTCTGAGCTCTCAAAGAAAAGTGGCCGGAATGGGACGGTAGACATGTCAAACTGATTTTATTGTATGAGAACGCCAGACCCCATGTTGCTAAATCGGTGCAGAAATATTTAGAGGGACTGATTTGGGAAATCTTGCCCCACTCGCCATATTTTCTAGACATTGCGCCTTCGGATTACAATCTGTTCCGATCAATGCAGTCAGCCCTTATTGGAGAACGATTAACTTCTTACGAGAGCATCGCAAACCAGCTCAATGAATGGACCAAGTCAAAACAACTCGAATTTTTCGTCAGTGAAAACCGTATGCTGCCTGAAAGATGGAGTCAAATTGTAGCTTCTAAATGCACATATCTATATACATAATTCGCGCGTACACCCTTTTTGGGGGTTTGGCCGAGCTCCTCCTCCTATTTATGGTTGTGGTGTGCGGCTTGATTTTGTTCCACAAATGGAGGGACCTACAATATCAAGCCGACTCCGAACGGCATATATTTTTATGAGGAGCTTTTTCATGGCAGAAATATACTCGGAGGTTTGCCATTGCCTGTCGAGGGGCGACCGCTATTAGAAAAATGTTTTTCTTAATTTTGGTGTTTCACCGAGATTCGAACCAACGTTTTCTCTGTGAATTCCGAATGGTAATCACGCACCAACCCGTTCTGCTACGGGGGCACATGCTTCACATAATAGCATGAATTGTTTAATAATTCGTAACTTTTGCTCAGAAATGACGGAAAGTTATTCCCGTACCCAATAAAAAAAATTAAAAATACAAAATAAAAAATAAAAATATTTATAAAAAATGTTCCTTTTTCGCCCAGCCAGCGGCTTTCTCTATATGGGAAATAAGAAACGACATAATTGACCCAAATTCAAATACATCCAATAACAGAGAAAAGTGAAAGCTTTTTATTCAGTTGTTGAGTTTATTATTATATGACAACAATAATCTTCCCCATTTTATTGGATAATGTACCATTAACTTATAAATAAAATGTGTAAAAATTCAGTAACTTAGCCTGTAAAAATACAACACTGTCACACAGTTGTCAACGCGATGCAGCATAAGCTCGTAAACTCATCCATATTTTTATTGCCTGCGGCAGTGGACGTGGTGTACGCACAAGTATTTTAATCTGTATAAGAGTGCAAATATCCACGTACCATACGAGTTACCACAATCACGTTTTGAATTAATGTACAAGTAGTTACAATACATATAAGCGGATAAGTACATACACACATTCATTCTCATCCGCATTTGGGTGTCGATTTTCAGTTTTCGCCAGCAGCAGTATTTGTGGATGCCACAGAATAGTGGCCAGTGGCATTTTTGCTAAAACTTACTGCAGGCAACCACATGCAATTTCTCGCTATCACAATTCCTCATTCCACACCCTCTCCAACTACGTTGCCGGCTGCCAAAATATATAATTTTTCATACAATTGTAAAACAATAAAAATCTATCGTCACTTGGACGTTCGTTTTTGGCATGCAGTTGAATGTTGTCTGGTTTTGCAGTTATTCTGAACAAATACACAGCCAGTCATGCATTCACTTTGTACTTCTTGGTCTTGTGCCAATGCAATTGAAAGGAGCAAAGTCGAAATCAAAAAGTAAATGCCAAAAGATAACAACAGTGACGCTCTGAGTAATGTGCAATTCCTGCCTAAATGCCGCCAACTTTGTTCTTGTTGCTGTTTTGTCTTTGTTTTTTTTTCTTGTTCGCTTGCTTTGTGGTTTCATTTTTCGGCAACTCATTTGGAGTGTGACATGCCAAAAGTTGTCATTTGGCTGGAAAAATGGCATTCTTGCATGCAAGCATAAACGAATTTATGCTGAAGTGGCGGAAATTTATAATATAATGACAGCAAGCGGCTGCTTAAATGATTCTGTGAGCCGCAGGCATTGGATATTAAGGAGTCATTAGCGCAGGCACAAATAATTTAGTTGTGATTTTTTTTATATTTTTATTATTTCATTTTTTTCACAGCCAAAGTTTTACATTTCTCTGGTTAGATAATGCAGTTCACAGTTTATTATTTAAAGAAAAATCATATGAACTGCAATGGCGGTACACATTTAGCCAACCAACGGTACTGGTATGGTGTACAAAAAACGTTATGTCTCCTGTACTATATAAACCCACAAAATTTAACTATTCTGAAGTCACAAATGTCTGCAACACTTTGTTACTAACTGGATCTCTTTTTGAGATATAAACAAAAAGTTTCGGCGAGCTCATTAAATAAGGATTTTGTCAAGTTCTGAAAAATTGGGCTATTGGTTTTCACGTGGGCTTTTAAAATAGCTTTTACATCTTCGCATTAGCAACAATTTAGTTTAACACCCTCACAAGGGACGTATACTAATCCTAAAACCATGTAACATATTACATTGCGAAACAATGCCGCCTTAACATCTAACAAGGTGTTGATAGACTAAAGAGAATTTCACACATAGGACTTGGATTATTTACTCATGTGTTCCAGTACGTTCAGCGAGCAACTCCTTGTTATCACATCTCAGTTTGGGTCATAGAACACCTCAGGTTAGATGTAGAGCTTGATATAAAATTTATTAGAATTTATTTCTATTTATTAAAAATTCAGTGAGGTACTACTGATATAATCAACTACCGTTTCGAAGAAAAAGGAATCTATTATTTTTTCGCAAATGGTCTCAAACTGTCTTAGGACCGCATAAAATCAAGATGTGCTAAAGAATGCTGAAGGATCATCTCGCTTATTCAACAACACAATACCACACTTTATTGGGTTCCCAACCACTCTGGAGAGGAGCGAAATAAAAGAGCGGATGAGTATGCGAAGAAAGGCACTAAGCTTGACATTTAGCGAGTGGTAGAGGATACAAGTGTTCCTCCAAACGAACTATATCGGGGAAACCAATAGAAGGTGGTCTCTGATTATTAACTGCAGGGTCCCCAGGGAGCTCTGGCCAAAACTGACTCTTAAAAGGACAAAATGTCTGCTTGCATTCAACAGATCAACTACCAGTGTCCTTACAAGTGTTATAACGAGCCATCGCACTATTGGCACCATAGACATTAGAAAAGACGTAACTCATAATGATTTTTGCAGGAGCTGTAGAGACGTAGAAGAAATTGAGTCGGTGAATATCCTGCACTTCTTCGAAGCCATGCCAAGGCGATTATTTCTTTGAAGACCTGGGAAATTTGCAAAAGCCTCGCTAAAGGGATTAGTCACCTTCTTAAAAAAATCCAAGTGGTTTAAGCAACTTAATTAGGGGATGGCCATCAAATACACTTATTACAATGGGCTTTAGCCCCACCGAGTGTCATGTCTTAGACAAGCAACCTGGCTAATCTAACATAACCTAAGTGTGCACATACAGTGAATCAAAAAAGTATTGGCACACTCGAAAAATCAAAGTTCTCAGTCCTATACCTATTATTCTAATGAATGTATATATAAATAGAAAACGGGATTTTCTAAATGTATTTAATTATTAAGTATCTCAACAAATAAAAAATTAATTTCGACTTAGGTTTACAAGCTCAACCGTGAAAAGTAAAATAAGGCACAAATTCACATTAAAAAAGTATTGAAACATTCATTATGTTAGCGTCGTAACGGTAAACTCCCGTTAATTATTATTGCAACACTAGCAAAATAGGTCCGGAGAGCAGATCTAGGCGCCCAAAAAAATTAACCAAACGACAGGAACGAAGTGTGGTGTCCACAGTGCACATTAGGTGAAATGACCCTTTTTTGCTGTGCAAAAGTGATAATGTGATTGTTGTTGTTTTGTAATTAGAAATACTTTAAAACAGAGGTGCGTGCATAATATTTTCACTTAATAAAAGTACACCGTGACACAGGCACGCGTCAAAGGACGTAATTTTTCGTAGAAATTTGCTTCCGAGTTCAGCAGTGCTTGATGAACTTTGAGTCCGCGTTTCTCGAATTGTGTTGAAAATAATTTATTAGTGTAAAATGGAAAATACAGTAAATATATGTATTTAATTAAAACGCTTAATAGTTTTGTTGCTATATTTGTAAATAACTTATTATCCTGCATAACCTTGAAGTGATACAAGCTATCTTCCACATTGACTTTCTGGAAGCCTTATAAAATGTTGACCCCATTTGACCTCTTTCAAATTAAAAAAAATAGATGGAATGCTATTTAATGAGTTATTGACAATTTATTTCAAATTGCGATTTTTTGCGTTTTAAGAGTAATTCCACTTTTTTTTTAGGCATCCTCGGTATAAAAAAACGATATGTTTGAAATATGGCGAAAAGAATGTTCCCAAAAAATAAATTTGAGGCCGTTTTTAATCATGTTCTTAGAAAAATTAAAAACATTAATATATCTCATGAAATGAGAAAATTAACGTAATAGTGGAAAAAATGCCACAGAAAGATAAACGCCTTTAAGGATTAAAATCATGTGTGGCTGCATTTAGAGTTAAAGTTGGTGGTAAATAGCATTCCCAAAAAAGCAACCATTACAATTGTTGGTCGTCCACGTAAGCCGTTCAGCGAAAAATCAGAATTTGGCAAAAAAAAAGAAGCCGCAGAGCTTTTAACTGAGAAAGCTGCAGCAACATCGGCTCGTAAGCAAGGAGATACCGATTTGGCTGCAATTCTGAAAGATAGTATGGAAAGTCCAACAAGGCCATTAAAAATGCGGAAGATGTGTATTCAAGCTACCAAATCGCCAATTCAACTCTCTGCACATAAGGTTTTAGCTTTCTTTCTTCAAAAGAGTTTTACAAAATAGCAAAACAGCGCAATACGTTACGAAAATAAGTTAAGAAACTGCGGTATTTATCCAGACTATTCTAAAATTATAGCCACTAAATTCAAATGTCAACCTTAGGGTATAAAAGCAAAAGATACCCTTGTAAAAGTTTCGTTGCAATCTGAAAGAATTGTTGAGATGCAAAGAGAATTTTTTCAAGCAGTAATGGAAGAAGAGAGCAAAGCGTCTGTTAAACGTATTTAATTGGGTTGTCGATACTTCAAATCCATTAATTTCCGCACTATTCTTAAATAGACGCTTACAAAAGCGCAAACCTTCCACACTTCCTAAGTAATTGAACTATTATGTTGCTAAGGATTTAATCTTAACATCCAAGACGACGAAATTAATGAATATGAAGGTGTTATATTTAAATTAAATCTACAAAATGAATTAGATATAAGCAATTAATAATGTTTTCTATAATTAAAAAATAAATAAATGAATTGTCACGTTTACATTAATTGTGGTCGTTAACCCATTCCATTCCATTTTTTTTTAAGACTTATTCTTACTAGTAAATTTCTGACTAGTTTTGGTTTGAATATCACGATTTTCTAGCTGTAATTAATGTTGCACTGAAAAAGTAGTAATTTGACCTATAGTGCGGTGGCACGAAATCCAAAAGCTTCGGCTGTCAAGCTGTGCGCGACCCTGAAAAATTCATTTGAAATCAATTTCAACTCCCAAACTGTTAAGAATACCCTATATAAGGCTGGGTATCATCGACGCAATTCCTTCATTTCGAAGGTAAATAAGAAAAAAAGGTAGAATTTGCTAAACAGTATTTAAATAAGCTCGACGCTTTTTGGCGAAAGCCAAATAAATAGCTTCAATAGAACAACCTGCTCAAAACAGTTAAATATGGTGGAAGAAATGTGATGGTTTGGGAGTGTTTTGCGGCATCTGATGTCGGAAAGCTCGTATTCATAGATGAGACAACGGATAAGCATGTGTATGGCGACATTCTTAAAGAAAATTTAAGTCCAAGTGTCGAAAAACTGGGCCTTAATGGAACAACTTGGCAATTTCAAAAAGATAATTACCCAAAACACTCGTCTTATCTTGTGGAGGAGTGGTTGATATACCATTGCACACTGCTTAAAACACCCTCCCGATCGCCGGACTTAAGTCCCATTGAGCATATATGACATCTTCTGGAACGGAAGATACGATTTCACCACATAACGTCAAAGGATTCTCTAAAAAAGCCAATAATTTCTAAATGGAATAAAATAACACCTTCCGAAACTTCAAATCTGGTAAATAGTATGAAGAGACGTTTGCAGGCCGTTATTCAATCTAAAGGAGGGCCCACAAAGTATTAGCGCGTTACAGCTGCAAAGGTGCAAGTTGATTACACTACCTGTGCCAATACTATTTTGATGTGAATTTGTGCCTTACTTTACCTTTCAAGGTGAGCTTGCAAACCTAAGTCGAAATTAATTTTTTCTTTGTTCAGAAACGTAATAAAAATAAAATATATATATATATAATTGGCGCGTACACCCTGTTTGGGTGTTTGGCCGAGCTCCTCCTCCTATTTGTGGTTGTGGTGTGCGTCTTGATGTTGCTCCACAAATGGAGGGACCTACAGTTTGAAGCCGACTCCGAACGGCAGATATTTTTATGAGGAGCTTTTTCATGGCAGAAATACACTCAGAGGTTTGCCATTGCCTGACGAGGGGCGACCGCTATTAGAAAAATGTTTTTCTTAATTTTGGTGTTTCATCGAGATTCGAACCAACGTTCTATCTGTGAATTCCGAATGGTAATCTCGCACCCACCCATTCGACTACAGTGGTCATTTAGAAAATACCGTTTTCTATTTTTTTATACTTTCATTAGAAGAATATTCTTTGCACTGAGAACTTTGATTTTTCGAGTGTGCCAATAATTTTTTGATTCACTGTATAAATTTAAGTCAAAAATGTAAAATATAAATAAAAAATGTTATTGTAATTATAAAAAAAAAACAAAAAAAAACTTCTTTCTCTGATTCGTACGGAATTTTACCTGAACCAAGCTTGCTTTAGGTGCCATAAATCTTAATATTTTTGAATAAATATTCACTTAAGACTATTATTGAATTAACCTACAGACCTGGAAAAGCATGCAGCATCACAATTTTTAAAAAAGCTTGGCCTTAAAAATATATTATTTCATATAAGCATAATAGTAATAAGAAAGCTTAAGATTTCATAACTGAATTATTTTGTTCTCTTTGTTTTGGCCCTTTTCACTTTCGGACTTAACCACACACGAATCCGTCTTTTATTTTTCAGACCATTTTTTGGTGTGCCTTGGGTGCCATTGTCATAGCCGGTATCGCTGTAATATCATATTGGATACGACGATGCAGGTATGTATCCACAAGAAAGCATGAGATCATTGCCTTACGAATATATGCGTATGTATAAGTAGATTTCAATAAGAATTTTAAGAATATCAACAATAATTAAATTTATTAATATATATGTTTCTTAGCTAATGTTATACCATAATTCCGACTTGAAAATTAAAGTACGGTGTGCATGGAATAAGTGAAAATATTATATATAGTAAAGTTCCATGTAAGAATAAAAATAATTTTAAAATAAACTTGAACAAATTTCGTGTAACTGTATGTACATATTATATTAATATTAGATTTAGCTACATATTAACAACTTCAGATGTAAAAATTTAAATGTTGACTTTAATATATCGCTGGTATATTCTAAACTCCCCTCTCAATACCTTCTGGGGTACTAATGAACGTGCATTAGTTAAAAAATTTACCAAAATTTCTAAATTTCTGGTTGATATATGAATATCATAAAGTCTGCGCATATGCATATGGATGTAAAGGAGGCACACGTGCTGCATATACATGAATGCAGAAGCTAGATTCCTATTGTTGCAAACTTCTAAATGCAATTAGATATGCATATCTCAGCCAAATATTCGTTTCAAGAAAAAAAGAAAGCAGTGAATTTTACATGCAGTTGAATTCGAAACCTGTTCGGCCTGCATGGTTAGCAGGAAAAGTGTATGTTGCGCAACTAATTCTGAGGCATAAGTTTAAAATTTGAGTCAACAGTTTTTAAGCTAACATTTTATTTTAATTACCGTCCCTGCCTTACTGCATATTCTTAGAAAATATTAGATGATATTTATTAAGTATTTTTACATAGCAAAATCCACAAAAGAAAAATTTGTTTTTCAAAAAACGTAACATTTACTACAAACTGTAAGTAAATTTCATTTCTTTATTAAGTCTTTTAAATGTTAAAAAAGCTAACTTAAGGTGGTTTCTAATAAAGTAACTACATTACTAAGCACTGTTTGCTACTTTGAAACGTATCTGCTCATGGTTGTTCAATGGGTTTCTCAGATCGATAAGAAAAACAAAGTATTATGGTTTGAAATCCACTTTATTATGTATTTAGTATAGTCTTCCTGAATATCAATACACTTATTCCAACGAGATTCCAATTTATGAATTTCATCCCTTGAATTTCATCATTTGATGAAAAACGCTTTTCCCACATGAATTTTTTTAGGCCAGGAAATAGATGGAACTCGCTTGGAGGTAAATCTGGTGAATACGGTAGATGTTCCAACAATTCGATCTTTACTTTAAAATGCTCTTGGGACACAGTGCATTACAATTTTTCTATTTTTTTTTTTTAGCAATTTTTTCCCTCAGCTGGTTTAAAAGGTTGCAATAATATTCAAAATTTATTGTTTTCCCAGTGTGCAAACAAAATTCTTTTCGCATTCCAAAAACTTATGGCAACATCTTCTTAGCCGATTTCGAGATCCACGTTCTGGGCTCTTGTACAACCGATACAAAAATCCACTTTTAACATCATTTTTGTTACCAGATTTAAAAATGGGTGTAATTGAAGCCAATTTCCAATGGTTAATATGAGTAGAAGGAAAAATTGATTATGCAGAATAAAAGCAATAAAAGCTTGAAGCAAATAGAACAGCCCATCAGGGTCACTTTTCAAATATGACTTAAAAAAAAGACACTTAATTCTGTGGCATTTAATTCTATGAGAGACAACGCGTCAAAATCTACGGATTGTCGTCGAATTAGTCTTTGGTTTTTTTGTTGAAACTTATTCAGTTTATAGGGCAAACAATAACTACTGGAATAAGGTTAAAATGTACAAACAAAATTATCAGGTCAGTCCATGAGTTCCTGCGTATTTTACCCATAATTTCACTTTTGATTTACGATTTTTGCATACAAAAAATTATTCGCGGAATATAACGAAACTATTCATATTTTCTTTGATATATTGTGCATTCAACAAGTGATTTTAATCGCGGATAGAAGCACGTGTTGTTAAAAAATAAAATGGAATCTTCGAACGCGTATAAGAAGCATATTTTGCATTTTTTTTATAAAAGTGGTAAAAATGCAACAACTGCTGCTGCAGAAATAAACACTGTTAACGAACAGAAACCAAACCAGACGATAACTGCTGATTATTATTCCCATCTATCATCAAACCTGAATGAGGCACTTAAAAAAAATCGACCGTCTTTAGTGAATAGACGCAAAGTTTTGTTTCACCACGACAACGCAAGACCTCATACCGCAAGGCAAATATTACGCAAGCTGAACGAGCTCGGATGGGAGTTAATGCCGCATCCACCATACTCTCCGGATATTGCACCTTGCGATTATCACCTTTTCCGTGGACTTCAATCCCATATGAGTAACAAGAACTACTCCTCAAAAGAAGCTATAAAAAGGGATATCGAAGCGTATTTTGACTCCAAGGACAAAACATTTTTTGAGCAGGGAATTAAAAATTTGCCTAAACATTGGGAAGACATTGTAAATAATGAAGGAAAATATATTATTGATTAATAAATACTTTACACATCTTTTTGATTAATTTTAAAACCACCTTTAAAAAACCCACGAACTTATGGACTGACCCGATAGTTCGCAATAACAAACTGGCGTTTATGTCCAACTTCTCATATATATATTATAATTTGTAGTGTAAACTTTGAGTGCATCTTATAATGGCCGCGAATGATAGTAAAGTTTTTTGAAATTTTTTCATGCCACCGAAAATTTTAGCATTGTCTGCCAAGGATCGGTATCACAGACCCGGTTGCACTATGGACCAGCAGTCCCTCAATATAATACTATGTTGTTATATATAACTATGTTGTTTTTGCACCCGACTTCTAAAAAAATACTATGAAATTTTGAGAATTACGTGGAATGCATCAACAAAAAATATCCTACTCGGCTTAAGTTCAAAGCGCACAACTATGTGCAACCTGATTACTAATATTGTAGAGTAAAAAACAAAATACCAGTAGAAATAGGTCCTGGAAAGTACTTGAAAAATTCTAGCTAAATGTCAAACTGCTGGATGAAACAGAGGCGCGTCGATACTAGCTGAAAGCAGTAGATTAGCTGATTTTTAATTTGGTTTAAATGTTTTCGTTATTAGACATCTTTTTTCGCCAAGCGTTAGTAAGTAGCGATTACATGAAACAGCTGAAAATATGCATGTTTTGGAAACGCTGGAATCGAGCTGCCTAAAATTACATTTGTTTGTAAAATAGTGAATTATACCAATTTGATGAGGCATGACCATACTCGCTAGCGGCGAATCTTGCTCGATAACTTTCACATGCAAATTTTATGTAAAGTTAGCCGAGCATTGAGATAGGAAGCAGAGAAGGGGCGAATGGAAGGGGCCTATTGTTTGGCTTGTTTTATTTTTTTCCTTGTATGCATTGGCCTTGAATAAAGCGAAACGTCCATTTCCTGGGTACGCAAATAACACCAAACAAAATGGATCAAGTAAATATAAAATCTAACCGACACCGGGTGCTCTTTTTGCAGGTTGAAAGAAAAATAATACAGCAGAAAATAAGGACATAGTTGGTCCAACAGATGAAGGAATATTTCCGCATTACTCTGATAGGTGCCAGGGCATACTGACATTACAGGGAAATGTAAGACAGACAGATTAGCGCGAAGGGTTTTTCCACTCGCCTCCCTCTTTCTATGGTGATTGCAGTTATACCCCTATCAACCTACAAACTGCGTGGTACAAGTAGCATTGCGACTTCAGCCAACACGAGATGGGTTGATAGTCTGACATGTTTTTTTTTTGTCCTTGTTCACTCCACTCGAGAGCATACAGCCTCGACAAGACTCAGTCTTGCGTTGGTTTCGTTAATCTATTTTGCTTTCTGGCAGGGTAAGAAATTAGCCTGCCGCTCCCAGTCCTAAATACTGGGAATACCCACCTGCCATTGTTTAAGAACAACGTCTTCTTGCTGCTTCTAGCGCCATCTGTGTTTCACATTTTTCTGTCAGAAGGATCACATAGATGGTTGAAGACTTCGCTAAATTTGGGTGTGCCTGTGCTATTACCGCGATTACCCGCTTCCTCTTGCTGGCGCGAATGACGCAATGTGTAACTGCGTCTTTTTCTATGGTTTTGTTTTTGCTTGTTTTAGCAGCCACAATGCAAATAATGCGCTGACTTTTGTGCGAGAGTACGGATTAGAAAGATAAGGTTCTTGGGGTTCAGGAGTGAATTGTTTTTTGTTTTTTTGTTTTTGACATGTAACGCTACAAAAAAAATCTGACGTAATTGGGACGTCAGATGCTCAAAGGCGCTTAATCGGTCAAGAAAAAATGACTTTATGTCAGTTGCTTTGATCGCAGGCCACTTTCTCCTAGATAATGTTCTGCTCTTGAGTACACACTAAAGGACTTTATGTCACATTTTGCTACTTTTTAGATTCACATCCAAAATGTTAAGTTTTGAATAGTCTACTTTGTCTGTGCTAATAAAAAATCTGAAGTCGGTTTTACAAATCTTGTAACGCCTGCAACTCATCTAGTCCCCACAAGTGAGTTGCCATACTATTTTTGGACATTTTTATTAATTTATTTTTAGCCCTTTTTAAATTTTTATAATTTTTTTTTTTTGTAAAATTTTTCAAATTTTATTTTTTTATTTTTGATAAGTTTTTTTAAGACGCCACATCACCGCTTAGTATCGTGTCAGAAACTTGAAGCATAACTAATATTTTAATTTGTATTTATTTTCAATTTATATATTTTTATTATTTAAATTTTTTTTTTTTTTTTTGCTTTCTTTCAGTTTGTATACATTTTTTTTTTGTTTTTTAACATTTTTTAACCTTTTTATACTTTCGATAAGTTTTATTAACTGCCCTTCTGTCAATTTGATCACAATTTCGCAGAATTTTGTGTGAAAAATGTAAAGCACAATAGTATTTTTTAAATATATTTTGATGTATTTTCTATGCAATGTGCTAATTAAAAATCTGAAGTCGGTTTCATTTATCCTTTAATGCCGACTGCTCGCCTTGTTCCCACGACTGAGTTTCGGCACTATTTTTTGACCATTTTATTTCTATATATATTATATATATTTTAATTTTTTTTAATGTTCTTTTTTATGTAAAAATTAAATGGTTTTCTTTTTTTGTGAATTTTTAAAATATATTTTTTTTTATTTGATAAGGTTTTTAACAAACACCAGTCCCGTGTATGAATATGACCCCATCATCACTTAATTTTTATTATGAATATTAAGATAATTAATATTTATTTTTTAATTTGTATTTGTTTTTCACTATATTTTGACTCGTTTTCTTTAAATATACAAACTTCTTTTACTTTTCCGATTTTTACTGCTGAAATTTGAGTTTTTCGATGTTGCGTCAAATTTAGTTTTTTGTCGCGGTCTAGCTAAAAATTTAAAAAAACATCAATCGAAAAATTTGCGATTATTCATCGATGGATCGTGCAAAAGTGAGTATTTCATGGATTTTGCGAAAGAATGCAGTGATTTTTCCAAGTAAATAATCATTAAAGACAAAAACTATGGTTCCACAGATGGATAGATATTCAAGGCATTTTTTTCTATTTACGGAAAACTAGCGTAGTTTACGCAATTTTTGTCCGATTATTGAAAGTAATACATTAATTTCTTCGTTTATAAATGCACTCAAAGAATATTAACAAACATTTTTAATTTTGTAGTAAAATTATGCAATAAAAAATTGTTAAAGTTAAAAAAATGATAAAAAACGCACTTTCTCCAGGTCTAATCAAATAAAAATCAGAACTAACTGGTTTGAATAATTACTTGTTGTACATCATTTGAAAGGTCTGACAATATCATTTTCAAAACATATAAAATATTGAAAATCGGTGAAAAAATGACCGAGATATCCGTAGATTACCGCGCAAAGTCTGAAAAAACGGTTTTTTATAAATAAATAAAAATTGGAGGGTACAACAAAAATAACAAAAATATTTTTATGCATTATTCGGCCATATAAACAACCTACAGTGTGTAATATGTCAGGTGTATTTCGTTTTTTTTTTGTAGCACTGTGTAATTCGTCTTCTATGTCGGTAAGTTCCAAATCTTTAATTTCTTTCCTGATGGATTTTTAGAATCGAATGAATTATTGTCCCCGAAATCAGAATTTCTTGATACATTTTTCTAGGTTCCAGATCTACGAAAACTTTAGAGTAAAATGCACAACGATCAGATTTAACGGTCAGAGCGTGCCCATGATTTGTTTTTTTCGCATGAAACTTTTCTTTTATTATATGAAAAAGCAAAGCATCTTTCAATACCGACCCCGGTCAAGTGAATAATTCCTAGTTACCATCCATATATTGTATTTTTTATATTTTAATCAAAACAAGCCCACTGTGTTTAACTGCAAGAGTTGATTCCACAAGACGCTTCATATCACACGTCTTATACGAAGTTTATTTAAAATGGTATGAAGTCATCCACCATATTGGATCTGCAATTTGAAGTTTTATAAAACTTCGTAAATTTTACTTTTATAAAACTTACTTTATATTCGTAATAAGCGATCTCAACCTCCTCTCCATGCAAAGTTTCAAAATTGAATAAGGGCTTGATTTTTTCGACACTTGTAAAGAGCTTCTGGCTCATAGTGAATTGGTATAATTTTCAATGACTCTGCTGCCGAGATCCGGCAGAATTGAAACAAAGACAGCCATTGTTATTTATTTTAACTTCGTGGGCAAGGATTAATGTCAGCTTTTTGAAGTAGACAGCCGGCGACTTCAAAAAAGCCCCCACACGAAAAATGCTTTATTAACTGAACATCAAGAGATCAAGAGAAAAGCATACCCTCATATCGATCGTAATAAAGTTTTACCATTTATAAGTGTCCCACACGTGTGTAATTTGTTACTGAAAAGTAAGCACCCTTTGTTTGAGTGCCATATAGTTTTATGTCGCTTCCGTTCGGTAGAGATGCGCTCGAAATTTTCTATTGCCTTCGTGTTCATGACCAAACATTTGCATAAATTGAATCTATGTATATACAAACGTGCATGTTATGTATTTCTAAAGTTTTAGTAACTCGTTTTTATTACAGGTTGTGGTCACTGTACGCTAGCAATAGATACTCGCATTCACATGTGGTTATAAATATATATATATATATCTCCATATGTATTTGTAATAATAAAATCTTGAATAAACGCTATTTACTGCATATTGCGCAGATTCTAGTAAACAAAAGGGTATCCATTTAGGTAATTTCCATGATAGTGCCACGTGTATGTCAGAAACAAATGCTTATTAAAGCACACAAGCGCCTATAAGTATGCACACATGGCCCGAAAGCATATGACACACACTCGCATACACTGCGTAGTATAGAGTTACTAAGCCTCAAAGCTAGTCAGACAAATAGAAACGTGACGCACTCACACACACCGTCCAGCAAATGTGCCGAATGTGTCATATTCAGATGGTAAAGGCAAAAAAGGTGTATGTGGGTATGTGTGCGTATACAATAAAAAATGTACTTGCCTCACACACCTACAGACGAGTATATGGAATTCGCGTATTTTTGCTCGTACAAATTCTTCGTAAAAACTGAAACTAGCTTTGAAATCTTTAGTTTATGTTTTACTTTCCTGGCTTTCAACTAAAAACTAAAAGCCGTTTTAGAAAGCCCATTGCGACAGTTAGCATAACCTTGACGATAATGACAGCCACTACGACAGCGGCTAGCGATTATCTATTGTCGTTGACAAGTTCAAGTGCAATCATACTAAGCGAAATTTAAATGGCAATTGCCAAGGCGGAAAAAGAAATGAAAAGAGCGCCAACACAAACAAAAACACACATATAATTTTGTCCAAGAAAGTCAAAAGCTGGCGAAAGCACGGCCTGCACAAAGGTAAATGTATACATATCTATGTACAATACCATGTATTTATAGTACATTAATTGCAACCTACCAACACACATATGCACGTTCATGCAACAGTGTACAAAACAGTCAAGGTCACGCACAAGCTTACGTGCCAATAAAGGCAAATATATAAAACACTTACACAAACTCCTCTGTATGTTTATGTATAAATAAATATATAGTGAAATATTTATCATTTGAACGGCCAAGAAAAAAGAGGTGGGCACGTCTAAAAAATGACAGACTACACTACATCAAACAACAGAGTCGCCAAACAATCAAGCATGGCATTACTTTTCGACACACAACCATATGCAGTTACCTGCAGACAACCCTTCGCACGTGTCAAATGACATTTTGGCAGGAAACACCCCCATAATAAATGGCAATAAGAGGCAAGTGAAATAAACAGTAAACCATTGCCATCAAAATAATGACTGTTAAATTTATGGTAGACAAGTAAATGGGAAAAGAAAACAAAATTCAAATACAACAAAAAAAGCGCCAAAGCTTCAAAGGTCATGGTGTGTATGTGTGTGTACTGCAAGAGCGGAAAGCCAAAGCAAATACAACTCGCCAGCAGTATTGCCACACAGCAAAAATTTTACCCCAAGAATGAAAAAACAAAAATATTGCAAAATATAATACACTTGGTATAAAACCAATCTTACCAAAATTTTATTTACTTAAAAAAAAAAGAATTGTAAATATTTATGTACGAGTGTATTTACCATCAATTAGACTTTTTTCAACACAAATAGGAGTTGACTAATGTCAATTTTTTGACAAGAACAGGGTCTCGAAAGTCTAGAAAAATTAAATAGAGGACAAAATTATTATTTTTTTTTTTTTGGCTAATGTCAATTTTTTGACAAGAAGAGTGCCTCGAAGGTCTAAGAAAATCAAGAAGGAGAGTAAGTTAATATTTTGTAGGCTTATGTCAATTTTTTTACAAGAAGAATGTCTCGAAAGTCTAGCCCCTGTAGCGTGGGACTGAAATGCTTTTATAACTAAAACCCTTACTCTATCGGCTGTGTATCTATCTCTATTTTCCTAGCATATTACAAGTGCTACGCTATCGAGAAGCCGAGCACCCAGCTTTATTTTGTGTTCTGCAGTTCTTTGTAAACTGCACCAATTTGGCTCTGCGGTCACCGCCCAGAGTGAATAAACTGAGAAACTCACGGTGAAAAGATTTTAGAGGTGTAGTCTTTAGCAGACCGTCATTGTGTGAGCGAATTTGAGAGAATCAGCTGATGGCCTGACGTCACTTGGGGTGTGTTTACCAAACAGCTGAGATTGTGTTGATGATATACGAAAAAAATAAACCAATGAGACTTCGTTGCCGTCTGAGCAACGACTCATTGGAGGAGCGTGTGAAATAATCGTGCGGATTTCGGCTGCCGAATCCCCAAGTAAGTTGGCAGGCTAACTTCACCTCATAATATTCTTTTTCACCATAGTTAAAGAGCAAACCATAAAATCCATCATCCATGTGAGAAACTGACTTTGAGATCATTTAGCGATCAATGTGATGAATTCATTATGGTTGAATGGTATTCTTTATTTGCGGTAACTTAGTGCGTAATTTTCGTTAATGGTACAATTTTCCCTTGCGAACTGAATGAATATTTTATTGTGGATTGTTTTGAAAATATTTTGTAGTTCGCTATATTCCAAACATGTAGGGACTTCTTTTAGCTTCTGGCTACCCAACTATTGCACCCGCAGTGGTCTTCTGGCTGAACTTTTACCCAAAATACAGTCCAATAATTTAAAAAAAAATTGTACTCAACACAAACAAATGCTATCACCTATTAAAGAGAATGTCTCCTAGACCAACTTTGTGAAAGACAGCACTAGTCCAGTGAGTCGAATTTTTTCCACGGAGGTTGAAGTTGTAAAAGTGTTTTTAACACAACCAAAAGTGCGATTAGTTCATCCAAACTATCATTTATGAAACGACTTGAAATTTAATTTCTGTTTACAGATTTCCACAGCAGAATTTAACGAGGAATTTTTTTGTAAGATATCTTAATCCTCTAACTCATACCTAAATGGGCATTTTTGACCCATTATCACAATAGCGATAATAAAAGGTGGTTAAAAGAGGCTACTAAAGGGTTAAAATGTTCCATCAAAATTGCAAGGAGACTATTTTATAGACGATCATCGAGTATGAAAACCTCGTACGCGTTAACATAACCCTAAGACGACAGCCGTAGCCGAATGGGTTGGTGCGTGACTGCCATTCGGAATTCACAGAGATGGTAGATTCTTGGTGAAACACCAAAATAAAGAAAAACATTTTTCTAATAGCGGCGTTTTTCTAATGACACCTAAGAATGGCAAAATGTGTTGCCATTTCTATTCAGTGAGGTTTGGCAAGTCATCGTGAATCGTTTAACGCCACAACACCGCTTCTAAGTTGTGGAAATTTACTTTGAAAATAATAAATCTGTTCCCGAAGTTCATCGAGTACTGGCGGCATTAGCGGTCCTTATTTCTTTCGAAATGAATTGGGAGAGCTATCGAGTCATGCTGACTAACATTTTGTTACCAAAAATGAGTCAGTTAAACATCAAACACATTTGGTTCCATTAAAGACGGCGCAATTTGTCATGCAACGCGTTTAACAATCCATTTATTGGACTGATCGAATTGACCTTCTAAATCCGGGACGGACATATACCGGATACCATATTCAAAACATAAATACCATGAAATTATCTTCCAGATCATAATAAAAAGCAATGCAATCCAACGAGGTTTTAAAAAAATATCCGACATTAAGGAAAAACATATTTTAGTCCATAGAAAACAAAGAAATTGATTCATATTTATTACTTAAAATAAAATTAACAAGACGTTGTCAATAATAATTTAATCAGGATAGATTTTCGATGCCTTCAACATCAGCATAGTTCCTCGAACTCAGTTGCGAAGCTTAGGGTCAAAGCAAAATTTTTCCACTTCGTTCTGTTCGCTGCTTTTGCTTTTATTTGCTTCCACGACGGGTTTTTATACACAGCTTTTATTTCACTTTCGATGCAATGGAGCCATGAGCTCCTATTTCTGTCTCGATTTCGCTGACCTTGGGGATTCCGATCTAGTGGTTGCCTGCTGATATCCATGTCTCCCTTGCGTAGTATATGTGCAGAGCTTCCACTTTCGCATCGTCGGTGTAAACTGGCGTTCGATACCCAATTATCTGGCCACCAAATCCGCATAGATTTCAATGGTTTCTGCTGATACACACCAAGCTTCACAAACTTAAAGAAGGACAGACATTTGTAATAAGGAGTCGAAGTTTGCTACACTCGCCGATTTGTTTGGACCAAAAATTAGCAAATGCATTTCTTGCTTCCTGCAGCCTTGTACAATTCACTTTTGCATTCTCCATCTGTCGTTAGTTGGCTTCCAAGATATTAAATGTCGCTTACGCCAAATATATTGCTTTCTTTGCATTTACTTTGAGTCCAGCAGTGTTAGAGTGTCTGACAAGGTCGTTCAGTTTGTTTTACACGTCTGATCTGCGCTGAGAAAGCCGTATTAGCCTATGATCAAAAATTACCTGGAAGGTAATGTTGACTGCTTTCTTCGATTGCCAAGGCGTAGTAATATTATTTATCCGTTTTGAAGCATTTTAGAGATGCTGGAAGGAAATCTCTGTCGATAGAGGAGATCAAAGAGAAAGCGAAGAAGAAGCTGAAGGTAATCCCTTCGTCGGCCTGCATGGAAGACTAGGTTAAACGTTGGCACATATGTGTTGCTTCAGACGGGTCATATTTTGAAGGACATAAAATAAATTTGCCTGAAATTTAACTCTGTTTTGTTTTATTTAAACATTCCCGGTACTCTCCAAGATGCTTCATTGAAATAGGATGTCACGACAGCGTTATTCTTTCTACATCATGAATTGAAGCAGTTAGCATTTCATTAATGACGATCAGGAAAAGAAGCGTGATAAGATGCAGACCTGCTTCATGCGCGCTTCATTTCGAATCGGCTCTGATAAGATTCCATTACGTAAAATCCGACATCCAAAAGTCCCGTAGTGCGCAAATCGACGATCTTGTCAGGGACTCTCCGTAGTAGGGCACACCATAAATTACTGTGGTTTGGTCGAGCAAATGCTTTCTAATAGTCCAGATTTTCATAGTGATCACCACCTAGCATATTAAAATTTTTTTGTTTGAAGCAAAAAGAAACAAAATGTTTCAGTCCAAAAACTACTATCTCTATTTTCTAAACTGGCAACATTGGCAGTCAACAAACGATAAATCGGTTGACCATTCTTATGAGCTCAAAGCAATAAAACGTAACTAAAGTAAATACAAAAGCATAAAACAAAGCAAAAGTAACAACTAAGCTAATTCGTAATATTATATAAAGCGTATTTAGGTGAGCAATCTCAGAGCAAGCGATTAGCATATGCCTGCCGGCCACTTCGCCTACCAGCCTTTTCCCCTGCGCTGGACTAGCGTGTTGAGGCACCTATTCTGCCAACTACTCCTTTCAATATAATTTACCTCGTGTATGAATTTTTGTAGTTGCCATGTTGTTGTTAATGGCTTACTGTTAAGGACACGCTGTCTCTCTATTTTTTTCTTTTTGTTTTTTGTTTTTTTTTTTGAACGCCCCAAGTATATTACCGCGAAAATATATTTAGTATAATTTAGTTAGTGTTGAGTTGTAAAGCGAATCACAACGCATATTCCGTGAATTAGATATTCGTAAATAAATTAATTTGTGTAAATATAATTTTGAAGTTATTTTAGCGATTTTTGTTTATTTTCGGTTAATTCATTTGAATTCAATATCTGGTTACTGGGTGACTATTTTCAATTATTAGTTCGCCTTAAAGTAGCAAGTGAGAAAATACACATCAGTGCGAGAAGTATTTCATACAAATAAGCTACTTTTCATTGATTGCGCTACTGTGTGTGCTTGTTGTTGCTCATACGCCACGGTGCACCGCTTAAAAATGCATATATAAGTAGGGCGTGAGTTTGAAAAAGTGAACAAATTTGCTATTTAACACATAATAAATATTTGGATATTTGTAATTTGTACTTAAATTCTATTCGAATTAAAACTACGCAAACTTCGAAAAAGTGAACACACGCGGCTAACTCAAAGACTATGTTATGAATTTTAAACTTTTTTATATCGAAGCATTTCTCTTATATGTGAGCTCTTTTTTGAGAACTTTTTCATTTTATACTTACACGCTCAAGGGGGTCTAAAAAATAGCTTCGAAAATACTCCAAATCTGATGAATTCCGTCCATTTTATGCTTCAGTTTCAGTGAATTTTACAACTTTTTTGGAGTTGGAGTTTTATTTAATGTTTTTATACTCCTTTTTAATGGAATAGCCAAATAGTTTGCTGCGTGACTACCAGTCCGAAATGCCTACGTTCAAATCTCCGGATATAAAACATCAAATGATAGCAAAAGTTTTTTATAATGGCGGTCACTACTACGCAGATCGTCTTCCACATTATCTGCCCACCTTTTTGGTGGCTGTCCGCACTTTCTGCTGCCCACAATGCGAGAATTGAAAATCGTCTTTGCAATTCTGTTGTCATCCATTCGAAATATGTGTCTTCCCTAATCGCATTTTATTTTTTGCCCACTTAGCAGTTCTTCGATTTCATTGTTATCGAAAATAATATTCATTACCATTGAAAAATATCCCCAATTTTTTTCCAAAGGTTCATTGAAAACTTTATGTAGAAAAAGCCAAAATATTTTGTGATAGGATCATGGGGTGACTTTCAACACGTTACATCCAATTCTCTTCTCCAGGCGCTGAAGCGAGCTCTTCTTAATTGGATTTAAATGCATGCCAAACAAATTCTCGCTTAAATTAGCATTGATGCTCGATACACGAAAAGCCGCAAAAGGGTGCATTTTTTTAAGTTTACGGATTCTTATTTTAGAATGTTCTCTGTTTGCCAGCTCATTTTAATTTAATACTAGCTATACATACAAAGGCTCCAGAACTTAAGTAAAGTCGAATTAGCCTAAGAGATTCTGATTTTTTCAATATAACTTTAAGAGGATTGGTTGATTGATTGAAGTGGTGATTCATACAGAATCAAACTAGCGCTTCCGCACCATTTTGTTGTCACATCCTCATTACCAACTTGTTTAACTGTTATTTACAACAAGACTCTATTCAGTGTGTGCGTTTAAGAACCTTATAAAATTGTTTACATCCACGCCAGACTGCGGTTTGCCTAGGGTTAACATTCTGTCCTTCTATAGGGCAGAGCATTTAGAGAGGAAATGGAAGCTAGTTTCCTTTTTCCCCGGTTGATTACAACTATGACAGTTTATATTGTAAGGGATGTCCATTATGGACACTTGTTCTCCGACAGACCAAATGCCAGTTATGACTGCCGTTAGTGTCCAGGTGTCCATCCAAATACAATTTGCAATCTCCATCTACAATCTGCAATTTGGAGGTATTTTAGGGAAATTATATTATTGACTGCACCTAATAGTCTGAATACCGATCCTGCAAGAGCGTTATTCATGGCAGATCGCCCTTTTGCCAGTTCATTTACTTTTTCGTTACCTTCAATGTTCCGTTTCCCCGGGACCCAGATAAGGTAACTTTGTGGTTTTCACTCAAGGTGGTAAGGCTATTCCTACTTTGTTCCACCAACTTAGAGGTTTATGTAGCCGAATCCAATGTCTGGACCGAAAGAATAGCGATATTGCCCTTAAAAGAGAAATCTGCGATGAGTAGCCTACAAACTTCCTCTATTGTCAGTACTTCCGCCTGGAAGGCACTGCTGGTATTAAGGAGTCCCACAGATTTTTCGATTTTAAGTCTATGAAAATATATACCAGCTCACACTCCACAACTGCCATCTACTGACTAAAGTGTCGAAGTTGTTTAGTGAAAATCCCTTGTTGCATTCCTCCTTAGATGGAAAGAGAGTGGCAAAATTCCTATTAAATGTTACCATCGGGACGATGTAGTTGGGTTTCTCCGAGGTTAACTGAGTTTGTGGCAGAAATAGACTTGCATGATCATAAGTGTTTCCCCTCCAGCGTAGCGCTTCATTTAACCAAAATGCACTCATGGTTGCCGTCTTCTGAATATGTATGGGTTATGTTTCATTGAGGGCCTACATAGGACATGATATGATTGCACCGACTATTATTGCACAGGTTGATCTTTGTATTCTGCCGAGTAATTGGGTATTGTAATCTCTCTTTAGTAGGATACTTGAAAAAGAATTTAAAGCCTAACCTTTCTGAGTCGAATGCGAAAAGTGGGCTCGAATTTGTTGACTGTTTTGATTAATTCGTAACAACAGCCCTTCAAGGCTATTACCAAATATTACAGTTTTCGAATGCACAGGCATAATAACGGTCTATCTCTTCTTATTCACCTTTGATATAAAGACTCTTTAGTGGCAAATGGAAAATGAGTTGCGGCACCGTCATGCTGAAACCACATTTGTTGCCTTTAATTCAATTCTATGTCTTTTAAAAACCAAGCATTGCCTTCTACAGAAAATTTAAGTATGCAGCGCAGGTAATTGGATTGGTAAAACAACAGTGCCTGCCGCCTAAAATGCTTATCCAATTGTTCAAAGAGAACCATGTCTCATATGCGAATTCTGTTATACATTGAGAAAATTAGATAATCCATTTCATGTAAACTCAGCATAATTCGTAAAAACGATATTAGCAAGAACGTGGGGGTTTTCAAAGTTTCAGGCGGGCTGAAAGCTCAATCAAGCACTTTATTTATATTAAAAAAATATTGACATGAGGAGTGAATGCTTGCAAAATTGAATTATTACTTTGTAGTTTTAATTTCACTATTGCAATGAAAGCCAAACGTTTATCTTATGACCTTAAACAAAATACTGCAACGATTTAAAGGTTAGCATTCCATATGTGGAGTGCTACTAGTCACTCATACGCCATGACACACTCGAATATCAATTGCTATTTAACACCTGCTATTGACATTAGTAGCCAAAGTGTTGACGATTTCTTCGACGAGTTCACTCATATATTTTGTTTTTAATCTAGCAAAAGCAACTAATTGACCTCAACCCACTGAGCTGCGGACAGAAAACCTCGATACAACGAGGAACGGCCAACCAATAGCAACCACATATTGTCTGCGGCGTGTGCAGTAGCAGTTGCTTTCAAATAAATAACGCTGCTGTGCTTACTTTCCAGCTATCGTAGCACTACTGAACCTGTCATAAAAATTAAAAATCAATTTTTTAATCCAGTTAGTGCAACAATGGCAAAGAAGGCACTAAAAAGACGGGCAGTAAGACTCATGACGTATGTGTATGTATGGCGCATGTACAAATATGAGCGCGAACGTAGAGGGGTATTTACAGATGTGTACTGCTGGCCAGTGCTACACCACCATCTGTTAAACGTGCTGGGCAGACCTGCAAAATATGTATTTGTGATAAAATTACACAGTACCTTGCAAGTCGAAGTTTCTTTTTCTAAATTCAAATAAGAAAATTATTTTGAATTGGATTTTACTATCTGCTATGTGTCAAAGTTTCGCGCTGAAAACATCAGTTGTTCCACTCTTATTATTGGTTCTATAAAAAAAATGTTAAATATTTTAAGTAACTTTTTTATTCTGTTGCGCTCTATAGAACGAATGCCGTGCGATAGTAAAAGTAATTAATGCTCCGTTGTACACCTTTCTTAAAACCTTCGGCTGGACACCCGGGTCTGGCCTTTTTTCGACTTGTTCGGGGATCCTTTTTAAAAGGTTACATCCATAAATAGATAGAAAATTAAAACTTAGGAAGTTGCGTGGCAGCTCAAGTCGTTAGCTATAATAAACATATGTGAAATTCACGCCCACAGTCGAAAGAGCCAGTTTGGGCAGACCTGAATGGTCAACGGAGGGTTAAGGAAAAATTTAATTTGCACGTAAGACTATAGATTTTATATAGATATGTAGTAATGCTGCAGATACAGTTGTTAACATTCTCATGAACTCAATTTTCTAAAGGTTTTTAAATATCAACGAACTAAATTTTCAAAAACTGATTAAAGGAGGATATATTCAGCTGTTTAAAAAAAAATTATTATCTCAACTTTGTTCTTCCTGCGAGTAGTTAAGCTTCCACGTAAAATTAATAGTTCAACTTTTCTCCTACGAAATGAAGTATACGCCATGGATACTATAAAATATGTATACTTGTCCCCGAAAAATAGCCAAAAATTTATTTTTAATTTATTTATTTAAGGATCTAAGAATGCGATATTTCTATTTTCTAGCCCTATTAAAAACATTTTAATTTTTTAATGCAATCAAAAATAATTTTTTTCAATTTTTTTATTACAAACATTTGTTGACACTAAATTGTGACTTTAACAATTTTGTGGGGTGTTTAATTCGGGTTAATAATTTTCAAATCTTTCTTTTCTATCAACAACCAATAAGATCGTATGGTTTTTCCCTGAAGTCGTCGAGTTAGGAATGCGGTGTTGAGAAATTTGCTTGCTTGCTCGTTAACATGCCTCTGGAGCCTCATAGAGTGGCCCGTAGGAAATTTGAGGTCACGATGAATATTTGTATTGTGAATGTACCACGGTGCGTTGACAATATTTTTGAGAATATTATTTAAAAATCGTTGGATTATGTTGATATTATTTTGACTAGAACCGCTCCAAATTTGTGCGCCATAAGACCACACTGGTTTGATAATTTTATTGTATACCATTATTTTGTTATATGTAGACAGTTTTGAATTCGATACAATGAGCCAGTTCATTTTTATTATTTTCAAATCAAAAATAAATTAAATAATAATTTACTTATTTAATAGCAGAAAATGTAAGATTTCTTATAGTTTACAGTGAAAGAATGTAAGAGAATACTTGAATCTAGTTGAACAATTCATTTAAAAATCTATACCAACATAATTTTAAATTCGCTCACAGTTCTAGAAATGGGACCATTGGAACCATAGTCAGTTCTAACCGTCGCTAAACTTAAAATATAATATCCTGATTTCATAAGCTTCGCTGAGGAATATTGAACTAATTTTCCAAAGTAGAGATGGCGAGTCACTGGCTCCACTTATCAATTTGAAAGTGAAGGAGAGAGTAGATAATGAACAAGCACCGACTTTTACAGGATGAAATTAGATCAGTGAAATTCAAATAATGAAAAGCACAACGCACACAGGCTTTCTGGACACGTTAAAGACCACTAATATGGCAAGCCTAATATGGCCTCCAAATAATGATGGCATATTCCAGCTTCGACCACAAGAGACGAAAATAACAGCAAACAAAGTCCGAGCTAACACGTCGAATAAAAGCAAGTACAGAATTTGGCTTCCCAATGACGTTAAATGTTATTTAAAAGAAAATTTAGAGTAAAAATCAATCATATCACCTGGATTGGAGAATCTGGAACCAATAATATGATAGGAAGATAGTAGGAGTGTGGTAAGAGAACAAGATTTAGAATAATGAGCATAAAACATTTGTTTATATTAAGATTGAATTTATTCCTTTTACACCAAGCAACGACGTTTTCTAAATCAAAAGATTTATAGAATCTGCTGTACTTGCAATCACAGATTTTATTTTTAAATCATAAGGATTCAAAAAAATTGCATCATTAAAACAATTGGAAATATCATTAAAAATTATAGATAGTATAAACAGTGCCCACTTAAGCTTTTTTTCAAAGACTGATTTACAATATTCAGAAAACATTCCATGATTTAAAACAGAGATTAAATGATTAACTACAAAATTAATTTTATATTTGACAAAAATTTTGAAGCCGTAGACAATTTTACGATTGGTCAGGAATGCTAGATAAATGGTTGTTACTTTCCATGGCAGGCATCTATGAACCCTCCGCGTTCAAGGCATTTGTTGAACATTAATAAAAGTGAGCAAAGCAGAGCAGTTTTTGCGGTTTTAAGAAGATACGAAGTTGGTCTGTGTAAATTAACTTTTGTTGATGCCTTGAGTTGCCGAATTCCATCTTACACAACAGAAAGCATTAAATTTAACGATCAAAATTAACTAAACAACCCATGTGCAAGTGACACTCATGAATTAAAAACGAGTATACGTCAAAAATTTGAGCGGAAAAAATCTGCAAAAATATTAGTTGCATCTAGAGAAGAGTTTCATTGTAGTCTACAACAGAAGGACTGCTTTAGCAGGATTTCCTGGAGAAGGAACTAGGATATAATTTTATGTCCGATTCGAGCTTAAGAATATAATTTCAATTTAAATTCCAATCTAAAGATTTAAGTTCTCTAAATATTTACCCTTGCGGTTAATGGAGTGCGATAACTTAAACTTTTTCAAATATTTATTTCTCAAGCTTTTCAGTTTTCTCACTCGCTCCTTAGTATGCCAAGGTACTGAATATAATCTCTTTCCTTTAATATCCATGTTACTATCCTAGAGTGGGTGCAGGTATTTCAAATAATTTTTTGAAAATTTTTCTTTGAAACTTTGAAGAGCACATACACTTTTTCCGTAACAAAGCAAGCTGATTTACAATTAATTCACAATTTGGTAAAATGTAGCTAACAAGAATCCAACAAGTTCACAAGTTAATTTCAATTACTTGTATGCTTTTCTCGTACGACATCGAACCCCTTTTATTAAATTCTAGTTTTTCTCCTCTATAAAGGCTGATGAATTTAGAGGTATCGCATTTTAAATTGAAATTAGGCAACGAAAAATCAAATTGATTGAGCAATTTTTATTATTTTTGTATAGAATCATTCATGAAATTATTATTTTAAGCCCTTTCAAATGTAAGCCAAAACTGCGCCGTAGTTCAGCCATTCGCAAGAAACCATTTTGAATGTCTTTGCTGGAAGACTTCGGTCGGTATCTTGAAAATATATTAATTTTAGTACTGTTGAGCTCTAGTGCCTCAATCGAAACTGGTTTGTCCACAAAGTATTTAGACTTTACATATCTCCACAAATAAAAGTCCAAGGGTGTGGTATCATACGATCTTGGTGGGCAATCCACTAGTTCGAGGGGAAAGATAAATTACTCACGGAAATGTTGCGGCAATCACGGGCTTCAATTTACGGTATCAAAAAGTCGGTTGTCATGGCACGATAGCGTTTGCCATTTACTGTTACATTGGCGCCAGCCACGTCTTTGAAGAAATGTGGACCGATGATTCCTCCAGCCCATAGGCCGTACCAAACGGTTGTTTTCCATGGATGTAAGGGCTGTTATTGAATGCCTTCGGGTTGCGTTTCAGCCCAAATATGACAATTTTGCTTATTCACGTAGCCATTTAGCCGAAAATTGGCCCCATCGCCATACACCATAAACTGACCTGAGCGCGCGATGAGCACTTTTCACAGAGCGTCGATTTTCGTAATACATTTCTCCGATTTGGAAGCGTTGTTGAGGTGGAAGTCTTTCCCCGATGAAATATCAATAAATTCTGAAAATAATCATGTGTCACGCGTGTTCTGCCACAAAAGCCCCCCTATTGGAAAAGTACCTCCAATCTGATCAAATTTTACATCGCACTGTGACTGTTACCAAAAAAAAAACAACGAACAAAAAAATCCGTGCTTGAGAGACCCTGTACATTTTACACACATATTCAAGGAATATTTGTGCAAATATCGTATAGAAATTTAGCGCTAACAGTATCTACTTATATACGTAAATATATAGCAGTATATATATATCTAGAGGTGAATCGATAGCTCTAAACCCATTACCTGAATTTACCACTTAAAGCAAACCACCAGCTCTTGCCACACTGCTGTTGAAATAATCGTCGCATATACATATGCAATACATATATATATACATACAAATACAATCGAAACATAGGGCCAACAAATATAGACAGCTAAAACGATAATAAAAAAACAAAAACAATGAAATGAAATTCAATATTTTTCGCTTTAACCAATACACTTTCGGTGAATTGCTTTCATTGTCAAAAGCGACCTGACGACGAGCCATTGCGTTGGACTACTTCGTGCTGTGCGAGATATTAATGCTAGCGGGGAAAAAGTTTTTGTGTTTGCAACATATATTTTTATACGTATTAAATTAACTGAATTTAATTGTTATTTATTTCCTTTAAACCGTAAAATTATGTAACTTTGTTGATAGTTGCGCAGTAGTGTGTTAAAACCCAATAATACATTTTTTCGCTCACCAGAAAAGGAATAAAAGCAAGTGTAAATATAACTAAGAGCAAAAAGGAAAATTTTTTAATCAAATACAAATTTAATTAAAGTGCAATGAGCCACAGTAATATAAATATTCAGAAAAAGTACTGGACGACCTTCGCTTTAAGCATGAAAAGTGTAGGGAAATGCAGGCGGCTTAAGGCAATAAATAAATAAATAAATACACGCAGGCAGAGGAGTGTGTAAGCGTGCAAAAATTCACAGAATAATATTTCCGCTTTCATTCTATGAAGAGTGCGACTCATATTTCGGTGTAAGATGAAAGGTAGAAAAGGTGCACTTAAAATAGTAAATTGGCACAATCTGCGCCTGTGTGAATGCTGAAAATATATGAAAAAATAAAATAAAAAATACCTGCGTGCAAAACATGTTATGAAAAGTAAGTTAAAATCAACAGTAAAGGTCAAGCCTAGCGTAAAGTAAAAGGAAAAAAAGTAAAAGTAAAAATAAACTTAAAAGTAAAAGTTAAAGTAATTTAAGCGCATGAATTTTGAAAAAGCAAAAAGCAGTTATAAAGTAAACACTCACTCAACTTGCGAAACTTATGACATTTTTAACCACCGAAAATCCTTATATTCAATGTATGACAACAAAAGAATCCTAGAAAATGTTTATTAGAACGCTAAACATATTTTTATTTTCTTATGGGTTTCGATTCACCACTTCTCTACTCATTTGGCGAAAAATTTGCCTTGAAAGCAATATCGAAGTTATCAAACAAGATTCGTCGCTAGCTAGTATGGTTATACCTCATAAAACTGGCTCGCTATTTTCAATCCTGTTAACTCTCTTTTCACATATTTGGCACGTTTCATTATACCGTGTTCACACAGAGCAAATTTTGTTGCTTCTACTTTGCGAATTATCTTTCAATGTTCCCGTCGTGTTCATACACCTGCTTTTATTAGTTTTTTAGGCTACATTGAACAACAATTTTTAGAAAACAGAAACATTAAGGGTCTTGACGAGTAACACAAATAACGAGTTGAAGCAACAAAAGATGCCCCATATAAACGCGGTCTTATTAATACTCATTAAGTGCTGCCAAACAGATGTAATTTCTGGCTACCCCTTTTCAGAGCTGCCAACATATGTTCATTTATGCCAGTTGCTTCATTTATTCTCCCTTCGCTAATGTGAATCGAAGGTGCCTTTAGTAATGCTGCATGCTTAGTTTTCTTCCTCATCAATTTACTTTTAGAGTTTCGAAGTACTAAATTTTCAATAAATAATTAAAATGGATATCAAATGACAGAAGGTGTGTTCAGCTGCTAAAAAAGTGATGTTTACTTTCACACTTTTTCACTTTTCAATTTCGTTGTTAAGCTAATGGGAAAAAAAACAAGTGGCAGAAAATAGTACATGGAAAATAATGTTTTTTAAGAGCTTGAGAACTTAACTATAATACAAAACAAACATATTGTTGGAATGATTTTTTGCTTCATTTCAATCTGGTAGACAATTTCGTGAATTCTACCCATAGAAGACGTTGATCTAAGTTGGGCTCCTGCAGGGTAGCCAGGTGCTTTGTGAAAGAACCAAAAAGAAAACTAGCGACCTTTCCCCTAAAACTTAGTAGGAAGGACCTGAGAGTACTAGTGGGTGTAATCGCAAGACACAACGCTTGTAGTCAGCATATGGCTACCATGAGAATCATTTACGGCCCATATTCCTATCCTGCCGAGAAAACGAGGACACTGCAGAACATTTTCTTTGTAGTTGTCCGGCGTTTTCTAGAATCAGGCTTAGGCTGTAGGAATTCTTAGGTTGAGCATGGATAAACTTTATACTCTGCCTCTTGTGGATCTCTTAAGATTCATCAATGAATCCAAAAGATTCGCGGAAGAGTGACCTCATAGCAAGATTTTCAGTCTTACCATCTATACTGTATCTACCCTGTCACTCTATTCTTTCCACTACAATCTATCTGGGCGTAGTCAAATTTACAATCTAATCTATGATTTGGTAGATATTTTCATGGCATTTATTTTTTGATTATGATATCCGGCGTTCGTCTGCCGCGGAATTGCAATCGATCAGTCCAATTTTTGACTACTTTCCCCAATAAAACTGGCCGTGTGGCATCAATAGTGGCTTGAATATTGGCTCCAATGCTTCAAGATTGCTGATTTATTGGCGAAAAGCAATGGCCTAACATAGCCCCGTAAATAGTAATCCAGAGGAGTTAAAGCGCACAAACGAGGGGCCAGTAAATTGGGCCACTACTGGAATGAAAGTTGTCGCTAAATTGTTTTTGCAATTAATCGATTGATATGTGCGATGCATGGAAAGGACCCTATGAACTTTGCGAACATATTTTTTTTGTTTTTCAAAGTAAATTTTCACAATTTGCAAGCGTTGTTCTGGCGTTAGAACGTTCATGATGACTTGGCAAACCTTACTGAACAGAAATGTCAACACAATTTCCCATTTTCAGCTATCAAACCACAGTTATGGATATCGATAATTCTCATGCAGTTAACAAAAGCACCCGTTACTTAGCAATTGGTAAAATGTAATATTTCCGAAGCTTGTTTCTAAAACGCAGTGAGTTTTTAATATTTTTCGACTTTAGTGGCAGACAGTTTCAAAGACGAACAGCGAAAACAGAGTATTGTTTAAAAGAGTTTAAAAACCGAATAATTTGAACATTACTAAACTGTTGTTTGTTGCTTTTACACACAAAATTGTAAGACGAAAACAAATTTTGAATAGCTGCGTGCATCCTTTTTTCCCTTAATATCCTGATTAATATCATAAAATGAGTAAAAGTTTTTTGTCGCTCGATGTTATAAATCATTAAACGATAAAAACTAGAGGCAAAAGTAACAACACAGCAAAACTATCTATTCAAAAACTTACGCGCGTTCCACATTAACCAACATAAACACAAACACAAACCAAGCATATGCACATACGAGTATATAATATTTATATAGCAGGGAAATGTATGCACGCGATTGAGGTACGATACGATGCGCGCCTTGTGAAATTAGCTGTGCTCATTTAATTGTTTCATATTGCACCTTGTCACGTTAAAATATGCTTAGTTGCCAACTCAACTATTCAAACTCAAACCGCCAAGTTATTGGCCTTATTCCATTCACTTTGCGCGTTGAATGTTTGGATTTATATGGTGTGAAAAAATTACTAAACTACAAGGTGGCGCAAATTTAATCATAAAAATTTGTTTTTGAATAACTTTTTTACTAAATAAAAAAAAAACAGGAAATAGTAATATTTGGTGCGTATTGAAATTTTTTGTTATTTTCAAACTCTATAATAAAACTTTTGAACCTGAATCCTTTGAATCAAAAATGAAGAAAAATGTGCCATCATATACTCGTATTTATTTTAAATTATTCTGACTGACAACATATCAATGTTAAAGTTGTGGGTTCTACTAATAATAAACACCCATTTTTTTAACTATTAATTAACTATTAAAAAAAATAATTTTAAATGATGTAATACTTTATTGTGACCTTTACGCGCACCATTGTAAGTTTGTCCATTTTTATACTGCAGCTGTATAGTGCATAAGTGTCATATATGATTAACCTACAGCATCATTTTCAAAACGTAAAAATCTGCCGGTAGGGAGATTAATTTTCCGCCACCTTGTATACGAATATTGTTTCGCGCTTAATATTCTGTAAGGATTCTCACGCGAAACTGTTAGGACTGCATGTCGCTGGTGAGTCTTGACCCATTTGCACCATATGGTCGGACATTCTGGCTTATCCAATTTGCGCGAACTCATTAAGGTTTCAGTAAAATTTTTCAAGTTGCATGTGAACACAAAATAAATAGGAGGAATCGAAGTGTATTAGTAAAGTATGACTGACTTACATGACAACCTCTTTTGCCTCTGACCAAAAAATTTAGATTTTTTGCCCAACACTCTCTGAAAATTAACCAACTCCAAAATTTCAAAACCAAATTTGTTAAAAATTGAGACCAAGCAATTGTGTATATATTATAAAGGATCCTTCAAAAGTGATGCCTATATATCAATAGTGAATAGCTATCTTCTTTTGTTATGTCATCTTTACTTGTCAAGTAGGCAGATGTACCATGGATACATACATTATAGAACTCCGCATTATCAACGCAACAAAATTTCGACATCTGGGGGGAGAAAACCCTCGAGTAATTTCAGAAAAATCATTACATCTACTAAACTGTACTGTTTAGCGTGGTTTTTGGGATGGTGAAATATTGGCCCGTTTTTCTCCGAAGATGAAAATGAAACAGCTGTTATGTTAATGGGCATCGCTATAGACAATTCATAGAAGAGATTTTGTGGATTGATCTTGAAGGAATGGGCATTGGCGATCTTTATTTTCAACAGAATGGAGTCTTAAGTCACAAAACACGGGAAGCCTGAAAGAATCTAAATTTTCGCATGTTTTATTTTAAAACAACCTTTGGGCGCGTCCTTTCAAAGACTATTTAAACAATATGCTCAGAAAAAGTTGTTGCATTTGCAAAAAAATAGATGATTGGGTCATGATTGTTTTCCATTCCAAAGGATGAATGAATGAAAAAACCGCCGAAATTCATGTGAAAGAGAACTCCGACCACATTAAAAAATCGGCGCCTTGCAAACTTCTGCCAAAAATATAAAGCTAAATATCCAGTTGGAATATATTTATAATAAAATAAATATAAGCGATTGCTATTTTGAGAATCACTTGAGAGAATTGTTAATGCACTTTTTGAAAACAAGTTTTTAATTGAATTTTCCAAAAAAATGTTGCTTAAGGGTGCTGTCAGTATCTGGTATCCTTTATTAATGTATCCTATTAATTTATTTATTTTTTAATCAACAACACAAAAGTTTTTACTGACTACTGACTTAATGCTAATATAGACCATTTATTAATAAAAACAGGATAATAATTATCTTTGAATTGTTGAGAATTGATTTTTGGTAATTGTAAAAACTAATGCATTGAACTCGAATATGTTAGGAATAAGTTTTGAATATTGGCTGAGCGATTTTTAACTGAAACAAGTAAATGAAGACGTTTTAAAGTTTTGTAAAATATCTACACAGGGATGTAACCGTTTTCGAAAGAAACTATTTGCGCAAACAGCACTTTATTTTTTAATCTTTTTTTTTTATAAAAAAGTGAAATGAAAAATGTATACAAACAAAATTAAATTACTCAAATTAGAACAACTTACATTTTTTTGTTTTTTTTTGTTTTGTAGTCAAGGAGCTTGTTCAAAAATTATAAAAACAATGTTAATTATCAAATCAACTCAGTTTATGGGAATCTTTGTAGGAAGAAACGCAAATTGAGGTACTTTTTTATAAAAACAGTTAGTTAAAAATTAAAAAAAAATGTTAAATAAACCAATCAAACATAATCTACGACACTATAGATAGATTGTGACGTTTCGATATGATTGGGAAAATTATTTAAATTTCACAAAACTTTCACCCACCTCCCATAAAATTAAAATTTTGATATCCAACAGAGTTGTTAGCTAGTTTTATTGGGTCAAAGTACCTTGCGACCTCTGTTACAGCCATTGTGCTTGACTACGCGCTTATAATTCAAGGCTTCCAATGGTCTTGAACTGATTTGGGTCATCCGAGTAATTTAAGGATTAGAAAGTTTCTAATTATTTTTTACGAAATTCCTTCTCATACAGCGGAGAAGTTCGCTATGAACCTTGAAAGGACTAATTGCGCGGCACAATCCATGGGGACGATATATGGTCACCATAGACATCCCCGAGAATTCACCATGACCATCTTGTTTGAAGAATGAGAATAGTACAGAGCATTTTTTCTGCCGCTGTCCGACTTTCGATAGACTTGAATTTTAGGTTTTTGGGTCGTATGTACTTAAAATTTACGAGCTACATTCTTTTTTCCCTCGTCAAACTCCTCATAGCTTAGACAGACGGTGGCGTTAATCGGAATTAACGGCTTAATTTGGGATTTTCTCAGGAGTTAAATGCAATTAATGCTGTTTGACAATTCGACTTATTTCTCATAATTTAAGAGGATTAGGAAAATTTTAAATGGCAACACTCCTGAAAACTTACTGTTAGCATCTATTGTGAATGAAAAGTAACAAAAATTATAAAAAGAAGAACAAGAAAGACTGAATGCAATGCTAGTTTGCATTAACACGTTCGAAATTACATTAACTGTTTTGATATTATATTTAAGATTTTTTAAACAAATAATTGTTTCTTAGTATCAGGACAGCCAATACACGTATTGGTACATCTTTGACAATACAATTCAAAAAGCAAATCAGCTGTTCACTAATACGCGTAACAACCGTCTGCCACACTACAATTTTAATCTGATTTAACTGCGCCGGTAGTCCCCATTAACACCGCCGTCTGGCTAAGATATAAAAAAAAATCTGCAAAGCTTGCAGAGGAATAATGAATGCACACTCAGTATATCCTTTCTCCCTATTCTTTAAAATCTCTCTCCTGGTCTCAAGTACAATTGGCAATATTGTTGGGGTAGTTTTTCCAAGCGTTTTCTGGCCATCCATAATTCCATTTCATTCAGCTCCAATCTGCACTTCGCTGATGTGGTTGTAATGAAACTATCTTTTGGTTTCTATCATTTAATTGTAACAATTCAATATTTGAATTTTGATTTTGCAATAGTAATGCACCGTGTTTTTCATTTTGGATTCGTTGAATCGGTCATTCGCGCACTCAATTTGAAACAGATAACCAATAAACACGTCAATAAATGTCAAAATCGCCTTAGAACACATTAATAAGCAGAGATGCAAACAAGCGTTCATTTCATGCAATAAAAAGTACCATACACACACATTATACATGCATACAACTACAAATAAATATAGTAAATAACGCTAACACCACTCTGTACCTGAACACTACTCAGTTAATGGGCTTAGACATGCGGCCAGCCACAAATACATGCATATGCACTTGTGTGCTTATACATATATACGCTTCTGGCCACGTGTACGAATATGCGGTATGAGAAATGTGCTGACAGAATTGTAAACTAACCACGGCACAACATCAATGAGTACGTTAGAGGAGAGGCCGCCGTAGGTAAAATCGTAGGTATCGTAGCTTGTCGGCTGTTGTCACGAAAGCAATTGGTTCGATCTCAGCTCAAATGCATTTTTGTCGGGCAAAAACTTCTCACATGAACTGTAGGCAGAAGCAACGGCCCAAACCTGTTGGCATTGCATGCGCCATATTTTTATTTTTATTATTGGAAAAGGAGGACACGTAACACAAAGTATATACTTATAATATATGTCCAAACAAAGAAGTTGAGCAACTACTGTTGCTATAAAAGTTGTTTGTGGATATTTTGTGCGAGTAGCTAAAGTAAACATAGATAAATCAGGGGGAAGAGCATTAGAGAAAACTGCGAGCAAATGGCTGCCTAATAGCCAATTGGGTTTGTATATTTGCACTTAGAAGGCCAATCGGCGACAGCAAGTACATACACCGATATGAATATAAACATGCGGTCAAACTTATCGACTCGCCTTCTGCTTGTAATTGCTTATTAACACATAGCAAAAAACGCCACAACGTCAACGCACATGAACAAATGGTCAAAATAGCAATGAAAGTTCGAACAACGACTACAAAAGCAGTTAAACTGTCATTTATTTGGTACTTTGTAGGCAGTAGTAGAAGAAGAAAGAAGTAAAAAGCAACAAAAATCGAAGTATTCTCATCCAAAAATAAAAAGAAAGTCAAAATACAAAGGTATTGATTTATGTATGGGAACTATCTTGGGTTCAATTTCGTATAGGCCGCAGAGATCAGGAGGCTCAATTTGCATAGAAATCTACGTCAGTTACTCTTCACATGCAGTCCATTAAAAATTGCATCTATTTTGATCTTCCCAAACTGCATCTACTTTGATCTTCCATACTTGTTCCACATCGATTTAAGAGTCTGTTTCTTTGTCAAATACCGTCTGTTTAGCTGTCGCTCGCCTCATAGCCGTTTGCGTGCTTTAATGCATGTTGCATATCACGGATTGCTGACGAAATCATATCCTACGCATACTTTGTGTTCTGCTATCGGATCTTCTGATACTGTAGCTAAATCTTTTTGGCTGGCCGTAAATCGAGCGCATACAAAAAATCCATATCTTGCATCGTCCTCTTCATGGTATACTGGTCATAAAGGCGATTCGCGTACCTTAAAGTGGTGTGAGTACTTCTGTTAGTAATTAGAACCTGTCAGGAATTGTATTCCAGCTAGTTTAGCTCACCGCTTTTGCCATTTTAGTGAGGATGCAGTCTTCTCTTTCTCTATAATCGCTGATATGTTAGTGTGGCACTGCTCCTCTTGCGCGTACACTCTTGTTGTTCTTCCGCCAATATATCGATAAGCGTCATGCCTGTGATCACCACTGCAACTTCGTCCGAGGTATCAATTCGCATCGATGTCCCATTGAATGCGTATATCTTTTTGCAAGCACTATAAAGTAGGAAGCGCAAATATTGTGTCTACAAGCGATGCTACGAGGCTTAATACTTTCAACTGTTTTACTGTATTATTACAATATTTCTTAACAAATGTTTTGCAATTCTCATTATATAAACAATTTTGAGCAACCTTCAAACACTTCAAACGTAATTTTAAAATAATTTTAAAATAAATTTATTCGATGCTAACAGATGAAGCAAACAGGCTTTTTTGTATTTCGATTCCGAATCAAAAGTTGTGTTGCTCGATATTTCAACTTATTTGCGGGTTTCAGGGATATCTGTGATTCACACTAATTCCTTGATCATACAAGGAAATAAAAAAACGAACAGGAAAAGCGACAGTTCTCCCTCTTTTTCTGGTTTATGTTTGAAAGCAAGTCCGCAAAGCGTAAAATAAAAGCGATTTTCATAAACAATAACAAATTATTGCATAAGCAGCTTTATTACTTTTCACATATCGAAACCAAGAGTAGCAAATAGAACATTTCAGCTCAATATTATTGTCATGCTTTTAGCTCGCAGCTGATATTAGGCGTCCTCGATTCCTCGCTTCTCTGCTCGCTTAATGAACAATTTCCATATGAAAGCAACAACAAATTTATCGACCAAGACTCGCCAATAGCGAGTATAGTTATATCATACCTCATACAACTATTATAACTCATTTTAACACATTTCTGATATTTGGCAATTTCATTAGTCCGCGTTTATACAGAGCAAATTGTGTTGCTTTAACTTTACGAATTCTCCTCTGATGTTCCCTGTATGCATACCTTGCAGTTATTAGTTTTGTGATCTACAATAAACAACAACATTAAGAAGAACGAGAATACAAAAGGTGATGACAGTGCACCAGCATCACAAGTAACGAAGTGACATAAGTTGCCCTATATAAACTTGGTAATATTCATTATGGCCTGCCAAACAGATGTAGTTACTGCCTGCTCCTATCCAGTGCTGCCAACATATGTTTATTTATGCCAGTTGCTTAATCTATGCGCGACTCGCAAACGCTTGGCGAATCGAAAACGCCTATTATAAGCTTAGAGTACGATCAATACGTTATCACTAAAAATCTCTCAAAACCAAATAGGCTTGAGTTATGTAATTTAAATATCAAAGGCAAGCAGCTAAAAACGGGGTTAAATAACTGTAGCTGAACTGGGCGGAATTGTCATAAAGGGCATACAAGTGAATACTGAAAAGACCCATATAAGTAAACGCTTGCAACAGAATTACATACTTCAATAATCTTTGAGGTTTACTGTGCTTTCTTCAGAACCTTTAGTGCAGCCTAACTGTCACTAAAAACTCCATTCTGTTTCCCGCTCCATCTTCTCTGAATTATTCATTCTGCTACTTTTCGGATGGGCAAAATTTCCATTTGGAAAACAGTTGCCATTCATCCCATGGCGAATGATACTTATTACTACCGTTTAAGTACTATCCGGCTCCAGCACCTATTTCATTCGTGGATCAATCGATAAAGAAAATATCCGTCAAACATATTTGAATGCACTCTGGATTACTCCATTGAGTGACATTTACATCTAACTAATTTCCTTCCAAATAAAACTATGAATATAAGGTCATCTGAGGTGCCTTAAACTGTAGATACTATCAGATAGCATCTTAGTGCTGCTCCCTAAATTTGTTTTATGCGCCAAAAATACCCCTTTTTTACTAAAGGGTGTTTTTTTGAGAGGTTAGGTTTTCAAGATGAAATAAAACGTATACAATTTAATGTTATGGCCAAGAATTTAGCTTTATTATAAAGATAAGGATTTGCCATTATGTTTTAAAAATGATTTCGGGCAAGTGGCCGCCGCGGCTGGCTCGAATAAATTCCAGCCGAGAGGCCCAATTTTCGACCACTTTTTGCAGCAATTGGGGCCGTATGTCAGCAATAACGCGCCGAATATTCTCTTCCAAGACGTCAATCGTCTCGGGCTTATCTGCGTAGACAAGCGACTTCACCTAGCCCCACAAGAAATAGTCCAGCGGTGTTATATCGCACGATCTTGGAGGCCACGCCACAGGTCCACGGCGCGAGATAATGCGCGAAAGTCATTAATCATGGCTCTATAGCGCTCTCCATTGACTGTAACATTATGGCCGGCTTCATTTTTAAAGAAATATGGACCAATGATACCCTCTGCCCATAGAGTACACCAAACAGTGACTTTTTGAGGATGTAACGGCGTCTCAGCAATGGCTTGTGGATTATGTTCACTCCAAATGTGACAATTTTGCTTATTGACATACCCATTCAACCAAAACTGAGCTTCATCGCTGAACAAAATTTTCTTCGATGCGTCGCGCGAACCGAACCATTATTTTCGTAATAAATTTGGACGATTTGCAAACGTTGTTCAGGTGTAAGTCTATTCATTATGAAATGGCAAACCAAACTGAGCATAAATCAAGTGACAGCTGTCAAAAAGACCATCTACGAAAAAAGTAGTGCCAGCTTGAAAACCTAACCTCTAAAAAAAGCACCCTTTATTTACCCGCGCACGAGATTTTTTATATGGCGAAAAGGTGCAACTCCGTCAGGAAAAATAATTTAAAAAAATCAACTAATTTTTTGTATTCTGCAACATATCCACAATGTTTTGCCTTGTTTAGGGGAGGAAGCTTCTTCAGCTGAAAGATACTGGTATCTCTTCTTGAGCATAGCTTCACACTCAGCACAAAGCGGTAGCTCATCTAGTCGAGTTGCTCATTCCACTTTCACCGAGTCATGGTATTAACTTTCGACATGAATATGTCAATCAATGTCGCTTTGGAAATATGATTATATTGAATCATTTACTGTAGACACTGGAACAATCAGAGATCGCAAGGACGACGCGAAACGCTTTAAGATTTTCCTCAATTCAAAAAGTTTTGAACCTGAACAAAACACTTAAAAAAATATAATATCAAACATTTATGGCCAATTCCCTTTTTGCAAGCATGCCAGCGCCAAAAAACCAAACCCATTGCGTGAGTTAACCTAATGTTTTTCCACCACATTTGGTTATACACTCTGCATACCAAAATATAGGTACACATACTCGTATAAATATAAGCAGATTGTAGTGGAAAATCAATAAACCTATAAAAACTAACATAAACATAACAACAGGAAAAGACACAATAAATTGAAATCTAAGAAAGGATAGCACAAAGTACAAAAGCAGAAAAAACAGAAAAAAGCAAAATTTTACTGGCATGAGATTAGGCGTACAAATATATCGTACCCTTCCGTTCTCTTTGCCTTCACATTCATTACCATTTCACACGCAGTTGACTTTCGATTTGATTTTGATGGCTCGTCGAGAAATAAATACAAATATGTACATATGAACATATGGATTCTAACACACTGACACAAAGGCAAGATATGTGAAAAAAAACTCTAGCAAAAAGTAGAAAGTAGCAATTGAAATAAAGTAACAGAAACAATAGAAAAGCATCAAAAGTATTTATCAATAAGCCGGCACACAGCCATTCAAAAAAACGCACACAAAAAGGGGCAGTAAGGCAAAAGGGCATGGGTATTTCTATTTACTTTAGAAATAACATATCTGGCAATGTAGCCTAACTTGCCGTGGGGGCGCTGCTAGACACAGAGCGCACCTGGCTGCCTTTGCTTTTTAGCTCAGTGTGTTTTTTCTTCGCATTTTTTGTTTGTACTCGTAGATTGCTTGGTTATGCATGGCAGGATGCCGCTTAAACAGATACTCGCTTTGGGAGGTGCGGGCAAACACATGCGCGTTAGCAGATTTCCTGCCAATAACAAAAATACATAAAAAATTTCCAAAAATAAAGGACAAAGTAAGGAAATGAAATGCCATTAAATTGCGCTTGAATGGTGGAAATAAATCAGTGCTAAAATAGGCATGAATGAAATGCACACACATGCTCACATTTCTGTACTTAATCTCACATTTGGGTGTAGTTTACAATAAATTTCAAATTTGAGAGAGTCTTACAGTTTTTATGCGCCTCGAATAAAACATTAAAAAATTTATTGTAAATTTATGGATAATTTACTTATTTTTTACATAAAGCATAAGCGCGAATTTCACTTTTTATAAACTTGTCATTAATTTACCACCAATCTACCTAAAACCATGACTAACAAAAACAAAGCCATTAAAAGCCGATCTACAAATAAAAGCATTTTGCTATCGTACAAACTTAGGTTTCATGCATTGGATTAAAGCCATGGAATGATTCTTGAACATAAAATAGTTTGGGATGTGTTTTTAAGAGCTTGAAAACTTAAAATAATATATATATATATATATATATAAATATATGTATATAATTGGCACGTACACCCTTTTTTGGGTGTTTGGCCGAGGTGTGCGTCTTGATGTTGTTCCACAAATGGAGGGACCTACAGTTTCAAGCCGACTTCGAATGGCATATATTTTTATGAGGAGCTTTTTCATGGCAGAAATATACTCGGAGGCTTGCCATTCACTGCCGAGGGGAGACCGTTATTAGAAATGTGTTTTTATTAATTTTGGTTTCACCGAGATTCGAACCAACGTTCTCTCTGTGAATTCCGAATGGTAATCACGCACCAACCCATTCGACTACGGCGGCCTCCAGAATAGAAATATTGTTCAGGTGAATTTCTTTTATTGTATTATAATCTGGTATAAAATTTCATGGCATCTATTTTGTGAATATGATATTCGGCGTATGTGTCCTTCGAAGCTACAAGTTACATGATCCATACGACCAGTCCAATTTTTGACTTCTTTTTCCAATAAATCTGACGTCATGACATCAATGGGGGCTTGAATATTGCAACAAACCGATTGTTAAGCGCACTGTATCGCAAGTTGCGCTGTCTTAATGGAACCAATTGTCGTCGATGTTTAGCTGATTAATTTTCAGGGAATAAAAATTCAATCAAAATGACTCGAAAGGACTCGCCATTCACCGTAATGGCAGCTGCATTCTAATTTCGAAAGAAATAAGTACCGATGATTACGCGTGTAAACCGCACGTAAAATGGACAAAGTGCTCTATGAACTTCGCGAACAGATTTATAAAGATTAGACTTCTAAAAAATTACTTTCTCACGTATCAATATCACCTAATTTCACTGAAGGTGCTGACTGGATTTGAAAAAAGTTAAGGATGGCTTGAAGAGATGTAGATATAGGATTTGGGAAGGTTTTCTGGACACCACAATGGACTTCTGAGCTCATCTGATGAACACTTTCCCTAAACTAACCTAACTTTGTTTGATGGCAGACCCGTTGGTATGTTTTCGTGCTTACTCAAAAAACAGCACAAAACAGTGCGGATATATACCTATCTTTTTCTGAATAATGAATTTACTAATATTAACAGCTTAAGTAACCAGCTAATTTTCAGAGTATTGAGGGGCTTTTTCATGGCATAAATGATAGTCACGCACCAACCTATTCGGCTACGGCGACTGAATTTTCACTAAGATTGTTTTATTATTCAGCAACAATTTATATGAATGAAATGTCTGAAGAAATTTGAAATTTCTTCTTATATTTAACACGTTTGCTACCAAAGGGATTAAAGCAGTTCACAATCACAGACCAGCGAGAAATGAATATGCTTTTGTCTAGTAATGTTGGTTTTACTTGTCACTGGGTATCTTAGAAACTCAAACTTATTACAAAAGTAATTCTCTTAATACTGTCACATATTTTTTACGCTGGTCTATGGTAAATATATTTTTGTGTAAACCAGGGTTACATTTATGTGACAGTAAAATGTAAGATTTTACACAACTCCGTTTTACTCAAAACTTACGAAATATTATGTCTAAATGGTGTTATGGCTTATTTTAGATATGATAATCTCGTAAAAATGGACGCGTAAACGTAAAATAGGTTGGCGACGTATTCTTTTTTTGATAGACACAGACACAGCATCTTAACTTTTCAGCTAATTTTTTCGGAAAATTAGGTGGTCGCTAACTGGTAAATTACTGAGCATCAATATGAAGAAGATCCAAGGCAATATCTTCACGGAATTGTAAATACGTTTTTTTCTTGTTGTTAACAAGGTTATACAACCAGCATGTTTTGATTGGACGCCCTATGCTCTACAAAGAGTTAAAGAAAAACACATATCTATGATATGGAAAAATATTTTTAGGTACCATCGGACATATTTTAACAGGGTTGAGAAGTAAGAAACCATTTGGTCGCACGTGTCAATACCTCACATATTCAAATTATAATGAATTATGGTAACTGGTTTTGACTTTTTATTTCCTCTTTTATCTGTTGTTACACCCATAGTTTCAGCCCTGTGTTTTGCACACATTACCAAAACGTCTTAAAGGTCTCGTGCCTAACACATAGATGCCTCTAGTTTTATTGCATTCACCTCTTTTTTAGTTAGTACTAACCTTAAAAAGACAGATGTTCAAGTTTCATGATATTCGATTCATTAGTTCGCGACTTTTGTTACTTTTAGAGCAATGGATCAAAAAGAACTTCGTTTTTTTAATTTTACGCTGCTTCTTGATGGAAAAAAATACCGTTCAAGCAAAGCAATGGCTTTAAAAGTGTTATAGAGACTCCGCCCCATTAGAAACAACTATAAAAGAATGGCTCGCTGACTCCAAAGGTGGTCATAGAGATACCGATGATGCACAATGCAGTGGACGTCCAAATGAGGCGGTAACACCAGAAAACATCAAAAAAATCCACAAAACCGTTTTGAATGATAGAAAAGTGAAGGTGCGTGAGTTAGCTGACATCGTAAATATATTAAAAGAAGTGTTGGCTGAATATTGAATGAGCATTTGACTATGAGAAAACTCTGTTCAAAATGGGTTCAACGTGTTGATGATGGCAAAACAATGGCAAAACTACATAAATTCAACTTCGAATTGCTCCCGTATCGAAACCACCGTATTTGCCAGATTTGGCTCCTAGCGAATACTGGCTGTTCGCAGACCAAACAAAATTTTCGCCGGTAAGAAATTTCGCTCGAATTAAGAGCGTATCGCTGAAACTGGGGCCTACTTTGAGGCAAAAGATAAATCGTTCTACATAAGTGGTACTGAAATATTAGAGCGGCTCTGGAATGCTGTTCTTGATGGAAGTTACGTAGATGAATAAAGCTAATTTTTAACAAACAAAAAACGTGTTTTCTTTGTTAGGCCCGGGACTTTTCATGTATTAATTGAATTAAGTTAAACCATTGTCATATATTTGTGAACGTGGTAATTAGTTTTAAAAGCAAACCTTTCATATTTATCGGAATCCCTTACTTAAGCAGATATCTTCTGTATTTAAATATATTACAATATATGGAAACTTATATACAAATAAAAAAAATACAATCAAGTCGAAACGTAAATTATTTTTTATCATTCATTAAGTAACACAAATCAATAAAGATTCTAAGCTGTCAGCAACGAACAAATAACAAAAACTACTAGTCTATCCGTAACACTTACCGTAATTTTTATTTTTTAATTTGCTGAATTTGGAATTGAATTGGCTGCCCTGGACTTATCTGAACTTTATGTTTTTATATGAAAAGAATTTTATGTAAATAAAAATTGTACCATTGCATGCGAGCTTGTTTTGGAAATGCTAAATTTACAAACATTAGATTTATACAGTAATTAGTTAGCACAAAATTTTAAATAATTTTCGTAAATTTGAACATAAATTAAATATTTAATTTTTTGTTACTAATATACAAATATCTTTATTTTGTTTTATTTTAACTAACAGTGATTAACATAATCTACAAACCATGCATACACAAAACAGATTTAAATCTACGTTTATTATGTGGGAAATTTAGCCTCTATGAAACCTGAAAATTTCTAAATTTCTGCATTATTATTATTTCTTACTTATTTTGATAAACTACAGGTTAAATTGCCTTACAGACTACACAAAAATGTAAAAAAAACCTAAGCCAAATTTGGCAGCTAAAATATAAGCAATCACTAAGATTACAATATTAAGGGATCCTAGTGGTCTACAGCTCGAAAATTTATTTGGTATTATGGTATTTTCAGGATTTTTTTTAAATAAAAAAATGAAAAACGATATTTAAATTTTTTAGGCTTTTTATTTACCCTCTTTTACATAGAATTGAAAAAAATAAAAACTTTAATTTTAATATTTTAAAAATGGCGCTGAAGTTGACCCTCCCGACAAATGGGACCTGAATGGTGTTGTCCCTTTTGACTCTTCTATTTAACTGAAACACAAAAACTAAAAAAAATATTAATCAATATGACTGTAGCTATGTCCCGTACTAAAACAAAAAAAAATTTACAAAATAGCGCGGTTTTGAATTTGACACTCTAAAAACCGGTTTTTTTCAGTTTTTTAATAAAAAAAAAAAAACGAAATAATTGAAATAATAATATGATCATAGTACAGGCGATAGCCAGATGATTCGGTTGAATAGTTTTTTTTTTGTTTTTTTGACAACACCAGGCCGTAAAAAGTACTTTTGCGATAATTGGGTTTAAAGTTTTGAGAGTAGCCGCGCGACGAATCTGATTCTACGTGCTGGAGGTATCCTTCCAAAAATGTTGCAGTATTTTCTTAAAAGCCCATACTTCCGAAAAAAAAATCAATTTTTTGAAAATTCTAGGTCACCTAAGCCCCTCAAGCAACTCAAAGTGCGCGAGTATGAAACGGAATAAAAATTGCTTTCCGCTCAAGTAGAACTAGACAGCCGAAGATGCTATTGAACTGAAATAAATAATAAACTGAGAATTAACGAATCTCTCTTTTCTAGAGATTCTAAATTAACTAGCCGAGAATTATAGAATGGAACAGTGGCCTAAAATAATAGGAAACACAATGCCTGCTTAAGAAAAATTTCTCAACGCTAATATTAGGTCATAAGGTCTCCCAAAAATAACAGCGTAAACTAAGTGAGATCTAACAAGAGCTGTAAACAGCAGCTATCTGTAAGATCAGAAAAGATTTTGAAATAATAAAATTAATGTGACCATTGAAGGGAAATATGGTGTCGAAAAAACTCCAAAGTCCTTAAACTCTGTGACATTTTGCAGTAAATTATTGTAGAATCGTGTAGGATGTGTTAAAAATGTGCTGAGGTCTCGAAAATGTTAAAGGAAAACATTTTTAATATGCGCGACCTCATCGATGAAAAATATTTAAGTCGAATTGACGCTTCTAAGCATCCACTGGGACCTTAACAGATGAATAAATAACAGGTTTATAATCACCGGCGAAGAGCTAGAAAATTGAGAAGGGAAAATATTTTTAATTTTTCCCCCCAAAAGGGCGTTAGTAAAATGTATTCTCAGAAAGCCATCAATTAGCACAGCAAACGAAATAGAAAATTGTTAAGGCGTTCATTGCTGATTACATCGGTAACTTTTTTTCTGTCTCAGAGCTACATTTGAAATTCTATTACACACTTAATGCTCACTCTATAAAATTAGGCACTTAAATTTATTTATATATTATATATATATATAAATAATCATGTTCCAAAAAGATATATTGCAGTACCATGTTCATACTTATGAAACCTATAAAAAACTCTTTTATTATTCGAAAATTCTTTTTCATTTATTTTGTTTTTTATTTAGTAAAAGTGTGATTCAAAAACAAAAATGGTTGATTCATTTTGCGCCACCTTGTGTTTCTCTCTTCAGCCACGAACATATGTCTCGTTTTTTCATCCAAACTAATCCTCGAGTTAGTTTTTACATTCTCTTAAGAAACAAGGTGGTGCTGATCATATATACATATGTAAGTACACACATATATGTGTATATACATATGTAGATCTTTCCTAAGTTGGAACAAAGACCCACAACAATATTCCTACATTCCGGTCAATTGTACGCCAAAGCTTTCGCTTCACTCCAGCTCAGGTTCATGGAGCGGATTTTCAGTGCTAGAAGTTAACTCTAGGTATTTGTTGGTCTACCTCGTCTACAGCTTTTGTAAGCATTGCAGCCAATGACAGTTCTTGTTAGGTCTCCACTTCCTCTGTGCACGATGTGGTCAATCCAGCTGCATTTTCTTTTTCATATCTCAAAGCGCACGGACATTTGCTTTATAAGTTCGGCCACAATATTTTCAAAATTCTCCTCAAGCAACAATTTATGAAGGTTTACATTGTTTTATTGCTAGCTGTTGAGACATTCCAAGTTTTGCATCCGTACAGCAACTTAATTAAGGAAATTAAATTAGATTAATTCAATTTTTATTCATTCTTTTAAATTGTGGATTTTGCTGACCGCACACAATCAATTAAGCTTCTTCAACTATCAAATGGAAGCTGAAAATGTATTGATTTTGCTTGTGAAAACTTGTGTTTGTGAATTTGAAGCAATGGAAAAACATTCAGTTTTAAAAATAAATATTGCATTTTACTACCATATCCCATGGGTTTTAGATTTACCCTAGCTTAGAGAGGTTATCTGTTATTTATGCGTAGGTGTGTCCATTTTTTCGATTTCCCCTGAGCTCTTTCACGCCCTCTGGCCGCTATTCAAGGAGTACAACTTTCCTACCTCCACCCACCTCCACTTTACACTCGGTTTTTTGTTTATTTTTGGTGGTAGTGGTGGTATCATTTTTAAGTTAAATTTAGTTAGTATTTTAAAACATATTTTCGTTAATTTTTTTATTATTTACCCACCGTCAATTTTACCTTCATCGGGTTTTATTGATGTACCTATAATCCTATTTTTCGTTTCCATTGCATTCCTAATTTCATGATTTTCTCATTGAGCAAACCACAGCATGATGAATCTGCCTCATTTAGACTTCAATTGCTCAAATTTCCTAATGGCGCAATTAAGTTGCATGTCTGACCATATATGTATATATATACAAGTATATACCCTTTTGAATGTTTGGCGGAGCTCCTACTCTTCTTTGTGTCGGGTGACTTGATGTTGCCTGACCATAGTAGGTGTATGAATCTGGTGAATATTTAAGTCGCATGGGGCAGTGATGATAAATACCTTTACCATTTGATTGGTGCGTATTGCACTGAGAAATGTGCATTCCCATCAGAAAAAACTACTTTATTTTGCAACTCACGATTTTCTAGACCTATTATATTCACAGCAAACCGCAGTGTAACTCGATGAATTGATTTATGGCAGTTTCAACTGGACCTAGAGCCTCGTATCAGAAATTAAAAAAAAATCCGAAAAAGTTGCATTGTATAAAAACGTATAATGTTATAACAGATTATTATTAACAGAGGTCGAAATCATTAAATACGCGACTAATTCCGTTCGAAAGGTCATACTTTCCGGTTTCATAGGTATACACTTCGAGTCGTTTAGCACAACGATGAGAGTAAGAAAACGATATGTCTTGCATATTTTAATTTATATTAATATTTATTTATTATTAATTAGAAAAGATCTTAGCCCATTTAACAAAAAATCCAAAGAGGTGTTTAGCTGCCCACTTCTGAGCCATGAAAATACACCGGAAACAACTGCAAAAACCTCAATAAATTTCCTGGATTTACTTTATATTACTTTAGTTAAGACATTTTCATTACTTTTAGCACTTCGTGAAGCTTGTTTTTTTATTTGTTGAGGTTATTGAAAGTCACACTTTCTAGATATTCTGAAATTTCTAGCTCTCAGGAATTACACTCGAATTCAAGATTGTCAGCTTACAAACTTACTAGCAGTATACTGTTTGATATTAGCCTAAACTTCCGATTCCTTTATGCGTAATAAAAAATACCCCCTTTCTACTCCTTTTGTTGGTGAACTATTTTCATTTAGAACTTACTACACTTGAGGGCATCCTAAAGGTTGTACCGCCCCAATTGGCGAAAGTCCGCTTTATTTGTGATTTGTTGAAACCGCGCATGAGTTAATTACCTATGTATGGGTACATACATAGCGACTATTCCTGAGCAGAAAATTAAAAATTGTCGAGCTCCTAGTTGGCCGCACATAATAGCCAGTTTTATTTCGGCGTCTTTCGAGATTCTACAAACAAAAATCAAAATTTGTAAACAAGTGTAATTGACCGGAGTTCTAAAAGTTTAACAAGTACCATATGCAAGCAGACAATCACTTCTCAATAAGTAAGCACTGCTGCAACTTGGTCTACTTGTCATAATTATACACCATTGATATGAAAACGTACTATATTTTTTTTAGCATTAGTTAACATGAGAGTAATCCTTTTATCAAATAACTATTTTTTTTTTTTATTTACCAGTACGCATTTTTCATATATATATATTTATATATTTTTTTTTTATTTAATTTTTTTTTGTATCAAAATTATTAGTAAAATCATCCCAATACATACGTATGTGAACTTGTCCTAATGATAAAAAACTATTTTTTTTTTGTATTTATCAACGTTAACGAATTGAAAGCAGAACAAATTGCATCAAGTTCTTGCTAACTAATTGTGAGTTTAAAAGACAATTCAATTGTTAGAAAAAGTTTATTAAAAATTTATTAAAAACTTTAACGCAAATATATGCAGCATGTGCTGCGGCTTTTCCCATACACATTTCTAACACTGTAAAAAAACAAAAGCTTTCGTAAAACCTTGAAGTAAGGAGCTGTACAGCAAATTTTCACTTTTCACCAAACACCAACACGCAGCCACTTGTACATATGTATATCTATAGCAATGGTGCAACGTTTCCTAAAGCAAAACAAAAAACAATAGCAAAACCATGTATTTAGTATCCTCTTTCAGTGCATTTAACTTCATCGAACTTATTATTATTGCGTGCCATCATTCATATTGCCTATCGTAGTAGTCGTACCCCCATCCACACCCTCTCGGTCGAGGCTATATCGAATTGCAACTGTTGCATTGTTACGTCTTTTTCACATTCCACATGCTACATGCCACACCTCATGCCACACCTCAAGTCATGTCACGTCAAACTGCGCGCTTCCCTCGTATTTCCACACCCGCTCACTCGACATTCACTCGTTCGCTCTGGCAGTGCAGCAATACTTGCAACTCGTTTTATGCGCAACGATTGTGCTTATCTGTTGTTTTTTTTGTTTTTTTTTTTTGTAATATTTCTTATTAGCCTCTGCGCAAAGTCAAATGTCAAAATGCTTTTACTGTTGTTGTTAAAGATTTTCTGCCATTTTTCACTAATACACATTTTTTAAAACGAATTTTCTTTCTCTTTCTTTTTTTCGGTTTCTTTAACGCAAATAAATCAAACAATAACAACAAACCACAACACTAAAAATGTAAAAACACAAAAAAAATAAAACTCGATATAATTTCCAAAATAAAAAATACTTTCGTCGTACTTGTAAACGCTCATCAGCCACTACAGGACATTACGAGCGATATACCGTCACTGCAGTCGACGCCAGTGCACATTGCCGACGACGTCATCATCAGCAACAGTTGCCGGCAGAACGATCAACTGCAGCTGCAAAAGCAGCCATTACTGCTGCACAGTCATACGCAGCCTCCGTCTCAGCTGTTGCTTATTGAGCAGCAAAAACAAAGGCATCAACAGCCGTGCAAAGCATCACATTACAACACTACCACAACCCCAACCACCAACACCACCACACCTACCACTCCCGCCGCACCCACACCAACCTCACAACCAGGAACTAACCCAACGAAATCCATTTTCACACCCCTATCCGACGGCCACAACCCTCTTGCCACTCCAGCCACAACCACCGCACCAGCGCCACTACCATTCCGCCAACAAAATCAAAAAGTTATCACAAGATCACAATCATCTAAAGTTATACAGGAGTTGCAGCAATTGCACAATAACAACAATAACAACCACTATCAGCATCCCCAACAACAGCAGCACTCTATCCATCAACTAAAGCAACAGCAATCGTTGCCAGCCACCCTACATCCACCGCAAGCGGTCAACGGTAGCCATCATCCACCGCCATCCAAGTCCGTGTCGATACTCGTCTACAAAACGCTGAATACGGTATTCAAGAGCAGTCGCAAGATCATAGTGCGCGTTTGTGAGGTGGCCAGTGCAAAGAAGTCATTCACAATGTTCAAATTCAATAAGGCGGCTGCGCAAAATCGCGCAGAAAATCGAGCAAACGCCTGCACCGGTCACGATCAGTTCGTGCGTCCACCAGTGCCCGAAAAGTGAGTGTGGAAGTGAACTAAAAAATGATTTAAAAGTGTTTGTTTATCATAGATGGTGGTGGGAAATTTTATGATTTGATGTGGGAAATTTAATGACTTTTAATTTGCTAAAAATGAAACAGTAAGGGGTAAGGATCACTCGAGTAATAGAGTTTAGTATTTAGTATATTTTCTAGCTAGACCTCAATGATGGCATAATATAGGAAAAATCACTCATCAAAACCTCGTTCCTCTTCTGATCTTCTTTTTCATTTCTTCTTAAGTGGTTTTGCCGATACCGAACAACTTTGTTAGTTACATTTCCCCTTTGAAAGGCAGCACTAAATATTTATATCAAGAGCAGTCAGGTCCCTCTAAACTTTCTCCTTTGATAGCGTTCGTATGCGTTTCGCTTTGGCTGTTAGCCCAAGAATGCTGAATGTAAAAATATTTGTCCAAAACTATGCATAAGTAATTCAACTCAGGCGTTGGTTTTTTAGCCATTTTCCAATATTCATAACCTTTCGAGCCTCTTCATTCCAACTCCTTACTTCGGTACCCATCGGTCAAGCGAACAGTGCAGAAGAATGGCAAATAATGCTCCCAGCAACGTCTCATATAGTGCCCTAATTCAACTGAAGGTTCTGAATATGTAGTCAAGCACAAGTTTTTATCATGGGAGAAAACTACCAAATTCTCAGAGCTTTCTGCTCTTCGTTACATTCGTTGTGCTCTACCCACCTCAATTCTCATCACCGCATTCGACCCTCAAGGGTGATGGCTGTAATAGATAGACACTCTGGCCTTGAAAGCAATCACCCTTTTGTCAAATAAACAGGTCAGAATGGAACCACGGCCACAAAAAATCGCTACTGAACCTTAGGAGGATATTGAAGGAGAAGAAACCGTAGAAGGCTTTCCACGCTCAGATTCGCCTTGCTTGGCATCTTTGAAGAGGTCTTACAAACAGGGTTGCCGAGAAGACTTAAGAGTATAAAGAATGACCTCCAGTGGTATCAACTCAGGCCTAAGTGTGTCGTATAACAGCCACTGAACCTAACTTAACCTAGCCTAAGGCGGCTGCAAAATTCCTTGTAGTCAAAAATACTCGGGATAGCCACACATAAAATGCTGCTCATCTCTTAGTGATATGGCTGACTTATTAAGCCCAAAAATAATATTTACATGTACCAGGCAGGGTCTAAGGAAGATTGGTCTTTACTTAGTATAACTTATTTACATACTCATACTTATATATAAGTACAGTGCGTTTCATAACTATAGCACAGTGACTTAATGTACAATTCTCACGATTTATTTGTCTCCTATTTTCTTTTAATAATTTTTTTATGAAAATATAGTCCAGCATAAAAGTTATATAAATTCAATTTTCAAACTTTATGAAATTTAAAAAAAATTCAACAAATTTTCATCAAAACTTCGAGACAAGGCTTTTAAAAATATTTCGTGCATGCAGTTTTATTGCCCATGGCTCAGAAATTACTTTGGCTTTCGACAATTTCTTTTCTTGCTGACATTATTGGGTATACTTTTCCAAAAAAATGTCAAGTTTGTTTTCATTTGAGCTGGTATAATAAAGAAGGCTATTATTTACCAACATAAATAGTTGCATGCTGCCAACTGCCATCTAATTAATAATTAAGTATAATATCTGTAGTGTACCCAATAGCCAACACTTCGACCTAAAAGATCTTTTGTGTCCTACTACATGTTTTAGAAGTATTTAATGATAATCCTATTGACTGGCGCTACTGCCATTAAATGTATTAAATTGTGTTTTATTTAACGTAGATTTTCCCTGCCTTAGACTGAGAATTAGTTGAAAGCCAAATTCTTTCAGTAAATTTTTTATCTCACGGACAAATTTCCAAATATTTCCAACAGGAGAATTCTTGATTTCATTCGGATCCATTTGCTCTCGATGAAAGATGTGCAGTCTTGCCTTTGCCCAGGCATTACAGTTGCATAGAATAATCTCTGTAATTTCATAATCCTCCAGACAGAATCTACACTCTTTGAGGTTTTGAGAGATGGTAGTTTAAGAAATAAATTCCTCTAAAATTCTCTACTGATTAAGTTAGAAACTTTTACAAAATATCCATCTTCTAACAGACCTTTCTAGTCTCTATACAACTCACCATTTCGAGTTTTAATGCACACAACAAAATTTCCCACCACTTTCAATTCGCAAAGTAAAAAACTACAAATTTCCATTTTTTTGCTAATATAAAAAACTAATACATCCATTTAATTTGCTTGCCCTACAACAAAACCAAAAACACGTGAATATGTGAATAATCTACTAAAAATTAAAATAACAATCTACTCATACGCGTAACACCGAAATAAAATCGCAGGAAAGTTAAGCATATAATGAAGAAATTACATAAGCAAAATGGCCTGAAACGCTCTAACTCAGCGATCGAATTTGACGTATCCGCACTGACAGCTGCCAACCGTCGGCACATCTACAGCAGGTAAGTTCTTTTAACTGAGAAATGAACAATATCTCTGCCCATAATTTATTTTTATTAGTTGTTTTTGTTCGTTTTTTCTCAAATTTTAATTTTCACACCAATTGTGCCATTTAATTTTGTTTTTTATTTCCATAAAAAAGTGTTGATTGAAAATCAATATCCACGTTTTTTATTAGTATATCCAAGCTCTTTTTTGATAACAAAAAATAACAAAAACAGAATATCCATAAATTACCTAACATTTTTTGAAATACCACAATTCGAAAGATTTCAGTTTTGAATTGATCTTCTAATTTTTGTGTGTATTTTCTTTGTTCTGTTCTTTTATCTTTCGTTTCGTTTCTTTCGATGCAAACAAAATTGTTCTCTTGCAGCAATCGATCAGCCAGTTCGGAACAAGATAATTCAGATCTATCCGAGCACTCGGAAAAATCACCATTGGTTAGCGCGAGGTTAGACAATCTAGCTAGGCTATTTTTTAGCAAATCGATGCCAGCGGAAACCGGAAGTAGAGATACCATAGATTCTGTGCTAACAACAAGGTTGCAATTTCTTTACTTTCTACCTTAAAAATATTGACTTAAGAAATCAAATTAAGTTCTTTCCAATTATTCCAATTGTAAATGCTAAGTAAATAATATTTCTCTATTCAAAGTAAAATATTTAAAATTAGTTCAAATCGTGTTGCTAAAGTATGAATTGAAGTAAAATATGTTAAATGGAACTATGTTGCCTAAATACTTGTATGTATTAAAATTTTTAAATCTTATCGCTACTAACTAAATGTTAACACAGAACGAGCGAAACGATCTTCTTTTGTTTTTGTTTTTAAATATCTTGATGTACTTATGTACGATGTTATAGATTATCTTACTTTTCTAAGTATTAAACACCTACACAGACAAAAAAAAAATAGTATTGCTTAACTTTATTTTATGAACACTTTGCACTCACCATAAACTATTTAGTAGCGCTGTATTTTATGGACGTCTGTATTTTTATGTATGTGTGAGTTTATATAAATATATATGCATTTAGATGGCACTGGCATGTTTTGAAATTACGCTTTCAATGTCCTTTCGCACAAACGCTTTTCATATCTTATCATTTATTACATCTATGTACATAAATACATATATGAATACTTATGTATACGTGCTCGATGGGTGCTGGGACAGTTGAACATAAAAAATAATCAGAAAATGAGTGGCATTTCAAAATTTAATAACCTGAAATCTTACATCACTCCAGCATTTTTCATGTGAAAAAAATGGTTTAGGTAAGTAATTAAGCTACCGGAATCTGCTAAAGTATCTAAAAAAAAATTTTAAATTGGGTCAGAAACTTAAGTGAAATTAACAGTGTAAATGCTTGAAAATTTATTCTCAAACTATGGGGCCTTAGTTTTATTTCTGTTCTAAATACCCAAAAATATATTTTTAGAGAATTTTTTCTTGGGCGTACACTCGCCGTCAGTCAACTTTTGTCCGCCCAAGTGAGTGCCTCCACGTAGAGAGCGTAGCTTCTTGTGATACATAAGATTTGGTATAGAAAAAAATGTACGCTCAAGAGAAGTATCCGGCTAGTAGAAGGGTCCGTTAGGAGAGGTTACACTGTAATTCTAAACACCCAATGCAAAATTAGTTACTTCGTTCATTAGAATTACTTTTACTTCAATTTACTTCGATCGATGTGTGAGGCACACCCTGTATACTACTTAGTTCTGCGATAAGCTCTGTTACAAGTTAAATCCGTTATAGGTATAAAACTATAATGCTTTTTTTATTTACTTATGTAAATATTAAAAAAGTTTTTTTGATTTTCATTCGAAATGATCACATTTTGCTTTTAAACAAGCCTTCAAACTATTAGGACTGTTTCCATTTATATTGAAGTCACTGCTAGATCCAAAGATTGTTTGAGACTCTCCAAATTTCTGTGAGGCCATGCGACAGCCCATGTTCTCTAATTCTGACCACAAACTGTAGTCCAATGGATTTAGATCTGCGGATATGAACCCAGGAATATTGTTTTTTAACCACTGCTGGGTGGTTTTGGCCTTAAAGACTGGAGCGGAATCTTGTTGGAAGATCTGACACTCTCCATTGAAGAGATTACTGCTCAACTGCTTCACCAAGTCTTCTAAGACATCTTCCTGGTACACTTTTGCCACGGCCTTAACCCATTTTTCGCAGAAATGAAGAGATATAACGCCTTTACAAGAACCTCCCCACCACACCATTACGTAGGCTGCATGGTGGCGACGCTGAACCTTTGGAACAACTTTTTTTGCGTTTTTAGAAGTTTTAGCATAGATTCTGTTGTTTTGCTTATTAAAAACTTCTTCAACAATGAAGATTTTCTCATCTTTAAAAATAATATTTTCACGCGGTCAAGTGCCACCGAAAAAGCTAGAGTTCGAAATCTCGTTCGTGTTCGTGAAGTGATCGCACTAACTTATTCTGTTTTTCAAAAATTCCTCCATTAATGCCCCAAAATTATACCCTAGCCTTATTTAAAAATAATATATTTCGAACTAGTTTTTAACCACTCTGAATGCCTCCCAAAATTTAAAAAAAAAAAATTAAATAAAAAAAACATGCTTACCTCATTTTTTTTTTGAGTCGTCCTAATACAGTTTGTGTAAACTGTAAAAAATCGTATTGCAGAAAATTGTATTTAAATTTTATCTGCGAGTCAACCATAGTCCGAGTATTATCATATTGCTTTGTAGAATGCAGTATGTCTAATGATAGCGTGACCGGCAAAATTCAAACTTAGAGTTCCGTTATAAAACAAATTTAAATGCTGCTAAATCTGAGTAATCATTTCGCATATTGCGCAATTTGTTAGCTTTGCGAGAAAATTAGAAAACTACGTTGTTTTTACCAAATGAGTTCCGAGTATAAAAAACGATTTGAAGCAGTGTTCCTATTTTCACACGCTAAAGGACCAAAAATGACATGTGCATCAGCAACAAAATATTTGAAGAAGTCTCAGACGCTCATAAACAACTTCACCCGATAAAAAATACCTCTCCAAAGCAAGATCAGAAGATTATTTATTTTTTTTTGTTACCGAATTTACCGTTGCGTGAAGCTGAAGCAGTTTTCGGGTTAATGTATCCCAAAACATGATTCGACGACGTTTACGAGCAAAATACCTGAAATTCCGGAGCAAATCCAAAAAACTGCGTTTGCATGAGTTAAAGCAAATACACAGTGGAATTGGGTAAACGTAATATTCACGAGTGAACCCTTCTCTTTTGCGAACAGTTGTGTGCGTCGGTTCTTCGAAATAACAGAGCCTTTAAATTGATTCTTTAAGCGGTGATATAAATTTATTGCACACAAATCCTGTCGAATTGCTACGCTATTGGAAAGTTAATTTCTTTATTTGTAAGTAGATCTCTCCATCGGCAATCGGCTTTTAAAAAAAACTAATCAATATTTTTTCAAACTTTTTTTTATTTTGAAGATTGAACACTGTCATTTATGCATGAAAAATAATATCGTTCAAATGACTGCCACGACGGGCTTTACAGTAGGCCATTCGATCAACCCAATTTTTAAGCACATTTTCGATTGTTTGGGCTCCAATTTCATGAATGGTAACTTCGATTTCGTGTTTTAAAGCATCAATCGTCTCTAGATGGTTCGCATAGCATTTGTCCTTAACGGCTCTCCACAAAAAATAGTCCAGCGCGCTTAAATCACAGCTCCGAGGCGGCCAATTCATATCGGAATTTCGGCTGATTATTCGGTTTTCGACATGTCATTTGTGTTACCATTCTCAAAAAAATAGGTGGTTCAAAAAGCAAACGCTATATGGCCCACCCTGTATAACATATGTATTATTGCTCGAAAAAGCTCCAGATACCCTAGCTCACGTTTTAAATTTTCGAGTATTGAGCATCGAACAGGTTATTTGACTGGACTGTTTGAAAATATGGGAGCAAAATCGAGAGGTTTAATTCATTACAACTGATCGGGATTTTCAATACTTATGTATATAATATCAGGATCGGTGGTTTAGCTTCACTAGTAGGTACCCTATAATACTTGGTTTTCAATACCCGGCTTGGCTTATCTCCTTAAAGCAAATTAGCTTAATATCACAAGCTCAAATTTGAGCCTTAAATATAAACGGCATCTTAGAACTTATCAAGACCCCGCCAATAGACCCCTTGCCTTTCCTTTTCCTTCTATTTTTACACACTTAGCAAGCAAAATACCTTTCTGCCACTTGCCAAAATAGTAAAATACACCTTAAAGACATTGCACCTCACAAGAAATCAGCTGTTTTTGATATGTAAACCGAGTGCTGAAGAATCCAAAAATGGTCTCATGCGACAAATTTAAAGGCAGCCTAAAATATTATAAAAATTTATTTGAGAAATACAATGAATGAGGGAAGGCTTAAGGGCTTGCTTCACTTTCCGTCCAGAAAGGTATGGATTTTGGATGAAATTTAAAAACTTTCTAATTAAAATAATCCGAAGTTCCCGGATGAAAAGCTAAGATTAAAGTGGCTTGCTTGACTAAAAAATGTAATGTCACAACTGTCGTGTATTGAAGTTATTTTTGGTTTGTAGAATCTCTTGGAAGAACACACACCAAGTTTCAACCAGATCGGTATATTTTTTTGTGATTGGAATTCATTTGAATCGAGGAAGTCGAGTAATTTCCGTTTTCCATCACGACATTGCAAAATTAATGGAAATAAGATTACAATTGTTTCACATCCCCCCTATTATCCAAACTAGTCTTCCTTGGATCCCTCGGTTTATTATTTGAAGAAATGGTTGCTGGGAAAAAGATTTTCTTTCAACGAGGAGGTGATTGCAGACACGAATGGCTATTTTCAGACCCAAACCAGTCTTATCATTCAGATGAGATCAACAAACTTGAACAGCGTTGGTCGAAGTGTAAAAGGAAAGGAAATATATGTCGAAAAATAGAAAATGGTTATCCCACAAAATGAAGTACATAGTTTTTATTTCCGCACGGACTTTTCGCACATAAAAATTAGGGAAGGCAAATTAACAATATCTAACTGTATCATCATATCTCCTGATTGTGTCTTCTAAAATAATCATTCATTTATTTCCAAATTCAACTTTAATCTAAAATAATTTGATTTTAGCCTTTTACTATGCCAAAAGAAAAATGCATTCGATAGGCATAAACAGTTATATTAATAAAATAGTAACAAATTTATAATAATAAAATTTATTCGGTAATAATAAATTTATCAAGCACGTAATACAATTCCAAAGCTACTTATGACATCATCGCTAGGCAATCATTGGGCCACCACACTTATCTACAAAAACAGTTATTCACTTAGTGTAAACCCTTTTCTATGTGCAACGAAATGTGTTTCAGTATGTTGTTGCGCAGAAAGGTGTGCCGAAGTATATCCACACACAAAAGAGAGCAAGGCACTTCCTCCACCTGACGACCGTTACACACGACACACGGCAAGGCACACACATGAAGCACTGAATAGCATGGCAGGGCTACATAATTTTTATATACTTTTTATTATACATATGAACACATGTGAACTTTAGCAGACCACGACGCACAGCTCAGCATAGCACAGCAATCGAACGAGTCTATGTACATATGCACAAACGTAAGATAAGATCGAGCACGCTATGGCATTAAAATTTCATTTTATTATCTCGTAAGCGGATGAGTGTAGATGAGAAGATGGCAGCAGAAGAACATATAGAATCATAGCTATCTAGCAGACACCGAAATCAAATGTATGGAAATATATGCATAAGTATATTACCGGATTGACATTTGCACTTTGCATGTATGTAGGAATACGACTGTGTGGGCGGTAGGTATGTCGGGTCACGAACAGTTATGTCAATAATTCATAATACGTCCACATATCGAATAGAGATAAAAATGTACACCATGCGAGTGCCTAAATAAGAGGTTCAGTATGGGATGAGCAATGGAATGATTGCGATAATGCAATGGCAAACACGATTTGTATATGCAAAAGTCACCGAAAAATAAATTTAATAAGCAAGATATATTTTCGCAGTTGTATTTGTAGAGAATTTACATACTTCAAAAAAAATGTTGCTATAACAATTAAAGGTGACGAAATTCACAATGATCTGCTTATTTTGGTTTCCGAATTTTATTTGTTGGCGGCTCCCTTACTACCCCAAGCTTAGGATATACAAAAAAATCGATTTAGGTTTAGTGATTCCCAAGTGAACTAATTGATTAATTAAAATTAAAGAAATCGGTATTTCATTAAGCAAAGTGAATTGTTCAAACTCACATCAAATTTATTAAATCTAAATCGATCGGGCTAAAACTTTATCTTTAACCTTTGAGTAGCAAAACGATATAACCATGAAACAGAAAAATTATAGAAAAAGTTTTTTCTAATAGCGGTTGCCTTTCGATAGACAATGGCAAACCTGGGCGAGTATTTCTACCATAAAACAGAAAAATGATAGAAAAAAATTTTACCAATAGCCGTCACTCCTTAGTAGACAATGGCAAGCCCAGGCGATTATTTCTGCCATGAGAAACCTGCTCATAAAAAACCATTTGCCGTTCTTAGTCGGCTTAAAACTGTATATGTCTTCATTTGTGGAACAACATCAACGAACACACTACAAATAGGAGAAGGAGCTCGGCTAAAGAGCAAAAAAAAAGTGTTGAAGCACCAGTTATATATTTATATATAATATTTGAGTGGCAAAGGAAGCAAAAAATATCCGGAAATCAACAATCGAAAGAGCTTTGAAATTTATCATGCAAATTTGTAATATACAAGATGACGCAAAATGAATAAGATTTTAAACAATCTCCTCACTGTAAGATTTATAATTTTTTCGAATGGCGACGTACATCGTTTATTTTGCTCTTGTAAACTAGACGAAGCTTATAAACAGGCAAGCAATGGAGCCCGTATGGGTCAAAATAAAAATTTTCCTCACTCAAAATATGTTTTTTTCTTACTTTTCCAACTCGGTTAAAAGTACAAAAATGAATATGATGAAGAGAGTATTCGGATACCACTTGTTGGAGTCTATACACACACGCATATTTTAATGCAGCGACTCATTGCAGTACCCGGGGCCTTAATGTAATTAAACAAAAGTCTTCTATTATTTCACCAAAGTTTTAGTAACGATAGGCATGGCGCACGTAAACTGATGACCCCACTAAGCATAGCTTTCAAACCTTCCGCCGCTGCCACTGTTGTGAGTTGATTAAATAATATTTAAAAGCTACTGCTGCTAAAAGCAACTGTTCCGAAATATCGAATATTTTTTTGCCAAACAAAACCACTTTAGCAAAATATTTGTTATTCCGAGCTGCATACATTTTAAGTTTCGAGCACAATTAAGAGGAAATTAGGGGTCACACCTGCAATCGGAGTAGAAACGCGCCTATTATTTACTATGCTTTTTTATCATGACGCTCAGTTTTCAGTAAATAATTTGCGAATTCTCTAACAAAGTACCTAATATTACGGTGTATATATAAGTTAATAAACTCTATATTTCTTAATAAACTTTAATATTTCTTCTCTATTTTTTATTAATTTTTGCTTTCATCCAGATGCCATTAATAAAACAGTAATGATATCCATTATTTTTGCATATAAATTTTGCATAAATGGTTTAAAATTTTTTCATCGTCGATCTTTAGCTTTTTTAGTGTGAAATGTCGCCTTGACAACGAACAAAACTTTAAATTGTTTGATGGTACGAGATGTCGATCGAGATGTTGAGCCATCTACCGAAAAAATAATGGATTTATTTTTTTTTTTTTTGAATATGAACTAATATTTAAATTCTTGAGAGTTGAATTTAAAATTTAGTTTATTTATTCATTTATTTTTCTTTACATTATTATATTTTATTTTATTTGTATTTTTTTCTATTACTTTTAATTATTATAGCTTTTATCTAACTTAACATTATTTATGTACTTTACTATACTTGGTTTAATTTAATTTTAATTTGGTTTAATTTTAACTTTAATATACTTTTTATTTATCTTATTTTATTTTTATTTATTTCATTTTTATTTTATTTTTTCTTCCTATTTCAAGGTACGTTGGTTACCACTCTCCATTAGAGGCTTACTTAGGCCTGGAACCCCATTGTGATATCAGAAATTGGGACTGACGTCCTCCTCTAATTCCTTATGTGGTGAAATCACTTCGTCTCTCAGATACCCGATAAATACTGTGGATAGCTGCCGATCCCTAGTCTGTAAGACAACCAAAGCTGTAAGAGCGACATCGCGTTCGGTCAAGAGTGACAGCGGAAGTGTTCAACGCCCTCCGCCTCCTCCTTTTTCTATGACTGTAACGGAATTCGTTTGAATGAAACCCTATCCTTTCCCATCCTGTCCCCACTACACAATGCCAGGTGATGATACCAACCACAGAACTAGTCCAGATTGATGAGGCACCCATTTCTGTGCTCATTATTTCTAGCCCAATCCTGTCTACTTATTTCACAAATGGGCTCCGTAGTCCATCTACTGTTGGCTAGCGTGATGTAGACCAATCTGATCAAGAACTTACTTGAGGATAAAGGGATGCCCACATTTTGGGCAAAATTCACTAATTTAGGAATTCAGATCTCCTCTTAGCAAACTCATTTGCGATGCAATTTCTAGGAATTCTTCTGCATTCAGGAATCCAGAAAACGTTCGTCTTACTCTACATTATTTTATTATAATTTATTTTATTTAATTTATGTTGATTTAAATTGGTTCTGATTCTTTCCATTTCAATTCAACCGGGCTATTCGGGTCATGTTCTTCGATTTCGATGTAACTCAAATATGTTGCTCTCTGGTCAAAATAATGAGACACGTATTTTTTTGTTGGCCCGAAAAAATTTTTTTTCAAGAGTTTCAACTACTGTTTTGCAATTGTTTCTACATAAAGTCGCTCGTGTAAGTAATTACGATCATTTTGAACCCAGAATTATTAAAATCGGTTCATTTTTGACTAAGTTATGGGCATTTAAAAAATTTTTTTCTTATATAATTAAAAAAAATCGAGTTTGAGCCGAAAAACAAAATTGCCGATAACTCTTGAAAAAAATTTTTTTCGGGCGAACAAAAAAATACGTGTCTCATTATTTTTTATTATTTTTCTTATTTTATTTTACTTAACTTCACTTAATTTTTTCTGACTTTACATTATTTTATTGCACTTTATTTGATTTATTTTTATATTTCCATTTTATTTAATTATTTTATTTGATTTTATTTCATTTCGATTATTTTGGTTTTTCTTTAATTTTTAATTATTTATTATTTTTAATATGTATATTATTTGTTTTATTGAGTTTCATTTCCTTTCTTAATACTTTTTGTTTTCTTTTCATGTCGTGTTACTAGTTCTCTGCATATTATTATATTTCATTTCATTGTTGTATTGTATTTTACCTAATTTTCTTTATTACTTAATTTTTTATTAATTTAATTTATTACAATATTTTTTGTCACTTTGCATTATTTTATTATAATTCATTTCATTTATATATTTATTTTTTTTTATGTCATTGGATTTGCTTTGTTTTAATTTTATTTTATTTATTTTTTATCTTATTTTCATTTACTTCACCCTATTCATTATTCTTTTTTTTAATTTCTACCTTACTTTGCATGAATGAATTAATTTTGTTTACCTTATTTTACGTATTTTTTAATTTGTTTATCTTACTTCGTATGACTTTATTACATTTTTATGTATTCAACCATCTCTTATAAAATTTTTTTGATTTCTTTCATTTTATTTTTCCGTAAAAATATTATAAATTTCATATACATTTTTTCTACATCTTATTTTCTTTTAATTTCGTTGCTTTGTATTTCATTTAATTTCATTCCTCGTCGCCCTACTATTTTCATTATGTTCTCCTGTCCGTTATTTTCCTGTCTCTACTCACCTTCCTTTGCATTTCAAACGTCACTCAGCTAAGCTAATTCAACACCAATTATTTTCATTTTACTTCACATCTGCCCAGGCATTCTCTTGCAATTAATTAATTTATTTTATTTAACTTATTTTATAAATTTTTTCATTCAAAATTTTTTTCCTGAATGCCACATAACCGGCAACAGCGAAATTTTGCGCTGTCCTTCTCAGCTTTCAGTTGTCTTTTCCGCTATTTCAGCACCAATTTAAATGCTGACTTCGGCTGAGTACATACCAACTTACTAACGGTTTTACATACAAATATGCGTGTCTATTCAACATAAAGAAAACCGAGCGCAAGCACAAATTATACAAAGCAAGTCAAAATTTTATAAATATTCGCGCGTCCAAAATAGGCATTTCACTGAGCCTAACCGCATGTCTGGTTTCCTATGTATTTCGCTATGCGCTTTAATTTAGACACTATTTTCTCAAGCGCGCTTTTCCTCAGAAGCATAGTTCAAGGCTGTTAGTCCTACATATGAATAATTTAAAGTTATTCACTATTCATGGTTGAAAGAAAATGTGACTTCGTTTTTTGTTTGGGCTTTGTTTGTTGTTTGTATCTTGCTGCCAAAGGCGCTTTAGATTTTTTTGCCAACACGCACACATCCACCCAAATATGCATTTGCTAAGTAGACCTGTGTATGGTGTATGTTTGCATGTGCTCACATACGCACTGGCTGCGTTAGAAATATTTTTAGGGGCACGGAAAAGCCTTCATAAACTTTCACATTGAGCAAACAACAAAAATAGAAAGAGTGGCAAGCAGCCAGCATGAATTGCTTACTGATATCTTGGTTGAGTTTTATGACGCTTTTTCGTTTTATTTTCGTTTATTTTATTCGTTACGAAACTTATATGCGATTATTATGGGGAATACAAAACAGAAAATATTTCCCTTACATTCACTCAGCTTGGAAAAAATGCAGACTAATTTATATTTTTGTTTGGGTTGCATATTTGCCTGCATTGCCACAAAATTAATGCAGTAAAATTATTTTTTATCAATATAAAATAAAGAATAATAAAAAAAATAGGAAGGAAGTTTAATAGGAGGTTATTGGACTTGAGATTTTCTTATAGATTTCTTATAACAGCTATTGCATTTTTTTGTAAATTTATTTTTTCACTATAACTACCTTTGCTTCTTAAACTTAATTTCTTTAATTAATTAACAAAATTAAAATTAAATACAATATAATATAATAAATTGATAAAAAACTGTATATTCAAATTCTTAGCTATACTGTCCGATTTTTCCTACTACTCTACTCTTACTTTCACTCGCTTTTACGCCAAACTCTACAATTTTTCTCTTTTAATTTCACTTTTGCTTTAATGGTCAACAAATTGCAATATTGAATTCTCACTTAAAGCAAATTTGATCTCAAGCACACACACACTTTCACGTTAATAATACAAAAACTGTGTTTACCATAAATCCAAAAAAAAAAAATTATAAAATGCATAATTCTATGTTTACATGTGCTTTCAATTAAAAATGAATTAAATGTGTTTTTGTTGCTGTATGTTGTTGTTTTTTTTTTTGTTTTTGTTATAAATATTCATATATTTAAACTACTCTCAGTATTTCCAACATTTTTACGACTTTTAAATAAATTAAATACTTTTAAAAATTAACTGCTTACACAATTTGTGTCTGAATTTCAATTTTTGTGTGTCTATGTCACTTAACTAACCACAAAATTCATAGGAAATCTCTTGCATTTTCTCCTAAAAATTATGCGAAAAGCTATCAGCTTACAAATGTGTATTTCAAAATTTAATTAGTTAATTCGTGTCCCAACAAAAATTATCCAGCGTGTTTTGTGTTTATCCACCGCGAATGGTCGATCTTTTTCCTCTTCCGTTTCCGCTGTGCCATGCTGCCGCTGTGTGACATCATATCTACCATCTGTTGTGCTACGCTGTCGTATGGTGTTGTATTTTGTTATATTGTGCTGCCATTGCCACTGCCACCGCTGCTGTCGCCCCTATTCCTGCTCAACTGTAGACGGCCAGGCAGTCAGTTGTCAGATGACAGTGGCACCACACTGTACAGCACACAATTTGCTGAATGCCATTGCAAAAACTGTATATATGTATGTGCAATATGCAAACCTACATACATATAAACATATGAATGTATTGGTTGATCTTGTGCATTGTTTATTGCAGCTGATGATTTTTATTGTGCGCAGGAAGTTTGTGGGATTGTACATGAAACTGTAAAATGTATTTTTTTATTTTTATTATTGTTATTTCATCCACATAAAGAAAAATTTCAAGAAATTTACTTTTTTAAATTGAAAAAAAATAATTTAAAATAAGCACTTCTTTGTTGTTATCGATTATTTTTAAAGTAACTAAATGAAAAGGCAGCTCAATTCAATATTTTTAATTTTTAAAATTTAATCTCATTAAATTGATAAATGTATAAGAAGTTAAAGCAGACGTGACACATTTCCAGGGATTTTTGATTTTGGTTCTAAATTAACAAAAAAAAGTTTTTAAATTTAAAAAATTAAACAATTAAATTCAAAAAAATTAAAAAATATAAAGAACTTTTTCTAATTATTTGAATGAATGTAATCCTTGAAATTAATGTATATACGCATGTGTATATGCGCAAAATTAATCATCCTATCTGAAGATTACGGCGGCCGCAGGTAGCCGATAGGGTTGGAGCGTAACTACCATTCGGGAGTGCGTATGCTCGAATCTCCGTACATGAACATCCAATAATAGAACAAATTTTTTCTAATAGCGGTCGCCCCTCAGTAGGGAATGGCCATTTGCCGATCGGAGTCAGCGTAAAACTGTAGGTCCCTCCCTTTGTGCATCAACGTCACGGCGCACACCACAAATAGGTGAATGACCTCGGCCAAACACCTAACAGAAATGTACGCGCCAATTATTTATTTATTTTTTATCCAAAGATTTTTAATTTTTGTAAAAGCCGGCGTACGTCAATCACTGCAGTATACAGACAGGCAAGCAATGGAGCGCGTAAACAAACAAATATTCAAAAACGAAATTGGATGGTGTTGCGTCACTTTGTAGTTTGCATTGTCACTGTAGTGAGTTATCGATTATCGCTTTTACAATATATGAATCTGGCATTAATATTTAAAGTTTAATTAAATTTATTTTTATTTCATAACTTAGCTTGAAAAATAGTAAATCCAAGGAGGTCATATGAGGCAGTAATTTAAGTTTTTTATTTGTTAGTCGACAATAGGGATGTCAATCTCGTGATCTTGCAATCCCGTGATTTCGGCATCCCTCTATTTTTCTGAAAATATGGAAATAAACTGTAGGTTTGAGTATATTAAGAATAAACCTGAAAAATGAATGAATTTTTATTTTAAGAAAAAAGGGTTAAATTTTGTTGCTGTTCTTTGTAATGCAAATGGTTTATTTGTATGTTTGACTATATCAAGAAGTAAACTGAAAGAAAAAACTAATTGGAAAAAAATTAAAAAAAGGTAATAGTTTCAAGATTCAATGAGAGCCGAAAATTTTGCTACAGAATTTTTAAAATAAAATATCTTTGACTATTTTTATCAAAAAAAAATCTTTTCAGTTTTAAGGATAAAATAAATAAATTTTTTTAAATTTTGTTTGCTATTTTTTTTTTTGTTTATTTATATGTTTGGTTACATTTATAAGTAAACTGTAAGAAAGAAAAAAAAATTAAAAAGTTAATAGTTTTAATATTTATTTAGAGCCGAATTTTGATACAGGGTCTTTAAGGAATATATCTTTTAGTATTTTTAATATCAAAAAAAGTTCTTTTCACTTTTTAGGATAAAAAATATAAATTTTTTTCAATCTTTTTTTTAATTTGTTTTGCGTGTTTTCCAAACTACCTTGAATTTTCAGTTTCATTTGCAATATAAATGGTTTATTTATATGTTTGGTTACATTTATAAGTAAATTGAAAGAAAGAAAAAAATTAAATTTAATCGTTTTAAGATTTATTTAGTGCCAAATTTTTATTTTTATTTCTTTGCTTGTCAAACACACAAACAAAAGTTATTTTACTGTGCTTGAACTTATGAATACTATTCTTAAGTTGTGAAAGTATAGAAATATATAGAAGAGAAGAGAAGAGGTGAAAAGAAAGATATACGTACATATTAGCAGCAAAGTAATGTATCAATTCACTTCTAAAGCGCGGACTTCTTCTGGGGTTTTTGTTTTGGAATATTAATTGGAATATTATTTTTTTGTTTTAAAATGTTTTTAGAATTAAATATATTTTTTTAATTTTGCTAAGGAAAAAATTAAACATTTTGTTTACCCTTCTTTCCAAACGCCCTTGCATTTTAAATTTTATTTGTTTGTACAATTTTGGAAATATCATATATTACATCAGGATTGCTTGTATTAATAAATGTGCAATTCATCAAAGTCAGTTTATCTTAAATTTTAAATGGTTTCATTTCATGGTACATGCATTGAATTATAGAGTTTTGAATCAAATTTAAAAAAGTTATGTTCGAAGGTGACTCCCGGGACGAGTCCCGAAATTCCACTAATATTGACATCCCTAATAGGCAGTAACAAGTACTCGTATGTCATAGATTTCTTAAAGTGTAATATAATTTTGACCCACTATAACTGAAGTGATCCATACAAGTGTTGCTCGAGTTCGTTTTAAATCTCAGGTTAGTCACTACTGATCGAAATTTGATTTCCGTGTCTTCCACAATAATTCGAAGGTCGAAAGTATCATGCGATGTAGGTAGTAACAGCGTTTAAATAAAGGCTATTTGTTTTCGCCCAGACTGATATTCTCTGTAAATCATTATTCAGTCTTAGAACTAAGTCCTCACAAAGGTACATAGGGAGGAGCGAATAACAAATTTTAGTATTATCAGCATAAACCTTGATAGAGGCATATTGGCAGCAGTGAACACAAACTTCTTTAACTCCTATTTGGAGCATAGGGCGTCAAGCAAAGCAGTAAAGAGTGCTGTAAAAAATATATATGTATATATAAAGAGTGGGTAAGTTTCACGGGCCGGTGTTGATTTTAAATAAAATGCAATTTAATTATTATCATTTCTCTGTATTGAAATGAAAATTATTATCATTTCTCTGTATTATGATAATATTGGTATGGCTGAATAACATATTGAATCAAATATCAGCCAAATGGCCGCCGAGGCCACACCTCCATCCGATGGTCTAAATTTTCGATGACGCTGAGGCATAATTGAGGTTCTATGCCGTCAATGTGCCCAATTATCTCATCCTTTAGCTCTTGAATTGTTGCTGACTTATAGACGCACACCTTTTCTTTCAAATAACCCCAAAGAAAGAAGTCCACGGTGTCAAATCAGATGATCTTGGCGGCCAATTGACATCGCCGCGGCGTGAGATTATTCGGCCATCAAATTTTTCACGCAAAAGAGCCATTGTGTTTGGTGCCAACAAGACGGTGCAACTGGCCATACAGTGCGCTTAACAATCGGCCTTACGGCCAGACTTATTGTGGAAAATTCAAAAATTAGTCAAAAAATTGGACTGATCGAATGAGCCATATAGGTCATTACCGCGGCGAACATATGCCGGATATCATATTCACAAAATAAATCTCATGAAATTATATACTAGATTATAATCAAAAAAAGCATTCCAATAATATTTATGTTTAGTATTAACATTTTAAGTTCTCAAGCTGTTAAAAAAACACCCTAAATAAACATTAGCAAATACATATTCAGTTAGACATATTTGCTGAAAATGCTATTTTTTTGTTATTGCTTTTTTATGTTTTTGATTTTCTTTTTTGGAATTCTTAATTTTTTGAAAAGATTGGGTATTTCAATTTTAACTTATGGAGTTATGATATTTTTCATAAAATTTATGTTCTTGCAAAGATCAATCCAACAATAAACTCCGCTTCCTCGCCACAATTATATTAATCATCAGCGAATAGCATTTGCCATATAAAGTATTTATTTTTTAAAAAACGTTTATAAAATATTTTTTGTCTCAGTACAACGCTAAAATTTAGAATATAATAATATTTTATATAAATTATTGAGAAAAAAACTGCAAGAATTTTATTGTTATAAAATATGTTAATTAAATTAGTTACCAAAATTATATAGCTAAAATTTATATGTTTTTGTAAAGACTCCCCCTCCCCAATAAAAGAAGAAACTGTATAGTTATGTATGTATATACTTATATTATTTTACCCTTCCTCCCGACACCACCCTATGCCATCCTTTCGTTCCGACCAACTTCCTAAACGCTTCCACCAATAGTCATTTAAGCCAGAGTTTGCCATATTTTCGATCATTTTATTCACCTTGCAGGCCAAATCTGAAATATCAATACTCGGCATTGGATAGTGGCAATGGCATTGTGGAGCGCAGTCCACGTGAGCGTGCCCAACGCGAACGCGCCTTTAATACACTGCAGGAGTGGGTGCAGAACTCGAATGGTCGTTACGAGATAATCGCACATTTGGATGAGATTGGTTCGCGTCATGGCAAGAATTGGTTTCTCGTAACCGATGCGACGGTGAGTGGCGCTTGGCGAAAGTGTTTTGCACCAAAGTTTACTGAATCTACAAATATCAATATTTATCTACTTTATTTATTTTCATCTTCGCAGGTGCGCACGGATCGTCTACTGACGTTGCTGCCACTCCCACCGGACTGTGTCGCCTTTGAGGATTTGCCCGCAAATGAGAATCCGAAGCCGATGCTGATGGAATTACTTGGCTCACTGCATCACCCATACATTTATCCGATATTGGATTTGGGTTTTCTGCAGTTGAGTTCAAGTAATTTCGCCTGTCTGGTTACGCCATTCAATTCGCGCGGCAGCTTAAAGGATTTAATTTATAGGGTAAACTATGCAAAAAAATCTATTTAATGCACTATATTTTCATGCACTGGAGTCCAGTTGCAAATGTCATGCTTGCTACCGAGTGCAAACGTAGTGCATGTGGGCCCCTATGCATGCCTCGACATGTATACATGTGTGTGTGTGCGCATGTAAATGCATGCAAATGGCATTGGCCTCAAGTGCACTTCGTTTATTTTTGTCCGTGGTGGAGCAATTATTTTCGCGTTTACCTTTTTCACTGTATTCATTTTGTATTTTGTATTTTTTGTTTTTGGTTTTTAATTCCACTTCCATTCTTTCTTGTTTTTAGACGCAATGGAATGAACCATGGGCACGGAAATACACAGGCAAGCCCAACGGCCTGCCCGTCTCTCAAGTGCAGCGACTGGGTCGACAAATCTTAGAGGCATTGCTATTTCTGAAAGAGCGCGGCTTCCCTCTACATGGACATTTGCATAGCGGAAATGTGATTCTACAAAATGGCGCCGCCAGGTGGGTACACTTAACAAAATAATTTAATTGCTCTCATATGGACAACTTGACATTTTTCGCACGAGATGAGAAGGTGTGCAGATGTTTTGCAAACAAACAAAAAAATAAGAAAATAAAACTGAAAATTATAAATATAAATATAAATATAAATATAAATATAAATATAAATATAAATATAAATATAAATATAAATATAAATATAAATATAAATATAAATATAAATATAAATATAAATATAAATATAAATATAAATATAAATATAAATATAAATATAAATATAAATATAAATATAAATATAAATATAAATATAAATATAAATATAAATATAAATATAAATATAAATATATCTCTTGAGCTATAATTATTTTAAATAATTTTATTGCTGTTTGAAGCTTATCTTGGTAGACGAAGTTAAGACAAGACCCAGGTGTTTGACTATACAAAAGAATTATTTGTCTGACCGCGGCCGAAAAATTTCGCAATATAATTATGATCAGATATCCCATCATCCTCAAGACAAAGGCGACAAAGTCGGTAGCTGCCGTAGCAGAATTTGTGCTTGTGCTTGACTACCACTCGGTTGAGTCCGGATTCAAAACCCAAAATTTGTATATATTGAAAAAATATTAAACAAAACAATTTTTATATCTGAAATATATGCGGCCTAAGAAATTAGTAAAACACAATATTCCCAAAATTTTATATATCGATCGATTTTATATTTGATCGATTAATGCAATCACCAGATATTAGAATTCTTATAATCTCCCCTTGTTTACTCCAAACCCGTTATTGTTATATTGTTAATCTGGAAAAATTATATAAAAAAGTTTTTTGAATTTTGGAACTCAGCAAAAGATTTTACATAAGAATTGAATAGTCTGTTGTTTTTTTTGCTGTTGGCTAATGCCAGCAACCCGTTTAAAAAAGATTTACTCATAAAAACAAAGTATACCTGGTAAGTAGCTAGAAGTGGCATTCGGTGTCTTAATCAAGTCATTTATACCGTTGCCAATCGGTTGTGGTTTTACGGAATTATAACTAAGTGGCTAGATATATATTTTTAAGTGTTTTCTAGTTTATTATCAGCAATAAGATTAAATTTACGAAAAAATTTTAGTTTTTCATATTGCCAAATTAAAAAAAATGCATCCCAACCAAAATGGCGGACATATATATCATCTACTATTATTTGTGACTGTAGGTTTCCAACATCAAGCCATTCCTGGAGTCTCTATATTTTCTCTATAGACATAGAATCACATGAATGCATATATCTAAGTAGCGCCAAAGTACTTAATAAATCGAGCTAATATTTGCTTCGACGCTCCAACGTGCATCCTGTCCTAGTGAGGCTATAAGCATATTTCACTGATTTTTCCGAAAACCGATTTGAGTTTTTTTTTTTGTATTTTTTCTAAAGTTTAAATTTATTTATAATTTGCAAAAATTCAAGAAAATCATACGATTATCAGATTCGAGTATTTCCCGATACTTGAATTAAAATAGATTAACGGTCTTTCACCAAATCAGAGTTATTTCCATACTCTTTGTGAGTACAAGGAAATTTTCTTTAGTCTTCTCGCTCTCCTATCGCCCTCATAGACTTTTCCAAGCCCTATCAGCACCCTCTCTTGTAGAGTACAACCGCGATACTCAAAAAATTTATTTATATAAAGTGCGTTTAAGTTGCATGCCGGTAACTACAATACCCTATGCTTCAACATCTTCTTCTTAACAAACGCTGCATACTTTATCCCAGCTGTATACCTATATCCTTCGGGGATTTTAAATCGATTATTTCTCTTATCCAGCTGTGACCTAAGATTCCACCCAATTTAATTAAAACATCTCATTGGTGGGTGATTATATTGCCACTGTACAAAAACATGGCATAGTTGTCAAAAATGTGCATAAGTGTGTTGCTGTATGCCAAGAATTACTACTTCACCTCATTACATATACATAGGTATATATGTATAAGTACGAGTACATGCACACAAACACAAGTAGCTGAATTGAAACGCACGAACTCTGACAATCAGTCTGATGTTGACAGTCACCGGGTTACCTAAACATTGGAACAATTCTACTCTCTGAGTGTGTCATAAAACTAGGTTAAGCCGCTCCAAGCAACAAACAACGAACAACAAACAAAAACAAACTAATTCCATACACATCTATGAATATGCAATGGAATTTAATTTTTTCAACTCTGGTTGTTTTTGTATATGCTAATGGTGCTCTTGAGCCACTTTGCAATTGAATTAAATAAAGAGCAAAAAATTTAAAAAAATGTATTTAGAAATAAATGCATACCAAAATTAAGCAACATAGTCAAGTCCACTGAGGCATACACATATTTTCAACCCATTGCATATAAATAAAAACTACATGTCGTTTGTTAGTCATAAAATGGTGAATACAAATAATTAGTTTATTTTCTTTTATATCTGTAGAAGCATTTCAATTAAGCAATTCAAATGAAGTATCACAGATTTTACCATAAATGAGGAATTGTATTAAAGTTTCTGAAGCCGCATAACCTATATGTTTCAATCCGGGTCCTGGGTTCTATCCTTAATGCAGATATTAAATATAAAAAATTTTCAGATAGTTAAATACTGCGTAATAATACGGCTTTCATCGTTGCATACGAAATTTTTTTATTAATAAAGTTCACATTTATATATGCCGCTATTTTAGGTTGGCAATTTTTCCAATGAAATTGTCAATTCAAAACTTCTCAATTGCCTTTGAAAATGCATTGGCTACACTTTACCCAATCTGTTAAAGTAGTTTTTGCACTCAAAATCCAACGCATTTTGAAATGGAATCAGATCATAAAGGGATTACAAATTTATGTAAATGTATGCGGAAATTCATACCTATGTATGTATATATGTAAGTACACATGGAGGACTTCTTTGGCCGCATAAAACTCAATAAAGTAAATTTGCAATACTTGCTTTGTCAACAAAAATGATTACTATTACTATTATTTCTGTAATAAGATTTCCTTTTGATATATTTTCGTTTTGTTTTGCTGGCATATCGGCGCCCATTCCCTAATACTCTAGCGATCATTGTGGAGGAGTTAAGCCTTCAATTCATTTAAGGAGTTATTACTAGAAAAACGGATTTGTGTTTTTTTTTTTTTTGTTTCTTTCGCTTTATTGGACTACAAGTCAAAAGAATTTGTTTTGTTTACATTTTGACCAAAATTCGTGGTATTACGTTCCTAGTTTTCTTTTCACAAGAGTTCGTCATAGACATATTCAGCTGATTTTGATACTCAAGCCACCAATTTGCAAAAAAAAAAATTCACGTATATATATATATACTACTGCTACCTTAAGTTGATAGTTTACAAGTTTTGGCCATATGAAGTTAAATTGGGATAGTAACTTCAGCTGCCACATCTTAGTGGCTTCGACAGCGGAATTCGCCCTCATCCAATCGGCCTTGTTCAGATGGCAACGAAGTAACATGCCGACGGAATTGTCTCATCATAGAAAACCTCCATCCCCAACTAACTGGAATAACAGTGTCCATTATATTTATTTAATTAAAATCGTGAGCTCAGCTTATTCGCACATTCGGTTTATTGGAAAGCCAAATAAAGAAGAATGAAAAAATGGAAAACGGCGTTCAGCAGAATAGAGGAGAACAGAGGATAGTAAATATAAAATGACAAATATTGCACAAATATTGTTTTTTACGTCCTTATTTACCGTACGACTTGGGGGTAAGAACTCCTGGCGCATTTTGCTATGGTAATCGAAGAAACCAGTGGCCAAAGCCTTGAAATTTTATGGAAATTGGCGTGATTTCTTTGGTCTCCTGGACTCTTCCAGTGGGACGATCGGGCTTCAGTTTCGATGTCATAACCCTTTCCCCATGATTCGTCACCAGTTATGACCATTTTAAGCAAGTCTGAATCATCGTTGACATCATTCAACAATTCCTGAGCTATGCTCAGAGTCTTCTCACTGTATGCCACTGTCAACATTTCAAGTATTTTTAAGCACTTAATTCCATTTATTTATGCCTCTCACAAACAAACTAAAAACTGAATATTGTTAAAACCGTTAACTTATCTTCAAGACAAGTATACCAACATAAAAAGCCGAATGTACGTAGCCCGCGAAATTTGAAAATTCACCTTATTACCGCGTACATATTTGTGAAAAATCGTCCCAACCGAATCTCAGTTGCAGCACAACAAAGAAAAAAGAAAATTGCATATCCTATATCGTTCGTTTGGTTCGCTAGCTTGCAGTCAAGATATAAATAATACAAAAAGTATGCGCACAAAGGGATTAATAGATGTTTGGATGCAAAGTGCATTTGATTTCATGTTTGTTTCGAAGAGATACCCGGGCGTATAAGTAACATGCGTTGCAGTTGTAATATGATATAATAAAAATTTCTAAAATAGTTAAAACCTTAATTTATTAATTGAAAGAATTATAACAATCGTCTTCAATAAACAAGTTATATACCATTTTCAAATTTTTTAGACTATCCGGCCTCGAGAATGGCCTGCTTGGTCTTAGTTCTCGTATTAATGCTGTTATGTGGTCGCGTTCAACAACGGAAATCGAAAATGTCGATATCATCTGCTTCGGCCATTTGATATACGAAATGTGCACTGGTCAAGAAATGACCACACCCAAACCGTCCATGCGGGTGCTCGAAATGGAATTGGAGCATTTCCCACAGGTAAGTAAAATAAACGTTTTTGACTTTGATTTTGATAGCAACAGCAATAAAATTGTGGAAGATTGCTGGTTTAGGTTGCCGTATTTCTCAATAAGAAGTTTTTGCATTTCCTACAGTCTTACGTTATTGAGCCTGTTATGAACCAAAATTGCTTAAAAAGTTCTTTATACATTTTTGAAAAGCTTTTCTGCAAGCTAACAAACTTAACTGCTCTAATGGCATTAATATTAGATGATTGCAAATAACTTTTTTGCTAAACTCTTAGGCGTAAAACTTTTTCACCTTTGTTAACGATTAGAAAGATGGAGATACACGCCTCAGATTGAAGCAGTTTTTCTGTGACACTCCCTCTTGGTGGGCGAATGGTTGTCTTGGTGGTACCTACCACAATTTTTATGTGAAACAGGTACGAGAAGTGTTATTTATACTTCTGGTCTAACAATGAAAAAATGAGTATTGGTTGTTGTTGTTGTTATTGTTGTAGCAGCATAAACATTCCCGATACATAGAAGTATAAGAGAAATGCTGCTGAAGTGACAGTCCTTGGCCGGATATAAATCCGGGTCATTCCGGCAACTTAGAACCGACTGTCGTGGGAACAAATGTGCATTGGTAGTTGAGGATCGTTTTATTGATTTTCAAAATATTTTCCATAATTATCAATACACTTTCGCATTCGTTTGAAACGATTTTAAAGCACTCTGTTCAGTCACGTTTCCAAAGTGTTTTTTTTAAATTGATTGGAAGTCAATGCAAGCACAACTTTTTTACCACAAAATTATAATGCAAAATCTTATTGATGCTTGACATACAATCATTTCACGCATAACATCGATATTTTCTGGCTCGACAACTGATTTTCCACGATTTTCCCGGAGTTCATCGTTGAGCGAACAGCACCCACGAAAATGTTCGTTGTGATAGTTTTTTACGGTGCTTGCTTGCAGTACAATGATTTTAGTTCATCGCTGAATTTTTGTCTTGTCTAATACACGTCATAAAATATTAAAAATAATCGCATGAAAATTATCCCCATTTAATTCCATATTTTCGTCAAGACCAATTTTTAAAGCTACCTAAAATAATTCTAATATGGCTCACACATCAAAATATTCGAGTGTATTTATGCTAAAATATATTTAGATGGTGCCTGATCACACTATAAGTGTCCAAGACCGAAAAAATAAATAGATATTAAAAAATTATTAAATAGTAGACCTTAAGTTTTTTTTTTGTAAAAAAGTTAGTTAAAGATATTTATAATTTGTTTTTTAATTAAATAATCAAAAACAATCTGCCACTCTGGGAGAAATCTATAAGTATTTAAAAAGATATTATATGTTCCAATTTTAGGTCCATCGTTTAAAACTATTTGGGTAAATGCCCACCATTTTGAAAAGTTGGTTTCGAGAAAAACGCAAAAGAATCTAAATAAATCATCTGCGCTCTCCTACAGTGTTATCTTTAAATAATTATCACTTCTCGAAATATTTAGATATTTTTATCGGAAACGTATTAGGATACTCCCTCGTACATTATAAATAAGCAGTTTGCTCTTTATTCCATATAAAACTAAATTTCTTGTGGAATGAAATGCGCACGATCAGTTACAAAGTTTAAGATAGGTTGAACTGCTTGACTTGTTGTCACTCATAGACCGGTTCAGTCCATAGCGATGCCTTATGTACTTCATTAGTTATGAGTTTTGTGTTTTGAAATAGTCCACCCGCATGGTGCCTGTTTCTATTGCGAATTTAAGGAGACATTTCCAACTTACTGCTGAGATATCTTCCTATCCATCAAACTGGGGTAACCTCAGATATTTCAAACGTGTTTCTTCCTTCCTCGCTGTCCGAGATACTGGGCCATGACCCGTCAGCACACCTATCATAGTTCTTCAATCTCTTCGTGTTAGTGATTGTATAAATCGAGTACGACTGGGATCATCCTATATTGTCCTAAATTTTCTTAACATGTTTTTGTCCAGCTCGTTGTATAATATTCGTATTGAATTTGGTATTCCGTCGGGATAGAGAAACCCCGTTTTTCGCTATATCGTCTACTATCTGGTTCCCTTTAATGCCCTCATGCTCTGGAACCCAATAAAAATGTAGTTTACAATTCGCTCGCTGAAATACACTGCAGTGATGTGGTCTCGGGCCAACACATCAGAGTACCATAGTTTACAAAAAAATTAAAAAACGAACGCCAGTTTGCAAGAGCTGTCAGCAAAGAAAATTATTAAATAGACACGATTTGTTAGTCGCTTAAAACTTAAACTTATTTTAGTAAAATTTCATGAGCCGTGTTACTATACACACGAAAGTTTTCCAAATATTCAGATTAAAAGGTTCAAAATATAGATGAAAATTTGTTGAGTTTCGAGTGTAAAAATATTATATACAATTTTGTATAAAATATCTAATTTAAATATATAAAATTTAACATAAATTTGGTTAAAACTTCATATTTTTTAATGTTATTGGTTAGGTTAGGTTATGGTGGTAGTCGGTCCGTACGACCAACTCACTTAGAACTTACAGGTCCATTGTGATACCACTGTTCGAGACGGGAACTTTATTATTTATCTTCTTGAAACCATTTTGGGGCTTTTAAGAAGCGCAGAATTGGTCTAATCCCCACGTCACACAGTTCAGTAAGAGAATTGAAAAGTGTTTACCCAGACAACCTACTCCGAGTTTAGCTAAGATTGGACAATTGCAAAGGAAGTGCTCAACTATTTCTTCTTCTCCCTTATCTCTACAACTCCTACAATATTGATGGAAGAAAACTTCTAGTCTCAAGAAATTCCTGCCAAATAGCCAAATGACCGGTGAAACAAGCCACGACCTTCGAGATATCATCTCTTGAGAGCCTAAACAATTCCTTTATCTTTTGCTTGTTTATTTGCGGCTATAGTAGCCTAGCAGTTGGGCATGCATCATCATCTCTCCATGAACTATTGGCTTCTTGAATAATGTTGTTTTTAAAGTTACTTGAAGCATGAAGTTACTTCTAAAATTTTATTTTAAATTATCAAAAAATCTGTAACTTAGTATACTTTGTATATTACCAGTTTTGCTCGCAAGTGTATGTTTAAATTATTATTATTTTTTTTTATATTAGGTGCGCAACTAAGTTTTCGCTGTTTTTTTATGAAAATACAACTTTGTTCTGAAAAAATGGTTACAGTGAATCATTGAAAGTATTACCCATCGCTGGCTACTACTTTTTCTCATCTTTCTGCTAGATCTCGTATTCCATCGCGGTAACACTGATCATCTTTTGAGGATATCCACGGATCAAGCCATTTTTTGATGTCTTCATATGAATGGAACAACTGGTCAGCTAGACCATGTGCCATCGATCGGAACAGGTGATAATCGGGCGGCGCAGTATCTGGATAATATGGCGTGTGGGGTAGGATTTCCCATTTCAGTGTTTTCAGGTACTTTTTAACGGGTTCGGCAACGTGAGGCCGAGCGTTGTCATGCTGTAGAATCACTTTTTCATGCCCAACCGCGTATTGCGACCGCATCTCGCGCAGTGCTCGGCTCAATCGCATCAATTGAAGTCATAGAAGCATGACCGGGCAGTCCCCGTGACTTCCTTTTCTTTGGATTGCTGTAATGAATCCATTTTTCATCACCCGTCACGATGCGATGTAGAAAACCCTTTCTTTTTTGCCGCTGGAGCAGTTGTTCTGAATCTGTTTCTGCATCATTCCCAAAGCATGCAATCGTTTGGAAATGGATTGGCAGGTAACTCCTAATACTGAAGCAAGCTCTTCTTACGTTTGACATGGATCCTCATTGAGCAATGCCTTCAATTCAGCGTCTTCGAACATTTTTGGCCTTCCGTCACGCGGACGATCGTCAACATTAAAAGCACCGTCTTTGAAGCGACGGAACCAATCTCGGCACGTTGTTTCACTTAAAGCAGTATCTCCATAAACTTTTTGTAGCTCTCAATGAGCTCTCAGCCGCCATTTTTTTTCGAATGAAAGAGGAAAATCAACACTTCGCGCAAATGATGATTATTCGGCACAAAATCAGACATTTTCACAAAACCAAAAGTATATGATAACAAAACAAAAGCACTAATATGTCGAAGCAGTTTGTTTACCATATGTCTAAGCTTGTTTTATGACGTTTAGGTTATGTTAGAATAGACTAGCACACACTGCTGGCGGCATCTATCAACAAACAGCGGGAACTTAGTTGCGCACCTAATATATATATTCGTACTAAACAAGATTAGCTTTATTTGCTCTAATAGTTTTCTGGGCATGCCCAGGTGTAAACAGAGTTTTATAATACAAAACTTCAGGGGAACATTTTTTATATGGAAATATTTGGAATTTTGATCCATTCTTCTTTCTTGATTTCAAAAAACTACTTACAATAAATTCAAATATTTACAGCCATTCTTTAATACTCCTTTTCTAATTACTCTCAAACACGCATTAGATTTTAGATGTACTTGGCCTAATATTCGAACCGCCCAGCGGTGTGTGCCCCTCCGTCGAGGACTTAGTTTTATGTGATCTCTTCAGAAGCATCGATTTGCGTGAATTGCGTGGTCCATGCTTTAGCGTAAGTATAATCAAAATATGCGACAGAAAAAAAGAGAAAAGCTAAAAATAGAAATTTAATAATATTGCTTTAAATTTTTATCAAACCTAATGCCACGTGTAGACAATCAAGCCGAGCCTCAGCAGATCCACACTTAATTTGCTATATGCAGTTAAAAAGCGGCAATGTGCATCACTGGGCAGCTCACTTAGCGAGATGAGCTCACCAAGTACGCCGCCATCAACACCACGTGACAGTCAACGCGGGTAAGTTGCTACGAAAACCGACACAAACATAAGCATACATACATAGACACATGAGTTTGTACATAAATAAACAAGCATTAGAGACATTAATTTACATTAAAAACTACATTAGAAAATATAAAATATGTACGAGTATATCAAAACATGAAATGTTGTACCTCATCCAAGCACAAATCTATTGCATTAAGCTCATACACAGCATTTCATATCTCATCTGAGCTCATACTAATACATATTAACTAACATAAACGCATAACTACTAACCTTTTCGCTGTATTTTTCGTGTTTCTAACTTTTTAACAAAAAAAAATTCCTTTAATGTCATTGTTAGCTGTATCCTGAAAATTTCTTATTGTTCTTACTATGTACTCTCATCCCTTCTCTGTCACCTTTACTCCTTCATTTCATACTCATACCATCGTAAATTTTCAGTAAGTTCATTTGTGTGAGTGCTGCTACCGCCGTTATGGTTATAACTCTTTATCAACATTCACTTCATTATGACATATTCTCATCATCATTTAAACATATTCATTTGTATGTATTTTGTCAGTGTTTTTTATTATAGTTTTTTTTTTTTTTTTTTGGTTTTTTGGATTAACGAATTTAATCAGCATAAAACTGTACTGTGTCCTCAACAAATAAAGTGCCAAAGGCAAAAATACTCCAGGTTTTCAAGAACGCGTGTGTGTGTCTCTCTGAACAGTATACGAAGACACACATAGGTACACACACCTTTGCCAGTTAACACTGTTGTAAAGGTGGTCCTACTTAATTAGAAAATCGTTCGGCAACGCACCCAACAAACAGCAAAACACATACATTGAGTTCGACTGAGCCATTTCAGCATATTTGAGTAGGCAACGCACCAGTCAGTGAAAATGGCATTCAATTTTAGGGAAACAAAATTTTAGCCCATAATTAAGTACTCCCCGATTGTTTGAAGAATAAATAATAATTATTACTCAATTATTATTAACGTTACACTAAAGTACTTAATAGCCAGTGTGCTTTGCGGTGTCACTTGTGGTTAAACACTGTTGAAAGTGAAGTGTTTCAAATTAAAAATTGATGTTTTGCTCTTTCAGCCTCCAAAATCCCCTTTTGCAACATATAACACAGTTTTAATTTTAGTAGCTTATAAGGTCAAGGGCCCAAACTGCCACATATGTACGAGGTGGCGCAAAATTAATCACTCTATAGGATGATTTATAATTTTTGCAAATAGTGCGTTCTTTAATCATATTTGACACACATGACACTCTAATTAAAAACCGTTGAATTATGATAAAAAGATTATGGAATTTTTTTAATTTTTATACGAAGTCTGAAATTTAGATTTACATATTGATTTTTGTTAGGCTGTGAGCCAAACTTTTATAAAAGAATTATGAACATTCAAATGGAATAATTATCCTTTATTTATAATTTTTGTTTTTCTTTATAAAGGGTGATCAGGTTGGAGATACTTTTTTAATAGGGTTTTTTGACAGATCTCGCGAGACTACTGTCAAACTAAATACATAATTGTTTTCAATATTCATTGGCATTTCATCATGGAAGGACTTGATGCCTCAACAACATTTACAAATCGTACAACTCCGTAGAAAATCGTATCGCTCAGGCCAACTTATGGTGTTCAGCGATTAACGTAGCCATTAAGCCAACAAGCAAAATTGCCATATTTGGGCTGAAGCGTAACCAAAAGCCATTCAAGAACAGCCATTACTTCCATTGGAAACAACCGTTTGGTGCGGTCTATGGAGCTGAAGGAATCATATGCCCATATTTCTTCAAAAACGAGGCTGGCACCAATGTTACAGTGAATGGCGAACGCTATCGCGTCATGATAAACGACTGTTTGAGAGCACAATCATTTTGAATTTTCGTTCTTTTATTTCAATTTAAAATCCGATACCTCTCAATTGATCACCCTTGACATATATAAGTGGTCTTTTATGAAAAGCATTTTTTAATATGGAAATGCGTTTGCTGTTATACCATTGCTTACTGAAGAGTGATTATTAACTTTTATTATAATTAGGATACTTCTTGGCCACCTTTGGGGTAAACCTTTTTTTGTTTTTTTTTTTTGACATAGTCGCCTTTTAGGCCTATACACTCCGTCCAATGCTGTTCAAGTTTTTTGATCCCTTCAGAATAATAGGATTTTTCCAAGTCTGATAAGTAGTAATTCGTTTCTGCAATCACCTACTCGTTTGAATAAAATCTTTTTCCTGCCGGCCATTTTTTTAAAATTGGGGAACAAATAGTAGTCCGAGGGATGGAGACTTGGAGCCAAGTCTGGATAATCTGGAAAATAGGGGGAAACCCCTATTTCCGGTGCGTTGTCGTGGACGAGGATTTTTTTGAAAATCACTCTACTTCCTCGATTCAAACGAACGCCAAATACAAATAACAAAACCGACCTGGCTGAAGCTTGGTGTGTGTTCTTCCAAAAGATGCTACTAACTAAACATAACCTTTATGATTTTTGTTTGGTAGAGGAGGGGGAGCAACAAAAGCCTGTGGTCGAAGCCATGATGTGGGACTCTTCCTGTTTTTCTGCATTCGACGGCCTATGTCGCTATACAACTGTGCCATTTCATGCGCTAGAAGATCAGTGGGTACCTTTTTCGCACCAATTCTGTATGTTGATTAAATATCTTTATGATAGGTTTTCTTCGTATGAGCCCAAATCGGCGCTGCGTGCAGGATCACAGAGCTTGTCACTGTTGCCGATATTAGGCATTAGCCTCCACAGCGCACCATTTAAACGTGTAGCTTTGTCACTTACTAACTGTAGATTGTCGGGACTTGCATGCCATGTGTGAATCGATCAGTACTCCCAAGTATTTTATATGCGGCTGAGACATGATGTTGTGGTCACCAACCATAATATTTAATTCCTCATACAGCCGTCCTGTGCTCAAAAAACCATAACCTCGATACGCACCCGTAGCGCCATCTCTCTGACTTTGCACGGACTTCTCAAACGACCCTCGTATAATTGACGTACGAAACCACATGCAAAATTATAAATTTTGCTATATAGTGGTTAATTTTGCACCACCTTATATTAGAATTAGTTAATAAAATTTATCAGTTTCATCATCACAGCGTGGCTTAGCTCAAAATTTTTTTTGTCACCAATTTTTTTGTCTTATAAAGTGGCCACTTTGTTTGTTGCTCGACACTTCAACATCATTTTTAAAATATCCTTTTGAAATGAAATTAAATTTACAACCAAAGTAAATATCCCAGTTTAGCTACTAAGCTGTTCAAAATCGAGCATGTTTATTAATTTTTCTATCTTATTTAAATTTACTAAAAAAAATTCATATTAAATGTTTGCTATGAATAGTCAATTTTGCTTAAAAACTACTTAAACCCCCTAACACTCAATAACTGTGCCGCTAACATGAAGTTTGATACTAAATTATTTGATAAATTTCAATACCTTTTACTTACACTAACTCAAATAAAGTTATGATTATTTTTAATACAATTCTGCATAATCTAATAAAAATCTGTTATTTCTACAATATATTTTATTTGTAATATGCGTGTATGTATATCATTAATTTTGCTGTTTTTTCGTGTAATACATATTTATTATTAACGATTAAGTTGTTTTTTTTTTTTTTAATTTTTTTTTTTACTTTTCGTCTAAGTTGAAACATTTTTGCCACATTTTATAGTTAATTCAAGTACTTATATGTTACCAAAATATATACAGTGTTCTACCTGCGCCCTATGAAGTCTTTCGTATGTACTAACATTTTTAGAAATGCATACAAATAAACTCAAAAACTACAACAACTTCTACTACTACTACTTGTACTACTACTACTACTTATGGATGCAAAAAATTACTAAATTGCCTATTTTGCGGTTTTGTTTATCACAATCAAAAAAAAACTGGATACAGTACCTACTCGTACCTTCATAACAACTGACAAAACAACCCAACAGCCTATGTACCTCCACCTACCTACTACTAATTAATTCTTCTACTACTACTACTACATATAAATTTAATGTGCAAATATTAGTCAAAGTGGTAAGTGTGATTTATTTTATATATTCTTGCTATTTTTTGTCAACAAAACCAAAAACAAAATAAAAACGAAAACTATCGCTACAACACCACAGACAAACAAAACTACACAATACCAAAATTTTAATCGCAAGTAAATTATATGTATGTATATATGTAGCAAGCAAGTGCCATTGGTGTACAACAAATAATAATTAGTAGAGTGCAGAAAAAGAGTTTCTCCGGCTTTTTATATTTTTCTATTTACATTGTGCATATACAATTTAGTTATTGTAGTATGTAGTAGTGTATGTGGTATATGTATTGATGTTCAAACTTATTGATTGTTTGCTTATTCAATTGTATTTTATTCGCTTTTTTGATAAGATGCTTCTTGGTTTACACTAATTAAGTACAGATGTATGCCCTATTAGTTAAATAGCTTGCTTATATTATATTTAAAAGAGGTGGTTGTCCATATTTTACACACATTTTCATATTACTTACGATGGCATGATAGATACATGGCCAAGCATACTTGGTATTTGTATTGGATAAATCTAATTTTTGTCACAAATTGAGAAGCAGTTGTAAGCCTGCTTCGAAAGAGACAAATTATAGGTACACAAGCCTATTAAATAACTAATCTTTCTATTTTGATTTCCTACATACGAGTATGTATGTATATGTATATTTAGTTATATCATATTTATCTTCTAGCTTTTCCTCTATCCATACAACTCTTCATTTGAGTCTTGTATTGTTTGTGAAGCAATGTTCTACGTCCTCTTCTACTCGAAATATTGTTCCTTATAATACAGATTTCATCTAAAAAGTTGTAAGGTGTAAGTTGAAAAAAGATAGAAGTCGCGCAGTGCCAGCTCCAACGAATAAAACAGATGGTGTAATAGGCCCGTCACAATGGGCCCGTAGCGTCCGTTTCGGCAACGAATTTGACTGACATGAAAAAAGAGATTACACACTGTGGCTCAATAAAGAACTCGGACACCCAAGTGATATGGTTTTACATCAAAAAATACATATTAAAATGCAAATCTAATGCGTTTATGTGTCACATTTATGTTTGTTCTTCAAGCGTATGCTTCAAAACTACAAAAAACATAAACAAACTTTAACTCATTCGTACATAGAAAATGCAAACATAAAAACTTAGCAAAATACATGGCAAAAAAGAACTCGGGCATTTATATTATATAAAATAGAGTTAGGCAAATAATATTTGAGGAAAAACAATATAATTAATATTTAGTCGGCAAGCCTTTATTTTTCCTCACAGCATTCAGTATTTTTGCCATGGATTCCACCAGCTTCGTGCATGTTAAAGGTTCTATTTTCCCCTACTCTTCTTTAATAGCATTTTCTAGGTCTTTCTTGTTTCTAATAACAAGGTTTTTCAGTTGGTTTTCCAAATGAGCCAATAGATGTTCATTTATATTAATGGCTGGAGATTGCGGAGGTATTTCAAGTATTTTAGGGCAGTTGTACATAAGCCATAGATGGACATCAAGTGCCTTATGCTTGGGATCGTTGTCATGATAGTACTGGAAATTGTCCTTAATTTCTAACTTTTCAGCACTTGGACCAAATTTTCTTCCATAATTGTTAGGTATTGTTTGTGGTCCATATTGCCCTTAATGAAGCACAATTTTCCAGTACTAGCAGAGACCATACAACCCCATACCATTACCGACCCACCCCCATGCTTAACTGTCGGACGTAAGTTTTTTTCCAGCAACTCTTCATTAGGCCTTCTCCACACATATGATTGTTTCTCTGACCTAAATATTCTAAAATTGATTTCATCTGCTAATAAAACGTGCTTTCAGAATTCGAAATCCTTATCCCCATGACGCTTTGCGCTCAAATTGGGATTTTCTTAATTTAAATTAATTGAGTTAATTCAAATGCACCCTTATAAAGCGTTTTTCAGTAAGAGCGCTTTAACTTTTTTTTTTTGAATAAAACACAAACGGTTTGACTTTTTTAACCAATTTTTTTTTTATTATCGAGTTTGAACATATAAATTTAAGTACGAAATTCGATTTCTTTTGCATGACCACCGCGTGCACGTTTTACGAAGTCCAATCGTTGAACCCAATTTTCGACCACTCTTTTGCATAAATCGGCCGAAATTCCAGCAATTTCGCGTTCAATATTGGCTCTGAGCTCACAAATCGTCGCCGGCTTGTTACTGTAGACCAATGACTTCACATAACCCCAAAGAAAATAGTCTAGAGGCGTCAAATTACACGAGCGCGGCGGCCATTCGACCGGTCCATTTCTGGAAATAATGCGCTCATCGAACTTAAAAAAAAAAACGAACTTACTCTTCAACAAATCAATTGTAGCGTGTGCTGTGTGGCTTGTGACCCCGTCCTGTTGAAACCAGATGTTGTCTAAGTCCATACCATTCAATTGCGGCCAAAAATAATCGTTTATCATGCCGCGGTATCGATTTCCATTCACAGTAACGTGGCGATCGTTCTCGTCAACGAAAAAATATGAGCCAATTACGCCGCCGGCATGTAAACCGCACCAAACAGTGATTTTTTCGGGATGTAACGGTGCCTCATGAATCACGTGTGGATTGCTTTCTGCCCAGTAATGCATATTTTGCTTGTTGAGAAAGCCATTGAGCCAAAAGTGAGCTTCATCACTGAAGATGATTTTTTGGAAAATCTGCTCTTAAAGTAGCAGCAACAGAACGATTATTTTCATAAAAAATTTGCACGATTTGCAATCGTTGCTCAAGTGTGTAGCGTTCCATGATGAAATGTATACTAATGAAGTTTACAAAATATTTTCGATAAAAGCTTAAAAGAGTAGAGAAAAGGCTAGGCTTGACCAAGTTGTCCTGAAAAATGAATGTGCGTCCCGATCTCGAAGTTATGGTCGCACTCACCGGCTAAGACTACGACTATTAAAACCCTCTTTCGCTTCTATAAGCATTACTTTTATAATATATTTCAAAACCCACAAAAACGTGTTTAAATACAATGTTAAACATAAATATAGTATTAAATAAAAATATAGTATTTGCTTTAAATATCATCGGATGCAACGGACCCATTGTGGCAGCCCTATAACACTGGAATGCGAAATGAACCGGCTTAAGGGTAAATTAGAGGGGTCATAACTCTCACAATACAAATCAGCTGTTCCAATCAACGCCTTCGATTTGCCACTTCTCTGCTCGCGATCTCTGGGTTCTGCTCACTTGCCGAAACATTTGCATGTGAAAGCACAAACAAGAAAGTTATCGGGCAAGATTCGACGCTAGCGAGTATAATTTTGTCTCCAGAATGATAGAATAGGCCTTTTCTGCGTTAACAAGTGGCGAATAGTTGAAGCAACTGGTAAAATGAACATTTCTTGGCAGCGCTGAAATAGACGTGCCTAAAATTTCATTTGTTTGTAAAATAGTGAGTTATACCAGTTTTACGAGGTACAACCATACTCGTTGAGAGGCAAACAAAAGAGGCCTAATAAGATATCCTTCCGAATTCCCCATGTCATCAGAGCCCATGAATAAATGAACAAAAGGAAAGCGAGTTACTTGCTTGTAAAGAGGAAGAATAGGCGAAAGCAATGGGTAAAATCAAACACAAGAAATTATACACACACACACACCTTCTTGCCACGCCATCCGAATAAAAACTCAAAAACCTGCATTTGAGATTTTATATTTATTTGTGCTTTCACAATTTAACACGCGGCACTTCGTTTTCATTAGATTGTCTAGTTTCAATGTCACAAATCACAATACTTGTATTACCAAGCCATTCACTGAATTTACACAAACATGTAATTTCTCCTCCGTTTGCTTATTTTGTTTGTCTGTTCCGAGTGGCTCAAATCGGCCTGGAATTATAGGCTTGCGGCCAATCACAATGAACCAAACTAGAAATTCCAGTCCACTATAAATAAAATGTAAATCACTCAAACACCTTTCCAGCAATATATGGTATTTTATGTTTGAGTGGAGCCGAGCCAGATATCTGCCAAGTTTTTCAGGAACTATAAATAAAAACTAAAATACCCGATGAAAACTAAACTACTCTAGTACTCGTACTCATTTTTGATTCTTTAGCTCTGAGTGAGTTTGTGTGATTGGGTTTTGCGAGAAAGTTCGAGAATAATATTTCCGACATAAATAGTTTGGTGTATTGAAAAGAGCCTGCAGATGAAACCATAGAAACTATTACATTTACCTTTTGAAGTTTTCGTGTATTCAGTGTAATAGGAGCGCTATGAATTACTAAGTTTTACTAAAGGGTTTTTCAATTGGCGCGGGTCGATTTTGGTGCCCTAGGGCAGCCATTTTGTTTTGGTGACATCTGTCAAATCTTTTGTTTATTATTCAGTTGTTTATGCCAAATCATCATGGCAACAGCACGTTCAAATGATAAAACTTTATTATCAAAATGAGTGTTCACTAACGAAAACGTTGCGCGCATTTTTCGGTAGACGTGGTGGCCCTTCCAATTTCTTATGGCCCATATTGAGCCATATGGACCTACACGACATGTGGTTCCAGCAGGACGGCGCTACGTGCCACACAGCAAACGCCATTTTATTCCATTTCAACATCTACCCGCCCTTATTGGAAAACCCTATATATAATTTGTTTTTTGAAGTGAAACTTCTTGGGCGTCGATGGACGAGCGAGAATGGAGAGTAAAATTTCAAAGCCATGCAACGTTTTGGGGATTTTCGTTCCGCGAGAGAGAAAAAAGATATAACGTAGAGGAAAAGGAGAGAGAGAGCTATACCATTTATGATGAGTTTTTGTTGTACTGTACAATAGTTGAAACTGTTCGGCGCCGCCGCGACTATTTCAGACTGTTCAGCACTATGGCAACTAGAATGATGGGCGCTACGGCTGCGCCTATTAATGCATTTTGTTCTTATAGTCGCTAGGCATAGAATTTTAGCTTTGGACGACATGCGCATTTAGAGGAATAAAGGGAATGCGCTGTGTGTGCGGTTATATGTGCGTGCATATGTGTATGTATATTAATAAGCACTATTTTGCTGGAAGTTCAGAATACAAATATATACGTGCATGTACATGCATATGCAAAAGATAATTGTTTTAGCATTTGTTAGGCAGGAATTTGATCATTAGGATATTTACTCATTAATTATTGCATGAAATATGATAAGGCGATGCTCGTGAGGTAGGTCATGGTTTCGTCAGTGCATACATATGTATGCGTGCAACACTATATTTAGTTGTCCCATATATGCAAACACGTTTCTTTGAGGTTTTCTTTATGTATTCTTTTATTTATTTTCAATTTCAAAATTTTATACTATCTAGAAAATGCATTGGAAAAATGTCGGTCATAGTTGCTGCAGTGCGTATGCACATACAATGTAACACTATAAGAATTGAAGATGCAATTGAACTTTTGCACAAACATAACTAACATAATATACATACATATGTATGTATATATTGAGCAACACTTACTTGTATGGTCTATGAATTCTCATCTAAAATTATTTTTGTAAATTTTGTCTATTTGTATTCTCTGCAAATTCACTTATTAGGTATATACTCTTTCTCTCTCTCTCTCATTCTCTCTCGGGTCTCTCCCTCTTTTTTATTTTTTAATAAAAGGCTAGTGCGTTCTACAACAAAACCCATATAATAATACAAAGCTCCAAACTTTGTACAAAATTTACACAAATTTTACAAATTTCAAAAAAAATCTTCAAAATTTCTTAGAAATTGCATACCTTGAAGTTTTCTAAAAATTCTGATTAAAAAGTTGAAAATGTTGATGACGTTTGAAAAAATGTTGATGACTTCCAAATAAGATAGTTAAAACTTTATAATTCCTCGAGTTTCTATTATTTTGAACACTGGTGTATGTCGCCAAGCGTTAACAAGTAGCGAATAGATAAAGAAACTGGAATAAATGAAGATATGTTGCTAACGCGGGAATAGAGCTGCCTTAAATTGTGTCTGTACGATAGTGAGTTAAACCAGTCTAATGCGCTATAGCCATACTCGCTAGCGGTTCGATAACTTTGTTGTTGCTTTCGCATGTAAATTTTTGGTGAAGTTAATTGAGCATAGGGATAGCGAACGGGGAAATGGCGAATAGAAAAGGTCTTATATGCAAAATAGCCCTCGCTTCTACTATCTACTTGCTTGTACTCTGCAATGGCAGCACTCAGATGAAACATAAGTTTTACAAATTTTTTTTTTTAATTTTTGCATTCGTGAACTTTTACCGAAGCTGAACCAATTTTGAGAAACAAATGTCTTCTTGACAGCAAAGGACTCCAACAGAAATTTCTTAAAAATCAGCTTATATTTAGTATACAAAGATCCAGGTTAATTGAAATCTGCCAATAACTGAGTAAAAATTAGTAGAGTGAGGAATCTTTTTTGTTCCTGAAGACTTCAAACTTGGCAGATGTCTGGCACTATTATAAAAAAAATATTACAGATATGAAGCTCGGCTCTACTCGAACATAAAATATACTGTACAATATTACATTTGTTTGTTTTAGTTCATATGCTGCAAAGGGGTGCAAGCGATTCATATTTTGTAAGAGAAGATTTATATATTCTGCGAGAATATTATTTTTCACATCCTTCTTCGTAAGCATTATCAGTAGTTTATTAGTAAAATATTTTTTCTAGTATCTTTACACACCGATATATTGTATAAACTTGTACATATATAAATTGCTAGGTAAACTTCCCAACATTTTTTATACTTGAACGCTTTACAACCTCGCTTCCTCTCTTCATATGGTTTGCATAATTTCTGTTATACTTTATTGGCTGGTTTACCTGTTTTCGCTTATCACTTTTATGATTTCATTCTATCAATGCTCACACTCACAACTCACGCCACCATACGCCATCTACAGCTCATTCAATTTTGTGCGAGTGAACATAGAAAGCTTATAAATATAAAACATAACAGTATTTTGCCTACAACTTGATTAAAACTTGGTATCTTTTCTCATTTCACATCCAATTACTTCGCTTGTGCTGATAAACTCACAACATTGTCAATGCTGGGTGTCACCACATCATGACAAAAAACAAACGAAAACAAAAACAACCAACAACCAACTGGCAGCTTTAGTCGTACAATGGACTCTTTCGATATATCTAGCGATTCCGAGGAAGGGTTGCTTGATGAAATCCTTGTCGATGGCAATTATCACCAGCAACGCTTACAACAGCTGCAGCGCATGCAAAACTATCACCAGCGCCAGCATCACTCTTACCCACAGCACTACTACGGTCAGTTCTCAGCATTTTCACAACATCACGTCCAACATCACCAGCACTGTAAACAAAACAAGCAGCTGGAATATGATGCCACTGAGTCGTCACCCCTTCACTATTGTGAAAATACCACCACCCAATCTGATGACAATATCTATAGTACTCAAGAAAATCAACTTTCGACACAACATTCAAAATCACAACAACTACGAACCGAGTCACCGTCACCAACGCCACCGCCGCCATCACCACCACCACCTTTGCCAACAATACGTTGTAGCTCCAGCAATAATTTAAATGCACCAACATTGAGTTCAAGTGTTGGTCGCTTATCGGGAAGTAGCACAAGCATTGCTTCAACAACTGGCGTTGCTGCTTCAGCACCGGCTACATTCATTGCTGAGGAGAATAATGACTCTGGCGAAAATACAATGCAGCCAGGTCAATTGGAGCTCGAAGGCGATGATAGCACATCAAACAATGACAGCACAGCTAGCAGTGAATCGTCTGTTCATCAAGTCGATTCAACTAGCCCAAGTCATGTCAATGATACCGCAAAGGCATCCACGTCAGCAGCGGCCGCAGCAGCAAATGTCGCATCGGCTGGTGCTTCATTCAACCATCAATTGACGGCCGACATATGCAACTACAAAAATTCAAAGAGCCGACGGCTCGAGTATTCACTCAAGTGTTTGAAGTATGGTCGCAGTAACCCGTCGCAGGATTCGGCTTTTGGGTCGTTGACAGACAATGATCTCTCAGTTGGGTCGTCTAGTTTTCGCATAAGTAGTTTTCAATCGATTTCATCACCGATTGATGAGGGTGTAGAGGATGTGATAATAGCGACAACAACAGGTGGGAAAGAAATTTGCTTAGAACTAGCTACCATACCAAGGAGCATGGTATCACAAGATTCCGCTATATCATCACCATGTCGAGAAACGTCGCCAAGTAACTTTTTGAACATTGACGATGGCATGTCCGGCTCTTGTTCGGGTGCATCCACTTCGTCCGGGTCAACAGGCAATGTACGTCCGCAACAGTTTCCCGTCTCTCTTTCGCCTAAAATACTCGTCACTGCCACCACTAACTCTAGCAATTCGTCACTTTCTTCGTCTAGCGCCGCATTACCCCAAGCACAACAATTCGATCCACCCAAAATTCTTGTTAACGATCAAAACTCTATTTATACAACTTCACCCTCGAAACGTACCGGCACCATTGAAGTATTTTCACAAAAATATCGCGTCAGTTCTTTCGAAGATATGTCGCCTAATAAACGCTCATCTTCCGACAAACTCTTGAAAAATGTTAATCGTATGGCATTCCGTTCCCTCGAAGAGGAACGACGCATTGATAGCGCTTTCATGCCCATTGTAGATCGCACAAACTCGGAAAATCGCGTCAACATGCAACGAGATGAAAAATATAAAAAACTCACTCACGCCTCTTTTCGCATCAGCAAGACTTCGAGTCAAGTGGTTGTCTATGACAATTCGCCCAATCAACTGATCAGCACCTCACCAGCAGGCACTACAAATGTCATACCAAGTGACGAGCTGCAGCGCCCAGCCACAGCATCGGGTTCGGTGACCAGCCGACAAACTATGTGGCGCGATAGCAAATTCTATCGCAAGAATCGCATAGCAAAATCGAATGATTCCTTGCTGGAAACATCACCAAATCATTCAGCTCGACTGTCGCCATCTTCGTTGCGTGACAATCACTTCGACAGCAATTCTTCTTACGGCAGTCGCAGTCACAGTCGACAATCACTAAATCGTGGCAGTTCTATCAATGAGATATCGGGTCTAAATCAGACATTTTGTGGGGGCGGCACTCAAGGCTTGGCGGTTACCACCAGCTTCTGCAGTAACGTCGGCACATCGGCTGCTGGCCGACGTTACTGTAGTTCAAAGAGTGAAGATCTCGGTGATTCGAATAATTATTTACGTGTTATGGACGCACGTAAATCGTATTCGGAGCGGCATTTAGTTACACTAACCAAACTAAAGCAAACTGCCATAAACAACACGATGAGCGGAAGTGAGCAATGTTGCCTTTCTGAGGATGAAATGAGCTTCTATGATGACAATAATGTTTACAGTTATATGTATTACGCGGAGCAGCAGCAACAACATCATCAGCATCATGCGAAAAAGCACAATCGGCAGCAACAACAGCACCAGCAACAGCAGTCCCAGCAACTACAGCAGCGACGTAGTCATTATAATCAACACCAGCCAGTCAAGCAAGCAAAGCAACAACAACATCAGCAACAGCAATCACATCACCACCAACAACAACAACAACAACAGTCCAAACGTCCCTACCCGAATCAATTGAGCTGGAGCAGTTGCTCCATAAATCGGCTCAAGACGATCAATCTGAAAACCACCTCTTTGGCTACACTATCCTGCCATCAAAATCTAGCTTCCTCCGCTTCAGCACACTCCCCCAATGCTGTTAGCAATACAGCAGCCAGTACTATAGAAGCTCTGCCACACGTCTCACGTAGCGCTATTTTCAAATCCGTCGATCAATTTGTCAACTTGACCGAGAAGAATAGATGTGACGGTGGTGCTGGCAGTGGAGGCAGCGGTACCTGCACTGCCACCGACGACAACAGTTCCCCCGACGATTCACCAACACATCAGACATTAAGTGGCGCTGAACTCTCGAAGATTTTTGCCATGCACGACGCCCAAGGCAGCCAGTGTAGCGAGGAGAAGACACCGCTGCTGGACAGCGTTGAAATGTCGCCAATCAGTCCGACTGAGCCGGAGGAATTGGCCAATGGAGAAAAAATGTGATATACTAAATTTCAGTAAATACATTAAACAATTAAAATAAACTCGCGAAAAATTAAATGATATTTAAGTATGTGAAAATCCCGTTAAATAGGAAGCGGATCTTCAACAGATCACAAAAAGAGTATAAACATAAGTCACGATATATTCAAGAAAAAGTAGAGGTTATTTAAAGATAAAGGTTTATAAAGATAAAGCAAAAAAAGATTTATTTTGATTATTTTTGAGATGTTGAACGCAAAGCATGTGAAATTAACTATAAAGTGTTTTTTTTTTCTGTTTTAATTGCGGCAAATTGAAAATTGCGCTCTTTTATGTTATAAAAATTTTCGTATTTTAGAAAACAGTTAGTTGAAAATATTAAGCACACAAATTTAGTATTGTCTTTTGGATTTTTTTTTTGTAATGTTATTTTTATTTTTAACTTACATAATTGCCATTTTGCCCAACACTTTGGAATTAAAATAAGGTGTTCCTTCAACTAAACCACAACAAAACATTTTCTTGAAAATATAATCGATTTTTAAATACTCTTAGGGTTGCATGTGTATATATGAGCGTTCACAAATTGTCCAATAAAAAAACAACAGGAACAACTAAAAAGGAAATAACAAATTTTATGTAAGGAAAATATCAACATAAAAAATGGTATATTGAAAAGTCATTAACTATCATCATTACTACAGCAACTACCATCCTTATGATAATTTTAAGTAATAAATGAAGCAGATATATTTAAAATGTATTTAAGTGAGTCGTGTTTTGAAGAATATTTCCTTCAGTCTTCAACCAAAGTGTTATAAAATTTTAAATCATATAAATCTTTAAAAACCCTGAAAAGAATTGCAGAACTCTATAAAACAAACTTATTATACAATATGACGTAATGTTTAGGGAATACGTTATTTGCTTGAAAATTTCAACAACAAAAAATAATAATTTATTAAGGTATAGAAAAAATATATACACATACATACATATATTCGAAAATGCGAACTTTTAACTAAATAGCATAAACAGTGTAACTGCAGAAAAACTTTTTGTGTCATTTTGACACCACCACTGAATACAAAATAAATACTTAGTAGCAATTCTCAAAACTAAAACCAAGAAAAAACAAAACATGTTGTACTAGTGTTGAAGTTAGTGAAAAATATTGAACTCTAATATTAAACAAGAATTGCATCGAGCTTTCAAAAATTAAAAGAAAATTATATATATTATATAAATGTATTGTAAATTATTTTCCCCAGATTTCTTTCTAAGTGCATACATGACGCCGCAAACGATGGCAAATTTTATTATATACTTTTAAGGTATCATATAATAGTATAATTTTAGGCGCATTAAGTAGTAGGCTAATGACATCACGAATGCCCAACCTTTTGGTAGTAAATTAGCTTTAAAATTCAGAAAAGATAAAAACATGTACGAGTAAATGCTCTCAGCACATTTAATTTATAATGAAAACCAAAAACAAAGCCTTAACAAATTCATTTCGATTACGAACACATTTTGCATGCGGTTATGTTAAAGTAAAACAAATGTGAAACGCCAGGCAACGAAACGTCGCTGCTGCTAAGTGAGACTTCGATAAGAAACTGGAATGGAAACCGAAAGAAAGTACTATGTAACAACCGTCGCATAGAGAGAATCCCATATATGTAAATTAAGTGGCTTTTAAACAGCTCATAAAAAATCTATATACATAAATATTATATAATATTTAACTTTGTTTTTTATTTTCAATTTTATTTTCATACTTCAGTAAATGTAGTACACGCAAAAAAGTTTAAATGTTAAATAATAAAATGTTAAATAATGCCGAAATCTCCGATAAAAACTCAATTAAAGAACTTTAGACCCATGCCCACACATACATACACAAGCACTATGAATCGCACATTCCAGACAGCAAAAATTGTACAAGAGTCGAAAGGAAAATTCCACAAAATAATATGAACTAGTTACCTTAACGATGTAAAACAATCAAGCAGCAACATAACCGATATCACGAATCTAACGTTAATTGTAAAAGTCAGTCAAAATATATGCATGCGACATTTCACAATATATTATACTCGTATATACATATATACTATATATGTAGAAAAATATCCAGTTCATACTTGGAATGCACCTCATAAAATAAAATTTAAAAGAAAATGCAGAATAACCATGAAGGCCGAGTTCTATATTGTCGCAATTTGTTATTCACTATTTTTTTCAAGTTATTTGTTATTGCTTTTGGTAGTAAAAAAAACAAAATGCACGGCAAAGGTTCTCTTAACCGAATAACGAATTACGACAACAACAGCCATGTCAGTATACTTGTTTCATTTTGTTGTAAAGACGAAGAGATAATTACTGTAGAGGCTATACAAAATACTTTTATTTAGATACCAAAGCATATAATTTGCCTCGGTTTCATTCAAAAACTAAATTATAAATACGATAATGTTGTTACATATGTAAAAAACATATAATATTAAATTAAAATGCATAGTGCATGTTCGTTTTCATACCCGTTAGTGTATTGATTAGCTTTAGAAAAAATATTTTTCCCAGAACGTAAATTATGTCATTAGGTACTCATAAATCGGTGATATTGTTAAGTATATAGTTTAACTTTTATTTTCCACTGTACTACGTAAATAAAAATTAAATAAATAAAACGAATGTATTTGAGTGGCGTTTGACTGAAATATTCTTAGGTAAGTTTTAACCTTGGAAAACTACTAATACAAATTTCGCGCTTGTACGAGCATAATCCAAAAATAAACCTATTTTTCACACCATTTTAATAATAAAGAATTAAAATAACATAAATTTTGCACAGTTTCATCGGAGAAGTTTAGACTGGACTGGAATCCGCAAGGAAGCAGAGTCGCGGTCGGCCAAAGATCATTTGGAGAAAGTCGATGTTGCGCGAGCTAGCAAATACCAACATAACATGGGACGGCGCAAAAACAACAACCCAGAGCCGTGTACGATGGAAGAGCCTTGTCGAAGTCCTATGCTCCCGAGCGGAGTGAACATGGATATAAAAAAAAATTGAGAAATTTTAGCGCTTCAAGAGAGTTCACTACATAAGTTATTTTGATCTTGTATTTATTGTAGGCTGTGAGAATTTTCACTGCAGATGCAAGAGAATGACAACGATAACGAAGTGGTCCAGCGAGCAAAGCGAAATTAAAGTACGTGTGAGCCTTGTGGTGATTTTGCAATCTTAATGATTGTTTAACTCGTATTTCATGCGTGCAATGTTGCTAACTCAACGTCTGGATGACTTTCAATGGTCAATTTGAATGAAATTGCCAATAGGGACTGCAAATTGAATAAAGTAGGCAATTCATGTTATGAAATATTTTAAGTTATATATTGCCAACCTGTATAAAGAAAAAGCGGAAGAAGTAAATAATATATATTTTAAACACGGAAGGGTGATAATGGGTTACTCCATGTACGGTACGTATGTATGTGGCGCCTTCGACTCAAATACACATAATTTATTTAGCTCTGAGTTAAACTCATTGCCGCAACGGACGGAACGGAGCCATTGTGACAGGCTTATTACACCGACTCGTAAGTATGTATAAGAGAACTGCACCGGCTCAGTGTAAAACATTCATACGCTTCGCTTGAACAAAAAAACAGGCCTTTGCGTTCAAACGATCGAACTTGTTCAAATAAGTTATTGTGATTGTTCATTTCAGCTCAATCAAATCATGTGCTGCGTTTTAGCTCTCCGATGTTATCACCAATCGTCTTCATAGCAGGCGTTTCGAGTATTTGCTCGTTCGGCTGTACATTCATTTTTTTGAGCAAGAATAAAAAGGCAAATGAGCCGGTTTGAACACGTATGATCCCGCATGAGTTTTTGCTTGTAACTAACGATAGCAAAGTAAAACCAAAATTTTAAAGCAAAAACACTATATTTTCATATTTGTTTTTTTTTTCTTAAAACTTATAATAAAACACGAAAGAAAATAATGTAAATAAGGAAACATTGCTGAAACCAACTAATCCTTTCAAATACGAAACGCAATTTACAGCGTACATTGTACGCCAACGCTCGTTTGATCGAACATGTGCTATTTACAATAATGACAATTACTTCTTTGAACAAGTTTGATCGTTTGAACGCAAAGGCCGATGCTAATTTCATTCAATGCTGCTTTTTGTTCAATGATTAGATTTGAGTCGAAGACATTAGATCAAACGTGTTGACTGAGCTGAACTACGCGTTCGCCTGCATGAGCTGACTGCACTTGACCAAATATTTTGGTTCAATTGACTGAATGTGAGCAAGAAATTTAGCGTATGAACAACTCAAGAAAACAGTGAGCCATGCAGGTCTCTGGTATGTATAAACGAATACTTAACTTTCGTAGGGCATTGCCGTGAGGATAAAGATACATCCAAGAACGTATAGTATAAGGCCGAAAACTGAGGCATTCCTGGAACTTTCAGCCGCCACATAAAAGAACCACATCAACATACGGCTGACACACAAAAATTGATGTTATTATTGTTGTAAGCTGTTACAAAAGGTAAAATTCATCATCATGCGCACTTACATATCTTCTAGAATCTAGAGTAAATCGCACGTTGCGTGAACTACACAAGCATAACGAATTAAGGCACATTTATTTCCGGGTAATGATCGTTAAGTAAATTTTAACATTGAATATATTTACGTATTTTTTCGGAGCACAGTAGTAAAAGATAAGAATTTATTGGTTCACTGAAGCTTCAGCGCGCTTGACTATCGAGTTAAAGTGCATTGACTTGGAAGAAAGCATCATTATATGCACGAGTTGTATACCCACTTATGTGTTGAAATATTTTTTAATAGCGGATGCCTCTCAACAAACAAATGGTAAACCTTCAACTGCATATCAGCTATATGCTTTTTACTTTTAGCTTTTTACATGTAGAAACCATTTGCCATTCGAAGGCTGCATAAAACATCCAGGAATAAAATAAATTCATATCACCACTCGATGTGCAGCTCATTATTTTACGCGTAAGCAAAAAACTCTCAACTTCTATTCTTTAAATGCAACACTTTTGATTTCAGCAACTATTATCTTGTCTATGTTTAAGGGATTGGGGGTAGTCAGAGGGTCGAAAAAATTAGGATTTTCAATATTTTTTTTTTTTTTGTTAGTCAATTGCTTTATTTTACAAAAATTAAAACATAGCATTAATACATCATGTTTCGACTTGACTTTAAAATTTAAAAAAAAAATTTATAATTGCAAAAGTTATCGCTGTTTGTGTGGAGTCCGTTTCTCCAAAAGTCCCTTGCGGTGATCATTGCAACTCCTTGGAGATTCATCTAAAATCAATCGGATAAGAGAAATTAGTTTTATTAATAGATAATCTTGTGCCTGATCGAAGCTTTTTTTGTTTTCAAAAATAACAATATGGCGACCTCAAGAAATATTTTTCAGATTTTCGAGAAAAAAACCGACAATTGTTTAAAAAAATCGAAATTTTCGAAAAAAGTCATTCGATCAGGCACGAGCTTTTTATGTTTTTCTAAAGTAGTATGCATTTTATTGAAATCTACTAAGTGGTTTTTAAGTTACAGTGATCAGCATTTCAAAAAAACGAATTACAGTTTTGCTATGGATTACGGAGCGCCCGAGCGCCCTTTGTTAATTGTTGAATAACTCGAAAAGAATTTGACGGATTCACTTCAAATTTTCACACAATATTTCTAAGATATTATACTTTAAGAAAATGCAAAAAAATCCATTTATTTTTTACTTCTGATTACCCCTAACCCCTTAAATAAATTAGCTATATTTTTTCATGAACTCATTGGTACATCGCCCACAAGCCGATTTGTAGTAAATCCATCTAACAATAAAAGGCTAACAGGCAAATTATTAAAACTAGAGAAGAACATGAAGATGAGCTGAAGATAAACCCGCAAAAGGTGAGTTCGTTATAGCAACTGATTTTTTTTTTTTTTTTTTGATTTGGTCGATATAGGTACGAATCTACGCGTTTACCAGTTGTATAATACGGCAATTAGTGATACATAATAATAATAATGTTCTGGTATTGTTTGTTATTAATAGCGGTTCAAAAGAATTACGCTCTATTTTTGAAATATCGCCTGTCAGCCAACTAAAGTTATTTTAGACTTCGCAAATTTTGATACAAATATAAATTAAGTCAAATAACTTGTATTCGTTTTTTTCAAGATCTAAAAAATATAACGGAAAAAATCGATAAAACGTAACCGGAACGTTTTCTGATGGCAAAACGCACTTAAAGCAAAAGGCAATTATCGGACATAATAAATTGATCATTTTAAGCTAATTATCATGAAGATTTTATTGATAGTGTAAACAATTTTCATCTATTCGTCATCTGAGTCGATCAATAAAAACTATAATTCTGTCACTCATTACGCAAATATTTTGTTTAATCTGATTACTGCTCAATACTTTCGATAATACGTTTAAAGATATCGCATTTACTTACACTCGCTGGCAACGCGGTTCGTTGTCATTTCCATATGATTTTTGTTTATTATTTTCGCCTAAGCCATCAAATAGTATTGCTTACATATTCCCGGCTGATAACCACGAAATATTAATAAGAAAACTTTTAGTGAAAAAATGTACTTTTAATCGGTTAGCTTTCATTTTGAGTGCAGTGATACTTCCTTTTCAATCAAAAGAAAAATGTCGTTGAAGGTGGTCAAGCAAATTTCTCCTATACTCAGCACGCAAAGGTTATAATTTTACTTGATTTTTACTTTTATAAACAAATGTCCTTTCTTTAGGTATTTGCTGTTAAATAATACCGCATATTTTCGATACGCTCAGACATCTACAAATACAACTTATACATCAACATCAGATGCACGTTCAGACAGCACACAAAAAGAAATTGATCATCATGCGAATTTGTCTTCAACATGGTGGGATCTGAGGGGTCCGTTGCATGGATTACACTCGCTTAACGAAGTGAGGTGCGGTATTCCAGTAAGCATTGTTAAGTAAATTTTTAAGATGTATTTATTTATGCAGAGTTCCTTTCATGCGTGACGGTATGGTGGCCCGTGGGAATGTCGACCGTAGTTTGATAAACACAACCAAAGTTCTACAAGATCAAAATCTGCTGGAAGTGGGTTGTGGAGGCGGCATATTAACTGAAGCATTGGCACGCTTAAGCGCCAATGTAACGGGAATTGATTTGGGCGAGGACGTCATAACAGCGGCACGAAAACATTTAGAGGAACATAGTCCGGAGCTGAAGAATCGTATAACTTATAAAATCGAACCAATAGAGGTACATGCAAAAACGAATTCGAATCATTACGATGCAGTAGTATGCTCGGAAGTCTTGGAGCACATTGACGATAAGGCAGGATTTCTCACACATTGTGTAGAAGCATTGAAGGTATAATTCCTATTGTAACAATCAACTATTTAATTGTGTACTTACCGATGCTTTTAGCCTGGTGGTTCGATATTCATATCGACAATGAACAAAACTATCCCGTTGTGGGTTGGTGGCATTATTCTAGGAGAATACGTGTTTGGTATCGCACCGAAAAACACTCACCATTGGAATAAATTGATTTCACCTTTGGATGTGCAACGCATTCTTTCTGCGCGTAAGTTAGATAAACTTGAAATTCCATTCCGAAATTACTAAATTTTAAACTGTAATTTTTAGTGAATTGTCAAACTGTAATGGTGAATGGCTTTACTTACGACGTTTTTCGCAAACGCTGGCGATGGATTAACACCACTGCAATGTGTTACGCTCTCCAAGCTGTTAAAGCTGGTTAAATCATTACAAACAAATATGGAAATTGTTTTTGGATATTTTATATTAGAAGTATAATAAGTACCGAAATAAAAAACACTAAAAATATGAAAGATTTTTTTTTTTAATTCTCACAATTCTTTATTTATGTTCTATTCACTATCTTCACCATTGTCCTCTTTTGGCTTTTGGAACTTCATCTTTTTACCTTGCCGTGTATTATCCTCCGGCCGGCGTTTTCCTTTAAATTGGGCTTTTGTTTGGAATTTCTTTTGCATTGTCACTTGCTGAGCGTTGTAAAATTCAGCCATTTCTTTATCAGACACCTCAGTAGGTTGTTCATGGCGTATGTTAGCGGCTTTCTCCTGCTGTTCCAACTCTAAGAGACGCTCGATTTCCGGATTCATGCCACGAAAACTTAACCGACCCTCAATAAGGTCTTCGCAGTGCACAAAACTAGGTTCCATTATAAAGTTAGAGTTGCTATTCAACATTTTTTGTGTGATCTCATGCGAGTACATTTCACGACCCTCGGCCTCCTCAATCTCCTTGTCCACTTTGGCCTTGGTGCGTTGCATGAACTTCATCTCCAAGATACCCTTGGAAAGACGTGGACGAGCTTTTTTGGCAGACATTTTTATACTCGTATATGTATAAATTATTTCCTGGCAAATACGATCCTAAGTTAAGAAAATTATTTTAAGCATGCTCAATGCACGCTGACGAAAACAATGAAAAAAACACAAAATTGATGAATCGTGGAAATTGAGATAATTGAAATCATAAGTTCAAATAGTCGACAGATGTCACTACCTTCCAAGAAGAGTGCCATCGTCCACAGATTTTATCTAGTTTATAACCATGGAAATATTTCTATAATGTTACAATGCTTATTACATGCATATATATTTTTTTATAATTTATTACTTCCAATTCATAGCGCATTATGGAGTATTTCATACTACAATAAACTGCTATCCTTGTCTACGGCCATCCATGTTGTGTACTTATTGCGAATCGTAATCGGCTACACTACTGTGAACTTTTAACACAACAAGAAATATTGCAAGGAAGAAGAAGACCAAATGGCGGCAGTGTTAAAAATTTAGTTGCTCCACTTTTTATCTAAAATATTCGCGCTCGAAAAAAACTATTCTAAAATAAATTCGTAGACAAGTGTATTTTATGAATTATTAATTGCTGATATAATAACAAAAGTGGGGAAGGCAGTAACGTTCGTACTATGGATGTGAAAGCTGGGAAAGATGCATTGATGAGCGAACGAGTGGTAGTGAATGGTTCCGCGCCCACCCCAAATAGACAAGACCAACAGCAGCGAGCGGTTGGTTCCCTAGTGGCACTTACCCAAAAGTTCGTACAGTTAATGAAGCAGAACAATGGTCGTATTGATCTCAAAGAGGTAATTTGCAAGTAGATTAGCATTCAAGCTATTTATGTTATAGCAATGGGTGGGGTGTTATGGAGGGTGGTGCACAATACATGACTGTATTTGGCGCTTCAAAAACTTATTGAACACTCATTATATACAAGTAGTTTAAACAGCTGCTATTGGCGGGCAGTAACATTTGGTTATGTTCTAATCGTTCTGCCTTGATATGAACATAATTTGTAACTTTTTAGGCAACTGAGCTGTTGGATGTCCAAAAACGTAGAATCTACGATATAACAAATGTTTTGGAGGGTATCGGGTTAATTGAGAAGACGCGACACAGCAGTACTGTACGATGGCGGTAAGTTGTTTTGCAGTGAAAACAACAAAACACTTATATTATTATATATTAATGTGTATTCATATTTACACTAACAGCGGCGCACTTAATACAAGTACAGGCCGCGAGAGTCTTAGGGCGGCGCATGCGCGAGCCAGACATTTGAAGGCGCTGGAGGCCGATGTGGATCTGCAATTAGAGTATGCCCGTCGTAATCTGAAATACGTAAAACAAGATTCAGTTAACAAGTCCTACGCCTACGTGACGCGTGATGACTTACTTTCGACGTATGGAGAAAATGTTGTCCTTGTAATACCCAACCATGATGAGGAGGTCAAAATAGAGCCTTCGCGTGTAGGAAGCATAATTTTTCGTTTATATCGCGTACTTTTACTTTCATTTTTTTTTTTTGATTACGTTTCAGAACTCTTTGTATGTGTCGCTGGACAATGGTGGTAAAATTGATGTACGGCTGGTAACGCAACAAGGCACCTGCATTGCTCCTAAGCCCGAGACTGCATCATTAGTATCCCGCTTGGAAACACCTTCACCCTCTTCGTCCAATTGCTCACAAGCGAGCATATCCAATAAAGCAACTCTAGTCACTGAAGAGCATACGTACTTTTGCAATCCTGAACACAAAAAGGAGCAGGATGAATTGGAAAATCAATTGGCGGCTCGTGTAATTTTTCAAAATTCATTAGCGAAACACTCATTACGCAGATTTTTTCCGGATGATCCGAATTTAGGTGAGAAGTAATATTTTATTTTCAAACTTTAATACTAATGGGCTGCGTATTGTATTTCAGAAAACGCGCCCCTCATTCAACTAAATCCCCCTCACGATATCTATAATTTCGTGTTGACGCCAGATGAAGGTGTATGTGAACTTTTTGACGTACAGTGCAATACATACTGAGATTATGCCTTTAATGGTTATGGAAACTTTGATCTTTGATAGTCGTTGTATGTTACATACATACATGACTTCCATACAAATTGCAATACAAACGCGACAAGTAGATTTGACTTTGCGTAGCTGAATTTTCATTTTACTTAGCCTAATTAATGTAAAGTAAAGTAAAACTGTGTTGGTACCTACGCGTATTAGGTATGAGCACAAAAATGATATATAAATATTTGTATTTAAATTTTTAGTTAATATTAAACAATGTAAATAATGACTAGTAAAAATTTTGATTATGTAAATGAAATTTAAGAAATTAAAGACTTTGGCAAAATTTTAATAAATATTTATTTTTAGACCTAAATTTGATTTAACACACTTGGGCTTGGGTTTTTATCTTTCAACAAATATCAACGTACTTAAATTGATTATTTTAGATTTAATAAAAATACCGTAAACAATTATATTTGATTTTTTGTTTTCCTTATTGTACAAACTTATAATATGAATTAATAATTCTGAATTAGGCGATGAGGCGTCCCTTGGAGTGTTTAAGAGAAATATTCTACGGGGTATTTTTGGACCTATGCACGTTGGTGGTGACGGCGAGTATCGTAGATGATGAAACAATGAGCTTTACAGCGACATAGATATAGTACAGTGAATAAAGATCCAGCGGCATCTTTGGCGGCGTCGTGTCGTCCGAGTGTATACAAATCTTTCGGCCCTGAAAGTATTCGATGCGGTACCAACAGAGCAAAGATGTGTCCAATTGGCGCTGGTTAACACGAGAAAGAAACGACTGGCGCGCTTTGTTAAACTTGGCCAAAACCACATAAGCGGTTATCGCGCCAATCAAGAAGAAGAAGAATGTTACATGACAAAAGACCCTAGTAGACAAGACCATCCGCTTGAAATTTATGAATTGCTTTAAACGATTGTTCCAAATTCGTCTGAGCGGAACCCCTTTCCGAAAATTATACATTATATATTTTTTTTAAGCATTGCGTTCAGGGGTAGGATAGAGGATGGGTAGCAGTTAAGGATAATTTCGTGTTGGCGCACGATAGGTTAGTAGTTAGTTAGTTTTATACAGATTTTTAATGCTGTTTAAGTATTTTGTTGTGTCATTGATTTTGTTTATGTGTTTTGTGGTTGCTTAGGGTGTTTCTGTAAGTTTTGGGGGTAAACAGAATATTAAAACTTCAATAATTCTTAATTGCTAATATAACAAAAGTGAGGGCCGCAGGAGCGTTTGAACTAGGAATGCGAAAGCAGTGAAAGATCCACTGATATGCACTTATTTCATATTTTCTGTATATAGTACTTACTACTCGCATTTATGTATTTCCCCGTCTGTTTAAATTGAATAACGAAAGCGTAATTTTAGGTGAATTTTTAATATTAAAATAAATTTACATATATCAAGTCGAATGAGCTAACAATACTAAATATTAGTACATACTAGTGTTGCTCTATTTTCTTTTCGCCTTCTTCCAGTTTTTCTTACCTCCACCACCACCTTGCGGCTTCATACGTTTTCGAGCGCCAGTAAATTGTTCGGAGTCATCGTAGTCATCTCCACCTTTCTTGTATTTTCCTTTTTTACTACCTTTACTATCCTCCAAATCCTTCAGTTCCAATTTCGCAGTACGCTGCGCTTCACTCACTCTCTCTTGCAGTGCCATTACTTCGTCCTCCTCACAAGGATATATTGGCAACTGTTTTCCAAGCAGGTGTTCAATTCGTTGATATAACTCAACATCGTACTGAGTAACAAAAGTGACTGCTTTGCCAGAGCGACCCGCACGAGCTGTACGGCCAACACGGTGTATGTAGTCTTTACTATGTGTAGGGATGTCAAAATTCAAAACCACATCCACGTGCGGTATGTCAAGACCACGAGATGCAACATCTGTGGAAATAAGTATCGAACGATTTTTCGCTTTGAATTTGTTTAATGCAGCTAAACGCTTATTCTGTGACATTTGACCATGTAAGGGTATAGCAGCTAGACCCAATGCACGGAGCATTAACGCCGTACGTACAGTATTTGCGCAGGTACTGCAAAATATCATAAAGCTATTGCCTGCCAACTCATTTATTATGTGGACCAAATAGACGTCTTTATATTTCACTGGTATAAAGATATAGTATTGTTGCAATTGCTCAACCGTTTGATACTTGTTGGAAACCTCCACCTTAACTGGATCTTTTAACGAAGCCCGTTGTAACTTCTTCACTTTCTTCGTCATAGTTGCACTGAATAAAAATGTGCGACGTTCGCGCGGCAAGACTTTCAATATTTTATCCAGTTCCGTTTCGAAGTCCATATTCAGAATGCGGTCAGCTTCATCCATGACCAAGTATTTTATAGCCTTCAGATTAAAACCTTTCATGTTTTCCAAATGATCAACCAAGCGCCCAGGAGTTGCTATAATTATATGAGGCTTTTTCGCAAGTTGCAATGCCTGGGAAACCATATCCATGCCACCAACGACAACGCAACATTTAACACCAATCGAACTACCTGGAAGTAAAATCGTTTTACAACAACCGAATATATGCTATTTAAAAAAAAAAACAATTTTAATTTATTATTGGCACTCAGAGGTAGTGACGAAACTAAAATAAATGGTTTCACGTAAGAAAATCAAAATTAAGGTTTAACATCATTGCATTCTACAAATTTACATTTCGAAGGAAAACGGGAATGAGGGGCTGAACCGCATGCACCGTATCCATACATCTTTTACATTTATACTATATGACTCACCTAGAGCTTCAAACTGTTCCGATATCTGAAAGGCCAATTCACGCGTAGGCGTTAGTATGAGCGCAAAATACCTTTGCGGATTATCCAGCAGTGCTTGCAGTATTGGTAAAGCAAATGCACCCGTCTTACCAGAACCAGTTTCAGCTAATCCTATTATATCTTTCCCTTGCAATCCTACTGGTATGGCTTCCTTCTGTATTTTTGAAGGTGCTTTCCATTTCAATTCCTCACATGCTTTACACAATACATCTGTTAAGCCCTGTAAATAAATTAATTCGATTTCAAAACGTACAAAAGTTAAAGAATTTTACTGTAATTGAATATACTTACAAGGTCTTTCCATGTAACAGAGCTTTCGACCTTTTCGTCTGGCTCTTCTTCATCTACTCCATCCAATCCATCTTCGCTTTCATCGTCTTCTGCAGCTTCTTCATCACCGGACAATACCTCATCAACTTCCTCCTCTTCACTACTCCCATTTGCAGAATTCTCGTCCTCTTCTGAACTACCCATTTTTGGATATCAAATTAATAAAATAAGAAAATCGCGCTGAAATTTCAAACTTTACCAGCAGCAATATAATATTTGTATAGTGTGCACGTTGCCCCAACCAAAATTTAAGTGAAAGAATTTCCATGAGGATGCACATAACCTCAAAATTACTTCAGGGATGTATATAAATGTATCAAATAGGTTTGATCGGCAGTTTTCTGCGAATTAAGCCATATTTACATAAGCTGATTTTCTACCAAGGTAGACGGAATACCTCATGTGCCGTTTCTTTAAAAGTATTTTTTTTTTATTTGAAAATTGGAAATGTAATGAATTACAATCTCAATGAATTAAAAAGCATTAGCGACTAGGCCATCAGCTTTTCTTTAAAAGTAAATAAGTTAAAGGAAGAGAAATTACATGCTTGTAAAAGTTCAGTTAATTGCTTGACAATATTTTGATTTGTCATCTTTAAAATAAATGAAAATGAAGTGACCCGTAATAATATGTGAAAGCTCGAATTGTAACAATATCTCCAAATGCAATTGTTTGCGTTTTTATGCGGATATCGCAGTGGCAAGAAACTGCATGTGTATGTATAATTTGCTGTTGTTGTTGTTGTTGTAGCAGCATAAAGATTCCACATACATATATGGGGAATGCTGCTGAAGTGACAGTCCTTGGCCGGATATAAATTCGGGTCGTTCCGGTAACGTAGAGCCGACTGTCGTGGGAACGTGATGTGTGTGGTAATTTCTATTGCTTTCGCCCACTTTTCCCCACACCTAATTCCTCTTACTTTTCTTTGCATATTCTCGGAACAGAACGTTGCAGTGAATTCGGTTCAAGGCGAATTTATTACAGGTGACAGCAAACACATATAAGTAAAACCCCACATGTATTTGTTGTTGCGTTTGGTCCAAGCATCACGTCAAAATCAGTAATCAAATGTAAACATACGAATGTGAACATACCAATACATACAAACAAAGCATACCATTTTGACGTAAGCCATACCTACGGCGAAAACTTCAGCTGGGTGAATGCTGTCACCTTAATAAATCCACCTTGATTCGGTTCGTTTGTTTTGTTTTGCAAATAAGCCTGACATTAAACTTGCTGAAGTCGCCTTGGTGACAATCAAACATACAAACATTGTTGTTGGTCTAGTGCCAACACTTTCAATGAATGCGCCTTCACTTGCGTGTATTAATAGCGTTGCTATGCCGAATTAGCGTTTTGTGAAGCGATTTCCGGACTATAAGGCATGGTAAAATCATTTTTGGTATTTAAATTTTCGAAATGTCGAAAGTTGCCGAGCTATACAATTTCTTACTTTTAATTATTTAATTTATTTTTTTGAGACTGTAATTAAAATGCGGCTTATGGAAGAAAAATAATTAAAAATATATATTTTTAAAAACTTCAGTTCCATAAAAGTACCAGTTTTAAGTTTTTTGAACTATGAAATAAATTAATATAAGCAAAAGAAAAAATCGTTTAATGGGTAATTATTGTTTCGTACTATTTTCTGAAGGTAAGGAAATCCTTCTTGCACTTATTTTAATACTATTGTTTAAGAACTTTAATAATTTTTTGTGCAACCATGTTACGGAAAAGGGCGTTTTGAAATCGGTGATCTTAGCTGTTTGCATTTTGTGACGACCAGGTGAGAATGTGTTTGCTTACGGATTTGTACAATGGCCCGTGCTAATGCTGAAAACAGTGAACGACGTAAACGCAGTCCCCTGTCAGCTATTACGATCAAACTAATGAGAACATCATGTAAATGAAAAATTACTTCCCTTCCGTATCGTAGTATCGTAGATTTTATTTCACGATATTTAAAAATTCCCGTAATACCCTGTCAGCTGATTGCTCTCTCACCACACAGTGTTGCCAACCAGTACATTTCGAAATCATTTACAAAATAAACTTATAATTATATATTAAAATAACTTGAAAACACTGTTGAATAATGTTAATTATAGATAAATGAACTATTTGCATTTGTTGGTTTTTGGCTTTGGTTTATTAAACAATGAAAATTTGTAACTGATAACGCGGATGTGTGAAAAAGTGTGTTAGCAAAAATATCAATGGCAACATTGTGTAGATACAACCAAACACATACACACACAAACCGATGTATTGTGTAAATATGTAATTAAAAGAACGCAGTTGTTCTCTCGGGATGAGTTTTTGTGCTCGTTATGGGCTGCGGTAAGGGACTGTGTACGTTTTTCACTGTTTTCAGCATAAATTGGGAAAGCTCGAATTTTTGTAATATACAATGTATGTATATTTGAAATCGCGCGATTTTTATCCCAAATTTTCAGTATTTGTAAAAATATTTGTTTTTGTAATATTGTGTATATTTGAAACTAAAAAAGCGCCGCAGGCGAAAATTTGGACTAAAAACCGGGCGATTTTTATTCCAAATTTTCAGTATTTGTAAAAATATTTGTTTTTGTTATATATATGTATATTTGAAATCAAAGAAACGCCCCTATAGATAATAAAAATAATAATAAAAGAATTGTTCCCTTTTGGTTGACTGGGTTTTTTCTTATTTCGCTTTGTTCTTCTCTCTCTTATCGTTCGTTTGACAGTTCGCTCCTCAAATTTATTACAAACGGTTAGAAGAACATTTGTAATAATAGAATTTTAATAGAGTTTGGACTATTATTTAGTAAAAATAGCTTTAAATCGAATCTTAATGTAGTAAAGAATGTTTATAAGTGATTTTGTTACTTTTCTGTGTTTGTATTTAAGTGACATAAGCGTCTGTAATAGGGCATTTTTTCAAGCTTATGCAAAAAATATGCATTTTTAACGTTAAATATTTATATTAATTCTTAATTTTAATTTATAAAAAGTAATATAAATCAAAAGGCTGATATAGTGCCTACATTTGCGTGTTATAATATTTAAATTCGGTCCACGCACTTAGACATTATAAGCAAATATATCGTGGTAGAAAAGGAAAGCACAGCCATTTCTCCTTCACCGATATGCACAACCAATAATAACAATAAAAAGCAAATAACAAGGGTAAATTACTAATGGGCCGGGGAGACAGTAATTCGCGAATTTGGTGCCGTAGCAACATAGCATTAAATATTTCCTATGACTATTTCATATCTACAATCGATATTGGTCGATACCTAAGATTTCGATAAAAATTACTCGATTTTTTACTACTGGCATCTCCGCTCCAATTCGATTTATTGATTCGGTGTGACGTTTATTGCTTCGTGAAAAAGTTAAGTGTCGCGAAAAGTTTCGAAAAAGTTAAATTTTCTGTGCAACAAATTAGCTTAAAATTAAACGAACCGTGAAACACTAGAAGAAAATATGTAAGAATCCGCGAACGAAAAATAATAACTATTAATAATGAGTTTTCTGTGGAGACGATGCCTATAAGAAGTTCAAACTCTTGCTAATATTTTAATAGCTAATACGCTATCAAGCGCAAGTGAAATGTTCTAATACACATTAAAAAGAATTCTCTAAACAGAAATTCTTTGCCAGTTAAAAAATAGAACTTTGTAATGCTTAATTGATTTTTTCACGTCTTAGATTTGCACTCCTCTGTATTGAAATCAGTAGCAGCCTCACACAATTCTGTGTACACAATAAAGGAGGGGGCTGGCAATAGGAAATAAAAGTGATAAGGTGACGGCAGCAAGAGGGGGCGTCAAGGAATACACACGATAACAGAATCAAAAGAAAGTCGAGCGCAGCTTAAAGTGTAAATAAAATTCTTAAAGAATTGAACGGCAACCGAAGTTAATATTTGTTGGTGGCGTTGGCAGAGTACCATATTTTTTTACTTAACCGGCGACCTGCATCTATATCTGTGTTCTCATATACCATCAGATCATTGCGCATAGCACTTACGCCCCTCTTCGGTCATTGAATTCGTTTCATCTTGCCGAAAGTAGAACAAATACGATAAAAAACCCAAAGCAAAAGTGCATTTGCAATGAATCCCGCAACGGACCCGTGGGTTATTACCCAAAGAGAGAAACTGAAGTATCAGGAACAATTTAAGGTTCTACAACCACAAGGTGGTTTCGTTACTGGTGCCCAAGCGAAAGGTTTCTTTTTGCAATCGCAATTGCCTCCTCTTATCCTGGGACAAATATGGTGAGTCAATACTTAAGTATGTATTGTGGACTACATGCATATATCCGTAAATAATTATGTTTATATATATGTAAATTGAATGTGTCAAAATTATCAGTATTATCGAGCAAACGCCCTCTGTGAATAAATTACTCAAATTCACTTTCTTTATCATCGTTTTCAGAAATAACTTGTCACTTACATTAAAATTATTTTTCTTTCTTCCGTTGATTTTTTAGGGCGTTAGCGGACACTGACTCCGATGGCAAGATGAATATCAATGAGTTTAGCATCGCATGCAAATTGATTAATTTGAAGCTACGTGGCATGGATGTCCCGAAAGTCTTACCACCCACTTTACTTGCGTCACTTACTGCTGTAGGTAGCACACCAACAATGACACCCACTGGCACGGGTAGTCTGAGTCCTCTGGATCCGCTGAAATCAATGGCTACTAGTGTTAAGCCACCTGTCGTCGCTGGTGTTGTTCCTAATATGCCAATATCAGGGGCAACATTACCGGGAGCAGTACCCGTCGTACCAGGTACATTACCAGGCGTGCTGCCACAAGTTTTGCCACCTACCATGACTACAGGCGTGATATCTGGTATTCCACCGGCTGGTATGCCAGCAGCGCCTATACCTGTCACCACTACTGGTACAGTAGGAATGGTTTTGCCTAGCGGTGTTATACCGCCTGGCATGATGCCTGCAGGTGCAGCTGGTATACCTGGAGTAGGCCCAATTACTGGCGTAGGTACGGCTGGTATAATACCCGGAATTGTACCACCAGTTGCAGGGGGCGTACCAGTTCCCGGCATGGTACCAATGCCAGTTGCTGCCACTAGCGGGGCTGTACCTCTAACTATGATCCCTGGTATAACAACGGCATCAAGTGCTGTGTTACCACCACCTGGAAAAGTTGCTTCTCCACCGAACAGTGGTGAGGTTTCCAAGGTACCGGCCACACCAACACCACCACAAAGCAACCCACCCAGCCGACATATGTCAATTTCAGACCGTGCACCATCCATCGAATCACCGTAAGTGACGAATTAGTAAATTTAAATTGATACTTAAACGAATATTATTTTATTGAACTTTGCAGGCAGAGTGAGTGGGCCATCAAGGGGCCAGCCAAGCGGAAGTACACACAAGTCTTCAATGCAACCGATCGTACCCGTTCTGGCTATTTGACCGGCGCACAGGCACGAAGTATACTCGTACAAAGTAAGTTGCCCCAAGCTACACTGGCGCAAATTTGGACGCTCTCCGACTTAGACTCAGATGGACGTCTAAGCTGTGACGAGTTCATTTTGGCTATGTTTCTATGCGATAAAGCCATGAATGGAGAAAAGGTGCCCGTAACCTTGCCACTTGATTGGATACCACCGAGTTTTAGGAAAAATAAATCACGTCAGGGATCTATATCAGGACCTGGGTCACGGACTGGATCTACGCCAGCATCCCGACATGCCTCCGTGTCCTCGCAAGGCACTGTTGACGCTGATCCAGCTGCAGGCCTACCCCAAAGTAATAATAAATTCAATGAAATGTCTGTTTTATATTAATTTTGCCATCATATCAATACAGCATCGTTTGAAGACAAACGCAAAGAGAACTTTGACAAGGGTCAAGCAGAATTGGATCGAAGGCGTAAATTATTGCAAGATCAACAGCGCAAAGAGAAGGAAGAACGTGAACGTAAAGAACGGGACGAGGCAGAGAAACGTGAGAAAGCACGACTTGAAGCCGAACGTAAGCAGCAAGAAGAGTTAGAACGACAGTTGCAGAAGCAACGCGAGCTGGAAATGGAAAAGGAAGAACAACGAAAACGAGAACTAGAAGCTAAGGAGGCAGCCAGAAAGTAAGTCGTGAAAACTTATTGATCTGAACTAAACAATTAACAATTCCTTTATGCAGGGAGTTGGAAAAGCAGCGACAAATGGAGTGGGAGCAGGCTCGTATAGCAGAGATGAATGCTCAAAAGCAACGAGAACAAGAACGTGTACTAAAACAGAAAGCGCACAACACACAGCTCAATGTTGAGTTGAGCACATTGAATGAAAAGGTAAGTGACAGTTAAGCTGTACGAGAAAAAGGTTTATATATATATCATAAGTATAATAAGGTGTGCGTTATTGTACGATATATTTATATCTCCCGAACATTTTGCTATTTAATTTCAGATTAAGGATTTGTCTCAAAAAATTTGCGATACACGGGCTGGTGTAACAAATGTTAAAACTATAATCGATGGCATGCGTTCTCAAAGAGATACTTCAATGTCAGAAATGGCGCAACTTAAAGCACGCATCAAAGAGCAAAATGCAAAATTACTACAACTTACACAGGAGCGCGCCAAATGGGACACGAAGAGTAAGAGTGCGATTTTAGCTGGTGATGCTGCACAACAAGAGCAGTTGAATGCTGCTTTTGCCAACAAACAAGTAAATTTTCTTTGCCATTTCATAAGCAACTTCTTTGTATAGTACTTTCTCGATTTTGGTTTGCAGTTGATCATAAAGCAATTGAAAGACAAAGTCGAAAATATACGCAATGAAATCGATTCCAAAAAAGAAGATATCAATTCAAACGATGTACAAGTGGCCGAAGTAAAAGGTGAACTGTCGGCACTCATAACTAAATGCGAAGAACTCTATGCCGATTATGATTCGCAGCGCACTCAAGTGCTTGAGTTGAAATACAACAAAAAGAACGACAATGTTACAGCAGTGACATCTGCCTGGGATACAGGATCCGCTGCGTGGGGCAGCAGTGTAGACCAGTATGCTCTCTCCAATGATACCAGTGCGCTTACAGATACTACAACAACTGTCGCTGCGCCTGTAGATATGTCGGGGCCAGCACCTGAAGGCTTTGTCAAATATCGTGCGGTTTACGAGTTCACAGCGCGCAATCAAGATGAAATTACATTCGTGCCTGGGGATATAATACTGGTACCACTGGAACAAAATGCAGAGCCTGGCTGGTTGGCTGGTGAGATAAATGGGCACACTGGCTGGTTCCCGGAAACTTATGTGGAGAAAATCGAAGACGAATATTCGACTGTTACAACGGCGCCAGCTATTACAGCAGTGGCGGATACTGATACGCAAATAAGCGGTTATGCGGCACAAGATGCCTTCAACGACAACAGTCAAAGGTAAGTATTGTAAAACCTACGAAACTGACAGATTATTGAATATCATTAAAGAGATACATCAAACCTGCTTTTCTTCTTCTTGGTCGACGTAGAGCCACCTTAGTTGTCTTACTGTCCTATTTGGCACTATGCTAATTGATGATTTGTCAGTCCAGCTATTTTCTTCATCATTTTTCTATAGTACCACATTTCAAAGGCTTTTAGTCGGAGTATACCTCCAGGCTTTGCATCCATAAAAAACTGTCGACCATACGTAGTATTTTAAAAATCGTGTCCTTCATTTAATTAATATGTCCCGGCGTGTCAGGAGTTTACTAATCTGCATGAAGGTCACTCCAGCAGTTTCTATTCTGCCGCTTATTTCATGTTGATGGCCCTATTGGTCTTTCAGCCATACTGCTAGGTATTTGAAATTTTTGTTTACCCTTTCTATTGTTTTATTTCGTATGGTAAGCCTCGCATTTGAGTAGTCTCTGTCGCTTTTGTTTACAATAATAAATTTCGGTTTGGTTTGGAGGATAAAGTTCAATCCGGAGCGACACACCAACTGTGATGATGATGAAATGTGGTTTTATCAATATTTTTATTTAGTCCGAAGTCTCCACTTTGTTTACATGATGAAAAGATTTCATCATTCCGTTAACCAGCTCCTAGCGAATTTGAAGGAAGCAGCTGATTTGTTAACGTAGCCGAGGTTATGTCAGCAGTTTGCCAGCAGCGAAAAAACTGAGATTGTGTAGGTGGTATATGAAAAAACGTAGCTTTGTTGCCGTCTGAACAACGAGTGATTGGACGAGCTTGTGAATATGTATGAAGTGAGCGGGCAGAATTCTGCTGCCCAATCCCTGGTGACGTGGCAGCCGATGTGACTCGCTTATGCCAAGTTACTCGCGGATGTTCAAAATTTGTTTATAGTGTTTTGGAGATCCTACAAATAATTTATCACCAAGGTTGTATTGTCTGCGCAGCGAATGTTCGCCTTCGATTCAGCACTTCTCTGTCCGCCTGACGAAAAATTTGCATGTGAAAGCAACTACAAAGTTATCGAGCAAGATTCGCCACGAGCGAGTATGGTTACACTTCATTAAACTGACTGTAATGAATGCTGCCAACTCTCTTTTCTGATATTTGGCAAGTTTCATTAAGCTGTTGTTGTTTTTACAGAGCAAATTTTGTGGCTTCAACTTTAAAAACTCTCTTTTGATGTTCCGGTCGTGTTCACACACCTTGCAATTAATTAGTTTTTGATCTACAGTCAACAACAACATTGAGAACAACGAAAACACAAAGAGTTTTGACAGGACACGAGCATCACAAGTAACGAATTGAAGCTACAAATGTTGCGCTGTACGAACGCGGTCTTACTAAAACTCATTAAGTGCATCCAAACAAATATAATTTTTGGCAGATATTTTCCAGTGCTACCAGCAAATGTTTATTTATGCCCGTTGCTTCATCTATTCGCCACTTGCTATCGCTTGGAAAATCGAAGAGGCCTTATGGCCGTTAAACTTTTATGGTACATCTATATAGATACTTTATGAGATTTGCACTTCGACATCATGGTTGTTTGTGCCCTCTACTCATTACAGTAACTCATCCAGGCCCAGATCCCTTATTATACTCAGGTAGACTTGGGTTGGATTGAGCGTATGTGCCTTTTTTCTGGATGCAGTTGGTCAAGGTGTCTCCACCTTCTCCGCGCTATAGCGCTGCATTCCAGGAGAAGGTGCATTGAAGTCTACTGGGTTTGGGCGCAGAAACCACAAGAGTCCCTAGATCAAATCCCGTATGGCACATCTACCGGGTCAAATTAGATACAATTTCGTTTCAATTGAATTCGTGACACACTAACTTTATTTTTTAACATTACATTTTTGTTCTCTCTTTCGATTGCCCAGCCTCGGCGCAGACGCACACAACGGTGAAGTCGAATATTATATCGCTGCCTATCCATATCAGTCTGCTGAAGTAGGGGATTTGAGTTTCAATGCCGGTGAAATGGTCATGGTAATCAAGAAAGAAGGCGACTGGTGGACAGGAACAATTGGCACACGAACAGGTATGTTCCCGTCCAACTACGTACAGAAGGCCGACGTAGGTGCGGCGGTGACAGAGATGCCAGCAGATATCACCAGCGCCTTTGATGATCAAAAGGTAAGTAAAAAACTTGTAATAGTTATCAATTTCGTTTCTTAGTTCAAGGACTAGTAGCTGTCATTAGAGTTTAAATTGTTTGTGACAAATTTACTAGCTTCCTGTTGCTCCAAGCGCCCACTCATTTACCATGTTCGCGTATTTGCATTTACTACATGTGTATGTATTTTGTATGACTACTAACAATACAAATTGCTTTTCCACATTTCCTTCAAATGCTGCTCCATTGCCGCCTTTTGTCACATTCCACAGGAAAATGGCAACGCTGATACAATCGCCAGTATCGCCAAAACAGCCACTACACCACACGATCAAATAACAAGCAATGACACAACCGCTACAGCAACAACAGCAACAACAACAACACATCAACAAAAGAAAATTAGTAGCGATATTAGTGCAGAGACGGTAATTGAAAATACAGCAGCGGCTGCAGCTGCTGAGGACACGCGTACTAATGAAGACTTGGACACGGAAGTTTCACAAATCAATACACAGTCAAAGAGTCAAAATGAAACTGCGGAATCGTATAGTCGCCCAATGTCACGCACCTCTTCCATGACGCCTGTAAATAATTTGTTAACAACCTTTATCCTATTTTATAAACCTACATTTGTAGTTACATTATCAGGTTGTAATCTTGTGATGTTGTTTTATCGTACTAAAATTAACCTTTTTGCTATAAAAATTATATTATAAGATTTTACATGAATGCTGAATTTATATATACCATATTTATATATATTTCGATGTAGGGTATGCGCGCCAAACGCTCAGAAATTGCACAAGTTATTGCGCCTTATGAGGCAACTAGTCCCGAACAGCTGTCACTGACCCGTGGCCAATTGATAATGATACGAAAGAAGACCGATTCCGGTTGGTGGGAGGGCGAGCTGCAAGCGAAAGGTCGGCGTCGCCAAATCGGTTGGTTTCCAGCCACCTATGTGAAAGTATTGCAAGGCGGACGCAATAGTGGGCGCAATACGCCAGTGTCCGGCAGTCGCATTGAAATGACGGAACAAATTTTAGGTATGTACATATATATGAAGATTTGCAGTGTTTTTTTTTTAATATTGATAGTAAATCGTATTTGAATTGTAAACATTTATAAAGGGTCTTTCAAAGACGCGCGTAGATGATGTTTTAAAATAAAAATAAGTAAAAAATCTAGATTCTTTCAGGTTTCACTATTTTTGTTCAAAAAACGCCTCTTAACAATTTTATATGAAAAGTGACATCCTTTAAATGCCCACCATGAGTACGTGCGTACCATCCGGGAGTGCGTGGGTTCGAATCTCCGTGCATGAAACAGCAAAATTATAGAAAAAGTTTTTCTAATAGCGTCGCCCCTCGGCAGGCAATGGCAAACCTCCGAGTGTATTTCTGCCATGAAAAAGCGCCTCACCGTTCGGAGCCGGTTTAAATATGTAGCTTCCTACATTTATAGAACAATATCACGACGCATGCCACAAATAGGAGGAGGAGCTCAGCCAAACACCTAATAGAAGTGTACGGGCCAATTATTATGTGTTTTTTTTTCTTTATGAGCAAATCTACAGGTAAAATCCGCCAAATAGTCGGTTCATGAACACGTAATTGTTGAGAATGTCGAGATATGGGATATCGATGTTGACGGTTGTTCAGCAACTTTTTGCGTTACAGTAGCAATATTCTCAACAGATTGTCTAGTTTTTGGTCTGCCAGCCCTTTTCCTATCCTCAACAGCACCAGTTTCTCGAAATTGTTTCATCAAGTTTTGAATTGTCGACTCATTCGGACGATTATTTCCACCAAAAAAATCACGATTTTTGCGATGTGTTCTTAAAGATCGACCATTTTCATAATACATAAGTTTCAATAATTTTAACGCGTTCCATCGTATAAAATTGTACATCTGTCTACTTGACAAATGTCAAAAATGACATAAAACAGTTACTGTCTAGGAATTATTCACTACTGTCATATAAGCGTCACCTTTGAAATACCCTTCAATCATTTGTATTTGTATTTGTATTTGAATAATTACTATGAATGTTATATTTCCCTTACAGACAAGGTCATTGCTTTGTATCCATATAAGGCACAAAACGACGATGAACTCTCTTTCGAAAAAGATGATATTATCAGCGTATTGGGCCGCGATGAGCCCGAGTGGTGGCGAGGCGAGCTGAATGGCTTATCAGGCTTATTTCCTAGTAATTATGTTGGTCCATTTGTGACATCCGGTAAGAAGGCGAATAGTGGCAAATAGCACAAACAAATTATTTAATAATGCGCAAGAACGAATAACTCGATTTGTTATGGTGTTCCATAATTTAACTTTTAAGTTGATTTTTCTAAAAGTATTTATATATTACATAGAAGCTATTACGCTTTGTTATTGTTTTCTCTATGCTCTCTGTGCAAACGTAGTAGCTGTTTTTTTATTAGGTCGAAAGTTTAAAGAACACTTATCTCACTTTACACACTTTATAGTGAATGTGCTTTATACATTTTTATTTTGTTATTGCTTTGTTTATTAGCATTTACAGCTGTATACTAAAATGTAATTGGTAATCAGCGAAATTGGGCATGATTGCTGATAATGATTACTCGTTCATTCCATTTGTTGCCTTTCAATTAATAAAAGAATGTTTTTTTGTTTGTTTTTGTAATGAGTATATAACTTTTATTGATATTATATGATAAATGCCCAAATACCTATCGCTCACTCTTAAATATATGATATATAGGTTGCTTATAAATACCTAGTATTTAAATTCGAACGTCACGTGATGTAAAATAATTTTAATAATGCAATAATATAATTTTAATGTTACGTAATTATAATGTATCTCTGGTTATTTGTTATTTTTATTTTTTCGAGTAACTTGCTAGCTTTTTTTTCAATTTGGTAAAAGCAAACAAGTTATTTCGCTTAGCTAATAACATTTATAGTTTTTGATATAAATATACATATATTATATTTATTTTCATCAACACAAAAACGAACTCAATTTTTGTGCATAAATAGTTCAATAATAAATATAATAAATATACACAGTTATTGCATTTAAGTTTAGTGCTTATTTGTAATAGATTGATTTGAATTCGAAAATATATTTTATTTTTCAGCAAACTCTTTTGTTTTGTTTGTTTTTTTTTCAATATGAAGTGTTTTTGTTATTTATTTTAATGCCAATTTGGTTTTTTTTAATGCAATTTTTTTCTTCTTTTTTTCAATATCATTTATTTTTTATTTTTGCTTTTTTCGATAGCAATTATTTTTTGTTGTTGTTTTTTCAATGCCAATTTTGTTTGTGGTTTTCAATGCCTTTTATTTTTGTTTTTTTCAATAGCAATTTTTTTTTGGTGTTTTGTTTTCTTTTTTTGTGTTCAATACCAATTGTGTTTTTTGTTTTTTCATTAGCAGTGTTGTTTTTCTTTTCTTAATGCCAATTTTGTTTTTTTTTTTCAATACCAATGTTTTTTCGTTTTTTTCATTTATTTTTGATTTTTGTTCTTTTTCAATAGCAATTTTTGTTGTTGTTTTTTTCAATGCCAATTTTGTTTTTTGCTTTTTTTAATGGCAATTTTTTTTTTGTTTATTCAATTTTTTTTCGCTTTTTTCAATACTAATTGTTTTTTTGTTGTTTGTTTGTTTTTATCAATACCTTTTTCGTCACTACGATTTTTTATCAATACCAATTGCTGTTTTTTGTTTCTTTTTTTTCAATGCCAACTGTTTTTGTCTTTACAATTGTACAGTTTTTTAATTTCAGCGAACAATTTTCCAAGTGGCAAAATTTTAAAACTTTATTATTCATTAGGTCAATTTACCTATACATATAAAGTTCGTCTCATAGTTCTTCTCACAGTTTAATATTGGACAGTGTCTATTTCTTAGTAGATTAGATTACGGAATATTATATAAATTCCTGTTTTTTGTAGCAGAATACTTGGAAGGCACCTTCTTTTTGTTCCTGTGAACAAAAATAGCTATTTGATCGCGAAAACAACAACGAAAGCCCAAATGCGTCCTATTTTGAGCCATATCAAAATTATTTTTAAAATTCGTGGAAACATACATAAGTAAATACCAGAAACTTAACGGTCTACTATAATTTTTTTTGTAAATTTTTGGTTGCAGCCGTACTTAGAGTCGATGATTCAGGTAGTTACAAATGATTAGTGCTGTTCAGTACATCGCATCAATTAGAAAATATTTGGGTCGATTTATTATAATTACCATAAAGGAAATCAGCAAAACAAATAGCTGAAATGTTTTCTATTCAAGTACGGATAGTGTACAAAGTTATAAATTGTGCAGAAAATGAAAATCGGCCAGAGTTAAAACACTCCAGTGGCAGGCCAAGAAACCTCATCCCAAGGATGGAAAGGCCAATAGTGAAACATATTGACGAAAACCCGCAATGCAGCGCAGAATGTTAGCCACAGATTTGGCTCATGCCGCCAGGGTGTTAAAATAGGTCATGAAGCACTGCGAAGAGTTCTTTTATAACACAACATCAAGAAGTGCAAGGGAAGAGTCATTGCTATCGCAACCTAATGGTGAAAAAATACTTTCTTCTGCTTTAACTGGCGTTTCGCACTCAGCGAAATATAGGAATAATGTTTTTGTTTTTGTGATGAGACAAAAATAATGCTATATAACCACGATGGACTCAACAGTTTAGAGAAAGCCGTTAAAAACCTCAAAGAACAAGAACATTGTTCTCACAGTGAAATTTGGGAAGCAAAGTTAGTTGAACGGGGTTATATTTGTAGCAAAGTCATTGGTGAAATTAAAATTATTGAAGACAGCATGGCAAAAGAAATCTGTTTAGACGTTTTACATTAACAATTTGGAACGAAGTGTGTAAAAATTTGGACTCACTGGCCCAGAAAATCCAAATAAATTACCATTCAAATTATAATATATCAAGATAATGACTTCAAGCACAAGTCTTATATATATATGCAGGTATTGGTTGCTATATATTTGCTCAAAAAATTCGTGGAAACATACATAAGATACTCCTGTCCAAAGCCCAGATGAAATTTTTGAATGAAGTTGACCCTCCCGAAAAAATTGGACCTGGACGGTATTGCCCATTTTGAGCCGTTTATCTGAAACACAAAAACCAAAAAACTATTAATCAGTATGACTGTAGCTAGTCCCGTACCAGAATAAAAAGTAAACAAAATGGCGCGGTTTTGAATTTGACGCTCTGAAAATCGGCGTTTTCCAGTTTTTCAATAAAAAAATTACGAAATAATTGAAATAATAATATGATTATAGTACGGGCGATAGCCATTGATGTTGTGAACAACATATAAAAATTTCAGGCAATCCGGTTGAATAGTTTTTTTTTGACACCAGGCCGAAAAAAGTATTTTCGAGATACATTTTTGTTTTGTTTATTATAGCCTGCTGCTTATTTTTCTTCTTAGTTGGCGCGATAACCGATTTCGCGATTTTGGCCGAGTTTAACAAAGCGCGCCAGTCGTTTCTTTCTCGTGCTAACCGCCGCCAATTGGACACACCAAGTGAAGCCAAGTCCTTCTCCACCTGATCTTTCCAACACAGAGGAGGCCTTTCCTTCCTGTACTACCACCAGCTGGTGCCGCATCGAATACTTGCAAGGCCGGAGCGTTTATATCCATTCGGACGACATGACCCAGCCAACGTACCCGCTGGATCTTTATTCGCTGCGCTATGTCTATGTCGTCGTAAAGCTCATACAGCTCATCGTTCCATCGTCTGCGATATTCGCCGTTGCCAACGTGTAAAGGTCCAAAAATCTTACGCAGAATCTTTCTCTCGAACACTCCAAGCGTCGCTTCATCGGATGTTGTCATCGTCCAAGCTTCTGCGCCATACGTTAGCACGGGCATGATGAGGGTCTTGTAGAGTGTTAGTTTTGTTCGTCGAGAGACGACTTTACAACTCATTTGCCTACTTAGTCCAAAATAGCACTTGTTGCCAAGAGAGATTCTACGTTGGATTTCAAGGCTGACATTGTTATCGGTGTTAATGCTGGTTCCTAAATAAACGAAGTCCTTTACAACCTCGAATTATAACTGTCAACAGTGACGTGGGTGCCGATACGCGAATTTGACAGTCTAAAAATCGGAGGTTTTTGGTTTTTTAATAAAAAAATACGGAATAATTAAAATAATAATATGATTTTAATACGGACGATAGTCTTTGATGTTGTGAACAACATATTAAAATTTCAGACAATCTGGTTGAATAGTTTTTTTTTTTTTTGACAACACCAGGCCGAAAAAAGTCGTTTCTAGATAAATGAGTTTAAAGTTTGAGGTGCAGGAGCGCACGGACCGCTCTCTACCTAGTTAATGGGGTGTAGAGGCTATAATATTGGGAATTTCCACATGAAAGTTTCACAGTATATTCTTAAGATGCTATACTTTCGGAGTATCGAAAAAACAAAAAATCGATTTTTTTCCTTGAAGAGGCATGGAAAAATATTCCACAAGAATATTACCCAAAACAAAAAAATGCATCAGTGCCCAACAAGTTACAATCAGTGTTTGCATTAACTACTTCGAGCAGCAAAACGAAAACATTGTTCTGATCTCACTAACCATACCAACAAATTATGTAGTGCAAATTTGTCGGTTATATTTTCAATATAGCACCACAAAAGCGCACACCAAAACATAAATGAACAGTGCCCAAATAGCAGCTATGGGAGTAGTAGCAGAGCAACCAGCGCGAGAGTAGTAACGGTAGCTACAGCACGTAGTAGTAGTAGTAGTAGGAATTCTTTATTTAATGTATAAAAACCATGATTAACAATTGATTTAATTCATATATTAATTAATTCAATATATTAAAGTAAATAAAGAAATAAATAAAAATGTTTGTGGCAATAACGATGTTGTCTGTCACAGCTCTTAAATTAATAAATAATTGAACTCTGCTATAAGAAAATCTCTATACTGCCAGGCTGAGTATATGAAACCATTTAGCACTCCCAATTTTGGCTATTTAGTATATATATTTCTTCAGCGTTGCTTAGCTTCTCTGCATTTACGTATCTTTGTCTGATTTCCTTCGGTACAGGGCACCTTCCTAAGAAGTGATACATACATATCTTCTCCTTCGTTTGAGTTGCATAGTGTGCAAATTTTTACGGCGTTTCCATAGGCTATTGCATTCAGTTTTAACAAACTACATCTTGCTTTAAATATTGTTGTGATGCCAGCTAGCCGCATATCTTCTTTAAAGCATGATTCTCTTTTTGAGTGATCTAAATGTTTATAAAGGGTTTTACAATAAGAGGTGTTATTCCCGTATATTAATTATTAATTATTATTACTATTTAAATGTAGGTGATATAATTGTTTATGCATTACCAGTGACGATTCATATACAAATATTGGGAAATTTTCCAAAACATTGCACGCAGTTGCGATAAATTTTTGTCGAGATTTTAACGTTTCTCGCAATTTCTGCTGCACCAGATTCAGTTCGTTTTTAACTATGCAGTTTTGAAAAAACGAAGATCTTCTTCAGAAATTACCTCGCTATCATCGCTTTCCTTGTTGACCTCGGACAGTTTACGTTTTTTGGAACTACAGCCACCGAGTTTTGTAAGTTTAGTGTTTATGTTTTTTAGTTTTGCAACTAAATAACCTGAATTGTTCTCTTCATTAAAGAACAAATCCTAAAATGATTTTGGAGTTTAATTAAAATCAGATGGTATTTTTACGTGTTAGCACAATGGTACGCATACTTACAATTCCTCCAAACTTGCTATTGGTAATCTTATAAGCAGGAAAAAGACGTATTATTGACTCGGCTCACGCACTAAGTTACGTCGGGAACTATCACTCAAAGTGTTAGTGTTTTTATATTCCTCAAAAATACTAGAGAAATCTCCACTTCTGATGTAGTTCTCCAGATCCTGTTGAATTTTTTAACACTAAAATGTCTCTTACACTTTATTTGCAACTTACCTTATGATTTAAGCTTGAAATAGCTGATGCTTCTTTCCTTGGCGAATTTTCGTATATTTCCAATAAAAAACAGCTACAGCCCTTATATTGGCGAATAATTTCTTGGAAATCATCAAAAAAAAAATTCAGCTCCATCGCGGTCTCTAAATGCTAGTTCATACTCAGTATCAATATTTAATTGTTGTACAACTGCCAAAAAACACCATTAAATTTTATAAAATCTCAACAATTGTTTCGATTACTTACTTGATGCAATTGTTTTATCCACCGAGAACTCCTCACTTTCAGGATTGATTATTTTAAGGAAATGCACTTCCGCGTGGTATTTCACTTTTAAAAACATGCTTCTAGAATAGTGGAAAAAATGACACTGAGAGTGAGTGAGTGACAGAGAGTGAGGGAATTTTTTAATACTTTCTTGGTTTTACTTTAAAGCAAATAATACTAAAGTTCAGAGTACATTGAAATTAATTGAGAGTGAGAGACTTTTTTAATACATTCTTGGTTTTACTTTAAAGCAAATAATACTAAAGTTCAGAGTACATTAAAATTAATTGAGAGCGAGAAAATTTTTTAATACTTTTTTGGTTTTTGAAACTTAAACTGAAACCAAAATAGCTTGAAACATTAAAGAGAGCATTTTAATGTTTTTTCGGTCTTACGTTAAATCTAATAGGTATTAAATTTCAAAAACGCAACGCTCAGCACCAATTAAAGTTTTGTTTTAAACCCATATTGGATTTAAAATAATTGCAAGAATATTTCATCGTCTTAAAATAAAACTTTTTGGAATTAAAAATCAAATTTAATTCCAAAATTGTATAAATTCAATAGCAACTGGTATTAAATATAAACCAACATTTTTTACTGTGTAAAAGATCAATGGTTTCGTTGCTTGTGTGGCACGTAGCGCCGTCTTGTTGAAAATAAACGTTGCCCAGATCAATACCATCCAATTCCGGCCATAAAAAATCGTTAACCATCTCTCGATAGGGCAATCCATTCACCGTAACTGTTGTTCCAGCTTCATTTTCGAAAAAGTAAGGTCCAATGACTCCACCGGACCACAAACCGCACCAAACCGTGACATGTTGAGGATAGAGAGGCTTTTCAACAATAAATCTAGGATTTTCTGAGCCCCTGATCCGACAATTTTGCTTGTTTTCGGCTGTTCCTGAGCGATGTGCACGGGTTTTATGCTTCACATCGCTAACTTGTCCCAACTGCTCGAATTTTTTGAGCTGTATTGCGGTCCGACAAGGTGCTTCACGATGACCCAAAAATGTTCGAGTTTTACGAACCGTCTCTGCCAAATTTTTACCATTTTTATAATGAATTTTAATGCGTTGATTAAGCGTGTATCGTTCCATTTTTATTAATGGCATAGTTTCTACTTGTCAAATATTCAAAATTGGCATGTACCGATATAGCGGGCTATTCAAAATAACACCTGTTATTGGAAAACCCTTTACAAATATTCGTGTCGTGCTTGATAATGCTTTTTGTTTTGCCATGTTTAAATTTTGTAATTTCATGTTTGATAAAAGCTGGCTACAGCGGTCTTGCCAGTCCGTAGAAGTTATACGAGTATATCAAGCTTTGTGCCGGAGTCTACTGTTGTATTCATAGATAGTTTTCCAAGTGTATTTCATGTGTAGTTCTAACGAATATAAGAAGCTATCTTCTACGTTAGTATCTAGCGTTATTGCATAATTCGGGGTGAAGTCAAGAAATTTGAAAATTCTTTTAAGAAAATAGCGCTGCAGTTTATTTACTTCTTCAAAACAGCGTATAACCCCAGATTTGAGCTGTGTATGTTTGTATGGCTCTGCACACAGCTTGAAACAACTTCTTTTTTGCTTTATATGAAATGTATGGTGTAGCTAAGAAATTGCTCCATGTTCAATTAATGCTAGCTTTTGCTGAATTATTTCTGGCTTGTACATGTTTAGCAAACGCTATTTTGGATGTGAGAGTGAGTCCTAGATATTTATATTCTGCTACCACATTTATTTTCCCGCCTTTGTATCACCGTTTTCCTGCTCTGGCTAGTTGACCACCTTTTCTAAAGACCATCATCTCAGGATGCATTAAATTTGCTTCCACTCAGCGCAATATACATATTTCTAGTTTTTTACATGACATTAGGATTGTCTGCCAGGACAATAATATCATCAGCATATAGCTACAGTACGTATGAATAATTTCGCAAGTAGCGCTCCGGCCGACTCCAAGTTCTTTGCTACTACTCCAACTACAGAGAGCACTGAAATTTTTTTCGGCTTTGCTCTTAGCTACTAAGCAGTAACGAAACCTAGCTTGGAGCAGAGTGAAAGAGTTGATCGCGCGTTTTGCGCTACCTGCTCTACTACCCAGCTGTTCAAGTTCAGAGTAGTAGCGAGAGCAAAAATGAAAACTACGAAGCAATTTCAATCCCTGGTTACAATTGGTAACAGATGCTGCAGGAAGTCACATCAAATACCAATATAAAAATAGTCGTGTACATTTATTTGAACTTTTATTTTGTTGAAATGTGAAAAGAATTTTGAGACTGTGCTAAATATAAATAACATTTCTTTTAATCACTTTTTCTCTATATCACAAATGAAATAAGTTAGTTTTATTATAAAAAAAAAAATACATCAATATTTGCATTACTTTCCAAACCACTTTAAGGGTTTACATACGCTCAGCAGTGCCAAAAGATAAACTGTTTTTAGAAGTAAATATAAACAAAATCGTATGCATTGTTTATTAGTATTTAAACTTTATAAATAAAAAAAATTATTTTAATTTTTCTTTACAAAAATTAGTATGTAAAAAATCACGTGACCCAAAGTACAATGAAAAAAAGCTGCTCTATGGTCTGCATCATTTCTCCTTGAAATGTTGATGGATGTGTAAAAAGTAAAAAAACTCTTGTAAAATGAAGTTTTAGTTGTAGTCGGTCGAGCCGGATTTTTGAATTTCGAAAAATTTTGCAATTTACGGCATTTTAAAAAAAGTATGCGTTTTATGTCATAATTGTCGCACTTTAATAATGTTTATAAAATTTTTTAATAAAAATATCAAAAATAATAAAATAGAGAAAACACTTTCGAATATTAAAAAAAAAAACACCGCATCAAAAAGTATTAAAAACTGTATGAGTTATCATGCAGACCGTGTCGGAAACAGTAGTTTCGAGCAAAACGAGTTTAAAGTTTGAGGCTCTGGAACGCGCGGACCGCTCTCTACCTAGTTAATGGGCTGTATAAGCTATAGTATTGGGAATTTTCGCATGCAAATTTCGCAGTATATTCTTAATTCTGGACGTACATAACTCATTAAACATTACTTTCCAAATCCACTTTAAACATTTTTTCCTTGTCAAATATTTTCATATGAAAAGATTTATCAGACAAACTGAACGTACTATGTATATGTAGTTAAAAGTACATTTGCTTCTTTGCATTTGCAGGAAACGTATAACGAGTCATACGCGTTGGCATGTAAACGTAAGCAGATGAAGGTAACAAAACAATGCTGAATATAGCCGCACTAACCTTAAGGAGCTATTCTATACAAGTTTAAATGGATTTGTGGTATTTGCTAAACACAAAAATATTGAGGTTAAAGTGAAGTTGAAAAACAAAAACAAAAACACAAAAAAAACCGTAGAAAGAAAAATACAAAGCAAAGTGTAAAGGAACTGTAAACGAAAAGTATTAATGCAAAAACAAGGTATAAATGTATTTAAAGTAAAGGGTTACTAGTATCATTGATTGTAGCATAATTTATTTGTTAAATATTTGCCTAGGAGTTAAATTTAGAACTATTGTAAACAAAGCTGATTATTTTTTTTTAGCAAATCGTTTTTTATTTTTTTAATTTATTTTTAATTTTTTTATTTTTATTATGCAAGTCAACACGTACCATTCAAAATGTACTTTATGATTTTTGTCAGCCTCTTATCAGCACATACACCCGAAGAGTTAAGTGTATGTGAAAATTAGTTCAATGCCTTGTGAAATGGCGTATTTGGATTCCGCGTGAAAAAAATATAGAAAAAAGGGGAAGGCCTTGCAATGATGTCGACTAAGAAATATCCACAAATTCAAAGTAATTAAAATATGTATGTATGAAATAAAACCAATCAAGACAATATGCTGCTTTTTATGACGTATGTATGTGGCCTGCTTTGAAAAATATTATATTTGCATTACTTACATATACTCGTATACACGTATGTACTTGTGTGTATGGACATTTCAAAAATGGCACAGAAGTTGTCATACATTTAGCAAAAATTAGTCTACGAAAAATGCAAAATATTCAGTAATACAAACATACATACATACATATTTTGGAAATATTAATGAAATTAAATATACACGTTCAAGCACATCCATTTCATAATAATCAGCGGTCCATGTATATTTTTTCGGCAGAACTTAATTAATTTTGGATAAGATGTGGAAAAGCAATTTATGTACCAAAAAATCTTTCTAGTAGTCTCTGTTTGAGTTGTTTGGCGCGGCAAAATATTCATTCATTTTAGGCATTCTATCTATTAGTTTTGCACATACGTCTCACTCGTCTTAAGCTTAGCTTAGCTTTTTAGTGCGAAGATTTGGCATTTGGATTTTCAAAATGTTGCGGCGCTGAGATTTCGCAAATAACTGCTTTTAGAGCGCTAAGTTCATAAATCGTCTTAAATGATTGTTGTGCCGGTTCAAAATTTGGGCAAAGGTTTTGACAGGCGGTCACAATCAATTGCGGCCTTTTAACGGGGACACCATTGACCTCCATTTCGCCGGATTGGATCCAGTTTGCGAGTTAACGATATTTGAAAAAATCCGCTTGGTGCTGCTGAGCGCTCATGATGAAGCAACTTTACCCGTTGAACAGAATTACAGGGTTGACGGGTACCCGCTGTCAAAATTAGAACACTTTTATTAGCATGGAATTGCACATAATCGCGGCGGGGACGGGTTTCTTGCCGTGGATTATTTTTACGGCGGGAAGATATTTAAATAGATTAATTTCTATTTTTACTGCCGCGTTAAACACTGAGGGTTGCTTTTCTGAGCACTTGATGACAATTTGTTTGTTCACAACCAACAGCAGGCAAATAATATTTATTCAATTTGCATAAGAAATCCCGCAAAACATAAATAACTTAGAAATAAGTGGTTTTTTTTTTAATGAGATACAACGAGTTGCTTCACACTACAAAATTACTTTTATTGTAACCACAAAATGTTAGCTGAAAACCGTCCCGCTGCAATAGGGGTTTCCATCCCCGTCGAAATTGTGTTTTGACCGACCGAATTTTTCGAGGGAAATGGATCAGCTGTACCCCCAGCATGCTCAGCTGATACTCAGTTGATTAGCTGCGCTTGATTAGCTAATGATGAGCACCAGATTGTCAACATTTTATTGACAGAACGCGTGGCGTTGGCATTGTTGTAGCAATTTTGTGACAGAACGTGAGGCCATCTCATAAAAGTAGCCCTGCCGCAATAATTATAGCTCGAACACACTCACTCGGGTGAACTTTTCCACATGATTGCACAAAAGTATTCATCCAATTTTGTTTTTGAATACATTTTTTACTATCATAAATAAAAACAAAAAATGATTTAGAGTGAAAATTTAGATGAAAATTTTTATTTTGACCTTTACGTGCATCATTGCTTGCTTGTTTATATTATATATTGCATCTGTTTCGTTCACAAATGTAAAATATGATTGATGTACAACACCGTTTGCAAAAATTATAACGGAAGGACGATTAATTTTGCGCCACTTTGTATGAGGTTATTCAAAAAACAACTAAACTTAAAATATTTAGGCAAATTAAATTAAAATTAGTATCTTTTGAAAGAAAGTTAATACAATGTAAAATCATCAACCTCACTTACTTTTGTAAAAACTTGAACATCAGATCACCTTAATATAGGTTGTAGGGGTGTTTCTAAATGACCTCCCCAGCGGTCAATGGCACATTTCCAAATACCGTTATTTCGAAAACTACAGAAAATCTGACAAAACGGAAGACCACGTTGAATTAAGAAGGCCCCGATTAAACTGTCAACTTTTGCCCAAAACGCAAAGTTGAAATACGACTAATGCGCTATTAATAAATGACCCAAAAATTGGCTCAAAAACAGTATTAAATATTTGTCAGTAAATTGAAGTAATATTGCAAGCGAAAAGATGGCTTAAAAATGTGTTATAAAATCTGCCACAATTATCATAATTATGCGTGTAAGCAACAGTATTAGACTCTTTATAAATTTCGTTTTTAGTTTTTTGGCGATAGCTGTATTGAAGCAATTGGGAATAGCAGAAACTTACATGAATGGTCGTTATTGTAAGCATTTTCATTTTGCAAAGTTTGCGATTGAATTTTTTGTTATAAGAGATTTTGCTAACTGCCTCCTTACTTTATTCTGTATCTCCGCGGATGAATTTTGCACATTACATTACATTAAATAACTCGAAAGGTTTGTTTCATAATTTATATAAACTTGTTTTGTTTAGTTTTCTTACTCTTCGTAGTGTAAATTTCCTGAAATTATAAAGAAACCTTAAAAAAGTATTAAACCAAACTTCACAATTATCGAAGCGCTGCAGCAAAAAAAAAAAAGAAGATAAATCCAAATTTATTTGAGTATCGACTGTAAGAACTAGCAAAACCTAATTTATTTTCATTTATTGTATATTTTTTTAATTAAAAAAAAAAAAACATTCACACACATACATTTGAAAAATGTTAAATTGATCGCAAAATAATAACAAAAAAATAAAAATAAAAATATGAAGCTAAATTATAAAATTGGCGTATAGTCAATCGGCCACCGTTAACGAGTTGGCTTGTGCGTGTCTACCATTCGTTAAGGTTTTTTCTGTGTAATAGTGGTTGCCCCTCGGCAGGCAAATGCAAACCGTCGCCGAGTGTGTTTTCGATATGAAAAAGCTCCTCATAAAAAACCATCTGCCGCTCGGAGTCGGTAGGTAGGTCTCGCCATTTGTGGAAAAATATGATGAGTAGTTCGACCAAACAGCCCATAAGGGGTGTTCACACCATTTTTTTTATACTTATATATTTTTCTTTTACTCGTATTCCTTGATCATCAAAGGAAAAAAAATCATCAGAAAAAGTAGTATCAGCTTTCTTATAAATTCAAAAAATTGAATGAGAGTGCCCACTCGCGTTCTAAAATATTTTCTTATAATCATGAATAATTACAATTAAATAAGGTTTACGTACATACAAAATAAATACATAGACGAATACTTATACAAATACATACAAATGTTGCTTCGAAATAGTTTTGCGAATTTCCAAAATGTTGTGTGTTTAATATAGTATTTAACGGCAAAATAAAAAAAATTATTAAAACGACTCATTTGTATGTCTAAGCAAGTACATCGTTAAAATAAAGCTTTCCTTAAGTGCATACATACATAAATACATGCATATTTAAATCTATATACACTGATAGGCGTAATAAAGAAACATAAACGTTGTTTGTATATACATAAATAAATAAAAATATAAATATAAAATAATAACCATTTACTAACAGAAAAACAGAAAAAATACGTACACAAATTCATGAGCAAAACATAAAAGTAAGCCTATAGAAATATCTGAATGTTAACTGTTGCATATGTATCACAATTAAATAGATGCTCATATACGTACATATATATATATATATATATATGTATATATACTGTATGCATATAGGATTGCAGTTGAAGAATCGCATAAAGTCATTCTAAGTGTTAAAATCCATGTACTTATAATAAAATTATATATTTTAATAATTGGCAGTATTGATACCTACACACATACATATATAAATAAATCTATCGTGTGAGCACACGAAATTCAATGCATACTGCAAACAAAATGACAAACAAATCAGAGCTGATTCTAAACCTACCACCAAATACTGGCAACCTCTTTAAGCGCGATGTCAGCATACTGACTAATATGCGTGCATATGTGCATATGTATGTAGATAAAGGTAATATATCAAAGTAATTATTATTATTATAACCCATTATTATTATTATTATTATAATTACCATTATCATTACTTTTATTAATATAATTATTATATTATTCAAATTTTTATTACTTTCTATGAAGCACGACATTTTACCGGTGGATATCCACGAGATAAAAAGTTTTATTATATGTTTTATTAATTAACATATCAAAAATATGACTACTTTGACTTGGCAACTTATATTAGTATTTTTAAATTTATAAATATGTACCATATGTGCACGCGCATTATTACAGCCAATTAGAAAGGTTGCATATCAAAAAGATTGTACGTCTTTATTCTCATTTCATGCTTAGTTAATAAAAATACACGCTGTGACGTTGTGACTTAGAGTTATATAACTGATGTAAAATTGTTGTAGTTATCATGTAGAACTTATTTTGAAGCTATAATGGCAGCATCTATGTACCATACGGAAATAAATTTTGTACACGGCATGCATTCGCACGACTTATTTACCGCAACATTGTTGCCAGCCACATATTGCTGTGCTTGTTTGAGTATCCAGAAGGAATTATCGAACAACAAAAATACCGGAGCAACATGCTCTCTTCAAGAGGGAAACAATTGTGTGCAAATACAAAGTTAGGAATTTGCAATAGCAGCCAATTGCTGATTGCTTTGTTGTTTGAATTCAAGAGTGTATAAGCGCAAACGTTTGAAATCTGGAGTAGATGAGTGGTTTTCATATGCAATTTACTGTAGAAACGTACCTACACTTCTTGCATATTTAATATGCTTAATTTATTTTATTATTTTTATTTTATATCTTCAACTTGAAAATTCTCAAAGATAAATGTATTATTTTTGAAAACTACAATGTTGATGTTGTAGCAGCATAAACATTCTCGATACATAGAAGTATAAGGGGAATGCTGCTGTAGTGACAGTCCCTGGCCGGATATAAATCCGCGTCCTTCCAGTTACGTAGAACCGACTGTTTTTCTGACAATTAAACATTTATTAAATAAGAATTTGCAAGTTTTCACAATATTGTCTCAACGTCCCTTTTTTATTATTGTTGTAATATGTAGAAATAAATATTTCTCATACATTTTTCGAAAATGCTGTCCGTGGAGCGATATAAATTCCGCTTGTTCCAGTAACATAGAACCGAGTATTGGTGGAACGACTGCATCTGTGCTGCCTTAATTTTATTAAATTGTATTTTTATTCATTTAGTAAATCTAGAAATACAACATTTCTTACAGACCACATAGAACTAACAGTATTTGCAACAATTTTAAGATGAACGAAATAATAAGGTGGTGCCGATCGTGGTACCGCTACTTTGCTCTCAACGAATTTGACAGGACAGCTTTGTATTTGGCGTTCCAGAATTTTTTGTAATGATCTTTCTTTCTATTTAAATAAGTTCGATAGAAATTATGCTTGTAATGCTGCCATTGAATGTGCAGTTCGTGATTTTAATATTATCTCCAATTCTTACTTCTAAGTTTTCTCAGTTCGAAATAAAGAAACACGCATAAACATTCTCCATGCGTGCACGGAGAATGTCGCTGGAGTGACAGTCCTTGGCCGTATATAAATCCGCTTCATTCTGGAAACGTAGAACCGACTGCCGTGGGAACGACACATTTTCTGTACTATTGAACTCTATCTTTTAGTTTAGTTAGACGCAAGTTTGAAATTATATTATGTATATATTTTAGTAGTCAGTTTGGAAAATTTTTTTTTTGGTTTGCTGAAACAAATACATAAAATAAATGCTTTTAAATCTCCGAAACTATTGAAATGATAGCAGTAGACCGGCTGATATATCGAAAAGCTGTTCCATTCACCCTATCGTCGTGTGCTGCTAGTTTCAAATTAATGTCTGTCAGTTTGTCCTTTTCTTTCTCTGTTATATTTTCTTCTGTCCTGACATTCCGACGCATTGTTGTTGGTCTAGTACCGTTACCTTTAATGAATGCTCCTTGGCAGTAACTTGTATAGTATAAAACCAGATTTATTCATTATTTGCAGAAATATAAGATAAAAAAATATGAATTTATGTGAATTTTTTTATTTTTTTTTTAATTTTATTTGTATGTCAAATGTATTAATTTAATAATTTTATGTAAATATTATTGTACATACATATGTACTTATAATTTTAAATATTATTATATACTGTCAACGTCAAAAGAAAGCATTTAGCACATATTGATAACTTTTGTTTATTTAGTTTGTGATTTAAATTCTTTTTTTTTTTAATATATAGTTCATACTACAACAAGAACGATACAAAGAAAAGTTTCGAGCTTCGTCGAAATTTCAAACTTTTTACTCAGAATTAAAAAAAAAACAAAATATTGAATATGCAGTTTTATAGATGGTTGAATTTTGGTATAATAAAGTGCAAGTTTCAAATGGTTAAAAAATTGCGTTGATTTTTGACAATTGTTTCTGTTGACAGTGTTGGGTGTTTTCGTCCACATAAAAAATGTCGAGTAGGCGTTAAATAAAGGAAATGCACAAGACCGGGACTGAAAAAAATTTTCAAAAAATAAGTGTGATTTTTGACCTATTTGAAACTTGCACTTTAAACAAAATTTAATGAGCTCTAAAGCTCGAAATTTTTTTAAAATTCTGAGTAAAAAGTTTGCAACTTTGATAAAAATTTGCGGAATTCTTCCAAAATTTTGAGCAAAATTTGAAACTTTGCTTTATATTTTGTTGTAATTTGAACTATATTTTTATAAAGAATAATTGAAATTAAAATGTAAATAAATAAATAGTCAAAGTTTGCCAATGTATGTACCCTTTATTTTGGCATTGACTGTATGTATGTAAATAATTTCTAACTTAGTTAATTTTTCAAATACGAACATACATACATATGTACATACATAATATATATGTATACATATATATATACCAACACATAACACAAATATAAAAGTTAATATAAACCAAATGAAGATAATTCAGCTTATAGCTAAATCGAATTTCATCAGCTTAACGATCATATAACATAAAACTACACATACATATACTCGTATACATATAAATGTATATGTTGCTTTAATATTCACTACAAAACCAAAGAATACTAATACTTGTTAAATTTGTATAGTGGTATATTTATATGTATTAATCGTATATACTTATACTATAGCCCAGTAAAGCATCTATTGATATTCATAATTACAAAAACAAACAAAAAAAACAAGATCTCAAAACTTGATATGTATACAACCTGCGTAGGTGCATATACATGCATACATAAAGTTTTCTATATTCCGCAACATGTTTCTAGGTACGAGAGCGAGAGAGTAATACTAGACACACGTGGTACTATATATCGAACCTTCCTATATGTATTGACTTAGGATGCATTCAACTTTAATGCCTTTACAAGAAGTTAAATTATCTTCAACTTGTTAATCTATGAATAATTAAATATCAAATATGAGTACATATAAAAGCATAGAAACATATACATAAACACATACATACATATTAGCCTGATGTTGAGTTGGTTCTATTACTACATATATATAGTATATTCTAAATATATACAAATATTTAGCGAAAATATTGTTGTATTTGTGTGGCAAACGAATATGCGTGCAACAATAAGAAAAAATTAACAAAACAAAAAAAAAAAAATAAAATAAATAAATTAAATAAAAATTAAAAAAAAAAATTCAAGAAATTTTCAAAAAAAAAAGAATAAAAAATCAAAGAATAGCCAAACTATTCTCGAGTTCAGAAATTAAAAATTAATATTGAAGATGCAAAGTCGTATTTGAAGTAAGAATGCTTAGGAGCGATGCTATGTGGAGACATGCCCACAATAGCAACACACATACATGTGTTTATGCAGCACTGCGTGACGGTATTTGATCGATCTCATTACATTTAAAGCAATTGCATGATTGCGTGCAAACCAAACGTCATGTCAGTTGTCAAACGTCGCACACACACGTACTATGGTTTATGAAGTAAAATGCATTCAACTGATTTGTTTCGTAAATAAACTTATTTACACACATATGTATATACATGCATACATACGTACACGTATAAGTTTGCATGTGGTGACGAAATTAAAGCCTCAACAGCTGCACGCACACACGCATATCCATACATACAAATCAGCTACCTGCTGCGCGTCGTCACGCTACAGTCGCCGTGAAAAGTGTGCTGCTCCATCATACCATTGGCGACTGTTGCATGTTGTATAGCACTTTAGTGCGCCTCGCATTTTGCATTCATAAAACATACCATACACACATATGTACATGCATACGAAATTAAAAAAAACATACAATCGTATTTATTAAAGCAAAAATATGTAGGTATAAATATGGACAAGAATTCAAATATTTCATTGAATGGAAACTATGCATAGGTACATACATACATACTTATACTCTAAATGAATAAAACAAAAGGAAAAAGAAAATACAAAAACAGAATAAATAATTAAATAAACAAAAGCATTCATCTAACTATATCAGTTTTATTTGATGCAATAAATGTATAAATAAATTATTGAATTCAAATATTAATTCGGCGTTTTATTTTTATATTAAAAGTATAGGCAGAAGTGCTTAAGTGTTAACATGGTAATACTATATACAACTCAGCTGCATAAGATTGCATAATAACTATAAATTGCGGATACTATTCTTCCTTTTTATATCCTTTTCTTCCCATTTTTCTCGGGCTCCATAGCTGTATGCCGTTTACGAGCTAGAGATGATTTTTTATTTCCCTTTTCAGAAACATTTTAATAACAGAAATGCATTTGCAGACTTGACGGCAATGCACAGGGTTGTCCTTTAGATTTGCATACTTTTTGTCCCCATTAGACCGCGCACAGCAGAACATGAGATTAACCAGTTAACTGTATCGCTCCATTTACAAAGTGCGCAGAAATTTTTTTTTTACCTGTTATTATTATTTATTGAATCTAAAAGGGTTTCCAATAACAGGTGTTATTTGTTTATATCGAGAGATGATTAACGATTTTTTATGGCCGGAGTTGGATGGTATTGATCTGGACAACGTTTATTTTCAACAAGACGGCGCTACGTGCCACACAAGAAACGAAACCATTGATCTTTTACAGTAAAAGGTTCCAGATCGTGTCATCTCTCGAAGTGATGATCACAATTGGCCACCGAGATCTTATGATTTAACACCTTGTGACTTTTTTCTTTGAGGCCACGTGAAAGAGAAGGTCTACACCAACAGCCCAAAGTCGATTCAAGACCTCAAAGATGGAATTCGTGAGGCTATCGAGGACATAGGGCAGCCACTTTGCAATTCGGCTATGGAAAATTTTATGAAAAGGATATGGTCCTGTAAGCTTGGTCGTGTTGGTCATTTGCCTGATGTTATTTTCCACTATTAACGGCATACCTTTCACTTTGGAATGAAATACCTAAACAACCGATTATTTATATTAAAAAATAGAATTTTTCTTTGAATATCAAAATAACACCTCTTATTGGAAAACCCTTTATTAATTAATCTTAATACTAACCATAAGGTTTCGACTCTTAACCTAAATTATTGAAGAAGGTTATGGTTGTTATGGAGACCTCAAATATGCGTCATCGAGTTGGAAGGTCAATTCTGTTGAGACGTGACGAATTGACGGTAGGCAACAGCGACCGAGCCAATGGATTTTTGTGGTGTCTCAGACTTTGGTAGTAGATTTGTTGGATTACTGCTATTTCTGCTGCCAGTAATGGAACATTTAGGTCTCGATGGATATTTTCATTTGTTATGTACCACGGCGCTCCAGTAACCATTCTTAATATTTTAGATTGCCTTCGTTGTATAACTGGAATATTGCTGACACTTGCATTACTCCACATGTGACGCATACGTCCAGATTGGCTTGATGATTCTATTGTAGAGAAGGACTCTGTGATCAAGGCTAAGCCCGGAACTGGAATGGAATAGCCAATGAAGATCTTTCGTTTTTCGCTTCATCTGTCCACTTTTGGCCTGAATGTGCCGTTTCCATGTCAGGCGCCTGTCCATACAAGCTCCAAGGTATGTAACTTCTTTAGAGGTATGAGTGTAGTTTACTGTGTGTTTTACATGACTGTTGAGGTCACCCGACGCTCGTATTGGACACTCGGAGCCCCAAAGGATTGCAGTGTAGTCAACAAACGTGGATGTACATATTTGCGGATTTGTTGGAAGGCCAGCCGAGTATATTACATATAAAAGCGGACCCAATACACTGTCTTGTGGTACGCCGGCTTTAATATCGACTTCATCAGTTAGGTAGTTTTTATACTTACCATAAACACCCGATTTGTAAGATAAGATTCTAATATTTTGTGTGAGCTTTGTGGCAGTGTGCTTTGGATTTTGTAGACAAGTCCCTCGTGCCATACTCTGTCGAACGCTTGAACTACATCAAGAAATATGCTTGAGAAATATTCCCGTCGTTCAAAAAGATTCCTTGTTTCGGAGCTTGAACAATATTGTTTTGCTACAGATGAGGCATCAGTTTTCGTTTTAGCAACTTTTCAAATAGTTTGGAGAGAGATGGCAGCAGACTTATAGGTCTGTATGAATTTTCCTGGCTTCGGAATCATCATAATGGTCGATTCTTTCCAATCAGAAGGAAAGTGGCCAACTTGAAGAACTGCGTTAAAAAGCACACTGAGAAATCTAACAGCGCAGTTTGGAGTTTCTACTATCATTTTAGGAGATATTTGATCATATATAAACTTATGTATAATTGGCGCTTACACCAATTTTGGGCTTTTGGCCGAGCTCCTCCTCCTATTTGTGGCGGGCGTCTTGATATTGTTCCACAAATGGAGGGACCTACAGTTTGAAGCCGACTCCGAACGGCAGATATTTTTATGAGGAGCTTTTTCATGGCAGAAATACTCTCGGAGGTTTGCCATTGCCTGCCGAGGGGCGATCGCTATTAGAAAACATTTTTTCTTCATTTTGGTGTTTCACCGAGATTCGAACCTACGTTCTCTCTGAATTCCGAATGGTAGTCAAGAACCAACCCATTATGCTACGGCGGCCGCCTTTGATTTTTGATCATACCCAGATGTTTTTTAGGATTCATCTCGTTCTCAATTATTGACTTTAGCTCATGCGGAGAAATTTTTATTGCATTGTTACTATATTCAAGTGGTGATGGAGACTCACTTCCAAATTTTGTCAAATAGGTTTGAGTTGCCGGCAATTCAAACCCATTAGTTAGTGAGTTGGGTTGAACAAATTTGTGTCGCGAAAATCGAACGATGACGAGTATGGACGTCAAGCGCATATTATTTTTATATTTTTACTTTATTCTGGTATGATCTCAAATTATTCTAAATATCTAAAATTATTCTAAATATCTTAAAAGTTCATTTTTACAACAATTACAATTTAAATACCCAAGGTAAGTTCTTCTTCTTAATTGGCACTATAACCGCTTACGCGATTTTGGCTGAGTTTAACAAAGCGCCCCAGTCGTTTCTGTCTCGTGCTAGCCGGCGCCAGTTGGACACACCAAGTGAAGCCAAGTCCTTCTCCACCTGATTTTTCCAACGCAGAGGAGGCCTTCCTCTTCCTCTGCTACCACGAGCTGGTACCGCATCGAATACTATAAAAGACGGAGCGTTTGTATCCATTCGGACGACATGACCCAGCCAACGTAGCCGCTGGATTTTTATTCGCCATACGTTAGGACGGGTATGATGAGAGTCTTGTAGAGTGTTAGTTTTGTTCATCGAGAGAGGATTTTATAGCTCAGTTCCTGCCTACTTAGTCCAAAGTGGCACTTGTTGGTGCGATAACGCGTGTGCGCCGACTGTTTGTTTGAAGACAGTAGGTACTTCGTCGTTTACCACCAGACCCATTCACTTTGCCTCTTTATCCAGTTTGAAGAGGGCAGAACTAACAGCGCGGTTGTTAAGGCCGATGATGTCAATATCATCGGTATACGCCAAGGTAACTAAGGTATCTGCCATCTTTCCATGGCGGGTATCCTTGTCAAACACAGTTAACTGGGTAACTACATATGCCGGCGATGGTTTTCACCTTCAAATACTATCTAACACGTGGGCTGAAAAGTCCTTTACCTAACAAAGAAAACACGTTTTTGACTATCAACGTAATTTCCATCAAGAAACACGCAATTATTCCAGCGCTGCTCTAACATTTTAATACCAACTTTGTAAACGATTTATACTTTCTCTCAAAATATACCTCAGCTTCAGCGATAACCTCTTTATTCGAGCCTTTTTTTTAGGTTTGCGAGCAGCCAGTAGTCGCTGGGAGCCAAATCTGGCAAATACGGTGGATGTGGAAGCAATTCGAAGTTCAATTCATGTAGTTTTGCCGTTATGGCTTGACTTGTCACGCGGTGCGTTGTCTTGATTAAACAAAACAGTGAGCAAACGTGGCACCCACTTTGAACGGAGCTTTCGCATAGTCAGATGCTCATCCAATGTAAAGCCAACACTTCTTTTGGTATCTTTCTATCGATGTCAGCTAACTCACGCACCTTCAGTTTTCAATCATTCAAAACGATTCTGTGGATTTTTTGATGTTTTCTGGTGTTACCGCCTCATTTGGACGACCACTGCCTTGTGCATTATCGGTGTCTCTACGACCACGTTTGAAGTCAGCAAACCATCGTTTTATTATTGTTTCTGGTGGAACGGAGCCCTCATATCACTTTTCAAGCCATTGCTTCGCTTGAACAGTATTTTCCCCATCAAGATGCTGTGTAAAATTAAAACACGAAAACGCGATATAATTTTCATAGGAATGTTAATCACAGATTTGTAAAGAAAAAAACAGAACTCAAATCAGTTGAGTTAGAGCGTCAGCTGGCGATTGTTCTGGGAACTGTTCAAGGCAATAATTAATTTTCATTGAGTATTAAGGGCTCCACTACGGTTCTGCACTCTGGTAAGTATGAGAGATGATTAGCTCCAGTTTGGCACGATTATTACAAGTTGTGAAGAGAGCCGAGACAGTTTTGATAGGTGAAAGTGGTAATGCAACGAAGAAGTAAGAAAGTTTGGTAATAATCGAGGATCAAACGTAAGTTATTGGGTTGAGGAATAAGTTCGTAACGTTTTTACCGAAGACTTTTATTTAAAAACAATAATTATATCAATAAGTTAACCAATTATATATTCGCCGTTGCTGTACACAACCTCTTGCCACCTCTCGACCAACTTGTTGATGCTGTTCCGCCACAAATCACCCGGTCTGGTGTCAAAGAAGTTGTTGAGCCAGTTTTTAAGGACCTCTTTGTTATTGAAGGTAACACCGTTCATATGGTGTGAAGGCGTTGTCGTGAGGGAGTATTGGGTTGACCATGTCGATCAGGTATTTTCAGTCGAATAGCCTCATTCCCGACGGTGTAGCTGGGCAATGTAGGGCTCCTTGTTGAGGGCTCCATGTTTTTCGAGCATTTCCCAGTGCACCAGTTGAGATGTTCTTCATCGAATTCAGAAGGATTTCCGCTACGGGACATGCATCGACGTCAAAGTCACCATTTTTGAACTTTGCAAGCCATTTCCGTGCTGTAGACTGGTCTATGACACCTTTCCCCTCCTTACACGTCGCAAATGACCCGGGCTGCTTCGGCAGCTTTTTGACCTCGATGAAAAGCAAAAAGAACAGGTGTCGAAAATGTTAATTTTTGCCTCCTGGGTATTCCATTTCTAAGTCTCAAAACTAATAAAAAAAAATAGGTTGTCTGTAAAGTCGGTTTACTGACGATAGTTTAACGTGATAACGTCATAAGAAAATACTGATTGAATGGTTGCATTTTTCAAAAGAAAATTTTAATTTTATTTGTTTGTTAGATATTTTGTATGGATATAGAGAATGAGTCAACATTAACATAACATAATATACTTTAACATAACATAACATAACATAACATAACATAACATAACATAACATAACATAACATAACATAACATAACATAACATAACATAACATAACATGCTGTTCAAGCAAGGTAACGACGCATGAGCAAGATAACGACGCATTTTTTGGTGCGTGCAGCCGGCTACATAGAATTATAAGACGTTATCACGTCAAAAAATAATAACATTAAAACAACAGGTATTATTAACAAACTTGGTTTTATTTTAAATTCTTCAAGTAAATCAAATTAAAAATTAATAATAATCAATAAGAAGGCATATGCAAATACAAATACGTGAATTTATATATGTACATATACGCATATACATACACATATACGCTCACTTAAGTAGGAGAGAGCAAGATGTCGAACGTTGCCGTTCGTTTGCTTTTTTTGCTTTGTCGTTCGCTCCGCGCTTTCGCTTGCAGTTCATTCAAGGTAACGGCAATGAGTAAGGTAACGGTAATGAGCAAGGTAACACTAATGAGCAAGGTAACACTAATGAGCAAGGTAACGGCAATGAGCAAGGTAACGACACATTTTTTCGTGCGTGCAGCCTGTTAAATCGAATTATAAGACGTTATCACGTCAAAAATTAAATAACTCAAAAAATACGATTAACATAGTTTTGTAGAGCAGATAGAGTTCTATCGAATAAATACTTATCCTTTGTCAAACAGCAAACAAATCGTTGTAGAATAAAAGAAAATATAAAAACGCTATGAACTTATTCCCCACCCCAATATTTGTTGTTATTGGCCACACCTGCAGTGTCAAAGTACTCACCTTTGAATATGCAAATTAAAAGATCCATTCATTTTTGTTTCTTCATTATTTATTGTAAAGCTTTTTCTTGATTTCAATGAAAGTTCTTATGTAGTTATAATGACTTGATTTCTATGAATACATACTTAATTTCGCATCCGATTTCACAAACTTACATACGTATCAGTTAAATTTCGTTTTATGTAATGTGGTATGTGCATTTTTTTCTCTTTTTTTCTTTTTTCAATTAACTATCGCTAATATACTTACACATGTGGGTAAGCATGAATATAACGTAAGGCTTTGAGTCGAAAGTTGTGCCAATTTCGAAATCGTTTAACAGTGTTTCTCAATTTTTCATTTAAGTACGCAATATGTACAACATGTGAGCCAAAATAGTTTATGCGCGTATTGGTAATGATGTTCTAAGTCAGTTGTATTATTTTATTTTATTTTAGCACTAATTAAAATTTTCGTTTTGGTAATCACTAATTAAAAGCCTAATTTAGTAATTTCAAATTAATTAACTTTGTTATTTCATAGTTGTTTTTGTTTTTTTGTTTTTTTTGTTAAGTGTTTCCTAATTAATTTCATTTTCAATTAACTTTTGACAACGCTTACTATCAAATAATTGTATTTTTTATTTATAATTGAATTTTCAAATACTTTTTTCGTTTGTATAGTTATTGTCTCTAAAAATTGGAAATGAAAGTCGAGCGGGTGGAGAAAGGAAATACATACATACATTTTTATGGGAAGCGCGTTAAAAAAAAAATACCCACAAAAAATATTATTGTAAAAGGCAATTATATGGCAACATTTCGAGTAAAAATTAAGTACATTTTTGAAATCTTGTGTGCAAAAATTTTACTTTACAAGAAAAGACGGAATATATCGTTTACCTTATTTACAATTGCAAAGTAAAATGTTTCAAGTATTAAGTAAGTAAAAGTAAAAGTATTTGCCGAAATAGAAAAAATAATATAATTCTATATTGTTTTAAATTACTCGTATTAACAGCAGAACAGGCGTGAAAATCGTATTTATTATCGAATAATAATCGAAAATAAGCGAACTGCCTTCTTTTAACAAGTGCTGCAGTATTGGAGAAAATTTGTTCCTACCTTTCCTGTGCATCGTTACGTATCTTATTGATTTTGGAAGATCTTTTCATAACACAATTCGACACAATTTTTGGGTCTGGCTTATGCTGAATATCATATTATATATTGTTTACTTTTACGCTACTAATAGAGGAAAAAATCCAATTTTTCATCAAAGTTTGGTTTTGTAGAAACCAGTGCAATTTTTCGAAATTTTAAGAAACGAAGTACCTCCTGTCATCAAACAAACAGTCGGCGCACTTGCGTTATCGGCACCCACGTCACTGTTGACAGTTATACCATAATTTCGAGGTTGTAAAAGACTTCGTATACTTAGGAAATAGCAGCAACAGCGATAACAATGTCAGTCTTGAAATCCAACGTAGAATCTATCTTGCCAACAAGTGCTACTTTGGACTAAGTAGGCAACTGAGTAGTAAAGTCCTCTCTCGACGAACAAAACTAACACTCTACAAGGCTCTCATCATGCCCGTCCTAACGTGGGGCGAATAAAGATCCAGCGGCTATGTTGGCTGGGTCATGTCGTCCGAATGGATACAAACACTCCGGCTCTGAAAGTATTCGATGCGGTACTAGCTGCTGGTAGCAGAGGAAGAGGAAGGCCTCCTCTGCGTTGGAAAGATCAGGTGGAGAAGGACTAGGCTTCACTTGGTGTGTCCAACTGGCGCCGGTTAGCACGAGAAAGAAACGACGGGCGCGCTTTGTTAAACTCGGCCAAAATCGCGTAAGGGGTTATCGCGCCAATCAAGAAGAAGTGCAATTTTTCGAAATTTTAAGGAAAAATATTGCTTTTTTCATAGTTTTTTATATAAATTTCAATCAGGAAACAGCGAAGACTTTTTAATTGATTGATGTTGATTATTCTTAGCACAAAAACATAAAATAATACCAAAAAAAACAACAAATTAAAAACTGAATAATAACGTACAGTTCATATTCTATCCTCGAGAGTACCAGTTTCTTGAAAAATTTTCACCAACCTTTGAATTGTCAACTCATTCGGACGATTAATTCCACCAAACAAATCACGAATTTTGCGATTTCTTGTTCTTAAAGATCGACAATTTTTATAATAAGTTTCAATAATTTTAACACTTTGTTCTATCGTATAAAATTTTGCATATGTCTATTTGACAAATGCTAAAGATGACGTGAACAGGGTAACGTCTAGGATTTATTTACTACTAACATCTAAGCGTCACTTTTGAAAGATCATTCGCAATCCGTTATTATTTGTGGTTTTTATTAATAGCATTCGTGCCTGTTTTAACCAAATTTCTGTTCGATGCAAATGATTTGAAAATTTATAGCAGAATTTCTCTCAAACACCATACAGTATCACTTTCAATGTATTTGCCGATGGATCAAAAATGGAAGAGGGGTGGCGCGGGCATATATTGTGCAGAATTAAGCATCAAAAACTCATTTAAGCCCCATAACTATTGCACTGTGTTTTAAGTTGAAGTCTTTGCTGTAAAGAAAGCAGCTGAGATTGTATGTACAGAAGCAACAATTAACTGCGCAATAAACTTCTACGTGGGTAGCCAAGCGGTTATAAAAGCGATCAAATCATACTGTCTATCATTCCCAAAAGCATTTAACACGCTTGCACGTATTTGCATTTTAATAATGCTTGCAAGAAATGTAATGATGCGGGCACAAAAGATGCCCTCGAGCAACTTCTATGCTGCTGTCCGGTGATCGAGAAAACTAGTCTATGCTACCTGGGTGCTCTCTAACCTTAACTACCTGCATACACCCGCTATTCGTTATGACAAAGTGATGATTTAAACAATCTATCCGAATGGAATAACAGGAACAAATTATCGCTTAATATAATATCAGTAAATTTTTCCACATAACGATCAATAAAGTTTTAAATCCAATTGGCTTTACTTATATGATTTCTAATGTTCGTCTTTCCGCAGTAAATGAATTTTCGGATCTAGGTGTTGTTTTTGACTTAGGACTCTTCTTTGTTAATCACATTAGTCTCATTATTCCTACAGCCTATTCCAACTTGGGCTTTCTGCGACGTTATGCGCGAGACTTTAAAGATCTTTATACTAGTAAAAAGCTTTATATGGTATTTCCTTAGATTCCCAAAAGATCGAAGGAGCTCAACACAGTTTCGTTTGGACCTCTTAATAGAATTAGACCTCTTAATAGAATTAATAGAATTTTTAATAGCCTTGATCTTGATTTCGCACTTCCTAGATCTCTATTTTTATCTAAGCTGAAATCAAATTACTTCCTAGTCTTTATCTTTAAATAATGTATTATATTTAAGTAATTTTTTACCGCTAGCCTGTAAGGTTTGTAACAATAGACTTAATACTAGTACTAACTATAAAAGAAACCAAATGAATATTCTTAGCGATTTTATGGTATGTTTGTATGCACTCTTCCATAATCAAAAATCTTATTGAGGTAAAGCATACAAAAGCAAACTTTAAAAGCTACTAATGGATAATTTGGCATGGTGAAAAGATTTCACAGGCTTGCCAAGATCAGACCGTTAACCGACAATCACCTGATTGGCCGAGGTAACCGCAGTCATAGCAAAGGTTTATTTAGAAAAAAACTGAGATTGTGTTGGTGGCATACGAAGAAAATCAATACAACCATCGCTCAATTTACTTCGTTAACTCCTGAACAACGACTGATTGGACGAGTGTGTGAATACGTGTGAAATTAGCGGGCAGAATTCTGGTGCCGAGTGCCTGCTGACATGGCAGCCGAGCTCTCGCGCAATTTCGTCTTAGTTTCGCAATAGCTGAAGGCCAAACCTGGTTTGGTTCTTTTCGATGGCTAGCAACAGAATTTATGTTTTGAAAAAGGAATCCAGAAAACAGCTTTCTGTTCGAGCTGTGCAATAATTTGTGTACAATGGTTAATTTAGGCTGTGCTTGAGAGTTAATTTTCTTTAAAAAAAAGTATACGTAATATATGCATGTTATTCGTATATAGAAATATACATACATAAATATGAAGTACATTTTGACAAGTGCAATGAATTAAATTTTTTAAAATTGCAATTAAACATTTTTTTATAATGAAACAAAAGTTATAAAACTTAACAAAAATTAAAAAAAAATATTAAAAGTACAATTGGCAACTAGAAATATTTAAAATATTTTGATTTAATTTTGAAATAAATACAAATTGGCAAAAGTAAATGTATACAAAAAAAGTAGATTCTTTAAGTTTTGACAACTTAATTTTCAACTTTTGGGCAGCCATGATTTTTAGTTCATAACTCGAAGTTTCAAATTGTTTGGCGTTCATTTGTGTTAAGATGCACATATGTACAAGAAGGCGCAAAATTAGTCATCAAATATGTTTTTGAATAACTTTTTTACTAAATACATATTATATCTTCATTACAAATATTGCAACTGTCTAGTTCACCCGGCCCAAATAGGATACGACGCCATTTGCAAAAATTGTAAATCTCCCGATGGTGATTAATTTTGCTACACCTTGTATATGCCCAATTTTATATATTTTGTAATACAAACTTTAAGGCATACATATGTACTCTTTTGAAATTTTGATACAAGAAGAAATCAGCTGGAAGCTTTGATTTTAGTGTACTTACATACCAAAGAGCAGACCGATTACTCATTCAACACTCATTTCACAAAGGTTTCCCACCACACCTTGATGAAACGATTTTTAAAAGATTGACTGGAAACAGCTAATACGAGTATAAAAAAATGGAGGCATATAGCTTCGAAAATGGATGATATGTAAGTGCATTTAGTTTTGAATATTTCATAATTGTAACTATTTACATATTTTCACTATAAAATTAGTGTAGTGGTACTCTGTGTAGTGATGAATCGAGCGCTACCCAAGGGACTAATTTGTGTCACAACGCTATAAAATAAAGTATTATGAAAGAACTTTAAAATTTGCGTAAAAGGAGGTGCCAGTAATGTTTGGAACATCCCTTTTTTTGGCTATGTAAAAGATGACACTGGAAAGGAGATTGCTTTTTTCCACATGTGCTATGAAGTTTGCAAACACATTTTGGACTTCACCTTGTAGGTATTATAAGATATTTCTCAATTCATACATAAAGAATTTGAAAGATGTCATGCGCTCGTTGCTCAAATCAATTACTTGAAAATGTGATTCATTTATTCACTTGAATTTTTGATTTCAACCATTGAGTAAGGAATAATAGAGTTACAAGCACTAAATTTTTAGCAAACGGGTGAAAAGAAGAGGAAGGACAAATCATCGCGACAAGTTCCAGAGGTGAAAAATGATGTCATTTAGCGCATTTTTAGCGAATCGTGATATTTTTCTGAGCACCCGGCAGGGCACTTGTTTCGCTGCGTCGTGCAGTGCTTTCTAAGGAAAAAATAATACATTTTCTTGTCCCAAATATAGCCGAATTTAGTATTGTTGAAGTGCTTCAGAAAGAAAAATTTTTAATCTTCATCTTAGTCTTAATTTTATCGAAAATATGAAAGCTATGAAAAAAAAACTTAATATTTGGGTTGAGCGCCCTTAACTAACTCCACTAACTAACACGTTTTTAGCGAAATCCAGCCATTTTCCGATGTTTGGCCAATTTTTATAAGGAGCTGCTGCACTGTACGTCGTTTACCCTTCGTGTATATGAGCAAAGACATTAATACTCGTCTCTGTAACTCGTCGCTATGTTATGCCTTTCCTCTTCTTTTCATACTTTTTACTTCACAAAAATGAGACACCACAGTATATTTGAGTGGAAATGTGATGCCAGTACTGGCAAATAATCTTTGTAACTCTCGTGACTCTCTGTTATTACTGACACAATGTTTCAATGTCAATGCATGCTATTTTTACAGATCACTGAGTGGTTGAGTGTGTAGGTAAAAAACTAAAGCGAGTGATGCCATCCATTCTGCTCTCTGGTGCCTATGCACCTACACAATTGAGCATTAAATTAAGTTGTTAGCTTCAAAAATTGTAAACGTTTGCCCAATGAAGCAGTAGAAAGCAAATAAAAATTGAATCTATGTATATACAAATTTGTTTTCTTGGTAAAATGTTTCGTCATAATTTATGTTCTTAACATTTTAATGTTTCCTTTTATTATTTGTCTTTGTAGTCAATTGTGTTTTGTTTTTCTCATTAATTTTAGCTGTCAGTTTTAATTTGATAAAATTTTGCGTATTTTTGCTTGCCAATTTGAACTACAAATTTAACGATTTCAATTTATTTTATGTTTTTTTTTTTTTGGGGTTTTTTGTTCATTTACTTTTAGGTTATGCTTATTTATGACTAATACTAATGTTATAAAAATAATTTAAAACCCATACATTCACGCCGTCTCTAACCGACACAAACTTCATCAGCACACACTAACCTCGCACTAGTACACTAAAGTTATCTCTATTGCATACTTATACATGTTTATCGTTAGGATTCTCATTTCTATAGCATCTCATGTCTCATATACTTAAGGACATACTACATATGTACATATTTCTTATTCACAGTTTAGCGTCTAGAGAACGTTTTGGATTTCATTTTTTGTTTTCACCTTTTGCTAATACAGTCACATGTTGAATGCCATTTACATACATAAAATGCGCGTTTTTATTTTTTAGTTAAAAAATTTTACTGTACAAAGTTTCTAGACTTTTCATTTGCCCGCTACATATGCAAATTCATACATATTATAACATACAAGTACCATAATTTATTTCTAACACCAGTTTTTCTATCAAAATTTGTGAAAATTTTCAAAAATTAGCTAATAAAGTATATCAAGTTGAAATAATAAAATTATTGATTAACTAGAAAATTAACTAACAACATTGAATAAATAAAATCTGTTAGAAAATGGAAATATTTGTATTTCTTAAAATTTTTGTTTGTTACTGTCAGTTGCAACTATTTCACGCAAAGGAAAATATTTTTTTTATTTATATATTTTTTTTGTTTTTTTGCACAGCCGTTAGTTGCCAAGTTTCACTTGCTGCTGTACAGTGTTTCTAAATAGATGGCAATTGGTTTTGTAGGTCTACTGTTATTTGTTCTAATTTTACTGTTAGTCAATGCACAGCGTTCATTTAAGTACTTAAGCACAAATGCAGCTTAAAGTACAGATAAATTAATTTGCGCAATTATTTAATAATTTTTGTTTTTCTGTAATTTTTGTTGAATATTTGTAATTTACAACTACATACATATTTTTACGTATCATGTTTTTCTACAATGCTGTTTGAAGCATACTTCATTTTCTTGTTATTTTTATTTTTGTTTGTTTGCATTTTTTCTTTTCTTTTGGAACAATTGGAACACATTTGCTTGGAATAAAATCACATAATCATTATAAATTGAAGAAAATAACAATAATAAAAAAAAAAAAATCAATTAAAATGCTAGCCTTCACATATCTTTAATTTTCAATTTCAATTATTTTTTACATTTATATTTACAGTAGGTAGAAAAAGCGTGGACAAGTTAGTCGGTTACGTAACTTTCAGAATAATTACGTACATCTTTTGCTTTCAAATTAAAAAGAAAGTTCAAAATAGAAAAGTGTCTTCAAATGTTGACATTAGGGTGGCACAAAACAAGAAAAACAAATTTCTTAATGCTACCTTATAAATTTGTTGCTTGACCAAAAAAGGAGACAGCTAATTTTTTATTTTTTCTATTTTTTATATTATGTTTTAATTTATTAAATATTAACGCGTGCCGCACACTGAATTCATATAGGAAAAAGTCCCTTTAATATTTAATCTCCTGTTTTTATATTCTTTCACAAATGTTCAAAAAATGTCTTAGGTCAAAAATAAAAAAAAATATAAGATAAAGTTTTAAAATTTTTTAAATTGTGGGTGCTTTTCAGGTCCACCACGGCATGGGGTAAGTATTAAAATAAAATAAATAAAAAATTATAGTTTTTTGGCCATAAAAAAGTTTTCTAATATGTGCAATTTCTAAATTTCTAAAAAAATTGTTCAAATCTTTAAAGTTAAAAAACAAAAATATCTATCTAATTTTCGTATTACTTTTGGTCTAAGACATTTGTTTTAAATAAAGCATATGGCATCATATTTTAAAATGTACTTTTCCGTTAATTTGGTATAAAATGTTTTAATTTTCTTTCCCAAATGTTCAAGAAATGATACTTTTAGCTTTAAAAAACAGTGTCTTAGGGCAAAAGTAAAAATAAAAATCAATCAAAATATTAAAATACATTTAAAAAAATTTTAAATTTTAACAAAAATTTAATTTGGAACAAAAAAAAAGATTTGTCTTTTTTTTCTCTTTGACATTTCTCTGACATTTTTTAAATTTTGGGGGTTTTAGCATCACGGCATGGGGTAAATTTACAATAAATAAATAAAAAATAATTTTTTGAATATATTTTAATTTTTAAATTAACGGATTTGTGCAATTTCTAAAAAAACACGATTTATCTAAATTTTAAAAGTAAAAAATATATTCATATTAGTTTTTGTTTTTTTTTTTTTGTGACGATATTTGTTTTAATAAAGCTTTGGGTGTCATTTTTTAAATATTACGCACGGCTAAATATTAAATAAAAATATATTACAAAAACCAAAAGGTGCCTAATTTTTTTGGCCATAGAACAAATCAAAAGATTAACATTAAGAAATAAAAAACTTTCTTTGTTTGGTGCAACTTAAGTACTTTAACGAGCAGGTTTTGTAACTTACTTTCGAATGCATTTAATTGAAATTTTTGGGCAAACGTATTAAAATTCACGCGGAAGTGAATTACAGAACCTACTCCATAGACAAATAGGTATGTTCTATGATGGCAAAAAGATGTATTTTCTTGATGCCACTCCCTCGAATGTGTAAAACGGAACTAACTCGTAAGCATAACTCGCAGATTTTTTTACAATTTGCAATTTTGTAAAAGCAGCGTTTGCAAATGTTTTTTGTATTCGCACGGCAGTTCATATGCGACCGCGTACCGTTACTTCATCAGCATACCCCAAAAATTTTAGCACACATTTTATGCTCTTACACTAACAGCAACATTGTGCACATTTTCCACCCTGCGGCTTGCCAAGCCTTCAGATAATCAAATCATTATATACCTACATATGTATGTATGTACACATCAACATACACACGAGTGTATCACTAATTAAAAACTACTTAACAAAAACGTATTAGCAAAAAAGTTTCATAACTGAACGAATCTACTTACGCATACAACTAATCGTTGTCCTGGCTTGACGGCGCAACAAACTATTGATAGCCCTTTTTATTTAACTAAACCCTTCTTCCTTCAATACTTATTACTACACAGAGCCCACATACGAAATTATGCCTTGATTAGCGGTATTTATTGGCATGTAATTCATTTCATTGGGCATTTACCGCACGAATCGTTACTCTTACACTCTCCTCTTCTCTCACTATTTACTGTAACATTTCATATTTGTACGCCCAACGGCTTATACGCCGCTGCTGAGTGCTGCTGCCGCCGCTGGCAAGAAGTCGCTGTTATAGTTGCGCGCGTCTACTATCTCAAATGATGCTCTCATCATTGTTGCGTGTCAGCCGTATGGTGGTTGTTGTATTGTTGCTGCTGCCACTGGTGCCACTACTACCATTTGCGCCGCCACTTCCACTGCTACCACTACGATTTCGACCACCACCACCACCAACGCTGCCGCTGGTCAAGGTTGTCACAACAATACTCTCATCGTCATACAAATCAATATCTTCATCTTCGTCGTCATCATATTCCGAGTTCGATGTGGAGAGTAGTGCGGTGGTCACTTGATTGCGCAGACCGCTAATACCCGTTATACCCACTAGACCACTGCCGCCACCTCCACCAGCGCTACAGCTGCCCATTCGGCGAATTTGTGCACGTGGCGTTAATTTCGGTAGGAGTGGTTCACGTCCGGTGCTATTGCTGCTACCGCTGATGGTGCGCTCTCGAGTGGTCAAAGCGGCGCTGTCCCAATCATCGCCCGTCGGCTCGCACAGGGACTTGGAATGGCCGTGCTGATAAGTCTCCTCGGGGATAGTGTCTCTGTGGTTGGGTGTGAGGAGATTAATTGTGAATCGTTTGATTTTGAAGCGCCACGTATGATGGGGGGGAGCAGGGGGTCAATTGAAAGAAAATTTTAATTATAGATTTTTTTTTTCAAATTAAGGGGAGTGTGTTGTTGATACGTATATGATTTTTTAGCAACATTTGTATGTTCTCTTGAAATTACATATTTTTTAGAATATTTTCTCTTAGAAATGTCGCACTATATGATAATGGAAAATTTGTATAAGCACGAGAGCCAAAAGCATGCAGGAAGAGTGGTTTAAGAAAAAGCTGGGTTTTTTTTTTCAAATTTTAGTTCATAATAAGCACAAAAAAGATGAAATGAAAAGCGAAAGAGACCAAAGCGCTGGTGAAACCATAGGCACGAATGCAGTTTGAATGTACGACTGCAAATTCTTCTACAAGGCTGAAATTTCTTAGTTTGCTTGGGTAAAAAGAAAAAATTAACAAAAATTTAAGAAATTGAAAAGCAGTTAAGATAAATAAAGTTTAAGTATAAAATGCTGAAATTTATTCAAATAAATCGCCAAAAAGCTGTGTGAAGTGAAAGCATAAAAATGTGAAATATGTATATATTAAACGATATGTACATACACATGTGAAAATTTTGGTAATGTATAGAAGCATTTTAGTTTTAAAACATCGAAATATTTCAATATACGAGTATACACATTTTATACATACATACAAGTTTATAGGCGAGAAACAGGAAAGAAGCGGGATTAAAAGTAATTTTATGAAACAATAAATAAGGATGTATTTACAATTGAAATATTCATTAGGATACAGTACTCTCATAATTGTAAAGTTTACATTTTTTAATAGAAATAATAATACTAAATATGTTACCCACAAAGGCTATAAAGTCGTAGCACATTTATTTCTTAGTATGAAAATATTAAATGAAATACTTTTTGAAACAGTAATACTTTTTGAAACAGTAATACTTTTTATCAACCGAAATTTTATCAGCTAAATTATATTAGATAAGGTGGTATTAATTGTTAGACAAGATGGCGCAAAACTAATAATCCCATTCTTACTTTGAATAACATCTTTACTAAATAAAGAAAGATGATTTTGAGTGATCGAAATATTTATTTTGACCTTTACGCACTCCATTGCTTGTCTGCATACTGCGGCTGTCTCGTTCAGCCTCAAATACGACGCCATTTGAGAAATTAAAAATCTTCCGATATTTAAACAGTTGAGAAGAAGGTGTACACCAAGATTGGCTAATTTTTTAGTGATAGTTAAAATAAGCGTTTCATTATCACCAAATCTTCAGTTTTTCGGTGTTTTAACTATCCGCTTGTGGCATTAATTATTTAGTGCACTATGCCCAACTCTGGTGTACTCTACATATTGACAAGTTTAGACTATTTATTTATTTACTTTTTAATTTCAATCATTCTTTTCACAACAAAAACCATGTAAAGCAAAGTTTCAAACTTTGCACAAAATTTGTAAGAATTCGGTAGATTTTCGTCGGAATTTCCAAGTCTTTACTCAGAATTTCTGCAAAACATTCAATTTCATAGCTCATTCAATTTTGGTTTTGGTAAAGTAAAAGTTTCAAGTAGGTCAAAAATTACACTGATTTTTTTTTGCTCGCGGTCTTGTGCGTATTCACCGTTTAACGCCTACTCCACATTTTTTTACATTGAAGAAAACACCCTACACCGTCAGCAAAAAAAAAAAATCGTCAGAATTCAACGCGATTTTTGAATCATTTGAAACTAGCCCTTTATTAGACCAAAATTCATTAATCTAAACTCAGTAAAAAGTTTTAAACTTTGAATTTTTACAAATTTTGTACAAAGCTCGAAACCTTGCTTTATATGGTTCTTGTTGTAGTATGAACTATATTTTTGTAAAAAATTTATTGAAATTACAAAATAAATAAATAAACAGTCAAAACGTACCAATGTGTGGTGTACGCTTTCTTTAGACGATGAATGCTTAAATAATTGGCTTTTATGCGTTTAGTGGGTGTTCGGCCGAGCTTCTCCTCCTATTTGTGGCGCGCGTCTTGATGTTGTTCCACAAATGAGATTAGGTGATTAATTTTGCGCCAGTTTGTATGGGCATATTTTTATGTATAATATACATTATACATACATATCCTATATGTATATTTAAAGTAAATTTATATATTGCATATATCTAAAATAAATAAATAAATAAATACAGTTTATAATATAAATATTTAAGTATTCAAAATATTTAAAAAAGGTTTACAAAAGTAAATTCCTCAGAAATAATCGAGTCCTTAGAAATTTGTATTTTCTAATGCGTATGTATGTATGCACGTATAATAAAATTAGAAGTACTTGTGTTGCACGTCCAACCTCGATCCAATTATAGAGTGTGTCTTGATGTTGCCTTAAAAACGAAAGGTTCAACAGGTTTATGGTTTCGATAGAGGTTGTGGAAAATCGAATGACAGCAAATGAAAAATTGTTCAACGTACTCCGAAATGGAATATTTAGTGATTCGGTAGACCGCCTCAGTACCGAATCACTAAATATTCCATAGTCTAGTGGCTTTGAGCGTGATCGACAATAGGCTTAGGGTGCCATACCCACTGTGAACAATGAATACTAAAAAGAAGTTGAAATTATACAATGAATCAGCGTCTCAGAAAAGAAAAAATATACCCTTTGGAGAAGCTTAAAACTGTGAGTTCCTTCAGTTATGGAATAACATTAAGATGCATACTACAAATTGGAGACGTTTGGTCTAAAAATCCTTGAAGGTCATATGTGTTAGTAGTTATATCTGTGGCTACAATCAATAACCGACTAGGTTGATTTGAGAGAGATAACTCGAATCTTATCATATTTAACCAAGAAAAGTCTATATGAAAGCGAGTGAAATCGTACCTCCGAAACATATTCTTTTAAAAGTTACTACTATTAACACATGGGCTAATTTCTCTTAAGTATGATTTTCGACTTAGGCGGATAGTGATGGTGACCACAAATATTATTTATTTATTTAAGTCTACGAATTACAATCCTTACAGACTATAATACACAAGTTGCTTAGATTAAACTTCGCACATATTACATGTATTTAAAAACAACTATAATAAGAATTTAAGAGATTTAAAAATGCTACTCTCGAAAAATCGAGAACAACATCATTATGAACGGAATTTAATTCCGTAAAGCACGAGTAATGGGAGCATTACTGGCATAGTTAGTTTTAAAGTTTCACCCATAAAAAGGGTAGAAGGGTAGACATTAAATCGAATCTTTTCCAACAAGTAGAGACAATCAATTACTCCAGTAATAATGTTATGAGTAAAAGACAGATACAGTATAGACCTAGGAATTTCTAAGGACTTGAGACTTTTAAGCATGAGACGATCAGAATATTATGGCATGAGATCAATAAAATTCAGAGACCAAGGGGCATATTTGAGAAAAAAATATTGCACACGTTCGATTCTATTGATAGCTTGCTGACTACAAGGTCTCCAAATAAAAACAGCATATTCTAAATGAGATCTGGATTTTAAAGTAATATAATATTTATATGGTTATTAAAAGAAAAATTGTTATCATACCTATATAAAGCCAAGGTTTTCGAGTAAGATATTTGAAAGCACTTAGATTAGTTCAGCGAAAGTCGTGAACTCTGGCACCAGAAGTAAAGCCTATTCATATCGGGTTTAAGTTTAATGGCATCCTCTTGAGTCTTGATCGCTGAGAAGATCTTAAGGTCATCAGCATAAAGCAAACATTTAACAAATGAGAAACAACTTTTATGTCATTAATAAATAACACAAATAAAAGCGGTCCCAAGATACTTCCTCGCGGAACACCAGAGGTGGCACCAAAGGGGGTAGAAGAAATACCATCAATTGTTATAACACAACGTCTATTGCTCAAATAAGATTTTATTCATTGCAGAAATGCAGAATGAAAGCCAAAACAACCTAATTTTTTAACTTAGATTCTATGAGAAATTTTGTCGAAGACTTTCGAAAAGTCAGTATGAATACAGTCGACCTGGAAGCCAGCCGAGAAAGAATCAATGCAGTATTCACTAAAAACAACCAGATTAGATACTGTAGATCTGTTAGCAATAAACCCCATTTTTAAAGGGGTGAGAAATTCATTTGCAGAACGACGCAGTCGGTAGTCATAAATAATGCAGTTTTTGTGGGAGACAACCCATAATGAAATTTTCCAAAGAATATATTTGTAGACCCTTTACGCCCCTAAGTGCTTTTTGGAAACTACGTTTTAGGTATTTGTCAAATAAAAGACCCTCTATAAGAGACAGTAATGGGTTAAAATGTTTTACAAAAATACAAAATACTGCTGAAAGGAAAATCCTCAAGTATATAATGCGGTATGCAAAATCAATCAGTCATAATTGACACATGTGAACTAGACAGCTGTAGTATACCAACACTATACTATTTTTTTCAGTAAACAAAATTGGATGATTATTTTTGCGCTAGCTTGTAGAATTCATAGCCTCGAACGAATAATGTTTGGATTATATTGATTGCAGTTTTGTCGCGTAGACAAATCGATTCTTGCTTCACTGAGTAACTAATTTTTAACAACAACTAAAACCAGACGGACAACGTGCACTTTTTGTTGCGTAGAGGCTTTCACTAAGGGGACTCTAATCGCCAGCATATTCAAAATTCGCTATAGAGGCTTTTGAGTCGGCTTGAAGTGGCTTTTGTTAACGGTACTTTAATCATGAATATATTCCAAAGGTCTGCATGCTTAAAGCTTTTTCATTATATTGGGTGTTTTTTAAGAGCTCAAGATCTTAAAATGATAATACAAAATAGAAATATTGTTGGAATGATTTTGTTTTAGTATAATTTGGTAGATAATCAAATTATATTTACTTTTTGAATATGAGATGTGGCATAAATCCGCCGCGGCTACGAGTTACATGGTCCCGATTAATGTTGACTTGAAAAACTTACTGAACAGAAATGTCAACATAGTTCGCCATTTTCAGCTGTCAAATCTTAGTTATCGATATTGATAGTTCTCCATAGATCCATGTATGGAACATTTAACAATAACGAGGCTTTTTCAGGGATTTAGGAAAAATTTTGTTATATTGAATTTGTCGTTTTATCTATTCATGTTTTTATGTTATATCGAGCCTTCACTGTATATAAAAACTTAATTTGATCACCATGCAACCTATCCATCCTATCCTATACCATCGTTTTGCAACCTATCTAATATATATGTACATATATAATTAGCGCGTACACTTTTGGGAGGGACCTATAGTTTCAAGCCGATGCCGAACGGCAGATATTTTTTATAAGGAGGGATGTCGAGGGATGACCGCTATTAGAAAAAACTTTTTCTTCATTTTGGTGTTTCACCTATATTCAAAACTGCTTTCTCTCTGAATTCCGAATGGTAGTTATGCACCAACCCATTCGGCTAAGGCGGCCGTCAGATAGGTAAAACACTGAAACATTAGGCCTGACACTCAACGCTAACTAACATTCGATATCAACATTCAAGCCTCTCGTCACACAATTCACCTAAACCTATTCATCTTACACATTTCTTTCTCTCTAAGCAGTTAACTGAGAATTTGATAGCAATCGGGTTATATGTGGAACCAGGGCGCTTAATGCAAAGATCTTGTTGTTTTACAAATCAATTTAATAGGAAATACAAAAAAACGCTCGGAGCACCCTAAAAATAAATTACAGTAATACGTGCAATAGAAGTGACTTGTAAAGTATTAATACATTAATACAAAAACACATACATATACATAAGTATGTACATATGTAAGTATGTTAGTTACAAAAATTGAGGGGTTAGTAAATTCTAAAATGTCGTATCGACAGGACAAATTTTTGCGACTCATATTTTAAAATCTAACATTACTTACTTTTTTCTAACTTAAATTGGAAGAACTCTAAGCTCTTGTGTACATACATATGTACGTAAACCTTTGGGTATTTCCTTTAATTAATTTGCACGATGCCAACCTAAGGAGTTGTTGTTTTTATGTATGTGGTTTATAGGCGCTCTCTATCTTTACCCCAATTTACTGTATTCGTGTATGTTTAGTAGATAGATATTTATGTAAGTGTACCCATAGTCTTTATGATACAAATGCACACGGTATGCGTGTAGGTCAGAGAAATACTCGCAGTGCTAAATCCCCTCTTAATAATAATAATAATAATAATAATGCATGTATGTGTGTGTATGTTCTTTTTAAAATGCTTAGTGCGGAACCACTACAAAGAGAAGCTTAACAATTTCATACCGTTTGAGTGTTTTGTGTTAAAAATATTCTAGTGTATCTATTCCTTTCCATAAAAGCATGTATATGAGTGTATGTGTGTTTGTAGATTCGTTAGACACGTTGATACTGGAAATGTATACTGTAAGAAATTCAAGAAATGTGATTTTATTTAAGGACGATCAGTCACAAATGAGACTCGTTTTTGGAATCTTAGTTTAGAGTTTTTTGTTTATTTGTTATGTTTTCACCTTTTAAACGCCACCGAGATATGAAATAAGAAAATTATGATGGTTTAGTATATATAAGGTAAAGAGTGGCGCAAAATTAATCACCCTACCCAAAGAATTATAATTTTTGCAAAATAAAGATTTCTATCACTCAAAATCATTTTTCTTACTTAATAAAAAAGTTATTTCAAACCAAATTGGAAGATTAATTTTGCTCCACCTTGTATTAATTAAAAATGTTACAGGTTTGAATTGCTCAAGTGCAGATTTCACAAGCAAAAGAGAGTTAAATACAAATATGTAATATATAAGTACATTAGGGTGCATCCATACAAAAACAAACCGAATTATTTTTCCATCATAATCATAAAGTTTATAACGTTCTAAGCCTTCCGCCATAAAAAAGTTCAACCAAATTTTAAGATATACGTGAGTTGGTCCGATTTGGAAGAAGCTCCAAAAATCGAGTTTTTTAATAAATAAAAATTGATTTTAAATATATTTTTAAATATTTCAGATGACAGTTTAAGCAAAAAGGTCTATACAAAAATGTTGAAAATTAAAAAAAATATACAAATATTGCGAAAAACTAATTTTATTTATAAAAAAACAACTGATGCCAGTTGCCTGAAGTTTTTAATATGATGATTTATAATTATATTTCAAGTAAATAAATAAATAATTTAAAAAGAATATAAAACAACACGATTTTTGGAGGTATTTCCAAATTAATATCAATCTTCTTATTTTTCCGAAATATTTAACCCAACATTAAAATATAATATTGTATAAAATATATTATAATATATAATAATATAGTAAAATAAATTTTATAATCCCGGCGGAAAAACAGCAACCTTTTTTTTTAATAAATGGAGTAGTTAAATATAAATTGGCTTATCTTCTGTGCTAGTATTTCTGATATACCTTTTTCTTGATAACTGCATGGTGTCCGGAGGCAGAATATACATATATATATATATATATATATGTATATATAATTGGCGCGTACACCCTTTTTGGGTGTTTGGCCGAGCTCTTCCTTCTAATTGTGGCGTGCCTCTTGATGTTGTTCCACAAATGGAGGGACGGACCTACAGTTTCAAGCCGACTCCGACCGGCAGATATTTTCTATGAGGAGCTTTTTCATGGCAGAAATATACTCGGAGGTTCGCCGTTGCTTGCCGAGGGGCGACCGCTATTACCGTGATTCGAACCTACGATCTCTCTGAATTCCGAAAGGTAGTCATGCACCAAGCCATTCGGCCACGCCGGCCACCATTAGATAGAATTAAGTTTTAAATTTAAAGTTTCTCCCAAGCCGCTGAGCGTATAAGTAAGTGGGGAGAGGACCGCGCTAGATTTGTTATTCGTGCCGGCCAATGATTCGTATGCAACTGCTCGTCGTAGAGTCTGCGACTTTACAATATTCGACGTTTAGGTGATGCCCCAAGCGAAGATTTGATTCGTGCGAGAGCGAAGGTTCCGGGCAAAAAGTTCGGTGGCCAACAGCCCACGAGGGCCCAGGCAGAGAAAATAGGCAATGAAATGAAAGAGTTCTCTTTAACTAGCCTATTCAATTTTACCACTATTTCATAACGAGTTTCCTTTTCACTCTACGGCACTGCCTTTACAGCGATTACGGAAATTGTTTCGGATTTAAAGTACAGGGTGGCTGATGAAAGCCGCTACCAAAAAAAAAATTGAATAACTTTTTTTCTTTTTAAGTTATCTGTTCCATTTTTGATTTAATTTGCAGATTGATCTTTAAAATTTATTAAAATGGATAACTGGGACATGCAAACAAGAATTTGGATAGTCCGCCGCTATCACGCACTGGAGTCCGTAGTTTTGGTACAGAGAGAGTACAGGCGGATGTTTGGCGGCGATCCCCCGAGCAGATGGACCATAATGAGACTGGTGAATAATTTTGCTGAGCAAGGAACAGTCGCAAGAAGGCCTTATCATCGAAACCCACCAGTTCGGACGGAGGAAACGATCGCTGCTGTAGCTGCAGCTATACAAAGCAATCCAAGGGTTTCAACAAGAAGCTTATCTGCTCAACTTGGTGTCAGCCGACAGTCTTTGCAAACAATAATGCACAAAGATTTAGACTTATTTCCCTACAAAATTCAAATGGTTAACAAACTGAATGCAGCAGACTTGCCAATTCGCTTGGAATTTTGCCAGAAGATCCTGCAAATGGTGGAAGAAGACCAAAACATGTTAAACAGCCTTTTCATGTCTGATGAGGCCCATTTCGATTTAAACGGCAATGTGAACAAACAAAATTGTCGAATATGGAGTACTTCTAACCCACAGATACTCCACGAGACGGAATTGCATCCTCTTCGCGTGACAGTGTGGTGTGCGGTTTCTTCACGCTGTATTGTCGGGCCTTATTTTTTTGAAGAAAATGGTCACACCGTTACGGTTACTGGAGACCGTTATTTGAAAATGCTGAAAGAATTTTTCTATCCAGAACTACGCCGAAAGAGAATTCCTTTCAACTCTGTGTGGTTTCAACAAGATGGGGCAACGTCTCACATAGCCCAGACTGTTATGACAGAGTTGCGACGAAAATTTCCCAATAAACTGATTTCAAGAAACTCCGAATTTCGTTGGCCCCCCAGGTCGCCTGACCTTACTGCACCTGACTTTTTCTTGTGGGGTTTATGTAAACAAGAAGTTTATAAAACAAAGCCAACAAATTTGGATGAACTAAAACAATCCATTCGGGCAACAATTGCGGCTATTCCTGTCGCAACTCTCAAAGCAGCAATGAACAACTTTTTACTAAGATGCCGCACTTGTGTCAACGAGCATGGGGGGCATTTAAATTCAATTATTTTTAAAACTAGTTAAGCTACATTTAATAAAATTTAATGACCTTCAACTTGAAAAAAAATAAATGAACTCCATACACTAAAAAAAAAGTTATTTGAGTTTCTTAATGTAGCAAAATTCATCAGGCACCCTGTATAATGAAAGTGTATGAAAATATTTGAAACAGTATAATTTTGAGTTGGACTCTGTTTCATTAATATTTTTGGAGATAATAGAATATATGTACCGTTAGAAATCATCGTCACACACATCGACCGTTAGATCATTCTGCATATCCTAAAATTCGAATATTCTCCTTAACTATAACTATTTTTATGAGCTTGCAATTTTAATATGTATTCATAAAAATATATCTCCTCGTCTCAGGTACCCCTATTTTCGTGTTTGCTGCTGTACATACTAAAAACTTGAAATGAAGAAATCAAATCATATGCATACATACGCATGTACATGAACATATTTCAGGAATATACACATTACAATCGCATTAAATTCTTTGAATTAATATTTAATCTCTAAATAGCTTATTATAAAAATTACTTAAAATATAGGCATACTACGCCTTTTAAAATTTGATTAAAATGCATAAGACTTGAGCTTAGACTACAATATTTTGAGCAAAGTAAAACATGCATTTTAAAAAGCTTCATTGTGCATATTTAAAAATACGCTTTACAGAATAATTTAGATTTACTTGTGCTAAATAAAAGGCTTAATATATTAATGCTCAGACCACAATCGATTTGAAAATAAGTTGCAATAGCGGTAAAGAGTTTGCCGCGCATGTAACGTTCGGATCGAATCTGATGATCGTGGCAATAGTTTTCTTACAAGAAATGCTAATTAAATAGTTGAAAAAATGTTAATCGATAATTTTTAAAGTCCATTTTAGCCTACTTGTGAGCTACCAAATAAATTAAAACTACTATCATGCGTAAATCGTTTTAAAAAATATTATTTTTAAATGCTCATATTTGTTAAAGAGAAATTAGGTTTTGGTTATTACTTTAACATAATGGTTTGATAGAAAATGTGACCCAGATATGTAAATGTAGGTGTAATCAACGATTACCATTGAATAAATTATTAATATATAAATTTTGTTATTAATAGTGGTTGCCAAAAAAAAAAAAAACAAATAGCAACGCGACATATTGTAAAGTTTCAAGCACATTTTTGTACTGATTTTTTTGTATTTATTTTTATCAAAATATATTTTCCACTACAATAAAATCCACTAAATCAAACTTTCAAACTTTGTAAAAAATTAAAAAAAAAATCTATAAATTCCTGTCAAAATTTCAAACTTTCTAGTTAGAATTTTTAGAAAGCTGTTGGGTACACAATTTTGTAGCCCATTCAATGTTGGCATATATGTAACACCGAGTACTAACCGAATGGACTAACATAGTTCATATGGTATTTCATAGCACACTTTTTCTCTCACTATGCCGACCGAGCTCAATCGCGTAATCTCAATTGCCGATGCTATCTTGTCATTGCAAAAAGTGTTGTTGTACTTAAAATTTACGAAACTTTCAGGCTTCTTTTTAGCAACATTTTGTTCTCGAGTTGAGGCTAGTACTAACTGCACAGTCGTGAAATGTTGCTAGCAACATTGATTATCAAATGAGAAGAAACGTCAAAGCATCACGAGCATCACTTTAGAAGCAATTGGCAAATTTTGATGAGAAAAGTGTTTGTGAACAAATTAATGCACACATAAATGTAGTATATTGACAGAAAAAGATATAAAGAAGATTTATTTACACTCTTTGTGAAGACTCAAGCACTTCATTCGCAAGCGAACTGGCAGTTTTCGCTCAACTTTAAATGGCATGCGCATTTTAAATATATCGATGGTTTTCGAGAAAAGCGACATAACTCAAATTCGGAGTTTTGCCGTTAAAAGCAAAAATCAACTACAGAGTTTATATATTTTTATCTGGAAAGATTCGCTTATGACATCTTGAAACAATTCTGAGAGATGGCGTTAGTGTCGTTTTGTCAGGTGATCGAATTGGCGCGTGAATTATCTAGAAACCTGACCCACCTCAGTATTTTGTATTTTTGAATTATGTCACTTTTCTCGAAAACCATCGATATGTGTAAACATGGTACTGGCATGTTGCGTACTGAGTACTACTTTGTCATGAGGTACATACGAAATTTCACGCGTATTTCACGCCAATGCAATTTGTATGGATTTTGACGACCGTTTCACATGAAACTCAGACTTAGTACTGTACTTGAGAGGTAAGGAGCTTATGTTTTTTGTGTTTTTGCCATTTCAGGTTGAAAAAATGAGTTCCAAAAAAGATTAGCTAACAATTTTATAAAAAACAAAGCGCGGAATGACCAAGTGTACATGCGCGAAGTGCAATAAAAGCATATGTGGATAGCACAAAGTTGAAGCCTGCAACAATTGCTCTTAAAAAGAAAGAACGTATTATTTTTTAAACATTTATTTTTAATGAATTTTGCATTGCGAAATTCTTTTATTTATGTGTTTATTTATTTAAAAAAAATATATATTTATTTTTATTTATTTAAAAAAATTAAATATTAAATTAAAAAAATATATAAATATTATTATTTTTCCTTAAAATATATTAAGTTTTTTTGTTTTGGGAAAACTATGTTTTAAAATGAGTTTTTTTAAATTTAAGTAATAACGAAAGTGCAAAACTTTTATTTTGTTACTTAGAATAAATGAAAATATAGTAAATAAACTTTTGTTGATGATTGATGCCTAGGAACCGACTAAATCTGTGCTATGGGGGCAGCTCCTCCAGTAATTTAAAATTTTCCTTTTTTTGCTTTAAAAATTCAATTACAATCTAAAGAATGTCTTTTAAATGTTTCAAGCTTAATAGAAAGTCTGAAAAGTTACTACAACGTCAGTGAAGTGATGAGAAGTTTATCGCGGTTTTCACGAAATACGTTTTTTCCGCGCTGTTGAATATAACTCAAAAAGTAATCAAGATATCAACTTAAAATTGTAAAGGGATATTCTTTAGCATATTAGCCTTTGCATGTACCTTAAATTCTATATTAATTACACTGTGGTACAAAAAAAAAAGTTGCAAAAAAACTTTGGATCGGACATGGTGAGGGTTGTAGCTTATGAAAAACTGAAAAGAATGGTATAGGAGAAATTTCCAATACACCCTCAAAATCTCATTTTATGGCCATAAAACCGTTTTTCAGTAGGTTGATGTGAAGAATAACTCCTAACTTCACCAATTTCCCTCCGATTTCGAATTTGGTTTTTTAGTTCGAAAGAACAAGAACAAGCCTTTTTGACAGAGTGTTAACGTTTTTTCTGAAATGACAACTGACGAGACTGTAGACGGAAGTATTTGGAATTTTTTTATTTTTTCTCTATTTTTTCGACTTTGACATAATTTTTACGATATTATCCGATATTGAGGATTTTTTTTAGGACACTACTGTTATAGTAAATTTAATTTTGCGTCAAATGAGCTATATTTGACTGTAATTGAATTAAAATTAGTAGAGTTGTGCGAGTTTTAAGATTTTTTGTTTTTTTTTTTTACTAATTTGGAATGTTGGTATAGCTTACGCTAAATGGGAATAAGAACGTGTTTTGATGCGTTATTATAGATACGTAATATTTATTGGAGTGTATATGTATACATAAGAGTACACTGTACTGCATACAACAGAACTGGTTAGAACTTACGAAAATATCTGACATATTATAGCACTTTTTTTTCAATAGAAATATGAAAAAGCTCCCAAGTGTACCAAAGTTCACTCTGTACATTGATTAACAAAAGAAGTTTGTTATTATAATTTAACCTTATTAAAACGTCAAAGTTTTATTGTTTGTTTCATTGAAATTCAAGAGATATAAATCAAAACGTTGCCAGAAAAGTCGAATTTCTCAATATTCTCCGATGATGTGGCATCATCATCCTTATCATAAACCAGATGATTGTTATTTTTATAAAACGGACGTAAACGGTCATCATTATAAAGCTCGAAAGCACATAAAGTAGGTTGATGTTGCAACTGTTAAGAACCCCGTAGTCTTGGACGATATGATTGACTCAACTGCAGGAACTGAAGGAAGTTCAACTCATTGCTGATGGTGATCAAACTGATAACAATAAACCTGATGATGAAGAGTACTTTCCGTCTGGTTTTAAGTCTTCAGAACGACACATTGTATTAAATTCAGATTTTCAGGATCTTTCTCGTGATTTACTTCTATCGGGAAGACAATCTGAAACGCTCGCTTCTCGATTTAAACAATGGAATTTAGTTGATGACGACTTCATGATGATCGAATTTCTTACAGAGAAGTATTCAAAACTGATGAAGAGAATGACAAATGTACCGTACCATACTAAACTCCAAAGGGCCGTTTCCAATGCATTTTTAAGTTTGGAACCAGTTCCGTTGTGTACTGCACCGTACCGCACCGTACCATACCGTACAGTGCTGCACTACACAATACTCCAATAAATATTATGTGTTTATAATGACACTTGTTATCATTTTCATGCTTCGAAACGCATACCAAATCTCGTAGTAAAAAAAAAGAAAAAATCTTAAAACCCACACAACTCTATTAATTTTAATTAAATTACAGTCAAATATAGCTCATTTGACGCAAAATTAATTTTACTATAACAATAGTGTCCTATAAAAAATCCTCAATATCGGATAATATCGTAAAAATTATGTCAAAGTCGAAAAAATAGAGAAAAAATAAAAAAATTCCAAATACTTCCGTCTACAGTCTCGTCAGTTGTCATTTCAGAAAAATTGTCAACACTCTGTCAAAAAGGCTTGTTTTTGCTCTTTCGAACTAAAAAAGCAAATTCGAAATCGGAGGGAAATTGGCGAAGTTAGGAGTTATTCTTCACATCAACCTACTGAAAAACGGTTTTATGGCCATAAAATGAGATTTTGAGGGTGTATTGGAAATTTCTCCTATACCATTCTTTTCAGTTTTTCATAAGCTATAACCCTCACCATGTCCGATCCAAAGTTTTTTTGCAACTTTTTTTTTTGTACCACAGTGTTATCAGTAGAAATATTGTTCTGATTAATTTGTTTCTAAAAAAAGAGTAATTTTTTTCTTTTTCACTTCAAATTTTCAGGTTTTTTTGTTTCGTTAAAAATAGGTAAGTGCAAAGCGGAATAACTTATTTTAATGAAAAATTTTTGTCTGGTTGATTTCAGTTGGCTGTACATTCCACGGCGCAAATTAAAGAAGAGCCACGTTTTAGCAGCTGTAACGTCGCCATTTTTTTTTTTTTTCAAAAAAATTTGTATATATTAATTTATTTATATATAATTTATTTTAAGATATATTAATACTCTCAGTTTCTCGCAAAAAATGATTGAAAAATACATGTTGGTCGATTCGACAAAGAATTAGCGCATGCGCATAAAAATTAGCAATAATTCTCTAGGATTAAATTGGCTAAAAGTGAACGTTTTTTTGTTTTGGGCACAGTGTTGCGCATTTTCTTTCATATAATGAATGCTCCAAATTTCTTTTTTGCAATATGTCGCGCTACCATTATTTTGCCCGCCACTGTCTACATTATCGGTAGTGGTCATGTACGTATATAAATATATAGCACACATACATACATACCTGCACATGTGTGTGTACACAAATATAGTAGTTTAAGAGCTGCTTATGAGTTACTTAATATAAATTTTTAACTCCACCAACTTTTCAAAATACTTTTTTATGGTATGCTTGATATTATTAATTTCATGTGGAGCATATGAAGGGCGTTACTTTGTCCACACTAAATACATATATGTATAGTACAACTTCATAATACAATTAGCTTACAAAAATACCAAAAGCTCTTTTCATTTATTACATATTTAATCATTTAGTATGTATACTGCATACAAATACATACATATGCGTGTGTATGTGTTACTTAACCTGCTATTAATACTCTACTAACTGTTTTTAAATATCACCATGGGAAATTGTAAAATTTTTACTGTTTCCTTATATTCAGATGTACGCGCGTACATACATATATGCCCATAGCCTGCGCATTCATTCACGTCCAACTTCATTTCCAACATCAAAACTTCAAATACTATAGATTTACTTCTCAATATTCAAGCGCTCGGCAGTAACTACTCAGCAGCTACTCGCACTATCGCTATTGTCAAATGTTGTAGAAGTATGTATGGTGGCATTTGAAGAGGCTGTGGTAGCAAAATGGGTAGTTATGGGAGTAACAATGGCCTTTGTGGTAGAGTTAGTAGTAGCTGTAGTGGTTGTAGTTGTGGTAGCGGTATCGAGACTTTTAGTAGCTACACTGGAAGTATTACAATTACTCATTAGGTAGTCGCAGTTGTTGTCGTATTAGTTGTTAATATAGTTGCAGTTGTATTCGTAGCTATGGAATTTGTAGTAGTAGTAGTAGTAGTGGTGGTAGTAGTAGTAATAATGGTAGGAGTAGTAGTACTATAAGTAGTGGTTGTGGTAGTGCATGCAGTTGCAATGTCTTGTAATGGTGAGTTAAATTGAAAAACTCTACTGGGCCTGCGTCCAGTCACAATAAGTCTGTAAATACAATACAATACATACCAAATAGCACAAAAAATACTGTTATTTATGGCATTTTAATGCTTTGTACTAAGTTTGGTAATCAAAAAATATTCAAGAATTCTGTTTTTTTATTTTTAATTTTTTTATTACATTAATATTTAATTGCAAAGAGGAATGTAAGTATTACTGATATGCCACCAACTCGTTTTGGTGAGTGAATGCAATTATGTATAAGTATGCGCGCGAGTGTATGTGTATGCGGCACATGTGCAGGTTTCAAGAGGTAGTCTAAGGGTGTATTGTAATTTAAAATATAATTTAGTAATTAAAGTTGTGTGGGTCTAATTATTTTCTCGAATAGACTAAATACCTACCTACAGTGGTCACACAATTAATTCGTACACCCTACGTAGTACGTAAAAAACTTAAGCCTTGCGCAAAATATTTGCTGTGACAATATATTTCTTTTGGGTCACTGCAAGAATGTTATATTCCTAGTGAATTGCTGCAAACAAAACTCCCGTTATTTCTCAACTCACACTGAAGGTTCCAAGGAAAACAGGCAGACGTAGCAAAATGCTGCAAAACATTTATTCGTACACTTTCAGCTCATGATATTGTCGGTGCAGAAAGTAACAGTAAAAATCGTTTGTGTTTTTACTAATATTGCTGAAAATGAGATAAGATTGGTTTTTCTTACTTTATAATGCCGCTTCAATTTCAGTGGCGCGTAATATCTCGACTAAAAGTGACCAAATGGGACGAAGTGCGGATTTACCATTAGAAATGCGTAAAATTGTGCGAAATCGGCAAAATAATTGGCAAATAGCATTCTACAGTGCAAAGTGTTATTGCTAATTATTGCAATACTGGTAAATTGGAAGCTAATCATCACCAAGTCAGAAGCGAAAAATTTCGACTCCCCGTGAGGAACGTAACATAGTAGCACCAATCGCGCAAAATCTAAAAATTACCTCCACGATATTATGCCGAAATATTCAAGAGTCTTTGCATAAAGAAGTAAGCCCAGAAACAGTCTGTAATTGTCTGCATAACGCTGGTTATCATAGCCGAGTGGCACACCGCAAGCCCTACATTTCAGATGTTAACAGAAAGAAAAGATTGGAGTTCGCCAAACGCTATATAAATGAGTCAGATTCTTTCTGGGAAAACGTCATATTCAGTGATGAGTCGAAATTTAATATTTTCAGATCAGATGACCCTCCAAAAGTTTGGCGAAAAGAAAATACAGAATTTATTAAAAAAATCGTATTCCTACCGTTAAGCATAGAGTAGGAAATCCAATGGTTTGGGGGTGCATAGCTGCATCTGGTGTGGGAAAAATGGTTTTTATTGATGATAAAATGGACAAACATCAGTATTTAAACATTTTGAAGAATAATTTGCATGATAGTGCCGTTAAACTTGGACTGGATGCTCAACTTATCTCGTGCAAGAATGGCTGATTTACCACTATAAGCAGATTAAAACTCCACCTCAATCACCGGATCTGAACCCAATTGAGCATGTCTGGGGGATTTTAGAATCAGAAAGCACAAGTAACCAAGGTATTGGTACCATAAAAAGTATGCTTCGACGTTTGGAAGCAGTTATTAAAGCTAAAGGTGGCACTCGTTTTTTCCTTTATTTTTTTAATAAAATATTTTTTTAATTTTGCATAAAATTGTGCCTTATTTCGTTATTACCTTAAGTTCTATAATTCCAGAAATGAATTTGGAAGTTTTTGTTCCTTAAATATTAAATAAAAATGTTATTTTTTACGAATATATTAACATTTTGTTCTTTTGTGTAAATCGTGGTAAGTATCAGGTGCATCTGTTTATAAATTGTGAGTGTACGAATAAGTTGTGTGACCACTGTATGTATATGAAAATGTATATTTATAGGCAATTGCCTAAATGAATTGTATATTTTGCCGATTGTGTACTTAATAAATATGCAACTATGGACTTAATGATATTCTAACCAAGCAAGGAGTAATTTTAGTAAACGCTAATTTATAATTAAACCAATGAATAATTTGTAAGAGAACTACTTTCATACTTATTATTCATTTTTGCTAGTGAAACGAATAACGAATAAACGTATAAATAATGTGATACAAATTAGTTTAAACCACAAAATAACTAACATTTGGGTAGTTCAAAAGTCACATTGATACATATATACATCCATTACAACAAGAGTTATTGAGAAACACAAGCAAGTCATATACTGAAAATAGTTTTTCTTTTGTTGTCATAATTTAAATGTTGAGGGCAAGAATATTATAATTTTTTATATTTAATTCTTTTAGTTAGGAAAGAAGTTTTTTAATTTAGTTAAGAAAAAAATCCGAAAATTTAAGAGTAACTTTTATTACTGTTATTTTCCACTTGTAGACATTCGAAAGATGAGCACACAATAATTGGCAAAGCTACCTGCCTACCTCAGCCTTGTGTGAAATGGTTTTTATTGTTCGGAACACCCTCTAGAAAAATGAGAATGGGGAAATGTAGACAGAGGTACCCATGGCGTATACTTTATTTCATAGGATGAAAGCTCAACTATTTTTTTTATATTTTTATAAAACAGCAAAAAGAAAGACGTTGAGTTATGTTTTTTCGAAATACATCGATATACTTTTAAAACATAATCATTAGACAATTTCAAGAATATTTAAGAGCACATTTTTCAAGGGAGTACTACACACAAAAAGGGTGATCAGATTGGAGGTACTTCCTCCAATAATGTTTTTTTTTTACAGTTCACGCTGAATACTGCCAAACCAAATACATATTTGTTTCAGAATTCATTGACATTTCATCATGGAAAGACTTACGCTCTGACAACGTTTACAAATCGTAAAACTGTATTACGAAAATTGACGCTCTGGGAAAGGAGACCATCGCGCGCTCAGGCCAGGCACGATTAGCAACATTTTTGGCTTAATGACCTCAACATTAAGCAAAGTTGCCATATTTGGGTTGAAGAGCAACCCGAAGCCATTCAAGAACAGCCATTACATCCATTGGAAACAACCTTTTGAGGCGGCCTATGGGCTGGAGGAATTATAGGCCCATATTTCTTCAAAAACGAGGTTGATGCCAATGTAACAGTGAACGGCGAATGCTATCACGCCATGATCTCCAGAACAAGTGGTTTCAATAAGACGGTACAGCTTGCCATACAGCCCGTCAAACAATGGATTTCTTGTTTCGTCGTTTCCGTGAGCAATTCATCTCTCATCTCGGGCCAGTGGATTGGCCACCAAGATCGGGTGATATCACACCTTTGGACTTTTATTTGTGGGGGTTATGTAAAGTCTAAATGCTTTAAACCAGCTTAAATTGCGGCATTGGAAGCCAACATTACTAAAGTTTTACACGAGATACCAACCGAAGCCCTGTAGCGAGTCATTCAAATTGGTGTTTATGGATCATCGAATTACGGCGCAGTTGCGGCCAATATTTGAAAGAGATTATCTGAAAAATAAATGTCATGAATGGTTCTACATTAATATCTTGAGGTGAGTATAAGAATTTATGATATTTAAAACCATTTTTTTTTTTAATTGTATTCTTTGAAACTTTAAAGACCTTTGAAGAATTGAAGTAGCGAGAAAATTAAAAACTGAATATGCAGCATTACTTTACAGAATCTTTACTTTCACGTGCATATGGAATTTTTCGTGGATAAATATTATTTGTCATTTTTAAATTCAACTGAAGAAATTATTAAAAGTCGGAGGCGGAAAGTGGCAGAAAATACCATAGACTCATTAATTTGCTATTTATTTTAGCTACATTAATTCAATAATAATAATTCAATGTAGAATTAGTTATTATTTATTATTGTATTAATATTTTTATTATCTGCATCAGGTTCTTTAAACAAATTTTATTTTAGTATTTTTATTTGACAACTTTACAACGACAGAGGTTAGTAGATATAGATATGGAAATATATAAAACATAATATACATATATTAAAAATGTCCAATAAAACACTACTTAATGTGCTGCAAATTACTGGTTGATTTAAAAAATATATATGTAGATATATAAAATTGTATCTACTTTTTTTAGCTACTACTTAGTCAGGCAAATTTATATTAGTTTTCTTTTTTTAGTTTTAATGATGGGAACAAATAAATTTTGAATAGCTTCAAACAATGTTTAACACAAAAAAAAAACAAACAACAACACAAATATTAATATGCGTGTAAATGTATTGGCGAAAGTGGCGAATCTAAACAAGAAACAATAACGTTGAGCCAAGTACTCTGTACTTACCCACTTAACTCCAACATCGAGCCGCGCCGCACATTACGCCGATGGCTAGCCGTGACTGGAAAGGGTCCCGCATGCGCTATATCGCCCATATTTATACCCATACCGATATGGGCACCAGACGAGCCGACCGAAATTGATTGCGAACGTTTATCAAGGCGGGGATTCGAATGCGGTGGCTGTATCAACGGCATCAGGGGCAGGCCGCTGATTAACGCACTGGCTAGTGTAGGATCGGAACCACGTGCCGAACCAGCGCCATCCACGGGATCACCTAAACTGCTGCCACCCCTCGAACCGCAACTCTCACGCCGGAATAAACCTATGACAGACTTGGGCTGTTTAGGTTTATTAATACCACCTTTTTTTGTGTGTTCAATTGTATGGGGATTTGTTGATGGGAGGTGTGCATGTGAGTGGGGTTTTTTGTTTGATATTTCGTTTGTTACCGGGTGTGGGTGTTTGAGCATTATTGCACATTATTTTGTTTTTGTTTTTCGTTTTTATTAAATTGTTAATTTTCAAACAAACCAAGTCGAAAGTAGACAGTTAGATTATGTTTTGTTTGGTTTTTGTTGCAATAAACACATTCAACGCAGTTACGTGGAAGAGAAGAACAAAAAGGAGTTGGAAAAAGAAAAAACAGAAAAATAAAATAAAACACAATTTTAGCAGGTGTCTTAACAAATTTTGACAATTGGTGCTATGTAATAATATACGAGTATCTATACCAAATATTTCTAAACTACTAATTAGCTTTTTACATATGCATATAATTTTTTGTTCATAGCTATGTAGAAATATTTAATTTTTCCAATATTTTGTTTAATTAAAAATGCTCCAAAAAAGTTGTTACCAGACATTAGTTTGAGTAGTAAACTAAATGCGCAAATAAAGTAAAATAGGAAAATACAGAAATTTTAACACTGGGACTATTTTTAAAATCAGCCAATAGGTAGAGAGTGCATGCAACGACTTTTGAATTGGGTAAGAGGAAGTTTTGCTTAGGAATCCATTAAGTAATATTGTTTTTCTTTTCTATTTTATATACATTTCAAAACTAATTATATTTGTTTCACTCTTTGATTTTGTTTTTTCTAGCGCAATGGTCAGGAAAATTAAAACATGCTGACATTTACTTGGGTAATTGCCAAAAAGTGCTAGTAAATACCCCCCAAGCTTCAGCTCTAATAAAGTAGAAGACATTTTTATACAATCCAAATGCTTTCAGGGCACGAGTATTTCCGGAAATATAAATATATCTATATATATATCTATATACGTATATAATTGGCGCGTACACCTTTTTTGGGTGTTTGGCCGAGCTCCAATTTGTGGGGTGCGTCTTGATGTTGTTCCACAAATGGAGGGACCTACAGTTTCAAGCCGACTCCGAACGGCAGATATTTTTTATGAGGAGCATTTTTATGGCAGAAGCATTTTCAAAGGCAGAGGTGCGCTCGCTAGTAGAAAACCTTTTTCTTCATTTTGGTGTTTCACCGAGATTCGAACCTAAGTTTTCTCTCTGAATTCCGAATGGTAGTCCCGTACCAACTTATCGGCTACGGCGGGCGATACCTGTTTAAAATAAGGAAATGAGAATACCCCACAAGCATATACGGTGTGGCAGCCGAAGATAACGCCGAACACACCTTTTTCCAATGCATGCGTCGGGAACAAGAACATCGAACGTTGGAGAATGCTGTCGGTCACTTAACCACTGAAAATGTAATCGACAGGATGCTAAGTAGCGAGGAAACGTGGGAAATCATCAGTGGTTTCGCAGAAAATTTACTATACTCCGTATGAAAAAACGGGACCGGGACGCAGGCACACGAGTATAGATTCTGCAATGAGAAAGATGGAATGCCACTCTGAAGTAATGCGAAAGCCGTTCCACGGTTATTGACGTTTCCAAACGAGCGGGAGTTCTCTAGTCGCATGACTATCAAAATCACATCTACTTATCCAAGAAAAAAAGCTTCAGGTCTACATATAATACCAGCCCGCAGCGAAGCTCCATAATTTTTTAATTTTATTTTCAAATGTATACTGCCTTCTCCCCTTCTTAATTCGCGCGATAACCGCTTAAGCGATTTTGGCCGAGTTTAACAAAGCGTGCCCGTCGTTTCTTTCTCGTGCTAACCGGCGTCAGTGACACACCAAGTGAAGCCAAGTCCTTCTCCACCTGATTTTTCCAACGCAGAGGGGGCCTTCCTCTTCCCCTGCTACCACCAGCTGGTACCGCATTGCATACTTCAGAACACTGTCTTAATTAGCAATAAAGAATATCGTACGTAATTATTGCGCACTTTTCAAGTCCTCGCATAAATGACAGTAATTTGTTCTTTGATACATTTACATACAAGACCCAAGTAGTGTGCGTTAAATGCGTGACACAATAAGTCCTGCGCTAAAGAACTCTAGAAACTACAAGTTATCTATTCTAGATCAGCTGCTCTGGAAGGCAGATAATCTAAACCTTATACCTGACTCGGAAAACTGGTACACAGATGACTCGTAGCTTGCAGGTGGTAGGATTGATGTCTATGGCTTTGGACAGAAATTAAAAACAATACAATATTTCCGGATTCGTAGCTGTGTTTGCCGGTTATTGCACGATCTGCACACACGCGGAAAAGCTAGGCTTATCATTTAACTCCCCTATGGGGACCTTTCAGAGAAGAAGATTGTTGAGCACTTCCTCTGTAAATGTCCGGGTTTGGCAGCTAGACGATTAAGACACTGAGTGTTCCTTTCTTCGACAGATTGGGGCAGTGCGTCAACCTAAATCTCATCAATCTTCTCCTACTTCTTCTAACTGTATATATCTGCCTGTTGGAGATCTCATAACGGTATCAAAACGGCGCTTTAGTGCTACTTGGGGAGTGCCAGAATGGTACTTCAACCATTTCACTTACCTAACTATCTATCTATCTATCTGTAAACAATAAGGGCGGTTCTTCCACAGGCCTTCAAGTGAAGATCTATGGCTTAGATATTTGTGGCAGAGAAAGCCTTCGAAGTACAACACTGTAGTCTCACATAATAACTTTAAAACCCATCCTCAATATCCTGGGCATAAGGGACCGGCACCAGGATATGAAGCGCATGGCAAGAAAGAACAGGCGGATTGTCTAGCGAAATTAGGCGATACAGCAAAATTTCATTTAGCAGAATGCTTTTGAAGGCTTACCAAAGCTCGTACTCGAATAAAGAATGTTACTCACGAGTGGGAATTTATACGACACTGGATGGAATGTTTAGGACGAAGGCCGCTGAAGCAGTTTTAATATAGAAGAGCATCAAGTCAGCTCCTAAATCTCGATCGAAAGGTCTTACGAACTCTCAGTGGATACTTAAACGAGACATTGTAGTCTTCTTTATTGTTTCAGAAAAAGAGCTATTACTATAGTAGACGAAGTAGACAGATTATTCTGATGCTAACATGGGTCCCGGGACACGTGGGTATCGCGGGTAATGAGATTTCTGACTCTTTAGCTAGGATGGGCTCTGAGGCCAACTTCAGACTGTGCACTCTGCCCTGCATGAGAGAAGGATGAGAGGGCGGACCACTTTCTGTGCGTCTGCCCGGCGTTCGCTCGAATCAGGCTTGAGGTCTTTGGCACTGATGTCTTAAGAAACAACCACCTTGGCTCCTTGGCACCACAAGATTACTCAGATTTCGTCGGAGCAGTACAATGGACTTAATTGTGTCTGAGTGCTGTACTTGGCTAGTCTGTCTAGACAAAAAAAAAAAAGACGAGCTGGACGCTGAAACGCCAGGGCACATCCTCTGGACTTGTACAAATCTGAAAAATAGCCATTAATTTGCAATCACCTCTTGGCCGGAGGAGCCAAGTCAGGAGAATAGGAGGAATGTGAAACAAGTTGGAACCCTATTTCCATTAAACTTGTCTGTTCTTCCAAGACATGCTACTAACGAAACATTGTAAAGATAATCACACTGAAATACTGTCTACTAACTTCTAATTATTCCAGCGATATATACATATATATATTCCTGTAAACTCTGGGTGGAACAAAGGGCATCCAACAAATAGGATCAGAAAATGTTGACTGCTATAAGGTTTAAGTACAGCTTGTTAGGGACTTTTAACATTTTTACCACCTCTATAGCTTCAGAGAAAAAAATTTCTAAATTTGTTTAAGTCCGTCAAATTTGTTGGTTTTTCGTCAAATACATATAGCGTGAATTTAGCACAACGAAAAATTTCAGTTACCATTTTCTTGCTATATTTATTATGAAATAGCTTATCGCTTATCCAACGACACAGCACCACACTTTGTTAGGTTCCCGGCCACTCCGGAGTGGAGGGAAATGAAAGAGCAGATAAGTGTGCAAGGAAAGGCTCGGAGCTTAACCTTCAGCGAGTGCTAGAGGACATAAATAAGCATTTCTCTAAACGAACTATACACTGCGATTAATTTGAGCGTAATCGCGGAAACTAATAGAAGGTAATCTCTGATTACTAACTGCAGGGTCTCCAAAACGTTCTTGCCAAAACTGAACCTTAAAGCACAATATGTCTATGATTCAACAGATCAACTACAACGTCCTCGCAGGGATTGTAATGGGCCACTGCGTTATTGGCACCCTAGCCAGTAGAATGGGTGTACTTCACAATGACGTCTGCAGGAGCTGTGGAGATGAAGACGAAATTGAGTCGGTACAACTCCTCATCTGTGAATGTCCTGCACTTCAGAGAAGTCGCGCGTAATATTTTGGCGATTATTTCTGTGAAGACCTGGGAAATTTGCAAAATGTCTCACTGGAGGCACTAGTTACCTTCTTAAGACGTTCTGAATCCCACCTATGCCCTTTTTTGGGTGTTAGGACATGCTCCTCCTCCTATATGCGGCGTGCGTCTTGATGCTGTTCCCCAAATTGAGGAACCTGCAGTTTTACCCCGTTTTCGAACGTTAGATGAGGAACTTTTCCAACGCAAAAATCCAATCGGAGGTTTGCGACTGCCTGCCGAGAGGTGACCGCTATTAAAAAAAACTTTTCTATCGTTTGATGTTTCATGCCTGAGAGATTTCGAACTCAGGCACTACTGAATGGTAGCCACGCACCATCCATTCAGCTACGGCGGACACTCAAATTAAATTCATTTTAAATAATTCACAGCGCAAATATTTGAGGAGACCATCGCTACCATCTACTCACTGTAGTGGATTGATTTCTCTGTATATAATTATGCTTTTATTTTTTTTATAGGAGAAATATACATTATTAGATAAAATCAGAACAAATCGTTCAGGTTTCAAGCATACTAATATTCTATTCAAAACAACTATGCAAACTTATAACATCTACTACATTTCCCATTAGCTTTAGTTATCGAGTCATTAGTCGCAATTTACTACACATTTCAAAAATCTTACCTAAAAATGTGGCACTAGGTGAATTGTATGCCAGGTACTCCTTATTCGAAGCCCAGGCGGGGAATTCATTTTGTTGCACTGCGTCTGTAAGCTCATCACCCTGTCGCTTCCAAGGTAATTGCGACTCAGTGGCGGTGGGTGTGGCCACACGGCGTTCGCCATCTGAATCACGTGATATATTGTGATCCTCCTCGAGTATGGGATTCTCAGCAACTATGTGGAGAAAGTATGCAAAATATGATTGAAATCAAATTTAAGCTATATACTTTTTTCCAGCTAGGGTGAATCTAAGCATACAAGTATTGGTTTATTTAAATGGTTAAGCTTTAGCTTATCGAAATAAGGCGGAAGGCTGTGTGCATGCAAGATAGGTGGCAAGAGCCCGTTAACCTCGATTTTGTTAGTTAAATTAGTTAAATATTTGTGAGTTAAATGAAATTTAGTTACATCAGTTGCGGGTCTCTTGATACCCATCAACCAGGTGTTAGTATGTGTGGTTAATTTTAACACATTGCTGCAAACAAAAATAAAACGTTAGGGAATACTTCGAAAACGAAAAATCGAAACCCAGAAAATAACCAAATTGAAAACAGCTAAAAAAACAGTCATGCACAAAAATGCCATGCTCGTAGTAATCGATGTGTTTGGTATTGTATTGATTGGAACCGATTGAGTTTTTATACACAAACGCGATTTTGAAAATCGATCTTATTACATATGAAGAATGATGACACAAATTTTGGTGTGTTTTAGATTGTTCGGGTTTGTGAATGTCAAAGCAATGCATTAAATACAATCTGGCAACATTAATATAATTTATTTTTATGCAATTATTGAAGTGTCCAAACGGAATGCACGATTACTTAGGCGAAGTATGACAACAGGGAAGGGTGGATGAAACATTTATGGGAATTGGGCAAAGAAGCGATAAAAAGTATTCCTGGATACTACAGTTGGGTTTGAATACTTCGTAAACATCCAGCTATACATTTATATATAACCTATACAAGAAATCGAAAGTAAGTTTCATGAAGGAACATATCGTAGAAAAAAAAATATATGTCGAAACAGGAGTTGTGGAGATATAAAAGTACATATTACAGGGCAACTGCAAGAGGTTATGGTTTGTTAAAAACTCCAAGGAAATTGCTAAAGAGAATCTCTTGCAGATTCTCATTTAGAAATCTGTGATTTTTGGGAGTACTAACTACTAAGCTTGGTGAAAAAACTTCAGGAGATCGTTTTTTAGTCCGAAGCCTTTGCTGTGTTTTTCCACTTCACATGGTTAACAAAATTCAGATGGTGTGGTCGATATCAGACCGTTAACCTCAGCGTTCAGACTGACGTAGCTAGGGTCGTAACAACGGTTTATTTACAAAAAAAAAAACGAGATTGTGTTGTTGATATACGAAAAAAATCAGCACAACCATCGCTCATATTACTTCGTTTACGTCGGAACAACGACGACTGGTTGGACGTGTATGTGAATACGTATGAAATGAGCAGAAAAAATTCTGCTGCTGAGTCCCCAGTGACATCATGGAGAAAATATTTCCAAGGCAAGCTCTTCAACACACCGTTATTCGGCTTTGAGCGAATTTGTCAGAATCGGATAATGGCTATCGCCACTTGAGCTGTGTTTACAAAAAAAAACTGAGATTGTGTTGGTGATATACGAAAAATGTCAACCAATGACACTTCGTTGCCGTCTGAACATCGATTGATTGGACGAGTGTGTGAATACATGATCGTGTAGAATTCGGCTACTCAGTTCCCAAGTGACGTGGCTGCCAAAGTTCCCCTCATAATTTTTTCTTTATCATAGCTAAATAACACGTTACTCCCTCACTTTTGTTTTCCACCATAGCTGAAAGTCAAACCTAGCACTCTATACTCTATACTTCTTGCTAACTAACAGAGTACATTTTGGCCTCGTGAATGTTACTCAAAATCACCTCAAATCCGACCCTGCATGTCGGATGTTTCATTTGCAACTGTTAGTTCTAAGATTCGTTTAATGGTGAATCAAAAACCTGTTTACAAATAAACATAAGTAGTGTAAATATTTCGTTTCTCAAAACAACGAAGTCAAAAATGAAAGTTACTCGTTTTTCTATTAATTTTATACTCGTATCCCACTCCACTCGTATTGAAAAACCTACCGATTGTCTGAATTCCTATTCAGTGAAATACCTAATTGCAAGTAGATGAAGCAAAAAAATGGTCTATTGCTGGACTTGTCACGTGAAACCGTAAGAAATTCAATATGACAATCTGATGGCTATACCGCAAATTGAGTTCCACAAATGTTTTGAGTGCTGAATCAAATGCTGGCATAAGTTCGTTGCAGTTGATGGGGGCAATTTGAAGGCGATAATATTACTTTTGAGGAATAAACTTGTATTTTGAATTTTCTGAATATATTCCGGGAACTGTTTGATCAAGGTAGGGCAGTCAGTCAAAGAAGTTTTGGCACAGTGTTTTTATTTTACAATATTCACAATGTTTTGAATGCTTAATGGGTTTTTGGTTTTGCTAAAATGTTTGTAGAGAAACATAGCTTTTAATATAATAACAGCTGTATAAATCGAATCAACAAATTTTCATCAGAATTCCGAACTTTGTTTTTGGTATAGAATTCTATAGCTCATTTAAATTAAGTGTAGCAAAATGTAAGTTTGAAATTGCTTAAAATTCTCGCTAATTTTTAAAAGTCTTCTGCTGACGGCCGCCGACATTTTATTCCCTTCAAGCGTTCAAACGATGCTTGGAAGAATACGAAGACGAATTATCGTATCGGCTCACACAGGAAAGGTTTTGAGCACACCAAAGATCAAATAATTTGGTACCGAACGATTTCTTTTTACGAGATCAATGTTTGTCAACGACTGAATAAGCTGTTGAAGCCTTTAAACAGCTCGTTTTGGATATATCCACTTCTGAGTGAAGAAAGCGTTTTGAAAATTGGTTAAAGTGAATGCAAATGTATAGAAGTCAATATAGTCAATATAGAAGTCAATATACATTTGCATTCACTTTAACCAATTTTCAAAACGCTTTCTTCACTCAGAAGTGGATATATCCAAAACGAGCTATTTAAAGGCTTCAACAGCTTATTCAGTCGTTGACAAACATTGATCTCGTAAAAAGAAATCGTTCGGTACCAAATTATTTGATCTTTGGTGTGCTCAAAACCTTTCCTGTGTGAGCCGATACGATAATTCGTCTTCGTATTCTTCCAAGCATCGCTTGAACGCTTGAAGGGAATAAAATGTCGGCGGCCGTCAGCAGAAGACTTTTAAAAATTAGCGAGAATTTTAAGCAATTTCAAACTTACATTTTGAGGAATATTTTGAAAAGCAAAAAGCCAATTTCATTATTATCTTACTTTGTTTTCATCATATGAAATTTTAAAAGAAGAAAATACTTGTGAGAAAAAAAAACCTTAAAAATTAACAGAAAGCAATGAGCTATAAAACTCCATGCCAGAAAAAATTTAAAACTCTGTGTAAAAAGTTCGAAATTTTGTTGACTTTCTTTAATATATAAAGTATAAAGTATGAAACGTTGGTTTGGCTGTAGTATGAATTATATTTTTACATAAAATTTACGAAAAAAAAAAATGCCATTAAAGCACTGCTAATATTGTAAAAAACTCACTATATCAAAATTTATTCATAAGATGCCTTTTATGCCTTTTGCATTTTGCGCCTTTGCAGCACTGCGTGTGATGAACTGTTATTCGATATTTGTATCGAAAAGTTTGGTATTTTTTATAACGTTTTCATTTACGAGCTTTATTTGTTCGTTTTTCAATGAGTTGAAAAATTCATCTCGCTCAAAAGAGGGTAATCGCTCGTGAACATTTTCGTGGGATAACTTATTATTTACGACGTGGATTATGGAGACAGCAGAGCGTTGATCAACTTGTTTCGACTTTTGAAGTTGAAAGCCACTGTGAAACACTTTTACAACGAATTTCAAGTTGAAGGAATTTCGTGAAGGCCGTTCAAAAACGGTTGTTGTGCCAGAAGCCATCGATGTTGTGCGTCAAATGATAAATCAAGATCCTCGTGTGACATATCTCAAGATTGGGCATTAGCGGGACCAGTCTTTAAAATTGTATCACCGTTTTTCAACGCCTGAAGAAGCTGTCACTTCTGAGTGGGGAAAAAGTGCTTTGAAAATTAGTTCAAGCGAATGCAACAGTGAATTGGCTGCGAAGGGAAATATTTTGAAAACTATAATAATAAAGTTATTTTCATTCATATATACATATAATTGGCGCTTACATCCTTTTTGGGTGTTTGGCTGAGCTTCTCCCTCTATTTGTCTTGATAATGGTTTCACAAATGGAACACCATTCAGTTTCTAAGCTACCTTCGAACGGTAGATGGTGTTTTATGAGGGACCTTTTCAACATAAAAAACCACTCGAAGGTTTTCCAGTAGCTTCCGAGGGGCGACCGCTATTAGAAAATACTTTTTCTATCACTTGATGCTCCATGCACGGAGACTCGATCCTGCGCATTTCCAAATGGTAGTCACGCACCAACCAACTAAAACTTGGTAGAAAAGACGTTCGGTTGATGGTCGGTATTGTTACAGGACACAATCCATAACTACCACGGAGATCATTAAGGACCCGATTTGCCTGTCTTGCTTAGAGGAGGCAGACAGCACTGAGCATTTTCTCTTTTCAGTGGCCTGCTTTTGCTAGAGCAAGACTAAGAATTTTGGATTCCGACGTCATGAGAATGAGTAAAATTCGTTCTCTCAAACTAGACGATATTTTCAGATTTGCTAATGAGTTTGGAAAATTCTCACAGGATTAGCTATCTCTGCCTCTGTCTCGATTCTATCCTATATCTCTCTATCTGTGCCTTCTCTTCTTTCTTCTTTGATAACTATGTACTCTTTTACTTTCTAGAGCGTTGAAAACAATCGGATTTTTAGCCTGTGTGTTTTAGGAGTTACTAATTTCTCCGTGCTTTTTAGCCCTGAGTGTTTTAGGAGTTACCAATTTCTCCGTGCATTTTAGCCCTGAGTGTTTTAGGAGTTACTAATTTCTCCGTGCTTTTTGGCTCGCCTTTTTTTCAAATTTCAATGCCCACCCATTCGGCTACGGCGATCATTCTTATTTTACTGTGTTTTCATTATTGGGCGCAAATTATAAAAGGCAACACTGGTAACGAAGTTTGGCTAAACGCTTTGGACAAATAGAAGATAGCCGAATTTGAACTTTAAATTATTGGAGCATTTTAACATTCGACTTGCGCTTAAGTTGCGCACAGAGTTTTGATAAATGCAATGAAAAGTGAATTAGTGAAAATGGATTTATAGGTTTTTGGGGTAGTAAATATTTGTTTATCTATACTAAAGCACTAAGTGAATTTTGGATAATTTTACAAGCAGGCTACACATTTCCTCAGACATGAGCACACTATTTACTCGATTTGTTTTTTTTTTTCGTTCTTTGTTGAGGTTATTCTACAAAAGCCACTAGTGCTAGCATTTATATAAGCCACACATTTTTTTTTTAAAGTTTTTTTTTACAATTCATATGGGTTACTAACCCCATGCCCAATGGTAAAAAGGTATACAAATAAAGTCGATATCTCTTCTTGGTTCATAGTTAGAAAGAAACAATTTGGATTTTTCATTCAGATACCCTTATGAAAGTAACAGCCAATTTCGAAGTCTTCTTCACAATTTTCATAGCGTTAAACGACTTTAGTAGATATACCTTTTACATATTATTAGTTGTAAATGTAGTTGATCTGCTTGTTAGAACTTGTGATGTGGAATGCGATCCGCTAACGACGAGCTGATGTTAATATTCAAGTCTATGGCATGATCACTTTTTATTACAACAAACATGGACTTTCTGTGCAACCACAATGATTGACTATAAACTCAAATATTTAGGTTGCAGAAAAAACATTTTGTGCTGCTAAATATTTGCGCCTAAAGTGAAAATACGAAAGTTGCGTGAATATGATGAATATGGATTAATAATAGAAAATAAACAAATGGAATAATGAACGAAAATTTGATACAGAAAGAATAAACGTTTGAGATTTTGAAAAAAATATAAAGCCAAATAATTGTTTTGAGATAATAAATTATCTGTTTTCGAAAGAAACAATTTTTTATAATTTATTGAAAATACGGCCAGTAACGCAAACGTTTTAGAGCAACAGATCACACTGATAATGAGTGCAATTGGCTGAAGGCACTTTTGTCGCATTTTTGAAAACAGCTTTTCCCACTAAATTGCAAAGCAGGGTATGCTACATATAATATAACGCGAGAACTACATTTTGTTTTTGTATCTGTAGTGGTGGCTAGTAGCCGTAGATGTTTATAAGCCTTTACCAATGCACTGGTAGGAACGATCCCGCCGCCAAGGCAATATCGATTCGGCTGCCGTTGGGCCCACATCGGGCGTTAACAATTTCTCAGGGCTGCCGTTTTCACTTTTCGGTGTGGAGTAGTGTTGGACGATGCGCGCCTTCGATGCATCAAAACCGGGTAAATTCTGTATGTGCGCTATAAGCGAATTGTTATTGGCCAGATCCGAGTCCGCTGCACAGGTATCCGCGTTGTTTTTTTTTTTTTTTTTGAGTATTTTAATAAATGTTTTTGTAAGCATTATTGGTACGTTTGTGTTTTAATGATCCATTTTTTTTTTGGTTGGCATTTGTATGGTGTTTAGGGTTTTATGTTTCCCAGCAGTATTTTATTATTGTATAGTTGTGTGTGTACATATGTGTGTGTGTGTGCATGTTTTAAAGATATTTCATTGTTGTTGCCAATCAAAGTTGATATATTTACAGTGTGTTTTGAAACATTTCGAATCGTTTTATTAATATCGATATTGTTTTAGTATTGCATGGTAGCATTTGAGACCCGTTTTGTTTTTTGTTTTGTGTTTTTGGTATTTTAGACACAAATGAAAAATATAGAGAAGTGTTTGTGAAAAAAAGAATATTTTTGTTAGATTTTTAATATATTGTCACTTTTTTAATAGAAAAGTTAGTGAGAAGTTGGAAAATAAAATAAAATTGCAATAAATTATACAACAAGCCATTTCCAGATATAAGAATGTGAAATTAAGAATTTATAAGAATTTCGTCCTATTCATATTTTGTTTTTATTTTGTGAAGCAGTAAAAACCAGTGACTACAATGCACTTTGTATGTGCTTTTTCACAATAACAGAAAATCTAAAGGATTGCGGGTTAAATTTTAATGCAGATTTCACTTTAGGGGACTGATAGAAGTAGCACGGTGCAAGATCTAGTTAATAAAGCTTAAGGAATTGGCATTGAGTTGCTGAAGCAGTGGTGGCTAGAAGCCTCTTGACAAACAATGCAAATAAGTCGGTGCACTATGGAACGAGCTAGTGAAAAACCTGATCATATATGCATTTTTTAACTGTTGTACACAACGGAAGTTTTTAGAGTTATTATTTAGGGAGTAAAGCCATTTCTTATAATCTGATAAGTTCTTTATATTTATTTAATGAAATAAAATAAAAACTAAATTAGCAGTTCACCTAATGAAATTGCTGAGGCTTCTACTCGTAATTCCGTATTTTGCAGATCTGAATTTTTGGATTTTTCCAAGCAAGGTACTATTTGGTACATTTTATTTATATTAACTTATTTGCGCCTTTGAAATTATGATTTCTCAGGTGGCATTCGGGATTTCGTGCGCTACTGTACTACTAAAAGTTATTTACATATTCTATAACTAGACAACAGTGCCTTGAACCTCAAACTTCATTTATGAAATTCTAAGAAGAAAGGAAAGACTTTGGAAAGAAAGACTAAAAAATAGGAATTTTATTCGAGAATCACATTAGAATGTATACAAAAATATAAAAAACCGCCATGCTGGTGCAGGCAGCTTACTTCGCATACCCCAAACGTTCTGAACTACAATCTAGTTTTCGACGTACCCAGAACAACCGCCAGGTGACGCTCTAGTCGAGTGATTTGAGTTGCGTTTTTTTTAGCCAGATTGCCACATCTGTGATTAACATTTCTACGGAAATGTTATCGCCACTGGTTGACGCCGCCTTGAGTAATCTACCTCTGCACGTGTTTTCGATATTTTAGAGTTTTAAAAATGCATTTGAATTTGCAACAACGAGTTGAGAATGGTGCGACAACCTTAGAAATTTTGTGAAATTGTTTATGTAATGATACTCTAAAGAAAACAGCCGACAGCCATTATGAGTGGCATGAATGCTTCAGAAGAAATCGTGAGTCCGTCAAGGACGACGAAAGGTCTGGGTAGTGGCAGGTTGTTGACATCAAAAACTGATGAAAGCATGAATAAAGTGAAATAAATGTTAATCAATAAACGCAAAGTCACCATCAATGAGCTGACAGAGGACTTGAACATTGGTTATGAATTAGTTCAGGACATAATTTAATGAACAGAAAAGTAGTTAATGAATGTTGCTATAAAATTTTGCCTGAATGACCTGAGTTTCATGTCAAAAAATACCGCATTGATATTGTCAAAAACATAATTTTCAAGGCTGAATCCGATTCAACATTCATCAAACGCATCTTTACTAGAGACGAGACGTGGTTTTATAAGTACGGCACGAAATCCAGACATCAGCCATGTGAGTGGAGCGCTCCGAATGAACCAATACCGAAGAGATCAGTCAAAAAAGAAAGCGATGCTCACATTGCAAACAATATAAATCTTCCGATAGGGTGCTTCATCATGATCCGCCTTGTAAATAATCTTATAAACCCATAAAAATACGCAATATTTAAGCAGCTTAATGACATACAGTTTCTATGCATTATTAGAGCTGCCTCGTGAGCTACGTAAATTGAAATATCATGCATTGCAAGGTTTCAGAGGCATATAACCACGCATTTTTTGCTCCTTTGGCGCATGTTCCACATTTGCGTTTATTTAGAATTTGAAGAACTCACAATAATAAGTAAATCTATCAATCTGGAAATGGTCTGTTCATAAATAAAATTTGTAACACCTAATTATTGCAACACAAATTGCATATTATTGTAAAATTGTTTCTCATGAATTTCTAATATTACATAACTATATATTTTAATCAATAAAATACTCGTAAAAACAACCTCTGTGAAAACCAACAATGACGTTCATGTTGTTCTACTCGTACAAATTTCGACAATGTAAAAGAATTTCGAAATTATATTTGAAAATAATTTTACTATGGGGCCGAAATAATACATAGGTTACAGCGGGAACTTTCACAGAGCTTTATTTAAACAAATTCCCAACTGCATTTTTAGCAAGACACGAATTTGAATGCAAGTAAAAAATGGCATTTTTGTGAAAAAATAAATGTTTAGCAAAGAAATATTTAACAAACATAAATTCATACATGAATATGCCATAAATGATTTTTAAGTTTCTGGTTTTGTGGATTATCGTTTTTTACGATGGTTAGCTCTCTCATTTTATACTGTTGACACACAGATATTCTGCAACGATTTATGGCATATTAATATGTTTAGCTGAAAAAATGCATTTAAAAACCATTTATGCTTAATATTTCTTATCATTCAAAATAAAAAAAAATTAATTGAAATAAATTAAAGTTAATTGTTTAGAAAATAAAACAAGCAAAATCAAGTTAAAAGGGTAAAACATACGCTCGAAAACAAACGCAACAATAAGCGTTGAAGTTGGGTAAAAGTTGAATACAGTTATATTTGAGTATTAGCGCGTATATTCTTTATTGTAGTAGAAGTAGGGTACATAAATATGACAAAAAATGTTTACCATCAAATTCGCACATACACACACAAAACATACGCGCCTCCTCCTCCCCCAACCTTTATCGTCAGGTGTACTTGCCTAGTTAGTATGTGTGTATGTGTGTATGCTAGCAAATATTTACTTAAAATTTATTTTAAATAAAAAAAATTATATATTTTACATTTTTTTTAATTCAACAAAAAATCATAAAAACCAATAATACATTCATTGTGTATATAAGTGTTAGTAGATATTTCTTGTATATGCAAATTAGTAAATTTCGACTTACGTGAGGATTTCGCTGTAAATGTCAAGCCGTCATCCCAATCGTCGCCACTCACAACCGTCACCTCGTTTAGTTTGCCCAGATTTTCTTCTCCTGATTCATTGAGAACATCATTAATATAGTCTTCTTATAATTGAATATTAAATATGATTTTAAATGTATTTGTGTGTGTGTGTGTGTATGTGTGTTTAATGACAAATTCCGCAATTCATATGTGTATGTATACATTAGTATTTAGGGGTAAAGATAAGAGATAAAATGAGCATCCAAAAAATCCGCCAATGCACGCAAGTAAAAGAAAAATTAATGTAAGATGAGAAAAAATGTCGCCAATATTTAGTTAGGTTGTTAAATTTAGATAAGAGCGCATTAAATATGCTAATTAATAGATTCTTAATAAAAATTAAAAAATATTATAACACTATGCAACAACAATTTTTTTGTACACCACTGGGAAGTAATTAGATACGTTTGATAACTTTCGGTGTACTGAACTGGTCTCAAAAGTTGCCCGTCTCGTCAGAGCTTCGAAAAAATTTTGCTCAAAGTAAATTAAATAAAAAAATAAGAAAAATAAAGGTGTGGGCGAAAAAATTACAAACGTAGTGAAATTGCCACTATTTATACATTTTTTGAAGCTTTAGTCACCACCATAGCCGCATCATGTCGTACGATCGCTATAGATGTAAATTAACAGCTCTATGTTGACACTTTCTGTTAATTTTGGTTCCAATTTTTAACATATGTAAGCTTGATGTTGCCAGTTTCTCTTAACTGTGCACAGCATTTGAAGAGTACTTGTGAACAAATGTTAACTAAATAAAAGCAACTGAGCTAAGAAGTGGTTCCAATTTTCAACAAATTTCCAAATTTTAGCGCAAACTTCGATTTACAATTAATTAAAAAATGTCGATTTTGCGTTTTTTGACCCAAATTTTCTACAAATTGGATATAATATCTGTGGAATCGAATTTACATTCAGCGTACCAAAATCTATCGAAACCCAATTCATTCGTTTTGGTGAAAAAATTAATGTTGCATAGTGTCATTTAAAAGTTATCTGGGTGGGAAAAAACTACTGATGGGAATTATGATTGCTAATATCAAACTTTAAAACTGATATTAAAATGTACAATAAAAACTGCCGTGAATTTCATTCAAGGGATTTGGAATTTAGAGAAATTGTGGACCTCGGTAGATATGCTTTCACTTTAATTATTTTCAATTTTTTACGTCTTTTTAATAATTTATTTGAAATACTTGTAAAACCACTGTACAGCAAATAAACAAAAATACCCACGCTTCGGTAACGGATTCTGGTGGAGAGGACAGACAATATACATATGTGTTACGTATATCGGAAATTTGTAAGTTTAGGCCTAACTTTTTTTGAAGTAGTAAAAAAAATGCGTGCGTCATGGACTTAAAATTTAGTTCTGAATGAAATTTTCTGTATGCACTAACGAAATTATCCGTTTTCCTTTTTGACTTATTTTTGGCCTTTAAGTTGAATTTTGTGTTTTGGTGTATTAAGAGACTTATAGCAAAATTTTATGACAAATAATTTTGTGGTATATTATAACCCGTTATTTACCGCTTTTATGAGCATTTTTTGCTCTTTTTTATAAAAGAGATAAAAAATAACCAGATATTGAGTAGTTGAGGCCTTAAGTGTTTCGCGATATTTTATACATAGAACTGCTGAATACATTAAACAACTAAAATGTAAGAAATACAGTTTATTATGCAGATTTACCATAAAAATGTGCAAGAGGTGGGGAATTTGACCTGCATAACGAAAAATGTTGATGCACACTTTCAAATCGCATGTAAAGGGTCTTTCAAAAGTTACGCCTAGATGTCAGTAGTGAATAATTCCTAGAGGGTACCTGTTTTGGTGGACATTTAAATGATATAATTTTTCATATATACTTGTTAAGAGCCGTATTTTGTAAATAGTGAAACCTGAAGTAATCTAAATTTTAATTTTTTTTATAGAAACCTAAAAGAATCTAAATTTTACATGTTTTATTTTAAAGCAACAACCAGATGCCTCTTTTAAAATACCTTTTTTTACGAGAGTTTGTTTTTTTTTGTCCACTCTACAAGAATCCATTGCCTGAATATTGTTATTTTGGAAAGCATCTCATTTTGTTGCACAGTGTAATAAGTAGAACTCAAGTTTTTAAACAATTAAAATAAATTTAAAAAACTGAGTTCTAAAAGCAATTATAATAATATTTTCCCCAAAAATTATAATAAGACTGCTAGAATACTGCCATTTGGATTTTTTGCTAAATGTGAATTTGTCTGTAAAATTTATCTTTTTATACCAAATATAATGGAGCATAACTAACGATATTTATAGAGTTTGAGCATTTCTTAGAAGCACGAAAAAGCCTTTTTCGTGACTAACTTTTATCAGTTGTGGTATAAAAAAAATATTATAAAAAAAAAAGTTGGTACCATTGTTCGAAAACGTCCCACTTACGGACTTAAATTTTATATAACCTGATTTAGCTGAAATGGAATAAGCATTATTTTTATTTTGTATTATTTATAATAATTAACTTTATGCAAAAATTCGTTGCTCGTTTATGTGCAAATATTATTCTTTTCTGCTTTCTAACCAATGCAAATGAAAAAAATTTAAGAGATGAAGCCACATAAAAAAGGCAGTAGGGGAAGAATTTTTCTTCTCCGATTTTGTTGCCTATCTTAAGGTGTTCGTTGCAATCATTTCTAAAGACAAATCAACTTTAAGGGGAAAGTACATGCCTACCAGATTTCTTCCACTATTCTCAAAAGTTTATAATCACTTGAAAATCGTTTTTAAATTTAATTTACTTGATGGCACATTTACCTATTTCTAATCTACGATATTTGTTAAGTGAATTGTGATTATGTTTTCTGATTAGAATTTTGCGAAATTGATGTTTCGCTTTGTTCGTACCATGCGAAAATTGTTTCGTTGTGCCGTTCTGTTGGAAGTCATGGAAAGAGACGTGATTTTGTTTAACACCATCTTGTTGCTGTAAAAAAGGCGACTGATTAACATATGTGACACATGTGCATACAATTAGTAAGTATCATAATAAATAGCATATATCCACAATGCAACTACAATCCAATTAACATATTTATATGTGTATATGTGAAAATTGCATACCTTACTAGTGCCGCGTTTGCTGCGCTTGTGATGTTTCCGATCATTGAACATTCGTCGGAAGTTCATTTGCATTTTGTAATTCACCTGTAAAACGTTTCAATTAATAGCGAATGTAAATTAGCATAAAAATTAATTATACAATATTTTCCAAGCGAATGCACTTGGTGGCAAAGCTTGCAAACTATACACATACACATATACATTTGACTCACACGAGTATATTTTCACATTTTCAACAATCACTACATTTTTTGTTTTTGTTTTTTTTAATGCAGCAGTGCAAGTTATTATTTCAGAGATTTGTCAATTACTTTCGAATTATTTGGCTACTATTTTTCGAAGTATGTAGGTTTTGGAACTTATTGTTCTTTTTTCGTATTGCGACTTACCTGCGTAGACAAATCTCTGTCATCTACTGCGTGTCGGCTATAACTAAGGCGGCGGTGCTGTAAAAATAAAATGCAATTCACAAGGTATTAACGACACAATTCTTGTTTTTGCGTTTTGCTTGTAGGGAAAACACTAAGGTTACACTAAGAATTCAAAAATAGGTCATCACTTGCAACAACTAAGCATCAGTTTGTAGGAGAGGGAAGTATAAAGTCTAAGTAAGGTCTGTTGTATATCGAGGCGTTAAAGGGCTAAATAAATGATACAATGATGAAGTCTTCAAAATTTAATTAATTTCCGCAAAATATATTTCACTTCATAAAAGTTCTAAATAATGATATTAAAATGCAAAAAAAAATCTTTTTTAAAGGTATATACGTATGTACTTAACATCTCAAATAGCAACACAAAGTTTTAATAATAGAAAATTAAAGATTTGGCAAATATGCTGCTGAAGCTAGTATGCGAAATATTAATAAAACATTTAAGCATGAAAAAAAATTTAATTAATAACTCACTAACTATTATTTTTATTATCCAAAAGTACGAAATTTGTTTTATGAAATTTCAGTAGCGTCAAAAGAGAGTGTATACCATATATTGGCAAGTTTTGGCCATTAATTTGTTTATTTTTCACTGTCAATTATTTTTTTTTATAAAACTATAGTTTATGTTACAACAAAAACCATATAACGCAAAGTTTCAAACTTTATACATAATTTATAAGTATAAAAATTAGCAAATTTTCATCAGAATTTAAAACTTGCTGGTTTGCATGTGATTGCCTCTCCAGTCTTTCAGCCATTGAGCTATTTTATCAAGTACTTTCTAGAGTTTGAGGGAAGCCACTTCGGGGTGGGAGACTACTTAGCCTTGTCCTAAATTCTGTGACAAATTTTACCACGCTTACGGCGAGAAAAAATTCGCAGAAAAAAGTTCCGCTACTTTTACTTTTGTTCGTATGCATTGTCTACTCATAAATTATACTCAGTTTCGTGGCAAATTTCGCTTGTTAACAATGAAGTGGGAGCTAAGGAAATTCGCATTGCAGTGTTGCATTACAAAAGTATGGTAAAAGCGCAAGTGAGATTTACGAACTGTTGAAAGAAATTAATATTTCGGGAATGTTTGCTTAGCATACGATCAATCGTTTTTTCCAAGCGTCACAAGTGACAGACAGGAAAAGAAGTGGTCATCCTCGCGTAGTTCAAACCAGTGCAGCCATAAAAGCAGTGCGAGAAACAATTCGCAGAAATCCCCTTAGAAAGCAGAAAATCAAGTCCAGTGAAATTGCTGCATCGACCAGATCTAAGTCAAGACAAGTTAGAGATGATCTCTACATGAAAGTCTTCCGTCGCTCCACAGATGCGAGCAGCTTCTTCGGTGGCACGCGGTTAACGGCCATGAAAATATTCTTTTCACAGATGAGCAAATTTTCACTGTTGAAGAAGTTTTTAATAAGCCAAACGACAAAGTCTATGCTAAAGCTTCTAAAGACGTAGAAAATATTGTTCCAATGGTTCAGCGTGGACACCATTCAACCTCCGTAATGGTTTGGTGGGGAGCGTCTTGTAAAGGCGTTACATCAAAAGTGCACCATGAGGATGTCTTAAAAAGCGTATTGAAGCAGTTAAGCAGTACTCTTTTCAATGGAGAGTGACCATAAGGCCAAAACCATCCAGCAGTGGCTAAAAAACAATATTCGTGGGTTCATAGCCGCAGAAGATTGACCGTCTGGAAGTCCAGATCTGAATCTATTGGGATAAAGTTTGTGGTCAGGATTGGAGAACATGGCCTGTCGAAAACTTTTGGAGAGTCTCAAGTAACCTTTGGTTCAAGCAGCGACTATGCGTCTATGTCTATGCCCATGAAAACCGTGCGTGCTGCAATAGCTGAACGGCCTAATCGTTTGAAGGATCGTATAAAAGCAAATGGTGAACATTTCGAATGAAAATTTAAAACATGGTTTGTTTAATATTTACATGAAAACTAATTTCATATCTATAACTGACTTAACTTGTAATAGAATTTGTGGCAGGACTAAGTATAATAAGTAGGACGGTGTCATCTCCGAAAGTTCCGACGATAGTTTCCTCTGTGATTGGTAAATCTTGTGTGTAAAGCAAGGAAAATATTGGGCTCAATATACTGCCTTGGGGTACGCCATCTAAAGTTTCATAGAGTTCAGACTGTTCTTCGTTTTGTTTAACAAAAAAGTGTCGGTCCTTGAGGTAGGACTTGATAAAAGTATAATAATTAATGACTTTCATTTTACAGAGTAAACCATCATGCCAAATGCGGTCGAAGGCTTGAGATATATCGATAAATGCGGCAGTACATTACTTCTGCTGAAAAGCTTTGTGAATACCATTTACGAATCTATTCTTGGTACTGTGTATTTTTCTGAAGCCGAATTGGTGATTTGGGTTTAATTCTCGGTCTTCAATTATGGCTAACATTTTTCAGAAAAAAGGAATTAACTTTAGCGGCAACGGGGGGCGATAAGATTCCACTTTTTCTGCGCTTTTTCCTGATTTTATTTAAATTGGACAGGGTTGGGTGACTTCCTCTATGCAATGAATGCTTGAAATTTTGTTTTATATATTCAAAACTTGTCAATATGTGGTGTACACTTCCTTTTGACGCTGACATTATGTACAAAAAACAACTTTTGTATGAAAATATTTTATTAAAATTTTAATAGATATTAACATTTTTACAAATATTTTATTAAATAGCTATTAAAATTTTAATAAAATCTAATTTAAATATCTATTAAAATTTTAATAAAATATTAACGAACGTTTGGAGTTAGCGAAAGCGATAATTTATATTTAGAAAAATTTTCTTCTCATTAAGACTCATTTCACTTAATGTAAATGGGATTTTGAGCATTTTCATATGCTTTGATCTTCTTTTTCACAATATTTGGCAAAATTTTAGGATTCGTTAAAGCCTTTTTAGTGTAATTGCACAGTGGTACCGTGGTAGGCCATTCGAGCAAAATACTGGTGCCTCATTTTTACACCACATTTGGTCTAATTACTAACAAATAGTTATTCTAACTGGGAAAACAACAAAAAAAAAAAGCATGTGTAATAAATGTATTATTATCCACTACAATGAGATAAAAAAAATAGCGGATTCATCTCTCACAAAATAGATATCTATGACTTACTTCCTTCGAGAGCGGTACCACCGTGCATTGTAAATATTTGAAAATTCCATGATTAAAATATGTACATATGAATGTATTTGCTTGTAGTTTTCTTTTTAAAGAAGCTCTTTTTTTAATTTTTAAAATTATTAATCCAGAAATTATTTCCCTTGTAAAATACATTAATTGACACACATCATTTAAAATAGTAAAAGACAAATTGCTTTAAATTTAACAAAAATATCAAACGTAGAATATTTCAACACTAAAAAGACAGAACTTAAAAAAAAATTATACTAAACATTAGAATTAGTAACATGTGTCGAACGAACTTTCGCCGTAAATTCGAAAATCCTGGAAATATTTGATCAAGAGGAAAATAAAGATTATTTATTATTATGAATAAAAAAATCTTTTAAGGAATTCATTTTCATTTCGAATTTTTCTATCATTCCGTTTTTTCTGGGTATTGGAGCAAAACAATTTTTTTTAGTTGAGTTGAGATAGATAAGTACAAAAGCAATTTCTCTGTTTTCGCAGTTAGCCTTCGAAGTTCAAGAGTGGACCTTTCGTAAAAAATTATTTTTAACCCTTTAACTATTTATGTTGAGTATATTCGTGAAGTCGTGAAGATAAAAACATCTCGATCGTATTATTATTCAACGAGCCAACGTAATTGTTTCCCCTAAAAAATGTACATTTTAGGATATTCGTTAGTCCGACTACGTTTTTTATTTTAACACACAATCAGCCCTATCATAGAATCCGTCATAGAAAACCTTCGAATACGAATGTCTACTACGAATACGAAAGAATTGTAATCGTGGGCTCCATGTGAACACGATAAAAGTGCTGCCAAATATTATACAAATGTCAAATTTTGATATTTCGACATCAGCTCACTTCACTGTAAACAAGACAATTTAGTAAATAATCTTTAAGTTTTTTGTCAAGTTTTCTGAATTTTCAAATTAAAATGTATTCGTTGATATGTGCGGTTGTGTTAATGGAAGAGGCAAGTGAGAGAAGCAAACGGAGGGTCAGAATTGAGCGAAAAATATTGAGAGCGGCAAGCAACGATCTCGATACGAGTATGGACGAACCAATGTAAGTGCGTGCCTTTTTGTTAAAGAAAAAGTTTACTTAAACAGAGTTTAAAACAGGTTTATCAAAAATTACCGGTTAAATAAAGCTGCATTTGCATACGGAGGGAGGCTATCAGCACGGAGTTGGTAAAGATTTCGACGTGCCAATGGAGCAGTCGACATTTAGCTAAGTGCTAATAGACTTATTGGCGACACTACAAAAACGATTGTGTCCACAGTGGGTAAATCCCGACGTGAGAACCAATGAAAAACGGCAAAGCCAGATGGAATTCTATCAAAAATATAGATTTCCTGGCATCATTTTGTGTGCGTCCCATAAAAATTATTTCTCCTACTAAAGAAAAATTCCTCTACTACAACCGGAAGGGGTACTACAGTATCAATGCCATGATTGAGTTCTCCTTTATTAGCCCCAACAAAGTGGTATACTGCTGGCATGTTGTTATAACTTTACACAAGTGGAAGTCACATAAAAGTACATATACTTAAAAAATTTCTTTACATTTACAGGTGAGTTAATATAGAACTAACATTTTACCGATTTTTCATTTGTTTCCTTTGAAAATAGAAAAATTGTACACAACTCTAAGATTTGACGTTACGAGTGTATTCAGTGAATGATACTCTACGAACTCCGAATGTACGTTCGGAGCCATTCGAATTTTATGCTTACAATTTCTTAGTTTTTACGAAAAACAGTCTACGATGAATTGCCTGATAGGGTTGAATAGCTTGTATTAGGCTGAAATAACAAGTTCTGAGATAGTACCGTTACAAAATGATTTCTTGAGAATTTTATTGACAGGAAAAGTAGTAATAAGTACTTTGAGGAATAAAATGTGAAATTAATAATTTTAGTTAACCCTAACAGATGTTCATACTGCTCTACAAGTAATATTAGAAGAGAATCCAGATATTGGTGCCCAATATGCAAGGCAGCATTATTTACATTTCTTTTATATTTTTTTTTAAGTTTACTTAATTAAATTTCTAGTTTTGTAACCACCAATAAAAATATTATATATATAATATTTTCAAAAATAACTAACACGCCACGTTTGATTTTTAGTCATAATTGCCTACTTTTACAGGCGGAAATATTTTACTCTGCTTATGTCGAGTATACTCGTAACACCTCTTCGCTGGAAAATAGTTAAGCAGGCAGAAAAAGTTTTTCGAAACAAAATTGAACAGTTAAAGGGTTAATTATGTAAATAACTAAAATGTTAAAAATATTACATTTTATAAGGGACCCAAGATCAGATCTTCGTAAAACTAAAAACTTTAATTTGTTTTTTGTTTTGTTTTTTAGCACCTGCAATATAAGTTTACACAAGAAAGTTATATGCCATTTAAGTAAGAGCAAACAATGACCCGCGCCCTAATTTTTTAATTTTCTAGTTACTTACATACAATAATTAAAAGTAGTCTTTTACCAGAAGTCCAATTTCGAACTTCGAAGTGTATGTATATCTCGATTTCTGAGGCTAACTTCGAGCTACTTTTACTTATGACTCAATCTCTTACAAAAATAGGCTTGGTCCAATACCCAACCAATGCTGTACGGTATTATTGGTGAATTGAGATGAGGCTCACAGTAAAGGTGGACAAATTTGAATTATTTTTCGTTTAAAACAAATTTTACTAACTGCAACTTGCAAAATATAACTGTGCATATTGAAGCGTGACCAATTAGTGACCAATAATTCTAAGTGCGTTTTCTTATATATAATATATAGTATATTAGTTATTATTTTATGGATATGTATATATGTACATAGCTTAAAATGAATGCAAACGTAAGACGAATGGTCATAGAAATTAATTCAATAAACTTAAGGGTAGTAATTTGTTTTTCTTTTTTTATTTTTATTTATTTTCTTATTTATTTAAGATATATACACCTTATATATGTACGACTTTTGGTATTTTTACAATGCAGGTAAAAGATTAAATCATGTGACTAAACAACAACAACATCAAACGAAAATAAAAAGATCCTAGATTACATGAGTGTATTGCTAACTGGCGGAACGAGAAAAACTGTTAAACAAGGCGAGTCTAAAAAAGGTGATTTCGACTCCCTAAATGCAACAAATTAGGTCTGTTCATGTAAAAATTATCCAGTAACTTGCCAGTAACTTTATTTCCGAGAATTCTCCGTCAAAGCGAAAAATATCAAAAAACGTACATGAACGCAAAACCAGAACAATTTGCAAGTGTAACGAACAGCTGATTAAACTGTTGGCAGGAAAAATCACAAAAATTAAAAACATTTTCACTTGAGCTACCTCGTATTAAATTTAAAAAAATATAAAGCAAATAAGATGCAAAATAATAACCTTCCGAATCATATGATCTCATTTTGTCCACAATAATTTGTTCCATTTCATGATCGCTGTCAGATGAGGAACATTCCGCCAACAGTTGCAATTCGCAAATTTTAATTCGTATTTATTTTTACTTTGCGATCAGCTGTTTTTCTCACATGCAAGTAAAAATTTATCCAGGAAAAACTTGCAACTTCCCCTCAAAATGAAATGTAATTTTGCTCTCTCACTTTCCCCTACTTTGCAAGTCTGTTGGGTACACGAACACCAAAAGGTGATAATTTGTAATAATTGTTACAAAAAATTTGCTTCATGAACAGACCTATTGGAACGCTATTGTCGAATTTCAGCTAAAGAAAGAAGAGAGAAAGAAGATAAAAATACAGCCACTTTCACAAGCAGGCACCAATCATCTGATGAAAGAACAGCACCCCGTAAAGGTTTGCCTTACAATTAAATATATTTTATATCCATTGCGCCCACGGTGTAGAGAGTATAAAAGCTGATCTCATTCGCGAGTCTCTATGAGACCCTCAGGGAATTTTACAGGATCAGCTGATTTGCTGTCGTAATAATTAGATATTTGTCATTATTTCGTTGTTGTATTACTTCTATTTTTATTGTTAATCGTAATCGAATTTTTCCTACAGAGGGAAAGGGATCGAACTTTCCCTTTCTTGTTTATTTAAATGTTGCGTCACAGCCAAATACTCGCACGAATATCGTTCCCCAAACGTGAACCTTTACAGGATTTTAACAGTTCGTAATCGGCAGTGCACCAGGATCGACGTATGCAACTATCCGCCCAAAGGAAGGATTCCTCGGTGAATGTTACGTTTGCCCAATTCCGCCCATGTAAATCTTTTCTCAATGTATGATAATGAGAGCAGCGGTTTTTTCAATTTGCTCTGGAAGTTGAGGTCTTCTGCACGTAAACGTTCTCGAGTCGTGTGTTCGGAAACATTAAAACCACTTTTCCTTAAAATTGTTTCAGCTTCACGCAATGATAAGTGCGGTTTTGCCATACACAAATGATCTTCTGATCCTGCTTTGGAAAGGTATTTGTTTTTGGGTCTCGTCCAGGGAAGCCGTCAACGTTTTCAACTTCGGTATACCCTTGCACCCATTAATTTATGAACGTCTGGGACTTCTTTAAATATTTTACTACAGATTAATAAATAATTGTCGCGTGCACTTATGTTAGGTGTTTGGCCGAGCTGCTCCTCCTATTTGTAGCGTGAGTCTTGATGTTGCTCCACAAATGGAAACAACTTTTAAGCCGACTCCGAACGGCGAATGGTTTTTTTAGGAGCTTTCTCATGGCAGAAATTCACCGCTATTAGAAAAAACTTTTTCTTCATTTTGCCGTCTTAGCACCCGCCTGCTCCAGATGCACATGACATTTTTGGGAATACTGTTTCCAATCGTTTTACATGCGCGGAACTCATTTTATAAAACCAACATACGCTTTCTAATTTTCTCACAAAGCTAACAAATTGCACAATATGCGCAAAGGACATGCCTATTAAGCAGCAATTAAATTTCTCTATAACTCTAAGTTTGAATTTTGCCGGTCACGCTTCTATTAGACAGACTGTATACGGGGAAAAAGTTGAAATTTGGCGCACTGTGTTAGATTAGCCAACAGAATATCATTACTAATATCTGTATAACAATTTCATGGCTGTTTAAAGCTTAAGTAAGCATGAGTAGCTAATTAATTACCTACTTTTTCAGAGAGTTCTGTGTAGAAATCAGTTTATTTTATAGATATTTTTAATATACCTATATGAGCATTAGTACTGAAGGTTGCAGACAAATACGTATGGTATGATTCCTAAAACAACATAAAAAAGTATATTTAATAAAGAAAGAAAAAAAGACCATTTAAACACAAAAAAATATATGACTTTTTTTATATATAATTAGCGCTCTTTCATTAGTTAAGGACATTAAATTCAACTTTTTTATGGTTATTGATTAGCTTAATATGTAATATTTGTTTATAAACTATATGTGAAGAAAAATTTGTAATTGAAACTTTTGTTTAAGTAAAAAATTGAGACAACAATTAACAACCAACAGCGAAAATAGCAATAGTAAATAGATGCAATATTTTTATTGTAAATAAAAAGACCAATTGATGCCGTACCATTTGCATTGAAGCCTGCTTAGTGAGGTTTTTTGGTTTGTTTATCATTTTTAATGAATTGGTATTGACGACAGTTTTTTCGATTTTTCAGCAGTTTGTTTTTCAGTACGCGTTTATTTTAAGGCAATTAGGTAACGTTTTTTGTGTTTTCGATTTTTTTAGATTTTTACAATGTCGTACATAATGTTACGTTGAAAATATAAAAAGAGGAGAAGAACATTTGAGTTTCATTAAATAAATTTTTGCGTATTAGTCAATATTGATAGTTCAGTTTTTGTCATAGAAGTGGCATATGTACATATGTAAAAAAATAATAAAATAAAAAATAATAAATGTAAAATACATATGTCATACATAGAGGTAATGAAAATATGATGTGGCATATATAGTTTCAAAGCGAGAATATAATTAAAACTGTATATAAAATATATTTGTTTATGCATAGTAACGATTGGGTGTATTTCGAACTAATTTGTGGCATAAGGTACTCTACAAAAATGAACCTAAAGAAAAATATTCTTTTTGTAAATTCGAAAAAAAAAAAATTAATACAAACCCTTCTATATGGCTTCAACTCCTCGGCCAGCAGATGGTGTATTTTTGCATCTGTAAGATCTTTTTTCGACGGATTGTAGTCCAATTCATGCATGTCGAGGTTTCGTGAGCAACTATTGTCCAGATTTGTAAGGCTTGGACTGGTTAACGAAAGGTTTAAAACGAAAATATGTGCATAGATTAATAAAATATTTCGATGAATTATAATATTAAAGATAATTGGTATTTTTCGCAAAGCAAATTTTTTTAAATGCCTAATTACTGCGACATAGATGCAGCGCATACAGATAAAACAAAATAATTTTTACCATTTGTTATTGAATAGATATTTTTACTTAACAAATAGGGTATATATTTTGAAAAATATATAATTTTTACCATGCTTTGCAAAAAATATATATTTTTGTTATGCGATGATTTTTACTTAAACAAAAAACGCTACGAATAGATAATGAGTGATGATCTGAGTGAATATTTTAAGTGTCACAGTAATAGTTTATTTTATAAAACGTTTATTAAAAACATAATAAAGTAAACGAATTTTAGTTACAGTGCATCTTTTAAGGAAACAGTTTAGTGTTTGAGAAACTGTCAAACATAAATTTATTTATAGGGCGAATTGCAAAGAAAAATATTAAACAGTAGGATTTTTGACTACTATACAAACGGGTAGCAGGGCTTTCAAGTTTACAACGATTTCTTTTTATTTCTATTTTTTTTGTTTTTGTAAATGGGGAAGGTACATTTTTTTACATAAAAGGCGTTACTTTTAAACATTTAACGCCATTTTGTTGAAAATGAATTTAAAACAAAAGTAAGGGGTGTTTTTTTAGCTGCATGAGAACTATTTATTTATTTTATGAATCTAACCATAAGTTATTTTACAGTGTTTGGGTTTAATTTTAAAATATTAAAAATAACATTAAAAATAAGGATGTTTTAGGGGAAAAAGATTTGACAAGGCGAAATAATAGACTGTAAAAAGTGGAAGTAGGAGGACAAGAACAAGGAAGCATTAGAAGAATATATGCATGTACCTACATATTAGCTATTATAACGGGTGATCAATTAAGAGGAGTTTTTTTCATTTGCGTTTTTTTTACAGATCGCGCGCGAGTTGTGGCAAACTGTCATCGTGGATTTGTTGAACAGCGTTTGGCATTTCATCATGGAAAGACTCACACCGCAACAACGTCTACAAATTGTTCAACTGTATTATGAAAATCAGCGTTCTGTGACAAATGTTTTTCGTGCGCTTAGACCGCATTATGGTCAACATAATCGGCCTGCCTTAAACACTATTCGACATACCATCAACAAATTTGAATCCGAATATTCATTGGTGGATAATTCTCGACCGAATAGACCACGTCCAGCAAGAAGCATTGAGAATATAGCGGCAGTAGCAGAGAGTGTACGTGAAAACCGCGATGAATCGATTCGGCACCGTTCTCAGCAACTTGGACTGTCGTATGGAACAACTTGGTCAATTTTACGGAAGGATCTTCATTTAAAAGCATACAAAATACAGCTCGTACAAGAACTAAAGCCAAATGACCTTCCTGCACGTCACCGTTTTGCTGATTGGGCTCTTGAAAAGATTGAAGAAGATCCGCTGTTTTCGAGCAAAAGTTTGTTCAGCGATGAGGCGCATTTCTGGCTCAATGGTTACGTCAAATTGCCGTATTTGGGATGAAGGGCAACCAGAGCTACCTTTGCACTCAGAGAAAACAACGGTCTGGTGTGGTTTATGGGCTGGTGGAATCATCGGTTCATATTTTTTCAAAAATGATGATGGCCGCAACGTAACTGTGAATGGTGCTCGCTACCGTACCATGATATCGGACTTTTTGCTACCTGAAATTGAATCTAATGATCTCTACGACATTTGGTTTCAACAAGACGGAGCCACTTGCCATACAGCTCGTGAAACAATGACTTTATTGAGAAGTCATTTCGGAGAGCAGCTGATTTCACGTTTAGGACCTGTGAGTTGGCCACCAAGATCTTGTGATATCACACCTTTGGACTTTTTTCTTTGGGGATTCGTGAAGTCCAAGGTCTATGCTGATAAACCAGCTACGATTGAAGCTCTGGAAGCCAACATTACGCGTGTTATTCACGACATACCAGTCGAAATGCTCGAACGAGTGATTGAAAATTCGACCTTCAGAATGGACCACCTTAAGCGTAGTTGCGCCCAACATTTGAATGAAGTCATATTCAAAAAGTAAATGTCAAAGAATGTCCTTTCAAATGATAAATAAAGGTTTTGAACATAATTTACATTTTTGTTTTTTTTTAACTATTGAAAAAAGCACCTCATGATTGATCACCCGTTATATACATACATATAATTGGCGCGTACACCCGTTTTTTGTGCGTCCAGTTTCAAGTCGACTCCGAACGGCAGATATTTTTTATGAGCTTTTTCATGGCAGAATTACACTCGGAGGATTGATTGTTGATTACTAAACAGTTTAAGTGATCGGGACGATCAAGGGAATTAAATTCATACGCCAAGGTATTTGGGCTCACTAGAGTTAATGACCTTGTGAAGCAGCCATAGATATCGATAACTATGGTTTGACAGCTAAGCATGGTAAGCTGTGTTAATATTTCTGCTCCGTAAAGTTTGTGAGGAAGAGCTCGGCCAAACACCTAAAAGAAATGTACGCGCCAATTATTATTATTATTGTTTTTTTTTAGTTTGGCAAGTCATCTTAATGCCAAAAGAACGCTTTTCTTTGAAAACACAAAACAAAAAAAAAACAAAAAACAAAGATAAATAAATCTGTTCGCAAAGTTCATAGAACGAAGTGTGGAAGAGGACGCCGAAACCGATTCGTCATCGTTCTCAAATTTTTGGTCTTTGTTCTTCAACTACGTATGAAATTTTGGGTAAGGATCTTGGCTTACGTGCCTGTAAAATACAGTTCGTGCAAGAATTGAAGTCGAATGACCAATGTGTGCGTCACATTTTTGCTGATTGGTCTCATTTAGATTTATTTATGTATTAATAATGAAATATAATTATAAATAACTATATTACAAAAAAAGGCACTAGCTACTAAGATTTATTATTCAGATTTATTAGGAAAAAGTAGTCACAAATTGGTAGTAGTCACAACTTACAGCCGCGGCGTGCATATGCTGGATATCATATTTGAATAATAAATACCATGAAATTATTTATTTATTCATTTAATATTTTCAAATGCCAGATTATAAAAAAAATAGTAAACAATAACAATCATTTCAAAAATATTTCTGTTTTGTAGTATCACTTTAAGTTCTCAAGCTCTTAAAAAACACCCTTGATTTCATTCATTGCGTGAGATTTCTTTATATGATGAAATGTTCAAAATATTTGAAAATCAATTTTGTTTTCATTTTTCATTCACAGGAGTTAGCGCACATTTTCGCACGAGGGCCAACAACAGTCAATAAATATCGATACAAATTATGCGAAATGGTGCTTAGTTGTATGCTAATATATTATATATGTGTACAAACGTCAAAATACAAAATATATAAATCGTATCACTTAATTTGCTACTAAGTACTAAAACAAATCGTCAAGGCGTAGGCTTGTACGCGCCTTAATTAAGGCAACGCACGCGATTCAAACCCGCGAAGCAACGAGAGATCCTTCTATTTTATTACTTGCTCCTTTATCGAATACTTACATTTTTCCTTAATAAAAGCCAGGGAATTAAAAAAATAACTAAAAAACATCCAATAACTACTTTCTATTGCATTAGTAGCACATGAGTGGGACATGCTGGCTAACAGTAATGTCACTACAACAAAATATAATAATATTACTATTAAATCAATTATATCAATTAAATACTATAAGTACGAGTATTTAAAAATCAAAATCAAATCTGTAAGCAAAATTAGAGAAATTAAATCCATTTTACGAGTCATAAATTTTTGTTTGCTTTTTCGCATTTACGAGAGTTACATGCACATTTTTCTTTGTTTTTGTTTTTTTGTATTCTTCCAAAATTCGTTTACCATGTCGTGTAAATAGTTGGTGGTGCCCACCTTCCACCAATACAATTACTGGTGTAATTTCTGAAGAGAGCACTCATTGATTCGGTGGCCGTTATTTGCCCGATAGTCGACGGATTACGTCGCATTACTTCCATGGCATCACGCATTGTAAGCTTTGAATAGGTTTCAATAATTTTCGGTTCAGCGCCCTAATATTGAAATGAATGCAAACGTTTAGTTCGCTTTAATGTCTGCTACTGGAAAAATAAATAAAAAAAATGTGTATACCTTTAAGTCTCTGATTACTAGCGGCCTGATGAAGCGGTTGTCGAAGCGCTTAAACTTATCACGCACATTGTAGTTGCCAGTCTTGCCGATTATATCTTCAATCCCAGCCATTAAGTGGTCCATGAACTGGAAAAGGGTGTTCGGAAAGGATTAAAACAACAACAAATTAGAAACAACAGTTCTCACAAACTTATTTGGAAATGCGAGGGTCGTTAGAAAAGTCCGTGCAAAAATAAAAACTACTTAATTATTTGGGGTAAAGCTTCTTTACATTTTTCGACATAGTCTCCTTTTAGGCTTATATACTTTATCCAATGTTGTTCTGGTTTGTTGATCTCTTCCAAATAATAGGAATTGTTCAAGTTTAAAAAATAGCCATTCGTTTCTGCAATTATCTCCTCATTGAAATAAAATCTTTTTCACACCCGTCATTTCTTGAAAAGGACGAACAAATAGTAGGCCGGGGGCTCCCTCGGCTTCTCAAGCCTGGAGAATAAGGAAGATCTGAGACGAGTTGGAACCCTATTTCCCCATTGCGCCCACAAATGCTGACGCGTTAGCTGTTCCGTTGTCGTGATGAAAAAGGAAAATCATTCGACTTCTTCAATTCAAGCGAATGCCAAACACAAAGAAATAAACCAATCTGGCCGAAACTTGGTGTGTGTTCTTCAAAGGGATACCATTAACTAAACATAACTTCGGTACGCGCCAGTAGTGCCACCGCTCTGACCTTCGACGGAATTTTCAAACGACCCTCGTATATACATTTTTAATATTTTTACATTATATCTATTTAAAATACAGTGTGTGGCCAAATTATTAGAGGCACATTTAAAAAATAAATAATTTTAATTTTTAGGCGAAGAAAAGTAATTATGTAAGTAATTGTTTTTTTATCTTCCTTGTTTCACTCCTCTTGCGAGCATAGAGCATCTGAATTCGTTCCGGGCAGTTATTTTTGCAATGTTTGCGAAGTGTTGATTCTCTTCAAGTGTTTTTTGAGCAACCGCGACTTCTGTTTCCTTGCGGGTTGCATTCAAGCGCCACTCTTGTTATGCTTTCAGGTGACTTTCTTATTAGCCAGAATATTCTGCATATGATTATTTTGTATTGTAGTATTTGTTGGTGAATACTGGCAGTTTGTTATTACTTTTCTATTACTGATAATCTAATAGCCAAGTTTCACTGCCAAGCATTAAGAGAGATTTGAGACCATACAGGACTAGGTCGCCCGAGCGCTGCTCTGGCTTTACTCAATCTATTATCGGCATTTTGCTCGGCTCCACCATCTCTTGTTATTGTACATCCGATAACGCATGATGCTCAATCATTATCTGGTTAAGGTACGAGTGGTTGATACTCATACCTTTGATCTTTGCTATGCTTATCTCTAATCCGACACCTCGCGCTAGCTTGACCTTCGCCAGGTTCGCCTTCGTCTGCATGTTTCTGTCTGCAGAAGCTGCAAACGGTGCCTCTTGGTTTGCAAGGAGAGTTTGGTCATTACATCGTCCAAGACGGTTGCGAAGAGAAATGACGAGAGTGGGCATTCATGTCGCAGTTCAGTGTTTTTGTGGTGAAAGGTTCATAAGCAGCGAACTACTGCCAGATCCGAATTTCCTACATTGCTTTTATGAGACAAATCAGTTTCTGGGGGACTTTTCGTTGTGAAGTGTATGGACTCGTTTTTCGTTATCAATTACGATAATATAAGTTATTTAGTTTGTCAAACGCTATTGAATCTACAGTTAAAATATGCTTAAAATAGCTTCATAATGTTAAAATTAAAAGAAAGGCATAATATTTAGTTACGCCGCCTTTTGGAGCAATCCCAGCTCGTACATTGCTCGACCTGCTTTGCGTACAATTAATATAGTTTTTCCCCCCTTTCGTCACTTCTATACCAGAGGTCATTGAAGACTTTTTCCACTGAATCTTATTCGTTATATTTTCCTTTTTTTGAGGCAGTTTCTTCGACAAATTACAGGCATCCTGCGCCTTTGCTGCTAATCATCGACCAGCCCATTATGATGAATGAATGCTTGAGCCTTTTCACGATCCAATCCTTTATACATCAATTAGTTTATTCACCTATGATTCGTCAGTGAATCAAAGCTGAAAAATACACTGCGTGTAGTTAACAGGAACAGGAACAGGAACTTATTGACAAGTTTTGGTAATTTGTTTCTAAAAATGTTTCAATGAAAACAAAAACCAAAATTCCAACTTTGTGTAATTTTGAAAAAAAAAAAATTTGTTTAAATTTTCACCAAAATTTCATACCTTTTAATCACAATTTTTAGAAATATTCGGGGAATGCAGTAAAGCCCATTAAATTTTGGTGTAATATATTAAAGTACCGGTTTCAAGTGGCTCAAAAACTGCTTTGATTTTTGCTAATTTTTTTTTTTTTTGCTGACGGCCTTATACACTTTTTCCATATACCTATACCATAAAATAAATCGTCAATTTGGTTTTTGAATAACTTTATGAGTGAGTAAACCCTTATTTGGACCGTTCAGCGCTCCGTTGATTGTCTGTTTGTATTACTGGAGTGTCATATACGATTGACGTACGATGTCATTTGCACAAATTATAAGTCTTCCGATAGGGTAATCAATTTTGCGTCACCGATATACACATGCAGGCTCGACATTTTTTTCTTATATGAAAGAAAAAAGCCTACACTGTTAGTAAAATAAATTGTCAAAAATAAACGCAATTTTTAGCCAGTTGAGACTTGCACTTTAACTCATTGCACTACAATTCATTGTACTATAAAACTACATACTCGAATTTTTCTTAGAAATTCTTATTTGAAAGTATGTAATTTTGATGAAAATATGAAAAAATTCTATTTAATTTGAATAGTTTCGAACTTGGATTTATATGGTTTTTGTAGGAGAATCAACTATATTTCCATAAAAAAAATATTCAACTTAAATAAGAAAAAAATAATTCTCAAAACTTGTGAATAAGTGCTCGTGCGAAGTTATTTAACGCAACCATAATTAACTAAACGTTGAGTTGGGACTTTGCAAAAGAGAGTTTATACGAAATCTAAACGTGTAACTGGTATTATTAAAAATATGTAGGTATAGCTACCATTTTCCGACCATCAAAAGTCCAATTCAAATGTTCTCGGCACCATTTAAATTATTCTTTAAATTAGTTAAAATATTGATGTGACTAATAATTCGGCCACCCACTCCAATGTAGTTTTGTTTTTTTAATTATATTTATTAAAATAGGTAACGTTCTCTAAAACTCACCCGCTCGTGTATGCGTTCGTTCATTGTCGGTTTTTTCTTGCTTGCCCGCTTCACTTTCAACATCGTCACCAGCGGTTTTATCGTTATGCCTTGTAGGAAGACAGTGAAATAAATCACTGCTATTGTAGTTGTCACATACATATCCTTCTGTTTGACGATGCGCTCATCGACCAACAGCACCAATGCAAAGGCGACCGCACCACGCAAGCCGCCATACGACATAACAAATTGATCGACACGTGACAACTTGTGCAATCGGAAACGATTCGCCAACGCAGATAATATCACAACTCCTGTGCATAAGACATTGGCAAAGCACATAGAAGATGATGAATTCAATATACATACTTTACGTAAAACTCAAAGGGAATGTGACTGATGGTTCTTACCAAAAACACGATACACCGAACAGAAAGTGATAGTCAACAGCACAAAGGCAGTATTCCACACGTGATTATTATTGACTGTTGCCACACCGAGGAACATGAATATAATTGTCTCCGATGAACTGGATAACATTTTCAGTGCATATTTTATTGTGGTATGAGATTTTTGTGAGATATTCGCTTCGACATAGTTTTTCATTGTTATACCGCAGAAGGTAATGCTGTAAAGTAATTAAAGTTTAATTGATTGAACTGCTCGAAACTATTGCAGAGGGGCGAAATGGAATTTTATTTACGCTAGAATGCCGCTCATGTGGAATATTTCCGCATTCAGATACGCTAAATACGCCATTACAAAGATGAAGATCGGTTCAATGACGCGTACATGATCAGTGAAACGGGTCACTAGACCGGTTAGGAAGCCCCAAATGATGCCTGTAAGGGTTTGGGAGACATAAAATAATTGAGAAATGGAATACGCATAATTTGCCAGAGCAAGAAATATGTACTTAGGATAACTCAAAAGAAAACAAAAACAAAAATATCTTGATGCTCCCTTTAAATTTGTTCTGTGAGACACAGTTTTTGTTTTGCTGTCTTTTGTTTCTTTTATTTCCATTTAATACTCTTTTTTTAACACTCATCAATCTGCTGTATCAAATTGATAAGAACATCGATTTATTTTGTGTGAAAAGTGTGAAGTGTAATAATTTTTTATTTTGTATTTATTTCTGAATGTATTTTGATTCATTTTCTATAAATATATAGACTTCTCTTACTTTTCCGCTTTTTATTGCTTAAATTTGAGTTTTTGATGTTGAGTCAGATTGGCATTTTTTCCAAGGACTTAAGCGTACTAACGAAGGATATTTCAAAAGTGACGTCTCAATGTCAGTAGTGAATAATATTTTTGTCAAGTAGACAGATGTACAATTTTACATAACAGAAAGCGTTAAATCATTAAAACTTATTATGAAAATCGTTGATCTCTCAGAGCAAAATATCGCGAAATTCGTGATTTTTTGGTGTATATAATCAGCAGAATGAGTCGACAATTCAAAGTTTGGTGAAAAAATTTCAAAAAACTAGTTTTGTCAAGAATAAAAAAAAGCAGATAGACTAGTAGACCAAAAACTGGACGTTCTGTTGAGAATATTTCTGCTGTAGCGCAAAGTGCTGCTGAACAACCTTCAACATCGATATCCCGACGTTCTTAACAAGTAGGCATTCACGAATCGAGTGATTGGTTCGGCGGATTTTACTTGTGGATGTCCACTTGTAATGGTGGACATATAAATTATGTTATTTTTTACATATAATTGTTAAGAGCCGTATTTTGAATAAAAATAGTGAAGCCTGAAAGAAAATAAATTTTTATGCGTTTTATTTTAAAACAACATCTAGTCTCGTCTTTAGAAATCTATGTCATGATCCTTTATTAAAAAAAAAGTGTTTTCAACTATTTTCTGCGACCCTGAAAAAATTACACTTTTCTAGGTAGGAGAAAAAAATTAATAAAAATCCACAATAAATTATTAAAGCAATTTAAAAAAAAACATTTAAAAACAACATAATAATTCATTACTTCCTTATTAAAAATTTCTTACGTCAAAAATTTAATAGAAGCAAAAAAAATATTTTTTAAAATTAATTTTAAAAATATTTTTTTTTTTTTGTAATTTTTAAGATATTTTTTTATTTTATTTTAAAATATCTTTATTTTTAAAAATTTATTGTTTTTTAAATTCTTAATATATTTTACTTGTAATTTTTAAAACATTTTTTGTTTTGTTTTTAATTTTAATATAAATATGTTTAAAATTTGGGGGTTTTTAGTGTCGCTGTAACAAGTTGTTTAAATTTTTTTTTTTCAGCAATGCTTAGGGTCAGTTCTTTAGTGCAAGTTTAACCTTGATTTCTAGTTTAAACATAAAATTTTGCATGCCTAAACTTATATACAGTTAAGCCAGCACTGAAAAACTGGCACTAAGTGGTCGATCTCTTTCCGCTCCCACACATGTCGAAGCTGACCACATAGAGTCCACATTCCGACATATAGGCGAGCACGATCACGCTTAATGCTCATTCACAAAATGTTGGTTTTATATGGACGAATAATATACTTACCAATAACAGTACCACCAATGGCAACGACAAAGAATGAACCTACACCACTCGCAATGTCTTGAGCTATTATTTCCGATATGCCGATTTCGTTGTATACTTCCATCATATGATACATAACGACCTAGAAGAAACCGCAATTAAAACAGAAATATATTTTGGGTTTGGAATGCAGGCGAAATAATAAGAAATTAAATGTGAAGTGATTTTTGCTTTTCAATGTCTTATCTTTTAAGGTCAATATACTGCTCCCATCTTTCATAAAGTTTATTTATACCACCTAGAAAATGTGTTCGTCTAGGCCTTACGCAAGAATTGCTGACTTCACTTCATAATCATCAGTAAATTTTCTGTAAGTTTTGTTTTTCATTTTTCATCTGAAGGTGCTGAACTATGGTGTGAGTGGTTAAGTGTTTCGAGGGCGCACTTGTGTAGGACAGCTTGAGCAACATGACTCTTGCGATTGGGTGCAAATGTCGTGCAAAAGAAGCACATCTCTAGTTAAGTTTTCCCTAACTGACAATAAGATGCTTTCTGAATCCTAAATTCTGAAAATTAATACCTATCATCTTTCCAGCCGATGAACTTTCATCTCCAGTAAAAGTTCAATTCATAAGCAAATTCTCGTTCTCGCTACATCATCATCATTGTTGGCTGGATAACATTGATCGCGTTTTCGCCTGTTGCAGCATATGCCGCCAAATAATCTCAGTTGCTTGACTGCGTCCTCCATACCCAGAAAACCTGCGCTTCAGATACACCGTCAATCCATCTGAGCGGCAGACGACCCTTACTTCACTGTCTATGACGCTTTCCAAAGCGTATTTGTTGGGGTCGGTAATCGGTATTAGCCCGTAATATATAACCTGCCTGAGACTGAGTTTTGTCGAGGGCCTATGCTCCCGAGTGGAGTGAACAGGAAAAAAATGTAACCTGCTCAGAAGCGGCTCTTGTCTAGAAGGCGGCTCTTTAGGTTTTGGTTTGCGTAGACTCTGGATGCGCTTTTACTTTTGAGGTGGTGTGAGCATTCTTGGTGCCCGTGTCGCGCTTTCCGTCTGCATACCAAAGATAAACAGACTAATAAAAGATGCAGACTATTTCTTTTTGCAACTTATTTCTTTTTCAAAAGTTCATCTTTTAGAAGTAGTTTTTCGACTTTTTGACAATACCTGAGGACGCCACTTCAATCGGCCGAACTCAGTGTTGATCGCCTTCCCACCTTTGCTTGAATAGATTATGACACTTAAAAAAAAATGTTTTTCATGGGTAAAAGTCTGCGTACACAAATGACATGTCTTCCATAATAATCTGTGGTGCTTGTATTTCTCGCGAGTAACTTAATCACGTCACGAAACGCACTTTTCATAATAATAATTGATGTTTTTTCCCCTTTTCACTTGCTTAGCCGGCGATATATAATATAAAAGGTAATGGACCGCTTTGATTAAAACTAAGATTTTTAAGAAGTGTGTCTTCGTCGCTAGGTGCTAGTAAAGATTAAACTTAAACTTTTTCTTTATTAAAAAGTTAGAACATCAATTATTTCACTCAAATCACTAACAGAGAACACAAAACTAGGAGATAACTTCTTCTACTCTTAAAAGTAAGTGATTCTATTATACAAAAGCTATTCAAAGCAGGTATTTAACTTACCGTCACAGCATCGTTCAAGAGCGATTCACCAAATACTACAATGTACAGTACTTCATTGACGTGGATTTCTTCAAAAACAGCCAACACAGCCACAGGATCCACAGCAGAAATTAAGGCGGCGAAGAGAAAAGTGTCTAAGAAACGTGGTGCTTCAGGACCAAAGAGACCAGTCAATCCGCAACCCCAAAGTGAAAGACCTTTAAGGAAATATTAAGCATACAATTTATGTGGCAAAAGCAGTTTGCAGTGAAAATATAAAATTTGGTTTCTTAAAAATACGTCAAATTAGCTTTAGAAGGTGTAAACGCTATTAAAAAATGAGTTCCCGATGTTTATTAAAAAATAATTCGAACCTATGTTCGAAAGTGGTGAAATTTTTAAATTTATTCCTTTATTCTTGCTACGAGATTGCTTTGGAAATCATCAAACTAAACAGGGTGGCAGACCCTTAGTCGAAAAAATTAATTTCGGTACATGGAACAGAACCGACTGTCATGGGAATGACGGTTTTGGCTAGTTCTGAATTACATGGTTCCCTTCGAAGACTATTACGATCGGCGAAACTATAAACCTGCTAAGATACTGCGCTCAGGTCAGCAATCGTGTCTTCTAATGTCGCCTGAGTACCATATTCACAGCGATGACACTCCTCTTCGCAAGGACTACGCTACTCATAAAGGAGCATAATATCATGCTCAGCGAGCAGTTTCTTCTGGCATGCTTCGATGGTAACCTTTCCAAAAATCTTCTGCTGGAAGCTGAGGTACCTTCTAGGTACATCAGAAGCCATTTCTTCCAACGACAAGATACAGACTTGCATAAAACAGCTACTGGACCTGACGGAATATTGGTGCACTTTAGATATTCAAAGAGGGTGCATTACCACTTTCCCGAACTCTCGCCCTTTGAATGTTCTTATTATAGACCAATCATCACCTACAGCAGATTTCAGCCGTTCTGAATACTGTAGTCAATCGAACTCCTACTCATTCAGAATTGGCGAATTCACCCGACATACTACAAAAAATATTCGGTATATCAAGTTAACCCGCATTAAATTAATCCCCTCTACTTATCTAACACACGCCCTACCTTTAGCCCCATACGGTCAAAACAGCTCGTTTCTTGGACCTATCGTTAGATGGTATTGAAGATGAAGACTCTAAGCTGGAATCTGCAAACTGCAACAACAGAAACAATGATTTTATAATTTATGATAATTTTCAGACTTCGAAAAATTCTACTATTTGGAAGGGATCGAAAACTAAAACAGCGTTGGACGAAGTGTATAAGCTTATGAGGAGACTACGCCGAAAAATAAAAAAAGGTTACCCAAAACAATTAAGTATTCAGTTTTTTGTATGGACTTTTCAAACGACTCTTTTATTATACAAACTATTTTTAACTGTTTAGCCTGTCAAAAACTCAAAAGGGGGTAGAGATTCGATTAAAATGTATCTTTAATCCAAAAGTATTGCTGAAAATTCTCTGAAAAATATTTATCAAAAGGGTGCTATCTAAATGTCGATAAGTGTTCAACTAAAATCAGCTGCAAATTTTACACCAGGATTTCAATAGATTTTTCTTACAAGAAATCTTTCGAAACGGGAAGTTTTTTTTTGGGCAAAAGAAGTCCATTATTTCTCGGTAGATCGCTTCGGTGATCGATATCTCGTAAAGTATCGACCAAACAATTTTAAGTTTATGCTCGTTGTCAAGGTGACATTTCACACTAAAAAAACTCCTTTGCTGTTTTTTGTTTATTCCATTCAGTTGTGAGTTGCAGGGTGTTAAACACGAGAATCAATAAAGAGAAAATTCGGTACATTTTACAATTTTTCTTTGATAAAGGCGAAAACGCAAGCCAGGGAATGGTGTTTATGGTGCCGCTATTGTAACTGTTGCTAATTATGTGCCATTTTGGTTTCGTCGATTCCGTTCAGGCATTTCTGATGTTAAAGAAAATGTCGATAATGTCGATAAAATCAAAGAAATAATCTCAGTTGACCGCTTTGTTAGTAGTCGTAGCATCGCCCTGGAGCTAAAGATTGACCATAAAACAGTTTTAAACCATTTTCGTTTAATTTTTACGATAACACAATGGATTTATTTTTCCCCAACTAAGTGTTGCGTTTTCCTGCAGTGATTTATTAAGGCACGCAAGAGTCGCTATTTCTTTTGTACATAAAATGTAAAGTTTTCCTTTTTCGACTTTACATTAATCAGAAAAATGTAATACTTTAAAATTTGAAATGTCAAAAGCAAACCATAAAAATGCTATAGTGGATAAATAAGCCTTTTTGCCGATAACAACCGCCACGAATCATTCTTAATCTAATATCATTAATCTACTTTAGTCTTTATGTTTTCTCAATGTGCTTAAGTAGCTTTATGTGCTTATGTTCATATGCTTTCATTTTGTGCATCAAAGAATTTCGATTACCACTTCAATTTTGTATGTAAAGAAAAAAACGTATTGCTTGTGTGATATTTTTGAGGCACGTGGGCAGACTTCAAATTGAAATGTGCAAACGTCAATCTTAAGGTGTATTTATACTACTATACTTGTACAGCGCCACATGTCAAACAAGTGCCATGTGCCAGAAGCAAACTGAGGGTGCGGGCACGCAGGTGAGGTGTTCGTACTAGTTTATATTTGGGAATGCTAAATATCTTCTTCTTTTTTCTTTGTATTATAATTGTACTCAAATGTTTTTCTACTTATGATGACAGATTTAGAGTTGCAAAAAAAGCGAGGACAGGCATAAATGCATATAGGAGGTTGTATGTAACAGCTTAAAGGAATCGAGATAAATATAGGCAAACGTATATCAAAAGGCTCAGAATGATGGGATAGCTCGATAGCGCTCGTCATTCGCCGTAACCCCAGCTCCTTTCTCATTTCGAAAGAAATAAGGACCGATATTGCCGCCATAAATATATAGATACATAGATAAACGAAGCTTCTTCTTCTTCTTAATTGGCGCGATTACCGCTTACGCGATTTTGGTCGAGTTTAACTAAGCGCGCCAGTCGTTCCTTCCTCGTGCTAACCAGCGCCAGTTGGACACACCAAGTGAAGCAAGTCTTTCACCACCTGATCTTTCCAACGCAGAGGAGGTCTTCCTCTTCGTCTGTTACCACGTGCTGGTATCGTATCGAATACTTTCAGGGCCGGAGCGTTTGTTTTCATTCGGACGACATGTCCCAGCCAACGTAGCCGCTGGACCGTTATTCGCTGCGTTATGTCTACGTCTTCGTAAAGCTCATACAACTCATCGTTCACCTGCGATATTCGCCGTTGCCAACGCGCAAAGGTCCAAAAATCTTGCGCAGAATCTAAACGATTTCTCTTGCAACCTCGAAATCATAACTGTCAACAGAGACGTGAGTGTCGATGCGCGAGGGCGCCGACTGTTTGTTTGATGTCAGGAGGTACTTCGTTTTGTCCTCGTTCACCACCAAACCCATTCGCATTGTTTCTTTATCTAGTTTGGAAAAGGCTGTACTAACAGCGCAGTTTCGAACAATCCAGCATTAGGTTAAAGAAATCACACGACAGTGAGTCACACTGTCTGAAACCTCGTTTGGTATCAAACGGCTCGGTGAGGTTCTTCCTAATTCTGATAGCGCTGCTGGTGTTGAGCAGCGTCATTTTGCATAGCCGTATTAGTTTTGGGATACCAAAATTCAGACATCGCGGCATGCAGATAACTTCTTTTCGTACTTTCGAATGCAGCTTTGAAGTCAACGAAAAGATGGTGTGTATCGATTGTCCTTTCATTAGTCTTTTCCAAGACTGGGCGAATTGTGAATATCTGGTCGATGGTGGACTTTTTAGGTCTAAAGTCATACTGGAAAGGTCCAATCAGTTGGTTGATGGCGGGATTCAGCCGTTCACACAATACGCTCGTTAGAACCTTATATGCAATATTTAGAAAACTAATCCCGCGGTAGTTGGCACAGATTGCAGGATCACCCTTCTTATGGATTGGGCAGAGCACACTTAAATTCCAATAAAAAATCCACTTAAATGCCGGGTTACTGAACGACAGTTCCGTCGACAACGATTTGGGTGTCGGGATCTTCACATTCTCTGTGACATGCGCAGCTGCCACTATTTAAAAAGTTCGAGAAGTGTTCCCTCCATAATTAAAGTACTTTCTGGATGTCAGTCATCAGATCGCTGACTTTGGTCTTACAGGAAAATCTTCTTGCCAAACCTTACTGAACAGAAATGGCAATACAGTTTACCATTCTCAGCTGTCAATCCATAGTTATCGACATCGATATTTCCCATGCAGCTAAAAAAACACCCGATATTACGAATAATAATGTAAACAGGGAAAGTCGCAATAGTAAATTAGAGAACCAATAACATAATTGTGACACACGGGGAAGCATTGCTCTAATTGATTTAAAAAATGGGTTTCCGCCAGCTGCAAGTGAAGACCCGACTTTGGGCATCGATACCCGCAATGTAAGGAAATGTTTACCTCGACAGTGAACCGAAACTGTGCTTAATGGCGACGATCTGCGGTCAGAAGTACAGCGGAAACCTTTATTGAGAGTTCATTGCCTCGCTACACCATTCGGCGTATTCACGGAAAACAAATGGAATGGCCTCCAAAAATCTCGTAGAGTGAAATAATTTTAAAAGTGAGCTGAACTTTACCTAATGATCAATTTGATTTTTGGAAAAAAATACTTTCCGTGATGAAAATCTTGCATTGACGTACGATACCATTTGCAAAAATTATAAATCTTCCAATAGGGTGATTCATTTCGCGCCTGTGGAAGCTAACAGCCACCGACTTGCGACAAAACAAGGGGTTTCATATGAAGCGAAGCGGTCAATGCTTGAATAGTGAGAATACTTCTGTCCCTCAATTAAAAGAGAACCTCTATCCAAAAAAGGATTCCTCTCTTGTTTGGTGAGTCTGCGAGCGAGTGGCGCATTATTCGTTCTACCAATCAGGAGCTAAACTAACTGCAGAGTTCTAACTGCAGCGCAAATAGCCAGATAAACAAAAATTACCAATCATCCTTCACCGCAGTGCTGGATCATTGTGTAGTTGAGCGCATTAGACAGGGATAGGTTATAGGGGAAAACCCGAGTCATTCCGGTACGCTGCCATGGGAATGCTTCCGGTTAAGGAGCACAGTAAAATGCTAGGGTGGTACCGCAGATATTTGTGTGAGCCTGAACCCCCTCCCAGGCGAGTCAGTAAGCACTTCTTCAACTACATCGCCTAGATCCAGGATCAAACTGGATCGAATAGTATACAGACAAACATTAAGCGACATTCATCGGGAGTATATTACCACTTTCTTAAACACCCGACCCCCGAATACAGCTATCGGAGTCCAACCAGCACCCATTGCAGACGAAGAACTTCAGCTGCCTCGAGATACCCAGGCCCATTTACGTTCTGGATATTGTAGCAGGTTAAAATTCTACTTATTCGGAATGATCTCCGATATACTTAATATATGTCTGGCATGTGCAAGTATTCTGCACGATACTAACTGCTCATTCATATGCCCTCTCCCTCTAGACCCAACCCGTCAAAACTGCATGTTTTCTGGGCCTACCGTTAGATGAGTTAGACGAAGACGAGCGGTGACTATACCGCACAGGCAGTTTCCAAATTTACGGTTAGAAAGTAAAACCCAATGTTGTCGCCAATAAATTACCACCTCTTCTGAACTATTGGCAACATCATCAGTAACCGAGGCATATGCCCGAATCCGTCTGTTAACAAACAAACCGAATCCGTTCCCATGGCAGCCGGTTCTACGTTACCGGAATGAGTCGGGTTTTTCCCGACCCAGTAAACTAGCCCTGTCTAGTGAACAGTATGTCACCGAATCCGTTGCGCTTCCACGATAGTCGGTTCTACGGTACCGAAACGACCCGGATTTATATCCGGCCAAGGACTGTCACTCCAGCAGCATTCCCCGTATGTAAGTAATAGGACTATGAATAAGTTCGTGCGGTTTTACAACAGATGGCGTAACTTGATTATTATTCCATCGATCCACATTTCCAAACATTCATTGGAGAGCTACTGTCGTAAGGCACAAACGTCAGTATAAGTTTTTTATTTGAAGCGTAAACAACAATATTTTTACCACACTTGAAAATGTCGAATTTCGTGCCAAATAATGTGTTTTTGCGGGGAATTCTTCTTCATTATTTTAATATGAAGAAAAAAGCAGCCGAAAGTCATCGTATCTTGGTGGAAGTTTATGGTGAGCATGCTCTAGCTGAGCGAACGTGCCAGAAGTGGTTTGCACGCTTTAAAAGTGGTGATTTTGGCTTGGAAGACGAAGAACGCGAGGGTGCGCCGCCAAAGTTCATGGATACCGAATTGGAGGAATTGCTCGATCAAGATCCGGCTCAAACGCAAGAAGAGGTTGCAAAAACTTTGGGAGTTGATCAATCAACCATTTCCAAACGTTTAAAAGCCATGGGAATGATCCGAAAGGTAGGCCATTGGGTGCCGTATGAATTGAAGCCAAGAGACGTTGAACGCCGTTTTATGGCATGCGAACAACTGCTTCAACGGCACAAAAGAAAGGGTTTTTTGCATCGAATTGTGACTGGCGATGAAAAGTGGGTCCATTACGACAATCCAAAACGTCGGGCAACGTATGGATACCCTAGCCATGCTTCAACATCGACGTCGGCGCAGAATATTCATGGCCTGAAGGTTATGCTGTGTATCTGGTGGGACCAGCTGGGTGTTGTGTATTATGAGCTACTGAAACCGAATGAAACGATTACGGGGGATGTCTACCGACGACAATTGATGCGTTTGAGCCGAGCACTGCGAGAAAAACGGCCGCAATACGCCGATAGACACGACAAAGTTATTTTGCAACATGACAATGCTCGGCCACATGTTGCACAAGTGGTCAAAACATACTTAGAAACGCTCAAATGGGATGTCCTACCCCACCCGCCGTATAGTCCAGACCTTGCGCCATCCGATTACTATCTCTTCCGATCGATGCAACATGGCCTGGCTGACCAGCACTTCCGTAATTACGATGAAGTCAAAAAATGGATCGATTCGTGGATTGCGGCAAAACCGACCGAATTTTTCACAAAGGGAATCCGTGAATTGCCAGAAAGATGGGAAAAAGTAGTAGTAAGCGATGGACAATACTTTGAATATTAAATTTGTAACCATTTTACGTCAATAAAGTTTCAAATTTCGAAAAAACCGCACGAAGTTATTCATAGTCCTATTATATGAAATGTTTATGCTGCTACAACAACAACAACATTCTACTATTTTAATTCAGAACAAGCAAATCGTGTATTTGATATCGGGCTGCATGATGTTCAATGTATTTATTGCCTGCCTCATAGTCAAATATAGGCGCACATGTACTTTCCCACAATGCCATGCAATTAAATAGTAAATATTTATTAATGAATTATAAGCCATATAATTTATTTTAAAGCGCCATCTCCAATATTAGGTAACCGATAGTGTTCATATATGCCTACATACATACATACATATAATTGAAAGTCATAAAGCTATTGATCAGCATTGCGCAGAGCAACAATTAACACTTATTAACTTATTAACGCCTTCATGCCACAGATCCACAGATGGGCGCTAAGGCAACTTAGGTTTATTATAGCACATTTCTACATATGCAGTGAGCAGTGAATATGCAGTTGCAATACACAGCTGAACATATACAAAAAACAGTAGTTTAAAATTGTATCTGGTCTCAGAGGATAGCAAAAACGATTCTGGAAGTTGATTTCCCTTTCTCTTTTTGCATTATTTGCACGAAATAATTATAGTTTCTTCTTATTCAATTAAAAGCAAACGAAATAATGATCAACACTCGAAAAAGAAAATTTAAAACTATTTTTTCGCTTATAGTCATAACACGTGGAATGTGGTCCCTAGCAATTTTTGCCATTCAAAGTCAGTCACATGCAGCACCGACGTATGCATGGTTAGGTGAGGTTTTTGTAGCAGTCGGCTTAGAGTAGCCAAACTCACTTAGGTCATGTAGGTCCGTTGTGGTACCACTGTGTAACGCGGTAACCTTACTGTTAGTTTTCATGGGGCCAGTTAGACTCCCTTATGAAGCGAAATATAGGTTTTATCCCTACACCGGATAGTTCCGTCGGTATTTAGTTCAAAATGGTATTTTCTAAGGCTGGACAATTATAAAGGAAGTGTTCTACTGTTTCTTCCCTACTGTTTCTTCCTCTTCCTCGTCTCTACAACTTCTGCAGTGTTCATGCGAAAATATTCCTAGTCTAGAATTCCTGTTGGCCTAACAGCCAATGACCGGTGACACAAGCCACGACCTTTGAGCTGTTCTCTCTTGATAGGTTAAACAACTCTCCTGATCTTCTCTTATCTATTTGCGGTAAATTAACCTCGTTTTCTTTTCTCCATGACCTATTGGCCTGCTGGAGAATATTATTTTGAGAGGAGAATATTAATTTGCAAGTTGCTATAGAAATTCCAATGTTGCCTCTGTTTTCAAGAAGTGGAAGATTAGTACCGCTTCTGGCTAGCTCATTGGCCCTCCAATTTCCTTCAATATCTCTATGTCCCGGAACCCATATAAAGCTGACCTTGAAGACAGTGCTAATATCATTTAGAGCTGTCAGGCATTCCTGAACAACCTTTGATCTTAGTGTAACTGCCTCCATTGATGTGATGGCCGCCTGGCTATCCGAGAAGATATTTATCGTAGTTCTTATTACGGCGTGTGTCTTAAGGTACACAGTTACCTCCTTTACGGCTATAACATTTAACAGATATACGCTACAGTAGTCAGGAAGTCGGACGACGGCAACTGGTTCTTTGGATTTGAAGCGTGTTGCTGGTGCTTAAGCAACCCAATAGTTGGATCCCTTACGTTCAAATTGGCATTTGCTTGTAGAGAAGTATTTTATTATAAGTGGATAAAGCGAATCGATTACCCATAGGCTAATACATGTTTCTGAATTTAATGCCAAATTCTTCTTCCTATCTGAGTTTGTTGTCAAAAGTCATACCCAGGTATTTAGTCGTGTTATGATACGGAATTTGCTTTCCATTTACGTATAGTGGAAAATATCTCATTATATTGTACGAAAAGTCCATATGAACGAATTTTGTATAATTTAATTTTATGCGCCAAGTAACTGCCCACTCATAGTTTCTGTTTAACTGTTTGACTGAATCTGTGTATTACATTTGATGGAAAAGAAATATACTCAACAAGCCCGCGATTTGATGTGACTAGTCCTGGGATTTTCAGAAATCATAACAGCCGAGATTTGACACCCCTAATGCGTACTCATTTGTGTGTATGTAAAAATCTATAGAAAGAACAAAGCAGGTGATGTGCATCGTCGTGTTCCGAACAAGAAAAATGCTGGCCAATCAATTTTGGTCTTTAGTAAGAGTTAGTGGCGAGCAAATCCAGTACATGACATTGAAATATTAAGTTAATGTATATAGTACTATCATATATAGTACATAGTATGTATGTATGTCTGTATGAAAAAATTACCACATTTAACTTTTGTTTTGATTACTCAAATTCAAATGGGTCTTTTACTTTATAAAACTAAAGACAATATTAGCTTTCCTCTTCACTCCATTAAGGCGTAGGCATGAGCGTGCTCTATGTGCTATATATGTATGTATGGATATGTAGCTAAATGCGATAAATATCTTGAGGTGCACAAGTATAACGGAATATGAATCTACACTACTACAAGCATTCCTAAGCAAACAAGATCCGGGCGCTGCTGGCACAAAGCTACAGCTCCACGTGCTGCTATTGAATGCAATTTTCAATGCTTTTTATGACTTTTCTTTTTTTTTGCATTTTATATTTTAGAGCGGACATGTTGCGGAAGAGAAGAAAGCGAAGAGCAAGCAAGCAAATATTCAAGCAAGTGCCTTCGTCAACTAAAATTTATTTTATAATTTCCACCATGGAAATGATGCGAGGAATTTAACGATGAAAAGATGATAAAAGAAATTTTAGTGGCTTTTAATTAAATTTTATCTCAATTTATTTAGCATTTGTTGAAATTAGTTAAATGCACTAAGTGCTGACTTTGGCAAAGGTTATAAAGCAATTTCTTTTCTTTCATCGCTAAAAATGTCAAAATAGTAATTAAGTAGATGAGCTGGAGAATGAGATCAGCTGATACTGGCCACTGCTGCTCCATTTAATCGACCTATTTTTAATTTTAAGCCATTTTTTTGTCAACCTTGGATCTGGGTGTGGGGAGATTGAGGTTAAGTCATAACGAATTAGACCGATGCATAGGGCGCAGAAATCGTGAAAATTCACTATCAAAAAGGTGAAAGTTTTTATGACAAAATGTCATCGAAAATTTTGTCAAAAGGACAAACGCCACCAAATGTTCGTTTCCATACATAAATTACGAGTCTAGGCACATTTATTGTAATAAGAAGGTCAGAACTTTTCAAATAAATGAGATACTCCATCTGAATTTGGTAACTTTCAACGGAAACTACAGGATATATAGTAAATTTTTACCCACTTCAGTCTCTACATACATAGTAAATTATGATCACTGAAACAAAAACAAAAAAGCATTTCAAGCATTCGGTTTATAGAATAAAATATATATCACCATTCACAAAAAAAAAATTGTTAAAAATGAATGGGAGTTTTCAGTCACTTCAAACTTGCACAATATTTCCTAAAATTGAAAGGGCTACAAAACTGCATACCCAGAATTCTGACTAAAAAGTTTGTAATTTTAATGAAATTTGTTAAATTTATAAAGATTTTTTATAAAATATGAAATATAAAGATATATGATTTTTGAGGACTAAAAGAAATGCCAACTGTTTTCCAAACGGAAATTTTTGCTATTCTGAGAGTAGCAGAATGGATAATTGAGAGGCTATGGGGCGGGAAACAGATTGGTGTTTTTACTGACAGCCAGGCTGCACTAAAGGGTTGGAGAACGCATCAAAGATTGTTCAAGAACGTAAGAAAAAGTTCAATTTGTTTGCCAGACAGAAAAATCTCGTACCTATATGGGTTCTAGAACACTACGGGGTTCAAGGGAATGAAATTGCCGATGAATTGGCCAACTTTGCCTCAGCGGTTCTCAAGAAGTGGATCAGAGATTATGTATGCAATTTACATAAAGAGCGATGGTCCGGTATAGAACGCTGCAGAACTGCAAAGTATTTTGTAATAAGCTCGAATAGAAAACTGTCGGACTTTCTTCTAAAACTTGGAAGAGAAGACGTTCGGTTGATGGTCAGTTTTATTACACGACACAATCCATGGAGTCAACATACGACTACCATTGGAATCATTGAGGACCCGATTTGCCTACGTTGCGTAGGAGGCGGATAGCACTGAACATTTTCTCTGTAAGCGCCCTGCTTTTGCTAGAGGAAGGTTGCGAATTTTGGGTTTCGATGTCATGAGAACAAGTATTGTAAAATTATTTCTCTTAAACTGGAGGATATTTTCAGATTTATCAAAGAATCTGGAAAATTCTCACAGGACTAACTATCTCTACTCCTCTATTCTATCCTATCTTTTTCCTTCTGTTACTTCTCTCCTTTCGTCCTTGACTATCTACTCTTTTACTTTCTAAAGCTTTAATACAATGGGATTTTTAACCTGAGTGTTTTAAGAGTTGCCAAATCTCTCGGTGCTTCTTGGCTCGACCTTTAAAATTTCAATTTCAATGTAGAAATTACTCTCAGCTCTTCCCTTATGATGTGTAAAAAATTCAAAGCCATAACAAGGAGGCGCAATATTAATAATGCATTTTTGTTTTTGAATAACTTTTTTACTATTATAAATAAAAGAAATAGTTTTGAGTGACGGAAAGCTTCCATTCCTCTTCGGTTTTTGTACTGCAGCTGTTTAGTTCACAAAAAAAAAGTTATGTCTTCTGATAGGGTGATTAATACTGTGCCACCTAGGCAGCTAGCATATTGAATGTCTAGTTTTTGATGCTGCATACTCAGTTTTTAAGAACCTTAAGTTTAAAGTTTCAATGGGGAAACGTAAGCAGAGGTATCCATTGCGTATATATTATTTCATAGGAAGAAAGCTGAGCAATTTTTTTAACGTTTTTTTTATTCATTAGAAAACTTTAAGGACAACTTTCGCTTCAATTCATTTCACTTAAGAGTTCTGAAGTTCTAAGTTCCAATTCTTGTCCATAGTTTCATTCCAAAGATTGCCATGGAAGATTCTAACCGATTTCCTTGTATTGTTGTATTTTTAATTTTTCGAATTTTCTTCCAGAAAACTCGTAATATAGGCACCCAGAATCCAGAAATTGGTGTGAAATTTAATTTTATTTATATTTGTTAAAATATGTACATACATATGTAAAGGTCTGTTCAAAACTCAGCGCACGCATATGCCATTAACATTAACCTCTTTTACTTTTGAAACTTGTCACAATGACGAGTCCATTTGTCTTCTCTCTTCTGTAGTTACGGAGCTGACCAATAGTGAAAATAACACTTTTATTAAAGTTCGTAGAGAATACAAATAAAACTTTAAATGCAATGGCAATACGCAGTGCATGTGCATGACGTACACTCGCACATGTACATTCGCTGACATAACAAAAATAGTAAGTAAACAAATAAATATTTCCAACCATTGGACTGACAACGGCGCATGCACTTCGACGGCGCTTCATATTTCACAATCACATTAAGCAATTTGTTGGCGTACACCGCAATTAATTGAATTGAATTGAATTGAGTGAATGGATGTCGCAACACAATGAAGTGGAAGTTCACAGCGACAGTGGTCTCACTTAGGATAAAATATGATTTTTCTCAGTACAAGCAGTAAGCTAACAAGCAATAAAAAATACTTTACATATATACTCGTATGATTATAAATAAATTACAAGTGTATGCATGCTTACATATGTATCTATAATACTTTTTTGTATTTATGACGCACACCAAATACATACATACATACAAGTATATGAACGTACATAATTTATATCCTACTTACCGATGGTTGCTGTATTGAAAACAGTGCCGACCACAGCCATCAACAGGATTGTGCCCAAATTATCGAAGAATAAACGATTTGGCATGAAGTAGCCAGCGTCCAGAATAATCGGCGGAAGCATGTAGAAGAAAAATGTATTTGGTGTAAGTGGCGAGACGGCGACATCAGTGCAAAAGTACAGTACGAAACCAATAAGGACACCAACAACGATCAGCAAACATGATTCGGGGAAAATGAGGTGTAATTTTGGTGTCATATGAAAACCTGGAACGAAACGGAGAAATACAATTGGTTAGTGAGCATTGGAGCTAAAGGTGGCGAATAATACAAATTGCCCATAAACATACATACATAATTGAGATGGTAGTAAAGCACTACACGTTTGCAATATTAAGTGGCACTTACTTATCTATACCGGGTGTGCCAAACAGATGTATTTTTTAAAAATAAAATTAAATGGTGTGGAACAAAATTTCCCCTGCCATATTATGGCCTCATTAGAAAGAAATATTGCCTCTATTTATGGAAAAAAAATTTTATTAAAAAAGGAGCTTGAAAGATTCAAAACACCTGCTCTTGAAACAACAAAGTCAAGCAACACAGAATAACTAATAGCATTGAATTCATGAATCGATCGCGTAGGTCTACGAAATACTCTTCTATTGAGACTGGTTACCCATGTATTTCTGTGCGCTGAACATGATCCTGGTGTCCAAAAGTACCCATCACATCATGGTTTTGAGAGTATTGAAAGTAAAACCTCATATAAACGTTTATTTGAACGCTTTTACCCATCCTTATCCCAAAAACCTAACGTACCAGAGATTTCAACTTATACCCGGACAAAAGCTCGAATCCTACACTATAAACGCCATATATAGAAGTTCCAAAATAAATAAACAACTTTGAATAAAATGGGGTTACACCTTTAAAATCCAGTAATTACGACTGAGTTCCAATTATTAAAATAAAGGGTAATTGGAGGTACTTTTTCCAATCATGTTTTTTGACAGTTCACGCGTGACTACTGTCAAAGTAAATACAAACTTTTTTGCAGTATTAATTGACATTTCGTCATGGAAAGACTTACGCTCCAACAATGTTTACAAATCGTATAATTGTATTACGAAAACCGACGCTTTGTGAAAAGTGTTCATCGCGCGCTCAGGCCAGGCGCGATTAACCAAATTTTTGGCTCAATGGCCCAAAAATAAGCAAAGTGGCCATATTTGGGTTGAAGAGCCACCCGAAGCCATTCAAGAACAGCCATGATATCGATTGAAAACAACCGTTTGGGGCGGCCTATGGGCTGGAGGAATCATCGGCCCGTATTTGTCCCAAGACGAGGTTGGCGCCAATGTAACAGTGTTCGCGCCATGATAAACGACTTGTTGATGTCAGAAATTGAAGCCCGTAATCTCCACAACTGTTGAATTTGGTTCCATTAAGACATTTCAAGGCGCTACTTGCCATAAAGCCCGTGAAACAATGGATTTACTGCGTCATCGTTTCGGTGAGCAATTTATCTCTCGTCTCGGACCAGTGGATTGGCCACCAAGATCGTGTGATATCACACCTTTGGACTTTTATTTGTGGAGGGTATGTAAAGTCTAAATGCTTTGTGGGTAAACCAGCTTAAATTGCGGCATTGGAAGCCAACATTACTAAAGTTTTACACGAGATACCGACCGAACTCCTCCAGCGAGTCATTCAAAATTTGTGTTTATGAATGATCGAATTACGGCGCAGTTGTGCCAATATTTGAAAGGGAATATCTTTTAAAAATAAATGTCGTGAATGGTTCTACACAAAAATAATAAAGATTGTAGAATCAATTTGAATTTTCGTTGATTTATTTCAATTTAAAATTCGCTATCTTTAAACAGATAACCTCTTTTTAGGCGGACCGAAAAGTAATGTCGTTTTTGCCCATGTGAACGCTTCTCTACCGTTTACGAGTTCATTGCATAGTTGAAAGTCGTACCATAAAGTTAAAATTTTCTTGCGCCGTATTGAGCGAAATGGCTAGACAAATACCAAACGAGATTCATGTCCGCCATTGCATGCCCTTGGAGTTTCACAAGGGTGGTAATGCAATAGTTGCTACCAAAAAAATTTGCGATATTTACGCAAGCGACTTAGATGTCCGTAAATAGCAAAGGCGGGTTTCTAAGATCAGATACGGTAGTTTCGAACTTTCTGATTCACATTGGTGAGAAAGACCAGCAACTTTAGGCGGAAGTGAAAGCAAATCCTCGTCAGACAATTGAGTAACTGTCAAATACTCGTAACCCACCTTGGTAGACCATGCAGGAACATTTGCACCAAATTAGTAAAGCAAGCACAGCAGGTGTTTGGGTTCCGGACGTTCTATCTGAAAAAAACAGAGCTAACCGATCCACGACATGCAACTTATTGCTTCAACGCTACAAAACAGTACAGTTTTTTGATTGCTTGATCACTGTAGATCCTGTACGCAAAAGGCAGTAGCTCCCTCCGAATGTACCGCCTCGAAGGACTGCTAAGCCAGGTTTACATGTGAAAAAGGCGCTTCTTTTGTATGTTCGGTAGGCTTCACGTGGAATCGTCCATTTTGAGAAGCTTAAGTCTGAAAAAACTGTTATTGCAGACAAGTAAATCTATAATTAATTGAAAAGTATCTAGCGATTATCTGGAGGCACTGGAAAAAAGTAATGGGTGGGGGTGGGAGGTATTGAATCATGCACCATACTCGCCAAACATTGCGCCATCGGATTTCCATTTATTCCGTTCGCCGTAACACTTCTTAACAAACAATAGATTTCAAACTTTGGTTCATATGAAAAATGCCAACTCCATATATCGCACCCTAAATACAAAAGGGTCACAACTCAAAATTTTCCACACTCGAGCTTGACTTGTTTACAGTAGCACAGAAAACAAACTATGTGACATATCACGCTGAAATTTGCCATGTAAGCTTATAACAGTCCTACCAAAACGCAAAAAAATTATTTTTGCCATATGTCATCCGCGGACCGTTTTATTGAATACGTCTCGTTCATATTTGAGCAGAAGGACATTTTGAGTTGTGACCCTTTTGTATTTAGGGTGCGATATGTTACTAAAATATTTTCGGCATTGAAAATTGGCATTCTAGATGGCAGAAGGTTGTTGCCAACGAGGGTGATTACATCATTGACCAAACCGAAAATCCTGTAAGAAATCTCTTTATTCGAATTTACCGTAAAAAAAAAACATTATTTTCCGGTCACCCTAATACATTAATCGAAGCTCATAAAATTGACGACTCGTGGGATTTTGGAGTCGCTGATTACAGAATCGATGACAATTTTTCAAAACTTAAACAGGCGGACGCAAAATAAAAAAAAATTGGGCTAGGGTCATGAAACTGTCATTTTTGGAGTCGCTGGTTACCGAGTGGATCAAAATAATTTTTTCAAGACACACCAACGAAATTAAAAAAAAAATTTCAAGTATACCGCTCACGCTTCCCGTTTTGACATCTTTTTGGTGTTTAAGAAGATTTTGGAGGTTTGATATATTAAGGGACTTACTATAAGTAGAATTTTGTGACAGATATTTTGATCGTTAATCTTGACCAGTTATGAATATTAATTGACCTTTGTCACCAAATAAACAAATAAGAACCATCTATGAAAGAGTTAGAGGGACAAAATGTTCCACTATAATATTTCTCCTTGATTTTTTTTTACACAGAACTACTGTATACATCATGGATCTAAGAATGTCCTAAGTTTTAGAGTTGAATTTCTCATTTCGAAAAAAACTTCTCTTAGCAATTTGGTTTGCACTGACCGGTCGTGCCAGAAAAATTTAACATTGCCTAATCGCCACTCCAAAACCAAGATTTCGCAAAACAACCTTTTTGGATGTGCGCCTAGGTGTTGTTCCACAAATCGAGGGACTCACAGTTTTACGCCGATTTCCAGACGGCATTAGTCGTTTGCATTCGATTAAAGAGCCAGCCATTGAACCTTGTAAGTGAATAAGCCAGTTCTTTGTGCAAGAGATCCTAGACTGGTGCGTCAAGTTGAATTTCTGCAGCAGCTTGCATACACCTCAATATGTCCAACACATCATTGCCCAAGCTTGAAGCAACTCATTACGTTCCGCCAAGATTTTGAGCGTAAAACGAGCTGTCAGTGTTGAAATAGCATAGGTTTCAAGATATCCGTATTTGGAACATCCAGTATTATGACGAACTCTCACAAGCACCTTCATTACAGACGCAAAGGAGTTGCTAATGTTCATGCATAAGAATTTGATTTGTCACTCCCACACTTTACCCATTGCCCATTGCCACCAATACATTTGCACTCCTTACGTGCGCGTCTGATTATATGATTTCTTATATACTATAATATATGTATGTGTGTTACGTATATTTCATTTTTTTGTTTTTTGCTTTTACACTGCGGCTTTCTTTGGTTTATTGATTTTCATTGTTGTTGAAAATATTCACGAATCCACTTGAAATATCTGCACATAAAACAAATGTATTTGTGTATATGTATATGGGCAATATGCAGGGTATCTAAATTCACCCACTGCCAGTGTATGTATGTATATGTGAATGTATTTTTATGCGGGTATCTCAACAATCTATAAGGCATTCATACATATCTATGGCCACGTGCACATACCCAGTAGTAAAGTTTTGCATAGATAGATTTGCAAACGAGCCGAATATACAAGTATTTATAAAAACACTTGAATATAACTGGAACAGTTAATGGAATCTTACTTTAAATTTTCAAGGATTACTTAGCATCATATCAACTACTAATGAAAAAAATAAAGGAAGTGTCTGTGTGGGGTTGGGTGTTTTTCACAAGCAATAAAGAAAAATTTACCCTAACATTGTTTTGAGACAATTTTTTTTAAAAAGCATATTTTATTCTAAAAATACATTCACTCTAAAAAATAAAATAAAAAGTAAAGTAAAAATTTATAAAACTGCACAAATTTGATTTTAAAAACTTCATACCAAAATTTTCAACCTAGAATAAATTTTAAGATATAAAGAATTTCAGACTTAGACTTAGCATAGACTCAGCTATTAATAAAAAAATAAGAAAAATATCTGAGGAGGGATTGGGTATTTTTCACAAATGGCAAAGAAGCATTTTTAACGAAAAAATTAAATTTTTTCGCAGCAAACTTTTTGATAAGCATATTTTGTTCTAAAAATATTAAAAAAAAAAATGAATAAATAAATAAAAAACAAGAAATAAAAATAAAAGCAAAAATAAAAACAAAAAAAATTTAAAAAATAAAAATAAAATAAAAAATTATAAAACTCAACATGTTTAAACTTAAAAAAACTGCGTACCCAACTTATCCGTTTTGAATAAATCTCAAGACTTAAAGACTTCCAGACTTCAACTTAGCATAGTCTCAATTATTAATGAAAAAATAAGACAAATATTTGAGAGGATTGGGTGTTTTTCACGAATGACAAAGTAAAATTTTTAAAGAAAAAATTAATTTTTTTTTGAAACAAATTTTTTGATTTGCATATTTTGTTCTAAAAAATATAAAAAAAACAAGTAAAAATAAAAAATCAATCAAAATAAAGTAATAAATTATAAAACTCAACATATTTGACTTTAAAAAACTGCCTACCAAAATTATCATTATTGAACAAATCTCAAGACTTTAAGACTTAGACTTAGCATAGTCTCAGTTGTTAATTAAAAAAATAAGAAAAATATCTGAGGAGAGGTTAGGTATTTTTCACAAAAAATTACATTTTTTGTTTCAAAACAAATTAAATAAAAAAATAAAATTAAATTAAAAAAAAAAACAAAAAAAAATTATAATAAAATAAAGTTACAAAACTTAACATATTTAACTTAAAAAAAACTGGCTACCAAAATTACCAGTACTGAAGAAATCTCAAGACTTGAAGTCTATTAATGAAACAAAAATAAGAGAAATATCTTAAGGCTGTTGGGTGTCACAAATGACAGAAAAATTTCCCAAACATTTGTAACGAAAAAATTAAGTTTTTTATGAAACAAATTTTTTTTAAGTACATTTTATTCTAAAAAAGAAAATAAAAAATTAACAGAAAATAGTTATGTATAAAACTGAACACATTTGACTTTAAAAAAATATTATAAAATTTTTCCAGTCCATGTCAAAAATTCTTGATTCACTTAGCATGCGATTGCTCAGTTATGTCTTTCTAAGTAAAAGTAAAGTCGATGAGATGCAGTTATTATGTATATTTCACAATGAAATTCTTTTTCAGCATAAAAGAGGAGCTGATACCCTTTTCTGTCTAGTTATCAAAAAAAAATTCTTTTTTTGGGTTAAGCTCCCCCAGCAAACCAGCGATAAGTAAAATGTGTTCAACTCCTTTTTACCACATTGCCAACATTTGAGTACTGCTTAGTTTTATTATATTACTATTAACGGAATACTTTCCTCTTAATAATGAAATAAACATCCGATAATTTATATTAAAAAGAAGCATTTTTCTTTGAATATCCAAATAACACCTCTTATTAAAAACCCCTTTATTTTTTGGAATACTTTAGGTACATAAATAATTAATTTACCACTTATCTCTCTTTTTCACCATTCTTGAACCAATTTGAAAACAGTCGAAAAATGTATGCAATAGCACCAGTACTTTAATGAGGCAGTGTTCTTTTTTACTAAGGTGCATAAAAGTAAGTAAATTGTTACGCTTACAAGTGGCAAAGGTGGCTAAAAGTGTTTTAGTTACGGGTATCTGCTGAAATGGCATGTTTTCATCATGAAAATGCAGGCCAATGATAAACTGCCTAGTAATCAGGTCAATGCTGAAAATATGTTCAAAATGTCTATAAAAAATTGATGAGGATTTTTAAAACAGAAATAACTGCAGAAGTAGAACAAGTGCATTTGAATCAATCAGAATTCACACAAGCATGTAAATATAATCATAAAGGCCAGTAAAAAATATGAATGCATGTATGTACGTATGCATATCGATTAAAGTTTTAAAAAATAATTCTTCATGCTACTTTACTAATACATAAGCACGTGTGCTTGCCAAAGAGAAAAATAAGTACACACCCCCAATGTCACTTATCTATTTATCTACTTGAATATTATTTTCTTCCATGATATTTAAGAGACTTAATTTGAACAAATTTTTTGAATCATCGTGCAAGTCTTTAAATTACTCAAGTCTTTAAATCAAAGCTAAAATATGTTATTAGAGCACCGGCAATGCAAGTAAATTTTTAAAAATCTTTATAAAAATTTAGAAAGAGAAATTTCTTAATATATTAGAGACGCTTATCTAAGTAGGAAGGAAGTTACCTTACGAAATTTCAGATTTGTCACTTTTACCAACCTGAGATCAACAATGAGTTCTTGAATACCCAATAGGCTAAAATGAATTCTTAGTCGATGTGAAATTTGTTATTAATGGCAACCTTTTGTTCCCCATAGAAGACAGCTCAAATCAGCTGTTTTAAGAAGTGCAAGCATATAAAATTACAAACCATTTTGGTTGGTATTTAATAACAAATTTATCACTTCAAAAAATAATTAAAAAAAGTTGGGAATTGCAAGCAAAAGTGGATGGTTGGCGCAGTGAGAAGGATATTGGTCAGTATGCTAATGAAATAAATGTGCCCCAAATGGGTTTGTGCGTGACTACCTTTCATTAGTGCCTGACTATGAAACCCACTGTGGGTACGAACACTAAAATTATGGAAAAAGTCTTAGCAGTTAGTGAGTGTATGTTTGTGATGAAAAATCTCCTCATAAAAAGAAGTATAGGTAGTCGGAGGCGGCGTAAAACTGTAGAAAGGCATCAATACACACCACAAATTAGAGGAAGAGCTTGGCCAAACACCCAACAAAGAATGTAAGCGCCAATTGTACTTGTATAATTGTGCATTTATTTACATTATATTACCCCACCAGACGATGTCGATAATGAATTAGATGACAATATCCAAGTTTTTTATAGTATTTAGTTCACTAATATATAAGGTGGTGCAAAATTAATCACCCTATCGGAAGATTTATAATTTTTGCAAATCATACCAAAGCGCCGTACGTCAGTGATATACGACACTTCTGAATTAGACAACTGCAGTATACAAACAGACAAGCAATGGAACGCGTAAAGAACAAAATAAAGATTCCCATCACTCAAAATAATTTTATTTTATTTAGTAAAAAAGTCACCCTGTATATACTGTTTTGTTCCTGCGATATTTAAATACGCAGGTTAGAAAAAAAGTCCCAGGACCTCAGGAGGTTAAGCAAATGTACGCAGAGGGTACAGAAGATAAGCTGCTCACATTTTTTTCTCCGATTATTCCTTTTTTTAGCATTCTGCAAAATATTTTTGGGAAATCTCTGATTTTTACGTTAATAGCCTCACTCTAAAAAACGTTAATTACGTAATCTTTCTTCTACGGTCAGGGAAGAAAACTATGATGATATTCGATAAATTTGATTTTTTGTTTTTTACTTTTTTTTAAATATTGTTCTTTAATTCTTTAATGAAAGCCACTTGAAAAGAAACTTCCAAACTTCATACAAAATGAATAATAAATTCAACAAAATTTCATTGAATCTGCATTTTTAAGTCTAAATCTTTAGAAAAATTTCGCATATGCAATAACATCATCATCATCATCTTTTGGCACTTTGTGACTTTTGGCCTGCTGCACGTGGGACCTCCATACATCTCGATCGCTTGCGACTTTTTTCCGCTTCCTTATCCCAAGTTTATTGATGTCCTCTAATTCGTCGGCTCATATTGTTCTTGTCCCTCTTGCTCTAGTGTTTAACACGCTCTGGTCTATACAATTTTCTTCTGGGACCTCATACCGTCCATTCTTGTTATATGAACCAGCCAACTTAGCCGGTGCGCTTTGATGAATCGCATAACATTTTCGCCATTTATCCGCCTTACTATTAACGCAACTCGCCGTGATCTTTGATTGCTCCAAACATTTTTCTGAGTATTTTTCGTTCGAAAGTTTGCAGTTTCGCTTTATCTGCTTCAGGTAACGTACACGATTCAGCGTCATTGCATAAGACTGGTATGTTGATGGTTTTGTACAGAATCAATTTGGATTGTCTGCTTAGTAGTTTCAATTTAAACGATTTGTACGATCTGTTTCCTCCTTGGATTCTCTCATCTATGGTGAGGCTTGTTGAATTGCCTCTACTCAGTTTGTAGCCTAACTAGGATTTCAATAGAAAAATCGCCAATTTTCAGTTTGTCTGATTTTGTCCAAGCATCATCATATACCAGATGCAACATGGCTCATGAAATTTTAATAAAATAAGTGCAAGTTTTAAGCGGCAAAAAATCGCATGAATTTTTAATATTTTTTTCTGACGAGTTTTTGCACTGTATTCCTCATAAAAATTAATTTCTTATGGAAGAAAATGCGTGAGACCATTTGTAAAAAAATTAAAATGAATAAACTCCAGTTTTTATAAATTGCATTTGTTATATGAAAAAAAAACAGCAAGAGAAATCACCAAAAAAAAAAAAATAATTTTTAAATCAACGTTAAATAAAACGTTTATAAAACTGTGCATGGTAAATTTTCCATGAATTCAGATTAAAAAGTTGTTGAATTTTTCTAAATATTATATCAAATTTCAAATTTTGATTTGTATGGTATTTATTAAAGAATTCAAATTAAAAAAATAGCAAACCAAATTTAACTCGTAAAATATTTTAAATAATAAAAACATCATAATGCACTCAGCTATGCTCGTCACTATTTCGAAATAAAAAAAATTAAATTCGGCTAACCCTCCTATAACACGGTAGATAAGTTCCTCCAAAATACCGTGTTGTGTGAGACCAACAGCCAGTACAAAAACGGGGGTTCAGTGTCGAAAACTTATTAAAAACAATTTTTTTCAGTTCTACATAAACAACTTGACTTTTATTAAAAATACAAATGTATGTTCAACGAAAAAACAAAAAAATATTATTTTAATTTAACACAACTCTAATTTAATAAATTTCTTCGCCGTCACTGAGAGAACGTTTTTTCGGTGGAATGATGGCGCCTTCACTTTCAGAACTTTTTTCTTCATTTAAAGTTTTTGCATCTTCTTCCCTTTTAAAATATCTGTAATTATACTTTGATTGCTGCTTCTTACCAGCTCATTGTAAATTTCTCGATATGAAGCTAGACAGTTTTGCAGCTCCCTTTTGAATTTTCGTCTTCTCACAGTAGAAGGGTACGCATTCAAGAAAAATGACTCGAGATTTTCAGCTAAGCTTAGGCCTTCTTTTAATTTTTTTAATGTTAAATTATTAACTGCACAATCTTCATTAGTGCTAGTGTCCTCAGAATTGATTTGATTCGGAAGACATTTCCCTCAAATTCGCTTCGTCAACTTCTCCTTCCACTAATAAATCTTGAACGTTCTCATTAGACATATCCTTCGCCTCCGATTAGTTTAGCAAGTTCTAATCTGCCGATTCAGGCACGTTTTCTATTACAACTGAAGAGAGGCATTTTATCTTCCAGCACGCATTTAAAGTTTATATGATCAGTTTTTTCCGCGCCAAAGATATGATGTCGATACAGTGCTTGATTGGAAATTTCTTCCAAGCTTTCATTACATTAGTTGATTTTGAGTCGGGTACGTTCAAAATCCACTGTAAAGTCCTTCTTATATAATACGAAGATTTTGGGATTTTCCAATATACCGGTAAGGTGTTTTTATTTACGCCTTTAAGTGCACGAGGATTTAAATATCTATAAACTAGCAAGAGTTTTGCCGTAAAGGCCCTCGATACATTACTGCACAAAAGGAGCGTTAGTTAGACGATCTTTAAACCCGGGTGCTGTTTTTTTTCTTTTTACAATATAAAGATTCGACTGGACATTGAAAACTTCATCTGCTGTGTATCCTTGCTCTTCTATAACGTTTTTAATTTCTTTCTGGATACGACCTAGGGGCTTCCTCATCCGCCGACGCAGATTCTTATGCTATGAATTGCAAAACGCTTTTTGAATTTTTTCAACTAATCTTTACTTGCCACAAAATCTGTGTTCACAGAGGATTCTCCTTGTTCTTTAATTTGTTTGTAAATTTTTAGTGCGTTTTGTGTGATGATATTGCCATCTGCCATCTAATGGAGTATTTCTTTGATAATATTCATCTATCCTTATGCTGAGTGCCACAGCACTTTTTATTTCTTTTTCATTTCTCTTGCTAGTCCGGACTGTTGCTTCATTCAAATTAAGACTGTTTCCAATGTGAGATGTTTTTTTCTCGTTTCAATAGAAGATCCAAGATTTATTTCTTTACTTCTAAAGTAATAAATTTTCTATTGAACGATCTTTTTTTTATGTTAAAAATTTATTTTTTAACGTACCGCGGGTCAAGGCAGACTGTCGACCACCAGCGTAAGACACTCTTGTTTTCAGACCACGGAGATGAAAAGAAATAATTCCGCCAACATCTCAGTGGCAAAACTGTATCCTTAAGACGGCAAGCCTCACCGCGGCTGTAGAAGTATAATACTTTACAAAGGTTTTCGCAATTTTCTTATTCGCTACGTGTTAGAGCGAAAGCGTGTTGTAGGAGGGTTCCCAATATTTACGAATCGTGTTATAAGATGCCGTGTTGAAGGAGGGCTACCTGTACTCTATACTTGTGTAAAGACTACACCAATTTGGATTATGCTTCTTTGCTTTTGTCGTTTTAATACTGAGGTAGGAAAAAATTAAATTCCGTAAACCTCAAATTAAAAACCCGATTTTCGGAAAAACGCACTTGCGTTTTGTATGGATATTTTGTATAGCAATGCAAACCTACACCAGCAATGAAAATTGCATTTGACAATTCACGCATTCATTTATACGAGCATAGCCACTTCGGTTTTGCTGGCATGCCCATCATTTCATAACCCCGCATTTATTTTTAATTCCATTATTCATACTGTAGCATTCCTACCAGAGCTTCTAAAATTGAATAGAGCTAAAATTTAAGTTTCAGATTTTCGTCGCCAATGTGGTAAGCATGGAACGCATTTCAATTGCGTACGAGTTTCATTTAATCACCAAACAAAACGCGCACACAGTGTGGCCAATACTGCCGACCCCAATGAATTGCGGTTGGAGCGCGGATTGGAATTCATAATCACACAATAGGGGTTACAATATGAAACATATGAAAGTTTTAATTCACTACCGAACTTTGTGCCACTTTAAATTAATGGTTAAATGGTATTTATATTAATTGAAGACATTTTAACAGCCCAATGAGGCTTTTTTAGTATTATAATCGATCGCCGAACCAAACGTAACCTATGCACGAAGAAGAATCCATCAATAAATAAACAAAAGGAGGGGGATTACTTGTTTATGAAGAAAAAAAGTAGACGAAAGCAATGGTACAACCAAACACAAGAAATTATATGCACATACACATGCTTTCTAGCCAGGCGTCTTTCGCATAAAAACGCAAACAAACAACAATAATATTACTAAGCCATTCACTGAATTTTCACAAACATATAATTTCTCCAGGAAGGACATCCCCGAGCCGTTTGATACCAAACTAGGTTTCAGGCAGGGTGACTCGCTGTCGTGTGACTTCTTTAACCTCATGCTGGAGAGGATCGTACGAGCCGCAGAACATAATCGCTCAGGCATAATTCTTTATGAGAGCGTACAATTGTTGGCGTATGCCGATGACATTGACATCATCGGCCTAAACAACCGCGCTGTTAGTTCTGCCTTCTCCAAACTGGATACAGAGGCAAAGCGATTTTTGGACCCCTGCACGTTGGCAACGCCGAATAACGCAGGCAATGGCACGATGAGCTGCATGAGCTTTACGACGACATAGACATAGCGCAGCGAATAAAGATCCAGCGGCTACGTTGGCTGGGTCATGTCGTCCGAATGGATATAAACGCTCCGGCTTTGAAAGTATTCGATGCGGTACCAGCTGGTGGTAGTAGAGGAAGAGGAAGGCCTCCTCTGCGTTGGAAAGATCAGGTGGAAAAGGACTTGGCTTCACTTGGTGTGTCCAACTGGCGCCGGTTAGCACGAGAAAGAAACAACTGGCGCGCTTTGTTAAACTCGCCCAAAATCGCATAAACGGTTATCGCGCCAATTAAGAAGAAGATATAATTTCTCCTACTTTTGTTCGTTTGTTTTGTATTGCGAAGGAAGCAGACGTCAGAATAAAGTAACTGTGTTTTATTGGCGCCACTTTCAGTACTTAATTCGCCTTGACTTATACCCAATACTACCGAATCTATTAAAAGAGGTATGAGTAGACCAGCTGATTATTGTTTTTTTTTATGGTTTTGAGGTGTTCGTTAGGATGCCAGCATAAAATGAAATGACAAAAGTCTATTCTTTGCGGACCATCGTCGTATGCTTCTAACTCCAACTGCGCGTCACCTGTGCAACATAGCTCGTCTTTTTAATTTCTACTTTCTTTTGTCGTGACATTCTAATGTACAAAACGTTATTGTTGGTCTAGTGCCACTCCCTTTAATGCGCCTCACTTGTATCTCTAGAAGTAATTGAAATGCAAATATTATGTTTCTAATTCAAATTCTAAAAAGGTAGTAATGCCCGCAATGAAATATAGTATAATAAAAGATCTAATTAAGAAACATCTGCCAAGCAAATATATTTAAAATGCCTTTAGTTCAATATTTGGCTTTAAGAAAAAAAAGGCATTTATTCACAAACATAGACGATAAATATTAGACAGGTCTGGCTCATTACCATTATTTCCGAGCAAAATGCGTCTTTGCATAATGCACACAACAGAATGCACTAACAGAACAATAACATAATTGATTTATTTGTTTGTATGAGCAACGTACTTATTCATGTTTGTGACAGCTGCAATATCTAATAAAGGGTTCTCCAATAACAGGTATTATCTATCGCTATCCAGAGATGATTAACGATTTTTTATGGCCGGAATTGGATAGCATTGATCTGGACAACGTTTGTTTTCAACAAGACGGCGCTACTTGCCACACAAACAACGAAACCATTGATCTTCTACGGTAACAGTTTCCGGACCATGTTATCTCTCTCGAAGAGGTGATCACAATTGGCCACCGATATCTTGTGATTTAACACCTCATGACTTTTCTCTTTGGGGCCACGTGAAAGAAAAGGTCTACGCCAACAGCCCAAAATCGATTCAAGACCTCAAAGATGGAATTCGTGAGGCTATCGAGGACATAGGGCAGCCAATTTAGCAATTCGGTTATGGAAATTTTCATGAAAAGGATATTGGCCTGTAAGCGGGGTCGCGTTTGTCATTTGCCTGATGTTATATTCCACTATTAACGGCATACCTGCCTCTTTATAATGAAATAAACATCCGATTATTTATATAAAAAAATAGCATTTTTCTTTGAATATCAAAATAACAACTCTTATTATGAACCCCTTATTATGTTATGCACATTGCAAGTCTTGTTTTAATTTATTATACATACAAACGAAACACATTTAGTTAATTGTTTTTTGTATTCATTAATGTTAATTAAATTTGAAAAATATGTATGTGCGAGTATGTATGTACATTCTTCAAATTCATTTCGAACGCAAAAATACAATAAAAATTTTGTGGATTTGTCCGGGTTTTTATGCCGGATAAAGAGTGAATTCATTTCTAGAATAAAAACATCTGACTATGAGGCAAATATTAAAGGCCATAATACAAATTTTTGAAATAAAAATACACTACTATGTCCGCTATTACTAGAAATACCAGGTAGCGCAAAATTAGCCATTCAATTTTATTTGGGTAACTTCACTAGATAAAAAAAATGATTTTGAGTAAGGAAATCTTTATTTTGACCTTCACGCGGCTACATAAAAAACTACTAAACCTCAAATATTAAGGCAAATTAAATGAAAATTAGTATTTTGTTAAAGTAAGTTTTTATATTGAAAAAAAATTAGTTACGTTAAAAATTAGTTAGTTAGTAAAAACAAATTAGTTTATTGGTAGTCAGAATTGCGAGATAAGCAACAATTTTCAAGTATTTTAAAAGTCGAAGCGAATCAGGGAAAGGTAAATTGAACTACTCTAACATCGCAACAAGAACATGTGACCATTTCTGGGTCGGTGTTCGCAAGAGTGATATTTTTCATTGATTCGCTGTATGTAGAAGTTATAGGAATTTCATTACGAAACTTGCAGGAATTACTAATCATAGCCTACGTTATTATTACAAAAACAAACTGAGGGGTTTTGATAGTATACAATTACCAAAATTTTTTTTCCATAAACGTTAAAAAATTAAGGTTTTGAAAATAACTTGAAAAGAGGGCTTGCAGGGACTACTGATTATAGTAATTTTTATTATTAAAAAAACTCAGAGGAGTGCTTGTCAAAAATTATCAAAAAAAAAATATATATCTATACATATACGTTTATTTTCAAAAAATTTAGAAAGTGTTTTTGCTCAAACAAAAAAACAAGTATAGAAATGTTATGTTTAAATTATCGAACTTTTTTTATTTTATATTTTAGATCTGTAGAATAAAAAAAATTTCATCGCAAAAATTTAATTTTTTCCAAAAACAATTTTGTTTTAATGTAGAAAAAATATTTTTTTTAATGTAGAAACAAAACAAACACAAAAGAATTTCCAACAAAAACAAAAACAGTTCCAAAAATGTAGGAAAAAATTTGTATCTTTACCCAAATAAAAGCAAAAACAAAATTTTTATAAAAATTAGAAACAAAAACTAAAAACAGAAGATATTTCACTTCAAAAAACTCTATTTTTCACCATTGAGTAATCTCAAAAAAGAAATTCTAGATATGCAGAAATTTTTTATTTTATTTATTTATTTATTTATTTATATAAGCTTATACAATGTAAATTTACATATGTACAACCTAAAAACATGCAGCGCTAGCATCAGAGGCTATCAGCTGACCGTTGAATGGATGTTTTGTGTTAAATTCTTCTCAATAGGTCACAATCTTTTAGTAAGTTATAAATGGTTTTTATGTTTTCCTCAGTTGGGCTGGAAAGGAGGGAAATAGGATCCATATTAGAGTAACATTCTCTTTTATCTCGAAGCATTGGGCAAAATTCTAATAGGTGGAGGACAGTTGCTGTGTCGTTGCAGAATGGACAGTTATTGGTTCTTATGCCACCAAGGAGGTGAGCATGCGTAGCTATTGTGTGTCCTATCCGGAGACGTATGTATGGAGTGAGAAAGTTAGCTGGAATTGTTGCAGGATATACTGGTTTGATCCTTGCTGGGTTGACTATTGTATAATGATGATTATAAGAAATCCAATCGATGAAGAGTTTCGAGTGCCTCTTTTCGTTGATGAGACGATATATATCAGATTTTGTAAAGAAGTTGAGTGTTAATGTGGGCGCGTTAGATGCATCTTTAGCTAATTCGTCTGCGTAAATATTTCCTGTTATACCAGTATGGCTAGGAACCCACATTAGCTTAATTTTCTTTTGATATAAAATAAGATGTTCTCTAATTGAATTGATGACAGTAGTTTGGTTATAGCAATTTTTTATAGCTTGAAAACATGATAAGCTGTCGGTACATATTACATACTTTCCAGAGTTTTTAGAAGCATGTAGAACAGCGTGGAAAATTGCGGTGGCCTCAGCAATAAATATAGAACAGAAAGGGAAAAGCAGCCCATAGGATATCGGCTTACCTTTCTCGCTAACGACAGCAAAAGACGTATTTGAGTTTTTAGAGCCGTCCGTATAAATAAATTTCCAATTATTATGTTTCAATTCGCTCGCGATTACTCGAAACTCAGCGATATAAATCGCATTAGGAGTGATGTTCTTAGGTAGGCGGACTAGATTGTCTATAAAAGATTCTTTAGGGATCAACCATGGTGGATGACAAAGTTTACGTAATTTAGGTGGTTTTAATGGCAAGTTATTTGTTTTAGCGAAAATCGCGCAAATGTATATAGCTGATTCAATTTTTGGCAATCGGATCCGTGATGACGATGAAAACAAAACTTTTCGTAGCAAGTTGTTGGAACCAAGAATAATCCTAGGGTAGAGTTTCATAGTACTGTCTTCCATGTTATCCCTTAGTGAGGGAAGGCCAGATTCAGCTAATAAATTTTTTATAGGCGATGTTGGAAATGCACGAAGCGATCTTCTTATAGCTGAATGATAGGGTGCAGCAAGCAGTTTGAGATGGTTATTTGAGTGATGTCCATAAATTTCAATAGCGTAGTTTATTACTGAGAGTATTAAAGCGTTGCCGACTTGAATTAATAGAGCTGGGCCAATGAGCGAGCGCTTACATGATAGGTACTTAACAATATTTGAGTTTTTAATAATTCTATTTCTTATATACTGACAGTGATCTTTAAATACATACTTACTATCTAGAACTAATCCAAGAAACTTCAGTGTAGGAGAACATGTAATATTAACATTATTAAATGAAATGGTTGGAAAAATACAATTTTGTTTTCTACAAATGTGGAATGATTTAGATTTAGAGTACGATATTGAAGCGCCTGACGAAAGGGACCAAGATGATAGCTGGGAAAGGAAATCTACAAAGGAAGATGATATAGAATTCAGGTCGGAAGATTTGGAAAATAGGAGAAGGTCATCAGCATATAGCTGGTGACATATATTAGGAAAATTTGATAGAATAGAACTAATTTCGTCAAATGCTATGGTGAACAAAATAACTGATAACGGAGATCCCTGAGGAGTTCCGTTATCTAAGGGAAGTGTGGAAGAAGATGTATCAGAAATAAGAACTTTGATTTTACGTTTATAAAGGAAAGATTTTACGAAATTAAAAACACGGGGTCCTACCTTCCATTTAATTAATTGCCTTAGAACTACGTGTATGCCAACACGGTCAAAAGCCTTTTCAAAATCAAGCGAGAGAAGGGAAACGTGGTTTTTGTTAGATAGAGCATCACAAATGAAGTGGTCAAGGTACAATAGAGCATCGATTGTGCTTTGGCCTTTTTTAAAAGCAACCTGATTAGAGTGAATAAGCTTATTAAATTGGAGGAACCAGGAAAGCCTTGTAGCAACAATTTTTTCTAAGAGTTTACCTAGGCAAGGAAGAAGAGAAATAGGACGATAGCTGGTAACTTCGCAGGGAGATTTGCCCGGTTTTTGCAGAAATTTTATTTTTTACCTTTTAACAAAAAAGGAAAAAAGCCAAATATTCATAAAAACAAAAACAATTAATGAGAACCGAAGATATTTCATTTCAAAACCTCTAATTTTCAGCACTCAATTCATCTCAAAACTAAAAAAAAATTTTTAAATGTTCAGTCTACGTCTTATACTCCAGGCCAGGATTCTATTATTAAAGGTTTGCTCACTAGTGACATTCGATTTTTGACACGCCCTTACAAAAGGTTGTATTTAGGAAGATGAATAAAGTGGAAAAAATTAAATCCTTTTTGGTAAAAATGGTAGCAAAAAAGTATTTTCTTACTTAAATGGAAACAAACTGCGAAGGGTTTAAAAAATACATTTTAATTAATTTATTTAATTTGAATGTAAATAATGGTACAAATAGAAGTTATTAGCGGAAATTGCCAAGTCTAATATTATATTATCATAAAACAAGAAATTCTTTCACCTAATCCCAGATTTTATTTTGTGAATTAATTATTAAATTTAAAACCGATCGCCAATATGAAACTATTTTGTTAAAAATAAATAAATAATTGGCACGTACAATTCTGTTAGGTGTTTGGCCGAGATCCTCCTCCTATTTGTAGCGCGCGTCTTGTTGTTGTTCCACAAATGGAAGGACCTACAGTTTTAAGCCGATTCCGGCAGATGGTTTTTTATGAGGAGCTTTTTCATGATGGTACTGTGGACACTTCATTAATCCAGGGGAAGGTGGGCTCATTGGAAACAGGTTCCGTCAATCCAAACTTTTTTATAATGAAGTGTGCAATGTTACCGAACTAGTATAGTCCTGAACATACCGATGAAAACTCTTTAGCGAGTTGTTGCTCGTAAGCAGAACATTTTGAAAATGAAATTTTACTTTTCCTCCACTTTAACTAAAAATTTCTAGAGCTAGCAACCCATTATCTTATCTAAGGGAGCCAATTTGTCAAACGAGAACGAGAAAGCTGCTTACTGAGCAAACCTTTCATCATTGAATCATGACTCAGGCCTATATATTATACATGTGTGAATAGAAGAACACCACCTTAGTGAACAGAAATGTCAACACAGTTGGCCATCTTCAACTGTCAAATCACAGTTATTGATTTTGATAGTTCCCATGCAGCTAAAGAAACACCCGATACATACGTTTTCTATTTTACTCCATATCAATTTGGGAAAAATACTGATTTTTCAGCATTTTTAAAACTTGAGGCTCTAGTCGGTACCTATAAAACTTCTCCGGTTGGCTTAAAATTTTATATTTAGTAGCATTTTTGTTTTGGTTTTTTGATAACCTAACGTTTCTAGAGAGTGCCTCGGAAAAAATGAATATATGTTTCCCCGTAACTATTGCAAAACCGAAACCTTCTCCGCCCTGCGCATTCTAGCTGGCGCCATCTATCGGGTCTATTTTTCAAATTTTTTTTTTGTTTCATATAACTAATGCCTCAGAACCTAATACAAAATGCTCTAGATATACTTTCTAGGTGGGCAGGAAAGTGTGGTCTAGGAGTCAACCCAGACAAAACAGAACTCATATTGTTCACTAGGAAACACAGAATCCCTCAACTAAGTCCAATTATGCTCAAAGGGGAAGCTCTTGTGATTTCGGAAGAAACCAAGTACTTGGGACTAAACATAGATAGGAAACTGACTTGGAAGTCAAACACCTTACAAAGAGTCAGGAAAGCGAACCTAGTTTTTTATGCCTGTAAGAGAGCTTTAGGTAAGACCTGGGGAATTAAACCTAAGGTTGCTCATTGGCTCTACACTGCTGTCGTCAGACCCATTCTTCTATATGGAAATGTTGTCTGGTGGTGTGCTATGCAGAAAAAAAACTATTCTAATTTATGGAGTAAGGTGCAGAGATCAGCGGAACTAGCAATATGTGGCGCCATGAAAACCACGCCATCCATGGCTTTGGACATCATGCTACATCTGCCACCCCTAGATCTCTTCTGCAAATACTCAGCGGCCTGCTCCGCTTTAAGGCTCAAAGCGAACTCACAATGGAGAACTGTCACACATGGGCATTCAACCATTTTAGACGCCTACGCGGTATACCCAGTGACTGTGATTATCACCCTCCCATTCTTTGCTTCGAAAGGAATTTCCTAATGAAAATCCCTTCTAGACTGGAATGGTTTGAAGAAGATCCGGACGGAACCAAAATGGACACCGGTGTAGGATCACGGCTATTTTGCGAAGAGCTTTCTATTAGTGAATCCTTTAAATTACCGGATCACTGTAGCGTTTTTCAAGTGGAAATAAACGCTATTCATGAAGCCTTAAAATGGTTTAAGATAAACAGAATATCATCAACGGATATCTGCATTCTATCAGACAGCCAAGCTGCCCTACGAGCCCTGGATGCATTCCAAACAACATCAAGGAGTGTCTTACGTTGTCGCCAATCTCTAAATGAGATGGCCAAGCAATATCATATAATCTTATGCTGGGTCCCAGGCCACAGAGATATACCAGGGAACTGTAGGGCAGACCAACTTGCAAGAGAAGGTACCTGTATGCCAGACATAAGTAATTTTTTGGTGATACCTCTCGCAACTTGTAAGCTTCTCATTAAGGACACACTAATCAATTAGGCAAATCAGAGATGGATTAGCGCTGACACCTGTGAAATTGCTAGGCAAACATGGCCAAGGCTAAATTTACGTCTGTCCAAGAGTATTATAAAACTGAGTAGACTTCAAATCAGGACCTTAGTAGGGGCCCTCACAGGACATTGTCTCATAAGAAATCATGCAATTAGATAAGGCGTTTACACGCATGATTTCTGTCATAGCTGCAGAAATGAGGAGGAATTGGAAACAATTGAGCACCCTTTTTGCACATGCCCGGCTCTAGCCAGAAGCAGAAACCGATTTTTAAAATCCTACTTCTTAACGAATATAGATAATCTATACATTTTAGGTATCAACATCCTTTTACGCTTTGTCAAAAGCTCAGGATGGTTCAATATGGAGAGGGAAATGTAGCCCAGCTTCCGCGGCTTACACCGGACCCATTCCGTGGTCTAAGTGGTCGTTGTCTCTATGTGCGATGCGGCTGCCAAACCTACCTACCTACCTACCTAATACCTCAGAAAAGAAATCATTTTATTCGGTTAAGAAACATGGGAGGATATAGTTCAGAAATTTATGATCTAGCCTATAAATTTTATTCGAAATAATTCAATCTATGTATACTTCCTCCAAAGTTGGAAATGCAAAATGTTTTACACGAAAGCTTCGTGAGTGCTAAAAATCGATACTTACAACTTTCTACAAGAGAAATAATATATATTTTAATTATTTATTTTGCAAGCAAGTTGATAATAATAATTTAATTCTTATCGTCTTCATTCATTCTGTACTTAGTAAAGCTTAAATGTTTCTTGAAAATCGCTGCATAAATCCAAGAAATCGATGAGAAAACATAGCCAAAAATAAATAGCTGATTTGCAAAATCCTGCCCATTGATTTTTCGGCAGCACTCTATTTAAGCACTGAAACAACAAAACATTATACGAAGAAAGTGCAAAAACAAAGCAAATTCCGCTTGTTAGCATGCAAACACCCAAACCACCCATCAAGTCCAGACAACAAAGCTTGAAAGTTGGCAAGTGTAAAAGTTTAGGTATTCACACACGCATGCATGCATGGGCTCACACTGACATTTTAAATATAAACACGCAACCAAAAAAATTGGGTCTTATGAGTTGTTAGTTTTGCGGCGTGGGCTACATGAATGCCCTTGAAATGAAATGCGAAAGCCAAGGACAAAGTCGGCGACCAAACTATTTTGCACAAATGGCATGAAATGGCAAAGCACAACTATATTCCAACACTATACACACACATACGTATATACGTGCAAACATAATTCGAAATTTGCCAGCGACAAAGGACACACTGGTTTTCATTGGCAGCTGCTGTTTTTAAGGAGGCGGAGACGAAGTTTGAACATTTTTGCTCACAAAGCAGGGAAGTAAATTCCTACACATACATACATACGCAGGCAAAAAGTGCACAGACAGCAATATTATTGTAGAATTTGGCAGTGAGGTTATTGCATTTATCGTATTTGCTTTTTGTTTAGCATTGAACACCATTTCCAGTGTGCAAACACCTAACCAACGTCATCAATAGAAGTATGGAAATTTAAGTCTCGCAACCACGCAAACACGCAAGACAGTCATTACATAGAAAGAAAATTATATTTTAGCATACTTTCAGGCGCGCAAGAGCTTTTTTTTTCTTCTTTACGCATTATTTCAAGCGTTCGTTGGCAAATTGTGTTTGTTGAAAAGTAACAACATGAGAAAATCGAATGCCGATTTATTCTAATGGTGGACATTAAATTTTTATAACTAAAACTATAACACAACAATTTCCATTAAATGTAATTAATGCTTGTAAAAATTGTTTACTCTTCATTCTAAAGTTATTTCGATCATTTGATTACATAGTTGGCAATTTTTATTACAGATTGGCAGTTGGTTCCATTTTATGTCATCTGTTGAAAAATTTCCTGTTTTTTGTGTTTCTTTTTTTCACATCTACTCTATTTAAGTTTCTTCTCCCTTTTCTTACATATTTGTGTGTGCTTTATTTATTTCATTTTGTTACTCACCAATTTTCGCTACACTCGCCGAAAGTATCCAGATACCAATTATAAATGGCGTTTTCACCCTATCAAAATCCACCTGCGAAAGCGGATAACGGTCTGGTCTATGCGCATAGGGATCATCATCGTCATGTGCTGAAATCATTATCGGTGGTCTATGTGTTTCGACTTCTTTGGGTTTTTCACTGGGCGTAGGTTCTGCTGCTATGGCGTTGCTTTGAAATGAATTTTTACTCTCATCACTGCCACTGGATGCAACCTGCATTGAAAATAGAAGGGACGAAATGAATAATTGCTTGCGAAAGAAAATAGATTGTTTTTATACATAGGACTTTTTGTAGTCGTAAGAAATAATAGCTCAAGTCGAAACTAAAGTTTAGGAATATAACCAACTTTGTTTAGTTTTTATGCCAACTTGTTCCAATAAACAAAATTAACATTTTTTTTCTATAAATCCAAATAGGGTCTATATATTATTATTCCTGTTAATATTTTTTTAGTAAATCTATTAGTTCATAGCATAAAGAGGCTCAAATTCCGCAGCTCCAATTCATGGAAAGTAGTTATGATCACAAAACTTAGCTAACTGCTTTTCGCTCAAGGCAGTCTCTTTAAAGTGAAAAGTTTTCGTGGCTGTTTGTTTATGGAACGCACCTTTTTGCATTCCCCTAAACAAACCAAAGAAATTCAGAAATTTCACAGTTCAATTCGAGCTTCTTTCTATAATAAAGAAAATATGAAAGCAACATTCAAAATGTCACCAAAAATTGAAATACCGAATTGTGTCAATGTATTGACTAATACACAATCCACACTTAAATGAAGCTCACAACACGAGGTGTGTTAAAAAAATAAGGTGAAATTTCAATCAAATACGGTACACAGGCTCTTTTCAGGTGTTTTCAGTTACTGTTACCTACTTAATTTTCTAGATAGTTTTTTTTTGTTTGTTATTTTATTTTAGAAAATTTCATGCTCTTCATAAATTTACAACGGCTTTTTGATGTTAGAAAAGTTACGAGGATTCGGGGTTCTCTACTGATTTTCGCGTTTGAGGCAATGCTCAAACTCTAGATGGTAAACATTTTTCCTGCTAAACTTATTTTATGTTCACTACCACCAAACATAAATTGATATATCTGTGGGAATAAAACCTGACAACGAAAACCGAAAAATTTTAAAAGAAAGTAAGTGAATTGTGGCTTGATATTTTTTATCAGAGCTATACTGCGAAAAGATTATCTGTATTAAGAATCGTAGGCTATGTTTTATTTTAATATCCTAAAAGTCATGCGAAAAACACTCAAATCGATGCTTTCCGAGAGAATGGGACTGTCGTGCTACCATATGGGGTGAAACTTAAGGTATTTCAAAAAATTTCACTGAAAAAATACTCAAATGGTTACCAGTTTTTTTAATATAATTAATTTGAATGAAATACGCGCTTAAATACTTCAATAATCTTTTAAGAACTTCAAAGGCCAAACAGATCAAATTTGTTCAGAACTCCCTTTCAACACAGGTGTATTATTCTTCTACTCTTAGAATATGAGTTAACAAGAGTTTGTCGGAAATAAGCAACACAATGTTTAAATTTTGTATTAAAATAACTCTGATAGGTGATATTAGCAAGCGACTGAGATGTTACAATACCTTAATTCTGAGGCCTTTCGAAGTGCATGAATTGTAATATCACTTTTTATTAAGAAGAAAAAATGCTGTATGGGAAAGTCATTACAAGTGCCCATTCAGCCATGCTACATTTAATGTTACGGATTTTTGATAAAACAACTTACACTACTGAACCTAAAAATGCAGATATTCATTAAGGCAATTAAGCAAATAAAAGTATCCATACATTCTCATCACTTTTCCAACGAGACAAATGTAAAATGCTAAGGAATTTTAACCCTAGCAAGCAGTTTCTTTTCTTTTCCGAAAATAATATCTTTTTTCCACTTTTCGCATGCTTCAAAATTATTCTACACCGCAGGAAATGTAAATGTTATTTATTGCAAAAACCACAATGTACGAGTAAGTGATATGTATTTTATTGTGGTTAAATGTAATTAATAGTTAAAGCCTCAATGAGTAGTAGTACGAATATATGTATAAAAAAATGCTTAATGGGGCAAGTAATGCAGGATTGGTGTGGATTTTCGATAAAGCAACATACACTAAGGAACATAACAATCGTACGCAGTAAACTCCTGCACAAACAGGCTCATTCGTTTTTCTCTGCACAAAGAGTAGTGTGATTCAGTGCGGTGGCCGATGTTAGCTTTGATTCGGTTTAGCAGCCCAATCAACTCACAATCGACAACAAATGTTAACAAGAGTTGAGAGGCTTCTCTTTTAAAGCATGAATGGCTGAGCAAATAACTATTTTCATTGCCTTTCGAGTGCAAACAGTTACAACACGAGAAAATCTCATAAGCAACACGATTCATTCTATTGAACCATTGCTTGTGGTCTGTCTTTTGTTTTGCAGACAATCAACATTTAATCGACAAGAAATTTTAACCAGAGATGAGAGGCAAGAAAGTTCATTCTTCTCTTTTAAGGCATTAATTGCTGATCTCTTATAACAATTTTCAGTGCCCTTTACGTAAAGATAAAATTTCATAAGCAACTCGAGACATTCGATTGCTTATGTTTTGCCATTTCTTGTTTTTTTTTTTTTTGCTTTTCAAATAATAGAAAATAAAATGGTGCTACCATGGAAGATGATGTAAGTAGGTTTATTTTAAATTGCAATTTTAACACTACGATTTCTCAACATTTCCCACAAGTGCTCTCAATTCATGTTCAACGAAACAAAATTCCTTCTAAACACTTGATTCATTCATTCGGCCGAAACGAAGTTGAAATTTGCAGAACTTTACATAATAATAATTTGTTTTTTCACATATATGTATATCTATATATATAAAAATGAAATGATGTTCGTTTGTACGCATTTTTTTTGGGCCGATACGAGGCCAATTTTATTCGTTCTTTTTTCATATTATAGGGATCCACTAGGGGAAGGTTTTTAGCAAAAAAAAATTTCTTTTAAATATTTTCTTCATATGCTCATCGTATGGGACGAGTGTACTATGGCACACAAGAAACCATTGGCACTTGATAGAACTTTGAAAGATCTACGAGGAAGCCAAACAGTCTTTGGAGGTGCCGTGATTTTACTGGCTGGAGATTTCAGGCAAACATTACCTGTGATCCCAAAATCTACGGCTGCAGATGAAATCAATGCATGCTTAAAATCATCGTATTTATGGAGACATGTAAACACGCTTACACTTACTACAAACGTACGTGTTCAACTACAGAACGATCCGTCAGCAGCTGAAATTACTGAAAATGGGAAATGGCCAAATGTCTGTCGATCCAACAGGAATGATTACATTGCCTAACAATTTCTACACTTTTGCACAGTCTAAAGAGACATTGATACAGAGTGTATTTCCAAACATAGTTCAACATTACAAAAACCATGATTGGCTCAGCGAAAGAGCAATTTTAGCTCGGAAAAATAAGAACGTCAATGATATAAATGCAGCTATTTTGGATCAAATACCTGGTGACATAGTTGCATATAAGTAAGTCAATGGACACTATTACTGATCAAGATGATGTCGTAAATTATCCAACTAAATTCTTAAACTCACTCGATTTGTCAGGCCTACCACCTCATAATTTACGATTAAAAATTGGAGCACCGATTATTATGCTGCGCAACATTAATGTGCCACGACTTTGCAACGGTACCAGACTTTGAAAGGGAGGTACAAAGAAGGAGAAGACGTTTTGATACCCAGAATTCCACTGATTCCAACGGATTTACCATTCGATTTCAAACGTTTGCAGTTCCCTATTCACCTTGCCTTCGCTATGACAATTAATAGGCGCAAGGGCAGTCTCTACAAATGTGCGGCATTAATTTAGGTGACCCAATTTTTTCTCATGGACAATTGTATGCAGCTTGCTCACGAGTAGCCAACCCATCGTCATTATTCATTTATGCGAAAGACGGAAAAACCAAAAACGTTGTTTACCAAAAAGTATTACAATAAAGTTCGAATGAAATTGTATAAAAGAATTTGCTTTGTTACGTATTAATTTTATTCCCTTTCAGCAAATCATTGAATTTATCGCCTAGCGAAGTGAGCGAGGATACGCTAGTATGTATATAAGAAGTACTCTATATACATATAAGAAATACTTTTAAACATAAATCTATTTTATTATGCAGAATAGGGCACAATAGATCGTTCAGGCCGCGGTGCTAAACCCTCACATTGTACGAAATAATATACCTACAGCATAAAATAAAACTCTGAATTAAGTAAACTCTCCTTATTTTAATTACATAGGCTATGTTTTTAAGTTGTTGTACCCTTCAAGTGTAAATGGGTGTTGTTGTATTCAATGCGAATGCCTTCGAATCAATTGTGTTTCAAAACATTTCATGTTATGAGTGCAATGAAATAATAAAACAAACATCTCCCTCTTTAGTGTAGTTTAGTGAGGTGCTCTCTCGATCTTTCCTTACAAGGCCTTTCGCTCAGATACTGTTATATGTGTATGTGCTTCGTTAAGCTAAATACACACCAGGCAACCGTTGCAGCAACTCGGCCATGTTGAAGCGACCGTTGCCTCGTGTGTAGCTGTGTTGCCAAATGATTTTCGTGTTGCTGCAACCGTTGCCTGAAATATCAAATAAATTTAATTTTTGGGATAGGTTGCTGCAACCGTTGCTTCGTGTGTATCATTGTTTACTGCTTTTACTCGTTCAGTTCGTTGAACACAAGCAAAGAAGAAGGTTCGTGCGGAGTAAAATAAAGTGAAAAAGGAAAAAATGGCAATTGAAAATAATGAAAATTATGTTAATTTTATTAACGAATGTAAAAATTTGAGAGAGCTGTGGGATATAAGTAGTGAAAAATATATTAAAAATAAAAATTTTAGAAAAAAAGCATACGAACAATTAAAAAATGAATACAATAAAATTGATAAAAATTTCAAGTGCGCAAAAGCGTTTCCTGTTGCAAGATACCGCAAAGTTATTGCCAGTCTAATTTCTGCTGATATTGCCTCTCTCATTATGGTATCTTGTTTCGTTATTTTGGCCTTTACGAAGTCCAACAATTTTCTAAACAGGGCTTCGTCCATCCTCATGTAATTTTTATAGTCCGTTGGCTCATTTTCCCTCAGTTCTTTCAGCAGCCTCTCGTTCGAAAATTCTATTTTTTTAAAAGCCAATTTTTGGACAAGATTTTTTTTCTCTTCTTTTGTTGCATCTCTTCTTCCTCATTTTCGTACAAAAGTTCGTCAATTATAATAAGAGAAGTAATTTTACGCATTTCGTCGATCATTTAAAAAATTTAATTTTACGTATCTTCCGCTTGTACCTTTCCTGCACCACAGTTATACACAATACTGAGATTGAAGCAACGGTCGCAACGTGTTTCTTAAACAAAGGCAACACGTTGCTGCAACCGTTGCTTCAACGGTTGCCTGGTGTGTATTTAGCTTTAGAGCAATATTTTGCACTGATTCTTCACTAAAAAGTTTCAGTTTACTTCTGAGTATGTGATAAACCCACAAATAAATCAATTTTTAGCAGAATCGACGATAACGTTGAAAATACTTGTATCACTTGGCATGGAATCGCGCATGATGGAATTTATAGCAAGGCATGATATCAGTAAATTGAAAGGAGCTACGGGCATATTTAAGGCAGGCCTTTGGAATATGCCAAATTCTATCACTGGCAAATTTATGATGAGGTACTAAAAATGCAATATATTCCAACTTAGAATGAATGATGTGAAAAAGAAAATTTAAAGCCGCATTTAGATATCATAAGGTTAATGTAAACAAAAAATGTGAATCAAATATAGCACCTAAGCCTTTGATTTCACTCAAGAACAGTACCGGTGATGCTACAAAATGTACGTAATAATTCACTGCTTTTGGAGAATGTTAGATGATAACAAATAAAAGTTAAAGCTATGACATCAATATTGTTGCATCTGCTGATTTTTTTACAATAGAACAAAATTTCACAGTCGTATATATAGGGCATGAGTCTTGAAGACGAGAAACAACTAGATATAACAGCGATAAAAAGAAGAAGATAATACAAAGAGGCAAAATAGAGGATACTCTCTCTTAAGAACTTTATTAAAAATAGTAAATGCTGTTCATATAAAGAGCATTGTATCACCTAGTGCCCATTTACACAGTGAATCATGTGGAAGGAAAACATTTTGTTCGTGGAAGAAGGACGGACGCGGAGATTTTGTCTCCCGTACTGGCGAAACGCTTTGCGCTTCTTATTCGTATTTCCAATCTTAAAGCAATTTTCTTCTTTTGTGGGAGAAAGTTCGGAGTTCTGTGTTAGTTTCCAATCAAACGAAAGAAATCAACAATGACAAGCATCAGAACGCGGTTTGGCAAATATAGAATAACTTTTGCTAGTAAAGTAGGTTTGACTTAAAAAAAACTCATGGGACAGACTTATTTATCACACTATAAATCTATGTTTGGATGAACGATTTGGCGGCTTTAAAATTAAAGTGATTTTCTTAAATTTAAATAATTCAAAGACGTTGTTGAATCGCGGTGGGCGATGCGGGAAGGGCATTTCGAAAAAATTATTTTATAATTTCTAATCGGCAAAAAAAGATTTGACAATCATTTATTTGTTTCATTTTATTAGTCTAAACCGATATTCAAACAAAAATATGTAAGTGCAAAGTTTACGGGTGTACGGTGGATCTACATTCCGGGTAAACAAACATATCTTTGTCATTGACACCTTTTTGTAAATGTTTCAATACAAAACTAAAACACGCAATAGAAACTTTTAGATGTTATCAATCACTTGAGGGTATTAATTTGTAATAACATTGACTAAATGCTGGCTGAGGGTGAGTTCGGTATGCCGATAACACTTGGCAAATGATTTTCACTACCGGTAACTTATAAAAACATTTTTCCAAGGCAACTCTACAAGCACGGCACGCACACAAATAAGGGATTTTTTGAAATAAATTATAAGTATGAATTATTTTTTATCAGCTAAAAAAATTATATGTAACAACGTAACGTAAAGCAAGACCGGTTAAAACAGTGTAAAAATTCAAAATAAATACGGTCATTTTGGAAAGAGATTCTCTCCGCTAACCGCTTTATAAAAGGAATAAAAAAGGGAGCTATGCACTTTTATCATTTTACACACTTTTCATATTTAACTTTCAAATAAAACGCTCTGACCTCAAATTTTTAATTAATTTTTCACTTTTTCATACAAAACAAATTCGAAAAAACAAATGCACGTATGACATGAAAACTCCACAAAGAAACACACAAAGTTATAAATTCTTATATCCATTGAAAACACACGCTTTTTAAGAATCAAGGCAATATTTATGGCTACCTCGTGTGTTAATTCCCGAAAACAGCAGGCGAAAAATGTTGCGCTCTAAAATTGGTTGTGCGCTTTGCAATGTTTATAAATCACTTCTACGAGTCTAAAATTAATACTTGCGGCCGCCGAATGTTAAGGCTTAAGAATAAAAACATCAGATACGTGCACACATACATACACATGTACATACATTTCATGCTGACCATATCATTAAGCCAAGCGCATTCTGCTGCAAGCGATTGGCCTCATTTGCGCCAAAATCTGGTTGATACTGGAAGTTGGCTGCCAAACCAAGCATAACCAACTCAAACCGAATTGAGCAACTCCGTAAAAATATTTATATATTAAAAGTATTACTTCGCTATAAATACCGAGTACATGGATTTTTTTTAACAAATAAATATTAAATATGTGCATACATAGGTGCAAAACATAGTTGTTGTTGGCTGTATCAGAACAAAAAGTATAATATCAAACAGAGAATCACAAAATGACATGCGTCGTTCATGTTCGTGCAGGAACTTGCTAATCGTTGTATTCGCAGCATAATTACAACTCTGATATGCGAGTGGATTACAACTCTCTGTACATATATATGCATCAAAATATGCATATCTTCTGCTCAAATATGAACGAGACGTTATCAATAAAACGGTCCGCGGATGACATATGGCAAAAATACATTTTTTGTTTTTTGGTAGGACTGTTATAAGCTTACATGGCTAATTTCAGCGTGATATGTCACATATGTAGTTTGTTTTCTGTGCTACTGTAAACAAGTCAAGCTCGCTGACGTCTCGTTCATATTTGAGTAGAAGGTACATTGCAATGAAATGTATGTATAGAGATAATAAAGTAGCGATTTATGAATAAAACAACACTATGTGTGTATATATGTGTATGGCAGCATTGAATTATTACATTGACAGCTGACAAAGAAAATTGTTGTGAAGAAACCCGATTTGAGCAACAACAAAAAACCAAACAAAAAAATGTGTGTAACTATAATAAAAGATCGAAAAATAAAAAAAATATAAAAAAAAAGTAAATAAAAAAAATATAAAAAATAATAATTCAACAACAAACGTTTAAAATGATTACTAATTAAGTTTTATTTGTGCTTACATGTGAATAAAATTATTACCCTGTATGCAAAATTCGGAATTCTTATTCCATCGTTATAGAGTTTTCTAGATGGGAAATTTTGACTTCAAAATTTTAATTTCATAATTTAATCAAAATTTTTCCAAATATTTTAAATTTTTTCTGAACGTTTCAACCAAAGGGCATCAAATATTAGGTGAAGTAACAAGCTTTTCTACCCGCCCAAAATCTCATAAGCGGTTATCGCGCCCATCAAGAAGAACAAGAGAAAGTTTTGAATGCCTTCCGCTAGACGTGTTTAGGTCAAATTATTCAGCGATTTAAAGATGATATTACGCTTCCAAAAAGTTCTTTGACAGTTTTGTGTTTCGTCAAGCCAGGTACATGTTTACAGCGTTGCAAAATAAAAGGAAAAAACAGAGAAATTTTAATGCATACTTCAGTACCACTACAACCAAGGTAAAAAGGCGAAGCGGGCGGGCAAATAAAATGTTTTACAGTATTGAATGCTTGCGCTGTGCAGCAATAAGTTTGAACACTTTAGGTAAGTGGTCCAACACGGACTACAACCACGATAAAATCCTAGCTGGCATCTCGGAACTTCACAGACTGGTGGACTATGTACTCCCGCCTCCACTTGCCAGTACAATGTTCACGATTCCTCTACTCTCAAGGGAAGAGTGGGAATGGGATGATGTAGGACAGGGCGCGTCCATCCATGTATACAGAGATGGCTCAAAGCTTGAGGGCAGGGTAAGCGGAGCTGTATATTCCGAACATCTCGGGATCTCCTTCAGTTTTCGGTTTCCCATCTACTGTAGAAGGCCGAACTGAGGGCAATAATACACCCCGTCACACTGGTGCAATGTGATGCGATACCTGGAGATAATTCCTACATTTACATAAAATCCCTCCCAAAGCAGTCGACAAGTCTTAACAAGATGGCTGAGTCATTTCACCTAAAGCTGACATGAGTTCCTGGCCATTGTGACGTTGCGGGTAATTGCAGAGCCGATGAGCTAGAAAGATTTGGCACCAAGTGGACTGATGAGTACACAGACAATGCAAAGGCACACCCTTACGAACATCTAAGCTACTTATCCTTGAGGTAATTGTAAGAGTACCGAATGAAAGATGGCGTAATGAAACAATGAATTTTTGCTAAGCCAAAATAAGCATAGTCTTAGCACACTGATTTCAGTGTGCACGCTCAGATGCAAACACAGGACTTCTGCATAAGCTGTCTAGATGAGGAAGAGGAAGAGACGATCTTGCACCTCCTGTCTTGCATTTCTTGCTCTATCAGAGGCAGATTTACCATTTTAGTAGGATTTTTCAATAAATTGGAAGATTTCAGTACTGTGAAAATCAGGGAGCTTCTGAAATTTTGAAAAGTATACACTGGTTTTTTTTTATAAGAACTAGTACCCCACGGGGCACCCCAAAGGGCTATGAGTTTGAGTGTGCTGCACAACCGCTTCAAGCGGTGATTTCAAAGATTATACTCCGGTAAGCCGGAAATGTTAAAAAAAAAATCATGGCAACCGTCGAGTCCGAGGGACGCCTCATCGGATGCTGCCATCATCCAAACTTCTGCGCCACACGTTAGGACGGGGAGGATGAGAGTCTTGTAGAGTGTTAGTTTTGTTCGTCGAGAGTTGATTTGAATGCTCAATTGCCTACTTAGTCCAAAGTAGCACTTGTTGGCAAGAGGGATCCTCCGTGGGGTTATCGGTGTTAATGCTGGTTCCTAAATAAACGAAGCCTCTTACAACTTCGAAATCATAACTGTCAACAGTGACGTGAGTACCGATGTGCGAGTGCGTCGACTGTTTGACAGAAGGTACTTCGTTTGACACATTTGCTTTGCTTCTTTATCCAGTTTGGAAAAGGCAGAACTAACTGCGCGGTTGTTAAGACCGATGATGTCAATGTCATCGGCATACGCCAACAATTGTACGCTCTTATAAAAAATTCTGCCTGAGCGATTAAGTTTTGCGGATCGTACGATCCTTTCCAACATCGGGTTAAAGAAGTCATGAAGAGATTCAGCCTGTCTGAAACCTTGTTTAGTATTAAACGGCTCGGACAGATCCTTCCCAATTCTGACGGCGCTGCTGGTAGCCCCGTCATTTTGCATAGCTGTATTAGTTTTGCGGGAATACTAAATTCAGACATCGCTGCATACAGGAAACTCTTTTTCGTACTGTCGAATGCAACTTTGAAGTTGACGAAAAAATGGTGTGTGTAGCTTCTCTTTTCGTGGAGATTTTCCAAGACCTGGTGCATTGTAATTGCACTGTTACAAATCTCTTAATTTCGTCAAAAAGACAGAGCAAATATCTTATTTCCATTGCCACAAAATGAAGCGAAGAGACACCCACAATTTTTGTTTTTTGTAATTGTGACAACGCCGATATTTTACAAGTAAAAACTTAGAAAACCTTTTACTTCACCTTATACTATACTTACATGTAATAGGTGGCGCAAAATTAATTGTCCTATCGGAAGATTTACATATACTTTTTGCAACTGGCGTTGCACCTGAATCGTATGTGGCACTTGTGTGTTTGACAAGGAAAGGAGCGCTTAAAGGTCACAATAAAGATTTCCATGACTCAAAATTATTATTTTTTTACGTAGTAAAAAAGTTATTCAAACACAAAACCTGTTACATATACGAGTATTCTTAACTTTGCCTTTTAACGGCGCCAAAAAATAAAAATCCATCATTATCGACTATTTAGTACGAGGGAAGTTCAATAAGTTCCCGTGTTTGATGACAGGGGGCGTTTCTGAGGGAAGTTGGCATTAGCGTCATGTGCTGCCATCTATCAAACGACGGCTAAACAAATTTCAGACTGATTCATAAGTTAGTTGGGATTTGGCAGCTATTCGAGTAAAACGTGTTTCGTGATTACTAAGATAAGTTGGAAAAAGAACAGTATCGTTCGGTAATTCGCTTTTTATATTTGGATGGGAAAACATGTGAGGAGCTAAACGCAAAGTTAGATGCTGTCTATGGGGACGCTTCGCCATCTATGACCACAGTTAGATATTGGTTCAACGAATTTAAACGTGGGCGAACATCCGTGAGGAGCGACCAGGACGCATGGCAGCCGTGGTACCGAAAACAAGAGTGCGCGAAGTATCAGACGCCATAGGTGTGTCGACCGGATAGGCAATTAATATCTTGCATGATAAGTTGGCGATGAAAAAATTGTCGGCCCGATGGGTGCGATTGCTCACAAGCAACAACGAGCAGATGCGGCTGTTAACTTCGAAGCAGTATTTAGAGCAATTTAAGCGAGATCCCAAGGAATTTTACGAGTTGTCACCGTTTATGCATCCTGGACTCATCATTACACACCAGAAACGAAGCAACAATCAAAACAATGGATTTCTCCCGGTGAAACTGCTCTAAAGAAGACGAAGACAGGAAGACAGACCTATCGGACGGAAAGGTCATGGCGACAATTCTTTGTGAGTTAGCCCGATCTGGCTCCCTTCGAATTTTTCTTGTTCCCTACCATGAAGAAATGGCTCGCGTGAAAAAAATGTAGTTCAAACAGGGAAGTCATCACCGAGATAGATGCGTATTTTAGGGAGTTCAAAAAATCTTATTTTTTGGAGCGGTTAAAAGGAGCGTTGGGAGAAATGTATCCGTCTAAAAGGAGACTATGTTAAAAAAAATTAGAAAAAAAAATGGAGTATTCATTTCTAAGCCGGGTACTTATTGAACCCCCCTCGTAATATTTAACAATCGTTTTAACCATTGGAAACGTTAATGAATATGTAAAATGGAAGCACTCAGACGGCATAAATACGAGTATAAATATTTATTTATCAATCAATATTAATATCAGTATTGAATCCAATATTTAAATTGAGACAAATATGTGAAGTATAAATATATTTATATAAATAACTTTTCCATAATTACACCTAAGTAAATAGGTATTGTATGCGTCAATGCCATTCCAGCAATACCAGATATTATTCTGATTCGATATACTCACTTCAAATAGTTTTATATTATGGCGTAAAATAGATAATTTAGCAATGTAATTGCACAAATATGCATGCATGGACATATGTGCATACGGATATACATACAAACAAACATACATACTTACGTCCATGTGCAATGAAGAGCAATTTTACTAATTTCTGGAAATTGTTTGGGAAATTGCATAACCAACCGCATAACACAACTCAAACGCTATCGCCTGGGTAAGCCATTCGCACACAAACACATACATACGTATGTATGTGCATATGTACATTTGCACTTATTTAAAACATTTCCATTTAAATAGCTGTTAGTAATCCACAACGTAGCAGCAATGGCATTGGCAATGGCACTACGTTCAAAGCAAAGCATTTTTTTTTCAAGTTCAATTGTAATCGATTGAATTATTGCAGTTATTTGTGTACGAATACTGGCTTGCGTACGTACATACATATGTATGTACATACATATCTACGAGTTTCTGCATGTAAACTATGTCAATTTGCTTTTCCTTTTTCATGCGGAAATGACGAAAACTGAATTTGAAATGCAAAAGTCTAATTAAATATGTTTTGTAATTAGAAATTCTGAAAAGTTTGCCGCGGCATATGGACCTGTAATATGTACATAGCGATATCTATAGATAATTATAAATTAAATGCTTTCAGAGCAAGCCGGCAATTTATTCTTGGCCCGCGTCTCTTAAGGTGCTATCAGGCGTTGCAACGAAAGTGTTTGCAACAAGCTGAGCAATTTTTGAACTGCAAAAGCAGTTGCAGACGATACGATCACCGTAATCAAGTGGTTCGTGCGTGTTTACCATTCGATTGAAATCGGATCGAAACCCACTGTGGGTATGAAGCATCAAATCATAAAAAGAATTTTTCTGATAACCGTCGGCCCTTCGCAAGCAATGGCAAGCCTCCAAATGTGTTAAAGGTTGTCAAAAAAGTCTTGCGGTATTTTTATTGAATTTTCAATTGTTCATAAAATTGGTTATAATAATGCGATTTAAGTCAAATATACGCCGTTTTGTTTGTTTTGTTCGATGTTCCCAACGAGATGCCAACTTCGTAATGCCCCTCTTATAGAAGCTCGCTTCCCTACTGTCAAAACTCGGAGAGCCTGTTGATCAAAGATAGCCTCTTCTGCATGAGTGCTGCATTCAAGCGGTCCAGTTGTTGGCAGTACAGGTCCGAATTGAGCGTTTGGCCATAGGGGAGCAGCTCATAGTGGATGATTCCCTGCCAAACCCACCAAACACACAGAAAAACCTTCCTGGCCGTCAATCCAGGCTTGGCCACCGGCTGGGCAGCTTCACCGCTTTTCGACCACGACCGTTTGCGCTTCACGTTGTCGTAAGTGACCCACTTTTCATCGCCAGTCACCATCCGCTTCAAAAACGGGTCGATTTTGTTGCGATTCAGAAGCGATTCGCATGCATCCATACGGGCAAAATGTTTTCTTGCGTCAAGTCGTGTGGCACCCATACATCGAGCTTCTTTTTGAATCCAAGCTTCTTAAATGGTTTATAACGGTTTGATGACTCATGCCCAGCTCTTGGCCGATGCTACGGCTGCTACTATGCCGGTCTCTTTCGATTCAGCGATTTTATCGCAATTTTTGACGACAGGCCTTCCGGACCGTGGCGCATCTTCGATCACCTCTGCACCAGAACGAAAACGTTGAAACCATCGTTGTGCGGTGGAAATGGAAACTGTATCGGGTCCATAAACTGCACAAATTTTATTGGCAGCATGAGATGCATTTTTGCCTTTATCGTAGTAGTACTGTAAAATATGCCGTATTTTCTCTTTATTTTGCTCCATGTTTGCGACGCTATAACTCACGAACGACTAAAAGCAAACAACAATTAATCAAACACGTGTTAGCACGTGAAAAGAGCTTTCCAAAAAGCTCTAGCGTGAACCGATACGACGAATATAACTAGAACTACGCGCTTGCAAAGACAAGCTTGCGGAAATACCGCAAGACTTTTTTGCTAACCTTTATTAGTTTAGGGGGGAAAAATTTCCATTATTTACATTTAAAGTTTATGCTCGTTGTCAAGGTGACATTTTGCACTAAAAAAAATTATTGTGATGGTTTTTGTTTGTTTCATTCAGTTGTGAGTTAGAGGGTGTTAACAATGGTGGCCCACAATGTGAAAATGCGGTGCTGGTACAGTTTTTCTTTGATAAAGCGAAAATGCAAGCCAGGTCGCTCAAATTGTGAACGGTATTTATGGTGCCGATACTGTAACTGTTGCTAATTACGTGCAATTTTGGTTTCGTCGATTCCGTTCAGGTGTTTTTGATGTTAAAGAAAAAGTTGATAATGTCGAAAATGTCGATAAAATCACAATAATAATCGAAGTTGATCAGCATGTTGGTATTCGTAGCATCTCCCAGGACCCAAAGATCGGCCAAACAACAGTTTTAAGCCATCTGCGCAAAAATTTTACGCAAAATAATTAACATTCTGTCAAAAAAATATCGAGAATTGTTCATTTAAAAAGCGCAGACATATGTCTAAATGTTTTTTGCTGGAATGTTGGTACAACTGTCCTCTGCAGTATCGCAAAGTTTGAGCGTGATCTGTCAATTAACTTGTTTTTGGCATTTAATTATATCAGTCAACCGCAGGTCTGCTCTGCGATATTTTAATTCTTAAAATTTGTGTTTGAAAATGTTGCAGAATGCCTATGACGAGTGTACTTTATCAAAAACATCGGTCTACGAGTGGTATAAGGCTTTTGCAGAGGGCCGAGAAGTCGTGGAAGATTTTCCCCGATTTGGCCGCCCATCAACGTCTTCAACGGATGAGAACGTCCACAAAGTCAATGAAATGGTGCTGGAAAACCATCATTCAAATTTGAGCGGGGCAGTTCGTAACCTTAGCGTGTCTCTCGAATCAATTCGCAACATTTTACACCATCAATTGAGCATGAGACGCGTAGCTGTTCGACTCGTTCCAAGAGAGTTGAATTTCTTTCAAAAAATTCATCGAAAGAACAACAAGACATGCTTTAGCAAGTGGATTCGGACCCATTCATAACCCAATTCCAGCGCATCATAACAGGTGGGTATATGAGTTTGACATGCAAACCAGTCAACAGGCGACTGAATGGCGCTATCCATATGAGCCGAAGCTCAAAAAATAAAAAATCACGCCAAATTCGGTCAAAAGTGAAAGTCGTACTACTCATTTCCTTTGATTATCAGGGTATTGAGCATCTCAGAATTCATTCCAAATAGTTCTACGGTAAATAAAGAATGTTATTTGGAAGTTATGCGACGTTTGAGAGAGAATGTGTGTAGGAAACGGCACAATTTGTGGAAAGAAAACTCATGGATCTTGCACCATGATAACGCACCGTCTCACAAGGCTCATATTGTGAGCACTTTTTTGACCAAAAACTCGACAAATATCATCAAACAACCACCGTATTCACCAGATTTAGCCCCTGTGACTTTTTCCTTTTCCCAAAACTTAAATTTCCACTCCGCAGATGCTTTGATGAATGGATCCTATTTTGAACGCGACAAAAGAAATGCTGATTATTAAACAATTATTTTCCGTTTTATTGAACAATTCCCGGTACTTTTTTGACAGAATGTATTGTTTTCCCTTCTAGCTTTTGAAACGAAATTTTTGTATTAATGTTCTACTAAATTTTCTCGGTTGGAGGTCTACTGAATGGGTCGGTACCCACTAGAGACCTGTATCACGTCAAATTTTCGGGAAGATCGCTTTTTGCTGTCTTCATTAAAAAAATCGAAAACCTGGTTTAAACTACCGGCAGTATAGTGATATGCATATAAAAAAAGAAGAAAGTCGTAGGAATCCAATAAATGCCCCTCATGCAAATCTTTCTGCAGAAAAGACTACAGAAAATAAATAAAATTTTAAAATTGATTCTCGACTACAACAATGTAATTGCAAAAAAAGTTTAAAGGGTCTTCAAGAAAACCCGTCACCAAATAGTTGTTGAGAACGGCAAGATATCTGATGCTCAAGTCTCGTGGCCAACGCGTCATAGTTATGTTGTGAAATTTTAATTGTTTGTATGTTATCATTTACGGATGATTCGAAGTTGGACCGAAGAGTGGTTGGGGGAGTATTCTGGGAAGAGCTCCCCATCAAGCTCATATTTAGGCTGCCGGACCTCTGTAATGATTTCCAACTGGAAATAGCCACATTTTGGAAGCAGTGCTCGCTTCTGTAATTACTGTAAAGGAGGTAAATATCTACTCCGACAGCCAAGCGACAATTAGGGTCTTGAGCTCGTTGTTTGTACGTTCGAAATTAGTCGGAGAATGTCTGGCTTCCCTCGCGATTGCATCGAAATACTTCGATGTTAGGCTTATTTGGGTTCCCGGTCACAGCGGCATAGAGGGAAACTGCTGGGCCGATGAGCTGGCTAGACAAGGGACCTTTGAGACGGCTTCATCACAATATGAGAGGTTTGGAGTTAACTTGAGAATCTGTGGTCTGCTACTGGAAAGATGGGACTTGCGTCAACTCAGCAAACGCTGGGCTAGTGCGCAAACGTGCAAAGTGGCGAGATCCTTCTGGTCACGGGTAGATCGGTGGCGCTCGAGAGAACTTCTAAGGCTAACAAAGTCGTAGCTATGTGCAGCTATTTCTGCAGGAGCTGTCTGGAGGACGAGGTGGAATTATCTCTGCAACTTCTTTTGAGCTGCTCTGCTCTCGTCGGGAAAAAATTGACACATCTGGACTCTCACTTTTCGGTACACCAGCGAATGTTGCGGGTTTAAATATCACACATCTGGTGAAATTCACTAGTTGCTTGAAACGGTTAATACAATCGTAAATCTCCACTGTTGGTCATCTCCCTTCTCTTTTCCTCTCCCCTTCCCCTGTTATGCAAGGGCAGCAATTTAACCTAACCTAACCTATGTTATCAATTAGTTATACCGAAAAATATTACTTTTTAGCTTTGTTAGCTGTGATACTATGAAATAAAAAATAAAAGCAAAAAAATAGAACGTCCAGTTTTTAATCTGCCAGTCTTTTTTCTATTCTCGCCAAAACCAGTTTCTTAAAATTTTTCCACCAACCTTTGAATTGTCAACTCATTCGGACGATTATTTCCACAAAAAAAATTACGAAATATGCGATATGTTGTTCTTATAGATCGGCTTCTTTTATAATTTCTTTCAATAATTCTAACGCGTTATTCTATCGTGTAAAATTTTACACAACTCACAATGCCTTCTGCAGGAGTTGGGGAGATGAAGAAGAAATTGAGTCGATGAATGTGCTGCACTCCAAGGAAGCCGCACCCGATATCTTTTCCGAAGACCTGGGGACAGGGCTAGTTACCTTCTTAAAAAGATCTAAGTGGTTTAAGCAACTAAGTTAGGGGATGGAAATCAAATACAGGTATCAAAATGGGCCTACCAAGTAGGGTTACCGAGTGTCTTATCTTTGCCAAGCAACCTGGCTAACCTAACCTAACCTACTAGACAAATGTCAAATATGACATAAAACAAAATTACCGTATAGAAAATTTAAAGGAAATTCAACAATTTTGATATATTTCAAATTATTAGATATACTTTTTTCGAATCTGTTGATGAAACAAAAGATCTTGGTATTATTTTTTCATCGAATTTCACATTTAATAGTTTTAATAATATTGACTATATTGTTAGGAAAACTAATTCAACACTAGGCTTTGTTAGGCGTGACTGTGCACAGCTCTCTGATCCATTCACACTTAAATTGCTTACACGCCTTACTTAAATTTGCTTTGCGGTCTTTGAATTTTTCTGAGCCTAGCTCTCGTCTGCTTCTAATAAGCCTTAAGACCTGAGAAGCTAGACGAACTGTGCTCTCACTGTCCTTTATGTTTAATGCTTTTCATGGCTATTTAGATTGTACTTCTTTATTAGATCGTATCAATTTTAATATTCCGCAAAAAAGCCTACGTGCATGAGTCCCTTTTTATGTTGCCAATTGGGAGGCTGAGTATGCACGTAATGCCCCAATTGCACGTGCACTTAGTGAATTAAATAAGATTTCGAGTTCTATGCCAGTGGATTTTTTTTAGTGAATTGTTTTGGGTTTGTCAAAACTTTTAATATCTTACTTTCATAAGTTTTTGTAGTTAATTTTTAATGCTTTTAGTAATAAAGTTTTTATTTCCCCATAGTCTGAAAGAAACTTACTTACGTACTTTCATAGACTAAATTTATAGGAATAAACTGAAAAATATTTCGCGAGAATTCCTGCGGGAAAGTTAAAAAGTTTTAAGTGACAAGCATTAAAAAAGCACTTTTATATCTGGCCGCACCTTTATGTCAATAATCGTCACGCCTTCTTAACACTTTGCGACATATACACGTGCATATACATACATACATACATGTAGCTGGTAAGGAATTTAATTTCTAGACTCTTTATAAAATTAAAATGAAAATAAAAAAGTGAAATGTTCAAATGACGTTATTCTGTAGATTTTACGCCACTAAGACAAGACATGGTCGTATGAGTTTTATTTCTTAAGTCAATATTGGATTAATTGCAACTTTTTCAAATCGATGCTCGACGATTTCCGCATGTTATAATCAACGAAGGATCCAACACAAATTACTAAGCTCCAAATTATAAATAAGCTCAAGTATTTATTTGTTTTTTAATAAATATAAAAACAAGGTAAAATACTCTTTTCGTTCTATAGATTTTACTTTTCTTATGAATTAAATTAAGTTTCGTGAAATATGTGTTTATTTCTATCATCATTATAATTTTAAATATTAAAAACATAAACTGTTAGCTCGAAACTGATAACAAAAACATAAAAAATGTAGTTGGTCTTATATTTTTTTTCGTGTGGTGTATAATAACACTTTGCAGTCTACTTTGCATGCAGATTTCCGGCTGTGAAGTTTCAAATTAAATTAAATCCAGATATTTAAAAGTGGTCAGTGTGATGCCAATTTCCCAATATCCCTTATTATTTATTTATGTACACATAACGGATTTGTTCTCTAAGATCACCCCAGTTCTCAATGGTTTCAATGCACATTTTTATTTTTTTTTGGCTTTTTTGTAATCTTTCTTTTTTTGGTTCTTATTTTTTGTTTTTTTTTTTAACCAAATTTGTGGAAAATTGATTTGTATCCCACTAAAATGTTAATTTTTTGCAATTTTAAAAAATATCGTTATGTAGAAGAAGATGTTTGCGGTTATTGCCATTGTCAAGAAAAATTTCAATTCGATAGACATATAAAAATTACTAAATCGATTCGTCTCGACATGCCGATTATTTGGGTGGGTACATGTTTATATACGAGTATAACACAATTCCCTTCGATCGTTACATACAAAGTTATAATACCGTAATGCATCACAGGACACGGGTATGAAAATGTGCACGAATGTAGCAGGCATTCAGGCACTCAATTATCTTTTGGCGTTGCTTGTGTCGGTAATTATCAAAGCAGCAAAGTAATAAAAGAGCAAATGGACACGGGCATTAGCAATATGCAAGAAAGAAGTCTTATGACAATCTCTTCGCTTTGAACTTGAGCACTTTCGCAATTCTAATAAAAGTACTTACATACATAATATAAGGGTATCCATTTGATGGGCTTACTTAATTTTTTTTTTATTTAATTAAAAGTGAAAGATCGCTATATTATACACCTAGGAACAAAATAATAAATACTTGTTATTTTGACCATTCTTTTACGTTTGTTCTTCTTTTTTTAATAGTAATTAATTTTTTATAAAATCATAGTTCACAATGCAGCAAAGCATCTAACTTTGTGCAAGATTTATACGAATTCGTCAATTCTGCATAAAAATATTGAACTTATTAAACAGAATTAAAGCGAATTCATTCGAGATTATGGCACTAGAGCAGCTGATTTCGCGATTGTGTGTCCTGCTAGTCAAAACGCTCTGCTTCTTTGTTGCTGCTTTGTTTGTTTGTTTACATTCTGATGGAAATTTTGGAGTAGAATCGCTTTTACAAAAACAAAATACAAGTCTTTAAATAGTGTTGTTGCTCAAGTGCTATCACCCTCACTAGATTTGCTTGGATCCGAATTTGGAAAAGAAAATTTAGGACCGCAGTTTTATAGCCCATGAAATTTTAGTACCATGAAGTGCAAGTTTAAAGTAACTCAAAATTATCGTTGGTTTTTTGTATTTTTTTAATACTTTGGTGGAAAAACGTCGTAACCCAGCAAATTTTTTTTTTTTTTTTTTTGATAAATATACAGAAATGACAACCTCTTTATGCTGTGCAAAAAATTCATGGCAGTATCCATTAACAGTAAATATCCCATAAAATGAAAATGTGTCTTTACTTTTAGGGAGCATAGTAAATTGAAAATATTGAAGTCGATTTTGTCGAAATTTTCAATTTTTGAGCTATGTCCTTTTTTCAGCAAACACTTCCCTACAGAATTTATATATGCAGTCAAACCTCATTAACTCAAATCACAATTATGCCATGAAAATGTTGGACTTTATGGATACTTCAAGTTATAGAATATTATTATGTGCTTCTTTAAGAAAAGCCAAGAATGATAGAAACAAAATTGCGCCCATCTGAGAGTGCGTGACGTTACATTAGCTGAGTTGTGCAGTGTTGCCAACCATTTGCTTTTCACAATAAATTTAAACTTTTTTATAGCCCAAAATACGAAAACTTTTAAGTTTGGAGTTTGTCACTTTTTTATTCAAAGCTACCGAAACTGTTGGTTAAAAAAAAATGTATTATTAAACAAAATAATGTTAAAAAAGGTCACTCTAGGAAGATTTTAGTGCTCAAAAAAATTTGTTGATTCTTATAAAATTTGATATTTTGAAAGTGCAATTTAATTTTTTGCTCCTTTTAAGGTTATGCAAGAATATAAAATGTCCCTCTCTCAACTCTTCTTAACATTGAAAACCTTTTTACACATTTTAAAAAGCGTTTAAATTTACTGTATGCGAATTAAAACCATAGTGGTGTAATCGTTTCTTCTGGTCCTCAATCCTTAGTGGGGCATAGAGCATCAAGAGGTGTATTCATAGTAAAAATAAGCAAAAAAATTACAGAAAATATTGAAGAAACCATAACGAGATTTTTACAAAAAGAGTATCTTATCTTGTTGCATAACCTCAAATATAGCAAAAGTCGTTCTCTTAACAAAAGAGTTTCTCTCAACAAAAAACTTATGAATTAAATTGTACTACTTAACACATTTTTTCAAAAAAACGCACATTTTAAAGACAATTTGTCACGCATACAAAGCTCTTCAAGTAATTCAATAAAAATTTGGTATTTTATTTCCTTTAAATGCGCTTTTTATATCCAAAGCTAGGCAACACTGCAGTAGCGAGAGAGATATTTGACTGTTGGAAGGAGAAGAACAATTATTGTTGACTGCAATCGAGAAAAAAAAAGTAAAACTAAATAAAACTGAGTGCATTATTGAACTAACTGAAATTGGATATTAAAAAAAATTATAAACATTACTTTTATTTAGAACAGGCTAGAAAAATTTCATGAAGAAATAACTAAAACACCGAGACTAAATAACAAAACAATGCTAAATAAAGTTACGAAAGTGGTAATCTGGCTGGTCACCAATTATGCTAATATGGCGTTACTCATTGTCAATTTAGCTGAGAGAGAAGTAATAGTACAACGATAGGCGCCATCTCATAATGTTTTATATGTTATATTAATTAAACCGGGTGTTTTTTTAGAGGTTAGGTTTTCAAGTTGGCACTACTTTTTTCGTAGATGGTCTTTTTGACAGCTGTCACTTGATTTATGCTCAGTTTAGTTTGCCATTTCATAATGAATAGACTTACACCTGAACAACGTTTGCAAATCGTGCAAATTTATTACGAAAATAATGGTTCGGTTCGCGCGACGCATCCCGTTTTTCACAAGAAAATTTTGTTCAGCGATGAAGCTCACTTTTGGTTGAATGGGTATGTCAATAAGCAAAATTGTCGCATTTGGAGTGAACATAATCCACAAGCCATTGCTGAGACGCCGTTACATCCTCAAAAAGTCACTGTTTGGTGTGCTCTATGGGCAGAGGGAATCATTGGTCCATATTTCTTTAAAAATGAAGCCGGCCATAATGTTACAGTCAATGGAGAGGGCTATAGAGCCATGATTAATGACTTTTTCGTGCCTGAATTGGACGATGTTGATGTGGACGACCTTTGGTTCCAACAAGACGGCGCTACATGCCATACAGCCAACGCAACAATCGATTTATTGAAAGAAACTTTTGGTGAGCGCATTATCTCGCGCCGTGGACCTGTGGCGTGGCCTCCAAGATCGTGCGATATAACACCGCTGGACTATTTCTTGTGGGGCTAGGTGAAGTCGCTTGTCTACGCAGATAAGCCCGAGACGATTGACGTCTTGGAAGAGAATATTCGGCGCGTTATTGCTGACATACGGCCCCAATTGCTGCAAAAAGTGGTCGAAAAGTGGACCTCTCGGCTGGAATTTATTCGGCGGCCACTTGCCCGAAATCATTTTTTTTGGAGTTTAGCCAAACTTCTCCTCCTATTTGTGGTGTGCGTCTTGTCGGCTACAATTTCTATGGCAGAAATTCACTCGGAGGTTTGCCTGCCGAGAAGCGACCGCTACTGGAAAAAAACTTTTTCTATCAATTGATGTTTCGAACCTAGGCACTCCCGAATGGTAGTTGCACAACAACTACTACTTCTATTTGCCATTTCCTCGCTCGTTATCTCTATGCTCGATTAACTTGACGAAAAATTTGCATGCGAAAGCAATAACAAAGTTATCGAGCAAGATTCGCCCCTAGCGAGTATGGCTATAGCTCATGAGACTGGTATTATTCGCCACTTGCTAACTCTTGGCGAAAAGAAGAGGCCTAATTTATGGTATGTATGTATGTAAATTCGCATTCTAATTGACAGCGCAAGGCAGGCTGCAGCATCAACCTAACAACTTCAATCTATCAAAAATCTGCTAAAGAATGGAACTTAAAAAATGACGACTTCTAACTAATTGAAATTAAATGGTACAGATAATCAAACAATTCACTATTTGCAAAAAAGTAGTAATAATATTTAAGGGTATTTTATTTTAAATTCGAATTTAATTTTAATTAGAGCTCAATTTTTAAGTTTCAGAATTAAATTTCCATTAGAATTTATTTTCTTAATTTTTAGAATTTAACTTTAATTTCAAGATTTAATTTTAAGCTTTAGAATTTAATTCTTAGGTACTTAGAAATCTACCAAAATTTTGCAACCTTTACAAATACATTTCCCATATCTTGAGATGTGTACGCAAGTTCGTTTGCATCCATGCGATAAACTTTATAGCTCTGCTCAGCTAAGTTGGATATTACAGCAAATATACAGCGCTTTGTCATAAAGCAGACATTTATAACCCACGCACACAAGCACAAACACTGGTTTAGTCATGTAGATATTTGTGTATTATTATGCAGCCTCTAGCAGTAGCATTGGGATTAAATCATAGTGAAAGAATATAAACAGATATACGGATATGACTATGAATTGCAATAAAATCTAAAAGAGGTAATAGCGATGTTACTCATGTTCGTTCGAATATCGTGTATTTTGTTGCTTCATTGCATCTACTACTTACATTTATATCTATGGATGCTTATTTGCACACAATATAGCTTGTAATAAAGTCAGTGAAGTGTGTTTGAGTAGCATGTGCCTGGCCGATGGTATGCGAGTATGTGTAAATACATACAAATATATATACGATTCACGTCGGTCGGTTTGTTGTTGCCGGTCAGTTCATAATATTCTATACACTGTCAAGTTCAAGGTTGCATATAACAGCATCGAAGGGAAATTATATTTGAATATGGTTATACATATATATGTACGTATGTATGTATGTATGGATCATAAGATGTACTTTGTCATTAAGTAACTAAAGTGTTCTCTCTATTGCATATTTACTTGCACGAGTAAGAAAATAAGTACTCACTAAATTCCACAAATCAATGCTCTGAGGTGCATATGGCGCGTTTGCTGGAATGGATGATGCTCAATAAAAAACAAAAAATATACAGTGTACTCTCTCCTAACGGACACCTCCCATAAGCGGACATTTTTTTTCAGTTCCGCAAAAATCCATAGGAATTTTTTAAAGTTTTCTCTTTCGAGCAGGCAACGCTCGCATAACAGGACGCGGACACTTTTTCACCTCACCAAAGATATTTCAGTTCTGTCATAGGCGGACAGCTTAAAAATTCTGCCCTGGAGTTATCAAAATCAATAAATTTGTTATATGTTGTTTATTTCATTCAAAAAGCGTGGGAGCAAATGACTCCATAGACAATGAAAAATTGTTTAGAGGAAGCTGCTTTTGAGAAAACAAACTTCCCTAATGGCGATATGACGGTTATACTGCAGAGGATGAGCTTCCACAATCGCAAGTTGCTCAGTTCACCAACATTATTAACTTAGCTCCGAAACAAATTCAAGTTGACGTCGAAACTGTATTAATTTAGATATCAAAATATTTTAACTTTTTTTACACTTTCCTCATGAACGGACGCCTCCCATAAGAAAACACATTTTTCAGTCCCTTAGGTGTCCGCTTAAGATAGAATCCACTGTATGTCGAAATGACCGACTTCCAAGTATCTAATACATTTATTTATGTAGTAAAAATAATCGAATTATTAGACCAGCACCATAAACAAAAATAAGATCCTAAAATAATCTTATTAAAACTGAAAAGAAAAGTATTTGAAAGAGGCCATAAATCGAAGATCACTTAACAACAACACTCAATGCCATTTTCTCTATTATATTTTGAGCACATTGAGCATATCAGACCGTTGATCACTGCTGGAAAATTCGTATTCACCCAATTATTATACGCCCTACTTATATAATTATTTTGATGACGAAAGGTTGCGCATATCGCTATACCACTACTCCGAGGATGCTCGATTACCAGGTTTGGCCACCGGAAGCAAAATTGTACAAGCTACGTCACAGGGCCCTCGTCAGCCGATTTCCGCCAGCTCGTTTCAGACATATTCACACACTCATCCAATCAGTCGTTTTTCAGACGGCAACTATATCAGTTTTTGTGTAAACACTTCCCATGTTTCGTCAGCCTATCAGCAGATTCTGTCAAATTCGCTGAGAGCCAGTCAACGGTCTCATATTGGCCACACCTGTCAAAATCTTTTCACCCCATTTGCACTCGCTGTACCAGTACTCCATAAATGATACCATGATTACCAGGTTTGACCATCCGAAGTGGAAATGTGAGAGTAACTTCGGCTGTCACGTCAGCGAGGATTCGGTCGTCATACACTCGACCAATCAGTCGTTATTAGATGACTGAGAACCAGTTTACGGCCTAATGTTGGCCACACCTCAGTGTTCTGTACATCGGGCCGCTACTTAGCCCTCAAAAAGGTACATTCATTAAAGGTGATTACACTAGACCAACAACAAAATTTTTCTTATATTACAAATGACACGACAAAGAAAGATAGAAAAGAAAAAGAAAAGGACGAGCTCTGTAGCACAGCCGATTGAAGCTCGAAGCATACGACGATAGTGCGAATGGAATGGATTTTCGTCAATTCATTTTATGCTGCTCTGCAATTGATCACTTTGTATAGATTCGCCTTTGCTCTCATTGAGTTTGATAGAATTAGACGTTGAGTTAACGTCAAGGCGAATTGAGTACTGAAGGTACAGTTACTTTACTCTGACATCAGCTTCCTTCGCAATACAAAACAAACGAACGCAACAAACAAAAATAGGAGGAACTGTATGTTTGTGAAAATTCAGTGAATGGCTTAGTAATATTGTGATTTGTGAGATTTAAACTAAACAAACTAATGCAAACGAAGTGCTGCGTGTTAAATTGTTAAAACGCAAATGAAAATAAAGCCTCCAAATGCAGTTTTTTGCGTTTTTATGCGGAAGACGCCATGGCTAGAAAGTATGTTTGTGAGTGTATAATTTCTTGAGTTTGGTTGTTTCCCTTGCTTTTGCCTATCCTTCTTCTTCACAAACAAGTAATTCCCCTTCCTTTTGTTTGTTTATTAATGAACTCTTACGAGACGGCGATTGCGGAAAGCGCAATCTTCTTCTCTATTCTTCTTGATTTACATTTTTTCTCAAGGCGAATTCATGGATGATGTTACTAGTAGTAGAAGAGAGATTTTTTTGAGATTTGGTGGTTTGAATATCAAGAACAACTGAAAAATTTACTCGAATTTACACGAATTTTAATAAAAAATAAGCAAAGCTGAACTCTTTTCTATTACCTTTATTCTTTATATTAACCTAACCTAACTTCTCACTTTCGTTTACAAAAGCTAACTATGATACTTTAACAGTCTCTTCCAAGTTCTCTCGTACACCTCATTCACAAATTCGTCGCCACAAAGTTACGCTCAATTTTCCACTCCAATCTACGTAATATAATATTTTATTCTATCATTCTTGGTTATGGCATCATTTAAGCTTCTTCGCCTTATTTGTCCAAGCAATTGTCATATGAAAATGATTGATGTCGCCGCCGGCCAGCATGCGCGTTGCAGTCAAAATAGTATAAGCGAACTTATCGATATATAATATGGTATATAGGGTCTTCTAATAACGACGGGTCGAAATGGAATGAAGCAAGCTGTGCAAAAGGTATTGACGAAATTCTTTCTTCAATAGAAATATGGCAACGTTCAAATATCCGTCGGCGTCCCAATGTATGTGACCCAATTCTCATTCACTCTATTGCTCAGATCCTGCAGAATTTATGTAACAGCTGACTTTGAAGTCATCGTTCGTTTGCGACTTCTTAGCATAGACCTGTAACTTTAGAAACCCCAAGAAGAAAAATTATGGCGGATTAAATCGCATGATCTTAGTGACTAATTAAAGTCACCTCTGTGGCCTCGTTAATAATACTCTATAAGCTCAAAATTAGGGCAAAGGTTTGGATAATTGATTTTACTTAAATGAGACCTTCTTAATTGAAGATTGGCTCTGATTTGTCAGATTAGCTCCAGTTTTCCTGGAAACGGTATTTTAAAGTTGCTCTAAAACCGCTGACTAAAACTAAGAATAAGAAACAGAGTTCTTACAAGTACACAAGAATTATGTACTCGTATTTGAATTTTGTCAATGGGTGAGAATCTTAAATTTACTATTCGCTGTCCCACAGAGACGGCTAGGACCCATAGACTTATAGTATAGAGATAACATTAATACAGGGAATTAAAGATATGACGAGGACTCGCGCGTGTCTCAAACAGTTAGCACTGGGTAATTGTGAATTAGTTTTATTACTGTTATGGCCTGGTTTATGAGGTCTAAAAATTGCATCTCTTTGCGATTTTTTTTTAAGGAAAAAATTAATTTAGCACTGCAAAGTTTTTTCTATATTTTAATGAACATTTAAAAAGTATAAAAAATTTTTGTACTGGTTAAAGTAAGTTGAAAAAAATGTTTAGCATAGAAATGAGTAGAGCGCTGCAACGCTGGAGTTTCCAACTGGCGTACAAGATACAGCACGTAATTATTATCTAAAGCAAAAAATTCAAATGGATTTCTAATTATCATGATTTTTTATTCTAGATGAACTAAGAAAACTGAGAGAAATTCCAAAATTTCAACTTTTTGGAGGTTTTAAAAAATGCCTTTCTATAAAAAAAAATTCACTTCAACTTGGTATAAAAATCGTGAAAAATTTTTTTAATCTATTTTGTTAGTTCAAATAGAAGAGAATTTAATACTGAAGGGAACAAGCTATGATTCATTTCAAAAGGTTCATTAGTTTTTTTTTATTCATGTACGCCAATTCAAAGAAATCATAAAAATGAAAAGTCGAGAAAAGAAGATAAAGTTTGTCCTATAGCTGTTCGGTCACAGCGTAACTACCTAACGCTCGCCTACCTTTGGCTTTGTATCTACGGAAATATTGAGAATTAGGCTCTGTAACTTTGTGTGAATATTCTGAAATATATTAGGAATCGCTTAAAACGAATAAAAAAAAAAATTGATTTTTTTGACCTTATAAACCAGGCTTCCCCCTTAACTTTCAAGTTCGTTTACATTACAAGACGGGTTACATTTTAACACTCTTCGTTTTACCGTAATGAAGTTTTTGTTGAGCATAATTTAGATAAAATGTAAAACGTTTGGTTCAATAAAATAAATGCCAGCACTCACCGTCAATCGCACGGGTGTTACTCCACTGTCTCCCTGAGCCCCGACTGTAGAAGTTGCAGCCGCAATCACCGCTGCTGGAGTGGGTAAAGGAACAGGTGCTCCATCCGTAATCTGATTTTGCCGCTCCAAACTATTCGGACGGCCCTCAATGCGATTTAAGCAGGAGAAGAAGACGCAAACGATGAATAGAAATATTAATTTACGATTTGTCAGCAGCTTTAAGTGCCGAGATGACTTTCTTTTGGAATTATCTTTTTCACTTTCGTGCGGTGCTTGCGTCTCGTTTTCTTTGCTGTCCTGCTCTCTTCTCTTGTTTTCCTGCTCCTGACGTCTCCGTGCTTCGGCGAAACGAGGATCATCATGTTTAATGGTAACTGCATCACAATACGCAACAAATGTCAGCCAAAAGTTAAGAAGTTGCTCACGCACCACATTGAAAATTTCACTTTGTGTCGATGGTTCATTACTTCTTATCGTCTCATCGGCTTCCATTGAGTTTGTTGTAGCTTTTGTTTTGGTTTTGGTTTCTACGATACTTTCAATTAAATTACTACTTTGGCTTAAATTTATAGTTGCGAGTTTTGGACTAAAATCACTAAGTACTACATTATTATTATTATTACTACTACGTTTATCGTTATTATTCACAATTTTCTTGCCACAGTCCACATTAACAGCGGCTCTATGACTTACACGATCATTATAAGTTTTAGCAATTTTTTCTTTGCAATTATTAGAATCACTAGCATTTTTATTATTATTACATTGAATATTTTTCATAATTTTACTAAAAGTAGCACCATTCAAAACCGTTGTCACTTCTTTATCGACAAAAAATTCCTTTGTAACTGTCTCACTACCAATATCCGACTTTGTATCACTATCGCTGTCCGTACGATTATCCACCAAAATAGAATCCAATTCCCATTCAGAACCGGAATTCGTATCATCATACTTATCACTTTCTATGCCGCCTTCGGAGCCGCCTGCCACGACTCTGGTAGTCATCGTCGTCGTTGTCGCCATTGTCGTAGCCGTCGCGGCGGCAGCGGCAGCCCTTTGGCAATTCACGCATTTCAATTGTTCTTGCTGCTGTTGACACCAGCAAGCACGTCGCATCGATTCCAATTGCTGTCGCGTGCCAACACCACCACCAGCATAGATCCCGACAACTGGAGTACCTTCATAAGCAGTCTCTTTCATTTTATTCGCCATTCGGTAGCGTTCCCTGGCAATGCAATCGTGCAGATGTTCGGTAAATGTTTTCACTTTGGATTTTGTTGAATTCTTTGTTGCAGCAGATACACTATTGCATGTAATTAATTTATCTGGTACATAAGCATCACTAAAACGCGTAGCTTCTTCATGCAAGCATGCATTGACTGCATTGATTAACATAACAGCTGTTAGCGGGGGGGAAAGAAAGTGTGTGAAACGAAAGAAGAGGACGTGATTTGAATTACGGCGGAGAAGAGCGATAAAGGTTTTCGATAAATAAGAAATATAGGTATAGGGGATTAGAATCTATAATTCTTGATCCAGCGCAGTTGATAATATAATTCGCATTTGGTATCCAGATGAGTTGATTTTTTCGGAATTAGAGCTGTTTTAGGTTGTTAGCAGATCTTTTTGTTGGACGTCTCCAGGATGCCAATTAATAAGTAATTTAAAACTGTAAAGAAAGAAAAGAAGATATATGTTACGAAGGATATGGCACTATTTTTTAAATATTCTTTCATATATAATCTTTTATTTATAAAAAAAAATTGTAAAAATTATTAAAGATTTTAACACAAACCCTATAATTCTATGAGAAAGTAAAACATATAAAAAATAAAATAAAACATGTAAAAATTTAGATACTTTCAGGTTTCTATTTCCATTCAAAATACGGCTCTTAACAGTTATCATACATGTGAAAAATCACATCATTAAATTGCCCACCTACAGGTAAAATCCACAGTCGATTCATGATGGTCTTATTGTCACACAGGTGTTTTATTGAGCAGATATTAGGTCAAAAATAAATACAACTTCAAATAAAGAAACTTTCTGATGCAAAGTTTTCTATTGTGGCTTGGGTAATGTTGGGGTGTACTGAAGAACTATAAATAATAGAAGCCGTAAAAATCGTCGAGTTTTATTGATTTGAGTTTAGTTTGAGTGTGATTTGCGTTATGCTCGGAAAAATCGCTTGCTGTAAAATTCCGAATTCAAATGAGTGGTCAGTGGTGTCAAAGTGACACTATAGTTATCTAACGCAGTTTGTTACGTGTGCTGCGACCAAATTAAAGGTTTTCGTGACCATTCTGCAGAGTCCACAATTCATCACTTAATCCATAAATTTGGGACAACTCGTCAAAGAAACGCAAGATCGGGCGAAACTATTATGAGTGTGTGAGAAAATAAAAGGCAATACACGACATTCACTGGCCACCGAGTTTCCTTTGCTTCTAGTTTCCCTAACTAGACTACTTCAGTTAAAGTCATATATCTCTGTAAGTTTTTCTCTAATTTATTTATTTATTTAAGTCTATGAACCAAAAATTCTTACAGACTAATTAAAGGGTCCGGCACTCGAAGGGTAAGCAACTTCAGACCGCCGAGCAGCCGTTGCACGGGCATCAGCTGTCTGTTAGTTGACTAAATGATAGTCCAGAGTATTGTTTGCAAGCGCGCGGAAGCATTTTGCCTCGAGTAAACGGGCAGTAATGGATTTCAAAAGTAATATAGTAATAGTGTGATTGCATTATATTTGGCTGGAAAATGACAATCAGCGATTGGTCGTGAACTCGAGCACCTTAAAGTAAATAAAGTTTTTGTTTATCGCACCATTACTCGTTACAATGATACTGGTAGCTTTGCGAAACGTCATGGAGGTGACCATAAAAAGACTGCAACGTCACGTGAAATGGTTCAAAAAGTGAAGAAGCGACTTGAGTGAAATCCCCGACAAAATGCCAATAAAATGGCAAAAGAACTGAAAATATCTGACCTTGGCATCCGCCAAGTACTGAAAACTGATCTCAAGCCTTACAAGATCCAAAAGGCGCATGATCTCACACAAAAGCAGCAACAACTCAAACTTGAGAGAGCGAAGGAGTTGCTTCGCTTGGCCGAAAGCGGTTAATTTCAATAGGGTTTATTTAACCGACCGTTAAACACGAGAATTTGTGTCAACGATTGGCCACCAGAAGGCAGCACCCGCCACAGATAATGGTTTGGGTCACTGTAACCGCAGATGGGTGCTCTCCAATCATTTTCAGCGAGCCTGACGTCAAGGTAAATGCGAAATATTATCGGGAAAGTATTCTGGAGGTTGTTTTGAAGCGGTGGGCAAACAAACATTCCGGTGGCAGGCCCTGGACTTTTCAACAGGACTCGGCACCATCTCACAAAGCTCAGTTTGAACCAAGAATGGCTAAAAAACAACGTTCCGAATTTCATAACGTACACACAATGGCTCTCAAATTCACCAGTTGCGAATCCGAAGGATTATTCTCTTTGTGCCATTTTGGAGAGCAAAGTCCGAACTAAAAGATTCACCAGTCTCGAGGTGCTGAAAAAATCCATTATACACAAGTGAGCCAAAATACCTGCAAGTCACATTCGGGCAGCTTGTGATTCGTTTCTGGACCGTCTCAAGGCAAAAGATGCTCATGTCCAGCAAAGGTAAACTGATTCTTAATTTTTTTATTATTTACACATATTTTTTACTTTGAATTGAATAAAAGTAATTTTCCAAACTAAATTTATGACCTTTTTAATTGGTCACACTTCGAGTGCCGGACCCTGTACTACTACTACAGCTACTGATGTACGTATTGAAATTCCAAGTTGTTGTTTTTTTTGTTTGAAAAATAAATAAGGATAATATTATATTAATCGCCTGACTGACGAAAAAAAGTTTTAAATCGTTTTGTCAATCTGTTTTTCCAATTTGTAGTGAGTGTTGTAATTTTTTTCCTAAAAATAGATGGCCGCCGAGGTGCCAGGTTAGTTTTATTATAACTCTCTTTATGACAGAAACATACTCCGGCGGTTTTCAGTGCTTGCCGGCGGGCGACCAATTTAACCATTTTTTATTTACCGCGCAACTATCGATAAAACAGTTGACTTGTGCGTATGTACTACATACTTATATGACACGCGCAAGTTTATTAGCCTACGGTGGGGTTGTTGAATGAGTAAACAGCTCACTTTGAGGTACTAAATTTTACTACTAAATAGAGAAAAAAAATGTTACTTGTATGACAAATTCAAATACCGCATAACTCCCCTCCAAAAGTAAATAGTTTTCAAACGCCACTGATATTAAATACAAGTTGGGAAAACACTCACAATGATTCAATAAACGAGATTGATGCACAATACACAAAAATAGAGTATCTGTTCATTTACGCTGTGACACTTTTTGCTGTTATCGGCTATTAGCAATAAACGCGCGCGTCAACACAATTGAATTAATAAACAAGCGCCACCAAAACTAGAAGTAAAAAATTACGGTAGCAAAATCATCAGTCGACGAACTAAAAACCCCAACTGACCTGTCGCAATAACCAATTTAAACTGGTTAAAACTGAGACTCGACGCCAGATATTTAAAGATTTTTCACACAAATTCTGAATGTGGGATGAAAGTTTCACACCATCTCAACGTTTAACCAATTTTACATATTTATGTATGTACACAGGTTAATTGAAGTTTATGTGAGATCAAATGCGAAAATAATTCACATAATCTTGATGACGTTGTTATTAAAAAACTCAATAAATCAATAAATAAATGGATACAAAAGAGAGTATCCAATTATTTAGTTATTTGCTTATAATTTTTTAGACTGATAGACTTATGAAATGATTTGTTAAATGAACTCGATTGCTCTTTTTTTCGACCGGCAAATAAGGGTGATTTTTTAAGAGCTATACGAAAGTTTTTCAAAAAAAAACACACGTAAAATTCAGAAAAATGCTTGAACTTTTTATTTAAATCGATAGTACAGTCCATATAATTTAATGTTTGAAGATTATTTCATGCAAATGTTGACCGCGACTGCGCTTCAAATGGTCCATCCGCTTAGTCAAATTTTGGCATACTCTTTCCAATGTTTCGGTCGCCATCTCACATATAAATGCTTTAATGTTGTCTTCCAATGCATTAATTGAAGCAGGCTTGTCTGAATAGACATGAGCTTTAACATAGCCCCACAAAAAATAATCTAAAGGCGTTATATCGCACGATCTGGATGGGCAATTGACAGGTCCCGAACGTGAAATAAAATGTTCACCGAACTTGCCTCTCAACAAGTCCATTGTTACGCGTGCTGTGTGGCATGTGGCACCGTCTTGCTGAAACCACATGTCACGCAAGTCAAGCTCTTGCATTTTGGGCAAAAAAAAGTTGGATATCATTTCACGGTAGCGCTCACCATTCACAGTTACGTTACGATTCGCAACATCTTTGAAGAAGTACGGTCCAACGATACCACCAGCCCATAAACCGCACCAAACTGTGACCTTTTCTGGATACATTGGTAGCTCTTGCAATTCTTCTGGCTGATCTTCACTCCACTCCACGTACCCATTAATCAAAAATGAGCTTCGTCGCTGAACACAATTTTTCGATAAAAAAGTGTATCTTCGGCCATTCTCCAAAAATTCTGCGTTGCGGTAGGTCGTTCGGCTTCAATTCTTGCACCAGCTGTATTTTGAGAAGCTTCACACCTAAATCCTTTCGCAAAATTTTCCACGTTGTTGAGTAACAGAGGCCCAATTGCTACGAACGGCGGCGAATCGATAATTGAGGGTCATCATTAACACTGGCCGATACAGCTGCGATATTTTCTGCAGTTCGCACTCTACTTAAGCGTGTTAGTGGATTGATGTCCAATAATGTAAATTTGGTTCTAAATTTAGTCACAATAGCTCGAATAGCCGCTTCAGTGGGTCGATTAAACTGACCATAAAATGGAAGAAGCGCGTGATAAACTTTCTTAACAGAACACGCATTTTTTAATAAAATTCAATGATTTGCAAGCATTGTTCGTTTGTAAGACGATTCATAATTAAATTATATGCCAAACTGAAGATGTTTGACAGTGAAACAAAACACGAAACGTGCGTCAGCTGTTTAAACCAACTATTTAAAAGATAATAGCTAAAAAATCACCCGTTATATGATTGCAGAAAAAATTCGCCAATTGGTATTGTATGCTGAAAATACTTATAAGTAGGCACGGATCATTTGGTTTGCATTTTATGAGTAATTAGCACTACGCCAATTAATATTTTTTGCAACCAAATTAAAAAGTCCATTAGCACGCTTTTACTTCAATATAAAGTATTATTTAGTTGAATTGCAGAAGGCGACTGCTGAGATGGCTTAACAGGTGCAAATGTAGGTAATCAAACTTGAAACTACTCCGCAAAAAAAACCCCGTAAAGCCTCAAATGGAAAGCCTTCTCTCAGCTTGTATCACGAGAATCGTACTTGACAAGTTTTTGGAGTATTTTGACGGACTGATAAGCTTATGTGCTCTTCCACAACTTTTATTATTTCATCATCATCAATTCCTAGAGTTCCAGTGTGGAACATAGGGCCACAATAATTATGAATTATTTAATGTTTAATATTTTTAATTTTTAATATTTTTTATTTATATATTTTTTTAGTATTATTAAACCCAGTGGTTACTCTCCTACCACCCAATCGATACGAGAGACACGGGCCCGTTCCCATGACAGTCGGTTCTACGTTACCGGAACGATCCGGATTTATATCCAAGGACTGTCACTCCAGCAGCATTCCCCGCGCATGTATGGGGAATGTTTATGCTGCTACAACAACAGAGACACGGGCCGCATGACGTACGAATCATTTTTGGCGTTGGGCCTAGAAAAACTGGAGTTTGTTAAGCGTCAGGATCCAAAAATGTGAAGCTACAGAAAAAGTAATTCATCAGTTAAATAAAAAGCTAGAGATATGCCATCGTCAATCATTTCTTTTGAGAAAAGAGAGCATCGTTTTTCTAGATAGTAAAAAATGGGTCTGATACATAAAAAGTTCTGGAATGAAAATTAAAAAACTGGCATAAGGATCGAAATAAATCATTAGGTTAGTAATTTTTTGTACAAGGTTTTAGAAAAATAAGCCTAAAGTACCTTGACATTTGAGAGGGAATATTACGGTTAACATCTGTCAGAAGAAAGGGGCTAGAAATCATAGGGTGTTTAGGGGAGCTCCTCCACCTATTTTTGGTGTGCGTCTTGATGTTGTGCTACTCGTAAAAATGGATGGACCTTCTGTTGAAGCCAACTCCGAACGGCTAATGGTTTTTTATTAAGAACTTTTCCATGGCAGAAATTCAAGCGGAGGTTGGCCATTGACTACTGCGACTACTATTGGAAACAACTTTTGCAATTATTTGGTGTTTGCACCACCGAGTGGAAGTCACGCACCAACCCGCTTGGCTATTGCGGCCAAGCTGGCATGCATGAGGCTTTTAGGCTTCTTAAAAGGTAAAGGACTAATCTGTAAAGCAAACTTCACCAATTTTTATGCCATTTTTGGCCTCTTCCAAAATTTATTGTTCATCAATTCCTGCTAAATCAATATAGTATTGTGATAATTCTGCAACATATTTCTCAAGTCCTTCCTTCCTGGAGGAAGTACCTATACTCCGTGTATATCTAGAAATATAAAAATCAATTACTGTTTTGTATATAAGCGCATCACCCACGAGCGGCTTAGCAAATTTGCTTTATTCTTTTCTATTTTGCTTCTTTTTGACTGTGAAAGGTTCATAGAGAAAAAACCTTGAAAAAATGGTGTTGCCGGATTTTAGAAATATCAAAAAAAATTGTTGTGCTAAATGGGCCGCACTAACGTTATTTTTTAAAGAAAATATTTAAACTAGCATTTAATAAAAAATTTGAAAACTGTAACGCATATAATGTAACAACACGACCATCAAGCAGAACGTGTTTAAAAAAATATAAATCATACTTTTAAACCTTTTAAAAAAAAATTTTCAGAGCAAAAAATTTTGTGTTTAAGGCAGGTCATGGACTGCCAGGTGCTCTCGTATGCATATATAAAAGGTTTTGTAGCTAAAATGCACTCGATAATTCAGAATTGCCTGCCAATAAAAACCTTCTTATATATTTTTCTTCAAGCCCAAACTCGCTTTGCGTATCTTGCCCCATTATCAGGGGGGGAACCAGTTTAGACTGATAAAAAACTCGAAATTTTTTTATTGCATAAATTGTTAGTACAACTACTCAAGAATATGTGGTAAAAATTTTAAAAGGAAATTCGCATTATTCCCGATTCTATGAGCACTTAAGTGACAGCCCGTCTGTTCGGCACCGTAGCGCGCGGTAGTTAGAACGGCATTTTTCTCCAAATGACTTTTTTCAACTGGTGGGCACTCTAGCTCAAAAAGTTATCGACCAATCGTTATGCAATTTTTGGGGAGTGTTATTTATTCAATTCTAATTTATACGAACCTAATTCTTGGCGGCCGCCGTAGCCTAATGGATTGGTGCAAGACTACCATTCGGAATGCACAGAGAGAACGTTGGTTCGAATCTCGGTGAAACACCAAACTTAAGAAAAACATTCTTCTAATAGCGGGCGCCCCTCGGCAGGCAATGGCAAACCTCCGAGTGTATTTCTGTCATGAAAAAGCTCCTCATAAAAATATCTGCCGTTCGGAGTCGGCTTGAAATTTTAGGTCCCTTCATTTGTGGAACAACATCAAGACGCACACCGCAAATAGGAGGAGGAGCTCGGCCAAACACCCAAAACGGGTGTACGCGCCAATCATATATATATATATTTCTTGGATTATATTATCATTAAAAATATTTTTTTTTAAGCAAAATAGAAGCAATGGTATGAAAAATTGGCATTGTATTCAAGCGCCTCAAAAACACGCAATTTTCCATATTATTTTATTAAAGTTAGGTTCATATTCTTAGGAAACATGTGAATGAAAAAAAAGTTGTTGTTGATTACAGAGAAAAATTACAACTTCAGGAATGCCCGCCAGCCAGATACTCGGATGGCGATCGTCCATGAACAGCATGCACTAACGCCACTATTTCCGGCGGAAATAGCTTGAAAAAATTTAAAAGTATACTTAAAAATATGAATAAACTACCCTCTAAGTTTAAACAATTTCTGATTTTTCCTTCCTTGCTAAAAAAATTTACGAAAAACACAAAAATTTCGGCCTCTTAAACCGGTTTCCCCCCTCAAGGGCATCTCCTTTATTTGCACTTAATATATAAATTTCTAATTTGCGTTTAGTTAAGTTGTCTCTTACTTTTCACAAATTTCGTGCTAGTTACCCCAATATTTATGACTTCATTACATCAATTCACTGTCTGGATTGAAATTGCGAATTAGATTTTTTCACGCAGCATAGGCCTTATTAGTGAAGCTTCTCTTGAACAGTCTTAGCTTATGCGAAACCTAGCTTCTTTCCTTCTAATGCCTCATAATAGGACGTCACTGCTTTCCATTATCACCATTAAAAGTGCCAAATGTTGCGTTCATCCAATGCGTAAATAAACACACACATACACACATATGTACATATGTATGTACATGTATGCTCCTTTTTAAGCCTCATTTAACGAGTGAAACGAACAATGCAAAACAAAAAGAAAATTTCACTGTTATTTCTACATTTACTTCTGAATAAATCGTTCGCTTATTCTTTTCAACTTTAAAGTGGTAATGCAAATTGGCAAACAGAGTAATAATATTAGCAAACATTTGAACTAAAGCTCTGGAAAAAACCAGTTAAATGTAAACACGTGCAAAAAGCTGATAATTTGCGCACGATTATGGCGTTAAGTGGAGGATGTGCACTACATAGAAATGCATAATGCATATATATATATTTACATGACACTTACACATATTACATAATTACATATTGTACTTAGTAGACGCTGAATGACTGATTGTACAGGTACTCCCTTTGGAAATAATGAATTGTTAAGAGTTTTAATTGATAACCAATTACGAGTTTCATGACTAATTTTAAACATTTCCCACAATCTCTGAAATGCTTTGCAAATAAAATATTAATTAAGTTTACTAAGGGCTATGCATGCATGTACACTGATGTGTAATAAAATGGCAAAACCAAAAGTTAAGCTGTAATGGATTTTAGCGTCTTTTTTATTTTTATTAGGTACTAACATTTTCAAAGAATCTTTTAAAAACAAACTTAAAATTATTTGTGAAGTAGTATAATAACATAGAAGTTATGTATGTATGATCAACAGCGATTAAAATAAATTCCTCTTTAACCAATATTTTCCAAGCTTTTAAGCTTAGCTGGGTTTCAGTTTTTATTTTTATACGTTACTAATATATACAAAGAGGGTTCAATTAGTACCCGTGTTATAAATGAAGACACCATTTTTTCAAATTTTTATTTTTTTTATTTTTCAACATAGTACCCTTTTAGAAAGATACCTTCTCCCAACGCTACGACCATTTTTTTAACCCCTCCAAAAATAGGATTTGTCGAACTCTCCAAAATACGACTCTGTATCGGCAATGACTTCCTCGTTTGAACTCAATTTTTTCCCCACGAGCTACTTCTTCATGTTAGGGAACAAGAAAAATTCGCTGGTATCCAGATCGGGTGAATACGGCGCTGCGGCAGCAATTCATAACGCAATTCATGCAGTTTGGCGACGACAACTCCGGATGAATGAGCTGGTGCGTAATTGTGATGAAACAGCATCTTCTTTTTCGCCAAATGCAGCCCTTTCTCCTTCAATTTTTTGTAAAAGCGGTTCAATACCTCACTGTAGTACTGTCGAGCGATCGTTCTTCCTTTCTTTAAAAAATCCATGAGGATCACACCGTTCGCATCCCAAAAAATCATCGCCATAACCTTTCCGGCCAAAGGGACTGTCTTCGCATTCTTTGGAGCAGATTCACCGGGAGAAATCCATTGTTTTGATCGTTGCTTAGTTTTTGGTGTATAATGATGAATCCAGGTTCATCAACGGTGACAACTCGACGCAAAAATTCCTTTGGATCTCGCCAACAATTTTTTCACCGCCAATTTACATGATAAAATATGAATTGCCGTTCCGGTCGACACACCTATGGTCTCTGTTACTTCGTGCCCTTTCGTTCGTCGATCAGCGGGAATCATGTCGTGGACTCTTTGAAAGATTTTCGGTAACCACGGCTGCTCCTCATCAAAAACGAATGTTCGCCCACGTTTAAATTCGTTGAACCAATATCTAACTGTGGTCATAGATGGCGAATCGTCCCCATAGACAGCATCCAACTTTGCTTTTATCTCCACGCATTTTTGCCATCCAAAAACACAAAGCGAATTACAGAACGATACTGTTCTTTTCCCCTCTTAGCGAAAATCACGAAACACGTCCTACTCGAATAGCAGCCAAAACTAAACTCACCTACCAATCAGTCTGAAATTTGCTTCGCCGTCGTTTGATAGATGGCAGCACACGATGCTGAGCCAACTTCCCTCAGCAACGCCCTCTATACGTATACTTATTGAACCGTCCTTCTATATATTATATACATAATTGGCGCTTACACCCTTAATGCTTCAACTTTAAGTTGCTTTAACTTTCTCTTTCAATGTTCTAGTTGTATTCACACACCTTGCAATTGTTAGGTTTTAGACGTTGCCCTGTATGAACGCGGTCTTATTAATACTCGTTAAGTGCTTCCAAATAAATTTAAGGTTTGGCAGCTACTTCCCAGTATTGCCATCTTATGAATGCTTCATCTATTCGCCACTCGCAAACGGTTGTCGAATCGAAGGCGCATAAAGTGTGAAAATATGTGCATACTCTGTTTTACTCAAAAGTTTTTGTTTTTGTTTTGAAGCTCAACTCTCGTGGAAAGAAATGCGGCGAAAATCCGAAACATTATCAGAAAACTAATTTTCAAAACTCAGCTGAAATTTAGATCCACTCCAAACTCGCACTTTATTATACAATACTAAAACTTAAGGGCTATAAAACTGCGTATCCAAATTTTTTTAGAAAATTCTGATTAAAAGTTTTGATGAACATTTTTTGAATTTTTATAGGTCTTGTATGAAGTTCGAAGCCTGGATTATTACGGTCTATAGAATGAACTACATTTTTGAAATTAAAAAACGAATTGTGTCCTCCAAGCAAAAGCATCGGTATCACATACTCTACGTTCTGACTAAAAATACCGAAGGTATAGCGAAATATTTAAAAAGGCGACCCCTATGTTCGGCTAAAAAACTTTTTTTTTTAGTCGCTTAGGGGTGTATGGCGAATTTTTTTCCGGTACGATCTAATAGATTGGATATACTTTGCCTTAACAGAAGAACAAAAAAATTGTCTATAAATTTACGAGTAAGTATAATTGGTCCCCAATTCTGGAAAGTGATAGAGATACTATTTCTCAAACCGTATCAATGTTAGTGTATTAAACATTAGCCTGTACGATCACTGGATTTGACCCCAATGGATTATTGTATCCGGAATAGGTCCAAGAGCTAATTTATTCAGTAGAAATTGAGTCTAGTGAGCATTTTATAAAAATAATTAGGCAAATCCATAAAAAAATAAAATTACGCTAAATCTAAAAATTGCGACCACCGAAATGCTTAATAGGCGTGGGAAATGTATTAGATGCATGAAATATTGAGGAAAGATCTAAAATTTCACCCCTGCAAAATTCAAATCGTGCAAGCGCTCAAGTCTAACGATTACAATTTGCGTAAAAAATGTCTGCGAGACAATGTTGGAGCGATTTTGTACGGTAAACACTATCTTTTGAAGTGATGAAGCTCATTTTCGTTGAAATGGAAGTGTAAATAAGCGAAATGGCCGCAAACGACACTCATAGACCCAAAGTGATTTCTGTCAATAATAATGCAACATCCTTCCTTCGGTACACATGCATACATGGTTTCAGAAAAGATAGTGCCACGCCGACCACGGCGAGAGAGGCCATGGCGATACTGCGTGATTTCTTCTGTAACAAACTTTTAAGCCGCTTCGTTGACATATCCTGGCCACCCAGGTCACCCAATCTTGCACTTATGGACTTTTTCTGAGGGGTATCTCAAAAGGAAAGTCTATGAAGAAAACGTAGCGACTATCTGAACACGAAAAGAAAATACCCTTCGCGATGTTAATGGCACCCGACATCGCTTCTCCAGTGATTGGCACGGAGTAGAAGGCCAGATTCGAAGATAGTACCCGACGTAACGGTCAACATTTAGAAAATAACATTTAATAATTTAAATATAAATAAAATAAAGGCTGTTGATGCTTTCCATTTCAATTCAACCGGGCTGCTCGGGTCATGTTCTTCGATTTCGATGTAACTTAAATATGTTGCTCTCTGGTCAAAATAATGAGACACGTATTTTTTTGTTCGCCCGAAAAAATTTTTTTTCAAGAGTTATCGGCAATTTTGTTTTTTGCCTCAAACTCGATTTTTTTTAATTATATAAGAAAAAAATTTTTTGAAATGCCCATAACTTAGTCAAAAATGAACCGATTTTAATAATTCTGGGTTCAAAATGATCGTAATTACTTACACAAGCGACTTCATGTAGAAACAATTGCAAAAAAGTAGTTGAAAATTTTTTATTTAGTAAAAAAGAAAAAAAATTTAAATTTTTTCAAAATTCAATATTTCAAAAAGGGCATTTTTTTTTTTTTTATAACTTTTTCCAAATCAAAAAAACATCTCAAACTTTAATTGAGCTGCATGCCTAGTAGCTAAAATGCGTTGTTTTTGAGTAATGAATTTTTAAGTAAACACCCTGTTTCGCACTTTTTGTTTTTTGCAAAATAAAAAATTTTCAACTACTTTTTTGCAACTATTTCTACATGAAATCGCTCGTGTAAGTAATAACGATCATTTTGAACCCAAAACTATTAAAATCGGTTCATTTTTGACTAAGTTATGAGCAATTAAAAAAAATTTTCTTATATAGATTATTTCCATTTCAATTCAAAAGGGCTATTCGGGACATGTTCTTCGATTTCGATGTAACTCAAATATGTTGCTCTCTGGTCAAAATAATGAGACACGTACTTTTTTGTTCGCCCGAAAAAAATTTTTTTCAAGAGTTATCGGCAATTTTGTTTTTTGCCTCAAACTCGATTTTTTTTAATTATATAAGAAAAAAATTTTTTGAAATGCCCATAACTTAGTCAAAAATGAACCGATTTTAATAATTTTGGGTTCAAAATGATCGTTATTACTTACACGAGCGATTTCATGTAGAAATAGTTGCAAAAAAGTAGTTGAAAATTTTTTATTTTGCAAAAAACAAAAAGTGCGAAACAGGGTGTTTACTTAAAAATTCATTACTCAAAAACAACGCATTTTAGCTACTAGGCATGCAGCTCAATTAAAGTTTGAGATGTTTTTTTGATTTGGAAAAAGTTATAAAAAAAAAAAATGCCCTTTTTGAAATATTGAATTTTGAAAAAATTTAAATTTTTTTTCTTTTTTACTAAATAAAAAATTTTCAACTACTTTTTTGCAATTGTTTCTACATGAAGTCGCTTGTGTAAGTAATTACGATCATTTTGAACCCAGAATTATTAAAATCGGTTCATTTTTGACTAAGTTATGGGCATTTCAAAAAATTTTTTTCTTATATAATTAAAAAAAATCGAGTTTGAGGCAAAAAACAAAATTGCCGATAACTCTTGAAAAAAAAATTTTTCGGGCGAACAAAAAAGTACGTGTCTCATTATTTTGACCAGAGAGCAACATATTTGAGTTACATCGAAATCGAAGAACATGACCCGAGCAGCCCGGTTGAATTGAAATGGAAAGCATCTGTTTAATTTTTTGGGGTAAACCTTTTTTTTCGATATCGTCTCCCTTTAGTCTTATGCACTTTGTCCAACGTTGTTCAAATTTGTTGATCTCTTCCGAAAAATAGAATTTGTCCAAGTATCCGCGTGTGAATAAAATCTGTTTTCCCGCCAGCCATTTCTTCAAATTGGGGAACAAATAGTAGTTCGAGGGAGCCAAGTCTGGAGAATAGGGACGATATGAAACGAGTTGGACCCCTATTTTCATTAATTTTGCGACTACAACGGCTGAGGCGTGATCTGGTGCATTGACTCACTCGACTTCTTCGATTCAAACGAATGCCAAACACATAAAAATAGGCCGATATGGCTAAAACTTGGTGCGTGTTCTGCCAAGAGATGCTGCTAACTGTAAACAATTCTAATACACGCCAATAGTGCCATCTCTCTGACTTTGCATTGACTTTTCAAACAACCCTCGTACACTGATATAAATACCGATTTAAACCAAAATAAAACTAAAATGTTGTTACAAATAAAAGAAATAACAAAAACCCCAACAACGCAGTGTCGACCAAGTAATTTGTGGCGGATTTTCGGTCTTCTTCTACAACAAATATGTATGTACATATCTGCATACATACGAGTATGTATAGTATGTAGACTAAAAATTCTTATCAAATAAATGAAGTAGGCAGATAAACAAAACACGTATCATAATTAAAAGGCCTTGCTGGTGTTTAGCAATATTTACTGATTTAAAATAGAAACTAAAATTTCCCAACTTGTAAAAGATATTTTACTCTATCTTATCTGTATCTGACAAATATTGGTAGAATTATTAAATAATATCATAGTTATAAAGCCTCTGAGTAAATAAATAGGTAATATTTACTTTTTCTAGTAAACATTATATCAAATTTACAAATCACAGCAAAGTGGACGTGATCAAAATGACTAAAGCTCTGAACTACGCATAATAAATATTGAATTAAAAGCCTTTTATGATACGAATACCTGGTTTCGAAATAGTAAATGTTTATTGATAAGGGAAGCCCTGCATTTGATGGCAGATAAGAACATACGGTATATAACACAAATAAGTTCCAGCGTTCTACAAAATTGATATTGGTTTTTGAAGTGTTACAAAACATAGAGTGCGATGTTGTTTTTTTGTTAATAAGTAACACCACTTCATGAATGCCTGGTAACGGTTGTTTGCGATCATATTTTTTTCTATTGACACATTTGGCGTTTATTGTTAGCAGTCCAGCTTCTGGCGTTACAAAAGTAAACTTCCAAAGGAAAGGCATTATTAGCGTTTCGTTTGCAAACCATTTAATGAAAAAATTGTGTCATACAACTGCGTTATAAGCAGCACTCAAAGGGATTCGTACCAAAATATCACATTTTATTAGCGATTCAGTAAATTTCAAAATATATTAAGATATAAAAAAATACTAAGTTGGGGAATAAGTTCGTAGCGTTTGTATATTTTATTTTATTTTACAACAGTTTCGACACCTGCTCTTCTTTGATTTTCATCGAGGCCAAAAAGCTGCCGAAGCAGCACGGGAGTCTAGGCGAGTCTACAGCACGGAAATGGTTTTCAAAGTTCAAAAATGGCAACCTTAACGTCGATGACACGTCCCTCAGCGGAAGGCCTTCTGAGTTCGATGAAGAATTTCTCAAATCACTTTCGAAGGAGAACGGTCGCCAAACCAGTGGTGAATTGTCGGAAAAAAATAACTGCGGTCATAAAACGATTCTCAATCACCTTCATTCAATGGGATTTATCGAAAAATTCAGAGCCTGGGTATCTCACGAGCTCAATCAAAAAAACAATGAAAGTCGTCTTCAAATTGCTTCTCAGCATCTCTCCCGCCACGGGAGATGACAAATGATGCCTATACTTCAATATAAAGCAAGTAAAGGAGTGGGTGCGTCCAGGTGATACGCCAAAGCCGCGAGTCAAGCCAGAAGATCATGATATGTGTTTGGCGGGACTGGAAGGGCATGGCGCACTGGGAAATACTCCAAAAGAACGTCACGGTCAACCAGGTGCTCTACATTGCCCAACTACACCACGTGAAGGAGGCTATTCGACTGAAGAGATCTGATCGATATGGTCAAATCATACTCCTTTATGGCAAGGCAAGGCCCATGTGGCACAAGTCGTCAAAGCCGCACTCCAAGAGCTCGAATGAGAGGTCCTTCAGCATCCGCCGCGTTCTCCAAACCTTGCACCGACCGATTACCATCTTTTCCGCTCCCTGTCATACCATATGACACAGGCGTTACCTGCGATAGCAAAAAGGTCCTTAAAAACTAGCTCAACAACTTCTTTAACACCAGACCAAGCGATTTTTGGCGGAGCGGCATCAACAAGTTGGCCGAAAGGTGGGAAGAGGTTGTGTACAGCAAAGGCGAATATGTAATTGATTAACTTATTGATATAATTATTGTTTTTTGTTTAAATAAAAGTCTTCGGAAAAAACGCTACGAGCTTATTCCCGAACCCAATATTTTGCTTGGCTTCTACCGAATCCATCAATAAATTTCATTTCATAGCTTTCCCATAAATTTCATTGTAATCAATTATTTTTTCTTCAACCTTCTTCAAAATTAAGAACAAAACAAAAAAATCCTTTTTTCCACAAGCCAAAATATTTTCAGCGATACCAAAACCAATGAAAAAGGTAAGAAATTAAAAATATACCTGCAATGCTTAAAAAGAATTACAAATGTGGCGCATTTGCCACATATTACATAAAAATGCATTTACATACATATAATACAGAGGGGCCTGGTCCGACCCTGGTGTCCAACAGAAGGTTTTAAAAAAAAGTTGAGTTTAAATTTTTTGATTTTAATTAAGTTTAATATATCTACATACATATGTACATATTTATTTTAAATTTATGTACAAATGTACATATGTAGATAAGTATTTTTGATTTAAACCCTGCTATTTCCTTTTTATTCTTAATTTTCTGTTTTTTTTCGTTTATTTTTTGACAAACAAAAAAATTAAATGGAATTCAAATACAGATTTTGTTTAATAAAAGACAAAGAAATTATGATTTGATATGATCGTACATACAACAGACCCCCAATTGTCACCTGAAATAGATAATCAGCACTGACTCAGTAAAATAATGAGAATTAGCAGCAGAGTTGAATATTTGTTTGTATATTCGATAATGCTTATACGTACAGGAAAAGGCGAATTCACACCTAGATACATTTTGACATAAGTTGTGGCATAGCGATCTTAAGAGACTGATATAAGCTTTGTTCTAAGCGCCTTCAAAATTTGTACCCGCCTGATCGGCAGGTGCACAGTCAATCAAATGGCAGCCACTGTTTTGCAGCTATTTCTCAACATTTGTGTAGCACATGGAATATACTTCTCTAAAAACATACATACGTACATATGCACATATGTAAATAAAATAATGTAAACAATTAAATTTTGCTTACAGTTCATAGAATGTTCAACAAAGTGTTTCTATACATAGGCATACATATGTGTGTGTGTATATTTTGTAAATAAATATGTAAGTCAATTTGTTGGCAAAACTACACGTTGCGCCTATTTTTAAATTTCATGCATAACCTAAAATATTAAGAACTATACCGCCTCCGGTTTACCGCTAATTGTCTGCACGGTTGTCAGCTTGCTGAGCATATTTTAGATTTAATGTTCTCTGTCGTATTACGCAAATACTAGCGACTGTACTCACATACATATGTATTCACATACATACATATATGTACATGTATGTACAGTGCGCACCAAACATATTGAATTGAATATTAATAGGCGCTTTCGAACTTTTTCAATTTGCTCCAGAACACATTAAGTGGTGAGAGAAGCACTGAGCACTTTCCTTATGAATCCAAATTTAATTTGAAATATTCAGACGGAATGAGAAAAGTTCACCAATCATGAAATACATGTAAGTGCTTATATCCGCCATACTCGCAAGGTACAGTTAAACATGGCGCAGGGGTAGGCAATGGGTATATTTTTCGGGACTTGACATTGAATTTTTACAACGAATAATAAGCATAATGGATCCTTTTTTATGTTCCAAAATTTCTTTAAAAGTGTAAGGCTTCCCCACGAAGAGTGGAATATGCCACTTTCATGGTGGTTCCAAGAAATTTGATCGCAACTGAAAAAATCCAAATATGGTTGGCTCAGTCGCCGTACCTGGCCATATTTTCCTTAATTTTCATTAAAATTATTTAAAATGAAGATGTCAATATATTTTTTTCAAAATTGGCGTACAGTTTATTTATACATTAAAATAATATATAATAAAAAAAACAAGCCGAAAGCCTCCGATGCTAGCGCTGCACTACTTTCAGTTTGTATAATAATTTTATTATTATTAAACCTTTATAAAATAAAATAAAATAAAATAATATAGAAAACGTGTAAATCCACATAGAAAGTAATATCATAAAAAAGATGTGTGTAAAATTTCAGGAAGATCGGTCAATAACTTTTCGAGTTATCGTGTATGACAATTCGAAAAATGAAGTTGAATACATAAAAATTCCTCTCCCAGCGCTCGAACGCAAAGAATAGAGTCGTCACGGTTGACGATCTCTAATATAAGAAATACTTAAATTTACGTGTAAAAATTGTTTGAAATATTCTTAAAGGATTATAAAGGGTGGTTAAGTTTCAAGGGCCGGTGTTGGTTTTGAATAAAATACAATTTTTTTAGGAAATTATTTTCATTCGCCTTTATTATGATAATATTGGTATGGCTCAATTGTATGGAGCAAAATATCGACCAAATGGCCGCTGCGGCCTCGGGGGCACACTTCCATCCGATGGTCCAAATTTTCGATGACGCTGAAGCATAATTAAGGTTCTATGCCATTAATGTGCCCAATTATCTCATCCTTTAGCTCTTGAATTATTGCTGGCTTATCTACGTACACCTTTTCTTTCAAATAATCCTAAAGAAAGAAGTCCAACGGTGTCAAATCACATGATCTTGGCGGCCAATTGACATCGCCGCGACGCACAGTGCGGCCGATTCCCAAAAAGCTGGCCAAAAGTCGAAAAAAAAAGTTTCTAGATAGAGTTTTTTTGTCTTTGGGTTGGCTACAGTAATGCCTTGAGTAGTGAAAACCGTTCATAGCAACGTCCTGTACCCTAAGTATCCTCTGTATTTTCAGTCGCAACGTGGCCTTCGATTGAGGATCGTATTACTGTCGATGAATAGTGAAAGTTGTACACATTTGAAAGATTTTGTAATGGAGTAAATTGAACAAAACCAAATAGAATCATCTTCGGAAGGTTAGTAAAATACGAGAAATCTTTAGTACATATCAATACCTCGACACAAAATTTTTAGCTGCAGCAATACGTAGATACATTTTTTGCAATTTTTTTTATAAAATTTGAGTTTTCAAACTGTATAGTAATACAACACCGTCATATGCTACTTTGAAACCTATTAAAGGTTACTCAAAAAAGTAATGGTTACTGAATAAAACAAGATTCAGCTGCTACCACTTGCTACCTTGCGACCCCGAAAACATATAAACTTACATGCATCTTGATTATGTTCTTGAATATACGCTATTTCACGTGAGGGGGTGGCCAATAGGGGTGGAAGGGGGTGGATTTTCAAAATTTTAAGATCAAATTCGTAATCAGCGACCCCGACAACCCCCGAGTAAGAAATTTTGAATCAATTACTTAATTTTTTGAGTTTTGGCCAGCTTTTCGGGAATCGGCCGCACTGTGCGACGTGAGATTATTCGGCCATCAAATTTTTCGCGCAAAAGAGCACCGTCCTGTTGAAACTACATATCGTCCACATCCATATCTTCCATTTCGGGCCATAAAAAGTTCGTTATCATCTCACGATAGCGAACACTATTCACAGTAACTGCCTAACCGGCCTCATTTTTGAAAAAATACGGCCCAATGATGCCGCCGGTCCATAAACCGCACCAAACAGTCACTCTGTGTGGGTGCATTGGTTTTTCGGCAACCACTCTTGGATTATCATTCGCCCAAATGCGACAATTCTGCTTATTGACGAATCCACTGAGGTGAAAATGTGCCTCATCACTGAAGATGATTTTCTTCAAACGCCCGTTTTGATTTGAACGCCCGTTTTCATAATAAGCCTGAATACTTTAACACATTTCTCGATTGTGTATCTTTCCTTAGTTCAAATTGAGTTAGTCTGAAGTTGAAAAATGTCAAATGAAATACAGAAAAAAGCTTGACGTTTAGGTGTGGTTCACATTCAACATCGGCCCTTGAAATTTAACCACCCTTTATTAACATTTTATGAAAAAAAAATTTTTTTTCGGAATTTTACAGATAATCCAATCAAAAATCTCTGGGAAATAGTAAACGGAAGCATAGGCAGAAAATCGACACCCTGATATTGATAAAAATTAGTTAATTGAAACTGCAGTACTCGCCTGGTTAAGTATTCCTTTGAAAATCACAAACAACCTATGGCTCTATGCTTCTACGGAGACGCATATATCTTCAGAAACAATGGTTATAATAGATATAAAATATTAAATAATAGGAGTCTTCGATACGCCACTTCTCTGCACGCTATCTCTGGGCTCTGCTTGACGAAAAATTTGCTTGTGAAAGCAACAACAAAGTTCTCAAGTATCACCGCTAGCAAGTTGCTTCAAATTTGCGAATTATTTTTTGCTGATGACCGTCATGTTAGTTCTGATCTAAAGTCAACAACATTTAGTTTCTGATCTAAAGTCAACAACAACATTGAGAGGAACGGGATCACGAAGGGTGTTGACAAAGCACAGTAACGAGTTGAAGCAACAAAAGTTTCCCGTGGTCTAATTAATACTCATTAAGTACTTCCAAACAAATGTAATTTTTGGCAACTCTTCCAGAGCTACCAACATATGTTTCTTTATGCCAAGTGCTTCATCTATTCACCACTAGGCTATTCGAAGGGGTCTAATAATATTCAATATTGAATATTGTTGCTATTGTTTTTCGTATATCATGCCACGGAGTGAAATATTTTTCATTTCATTTCATTTATTGCCCAAAATCATTTTAACATAGGAGTTTACAAAGTTATGATAAAATTAGATTATTTAGCATTATCCTAACATACATTTGTATTTATCTAGGAGTTTAAAACTTATTTTTCTTTTGATTATACAATAGGTTATCATTATTATATGGAATATCTTTGGCATAATTTTAAAACTTATTTATATTCTCCCAAAAAGGGCTTAAAAAGGAGATAACGAATAATAAACTTCTATAATTTATTTGGCTATAAATTGATCAATGTTATAAACTAAATTTTCATCGTTAAAGTTGTAAGTATTGTATCGCCTATGATAATATATTGCTTTACTATTTTTATGTAACATATTATTATTTTTTAGTATTTTTAAATATATTGGTGATAAATATTTTTCTGTTAGAGGTAATGATATTTCCCTTGCCTTTGACAGATATTTGTTTATCAGTTCATTTTCTATGAATGTCAGTTTATCAACAAATCTTACTGACGATTTCATTAAGAAAAAGTCTATGTGTGATATTTTACATTTTTCATACAAACTTTTATTAGAAACTCTTTTCCGAAAAGTACCACTTCTGTAAGGTTGGCGATTAAGTCCGCTACAAATTCTTAAAACATATCGTTCAAATCGTCTGAGTCTCTCCATTTGGCTCGAAGAAATGTTGAACCATATCGGATGAGCATAAGATATGATTGGTCTAATTATTTGTTTGTAAATATTTATTTTAATACCGTTCGATATTCCACCGTGCCTTCTTAATAAAGTACAATAGCTAAAGAACATTTTTTTTGCTTTTGTCAAAATGAAATTTATATGTCTTACAAAGGTGAATTTGCTATCCAAAATTATGCCCAAGTATTTGATTTGTTCTTTGTATTTTATGTTGAATCCATTTATTTTAATTTGAGGCTCATATTTACGAGCATTTGGATATAAGTTTTTACGTATTCCTTTAACAATAGTTGTTTCGCTTTTATTGAAGTTTGAAGGTGGGTCAGGGAAATCAGCTAAGAAGATGTTATAGAGAATTGGCCCCAACAAAGAACCTTGTGGCACACCTGAGCTAACGTCTCTTGTCAAAGAATTAAATATACCTTCATTAACATAAAATGATCGCTCTTTTAAATAACTATACAACATTATGCAAAGATTTTTTTCGAAGTTGAACTTCCTGTACATTTTAAATATTGTAAGATTCCTTCCACCCAAGCAGTATCGAATGCTTTTTCCAAATCTAGACTGACTAATATCGTCGCTTGTCGTCGATTTAAATTACTACAAATAAAATCAGAGAGTAAAGTTAGTGCGTGGCATGTTGAATGATATGGCCGGAACCCAAATTGATAGTCTTTTAAGACATGTCGCTCTTCGATATGTTGTTTTATTTTTTCAAGCAAAAAATCTTCCAATAATTTACTAATATTTGAAAGAAGAGATATTGGGCGATAATTAACAAGAGAACTAAGGTCAGTGTTTGGTTTGTAATAAAAAATTTGTAAAAAAAAAATTCCAAAAAAATATGCACGTTTCGAAAGTAATCTTCTCCCACTCCTCCCACATAACATCATTCAAGACATCTGTGCTTATATTTTTTGGCGTTTCTTTATGTTCCCATAAGAATTCAATAAGCTTTAAATCTGGTGATTGTGCAGGTGTTGGCAATAACTTGGGAATATTATAGAGAAGCAATAATTTTACTATAAGTACATGAGCAGTAGGTTTGGAATCATAGTCTGGTTGAAAGCAGTATTCAGCACTAATATACCTATTTTTGAAACTTTTGCCATATTTCATCTTTCACTCTTGGGGCAGTTATCTTTACATCTTTTCTCACAAGCCCCCCAATACTGCGCTTTTCTCTTTTGGCTTTCTGTTAATTTGACACTCGCCTTACTATGTACGTATTACTAAGTAAAATAAGTACTGTTAGAAGCGGTCATAATTTTTTATCGCCAGCGAAGCAACCACGATAGCTCACCGTTAGAATTTGATTGACAATTAGTATTTAAAAATAGCAGGAGCCTAGAATTATGACGCCTAGTGTATGTACAAGTACATACATACATATGTACATATGTCAAAGGCTCAAATATGTAAACTATACTGTAAACGAAATTGCCATTCCCGATCGGCCAATTTACAATCGTTGAAAGATGTTCCTTATGCCAGCACATCAACTGCCGCAAATTCAGACACCTAAAATTGTATATAAAAAATTCAGTAAAAGACAGATTATTGTGCCAACTACTTCACATTTCCCGCTACGAAATCAGCTGCCACGGTAAAAATTAATGATACTAACAAAAAATTGGTTTAAGAAAATTTAAGCATTTCTATATTTCTTTGTGTGTAAACTGGCAATCTCGCCTCGCAGGAAACAATCAGCAAATCTGATTCATTTCTTCTGGAATATGTTGCCATATTTTCTTAAAAATGCGCAAATTTCTTTATTTTTTTATTCAAATTTATAGACGACGAATACATTTTTTCTCACCAAAAAGCAAATCCTCTAACTCTTACTGCAATTATTTGTCATGAATATGTTTTGAACCACCTCAGCTGATAAATTTTACAAGACTTGATTACCTTCGAATAACTATTTATTTACGCGGATTGCGATTTTTCCTGCTAATAGACGAAAGTTGCAACAAAAAAAAACATGTTAAATGTCCCCATATATCCATTTGTGGAACAACATCAAGGCGCACACCACAAATAGGAGGAGGAGCTCGGCCAAACACCCAAAACGGGTGTACGCGCCATTAGGTGCTTCTTGCTTTTGTCGCTCTTCAGCTTTCTCTCTGGCTATGCCAAATTCATATTAATTCTTAATTTATTAAATTTAATTTTACTTTCATTCTGTTTTGTGTGATAGCATTTCAGTATAACAAGTGCACTCTTGCAAAACATATTTATACACACACATACTTATATGTAAAAAAATGTCTTTGACTGCACAGAGCATTGCTAGATTGGTACTCAATATTGTACAACATTCACTTTCTAGTCTCTATGTCATGCACTTAATTGTCTCCTTCTTCTTTCTTCTGCCAAAATCTGCCTACTGCTGCAGATTCACTTTTCATTATTCGCTCAATCTGCATTTGATTGTCTGGCGATTGCTCTTTTATTATTTTCACAAGCATTTCGCAGTGACAAAGTGGCTGCGTGTTAACTGTGAGTTTATGTAGTAGACTCCCTATAGTACTCGTACAACTTACACAGCAAAGTTGTGCTGTTGGTAGATTTAAAAAATCAGCCAACAAAGCTTGCGTGCCTAGCCGAACAATACGATAGTTGAATGCATTTGTGGATGATAAAGCATCTGCTGTTGGTGGTGGGGGTGATGCGATTTAAAGTAGTAATTGTTGGCGCGAGCCAGTTTGTTTGGCTATGAGCGTACGTTCACAATCTGTGCTCGACTATTCGACTTTAATTGACGGCAATTGTCGGTGGCATATGTGTAGCACGGAGCGCATGTGAGCGCACGGATTACTGATAACATATACGACATGGCGCTTGATTTAGTTGGCGGTAACTCTTTTGGTGCAAAATTGTATGCAGAGATACGCAAGTAAGAAAATGCTTTAACGACTTAATTCCCATGAATTTTATTTTTTATGCGTCGAGCATATTGAGACATTATTGATTTAATGTAATATACTTCAAATGGTTTAAAGTTTTTGATGTAGTTTTAAATTTTTAAAGTTAGGGCGCGTAGTTAAGTAAGATGTTGAGCCTCTCTTACTTAAAACCGCCCTCGAACGGTAGATGCTCTTTTTTGAGAAGTATAAATGCACTTGAAGGTTTGCCATTCCCTGTCAAGGGGCGAGCTCTATTAAACAAACATTTTTCTATCATTTGGCATTTACGGCTCACCGTGAGCTGCGAGTCCAAGACCAACCGAATGGTAGTCACGCACCTGGCTACAGCATCACAGCGCTACAGTTATTGATATAATATTCATTATATTTGGTAACCTTAGCAATCAATCAAAGACTTTCATAATCCATTGTATGTGATCACGCATTGTCATAATGAAATACGGCTTTTCAACTGTCAGTGAATGTTTCTAGATAATTAAGGGAGTTTTTCAAATGGAACACCTTACAATAGAATCTTGTAAAATCGGGCATACGAATATATACTATAAACGAGTTCAAAGTATTACTCTCATAAATGTCGGATGTACGAATTTTACTGTTCCCTTCGAAAATACAAATTTAAAATGAGAGAGCAACATTTCACGGCAACTAGTCTGTGTTTAGAAATCTAGCTGTTACTAACAAAAAAAAACAAAAAATATTTTTAAAAACTAAAAAAACAATTTTTTTAAAAACAAAAAACAACAACTTTTTTAAAACCTAAAAACACAATTTTCCTTATTTTTTAATAATAAATAAAATAAAATAAAAAAAAAATGTTTTAATTATTATTTAAATATTTTTTTTTTTTTTTGTTGTTTAAAAAAAACCTTGTTAAATTTATCATCATAAAATGAAAACATTTTTTATTTATAAAGTTTTGAACTTATTAAAAGGAATATATTCTAAATTGAAGAATATGAAAGAAATCGACTCATAAATATTAAAGAAAAAATTGGGAGTATCCGACTATTTCTATACATTGCGGACAATTTTTTGTGCAAGTATTGTATTTCTTCTGATATAACAAATATACATGTATCTACACACATTAATTGTCTTACTTGCTTCATACACTTTGCTAAAATATTTAAGAAATAAAACTAGGATACTCAAAAAACCAAGCAAAATGAAAAAAAATCAGTTTTGCGAAAACTGAATGAGCTACTCCAGAAATTGCAGAAACAATTGAAATAATGTTTTACGGTAAGTTTAAGAGCCTATATGGAGTAAATATTCATCCTGCGCAAGATGTCTAACTTTATGTCAAATAAGCCATTGAGGCGTATGGCGTACCCAACTTTTTAAGGGGGTGGTAGGGTTTAGCGCTAAAGAAAAACACTTTTTTTTTTAATTTTTTACAGAAATATGGCTTAAGATACTTTAATAATGTACATCTATTGTACATCTTTTCAATAAGTTTTTAAAAAATATTAATAATAAAATATTGACAAATAAGCCCATGACAGAGTTTTTTTGGAGATATGTTTTTCGAGAGGTGCTCTGCGGTGCCAATCGGCATTCGTCGTAGAATCATCTGAAACTAAAAAAGTCGAATTTTTCAGTTAAAGTATGACGTAATTGGTGGCAAAAAAAACGTAAAACGAGCATTTTTGGCGAAAAATTTCGCCATATTTGTAAGTGAAAAACAACCTTAAAAAAAAAAAATAAAAAAAAAACAGTGGGGGGGAGGGGGGGGGGGGGGTATTTTTGATTTAGAAAACGTGTGCCAAATTTGAAAAGAATCGGTTGAATAGTTTCGGAGTTGTGATTGGCACCGACTTTTAAGAAGTCGTTTCGGGAAAAACGCGTTTGAAAAAATGACTGAAAAATTATCGATGCTCCGCATTCGAGGTAGAGTGCCTACAAAGGTTATAGCTTTGAGAGTTCTGCTCCGATCCACTTAAAATTTTGACACAACATTCCTGAAATGATTTACCATAAGATGAGTGAAGAAAAAAAATTTCGATTTTGTTTACTTTTTTATTGAATTTCAAACAATCCAACCAGGTCCACTTTAAACGAAAAAAATATTCTCATGTAACCGATATTAATTTTTAACGTGAGTCAAATTGGAACGTATTAAGATTTTTAGTAATACCTCGAACACAGTTCTCCATATCGGGTTCATAAACCTTTTCAAGCATGCTGACAACAACTCATCCACATTTTATCGCATTCATTTTAATGATTTTGAGACTAACAAATCACACACAAACTTTCAATTTAGGTAAGTTAACGCTGTTTGTATAGAAACTTCAAAAAATATGTCTCTCACGCTATGGCAATGTGAGTAAATTTTAAATTCATATGACCACAGGCGCTATACGGCAAAATTGCTGACAAGTTTAGTCAGCCAACACCTCCAATCAAGCCCCAAGGTGTCGTGCCTGCAGTTGCAACGTGGCTGCGAGGTACGATTTAAGTGAAACAAAATATTTTCTTTTCTAGTCAGAAAATGTTTTACTTTTAACAAACTAAACAACAGTTAGATAGAAAATGCCACAAACTTCAAAGTAAAAAACAAAAAACTGCAATAACCTAGCCTAACCTAGCGTAAAAATTTTAATAAACCAAATAACAATTAGTTTAACTTATATATACAAGATCATAGAATATTCAATGAACTTCAAGTGCAATGCAAATACTTATATTCTAGGTTAGGTTAGGTTTGGCAGCCGCATCGCACATAGAGACAACGATGCCACTTAGACCACGAAATGTGTACGTTGTGAGCCGCGGGGGCTGGGCTGCATTTCCCTCTCCATATTGAATTTATATTGTAACAATAATTGTTTTTAATTACTAACTAGTAATTGAAGCAAGTTCAAGTATTCAAGTTTTATCGTAACAGTTGATCGACGCATGGCAACATTGGTCCACTTTTTCTAATAACATTTTATCAAAGGGGGAAAAAAATGTTGTAATTAAAAAAGCAACTTGTAAAGTTGTTTTTATTTTATTATAAAATATAATTTAATATATTATAAAATATAACTCTTGTATTTTTAACCGTAATAAAAACGCCGGAAAACGCCGATTACCAACGGAATGTGTTCTTTCCAAGAGCAATCCTGTTATAAAATTCAAATTTAGAGTTTGAAAAAAGAATTCTAGTAGTCATTACAATTTTAGGGCATCTGCGGCAGAGAATGCCTTCAAAGAAGCGGAACTCTGAAACACATCTGCATTTTGTGTGACAGTCATGTAGCCATTGTGGGTGTACTACAGTCTCAAAAAATAGCATCCAAGCTCGTTGAGGAATGATTTACTGTTCTAAATGCCCTGGGAGCAAAGGTGGGCTTGGTGTGCTGAATACTAGGACATAAAGGTTCAGATGGCAACGAACAAGCAAACTATCTAGTCAGCAGAACCCTTTTATGAGCTCCTCTAAAATCACATAAATGAAGTTCTTAAAGACTGAGAAGACAGGGAATTCAAATGAGACTCGCTAGAATTCAGAACAAAAGCAACCTAAACAGTTTGGCGAACTCTCACTGGATACTACATACATATATGAGCCTTCGTTATCATTGCAACAAACTAGAACAAGTAGAAACACGCATCTGCCGTTTTTGCGAACTGAACGATGAAACTCCGAGTGCCTTCTCTCCGGATGGACAGCTCTCGCAAGAGGAAGACTCGTACTCCTAGGTGATGCGTTCTAAGTCCTTTAGTTATATGGAACCAAAAGCCTAAGGATGTCCTCAAATTCATCAGACATTCAATTATATAATTAACTCTCATATAATATATGAATCAGCTTTCATGTTGAGTGATTTATATTTCAAATTACGCACAAATATACATATTTAGTATTTTTTATTTTTATTCTAGTTCAATAGTGAAAAGGTTGTAACCAATGGCTTTATTAATTATTATTATTAGGCTAATGCGCACTGCGCCCAAAAGAGCGGCTGCTGCTTCCCACGACAGTCGATTCTACGTTACCGGAACGAGCCGCATTTATATCTGGTCAAGGACAGTCCCTCCAGCAGCATTCCCCGTGCATGTATGGGAACTGTTTATGCTACTCCAACAGCCCATATCTGGGAGCCAGTTTTGAAGGTGATAGAATTTTTTTCCAGGCCGTACATTAATAAGCAATTGAAAGTTCTGAATAGAATGGGTTAGAGTGATAATGTATGAACCATATAAAGAAATAGGAGTGTGTCGAAAGGTCTCTAAAATATTCTTCCAGACCCCCACTTTTTAGATCGGAGTTGTCTTTTAATCTTAAAACGCTCAAACGAGCTTAATTTTCAGTTAAAATGGGAGGCGGTGATGTACATAAGAATACACCTAATGCGTCAGTTGGGCATATACGACATAGACCAGGCAGTATCTACAATTTGTTGAGTTCATTTAGCACATTTCATTGCTTAACTTGTGGTGGCTCATGCTAGAGAAGTGTAAGTGACTATGGGTTTAACAACTGTGGTGAATATCCAGTAAGTCATTCTGGAGCAGGCAAATAATTTGTAACTTCCTCAGAATGAGAGTTCCAAGTGCGCGTTTTATCAAGATTGATGCAAAGATAGTTTGCTTCTATGGAGAATTGAACGGTTCATTCATTTAGCACTGGATGTTTGAGGTTCATTTTCTTTTTCCTAGTAAGCGGCACTAGCGCAGTATTCAATGGGTTAATAAGAATATACATACATATTTTACTTTAAAAAATCTGCTCTACCCTCTTCAATCGCACCACAATTGGAAAAACCCATATTTTTATCTAAAATTACTTAATTTCCCTAAAAAAATTTATGTAAATACAAAACGTTGCACTTCTCCGTTGAATATTTTATAAATAGCCGGTCACGGACCGATAGCGCATAGTGTGGAGACGTCAATTGAAATACACAAATTTAATGGAAATGGAATTTGCAGGCGAAACGATGAAGCAACTAATGGTGAGCCAGTCACTACAAAGAGATTCTAACGGTGGATAGAAGAAATATTAGGTGCTCTAAGCATTTATTTCGAAAATAAATGATTATGATTCCTAAACCTGGTGCGGGTATCAAGCCTTTACATGTTAATTTCCCAGAAAACATTACCATTGAACAAAAATGTCAAAAACATGTGTTTGCTTGTACAGCTGGCTTGACAGGTCTCACTATTGAAAGATGTGTAAATTCAAATGTCACTCGTCTTACATAGTCGTATATATGTAAATACCACTTTGCATACATTATTTTGACGTAAATGCAAAAAGCGTTATGCAAGATTTTCAGTCACTGGGAGATATTTGGATATGATTGCCTTCCCTGCGCCTCAATGGTTTTCGAATTGAAAATTACGTGCATGACTTTGAACTTGGCAATATGTGTTGAACTTTTCTGCATTCTATGTGCCAAGTTATAGTATTTTTATTGATTTAGAAACGAGCAAAACAAAAATAAACAAATGCCCCGCAGTTCATTCAAAATAAAACGAAATTTTACATTTTAATTTTTATTTTTAATCAACTTGCACTAATATAATAATTGGCAATTTGCCATCAAACGCAACGTCTTCAGATGTTTCAATGGACGAAATTTGGTTTGGAAAATAATGCAATATTTTTGTTAATAGGTGTAGAAAGATTTTATGGTTAAACGGTGAATTTTCGAAATGCCGCGACGTCATAATGCGAAAACTAAAATAAAGAAAGCTGATTTAATGTTTTTACAGCAAAATATTATTTCTGTCTTCTTAGAATTTGCCATCAGTTTGATGAACGATATTATTATTATATGTATACACATACATTTACATTAGTATGTCCAAAAAACAACAGACTGTTCCCGTCGACGGACAATGACAAACCTCCGAGTGCATTTTTGCCATGAAAAGCTCTTCATAAAAACTATATGCTGTTCCTAGTCGGCATAAAACTGTGCGTCTTTCCATTTGTGGAGCAATATCAAGACGCACGCCACAAATAGGAGGAGGAGCTCGGCCAAACACCCAACAAGGGCGTACCAATTATAAATTATAAAATAAATAAAATTTAATAAACATCGAGTCATTTTCTTTTTTCTAAAAAAGAATTACCAGCATCAAATAAGTTGTAAGTCACTGAGCTTATTTGATGCTGGTAATTCTTTTTTAGAAAAAAGAAAATAACTCAATGTTTATTAGATTTAATAAAAAAATGTATACGACTTGTAATGAGATATGTATGTTCTGTTTACCACTGCAGAACCATAACAAAAACAAAGCTTGCTGAAAAAATATACAGTTTTTTTATCAAAATATACTCACGGCTTAAATGATGCAGTGTATTTTATAAAGCGTGATTTTTTAGCTATTATCTTTTTAAACAGTTGGTTTAAACAGCTGACGCACGTTTCGTATTTTGTTTCACTGTCAAACATATTCAGTTTGGTCTATAATTTAACCATGAACGTCTTACAAACGAACAGCGCTTGCAAATCATTGAATTTTATTATAAAAATACGTGTTCTGTTAAGAAAGTTTAAAGTCGAAAAATTATGTTCAGCGACGAAGCTCATTTTTGGATCAATGGGTACGTAAATAAACAGAATTGTCGATTTTGGAGTGAAGATCAGCCAGAAGAATTGCAAGAGCTACCAATGTATCTAGAAAAGGTCACAGTTTGGTGCGATTTATGTGCTGGAGGTATCATTGCGAATCGTAACGTAACTGTGAATGGTGAGCGCTTTTTTTTGCCCAAAATGCAAGAGCTTGACTTGCATGACATGTGGTTTCAGCAAGACGGTGCCACATGCCACACAGCACGCGTAACAATGGACTTGTTGAGCGGCGAGTTCGGTGAACACTTTATTTCACGTTCGGGACCTGTCAATTGGCCATCCAGATCGTGCGATATAACGCCTTTAGATTATTTTTTGTGAGGCTATGTTAAAGCTCATGTCTATTCAGACAAGCCTGCTTCAATTAACGCACTGGAAGACAACATTAAAGCATTTATATGGGAGATACCGGCCGAAACATTGGAAAGAGTATGCCACAATTTGACTAAGCGGATGGACCATTTGAAGCGCAGTCGCGGTCAACATTTGCATGAAATAATCTTCAAACATTAAATTATATGGACTGTACTATCGATTTAAATAAAAATTTCATGCATTTTTCTGAATTTTACGTGTGTTTTTTTGAAAAACTTTCCTATAGCTCTTAAAAAATCACCCTTTATTTTCTCTGAGAATGTAATAACGGTGAAATGTCACCGCCATTCTCGAAAACATTTCTGTAAAGAAAAGTTGCAAAAAATTAAATTTTTTTAAATGGGAAAACGGACCTCACTTGAAAAAAGGGAAGACGTAATTTGTCATTATAAAGAGGGCAAAAGCCAACGAAAAATTGCAGAAATAGTTGCTATTAGTACCTCAACTGTCCAGCTTATTATATAAAGGTTTCGCCACGAAAACAGGATAGAAGATAAGGGTAGATCTGCGCCAAATAAAATATTTAATGATGCAGGTAAGAGATGGATTGTTCGCAAAGTTAAAGAAAAATCCGATTTAAGCGCTCCAAAATAACGAACGAAGTCGAAAAATACTTAGGCAAGATCTGTAACCCTGAAACTGTTCGTAGAGTTCTGCGCGAAGAAAATTTTCATGGAAGATCTGCCCGAAATAAGCCGTTGATTAGTCCTCGTAATGGAAAACAAAGAATGGAGTTGCAGGCAAAATTTGAACAGTTAAACATAATTAAAGAGCAAAACTTGTAAAATCTATGAATTCACGGTTAAAAGCTGTTCTGAATCAAAAGGGATACCCCACTAAGTATTAGGCGTAATTGTGAAATCGCAATATTAATGTGTTTATGTTTTTTGAATACTTTTAATTAAGTGCATCATTTAAGCTGTGACCTCAAAACTGTAACTGAATTATTTTAATTTGCCATATCTTTCTTATGATGAAACATTTTTTGTTATTCTTTGTTCTTAATTAAAACATGTTATTTAACAAAAAAAAAAAGATTTTTTTCTGTAATGGAAATACCATAAAATATATTTGATATTTTAATAATTTTTTTTGGCTGCGTCAAATAAGCTGTATATACAATGGCGCGATTGAATATCTACTTATGACGCATATGTAAATAAAAACCCAGCCGAGACCACATGGTGAAGAATAAGGACTCCCTATACAATACGTTCACCCTCTTATAGGGGCGCCGAAAAGGGATCACATACGCCGGAGAAAAGGACCTTCGTATATATGGAAAAAAAACGGCCATAGAACTCCTTAATTTTGGGGTCCCAGAAAGTTCACTCAAACAAAGACTCCGTACGGGTTCCTCTATTCGCCTATGATATTTTAAAAAGTACTTCTTAATTCATCCCGAAAATAACAAAGTGTTTTGGAATTATTTTATTTATTTGTAATTAATAAGCGAATGCGAAAAAAATAAATATCAAAAAGATAACAAAGAGGCCCAGCATGATTCATAAACGCTCCGATATTGTGCTTTTGAATGTTCGCTTTTCACTCCTCCTTCGGAGAGCTTCACCCATTTATTTGGCTAGGAAGGTATGTATGCACTACCTTTTTATAGTTAAACCTGCTTTTATGCACTCTTTTTGTATTCGGGTTTTATGCGTTTTCTTTTATGACATCCTTCTTTTATGCGGTACGTGAATATCGAAACCTTAAGTGAATTTGAACGAAGTAGGCATCGCTTTTAGTTTTATTGATTATACCTCATAAAACTTGTATAACTCCCTATTTTCAATGCTGCCAATTCTCTCTTCTGATATTAGACAAGTTTCATTAGACCGCGTCCATACAGAACAAATTTTGTTGCTTCAACTTTGCGCATTTTTGGTGTTGCCCTTCATGTTCACGGCAGTTCCGTTGCTTGCAATTGTTTTTTAGTTTAAAGTCAACAACAACATTGAGAAGAAGGAGAACACAAAATTGAGTTGATTCAGCAAAAAATATTTCTTGCTTATTTATGTCAGTTGCTTCAGTTGCTTGGCTAATCGAATACGCCTTACATTATCAGCCCTCGAAGTGCGTGTATAAATATCCATCGACAATAAAGGTTGGATTGATATTACAGGGTCCGGAACTTGAAGTGTAACCAATTAAAAAGGCCATAAATTTAGTTTGGAAAATTACTTTTATTCAATTCAAAGTAAAAAATGTGTGAAAATAATACAAAATTAAGAATCCGTTTACTTTTGCTCGATATGACCACCTTTTTTTGCCTTGCCTATCACCTTGAGACGGTCCAGAAACGAATCGAACTGAAGAGCGCCCATCTGCGGTTACGGCGGCCCAAACCATTACCTGTAGCCGGTGCTGTCTCCGCGTGGCCAATCGATGACACAAATTCTCGTATGAATGGTCGGCCAAATAAACCCCATCGTTTTGGGAGTTTACGAATTACTCAATTTGAAAAATTCTCTCGTCAGAAAACATAATGTTCGGAAATTGAATGATTTCGGTCAAGCAAAGCAACTCCTTCGCTCTTTCAAGTCTGACTTGTTGCTGCTTTAGTGTGAGATCATGCGCCTTTAGGATCTTGTAAGGCTTGACTTTGAAATCAGTTTTCAGTACGTGGTGGATGCTAAGGTCAGATATTTTCAGTTCTTTTGCCATTTGATTGGCACTTCGTCGGGGATTTTGCTCAAGTCGCTTCTTCACTTTTTGAACCATTTCACGTGACGTTGCAGTCTTTTGATGACCACCTCCTTGACGTCTCGCGATGCTACCAGTATCATTGTAACGAGTAATGGTGCGATAAACAAAAACTTTATTTTCTTTAAGGTGCTCGACTTCACGAACAATCGCTAGTTCTGATTTTCCAGCCAAACATAATGCAATCACACTATTACGTTTGAAATCCATTACTGATCTTCTTTATTCGCGTTTACTCCCGGCAAAATGAGAAAGACGATTACATTAGAAACTAGAACTGAAGTACTAACTAGCAGATGGTGAAGGACCAAGAGCTCTTGGTAAGGAATATATCACTCATTTACTTCATAGTGACATAATCCAAAAAAATCTTGTAGATAAGTATTCAGAAAATACATACTAACATATAAGCTTTAATTTTATGCTACATACATACATTTGTATGTACAAAATTCGACCATCGTCGGAAAATTTTATCACCGATTATGTTTTTGGAAAGCTTTTCTCGCTATTCTCAGCGGTCCGCACAAAAACAGGTTTGACTGTATTTTTATTACCGTTATATTGTACAAGTTACCAAACTTAAGTCAATATTCTCTACCGCAGCCAAACTATTTAAATATGTACATGAAATACAAGCGCATACATATATGTATGTATGTATGTATACACAAATTGTTAAAGTATACAGTTCAGTGAGCCTTCAGACTTACTCAGTGTAATTCTCATAATTTGTATAATAAATACAAAAATTATGCCCATACAAGACAAGCAAACAACTTCAACGAAAATACCTACATACATATTTATGTAAACATGTAAGTTAACTTCAGCCTTAGTGCCTTATCTAATCATATATATGTATATTTACCAGCATTTGGCCTTGAAATAAACAAATCTTGATCGCATGGCGTCATAAAAAATAGAACGATTTCTTTTCTTGTTTGCTTGTACTCGTACACAATTGCTTTGAATACTTGTATGGGTCTCTCAAAAGACGCGCCTAGATGTTGTTTTAAAAGAAATTATTTAAAAATTTATATTCTTTCTGGTTTCGCTATTTTTATTCAAATACCGCACTTAACATTCATTCACATATGTGAAAAATTACATCATTTAAATGTCCATTATGAGCGCGTCTACCCGTAAAATCCGCCAAACGAACTAATTATTGAGAACGTCGCGAAGTCAATGTTGAAGGTTTTTAAACAACACTTGGCACGGCATCAGCAATTTCCTCCACAGGAACGTCTAACTATTGTTCTGCCAGTCCTTTTTCTATACTCGACAGAACCAGTACTTCAAATTTTTTCACCAACCTTTGAATCGTCCGTGTACTCGCATGATTGTTTCGCCCAAAACGATCACAAATTTTACGATGTGTTTTGTTTAAAATCGACCATTTTCATAATAACTTTCAGTAATTTTAAAGCATTATTCTATCGTGTAAAATTGTGCAACTGTCTGCTTGGCAAATGTCAAAAAGCACATACAACGTGAAGGCCAAAATAAAAAAGGACTAGCATCATAAAAATGTTTTTGATAGTGTCATCTTTTTAATGAGTTAGTGCGTTGGAAGTTACATCCCTAATTGACTTCTAGTGAAAGCTTACTGACATTCGGTTCAGTGGAAGCGAAGTTATTGCGACTAAAGTGTCAGTGTGTTTATGTCATTGATACAAAAATGCGTTTCGAACAAAGCTAATATCAATTTTTTTTTTTTAAATCGGAAAAACGTTTACCAAAACATTTGAATTAATGAAAAAGTTTATGGCGATGATTGTCTATCTCGTGCCAGAGTTTAAGATTGGTTTACGCGTTTCAGAGACGGGCCGCCCAAAATCAGTAATGCTGAAATTCGTGGAATCGAAGTTGAATATTTATAAAACATCGATTTATCGCATTTTAACTGATCATTTAGGCTTACGAAAGGTCTGTGCACGTTTCATTCCGCACAAGTTAACTGAGGACCAAAAAGTGCCTAGAATTCAACATTCGAAAGACCTCATTAAAGAGGCGAGAAAAGATCGAAAAGCGAGAGAACTTCCTTTACAATATTGTAGCTGATGATGGATGAAACGTGGTGTTTTTCTGAAATGAACCTGAAACTAAGCGTCAAGTGCCGAATGGAAGGCCGCAGCGAGCCACCACTCAAAAAATCGTGTTAGGAGAAGTAAAAAATCAAGTCGATGCTCATTTGTTTTTACGATTCCAAGGGAGTTGTCCACAAGGAGTTCGCGCCAACTGGCCAAACCGTCAATGCAGTTTTCTATCTTTTTGCATCGCATACGTCGAATTCGCCCCGAATACAAAAGGCGACGCATAAAAAAGGCGGCATCTAAAAATTATTCAATACTGTCATATAGGCGTTACTTTTGAAAGGCTCTTTATTAAACATATGTATACAGCATTTTTACATATATTATAAATATGTTTTTAATAAGTATACATATATAAGAACATTGTTTATATTATAAAATTAGGCGTTTTGGATTTAAGAGATATTTACAGAGTTATTAGTCAATAACGTCATGCACCATTTTTTGGTGAATTGTCTGGCTTCATCCCCAATTTATCCGAAAGTACACGGTGAGTGTAAAAATAAACACTTTTACATTTGTGGGTACTCTAATGTACATAGAAACATACATGCATGCCTCTTGAAAATGTGTACTTAATTAACAAAAAAAACACACAGTTTTCTTTAGCTTCATCAAAGGCACATCAAAACAGGCAGCTGATTTGATTTTTATCTATTTATTTGGTCTCTGAATTGTACAAGTTTAAAGTTAAAATTACTCTAAACTGGCAATCTTTGCTTACAGATTTTGACGTTCTAGTGCCCAAAAACAAAATGAACTGTTCGTATTATTTTTGCTCTGATTCTTCTACTCTCCTACTCTACACTTCTGTGACTCGGATACAACGAAATATTTCTTTTTAGATCATTATTTTTATCTATCATTATTTGTTTTGTTTTGTGGTCTAAGTCAAAATTAAAAAAACGTGTTTATCAGTTATTTCACACCACATTATTTTAAACTAAATTTATTCAATGTAATTTTTACTAATATATATCGTCAAAAAATAACCACTAGATGGTTATAGTAATTTCAACATTATATGGAATTCATTTAAAGTTAAAATTAATGGTCTTAGTAAAAAATTCAAATTGTGTATGGGATTAAGTTTCCGTCTCTTCTTAGCAAAACAATTAAATAATACCTGATATTGTGTGAAGTATGTGCCTTTGGAAGCTACAACTTTACTCCATCTTTCAGGCAGCATATGGATTCCTCTGACGAAAAATTCGAGTTCTTTTGACGTGATCTATTCATTGAGCCAATTCGCGATGCTGTCATAAGAAGTGAACTGCTCTCCATTCAGCGGAACATATCGTAATCCGAAGGTGCAATGTCTGGGGAATACGGCGGGTCGGGGCAAGATTTCCCAATTCAGTCCCTCTAAATATTTCTAGACCAATTTAGCAACGTGTGGCCTGACAGCAAAATAAGTTTGTCATGTCTACCTCCCATTCCGGCCGCTTTTCTTTGAGAGCTCAGAGCTCGATTCAAACGCATTCGCTGCAATCGGTAAAGATGTCCAGTGATGGTTTCAGATGGTTTAAGGAGTTTATAATAGATGACACCCTTCTGATCCCACCAGATGCACAACATAACCTTTGAGAACGACAAAGAGGCACAATCGGCCCCCGCGTTCGGCAACGTTCGACATTTGGCTCTCTCCTACTTGAGTGCGCATACCTATTCAAAACACCATAACTTTTTTGTGTGAAATTACTTTTTATTGATTTCAAAGACAAAATTGTTCAAAAATGATTACAATTTTTACTATGTATATTCACTTTAGCTCGATATGATCACCTTTTGCCTTGACTATTTTTTATTTGTATTTTGGCACATTCTCGTATAATCGATTTTTTCAGCACATCCATACTGGCATATTTTTTAGTCCTCACCTTTCTCTTCAAAATGGATCAGATGGAATAGTCCATCGGATTTGCGTCTGGCAAATTCGAAAGCCATTGTGTGGACGAAATGAAGTGTGGAACATGATTTTTTAACCATTCTTGGTTCACACGAGCTTTATGAGACGATGCCGAGCCCTGTTGGAACGTCCATGGTCTACGACCCAAATGTTTGCGTGTCCACGGCTCTAAAGCAGCTTATAAAACATTTTCCCGATAACAAATCGCATTCACTTTGACACCAGGCTCGATAAAAACGATTGGGGAGCGTCCATCAGCGGTCACTGAAGCCCAAACCATTACTTGCGATGGGAAATTGCTTCGAGTGGCCATACGTAGGTTCAAATTCTCGTATGAGCGTTCGGTCAAGTAAACACGATCGTTTTGAATGTTTATGAATTGCTCAATTGGGAAATTTTTTTCATCAGAAAACACAATGTTGGGAAATTCGCCACGTTCGTGCAAGCGCAACAACGCCTCTGCTCTTTCGCACCGATTTTTTTTTTTTGCTGGGGTGAAAGGTCGTGTGCTTTTTGGAACTTGTAAGCCTTGACCTTGAGCTCATTTTTTAATATGTGTCGAATGCTGTCTTGCAATATTTTCAGTTCTTTGTCCATTTTTCTTCCACTTCGACGTGGATTTCGTTCAAGTTGAGCCTTCACTTTCCGAACTGTTTCTGGTGTTGTTGCGGTTTTTTTTTTGGTCCACCGCCATAGCGTTTTGCAATGCTACCAGTATCATTGTAACGTTTTATAGTGCGATACACAAACATTTTATTCACTTTGAGGTGACTGAGCTCACGAACAATGGCTGGTTGTGAAATATAACGCAATCACGCTACTACGTTTGAGTTCCATCACAGAAAAAAAAATTCAACAAAACTGAGACGCAAATACTTTTGATGGCTTATAAACAATATATTTAACTGTCATTAGAACAATTTTGACGTTGATGTCATGAGCTATTTTACAGATACAAGCAGTGTGAAGTTGGTAACACTTCATATATGTGTATATGTATATATATGCGCATATGTACATATATAAATTCACATAGTTGTATTTGCACATGCCCTCTTCCTGTGTGCATGGTAATGAACCATTTCTCTATGAGGATTATTAATTTGATTTACTTGAAGAATTTAAAATAAAACCAATTATATCTTCATCATCCTTACCGAATTTAAAATTAGTGACGACTAGTTGTTAATAATACCTGTTGTTTTAATGTTTTTATTATTAATTTATTATTATGTATGAAGAAAAAAATGTTTGATAATATTTAATGAGAATAGGACGATGATAGGAAAAGTAGGAAATGAAAGGGAGTGTTTCGAGTGTAATGTGTCTTGAAAAAGTCAAATCGATGATGGTGGCTCTTAGTGTTGTTGACTTATTAACGTCTAATGTACAATCGAAATTGAACATATCTGTCATGAATTTGATAAATGTTTCGTAATTTTTCACGTTTGTGTAAATGTAACTTGATCAATTCCATTGCAATTTCATTTACCTCCTTCTCTATATCCATACAAAATATCTATCAGATAAATAAAATTAAAATTTTCTTTTGAAAAATGCACGTTAAACTATCGTCAGTAAAACGACTTTACAGACAACCTCTTTTTTCAGTAGCTCTTTATTAGGTCTTCTCCACACATACATATGATTGTCCCTCTGAACTAAATATGTTAATCTTGCTTTCTTCTGCAAATAAAACGTGCTTCCAGAACTCGAAATCCTTATCACCATGACCTCTTGCAAATTTTATTCTCTTGTGTCGGTTAATCTCGTTGATAAAAGGTTTTATCGTGCAACTCTTTCATTATTTATTCTTTCGAAACACTATATATATACTTTCGGAATTGCAGTTAATATAGGGTTTTTCAGTAAGAGCGCTTCAACTTTTGAACTTTTTTGAATAAAACATAAACGGTTTGACTTTTTTAACTAATTTTTTTTTATTATCGAGTTTGAACATATACATTTAAGTATGAAATTCGATTTCTTTTGCATGACCACCGCGTGCACGTTTTACGAAGTCCAATCGTTGAACCCAATTTTCGACCAGTCTTTTGCATAAATCGACCGAAATTCCAGCAATTTCGCGTTCAATATTGGCTCTGAGCTCACAAATCGTCGCCGGCTTGTTACTGTAGACCAATGACTTCACATAATCCCAAAACGGGACGGCTTGTTAAATGGACCGTAAAATGGCCGTAATGCTCTTAAAGTAGCAGCAACAGAACGATTATTTTCATAAAAAAATTGCACGATTTGCAATCGTTGCTGAAGTGTGTAGCGTTTCATGATGAAATGTATACTAATGAGGTTTACAAATAACAAGCGAAAAATAAAAAATATTGCGTCGTTCGCCCTCCCTATCGGAAAAAAGTTGAAGCGCACCTATTGAACAACCCTATATTAAGGCGTTGAGCGACTTCTGTTGCGAGCTTAGGAGCGCTCAAATTTGGAGTTTTCTCCGTTCATCTGCATCCGAAAACAGTTTGGTCGCCCCTATTTCTTCCTATTTTCCACGGATGTTGTTTCTTTGCAACGTTTTGTCACGTCGTATACAGTCGATCGGGGTCTACTCACTATTTCTACGATTTCCTGAACGGTTTTATCCTTTTCATGATGACTAATAATTAAATTTCTAACTTCAATTATGCTTTGTCCACGCTGTCTACCCGTGTTTATAATTTGGATTTTTATTCAACAAACCACGACTGAAATTATATTTTAATTTATTAAGTTTGGTTATTTCTTCGCGCCGTTCTACCGAGAGCAAATTAATTGTGGGATTCCCCGTTTTAAAGTGTCACACAATCGCAATAATGTTAGATGTCCGACTTCTTTTTTAACACCAATTTTGCGAATGCTGCCTGATACATTTTTTATAACAAGGAGGTAATGGATTTGTAAATTTTTCTTACTATTTTTAAAATCCTATTTGAATACCCAATAGAAAATTATTAAAGTAAATTTTGAATTTGAAACTGCATGCCAAGTATGTATGTATGTCCGAGTTTTTTATTGAGCCACTGTATGAACATATTCAAAGTTAATTGTATTTATCGTTAATGGTTCTTTCTTTAAAGGTTTTAATTTGTATGTACATATGTATATACATACATATCTATTATACATATATACTTAATATTTACCCTTTCACCAAAACTTTGTAGGTATGTGACGAATTGTGTAATTGATCATCACTTTTAATGCGTGAATCAAATTTTTTCAAAGTAAATAAAATTTTTGATCAATCAATATCAATATCAATCAAGCTCTTACAAAAAATGTGCATATCTACATACTCGTATGTATGAGCATGTGTGCGTACATGGACACATGAATACCAGAAAAGCGTTCAGCCAGGCACTTAACTGATAACTAAATTACAAATATGTAAATATATCCATACATATATACATACAATATAGGGCCCGACATCCACAGACATTATAAGAAAAGCATTGCAAACATACATACATACATACATACATACATATGTATGTACACTTTACGCGATTACAAAATAGGCGATAACAGTGATTGACAAATATAAATTTGATTAATTTATTACAAAAATATACATAGTAAGAAAATCACACTGTTATACGATATTTGAGTGCATGTTTGAAGTGGCTCAAAAATCACGTTGATTTTTGACAAGTTTTTTTTTGCTGACGCCAACAGCGTTGGCCATTCGTTATATGGAGATGATGCGCAACACCGTGAAGAAAAAGCTTGAAACTTAGATTGTGGATATGTGGAGAATGAAATACACTTTTATAAAAAAAAAAGAATATTACATAACAATAAAATTATAATACAAACTGAAAGTAGTGCAGCGCTAGCATCGGAGGCTTTCGACTGGCAGGTTGATTATGGCTCGATTAGATCCGACGAAGTAGATCAGTATCTTTGAGATAGTTATATAATATAGATATGTTGGCTTCGGTTGGGTTTTTTAATATTTCAAGAGGGTCAATGTTACGAAAGTAATAATGTTTAGTCGATGCAAGGTTCGGGCATGAAGACAGAAGGTGATTTATACTCAGGGTAGAGTTGCAAAACGGGCATAGGTTGGGTGGAATGCCTTGAAGTATATGGGCGTGTGTAAGTATTGTGTGGCCTAGTCGAAGGCGGCTGTATGGTGTGACCATATTCGTTGGAATTGACTCACTAAAACCTGGTTTTACACGCTTAGGATTAACTAAGGAGTAGGGATGGTTATAGTTACTCCACTCGCGTAGGAGGTCACTTTGCCTTTGGTGTTTTATGAGACTGTAGATGTCATGTTTAAAGATGATATTGGTTGTAATGGTAGGGGTGATTCTCATTTGTTTTGCAATTTGGTCAGCATGTGTAGTACCATTAATATCTGTGTGGCCAGGAATCCACATAATTTTAATTTTTTGTGGTTTAGTAGTTAGTGTCTCTCTTATAAAATCCATTATGTAGTTAGAGTTGTTGTAGTTCTGGATGGCCGAAAAGCACGATAAGCTATCAGTGCACACTATGAATTTGCCCTTGTTTTGGATTGCATACAAAAAAGCGATAAAAATTGCAACTGCTTCTGTTGCAAAGATAGAGCAGAATGGGAATAAGAGCCCATAAGTTATTATTTCGTTTTGCTCTTTTACGACAGCATATGAAGTCTGTTCTGTCTTAGACCCGTCAGTATAGATCAGCTTCCAGCCCATGGCTCTGTAATTCGCTGCGATTTCAGAAAAAATGGATTTATATTCTTCACGAGATGTTTTAGCTTTACGTTTAAGTGCTAAATTGTTAATAAAGGACGCCTCTTTAAGTAGCCAGGGTGGGTTTCGATGTTACTGATTTGAAACCTTTGCAGCGGTAGGTTATTATCTTTAGCAAATTTGAGACAGAGATGGATGGTTGACGGTGTCTTAGGAATACGCTTTCGAAGAATATTAAAATTGAATAAGAAACCAATAAATTTTTAAAACTTGCCAATAAGGTCCTGTGTTATAGTTATTTACCGTATGCTTCCATTTAAAACCACGTGTTGCATTCGAACGCGGTCGTTACCTGTACAGCAAGCAGACTGGCGCACGCTCACCATAAATAAATTCTGAAGAAAATAACACAAATATGCTCCTGCGTAAAAAGTAATTACTTTCTAGAGTAAAAAAGCAATTAAATTTTAAACGATTTTTCGTTATATGGAGAGAGACTTTAGCACTAGATTTACCACACCACTCAAAATGACCGCTCTGGCAATATAAACTGAAAATTGTTTTTGTAGCTATAATTAAAGAATCAGTTTTATGAACTAAATATATGTGATGCTTTCCATTTCAATTCAACCGGGCTATTCGGGTCATGTTCTTCGATTTCGATGTAACTCAAATATGTTGCTCTCTGGTCAAAATAATGAGACACGTATTTTTTTGTTCGCCCGAAAAAAATTTTTTTCAAGAGTTATCGGCAATTTTGTTTTTCGGCTCAAACTCAATTTTTTTTAATTATATAAGAAAAAAATTTTTTTAAATGCCCATAACTTAGTCAAAAATGAACCGATTTTAATAATTCTGGGTTCAAAATGATCGTCATTACTTACAGGAGCGACTTAATGTAGAAAAAATTGCAAAAAAGTAGTTGAAAATTTTTTATTTAGCAAAAAAGAAAAAAATTGAGATTTTTTCGAAATTCAATATTTCAAAAAGTGTATTTTTTTTTTTTTATGACTTTTTCTAAATCAAGAAGACACCTCAAACTTCAATTGAGCAGAATGCCCAGTAGCTAAAATGAGTTGTTTTTGAGTAATGAATTTTTGAGTAAAAAACCTGTTTCGCACTTTTTGTTTTTTGCAAAATAAAAAATTTTCAAATACTTTTTTGCAACTGTTTCTACATGAAATCGCTCGTGTAAGTAATGACGATCATTTTGAACCCAAAATTATTAAAATCGGTTCATTTTTGACTAAGTTATGAGCAGTTAAAAAAAATTTTTCTTGAATTTTTCGTGAATTTTCAGACTAGCTGAGTGAACTGATTTTACATAGAAATTATATCATCCGGTATTTGGGTTTTTTGGCAGTAAACTAGTGTAATCTCAAGTTTCCAACACATACCCGTTCTTGATTAGCAAATACCTCAAAAGGGTCTGAAACCTATTACTAATAATAGACCAATTCAAGAAATTGCATTGAGAATTAAAAAGGGAAATTAATTGAGCAATTTATAGCAGTCATTTTTTCACAGTTCAGTAGTCAGACTTGTACGGAACTAATTTACTGTGTGTGCCATATAATGTGAGATAATGGAATCACATTGCTCGTAAAAGCTTTTTTTATTACGTATAACACGGATTATTTCACTATCGCGCCAACTGTAACTGAGTCACATGTTTGCATATGGAATGTATAGATAAAACATTGAGCAAGTAATAAGTAATTTTAACCTATTACTTCCAAATGGGTATTTAACTACTCATTAAACAAAAGACAATATCCCGGAAATGTTTCTTACACAGCCAGCAACTTCCATCACTTAGAATCGCTTTTCTTTTTAATTAGTAAAAAAAGTTATTCAAAAACTAAATTGGAGGACTGCGTAAGAAAATGGATTATCATTTGATTAATCTCCTTAGATCTTTAGATTAGTCTACTTACATATTTTGAGTAAAAAAAAATTTTCTTTTGAATATCGTCGCCCAATTCTTCTGAATTGCTGATGGCATGAATTTGCTATAATGTAACATGGGCAATTCTAAGCAAACTATAATGTCTTATTTAATGAAACTTGGTGGAGATGTGAGAGAGTGGTTCAGGAATAATCTTTATAACTCCCAATTATTCCAGAAATAATAGTTTGGTAATAATTTGCCTTCAAAGTGCCCTCGGGAACTTCGCTATAGTTTGGCACATTATATTATAATATATCCCCCCTAACAACCTTTTTTTCAAAGCATCTTACATTATGCTAAATTTTACCCGATGGCATCAACATCATGTGGCGGTGTAAAAACATTTACTTTGTCTGTATATTGAGCTCCAACTATCAACTTCTGCTTCCAGATCCTCACAAGTCATAAATTTTCTTTGCTTTTCTTTTTTAACAATTTTTAATAAAATATAAGCACACATTATAGCATAATATTATTTGTTTTCACTTCGTAAAACAGTTGATTTGAACTGTTCCCTAAGGCGATAAAAAAATGTACCGTTGATAACAAATTTGACATTCACTAAAAACCTATTGCATATTTAAATACCCGTTGCAAATCCCAGGAGAGACAAAAGTTACAAATATGAAATTTCAGAAGCCACTTGTCTGTAAATTAAAAAATAAAATAATAGCACGGCGGAATCGAGGACAGCCAGTAATGGGTTAAAGTGAGTTCTTCGTTTTTATTTTAAAACTAATCCAAGCGATATTCAAGGTGACCATATTAAGACTTCCAGACCAAACCATACGTATGTATATTAAATTGCAGATGCACAGACAAATTACAGATGTCTTCAAAAGAGGCACAACTCGAAATTTCTTATTTTTCAGTTAACATATGGAATTGCTCGTTGTTAGTCTGTTTACTAATACGCCAAATTATACCTCATATTTGTTAGAGTAAATTGTGGAAAAAACAGTTAGTTTTCATTTATTGTTACGAAGGACACTGCGCGGCGATAGGCCAACATTTCATATTTTTAGTTGTGTTGTAATATTCAAACCGGTTATTGAAAAGAGACATGTTTCGAGTTAAGACTTTTTCCTTTTTTTTAATTGTTCTTCACTTCCTCTAAATCCTTGAATATCATCAAAGGTGGCATAACTAAATAATAAATTCATTAAAAAAAGCGCGAAAATTTTATCAAAAGAGATATAATTTAAAATCAAAAAAATCACTTTTTCTAACAGTCTTTAAAAACAATTTTACTAATATACGCAATAAACAACGTTTTTTTTTTTAATATTTTATAAGCTCAAAAACAGTTTTTTTGGTTTTCTGAAAAATTACCAATTTTGAGTTGTGCTACGGCTTGACTTTAGTATGCGATATGTATGTATGTGTGTATGTCAGATATTCTTCTTAGCTCCACAATCCGTGGTGGACCATAACTTCAAAGTGTCTCGAAGGGAAAGAATGTGCAACGAGATGGCAGATCGAAAGAAATTAAGCCTTTCACCTCTTTTTTCCAATCCCCTTACATCGCCTTCACGTGGTGAGCCTGTTAACCTAGTGCGGAGATCAAGTAGCTATCTTTTTACAAGAAAGAACAAACCTTGGTAGATGCCCTAGGAACGAAAGACGTAAGATGAGCACCCCCGAAAAGGGGACTGGCCTTTAGGCAGACAACCTAATGTCAGTTTAAAAAAAAACTTTTCTTGACACATCAACAACAGCATGTCAGATATGCTATCTCTAAATAAGCTAAGATTAACTACCATATGGGCAATATTTTCAACGCATACAGAGCTAGAAGTCCAGTGCAGGAATTCTCGAGCGACCCTGACAATAAAAAGAGTCGGCTTATTCGGAAGCAAAATAACAGGTCTACAAAATTCACTATTTTTTTATAAATGAATGTTTTTCGATTCTGTTGTCCAAATTATCCATCACATGATGGTTTTGAGGTAAGTTAAAAAACGTTTTTCGAAGTTTTCAAAGACACTTTTCTCAAAAACTTTGCTCTAATTCTCAAAAACTCTGCTCTTTCTAGTAAGAATTAGCGGCTTCACAAAAATGTATGAACCACATGTATTTGCAAGCACATATGTATGTATATATGTACGTAGATATACATATTTCATATCAATCACAATTTTTTGTATTTATTTTTGTTGCCTTCAGTGTCCTTTGATTCAGGTTTTATTTATTTTTAAACCATTTACCCAATTTGAAGAATAGTAATGCTAGTGACTTCTATCACACGTTGTTTTGAAATTTCATACATATGTAATTTCAGAGTACATATACATAAATACATGTGTACATGCATAGAGATACACCGAGTAGTAACTGTTATTAAACAAATGTATTCTATCCATGTTTGGAATTTCGTGCCCACAATGGATTTCAAACCTAGTCCCACAAATCTATTCGACTACGACGGCCGATATACATACATACATACCTATAATATATACCTAAGTAATATGCAAGCAAAGAAATAGCTTACGAACATTCACACATCTGCGGAAGAGTATATACATATGCATACATATACATGAACTCATGGTACACTACCTACATAGGTAGGGTAGGTAGGTGCATAGGTAAATACTAAAAACGAAGTATATTTTACAAAAAAGAAAATGCAGTAGACTACTTGTCACAGATTTTCCCATAAGAATGCCCAAAAGCAGTATTTGCCCAATTAAAAATTTTTAATTATTCCTGTTAAATACCTGAATATTCCAATTCACGTACATATGTATGTATGTAAATGATTTCGTTCAATTTTCTCAAATTTCCGCGTCGGCCTGGCTCACACTGACTTAGTTGCATTTGTTTGGTAGCTTACACTTCCGTTCTGTTTTTATTTAAAGCGTGAAAATCACCTTTTCGTTCTTTGAAATTTTAATTATGCTAATTTTATTTATGCAACATTGTTTCCAGATTACAAAATTTCGTCCTTGACTTATTATGTTCACAAAACTATACACTTCTCGACTCCTTTAAAACTTTTTATGAATGTACAATAAATGGTTCAGCTTCATATTTCCACAAAAAAATGCATCTACTGCATATGTATGTAAGTGCATAGTTCAATTTTTATGCTGACACATTGCATTTTACAAAATTGACAGCACACAAATGCGCGCGTACTCTCTGCAAGGCACTGAACAAGCAAACACGCCGACAAACCAACAAAAAAAACCGTCTACTTTCCCACTACATTTTTTTATTTTGTTTGTAGTGGATGTATGCACATATTTTTAATTTGCTTTGGAAACGCTTTTGCACACGTCTTAATATTGTATATATTTTAAGAAATTTTTCTATTACACAAACCGCCACGAATCGACAACACAACACAACAACCCGAACGACTCACTGGAAAAAGCAAAATGAAACCTATAATAAACAGATAATGCACTGAAAGTGTAAACTCAACAAAATTCCAATTCTGCTTTGCTCGTTTACTTGCAAGCAGAAAAAAACTGGCAATCGACAGCGTCGCTGCACACAAATGTAAATGTAAATTGAATTTTTCATTTTTGAAATAGCACCACTGTGTCAGTGTTTAGTGTTGCAATACCCTATTTATAACTTATTTCCCTTTTAAGAAAAGGGAAATTGGAATACACACTTATGAATTTATTTATTTCTTAAATAAATTTGGAATTTATGGAAGGAAAATTAATAATTTTTTCATTTGAAACTGAATCTAGTGTTTTTAAAAAATTTCAATTAAGTCAAATTAAATAAAAATCGTACATAAATAAATTTCACATACGGCAACACAAACGTCCGAATTCACCACTGTGGTGTTTATGTTACAAAACATCTGGGATAACAAAACATATACAATAATTTGCTTTCTAGCTAAACTAAGTTGTTGTTGTTGTGCAAGTTGTTCCTATATGCAAAAATAAATTAATTGCGAAATAATTGGTAAATCGTTATTTTTAAAAGCATTTTTAAGTACTCAACAACAGCCACTATTTTCATTTTCAGATTTTCATCTCAATTCATTTGACAAGTTTAGGCGCCATGCCTAAATAAATTATTAGAATTATACTAAGAATTTTGTTTTCCAAATTACATACACATATATATATTGCAATTAGTTTATTCGTATTTTTGCCATCACCAGGCATTGGCAACTCACCTACACTAATCCCTTAATTTATATTCAAGCTTTCTGAAAGTCACTGGGCAAACTTTCACGCCCCAAATTATGCTTTCTTTTAACAGTTTTCTTCAGTTATTCGTAATTTCATTAAACGAACTAATTTCTATTGCAGAGTTTAATAAAAAATGGGGCCATTTGTAGTGAAATGTGAACTGTCAAGTAATTGTCTTTTGCACGTAGAAAGCGCATTCGCGGTTATAAAAGGGGGGCTGACGAATAGCTTTTGTTTGGAAGTTCTGAAGATGCCAAAATCATCGAGGCAATTTTTATATAGCATAGAATTCTTCTTAACTTATGATGTCTCACGACGCTTAGTATTGAACATATTCTCAAGAACTATACAGGATTCGGTAACCCCAACAATAAAGTAGAAGAAATTCATGATTACAGAAATAAGTTAAAATAATAGCAGATGTGTTAAGGAAACATTTACTTCACGAAGCAATCACTTTTCAACCACCCTAGTGACTGTATTAATGCATGAAATATATGTAGATTAAAAAAAAAAAAAAATTAAAATAAATAACAATGAAATAAAAACAAAAAAAAAGAAGTTTAAAAAGTACTAATTTTGTGAATAACTCGTATTAGGTTGCCTCCACATTACAACAAACCAAAAAAAGATATTTCTTTTCACAATAAAATAATTGAACAGCGATCCTCGTCGTATGGTATATTCTCTCTCATATGCACGATTTTATTCGGCCCTTTCAACAACAGAAAGGAGGGTGATAAAAAGTGATCGGTAATTTTTTCTTTCATTGAAAAAAAAAATTGTTAAATTCTATGCTTTTTCTGTCCAAACTTTTACAAATTGAAGTGCACAAGCTTAAGTGTATTAAAACAAAACCATTCCGAGAGACATTGTTTTAACCCATTGGTTGGCTGAGAGCAATTTCGCATATTATTCACTAGAGTTGCTTTCGTCTAAAAAATGGTATCGATAACGGTAGTTACATGCATCTGCACAAAGTGTTTTTAAATTATAACTCATTTGTAACACTTTTAACAAAGTAATTTAAAAAAATGCTGTAATATTGGTGGACAATTTTATCAGAATTCCACAAGACGTTTTTAAGTATGCCATTTTTTCGTAAAATTATAAAACAAAACGATGAATTCGTAAATGAAATAAATTTCAGCAAATGTAGAATTAAATACTCCCTCAAAGAAATATTTTTTCAAGCTAATTTTATACCATCGTTGTTAAAATTTGCTCACAAGTTATTTTCCATAGCAGCAAAACAAATGACTTCAACTGCTACAACAACTACAAGTGAAAAATTACTTTGAAGTCAAGACAAAAAACAATCGAGGTCGAAAACCTTAAGTACGAGGGCTATATGAGATTTACCATGCATTGACAAGAAACAAACTATTTTGTGTGTAAAATTTACTTTATTTTGACACACTCGACACACTTAACCTAAAAAAAATAAAATTCCTGCAACTCCTCAAAATACGACGAACTCAACATCGTTAGAACCAAATTTTTTTCCGCAAGGCCTTTTTTCATATGTAAGGGGTCCCGGTGGTTTAGAACTCGAAAATACCCTAAGTATTTTCAGGATGTTTTTTACAATAACAAATGAAAAACGATATTTACAGTTTGTAGGCTTTTTATTTAACTTCTTTTACATACAAAAACGAAAAATAATTTTTTTTTAAATTTCAATAATTTTAAAAATGGCGCTGAAGTTGACCCTCCCGAAAAATTGGACATGAATAGTGTTGTCCATTTTGGCACTTCTATTTATCTGAAAACTAAAAAAATATTGATCAGCATGACTATGTCCCACTACTAAAATAAAAAAAATTGACAAAATGGCGCGATTTTGAATTCGACACTTTAAAATTTGGGTTTTTTTCAGTTTTTTAAACAAAACAATACGAAATAATTTAAATAATAATATGATTCTAGTACGGGCGATGATGTTGTGAACAACATATTAATATTTCAGACGATTCGGTTGAATAGTTTTTTTATGACAACTCCAAAAAATTCGTTTCGAGATAAATGAGTAGACTGTAGAAAGTATGATATTGTGAATTTCTGCATAAAAATTTCACAGTATATTCTAAAGATACTATACTTTCGAAATATCGAAAAAACAAAAAATCGATTTTTTCAAATTTCTAGACCACCGTAGAATTTCTAGACAACTGTACAATCAAGAAATAATCTCTAGGTGCTAAATCTAGAGAATATGGTAGATGAGAAAGCAATTCGTATACTAACTCATGGAATTTCGCCCTGGTGGCGACGGAAGTGTGTACTCATGTATTATGAGCAATCGCGGCACCCACCGCGGATAAAGCTTTTTCATATCCAAATGAATTGTTCAAATATCTTGAATCCATTCAATTGAAAAACCCACAATCTCAGCAATCTCACGCTCTTTCACCCCCCATTTGTTTACCACAAATTGTGAATTTTTTTAATAATTTCAGAATTGTAACCCCACAGTCACGTCTTTCAGTAAATGTGTCTTAATATCCGTCGAATTTCTGTTTTGACTTCATCCCATTTTCTCATGTGGGCACCTTGCTGGCTTTACATTTAATTTTCAAAATGGCATCAAACAAATCCAAAAATGATACAATAAGTGATAGCGAGGCTCCGGGAATATATAAACAAAACACACGCTTTTCAAAATTGCGAAAAATATGGTAACGGTTTTTGGAAGACGCCACCTTCTGCATTCAATTCGCCTTGAACTAAATCGGATTTTGAATTCGCGCTTGACACAGTAAAATGAAAATTGAGTTGTTAAACTAAGAAATGACAGTTGATGTTAAGATAGCGGTGACAAGAAATTCGATACAAGTATTTTTTAACATTGAAATTCGCGGTCTGCACCTTACATATTTCTTCTAACAGAGATTTCATAAAATAACCTATAGAAGGTGAAGATGTGTGGTAACCTCATTGGGACAGTCTGCGCTGTCCTCATCAAAACTGCTTATACGGCCTTGTTATAATTTGGGTCTTCGATATTTTATAGTTAACAATGAAGGTACAGAGTCCTCATAAAACACTTTTAGTTCCGTTTTAATTTCATCATTGGTTTTCCTTTTTCGCAACTCAAATTTTTTCAACTGTTGCATATCTGTCATGTTACGTCACGTCTGCAGCGTTACGTCACGACTCCGTTCCGTTACGTTCATAGTAATTAGCCCAATATTCCATACAAATACATATGTAGCACTCGCGAATTAGACAATATTGCGGATAATTATGTATATCACGAGTTAAACGCATTAGTTTCCAAAACAGACTGACGCCAACACTGAACTTGACTCGGGCTAACAGTATGGAGCAGAGTGGCTCAAAGCAAGTCCTTTGGATTTTTCATTGTTTTTGTTTTTTTTTGTTTTAGTTGCATGTTTGCGCGTTTTATGTTCATTGCACACAATACAACCACAATAAGACAACAGCAAATATGCAATGAACTTAATGATTTTAACTTCCGCTCATCGCCCGCCGACCACAACCGGGTGTCAACCAAAGAGCCAAGCGAAATGCCAACAAGTTCAGCTGATTGCCAATCGTTGGCTTTATAATTACGTTCGACTTCGGTGGATGGATGCCTGCGTTCCACAATGTATGCATACAAGTATAAGAGTATATGGGTGTAGCCTTTCGTGCAGCCACCAGCAACTAGTTCGAGGTACGAGATATTTAATGTATTTCCCACTATTGATTTATTTTTACAAACGATGTTTGTTGTTCTTAGCATGCAATTTTAAATGTCAAGATTTGTAAGTAATTCATATATGTATGTATCTACATACATGCATATGTAACTGTGTAGGTGGGATCCTTGAAGTTCGTAATTTGCTTATGTAAAAAATTCAAAACCCATCCACAAATGAGAGGAACTGCATATAAAACAGATGCGGTCTGTTTGTATGTTGCAATGTAAATCCAGCGACGTTCGTATTAACATCTACTTTAGTTGTAAATCGTATAGAAAAGGGGCGTGTTACCATATGTACCTCCATTGATTATGCACGCATGTGGAAAAGGTCTCTTGTGTGCATAAAATACGTAACCATTTGCATTACGAAACACTTTAATACTCTTTCTGTCGCCATGCGCTCGTTAAATCCTTCAATTCGGTGCTACTGCCAACGGCCAATTGCCAACTACATACATACATACATACATACATACTGTTGAAGGCGAAAAGTAACATTGAAAGAAAACGTCCTTGTACTTGAAATTTTGCAAATCTACCAGCTGGCGGCCCATATTGGTGCACATTGAATCTTCCACACGTGCGGATATACTAGCATCACATTGAAGGGAGGTGTGGCAAAGGCTTCTGGGTAATGAAGGGCTTTTTTCAGTTTCAGTTGCACTGCAGCGGAAGCTAACCACTTACAGGAAATGAAACTGAAGAGGTCAATGAGTAATGCAGATACGCATTTTTTAAATTTACTTTGAAATTAATTAAAGAAATTATAGTTAAATTAGTTTTTCAAGTTGCCGATGCAAAAAACGTGTTTCTTTTTATTAAAATTGAAAAAGTAATAAATTACAATCACAAAATTAATCAAAAAAGCACGAGCAGTTAGGCCACCAGCGTCGGTTAAAAAGTATTAATTTCAGTATTAAAGTATTCTGTTTCAAGTGGGGCAAAAGAAAATTTTTTTCTTCGTTTTTGGTACTGTGCTCACATAATTCATCCTATTTGAAAGGGTAAATTGAATCTTTGCACTTATATTTTTAACTTTACTTCATTCATTGAAGGGCTTATATGTAAGTATATGCTATTAGTAATATTCGTAAAAGAATTTTGTAATTAAAGGGTATTTCAAAGTCAAGCATGTAATAATCTAGATGCTTTCAAATTTCCCAATTTTTATTATTTTATGTGAAAAATTACATCATTTATTATTGAGAACGTCGAGATATCGATCTTTTCAACAGAATATGCAGTTTTTGGTCTGCCTGCCAATTTTCTATCCTCGTCAGAATCAGTTTCTTGAAATTTTATAACCAACCGTTGAACTGGCGACTCATTCTGACGATTATTTCCACAAAAAAAAAAAACACGAATTTTGCGATATGTTGGTATTTTTTTCTAATAGCGGTCGCCCTTCGACAGACAATGATAAACCTCCAAGTGTATTTTTGGCATGAAAAGCCCCTCATAAAAACTATTTGCCGTTCGGAGTCGGCTTAAAACTGTAGGTCCCTCCATTTGTAGAACAACATCAACACGCACGCCACAAATGGGAGAAGGAGCTCGGCAAAACCCTAACAAAATTATACAAGCCAATTATTTTTTTATATTTTTTTTAATGTTCTTAAGGGTCGACCATTTTCATTACAATTTTCAATCATTTTAACGCGTTTTCTATTGTACATTTGTGAACTTGGCAAACGTCGAATATGACATAAAAATGTACCGTCTACGAATTACTCACTGCTGATATCTAGGCGCCACATTTGAGAGACCTTTTATTTATCAATGGGTAAGAACAGGAGCAATAATCCTTCCGAAAGAAAGTCCATATGGGGTTCATACCAAAAATTTCAAACTGTTACAAAAGTAACGGAACTTTTATTTGACAAAAATTTAATGCGAAAAACACATATTTTAATAAATGGAATATTTCAAAATTTGTCACGATATAAGCACAGGAAAATGGCAGCGGCTGATGACAGAAAACTAGCCAGGTAGAATAAGGCAGGTGCTTTTTCGATCTCAACTGAAAAGAGCACAAATGAACGTGAATTATGGAGGTAAAATATCAACCCAAACTGTACGAAACCGACTTCAGGAAAATTGTTCGAAAGGACCCATTACTAGATATAATTAATTGTCTGGAGTGGCGGGTCCAAATTTAATGAGTTTCGAGAATGATGGAAGTACACTAAAAAACAGTTACACATAGTGGTTCATCGGTTGCGATATGGGTGTTATTTTCCATCATCAGGAGTTGCTCACGTGGTAAAAAATTCAAAGCAAAATCAATGGAATTATGTGCAAGAAAATCTAGCACACCCAAATTGTATAAAAACTGTTGAGTGGCGTAAATGCAATAATTAATTTGTGCGAAATTATGAAGAGATTAGGAGTTACAACTCGATTATAATAAAAAAGATTCATTGCAATAAAATTTCTGATTTGTATTATAATTTTAAGTTCTCAAGCTCTTAATTAAGATATTCACCATTTGATAAAGTAAATTTGAAAAAATTCCATTACCCAACCCCTATTGCTTTCTGCCGCCCATTGATGTCCATTTTTCTGAGATTTACTGCCCACTAGCTATTCGTACCAAAATATCACCCAAGATTTTTAACTAGAATGACGTAAAAACTACTACAATTATATTGGTAACAGAAACCTATAACAGTAATAACAACTATATTTTCACACCAATGAGGAAGCATTTACAAACACAAACTTACATGCATACACATGCATACAAGCATATATGCACTCTATGCAAAATACCCGATACATAACAATGTTTTTGTTAGGATAGGATAAGAGCAGAAGCAGAAGCAGCAATAGCAGTGGTCGCTTGCAGCTTGCAAATATTGTATATAAAGCACTTACTTAAATATACATGCATACGTAAGTATATGTGTATGTAAGTAAATAACCGCCGCTTGGGAGAATTATAAATTCGCACTCTCTCATAAACTCAACTAAACAGAAATTCAGTCTCCAACAAAACTTATGTATTGCCCGGCTCGTTGCGTACGTGTGCAGGCAAAACATCTGATTTTGTATTTTTGACAGCTGCACAAAAGCTCTCCAGCGCACAAATACACACATACTTAACCAAGTGTCTAGTGCTAATGCCGAATTGTCAAATGGTAAGAAAATAGTCCTGCGCGCAAGACTGACAGTTATTGCTGCAAAGTAATGGCATAACCGCCTTACATCTGTGCACACATTGACATAAGTGGTTTCCTGCTGCCCTGCAGGCAAGATGTGAGCTAATGAAACAGCTTTCTGGTATAGAACTGGTACGATTTCGCCAATGAAAACCATTGCTCTACATATTTTGCGGGGTAGCTACTTTTGTCTTCAGGGTTTAACAGCGTCGAAGTTGCTTTGAGTCGAGCTGAAAGATTATACATATAATATGTCACATTTCAATCTTTAATCTAAAGGGTCTTTCAAAAGAGGTGCATATGTGTTGTTTTAAAATAAAACATGTAAATATTTATATTCTTTCGGGTTTCACTATTTTTATTCAAAACGAGGCTCTTAATAATTATATTTGAAGAATTACATCATTTAAATGTTCACCATGAGCACGTCTACAGTTAAAATCCGTCAAACAGTCGATTTATGAAAGCCTAATTGTTGAGAACGTCGAGATATCGATGTTGAAGGTTGTTCAGCAAATTTTGCGCTACAACAGCAATATTCGCAACGGAAATTCCAGTTTTTGGTCTGCCAGTCCTTTTTCTATCCTCGAAAAAGCAAGTTTCTTGAAATTTGTTCACCAATCTTTGAATTGTCGACTCAATCGGTCGATAATTTCCACCAAAAAAAACACGAATTTTGCAATATGTTGTTCGACCATTTTCATAATAAATTTCAATGAACTCATACGCGGTGTTCTACCATGTAAAGTTGTACATCTGTGTACATGACGTATATCAAAGATGACATAAAAAAAGATAGTCTAGGAATTATTCACTACTGATATTCAGGCGTCACTTTTGAAAGGCCCTTTAGTTTAAGTGATTAAATTTTTAAATGATACATTGAAATGCAGTAATTTAAAAAAAATTAAGAGTGTGAATTGTATTAAACCTCAGATCACCATAGAGCAACTCAGTGTTCTATCCTATCGACTACAGCGTCGGCGGCTAGAGCACAGTTTTATTTCTCATGGATTTAATTCGTTGAATTTAACACTGATTCCGAAAAACTATTGAAAAACAGTGTACTTGATCTCTCCGTGGTACTCTTGCCCTCTAACCTACCGTACTTGATCTCATTTGTAGCATTTAAAACAAGTTTCGAACTAACAAAAAAAAATGATTCAGCGAATGCAATTGGCACTACCGAGGGCATTACAGTGTAAAATTCACCTGTTTTTTATATAGAAAAAACAAGGCAAGCGAACTGGTCAAAGTAATAAATTCACAAGAAGCTCAAGAATTCGCTACTACATAGTAGATTTTCCTGCAGGGTGTGATCATGCTAGTAGGTGTTTGGTTACTTGACGAACCCGCAAAAGACAATGCCTCTTTGATTTTTTGCATATATATATAAATATGCTCATATTTCACATCAGTGTGTGTGTGTACATAATGTGGGTGTAGGTGATCTAATGCGTTCCCAAGGGCTCAGCCAGAGCATTTAAATTTGTATAAATATTAAGTTAACGCCAAACAATAGCTGCTGGTTTTCATTTGTTCACTTTTATATTCCTGCATGTGTATTTGTATCTTACGTCGCACACGCTTCTCTATAAGGGCTTGCTCGTATCCACTAATAGGTAGTAAAACACTTTTGCACAGCAATCCATCAAAATATTATATAATAATTTTGTACGTCGTCCGCCGCAAGCAAGTTGCCACACACACACACACGCACACGCATACACATGCACGCACATGTCTCGGACGCGCTTTTGTTATCCTAGAGCTGTGCATAATGGCCGATAAGTAGTGGAGCATGCGAATAGTCTTTATTTGAGAAATCACTCAAAGAGTAGCATATTTTTAGGAATTTTTTCTTTACATACATTTACATTTCCAATATCTATTTGTACTGCACTTTCCAGCTCGTTTTTTATTAAAACAATCGGCCGCCGCTTTACACTTTTATTAACTTAAAAGTTCTAAAAAGCAAACATTTCATTGAAAATTCAATGCTTTTGTTCTACTAGACAGCTCCAAAAAAAATTTGTAGGTATGTACATATGTATGTATATGTATGATAATATTTTATAACTTCACTAGATTTTATGAAACGTATAATTTTGCACGTTTAAAGTGATCGCTTTAACACGTTTGAGTTTTGCATTAAATTTGCTGTTTTCATATAAACAGCAAATAGTTTTATATGATTTTTGTGAAAATTTGTAAATCTGTTTTCGTAGAATTGATTCGCTGCCATTTCTTTAGACGACTCGAACGATGACTGAATTTGTATGTACTGGCTGAAAATTTTCTTGGACCACCTCGGTGTAGCACAGCAGGCATAAGCAGACATGACTTTTGACATTTGTGGCGATGTGTGAAGAAAGGAAAAAGCTCCGGTGACTTGCTGCAGAAAGCTGATGTAAGTAAATGCATAGTACGAAATGGATAGCAAAGTAAAAAGAACCGGCTATTGAAATCAAATTACAAATGCCGCATTTATTTGGCCAAGTATTTGAAGTGTTTGCATGTAATTTATGGTTAATTCTTTCAAACGTTAAAATATTATTATTATTATCAAAATGGAGCTTCAACAATTTTCAAAAAAAAAAAATAGTAATAACAATAGGCGGCCACCGTTGCCGAATGGTTAGTGCGAGATTGCCATTCGGGAGTGGTATAAGTATAACTGGCGCGTACACCCTTTTTGGGTATTTGGCCGAGCTCCTCCTATTTGTGGCGTGCGTCTTGATGTTGTTCCACAAATGGAGGGACCTACAGTTTCAAGCCGACTCCGAACGGCAGATATTTTTATGAGGAGCTTTTTCATGGCAGAAATACACTCGGAGGTTTGCCATTGCCTGCCGAGGGGTGACCGCTTTTAGAAAAATGTTTTTCCTAATTTTGGTATTTCACCGAAATTCTAAACTACGTTCTCTCTGTGAATTCCGAATGGTAGTTACGTACCAACCCATTCGGCTACGGCGGACGCCTTCATCATCAAATAATAGAAAAGGTTTTTTCTGGCGTCAAAGTAAATGTGAAATATTATCGGGAAAGTATTGTGGAGGTTGCTTTGAAGTCGTGGGCAGACAAACATTTCGGTGGGAGACCATAGACGTTTCAATAGGACTCGACACCGTCTGGCAAATCTCGAGTGAGCCAAGAATGTCTAAAAAACAACGTTCCGAACTTCATAACGTCCATACAATGGCTTTCAAATTCACCAGATGCGAATCCGATGGATTATTCTTTTTGGGCCATTTTGGAGAGCAAGTTCCGAGGCGCTGAAAAAAGCCATTTTCCGCGAATGGGCCAAAATACCTACAAGTCACATTCGGGTAGCTTGCGATTCGTTTCTGGACTGCCTCAAGGCCATAGTCAAGGTGGCTATATCGAGCAAAAGTAAATTGATTCTTAATTTTGTATTATTTTCACACACTTTTTACTTTGAATTGAATAAAAGTAATTTTCCAAACTAAACTTATGGCCGTTTTGATTGGTTGCACTTCGAGTGCCGCACCCTGTATATACCTCACTCTCAGTTTTGAAGACGGAACTAGACAAGAAACTAACTCTGAAAGCACAGTCTATATTGGAAACCTCGAGCTCTCACTGTATTACCAAAAAAACTACGAACTTGCAAAACAAAAACACTCCCAAGGAAGGAATGTAAAATATTGGTTGCAATACTGACGAGACGTTGTCTCACTCCACATCACGCAATTAAAAAGGGATTGGTCTTGACCGATGAGCGTAACTTATACGAAGAAGAAAGAGGCACGTTAAAGCCCCTCCTTTGCCACTGTCCTGCTCTAAGCAGAACTCATTACAACTGCCTGGGATCGATATACTTTTCATCGTTGAGGGATATTGCTAACATAAGTTTAAACTGTTTATTAAAACTCGCTAAACATGCATCACGAACTATGTTTAACGCGACTCCAATAACGTTGGTAACGGAGCTTGTGGTGTAAGTGGGATCTATTAAGATTAGCCATATATACCTAACCTAACCTAACCTAACATCAGACGGACAACCTGAAATTTAGTCTTAAAATATAAAAATTAGGTTTGGTTTTTCTCCAATCTTAATAATATTTATGTCAGCTCTAATTGAAGTGGGGAGCAAATTTGGACGAGTTTTTTAAGTCGTTATTAAGATCCACGCATTTAACCAAGAATAGACGCGACGGTTGCGGTTGCGGTTGCGTTTCTTTTTTTTTTTGGGTTCAGCATTTGTAGGAATTTGAAGTAATTTTGCATAATTTATAACAGAGATATCACATTTTTTTGCTTTTTTGAAAATTATCGTTATATGGAAGATGGGCGTTCAACCCGCCTTGCAGAAAGACTATTGTATCATTCCAATGGCAGCTGGTTCTACGTAGCGGAATGACTCCGGTGTTTCCCGACCAAAGCCTGCTGCCCCAGTAAACTAGTCCTCTCTAGTGCGCTGATCCTCCCAATAATATGTATTTTTCTTTGTCAATGAGTGTTTATTTGTATAAGGTGGCTCAAAATTAATCATCCAATTTTGTTTTTGAATAACTTTTTTAATAAATAAAAAAATATTTTAAGTGATGGAAATCTTTATTTTGACCTTTACGTTTGTTTGTATAATTTAGCTGTCAGCGTCAAATATGATTGACGTACAACTCCGTTTGCAAAAATTATAATTTTTCCGATCGGATGATTAATTTTGCGCCGCCTTGTATTTGAAATACTTATATTCTTTGAACACCTTATGTTGTTTTAATTATTCAAAACTTCCAAAAATGTGATTCTAAAATAAAAGTTTTTTATGGAACAGATAATGTATTATTTAGTTTAAGAAATTACAATCTATGTAATATCAATAGTTTTTAATTTCTAATTTTCTTGTTCATATTAAGCGTCGTAAGTGATGTATTATTCCAAAGCGAAGCGAGTATATTTCAGTGTAAACTTGAACCCGGTCGTGCTCGCTTATGACAGACCTACTCAGTGTGGGTATGCGTATCAGGAGCTAACTTCGTCAACACAGAGACCTCCGGTACATTAAACACTTCAGTCAGTTCAGGAATCGCTAAATAAACGTACTGCACCTAGGAGCAAACGCGTCCACTTAAAAATACTAGACTCAAACATTTAAAAAAATCTCAGAGCAAACATATTTATTAAATATTATAAAATTATCTAAATTTTCTAAATAAAAAACATAAGTTTTGTTATATAATTAGCGCTAACATCCTTTTAGGCCGGGCTCTTCTTCCTATTTGTGGTATGCGTCTTGATGTTGTTCCACAAATGGAGAGGCCCTCGGTTTTATATCGCCTCCGAATGTCAGATGCTCTTTAGAGGAGCTTTTTCATGGCAGACATAGTCGAAGGTTTGCCATTGTCGTCTATTTGCCGAGGAGCCGCTATTTATTAGAAAATCCATCAACTTGTGTTTCGTATCCGGAGTTTCGAGCCTGGGTAATTCCGAATGGCCGCCTCAATGAGACAAAAACAAAAACATTTTTGTAAAAAAAATCACGATGGACCAAGTAAAGAGTTTAAGCACATGAAAATAAAAAGTAAAAAATGATAAGTTGATTTCGACGCGTCGCTTGCTTGCAGCAAATTTTTCTAAAATTATTTCACCGTGGAAATTTGAGTCTTTATAGATACAAATATCTGCTGTCCAGTTTACCACTCTTGTGAGATCGCATTTCTTAAATGCACTCGCTTGATTAAGGGCAAATATTTTTGTGTGTAAAATTTTCTTTCAGAGTCGTCAAAAAAAATTGTACTTCTCAATAATTTAATTATACTCTAAAAAATTGTTTTTGCCAGATTTAATTATACTCTAATAAAAATGTAGTTAGAAATTAAAACCCCTTTTACCTCGAAATATTAAGATAAAAAGACGTTTTGGTTGTAAATTATTATTTGTTTTATTTAATAATTTGTACGACCATCATTATTTAAAATTATTTCAGAAATGCGTTTTGGTACAAAGTCATAAAGAGATTTAAGGGGGGGGTAGGGTCACAAAATCGAAATTTTTTTTCTTCACTCATCTTATAGTAAATCATTTCAAGAATGTTGTGTCAAAATTTTAAGTGGATCGGAGCAGAACTCTCAAAGTTATAGCCTTTGTAGGCACTCTACCTCGAATGCGGAGCATCGATAATTTTTCAGAGTCATTTTTTCAAACGCTTTTTTCCCGAAACGACTTCTTAAAAGTCGGTGCCAATCACAACTCCGAAACTATTCAACCGATTCTTTTCAAATTTGGCACACGTTTTCTAAATCAAAAATACCTCCCCCCCCCCCCCCCACTGTTTTTTTTTATTTTTTTTTTTTTAAGGTTGTTTTTCATACTTGATTGGCACCGCAGAGCACCTCTCGAAAAACATATCTCCAAAAAAACTCTGTCTTGGGCTTATTTGTCAATATTTTATTATTAATATTTTTTAAAAACTTATTGAAAAGATGTACAATAACATGCAACTGATTTTATTAAAGTATCTTAAGCCATATTTCTGTAAAAAATTAAAAAAAAAAGTGTTTTTTTTAACGCTAAACCCCACCACCCCCTTAAGGTAGTTTAGAAAAATCGGGCACCAACTAACAAACTACCGAAGTAACGAAATTGTTGTGGGTACCCCTATTAATTATCGGGCGCACCAACGAATGAACATATATGGCTAAATTCTCGCCTTTATCATTCATTTCGGTATATGTATGTGTGATTTGTATATACATACATATAATTTATTTCAATAATGTCATAATCCAAAAAAAAAGGGTTTTGATAAGTATGCAGAAATGACCACCAGCTCTTCTTGTATGTTGTGTAAAAAATGCATGGCGATATGTATTAACAATATCTCATTAGATGAAAATATGTTTACTTTACTTAGGGAGGCATAGTTAATTGAAAACTTTGAAGCCGTTTTTCTCGACATTTTGGTTTTTGAGTTATGATACTATTGAATTGAACTACATCCAACTCGGTTCCACTATGCTGCTGCATACGACCGTTATGTTTGAAGCAAAATGTGATGGTAAATACACATATTTTGTTGCTGCGTTGCCATAGTAATCACCGGAGTGTGATTACCCTTTATAATGCCCTTGGGCACAGGTGCGCGGCACCGCTCTTTTGCTAATATTTTTCTCTAATTTACTCTTCGGACCCTATTTTAGAAGTAACCGTTCTGTTAAGAGTAAAACGAATTTAACAGTGGTGGATTTAAAAGCTAAATTCAATTATGCGCGATTGTTCGTTTAGAATTAGTTTTACAGAAAAGTAGGGTTAAACTTGAGCCAAAAAGTGGGGAACGTTGAGATATCATTTGCAATTCCCCACAGTAGTGTACCGTTACTATATACTTAATTTACTATGTACTGTTTAATTATATTTAGTTCTTAATCTTTATGTATTGACGTGAATTTGTCAGAGTGTCGTCTAAAACAAAATATTATTCGAAATTGTTGAATCAAAACTATTACATATATTTATGTCGTTATTGTTTTCTTTTCGGAAAATATATACATAATTATTTTTTCCAAATGGCCGTTGTTTTGTTTATTATTACCATACCCACGGAAGCTGAAGAGTTAAAGCTGCGTAGTGAATTTTCAAGGAAAAAACCTGACGCAGATGCTAACGACTACATGCAAGATAGTGAAAAATTAATTTCCACACCTACAACAACTGCAACGCTAACCAATCCAGCAATTATCATCAACGTACCCGAAGAACTGGCTACAAATACTGAAGAGATTGACGCTGTTAGCCTTGGCGCTAAAATGGAAAATCCTCTAACGCCTCAGACGCAGGATCAGCAATACAGTACATTTCCGAAACGTCGGAAATCTGAAAGAAATAAAAAGTTCTTATTTGGGAATGCTGGACAAATACTTAAGAACACCATCGCTAGAGAAAGTAGCATAGGCAGCGCTTCAGACAGTGCAAAAGACATTGATCTGGAGAATGCGGTGAGTTGACGGTTTTCTAGTGGCACGATATGAATTTATCGCCAAAATTGTAGCTATTACAATATAGCATTTAATTTTTTCTGGCAATTCCAAGGATGGCTCAGATTTTGTACGAAGATCTTGGGAAGGTTTGCGGGACATTCTCTCATATTCAAGCCGCCGACAAAGGAAAACAGAATCAACACAAATAAATATTCCTAGCGATTCGTGCATGGAGACAGTACTGCGTGAAATTTTGAAAAAATCTCAAATATTCAATGCGTTTTGGACGAAAGATGCCGATGGTCGTGTATATCAAGTAAGCATTTATATATATATGTATATATGTGTGTGTGTGTTTCTATGTAATACGCATGCAATTTAAAATTTTCTCCTTCGTGGGAGATTTAAGTGATTTATTTGCATTCAATGTTCCCTTTCAGACGTACCTTTCATGTTCGAGTTTTTTTATTATAAGTAAATTTTTTTATTCGCACATAGTAAAACAAATCTTACTGTTCTTGTTAACGATATTGTTATAAAATATTATTTTAAAATGAAATTTTCTTATAAGATAATATTTACAGTTGAGTTTAATGAGAACTATGAAAACTTATTGCACAAACTTTACGAGTGGGGTATTGGCGATCGTGTCGGATCCTCTGTATCGGTAATGAATTGCTTGGTCTCGAAAACATTTAGACGAGATACCGAGGGCGATTCATCACAAGACAACGACGATGTGTAAGTATTTATTTTTTTTGTCTATACAAATCTTCACAGCTACATTGCGGAAGCATTCAATTTTAAAGCAATTTCTTCGAACAAAAGCAAGGCGTTTGGAATCGTTTCATGAACTCGGTAAGAAGTCGACTGAATGTTGCGCAAATCGTGCGTGATGTACGCCAAGATGCAGCCATTACATTTGATTTTCTTATTTTGCTAATTTCAGCAACGTAAGTTGGATTTATTTTAAATTGCGACGATTTTATTTAAACACATATTTTACAAATTTCTTCATCAGCATTTTGGCCGCCATTGGTTTGGCTGAGAATAGTACTATTTTTCTAGCAGCAAGTATGCTGGTTTCCCCGTTGATGGGCCCAATAATTGCGGCAATTTTCGGTACCGCCATCAAAGATCCTACACTGCGTACTTTGGGACTAAGAAATGAGTTAATCGGCGTATTAATTGCAACAGTTGTTGGCTTTATTTTCGGTTTAATCATCTGCACTCTCGATGAGCGTTATGGCAATGGCGAAGGATTAACGGCTGAAATGCTTTCACGCAGTGAATTGCACTCACTGTTGGTTGGATTGTTCACGGCAATACCTTCCGGTGCAGCAGCTGCTGTAGCTATTCTTGGGGGAAATATTGGGTCCCTGGTGGGTGTTGCAATATCGGCCTCCCTCTTGCCGCCGGCCATCAATGCGGTAAGTTTTCTTGGAATAAACTTAAAAAGTATGCTTTTAATTATAGTTAAATTCAATTGTTTGTGTTGGATGAAATTAATATCTTATAAGTGCGAGAGTTGAAATATACTAAGTTTTTGGAGATATAAAGATTTAAGGTATCAATCAAGTAGTCTGTAAATTTAATACCATTCCTAGTTCTCTCAGCCGATATGGTTCAGTTTCGAATTTATTTATATTATTTACAAAATTTTCTTTTCATCAATTTCAACAGGGCGTCCTCTGGGCCTTATCTCTCATTTACATATTATTCGAAAGGGATGATTCTCGTTTCAATCTCATTGTGAAGTCACGCACATTTTCCGACAATCAGGCCAAAGAGTTGGTCATTTTGGGTGTCATTAGTATGTTAGTGACCATATCGAATATAATCTGTGTATATATTATGGGCGTTTTGGTACTGAAAGTAAAAGAAATAGCTCCTGTTATTTCCAGAAATCATCGAGAATTTTGGAAGCATCACATAAAAATCGCAAGAGGTCTTCCCAAAAACGGTATCGACACCAATACAGCACTCATCGATGAGTTTGCCAATCTTCCTAGGGAAGATCAAAAAGCATTGGGTATTGATTATGATTGGTTGAGGGCAATGCGTTTGGATGACGCCTCTTACCAAAACACCTGGTCTCCGATTGGAAATAGACAATTGTTTGGCCGATCTGCACTAGATGAAAGAAATGATAATTATTTGACTGTACATCAAATTGAGCGTTTATACTCGACTATGAATCAACAACAGACACTTAACTATAGGAGGTAAGTAATCATATAAATGTTTTTATGAACCGTGTTACAATTTTTTAAAGCCAATTAGGTATGTATGTACATATTCACATTTCTGTCGTAAATGTTTTCTCCTTTATAGAAACCGTGGCAGTTTTTATCGCCATCCAACAAGTCTCACTGGCGATTATGGAAAAACTTACGAGATCTTTGCAGGCAGCGTAAATATTAATTACTTTCTTATATCGTTCTGATAACTATAAAATATATATTTAAAGCTTCCTCGCCGTACAACATTGCCCACTAAGGCAAACTGCCATACCTCCAATGTTTTGAATACAGTAGGCGAGGCAGATTCGTCTACAGCGAATCCATCTTCACGATCTTCAATGACTAATACGCCTACTAGCACATTAGACGAACGCAAACGACGCAAATTTATCGTAACACCCGTAGATGATCTGGGTGATGAAATGGATGCTTAGTGGGTGCAGCTTAAATCAATGCTAATAGTCAACAATTGTAGTTTCCATGCAAGTTCATAGCCATTAACGTTATTTATTCTTACAAACATACATGAGTTAGTGCATATACACGTTCTAACTTAAAAATGTTTATTTGCAGTTTTTTCTTCTTCAATTAAACAATTTACAAAAGGTTCACAAGTTTACTTTTTGGTTAGCACGATATAAGAAAAAAATCTCTTTTACAGTTCAACATGTTCTACAAGTCCGTGATATTAGGCCCTTGCCTCGAGGATTTAGTAAGTGATCGTTGGCGTTTCACCAACAGACGTTCACGCGCAGATTTTTCCAGTCTGTGGGGATAATAAATTGATATAACTGACAAGAAAGTAAGAAATTAAACTAATTTCGACTAACTTACCTACGACGCAACTTCTCTAAGCTTTCTTCTGTCGGCGGAGGTTTTTCTACTTCGTATTCACGTATTAAGTTACGTAGCTTCTCCAAGGCATCAGCCAAATTCATTTGCTGTGATCGTGTCAAATCGCTTTTTATGACAAAGTAACCTTCCTTGGTGAGCTTATTCTGTAACTGAAGTATAACAAGATAAAATAATTACCTATTTTTTAAGTAAGGTCGAAACGCAAATATTTTAGAAAAGCATTGAGTTTAAAGCTTTCATACGTTGCTCTCTACTTTACGGATTAAACTTATCCGTGCATGTGTTGTAACAGCTGAAAATATTCCCCCCCAACAGTAAAAATTGTGTAATACTGCTAGTTGTTGGAGACGCGATTTGTAAGAACAAAAAAGACTAATTACATGCCGGAAATTTCGGAAATATGTAATTGCAATTGCCCTATGTCCATGAACGGTTTCAAGTCAATGGGGACATAACCACACTTTAAACATAAGAACTACTTTGGATTTACAACTTGAAGTTATTTTCACTTACAGCTTCCAGTAGCTTTAGCCTCGTCTTTTCTGGTATCCATTCGGCGTTTGCCAATTTGAAACGCAAGTCCACCTTTGTGTTTACGCAATTCACGTGCTGCCCACCAGGTCCCGAGCTGCGGCTGTATGTTATTTCAAGCTTATTGATTGGTATGAAACCAGAGAATTTGTCCCCTGAATTTGTAGGCTGTGAAATTGAAAATATTACTTATGAAGTAAATAATTTAAGAATTATTTACCGGTGGGGGCGTAAAAAGCTTCAGGCGACTGTTGGGGTATAATTTATCAAGCGACAATTCGCTTTTAAAAGAAATCCTCCGCCCGAGAATGACCGAGGTTGTGTAGGCTTTTTCAATGCTGGATGGGCGCAGCACACAGATAAAGTTGCTACAAATTTTATTCATTTTCCCTATTCAAAACACCAAAGTTGGAAAATTTTTAAATTATTGCCTCTTATATTCTTATATTTTTTTCATTGGGAACAGCTGATTGCATAGGTTGTGCCATCGGTGTGGACATAACAAAAACATTCACAGTACGATTTATTTTAGTTCACAATAAATAAATAACAGAAAGGAAATAAAATATAAAATTATATTAAATATATTAAATAAATCAAATAAAAGCTTTGCAATGAAATACATGATAATTGTTAAATGTTGATGGTTTCTTTTAATAAAGAAGAACTTTAAAACGGCAATGGTATTGTCTGTGCCAGTTGCAGTCACAGCATGGATAACCCGCAACGAATTTATTCTGAAGGGGCTATTTCGCCGGGCAAGTTACAGCACTTTGTAAATCGTCAATATTTGTTTGAGATATACATATGATTTAATTTTACTACTATGATCACAAGCCATTGACGAAAATCATTGCTTTCACTTTTTCTGGAATCGTTTGGGGCTCTATATGGGTAAATAAAGTCACTGGCCACCTCAATTGCGTGATTTCATCCCTTTGGTTTATTTTTTATGGGGATCATTAACAATTAAGCACTTGCAATTGGAAGCGCTATTAACGCCATAAAACCTAATTTACCGCCAAGAGTGTATGAAAATTTTACCTCCAGATTATGCCATATACTCGTCAGTTGCGGCGGCCACATGCCTGAAATCATAGGGTGTGTTCGCCGCTCTCATTATTTACTGCAAAAGTGCGACTTTTTTTGATGGCCTGTTGCTAATACTCGGCGATTAACTGCCACATTCTTTCAGAAATTATTTCGCGCCGAACGTGATGGTTGAAAATATGAATAATTTGAACTTAATTTTGCGCTAAAAACTATAAATAAACAGTTCTTAACTTCAAAGTAGCGTTTATTAAATAAAAACTTACTTTTTTTCTTCCATTTCAACTTCGCAGTGAAAACTTTATACTGTACTTGATTAGCTAATTATCATCATCAGATTATCAACATTTTATCTACTGAACGCGTGAAGTTGCCATTGTTGCAGAAATTATGTGACAGAATATGAGCTATCTCATAAAAATAGTTCCAGAGTTCCGCCTATAAAAAAACACCCTTTAGCTATGCTAAGGCTGCCACTTACACCACTTTTTCTTTACTTGCGCACAAATAATTTTACAAACTCAAAGGTGCTAATTCGCACTCAATGCAGATGAATGCGGTATCTTTTGAATTATGAATTATATATACAATGCTCAAATGAACAGGATCGTTTGTACAGCTTGCAATTTCCTAATCCGTTTGAAATGGCAACGCAACTTTCTACACCTACAGCCAGCTGTTTTTAAAAACGTGGATACAAAGCAAATCCGGAAAAATATGGAATTGGAAGCTACACCAAATAATAAAGTATTTTGCATGTTTTGAAAACCTTCCGTTATTTTCTTACCCAAAAATGTATCATAAATTCTCAGGTCACAACAGATCCTTCGGCGGCAAGTGTTTGTATACCTGAAAGGGTGATAAAAGAGTGCAGTGCTGAAATTGTTTCTGGAGGCAGCGTCTTTTACAATCCAGTGCAAGAATTTAATCGTGACCTAAGTATTGCCGTGCTTAATGTATTTGCACAACGCTTACGAAAGGAGAGGGAAACGGCAGCATGCAAAAATACAAAAGATGTGGCAGATGACGCTGTAAAGGGCGACGATAGCGTATGCACTGCTGGAGTGAAATACGACAACGGTCTACGCATATTGGAGGCACTTTCTGCAACGGGGTTGCGTAGCATTCGTTATGCGAAAGAAATAGTTGGTGTGCGAGAGATTATTGCCAATGACCTTTCAAAGGGAGCAGTTGATTCTATACGTGAAAATGTACGACACAATGGCGTAGAAGATATAATTGTTCCAAGTCAATCAGATGCAATGTGAGTTAAAAAAAAAAAAATTGGAAACATTTTATTCAATTACTGCTTTTAGGACGCTTATGTATCTTTCTACAGCCAACAATAAACGCTTTGATGCTATAGATATAGATCCGTATGGCTGTCCCAATCGTTTTCTAGATGGAGCTATACAAGCTATCGCCAATGGTGGTTTACTGCTTGTAACAGCGACTGATATGTCAGTCCTAGCCGGCAACACACCTGAAGCCTGCTACGCCAAATATGGGTCTGTGCCGTTGCGTTTAAAATGCTGTCATGAAATGGCTTTGCGCATACTTCTGCACAGTATTGAGATGCATGCAAATCGTTATGGCAAATATATTGAACCACTTTTGAGCATTTCGGTCGACTTTTATATACGGGTTTTTGTGAGGGTACACAGTAGTCAAGCGAAGTGTAAATATAGCATGAGGTGAGTAGCACACCAGCTGTGAGTTTCACCAATTGCACATTCCAAATCATTTTATTTTTTACAGCAAGCAGTCAGTAGTTTTTCAATGCACCGGTTGTGACACGTTTACACTACAATCGCTGGGCAATGTTAAAACCACTACCACAACCAATGGTAAAATTCAAACGAAGTTTGGCATTCCCACTGGGCCAAATGTTAGCGCGAACTGTGAGCACTGTGGTCATAAGCATCACGTAATTTAAGCCATCACTTAAGTCTATAGTTGCTTTTAAATCTAATTACGTTATTTTCAATGTAGATGGGCGGTCCAGTTTGGTCTCATCCTATACATGACATTGATTTCGTCAACGAATTACTACATGCCATAGAGAGAAAACCCCTCTGTGAATTGGGCACACAACGTCGTTTGGAAGGTGTGCTGTCGGTGGTGCGTGAAGAGTTATCCGACGTGCCATTGTACTACGTATTAGATAAACTTTGTTGTGTGCTTAAGTTGGAGAATATTCCGGTGCTCAAATTTCGTTCGGCGCTTCTGCATGCAGGATATCGCGTTTCATTCTCGCATGCCAGTAAAAATTCTATTAAAACAGATGCACCAGCGGCGGTTTTATGGGATATTTTGCGCTGCTGGGCTAAAATACATCCCGTAAAGACGGATCGTATGGTAGAGGGTACAGCACTTAAAGCTATACTGGACCGTTCACCCCAAACAGAGTATATTTTTAACGACCTACACCCCGAGGCGAATCCCTACAGTCGTCGCAATGCTCTAACGCGCTTCCAAGCAAATCCAACTGCGTATTGGGGTCCTGGCACCAGAGCGACCATAATGTGAGTGCATTATGTGTATCAATTTATAATATTTTTCTTCTTTAATTTCCTTAAGGGGGGAGCCTGGTTTATAGGTCTAAAAATTGCATCTCTTTGCGATTTTTTTTAAGGAAAAAATTAATTTAGCACTGCAAAGTTTTTTCTATCTTTTAATGAACATTTAAAAAGTATAAAAATTGTTTGTACTGCTTAAAATAAGTTGAAAAAAATGTTTAACATAGAAATTAGTAGAGCGCTGCAACGCTGGAGTTTCCAACTGGCGTACAAGATACAGCTCGTAATTATTATCTAAAGCAAAAAATTCAAATGGATTTCGAATTATCATGATTTTTTATTCTAGATGAACTAAGAAAACTGAGAGAAATTCCAAAATTTCAACTTTTTGGAAGTTTTAAAGAAAAAATGCCTTCTATAAAAAAAAAATTCACTTCAACTTGGTATAAAAATCTTGAAAAAAATTTTTTTAATTTTGTTAGTTGAAATAGAAGAGAATTTAATACTGAAGGGAACAAGCTATGATTCATTTCAAAAAGTTCATTAGTTTTTTTTTTTTCATTCATGTACGCCACTTCAAAGAAATCATAAAAATGAAAAGTCGAGAAAAGAAGATAAAGTTTGTACTATAGCTGTCCGGTCACAGCGTAACTACCTAACGCTCGCCTACCTTTGGCTTTGTATCTACGGAAATATTGAGAATTAGGCTCTGTAACTTTGTGTGAATATTCTGAAATATATTAGGAATCGCTTAAAACGAAAAAAAAAATGATTTTTTTGACCTTATAAACCAGGCTCTCGCCCCTTGAGAAACTGCTAACAAAATTCAAATTATGTTCCGGTTTTTACAGGATTGGCCAAGACAAAGCAGCAAAAAGTCATCGTAACCAAAACAAGAAACAAAAACAAAAAGGAATTCATCCGGATCGCACACTTTCTGAGAAAAGTGATGAAAGCAAAAGTAAACAACCAAAATGGGAAGCGTGATGTACTTATTTGCTTTATTTAAATTTTTGTTATGATTGAATTGTAATGAAGGATAAATATTTTTAATAAATTTGGACAACTTCTGGTTTTGGTATATATCATGAATCAATTATTATTATTATTTAATTGAATCATGTGCATGTACAAAATTCGGAGCTACTATGAACGACATTTTCTGAAGCAATTTTTCAATTAATTTTTATGTTATAAATAAAAGTTATGTCTAATAACGGAAAAAATTCCCATCTCCAGTTTGTCGTGAAAATCCATTGTTTACCAATTGACTGTGCACACCACTGTTGATTAATTTAACACTATGTGGCGAAATCTTCTCCTTAATACCACCAATTTTTAAAGGATGATCTTGGGCGTCACTTGCTGGCAACTGTACTGTCTTGACATTCTGTAAAACACGAAAGGATTTCAGCTCCACAATATTATCTGTGCCATCACCATCAATTCTTTGGTAGGCACAAGTTTCTCGTTGTAATACTGTATCCACGGGTTCTGGAAATACTTCATGGGAGTGATCGTAGCGCGCTTGTAGCCTAAAATCCAACGAATCACGAGGTATTTGAGGTGTTGCAATAAAACGTTTACTTTGTCGTACAGAGTTCAATGTCTGATGATAGAAGAGCCTTTCGTGCGGTTTCAAGTTTGTGGACCATAGCGCACCTGCTGGCGATGGAGGTGGTTGAGGCATTGGGCAAAGGTAAATCCCCTCACTACTCAAGTCTGGTTCATACCAGGCATTCCGTATGCGTATCTTCATCTTCGGCATTATGTTAATATTACGGCTCATATGAGTTCCGCAACTACAACTATTAGAATTTATAAAACAAAAAGACTATAACAACCGAGTTTTTTCTTTTGAAATTAGTTATTGTAGTTGAGAGCAAATGCGTACGCTTACTAAAGAAATAAATCTTTGCTCGTTAAACACCATGGTAATTGAAAAAACCACTATTGGCAACAACGAGGGGTTACCAAGTTAGATGTGCATACATTTCAAATGTGAATTTCTAGCATAATAAGCACAACATAATGAAGTATAATTAAGTTAAGTTACATATAGGTATAAACAGAGTAGTTTATTTATTATTTAACAACTTAATTCCAGTTTGCATGGACCACACATTGCCAATTAAAATAATAGCTTGAACTCTTCACACCTTGAATATATAAAAATAAATAATTGGCGCGTACACCCGTTTTGGATGTTTCGCCGAGCTCCTATTTTTGGTGTGCATTTCGATGTTGTTCCACAAATGGAGGGGCCTACAGTTTTTAGCCGACAAATGGTTTATGAGGTGCTTTTTAATGGCAGCAATACACTTCGAGGTTTGTAAAAAAAAAAACCTTGCTGTTTCATGCACGGAATATATTAAATATGCATATAATTCACACGTGCTTTTGCCAATTTATGGTGCATGTTTTGTTCTTGTTCCACAAATGAAGGCGCCTACACTTTTATGACACCTTTGAACAGCAGGTGGTATTTTAAAGACTTTTTTTAATGCAAATGATGGAATATGGCTATTGGAAAACACAACCTTTCTACCATTTCAGGGCCAGTGGATTTTGTACGCTGACCCTGTGGAATGACAGCCTCGAACGAACAATTCGATTGCGGCGGTGAACCGCAAACTATCAATTGGCGAAGTAGTTTTATATCCGGTGGTCACATCAGTATAGCAGAGTCGCACAAAAATATTTGGCAACTTACACCAACAGCCACATAACATACTACCGTTGCGAACCCGAAGTTTGAATTGCTTTATGCTTCCTGGATTTCATTTTTGTGCCCAATAACTCAGTACACTTTTATCAAACGTGATGCTAATAGCGCGAAGGACAGGATATCTCGACCAGAAAAAGACACATGGCCAACCCTTCTCTAAATCGTAGGTTTATCAAGAGAACTGGGTTCGGATGAGATACTGTAATGAGTGAAAAGCGCAAAAGACTGAGTTTGAAGTGCTAACTTTATTATCATTCATTCATTTTTCATTGGGCCTAATATATTTATCAATAAAAAACAGTTTTAATACAATCACAGCCAATTTATTTTATTTTTATTTCTAAATTGGTAAATCTTGTTCTGCAATAAAACTCATTATTACATAAATTCACAATCACCTACCTGTACCAAAATCGTCACACATTCACCAAGATTTTTTTAGCTTTGAACTTCCCAGTCATCGCACCCCTTGAATCGCAGTTTGACTTCGGAAGTGTCGAAAATTCACTGATTAACCTGTGCTGCAAACTTGGAGAAATAAAATCTTTCGGGGAAACAGCAACCATTCAGAACTCGAAACAGCAGACCACCAACATCAAAAAGTCATTAACTACCACCCAAACGAAGATGAACAACGTACGATGAAGCGTACTGAAGTGAATAACAGCATATAGCAGCAACACACAGCTACCGGCTACAGCTACTTGCACCAGTTATACGTACTACGGCATTGTCTACGCATTTAAGCATGCCGCTATAAATACTACTGGACTGCCTTCAAATATTTGTCCGATATCATAGATTTCGCTGAACTTTTGGATCAAGTACAGGTTTCAAGATTTACGCATGCATCAATCAAAACTTTCTATCCTTATACCGCTCCAACTGCTGCGCATATACACTGAAACCGCCAACCGCTAACCGCCTACCAGATATAAAAATTAAATGGCTGGTCGTACGTAGCAGGCTTCGGAATACTTATTTACTATCAAGTATCTGCATTTAAAGGAAGTACTTTGGCTGGATTTTGTATCTACGTTACATAACTAGATTGATGCAGCAGCAGAGGCAGCAACATCACTCTCAGTAAACAGCAACATTTTACTCTACAGGATGCGAACTCGAACAATAATTTATCGTGAGCTTAGCACTTGATTAGCGTTTCTCTAGACGATGTACGAGAAATCCAGTCAAGTGTTAGGCATAATTAGGCAGTAAATTGTAAGTGCAGCGGCCCGATTGGTGTATAAATATTACAGCAAACAGCAGCTGTAGCAGCAACAAGAGTAGCAGGAGTACGTATATTGTAAATTCTCTACGCAGCAATCACCAATAAATATAAGAATCTCTGCCTCCTGTTCCTTGCATATTCTTTCTCCCCATAAATTTCTTTTATATTTCATTTTACTGTCTCTGCCTTTATCCCTTTCGCGCTCTTACAGCAGCTCATACAGCAATCTTTGTTTGCCTGCATTATATAGAAGTGTAAAAAATATATCAAGCCATGTAATTAGATTGGGTTTTATAAAGTGTAAACTACATAAAAATTACACAAAAATTTAGCAACTTAATGATGCAAACATTTGGATGATGTGTTGTGTAATTCGTATGTAGGCCTTATGTTGAAATTACAAATTGATTTTGGTATTGAGTCAAAACAAGTACGTAGCGATTTTCAGAATTCCTATTATTATATAGCCTATATGCTTATTGAATAAAATTACTTGGAATACATTTATTCTTTTTTATAAAACTTACAATACGTTCATATTACTTTTCAGATTTAAATATACGAGTACAAATAATTTTGGAGAATTTTAAAACTATTATTTCCATCTCATCAATCAAATTATTGGTTATTGATGGCCTAATTTCACAGAACTGATTTCCAATAAATGGAAAATAAATTAAATTAGAATGCTTTTCCAAATATTATTTAATTTTAGGTCATATTTATCATAAATTAAAAGCATTAAAATCTACCGATCTATTAACATATTTTGTATATTCCGGGTAGTAATACGTTAATATGTATTGTAGTACACTTCAAGTGGAAATGGGTATAATAATGTGATTATTTAACATCAGTTAGAAATGTATGAAATGATGTTATGCGTAAACGAGAATACACTCTGAAATTAGGGTAATTATAAATGGAAAGATAGACAAAGGGCAAGTTTGAGTTTCCTGTTATTTTTATCTTTGATTTCTCCTTTTTAAATGTTTTTGTATTTGAAGTGCTACAATTGATATATTAAAAAGTTATACCTGTTGAATTAGCAGAACTATGCCCAAATCACGTGCTTTAAAACGAAATCGCTGCTAATCAACTATACGCGGATATTTCTATGCGTACTGTGCACTATTATTTAGGCAACTCTAAAAAAAAAATTTATGAATATTGACACAGGCAATTACTTTAAATCAATTTACCTGATTTATTAAATCAACCATTTTATTTATTCCGTCAAGTCACAATCTTTAGGACCGACTTCGACTGCGTGATACACTGCGTCCAGCTGCTACTCCGTTCCGACTTTGACTACGGCTCAAAGATTTTCGCCCAACTGGACTCCGTGAAAATTTCCCACGTCGAACAGGGGAACGGCTACCGGCCGAACGTGATCTAGATCTAGGTGAATACGACCGACGGCGAGGACTACGAGACCGTCTACGTACAGGCGAACGAGAACGGCGTCTGCCACCACCACCTCCACGTCGGTTATTGGTGCGACGTGTCGGTGAAGTTGGACGACCGTAACGGGCCATCTGAACACGCAACTCCCTGCCATCGAGCATGCGGCCATCCATAGCCTCTAATGCGTCCTCAGCATCCCGTTTATCATAAAATCTGCAATCAAAATTTAATTTAACATGGTAATGCAATAATTATTTCATATTACCGAAAGAACTTGTAGATAAGCATATATTAAATAAATTGAAGATAATTATTTACATATGTTGCATTCGTACGTAGACTGACTAGGATTATTTCGTAGACAGCAGTTGCAAAGTGAAAGCATTTCATATATGCATTTTTGCTCAGAATAACTATTTATATTTAGCTTATTCCTAGTACGCAAACAGCAAAGCAAATATTTTATACACGAAATTCATACATATATCGTAACTGTACAGGGTCGAATTCTTCAAATAGTTTGTTACTTTCGTACGTAGGTTGACTAGGACAAATTCGTAGACAACAGTTGCAAAGTGAAAATATTTGTTTTTTGCACCTTTAAATTATGGATTCATACTGGTTGTGAAAGAAACCATGAAATATATTAAGTGCAATAGTATTTGAGGTTAGAATCGACCCACGCAGTTGCCCCAGAAAAATGATGGTGGTATGTTGAGACACTATCTATCTGTTTTATCTCTACTCATATTCGATTTAACTTACCTAACAAAGGCAAAACCTCGACTTTCTCGAGTATATCTATCGCGAGGTATGTAGATGTCACCAACCTCGCCACAACGTTCGAAGACACGTCTTAAATCTTCAGGAGTAGTACGATATGTCAAATTATCAACCTACAAAGAAGAACAATACACAAAATTTCACTCTCACCTAATTTTTTTTTTTAATTTTTTTGAAGTTTACTGCGCTAATTACTACACCGGAAATATGGAAAATCCTCGATTATTACTTCACTCACCTTTAGGGAAATCATGCCGTCAATTCTTGGTGGCGGTCGAGCAGAATTATTTCCACCTCCACTCATAGTATATTTCCTTCAGATCTTTTATTTTCTGAACAAATTTTTAGAAAAATTACGTTTTAATAAAAACTAATTCACACTTCGCACTCCAAAGAACAATTATAAAATGGCGTCACGAAAATGCTACGAATGCACGTCCGCTCAAATCGGTTGACGAAAAATCAACTAAAGGACCTCAGGCGCCACCTACCGCTGATTTTGTAGCGTTGCCACTTATCGCTCTGTGCTGCTGCTACAATCGCTTATTCAGAGCGATTAGCACTAGTGATTTTTTACTCTACGTCCGAACATGCGTACGCTGATCGCATGCAAATCATATCACACATAACATTACGCAACTTAAGAGAAATTAAAAAAAAAAATTCTAATTCCATTAACCAGTAGCACATGTGGAGCATAAAAACAGCTTATAGATTGAGTTAGCGACATTTTGTTTACTGTTTGAAATAAAAGTTATACCATGTCATATATATTTTTTTCTCCACTTTGGTCTTTCACCAAGATTCGAACCTACGTTCTCTCTGAATTCCAAATGGTAATCACGTACCAAGCCATTCGGCTATGGCGGCCACCATGAAATGCCAACGCAAAAAATTAATCTACGAAATTGACAGTTCGTATGTGATAGGTCATCGCAAAATGAAAACGTGGGATAATTAGAAATGTATCGTAGCAGATGAGTAATCACTAAAAAGCTATTTACTTGCTCTTAGTAGAATGTTTAAACCGTTTGCCTTTCAACAAGGTTGGTCGCCAACCAATAATGCTTGTTTACATTGTGTACTAATATATTACAAACTTTTTGGAATGCTAAAAGCATTATACTAAGTCATATTTATTTTGTGTTTCAACCTCATTACACTTTCTAAATACCAAACTCCTACTCAACTAAAAGTCGCCTGGTGTAAACGTAGGGGTAGGCAAATTTTTCACATTTAACTCGTTGAGCCCGGCGTCGGTCCCTAGGGACCGACAGTGAACTTTCCGTTTGGCCGGCGTCGGTCCCTAGGGACCGACAGTGAACTTTCCGTTTGGCCGGCGTCGGTCCCTAGGGACCGACAATGAACTAAGACCGATAGTTAAAAAATAAATGTATAGTAATTTTAATGAAGTTTATTGAAACACTCTAAACAGAATATATTTTCAAAGTGTACTTTTGTCTGCTGCAATTCGTTTCTAACTAATCGCTCCAGTCTCCAGTCTGAATATTCCCGATTGCTCGCTCGTTGCCGGCCAAATGGAAAGTACAGTAATATCGATGCCGGGCTCAACGTGTTAATAAACCACCTGTGGACATTGGATCATTTAAACAGGTTGTAAAAAAAGTGTGGGTGTGTTGCAACTTGAAAGCAAGTTTTTGATAAAGTAAAGCGCGGCGAATACGGGGAACATTGTTTCAAACATAAGTTACAAACATGGTTGATAGCTGCCGTAATATTGTTTCAAATATCACTTAGAAAAAACGTGAAAAACGCAACCTTACTTTTTTAAAATCGCTTGAATATAGTTATAAAGAGCGTAAAAAATTCTTGTAAATACTAATTATTGATGAATGTTTGAAAGAACCAAAAAGAAAGAGACTATGCCCTAAAATTCTTTACTTCAAAAGAGATGAACTTTCGCATATTAATTTACTAAAGGAACTAAAAAATATTTCGGTTGTATTTGCTTATAAATTTTAATAAGTGTTTCAAAAGACTCTCTTTTTTTCAAAACTCCTATATGCCATATGGCTCTTCTGCATCCACAAAATAAATGATATTACGTTTCCTGTTTCAAACATTCCCGTACACGTGTAACATTAGCCATAGCATTGCATGTTTGTAACTTAAGTTCGAAACAATAATATTCCTCTTGTATGCCACGCCTTAGAGTTTCTTTAGCCAAGACTTACAGTTCGTTCACATATTCAGTAATTACCAATAAATCCACAAAATTAATGTCCCCATTCACATATGGCAAATTACCTCCAAAATTGACAATCAGCTGTCAATACTCCTTTTAAGGGTTTTTCTTCATTGAAATTGTTTTGGTGGAATATTTTGGAGCTTTTGGTTTGTTTAATTATTATTAAAGATATGAAGAAAAGACAAGGAAAAGGAATAGCTAATTTAATTGCGTAATTGGCTGTTAGTAAGAAACAGTTGGAGAAAATCCGTAAACAATGTTTACTGAGGTTTCAAAAAATTATGGCAGCTATACGCATGCGAAATTTGATATTACATTTTATAATAAGTAATAAGAGGACAAAGCGTTTTTTCTGTAATATGAATGCATAATTAATAATATTTTTATATTTAATATATTATAATTATGTTTACAAAACTTTTTTCTTTGCCGGCATCCATTTTATTTAGTTTTTACTTTGACTTAACATTCGTAAAAATAATGATATATTACGCAGAAAGACAGAGTTGTATGTCAGAAAATATGGTTATTATATATATACAATATATAATTGGCGCGCACACCCCTTTTGGGTGTTTGGCCGAGCTCCTCCTCCTATTTGTAGTTTAGATATTTTTATTTGTTGCTTTTTCATGGCAGAAATACACTCGGAGGTTTTTCTTAATTTTGGTGTTTCACCGAGATTCGAACCAACGTTCTCTCTGTGAATTCCGAATGGTTATTAACTAGGATTATTTCTTAATCTCAGATTTTGGGAGAGAAATTTTGTATGGGAAATCTTGCTTTTTGATTACGGATTGAAAGTTAAGCTCGAAAAAGTAGATCATCTGCTTATATGTGAACGTATTATAAGAACTTAGTCTGTATTTGTAGGTGAAATTTAGACAGAGAAATAGCGCACTTCCCCAGAATAACATAAAATGATGATAATTTATACTGGATGACCTAGTAATTAATAACTAGTTACAAATGAATTACTCTATTACTTTTACATTTATTCGCTTATGTCACTCGATTCGCGAAATATCGCTATTGTAACAGTATTATTTTTCAGAACTTTGCGTCTTTGTTTCTATGGGCATTTCGGAAAGACAAACGCGCCTTGATATTTTTTTCTACAGTAACGGTTTTCTTCTGCAGACACGCCCATACAATTTATTTTCAATATGGCGCTTTCGCACAAGTCTGCTTGATATATCCAGGCTATATTTCCCATTTATTCCAATGTTCGATTATTTCTAATAGTTCAAGAGGATTTAAAAGGCTTAATTTTTTTAACGATATCTTGTTATGCTGATTTATATTCTTTGGCGCTTTCGAATTTTATTTCTTTTAATCATATTTTTATCTGTACTAATATATCTGATGACAATGCACACCAAGGTTTGTTTATTTTCTGTGTTGCCGTCAGTCAATTGTCAAATACATGCCAGCTGATTAACGTTCTTCACTACTTTCACTATTGCATCAAAGTTTTGCCTTTTTTATTGTATTAGTTATTTTATCCATCAGAAAACATTAATATTTAATAAGACATTTTAATTTGAGGAAAATAATATTTTTTTTAAATAAAGATATTTATTTCAAAATTTCTAATATTTAAAATCACCCTCTTGAATAATAGCATGTTCCATATACCACCGTGTTCCATTAAAGTTGCTACATCGGAACAGGTAAATTTTCCATATATGCGTGGCCATTTTAACCGATTTCGTGTTACCGCAGAGGTTTGTGATTTTTGCATACCTGTATTGTAATGCGAATAATACACAATAATCGCCTGCACAGTATCTACTAAGTTTTACTTCACTTCACTTTGTTTTGGATACTGCTTTTGAAAAGTTTGTCATAGACAAAAACGTCAAGACAGGGCTCGGCTGGCAGAAGTGACAAAGAAAAACGTGATTTGCCGAGCTGCAAGTAGTGAACGTAAAGAGATTTTGGAACCTAGGAGATAATAACCGGAGCTCAAGGAAAGCGTTTACTTTACAAAGAAAAAAAAAAAGAAAAAAAAAAAAACAAACAAAAGAAAATATAAAAAACGTTTGCGGCTCCGTCACTTGTGTATATGTTAGTACCTCGAATTTGGTGGTAAACGTGGTGGAGTCAAAAGTGTATCGGTGAAAAAACACAGTTGTCATTGAGCAAATCTGATAAATTTGAGTGGACTTATAATTTTCATAGAGTTAAACAAATCAAAAATATACTAGATATCAAATATGGCTCAAGAAAACACTGAGATGGCCACCAAATTTTCGACCCTTAATGTGAACGCTGTTGAATTTGTACCAAGTTACGGTTATAGCAGCGTTGCAGCTAGTGCGGCAGCAGTTGCGGCGGCTTCAGTAACAACAGCTGCGCCCACACCGAACGTTGCCCCAATGGATGCATCATCGCTGCCGGAGTCTGGTAGTGCCACTCCCGCCACAACCCCAGATTCTGCCGGCTCAGGCGGTTCTACAAATGCATTGAATGCCACTGCCGCAGCCGCTGCCTTACAAGCGGTCCCGCCTGGAGCAGCAACCGAGACTCCATCTGATTCTCCCATGCAAACATCACCTGTGACCACACCTTCGGCTGCAGCACCCATGGAAAACATTAACACCGCAGACAAAATTGCTGCCAACAATGGTAAAGTACCCTATCGGCTCAAAATGAATAATCAAAACACTGTACATATTCACTATTTACATCTTTCGTACTATTTGTTTTTCGAGGGACGAACCCATAATTTGTTTTTTCATGCCTCCCTTATTCTGCTTATAAAAATTTCGCGAGAATATGTATTTATAAGGTTTAACATACCTATATTTACATTAATAACACAACATCGACAACATGCTTGCTTATAGATCTTATATATGTTTGTATGTTTTTGTTATCTAGAGGAACGCACCGGCTGCAAGCAGTTTTTGCTACACATGCTCTTTTTTTTTGATTTTGTTATTTGCTTTACTTAACAACCTTAAAAATACCACATTTATGTATTAGTTTATTTTACTTCGAACATAACCTCCAACAATGTATGCGAAATGTATGCCTTGCATCTTGCAATTTTTTTTTACCATAATAATAGAGTATTGCACTATTAGTAAGCTAAGCATGTGCAGACAGTCTCTCCATCTATTTTTAACTTCACACGCAATAGTGAGTTTGTCTTTCTTTCACGTACTCGTTTTTAATATTTATCATTTTTATGTACGTTCAAGTTGGCTCTTTCTACCACAAATTTCCTTAAAAAATCTCATTTTCTATTCCGACGTGTTAATTTTAAAATTTTTACTCAAGTCAATGTGCACCTACGATATATCCAAGTGAGCAGACTTTTTAACAGAGCGCTCTCAATATAGACAACTTTCTTTTTTATACATATTTACATCTTTTGTTTTATTTTTGCGAAATTATGTACGAAAAGCTTCCCAAAATATTTCACTTGTTACTGCATAATACAATACCAATTATTTGATACATGTTTTTACCAACTTCGCGACTCTGCGGCTTGCAGTTTTAACTGCTCTTAACCTGTTAGTACTGGTTGTCTATCTGTTAGCAACTCGAAGCTGCGAGCTATTCTCGTTAGTCAGCGGATAGTTGCATGTGGCTAGTCAAAGCTTTCGAAAATTTTATTTGTAAAACTCGGCACAAGGAATAATTGTTTCGTATAATTTTTAATTTAGTGATAATAAAGAATTTTATTACATGAAAATAATTTCTTAAATTAATTTGTTTTCACACATGAAATAAATAATGCCACGTGTGTCTCGAAGAAGTTAGTGAATTAATTTTAATAATCACAAAATTGAATTGTAATTTATAACGAAACCCACCAACGTGTTAAAGTTATGCTTAAATAAATGGCACACAGTTTATACACTTTTCCCGCATAAATGGATAATGATATGGTAATGTTTTTGTTTTTTAGAGAACGATCCAGCTGATAGTTGGGACGTTGAGGATGATCCTGTCATAACCCCAGACGACGAGGAACCTGACGAAGCTATTGAGGATATTGAAAATGATATTACGCCAAAGGTCTCAAAGAAGAAAACACCCAAGGTTGAAGAATCGCGTAGTAAAAAAGAACATGTGAACGTTGTCTTCATTGGACATGTTGGTATGAATGCGGCGAACTTTACTACTTAGATACATTCAGAAAGTTTATTTGTTTCATACTATAATTTATAGATGCTGGTAAATCAACAATTGGTGGTCAGATAATGTATCTCACGGGTATGGTTGACAAGCGTACTCTCGAAAAATACGAACGTGAGGCACGAGAAAAATCAAGAGAAAGTTGGTACCTTTCGTGGGCATTGGATACTAATCAGGAGGAACGTGACAAGGGAAAAACTGTTGAAGTGGGCAGAGCCTTCTTCGAAACAGAGCGCAAACATTTCACAATTTTGGATGCGCCTGGGCACAAAAGCTTTGTGCCTAACATGATTGGTGGTGCTGCCCAAGCTGATCTGGCAGTGTTGGTAATTTCGGCTCGAAAAGGTGAATTCGAAACTGGGTTTGATCGGGGTGGACAAACGCGTGAACATGCTATGTTGGCTAAGACAGCTGGTGTTAAGCATTTGGTTGTTTTGGTTAATAAAATGGACGATCCGACTGTAAATTGGGATGAAACACGTTACAACGAATGTAGGGACAAGATTTTACCATACCTCAAAAAATTGGGTTTCAACCCTTCAAAGGATTTAACCTTTATGCCTTGCTCTGGTTTGGGCGGCGCCGGCTTACGTGATTCTGTACCAGCCGATATTTGCCCCTGGTATAGAGGGCCGGCGTTTATACCATTCATTGACCAGTTGCCTTCGCTTAATCGCAATGCCGAGGGCCCATTCATTATGCCTATCGTTGACAAATATAAGGATATGGGTACAGTGGTAATGGGGAAAGTAGAGTCAGGAACTGCGCGAAAGGGACAAAACTTACTGGTCATGCCAAATAGGGTAAGTCTTATTATTGCAGTATGTAATAAAAAAAGTTACATTTGATCTATTTTACTTTGCTTTATAGACACAAGTCTCTGTGGATCAACTATTCTCAGATGACGATGAAGTTACATCTGTGGGTCCTGGCGAGAACATTAAAGTTAAACTGAAGGTACGCTGAACATTTTGTTGTTGTAGTTTCACAGTTCTTTCAAAGTATTTACATCTTTTTCTCAATTATTTTCTCGGTATAGGGAATTGAAGAGGAGGATGTTTCACCTGGTTTTGTTTTGTGCGATGCCACCAATCCTATTAAAACTGGCAAAGTTTTCGACGCGCAAGTGGTTATTTTAGAGCACAAATCTATTATTTGCGCTGGCTATTCGGCGGTTATGCACATTCACTGTGCGGCTGAAGAGATTACGGTGAAAGTAAGAAACAGTTTTTTGCTAATTTAATATGCGTTTGTTCTTCAATGATTCCATTTTTATAGGCCTTAATTTGTTTGGTCGACAAAAAGACAGGAGAAAAGTCAAAAACACGTCCTAGGTTTGTTAAACAAGACCAAGTGGCAATTATGCGTATTGAATGTTCCGGAATGATATGCCTTGAGCAATTTAAGCTATTCCCACAAATGGGAAGATTTACACTTCGCGATGAGAGTGAGTTGTCTAGAAAATATATTTTTAAATGCTTGAAATTATCAATATTTTTGTTTTCATTATTTTTAGACAAAACTATTGCCATTGGCAAGGTATTGAAAGTGATCGAATAAATTGAGTAAAGCTAAATTCATCTCAACGCCTTTCTTCTAAACAAGAAACAAACATGGAGCCCAAATGATCAGCGTCATCCTCGTTTAACGGAAATCATTAACGCCATTTCAGACAAAAATGAAAATAGCAATGAAGTTGGGCAAAACATGATGAAGATAAAAAATTAAAAAAAAAAAGAAAAACAATTATAATATTATAAAACGAACGAAAAACAAAAAATATGAAAAGTAAACATAAATATATAATTATATTATTGCTACAATTAAATATGAGAAAACTTATATGAAATTATTGATTTTATTATTTCGGTTGAATTTTTAACAAAGTCATAGAAACAGTAAATGAATTACTAACGCAAATGAACATTTAATAACAGCTGCTAAAAGTAAGCGTAAAGTAATTTTGAATTGAGTTTTTTATATATATAAAAGTCGATAGCATTTTAATATCGAAATATTAAAAACAAAAAATAAATAAATAAATAGACAACATAGAGCAGTTTCCTTCGTTCACAAAATTACCAAGCAACAATTTAATACATATATACGCAGAACACTAATCGAACGTACACAAACCACATATACAAACACATCAACATTACGTTTCATTCACCCGCTAATGCCACTGAAAATATACTACTATATTTTAGCAATATTTACACTGCATATTTCTGGCCGCCGACTATAAAAGAACACAACAAAATATGTACAGACTGAAGTCGATTAGTCTGATTAAGTGGTGAGTGCGTGATACATTTACATTCGTATACACAAAGTTACCTAACTTGAAACATATATGCTGAAAGGTTTTTTTTTCGTTTATTTATAAGGTTGCCACGTTATGTAACCTCTTAAACTAAGTTAATGCCTAACTAAAATTTGTGCAAAAATTCTAATTCAAAGTAGATAAAAAACCCATTGTTTTGAAGATGGATAGTTGTCGATGGCGTAAGACTGCATGGATTGTAAATCAATTCGTTAAAAATGCGTTCGTCCAAAGTAGGCATTTTAAAGCTACAGCTCCCAGCTTTATATGTATAATCGGCGGAACATTTAAAATGTATTTTACTATCCAAATATATCCGGAAAATAAGAATTAATAACTAATTACAAACTTCTCGTTAGTTGAAAGTAATGTTACTTTACTTTTGTTATGGAAATAATTGCAACGAATGTTTTTTTTTTTGTTTTTTTCGTACTCTTTCATTTGTGATACTTTACAATAAAAAATACATTGGTATTTGGTATGATCGACTTTGGTCGTCATATTGTAACAATCGCTTCTCTTATCAAATCTGCGCTGCTTCTCTATTATCTAAAGTTACAAACATAGTCAAAGAAACGAAAAGCAATTATACTGCTAAACACTAAAGCAAAATAGCATCAGGAATAACGTATATTTATTCACCTACGTAAATGCTCTTAGAAACGAAAGCAAATGTTTGGTTTTTTATTGTAAGCCATTGGCATATATTGAGAATTAATTTTCTTCCATATTTAATCATATAAACTTATGTTAAAAATAATTGATTTAACAATCACTTTATTAATGTATGAATGCATTTGGATCATATTTTTAAAACTAAAGATGAAATATAAATTAATCAAATAAAAAATGTCATAAAATGCTTTAAACATTGTAAAAGTGTAACTCAAACGAATTATTGCTTACGCATTTTCTTCTTATTTAATGGAAAATCAAAACCAAAAAAGAATATATATAAAAGAATGAACACCAACAATAAAACAAAAAAGAAAGACAAACGCATATTAAAAGTCGGTAAAATGTCAATAAAGCTAAAAAATGCTAAACACAAAAAGCTGACAACTTTTTTAAACACAAAAAAAAACGAAAAAAATTTGAGTATATTATTGCATGAAAATGCGACTAAAACCATTTTCTGTCTATCCCATAATTTAATATAAACTTCTGGTGGGCAGCTCAATTTGACAATTCTATGTATTTGGGATCACGATGTAGTGTTAGGCTACCTAGTCCACGCATTCAGAATTAGGCGATGGTGGTTTGCTTTCAAATGGATGGTTTTTCCAATATGGAGGTATTAAAAATATTATACAAAAAATAGCTTTATTTGATTTACTTAATCTACTAGGAATGCACAATTGCACCCGTTTAAATTGGGTCCCAGGACACAGGGGTATAACTGGGGACGAAGTAGCGGACGCATTGGCGAGAAGGCTGCTGCCTCACCTTTAACAGGATTCGAACCCTTCCTTGCTATGGGACAACGCACCATCAAAGAGAAGCTTAGGAGTGAAGAGCTAGGGCTAACAGAGGTTTGCTGGCTCCAAACTATGGGGCTAAGACAGACGAAATCCTTGCTGGGAGGGTACAACCAAAAGAGGTTTAAAAAACTCATAACCCTCCCCAAGGATAATCTGAGAATGCTCACGGGCATCCTTACAGGTAACTGCAAACTCTGGATTTGGTGTACGGAGTCTTGCCGTTTCTGCGACCAATCTCAGGAGACTCCAATACACCTTCTCCTAAAATGCAGCACTATAGCGCGGAGAATGTTGAGACATATTAGCCAATTGCAGCTCTATCCTGAGTTTAATAAGGGAATCGGGCTTGGATGAGGTACTGTGATGAGTAGAGGGCACAAAAGACCATGAGGTCGAAGTGCAAGCCTAACATACCTATCTATCTCTCTACCTATTGAAAGGGTTGCGAATGAGCAAAACAAGCAACCAATCATGCCCAACTCTAGTGCCATATTTCACAAACTAGACAATTTCAATTCTACAGTCTGTCTAATGGAAGCGTGATCGGCAAAATTCAAACTTAGGGCTCCTTTATAAAAAAATGTAAATGCTGGTAGAGCATCCTTTCCGCAATACGCGTTGTGAAATTTGTAAGTTTTGTGAGAACTCATTACAAAATTAGTATGCAGTATGCTTGGCATGCTCGGCATACTCCAGTTTAAACAAAGTACCTGCTGTCAACACACAAGGAGTCTTCGCGTCTTGAACAATATGTCAGCGTTGACAACCAACAATTCGAAGTTGTGAAGGACTTTGTCTACTTTGGGACCAGCATTAACAACAGAAATGACTTTAGCCTGGATATCAAACGGAGAATAACTCAGCCAACAGGTTTTACTTGAGGCTCAGTAGGCAGTTGAGAAGTAGAGCTCTCTCTCGAAGGACCAAACTGGCACTCTACAAAACTGTCATCATTCCCGTCTTAACACATGGCGCAGGACGATGTCAACAACAGATGCAAAAGTTTAGGGAGCCTTCGAGAGAAAAATTCGACGTACGATTTTTTACCCGCCCCGCGTTGGTGAGGAGTATCGTGTACCGTGGAACAGCGAGCTGTATGAGCTCACCGTTTCCTCGACAGTCGGTTCTACGTTACCGAAACGACCTAGATTTATATCCGGCCAAGGACTGTCACTCCAACAACATTCTCCATATGTAAGTAAGGGGAATGTTTATGCTGCTACAACAACAACAGCTCCTGTATAGAGACATGGACATAGTTAAGCTTGTATCCGGCCAAGGACTGTCACTCCAACAACATTCTCCATATGTAAGTAAGGGGAATGTTTATGCTGCTACAACAACAACAGCTCCTGTATAGAGACATGGACATAGTTAAGCTTGTAAAAATAAAGCGGCAACGCTGGCTTGGCCATGCCACCCATATGAAAGAAGACGTACCAGCAAAGCGAATTTACAACACAGTACCCCAATAAAGAAGACGTGGAAGACGAAGACCACATCTCCGTTGGAAGGACCAAGTGCTGCAGGAGCTGTCTTCACTCGCGATTTCCAACTGGCACCAACGAGCGCAGGACAGAAACAGCTGGCGCGCCATTTTGGATTCGGCCAAAACCGACACACGGTAGTAGCGCCACATAAGTAAGTAAGCATTACAAAATCAATTCTCCGTATGAAAAACGATTTGAGGCAGTGTTCTTATGTACAGGGTGCGCCATCTTTTATGTCGGTATGAAAACATTGAATAACTTTGATAAAAAAAAAATGATTTTTATTTGGTTGGGCTATTTACTATTTATTAAAACTATTTTTTGAATACAATATCAATCAAGCTATTATTTATTATTACCTTGTCAAGCATTTCGGGTTTTATAGCGTCGATTTCGACATGAACGTTTGCCTTAAGCTGGCCAATAGTCTGCGGCTTGTTGGCGTAAACCTTACTTTTCAGATAACCCCACAAAAAAAAGTCCGGGGGGTTAAGTCAGGTGATCTGGGGGGCCAGTCGATGCCGCCTCTTTTTTACACTAGACGTCCCGGGAATTTTCGTTGCAGAAATTCAATTGTTGCATTCGCAGTGTGGCATGGCGCACCGTCTTGTTGAAACCAGTATCCGTCTAAACCTTTCTCACGCATTTGCGGGCAGACATAATAATGAGCCAACATCCATCGATATCGGTTTCCATCGACCGTTTCGTTTTCTCGGCAAAAATATGGTCCAATTATGGTTTTGGCGCAAATGCTGGCCCAAACAGTTACTTTCCGATCATGCGATGGCGTTTCATAAATTTCGTTGGGATTCTCAGTTCCCCAAATGCAGCAATTTTGTTTATTCACTCTGCCAGAGAGGTTAAAATGTACCTCGTCAGTCATAAAAACTTGCTTCCAAAAATTGCGTTCAGTGTCAACCATTGGAGCGACTGTTTGGCCGTATTCCAAGCGACGTGAAGGATCTGTCGGCAATATTCTTTGTGTCAATTGCACTTTATACGGAAACAAATTTAAATCATCCTTCCCCGGACGAGGCCAAAACAACCTCTTCAAAGCAAGATTTGAAAATCATTGATTTGCTTGTGAGTTTTAAGGCAAAGTGGTTTTAATATATCAAAAGATACGATTCGAGGGCGTTTACGTACAAAAGGCCCCAAATTATAAATGACGCACATTCTAAAAACCGCTGCTCTTATTATCACGCATTGAAAAAAGTCTTGTTTGGGCTAAGGAAAATTCACAGTAGAATAGGACAAACGTAGTATTCACGGACAAATCTTCCTTTTGGGCTAATAGTTGCATGCGTTGGTCCTGGTGTACTGCTGATATTCGACAACTTCAATGAACTGTTAAAAATCCAGTTAAGGTTCATCTTTGGGGATGTTTCGCCGAAAAATCATTTGGTCGTTTATTTGTGTTTACCGCCAATTTGAAATCAGTTTTGATGAATAAAATTTACCAAAATGCATTGGAAGAACTAGTCAACCTTGGATTGTACAAGAGCCAACGATCCCAAGCATCGAAGCCGAAGGTGTGTAGAGTGGAACAATAAAATGGGATTGAAATGTTGGATTGGCCTTCCCAGTCGCCTGATACCAACACGATTGAAAATGTTTGGGCAATAGTTAAGCAAGAACTCCAAGGTAAAACAACATGGACGGTGAAACAGTTATCAAGGCAAATTTAAATTATTTGGAGCCGCTTAAATCCACAAATTTCGCATTCACGTCTTTTTCAGTTAATTAAAATTTCATGATAAGATTAACGCTTCTTTTATTATTTTCAAAACAATGGACTAAAAAGAATTTCGTCTTTTAATTTTACATTGCTTCTTGATTGGAAAAATACTGTTCAAGCGAAGCAGTGGCTTGCAAAGTGTTATGGGGGACTCCGTAGAAACAACAATAAAACGATGGTTGACTGACTTCAAATGTGGTCGTGGTGGTAGCGACACCGATGATGCACAAATCAGGGGACGTCCAAATGAGGCGGTAACACCAGAAAACATCAAACAATTCACAAAATCGTTTGAATGATCGAAAATTGAAGTTGCGTGCTTTAACTCACATCGTAAAGATATCAAAATATGGCTTTATATTGCATGAGCATTTGACTATGAGAGAGCTCTGTTTAAAGTGGGTGCCGCGTTTGCTCACTGTTTTGCTTCATCAAGGCAAGGTACCCCGTCACAAGTTAATGAAAACAATGACAAAACCACATGAATTGAACTTCGAGTTGTTTTCACATTCACCGTATTCGCCAGATTTGGCTCCCAGCGACTACTACAAGTGCTCGCTGAAACTGAGACATATTCTGAGGCAAAAGATAAATCGTTCTACAAAAGTGGTATTTAAATGTTAGAGAGGCGCTGGAATAATTGCGTTGTTCTTGAATGAAATTACATTGATGAATAAAGCTAATTTTGACAAAAAAAAAACTTGTTTTCTTTGTTAGGCCCGGGACTTTTCAGCCCATGCTCGAAGTTTATCGAAAAGCTTCCTTCTCAGCGTATAGATTAAAGAAATCTGATGGAATTTCTTCAACCAGAACGACGTCGCAATCTTTTCGGGAATGAGAATTTATTTTGTATACACAAACTTAAATAACGTCGTTCGTAAATATATATATATATAAATAATTGGCGCGTACACCCTTTTTGGGTGTGTGCCTTGATGTTGTTCCACAAATGGAGGGACCTACAGTTTCAAGCCGACTCCGAACGGCAGATATTTTTATGAGGAGCTTTTTCATGGCAGAAATACAATCGGAGGTTTGCCATTGCCTACCGAGGGGCGACCGCTATTAGAAAAATGTTTTCTCTTAATTTTAGTGTTTCACCAAGATTCGAACCTACGTTCTCTCTGTGAATTCCGAATGGTAGCCACGCACCAACCGATTCGGCTACTACTAATAACTGCTATAACTACAACTAGTTTGATATTCCCGATATTTACAATCGAGATTGATTTTAGTAGTTTTAGTTTTATTTCTCTAATTATTTTAGACAATAAACATTTTATTTTATTTTATATTAAATATATAAAAAAAACTTTATTGCAAATTCAGGATAACATCGGCAAATTAGATTGCAAAAGATATATTTTTTTTGTTTTTTGACAATGTTTAATTTAATTGTAAATCAAATATCTGTGAATTTGAATTAATTGGCTTAGGCCTTAGGCTTAGGCTTATTAAATTCCTTGTCTCTTTATAAATAATTTTTTATTTTTTTTTAACTTCATTGCTCGTTCATTGGTGATAATTTTTACAATTTTACTCAGGTCGATAGCCTCTGGTGGCACTTGTTTTAATTGTGTTGCATAAGTAGAATCATTTATTGTTATATCTTATATATAAAATAAAGTCAACTTTTTGTGTGTGTTCGCTAACCGGCCGTGTCTTTGCACCGAATCAAACCAAACTTACACACATTGTTAAGTAGGTATTGAAGATGGTTTACGTATAGTTTGGATGCCTATTGGTGCATAGGGCTCGAGATATAGGTCAAAACGTGGACCCGGGCAACCTTCGGATGTGTATGTACAATATGGATATCAGATGGAAACTGTTGGTGAATGCTTTAGTTCAGAGTATTTTTCATGCCGCTCCGTGACTAGGGTCTCGAGATAGAGACCAAAACGTGGAGCCTAGGATGTGTATGTACAATATGGGTATCAAATGGAAGCTGTTGGTGAATGCTTTAGTTCTGAGTATTTTTCATGCCGCTCCGTGACTAGGGTCTCGAGATAGAGACCAACACGTGGAGCCTAGAATGTGTTTGTACAATATGGATGTCAAATTGAAGCTGTTGGTGAATGCTTTAGTACAGAGTATTTTTCATGCCACTCCGTGACTAGGGTCTCGAGATAGAGACCAAAACGTGGAGCCTAGAATGTGTTTGTATAATATGGATATCAGATGGAAGCTGTTGGTGAATGCTTTAGTACAGAGTATTTTTCATGCCGCTCCGTGACTAGGGTCTCGAGATAGAGACCAACACGTGGAGCCTAGAATGTGTTTGTACAATATGGATATCAAATGGAAGCTGTGGGTGAATGCTTTAGTACAGAGTATTTTTCATGCCGCTCCGTGACTAGGGTCTCGAGATAGAGACCAACACGTGGACCCTAGAATGTGTTTGTACAATATGGATATCAAATTGAAGCTGTTGGTGAATAATGTTATCGAAGCAACTATTTTAATTGGCAAATTCAAGAATGAAGGCGTTCTAATACCGAGAATTCCAATGATTCCACCTGAATTGCCATTTGAATTCAAGCGTTTGCAACTGCCCATTCGTTTAGCATTTGCAATAACTATCAATAAATCACAAGGGCAAACTTTAGAAATATGCGGGATGAATTTAGAAGAACCAGTATTCACCCATGGTCAACTATACGTTGGCTGTTCACGTGTTGGGAAGCCAACAGCATTATATATTTACTCAAAAACAAATAGAAAAACAAAAAATATTGTTTATGCCAAAGCGCTTGAATAAAGAATAAAGAAATAAATAATATGAAAACCATATCTTTTCTGTTCTAAACCATATCTATTCTATTTTAGTGTGCCCAGCGAAGCGGGCGGGGTTTGCTAGTTTCATATAAATAAATAAACAAATAGTTTTACTTATTTTTTTTCGCTAGGTTCAATACTTAAGATCGTTTTCTATTTAGTTTCTAATATTAATTGTTTAACATTTTATTTAATTTTTTGATATGTAAACATTTCGCTCGCTTATTTATCGATGTATTATTAAATAGACAAAATTTCAATAAAGACGAATATAAAAAAGAACAAAAAGAAAAAAAAAATTGAAAGAAACTTCATATTCATATACAAAACTCGCTCTGGGAAGAAACTCTCTGCTTGGCCGCTACTACAAATACAAAATAATGTGGAAATTAGTTTAAACTAAGCGGCTCAATGGTCTAGGGGTATGATTCTCGCTTTGGGTGCGAGAGGTCCCGGGTTCAAATCCCGGTTGAGCCCGAACTGATATTTTTAGTTAGAATAATACTAGCTTTAACCCGCGGCCCCGCTCGCGTAGGAGTAGTTTTGAGGGATTTAGGATATTTATTATTTTTTATTAATAACAATAATACTACAATACCCGGCATCCGTTGATATGCCTCGTTGAATAAAATGAAACCAACCAATCAGAAAAATATCAAGCAAAATTATTTTTATTAATTTGCTATCTCAAACCGTTTTTGAACTTTGCATTTGGGTCATAGTTGAACAACTTATGTGGATTATGAAGTCTAGAGTGTGCTATAAAAGTGGAAATAGGAAAAGCTAAGATTTTTTAGATTAAATTTAAGCAAATATTCGATTATTAGTGATGAATGAGAGTGGTGGCGTGGCCTGGGTGCTGTGGGAAGGGAGTTCCATCATAAAAACATGCCTATAACCTTCATTGGGTGAAAATATGAATGTATACAAATTTTTACGTCATTTGGTGTTGTCGTTTCTATAGTATAGAAGATAGAAGCTTAAAATTTAATAAAAAAAAAAATTAAAAAAGGGGGAAACATTTTAAAAATATACAAAAAAAAAAAACAAATGGTAAAAATCCGGTCTAATCCGAGAGTTTTCTTCAAAGGCGAATCCATATCATGTGAAGTAACTAGAGCAAAAAATAAAAAAGAAAAACAACATTTACATATTTACATGTATTTTGGTTTAGCAATTTGTTGATTTGAATGCCAAAATTTCAAAGGGAACATAAAGATACAAATAGCAATAACAAAAAGCCAGATACTTTGGCATTCAATCAAGAAACAAAAAAAAAAAAAATGCGGCTTTAGTAACTTCACATTTTACAGCGCGATTTGGGAGTTTAGAAAGGAAAAGCGTGAAGAAGCGAGAGCTTGAAATAGAAAACGAGGAGCTTGAGATGCTTGCCTGGAGCTAAAATGCTCGAAAACTGTACCAGAAAGTTTGAGGGACTACAACAACTTTCAAGACCGGGGCGCTTTTCTGTAAGCACAAAGACGGTGTCTTAGTGACTGACGTTCTGAGCCTACTTAAGTCGCGGAGGGAACACTTTTCAAACCTTCTGAATGGTGATAGAAGACTCTTCAATCGTTCACGACGGGACTATTGTTTCCTCAGCACGAGAAATAGTTGCGTATATGACGCGATGCTTAAATTTAGCATCACCTCCAAACCAAAACGACTGTGCAAAATGCCGGTGAACAGTACCAGCAGTTCTGTCGGTATTGGTAAAGACCTCTCCGAGCCGCTTGGTATCAAACAGGGTTTCAGACAGCACGATTCTCTGTCATATAATTGCGTGTGCATGCCGATGACAGTTATAACAATCGCGCCGTTAGTTTTGCCTTTTCCAAGTTGGATAAAGAAAACTGTTGTTATTCGCCAATCAGTCGGCGCACTCGGGTATTGCCACCCATGTCATTGTTGGAAATCATAATTTTGAAGTAGTAAAAAGCTTCATTTATTTAGGAATCAACATAAACTTCGATAATAATGTCAGCCCTGAAACTCAACGGAGAATCTTTCTTGAGTAGTAGAATTTTCTTTCGATGAGCAAAAATCATTCTTTGTAAGTCTCTCATCATGTTCGTCCTATTTTATAAGGCAGAAATCTAGGCGATTGCTCGCGAGAAGATTTTTGGACTTTTGCACGTTGGCGATGGCGAATATCGCCAACGATGGAACAATGAGGATAAGCTTTGCGGTAACATAAGCACAGTGTTGCAAATAAAGATTCAGCAGTTTGTTTTTCAAAATATGCTCCTTAGAAGTCAATACTATTAGAATTATATTTTTAATAGAACCATCTGTTTATTAGAACCAAGAATTATATATACAAAAACCGAAGTGAAAATAATATTACAAGCATTAAGTTGCATTTACATAAAGGTTGTTCAATGTTTAATCACAACAAATACACTTCTGCACTCGCTTAAACAAATTTTCAAAGCACTTTTGCCTCTCAGAAAACCTCCAGAACTAACTGTTTAAAGGCTTCAACAGCTTCTTCTTGCGTTGAAAAATGTTGACCTCGCACTTTATTTTTGGTGTTCGGGAACAAAAAGAAATCATTATGAGCTATATTAGACGGATGACCTATTAATTCGATCTTTTGAGTGCTCAAAAACTCTCGTGAGAGCTCGCAATGTTTTGGTAAAGGATGGTTCGTCTTGGGCGGTTGGTTTTCCTAAATTATCCGAAAATTTCTGACAACTTTTATTGCATTAAGCTTGTCTTGGAACACCCACACTGTCGATTATTCTTTTGTTTCTGGTTCATATGCATAGATCCAAGATTCGTCACCTGCCACACTGTCATAGATGTGCTTTAGGCCGCCGCGGCTGAATTTCTTCAACATATCTTTACATCAATCGACATGAGTCTTTTTTTGGGCATAAGTCAAAGTAAGTTGTTCAATGCACTTCTGTTTCAATAGTCCACGTCGAAAATCATAATATTTCATCGCACGCAAATTTTCACCAAGTTAATTCCATATTTTGGGCGAGATGAATTTTTCAACTCACTGAAAAAAGAACAAATCAAGCAAATCAATACCAAACTTTTCGATAAAAATATCAAATTACAGCTCATCACACATAGTGTTGCAAAGGCGCAAAATATAAAAGGCAAACCTCGTACAAGCGCTCCTGCTCTGAAGTGGACACGGACTTGACTTCCCTTGGTGAGTTCGATTGAGGTCGGTTAGCACGATGAAGAAACGACTGGCGCGCTTTGTTAAACTCGCTTTAGCTGTTAACGCACTAATCAAGAAGCGTACACGGCGAGCTTCGTAAGATCTACGGGCTATGGTTCCAATATGAAAACGCTAATCTTCAATTTTATCCTAAAATATTTTATTTTTGATTTAGTAAAAAATATCCAGGCTTCGGCAAAGTCACTCATGTACATGCGTGTGTTGTTTATGTGCTTATGTCTTCCATAAAAATGATAATTACAATTTTTTTCGTATAATACATATATACAAAGATATAAAATACTTTAATTACATTTTACAATTTACCCTTTTTAATATTGAAGCAAATTGTTCGAAATATTATTGTATAATATTGTATAATATAATATGATAAAGTAAAATTACATGGTAAATTACTGTGATTTGTAACTGCAAAGATAATAAAAAATATCGGTTACATATATGTATACATCTACCCACTTATGTATATATGTATATGTACGAGTGCACATAGGAAGTAGGCAAAATGTTAATGATACACTTAATAAATTCATGAATTACATATTTCCTCGTACTGTAGTTAAGGCACAGCACATCCACATATTCACTGATCTGGGTGATGTTTACTTTATTTAAGGCAATTTTTTGGAGCATACTCCTATGGCATAACTTCAGTTTAGTATCCACATCGTTAACGAAAGGTTCGATCCAACTTTTTTGACATTTTACAAGAGCAGCAAAATATATGTAAAACTCGAACAGAACAGCACTTTTAATATTAGTATTTGAAGTGGAGGCTAAAAAGGTTTTGAAGCACTTACCTCATTTTTAGGAAATAAAGGTTAATCTGCAGGGGCTAAATCTAGACTATAGGGAGGACGGTTGAGTGTTTTAGGGCCACATTTTTGTGGGCGAACTACTGTAATTGAATTCTTGTAAGTGGGCGCGTTGTCTAGAGAAAGAAACACATCTTGGGTCAATATCTGCTTCGTTTTTATGTAATTCCCTGCAACATTTAAATCTTTTTTATGATTAACTAATAGTGTTTTAGTTTCTACGGAAAAATGTTGCCTTTCTACGGTATAAAAATTGTGCAATGTTGCACTCAATGCTGTAAAAGGGCACGTTACATACACGAGTATGTATCTATCTTTGTTTTGCACACGCATTTCTTAATATTAATGTTTCCAGTAGTCAGTCGATTTTCAGAGCAACTGACACCCATGACAAAACTTTACTGAATGTAGACTGTTGTTTATTTATCTGTAAGACATTCAAGTATTTCAATTTAAATTTAACTGTAAGTGGAGCGCAACGTAACTAAAATTAAAATAAACTTTGAGAAAAATATAGGAGTAGTCAGAAACATGCAGCGAATTAATAGCAGAAATTAGAGGGACAGATAAATGGTTAAAGTTTAATTGTAATATTCATTAAATAAACTTAATGTAATCGTGTGGGTCTCCTTTACCCCATTGTAGTTACTCCTACCGATCACAGCCTTGACAGATTCGGGAATTGAATTCCAGAGCCTCACAGCATTAATAAAGCGCAGCCTTGATGAGGACAAGTAGGAATATTTGGATACAATCAGAGTTTGATGTTAATCTTAATTTTTCGAATGATTTTCTGCCATGAAAAAGCTCCTCATAAAATATCTGCCGTTCGGAGTCGGCTTAAAACTTTAGGTCCCTTCATGTGTGGAACAACATCAAGATATCAATATCGTGGGCGATGCTATGACTACTTTTCTGCGCCTGCTGATATAGTAGGTGTTGATAACAAAAATCTGATGAACTACATCAGCAGCATAATGAGGTTAACACAACCGCGGACTAGTCACCGTTCGTAGTCTACAAACACTCACCACTCCCCATCCCTTCCCTTCCTCCCCCCTCTTTGTCCTCCAATGGTATCACAAAGGACGAACCAAACTATCTCGTCCAAGTGGGCCCTACCCTCTGGGCAACCATTACAACCTAACCTAACCTAACATGCCGGGCAACTGCGATTATTTCTGTGATTTTATCGACAGTTTCTTTAAGGGGTAACACCACTGTACACGCGTAAAATAAATACGATTTTTAAAGATTTTTTTTGTATAGCAGGAAAGGGGAAACAATCACTCTGATTTGGGAAGTTGTTACTTATATACTAAAATACAAAACTACAAAGTTTGATCGAAAAATTTTACAAAATGGCGGCATTGGAGACATTTTTGTAATGTGGTTTCTCTTGAAGGAGCTCCGCGGCACGCAGCATAGAGGGTGCAAATTTTAATCTGGAACAAAGAAACATTTTTTTTTCTTAATCTAGATAAGAATAGCTAGAGAAACACGTAGGGGATTTAAAAAATATTTATTTTTGTGGAATTAGCAAGCATTTGAAGGAAAAAACTCTATTTTGGACTAAAAAAACGGCACTTAAATAATTCTAACAATCGTTTAAATTAATCTATCGAAAATCCCCTACGCTCTTCTCTTAAGAAGGTTATTATACAGACGTAGTGAAAAACCTGATTAAAAATATTTAAAATTGTTTGAGTTATGCTCCGTGCCAATTTCAGAAAACGTGTTTTGAGAAAAACGCGTTTAAAGTTTGGAAATTTGGAGAAGTCGTTAGGTAGCAGTCACTAACGCTTGGTTAAAAGCTTAAAATATTTATGAAATAGACTTCGGTAACGTATACAACTTTTTGTTCTGTATTTTAAAAGGTTCAAAGAATTTTTTAAGCTTATAAAAAAAAAATCAATTTTTTGAAATTTCTACAGTGGTGTTACCCCTTAAGATTAAAAATGCCTGAATGGAATCGACGAAACTAAAATTGCACGTAATTAGCTGTTACAGACTCGGCACCATAAACACCATTCACAATTTCAGCGGCCTGACTTGCATTTTCGCCTTTATCAATGAAAAATTGTAAAATGCACCGAATTTTCTCTTTGTTAACTTCCATTGTTAACACCCTGTAACTCACAACTGAATGGAGCAAACAAAAAAACAGCAAAAGAGTTTTTAGTGTGAAATGTCACCTTGACAACGAGCTTAAACTTTAAATTATTTGATTGATACTTGACGAGGTATCGATCACTACAGCCATCTATCGAAGAAATAATGGATTGTTCTTTTTCCCCGAGTAGTGATTTTTTTCTTTTTCCCCATGTAGTGCTAATCACAAACACCCACCTCCTCCCTCCTTTCCCCACATTTACTAATATATGTAAACTCATTATATTTGGCTTACATACTATATTACTGTTTTTTTAGAGCTTTAATTTAGTCTAAGCTACTAGAAATTGTGAAAAAATTTGATTTGAAAAAATTGCCGGTTAAAAACCATTTGTGAATTTTGGTAACGAAATGTATGCAATACATATGACAAACTGTACATGTCTTGCATACTAAATTCAGTAAGTTTAAGAGTTCCGTTATTTCTCTTTGAATTCCTCAATTTAAAACATAGTACTTTAACTTAAAATATGTCAATGGACTTAAAAATGTACAAAAGGTGAGACGTCAATTGCTGCACATACAGATTATGACTTATGTGCCAATAGTGGAGTAAGTGGTTTGTCTTTTCGACGCATTTCTTCAAGATGCTGGGTCTCCTTTTCACCATATAAATCGAGATGTCTGCCATGGTACCAGACCAAAATGTCAAAGACTATACCGATTGATGTAAGCGCTGGAATGGAAAAATTCAAAACAGTTACACATATAAAAGTAATACATACATATGTACATACATAAGTACTTGTTTTGTTTACATAAGCAAATGAAATTCAAGTGGACTTACACAAAGCCAATATATTCACGTAGTAGCGGAATTTTGTCTGTTCATATAGCTGACAATTTCCCCTGCCATTACAAGTTTCCGTCCAAACTAAGCACGTCGAATCAATTATACGCCCAAAAATAATCGGACCAGGTATAAGTGCTAACAAGCTGATCATCATTAAAGAGAGCCCCTGAGCGAAGGATTTATCTTGGGTCGATACAGAGCGATAATTAACCAATAAATTGCCAATCCGTCCAGATGAGCCGAACCAATTCACGATCATCGAGGCAATTGTGAAACTGTAAAAGGCCACAGAACAACCTTTTAAGCATACTCCAGGTGTGAGTATTTCGGAGAGCGTGTCTATGGAGCGTCGTGTGCGTGAAACGCTGCTATTGGTGGTTGTTGATGATGTAATCGGATTGCTAAAATAGGGTATGTTTGTGGGAAGTGGTGGCGCTCCTGTTGTAGATTCTGACTGCATTTGTTTTAGTAGTCGTTCTGGAGTGCTTAGGCTGGTAAGAAAACTAGGTGTAGTAGCCGTGTGTGAGGGCGTAATGGTAAAATCATCGATTGCTTCAACGCAGGAACAATTTGAAAAAATCTGCAGAGAAAATTTTTAATAGGAAAAAAAATGTATGTGTATTATTGGGGGCTCGAATTACAGTATTTTTTTTCTCGCATTATTGCTATCCTTCGCAGTAATGTAATTATTTTTAAAAACGTCGAAGAAGTATAAACAACTATGCTCGAGAAATTTCTGTGATGGTAAGTAAAGAGGAATGCAATGAAAGTAAATATTTGTAATATTGCAAAAGAGCTCTGATCGAAGTTTAATGAAGCCAATAAAAAAGCAAAAAACGATCAGTGTTTTGTAACTTGGATACTCGCAAAAGTTGGACAGAGTGTATTGAATTACCAGTGGCCAACTTATACAGACGTTACTAAAGGGTGATTAATTTGGAGATATCGGAATTTAAATTAAAATAAAACAACGAAAATTCAAATTGATTAGGCAATCTTTATTATTTTTGTGTAGAACCATTCATGGGATTTATTTTTTGAAGATAATTCCCTTCAAATGTTGGTCGCAAATGTGCCGTAATTCGGCCATCCGTAAACACCAATTGTTTAATGACTCGCTGGAGGACTTCGGTCGGTGTCACGGGAATAACTTTAGTAATGTTGGCTTCCAGTGCCTACATCGAGACTGGTATATCCACAAAGTATTTAGAATTTACATACCCCCACAAATAAAAGGTCAAAGACTATTTCGTGTTTTTTTTATTTATTTTTAAGTAAAATTGTTGCATTGGATTTAATTTTACATATTTCCAAGTTAATTATTTATTTTTATTGGTCACTGATTATTCATCACATTTTTTATCATCAGTTCATAGCATAAATCTGATGCACTAACTGCAAAATTGCGCCATATTGAATCCGCCATATTGGATCCGCCATTTTGAATTTCAAGAAGTGCCACTTTGCTTTCGAAAGTAAACATAATTACCTACATTTTAAGCCCTCATAGACCTCTTTTCGTCAAAATCTATTCTGGGGGCAGGGGGTCTCACGTTCAGAAAGAATGCCCCATATATATATATTAATTTTGAGAAGAAAAGAAGAAAGCCGTAAAAAATCGAATTTCTATTCTGAACAAACAATGCTATACTCGTATATCTGGTGGCATATACAATTTGTCAAAGCAGTTTGAAAGCAGCTGAAAACATCTCTGGCGATACCTATCGATGGAAATCACAATGTACAGAATTGAAAGGTGTGGCCCATATCAATCCGTTAATCCGCTCTCAGCAAATTTGAAGAATCAGTTGACTCGCTGTCTTAATAACGAATATGAACGCGGTTTGTATACAACAGAGGTCGGCAACAACTGAGATTGTGTTGGTGATATACGAAGGAATCAACACAACCAACATGCAAGTTACTTCTTACCGTCTGATTGGAAGAGCGTAGAAACGCATGTGAAATGAGCGGACACAATTAGTCTGCGAAGTCTCCTATGACGTGCTACTCCCACAATTTTGCTTGGTATGGTCAACTCTTGTATCCTATCATTCTTGGGTGACAACTAATGAAGTTTGTAGTAGGGAGGGTAAGGCCTCATTTTACATGCTTCGTACAACTTCCCATAAATTTTAAGCTGTCTGTAAACGAAAATTTGTAAATATTTTAAAGAATTATTCGTTATTGCGTCAGCAAATTATTAACAAATATTATTTTGTGTACTTATTTACCATCTTTAATGTGCAGGTGTTATTGATGCTACGAAATACTATTGATATGAGGATGCTTTCTTTTGAGAAGAAGTAGAAAGTGTAATATTGCCTTTGCGCGAGGGAAACAAATCTATATGTAACCTTTCGCACCCTATCAATAGCAAATCGTTCACGAAAAAAATTATCAGCAAGAGTTGCCAATAAGAGTCGATGTGGATAATAATAATGACAGTCCACTCTTCAGATGCAAGTGTGAGCCATAGAAACAAGAACGCCCCCATCAGAGAGCGCTAGATGTCACATCGGTGTAGTTGCATGAAAGAGATGTGAAAATGCCAACAGTATCCCAGAAGAAGAATAAATTACGTAAACAACTCATGAATAAATTGAGCAAGTCCGACGTCATACACGCATCAGTTCTGTGAAGTTCGCTGAGAGCAAAGTAGCGGTACCACCACCAAATTAGCAAGAGCCGTGGGTTCTACTGGATAATTACTTACCGAATAAATTTTTAGGTGTGTAAATGTCATATGAATGTACTTATATAACAATGTGAGATCTGTTTTTTAACCAAAGAAACCTTTGATTTTTAATTCAAAGAACTTTTAACCTCTCGGATATCCTGCTTCAATATTGCCCTCCTATAGGAAAAAAAAAATTCTTGAACTCACCCTTATTTTTGGATCCCATGATTTACACCCCGCATGGCATGCGGAGAAAAATGTTGTATCACTAGCCTCATGGCAGACTGGTGAATATGGCACAGAATTACAGGAACAATTGTTATTACACTGAGTGGTGAAGTTATAGCTGGAAAATAAAATGTTAATTTAGTGAATCATTGCGCACAAATTTTTGTTTAACCTACTTTCCACCGCCCTCCAAGGAAATTGAATCGCCACAATACATGAAAATATATGATGTTTGTCCTAAAATGTACACAAAGCCCACTATGACATTCCACATGAGCACCTTACTCGGTGATGGCCGTTTTTTTGATATAATAAGACCAGATCCAATTAGACCAATCACCATCCCAATGATCGATATTGGACCAACAATTACCGTGGCGGTTTGTGCGGTTTTATGAAACTGGACTTCCATATATTTAGACAAGAATGTCATGTAGCCAGCAGCGCCCAGAATGTAGAACACACCCGATATTATATTGTATATCAGCAATTTATTGCGCAAGAGACGCATCAAAGCCTTAGGAAAGTCTTAACGTTGAGTGAATAGAGAGTTTATTATCATAGATATCATTGTAGAATCATTATCAAGTCGCACCTTTGAGTTGTGGAAAATCAGCATCGACTGGTGCAGCGGCATTTGCATCCAAAGCAGCGTTTAGAGAGAGTGTACTGCCCAACGGTATGCCCTCTTCTTTTTTGAGCTCCTCTAAACGCATCATACGCGGCAAGTGTGAGTTGTAATGCTCGGACTTCATTTTAGGTAACTGTTTGGGGAAGAGTCCAATTAAACCGGAGAATAGAACCATCAGTGTGCCTAAAATCATCCAGCCAAACCACCAGGCGCCCAACCAGCGTGGATCCTTGTTATCAATGATAGGCGTTTTGGATGGATCGATGTACATATTCAACGATATGTAGCCTGGAATTAAGAAATAATCGATAAATGGAGAAACGTAAAGCCACAAGAGGTTGCCCTCAAGGTGGCGTACTCTCTCCTCTTCTGTGGACTCTAGTCATAGATGAACTTCTCCACAAACTGAATAACCTAGGATTTCACACTCAGGGTTACGCTGATGACCTAGTAGTTTATGTATTAGGCTGGCATGAGGAAACCATTTCGGATCGCATGCAGTAAGCCCTTACAATAATAAACAAATGGTGCACGGAAAAAGGGCTCTCCATCAACCCATCCAAAACAACACTTGTACCGTTTACTAGGAGAAGGAACATAAATCTCAAATGTCCGACCCTTAATAGAACAACACTTGAACTCTCGACAGAAGCGAACTATCTTGGCGTTAGTCTTGACAAAACGCTTACGTGGAACTCCCATATTGAGAGAGTTACTTAAAAAGCCACAAGGGCATTCTTTGCCTGTACAAGGCTTTTTGGTAAGACATGGGGACTAAGCCCTAGAATGACCTTCTGGACATTCAACACAGTTGTAAAACCCATAGTCACTTATGCATCCTTAGCATGGTGGCCCAAGGTCAAGCAAAGAAAGGCGGCAAACGAATTAAGCAAACTGCATCGCCTGGTATGTGTTGGTATTACAGGGGCTATGAAAACGTGTCCCTCGGATGCATTGGGTGTGCTCCTGAACATACCACCGCTTCCAATTCTAATCGAAAGGGAAGTTCGCTCGAGTGCCTTAAGATTAAAAGGTATACCTGAACTTAAAAGTGGGGATATGAAAGGACATTTAAAGATCTTAGAAGACTTCCTACATAGTCCCATTCTTCATAGGGATGATATACTATAACCCAAACCAATACTCTTCAGGAACTTCCAAGTTATAATCAATGAACAAACAGACTGGAGAACTAACTCTATCACTTTCAAACCTGGCTCCCAGCTATGGTTTACTGATGGGTCCAAATTGGAAAATGGTAGAACAGGGGCAGGAATCAATGGGCCCAAATTCAAAAAATCGATTCCGATGGGATCCTACCCAACAATATTCCAGGCAGAAATACATGCCATTGAAATATGTGTGAGAGAAGGAAAATGAGAGGTACTCACATCTACATACTTTCAGATAGCCAAGCGGCTTTAAAAGCCCTTCTATCAACAACCATCACCTCTAAATTGGTAAACGATTGCCTAAACCTTCTAAACACGTTAGGAAACCTCAACACAGTAACACTATGTTGGATTCCGGGACATGAAGGACATGAGGGAAATGAAATGGCTGACGACCTTGCAAAACAAGGAGCAAATATGCAACTTACTGGTCCTGAGCCTTTCTGTGGACTGACAAAAGGCCACATTAATGGATTCCTTAGGAAATGAGAGGAAAGAAAACTTGCCGCACACTGGCTAAACTGTGCCAGTCAGCGTCAAGCCAAACTATTCCTAAGTCCCAACAAAGGAATATCTGACAAACTTCCCTCACTAAACAGAGTAGATCTGCATCTTTTAACCGGGTACCTTACAGGTCACTGCAGCCTGAGGTACCATCTAAACAATATTGGTCTATCCGAGACCAATGTCTGCCGCCTTTGCGAAATGGACATAGAAAGCTCAGAACATGTGCTTTGTGAATGTCCTGCGTTGGGCAGACAAAGACTTCACCACCTTGGTGGTATCGTAGTATCTCCATGCAATCTTTGGAACAACAAACCCAAAACTGTGCTAAAATTTCTAAAAAGCCTAAAACTCTAGGGTTACAAAATAGGCCTTTCACAATAGATCAGCTCTGGTCGCAGTGCGTAATGGCCTTCTAATAATAATAATGGAGAAACGTAAACTTGGTCCATGACAATTAATTTTTAAAGCAGAAATAAATTTGAAAATTGGCTTTTGCCCAACAAAACGATATCGGTTTCAGAATTTTTCTTTTGCCAAATAAATGTCCTATATTTATATACGTATGTCCGAAGTTGCTTAATTAATTAAACTGCCTGAATTGGCATGCGGCATTATAGCATTTAAATTTTTGTTTAACACAAAATTCTTAGAGCTGTTTAATTTTGGCATTACTATCGGTCTGACTAAAAATTTCACTTCATGTAGAACTTGCCCCAGTGCTGTCCTGAATGTCGTTTTGCACTTACTTCCTATTGATTTTTACGTTATTTCCATCGCTGCTGAAAGTGCAATCAGGCTAAAGGAGGTTGGCCTCTGGAGGCAATTTCTCAAGGGAAATGGTAGCATTTTTGGGCAGTTAATAAACTGAAGTTTGAGGGGAATTTTTCCAAGTAGGAAGGATTGGAACCAGGGGAAAATCTCTAGCGAAGCTGGTACCTCTGTCTTCACTGCCGGTTCCAAGATGAAATTGGGAGTCGGAGCAGGAGTTTCTCTAAATCATCCAATTTATGAATTTCCCTAAAATTGCCGAATACTGCTAGTGTTTTTGAAGCAAAAGTCTTTGCGATCCTGTAGACATGCAAAATGCTTAGGGAATGTACGAGCGGGGGAGATATTAACATTTTTCCCTATAGCCAAGGCCCCAACGCGATCAAGGCCCCAACTGGGGGAGTGTCAGTGTAATTCTTCAACCATTTCATCTACCTACCTACTTAAAATATTTTTTAATGAATTTTATTAAATCAAATATGTTCCACTTCAATAGCTGATCCTTTGACATTATCTAAATAGAGTCTATAGGTGCTGGTTCTTGCTTTGCTTCGAAAGCTATTATTTTTTGCCGTTTATTCTGACGATGTACGAAGTCATCAATTGGCCATAGACGCTTTCAAAGTAGAGCGAGCAAAGCCAATAAAGCAGTTTTGCACTGGGCCAACACCTTATCCCCATAATTTCTAGGAAATAAGAATCTATAGGTTTTCTAAGCGAAGAATTCGTTTAAATGCATTTCGCTGACCTCTATTGAAGACAATTTTACTCCATTAAATTTTTATTATTTTAATTGAGTAGTTTGCTTAAGTCTTATTAATTGTTGATCGTAGAGTAGATCAGAGTCAATTATTTGGCTTGCCCCGATAGACTATCGGCGGCCGCCGTAGCCGAATGGGTTGGTGTGTGATTACCATTCGGAATTCCTAGAGAGAACGTCGGTTCGAATCCCTGTGAGTCCCCAAAATTAAGAAAAACATTTTTGTAATAGCGGTCGCCCCTCGGCAGGCAATGGCAAACCTCCGAGTGTATTTCTGCCATGAAAAAGCTTCTCATAAAAATATCTGCCGTTCGTAGTCGGCTTGAAACAGTAGGTCCCTCCATTTGTGGAACAACATCAAGACACAACACACCATAAATAGGAGGAGGAGCTCGGCCAAACACCCAAAAAGGGTGTACGCGCCAATTATATATATATGCACAAATGCATTTTGAAATGAGGTATTCGCGCAAAATGTATGTAATTTTTATTGTAATGTATCATAATTGCAACTTACCCAAAAAGAAGCCAACAACTGGTCCAATCATTCTCAGCGACATGGCCATAGCCAACATAAGTGGCGTATTAGACTTTTTCGTATTATCATCAAGATAGGTTTGACCCAGCGAATAGTACAGAGTGTTGCCAATACCGAGCACAAATTGCGACAGGAAAATCAAGATCAACGGCACAATGGACAAAAGTGACTCACATTCTTGAGATGATTTCGTTAGACCGCACAATTCTTGAGAATTGTGAATAGAGGTAGACGAGTTCTACAATAGAAATTGTTTATGAATTAGCAAACAATGGTGTGTCGGTAAATAAAGTTGTGTGCAAATATTACATATAGGTAAAAATTTGATGTGTAGAAAAATGTAACAATGTGTGTTTAGTGCACTACTATCATTTGGGCAATTTAAATTGAACTCAATTATTGCGTATTACATACACACCTACGTAAGAACACGCTCATATGATGACGCAAATATATGCAACTAGTCAGATTAGTATGAAATGAAATGTACTAAATTTGTTCACCTACAACCAATGAGAATGCACTTGTCACATTTTCCACTAGGGTCGACGAGTGCTCTTGTAAATATTCAACGGTTAGATGTAGCGCATCGTCACCGGCACCATAAATGAAATGTGGCAACGCTAAAATATAACAGGATAGACCGCAAAATACAATGCCCCAAGCAATCCAACGTGGGCGATTTCGTTGACCTCCAATGTAGCTGAGAATGAGTGACAGTAGGATTTGTGATATTTCATTGCCGCTCAAAATAATGCCTATTGAAAGGAGGTAGAAGAGTAGAGAAAAAGTAAACAGAAACGGTTTGCAAATAAAATAATAAAATATGGATGTGTAGAATGTGTTATATAAAGAGATGATAAAATGAGATTTTAATTGCCTTTGTGTTTTTTTTTTGTATTCTTAAAATAGTAGCGGCAATTAAAGTTAGTCTACAATTTTATGCAATCACGTTACGTTACTCGGGGGCAGTTGGACTTTCAACTTAAGGCAGCTTGATGTTTTGTATTATATTTACATTTAAAAGTAACTTACCTTTCGTTAATAATTAAAAACACACGAATATGAGCATTTCCGCAGAAAGTTACTCCGCGACTAAAAACTCAAATGTGAAAAAATAAACAATTTTTTCTAACATTATTTAAAAAAATTCAAAATTTTTATAATACAATTTAAATAAGTCAAACGTACAGAACAGTGGAAACTGTACATACATATGTATTAAAATTTTCTATGCAATTAATCTCATTACACGTGGGCGAACTTAATAAAGTTACTCATACGTCCCGTACAACCGTATTGATTTGGTTCATTGAACCACAAATCATTAATAGAAAAGTATTATTTTCCGCTGCGCCATTAAATATAAAGTATACGTACAAAAATTTAAATTTAATTTTTTTAAATTCCCGTCTTAATATTTCTCTTCACTTACCTGTTGTCTGACTTGGAATTTTAAAACGTTTTTCGATTGTGGTTAACGTAACGACAAAATACATGTAGGACATGGCTTGAATCGTGCCCAATAATCCATAGACGCCCATAAATGATTTTGTTGTTGCAAAACGTTGCATCCAAGCCGGATGCCATTTGGCTAAGCCACACAAGTGGTCACCAGGTCGTTGACGCATACGCACTTCCGGCATTATTGACGCTCACCGTAAGCGAGTAATGCTAATGAAATGAAACTGTAAAGCGAATAGCGATTAACGAAAATATTTACACGGTAATATTTATATATTACTGTACTATGTTATATGTACTCGTATGTATTATATGAGCTGCATATAGCACCATATTAAAATACGATTTTAAAAATTTTTTTTGAATGGGAATATAATATAATATTTGTATATACATATGTACAATAGATATTAAGATATATTAGCTATCTGCGTTCTCATTTATTTTTAATAAATGTTTATATAAACACATATGATTTCCTTATACAAAACGTATACATATAAAGTAAATATAAAAATACATTTTTTTGATCGTAATTTCTAGAAAAATTCTCGATATACAGTTTTATATAGCCCATTAAATGTTGTTATAATAAAGTGAGAAATTCAAGTGCCGCAAAAATCATGTTGACTTTTGACAATTTTTTTTTTATTAAAACTAAATGAGAAAAAAGTAAATTGTTAAAACTTGTCAGCAGAGTAGTTGCTTTTATTTACCCTTAATTAAAATTATTTGCTTACTATTTACTGTATATATAGTAGTTATTGCATAGTATATAAGAAAGTTGTGTAAAATACAGGGGTCGAATCATCACATCACCGAACGACCTACTCGTACCTGAAAAATTCTTATTTCGTACCATGACATATGTGAACGAGTGCTGAACATACTCGTTTGATCGAACTGTCATTCGAACACCGACAGCCGTCCGTAAACAATAAAATTCAACCAAAGATGTAAGTAAATTGTAAATATATTTTATTAAATATGGTTTTTGTAATAAATTTATGATAGGACGAATTTTAATAAACTCAACTCTACCTAAAAATATGTCATAGTGGAGTATATGACCAACAAAGACTGCGATTAGAAGCGACAACCTTAGTTCTAAGTATCTATTAAGTGGTGAATTTTTGATTTTATAAGTTGTTTTGGATTTTGTTTCACTTACTTTTGCATTCTTTACTAAATATTTAAGCATTTATGACTGAGGAAACATTTTTATGTGATAAATGCAAGTGGCCATTAATGAAGTATGTGATAAAAATAAATAAAAAATGAATTTGCATGAGTATTATATTTTTATTTCACCTTAAGTATGATGCAAAGGCTTTGAATTTCACTTATATAATTAAAATATTTTAAAAACTATTTACAAGAAAGGAAAATTCATTAAGGAATATCTTGTTAGGTCTCTTATTGTTAGGCCGTTTCAGAGATTTGTAAGGGAAACTTTGTAATGAATAACTAACCATGTACATATTAACGCTGTGTTCGGGAGTGCCAAACGATTGCTTTTTTCTTTTAACTGCCTCCGCACTATTTTTCCACCTCCATCACTTTCACTAGAATTCATATATGAAAACAAGGTCGGATCCATGGATATATTTTAATTGTATTTACTAAATTGGACAATAGTTTTAGCAGTTGCAAGTCATGGTGACCTAAAAATACGATCCAAAGCATTGTGGACTCAAGACTAACCTTCTGGGCCTAAATAAAGCACGCAGCAAAGAAAGCCGCTAATATGGCATCCCTACTCAGTAGACTGATGGCAAGCATAGGGGGTTCAACCCAAGCGAAACGGGAAATAATGATGGCTACCACGTTCTCCGTTCTCTTGTACGGAGCGGAACTGTGGGCAAATGGGCACCGATGCAAGCTCTTAACATTGGTACAACGAACGGCAGCCCTGAGAGTTGTGCCCCCCTACTGCACAATATCAGGGCTTGCTGTTCAAGTAATAAGCGGTTCAATACTGATAGACTTATTAGCTTTTGAGAGGAACAAGTTGTGGGCTTTAAAGAAGCAGCGCGCGAACTAAGGAATGAAACGCTAAGGCTATGGCAAGACCGCTGGATTAATGAAGCACGCGGCAAATGAACGGCTAGACTTATAAAAGAAATACCTGTTCAAAATAGGGAAAAGCGAACACCCAACATATATATACGGGGATGCCGCCGAAGATCACGCTGAGCACACATTCTTCCAATGCAGGTGTTGGGAACAAAAACGCGGAACGCTGGAGAATGCAGTCGGTCACATTTCGTTTTTGCTTGTTTACTCCACTCGAGAGCATAGGGCCTCGACAAGGGAGATCATCAGTGGTTTCGCGGAAAGAATTATCCGTATAAAAAAGCGGGACCTGGACACAGGCACATGATGATGTAATGAGTAAGATGGAACGTCACTCTGAAGTAATACGAAAGTGGTTCCACATTCACTTTTACCTGCATCCTAAAATAATATTAATTTAGATTTAGATTTAATCTTATTCTTAATTGTTTTCTTAGGTTGGGGAATATCAATATTAAAGCATACGAGGTGTGTTCAAAAAGTATCGAGAATTTTGTGTATTTTCAAAAATCATTTGTTTATTCATTAATATCTATTTTGTCGCCTTGAAAGTAATCCCCATGAGATATTATGCACATGTGCCAACGTTTTTTCCAATCTTCGAAGCACTTCAAAAACATTTTTTTTGTCTTGTTCAGCGCCTCCTTCGATGCCGTCTTTATCTCGTCAATCGTAGCATAGCGTCATCCTTTCTTGGGCCTCTTCAGTTTCGGGAGCAAGAAAAAGTCACAGGGGGCCAGATCTAGGGAATGCGGTGGCTGTGGCATCATTAATGTGTTGTTTTTGTCCAAAAAGTCGCGCACAAGCAACGATGTGTGAGCAGGGGCGTTATCGTGATGCAAGAGCCAATTTTTGTTCTTCCACAAATCCGGGCGTTTGTGGCGGAAATTTATGCAAATTACGCATAACTTGCAGGTGATATTCCTTATTGACCGTTTTATCCGGTGGCAAGAACTTCTGATGCACAACGCCCCTGCAATCGAAGAAAACGGTAAGCAAAACTTTTACAATCGATATGTCTACATCCTCATCAACTTCTCTAACGGTGATTCGATGATTGGCCAATACCATTTTCTTCACTTCATTAATTTTTTGGTCTGTTGTTGAAGTGCTCGGGCGTCCGGCACGCTTTTCGTCGTTCACATCTTCTCGGCCTTCTGAGAACATTTTGTACCACCGATAAACATTGTTTTGGCCCAAAGAAGCTTCTCCGTATAACACAGTCAACATTCGGAATGCATCTGCGCACTTAAATTCGTTTTTCACACAACATTTAAAATTTTTTTACTGCTGTTTTGAATTAATTTTTGCGCTTAAACTAGATTTGAATTCGATAACTTTTCTCCCTTCAGCATCAAAATACCTTTCGAATTATATATAATGCTTTGTATCTCAAAATTGTACAGGTAGTTTAGCCGTAAAAGGGATATAAACAACACTTATTTGCCATTTATATATGAGCTATGAGAGGCGCCTCGTCCGCTTTTCTAATATCTAATGTTCTTTGCCGTAAGTACGCCAAAGGTACACTCAAAAAAGGGGTCTTAATATTCTAGTGCGGCGTATTTATAGGTATAATAATATACAGTCAGCGTCAAAAGAAAGTGTACACCACATATTGACAAGTTCTGACTATTTATTTGTTAATTCTTTAATTTCAATTATATTTCTATAAAAATATAGTTTATAATTCAACAAAAACCATATAACGCAAAGTTTCAAACTTTCAAACTTTTTAATCAAAATTTCCGGAATAATTGCAAGTATGCAGTTTTGTAGTCCATTAAATTTTGGGAAAAGTGCAAGTGGATAAAAATGTACGCTGATTTTTTACAATTTTTTCTACTGAGGGCTTGGGTGTTTTCCTTCATATAAAGAATGCTTGAATGCTTTTTCCTGATGTAACGTTTTTCTTTTATGTAGGCGCAGATACGCATGCGCGTAAAATACCTGCATTGCTATTACTAAGACAATCCAGCGTCCTAAGAAAATACATATGTACATATTTACATACCTACTGACTATACAAATTGATTCGCTATGCACATTTTTCTCAAACATTTTTCCTGATAAAGATTTATTATATTTTAATGTAAGGGTCGGATCATTGAAATCTATTTGTATTTGAATATTTCATTCAAGCGATTTTAGCAAGGACATCTCGAATATTAGAAACATACAGACGCCGGCATTTCACGAAAGATTTTATTGATTACATAGTTTGGCGACGTCGCCAATATTTCGTAGGCGCCACCAGTCGTCTTGCCTGTGACGTCTGTCTATGTTTTAACTATAAATTGTTATTCTTCTTAAGTATTTCTAAACCGGTTTTCGGTCTGAGCCGTGACTAGAAAAACTTGTTCTCCCTTAAGCTGGCCATAAACAGCGCGCGATTCCCAGCGATTTGTGCCTAGTCTGTAGCACACACACACCATCATTTCGTTGCAATCATCGTCCTGTTGACATGCGAACCAAAGAAGCGGATAACGCAGTTTCTATTGCAGTTATTTAAATTAGCATTAAGAAAAAAAACAAAAAAAAAAGGAAAACTTATTTTGAATAATTGACTTTTTATTTGCCATAACGATGACTCATTTTTGAAACACTCTTAAATGCTTCTCAAGTTTTTTTTATTAACGCTTGCCATTTTTTCGCTTACTCTTATCTTGACGACGGTCAGTAAAAAAATGAGAAAATCCACAAACTGCGCCACAAAAAAGCAACAAACCCCAGGTAAATGAAAATCTCCAATTACTTTGTATTTGTACCCGCACTTCATTATACACAAGGGATTTTCCTCCAACTGCAACAAATCGCTGGGAATTTTACACTGTTTGTGGCCAGCTTTAACCCTATCCTTATAATTCATAATTCCATCTTCTTCGGTACCTTAGGGTGCATTTATGTAGGAGTTGCGATAATAGCGAACATAGCGAGCCGCTGTTATCGGAGCGCATAACACCATAGATCTTGCCAATGATAGTCCTCTCGAATGCTAATATTACCTTATTGTTGTTATTTTACATCGTGAGAGATTGTTGTGAGACATACGGCATTGTAAGCATAATTTATGCTGTTTCTGTATGCAGGCTTATACCTGTATGTGTAATTTTTAAGAGTAATGGATTTGTGTGTTGTTCGGAGGTACTTTGTTTTTTCACCGCTGGCGGTTCTGACGGTGAGATAAATGATGCATCGCGTACGCTGTGCGGCAACGTACTTTCGCGATAGAGAGCAGGTATTGCACTTTCTAACGTCAGTTTGAAGTATTCGTATGAAAATTAAACGCTCATCCTAATTTGATTTCAAATCGCTTGAAGTGGATCTTTTCAATTTTGACAAAGTTACTCCCTTCAGCGTTCTAGCTTAGCAGCTGATCTATCAAATTCATCGCCAGCGAAACAGTTATCGCTGAGATATTCTTTACGCGAACATTTCATCCCATAAGATTTCAATTGAAAACAGTCTTTTGAATAAAGTACTTCTGCGCTCTCTTAAGTTAAAAGTGGTATTAAATAAATAAATAATTATAATTTTCTGTATCACAAAAAATAGTTCACACAACATCACACAGTGGGCGGATGTTGATAAAAAATAGTTTTTCGTTGGAACTTCTCACTTTTTATTAATTCGATCTAAAGAAAAATCTCTGGATTTATAGAATTTAAAAGGTCTTTCAGTTTAATTCGTAGTTTCATACTTTTTAAGGCTTCTAAACTATAACATTTATATAAAGTTAAAAGATACTAAAAAGGCCTCATCCAAATATTTATTTAAATTTTTTGGGGCAGGAAGTTTTCTGTCAAATCTAACTATAAAAAGTTAAGAAAAATTAAAAAAGGACAACTTTATCTAAATATACAAGGTGCAAGAATGGAAGTTGACTTGCGTTAGTTTTGAGAAAATATCTTTTTGTGGTTCGCCGTTATGTGAATAGTTAAGGAAACATTTTTTTTCATCATCTTAGAAAATTCCCTTAAATTCTTCTCAGAATATTAACTTAAATTTAAATCGTTGTATTTTTTGATGTATTTGTAGCAACATTATAAAAAAAGGTTATCTTTAGCTTTATGTTATCCATTTTTTTTAACTAATGAAACAAATTAATAATCTCGAGCTCAGGACCCGAATTTTGTTCAGCAATGAGACCCATTTTTTGACTTAATGGCTACGTCAATGGGCAAAATTGCCGTATTCGGGCCGAAGAGCAACCCGAAGCCATTCAAGAACAGCAAGTACATCCACAGGAGGAATCATCGGCCCATATTTCTTAAAAGACAAAGCTGACGCCATTGTAAGAGCGCTATTTGTCATACAGCCATACAGCCCGTGAAACAATGGATTTACTGCATCGTCGTTTCGGTGATCAATTTATCTCTCGCCTCGGACCAGTGGATTGGCCACCAAGATCGAGTGATATCAAACCTTTGGATTTTCATTTATGTAAAGTAAAAAAGCTTTGTGGATAAACCAGCTTCGATTGAGCCATTGGAGGCCAACATTACTAAAGTTATTTACGAGATACCGACCGAAGCCTTCCAGCCAGTCATTTAAAATTGATGTTTACGGATGACCGAATTACAGCGCAATTACGGCCAACATTTGAAAGGGTTTATCTTTAAAAAATAAATGTCATGAGTGGTTCTACACAAAAAAATAAAGATTGCCCAATCAATTTGAATTTTCATTGTTTTTTTTGTTTTAATTTAAAATCCGATACCTCTAAATTGATCATCCTTTGTATACAGGCTTACCGAGAAAGTCGTCCTAGATACTTGGTTTAGTTATATAACAAAAAAAATTAACCGTTTTCGAGATATTTGATTTTAAGCATTTTTTTTAAAACAATCTTTATTTACTTGTAAGTCCAGTATTTTTAAATGTTAGTGTTCACTAACCTGCTACCTTTTGCCTATTCTTAGAGATGAGCGGCCTCCACAAGTGAGTTCTCACTGTAGATGAATTGCAGCAGCTGAGTAATCGCTAACGTCTTATGGTCGTGCTCAACGTCAGTTACAAATTCAAATATGTCAACGAAATGAAGAGTTAATGAAGGCTCTTTCGAACGAGGATATCAACCAGCCAGTCATGCCCATTTTCCCTTTTGATAAACCAAAGAAAGCTCTTAAATGTTTTGCTCCATTTACTTACTCTATTCATATTTATTTATCCTTATGTGAAATGTTTAAAAACACGCAGGTTTCTCGCAGGTGTTAAGCACCTTAAGCATGAGTTGGAATTAATATTTTTTGCAAATTTATGGCATTCAGCTATCGTATGAGATTAGGCAACCAATGTGGATTACTTCTATCAAGCTTTTAATAAGATTGCCGAATTATTTTTAGACAAATATAGTCTGGTTCGAAAGATATTTACTCTTAGATTAGATAAAGTTTGCTCAGTGCTGCTAAAAATTTACGAAAGATTTTATATACCAATACTCTTATACACAAGAGTGGAAACCAAAACAATATTTTAAATTATAGAACAATGTCGAATTTGAATTAGCTATAAAGGATAAATTAGAATATATTTTGCAGTCATAAGTGTAATTAGCTCTTTTCAACATGGATTCTTTGCACGTCGGTCTACTGTTACCAATTTTTTCCTTATTGTTTTTGTTTTTTTTTTTGGTAAGGAGGTTTAAATCAAAATGTCAGAAACATTACCAAAGTAGTATGTGGGGCGTGTTTCCAATACCAGTATAACATTCCTCCTTGGCTGATTTCCACCCTGCAACCGCGTTAGTATTTCTTCAAAGTGGAGACGCATTTATGTCTATTGACACAACAAACTCCTTCGTCCAGGTTCCACTCCTGTGAGTGTATGGGTACTTTCCGCCATCGATAGTATCCTCTCCTCCCACTTCGTTCATAAGCGACTGTGGAGGAAATGAAACATCGGAAAATAAGCAAAAGTCCGGCACTATATATCTTCTGTTTGATACTATAGTGAGTGTTTGACTCAAGCATCTGTATCTGCCGTCAGTCAGTTCATCTCGAATACCAAGCTGTTTGTTCTACTGTTGTTATTGTTGCTATTGTTTCAGGACTTTTCTCTCCCCGTCAATGGACGAGCATATATCCAAAACAAATCTTTTGGGAGACGGCGGATGCTCTAATGCTTTTAGGTGATAAGCGATATCGTCATGCTTCCTATTCATCTTCCTTTGGTATAAGTTTGTACGTCCACCGGCCTTTGGTTGACTCTTCCCATCTTCTTTGCCATTCGGCCATCGTTCGCGCTTTTTCTGCGACTTTTTCCACTATTGTTAGTTTTACTATATGCACTCCATATAGACGATACAGCTCCATGGATGTCAACTGGTATCTTTCTGGCAGGAGCCCCCTTGCCCAATACAGTTTCTTAAGCGCATGAAGTGTATAGTGCGCTGCGTCTATGGGTACGAATCACCTCACGCATATGGCAATGATTGGTCTTAGCTAATTCTAATGACAAGCTTCGCTTACAGGAAGATATTGATAACATTTTGCAGTTGCAGTGCAACAAAAACCGGTTATTCTCTAATGGTAAGAAATACCCAAAACTCGTCGGGAAGCTTCCCTGACGCATGGAAGCTCACGTCCATTACACCTTTCTTTAAGAGTGCTAATAATGAATAGCGTTGGAAATTATAGGTCTGTTTCCAAGCCATCGACTATTTGCAACATTTTTGAGCACGCGGCCAATGTAGATTGAGCTTTGCGGTTAAATCTTTAATTTGCCCGAATCAGCATGGGTTTGTTGAAAGGAAGTCTACAGTATCTAAACTGGGGTTTTTAGTGAATACTGCTTTGATTCTTTCTCGGCTGATTTCCAGGTCGACGGTATTTACACTGACTTTTTGAAGGCCTTCGACAAAGTCTTTCATAGTGTCTTAATTAAAAAATTAGCTTGTTTTGTCTTTCATTCTGCTTTTCTGCAATAAATAAACTCATATTTGTGTAAAGACGTTGCATTGTAACAATTAAATGTTATTTCATCTACCCCCTTTGTTGCCACCTCTGATGTTTCGCTTTTATTTGTGCTATTTATTCATGATATCAAAATGTGTTTTTCATCAGTTAAATTTTTACTTTGTGCTGATGGCCTTAAGATCTTCTCAGTGATCAAGACTCAATGCTATTAATTGATAGACTTTACTTGTGGGGCCAGAAATCGCAACTTTCACTGCACTTATCGAAGTGCTTACAACTGTCCTACTCGAAAAGATTTAACATTGTGCGTATTAAATACAGTATCTCGGCTTGTGTCCTTTAGTGTCCTAATCAACTCAAAATCATATAGTAGAACTGTAATAATCAGATATATTCAATCTATAAAATTACATCTACTGCTAAATTACACTGGTTTACAGCCAAAATGCACCAGAGACGCCGTTATGAAATTCCTATGTAAAATCACCGTCTGATTCCGAAAATCAAGGTTATTTTTTATTCTATGGTAACGTTTTTGAGATATTTACGAATTACCGTTATTTCAAAAAAAAAAAAATTCGGCTCACTTAATCATATATATCTCGAAAACGAATTGAGCGATTCCAAAACCGTTGAAAGCTTTTAAAAGGTAATAAAATTTGCTATAAACTGTGTGTAAAACACTTTTTGCTAGGCCCTGCAGATTTAAAGATAACGAGCTATCATAACGGATTTTTTTAATTTTTTTTGTAAAAATATAAAAAAATTTGTACTTTGAGAGAAAGGATCTCGAAAACTTTTTACTTTTTCGTATATTTTTTGTTTTCACTCTAAGCTCCGTTTTATTACAAAAAAAATAAACTTTGATTAAACAAAATCGATGAACTAATACAAAAGTTACAAGCATTCAAGTAAATATATCCATTTAATACTTAAGTACCCTACAAATAATATCATATGTACATATGATTCTGTCTTAACTCTATGATCTTATTTTATAATTGAAAAAGTTATGTGTCTTGTTTTGACGCTTATTTATAGAAGGATCGGTTTCTCTTATGAGAAACCAACAGTAATCACCCATCATAGCGACATCCCAGAATCCTTGATACCTACTTTCAATCATTTGCATTTGCTGGTGAAACCTTTCGCCATGCTCATCACTTTCGTCGCCAAGATTTTGCGGGAAAAAATTTAAATGGGAGTGCAGAAAATGAATTTTTAAAGACATATTTACTCCTGAAAGAAAATTAAAAAGGGAATTAGATAAATACATAAGTGACACATTAGCATATAATTTTCTTAGGCTGGATTAATCTTCCAATTCAGAACAAATTTTGGTGGTTCTTGTTTGTTCGGAGCAGGGCAATAAATTCAGATTAAGGGCTATATGTTCTCATGTAAATTTAAAAATTTGCTTTCAAACTTTTTGTTTAGTTTTAAAGTTAACTGAGAAAATGGTCTTATATGTGTTTTTTATTTACCCATTTCCGCATAGTTTTTGATTAAATCGTTTACTATCAGCTCGAAGTTAGGACTTTTGTGTTTGCCTAAAAAAGAAGTAACGACCTTTTCAAAAGAGTCCCACGCCGCTGCCTCCACTGGTGACAATAATTCTTTGAAATGGGTATTGGCCATTATTTTCCTTATTTGCGGCCCCACAAAAATCCCTTCCTTTATTTTTGCTTCTGAAATCTGTGGAAAGATTGTTTTCAAATAATGAAAAGCTTCGCCTTCTTTGTCCAAAGCCTTGACAAAGTTTTTGATAAGGCCGAGCTTGATGTGGAGCGGAGGAAGAATTATTTTTTCCTTCTTTATAAGTGGTGAGTATTTTATGTTATCCACCCCAACTTGAAACTCGATTCGTTCTGGCCAATCCTTTATGATGTAGTGGTCTTGACGTGCCCGGCTATCCCATTTGCATAGAAAGCAACAGTATTTTGTGTATCCAGATTGTAGACCACATAGCATTCCAACGACTTTTAGATCGGCACATATTTTCCAATCATGTTCTTCGTATTTATAGTAATTAATTTAAGCAATTTTTGCATTGTCTCATATGTTTCCTTCGTATTTACTGCATGCGCGATCGGGATAGATGGCTTTTGGTTGCCAATATGCAATAATACGGCCTTTAAACTTAATTTATTGGCGTCTATGAACAATCGCCACTCTTTTGAATCATATGGTTCACCAAACTGTTTAAATAGACCAGCAATGTTTTTGCAATAACAAATACTGTCCTTCTTCGTATAGTACTGGGAGAATTGTTCGTGACGAGTCCTATAATATGTTACCTTAACATCGGATGAAACAAATTTAAATTGTTGCATACGAGAGGCGTGTAGTTCGGCCTTTTCTTTTGACAATTCCAAATCCCTTATCCAATCATTGAGTTGTGCTTGTGACAAAGGGTTTCTTTCGTTTTCCGTTTGCAATTCAGTACAACATGATGCCGCGTAATCAGATACTGCTGTTGACAATGAAACTGGAGCCGGAACTAAAGTTAAATTTGATGCTGGCAATCTAGCTTCCGTTGAATTTAGTTCTGGTAATGACACTGTAGATACGCTCGCATAGGTTACTTTTCTTGACTTTCCAACCCCAAATACTTTTGTAGTACAAATATAGCAGTCCGTTGAATGGCAAGTTGGTTCCCTCCACTTCATTGGTGTAATAAATTTCATATGTCGTCTAAATAGATAGTTTAAGAAACTTGTCAGATATGCATTAAAAGAGAGCAAACTCCTAATTTTTATGATGTACCTTTTGGTTCCGGTTTCCGAAAATATCAATTCGACTCGACATGTGGTGCACACAGTATTCGGTGTCCATGGTTTTTCATTGTTTCTAGGCTCAATTCCATAACACTTATGGTATGCAAATTTCAAAGGATTTGAAAACACACGTCGCATCCTTTTAACGATAAACTCCCCGCAGATGAAACAGAACATATCTGGATCATTTTTACACTCAAATTCTCGCGCCCTTTTATTCATATTATATTTTTAAGCAAATGACGGATTATAAACTGCAATTAAAAAATGAACAGTATCCGGCGATCCTTGCAGAAATTATGAAGGAACGAGGCACATGTACTATTATTTATACTTACATAGATCACCTACCTATACAAAAAGGTTCCCTAGTTATACATAGAAAACACTACCTGCCTTAAACATATGATCTTGCTTGAAATGTGTCTGTGCTTGAGATAACGACACTAACAATTTTTTGTATCTAATAACCCTTCCAAAATCTACCTGAAACTAACTGATCTGCGAATACTAACACATATTACCAGTAGGGTACTTAACACGTTCCCTGTCCGCTGAGCCCCATATGGTTCAGGAAACGTGCGCCTGATAAGCACTGATACGTTCCTGAGCCATATGTGTGTCAGCATAGAAAAAATTCCCTGAACCACATGTGTTTCATGAACATGCAGAAGCAAAAATGGACCATATGTGTTTCAGGTAGAAATACCCTACATCCGTTTTTTTTTTTAGTTATTATTATTACTAAAGCTATCCTATGACTACAGAAAAAACCTTGTTGGACTTGACGGTCAATTTTGCATTTTTGTATTGGGACAGGGAACGTGTTAAGTATTAAATGGATATATTTACTTGAATGCTTGTAACTTTTGTATTAGTTCATCGATTTTGTTTAATCAAAGTTTATTTTTTTTGTAATAAAACGGAGCTTAGAGTGAAAACAAAAAATATACGAAAAAGTAAAAAGTTTTCGAGATCCTTTCTCTCAAAGTACAAATTTTTTTATATTTTTACAAAAAAAATTAAAAAAATCCGTTATGATAGCTCGTTATCTTTAAATCTGCAGGGCCTAGCAAAAAGTGTTTTACACACAGTTTATAGCAAATTTTATTACTTTTTAAAAGCTTTCAACGGTTTTGGAATCGCTCAATTCGTTTTCGAGATATATATGATTAAGTGAGCCGAATTTTTTTTTTTTTTGAAATAACGGTAATTCGTAAATATCTCAAAAACGTTACCATAGAATAAAAAATAACCTTGATTTTCGGAATCAGACGGTGATTTTACATAGGAATTTCATAACGGCGTCTCTGGTGCAGAAAAAAAGCTGAAATTTGTGATCCAGTGTTATTGAAGTACAATTTTAGTGTTACTTAAATTCTCGTAATTTAAGCATATAATTGTCAATAGTCTGCAAGTTGTTACATAAGACTTAAGGGGTAACACCACTGTAGAAATTTCAAAAAATTGATTTTTTTTTTATAAGCTTTAAAAATTCTTTGAACCTTTTAAAATACAGAACAAAAAGTTTTATACGTTACCGAAGTTTATTTCATAAATATTTTAAGCATTTAACCAAGCGTTAGTGACTGCTACCTAACGACTTCTCCAAATTTCCAAACTTTAAACGCGTTTTTCTCAAAACACGTTTTCTGAAATTGGCACGCAGCATAACTCAAACAATTTTAAATATTTTTAATCAGGTTTTTCACTACGTCTGTATAATAACCTTCTTAAGAGAAGAGCGTAGGGGATTTTCGATAGATTAATTTAAACGATTGTTATAATTATTTAAGTGCCGTTTTTTTAGTCCAAAATAGAGTTTTTTCCTTCAAATGCTTGCTAATTCCACAAAAATAAATTTTTTTTAAATCCCTTACGTGTTTCTCTAGCTATTCTTATCTAGATTAAGAAAAAAAATGTTTCTTTGTTCCAGAATAAAATTTGCACCCTCTGTGCTGCGTGCCGCGGAGCTCCTTCAAGAGATGCCGCCATTTTGTAAAATTTTTCGATCAAACTTTGTAGTTTTGTATTTTAGTATATAAGTAATAACTTCCCAAATCAGAGTGATTGTTTCCCCTTTCCTTCTATACAAAAAAATTCTTTAAAAATCGTGTTTATTTTACGCGTGTACAGTGGTGTTACCCCTTAAGTAAATAAATAAATAAATAAACATCATTAGCATATTTCTTTTAATGCTTCTCTTAAATACTTTCAGCATAATAATTTGTATTACAATATATAAATTTATATCGCAGAAATTATGCCTTAAATGAATCACTAAAGCGCTTTTAGAATTTAATAACCTTTTAATAAAATATAATTTCTTGGATATTTCATTGCATGGAGATTTTTTCAAACGAGAGTCATATAAAACCATTGGACATTTTATTTAAAATTACCTATTTTTATTATTAATTTTAGGCATATTCTATCTGAATTGTAATCTTAGTCGGTAAGGGTGTAATACTCCATATATTTGAAATAAATAAATAAATAAAACTATTCTACATTCTTCGTTTTAAAACTAAATCATAAATTTTTAATAAATAGATACAAGTACCTATAAGTAATCTATTCCCTTGATCACTGCTAAGCTTTTTTATTATTTTGAAATTTAAAAAAATTTAATAATCATATTTGTGTAGTAATACTGAACGATATTCTCAATCTAGGTCGATGTTTTACGATGTCAGTAGGTGAGTTGCAGAAATAGCAATGGAAGTTAGCAATAATTATTTTCTTCTTATCGATTCATAACTTTTTTCTTAGCTGGTCTCAAACGCTAACTGCTTTTTGCTGTATCATGGAAAATACTTATTTATAGGCAGCAATCCTTAAACTTCTTCTAACACTTTTATAAGGGTGTACATATGTATGTATGAGCAGGTAACTGTTGATAAGGTATGTATTTATCTAACTACTGTATACATATCTGAGTACCTGAGTAAAACTGGTTCAGCTCGAATAAATAATCTTAAGATTACATGGTTATGCTACTTTTGATTGACATGATATGTATTTTATACTGGTTGACGTTTAGTTTCGTTCTTCCTATAGTTTATTTGAGTTAATATTTTCGCATACTAAAGAATTCCATATGTTTCTGGTATCTTCATTCGGAGACCGGTGGTACTCAATACGCTTAAGTGTTTTGTAGTAAAACATATTGAAGTGGAGAGCCAAACAAATTTACATACTTATTATAAATAAAACGATTTTTTCAAGAATGAGGAAGTTTTTCAGGAATACATTGAAACAGCATTGATATATTTAATTTTGATTGCATTTGAATTTAATTTTTGTTCCTAGTAAGCTCCCTTTAGAATCTAGAGGAAAGAACAACAGTAAAACGCCTAGAAAGTATTCAAACGGGTGCTTGTCTCTGCATAAGCGGGGCACTAACGACTACGCCCACGGCAGCGATGAATGTCATGCTGCACTTATTACCGATTGAGACCTACAGTAAACAGCTGTCGGTGAAATCGGCACTTAGGTTAAGAGAATCTTCTAACTCAGCCAATAACAGAAGAGGTCACGCAAGAATACTAGACGAATACCGCATCCTAAATCAAACGACAGACTTTTGTAGCTCAGTGGAGTTGCATTAAAACACATCCTTTACCACAACTTTCCCAAAGAGAGAAGATTGGGACAATGGGGTAATGGACAATAGAAGCGGAATCAACATCTATACTGATGGTTCCAAGCTAAATGATCAAGTAGGCGGAGGCCTTCATTCTGAAGGAATGAATGCCAACATCTCATTTTGGTTACCGGATCACTGCAGTGTATAATATTTCAAGCTGAAATATTGGCTATCAGGCAAGGCCTGCTAGCCCTAAATAAAAGTGTCCTTACAACAAGAGATATAAACATATATTCAGATACCCAATCGGCCCTGAAAGCTTTAAAATCGCCTAATATTAACTCGAAAACAGTAAAAGAATGTATCGACGTTTTGACAGAACTATCACAGTACTTTGTAATGAACCTGCTCTGGGTGGCGGGTCATAGAGACATAGAAGGCAACTGCAAAGTAGATGAACTAGCGAGATTGGGTACCACATTGCCGATCCAACCAGACAAAGCGAACATACCTATACCTTTAGCAACTTGAAAGATGCTTATAGATAAACACCCTATTAGTGCTGCCAACAGGCTATGGTCTCAGTCCCTGACCGGTGAAATTAGTAGAATGACGTGGTCGGAATGGAACATGGGCCGCGCAAATCGACTGTTGAAACTAAACAGGAAAAACATGAGAAATTTTCTTGGGGTCCTAACAGAGCATTGTCTGATTGGCAGGCATGCCAGTAGACTGGGAGCGCCTTATAACGACTATTGCTAAAGCTGTAACGACATCGAAGAAGAAGAGACTATAGAACACTTGCTATGCGGGTGCATGGCTCTGGATAGAAGAAGGTTAAATATTTTAGGAAAAAAAATCCCTGAATAACTTGGCAGAAGTAGCCAATATAAAAATAACAAGTCTTGTTAGATATATTGAAGCCACAGGTTGGTTCAATGAGGACAATGTAGAGTGAGGAGAGGGAACAGAACTGATGGTATCACAATGGGCCTACAGCAGGCCTAGGTGTGTCAACCGACAACCACTATACCTACCTACCTAAGCTCCCTCTTCGGGCAACTATTCAACCTGACTTAATAAGAAATATTCATTGATGCCATCATAATTTCTAAACTTTGCCTTATATGGATCTTGTTAAAGTATGAACTAGAATTTTATAAAAAAAAAATATTGAAATTACAAAACAAATATATAAATAGTCAAAATTTATCTACAGGTATATGTGGTGTACAATATCTTTTGACGCTGACAGTACATGTACACTCGTCCATATATATATAAATATATACATACATATATGCGGCCGCCGTAGCCGAAAGGGTTGCTACGTGACTACCATTCGCAATTCACAGAGAGAACGTAGGTTCGAATCTCGGTGAAACACCAAAATTAAGAAAAACATTTTTCTAATAGCGGTTGCCCCTCGGCAGGCAATGGCAAACCTCCGATTGTATTTCTGCCATGAAAAAGCTCCTCATAAAAATATCTACCGTTCGGAGTCGGCATAAAACTGTAGGTCCCTCCATTTGTGGAACAACATCAAGACGCACACCACAAATAGGAGGAGGAGCTCGGCCAAACACCCAAAAAAAGGTGTACGCGCCAATTATATATATATATATACTACATACGTAAGTGTTTATCTCAAAACTGTCGTAAAATAAATATAGTGTCGAAATTTCGCAGAACGTTATAATAATTTTTTTTTTAATTCTACCACATGCATACAGGGAATCAAAAAGCGTTTTGGCACATTGATTTTTGTACAATATTCGCAGTGTTTTTCATGCTATATTTTTTCGTTTTCTTTTTGGGAAAAAAATATGGTTTTTAGTATAATAAACGCCGTATTAACTGAAGCCTCAAAATCTGATCAAAATTAAAAAAAGTTATGACATTTGCAGAAGAATTTTGGTAATTATACAGTTTATGGAGCACATGGAAATATTTACCAAAAAAGTCAAGTCAAGTACCAATCGATGCGTATTGGTGACACAATTAAAAATCTACAGAAGTAAACTGATTTGATTTCTCTGTTCAAAAGTGGTTACCAAAAAAAAGCTTTTATAATGTTGCTATTTTCAATCACTAAATACACGAAAGTGAAAACATTTGGGCGTTAAACTGAACTTTTTTGATCAATTTTTCCATGTGTGCCATAAACTGTATAATTACCAAAATACTTTTTTGGTATGCAATTTTGTAGCTCATCTGCTTCTGGTATAACAAAGTGCTAGTTTGAAATTACCGAAAGTTCCCGTTGATTTTTAATAATTTTTCTTCTGGCGGTCTCCGCATTTTCTGCTAGTGTTGTATACAAGAATCTGTACAAGAGTGAATATTTATTAAATATCAAGAAAACTTCAAGTTCAAATGAGCTATAACACTGCATAGCAAAAAAAAATTAAAAATTCTGAGTGTTCATGAATTTGTTGAAAATTTTTTAATTTTTTTTCTATGTTTCACACAGTTCAAAACTTTAAAATATGTTGTCTTTGTTGTGCTATGAACTAAATTTTTATATACTCATAAATATATTTGTAAGCATTTATTTTCTATTACCTATGCAATAAGAAGAAACACTAGTTTTTAATAAATAAATAAATATTTATATACAAAAGTAACGAAAAACTTGGCATGAAGACCAATGCGAATATGGCAAAAAAAGCACCGTGCTAATTTTTTTTGACTCACTGTATGTGTGCATCATATCCCTTATATACACCAACTGCTTGACTGGCTTTGCCTTCTGTAACGGGAATTCGATTGTGTGCAGCAATTATCCCAAAATATGTAAATATTAATTTGTGAATTTTAATTTTTGTTTTTTGTTTATAACTGATAACTGTTTCTCTTGTATTTAATTGTAATTTAAGGCAATGACTGACTTCTTTCTATCATTTGTGACCCACGTACATACATACATATATGCATAAATGTAATTGCACGAACATGCACTTGTTCACATATCACACAGAACTGCGCGGTTTTTGACTTTGTTGCTATCGAGCGTTGAAATACTCGCACATTGGTTCCGTTTTTTTATTTAATCTGCGTTCAGTCTTTTCCATTATTTATTTTTTTCTTATTTTAATACGATTTTATTGTAACTAATTGTGATTTAAATTTACTCAATCAAACATATTTTACTTCATCCATTTCCTATTAGGTTACTAATTTAAGTAAGGCATACTAAACTGTTGGATTTTTTTCCTTTCAATGTGGTCAGTTTTCAGTAGCTTCAATTCTTATATAAATTTATACTGCGTTATATCTTAATATCACTGCTTTCATTTCAATTTTATAAATAACTTATAATTTAAGTCAAGTACTATTTGTCGCACCTTATGCCCTTATGCGTGTCACTATCTCGTGATTGAGTAAATTTTTTTCGCGAAATTGAGAAACGTTTTACACCGTCCACATTCACTCATTAACTAAAATTTTAACGTAGAATTTTTAATTGAAAGTGCAGAATAGCACAATAAGTTGTAAAATTCCTACTCAATACATAATTTGTGCTTATTATCAAATATTTATTGTTTTTTATCGGCTGCTTTTAATCTTATCATCAAATTAGGCTTTTACTCGTATTATAGAGAGTTCAATTGAAATTTATAAGTAAGCATGAGCACTTTTACGTGAACATATGTATATGTACATGTGGATGTACATTACTTACAGCAAATATTTAGTTAATGTTTTAAAATACTTAAAGAATTTTCGCCATGTAATTTTTTGTAATTCCAATTACATATGTACACATATTGCTTAAATATAATATACAAGTATTATAGTTTTGTCTTTATTAAAATTTCTCTTCCCAAAGTTAACTAGCAGACAGTTCAGATAGTTAATGTCTGTTTGGCGCGCCAAACCACACTGATTTCTACAACTGGACATCATTCAAATTGGCGGCTTGGTTCGCGCTCAATTTACAAGTGTAATGATCGAGTTAAAAATGAAAATAATCAAGCTTGTTCCCATTATTATGATTACAATAATGAAATAAGTTATGAGCATTATAATGATCTGAGTGTGTACTTGTGTATGTGTGTGCCGGCGGCATTGCCAAGAACGATTGTGTTGTCCTATCATTCGTTCAAATTCATATCGTCGCTTTGTTGTTTTTTTTATATCAGTTTTCTCTGCTAGCAGCTACGTCACAATTTTCTGCACATGCAGCCAGAACGGAAGAGAAAGCAAAAGTAGTTTTGATTACACACACCGATTTACTTATTAGCGTGATCGTAGGCGGAACACAAATACATTTGTATATACAGAAGCACTATGTTAAGTGATATGAGAGCGGAACTGTTCTTCAATGTCGAGAGAACTGTTATATCTGTGAGCATTCACATGCACGTTCTACTGTTATAAATCTGGTTCTCAGTTATAAGTGTAGGTTTTTGTTTTAATTGATACAAATTAAAATACATTTTAATTCTCAACTATTAGTACATACGTCGATTAATGTGGATTAGTTGCTTTCCTTCTTCCTTGAAGCGTTGCTGCGAATAAAATTAAATATTTCTGTGCAGTTAAATCTAATTTCTTAACTATTTTCTATTTGTTAAAAAATAGTTTCTCATACAAACTGCCCGCGACAAATGAGAGCAGACCAAAATATGGGCCAGCTAGTACTAGTTCTCTTTTTTCTTAAGTTAATTATTCTTATTTTTTACAAATGTGTAAAAAATTTATATAAAGGCAAGTTTGGAACTTTATGCAAGAGTTACAAAAATTTCGCAAACTTTTTGTTCCAAATCCACAGTTTTTAATTCGAGATTTTAGAAATATCCTGATATGAATTTTTATGCATTATAAATTTACTGCATTGCAAATAGCAGTGATCAGCGGAATTTTACTGATGATGAAATTTAATTTGAATTACCAGTAAAATTTTATTGATTACTGAAAAAATTGCAGTAAAAATAATTTTTTACTGATCACTGAAAAAAATTGCATTACCAGTAAACTTTTACTGATTACTGAAAAAATTGCAGTCTGATTTTCATAGCTTATAAAATTTTATTATAATAAGGTGTAAGTTTGAAGTTGCTTTTATTTAAGCTTTTTTCCTCGTTAACGTTGTTGCGCTTTTTCTTCCCATAACAAATGCATGACTGCCCCCCCAATCTGAAAAGGTCAGCTTGAACAGTAAAATATTTACTAATAACGGAGCAGATTTGTAAATCATTGGCAAACATTAGCTGTAAAAAACAGGATCCAATGTCATTTATGAATAATATGAAGCAAAAAGGGTGCAATGTACTACCTTGTGGAGCGGAATATGGTGTAATAATATGAATTGTGCCAGCCAGTTTGATGCATTAGGTTCTGAAATAAGTTCGTAGCGTATTCACCGAAGACTTTTATTTAAAAAAAAAGACAATAACTATATCAACAAGTTAATCAATTATATATTCGCCGTTGCTTTTTACAACCTCTTCCCAACTCCCGACCAATTTGTTCATCCCGTTCCGCCAAAAATCGCCTTGTTGAGCCAGTTTTTAAGGACCTCCTAGTTATCGTAGGTAACGCCCTTCATATGGCTTGACAGGGAGCGGAAAAGATGGTAATCAGTGGGTGCAAGGTCTGGGGAATACGGCGGGTGCAGAAGGACTTCCTATTCGAGCTCTTGGAGTACGGCTTTGAACAACTTTGAACTTTGAACGGCTTTGACTTTTGCAACATGGGACCTGGCGTTGTCGTGAAGGAGTATGGTTTGACCATGCCGATCAGGTCTTTTCAGTCCAATAGCCTCATTCACGCACTGTAGCTGGGCAGTGTAGAACTCCTTCCCAGTGCACCATGCCCTCCTAGTCCCATCAAACACATATCATGATTTTCTTTGGATGAAGATCCGGCTTGACTATCGGCTTCGATGTACCTTCTGGAGCCACCCACTCCTTTCTTTGCTTCATATTGATGTATAGACATCATTTCGCATCTCCCGTGACGATTTGGCACAAAAAGTGCTGTTGTTTTATGGTGGGCGAGATGCTGAGAAGCAATTTAAAGGCGATTTTTTCCCCGAAAATATTATTATTGATGTATTTGTATTCATTTTTTCCGAAACTCGCTTTGGTTAAAGGTTTTGTTCAAATATGATTTACTGAGCGGATTACATAGTTTTTGAAGAATGAGGCACAATGAAAAAAATGTTTTGTAACTGCCAAGACTGCGTACTGAAAAAGAATGCCATTGTTACTCAGAAAACTTTATATCATAACACTACAGCCACCATCTGCGAGTATATTCTCTACAACGTGGGAGCTCAGAGTTAAAATATTATATAGCAGTTTTTTAAGAGCTTGAGAAATTAAAATGATGATACAAAATTAAATAGTGTTGGAATGAACTTTTTTTTGTTATATCTGTAGATAATTTTATTATTTATTTTTTGAATATGATATCCGGCTAATATCCGCCGCGGCTACGAGTTACATTTTTCATGAAAACTTGCCAAGCTTTAGAGAACAGAAATGTCAACACAGTTTGCCGTTCTCAGCTGTCAAACCATAGTTAGCGATATCGATAGTTTTCCGTTAGTTATAAAAACATAGGTAGCTAAAAAACACCCTATACAAGTAAATTTGAAATTTACTTTACTAAGTCCTGCCACAAGTTCTGTTACAAGTTAAGTCCGTTATGGATATGAAATTATAATATTGTACTTTTTTTAATGAAGTTGGTTTTATTTAATCACGTAAATATTAAAGAAAAAATTATAAATGTTCATTTGAAATGTTCACCATTTGCCTTTACATAAATCTTCAAACAATTAGGCCATTCAGCTATTGCAGCACGCACGGTTGCCATGAATATTGACGTCGCTGCTCACTGTTGCCATGAATATTGACGTCGCTGCATACTGTAGTTCAATGGATTCAAATCTGGACTTCCAGACGGCCAATCTTTTGCGGCCACCACTACTGGGTGGTTTCTGCTGGAAGATCCAATGCTCTCCATTGAAGAGAGTACTATCAAACTGCTTCACCATGCCTTCCAAAAGATCCTTTTGGTACACTTTTGTCCCGGTCTTCAACTCTTTTTTGCAGAAATGTAGAGATGTAACACATTTACAAGTCTCTTCCACCTAACCATTACGGAGGTTGGATGGTGGCCACGCTGAACCATTGGAACAACGATTTGTTTGGTGTTTGGCAAAGGGTAAGTATTCATTCGATAGAACTCTTTCTGCTCTACAAAACTATGTTAATTGTATTTTTGAGTTATTTAATTTTTTATTAATTTTGAAGCTTAGATATGGAATACTCAGGAGACAAAAATTAACATTTTCCACTCTTCGATTTATGCTCTTCTCTGCGTGCTCTTTTCATTGAGGTCAAAAAACTGTCCACGCAGCCCGGGACCTTTGCGATGTGTATGGAGAAGGTGTCTTAGGCGAGCCTACAGCACGGAAATAGTTTGCAAAGTTCAAAAATGGGGACTTCGACCTCGATGACACGTCCTGCAGCGGAAGGTCTTCTGAATTCGACGAAGAACGTCTCAAATCACTTTTGAAGGAGAACGGTCACCAACCCAGTCATGAATCGGCGGAAAAAATGAGCTGCGATTCTAGAACGATTCTCAATCACCTTTTGTACCGAATAGTCACGGGAGATGGGAAATGATGTCTATTGTCTATATCTTCTTTGACAGCAGGCCAAGCGATTTTTGGCGGAACGGCATGAACTGATTGATGGAGAGGTGGGAAGAGGTTGTAAACAGCAACGGCGAATATATAATTGATTAACTTATTGATATCAATTATTATAATTGATATATGTTTAAATAAAAGTTTTCGGTAAAACGCTACGAACTTATTCTCTTCCCTATTACGAAGAAGGTATGTTTCTAGTTCTTTCAATCTATATACCTATATAAAAGAAAGTCATGTTAGTTACACTTTTTATAACTCGAGAACGACTGCACCGATTTGGCTGAAAATTGGTGGAAAAGTAGCTTAGAACCAGGAGACGGACATAGGATACTTTTTATCCCATTCGAACGCGTTTCCGTGAAGTCACTATAAAGTGTGGTATAACAAAAACGTATCTGATATGGAATAGCAAAACGCAAATGACAGCTAAACGTAATTTTGTCTATGGTTAAGTAGAAAATTTGATAATATAAATTTTGTCAGAAATATATAATCACAGTAATTTGTATTCTCTTTGAATCATCATTATCAATGCCGCGACCAAGACGATCGAATCTTTTCCGACAAAGCCGTAATGCAAGAAGGATTCGAAACATTGCGAATGAAACGACTGAAGAAGCACAAGGAATTGAACGTAAAGAGCGCCGCGTTAGTATGGCTCGACTTCGTGCTTCTCAATCACAAGCCCGTGAAACGGCTCGGTTGGCAATGCGAAATCGTCGAGCGAATAACAGAGATCAACAAGTAGATAATTTTCGATGCACAAGAAGAGAACTATCAAGTGCTGATTTGAATCGAGCAGCGTTTCGATATGATTGCAACACTGATTACTGCTTGCATCCTAGCGTTTGCATTGGGCCAATGAACGTTGTTTGCGAGTATTGTGGCGTATTGAAGTTTTCCGGAGAAACGCCCGGATTGTGCTGCCTTAGTGGAAGAGTGAAATTGCCATTATTAACTTTTTTGGAGACGCAATGATTTTACTGTCTGGTGACTTCTGCCAAACACTGCCAGTAATTCCAAGCTCAACGGCTGCTGACGAAATAAACGCTTGCCTCAAATCATCGAATCTATGGCGCTATGTAAAGAAACTTCAGCTGACAACAAACATGAGAGTTGCATTACTTAATGATACATCTAATGAAGATTTCTCTGAGCATTTATTGACTATCGGTAATGGTCGAGTACCTGTCGACGAATCGAGCGGATTGATTTCATTTCCTCAGAATTCCTGTAACTTTGTTTCATCGAAAGACGAACTTATCAATAAAGTATTCCCAAACATCATTAATAACTACAAAAATAATGAATGGTTGAGTGAGCGAGCAATTTTAGCGGCTAAGAATAAAGATGTAACTACATAATTCAAAATGATATCATTGGAACAATGCGTTCATTCAAGTCCATTAACTGTACTCGTATAACAAATAAAGATGAAGCCACCAACTATCCAATTGAATTTTTAAACTCCTTGGATGTGCCTGGCTTACCACCGCACAATATACGCCTAAAAGTTGGCTCCGTAGTAATCATGCTTCGAAACATAAGCCCAATAAAACTTTGCAACGGTACGCGTTTGGTGGTAAATAAATTGATGAACAATGTGATTTACGCGACGATACTCAAAGGAAAATTCGAAGGTGAAGAAGTTCTCTTTCCGAGGATCCCGATGATCCCAATCGATCTTCCGTTTGAGTTTAAAATACTTCAATTTCCGATCCGTCTTACATTCGCCATGACCATTAACAAATCACAAGGCCAATCCTTGAAAGTTTGTGGTCTGAATCTAGAAAATCAATGTTTCTCACATGGTTATATGTGGCATGTTCACGGGTCGGAAAACCATCTGCGTTGTTTGTTCTTGCACCTGATAATAAAACAAAAAATGTCGTGTATCACAAGGTGCTTAACTGAAGAGTGCAATCTATTAAAGCTTCATTGAAATACTTGGTTAATAAAAAATTTACTTAATAAAATCAAAAATCTTATTTTTTATTGCCTCTAGGGCGGAACAAAATTCGCCGGGTCAGCTAGTATTTAAATAAGTAAAAGTTGATTTTTTGTGATTTTAAATTGTATTTTACATAAATTATTAACAATTCATTCAAATTATGTTTTTAAATTATTCAAGTTAACTATTCACACACACGTACATAGACGTACAGTTTTTAAGTTCTTTTCACTCGTTTGCTACATTGATTTGTAAAGTAGGTCCTCCTTCGGTTTCAAATGCGGTTGGTGACTGCACGCTCAGCAACATACTAATACCCACTGACAAAATAGCCAAGAGTATTGCAGTAACAAAAAGTCCTGATATTATTGCAGGCGAGACGAATCCTTCACAAGTCCAGGCGTCTTTAAACTTAAAGTCCCCAGTACGCTCAGAATGATGTTCACTATCATATTGAATTTGTACTCTGGTAAGTATAAGCTTTTTCTTCTCATTTTCTAGTGTTATTTTTCCACATGAAAATGAATGAGTTTGTGGGGCATAAAGATCAGAAACGTAATAAATAGTATCTTTAAATTTGAATGAGTGTATCTCGAAATATCCATTGCTAAGGAATAAATTGAATCCCAATGCTAATCTTGAATCATTTGTTTGAAGTTCAACTCTTAGCCGAGGGTCTTCGCCTGTTACTTTCATATTCTGTATTTCAATTTCATGTAAGCCATCTGTGTCTCGAAGTGCGAGTTGAGTGAAGTAAAACGAAATCATTTTGGCTTGGAAGAGGGTGCCGCTTAGTTCACTTGATTGTTCATGGGTTCCTAAGAAAGCATAGGCAATCTCATCACATTCTATTGAAGCTGTTACCGATCTAATTGCCTTATCTGTAAAACAAGAACTCATATGTAAATAATGTTAGTAAATAGTGTCCATAAAAATACCAAGCACAATGGAATTGGTAAAAAAGTAAATCTCGCTTCATGTAATATGACATATTCTAGAAAAACTGTATGTTTCTTAAAGTTAGTTCGTTCGAAATAAGTTAAAAATTTATTATTTTAGATTTTTTTAAGAGGGCTGTGTAGTATATTGTGCGTCCAATAATGAAAAAAGTAAAATAATAATGAAAATGGCTTTAGTTTTTTTCAAAATAGTCTCCTTAGAAGTCAATACACTCCTGTAATCGCTTGAACCAATTTTTAAAGCACTTTAACCACTTAGATGCCTCCAAAACAAGCTGTTGTTTTTGATGTTCGGGAACAAAACGTAATCATTAGTTGCCAAATCAGGGCTGTAAGGTGGATGACTCTTCAATGCAATTTTTTTAGAGCCAACAACTCCCTTGTGTGAGCCGATACGTGAGAAATCGCATTGGCTTGGTAAAGAATGATTCGTCTTCGGCGGTTTCTTTTCTTTAAAGTGTAAAGAGTAGTTTTGGCTTTTAAAGTGTAACTTGATTTCGTTTTTTGGTCTAGCACATGTATCCCCACATACTCTTCATGCCCGTGGTATGTTAAGGAAGTCTGCTCAGCAAAAGGAAAGAGGAGAGGAAATAAGACTGACTTCTATTGCTGCCAATCTGAAATAGCCAACAACGAAGTTACTGATATCATTAGAAAGGCGAATTGTTTGCATTTATACTTTAATTCTAAATAAAACCCTTTGCCTCCATCCAAATATTTATGGGGCAACATGAAAAATCTTAGCATACAATGAAAAGTGAAATCAAATTGTATTATTGATCCTGTGATACTAAACGAGTTCTTCGTTGGTGTCTGTAAAACTGTTAAGCTCTCACCGTTACCTAATGCCACTCTGATGTATTCTGGCCCGGAAAAAGAATTTCACTTGGAAGGAGTAAGTGTAATTAAGAATAATAAAGAAGATTGCATGTCTTTGAAATTTATAAAATTTATCTAATCATAGGGTGTGTGCGAACCTCCGAGTGTTTTCTGTCATGAAAAAGTTAGTCATAAAAACCATTTGCCATTCGGAGTCGGCTTAAAACTGTAGGTTTCTCCATTTGTGGAACAACATCAAGACGTACACCACAAATAGGAAGAGGAGCTTTGGAAAACACCTAACAGAAGTGTAAAAGCAAATTATTTATTTTATTTATTTATTATCATTTTAAGTTCTCAAGCTCTTAAAAAACACCCTATATATCTTGCATTTGAAAATTTCAATATCTATTGTTCAACCAAATAACTTTAAATAAAATATTAATTCTCGTATATACCAGGAGTGTTCAAAAAACAAAGCGAACTGTCAAATTTCGCGGGCTACGTATATTCGACTTTCGATGATTATTTCTTTTTATATTAGTACACGCGTCTCGAAGATATGTTCACGGTGTTAGCAACATAGCTTGTTTGTTGGTAAGAGGCATAAATAAGATAAGTGTTTTGCGCGTTCGGCGATTTTCTGCTATCGAAAAAAATTGATCAAAGAAGCTGCATTAAAATTTGTGTAAAAAATGTCCCCAGCATATCAACAACCGATACAAATGTTGAGAAAGAGAAGAAAATTGTTATGGAGAATCGTCGAATCACAATTAGAGAAGTTGTACCGAGATATCGGTTGGCTCATGCCATGCAATCTTTTCGGAAATTTTGGACTCGAAACGTGTGGCAGCGAAGTTCGTTCCAAAATTGTTGAATTTTGACCAAAAACAATGTCGCATGAACATCGCTCAGGAATTGTTGAATGATGTCAACGATGATCCAGAGAAGCTTAAAAGGGTCATAACTGGTGACGAATCATGGGTACATGGTTATGACATTGAAACCAAAGCCCAATCGTCCCAATGCAATAGTCTAGGAGAGACAATACCAAAAATACGAAAAAAACACACGGCATTGTGGAAAAAAATGCATGACTTTTACATCATGATAATGCACCTGCTCACTGAACTTTGCTTACCAAAAAGTGCATACCAGAACTGCTTCGAGGATTGGAAAAAAAATGCTGGCATAAGTGTATTATATCCGAGGAGACTACTTTGAAGGAGATGAAATAGAAATTCATGAATAAATAAATATTTTTTGAGAAAAATGAAAATTCACCTTATTTTTTGAACACACCTCGTACATAGATTTTTTATTTTATATAAGAAGAAATTTTGTGTTGAAATAAATAGTAAACTTATTTTGTAAGTTTCAATATTTATGCATAGCGCGTTTACATATTTCTTAAGTGAGCATAAACAATTTTCTCCTCAAAATTAAGTGAACAATTCTCGTTTGGTATTTGCTGATTTTGGACTTTCTGAAGCAATTGACGTTTTTTTTGTGCGATTCATTATATGCCAAACAAAAAAAGGTTTGGTTTTAATTGTTTCTGTTTATTTCTTTGGAGAATAATAAAATTCAAATCACAACTTACCGCAACTTCGCATTGGAGAAGCCTCTCCTCTAAATGAATCTAACGAAATCATATACAATTTGCCAGCTTCACACACTATTGGAGCCACGAGCCTCCCATCGGGTGGCATGCTATACTCGCCTACAGGATCTAATGAATGAAGAGCTTCGTCGGCTCTCTCCACATTGGCGTAGAAAAACGCAGGCGATTGCTGGCTCAGATACGTGAAACAATTCTCGCAACGGAAATGTTTTAGCGATAACTTTAAAAGAGATTCCAAATGAAAAACAAATAAGTAATGCTAGATGGACCTTTTATATGTTGCTGGTAAAAATATTATTTTCTTTCGCTGACTCCAAACTTAGATTTCCATGCAAATTAGATGCACATAAGTCTATTATCATAGAAAAATCTACAAGCTAGTAAATATGTTAGATACTTGTAGAACTTCGCATATGAGGCACATTATAAGTATTATTGGTTTGGGGAATAACTTCATAGCGTTTTTATATATTCTTTTTCTCTTATTTCTTTTATTTAATAACGATTGGTGTGCTGTTTGACAAAGGGAAAGTATTCATTCGATAGAATTCTTTCTCCACAAAACTATATTATGTTAATTGTATTTTTGAGTTTTTTAATTTTTTATTAATTTTGAAGTTTAGAAATGGAATACTCAGGCGGCAAAAATGAAAAATTAGGAGCCTGGGTGTCTCACGAGCTCAAGGAAGAAAATAAAGAAAGTCGTCCCCAAATTGCTTGTCAGTATTTCGCCCGCCAACGAGCAACACGCTGTCATAAACACCACTTTTTGTACCGAATCGTCGCCGGAGATGAGAAATGAAATAAAAGGAGTAGGTGACTCCACGAGATACACTAAAGTCGAGAGTCAAGCCAGATTTGTATCTAAAAAAGATCATGATATGTCTTCGATGGGACTGGGAGGGCATGGTACATTGGGAAATGCTCGAAAGGAATACTAGGGTGAGCAAGGAGCTTTACATTGCCCAGCTACACCGCGTGAATGAGGCTATTCGACTGGAAAAACCTGATTGATATGGTCAAATTATACTCCTTCATGACAACGCCAGGCCCATGTTGAACAAGTCGTCACATTCGCACTCCAAAAGCTCGAATAGGAGGTCCTTCAGCATCCGCCGTATTCTCCAGACCTTGCAACGACCGATTACCATCTTTTCTGCTCCCTCCCGATAATTAGGAGGACTTTAAAAACTGGCTCAACAACTTCTTGGACACCAGACCAGGCGATTTTTGGCGGAACGGCGTGAACAAATTGGTCGAGAGTTGGGAAGAGGTTGTAAACAGCAATGGCGAATATATAATTGATTTACTTATTGATATAATTATTATTGTTTGTTTAAATAAAAGTGTTTGGTACAAACGCTACGAGCTTATTCTCCAACACAGAACCAGAAACTGTTACAAAGTAAAAGTATTTGATCACAAGCAAATCTAAGGATTTATTTTTGAGTGATTCCACGAGGCTATTTCTTTGGTATTCTAGTTTTACTTTTTCCAATCATTAATTAATCCATGGCCGTCATAATTTCTGAATCAAATTTATAATAGTATTGATTCACAATATATTGTATAAGTTTCCAGTTGTTTCATAAGCTTTTATATCATGATACATATACCTGTATATAATATCATGACACATATTGTAGCATGATGTACATGGTTTGATTGAAAAGTAATGAGCCTTATTTTTTTAAGCAGTTTTATTAAACCTTTTGGCTTACACAACTAATATTCTTCAAAATAGGACCCTTCAGCGTCAATACACCGCTGGTAGCGGTCCTTCCACTGCAGGAAACATTTTTTAAACTCATCCGCCGGAATCGCGTTCAATTCGGCTGTCACAGTTTTTTGGATCGCCTCAATGGAGTCGAAACGCCCCCCCGCCCCCCCCTTCAGTTTTCTTTTCAGGCGCGGTAACAAGAAGAAGTCCTGAGGGGGCAGGTCTGGGCTGTAGGGAGGGTGGAGAAGCACCGGTACCCCCATCTTGGCCAATGCAGGGGTGCAGAGGAAGGCGGTCTGTTTGCGTCGTCGAAGGCCTTCCAGATCGTTGTTCGTCTTCGACGTCCTCCCGGCGTTCCTTGACCACTTGTGCCACCGTTTTGCCTGAGCACTTGACAGAGATTAGTCCCGGTAAGCCTCCTTGAGTAGCCCAATGGTTTCGGTACTCGTTTTGTTTAGCTTTACGCAAAATTTGATCGAGTAACGTTGCTCCAACGATCGCTGCATTTTCGCCACTGCAAAATCCTAACACACTTTTAAAACAGCTTTCACTCGCAGAGCACCGCTGTTGCCAGCGAACTGGGACCGGTTTCTAGTGGAAGGCGAAGGTCCAACGATCATTTTCTCCCGCCAGCCGATAAGCTTGATCGCTTGGCAGACGCTCCGCGCGGGAAGGCTGATTACTTTTCAATCAAACCCTGTATCATAATACAGGTAAAATAGTGTGATTAATTTTACCTGCGCCTATTCACTTATGTATGTATCTATTTTAATACATTGTGCAAACCGTCTCCACATATGTTATCCATTGGTATATGTTTCAACTTTTTTCTCTGACTATAAATACTAAAAAAAGGTACGACAAACAAATTTTGATAAAAAAATACAAAGCTAGCCAACATTTCTTTGGTGCATATTAGTATATTGTAAGTCAAGTAACTATATTATTGGAACCCCAATCGGATGTTCATACGCGAAGGAATCAGTAACTTTTGAGAGCATAAATAATATTCACATGCTTTTCTATGAAACATTTTTATCTTATCTAAAACAGCCATGTTAAGAGTTTACCTTATAGTATGTGAAGGCAACGAGCATTTTATCTTCAAGTATTTTTTTTATTTCTTCAAGGAATTCCGGGTGCTTTATTCTAGGAAACACTGATCTGGGAGTGCTACGAGTATACAGGGAAAATAAAATTCAAATAATATTCATTGGCTAACTTTTATTTAAGAAACTTACACCTCAGTATGCCAAAACAGCACTGGCGTACAATGCCCCAGAGATAATATCATAGAGAATAGAAGGGTTATCGTAAAACTGCGCGACATTTGGAAGAATATGCTCAGATTAATGAATATTCAATTGCGTTTTAGAGAATGTATAAATAGGTATGAGAAAACATTTGAAAATAAAAACAGAGGAAATGTTGTCAAAAACTTCAATTCAGCAAAATGAACAAGTCTAGTGGGTGAAAAAATCGTTTCGAATGAAATCGATTTTTAATTAAACTAAAAAGAAATCTATTGAACATATTGTATTTGTAGACCTCGCAGTCATTTGTACTTCTATTCAATTTTTAAAATTTGCGTACTATAAAGTTTCATTTACTGCAACGGCCATCACTCAGGCCGCAAGTACGAGGTGTGTTCAAAAAGTATCGCGAATTTTGTGTTTTCTCAAAAATTATTTATTTATTCATTAATATCTATTTTGTCCCCCTCAAAGTAGTCCCCATGAGATATATGCACTTGTGCCAACGTTTTTTCCAATCTTCGAAGCACTTCAAAAAATCATTTTTTTATCTTGTTCAGCTCCTTCTTCGATGCCGTCTTTATCTCCTCAATCTCCCTTTCATGGGCCTCTTCAGTTTCGGGAATAAGAAAAAGTCACAGGGGACCAGATCTGGGAAATACGGTGGCTGTGGCATCATTAGTGTGTTGTTTTTGGCCAAAAAGTCTGCAAAAGCAACGATGTGTGAGCAGGGGCGTTATCGTGATGCAAGAGCCAATTTTTGTTCTTCCAGAAATCCGGTCGTTTCTGGCGGATTGCTTTGCGCAAATTGCGTATAACTTGCAGGTAATATTCCTTATTGAGCAAAAAATCATTTTGTTTTATCTTGTTCAGCTCCTCCTTCGATGCCGTCTTTATCTCCTCAATCGCCCTTTTATGAGCCTCTTTCGGGAATAAGAAAAAGTCACAGGGGACCAGATCTGGGGAATACGGTGGTGTGGCATCATCTGATGTACAACTCCCATGCAATCGAAGAAAACGGTAAGCAAAACTTTTACATTCGACTGAACTTGGCGCACTTTTTCCGGTCTTGGTTCGTCCGGCAGCTTCAATTGGGATGATTGAGCTTTGGTTTCCACGTCATAACCATAAGACCACGATTCGTCACCAGTTATGACCCTCTGGAGCATATTTGGGTCGTCGCGGACAGAGTCCAACATCTCATTAGTTGCGATGCTGCTTTTGGTCGAAATTGAGCAGTTTTAAGTACGAATTTTGCGGCGACCCGTCTCATGCCCAAATCAATGAAAAAAATAGAATGGCACGAGCCAATCGATATGTCTAGGTCCTAAGCAACTTCTCTAACTGTGATTCGACGATTGGCCAATAGCATGTTCTTCCTTCATCAATTTTTTCTGTTGGTCTGTTGATGAAGTGCTTGGGCGTCCAGCACGCTTTTCGTCGTTCACATCTTCTCGGCCTTCTGAGAACATTTTGTACCACCGATAAACGTTGCTTTGGTCCAAAGTAGCTTCTCCGTATGACACAGTCAACATTCGGAATGCATCCGGGCTCTTAATTTCGTTTTTCACACAACATTTGATACAGGTTCTTTGATTCATCTTTTTGAATAGGTAAAAATCGAGGACGAGTCGGAACACGTCCAAGCAAAGCAGCTGTCAACAATTAACTGAACATTAAAAATGGCCGAACTCGTCGGCATAAGTGAGAGATATGTTTTAAAATAACGAAATTCGAATATTCGTAACCTGCGAAAATTCAAAATTCGCGATACTTTCTGAACACACCTCGTGTGTACACATTTAGCGAATAACTGTTCTCTCTATACTACTCATGTAAGGGTATACATATGAAAGTCATTTTGGCTTGTCCCGCTTACCTGCTCAAAATCAATCTCTTTTGTCTTTAGTTTTAAGAATACGAGGGCTACTATTTATACAAGGTGGTGCAAAATTAATAATTTAACCAGTCCCATTTCCAATGCATTTTTTAAATTGTGAGGGTACATTTATATTTTTACCATATTTCCCAAGGATGCCTCAATTCACGGTATGCGACATGACGATCTTGCTTAGTCATTTCATTTGATATTTGCTGGCACAACAACTGATTTGTTCCAGGAATTCATTGTGAAGAGAAAATTCATTGCGCCATTTTCCAATTTAAATATCAGATGGCGCCTGATAGCACTAGACCTGACAACCAAGACCAGAAATATAAAGAAACGCAAAATTAAAGACTCTGTCGGAAGATTTATAATTTTTGCAAATGGTGTCAGTCGCCCATCACATTTGGCACTTGTGAAGTAGAAAGCTGCAGTATAAAGGGTGTTTTTTTTAGAGGTTAGGTTTTCAAGTTGGCACTACTTTTTTCGTAGATGGTCTTTTTGACAGTCAAGTGACAGCTGCACTTGATTTATGCTCAGCTTGGTTTGCCATTTCATAATGAATAGACTTACACCTGAACAACGTTTGCAAATCGTGCAAATTTATTACGAAAATAATGGTTCGGTTCGCGCGGTTCGAAAATAATGGTTTTTGTTCAGCGATGAAGCTCACTTTTGGTTGAATGGGTATGTCAATAAGCAAAATTGTCGCATTTGGAGTGAACATAATCCACAAGCCATTGCTGAGACGCCGTTACATCCTCAAAAAGTCACTGTTTGGTGTGCTCTATGGGCAGAGGGAATCATTGGTCCATATTTCTTTAAAAATGAAGCCGGCCATAATGTTACAGTCAATGGAGAGCGCTATAGAGCCATGATTAATGACTTTTTCGTGTCTGAATTGGACGATGTTGATGTGGACGACCTTTGGTTCCAACAAGACGGCGCTACATGCCATACAGCCAACGCAACAATCGATTTATTGAAGGAAAGTTTTGGTGAGCGCATTATCTCGCGCCGTGGACCTGTGGCGTGGCCTCCAAGATCGTGCGATATAACACCGGTGGACTATTTCTTGTGGGGCTATGTGAAGTCGCTTGTCTACGCAGATAAGCCCGAGACGATTGACGTCTTGGAAGAGAATATTCGGCGCGTTATTGCTGACATAAGGCCCCAATTGCTGCAAAAAGTGGTCGAAAAGTGGGCCTCTCGGCTGGAATTTATTCGAGCCTGCCGCGGCGGCCACTTGCCCGAAATCATTTGGCAAACCCTTATCTTTATAATAAAGATAAATTCTTGGCCATAACATTAAATTATATACGTTTTATTTCATCTTGAAAACCTAACCTCTAAAAAAAACACCCTTTACAAACAGATAAGCAATGGAGCGCGTAAAGTTCAACATTTCCACCACTCAAATCATTCTTTATTTCTGATTTAGTAAACAAATTTTTGAAAGACAAAATCAGATGTTTCAAACCATTGGGTAAAACGAATGCGAAAGTGTATTGATTATCATGGAGAAAATGTTGAAAAACAATAAAATCCTTTTCACCACCAATGTTCATTTTTCCATTGTTAGGCAAAAATGTAAATAGAAATCCTCGTAAAGAATGGAAATGAGTCTGGTAGCACTAACAGTTTTGCATTTGAATAAAAGTAATACATACGTAGATGAGCTATGCGGATACATAGGGTATTTTTAAGGGCGAGGAAAATAGACAGGCCACATGGAACTTTCAAGAAATAAAGGGGTGATCTAGAATAAGTGAATTTAATGAGTTTTAGTATATTTAAATGCGAAAATAATGAACAATTATTATAATAAAAGTTGAAGTCTTCTCTCCCTATTAGTATTTTATTTATTGAAGTTGAACATGAATTTCAACCATTTCTTTCAACTTCTCCGATATTTTATGTTCTCACCGCAGGATTCCATATTCTGTTCTAGGTCACTGTTGGAAAAGCGAACTATTTTTGCTACGAGAATTTAAGCAGTTTAATAAAACCTCAAATAGGTTAGATATTAAATTGTCTGCGCCAAGATTTCCCTGTAAGTCCGGGATTGATTATTTTTTCTTAGATGAAGGTCTTAAATATTCACTTTTTAATCTTACAAATGAATCATACATTCCTTATCGAAGAATGTTATAATTTTTGCAAATAGCATCGAACAACAATCATATTTGTAAACTCGTCACAATTATTTCGCAAGAGCGTGAGTTTTTTTGACCTATTATCAGTCGGTGGTGTTGGCGCAGCGTCGATTTCCTAATCGTGTCGCGCCAACTGGGCAAATTTCCGGCACTTTACTGTTGGACTCGTAGAGACTGAAACTACACGACACCTTGCAGGGCGTGGTCGCTACTGCACTGGTCACTCGGCCGAGAATATCGCGGTTGTAGCTTGCACATGTTCCCGTACACAGCGCAAACAGTTAATGCCTGCTAGCTGTCGCGTGGGGTGTATATTACTGTCAATCTCAATCTCATCAATGGGTCGAAAATTGTCATGAGCCACTAAAGAGATTACGTCAATAAGCAAAATCTTAGTTTTTGAGCCACTGAAAATCCGCGTGTGATGCACGAAGAGCCTTTACATCCATTCAAAGCCAATGGCTGGTGCGCTGTTTCCCCGCGAGGAGTGGTTGGGTCGGATTTGTTTCGAGAACGTCATACGACAATATGGTCAGTGTTACCGGCGAACGCTACCGGGCTATGATAAACGACTTCTTACTGCCACAATAAGATGAGCGGGATGTGGTTTCAACAAGACGGTACAATCGCACACACAGCACGACACCAATGGAAAATGTAAAAGAGGGGTTTCCTGGTTGCCTAATTTTGGAGCAACTTGAAGTCGCGGGTTTATGCCAATAACCCTCGGCCAATCGCGCCCTTAACCAGAATATTTTTATAGGAATGTGAAAAGTTATCACTTGACGGATATCATTTTTCCACTTAACAGAAAAAAAGTAAAGGTCCAAATAAAGATTTCAATCGCTCAAAAACATGTTTCTTTATTTACAATAGTAAAACAAAAGCGAAATCCCCACCTTGAAAAATATTCCAAACATAGAATTCCCAAACTTAAAATCTCCAAACTCAAAATACCCAAATTTAAATCATCAAGGTTTATGTATAAGTATGTAAGTATGTAAAAAGATAATAAGTGTCTTCACACCGAGTTGGCACTCAGTCGGTCGGTGTTCGGTAATTTTTCCGTATATTTCTTTGTGTACAGTTATTTTATTTTCGGCTTACCGATTACTAACCTACATTGGTGGCAAGCTTGATAATTTTTTTAGTAGTTGGTAAACTGCAATTAACATAAAATGTGCCATTATCTATATTACTGCTTTCTTTTACTTGTCATTGCTTATTTGTAAAAATATTCAAAAAATCAAATGCAAAGAAGTCATTGAAAAGTCTGAATTGTGAAAATAATTTTTTGTGCAATGAAAAATAAAATTCGTTTAAATTTTCCTTTGTTTCAAATTTTCTTAACTTGACTTATTCGCTTAAGGTCTCATGTCTCCGTAAATTTTTCTCTGATTTACTTGAAATTTCGACACAGCTTTAGGAAGTCTTATGCTTTTGGATAAAGTGAAATACAAAAATGTCATATTTAAGAAATAAATCCACAAACTCCGTTTAAAGTTTTCTTTGCTTCGAGTTTCTCTAACTAGACTATTTGGGTTAAAGCCTCATAGCTCGGTGAGTTTTTCTATGAGTTCCTATTTATTTACCAGCTGTGTTCTCTAGTTATACCTATTCTCCCGGTCGGCTTTTTCTGTTGGAAAGTTTGGTAATATCATATGAAAGATAAATTGAAGATGACAAAGACGACATTTGGTTCAAAATGGTACGGTGCTACGGTGCTACGAACCAGACAGCTAACCATGTATTCGATATTTTGCGTACTGTCCTCGAAAATCGCATTACATGGTGTCGAAAATGTACCGAAAAGTTGAGTCATGTTAATGGTTTATTGCAAAGCTAGTCGCTATGATTATTTCAGAAAAAAATTTAATTTTCCAATTGTCCCATATTTTTCTATATTCCGTTAATGGGTACGTGAATTAATAAAAATTATCAATAAAATTTTAATTATGGCTGGGTTTTAAAATGACAGCGTGATACAGTTTTTAATTCACGACTTTTTACTAAGAGTCTTCCACTTTAAACCATTAAAACAAGATTCTTTTATGGAAACTATTTTAAAAACTAGATGTCTTTGTAGCCTTTTAATCGAATACCTCAAAAGCGGTCTTGATAAAAATAAATTATAAATAATTGGCGCCTACACTTCAGTTAGGTGATTGACCAAGCTCCTCCTCCTATTTGTGGTGTGCGTCTTGGTGTTATTCCACAGTTTTAAGCCGACTCCGAACGGCAAATGGTTTTTATGAGGAGCTTTTTCATGACAGAAAACACTCGGAGGTTTGCCATTGCCTGCCGAGGGGCGACCGTTATTAGAAAAAAAACATTTCTATAATTTTGCTGTTTCATGCACGAAGATACGATCCTCCGTACTCCCGAACGGTGGTCACGCACCAACCCAAAATATTATTTTTTTCGAAAACTTGTAAATTCACATCGAAAGTAATATCATAAAAAATATGTGTGCAAAATATCAGGGAGATCGGTCAACAACTTTTCGTGTACGTGTATCGTGTACGCCAATTCGAAAAAAATAGTTTTGAGAAAAACGCGTCTTAAGTATGAATACATAACTACAGGTATACCTCTCCCAGCGCTCGAACGCAAAGAATAGAGTCGTCACGGTTGACGATCTATAATATAAGAAATACTTGAATTTACGTTCTAAAATTTTTTTGACATATTCTTAAAGGATTATAGTAACATTGTTTTTTCGAAATTTTGCTGGTATCTGTCCCCTTAAGGGGATACATACGTTCAGCAGCGCCAAAAATGCACTAAAAGAAAACTGTTTAGAAGGGATAACAATAGAAATTAATATAGAAAAATTTTATACATTGCTTATTAGTACTTAAACTTTATGAAAAAATTATCTTAAGTTCTCTTTACAAAAATCAGTATATACGATGGATCTGTAAAAAGTAAAAAACATCTTGTAAAATAAAGTTGTAATTATAGTTTGTCGAGCCGAATTTTTGAATTTACGGCACTTAAAAAAAGTAAACTTTCAAGGACAGCTACCTGTGTGCATCAAACTCTCGTCGGGCAGTTACATTTTCTACTATAACTTTTTATCTATGTCAAATTTTTACAATCGACTTCCACAGATATACGCTTAAAACTATAAAGAATAATAATGTGTAAAAAATTGACTTGTTGAAAAGTCTGAACGTACATATGTAGCCCCTTAAAACGTTTTATTAGGCTATAAATAGTACTCGTAAAACGGCTCCGATTCACCGTTTGACTGATTTCTGCACAGGACTTGCCCTCATTGTGCATATGAAAAATTATTTTTCTATCAGCTTCTGTTGTGTCTACTTGTTTCCGACCCATGATGTATTAATAACGCGAAAGCAAGGCTCGAAATGACCAAACAAGTTGAGTTTCGAATGATCATATTCATAACGGGAATTATTCGAAAGCATAGTTTGCTTTGTTAGAAAAATTAAATCAGTTAAAATTTTAAATTCATGCTTTGCGTGAAAAATTTTGTGCCTTGAAAATATGATGAATCGTACAATTTTCGTTAAAATCTTATTTATGGACTAAAGTTTTATTAAGTTTATATTAACAATAAATTTGTGTATTTTTCTTAGAATACCATTTTTAATTACATTAATTTTTTCTCAAGATACAGCTTATCGAATGAAAGATTAGTTGTTGTGGGAATAATTTTGTCCGTGTGTGTATATCCTTTAAATCAAGTTTTGTGTGCTGGAAATTCATTGCGACTGTTGATCAGTGTAATGTTTGGTGTCCATTCCTCCTTCGCTGTTTAGCACAACTCAGATACTTTCCAACACTGTTGCGCTGCTTGAAAAAGTCTCATACACAACCTGTTGCATTGCTATACATTACATATCTACAAATGAGTTTCGCAATAAAGTGTTGTATGTAGATATGGAATAGAAGTGTAAAAGAGGTATCGCTTATCAAATGCTGATAAAACTATACGGCTGAATACTTATCTGAAAATTACTTTGCGGCGATAAAGAATGAAGAATGTAGAGTAATGGCAAGGTGATTCCACTTGCACGAAAACGGGCGCATTAGTCATTGATCGGCTTCGAATAACGACGAAAGTTTTAAAACAAATATACAGCGCCTCATTGGTTTAATATAATTTTTTGTATTAAATATCAGTAGTTATGAGCTGCAGTGTCGATCGAAATTAAATATATATGTATCTATATGCATCAGTATTGTCTAAAATGCGAATACCGAATATATAAAATAAAAGAAACAGTGTAAATGAAAAGATTAGAAAAAGAATATTTAGCTCATGCATTATTTTATATTCGACCAATTGTAGATGCTTTCAAAATGACGGCGGGCACTCGTAGTTCAGACTTATCGCAAATAGCCGTGAATGCCAACAACATACCAAATGGTTAGTAATTTTAGTAGACCAATAATTAATGAAACATGCGAAATGGAGTTGTGAAATGTGAAATTTACGCGCTTAACACGCATAAGTTACTCGTAGAAACGGTCAATTCGACTCCACATTAAAAAATCAAGTTTAAGCAGGAAAGTAAGAGAAGCCTGTGCATTTAAAGAAAACAAATCAAAATATGATGAAAATATGAAAACAAAATCAAAAAATATGCATTTTTCACAAATGAAGCGATGCTGTTATCAAATTGTCACAAAGGACTGCTGCGTGTTAAAAAAAATTGTTTTAAGTTGTTTGTAAAGTATAGTACATATGTATGTACATCGGGTGTTTTTTAAGAGCTTGAGAACTTAAAATGATAATAAATAAATGAAACAAATAATTGGCGCTTACACTTGTGTTAGGTGTTTGGCCGAGCTCCTCCTCCTATTTGTGGCGTGCGGCTTGATGTTGTTCCAATTTTAAGCAGACTCCGAACGGCAAATAGTTTTTATGAGGAGCTTTTTCATGACAGAAATACACTTGTCATTGGCGGCCGTGGGGCGACCGCAATTAGAAAGAACTTTTTCTATCAGTTTGCTGTTTCATGCACGTAGTTGATAAAACAAAAATATAACAAAACATAAATATTGTTAGTTCGAATTTTTTATTATTATAATCTGTTAGATAATTTCATGGCATTTATGTTTTGAATATGTTCTCCGGCATATGTAGACGCGGCACGAGTTGCAAGGTCCATTCGATCAGTCCAATTTTTGACTACTTTTTCTAATACGGGGGTATGGGCGTATAGCGTCAATGGTGGCTTGAAAATTGGGTTCCAATTCTTCAAAAGGTTCTAGTTTGTCAGCATAAGCCAATGACTTAACATAGCCCCATAAAAAAGTAAACCAGAGGCGTTAAGTCGCACAAACGAGGGTGGGCAGTGAACAGCACCACTTCTCGAAATAAAGTTGCCACTAAATTGATTTTGCAATAAATCGATTGTTAAGCGCGTTACATGGCAAGTTGCTCCGTCTTGTTGGAAACAAATGTTGTGGATGTTTAGTTGATTAATTTTGCGAAACAAAAACTCAATCAGCTCGATAGCGCTCGCCATTCATCGTAACGGTAGGTCCTTCCTCTTTTCGAAAGAAATAAGGACCGATGATGCCACCAGTGTTCTATGAACGTCGCGAACGAATTTATTTTTTTCAAAGTAAATTTCCACAACTTCCAAGCTTTGTACTGACATTAAACTATTTTTGATGACTTGCAAAACATTACTGATTAAATCTTAACACAGTTTGCCATTTTCAGCTGCCAGACCATAGATATCGTTCCTGATAGTTCTCATGTAGCTCAAAAGACACCCGATACAGATAGTGTATATGTGTTCATATGTACATATATACCGTATACAGTTGTATCTAGTACAAGGTGGTATAAAAAGTATTTTCCTCTCATTACAGATAGTGTTGACTGCGGTGTAAAACTATTTGGTTGCTGTAATGGCCCAAAGTGCCTCAAATTGGCCCGATTACGCACCTTTGTTATTGTATTGGCCTGCGCAGGTGTGGTGCAGGGAGTATGCGAAACTTACTTCCGCATATCGGCAAAGGAAGCAGCACTGGAGTACGAATATAATCCTATACTGGTTGGTAAGTGTTTTTGAGCGGAAAGTGTCAAGTGCTCGTCACTCTTCTTAACCTTCATTATTGGTGGTTATTCGCCTGTTTGAAAGAACAATTGTACACAATTTCATCCTCAATTCTTTGGAAATAGTTGTTGTAGTGTGCCTTAATAGCACCACTCGAAGTCTCTATGCTAAATTTATTTCCACAGTATTCATCCTCTTCTATGGGTTTTACTTGCATTTTACATATAACCCTCAAAAATATGTATGTACATTAGGGCAGGTCGATTTAAAAATCGCTCATAGCTCTGTGAAAATCGTATTCTAGGGATCAAAATAAGAAACTTTGCCGAAGGAACCATACCTCTAAAACGAATTCTGATGTCCCCCATTTCAAAATATAACCATTTTTGGCCTTTACATGAAAAAATCAGCTAAATGGTTATGTTTTTTCTTTATTTTTATTTATTTATAATAATATTTATTATTTATTTATAATAATATCTATTTTTTCTCTTAAGAAATTTATTTAGTCAGAACATATGTAAATGAAAAAATTAATTTAAGTGAGTTATAGAAAATAAACTAAAAAGTTCGACCCAAATTGGGGGACATCAGAATTCGTTTTAGAGGTATGGTTCCTTCGGCAAAGTTTATTATTTTGATCCCTAGAATATGATTTTCACAGAGCAATGGGCGATTTTTTTGCCTCCCCACAAATCGACCCGGCCTACATTGTACATACATACATATGTATGTATAATAGGAATTTACAGTTTTTAAAATAGCAATTTGGAGCGCGTTCGATGCCATACATACAAACACATTTATTTAGTGTCGTTGTTATCAAATTATAAACAAAAGTCGTAATAATAAAGCGAATATATCGTATCTATTCAGGGCTTTCGTTATCAATGAACAGCATACAGTCATCGATTTGTTTTATGATCGCAATGTAAAAAACTTATTCATGTGCAAATATATGCAGACGAGTATAGGCGATGCGTAATCGTAATTAAGTGGTCAAGTGCTAATATTTCCTTCCGCCACACCTAGTGAAATTCGTTTAGTAGCCATTTTCTTTAAATTTATTAAGTTTTGCATCAGAAATAGTAAACGGGCCTGGTACTTATAATAGAGAAATAATTTATGCCTTAAAAATATCGAGATCCGAAAGTAATTCGTGTTAGATAGTTAGAACTTTTTTCATGGCAGAAATGCACTCAGGACATTTTTAGGTGCTCTAGAGGGTCGGCCGATGTTAAAAAAACTTTATCTATTTATTAGTATATGTTTTATATCTCCGTTGTAACTACTTTGGGATAGAATGTATTTCGATAAACCTTAGAATGTGTATACATACGTACATATTTATGTGTGCAACTCGTAAATAAATATTGACAAGAAATACGACCATAGAGACTTAGATTTAATTTATATCTAGATTTATTTTATGTAACTTATTTTAATTATATGTATACATATACGTATATCAGGTCAGTCCATAAGTTCGTGCTTATTTTACCCATAATTTCACTTTTGTACGGTTACGCATACAAAAAATTATTAGCGGAATATAACGGAACTATTTATATTTTCTTTGATATATTGTGCATTCAACAAGTGATTTTAGTCGCGTATAGAAGCACGTGTTGCTAAAAATTAAAATGGAATCTTCGAACGCGTATAAGAGGCATATTTTGTGTTTTTTTTTATAAAAGTGGTAAAAATGCAACAACTGCTGCTGCAGAAATAATCACTGTGCACGGAGAGGATACCGTGAGTGTAAGGACTGCGCAAAAGTAGTTTTCAAAATTCCGAGTGGTAACTGCGACGTGGTTTATGCCCCGCGCGCTGGTCGTCCTGAAGTCTTTAACTCCGACGCGTTGCTCGAACTCGTGGAAGCTGAGCCAAATTTGACAGTCGATATGATAGCCCAGAAGTTAAATTCATCGCATCGAACAGTTCACAGGCACCTGGATCAGTTGGGAAAGGTTTCAAAGCTGGGAAAATGGGTTACGCATAGACTTTCCGTCGCCAACCTTCAGCAGAGAGTGAATGTGTGTTCTCAGCTGCTGCAACGGCTTGAAAATGAAAGTTTTTTGAACCGTATCGTCACTGGTGATGAAAAATGGTTCTTTTATAATAATCCTGTTTGCAAACGCCACTGGTTAGATAAAGATGAAACACCAGAACCGACCCCTAGAGATAGCCTTCACCCCAAGAATATTCTCCTGTCTATTTGGTTGGATGTCGCCGGTATTGTTTATTATGAACTTCTGGAACCAAACCAGACGATAACTGCTGATTACCATATTCCCAAAAAAATCGACCGTCTTTACTGAATAGTTTTGTTTCACCACGACAACGCAAGACCTCATACCGCAAGGCAAACATTAGGCAAGCTGAACGAGCTCGGTTGGGAGCGAATGCCGCATCTACCAAACTCTCCGGATATTGCACCTTGTGATTATCACCTTTTCCGTGGACTTCAATCTCATATGACTAACAAGAACTACTCCTCAAAAGAAGCTATAAAAAGGGATATTGAAGCGTATTTTGGCTCCAAGGACAAACAAATTTTTGAGCAGGGAATTAAAAATTTGCCTAAACGTTGGGAAGACATTATAAATAATGAAGGAAAATATATTAATGATAAATAAATACTTTAAACATCTTTTTTATTAATTTTAAAACCACCTTTAAAAAACGCACGAACTTATGGACTGACCTGATATAAAGGGTGGTTAAGTTTCAAGGGCCTGTGTTGATTTTGAATAAAATACAATTTTTTTAGGAAATTATTGTCATTTTTCTTTATTATGATAATATTGGTATGGCTCAATTACGTATAGAACAAAATATTGGCCAAATGACCGCCGCGGGCTCGGCGGTACACCTTCATCCGATGATCTAAATTTTCGATGACGCTGAGGCATAATTGAGGTTCTATGCCGTTAATGTGCCCAATTACCTCATCCTTTAGCTCTTGAATTGTTGCTGGCTTATCAACGTACACCTTTTCTTTCAAATAACCCTAAAGGAAGAAGTCCAACGGTGTCAAATCACATGTTCTTGGCGGCCAATCGACATCGCCGCGACGTGAGATTATTCGGCCATCAAATTTTTCGCGCAAAAGAGCACCGTCCTGTTGAAACTACATATCGTCCACATCCATATCTTCCAATTCGGGCCATAAAAAGTTCGTTATCATCACACCATAGCGAACACTATTCACAGTAACTGCCTGACCGGCCTCATTTTGGAAAAAATTTTGTTATTTTGTACCCTCCTCATATGAACGTGTGTGAAGTTTCATTTCAATCTGTCAATTCTTTCTTTGTTTACAAGCCATTTAGTATCGACGTGTCACATTTTCTACAACGAGAAAAATCAAATATCGTGCAGTAACTGAACTTTAATTTTTGGAAGGTTTAAAAGCAAAGGAAATTTATGAACGAATGTTTAAAGCGTATAAGAAGTTTTCGCCATCAATTAGTAGTGTTAGAGTGTTCAGCCTTATTGCCGCACTGCGCGCGATATATCTTGTCTGCAGTTTTACCTGAAGTAAGTTTAATATAATGCTTTCGGTGGTGTGGATCACATCGCACCAGTTATAAGAACAGATGCTAGACTTTGAACCGTGTTAATTCTTTGGATATTCGTACCCTTCTCAAGGACATTGTATCATTCTTGGTTCCAACTGCCATTTCTTCCCAATTAGCCTTCCGCAGGAGTACAACGGCGTCATAGCTTGGCGTCATAGCTTTGTGTACTAGTAAAAGTTCAAGATATTTTGCCCTTCCTGTTACTTTAAGTGGTTTTCCCATCAGGAATATTTGTTTAAGGGCAGGTGTTTTATGTTTTCCTTCATATAACCCTCGATGTCGTGAAAGGCAGCGAGGGTGTATTCCTAATAGTGAAGTGATTTCTCAACTGTGCCAACTAGCACATAGAGCGACTGATTTACCTTTGCTGTATGCATGTTGGGAAGGTGATAGCTTTTCCCCGAAAGACTTCCGTATGTTTTAAAACTTCTCCTGAAAATGCTTGCAACAATTTTGAAAATACTCAATTTAAAAACTATATATGTAAAGGGTCCGCCATATAACTTTACGGAATTAAAAATGCTATAAAAAAGAAACTACTCATTATTTTTCCAAACTGTTTTTTTTTTATTTTGAAGTACAATCCTTCCGGTTAATGATGGAACACAACTTCATTCATATGGCTGCCTCGGCTAGCCATGCACCATCCCATACGATCGGTCCAATTTTTCAACACATTTTCGATTGTATGCGGCTGTATTTCAGCTATGACATCGCATATGTTGGTCTTCAGTGCATCAATTGTTGCTGGTGGTGCTCTAGGCCACAGCAGCAATATTTTCGGGTATACGCACGGTTTTTGGTCGGTCACGCGTTGGTTTGTCAAAAAGCAACCCAGTTTCTCTTACTTTTTTCGCAAAGTAACGCACATACGCTTCATTCGGTGCTTTTCTTCTTCCCATTGCCGTACGTAATTTTCGTACACATTCTGCAACATTACCATGATTTTCAAAGTAATGTCGCAATATTTCCCAGCGTTCTTTGAGCGTATACACAACCATTTTCGTTCAGCGGAAGAATAAAACTAGTTTTCTGTCAAATCAGATGACAGCTAAGTGTTACCATTCTTCAAATAATACCTAGTTCAAATCCGTAACGGTAGATGGCGGGCCCTGTATATATGAAAGATAGACAATTTAATTCCTTTTATTTGATATATCAGCGGTTTTCATTGGTTATCGCATTCTTCGAGTATTCGAAATTTTTCTTATCAACGTTTTTTTTTTTTACCTGCAATAGTTATTCTGCAATATTTCGAAAACTATATGGCATGTGGCCTTTCGGACTCAGCGACCGATTTTAAAAAGGAATTTGATGATTTGATTTTAGGGTAAAACAGTCTTTAATTATTTGTAAACCGGTGCTATTACTCTGTTCGTCCGAAAAACGTCGGGTATTTCACTTTGCGTGAACTATAGATTTATAGTGATGTTCTCTTTTAGAATATTTTTTTTTTATTTTTTTAATTTTCGCATTTATTTTAATTTGTTTCATAGACATTAAATTGGCGACAATTAATTTTATACTTCCAGAATGGCTTATCGTTAGCAGCGGCATTATACAAGCTTTGTTTGCTTTGGGCTTCGCACACTTCGCCTTTAAAATGCATCCCATAAGGTGGTTATCAGGCACGATCATCGCACAATCGATCGTCTGTGTCATAGCTGCCATACCAGCTATAATAAGCTTGTGAGTAATATCTATTTCTATTTTTTCTATCCTGTTTCATTTCCCCTTAAATTTTAGCTCCGATAGTGCAGCAACAACTACCAGCAGCACTAGCTTAACTCTTTGCACCATTGCACCATATCAGCAGACGATCCTTACTGTGCAACAGGCCCAGCTTAGTACACTTATACTGCTTTTCGTTCTTCAATTCGCTCTGGGCTTTGGCAGTTTGGCTTTCTACACAATCGGTGTCACATATTTAGATGATAACTCGCAGTCGATTGACAGTCCCGCCGTGATAGCGACAGCATTGGCCGGACGCATCTTCGGCTTACAAGTTGGTTCATTTCTTGTGATGGGCGTTGGTTTAACAACGCTTGGTTGGTGGTTGGGTTGGATTATTGTGGCACCATTAGTACTAATAAGTGGCATATTGGTGGGCCTCTTTCCGAAACGACTACCTAAAACGGTGATACACCAAGCGGCTCAACGCATTATCGAAGAGACGCATACACGCACATTTGGAAGTCAATTTTCCACCTTCATTGATGATGTGGGCTTTTGGCCTTCTATGAAACGCTTAGTCACCAACAAATTATTGATGTGCAATCTATTGGGCATAATGTTCATTATGTCGGCATATGTTAACTTTGAATTGCAAGAGGAGTCATATTTGCAATCGAGGTTCTTTTTGCCCTACAGCGAGGACGATGGACTATTACAGGAATGGGAGGCTCGATTTGTGGCGTACTTCTTGCGGCCACCAGTTGCAGCAGTGGGGATGGTGGTGCTGGGACTAATTATTGCGAAACTTAAGCTGTCAGGCAGGTAGGGAAATTTTTAATTAATTTCATTTGTTCAAACGAGCTAATAACTTAAGCAATAAAATGTATTAATTTTTTTTGGATTCTTATAGGGCCATAAGTGGAGTTAATGTAATGTTGGGTATACATTTATTAGCTATATTCATTGGGAATATTTTCATTAAATGTGATGTTGGTGGTATCGCTGGTGTTAGTCAAGGCAAAGTGCTTCAGCCTTTTTGTTCCAGGCAGTGTACCGGCATCTGTCAGGCGACTACTTTCCAACCCATTTGTCCTGAAAACTCCACAGTCACGTACTTTTCAGCCTGCTATGCTGGATGCTCACTTACTACGACCATCAATAATGTGCAGGTGAGAATAATACCTCTACTTGGCGGAATCATAAAATCGAATGTAAAGGCAGAATTTTGTCTTAGTCGAGTGAAACGAAAGCAATTCAAAAATAAATAATTAGCGAGTACACTTCTGTTAGGTGTTTGGCCGAGCTCCTCCTCCTATTTGGGGTGTGCGTCTTGATGTTGTTCCACAAACGGAGGGACCTACAGTTTCAAGTCGATTCCAAACGGCAGATATTTTTATGAGGAGCTTTTTCATGGAAGAAGTACACTCGGAGGTTTGCCAATGCCTGCTGAGGAGCAACCGCTATTAGAAAAATGTTAGAGTTATCATAATAGATCCATTTTTCATCCCCAGTCACGATGCAATGCAGAAAACCGATTCTTTTTTGTCGTTCCCTCTCCTTCAATTGATGTGGCACCCTGTTACCCGCTTTCTGGACCATTCCCATCGCGTGCAAACGTTTACCGACGGTTGATCTGTCAACATCCAACTCTTTAGACATATCATCAAGGGTTCGGTATGCGTCTTCCTTCAATATTTGTTGTAGTTGAGTATCTTCGAATTTTTTGGTGTCATTTCGCGACCTTCATCACTAACGCCGAAATTGCCACTTTGCAAGCGTCGAAACCACTCTTTACAAGTTCTATTTGATGGGGCGTAATTACAGTAAATATTGATCAATCTACGGTACGTTTCAGCTGACTTTTCTTTAAAAGATAATACTGCAGCAAGAGTTCCCGCAAATGCTGTTTTCCCGGGACGAACGTAGACATTTTCGACGCCAGATAAAAAAGATCTTTACGCTTCAAACAAATGTCAACTACTGCGATATAGACATCACATATACCTACACCTTCAAATCACCAGTATATTATCAGTATCAGAAGCGACACTTATTTTATGTGGGCGGAAACTTATTCCCACACCCAATATTTTCATGGCCGTCGACCGCGTGCCACCGAAGAAGCTGTTTGCATCTATTAAGTAAAATTTTTTTCAAGCATGTTGTCAAAAGATGGGCCACGGAAGGCTTTCATGTGCAGATCATCTCTAAGTAGTGTTGACATGGATTTGGTCAATACATTCATTTCCATGGACATGATTTTCTGCTTTATAAGGGGCTTTCTGCGAATTCTTTATCACACGGATTTTATGCTGCACTGGTTCGAACCACGCGAGAACGGATACCTCTTTTTTCTGTTTGTTACATCAGACATTTGGGAAAAACGATTGAACGTGCGGTAAACAAACATTCTCGAAATATTAAGTTTTTTTAGCAATTCGTAAATCTCACTTGCACTTTTACCACACTTTTGTAATGCAATCACTGCAATGCGATTTTCCTTAGCTCCCAGCTCTATTTTTAACAAGCGCACTTTGCCACGAATGTAATTTATGGGTATATGATTTAGTTTAAGTTTGCACTTCTGGCGGCGTTTTCTAATAACTGTCCACAAATTTTTAAACTCTTTTAATACTCCCACATCAGTAAAAGGTCACATGAAACTAAGACGTCTTTGCCAAGTTAAGCCTTCAATGAATTATTCCAAGCTATTTATTTGTTTTTTTTTTTTAATATGTGCGATTTTTGCCATACCAAAGAACCGCATTATTGCTTCTGTCAATTTTTCATAGTTCCTAATGCGTGAATTGTACTAATTTTTATAATTCCTGTCCCTTTTTATCCTTTTACAGATCTATGAAGGTTGCACCTGCTCATCGAACTCCAACGCGGAGCCGCAGGGAAATCTGCGTGCAACAGAGGGTGCTTGTAGTTTGGCGAACTGTCAACGCATGTTGATCGGCTTTCAGGTACTAAGCTTGTGTGCCGCCGCTGTTTTGGGCGCCAGCATCATTGGAAAAGTAATCATAACTTTGCGCAGCGTGTTGCCGCAAGACAAAGCTTTAGCTTTGGCAACACAAATTACGCTCTTCGGCTTATTCGCCTATATACCAGTGCACGTCGCTTATGATATGGTCACAAGTGAGAGACATGCAGTCCTCGAATATAAAAAAATATATTCTAATAAATTATTTCCTTTTCAGGATCCACCTGCCTATACTGGACATCCGAGTACAAAATTTGCTTGTTGCGCGAAACGCCAAAACATGGCAACATCTTAAATATCATCACAGCTTGTCTAATTTTACTTGGCATTATATTCGACATACTTGTATACCTTTTCGCAAAAGATCTTAATGTATATAACTGTAAAGCAATCGATCCGAATTATTCACCTTCACTTTACTCCCCCGTTCCACGTGAGGATCCTCACACTGCTGGTGTTCAGTATGCTGTTGGTGGAAGTCCTTCCACTACAGTCACAAGTGATTCGCCAATGCGACGCCATGACTCAGAACAAACACGTCCAGCACCTAAATCTGAAGGCATCTCCGTCTTCCGCAACCCCAGTTCACTGACCAATTCTTCAGCGGGCGAAAATAGTGTACAAGAGAATAATAATAATAACACGGGAATTACTTATGCGCAAGTTGTCTTTCCCCCAGACAAACATAAAGCTGATGATGGCACCACCAGTCCCAAACGTATGGCTGTAAGAGCTGATGTACCGCTACATCATTTGTCAGCGCAGGATGTTCGTGCGCAACTTGGAAATCTGAAATCATTTAACAGCGAAATTTTGGTGGATAGTAATGAAGCTGATAACCAGAAGAAGGGGCAAAGTGCTGAAGAGAAAACACCGTTGGTAGTAAATATTCCTGCGGCAAATGAGGTTGTCGCGAAGGAACCGGTGACGCCGGTAGCAGGCGTTAAAGTTCTTCCGCCAGTGGCTCCAAAGCCGAAGAAAATGGCAACAACGCCTATAGAAACAGATTTGAACAAAATTGAAGAGGTGCCAGCTAGACCTTTGAGTCCGGAGACGGATTTATAGATAAACTTACATACTTACAAATGCACTTACCATTCACACATTAATTAGTATTTACTGCAGGAAAAATATCTTCAAAACAGTTTCACGATTAGTGCTAAGTTTACATTAATTTTTTGTAAGAAAATCGACAAATAAAATTAAGATTTAAGAGTTAAAAGCAACAGAGTGTCAATTTTTTTAATTTGCAGAATTGTTTTATATAAAATTTTCAGTCTAGGTTGCTGTTCTCACTATCGGGCAATTCTTCTTCTTCTTGATTGGCCGCTTAAACGATTTTGGCCGAGTTGAACAAAGCGCGCCAATCGTTTCTTTCTCGTGCTAACCAGCGCCAGTTAGACGCAGCAAGTGAAGCTAAGTCCTTCTCCACCTGATCTTTTCATGCATGCCAAAACATGTTTCAGAAATCAATTCCGCAACATGTTGCTTGATAATTGTTGACTCATGTCGGTGTATGTTTAGCGTACATATACATGTTGACTGCGAACGTACGTGTGCAGAGATAATAAATTGCCTAGAAGTAGATAACAAAAAGTCGCGTCTACGGGACAGTGGGTTTATTCTTTTTGATGTATTGCGGAAAATAGCGATAACTGTGCCAAATCTAACCATATTTTAAAAGTAAGAGTATCAAACTAAAATGAATAAAAGGGGCCAAGTGCTGAATAGCTTTATAAGCTATTGGTTGAGCAAGTGGGTTTAGTATTTCGGTAAAAAGTGTATGTTTAATAAACCAATAAAGCAAAAACCAAACTTGCCGCCACAGTTTTAGGCAATTTAAGCCTGCACGTGGCCTACTTACCTGTTTTAAATTAATTTCCTTTTAGGGTCAAATTTAAATTTGATTGAAGAAAAAGAAAAAGTAATTTAATTCAATATCTGAGTTTCATTACTAAATGTAAATAAAAAAATATTAAATAATAAAAAAATGCAATGTATTTACGTTTATTTCTATATTTATTTCTTTAAGTAGTATAAATTCTGAACATAAACTTTTGGTAACGTTTCGAATATAAAGCTTTGCGGAAGGAGCTATAGAAGTTACTATACTTATTTGGTCTCACGTCGTAGGGGCATTTGCTGCATCTCGTTTCTTCGGCAGTGGGGGTTCATCCACTTTGAGGCGACGTTTAAGACTAGTTAAATCCATTTCATTCTTCAACTCGTGTATGAATGCTATCGCGTTTTCGCAGTGTAGAAGTTCGTGACAGTGTAGAAGTTTCGTGTATTTCAATGTGGGCCACTTGACCGTTGAAAAGAAAAGATCAAATGCGGAAAGCTCATTCGAAACACGAGAGGAAAAGAAAATGGTAGGTCCTAAAATAAAACGAAGCAAAGTAACGGGACAGCAAACAAAATAGTCGGAACACAAAATACCATAAATATTTGATGCGTTGCAAAGCCTACGGCTCGCGCTTGTTTCTGGGTCTAATTCGAATGCGATCGGCCTATCCCGGGACCATGATATTACATTTTCTTGAAATTCAATTTCAATTCTTCTTTCTGTCTAACTCAAATCCCAAACGCTGATTTGATCTTCAGGTAAGTTACCTTCTGCTTCGACGTTAGCGATTTCCTCTGCAGTCGCTTCATATAAAACGACGTCGGATTCAACACCTTTTCTGAGGATAATATCACCATATTCATACGTTTTCTCAAACAATTTCGGAATATGCATGTCTTGAGGGCGCGACATTTTCTCAATACAAATACCACGTGAACGTTCTCCATACGGCTAATGCACGAGCATCAGCTGTCTGTTAGTTGGCTAAATGATAGTCCAGAGTACGTATTGTTTATAAGCGCGCGGAAGCATTTTGCCTCGAGTAAACGGCCAGTAATGGATTTCAAACGTAATAGTGTGATTGCATTATATTTGGCTAGAAAATCACAACCAGCGATTGTTCGTGGGCTCGAGCACCTTAAAGTAAATAAAGTTTTTGTAATTGCATTGCAATGATACTGGTAACATCACGAAACACCATGAAGGTGGTCATCAAAAAACTACAAAGTCACGTGAAGTGGTTCAAAAAGTGAAGAAGCGACTTGAGCGAAATCCTCGACAAAGTGCCAATCAAATGGCGAAAGAACTGAAAATAACTGACCTTAGCATCCACCGCATTTTGAAAAATGATCTCAAAGTCAAGCATTACAAGATCCAAAAGGCGCATGATCTCACACCAAATCTCCAACAAGTCAGACTTGAGAGAGCGAAGGAGTTGCTCCGCTTGGCCGAAAGCGGTCAATTTCTGAACATTGTGTTTTCTGACGAGAAAATTTTTCAAATTGAGCAACTCGTAAACTTCCAAAACGAAAGGGTTTATTTGAACGATCGTTCATACGAGAATTTGGGTCATCGAATGGCCACCAGGAGGCAGCACCCACCACAGGTAATGGTTTGGGCCGCTGTAACCGCAGATGGGCGCTCTCCAATCTTTTTCATGGAGCCTGGCGTCAAGGTAAATACGAAATATTATCGGGAAAGTATTCTGGAGGTTGCTTTGAAGCCGTGGGCAGACAAACATTTCGGTGGCAGACCATGGAAGTTTCAACAGGACTCGGCACCGTCTCACAAAGCTCGGGTTGAACCAAGAATGGCTAAAAAACAACGTTCCGAACTTCATAACGTACACACAATGGCTCTCAAATTCACCAGACGCGAATCCGATGGATTATTCTTTGTGGGCCATTTTGGAGAGCAAGTTCCGAACTAAAAGATTCACCAGTCTCGAGGCGCTGAAAGAAGCCATTCTCCGCGAATGGACCAAAATACCTACAAGTCACATTCGGGCAGCTTTGGATTCGTTTCTGGACCGTCTCAAGGCGATAGTCAAGGCAAAAGGTGGTCATATCGAGCAAAAGTAAACTGATTCTTAGTTTTGTATTATTTTCACACGTTTTTTACTTTGAATTGAATAAAAGTAAATTTCCCAACTAAATTTATGGCCTGTTTAATTGGTTACAATTCGAGCGCCGGACCCTGTATTTAAAATAAACAAATATAATTCTTGGGATTAGTTTATAATTTGGATTTTCATTGATTATAACTTCTTGAAGCCATCGAGGCATCGATTTGATGAGGTTTTTTATAATATTTTGATCATCCGACAATAATCACATTTCTAAGGGTTTCATCGCTATAAAACTGTGCTCCATTTTTGAAAATTGATTCAGAAAGTATTGCCCATACATTGTCGATGGGGCTGAGATTAGGGTTACGAGTATTATCTAAAAAAGTACACTATATTTTTTATGGATATAAAATACTATATATAGACGTTTTGCCTTTTTTACTAATGACTGCCCAAATCATGACAGAACATCCTCCAATATTTCCTCCTTTTTCTATCGTTTATCACGCCGAAAAGGTTGGTGCGTGACTACCATTGGGATGTGAGTTGGATCGAGTCTCCGTACATCAAATACCAAAATAATAGAACAACTTTTTCTAATAGCGGTCGCCCCTCGGCAGTCAATAGCAAACTTCCGAGTGTATTTCTGCCATGAAAAAGCTACTCATAAAAAATATCTGCCGTTCGGAGTCGGCTTGAAACTGTAGGTCCCTCCATTTGTGGACAACATCAAGACGCACGTCACAAATACGACGAGGATCTCGGTCAAACTCCTAATAGAAGTGTACGCGCCAATTATTTTTTTTAACGCAGTTTGGTAGTTTTTAGCATAAAATTACATATAACTCTATTTGTTCTTTTCTCAAAGATTTGAAAAATTTATCGCGTAAATGATGGTATTAACTTGCGATGAATTATTCTTGATTTGCCACCTTTTGTTCCCGAACATGAAAAATAAAATGCGAAGTCAATGTTTTTCAACGCCTAAAGAAGCTATTGAAACCTTTAAACAGCTGTTTTTGCAGGTATCCACTTCTGAGTGGCAAGAGTGTTTTTAAAATTGGTTCAAGCAAATCCAAAAATGTATTGACTTCCACAAAGAATATTTTCAAAAACAATAAAGTCCATTTTTATTATTATTTCAATGTGTTTTCATCATTGGACGCAAAATGTGAAAGGCAACCTTCGATTCTTGTAGTGGGTCGTGCAACGCTTTGCTTGTAAATCGTTTATTCTCATTTGAACTCGCTTTTATAAACAAATGAGGAAAAACTAGTTGTTCTGTTTTACTATTCTATTCCCTTGTATTTGAATAAATAATTACACAAAGACATTTACGGTTTTAAAGAAGCATATTTTCATACTTTATTTTTATTTAATTTTTGTTCTCTCCTCTTTTACACTATCATTATCATCATTATAATCATCATCACTATTATATCTCGATTTACAGCAACAAATTGCTGTGTACGCTACTTTCACATATATGTATATATTTTACAACTAATTATTTTCATTAATAAACAATTAAAAATATCATTTAAGCATTACAAGTCACATTTTAATAGATTAATCAGTTTTCAAGTTGTTTCATTACATTTTATTAAATATTAACATAGATCCAAGGTATTCATCATGCCATTCATACAATATTTGCTTTCTAATAATATATAAAATATAAATATATACTTTTCATTCATAGTGATAATACAAATATGTAAAATTTATATAAAACTATCAAACAAAAAAAAAAAAAATTACAATTAACTTTTGGACTTTATTTTTAAAATGACACAAAAATCATATTATTTTGTTTAGAAATTTTTTTCATAAACGAATACACTCATTTATATGACATCGATTAGGAAAAAGAAAACATTCAAAAACTAAACAAAAAAGTAACAAAGAGACTAGTTAAGAGTTTGTTTGCATTTTTTTATTAAAATTCGTTCATACTTTTAAACACCGCCTGCTGCTACAAACGCTGGCTCCGCTTGGTTGTCTGGCTGAGTGGGTGGTGGGAGGCGCTTATTGGCTCCCACATACTACTTCACTAGTAAATATTTAACTTATGCCACGCTATTAACGTGCGTTGCTGTAGCTTTCGTATTTTTATTTTTTAATTTAGCTTAGTTTTTGAATTCACAATAGTTGTTGGGCCTTTTCTTTTTTGGTTAATCATACAAGGATTTCTATTTACAATGAGGCATTTTGCTTGCATTTTCTTTTTATGCAACTAAAATAACTAATTGTTCATGGGTTGAACAAGTGCTGGAACATTTTTCTTTAAACATTAATATTTATTCATTCTTTTACAATCATTCTTCTGCAATCTTCTGCTTAGCATATATGGATGTATGTATGTATGTACGTATGTATAGTTTATGTGCTAGCTATAGATTTTTATTTGAAATTTTAATTACTATTTTTTTTTTTATTCACATTTTTGCTTATTTCATAGTCGTCTGTTAGAAGTATTTCATAGTATATTGTAGTTGTTGCAAATTGTCTTTCATCTTTCTTGCTTTATTTGATTATTCGTAAAATATGTACAAAAAATATTTGTATTGTAGGTATTTAGATAAAAAAAATAGAGTTTGGGTTCTATTTGACTGCTACTGGCGTTTCTGGCATTTTTAGCATTTTTATTAAAAAGTTAGCATTTATTTAGCGTATAAGCATTTGATGAGTGGCAAAGATTCCGGTGATCAAAATTTATATAATTATCTCAAATTTTTGCGAATAAAATGCTGTGGTCTGTTTTAGAAAAAATTGGTAGATAAAAAAGGTGAATGGACAAATTTGGTGAATAAAAACAAAAGAAAATTATGAATGGAAAAAGTTGATAAATGGAAAAAATTGATAAATGCAAGAAAATTGATAAATGGAAAAATATTGGAAAAATATTAAAAATCAATAAATAGAAAAAATAAAGAAAATTCAAAGCAGCAAAGAAAAAAGATTACAACAAAACAAACATAATTTCAGGGCATAACTGACTTGTTTACTCTTATAGGTGGTTGGCTAAAATGAAATGAAAATTTAAAGCTCTTATTTAAAAAAAAAATTAACTTAAAATGCTTTATGAATAAAATTTAAATATTTACTATAAATTTGATTTTCACATTTAATTAATTACAGCCAACCAAACGCTTTATTGGATAGCTCAAATTGTTGTACATAAGCAGTAAATGAAACAATTTTACTCATTAAGGATATTATTTCGAATAATGATATAATTTGAAAAAAAAAATTAAATATTAAAAAAAAATAAAATAATTAAAAAAAAAGTTTTAGCCAAAAAAATATTAAATTAAAAGAAAAATTTTTAATTAAAACAAATATTAAATGAAGAAAAAAAGTTTGTAAAAAGATATTAAATGAAAAAATATATATTATATTCAACTAAAAACAAAATGAAAAAAAATTAAAGAAAAAAATGTGTTAAAAAAAAGTTAACAAAAAAAATAGAATAAAGTAAATTAATAAAATTACTAAGAAAATAGTAAAAAAAAATTGAAAAAATATTTTGTTCTTTTAATATAAAAAATATTTAAATTAAAAAAAATATTAGATTAAAAAAAAATACAGTAAATTAAAAAAATATGTTAGAGAAAATATTATAAGAAAACAAATAATAAATTTGAAAAAATATTAAATTAAAAAAATTGAAGTAAAAAAGTAAAAGAAAATTTTAATTAAAAAAAAAGTTATATAAAAAAAATTTTACTAAAAAAAAATAAAATTAAGAAAATATTAATTAAAAAAAAAAAACAAAAAATAAATAAAAATATTCATTTAAAAAAATATTAAATTAAACAATATTTAAATAAAGAAAATTAATTCAAAACAGTTATTAAATTAAAAAAAAAAAAATTTTAATTAAAAAAATTGTTAGATTAATGAAAAAAAAATTAAATTAAAAAGAAAAAAACCATGAACCCTTTGGACTCGATATGTGATTCATGATTTGCTCCTCATATGATTTTTAATGCCGCAACTCGAGAGATGGCTCTCGCTCACCACTTAACTTTGTTTGGTGAGGAAATTCGTTGCGTAAACTATTTATATTCACACAACTATCATACAAAGAAAAATGACAAAAGCCTAATGTTTTAGAAATTTGCTTCGTAAAAATACATTAGATATTAAAGTATACAAGTTTTATGTGCTACTTTTTATGGTTACACACATTCATTTAAAGTTAGAGGTAAGAAATTTACCAAAAGTGCTTCAATTTGCTGGTTAGTCCGCGCGGAAACAGCAACGAGGACAAAGGGTTACCAAAAAACATATTAAGTTAAAAAAATATTACAATTAAAAAAAATATATTAAATTTAAAATAATATAATACTAAATTTAAAAAAATAATTAATTAAAAATATTAAATTAAAAAAAGAATTACATTAAAAAAACTTTAAATAAAAAATAAAAAAATTAAAAAAATATTAAATTTAACAAGAAATAACGTTTGTTTGAAAAACTGCTTCAACTCAAAATGGCATTAAAATTCTAAAAACCCGCCGCAGCCGCCGCCACAACTGCCGCGATTTTTAATGCCACTTCAAATTTCCATACATTCTTTACACGCTTGCAATTGAAAAGTGCAAACTCAACTTCTCTCTCTATCAATCTCGCCCGCTTCAGGTTTAAAAAATTAAAAAAAGAAGAACATGCGCCTTTTTCTGTTGTCATTTAATAACTTTCAGTGCCATTTATTTGCGTATATTACATATTGTTTCATTTGATTTGTTCTTAATATTTTTTATACGTACTAACTATAGAATAAATTAATATTTAAACTTATAAATTACAAATAAAGCAAAAATACTAAATTACAACAATCTTCTATGAAGTATCTGTTATTTTGTAGAAGGTATATGCAGTAGAGAGTTTGCACTCTGTGTACGTATGTGTGCATATCTACTGCTTTCTCACACCTTCAATCACAAACTTATTCAATGGAAATTAAAAAGAAGGTGCATAGGCGTTTAGCTACGGTTTATAAGCTTTTTGGACTTAACATTTTTTTGTTTACTCAATTGTAGGAAATTAGCAAAATCAGCGCTTTAGCGTTTGCATATATTATATATATATGTATATGTATTTATGTATCAATGGACAATTGATTTTGCTTCAGTCATGTGTGTGTATGTGTAATACACACAAATGCAGGCGAATCCTTAGACAATTAGAGTCTCCGCAGGATTCTGGGCGTTATCTAGCAGCCGTTTTTGCATTTTCTTACACATTCTCATCGTTATATATAACATGTATGTATACCTATTTTATGATTTAAAAGTCAACTTATAAACTGTAGCTGAACATAACTTGAGGTTATAAAGAGATAATAGTTGGATTGTGTGCATAGGCGGTGTAAGTGGTGTAAGCGCGATTGAGTACCTAAGATACATGCGTATGTGTGTGTGTGTGTGATAAATACATACAAAAATCTTACAACAGATTTGTATACAACATTATTTACTAGTATTAAGCATTTTAGGTTATGTACGCATGAATCGAAAGACAATAGAATTTTTATGACACACAAAAGTCTAAATAAAAATTGTGAAATTAAATTAAAACAGACCACAAGCAATTGTCAAATTTACATGGTTCTGGAAAAGTTGTGAAAATTTCAATGAAGTATGCAAAAGTTTATAATAAATATACAATTAAAATTAGTTGCCGCCAGCAACAGATAGACAGGCTTTTAGTTTATATGTGTATTTGTATATGTTTGTTGCATAAAAAAAGATTTACAGTATTTGCTTTGCATTAAGTTAAAAAATTGCCAACATTGAAAAGCAAGAAAGAAATGCAAACACTATACAATTATTGATATGTGCTAAAGTAAATGTCGGCACAGTGCCTTCAGCGCAATGTGGAGTTAATATTAATATTACAATCACGGCGTTTTGCTGGCATTACAGTTAGTACAATTTTATATGGATATTTATTTATATTTTGTTACATTTTTCAATGCGTTTTGTATTTGTTTTGTTTTTTAAGGGTGATTATTTGAAATATTTTACATGCTTTTGTTGTTGGCTCTTTTACCCTTTCACTTTGACAATTTCGATATATATTTACAATAACAATTTGCTTTTGCATATAGCGCAATTTTTGATTTTTTGGACAAAATAATGATAAAGTTGGCTTAGCGCAATATTTTAGTTTGGTTTAAAAAAATATGTATTTTTATATTGAATGTTTTTACAGTTTTTATCTTTTCTTTTGCAATTTAAGTGAATAATGTAAATTAGGGAAAATTTTGATCCAAAGTAACAAGTTGAGAAACATTTGCATACCAAAAATTACAGCAATACGCACACACAAAAATTTAAGAAATTTGTTTGAAGGCAAAATATGAAAAGGCATTGATATGAAAAGAGTGAAGTATGTAGTTGTAGTTAGAGTTTAAGTTTAAGTTCAATTTTAGTTGAGCTGATTTATGTTTTTTTTTTTCAAAAAATCTCTTGCTAGTTTCAAAGCTCTTCTTGCATTGATTATTAATGTAAAGTAAAATAAATTAAGTTAAAAATGTGAGGCACTTAAACACTGTGCTGCGCCTGCAAACCCCTCAGCTACGTATTTACAAGCAATACCAAAAATTTCCATTTTAAGTGGTTTCAGCTCAAACTAAAGTATGTTTTTTTTTGTATCAAACAAATTTTGCTACACGGCTTCATTTGTGTGTGCATATGCTTCTTTTTAGTATTTTTTGTTTTGCAAATTCATCATATTATTTATCTGCGGCTTTGCCCACTGCTGGTTTTGCGTTTTTCCTTACTCTCCCCATGCTAATATTTAATTCTTTTGTCTTTTGTTTTTTAACTTGAAATTCTTTTTATTTCAACTTCAAGTTTACGCTCTTCATGGTGTACATTTTCTATTTTTGCATTTTGGAGAGCAAACATTTTTGCAAATTTTGTATTTCTTATGCGGAAATTCTACTCGCTCACTTGCAAGTATGTTTTGCATGCAATTTGTATTTTTCTATGTGTATTTTTTGCAATGTTTTACAATCGTTCATTTTCCTGATGCATTTTCTTTACATAACATTTCGCTTAGCACTTATAGTTTATTTCAATCCTTCTTTTCAAAAACCATATTCTAATTTCTATTTTCTCAAATACATATGTTACATGCAATAGCTTTGTTGTTGTTGTTATTGTTATTAATAATATAATACAATATTTTGCTTTTGAGTTTCGATGAGTCACATCATTTTCTCATTCGCTCTGATTTGTAATCATTATTTGGCAAATTACAATTTTTATATAATTTTGCGCTATTCAAGTGTCAGTGAAAAGTTAAAACCTAAGGACAGAGAAATCTTTAAGACAGAAAAAAATGTATATATTTAACATTATGGCAAAGCGAAAACAAAAACGCTACAAATGATTTGAATATTGTTTCCTTCGCACAAGCACAGTTAGGTGTGCAACAATGCAACGCTTCAGTTCGGCTGATATTCAGCTTTCGATGCGTGCAGCCCTACAACATTTCTGGTTTATGTTTTGTTAGTACTTCCGTTTGCTTGTTGCCGTTCTTCTACTTGGTCTACTTCTTCTAAATTATCTCTTTTGCAAATGTCCAATTTTTGCATTTTCTCTATTTGTCCCCGCTGGTTGCACTCTTGCTGTACTTGTGGGTTTTTGTTTTAAAATTTATTTATTTTCTTCTTTCAATTTTATAATATAATACCTCTTTGTTGTGTTTGAAATGATAAAAAAAAATTGAGTTATATCACATTTTATATGATTATTCATCAGCTTTATCCTTGCAGTTTGTACGCATTGGGTCAACACGCTGCAGAGTGTTGAGTGCATGCGAATTTTACACGTATTTATACTCTGGGTGTAAGCCGCTAACGTAATGACCCTTGGTACATGCATGCGGCGGTGTACATCAAACAGCGTGTAAACTTGTGTGTCAACATTGATGTTGCGCCGTAATAACACAACATGTTGCCAGCAACATACAGTGCCGATGGGCGCAGCAACATAGCCACAAATTTAACGAACTGTTTGAAGCCGTTCAGGGTATGTGTGTTTTTTCACTTATTTATTTATTTATTTTTTGAAGTTGTTGAGTTGTTGATTTTTCGTGTGTGCGTGTACGTGTTGTTGTTTGCAGCGCGAACGTTTGAAAATAAATGTTTTTTCGGTTTTAGGTGAACGAGTATCTGCATTGTCTTTTCTGGTATAGTTTATAAAACTATAAAGCGCCAGTTGCGCGGCTTGTAATGTTTGCAGTTTTGAGAAAATCTTCATTTACATATAATCGAAAAATTCTTGTAACTTTCTTGTAAAAAAATATATATATGTGTATAAAATAATGCAACTTTAACAAAGCTGCTCTAAACCATAACAACGCTGGCGCTATTCCTCATTTCTCAAAAGCCGCAAACATTTTTAAAGCAAGTGCCTTTTGCATACATTTTTTTAATTTGTTTCATAGTAATGAAAATCTATTTTTTTTCTGTTCAACAAAAAATTCAAATTTGTGAATTTCTCTGTTGCACTATTTAACATTTACTTCAAACCCTCCTTCATTCTTAAAAAAAAAAAAAGATTCTCATTCGCGATACCTTTTTTGTTTTTATTTTTAATACTCGCCCCTTCGCGTTTCTTTAACGCTTAAACAACACAATCGCTTCCAACATTTCATACATTCGCGCGCACAGTTCCCAACCGCCTCGCACAGCAACTGCACAACACATTAATGCCATCAACATCCACCAACATCATTTTATATAACTCCAACTAGCCAAACTGGTGCTTCGAAAGTTTTTTGTTTTGCTTTTAACGCTACGCCTCGCTTTAACTAAGCTGCATCAACAAACGCTTCAGCATGTGGCGTTTAAGAGGAAGGCAATGGACCATTTGTGGTGGCCGCCGCATTTTCGGTGCCATTGCTGGCCGCTGCTGTTGCTGCTGCTGCCGTTGCTGTTGTCTCGGCCGCTGGACTGGCATCGTTGCTCTCGTTAGCTGCAGCAGTGGTTGGTGTGCCAGCCTGCTGTGGTTGCTGTTGCTGTTGCGGCTGCTGCTGTGGCGCTGCGGCAATCATATTGTTGGGCGTCGCTGTGGCATTTGCATTGCCTGCTGTGATCGCTGCTGTTGCTCCAGTACTGCCATTGCTATTGCTGGTGGTGTTGCTACCAGCGATCTGAAGTTGAGTCTGCATTTGCAGTTGTTGCAATGTCTCCTGCGACATATTCGCCTTCAGTATCGTATTCTCAACTTCAAGTTGATTGATCTTATCCATTAGCTCGGAAATTTTCTCCTTGAGTACTTCAACTTCCTCGCGAACAGCTATCATAAGATGGGATTTGACCAGATCCTGTGGAAAAGTGAGAGAAAAAGGAATGTATAGAATAAATTAGTGAGTGTCGAATTGCGTTAATATACTCCTACATACATTTTTATATATGAAACTATATATATATATAAATATTACTATACTATGTAAATATTATATATATAAATAAATAAATACGCGAGTCAATTCTTGAACAAATATTTAATTTTTCTATCATTTTATATGCTTACATATTAAATATGTCTGTAAGTATAACCTCAATAAATAACCAAAAGTTTGCCTACAAATTTCTCATAATTTTTTGACTTTAGTATTTTTGCCTTCTTCTCCCAAATCACACGTGCTTCATAATTTAAAAAATCAATATTTCCCAAATGAGGCGCGTGTAAACACAGCGACAACACAACAAACATTTCCACGAGGTAAATAAAAAATATTTGCCACAATATTTATGTGCTCATATATGTATGTATGTACCACTATTGATGTAGTGGTAGAATTTTGCAAGCCTCGCACAACTCTATCGTAAATATTTGCCTACAAATGTTAAATTTTGTTTTCCCAAGAAGCCACGAACGGAATTTGCTTTTCAGCTAATGTTTTCTCAGCGATAAGGAATGATAAGATAAGTACTAATTTTGGATAACATTAAAGTAGAAAAACAGTTGTGCTCAACCGGCAAAATGTTGAGCAATTTTGGCTATTTTTCTTTCGTTTTGTTGCTTTTTTCTTAAAAAAGTTAGCTCGTTATACATATAAGATATTCAAATTTTAAACTTTGCACAAACATTGTAAAAGTTCAAATATTTTCACCAAAATTTTCTTTTTTATTCAGAATTCATAGACAAAATTTGGAAACGCAGTTTTATAAAACCAATAAATGTTCGTGATTTTTAATGGGCGTGATGGGCTACAACCCTGCATACTCTAAATTTTGTTAAAAATTCTGATAAAAAAGTTTGAAATTTTAATTTTTTAAATTTTTTCCAAAGCAAAAGGCTGGATTTAAGTGGTTTTTGTAGGAAAATGAACTATATTTTTATAAAAAGTAAAGTTTTTTCCTTATTTGCAAAAAGTGTAAAACTTGGGTTTAATTGGTTCTTGTAGGAAAATAAACTATATTTTTATAAGAAAAAAAAATATATATAAATTATTAAAAAAATATAGTAAAACTGGTGCAAATGTTGCTGCCTGAATTACTTGAGCACAAAGATAGATGTACATATGTATATATGCATATTCTTCAAAAATATAAAAAAAAATTCCTAAAAAAAATGTTAAATTACGGACTAGCAATTTTTCAGTTAATTTTTTAACGCAAAGGATTTTAATCTCATACAATATTAAAATTATCCTGCCACGTTTGCAAAAACTTATTTATAGCTTTTTCTTTACATAATTTCTCAGTCTTTTCAGTATGCATGCACATGCATATATATGTATGTATGTATGCTAAATGAACTTTTTCATCACAATCCAGCTGCGCTGAGTATGAAAAACAAAAGAATCTCATAAATGCATAGAAGAAGATGCAGACAAGAATCACTTTCAAAACTATATTTATCTGATGTTGCTGCATGTATGTGCATATGCTTGTATGACGAGGGTGAACATTATTATTATTAGTTGCTAGAGCGCTGGCTTTGGGCGCATGGTGTTGCACGAGGGTGAATACAGAAGAATTTAATCGAAAATATAAATAAAAACTCGCGAAAAAAATCAATGAAAAAATAAGATAAAATAAAGTGGAACATAAAATATAAAAAATGTAAACAAAATTTAATCAAAATAAATCAGATAGTGGAAATAATTATAATTAAATAAAAGGTAAAAAAAATTAGAAAATAAAATAAAATGGAACATTAAATAAAAATAAAATTAAACAAAATTTAATTAAACAAAATTCGGTACCAAAAATAATTATACTTAAATAAGAGATAAATAAAAAATTAAAAAATAAAATAAAATGGAACATAAAATAAAATAAAAAATAAACAAAATTAAATTCGGCAGCAAAAACAATTATAAACAAATAAAAAATAATAAAATAAAAATAAATATAATTAAGTATAAAATAATTCATCATTTTAGCGACCTACATAACCACTACTTTTCCACATCTTTTCAGAAAATAGCATTTCTTCGTTTATTAGTGAACAATGCACATTTTTCTGTGCTAGAAAAATAGTAGGAAGTGGAAGTACAATATGAGCAGTAGCAAAATTCTTATTTAAAAATATTGAGAATGAAATGTTTTCTAAGCTATAAGCAACCAAAAAACAAGCGTTCAACAGCAATATATGAGGTTATCGTAGAAAAAAAAATATTGTGACGAGTTTTACAGAGAAGAAGAAAAAAATCAAAAAGGGGTTTCCAGTTATATTTCATATAGCGGCAACCAAGGTCGAATATATTTTAATGATTTTCCAAGAAAAATCAAATAAATTGCGGAAAAACCAGATGTAATAAAAATTATGTCGGCCTGCGCATATGGTCACTTTCCTGTGAGTAACAGCAGAGAGTTCAAACGTACAACGGCATATTACATTAAATACGGGAGCAAAAAAATAAATGAAAAATACTAACAAAAAATGAACGTCACGCCACCCAAAAAGTGATTCATTTGTGCTGGGATCGTAATGCTTAAACATCAGCGCTGTTCATTCACTGTCAGGCAACCAAAGACAACACCTTAGCATATATGTACATACATATGCAATCACGCAATAGTAGCGAACTACCGACAACAAGAACAGACAACGTTCTGTTAACAGGCCAACATTCAGCACTGCAACGTCAATAATATATTTGTATGTGTGCATGTAATTTCCTTGGAATACGTAAATATGTTGGCAAAAGTTATTGAAACACGTGGCACGTATCATTTAAACTCAGCTCCATGCCAAATAAACTAGAACACGAACGAAAAGTTCATAGTGTCTTTTACTGAAATTGTATTTTTGCTACACAGCAATCTGTTATTTTTTTGTATTTACGGTATGGACGGGTAGTGTGAGTACTCAAAATCGGACCAGTGGGACACTTAAAGCAATATGACAATCACTAAAGTGAGCTACAAGAAATGCGTGTAAGTTAGGGGAGTGAAAGCTGTGTGGGTGTTGTTCAAGAGAGACATGCATATATGCATGTATGCATATGTGCTCCTGCACATATAATAGTTGCGCTGCTACTTGATTACAGCACATAGTATTTGCACATGTGCCGATAATTATGAGAAAATTGTGCCGTAAACGAGGGTGGCATATTTGAAATCCACACGTAATAGACGTTAGTGTAGCACAGAGCAAAAAAAGTAGTGAAGGTGGGCAGAAACAAAAAATCAATTTGGTAGTGGTACTTTATGACTATGGGGAGGAAAAACAAAAGCTTAGCCCTAATTAAGACAATTACTTGTCTTCTAACAAGACAAACAGATAAAAAAGAAAGAGCACTAAAAATATGTGTCAATGGTCTTGTTGTTTTTTGTTTGTTTTTAAGTGGGTCAATATTAGCAGAAAAGAAAATATTATTGCTTGGATATTAAGTGCATGGTGGCCTTTCATGTTTCTAGAGAAAGAAAACAAATGAAAAATTATGAAATTTTAGCACACACAGCAGCTGGTTATGTCTGTAGCTAAAAAATAAACCAAAAAGTTGTAGATAATATAATTAGCTCCATTTTGTAAGAAGGCTGATAACACGGTGTGACCAAAAATTAACTTTTTTTAGTATTTAGGGAAAATTTTACTTGTTTTTAATTTATGAGAAAAATAAAATAAAAATAATTGCTGAGTAAATCGAAAACTATTTTTCCTCTATAAGGAAGAACGTCATAACCTTAAAAAATTGCTCAGATAGCACAAAAAAAAAAGTCTACAAAAAGCGAAAGTTTGATAGTTAACGGTATACCATATATTACTTTGCTGATAATACAGGTATTTTTCATATTATATTAATTCTCTTTTCTCTTACACATATGTACTTTACATACAATAACAAAAAGCTGCACTGGCTGCGTTTGCCTCGAATAGAACGCTGCTAAAAGTCAATGTGCGCTTAATGCGGTACATTCTCTTCTGCCATGATTTGTGCGAACAATTTTGGCATGACCGCATTTTATTTGCATAAATGTGTGGTATTTGCGAAAACAAAAAAATGAATAATAAACAAAATACTTGCACTCTTAACAGACAGTCCATTTTTTATTTCCCAAGGTCTGAGAATGTTTGTTGAAAGACATGTATGTATGTACGAGTACATAAAGCCAAATAAACACGTGCCGAACTTTATGAAATAGAAACTTAATTTTGTGGAATGTTGAGATATATGTATGTACATGTATGTGTGCATGTATTATTTAAATAAAAATAAATTTAGGCTGCATTCATAAAATTTGGGTATTTATTGATATGAGGTATACACCTCGAGTGTGGCAGATAATATCGAAAAACAGCATAATAATTTTGGCATTCAGTTTGTAAAGATGTAAGAGGCGTTAAAACATACTAAAAATGTTTTCCTAACAGCGCTTGATGCTTCGTAGGTGATGGCAAATAAAAACAAAACTTTACATAAAAAACCTGTATTTGCGAGATAACATCAAGTTGTACAATTTAAAAGAATTTATATTCTTTACACTTAATTCAAAGATAATAATTTCATGCTTCGATGGCGAACCTTAAACATTTTGGCTCACACCCAAAACTATTAATACCTGAGATAGTAGGGAACTATGTCTTCCATTATTGTGTCTGTCGAGAGATGAGAGACTAAATTTTTTATTTCAAAATCAAAATTTTGCATCACAAGAAAAAAATCAGCAACAGCTGAATTCGTGATTATTACCCGGTCAGGCAACATAGCACCAACAAATTTGACTAATTTTGTTTTGAAAACATCAAATAATTTTCTTAGCGAAAATGTTGGCGTTTGAGAGTTGACAATAATGCGAGTTGAAAATTTTTATAAAAACGCAATAGTCCGCCATAAATATAAAAATAAGCCTTTGGAATGATATACGTAATATTTGCGAAAGTCCACACAATTTTGAATGTATCGTAATCTGTTTGTTGTTAATTTTTATTTTAATTTGATATCTCAAACTCGCCAAATTCAAATGTTGTGCGCAGAACAACAAAATGATAATAAAAAGTTTTAAAGAAATTGATAAAAACAACACAAGTGACAAGTGAGAATGACGTGGCAAGGCCGTGGGATAGGTGCGTACTTAAATGGACTTTGTAAGATAAAATCGAGATGATTACTGCTGATAACAGCAGACAGTAAAAAATCTAGCATAAAAATGTTAATCAACAGCATTTATGCAGGCGGCTGAGTAAGTAATTGCCTATTTACTACAGAAAGGAGATCAAAGCACATCTGCATACATATGTATATACGTGTGCATTGCACGCAAATCTGAAAAAGTGTAGTTTGCATTTTAGATTTGCAAAGGAAAACTTTTAAAATGTAAACAAATACGTAAGACACTACAACACAAATTGCATTCTGCTATTTATTTTTTTTTCGCTCGAAAATCTACCAAATTTATGGTATTTTGCTACAAGGCGCCAGTGAGCCGAAGAAATCGCGTCTATAAAAAAATTTAGCACGCGCCAAAAAATGTACTTATACAAAAACAGGTTTTGCAAGATATGCCACAAATTACTATAGAAAGAGGAATTCGAAGTACAAGTGCTGCGCTTTTATCGTTTTTCTTTCAACTGGCAATCGCCAAAACAAAATAAAGTTATTTAAATATAATTGATAAGCTGCAGTCGTACAAAATAAAATCGTGCCAACTCAAAGGAAAATAAATAAACCAAAAAACCTGTTTACAAATATAAAACAGAATTAATAGTATACGATGACATATGTATACATACGCACATACATGTGAGTAATTGATGATAGTAGGCGCAAAAACCCTACAGAAAATAAGAAAAAATTGAGGTATAAAAAAATATGTGAGACAGAAAAAAAAACATTCAAATAAATGAAAAAATGAAGTCCAGATAAAAGGAGCAAAGCAAAAAATGTTAAAATGCGCGAGAAGTCGAACATATTTTGAATACAATATCAGTAAAAAGAGTGAAGAAAAAAAAAATAAATAAAAAAAAAAGTTGGAAATATGCTCATAACAATACTCAACTTGTTAATCAGGTAGTTAAAAGCGAGTAAAAAGCGAATTGGCGAATAAAAATGTTGAAATGGATATACATGGCTATACTTTTATGTACGTGTATATACAAGAGCAGCATAAGAAGTGCCAAAAATAGGTATGTAAGCAACTAATAAAGTTAAGAGCTAAACAAGTGTTGAGTTTATGGTAAGTATAGCTATTTGGCTTCTTACTTTAAATTTGCTGCATATTTTTTATTATTTTTTTTATAATACCTTTGCTTTGTTTTTTTATTTCAGATTCTTTGAAAGTAAATCTAGAAATACGACAACACAATTGAGTAGTGCTGGAATTTGATCAATATATGTAAGTGTACTGATATTATTAGAAAATGTATTATTGCTTCAAATACAATTTAAGTGCATATATTCGAGAGACAAAAATTTTTTACGAACAGTTAAAAAACTTTTTTGGAAGTACTAGTAATTTATCCGCTCAATGATATGTGCAGAGATATATTTTTTTTAAGTAGTTTTTCTTAAAAATGTCATCTACAAGTATATATTATCAAAGAAACAAATTTGCACTTTGTTATTTAATTTAGTGAATGAAAATTTATGCCCCATACAAAACTAATGCGGAAACTAAAAAAAAACACAACTGCCATTTTATTTGCCAAAAATTAAAGAATAAATCGCTACCTTTTTCAATTTGACTAATTATATTGGATAATAAAAAAAATTATTTTACTTGAAACTGTTAACTGTGCCTATTATTTTGACAACTGCGTGCTTGTGTAAGTAATTTTATGTCTTTTCGCTATTCAGGGAAAATATATATTAATTTTTAATTTGCTTTGCTTTCTAATGGCTTTTTGTTCTTTTTCTGACACATAAAATATTTGAGTACAACTCAAGTAAGTTAATATAAAGCACAGTAATACGAGTATTACAGCCGCCTAACAACAACTCAGCAATCACTTTCACAAGTCCTTAAAGTCAACTATGCACTTTTCTATTCTACACAGCGATCAACAATTAACTGGATTAATGTTTTTGTGTGGCATGAAAAATGAGTACAGTCTAGACAACATAGTGACGAAAAGATCAAACAAATTACAACAAATACAACGAGAATGGAGTCAATGCTAATGCCTAATAGACTTGGAGACAGTTAGGTGCAAAAGCTTTAAACTATTCATTTGTAGGCGTACTTGCGCGCAATAATTGCTGCTACACACCTATTTACTATCTACATACTCGTCTATTCAAGTAATAAAATGTACACAGCTGCTAAGGTGACAAGTGGATCTAAAGGCAATTCTAGATACAGCTGACTTAATAAGCCTAATGGCATAGGCTATACACACAGGCTATACTATTCCCCCACTAACATTGCTATAATTCACTTTGACCTTCGCGCACACACTTATTGCAAGCGAATCTGTCGCGCCGCGTCTTAACGCGCAAGCTCTTGGCGTGCGTGCGGGTGCATTTTTATTTTTATTTTTAATTTCTGTGGCATTGCCATCATTCTCGCCGACGACGCCGCCAGCGCTTGAGATTATCGACATCGGAGGCGATAGCGCGCAAATTGAGGACAGAGCCATGGTGATATTTTTGTGTTTGCCATTCACCCAGCGCGAACTGGTTGATTACATGCATGTATTTCCGATCTTTGGTATACATCAGCTTCGCCATTGCCCAGTCCCATATACGGTTGGGGCGCGATCAGTGTTTGGTTATCTGTCGAATGCATTTATATGCGTTACGCGCTTGTATAGCGAGAATTCTTGCACGCCGACGGCGACTACAATGACGTGGGAGTGGTTGGTTTTTGGCTCTCAGATAAATAACCCAGAAGAAGATGTCGCCTTTTAGCAGATAAATTTAACAAAGGAAATATGGCGAGTATTTCAGCTGTGTGCGTATTTATGTACGAGTATGCATGAATGCATTGGGCTTTGTGCGAAAGCGTGGGGCTGCAAGAGTTTTGGCCTAAGCGCTGGCCCAGATTTGTACTATACACGAAATTGTTTGCTGCCATTATTAGACGCTTGTTCTTTTATTTGGTGGCTGTAAGCAAAATTTACATTCAAATCTGTATAAAAATATTTTTATAAATTGTAAAACAGTCGAACATTCAATTTTGAAGTGAAATTAAAAAGTATTAATAATCAATCTTTTTCCACAAAAAATTGTCCCCTCTTTATCGAGTTTGTCAACTTTTGCGCAACATTGCTGCAGTGGCGTTTGTTTGTGTCAAAGCTGAATGCTTTTAAATCCCTGCATGCAATCAGTCATTTGGGTGACTCAGCTATCGATTGAAAATACGGCAATTGAAGCGATATACGACACGGGAAATGATAAAAAATTTTGTATTTGTGTCAAATTTGGAAAAAGAAAAAGTTGGTTGAAGCTCAGCAATTCATTTGTGAGAAAGCAATTTGAACAAATATTCGTTTAAAGCAAAGTGTTTTTTATAATCTGATTATTAAAAATCTACTAAAAAATGTGTAAATAATTCCATTTCAGAAATTTTAATGCAGTGCCAATTATCATTAAGATGAATGAAAAAATAATTATCAAGTAAAATATAATATTTTCAAAAGAAATTTTTTTTTAAGAGAAAATATTTTTCTGTATCGAGTTTTAGATATTTCAGAGAAGCAAAACTGCTGGAGTCAACGGTGCAACTGAATTTTTTTAAAGAAATATTACTCTCAAACTAATAATTTTCAGATCATGTAATTTTTTTTTATAAACATTTTTGTTGTTTAATAGGCTTTTTACACCCAAACTAATGATTTCAGGATATTGTAAAACTATTTTTTCTAATTTTTTTTAAGGTTTCTTGTTTAATAGGTATTTGCTGCTGAAATTCTACGTTTCACTGCATCTACTCTCATTTTAACCGAAATAAATCGATCTTCTTTATATGCATACATACATACATACATACATACAAATGTAACCATACTATGCTAGTGGCAAGTTAATTCCTTTCAGCTGAATCAATTCATATTGCAAGCGCTTCAAAAATTTTGTCATGAACTTTTTCTAGTGCGTATAAATATAAATATTTATTGTATATTTTCATGCAGAAATTTAGGTGGCTTTACAGTGAAAATATCTCGTATGAATTTCGGATTATGCATGAATACGATACTTTTCTGCGCTATTCTGATTATTTTCAATGCTCTATTTAAAAAAAAAAAATTATGCTCTATTTAAAAAGAAAATTATTGTATATTTTTATGCTCTATTCCGCAAAACATAAAAGTTAATTTTTATGCCCTCCAATATTGAAAAAATATGTATTTTTTTATTCTCTATCATGAAAATTAAAACATGAATTTCTAATATCCACTTTTTTATCGCCCAAAAAAATTAGTTTCTTCCAGAAAATTCGTTTTATAACTTTTTACTAAATACTCTGAGATATTTCTGCAATTTTTATCTCTTGCTACACAAAATCAAAATTTTTTCACTTTTTCTGCATACATACTTATTTCTTTCTATTCATAAAGCAGAAACTTACTTTTGCATTGGGTACCATTACATAGCAAGGGCTGTCTTGTCCCTTTTGCCAAATTTCGTATAGCCAGTTTTCAGGTTGACGCATCGACATGGTGCCCATCATTTTTTCTGAGTTGCGCGTGTTGCTTGTTTTACTTTTTACTTGACAAGTTTTTCCTTGTTATATGTATGCTTCTTTTTTGTCTTAGTAGCGGTACTCTCCGCCTAAAACTTTTTCATATGATTTAATTTGGGTGTGTGTGATATGTGTTTGAGTGTCGTCTCTTATCGCTTTTTTATGAGCGCTAGTTTCAGTTTCGAAATTATATAACAATTTCACAGCTTTAAAATTTTTTTCCTTAGTGAACTCTAAGAAATTACACGATTTTCTTGACGTAAAAAAGAGCTTTTTTTATTTATCACGTTTAGCAAATAATTTTGCTGCAAGTTATGCTCTGTTAATTTTCTTTATGTTTAATATAATCTCAGCAGATTTTTGGTGCTTAATTTCCTTTTACTTTTGTTTTTTAGAAAAGGCACAGTCTTTTATAATTAGCTTCTTTAAATTTATTTTTTATAAATTGATTTTCTTGCTTTGCTTCCTTTGTTATAAATTTTTTTATATTTTATTAGTTACTTTATCAGCAGATCTTTTAAGGGTGTTGTTGGTTTTACAAAAGTTCAGCAATAACTGAATTTCATTTCAATGTTCAATAAGTTGTATCTCTCTTTAGCCACTCGGCTATCTGGGCAGGCAACCTTTTTCAATGTACGCGATGTGTCGTCGGCGCCCGTAACGATAACGAGTTGTACTTGAACGAGTTGAAAAACGCACGATTGACAGAGCTTTTGCGTCACTTTTGTGTGTATTGGTGCGCGAATGTAAGCTTTTTGGTTTTGAGTATAAAATTTGTTCACTTTGAGTCTTTCTAATGAATTTGCTCTTGGAAGTTGGCTTTCATGCGCAAAATGTACAAAAGGTAGCTTAAAACTGTACTTAGAAATTTTGGAAAATACTTTTGGTATTTAATGTTGTGATTTTTCAGAATTAATATAATTCTTAAATTCAGTCTTTTGACTTAAACAATATTTTACTTTAAAAAAGTTGTATTATTTGATTCAAATTGCTGTAATTGCTTTCTTTTTAATTTCACTTTTTGTTGTTGCAGTAGAAGCGTACTTTTGTTTAGCTTCGTGTAAGTTGTTTTTGGTAGCAAGTTTATATGGCGACTGAACGTCTGCCGGTTAATGTCGACACCTTTATATTGTATGGCAAACACCCGATTATCGACTCAAATGCCACACTCAATCACTCATTTGGTTGGTTGGTGGTTGGTGCGCATGTTTGTCAGAGTAATTTGAGTTTCTGATATATGGTATGTAGCTCGTATTTCTATCGCTACCGCAACATGTGAACAACGAATGTCACAGCACACAGCCCGGTGCGACCAGGCCAAGCAGACCGACAAGTAGATACTTTCTGTGTATCTACAGATGAGAATGTGTGCATGCAGATAATGCAGGCATTTTTGTATCTGCAATCGATTTTTGTGCTTGTATTTGTGAGAGTATGCGCACATTTCGCACTCAAATTAGTAACTTGCGTACGCCTGAGTATGCATGGAGAACAAAAAATTGAGTGAGTTGCATAGAAAGCGGGTACTCAGACGAGCAGAAATGGGGTGAATACATACAGATTGGAATAAATGAAAAAGTATCTGCAAATATTTGATGTGCGTCTAAATAGTTGACTAAGTTTATGTTGTTTGCTACTTTTTGATAATAATTTATTGTGACTTTTTATGCACACAAACACGCACAGAGATGTTTTTCATTTGATAATAAGAATTGTGAGCAAAAAAGCGTGATAAAAATGAAAAAAAAAGTTTAGCAGTAATGAAATATAAGAAAAATAAGGAAATAAAATCGGCTACGATTGCTATCTAAGTCAAATAAATGCAAAGCTTCTATAGAGTCTTCCAATAAGAACGGATCGAAAATATTATTATCTCTTATTTGAAAGGCTCATTTTTGTATGCTATTATGTGCGACATCGTTTGTGGCTTTGCAGGGTGGGACGATTGGGCACCAGTGATTGATTCTTCCCTGATCGATGTCTATATGAATTGTTTTTCTGAATGTTCGTAATTTGTTTTCTATATAAGTATAGCTCATTGATTTTCTTCTATATAAAAAAATTGTTTTTACATACACAAAACTACAACACAAACAACAAAAAAAAATTATAAAAAATCAGTGGGACCTTTTAGCAACTTCAAACTTGCACTTTATTCACTAAAAATTAATGAACTGAAAAATTGCATACCAATTTTTTTCCAAAAATACTAATTTCTCTGCTCATATTATCGCTCCTAGAGCAAAATGGCAGATATTCTAATTTAAATTTACAAAATTTGGAATTATTTGGTGTTTGTTTAACAATTACCTAAACTTTTATAAAATATATATATATATATATATATATATGGAGATGATTTTTTATAGTTAAATCAAATAACGAGTTGAACACAAAAAATCTGGGCTTAATTCTAAAATCTTGAGTTTTAAAAAAATATTATGAATTTTAATAAATTTTTAGAATAAAAACAAAAAATTAGGATATATGGTCCACAACCAAATAAAAGCTTCTTAATATTGTGATTAGTTTTGCCTATATACTATATACATACATACGTATATAATCAACATTTCAAAAACAAGAAAATCAATGTAACAATTTTCAAAACTAATCACAATATTGAGGTGCTTGCATTTGGCGAATTTATTTAGATTCATAATATTTTTTAAAACTCACATTTTTTGTGTTTAACTTGTTATTTGGTTTAAGAGTAAAAATCATCTCCATGGCTAAACACTTTGCATCTTTTTCCACTTGATTCTATAATTGGCGCATACACCCTATATTTTCCCTTCAATTTGTTTCCCTTTCTTGATATTGACGCAAAGCTTTGTGGGCCTTAGGCACTCAGATATGAGTAAAGCGTTTGTTTGCCATTCATTCCCTGCAGAGAGGTGGCCGCTAAAGGTAAAACCGTTTTCCTGTCGAATCCGAGACCAACACAGAACTGACTTGACTACTTAACACAATAACGATATACGTCATTGTTTTGCAAAAGAACAATAAAAAAAAACAATGCAAAAGCGCAAAAAGAAACCAGTTAAAATACATAAAATAACAATAAAAGTGGAGCTATCATAAATCACGCTAAAGACAGATAAATGTATGTCTATATGTAAATGTAATGCGAGTTTGTATGTGTATACGTATTTATGTAGCTCTGCCAAGCAAAGCAAAGCGTCGTATATTACCTGAATAAATACTAACAACGACTGGCTCTTAAGGAACCCCTTTGCGAAATAATTATGGCGTCATAAGTGATGAAGTTGAAGTGATGACGGACATATTGAAAAATGTCGAAACAAATTTCAATTCAGCACCGATGATGCAATCTTTTAACTGCTAAACTCAAACCAGTATGTGAGGTAAACTCAAACAAGTATAGAAGAGCGATAAAAATTATATTGAATTTTGAAATAATAATGAAAATTAGTTCATAGTTCAGGCTTGAGCATAATTAGAAGTAAATTGGAAAAGTTTCGCAAAAATATTAATAATTTTTAGGTAAATTCAGGTAACAATAGTGTGGTTTTGCTAAAAAATTTTATAAAAAAGTTTTGTAAAAAAATGTTTCTTTTTCATTTGAAAAAAAAACCAACTTTATTTTATTCATTTATTATTTTTCATATTCGAAAAGTTATTGAAGTCCCACTATGATTACTGAGTATAGCTTAACCTATAGTATAAATGCAAAAGATAAGAAAAAATCTGGTTTTTTCAAAACAAAAAAAAAAAACTTTTTCAAAAATATGTTTTATCCAAAAAAATAAGTTTCAAATTTTATCTAAATAATAAGAAGAACCGAAAACATTTCACTTTAAAAAAATATATAAAAATTTTCAACATTGAATAAATCTCAAAGTTATTAAATTATTCCGGTTAACTTCTTATTATTCTCAATCCTACGAATGAACAAATCTTCAGAAAAATTTGCGAAAGATGTGAAAAATGTGAAAGTCAAAATGTTGACAAAGATATTTCACTTTAAAAAATTAGCAAAATTTTAAACCTTGATAAAATGGCAAATTTATTATTTTTTTTTTTTCAAAATATTTATTATTTTATATTTTATTATAGTCAAGCCGACAAATGAATATTCAGAAAAAATTATGACAACGCCCAAAAAGATTGAATAACTTCATATGGAATCGCTCTAATACATTTTTAATGCATATTTTTAGGGATGTAAGTAGTCTTGTTAGAAGAATTTCTTAGTATACTATATATGTACATATGTACATAGATATAAACCATTCCAAGCCTAAGTCTAGATATAAATCATTCTATTAAACAGAAGCGCTTTATAATCCTACAGTATTTTTTTATTCCATCAAGTTTTATTTTTTGTCTTTATTTTATTATCAACGATATAAACCCACAAATCCTGCAAAAGAGCTTTTAACAAAAACCACATACCAAAATGTGTATCTTCAAAGGTAACGAACTGTTCTTTACGACGCAAAAGGTTTACACGCGTAACAAACAAACTTGTTTAAATTTTTTGATTTTATCTTTTCGGAGTGGGGGGTGCCACGTTAACATTTTTTGCGCACTTGTTTGATGGCGGTAATTAGTTATATTAAGTAGCTCCATGCAACATGCCACATGCGTTACTACGCATTTAGACTTTGAGAGTTCAAAGGTTCACTTAAAATGAAAGAAAATTCAAAGTAAAGGGAAAAATGCGTTCATAGTTATAACTGAAACAGTTAAGTATTGAATCGAGAATAGTAAACTGAAGTCATCATTGTAATGAGTCATAAAAAATTACACATTTCTTTATTCTTTCGGAGCATGTGCGCGTGAATATGTAGCAATTATTGCGTTCCCATGAAAATATGTAACAATTTTGTCTATTATAGCAAAATGTACGGTAAAGTAAACGAAGTATTTGGACACCTTTATATCAATAAAAAGACGAACAAAAAATAATACAATCATTGCTATCTTCCTCTTGTCTTTAAAATGCAGATAATATAAATTGAACTATAAAGTAGGGCGAAAGAAAAACGCTGGATTCGTCATAAAAATAAATGCGAGTTGTATATGTAGATCATTTTTTGCAAGTTATTTACACAACCAAGTAAAAACATAGAACATCGCTGTGAGTTTTAGATAAATCATATTTTTATAAAGTAAGTGACACAACAAAGTGATAAGTTTTGATTATATTTTTCTTGTAAATTGATATTAATTATATTTCGTTTATAAAAAGAGGCTTCATTCTGCAAGGTGGCACAAAATTAATCACCCTATCGGAAGATTCATAATTTTTGAAATTGGCGTCATATTTGAAACTTGTGAACTAGAAAACTGCAGCATACAAACAGAGCAGCAATGGAGCACGTAAAGATGAAAATATATTTTTTTATTTAGTAATACATTTTTTTTATTTCAAAATATTTTTTTTTTACTTCGTAATATTTTTTTTTATTTCAAAATATTTTTGTTTTTATTTAGTACAATAATAAATTTTTTTTTTTTTATTTCATTAAAATGTTTTTGTATATAGTATTTGTATATAATATTTAAATTATTCATTTTTATTCAAAAATAAATTTTTTTTATTTCAGAATATTTTTTTTTTATTTCGTAAAAAAGTTATTCATAAATTTAAGCTTAAAACTTTATGCAAAATTTTGGAAAATTCGTCCAATTTCCTTTAAATTTTCACACTTTTTATTCAGAATTTTTATAAAAGTTTAGGGAATGCAGTTTTTATAGCCTATTTAATTCTAGTATAATAAACTGCAAGTTTGAAGTGGCTTAAAAAATGAAAAAAAATTATGCATTCGATATACGAAGTAAATGCGCAACAACATCACTACCAAAAATTAACTAGAATGTTTTTTTAATTCTGATTAAAAAGTATGCAATTTTAATGAGAATGTGTCCAATTTTTATAAATATTGTACAAAGTTTGAAACTAATTTATTTATTTTTTTTGTAAATTTGAAACTAATTTATTTATTAAATTTTTTTTTTGTAAACATAAATTTTTACTTTTATAAACAAATTTATTTAAATTAGAAACTAAATAAATAAATAACCAAAATTTGGCAATATGCAGTGTTATTATCATTTTCTTTATCCTAATACGTAAATACATACATATACAAGTACATATTCTACCGTTTGATGAACACATTTTTCGAATTTCTCTTTTGAAATATTATTGATTTCGCATGTACATACATGCATACATGTCGCTTATTTACTACATAGTGTCATAATCCAATGTGGGATGCCTAGTAAAATGAAAGCCTAAAAGCTCGACCTTTGGTTTTTTGAGTTACGGCACTATTGATCGATCACTTACAATATGCAGGCAAGGCGAATCAATACAAGGTGAGAGGTGATATTAATGGAGCAGCTGATTTGTTTTCGTTTCTTTAGCCTTTAATATTAGGATGTCAGCACAAAATTAACGAAAAGTGCTTCTCAAGTTTTAGATTCTTTCTTGTTTCACTATTTTTATTCAACATACGACTCTTAGCAATTAAATGGTATGTGGAAAATGACATCCTTTGAATGTTCACCATGAGCCACGTCTACAAGTAAAATCTGCCAAGCGGTCGATTCATGAATGCCTAATTTTTGACAACGTCGAGATATCAATGTTAAAAGTTGTTTAGCAATACTTTGCGCTACAGCAGCAACATTCTCAATAGAACGTCCAGTTCTTGGACTGTCAGTCCTTTTTCTTTCTTCGATAGAACCAGTTTCTTGACATTTTTTGACCAACCTTTGAATTGCCGACTCATTCTGTCGATTATTTCTATAAAACCAAGCTTAAAGATGGACTATTTTCGTAAAAAGCTTCATAAACAATTTTAACGCGTTGTTCTATCGTGTAAAATTGCGCATTTGTTTACTTGACAAATGTCAAAGATGACTTGAAAAAGGTACTGTGTAGACATTATTCATTACTGACATCTAGGCGTCACTTTTGAAAGACTCTTTATGTTTATCACTACTCTACTTTCTTTTGCTGTGACATTATGATGCATAAGTTGTTGTTTTAGTCTAGTGCTACCAATTCCATAAATTTAATTTCATTTGATAAAGAACAGAAAATCTGATTTTTATGACTAATAAAAATAGAATTGAAACAAACTTAAATCAAGTCAAATTAATTAAAAATTAAAAAAAAAGCTATAAAAATATTCAGCGCGACATAAATGTAAAACTAAGCTGCAAAATACTCTTTTTTCTTCCGTTCAATAGCAACAAGTCTTCTGGCTTGAAAGAAAGTAATTGACTAGGCAGACTGTGGCCGATTAACGACTTAATTCGGAATTAAGTGCAACTAATGCGGATTGACAACTAGACCTAATTCTCATAATTTAAGCGGATTAGAGGAATTTTGTATGGCAACATTGCCGAAAAATGACAGTTACAGTACATTGTGATTATAAAATAATGAAACTTTTTAAGAGAAGAACAAGAAAGACTCGATGCAATGCTAATGCATTAACACGTTCGAAATTACATTAATTGTTTCGATATTTCGGAGCAGTTTGAGAAATTACAATTTAATATTTTTTAAAATAAATAGTAATTTCTTAGTATCAGGGCAGCTAATGCTTGTATTTCTTGCCTGCAGTCCATCTAATATATTACTGACAAAACTATCCAATAAGCAAATCAGCTGTTCACTAATCTGTGTAACAACCGTCTGTCACACTACATTTTTAATCAGAGTTAACTGTGCCGGTAATCCCGATTAACGACACCGCCTGTCTAGGCAATAACATAAAACCGCGGCTCTGTGCTATGTAAACTGGTTCTTATCTTCTTAACCTTCCAACTGATTTCATTGAGCAAAGGAAGTAACAGTCTATACCTCGTTATCTGTGGCATTGTCTTTTAATGACACATAATTTTTCACACTTCAAAGAGAAGAAAATAAACATTTTCTACCGCTCGCCTTGCAATGCAATTAAGCGGGTGCATAATATTGGCAACAAGGAAGAAGAACTCAGCACACACATCTACAATCTTTACCTATAAACAAGCAAGCGCCCTGAAAATCAGTATGCATTATGTGTAAATAAAAAAACTAATGGGCATAATTACTATGAAAAATATGACACAATGAAGGAAGAAAAACATCCGCATTTACACATCCAACCAAGCAAGCATATAATATGAACTTAGAGCAAACAAACAGGCGCATAGCCACACGCCAACAGGGACCGACAAACCGATACAGCCAGCCAGACCAATCAATCATTAATGAGCACACTAAAAAGTATGTACACTTAAGTGATGAATACAAAACTAAATGCGCCACAGAAACATATGAATATTAAATTTTAAGTGACCACTGAAATTTATCTGTCTATACATATTCATTCCTGCACATACATACTCGTACATATGTCTGCATGTGTGTAAACGTATAATATAATAAATTACCTACATATAAAAAGTGCAGCTTGCATGCAATATGCATTTTGATTATTAAATGTGATTGTAAATATTTGAAAAAATTGTCGTTGATTTAGAGTACTTAACAAAGATAGGGCATAGCGGTGAGCGAGCGAGCGGGAAGAGCGAAACTGCAGCGGCGATGATAATGACAAGGAAAAATCGCACTTTATTGTTTTGAAAAACAAGTCAAGCGAAATGGTGTTTGAACTTTGTGCAACTAAGTAAGTATTTGCAAAAAAAAAAGGCATTATAGGAATGAATTAACTACATTCAAACTGCAATTAAATGACTTGCATGTATCGACGTTAATCGTAGTGTAGTCCCATTGCGCTGAAGAAATCATTACGACTATTTATTGCAGCATAGGCAGTAGGTGTACCAGTACATTAGGGCTGGAAAACCAACGGCTACTAATACTAACTACAAACTAACCTCATTTTTGCAAACGAAGCTCGTGAAAGTTTCTCTACAAAGACTAGTAGATAAAATAGTTAAAATTTCTTGTAAAGAAGAAAGCCTGCTTTTTATTTGAGACTGGAGCTGCTATGAGTAGTGCTAGAATGAAGGTATATTGGAAAACTAAATTTTTTAGCAATTTTATGCAGTCTCTTATTTGATACTGATGCTATGAGTGGTGATGGCGAATGAGGGAATTTCGGGGGGAAAAAATTAAATAGAATAAAAAAAATTAAATATAGATAATAATTTTTAAAATTAAAAATTAAATATTATAATTTTTTTGCTTAACCAAAGCGCTAACAGTTTTCTGAATAAAACTAAAATCCACGCATCATCAAATGATTAACATAATCGTGCGGAAGTAAGTGCAACCTAAATAATTTCACTTAGGACATTTATTTCCTCCAGCACTAGAAGAAGAGTCAGGATATATCAATAATTCTTTAATATTTTACATAATATTTAATTCTTTATTTCGTTTATACTTCGATTCAATTTTTAAAAGAAGGATGAGCACCACTAGGTGCAATCAAGAATATAAAATACCTCCGAATCGCGGATAGTCAACATTGACAAAGATGAAACAACGAGATGCCTGGAGACTCACAGTAATCAGAACGGGCTTTTGGCCTGTCCGGGAACAAGCAGCCAAGTAAAAAAGAGACTACCCAAGATATTTTATTCAAATGGTAAAATATAAGAAATTACAGTACTCTACACCTCCAACTTAAAAAATACAAAATATCTGTTTCATAAACATTCACTTTTAGGAAAGTATTTGCAGTAAAAGCGGCAATTATTATTGTGTTGAAAATTTTCCGCAACTGGATATGAATGTAATTATGAAATAACCATATTATTGGCACGTCAGGCAACAATTTGATAAGCAATTTGACAGACAACCAGTTAGCTAATGTGGCATGCCAAGAAACATTTACATATACACATGGCAGGCACATGCATCTGCGGCTGTTATGTATGCTAACTATGCACATACATATGTATGTGTATGAATATGGTTGGAGCATTCACGAAATGACACATGGCAGCTGACAGGCGAATAAAATTTGTGATTAAAATGCGAAACCAGGCACATTAGTTGTAGGCGAACAAACAAATGCATGTATTGCAAAATGCAAAATAGCAAACAGATCAAAATATAATACATTTGTAACTAAACAAAACAAAATAAAAAATACACTACAAAAAATGTGTTTACAAAGGCATAGCATCGGAAATATGGAAAATAATAAATTTGCACATACAAAATTTATATGTAGTAAATAAATAAACTACAGCAAATAAAAGCGATTATTTTGAGGGGGCCAGTAATAATTTTATTATTGTGCGCTTTTCGTTGCTTCATTACCAGTGTCAACAGTCACAACCCCCCTAAGACCAAAAAGCAAAATCATACAACATTGGCGAGTCCAAAGGCACTTTTTCTCTAACGATTTTATTACTTCAAATATTTTCAATTATAGAAAGATGTGCAAATGAGGAATAAGTTATCAGTATCAAAACAAAACAATAAAGGGGATAAAGGAAAAAACAAACCAAAAATAAAAACAGAAACAATAACGGGTGGCGCACACCGCAAGAAAAGTGAGGGAACTCGAAAATGAAATTGCAAAGCAATAGGGCGCACAGACGAAGGAATGGAAAATTACAGCGCATTTTCAAGCGCCAGCAGCGGCGATACGACAGAGTAGTTTAAATAAGTAGTACTTGGATGGAGTGGAGAGTACACAGGGAACACAGGGTGAACGTAGTGGCGAGTTGAGTGGCGCAAGCAAAGTGGTTTTTGAGCGAAGCAACGTCAGGCATGGTGTGAAATGTATAGAAATTTTCACGCACACGCCACATGTTCTGTGCAATATACGCGGAAACCGGCAAACACATATGCTTGCAAATGCTCACACACATACAATTTAGATACAGGCAAATACGGCATGTACTTACATACACATATACAAATTTTGTTAAAATCTCGCATTTGTATTGCTATTTAGAAGCGAGAAGGCGGCCGGCTGGCTCAAAGGCTCGTCGGCATTTAGCTTCCGCCACTTTATCAGACTGGAGAAGCGTCACTAAGATTGCTCACTGTGAATATATGTATGTATAGTAGATATGTATGTACATATATGTAGATTTGTATAGATGTGTATGGGTAGGCATGAGTCGTACTATGTCGGCCTCCCACAGCAAATGCGCAATGCGAAGTAAATACAGATACTTATGTATACGAAAAATAATAAATGAGTATAAGCAGATAAGTATAAGTATGTACATATGTACGTTTAAGTAGATATGTGAGTATGTAATATATGTAAATACATACATATATATGGCGAATTACTATGCACAGAAACAGAGAAAAAAATGCCAATATTGTTTGTAAACAAAGTCTTAAAAGGGCTTATGTGCGGAGTCGATTGAATATGAACAAGAAAAAAGCAAGAAAACTGCGAAAAAAAAAAAACAAATAGAAACCGCCAAAAACCATTACAAGCACAAGCTTTTCCGTGGCACTAATGCTAATATTGATTTGTTTACTAAAAGGAAACTGCCTGTTGAATAAGAATGAAAAAAATTGTGGATGCGCCGAAATGTGAAAATCATAACCAACTGTCGGCGGCGTTGGTCCTTCGCAAGGATGATAAATTACAAGGTTTGGCGAACCGAAGCGAAATTGTGAGAGTATGAGCAACTTCGGTTACCACGTTATCGGGTACTTGGCAGCAGAATTGTGCTCGCTCATTTCACACTCGTCCAATCAGTCATTCTTCAGACAGCAATGAAGTAACAGGGGCAGTGGCTGTGTTGATTATTTCTTATATCTCTCGCACAATCTCAGGTTTGTCGTGAACAAATAGTCGTCATGACCCCTGTTACGTCAGCCAATCAGCTGATTCCTTCAAATTCGCTAAGATCTGCTTAACGGTCTGACATCGGTTACTGCGCGAGTACAGAGGAAGAGATTTGTTTACATTAAAACAAATCGAAATATAGAAAAATTAAAAAAAGCGGGGTTCAAAAGATTGAATAAAATGCGATAATAAATTTATGAAAATATTGTAACCAATGAAGAATATCCGGTTAATGACGTAGTTCAAGCTTTACTGCAGGAGCTGCCAAAAGAAAACACAGAAGACGCAGATTTAGAACAGCTCGAAGCCACACTAAAAATCGAAGACGGAATGAATTATTTTAAGAAATTGAATAAAAAGCAATGTCTCAATCACAAGCGATTATAAATACACAAAAATATAATGAAATACACACATGATTGGCCTTATAAACCCTTCTAAACGGCAGACACATTTGAAGTTGTTTATTAGAAGCTTTTTCAAGGCAGAAATACGCTAGCAGGTTTGCCATTGACTGTGGAGTAGCAATCACTGGTAGAAAAAACGTATTCTTTCACTTGATGGTTCATTCAGTGAGCATCGAACTCGGCACCAACCGAATGGTAGTCATGTGCCAAGCACGCTCGCCTCAATAGTCGTTGTGCTAAGCAGACTAGGCCAATTGAGTGCTCTAGTAGGCCGTCTCAGCTGTTGATTGAGAGAAAAAATGTGTATCCCGTTGTCTCAATGCCAACCAAGAAAGCAGTGGAAAATTACAAGTGGTAGCACACCGGCAGTGGTGTTCGTGGTTACACTAATAGAGTGGCGTCGGCGATGTGGCGATGAATGCGCATTTTGTTGACTAACTTGACGGACTGACTTTGCTAGCAAGCAAATAAACAAATACTTTTATTGTTAGGACGATTTATTTGTTTGTTAAGTGTAAGCAATAAAAATGTTCTTACATACATACGTACATATATACACATATTAATATGTACATTTGTATGTAGACTGACGCCGAACTTAATTATTCAAGCAGTTGAAGGGTTTGCCTCAAGACGACTGAAAAATAAATCGCCTTGGATCCCGTGCCATTGGGATATTAGGCGAAACTGTATGACAGATGAGATTGCAAACCACTCAAGTTTCAGCTTTAGATTTCACTACAAAAAATATCTGTTTTTATATTTATTAAAAAGAAATATTATGGTTTTTGGACCCTGCGAATCTTGCAGACGGGATTGTATGAGTTCCATGAGTTCTTATTGTAAAATAAGTTCAGATTAGGAAATGCCAAGTGAAGTTCGTTTTGATTAGTTCAGCCTGTTGCTCTTAGGTCTAAACGTACCTCAACGTCAAACAATCCATCCCAACCATAGTTTAAAGTATAGATCTGAGAGCTCTGATAGGAGCAACTACAAGATGGCACAAAATTAATCCCCCTAACGGAGGATTTATAATCTTTGCAGTATATTACCAGTATAGTATAGTATAGCGGACGCCATAGACGAATGGTTTGGTGCGTGACTACCATTCGGAATTCACAGAGAGAACGTAGATAGGTTCCAATCTCGGTGAAATTCCAAAATGAAGGAAAACATTTTTCTAATAGCGGTCGCCCCTCGGCAGACAATGGCAAACCTCCGAGTGTATTTCTGCCATGAAAAAGCTCCTCATAAAAATATCTGCCGTTCGGAGTCGGCTTGAAATTGTAGATCCCTCCATTTGTGGAACAACATCAAGACGCACATCACAAATAGGAGGAGGAGCTCGGACAAACACCCTAAAAGGGTGCACGCGCCAAATATTTGTATATATATATATATTATATATATATAGTATATTAGCAAGCAATGGAGCGCATAAAGGTCACAAAAAGATTTTCATTACTCAAAATAATGTTTTTATTTGACAAAAAGTTATTCAAAAACCAAATTGGATGATAAATTTTGCGCCAGCTTGTGCAAGTAGGTACTAAAGCCTTCTAACAAAGATCTAATAAATAAATCGTTGCGAAAGTTTCGAAATGAAAATAAAAATAAAGAAAGCACACATCTTTGACTAGCCAGTTCTACTTACATGGCCACTGCTGTGCATTTGCATTTATTTTGCAATGCTTTGAACAACGTTGAAAATTTTCCACTGCATCATCACAAACACATACATACATGTATGTATGCATATATTGTGACATAAAGCTTTCTTCAATAAGATCAAAATTAGTTGCTTTAATGCGTTTCTTTTGTCATTTTAGATTAAATTTATGGGTTTGCTTTCGTTGAGTGCTAAAATAGAAATCGAATTATGCTTTGCCAAATTTGCTCGAATTTACCTATCTCACATGTAAGTATTTATTTCTGCAGTATAACTTGATTGAATTGCGAAAATATGTGGGCTTTAATGTAAATAAACAAAATGAAATAAATTCTAATTGGCCATTCTAGAAAATATTTCCGATAGTAGTAGAAATATTTATACTAGGCATATACGAGTATATCTAGGAAGCCATTGGTCTCATCCGGGTAGCTCAACTTAAAATAGTGACTAATAAAAGTGGATAGTAAACTTGGAGAGGGAAATTCAATTGTGAAACAAAGATTCTCTTCTATGTAATTGGCTGCCGATCGTAAATACTATAATTATCCAAATTTAAGTAAATCATACGTTTTAAATGAGAATTTATTCATATTCTTAATTAAGAATTTTGGATAGACGAGAACCTACATATGTATGTTTGTATGTATAATATGAATAGTGCATCTACCGTTTTTCAGTAGACTTTTAAGTAGTCGTTTGATTTATTTGATTTCCAAAAAAGTGCAAGTCAGACTCAGGAAACACGCTTAAAAGTAACCAGAAAAGCCAGAAAGTCCAAAAAAAATAATCTGTGTTTTTTATATATTTTAGAGTACCCGGGTACCTATTGTCGTAGGAAATTATTATTATATTTATTTTGGCGGCCGCCGTAGCCGAATGGGTTGGTGCGTGATTACTATTCGGAATTCGCAGAGAGAATGTTGGTTCGAATTTCGGTGAAACCAAAATTAATAAAAAACATTTTTCTAATAGCGGTCGCCCCTCGGCAGGCAATGGCAAACCTCCGAGTGTATTTCTGCCATGAAAAAGCTCCTCATAAAAATATCTGCCGTTCGGAGTCGGCTTGAAACTGTAGGTCCCTCCATTTGTGGAACAACATCAAGACGCACACCACAATTAGGAGGAGGAGCTCGGCCAAACACCCAAAAAGGGTGTACGCGCCAATTATATATATATATTTATAATATGAAGATATTTCTATATACATAAATAAATGCACTTATGGGCGAGTTTTATCAAGTCGTTATCGATATACATATATGGCCGACGTAGCTGAAGTGGTTGATGCCAAGGTTCGAAAGCTCCGGTATGATGATAGAAAATGATAGAAAACGTTTCTGTAATAGCCCTTCGACAGGCAATGGAAAACCTTCGAGTGTATTTCTACTATGAAATACCTTCTCATCAAAAAGGATTTGGCGTTCGGAGGGTCCTGCAGGTCCTTTCATTTTGTGGAACAACATCAGAGATGCACACCACAAATAGGAGGAGAAGCTCGGCCAAACACACAATAAAAGGTGTAGAAGTCGACCATATATGTATTTATAGACTTGCACGCATTTACGCAAAAGTGCGCGTGGCTCAACCCGTTTTTCAAGTTTTTACTTGTGCTATATTGATTCTTTTTTTTTTGGTTCACCCTTTGTGTCCAATGAAGCACAATTGCACGCTTCATTTATGTATAAGAGAGATATCAAATTTTTTTATTTTTAGTTATACATATTACAAATTTAAAATTTGAATTTTTTTTTTTCAAATTTCGAAATTTTTAATTTACAATTTTTTTTTTGTTACAAATATGTTGTTACATACAACCGTTATGTGATCGATGAAAAAAAATCGAACTTTTTTTTCAAATTTCGAAATTTTTAATCGCTATGTGCATAAAATTATAATACCCCTGGACTAATGTAAGTGCGCATGAGTGCAAAATATGTAAAGCTTCATAGATTATGGTAAAAAGATGGAAGAGACATCATAGATTATGGTAAAGAAGGAAAGAAAATTCTTTACAATTCTGATTTTATACTCGTATATGCTCGAACAATTGGACATACGTGTAGAATTTACTCTAAATAGAAATTTCAAACTAAAGATCTGCATACATACATATTTGTTATAACTGCCACACAGTTCATTGAACACATAAAAAAAGATAATATTTATTTTTATTTGGCATTAGCGCCACCACCGAAAAATAAAAAAATCAAAATACAAAGAAAAGAATGGCGCCATCGTGGACACCGAAGCAATCTTGCAGAGCTAATCTTTGGTAGATACAGAAGGCAATAATATCACGCCTTGTAGGTGTGATAAATAAATGAAATAAGCGATGAAAACTCAAATAAACTACCAGTCTCTTTAACCGTAGACGGCAAACCATAGACGACAAACAAACCGTAAAAGTATTGAGATATGATTAATTTACGACGAAGCGTGGCACGTTTTGGCATACATTTTTGAAGGCAAAATATTGCCAGCGTTTTATTTTTATTGAACTAAGTTTTTTCGAAATAGACAAGACGGGTACTATTTTTATTTACTTCGAAAGGCACGCGTTAATGAAATGATAAATCTTGAGATGCAATAAAAACCTTATTTTGTGGCTAGAAAGTCGTGTGTTTGCGGTTAATTATTGTACTCGTCTATTTTTTTTTAATTGCTCTGAACAGAGGCATGCATTTATCTATATAAGTACATATGTAAGTATGTATTTAGACCCACATGTGGGCATAGATCGGCTTAATCAAAACCAATTGACTGGGTGTGCATGAAGATAAATGATCGTGAGCTATCTTCTCCTGCATGTATACCTATGTTTGACATATTATATTTACACATATGTATGTATGTACTTCTTAAAAAAATTACTGATTAATATGAAAATTGCTGAAAGAAAAAATCGCAAAGAAAGCACATTGCAGCGGTTATTTATAAAGCTAATTATCGAGTGTTTACATTTAAATTGCAAAAATCAAGTATGGCAATTCGAATTGTTCGAAACGGGTCTAGCAATTGAGAATTTGAATTCAGCGGCTATAGGCAATAAACTGGTCGGGTGTATCAGCTTAAAAACTTTATTGCTTCGATTTCGAAGAAATTTGGTGAAGTAGATGAACTTTTATTACGCTCAATGTACAGTTGTTATCAAATGCTAATTTAATTTAATGCAATTCTGAACTTTTTATGTTGAAGTGTACGTTGATCTATTGCAAGATAAGAATTAAAAAAAGAGACAATTTTTTTTTTTTAACAAAATAAATGTTTCTTATAGGACCCCTTTCGTAGGTAGGTAGGTGAAATGGTTGAATTGCCGGTCTGGCACTTCTCAAGTAGCTCTAAACCGCCGTTTTGATACTATTATGGGGCCTACAACAGGAAGATATCTACTGCCAGCCAGAGCTTAGTCGTCTAGCTGCCAAGCCCGGACATTTACAGAGAAAGTGCTCTAAAGTCTCCTTCTCTGAAAGGTCCCAACAGCTTCTGTAATGGGGTTAAATGGTATCCTAAGCTTTTCCGCGTGTATGCGGAAGGACTTTCTGAGTCCTTCGTACCCTTTTCGTACTTTCTGATGAATTTCTGTTTTTTAAATTCGACAATTTGTTTTTGTGTTTTAATTTCGAAATTATCCAAAAAAGTTATGTTTTACAAATTTTTTGTGTTGATGGGCATCTACGTTGTTGATTGTTTGCAAGATCTAAATTCAGAAAATTTAAAAAATCTAAAGAAAAAGTTTGTAAAAAAAAAACGAGTGCAGACTTACGGTAGTAGGTGAGCAAGCAGCTAAAATGGGTATCCCTTACGATTCATACTGCCATAGTATGATAGTAATCAATCGGAAAAAAAGGAAACTATCTTCCTCTGTGAATGCCCTTCCCTATAGAAGGCGACCGCTTTTTTAGAACCCCGAAGAGCTGACTGGTACAGACATAAACAACCTTATAAGGTTCTCAATCATAGACTGGATATAGTCGTGTAGGAGTAACTCGTGTAACTTGTTGATAGCGACGATGTGGCAAGAAAATGGTGCGGAAAGGCTAATTGGAATCTTACTGAATCACCACTTAAACCAACCAACGTTCAACGTACAGTTGTTAGAAAATATAGAGCTATGTGTTGTAAATTTAAGTTGATCGATTGCAGGATAAAAATTCAATCATGAAATTTTGTGTCTCCACAAACAATTAGGTATTATTTGAAATGAAAAAAAAAAATAAATAAAAAAACAAAAAAAAAAAAAAAAAAACATAATTTTTTTTAATACTCCCCAAAATGCAAGCGTGTACTTTTTCATTTCAAATGATACCTAATTTTTTGAGGAAAAAAAATTTTTTTTATTTAACAAAAAAAATTTTTATTGAACTTTGTAACAGTTTAATCGCAAAGGTTAGGTTAGGTTAGCCTGGTTGGCAATAAGCCACGCATAGACCTTTTGGTCCCTAGCGATACCAGATGGAGACCGACCTCTATGAATCCCTAAAGTAGACATCATGTAGGATGTCAGCGCTTTTGGCGAATCTAAGTAGGTCTGGGAGATCCGCTTTTGAGGCGTCTTCCAGACCCTCAAACAGTGGGGCTCCCAGGCATCTTAGTCGCGTTTTTGATAATGCCGGACAAACGCACAGAAGGTGTTCTAAAGTCTCCTCAACATCCTCTGCATTTTCTGCATTTGTCCGTGTTAGCAATCCCTATCTTGTACGCATGTGCAGCCAATAGATTGTGACCTGTTGGCATACCTATGATAGTTCTGCATTCCTTTCGCGAGAGCGTAAGTACGAATTGAGTGAGTTTTTTGTCGTTAGTTCTACACATAACTTTTGCTGTTTTGCATGTGGTCAGGTTAGTCCACCTAGCTTTCACTTGCCTTTTCATGTGGTCGTCCATTTCATTGTATGTTGTGTTTAGCGGTCTCGGTATGTCGTTCTCTTGTTCAAATGGTAGTCTCACAGCACTTTCTGCTATCTCATCTACTATTTCGTTCCCTATAATGCCTTTGTGACCAGGTACCCAGTAGATATGCAGCCTACTGTTTTCGGCTAGCCTTTCTATGGCCTCCCTGCTCCTTCGAACATTTTTGGACTTAATACAATATGAGCTTATTGCTCTTATTGCTGCTTGACTATCCACGTATATATTAATTGTTGAGTTCTTTCTTATTCTAGTGTAGGCTAGCTCCGCGGCCTTCCCCACAGCAAAAACTTCCGCTTGGAAAATACTGCTGTGGTCTGGCAGCTTGATAGACTGCCTTATTCCTAGTTTAGAGCAGTAGATACCCGCTCCCACTCCGTCTGGAGTTTTCGAGCCGTCTGTATAGATGTGAAAGGTTCTATGGCCAGGCTTCATGCCTTTGTGCCATCCCTCCTCTTCAATTGTAGTGCGGAACCTTCTCTCCCAATTAAAGTACGGAGTCATGTAGTCTGTGCCACCTGAGCTCCACTTTCCTATTGAGCTGTGACCGAAGGTTCTGCAGATGAATACCCCCGCAGCCATTAGCCTCCTCGCGGATTTCGCTGCCAGGTTTTCCGCCATGAGGTCAATAGGTGGCATGCTGAGTATCATTTCCAGCGCCGCCGTTGGAGTGGTCTTCATCGCTCCTGTTATGCACAGAGCAGCGAGTCGTTGAATCCTTTCCAGCGGCATTAAGTATGTCAGTTTTTTTGTCGCAGTCCACCATACTAAGGCTCCGTACAGCAATATCGGTCTGACTATTGCTGTGTAGCACCAATGCATCAGGGAGGGTGATAGACCCCAAGTAACGCCCAGCATTCTTTTACATGCGTACAACGCATTACTGGCCTTTTTCACCCTCTCCTCAACGTTGTGCTTCCACAGCAATTTGCTGTCCAATATTACTCCGAGGTACCTTGCATAATCTTTGAGAAGTAATTCGTTGTTGCCTAGCTTCGGGAGGTTCCACGCCGGAACTTTGTACTTCCTGGTAAAAAGTACCATGTCCGTTTTTCCCGCGTTTATCCCTAGCCCTGCGTGAGATGCCCATTGGTGTATCGTTTTGAGAGTGTTGTTCATCACATTACTGATGGTGTCCAGGTACTTTCCTGTAACTACTATAGCTATGTCATCGGCATATGCCACTAGTTTAGGTGCCCCTCTGTCAAGTTTCTTAAGAATTTCATTTGCTACTAGTAGCCATAATAGCGGCGATAGTACCCCACCTTGCGGAGTACCTCTGCATGCATATTTGGTGACGGTCGCATCGTTCCACTCCGCTCTTATCTTTCTGCTAAAATCGCAAAACTCGGAATAAAACTCTATAGAATTATTTATTATTTTTCTTAGATCGACAATTATTTGACTTATAATGCAAAGCAAAAATATTTGCACATAAATGCAAATAAAAAAAAAACAACTAAATTTTAAACTCTTATAATTTAGCAACCCACTCATTATTTTCTAATTGCGAATTTGTGAAGAAATTATTAACTTTACAAGACCGTACAAGAACCAAAAGAAGTGAATCCAAAATTTTATTAAAAAGTCAATATTGCTGAGCTTTTACAGAAAATGTAAAAAAGTAGTTGCGGACAGAAGGTGTTAGCTTTGTTGTGACCCCCTATTCTTGAACAAAGTCTACGTAATATTAACTAGAAATCGCTAGCTAAATAAAAAACACCAATTGGTCAGAAAGGGTCAATTTAAGCATATGAAATGCAAAGGTTAATTAATTGCAAGTTTCCATGTAACTACAAGTACAATAACTACTTGAGTGCTCGGAAGGTTTGAATGCTAATGTAACACTTCGATTACAAATTACTTTCCGTTTATTGTATAGCAATACATGAATTTAGCATACTTATGGCGATAAGAATACACTGTAAAGATATGCAAGACTTAAACTTTATACAGTAAAACAAGGTGCTGCAAAAACATTTACACCTTGAAGCAACACGTGCAAAAATACCACAAAGTCGACAATTTGTTTGATTTGTTGTTCAACCCATTTTCTCCTCGCCCAAACAGCGAAAATTGAATTAGTCTAGCTAGCTAGAGCAATAATTTTCAATGAATCCTACAAGAGTTGCTAATACACGTGAAAGGAAAACATCTTACTGCCAATTGCAGCCATGCAACATTCGTCATTCACTTTCGTCAGCTCTCACTGGCAGCCAAGAAGCTGAAAATGGCAGGCAATATGCATAAGTAAACCAAACATAATGACTTTTGTGAAAATAACAAAAAAAAAACAATTTTTTTTTGATAAAAAACCGAGTAAAAGGTTCACTAAAACACAACATGTGAGAAATTTTTTAAAACTGTCAAAATACCTGACAGCATGACGGATTGTACCGGATTTTTCGGCACGTAAATAAATATTTGAGTTATATGTTTTCAGATTTTCGAAGTACTATTTTAAAACTATGACGTGATATGATGTTATTCAATCAATTTACGAATTATCAGCGGGTCAATAGTTTGTTTCCAATGGAAACGAACGAAGGTGCTGTGCGTCGTTAGGTGGGATACACGCCCACTAGCCTTCAAATGCGTAATTGCAAATGTGCGTTGACAGATATGTATGGATGTGTGTATGTGAGTGAGTTTTGCTGCAAACATTTGGTAACCTTAACCTAAAAAATTGCGCATAAAATATGTATAGCAAATTTGTCAGCAACATTCATGGTTGAATGAAAATCTTGATTTCACTTAAAACAAAATTCGTTGACGAATTAATAATATAGCACTAAGAATATTATCTAAGATTTAGCGGTGATTATGTGTTACAAGGTTATATAAGAAAGAGAAAAAGCGAAAGTAAAAACGTCTATGAGATATTTGCAAAATTGAAAAAAAAGACAAAAACAAGAAAATATAAAAGCAATAAAGCAGGTGGCTGCCAAATCAATGGAAAACTCTTTAGCACTGGCGAATTCAAAGCGAAAGTTAGTGCAAATTAAAACAAATATGTAAAAAAATAAATATTCTAAGAGAAAACCATTTTAAATATTATTTGTAATTATGTGTAATTATGCTGAAGAAGGGGGAAATCAAATTTTTTTTTATTTTTGAATAATTGTGCAAAATCAATTTTCAGGTAAAATTTTCATGAGATGATAAAATCCGCATTGTAGCGAAATAAGAAAAACCCATTTGAGATTTTGTTTTTTCACGTCAAAACTGAGTCAACATTCGATTAGTTCGATAATGTGTGCTATGTAATTTTCCCAGTAATTTTTAATTTTGCAAGCAGGAATTTATTAAGCTAAATACTGTTTTTTAGAAGAGTTTTGTTGGGCAGAAAAATTTGAACAAGTCAGCCATTTGACTAAGACATTTTGAGGAAATTTTTAAGGAGGAAACAAAAAATTTAAATAACTAAAAAAATTAAAAACACAAACAAAAAAATTAAAAAAAAACAGAAAAAAAATTATAAAATAAACAAAAAGAAATTTGAAAATCAAAAGAAAAAAGTCAAAAGCCAAACGACAAATACATTCATTTTCAAAATAATCTAAAAATACATAAAGTGCTGGACAAAGGTTTTCGGCATCGCATCATATAATAACTCAAAAGCATCGAATACCGGAATATTATTCAAAAATATATTTGCTTTAAAGTTCAATGAAAAACCATATTTTACGGAACAAATCAATGTATCTTATTAGATAAAAGTATTTAAATTAAATTTGAAATAATTAAAAATATTAAGGCACTACCGTTTTGGCTTTATAAAAATATTCGATAATTTGAAATACATGGGATAGATTGAGAGATTTCGGAGAAATCCGTTGAAAGAAACTAAATGTAACCCTCCTTAATTTCGTGTGACTTATAACAAAAAAAAAAAAAAATAGAAAAACGCATCGTTTAAATATATCGAGTGTAAAATGTCGCCAGATGGTAAAGACACGACTCCAGAATAAAGGAAAATTATTGAAAATTTATTTGGAAATATGGAAAAAACGTTAGTGGGATACCTAATAGTGTTTTGAAGCCAGAAAACATTCGTTCAAGACAAAATAAAGAGGTAAAAAGATGCCGCACATTTTTAAAATGCGCCAAAAAGCGGAAGGTCATCAAAGCTTTCACGCATCCATAAGCGCAGAATTATTAGTTCTGTAATAAAGATAAAAAATCCCCTTTCTCACACATTGCTGTAAATTTTTGGGAAATAGCCTTGAGGCTAGCTCATGAACCATACGGAGGATCCCGAGTGAGGCCTGTTGCAATGCTATAATATGCCGATTGAATTATTTAATAAGTTAAGTAAATAAAGAAACCCGCAGTTTTGGGATTGTGTACTATTTTTTGTAATGAAATTAAAGTCAACATTTAAAATTCTGGTTCTAAGGGACATTCATTGGGAGTCTCTTATCACCTTCCTAAACTACTGAGCAGTGGACGACGTGATCGGAGTCCACATGTCATCCATCGCAGACGAAGAGCTTCTGTTGCCTCGTGAGAGCGGCGTAACACCGCTGGTCGCTTAAAACGACATTCCTCGAGAGTCTGTTACCACCTCCTACACATCCAATCCCCGAATACCGTCATCGGAGTCCAACCACCACCTATCGCAGACGAAGAACTTCAGCTGTCTCGTAAGATCCGCATAACTTTGGCTCAATTATGTTCTGGGTATTGCAGTAAGTTAAACTCCTACTTATTCTTATTGAATCCGACATACTCAATATACATATATCCGGCATATGAAGGTACACCGTACGATACTATTCATATGCGCTCTTAAACCCACTCACCTAATACCACTCTCGTTCTGGATTCCGTGGAAACTGAATGTTTCCTGGGAAGAGCTGAAGAGAAGGATAAGAAAACTACTATAACTTCCAATAATCAATTAAAAGCTGTTGTCCTAGAAGAATGGCGAAAAATACTGAAAACTTAGTGCAATCTGCGGAAAATAGGCTCAAAGAGGTTATATAGTGCGACGGTGAAGTTGCAAACATTTGTGTCAGACGATCTCTTAGAACCAACCTCCGTATCTGGTGGACCTGGACAACTGGCTTTCAATGAACAACTCTTTGACCGAAGCAGATAAAAACTAATAAACATTGAAATACGACAGCGAATATGGAAGTGAATTGGCCATACACTGGGCAAGCGAGGGAAGGACATAGAGTAGAAAGGCAATGGAAAGGAGCTCACAAGCAGCAGGCCACAAGGGGCACCCTAAAGGCTCTTAATGACGGACTCTTGTGTACTCAAATTAACTCGAAAGCGAGAGACAATATTGGCAAATATTGGTTTCGGCAGCGCTCAAAGCCGGCGTGATACCTTCTAATAATAATAATTTTTATAGATGTCCATACGCATGCATAGGTGTTAATTGCCGAATAATTTTGTCCAGCCAGAAACTGAAGTACCCTGATATCTATCTTGTTTCAAATTTAAATTAAATATTAAAATAAATGAATAAAATATATAAACTTACGCCTTAATATATGGTCTTTAATTACCTTTTACAGTAATTAATGTTTATGGCAATTTATTCTTTTATTTTATACTTTTATATTAATATGATGTGATTTAGAAAACTTTTGACCATCACTGTACGAGTACGCATATTTAGTGTTAATATTTTTAATTTCTGAAATTATCACAATTTGCAGTATGTGCTCTGCGGTATGTGCAAATATGGAAAGGTGGCTGGCTGTCTTTTCGAAATCTTGAAAACGACATACTCGTATGCTATAAAGATATTAGCATATTAAAAATAGTCCAACCACCAATGTGTAGGTACCGTCATCCACCAACGCAAAAATATTCTGCGCTCAAAATAGACAGCCGTCCAAAAAGAAAAGATAACAAAATGGTACACGCCGCAATACAATAAATGGAAAAGAGCAGAACATAAAATGCAAATGAATTCCTCGTGGCTCAACGAAGTATTTTGTATGGCGCAATAGTATAAATGTATGATACGTCAAATGAACTTTAGAATTTTATAATAATAATCGCAGAGATTAAGTATCTAAGTTCATAAAAATTTTAGAAATTTTGTCGTGAGAGCTGTAGTATATGAAAATATGTATGTTTGGCGGGGAGTTTCTTTCTTTCTTTAAAATATAACAAAAGGAGATCAATGTGACTTGCAGCTGATGATAGACAGACAGTTCATCTTCCTGTAATTTACTTTATTGCCTTAGCGTCGGCACACACGCGGCATTTAGTCTTTAATTAGCAAGCGGTTGAAATTACAACAAAGAGCAATAAATTACTATACAAACGCTTTCCACAGCATTCGGCTTGACGCAATCGAGCAAAGTTTCTTCGGTTTCTTCGCATAAAGCAATCATCACCACGAATGTATGCATTTATTTGAATTACAAAGAACGCTGTGAAATGATCTAATGGCGAGCCATAATGTTGCTCTATGTATATATGTATGTATGTATGTTTTATATAGGATATTAATGTGTGTGATTTGAAAATACTTAAACTGTGTTAAGTCTTATAGTAATTCCCCACTTTTTGATTCTCTCTAGCAATTTTTGTAAATATCTACACTAATATTAACTAAACGTGAAGCAAACAACTGAATCTTGACTTGACAATTAACTTTGCACGCATAACTTTTTTAGTGTAAAAATAGATTACGTTGTAAAAATAGTAACGCGCGCTTTGTTGTTGGGTAAATTAATTTTAACGAAAATTGGCATGATTAAATAAGTGATAGGGTCACACATCATTAGCTGAAGTTTTAGTTGCTTAAAGCTTAAAATTCCACATTCGAACATGGCTTAAAAACTTATTCACCATGGGAGTAATTTAATTTACAAAAAACAATTTTGTGGCGATTAGAAATTAACTTTGAGCGCAGAAGCTTGGACGATGATAGTATCCGATGACGCGTTCTTTGGAGTGTAAAGAAAAAGATTCTGCAGAAGATTTTTGTACCTTTGCCCATTGGCTACGGCGAGTATCGTAGGCTGGACGGTGGAGCAGTAAGCTGTATGAGCTTTACGACGACATATGTAGATGTAGCGGGTTTTGTCGTTCGAAAGGATATAAACGCTCCGCCTCTGAACGTATTCAATGCGATATCAGCTGCTGGTAGCAAAGAAAAAGGAAGGCCTCCTATGCGTTGGAAAGTTCAGGTGGCTGGCGCCAGCTAGCACGAGAAAGAAACGACTGGCACGCTTTGTTAAACTCGGCCAAAATCGCGTAAGCTTGTTGAGTTTTTGAGATGAAAGCTAAATGGAGTTGGTTGAAACTAATAGGCGGCTAATTTTTCTACTTGGATCGCTGGAAGAAAATATGCTACTACATTTTAAATTTCGGAAATAAAGCAGTTTATTGAAAATTATAACGGTTTATTGAAAATCAACAAAAAGTTTTGATAAAGTTATATAAAATTATTAGTAAAAATCTGAATTGTGCAGTGAAGTTTCATTTCATGTTTTCCGGTTAAGTTTCTAATCCATTAAATTTTGGTATAATAAAGTGAAAGTGCCACATATTAATGCATTAGTTTTTATTTGAAATATTTATTTAATATATAGTAAATAAGATAGTGCGAAGAACAACGTGCATGGATAAATGTTTCACTATTTTTTTACAACTTTTTTTTAAATTTTTTTAATATTTTTTTTTATAAAAATATAGTTCATACTACAACAAAATTCATATAACGCAAAGTTTTAAACTTTTTGCAAAATTTATAAAAACTCAGCAAATTTGTAGTCAGAATTCTTAGAAAAATTCTTGGTACGCCGTTTTATAGCCCATTCAATTTTATATCAAAAATAATTTTGTATAAAAAGTTCAATTTGTAAGTGGTTCAATTTTCGCGTCGATTTTTGATATTTTTCTCGCTGAGTTGTTGCGCATTTCCTTCATATAACGAATGCACGCCATTTTTTGTGCAATTGGCAGCAAATGTGTAAAAAATTATGAAAAATCTATCAGGATATCCTATTAAGTATGGAGTACGACACCTTTCCGCGACTCCGCACGTTACCAAGAGTCCGAGAAAACCAATGTTCAATTATTGAGCAATGCTTACACTACAAAAGTGTAGCGATGCCAAATCGCACGATGCTGATGGCCTTCGCGAGAGACAAGTTTTGCCTTGGAGATTTGGTATTATTGGCCAAATAAGAAAAAACCGATTTGACAGGCGTCAACCAACATCAATCCATCCCTATTAGAAAGCCCAGAAAAGAAATGCATAAAAAATACTTATAACATTTAGGGGGCTTCTTTAAAGCTTTTGAAAGTTGTAGGCCACATTCGAGGCACTGATAAATGCGTACATATGTACATACATGTTTTTGGTAATTGGTATTTTATTAACCGATCTCCGACACTATAAAGTTACATTCTGTACTCTGTAACTAATGGGACTAAAAAAGTGAGCTCCAGCTTCAGCCCTCTACGAATGATGTGCACAATGTTACCTAAGGTTCTGACGACAGTAATAAAACACCCTTTAAAAAACGCATTCAATAAAATTGTATCTCGATTACTTCTTAGGCTTTGAGGCGTATATTATTGAGGCTTCTGCACTCGTCTTCGAAACATTTTTTGTAAAGTATTAACGGCTTTCAACATATGTACCTTGTTTACAATCAATGTGGTAAAAGAGAGCCACACGAGCGGGTATGACTGTATTAAGGAGAAAGACATTGCTTTGCTGAGAGAAACACGAGCGCTTCCGAAGACTTGAGCGAGATTTGCCAAAAAGTGCGATCAACAATACTGTATGGATAAAGTCTGTGTTGAAACTGTAATTTAGGCGCATACATATATACATACATACATATATACATACATACATATGTAAATACTATACATTCCTAATTTGTTTATTTATTTATTTATTTTTCGATGATACAATTTACTTGATGGAGGAAATCATTTTTTGATTGAAGTTTAAAGAATTCTGAAGTACTTCAGTCATACATTTAAATAAATAATGAATTGATTGAAAAGCATAAGCATAGCAAAATATTTATAGAGGCAGCAGACCACACGCCCGTGGCTGAGTCAGAGTGTATGGAGATGTTGTGAATTTTATCAGGGCATTTGCCCCCCATAAAGTAAGAAAATAAAGTATGAAATAAAAAAGTAGGAGCCAGAGTATAGAAAAATAAAATTATAATAAAACACTGATAACAACATGAAAGAAACATTTGATTGCGACCAAGCTGCAAAAACAAAAGCAACAAAAACAAATTTCAAGGGCAAAAAATAAAATTTAAACGATTTAATCAGTTGAATAGTCAGCAAGAACGCATTTATGCATATATATATGTAAGTATATGTATGTATGCACTTATATACATATGTAAACAATTTTTTTTCTATATATGACTCAAAAGTACTATATCAATACGTGGGAAGTATTTTATATACACAGTTGTTGTGTAGTTAATATTTTTAATGCATTTTAGTTGGCTGACACGCATTTTATGTGAATAAAATTTCTTTATTTTGTATGCAAAAGGTTCTTAACATCAAGACTTGGAAAATTACAAATAAAAAAAATGCTTTTAATTCACTTAGTTGGAATTTGCACACATTTTTCATATGAAGGAAAAGTTCAACACTGTAAATTATCTAAAATCAACGCGATTAGGTGCTTCATACTTTCACTTTGTTATACTAAAATTGAATGAGCTATCAAACTGTGTACTCAAAAGTTTTTTAAAAGTTCTGATTAAAAATGTGCAATTGATATGAAAATGTAATGAATTTTTCCGAATTTCGTAAACAGTTTGTAACTTTGATTTATATGGTTTTTGTTAAGGCATGACCTTTATTTTCATAGAAAATTTGTTAAAATTAAATTAAAAAAATTAAATACCAAAATTAATAATCACTAAGGACTCGCTGCTAGGTTTCTTGTCTTGGGTGTATGTAAGCATGATTCAACTGGTATTCTACCGGAGCTTTATTGCAATGAATGAATAGACTTACGGACAAATAGAAACACACACACACAATTTTCTGTGGTCTTTATCAATTCATTGATTTCATTCATTCATCAAATGCGCTGGCTAATGTTCGACGGAGGAATAGTTATAATATAGATCTGATGTTGCCTGTGAAATACTTGTGTTGTGCATTTGCATTCTTCTCGATATTCTTTGATATTTCACTTGATTCTTCACTTTATACTGATATCTTTGATGGGGCTAAATTCTCATATTTCTTAATTTCTCAATTTATTTTAATAACTTTTATTGATTTTTTATTTGCTTTATTATGCGTTCATACATCAGTAGCAAAAGTGCAGCGTAAGCTGGTCAAAACAAAATAGAAAGAGTTAAAACTCGTACAGCTGTGTGGCGAAGCAGAATTTGTAAATGGAAATGTTGAAACTTTGACTTACATAGCATTTGGTGACATAGCGAGGAAAATAGAAAAATTGTGCTTACCTAAAAATAAAAGAGAAAATATTTTAGTATAAAATTGAAGTGCTCACATTTAATACCTTACGTATAACTTAGATGGACTATACAATTTTTTTAGTGTCTTCTCAAGAACCAATTATAAAAAAAGTAAATAAATTGCAGATCGAGTGCAATCGAACTTTATACGAATAAATTTACCAATTAGTGAAACAATACTTAACCTAAAAGAGGGTTTTATATAAAGTAATCGACTCGAAAAAAACCAAAAACAATGGTATTAGGCGCCATACTATTAGGCGCAAGACTTGGTTCACGAAAAATTTGCATGTGAAAGCAACAATAAAATGATTGACAAGCGAGTATGGTTACACCTCATAATACTGGTAAAACTCACTATTTTGCAATTTTTGCTGCCAAATCTCTCCCCTGCTATTAGGCAAGTTTTATTACACCGCGTTCACACAGAACAAATTTTGTTGCTTCAACTTTTCGAATTCTGGTTTTGATGTTCTTGCCGTATTCATACTACTTGCAATTTTTAGTTTTTAGCATACAGTCAACAACAACATTGAGAAGAACGAGAGCACAAAGTGTGTTGGCAGCACACGAGCATCACAAGCAACAAGTTGAAACAACAAAAGTTGGCCTGTGAGAACACGGTCCTACTAATACTCAGTAAGTGCTTCAAACAAATGTAATTTTTGGTAACTCCTTTCCAGTGCTGCCAACATAAGTTTACTTATAGCAGTTGCTTCATCTATTAGTTACTTGCTATCGCTTGGCGAATCGAAGACGTCTATTGGATATAAAAAGAAATGGATACCGTATGCCGACAAAATTATAAGGTTTTTTATTTTATTATCTTCGTCAATATATAATATTCAGTAAAAATATTAAGATTTATGTGAACTGCAACAATTCCAAAGCACCTTCAAAGATCGAGTATTTTATAAAAAAAACTAGTTTTTAAAAATGTTTTTGCGAACAAATCACCCCAGACTTTAAGCTTAATAGTAGATATAAAAATGTTTAAAAATTTTGTCAACTGAATCACCTGAAATATAATACCTCTCCTGCTATCAATTTCGGAAGCTCTAACCCACCTTCTTCTTGAATACGATGCCATAGTAGGAAGAAGGAGTGGACATATCGGCCTAGAATGGCCAAAAGAAAGTGGCACATACACTCAGACCTTAAGTTTACTTAGGGAACTGAGTTTGGATGAAATTTTGTAATGAGTAGAGCGCACAAGAGATCTTCAGATCAAAGTGGGTACCTGCTTTTATTATATTGCTTTCTAAATACCTTCCCAATGAAGACGTAGAAGTCTTAATTTGTCAATATTTAGGTGAGTTATTGAAGTTTAAGCCCATTAAAAAAAAAAGGGAAAAATAACAGCGTTGATAAAATATTGGCGCTGAGATGCTGGGGTTAACAAATGAATACTGCTTTCAACAAGACAACGTCGCCAATCATACTCGTGCGGCTTCTCTATAATATCCCCAAGTTATTGCCAACACCTACACAGTCGACAGATTTAAATCCTATGGGCGCTTTGGGAAAGAAATATAAAGAAACAAAAAATTACAAGCAAAGAGGTCCTGTTATGTGGGAGGAGTGGAAGAGGATTACTGAGAGATACTGAGAGACTGGTAAACTCTATGCCCAATAGACTTAGGGAAGTGTTGAAATGACCTGTGTGCCCAAGAAACTACATAAAACGTGCATATTGTTTCAGAGTTTTTGAATATTTCAAAGGCAAACACAAAGCAGTTCGCCAGAATATTAGCAAAAAATAAATGAAAAAAAGTAAAATAATCAGTGTTATAATAAACTGTGGGCGCCATATAAAAGAATAACTTCTTCGGGTATGTAGTAAAATAATAATTATCATATAGAATCCGTGTCGCACTTTTCCGATCAGTGTTATAGAAAATCGAGTGAAGCTGACGCTGAAGTGATATGAGATATCTACCAGTAAAGCGTCTAAAAACTCATTAAAATGAGGCTACTGCTTGGTTGTGCTCTTCATTTTCATCATAATCTTTATCTTCATCTTTGTCGTGTAAGAACTCAGTGATCTTTTTCGGTTGACCTAAGTAGTTATTTTAGATCAACAAATCTTATGAGGATGATCTGGAATTGAGACCATTTTAGACCTTAAGCTTTATCTTGCTCTTAAATCATATTTTGGTATTTAGCTTAATTTTTGTTGTAGTATCGACTATGATCTCTACAATATACAAAATTGATTAATTTTCAACCCACTGGTTGTTTTCAATTGCAAGCATGTGAAATTATTTATAGCGTGTAAAATTCTCACTTCTGGGCTAAGTAGTCAGGTAAACGACAGCTTCTAAATAAACATCATACAACTATTGCGTTTTAGTTATGGAAGAATTTTGTGATTACTTTTCTTCACCTTGACTGAATCAAAACAAATTTTATGCCCGACCAATTTACGCACATCGCAACTCGCTGAAATCTATCATCCACAAAATGTCGAATTATTTGCCATTTCCACGGCTATTTAATCTGCTGGACGCGATATATGTATGTACAGACATAAATCGTGCGAAAATATATGGGCACTATGAATTTCCCAAGTGTATTATATATACAGACATTATACAAATATATGTATATAGGTTGAGGTAATAATAGCATAAAATGCTGTGTTTATATGCGCGAAAATTTCCTTTGTTTATATTGTATGGTGTGTGGAAAATTTCGATATTCAGTGAGTGCCAGAGCTTTACAAATTTAAAGGATAAACAAAGGCACGACGACTGCTATGCATGCGCATGTAAATGTGAGTGGATTTGTTTATTAATTCAGTATATATTCACAGACGATTTTCGCGCATTTTGCTGTTGGTATTTATAAAACTCACCACTTAGAGTATGATAAAAATAGCAGTTTGCGATTTACAAAGAAAATTAATTTAATATTGTCAATGAAGAAAAAAAAAATTAAAAAGGGGATGTTTGTTCTCATGCACTTAAAGGCAAAAGGTAAACAAAAAGCACCACTTTTCTTGAGTGACCCATTTCCTGTGCATTAGCGGCAAACAAAACGGTGACATCAAAAATGTATCTAATAAAATGTCTAAAAATATCAACATAATAATGAATAGCCACACATGCGATGGCTGGTGGTGGCTTCCGCATATCTGCAGTATAATCTGAAACACTGACTAAGCAGAAAGCAATTTTGGGGCAATTTCTCACATGCCGTTGTCTTTTCATCACTTTTGCGCACAGCAAGCTACATGGCGTATGAGCAACGCGAAAATTTTAAAAAGATTTTGAAACAGCGCATATGACATTTTTCGGTTGCAGACAAAAAACTTGCAAAAAATAAAATATTTTCATATTTTTAGGTCGCATGTTGCGAACTCAATTAATCATGAATTTTGTTTTATGCAAAAAAATAAGAGATATTGAAGACAGTGACAAGTTATTTATTTGCCATTTACGCCATGTGTGCAGGGAACTTTTCAATTGTTTTAGCCTCTTTTCAGTTTTTATTTAAAGTTTATTTCGGTTTTCACCTTGGCCAAATGATAGATGTTCGCACACGCGTATTTGCATACAAATGGGCTTTTTTTTGATACAGTTGTGCGTGGAGGTTTGCTGTCAGCCCACAGGCCTAGCCAATTTGTTGGCAAACGAACATGAATTTAACGAGCTGCAAAAGCAACAAAAAATAATAATGTAAATAACAAACAATAATATCAGGTATGGCAGGCATATTTTTATGTCTTATTAGCAGAAATCGTGAATGATAAATGATGGCATATCTGCGTACATATGTTTGTGTGCATGTATGAGTTTGTATGAAGGAAAAGGTATACAAAGCAAAATTATCGCAAATTGCGGAAATTGTGTTCGAAGTACTACTTACACTCTTAAAATGGAATAAAATACGCGCATAGGTACAACTAGAGCAATTGCTTACGTAATGGATTTAAGTTCTTGAAGGTCTAAATTAAAGCATCGCTGTTATCACTAGACTGAGAGTCAGCATTAACAGCTACTTGTGCCCAAGAGTAACTCATATTTACTACTTGTCTAGGTACACATGTTTTCGTGCCCTTACTTATTTATTCATCTAATTGGGTTTGTCTTCAATGCAATTACACGCGGTACTAGTGCGGCTGTCAACGCTTACATTTGCTAACGGTTTGGTTGTTTTAAAAAGTGGGTCACCAATTGGTTTTGCATTAACGATTTTTTCAGACATTTTCGTAAAAAATTTTCTGTAAATATTTCTAACATATCTATGCTCTCTACCGATTTGGATAATTAGCGCGTTGCTGTGAGGCAAAATTTGCGGCCGACGCATTATTTTTCGTTTGCGAATTATTTTTCAGTTGAGACATTTGGGATTTGCCAGAGAAATTTGACAATTGATTGACGTATAGTTTTGTGCTTTGAAGTGTGCGAGTTGGCGTAACGAAATTTTTCAATTAATGCCAATGTATGACTGTGCACTGGCCTCATGTTTTATGCAGAAAATAAGTACTTATGAATATTTGAAATCTGTATGCCTAGTTATAGTTGAAATTCAAGAAGTGTGTGAGGGTAAAAAGCAAGGGTCAATGGGTTTTATGACTTTGAAATCATAATGAAGTGTAGATGCAACTAAATTAGGACAAGGTTGATGATCGTGCCAAAATTGCAATTAGATTCATCAAACATTACTTTACTTTAAACATTTAAAATTTACGCAGGTAGACTTAGCGTTTTTCTGGTAATATTTGGAAGTTTTATATTCACGTTAAAACTCGCAGACACGCCCTCAGGGCAGCCTATTGGTAGTCATTTGAATTAAAAATTAAAAAAAATTACAGCAAATAAAAAAAAAACAATAAATAAAAAAAATTTGATTGAAAAGAAAACATAAACAACTGCAAACCAGACCCAGACAAAACAAAAACCACACTGAAGTCCACACTTACACAATCACGCTAATAAATATGTATGTATGTATATGGCCTGAAAGGGGCACAACACTCGCTTCAAAATAAACAAATGAATAATTTAAATTAAAAATTCATAAAATTCAAAGTTTTAAACAGAATAACGAATAATTAATTTCTAACCAAAGGCGCCATAATACTCGTTTTGTAGTCTTCGGTTATCTCTTGACTGCGAAATCGTATTAAAATTCAGAATATTAAAAGTTAACTAGGTCTTCATACAAGGTGGCGTAAAATTAATCATCCCAATGTGCTTTTGAGTAACGTTTTTGCTAAAGACAAAGAAAAAAACACCGAATGATGGACATATTTATTTTGACCTTAACAGGATGCATTGCTTTTCTGATTTTACACTTCAGCGAACTAGACAGCTGACAAGTGACAAAAATGTGTGCTTGACGTACGAATCCATTATAATGTAAAATAATTCTTAAAACAAGCTAAATTACTAAATGAAAATGGCTTATTAGCATCTTTTATATGTATATACTAGGTGCAATGTCTAAGAATCGTAAATAAACAAAAAAACACATAAATAAATAAAAAATAGTTAAAAGAATAATAAAAAATAATAAATGAAAAAAAAAATAATTTAAAAAAATAAATAAATAAAAAATAGCAAAAGAATAAGTAAAAAAAAAAATTTTTAAATTAAAAAAAAAAATAAGTAATACATAATAAAAAAACAATATTTAAAAAAAATAAACAAAAATTAATAAAAAATTCAAATATGGTCATTAATTTTGCGCCACCTTGTAGTTACTGAATATTTTTTTTCTCAAGCTTTTGTTTTTTCTTCTATTTATAATAAGCAATAATTCATCCCGGATTATACTTACTTTTATACTTGTTTAAATCACAATAAAAAAACAGCAAAATACACATTCATAATTTGTGTTCTCATATTGATTTAGTGGTTCGTAAATAAGATTGAACATCTTCGACATACATATATCAGATCTATATTTGTATTTACATTAGCGAGCATAAACGAGTGTATGTTTCTGTTGATGTTTTTCTAATATTGTTCACTCTTTAGCCAAAACCATATAAATCAAATCAAATTTAGAAAGAATTAACAAATTTTCAGTAAATTTTTTAACTTGTTAAGCTGAATGAAAAAAATAATTAAATTTAATTTTTAATTTAAAGTTTCATTTTGATATAACAAAGTGCAGGTTTAAGCGGTTGAAGTAGTGCTTTGATTTAAAAATAAAAAATTTTCGGTGACGGCTCGTGCAGTTTTGTTTCATACAGCAATTTATGAAAACAGGAATTTATTTAATTTTTTTTTTTAAATAAGTTTTTACAAAATGTTTGTATTATTTTTTATATTTAAAAAGCAAATAAATTACAAATTGAAAATTTTAATATTCAGCACTAGCAGCTGAAGGCCCTTGGCCTTTGGGAACAGTTTGCACATTGTCTTCCAAAAAAAAACTCACTTTTCTATAGAATAAAGTTCAAAAGCTATCAGAAAAAAGTTGTTAAAAATACAAGTGATTTTTGAGCCCCTTAAAATGTGCATTTATTCTACTAAAATTGCACGGGCCCTGTTACTCCATACCTGAACATTTTCTAAAAATGCGGATATAAAAAAATTTTATAAAAAAAATTTATTACAAAAAAGCATAATTAAAACTTCGTAACTCGTTGCTCTCCTATTATATTGAACGCAAGTGATTTTGTTGGGCCATGCACCATCTTCGAGTTAATTCACGTGAATAGTCGAGATGGATTTTTCAAGACAGATTTCAAGACAAGAGTGTGGCTATGCTAAAAAATGTCGAATCTTCAAGTAGAGACATCAGATGAAGCCTGGCAACAACTAGTGTTGTCTAGGCGCATAATATATATTAAGGAAAAGCCCTCGTATTATAGTACTTCGAGTAAAGCTCATTCTCGTGTCATTCGATTTTGTTTGTCGCAGAGTTTTGCTGACTACGAGGTTATTTATGTATTGCAATTCGATAAACCATAATGATGGATCTTGATAGCTCAGCGCCCCTATAAACTCACGCCTACCATTCGATGGTGAATAAAATATTTACTTTCTTTCTTTTGTTTTCTTGCTATTTACACTACAATCTTATTGACGTCATTGAACACACAATATGCAAAATGTTTAATTTTTGCCTAGGCACGAATTAGATTTATTGACTATTTTTATTATTATTCCAGCACTAACGTGATCACGAAGGTGGCAAATTATTGTGCCAGACACCATTAGAATTTGTTAAGCATTAAACTGGTTTTGTATTTATTTAATCCATTGTGCATAAATTAATTAAAAATTGCAAATGTACGTTATAATTAAAAACATATGGAAAATTGATTGTGTGTGTTGCGGCTTTTGAAAATGACAAAATGGGGTTGTATGTTAAATTGAATACATGATGTAGGAGATGTTGAAAATGAAAGAGAGAACAAACTAAAATATAAAAAAGTAAGCGCAATGAATTTAAAGATACTCAGAAAAGTTTGTAGGCCTGAAAGCGAATTGTATTATCTAATGAATATGCGCGTAAGCACAGCATTCAACAGATTTTTAATATTTCGAAAACATGAACAGTTCAATGGCCAGACGACTTCTTATGAATCGTGACCTCTTTGGAGATTTTCCCGAACATACAGAAATAGAGAACTGTGAAAACATTTTTTAATATTTGATTTATAAGTTATTCGCATAAGATGAAAAATCCTTGAACTAGCATATAAAACCATTCTGGATCCAATAAACTGCTAGCAGACCATTGAACTTTTATAAGTGCGTTAAAACAGGCAGCAAACAAAATCACTATATTTTTTAAAACAAATTCTACAAACATAGAAGCTTGGCATATTATTATGTTTTTTATGCTCAGCACGTACAATCTAAAACATGTTAACGAACTCAAGAAACTTTTTAGGTTGTCTATTTGAAATATTGTATGAAGAAAAACACTGATTTGTATGTACAGCCGGGTTCAAAATAGTAGAAGCGCGACGGCTGATCAAGTTTTAACTATTTTTGCAAATTTGTTTTATATTTAATGCTTAATTTTTGGATTCAATTTTTTTTGTATTATTTTTTGTGTTTAACACGTTCGCGGACACAAAAATTTCAGGGAGATGCTAAAATAGACAGGCAATTATTTTTGAAACTAGTTGTAATATCCAAAATCTGATTATACATATATTATAAGAGTAGTCAGGCCGCCGTAGCCGAATGGGTTGGTGCGCGACTAACATTAGGAATTCACAGAGAGAACGTAGGTTCGAATCTCGGTGAAACACCAAAATTAAGAAAAGAGGTTTTCTAATAGCGGTCTCCCCTGGGCAGGCAATGGTAAACCTCCGAGTGTATTCTGCCATGAAAAAGCTCCTCATAAAAATATCTGCCGTTCGGAATCGGCTTAAAACTGTAGGTGCCTCTATTTGTGGAACAACATCAAGACGCACACCACAAATAGGAGGAGTAGCACGGTCAAACACCCAAAAAGGGTGTACGCGCCAATTATATATATATATATTATATATATACAGTTTAATAGTATAAGTTTTTTTAAATATGCTAAATTTTTGTGAATTTTGTACAAAGTTTGGAGATTTCAGCTACATGATTTTTGTTGTAGCATGCATTATATAATTTTCTATAAAAAAAACGTCAAACTTGTATACAAAAAAAAAAACAAAAAACATTAAAACAAATTAAAAAAATAACATTAAATACAAAAAAGTATACAAAACAAAACATAAACTAAAAAAAGGAGCAAAAAAACGGAAATAAAACACAACAAAAAATAAAAAGCATAGAAGAAAAATTAAATACAAAAAAAAAAACTAAAAAGAAAGAACTTAAATATAAAATAGAACTAAGTAAAAAAATTATATATGAAATATAAAATAAAAAACCAAATTAAATACAAAAAAGAACTTAAATACAAAGTAGAATTAAAAGAAAAAATTGAATATCCAAAAAAAATAAACAAGGAAAAAAAAAACAAAAAATAAATACAAAAAAAGAAAATTAGAGAAAAACATATTAAATACGTAAAACGTGGTAATTCATCGCTCCTATTATTTTGAACGCAGGTGTATTTTATTTTGTTATCAATTCAGTTCAAAAGCTAATTTAGCAGCTACTACAAGAAGATAGAAAACACTAAGATTCAAAAACACAAAAAAAAAACATAAGCACAATAGGAATTTAAGGCTGCACATTTTCGTCAAAGAAGAATGAAAAAAGCAAAAATAGTTCCGCATAGATTTTAGTTAATTTGATTTTCGTTGTATTTGTTGCAATTTTTCGGTGGTTTATTTTTAATTGAAAAAATTGCTCAAGGAAGTGGCGCGCTAACTACACGCGAAAAGCGAGAATTTTAATTCAATTGGCATACCGACGCTGTCGACAACGACGTTGGACGATGAGAGTTCAATGATTTCTGTGAAATCAGCCCAAAATAACACTCAGAAAGAATGTAAAAGTCGGAAAACTAAACAAACTGAACTCAGTAAGCTTTTAAGTTTAAAAACAGAAAGTAAGCTGTTTAAATAAAATTATGCAACTACACTAATTAAATATTGCGCGAATATATCCCAAAATACGCTTAATCAACACCAGCTTTTTTCGTCTTAAAAACTTCGTAAGCCATCAAATATGAAAAGTACATACTTTCAAAATATATTCTTCATGGCTGCTGAAACACCAAAAAAGCACAAAGTAAGTCTAAACCAGCAAACATGGATGAGTCTTAAATACCTACATACACACATTTTATAGTAAATCTGCTTACGGCGAAAAGCGCCATGCATGTTGCATGCCATGAAAATTTCGCCTACATACATACTTTTTCAAGACGTCACCAACTAATAAGTAACAACATCTTTAACTACACATACACACACGCTACCAAATACGAAACAGTTAAATTTGCCTATTTTACATAATCTCCCACCACTAACGGCAGCGAATGCATGCGACTGACATAAGTATTACAAATATCGGTTACGCGGTCGTTGGTCGATGGACAGTCAGGAAAAAAGAAAATCGGGCACGATTTGTGTGTGGCACGCAATGTATAGTATGTACATGAAATGAACATAGTAGCGATTGCATACAATGAAATCGTCGGTGCTGTGTGCTAGAGAGTTGCCAGATGCACAAATCTAACATTTTGGTAGATTCTCGATGGATTTGAATTCATGGTAATGACAGTAACAGTAGGCGATCTGAAGAAATTAGCATGCGAGGAAACAAGCATAAAAAAAGACAAAAAGCATAATAATTCTGGTTGCTAAGTGATCGCAATTCGTCTCGAAGGTCAAATTACTTGGGCTTTCCCTTACAAAATTGACGACTGAATATCATTGAGCACGTTGAAGTCTATAAATGCGTTTGAAATGTACAAAAGCATTTAAGCGAAGCTAAATCAGAGTACGCGTATGGCTCGACAGATCCATTTGCCAACGGCAAAATACATAGCAAGTAAAGTTCCTACGGATTTATATCTGCCCAAAAGACTGTCATTCCAGCAGCATTCTCCGTAATTGTATTGGGAATGTTTATGCTGTTACAACAATACCAACATAGCGATTTGTTACTGGATTGCAATGATGCCTTCGAATCAGCTATAATAAAGTCTTAATTATCTTGCAAAAGCGAAAAAATTGTCCTTAAGTCAAAATAAAGCTATGCATCACTCAAAACTATTTTTTTTAGTACAAAAAAGTTCCCTCAAAAATGAAATTGGATGATTCATTTTGCGCTTGTATCAGAATTGAATGGACTATAAATCTGTATACTTTGATGTTATACTTTGAAAATTCTGATTAAAAAGTTCAAAATTTTGATGATAATTTTTTAAAATTAAATATATAATAACAAATATTAATATTATAAATATTGTAAAAAGAAGAAGTGACAATTCTGGGAGCATAGTTTTACTGCTCTTTATGAATCTTTTATCATATAAAAATTATTGAGCGGTATCTATAAAAATTATTATTAAGAATCACATTCCGATTTTTAATTCATCGCTTAGATATGAAAGTAATTTTTCGAGATTTATTTTCCGATTATTTTGCGAGTTTTATTTTCGCTCCCAAGAAGTGTAAGTTTTTCTCAAATTTTTTCTTATTTTCGAGAGTTATATTACGAGTTTTATTTTTTTAAGCGAAAATAAAACTAATTTATTGGGCGGTAGTTTTTTTCTCAGAAATAAAAATAGATTATTGATTTTCGTTTTTTGTTTTTTTTGCCACATCGATAAACTCAAAGTGTATCAATAAAGTGTGTCAGATACTGATAGGTTACTTAACCTAATTGTAACAAATAAAAATAAAAAATTGTATTTAAGATATTTGTTTACGCTTCTATTTCAAATTAACCCAATCGTTCCTATATTCGGAACACGCACATTTAAGTATACATTGAAAAAAAAAAAAAAAAAAAAAAGAACAACACAACTAGATATCGTTTTTTGTAATTGTTTTGAAAATTTTGAATTTTTTAGTGGTTTAAATTTCAAAGAGCGTTGGCCAAAAATTCAGTTTGTTTTTGGTTTTTTCTATCAGAAGCGAAGGAGAGCGTCATGCGAATCTGGCCCACTTTATTAATATACTTCTGAAAAACTTAAAACGGCACACCTCACCTAGCCCCAGCTCAACTCAACTACAAAAAAACAAAAAAAAAAATAATAATAATAATAAATAAAAAAGCAATGAATATTATTTCTTAAGCTCACTGAGGATAGCGGGAATTGAATTTATGAATAGAACAACTGTTCTATATAATTTTTTGACAATCTTTCAATAGAGCCGAGCTATATATTGAATTTACAAAGTCTGAACAGCCAATCTCAAAATGGGTTTACAATTAAAGTGCAAAAACAAAAATACTAAGACCTTCCATTTTTTGGGAGAGTGAATTTGTTTCGCATTAACCACAAAACTAAATTGTAAAAAGTTGAAATTGTTAAACGAAAAACATCTGGCAGCATCTTTTTAGCAGTCGCATGGCTTGCCTTGTGGCGGTATTGTATCACTTGGGCACATAGCATTTTTTCTTGCTAAAAACAAAGTTGTTTTCAGTGCTCCGTCATTGCCATTTTTACAACCCAAACTAACAAATGAGTGTACGACCAAACGAGCGCGTGCAGCAGACGAGGGAACAGTGCAAGGACGCAGCAAACATAAATAATAAATGATACACAATAAAACCAAAAGCATAAATGTATATGCTTATGTACGTAGGCAACAACCTGCATACATAAGTATGAATGTACAGGATGATTCAAATATAAATATCTCTTTTTTCATTAGAATGAAAAAAAAAAACGTTTACATTACTTGAGGAACACTTTTTGTAAAAATAAGTGCCACGTTCTTGCTAATTACATTTTTAATAGTGCTTAGCTCCATGTCCCGAACGGTTTGGAGATATTCGCTCTATTAAGGGTACGAACCATTTCTGGATTACACGTATAGCCCCACGCTTTATCGATAGCTTGCAAAACAGTTTAACCGTGTCAAATCCTAGTTCTAGGCGGCCACCAAGTGGGCGAAAGATTAAATTTGTGATGTGATCACCAGAGTGACCTCATGCGACATCCTGCTGAAACCTAAGAATATGCGAGCTTATATCTCATTTCCACTCGCACAACTTCCAACTACGTTTTTGTAGAAATTGACTACTTCATTTGTTCTCAACTTCCGAGTCAGTGGAGCCATGTAAGCGGATAATGCGAGATATTTGTGCAAAATTTCCACTTCGTCAATTTGTTAACAATTAAGCAATTTCTGTGGCACAAAAAGCTAAATATACCCTTCAAGCTATAATAGCAGCATCTTTTCTAAAGAGGATTCGCAGATTACAACATTGTTTTTGTTTTTAAATAAGACACATAAGAACTTAAAATATTAGTTTTATTATCTTTCTTCAGCTATCCCTTTTTATTCTAAATCGGTCAATTCTGCCCAATATGTGAGCATCCCTTCGCGCTCAAGCAAGCTCTGGATCAGGTCGGTCAACATCGTAAGGCAACACGGGACAGGTTTGGCCCAGAAGGAATGAGCACAAAACTGGGTCTCTTTTCAATCTAGACAATCTACACCAGTGCGGTGGTTGGTATCAACACCGGGCACTGTCTAATGGGCACAAATGGGACACGTATGGGGTTTCCCCTCAAATGAGTTCTGTCGCAGTTGCAGGAACGAGGAGGAGGTGTGAGCGTTAAACATTTCTGCTGCTAGTGCAGCGCTCTTATCGCTATCGCTATTTTAACTCTTTCTCGGATGTCTAGTGGCATCACAATGGCTCTCACAATGGCATCACAATGGCTCTCCAGGAATAAGTGGCCCACTCTATACTTCTGTGGAGAGTGGCAACCACCATAACCTAACTTAACCTAACCTTTATGTTCCATTTCTATATCCCTAAACGTGGGATAATTTTTCACCTCAGGGTGTTACTTGAACAACCAAAACTAAGGAGGTTACTCAAGAGTTAAGATTAATTGCGAGTCGGTGTTTCTGTATTAAGAAGGCACACTCTCAACCTCAACAGTCATAGTCCCATCGATACGCACCATTAGGCCAGTCTAGTGAGCTACTTGTGCAAGCCTGCTGAATGTTGATTTATTTCCATTTTCTCATAAGCGGATTTTAATTGGAGAATAAACTGTTAGTGTTAAAATGACACAGGATTAGTAAAAGATACCTGTATTTGCATCACCCGGTATCGGCAGCCATCATAAATTACTGCACTATTAAACAAGTTGCGTAAATGTTCGCACAAGCAATTAAAATACGGCCTATAATACGTTTGCAAATGTGATTTTTTAAAACTTGTACGCTTTTTAGTAAATTGAGCTATCGCATAAACTGCAGAACGACTTATGTGTGTGTATCTTTATGAACTAAATTAAATTTTAAGCACCACTATGCCTACAATGAGAACAAGTTTAATTGCAATAGTGGGCCATAATTCATGCGCTTGGCAACAAGCGAAATGAAAACTTGACTTTAAAATGTCGTTACGCGAAGCAAAGTGACAAAGCAATATTGTGCGCAAATGGTACGTGAGTTTATACTCACAAACGCATATATGTATGTGTAGGTACATCTATACGTATTAACAGTATTCCCAACAATGTGGGTCACCCGCTAATTTCATGACCAATGTAGGTGATCTGTGGTGACAAAATCAGCAAAGAAGCAAAAAACAAAAAACGTGTGGGGGTAATAATAATTGCAGAATTTTGTTAATAGTGGCGGAATTTTTCAGCTTTTCTACTTCCACCGAGCTTTTACCTTAGAATAATAGTTGGAAACAAAATCTCTGGCCATGTCCGTAGAATTTCATTTCATTAGATGCATTTTCGTAAAATTATTAAAATTTTAATCCTTATCTCTCGATAGTTGTTATTGATTTCAGTAAAGATATAACATAAAACTACATTTTTTCTAATCTTACTCTAAACCTTAACATCCGCTACAGTAGTCCAGAAGTGTCTGTTAGAACGAACTAGAAGAAGATTGAATACAATTTTAAGAAACTGACTAAGAAAAGATGCGCAAATATAAAGACATAACACATGGACTGAAAATGAAAAGTTCCGCGACTAACACGAAGATGGCACTGGTTTTATTGCATTCACCTCTTTTTCAGTTACTAATATACTAACCATAAAAAGATAGCTGTTAAAATTTTATGATATTCTGGTCATTAGTTCGCGCTAAGAGTGACCATACTGTTGTTATTTTCAAAACAGTGGATCAAGAGAATTTCGTGTTTTAATTTTACACTGCTTTTGATGGGCAAAAATATCCTTCAAGCGAAGCAATGGCTTGAAAAGTGTTATGGGGACTCCACTCCACCAAAAACAGCAATAAAACGATGGTTTGCTGACCTTAAAAGTGGTCGTAGAGACGATGATGCACAACGCAGTGGACGTACAAATGAGACAGTAACACCAGAAAATATTAAAAAAATCCACAAAATCGTTTTGAATGAGCAAAAAGTGAAGTTGCGTGAGTTAGCTGACATCGAAAAGATATCAAAAGAATGTGTTGACTTTATAGTGCATGAGCTTTTGACTATGAAAAAGCTCTGTTCAAAGTGGGTGCCGCGTTTGCTCACTGTTGACCAAAAGACACCAAGTCAATCAAAACAATGGCAAAACTACATGAATTGAACTTCGAATTACTCCCATATCCATCGTATTCGCCAGATTTAGCTCCCAGCGACTGCCGACAGTTCGCAGACCTAAAAAAATGCTCACCGGTAAGTACAATAATTTCGCTCGAATGAAGAGGTTATCGCGGAAACTGAGGCCTATGAGGTAAAAGATAAATCGTTCTACAAAAGTGGTATTGTAATGTTACAGCATCGTTGTTCTTGGTGGAAATAATGTTGATGAATAAAGCTAATTTTTAAGAAAAACACACGTGTTTTCCTTGTTACACTCGGGACTTTTCAGCTCATGTGTTATGCATAAATAATTAGTTAAAAGATCTTCCCCTTAATTGTGGCCGATCGAGAACAATAATCAATAACACAGGTCGGGAATCTTTTTAATTTCGCTGATTTACTGTTTTAATGCACAAATTCTGATGCAAGGCATCGAACAGCAGCAACTTATCTACCCGAATATTCACTTTTTCTACTTGACTTTTTGTTATTTAAAACTTGTATAACGAATTTTGAATTTAAAGGCCTCCGATTGTCAGCAAAAAGTTTTCCGATTCCAATTTATACTAGAAAAATTCTGAAAAAATTGAGGAATTTTTCTTAAAAATTTTAAAAATTCTTGTGGCTTCTTTTACAAAGGTAAACTTTAATCTAATAATGTATTTGTTGACCCGATTGGTAACGTAAAAGAAACCAAAATTTGACATCCTGAAGCTAAACCCAAAAAATTCGGGTTGTTGTTGCAACATTATAAGCATTCCTGATAAATGTTAGGGGAATGCTGCTGGAGTGGCAGTCGTTGGATGGATATGAAATCGGGGTAATTTCTATAACATAGAACCGACTCTCATGGGAATGGCTGTGTTAACCAATGTAATAGATGTGCCAATTACTAACGATTACTAACAAAATTTACGAGAAGTATAATTACTACTTTTTGTCAAACCATCTAAAAAATAGAGTTTAGGTACAAAGACAGAAACAATTGAAGCTTTCGAAGATAATATTTGGAGCGAAATTGCCGAAGTATGTCTGAATGTCATAAAAAAAAAATTTCCAAAAGAATCGAAATTTTGAAATTGTTGGTTATTTTTAATTTTTTTCTGGTAATGTTGTTCATTCTCTAACCAAAACTATATAAATTAAACATTAAAAAAAAACTTGGAAAAATTTAACCAATCTTATATATAAAAATGGAGACGTTTTTTTGTGTTCGTTAGTCGCCGATTCACGCCTAAACGCATTCACCGATTTCAATCAAACTTTCACAGATCATTGATATTGGTCCATAGATGGTTTATGTGAAGTTTTAAAGAAATCGGTAAAAGTATGCGTGCGTTGTGTAAGTGTGAAAAATGCAATATTTGCGTGTTTCCCTTATATGGACATTAGGTATACGGAATGAGAATACACGCGAATGAATAGAATATACACAGACATGAATAACATTGCTTCGATGTCGAGTGACGTATGGGACTGTATTATTCGTAACGCAATAGTTGTCCTCTCTTTTGTTTCCCTTTTATGCATGCGTGACACGGCATCAAAGCACATTGCTTTTTTTTAAACTGGAAAAATATTTTGAGCTTCATTTGAACGTTTTATGATTTAGATAAAATAAAAATTCGTTAAATATATTTGATTCCATTAATAACCATAAAAGACTGTATTTTTCGAAGTTCAAAGCCGACGAGCAAAATGTAAAAAATAAATCCTCCTGTATGTATATATACCCGAAAAAGTTATGCTAACACTTTTTTCATGCATTTAGGTAGTCAATTTTATATGGGCAAACGTACGTTTACGAGATAAAGGTATAGCGCTGAAGACAAATGCTCAAGATATAGTACAAAAATGCATATTTCACATAGTAATATTATCATTGTTAAAAGAGAACAAGTTTGTATTAGGTAATAATTAAATAATGCAACCGTATGTTCTGCTTTGACGAGTGGAAAAACCAAAATAAATAATTATATTTGTATGTGTGTTTAAAAGAGTTGGATTATTTTGTGAGTGTAAGCGGTTTCAAAGCCAAAGAATAGTTGCAACATTAAAAAATTGCTGAAACACATTTTCATTTAACAACTAAAATAACAAATATGAGCAAAATATGTACTTTCTTCAATTTTCTTCTGTTGCCAACTTTCTGAAAAACGTGAATTCACCGCGATGCGATACAGAAACAAAAAGACAGCGACAGCGCGCAGAGGGTTTTGAGCAATAATATAAATTTGTATCAAACAACGCATTAAATAGTCATTTTAGTATACTTTTGGTGTTTACTTATTCAAGTAAATGCATGTATTAGTTTTTCTTTAAGAAATTAATCTAAAATTTGCAACTTTTTTTTTATGATTTCTAAAGATTACTTTATTTTTGCCCAAGAGCAACCTTGCGTACAGAAAATTGTGTTGTACCTAAAACTTCACCACTATAACTTGGTCCTTATAAAGGACTTTCACCACAGTTTGTTTACTGGATATACTGAGGTCAAAATAATCAGCTGTATCAAAACCATTTGATGAGTGGTCAATAATTTTAAAGTGCGTTTTTCATTGTTGTTTGTTTTTTTTTTTGGGAAAAAATGTATAAAAATAAAATATAATATAATATAAAAATAAAATATATTGTGCGTAAAATTTTAATAATCAGTGAAAATAAAAAAAACGGTGGTTTCGTTGTTGTTGTTAGCGATTGTAATGCACATTGTGAGTTTTTCATGTTTTTTTTATTAAATTCAAATGCGAATAAATGATATCGGTCGTCGGTCGCGTAGAACGCAAAATAGATCAAATGAAAGGCAAAATCAATCACAAGAAGAGCGAGAAATTCAAAACCAAAATCAAAGGGAACGTATAGCCAGATCACGTTCAGGCCATTCACCTGAAGAACGTATACAACGTAATGAGCAAGATAGATTAAAACAAACACAATAAACAAAGCACAAGGACAATCGCTAGAATTATGCGGAATTGACTTAGAACATCCATGCTTCTCCCACGGACAATTATATGTATCATGTTCACGTGTAGGAAAACCATCAGTTCTGTTTATTTATACCACAACTCAGGGCAAAACAAAAAATGTAGTTTACGAAAAGGCTTTGCGTTAGTTTAAGTTTAAAATTAACATTAATTTTATATTCTAAAAAAAGAATAAATACACATAGAGTGAATTTAAATCGAGTGTTCATTATTCATTCTTAATTTTGATATGCCTAGCGAAGCAGGCAGAGGGTCCGCTAGTTTTGATATAAATTTAAACTTTTAAAGCATTTCTGTATTTTTAAAAAATTTTCTAGGACGCTCTAACATGGCTCATGAAAATTTAGTAAAGTATGGTAAGTGCGAATTTCAAGCGGTTAAAAAATCACTTGAACTTTTAACATTGTTTTTTTCTGACGGCTTTTTGTATTTTATTCCACATAAGAACGAATTTGTTGTGGAAGAAAATTGTGCACTTTGCAACAAAAATTAAAAATTATCAATTCGAGTTTAGAAAGAGCACTTTTTATAAAAAGTTGCACAAAATTAACCATTCGATTTTATTTTTGATTAGCTTTTTACTAAATACAAAACAATAAATTGATTTTAAGTGGTGGATAATGTAAACTGCAGCAGTCTAGTTCACAAGTGTCAATACCTCTTATTAAATAGATTTCAAGTTTTAATTTAAGCCAACAACTCTTCAGTCTAAGTTTTTCTTGCAAAAAAAATTGCGTTTTTTGTGGGCTTTTTCCATACATACGAATCTTTTTGAATGAAACACCTTTATACCTCATTTCTAATTTATGAGCTGCGACCCATACTAATCATACCTTTTCGAAGATTCGTACCATATAAAACGTATTATATTTCCGCATAAAAAAAGCTAATTAATTTATTGCAATTGTAAAATTAGCACAACATTTGCAATCTAAGTATTAGAACTTAAAACTGAAGTGTAGCAGAGAGGGGAGTTTTGTGATTTACGTCAGTCAATAACTTGAGCTGGTACTGTAAAACTAAATCAGCGTGCAAAGTTATATATATATTTTTTTGCATGAGCCACACAAGAAGGTGTGGAGTCAGTCAGAACGTAGCCACAATAGCTATTTTTCTAAAAACTAACTGACGAAGTTGTTCGGAAGACATTTCTATGATATGTATAATACATACATTCAGCCTTTTTAAATATGGAAAAAAATCAAGATTTGTTTATTAATTTCTAAAACTTTTATGTAATAACAAGACTATTGGATTACATCATACGTATATATATTTTTTGTATCCCCACTTATTAAATATTGTCTGTCATATACATATGTACACATGTGTGTAAATGGCTGACTCAGTTGGTAGTACCGTAAAAAAGTTGCGTATACGTCACGGCAAGACATGCGAGCATAGTCATAACAAGAGCTGGTGAGTGTTCTCTGTGCGGTAAGTAAATATTACCTACGACAGCATTAAATAATAGTGTTTACAACCAAGTTAGAACTACGCGAGCATAGCATGCTACCTATTTCGTAGAAACTAAGCTCGAAATGTGGGCGTGCTTTGGCAGTCAGTGACTGCCCTCTGCCTGCAATTGTGCAATAACGAAATGCGCGCTACCCTTACCAATCACCTTTTGCTTACATCATTTGTGTTTTCCTTTTTTGCGCTTATGCAAATTTTTATAGTGCTATGTAGAATAGTTGTTGTTTTCTAATTTTTTTCTAGCACGCCTAACTTTTAATTTTAATTGCCCCCTTACTCAGGTTGTAAAAGTGATTTTCTATTGCAGTTCGCCAAAAATGCAAAAAGACAATGCAAAGAATCGAAGAGAATGATTTTATTGTCGTGTAAGGCGAATTTTCATTTTCACTTCAAGGTTGTTGATTTCGACGAATTTCTTTGTTTGCATTTACTTAATATGTTGCATTTCCCACTCAGTCTGCCAACATTTGCAGTTATTTGTGTGTGGGCGCGTTTTATGACAAACATTTCGCCACTTTGATGGGTAATTTTAGTGGTTCGGAAGAAAAGTAAAATTTACGAGTTATCCACTTTGTTTGATGTGTCAATTTTCGCTTGAAGTGGCGGCCTTCAACCAGTAGCATGCTTACTACATACATATATATTAGGGCGGGTCGATTTAAAAATCGCTCATTGCTCTGTGAAAATCGTATTCTAGGGATCAAAATAAGAAACTTTGCCGAAGGAATCATACCTCTAAAACGAATTCTGATGTTCCCCAATTTTGGGTCGAACGAAAAATCCCACTTTGACCCATTTAGAGTGCTCCAATCGAGTCCAAATATATAACCGACCCCCACTAACTTTGGACGGCCGATCTACCAAAGCCAGTGGCACACCCCCTGGAACTCCCCTGGGGGGTTCCCCATACAATCATTTCAAAATATCACCATGTTTGACCTTTACATGAGAAAAGAAACTAAAAAGTTCGACCCAAATTGGGGGACATCAGAATTCGTTTTAGAGGTATGGTTCCTTCGGCAAAGTTTCTTATTTTGATCCCTAGAATATGATTTTCACAGAGCAATGGGCGATTTTTTTGCCTCCCCACAAATCGACCCGGCCTAATATATATATACATACATGCATCTACTTTTGTACGTAATGTGGCAATGTGAAATAGCTGCTTGTAGAAATGTCCACAATAGGAATACAAAATTTGGGATTCTTTATAAATGATGCATAAGATCGAATTAATTCTGATCTTGCCTCATTTCAGGGTAATACAGCATGAGAAAAAAACTGTAGTATCTCAATGTTTTGACTATTTTTTGAGCCATTTGTTTTGAGATTTTTTTTTATGTATATTTCTTTTCTTTAAAAGTAAAGCTTCATTGGCCAACAAAAACTGCGTAAATCCAAATTTTAAAATTTCGGAAAAATTCCGTGAACTATTCATCGCAAATGAAAGGTTTTTAAATAAAATTTGTAGAAAATTTTAGTACAATAAGGTGCCGGTGCAAGTTTGAAGTTGCTAGAAAAATCTCATTGAGTTTTTATAATTTATGTATATTTATGCTCTGCCTTATACTTCGACTGGGAGTGATAGTACCGACAGCTGAGCAGGCCAACTTGTAAAATAAAATACAAAGTAAAACTACTTTATGCCGATTGAATTTTTTTTACATAATTTTGGACACATATAATAATGATGGTCAGCCGCGTTTATAGCGGTGGGACGACCGTCAGCCGAAGCAAGAATGTATCATTGCGTTCATACATCTCGGCGGCGCGCGGAATTTTCAATGCTTCGGCTGACGTTCTTCCCACCGTCTTCCCACCTTATTTTTTCAAGTGTAGAACGAATTATAATAAATAAAAAAGTTAAAATTTAAAAGTTTCTTGTTTTAGTCACATAATTTTAAAAAAATTTCTGTCGTCTGAAATATTACTCTGTACTAGTTTAACCGCAATCCATCTACGGGTTACTTCTTTATTTAACCTTCGGAGGAAGGGTTGCTGGGTTGCTGGGTTGTAGTTTGTCTATTTTAAACCTCTGCAAATATACCTTTAGCTGTATTTTAGCAACGCCGATTTTACTCTTCGAATCAATGCATTAAGTTCTGAGTAGTTGGTGGGCACCGAATTTATGCAGATCTATAAAAGTGAAATTTACCCTACATTTTTGGCATATACTGTCAGCGTCAGCGAAAAGTGTACACCACTTATTGATAAGTTTAGACTATTTATCTATTTTATTTTTAATTTTAATTAATTTTCTACAAAAATATAGTTCAAAGTACTGCAAAAAACATATGATGCAACTAACTAATTAACAAAGAATTCACTAACTAATTTTTATAATTTTTTAATAATTTTTTCGCATTTTTACTACTTTATTTTTTGTTTATATAGTTTTCTGAAGTCTAAGGTAACTTTCCGCTAAATATGTTTTCTTTAGAGCGCAAAGCCTAATTCTGATAAAAATTCTTTTTATGTGATTAAAATCCAAGTATGTTATAATATTACCTGATATCTTTGAATAAATTAAATTAAGCAATTCATTCTAAATTTATTTTATTTAAATACTTACAAAAAAATTCCATCACTCAAAATCATGGTTTTATTTTTAGTAAAAATGTTATTCAAAAACAAAAATTGAATTATTAATTTTGCGCCACCTTGTATTATTATTTTTTATATACATATGTATATGTATAATTTGTTTAAATGAGTTGTGTTTCTGGGCCACTCTACAAATAGCAGTAAAACTTTTTCGAAATTAAGTTGTACAAATAAAGTGTTAAAAAAATAGCAAGTACTTATAATTACTTTCTTGGAATTCAATGTTGGTAGACTAATTAATAAACGAAAACAGCGGCATAAAAACCGATATTTGTACAGATTGGCTGCGGTATTTTTTTTTTTTCAATTATTGACTAAGTCCTAAACCTGCTTTTTAAAAAAACGCAATATAACAAACAAACCAAGTAAAATTGCCGTACATATGTAGGTAAGTATGCATGTATGCATATATCACTCATAAATGCGATTTCAAGTGATTTGACAGCCTACCAAAAAGCGTGCTCAGGCTCGGGCTCTTTGTGACGCCCTTTGAACACAGCGGGCTGTCGGTGACACTAAAAGCTTTAGACAAGTGCCCATAAATATGTATGTATGCAAGTTTGTATGTAAATAATCTTACATGCAGCGCATGACAATTGATATTTGGTGACTTTGACTTTGCCATTAGCCACGCAGCCAAGTAGGAAATTGTATTGACGTCAATGTTGACGACAAATGACAAGTGCCTAGCTGTCAAATGACCCGCCTCCGCCAATTCGCAGACATGTGTTTTTTTTTTTAATTATCGACATGCTCGTCGCGGTCTTTTTACTGCTTAATTCAAATAAAAAAGGGCATGGACGAATTGGTGGCTGTCATTTATATATATTATATTCGTGTGCCCTCCACACGAAGAACGCGATTAGTCGTGCTGTAAAAACGTCGTTGCCAAGCAACAATAAAACAAGGCGGCTGCTTAGACCTGAGTGGCATTGAGAAAAGTCATCAAACAAAGCGGAAGGGCAAATATAATATTAATCAGCGGAAAACGAACCAATGGTTACTTTAGAAACAAGAAACTGTTTTTGCTTTTTACTTAATTTTTATTTTATTCACAAATACATTGCCAAATGACGTCGGTGCTAATAATAGAATAAATAACGAGAAAATGTTAAACACTAGTTCCGTTTTAAAGTAGGTATTTCATTAAAAATGGTATGGCATGCTTTTCCTCTTTGAATCGTTGCACAAAATCTCGTCCAACATTTTTAGTAGGTACGCCATAAAAATGAATTTAGAAATGGTTTTTTATTTTTGTATTTTTTTTTTTTTTTATTTCCTTGCATTGTAAATTTGGCAAACGGCAATTGATTATTAGCAGGATTTAATTAAAAAAGAAAAAAACCAGAAAATAACCCCCTGTTGGCGAATAAATAAAGTACTCGTATAAATTTTGCTTCGTTTGCATTTGCCGCATATAGCCTTGATAAGTTTATGTTGAGCTTTCTCTTCGAATCTGTAGTTTGAGTTTTCATTTTTCCTATAAACCGTAAAACGTTCCCACGAAGGTTTTTATGAGAAGTTTTTCTTGGCATGATTGCGCTGAAAGGTTTTCCACTTGTCTGCAAGAGTTGGCCGTAATTAGAAACCACTCTTGTGTCTTATTTTGATGTTTCACAGCTGAAAAGTTAGAACCGGTTCGACAATTGTCAGAGTTATAAAAAAAGATAGCCGCCATAACAGGTGTTGATCTTCTACATCTTATGGAATAAAATCTCAAAATATGTAAGTATGTTCGCTAACTATGTACAGATTGCACCAGTTTGCATGAACTCTTTTGTATAACGAAGCTAATCTCCCTCCTGCGAAGTTGTTTTCGACATTAATTAGATCAAAATATAAAGGCGACATTTCTATAAACCAAAATGTGTTGGAAAATCACAAAAATTATTTTCAAACTGCAACAAATCAACAATGACTCGATCAATTTCAGTACTGTGTTTTGCTATACAGCTTTGAAATGCTTAGTGTCATTCTGCATTAATAAACTTTTTTTTTCTATTTTGTTATTTTCTGCTACGATTAAAATTATTGAAAACAAAAGAAACATTTTTCTTTTTTCAAAAAATTCACGTAAGCAGGTGAAGCAGTCGTAAAAAATTTATGCTCTGTAATTTGTACCGTATTTGCTGATTTGTTATTGTGTTGTTCATTATATAGACGATGTGGCCAGCATCAGACCGTTAACCGACTCTCAGCGAATTTGTAAGAATCAGCAGGTTGGCTGACCTAACAGGGGTTATTACAGTGGCTTATTTATGAAAAAAATGAGATCGTATTGGTGATATACGAACAACGACTAATGGACGAGTGTGAGAATACGTATTAAATGAGCGGGCAGAATTCTGATGCCGAATCCCCTATTTCGTGGCAGCCGAAGTTACTCGTTCAGTGATAATCTGTCATCCCTGGAATCCCCTATGATATGGCAACTGAAGTTACTCTGATGGTAAACCTGATAATCTATCATTCTTGGCAGAGTCCCATGTGATGCACCAGCCAAAGTTGCTCGCACATTTTTGTTTTTCACTATTATTCGTCAAACTTGCTAAATCTATCACCTTTGGAATCCCCTATGACCTAGCAACCGCAGTTACTCTCATAACTTTGCTTGGAATAGACAAACCTTGCATTTTATTATCCTTGGGGACCCGCAGTTTTCTGCCACCTTCGAATGACAGAAGAGCTTTACGCTTAACTTTAAATTGCGGAAATGCATTCGCGGAGGTCTGCCATTGCGTGGCGAGAGAAAATATTTCATGTTTAAGATGTGCACCGAACCCGAAACCAACCAAATGTTAATCAATGCAGCCACTGTGCAGAAAGTAAGCACATTTCCAATGCATTTTTATGTGCATATTTATGATAATATAATTGAACTCTGGCATTTAACACCTGCTTGCCTCTCAACATTTTCTCTTTAAAGCTTACGCTTAGACTTAATTATAATATTAATTATGGGTTTTACTCGGTTGAAAACAATTATTATTTATTGTTATTAAATAAATATTACAATTTTATTCATTATTAAAATTTCCAAAGGCATAGAGGCCATAAAGTGCATGGCTCAGCTACTAAAAAGCGTAAACAACAACAGGTATGGAAATCACGTTTTTATGTTCATGCCGTGAATTGCTTTTTAAAACTATATATAGTTGATATATTCATTAGTGGGTGTAAAAACTGGAATTTTAAATCAATGGTATTTCCTAACTATTGACTTTTATTATTATTAACACTCTACTACGCAAGAGCTTTTCAGTAAAAACTGAGGTCTGGTGAAATCGATATTTTGGGAGGGCTCGTTCACCTTTAAAATTTTCGTCCATAATTACGAAATTTGAAGAGAAGGAAAAACAATTAAAAATGTATGCTGATTATGGACCTAACGCAGTATTTCAATTCTCTGAAATTCATTGAAGTTAGACCAATCGCCAAAAATTTTGATAAAATGAAAATCGTCAAATCGGAGCGGCGTGTGTGCGCCTATTCCATTGTCCAGGAATTGAAGAGAAGTTGAAAATCGGGTTTTGTTTTTTAATTAAGTAAAGAAACAAAATTTTACAATTTATGTCACCTGCAAAACCCAGCCAGAAAAGGTCAAAAAAAAAAACAAGCATAAGACAATAATTACTGTGAGCCATTATCGCGATAACACAGGGAAAGGGGAACCAAACATTGTAAAATATCTATTGGCAAAGCAATAAACATTTTATTTGCGTTCAACTAATTTAAATACATGATGGAATTACCCAAGTGGTGCAATAAACAGCTGTGAGCCATTTTTCTCAACACCTCTCTGCCTAACTCTAAATTCCTTACCAGCTTTGTTTTTCAAAAACCAGAAAAAAACAAAAACTGCAAAATCACTTGAACAAATAGAAGACAATGAGAACCGTATTTACATATCTTATCACCGAGACGGCCGCATGAGTATTCGAGACATGTTTTTTTAGTAGAAAAAATTTGTTGTTTTGACTCAAAAATGCTGTATATATGAATAAATTTACCGTTATTTCACAGATATTTGCCTTATAGTATAGGAGGCCGGTAACAAAACACCTTGTATATACACCACAAAAATGTATCACAACAAAAAGATACTTTAAACAAATTCAAGAAAAATGCCTATTTGAAATTTTTGAAAGGTTGTAGCTTTTCTTAATTTTTTGTTTGGATAAGAACTTTTCGAAAGCCTCTAGTGTTGCTTACATTCCTATTTTAAGTAAAAAAAAAAATTGCCAAAGGCGTCATCAAATGTATTAAAAAAATTCACGGAAATCTTAAAAAAAATAGCGGATGAAGGGACAGATGGGTGGAGGGAGAATGGTGGGTCGAAGTGCTTGTAAGAAATCACTTTTTCTCAGATATTGAAATGTTAGGTCCAGTAAGATTTTACACATACGTTATAAAGCCTTTTATGATATTCTTAAATTTTGATTGCAAATAACGAAATTCAGACCGCTGGACTATAACTTTGTTCAGCAAAAATTGTCAAGCGGAACATCGTTCTTACAGAAATATACAAGGTTACTCTGATGATTTTTTTTTTCATATACAAATTTTTATTTTTCGTTTTCAAATTTGAAAAATATTATTTATTTTATTTTCTTTCATAAAAGCTTAAATAACAAAAAATTTAAAAATAAATATACCACCTTTTAATGACATAAAAAATTTTGAAAATTCTAGTTAATTTATTATTTTCAGAATTTACATAGTTTTTTTCATTTGATTGTATAGGAATAAATAAAGATGGGCAAAGCATTGTTGAAAACGAAAGCCACACTTAAAATAATTTATTCGCTTACATTTCTTTAAACGAACCTTGCAGTCAATCAAGCAAAGGGTCATTTTATAAAAGAAATTTATTAAATTATTTAAAACTGGAAGTTTTTCATTGCTTTTACGACTCAAACAGTCATACACTTTGCCACTTAACAGCTGACAGCTTAAATTCGATAAGAGCTGCATTAGCTAATTGGAGCTCACTGTGGCTGCAATTTTGATGCCTCTTTTTATTGTTAGCTAGTCAAGCAGTCTGCTGATTTACGAACAAGCTGACAACAAACAAACGAAATATAACAAATATTTGCGGAAGTAAAACAAAAAGAATTACAATTTAATCAAATATTCATTAGAGGCGCAGATTAGCGATGTCAAAGGGGTACACAGACGGAATATTTTGCAGATAAGACAAGAGATGAAAAAAATGATTATATACTTTATGCCGAAGCTTTGAGATTTAGCACTACAATTTTAGTGTAAATAAAAGTGACATTTGAAAAACCGTTGTATCATTTACCCAATTAGGGAATGATGTACACATGAGTTATATATTGAGGGAACCATACGTAAGACGAAGGTTGTTCAATAAGTTCTTAGGAAAAGCTAGAAAATATATATTTTAGGTAGGTTTTTATAATTTTTTCTTATTGCTGATAACACTGCAGCTTAAAATATGACCCTGGCCTCAAGTGTTTCGCGCACTTTAGTTCGTCGATTATTCAAAAAATTTTAGTGCATTTAGTCACTCATTTCGGAAGTAATTACTTGACTTGGGCGTCCGGAACGATGTACATCTATTGTGAGAATGTATGGGCACGCTTAAATTCATTTACAAAATTTTAACGAGTCGCAAATATGGGAGCAGATGTGCCATGAGCTTAAACGTATTAATGGAAATAATTCGGGGATGGTGGAACTGTGGACCTGGACCATGTTTGGCCAAAAAAGAACAATTTCAGTTCAGTTCCAATTCAACTTCGGTTCAACACAAAAAGCGAGCCTGGCCGAAGATTTTAATTTAAAACAGCCTTAGGAATATAGCCATATGATTTGCAGTACGAAAGAAAATATTGAAAGCAATACAAATAATAATATTGAAAACAGAAGAAATTGAAAAAAAATAAACAATATTGAAAAAAATAATATTATTAAAAAAAATATTAAAAAAATACTATTGAAACAAATAATAATGTTGAAAAAATAATAATAATATTAAAAAAAAAATAATTTTCATTAAATATTAAATTGGACACTTATCTCAATCAATATCTATAGTACTATCAAGAAATTGTAATATTTTTGAATACTGGCATCAAAACACAGATGTTTTGCTGAAAAAAATGTCTTTAAAATATTTATTTGATCCTCCAATGAGTGGTGTAGATCAGATTTGACACCACTTCTAAGTGAAAATGCCGATAGGCCCTTAGCTTTTTTATTATTGAAAACACTGAACTTTTACTTGATTTTAAATATGTTAGGCGCGGTTCAGTTCAGCCTTCAAAATCTATGTTCGGTTGTTCTCTAGATCTAACCACGATGCACAGAATGCAATATATACGAGTACTTCTCGCAAATGACTGAAATTTTCACAGCTTTCTAGCGACTAATTATACTTACGAAAAACTGACAATTGCAAGAGACCATCCAGAAAGCGACAGCTCTTGGAATTTCTTAGGACTTATTGAATTACCTTCATAATTAGCTAGTTTGAATTTAAAAATACAACAATACATATCTATGTAAGTGTTCTTATAAATGGAATATTTATAAAACAAAGCAAGACATGCTTATATTTTCAAGAATCTATCATGCATATAAATTTGTTCCGGTGCACGCCACGGCTTATCACAATTCTATCTTCGCAATCCGTATTCTTGACATGTAAAAGATACATTGCTTTTCCAACAGCCAATCAACAAAATCTCTACAACGAAAAAGTCCTATATAAAATCATCTTTCAAAGTCGGCGATAAGCAGAAAATTTCACAATATCTGTATGGGGAATGCCAAAGACGAATATGGTATAAACCGCAGATTCGAGTATGGAGCTCAGCCTAAAGCTGTTAAGATAATAAGTGAGCCATAATAAGATTATTATTAAATATTTCATGCATGTGTAAATATATGTATGTACTCGTACTTATACTAGTGTTTTCCATGCGGCACTCAACGGTTACAGCAAAGTGTGTAACGAGCACAAAAGTGGGTGTGTAAAAATAGTAGCACTTATAAGTACTTATATGTATGTAAATACACAAATTATTAAAATGAAAATAACGAAAATAATAAAAATAATATCAACAATGTGTATATAAAAAGTCCAGAAAGCACACATACGACTATATGATACTTTGTAGTTATGGTCGTGCCTCCTTATTTGGCTTATTTATCGGTGTCGTTGTTGGTGATTTTTACGCATTTGCGTGTCGTTGATAATTTCTTGACGATAACAGTTGAACAAATTGTAAGGCAAGACAAGCAATATAAATTTTGTAAAAGAACATTGCCTTGATAAAAAAAAAACGAAAAAAGGCAAGAAAAACTTGATTGACAGTTGTAGGCCGAATATTTGGAGACTTTGATATTTTTTTTTGAAAATTTGGAAAAATAAGAAGAAATAATAAAAAAATTATAAGATGTTATTTTAATATTTTTTGTAGAAATACAAAGTATTTCACAGGTGGTTAAAATTAAATATTCTTACGCCGATCTTTCTAGATGAAGTGATTAGCATGGATTGAAATAAAAACCAACTCCTTATAGTTAAAATGCTTCATACAAGTTCAGTAATCTCCTGTAATACGAGTGTTGCTATTTATATTTCTGCTTTTGGGCACATCTAGTGTTGCCAGGCGCCATTTGATGTTTGATGGAAAGTTTGACATACATATTTTACCATAAACGCAAATTCATCGCGGCAAAAAAAATGGACTTAAAATGTAAACATTTTCATGGGATTATTTCTCACAATTTTCGACGTGAATTAATAAGACAAAAATGCATCCAAAAACTAAAATCATTATTCGGCGAGCACAGTAATAAACTAGCGCAATGGATTATCTCGTCTTCCCTGTTCGCTCACCGACGAATTACGGCAAGGCCATCCATAATCAGTTGCTATGCGAGAAAGTATCGATGCTCTGCGCAAAGTGCTCCCATCCAGTTTATTAATGCTCAACAAGAATCTCGTATGGATTAATGTATGAAAATTCTCAAAAAACGCAATGGTATCAAAAGCTGAATATAACGTCAGGTGACGAATCTTGGATTACTCATACGTGCACGCATACGAGCTAAATCACCATCAACTGTTTTGGTATTCTCGAGATGAGCCAAATCCAACATAAAATTATTTGCACGCAAAGCACGTGAAAACAAATGGTCGGCTTTTTCGCGGTATTAATGGCCATGTAACTACGATGGCATTAGAACAACGTAAAGCGGTCAATTCGGAAAGGTATACAATCACTTTTTTGCCACAAGTATTTGGCGAGATTCGCAAAAAGAACAAAAAGACTTCTGAAGCATTCTTCACCCCAGACAACACGAGTTCTCATAAGTCGACGTTGATAAAAGAATTTTTAATCAACGAAATCCTCAAATTGATAGACCATTCGCCGCACAGTACTGATTTGGCACTCAATGATTTCTGTTTGTGCTCTCACGTAAAAAGTAGACCACAAAGATTCTCGTCTCCAAAAGAACCAAAATGCATGTCTTAGTTTTATTGCAATCGAACTGGACAAAGTGCCTAGAAAATTGATTGAAACGAATGTTAAAGCGCATTGATCATCATGGAAAATAATTTGAAAAACAATGAAACTATTTTCAATCACAAATAATAATTTTTCCATTATTAGGCAACCCTCGTACCCCCATTTTTTTTTGAGAATGCTTCAAACACTTTATAAACTCATAGCGCTTATTTGTATTCATTTGGCCTTAATTGAGAAGATTAGAGCACAAACAAAAAAAAAAAAACAACAAGTGTTCTAATCAAATTGATTACTACGAGTACATATACTAATTTTATATACAAATTTATTTACAACAAATAAAGCTGTAAAATAATAAATTTCATTTCAATACCAGCCAAAAGCAAAACAATAGAATTTATTGTTGAGCTCAATCAGTCATTTGATTGGCTGCTAAGGTTTTCGTTGCTGATAAAGGCCAGTAAATACTCAATGTGAAGAGCCGATAAGAGCTGAGTTTATTGATGCGATTTTATAATGGGATCATCAAATTTGATAGCACGAAAATGAAAAATAAAATTTAAGTGTCAACTCTTACTGAGCAAACACAAGTAGTCACAAGTCTGAGCCATATGGCAATAAATGCAGCTTCAACTAATTGACAACATTTAAAGCTCTCTGTTATTATAAGGTAAAGGTTTACTAATAATGCAACCCAATTTCTAGAGAACGACCGAAGGAACTTCGACTTCGACCATATTCGGCAACAAGAGTTTAGTTCGGTTTTGGTTCAGATGGCAAAAAAAAAACGAGCTTTGGCTCAAAATTTCTTACAATTTAAAAAAAAAAAAATTTGTAAAATTTTCTCTTGTTTAGTTTTCCAATTTTTTGAATATTGTTTTGAAAGCCATCATTTGCGTTGCGTGTAGTGAGTAATTGTTCAGTGCTGCAGATTAGCTCTATACCTTTAGAAATCTCCATCCAGCTAGCAAGGCGAAAATGCTGATAAGCAATTTGACTCTTGAAAATGTTCGTTTCGACTTTAAAAGACGATGTGCGGTCATTATCTATACATTTCAAAGGAATCTATTTATGTATAGTATTTATTAGTTTAAGCACCAAAATATTTATTTATATTATATTTCTGTAGCCACCCAAGCTGAATTGGTTTGTGTGTGCTTACTTCATATGCAAAAGAGTTTTTTTTCTAATAATTGTTACTTATTCGATTGTTTGTCGGCCATAAAAAGTTCTTATAAACCCAATCTGACGATCGGATGCGGCAGAAAACCATCATCATAACCTCGCTTCCTTTATATCTCATTGGAGCATAAGGCCTCTAAAAACATAGGAACAAAAAAAACATAGTTGCCTCCATTTGCTGCAAAACCCAAATTCGAGAAAGAGCTTGACCAGCAATATTATGGCATTTATTCCTTCCCAATCGGACATTTATTTGTGCAGTTTCTGGTAACTGGTTAATTACACAGCGATACAAAAAAGAATTAACTAGAAATATCTAGGAAGTGATGTTATTTTTCTCATGGGCCTTGTTGAGTAAAACAAGAGTCTAAATATTATATGATATATGTAAAACTTGAACTCCGAATTCACATTACCCATATGACTGACTATTTATTTATTTATTTTTTTTTTCTACTTTTTTATAAAAAAACTGTTTATAATACAAGAGAGAGTTTCAAATTTTGTACAAAAATAAAATTAAATAATAATGAGAAGAAAAATTATGAAATGAAATCATGGTCGCCATGGTCAATTTTATTTAATGGTAGACCCAAGAGAAATGTTGTTTCCACAGGGAGAGTCCAGAGGGAAAAGAATGTTAGATTAGGAATGTTCTCGAGTGATGCCTTGTTGTTGCTTTTTTTTTTTGGAATCAGCTCCATTTCGTATAGCAACAAACTTCTTATCTCTATGCCTGAGATTTCATTAATTTGCTGTAAGAGAGGCTTACCGAAAGAGCAGAGTCTTGCTCTAGCTAGACCTGGATATAGTTGAAAAGACTTGCATGATCCCCTACTTTTCAGTGACCTGTAAAGGTTGCAGTGATATGTGAGATACTTAGGCGAGAGCATCTAACAGGTAATTCGTTCTCTGTATGTTGTACGAAGGCCATGTTATTCTTGTTGTAGACATCCACTTAATTTCTTCCAGCTTCTTTCGGCTAAAGCATCGTAGTGTGAAACAATGGATGTTTTTATTGTGTTGAATGGGATAGGAACTACTACCGCCTCTGTTATGTCTAGGCCGAACCTGTTCCTGCTAACTCGTCTACTATTTCATTACCCTCTATATTCCTATGACCGAGAACACATATCAGAGTAATTTTAAGCCAATGGCCAAGCAATTCTAGTTCCTCTCTACACTGTAAAACTAGTTTGGATAAAAAGCAATTGGAATTAAAGGCTTTGATAGCTGCTTGACTGTCTGAAAAGATAGCCACTCTTGCTCTAATTTCTTTGTAGTGCTTTAGAGATTTGCATGCTTCTTTGATAGCAAAAAGTTCTGCCTGGAACACGCTAGCATAGTCAGGAAGTCGGATTGATTCGGATAAGTAAAGCGGCTCCGAATAGAGGTCAACTCGGACACCACAGTTCATCTTAGAACCGTCAGTATAGATTTCGACATCAAGTCTACCAATCACCTCCCTTTTCCTCCATTCGACTCTTGGTAGAAAACCCACCGTAAAATCTTTCTTGAAGTTAGGGTCGGGGATTGTGAAGTAGATAAGAATTATATGGTACAATTTTACGCAAGAGGAATCTGTTTTAAGAATGGAGTTGCAAAAAATTCGCTGAGTTCTCAACTGATAGCTTCAGTTAAAACGCAAATAAACAGACTTACGTCGGAAAAAAAATCATACGTTTGTTGCCATACGCTCAACGACAGCGTAGGACACAAAATATACCCTTCCTATGGTGCAGCCGACGATGTACGACTGCAAAATTGAGCTCTTTAATGCTATTTCAATGTGCCGAATTGATGATCGTAGGGATCAGCACGAATGCATTTCTATATAGGCAAAGAGCAGCATACAAAATATTTGCTCTAGAAGAATAAAACAAAACACATTATTTTTTTCACTAAAAGTTGTTACTTCCGCGACTGCGAGGCTAAGGTAGTCCTTATTGAAATGTTGGGAAAATGGATAAAGCCAAAATATGCGATTAATATCCAATAGAAATCTAGAGTTATTCGTAAATGAAGTCCCTATACTCTTAAGCTGCCAATAAGTTGGCCAGAGCCGTGTACTTAAGTATATGGAATGTAAGAAAAATAGCAACTTGTAGATGTGAAAGTAACAACTCGCGCGCATCCTGTTAGAAAGACAAATGAAAATAAACGCAAAATACATTCACTAAGAAAAAAATTATATTTGATGCACAACTGATTCGCGAAGACGTTTATATGTCACATAAATATGCATGCAACTGAAAATTGTGAAAAAGGAATGCTGGCATCAAGTTTGCTTCAACTTAATAAGGTAAAACAGCATTGCTGGGTGCATCAAAATTCTGCGGCTAACTTTCGAAAAGCAAAAGCTGTGCGACAAGAAGTGAAAACTAAACAAAGCATGTAAGAAAGAATCAAACAAAAATTTATTGTTTCTTGTTCAAAGCATTACAAGGCATTACAAGAAGAGCAGCAGCAATACATATATGCAGCATCAACAGGTTTAGACTGAGCTTTTCCCGTGATAACTAAATGGGCATACCTACAATTTTAGGCCGCATATGAAATGCAAAAGGCAAAAATGCGAAAAATTCACTATTTACTATGAAAATGTATGTAGAAATTAAAAAAATTTTAATTCATCATGTATGCACGTGGTACTTGAAAAAGCCCTAAAATATTTTGGATGAACACCGGCAACTTTAAAGCTATAAATAATGTTTGTCTTTTAAGTGTGCAACCAAATGAATTAAAAAAAATATTTTTCCTCAAGGCTTTTAGAGGCTTTTAATTCGCAATTTTGTTCGATGCCACTTTATAGTTTGCAATTATTCCAATGATTTGAAACCATAGGTTAAAAATTGGGCACACCAGCTACTGCATGAATAACAAAATGTTAGAACGTGTTTTCTAATAGCGGTCGTCCCTCGGCAGGCAATGGCAAACCTCCGAATGAATGTGTACTATGCGAAAACTCCTGAAAAATCTAACTGTAGGTTCCTCCATTTTTTGTACAACATCAAGACGCAGACCACAAATTGCAGAAGGAGCTCGGCCAAATATCCAATAAGGAGAGTAAGCGTCGAATATATAAATATATACATATATGAAATTACACTAGACAACAAATATATTTTTTTTTAATTCGATTTGGCACTAATTTTCTGCTTATGTGCACTCGTCGAAAAAAAACTCAGGCACTCTGTGTGATTAAAAATTTATATAATTTTGTTTTTTTTCTAATTTATTATCCTTTTTTGGAAAAAGAATAGACAAACAAAAAGAATAGACAAAAACAGACAATCTGTGATTAAGAATTTCTTTTTTTTCATTTCCTGTCTATTTTTTAGAAAAATAACAGCCCCAGGCACTCTCTTGACTGTTTTTACATATTTTTCTTATAAATTAACCTCAAAGGCATTTCACAAGTTTTTGGACTCCTTACGCTGCTAACGTTGTGCGTTTTAATCATCTTCGAGAAAGATTCTGCCAAATGAAGCTGAATGCTGCATATTTGACATGATTTTTTCACTGTTTTTGAGCTATGGCAAATTGCTGCGTTACTTCAGACAAGATTACGATAATTTTTACATTTAATTTATGTGATTTAATTTTAATTAATTTTTGATCAAAATATAGTGCGTTCTTTAGCAAAAGCCAAACGCATCAATATTCCACCTTTCTTTAGTATAAAATTCAGAAAAAATTATTAAATTTTCATTCAAATTTCCAAATTTTTACGAAGTGCTTACGAAGTGGAACTTTTTCTCCATACAAAAAATGCGTAATACCATCAACAAAAAAAAAAATTGCTAAAAATCAATAAACAACTTTCGAGGCAATTTTCCTGTTATTTTACTAAAATGTAAAGGAAACTGATAACAAAAAATTTCTAAGGATTATAACTAAAATTGGTTGGAAATTTCGATGATATATAAACAAACTTTAGAATTTTGATTCATATGGGTTTAGTTAAAGTCGGAGATATATTTTGATTGAAAAGCCGTTAAAATTAAATTTAAAAAATTAAATGTCCAAATTCGTAATCTCATGGAGTGCATGAGCTTTTTTCCGACGGGTGCATTTCGAACTACAAACCACAAAAGCAATGAACGAAATGCTGAATTATTATTTTTACTTATTAAGATTTTTTAAAATAATAATTCGATTTTTAGGAAACTAAAAAAATAATAATAAAATAGACAAAAAAAATACCTTGCATTTTTTTCCTGCAACACCTTTCGTCTTGGTTAACATTTTCAACATTCACCATTTCTCTTATTATTTTGTGACACTCATGTCCGCTTACAACAAGTTTGAGAAGCGACGCAAATAATTGAAGAAATTAAAATCAAAGTATAGTAGCACTCGTATAGAAACAAAATAAAATGAATAAAAACCTTACGCCCATATAAAAACATATCCCATATAAAACGTATGCCATATAAAAACTACAAATGTTTGAAACCTAAGCTACCGAAGCGGCGCACTGAATAGTCCCAGATGAAATACATACGAACATGACTAGAATCATTTATTTTCGCAGCAGCAAATATAAATACACGTATGAAATTGCGCATATGTGCATGTATGCATATTTATATGTGCATGTGTCTTAAAGTATGTACTCGTAGAAATGCGCGCAAATTGAGAAAGTTCTGTCGCACAATTCGATTTTTCTCTTCGTTTTAGACTTTTTGGTGCTTTTGTTTTCTAAATAACGAATAAACATGGGTGGTGCTTGGCTGTCATTCATTTAATTGCGGAAAACTGAATGGTAGCTAACAGATGATTTAGAGCAAACTAGGCGGCATGTCACGATGAAGACAGTCAGCCAGCTAGCCAGCCAGCCAGCCAACTAGCCAGCAGCAAGCAGCTGCTTGTTCGCATCAACTAATAAACATGAAATCATAAATTTAAAAGTAAGATTTACAGAACAAGTTGGATGAAAATGAAAGACAGAATGCGATACATCAGCAAAAAAAGATAGGCGATATGAATGAGTCGAATGCGCCATGACGTGGAGATCACCAGCGCCGTCAATGGCCTGCTGGCCGCCCAACCAACTAAGCAGCAATCCTATCTGCCAACAATCAATCGACCAACCGATGGATGGATGGATGGACGACGGTTGAATGTTCCATGAGTCGACAATGTTGGCGAATTGCAATCGGTGTTGATGTTGGCGACACAGATACTCAACTTAAGCCAATGAACTAAATTAAATTGCGATTGCGAATTCATTGCAGCTATTTTTAGCGGCAACGCTTTCAACACCGCAAGCGCACCACAACAAACACACCAATATAACAACTTCTGCGGCTGTGGCCACAGCAATGAATAGTGCCGCGCGAGCCATCAACAGCAGTTGTGCGGAGGAATTGAGTCAACGCCGCCGGCTGCAATCCAAAAGTGCAGCCAACAAAAAAGAAAGGAAAACCTCGATTGACAATGCAACGTATCACGGACTTTAGGTGCTTGTGGTCAGCACATACGAGTATGCACGATGTACATACATACAAATGTAGCTATAGTTGTGGGCTTTCAGTTCATAAAAGACACTGAACGTATTCGTATTCGTATGTACGTAAGTATGATATAAGTATGCATTAGTATGTGTTTATAATTGATTTGTATGCGAAATACTGAAGTGATAAATTAAATGGCACGTATTAATTGATGAAAAAGTGGCGGAAAGCAGCAGTTATGGACGGTTCAGAAGCTCTCAGGCTCAGTTGTTCTAGAAGCTTCATATAGAGAGTGTTAGAGGAAGGAAAAAGGTGTACTTAAGTTTGTTAGGGTAGGTTAGGTTAATTTGTTATAGTATATACATAGATTACTAACTGGTCCGTAGTAATGCCACGATAATGGAAGAAATGTAGGCGTAGCATTTAGATTTTAATCACTTTTCTTTTAGGTTTTAACAAAATACTGATCCTTAATATCCAAGAAAGACGTGAAGAAGAAATCGAAATCAGTTTTAGGTTCGTTAATCATCACTTTCTGTACCGATTTCTGATTTAATCTCATTCTTGATCAAAAATTGGCTCTAGTGGGTAATTATTTAAGACGCCGACCAAGCTACTTAGTTGACTGGGTTGTTGTTGTTATTAAGACATCATAAACACTCCCCAAAGATGCTTGACGAACGCTGCTGAAGTGGTCGCATATAAATTCGGCTCCTTCGGGTAACGTAGAACAGATTGCCGTGGGTGCAAACTTTTGACTCCAGCTTTAAAGCCTATTCTAAAGTAGGAACAGATTAGGGATATAGTTCACCAATTGCTGCCGTTTTTGCGACCAATCCGCGGAAACTCCCAAACACCTTCTTCCCGAATACGATCCCGTAGCGGAAAGAAGAAGTAGACTCCCGCTTTGGGGCGATCAGAAGAAAGGCACATACAGCTCTATTTCAGGTTAGTTCAAGAAACTGGGTTTGGATGAGACATTCCGATGTGTAGAGGGCCCCAAAAATGTGTAGATCGAAGTGCAAACCTCCAATTATTTGAATCTTCGAGGAGTATTTCGTAAACATTTGGGGTTTGCGGAATATTTCTTCCCACATATATATACCAGAATTGTATCGCTTCGTAAAGTCACAGGGATTTTATGATGGTCTTAAGTTGGCACGCCGATAGCATAATTTTAATGCCAGTACTTTATTTGTGCGTAGCAATCATCAACCCCAGCTGTACAGAGGATTTAACCAGTCGATCGATTTAACAAGTGAAAACCAAATAAATCAAATACGAGGGTTGATATTTATATAATATTTCTGGCTTTGGGCACTTCTAGTGTTGTCAAGTGCCATCTGTCAGCGCTCATTGGAAAGTTTGACACATTTTGCCATAAACGTACTCAGAACATTTTGATGTGTTAGCCATATTAGTGTTGTTTTACAGTGGCTTTGAAAAATTAAACTCAGCAAAAAAACCGTGTTTAAACGGTAAAAATGTTAATTTTCATCATGTTCGACGTGGATTAAGAAGACATTTTCATCAATGAATTAAAATCATTATATAGCATCTTTAGCAACGTAATTTTTTTTTGTGGTCCACGAATTCCATGAAGGTTGCCCAATATCGGTATTTGTGCTCGAAAATATCGATGCTGTGCACGAAATGCTTGAACAAGAGCAGAGTTTAAGGCATCCTTGGACATTAGTATGACGAGCATCAATAGGATTGCGCATGATTACCTTTACAAAATATGAAAATATCCGTGTTCGCGGTGGATCCTACACAATTTAGAAAACGCCCTGGAAATGCGACTGGATAAAGTGCTTCGAATATTGGTTCAAACGAATGAAAAAGCCCATAGATCATCTTGGAGAATATTTTGAAAAAAAAAAAAAACAATAAAATCGGATTCAATCGGCAATTTTCACTTTTTCTTTTTTAGGCCAGAACAGTAAATATCAACCCTCGTACCAACATTTTATTTATTTATTTATTTTTTTCAATTACAACTCTCAGTGAATCTCAAATAAATTCAATAAATTAACTCATTTGCAAATCGTTTTGCAACGTGACAAATCCCTAAAGCCACTATGAAATTGAACCTGCACAAGCATCGCCACATACAAAGGTATCCGTGAATGGATGTGTATTAATTATTCCCGGCTGCACTTTTAATGCACATATTTACGATACCTGTTGTTGCTGCTATTGTTATTGTCACTTATTATGACAATCGAACGATCAAAATGTCGCATTGTCAACATTTTACATTGCACAGAAGGTGTGATTGTCAGCAGGCGGCTCATCAGTTGGGAGTCGGGTGAGTCTACGTACAAGTGTATTGTTTTGACTCAAATTAATATATGTTGCGTTACACAATAGATCACACATACTGCGGGCACGTGTGCTTATGTGTTCGTGTGTATTTGTTTTTATAATTTATGCTAGGTAGGCCACCAGCCACAGCCACAGCCCAGCCCACCTTTGTTCGAGTATTATTCATTCTTATTTACCGTTTGCTTAATGTGTACATATTATATATACACATGTGGATATGTGAAATAGTAAGGCACATAATGTCAAATTCGAATACGCAAACTCTTTACGGCCACTCATTCCTTTCAAGTTGTATACAATAAATTTTTAATAGGAAGACATATTTCTTTGGCACTTCTTTTATTTGCCTTTTGTGGTTGCTTCAGTGGAAATTTCTTTGTAAAAAAACTAATGTGGCTGAAGAATGAAAATGAAAATAGAGCAACATGCGAAAGAAAACAAAAACATGTTTTGGCGCTTTAGGTGTAAAATTAAAAGTATTTGCATACTAAATTATGAGGAAATTCTAAAAAGAAATAAAAATTAAAAAAAAAAATTATAATAAGAACAAAATTACTAAATTGCTATAAGTAGCTAATCAAAAAAATGTGGCTAACTGAAAAACAATTCTGTAGTGAGCAAAACAGATGGGACTTAAGAAGAAGCGGAAGTATGGGGATTTAAACAAAAATTTTGTTTTCAAAGTATCGCCTCATTTGTAAACAAAAGCGTAGTCAAAATTAAACCTTTTCAAAATTAGACAACTATTTTTCGGCCGCTACACTCAAAACATTATTTTATATATATTATATATTTTGAAAAAATCGTAATCGAATTGTACTGATTTTTTATTTAGGAAAGCTTGCTTTCCACTTACCATAGCTTGTTCGATCTTGTTATCGATCGCAACTGCACTTGTTCCAGATGCACTGTAAATAGAAAATGATCAAAAAATTTTATTAGCTGAGGTTGAAATATAATATTTAAAAAATGATATTTAAAATCCAAAAAGCGGCTATAATAGATTGCTTAACATATTAACAAGTTTTGCTCATGTACTTACTTATTTTCTTTTTTACTTTTAATTTTTTTTTATTATTTCTTTTTTTTTATTCTTAAATATTTTATATACTACAAAAAACCAGCCAGAGCAAAGTTTCAATATAAAAATGTGGCATATTTTTACTAAGAAATACAAATTTTTTCCGAATTTAAAAAAAAATGTTGTACGCAGTTTTATAGCTTATTCAATTCTAGTATAACAAAGTGCAAATTTCTAATGGTCCAAATTTAGCGTTGATTTTTGACACTTTTTTTCGTTGTGCATTTTTATGTAACCCCACATCTCCACATTACTAGATCATGTTCAAACTGAAATGTCAGGCGGAGGCCGCAAGTTCCTGTTAAGGGGTTAGGGGTAGTCAGAATTTTCAAAATATGGGATTTTGTTTAGTGTTAATTTTGAAAAAAAGCTTCGATCAGGCACAAGATTTTCTATTAAACAGCGATAACTTTTACAATTATAATTTTTTTTTTAATTTTGCTAAAGTCAAGTCCAGTCAAGTTTTTGTAAAATAAAGCAATTGACTAGCAAAAAAAACCATCTGCTGTCATTTTGTATTTTAACAACTCAATTTCCATTTCAATGCGCCATATGATTGAACGAATACAGCGATCCAATTCGCTTGATGTCATTAGGTGCCTACATGAGAAAATAGGACAAAGTCAAAAGAAAAATTTCACGGATGTTATGGCGCATTTAGTAGAAGGTGTAGATATGGGGTAAAGAAAAAAGATCGAAACTGTGAGAGTATACAGAAATTTAAATATATTTCACTGCTAAGATTATAATTTTTTTTTATAAAAATTGCTTCGGAGCAACTTTCTATTTTATTAATTATATTAATTTATAAGGAAAACATTTAAAAACAGTTTTTTTGCCAACAGGTTTAGAAACGGGTGCGAAAGGGTTACACTGAGATAGGGTGTGTGAATACAAGAATGAGGTAGTTGAGGTGAATGAACATCGATCACACGATCACATATGAATATAAATGCCGAAAATATGGCGAAGTATCTAAAAAAATTAAAAAATAAATAGGCAACGCCTACTTCCAGCCACATAAAATAATTAAATAAAATTGCATTTGAATGGAAATACTTCTTTAAAGATGAACGTCTTTTAGCGAACTTTAATTTATTGATGTTAAAATGGTACGCCAGGCCGGTGAGAATTGAGATCTGGTTGAGAGTTAGTACTAAAGTGGGGTACTATAGGCCAATGAACTTGGGAACAGAAAAAATTTTCTCCTCGAGACAAAAAAATCTAAATATCACACTTCAAGGTCCGACTATAAATACCGAAGACATGACGAAATATCTAAAAAATAAACATAAATAAATACAAAGACGATCTTTGGTTCGGCCAAAATAAAAAAAATCAAATGAAATTGCATTCGAATCGAAAACACCCACAGCAAAAAATGTAATGATTTTTCGCAAGTTTTAATCTACTGACATTAGGATGGTACGTTAGGGTGGTAGGAATTGACATCTGATGGGTAAGTGCAAAACCGGTTTATAGTACTTGGGGCCAATGAACTTTGGAACTAAAAAAAACAGTTCTCCTCGAGACAAAAAAAAAACGAAATCGATATGTCACAGATCCGACAACTGAATACCAAAGATTTGGCGAAATATCCAAAAACAAAAAAAATCGTGTTTCACGATGCCTTGCAAATATACTTTAGATTAATGGGTGCATGCGAACTTTTTTTTCGGTACGGTCTACTGTATATATACTTATATAAATAATTTCCCTTTATAAAAATTTACTGACAGCGGTCGATGTTTGGAATGACGTAAATAATGGCATTGCTTAACTGGTTAGTTGCTTTTTTATAGGATAGTCGTTTTTTGACCCAACGGAAATTTACATTCATTAAACATTTTAATGCTGACATTATATATAGTTTCCCAAATCCTCTTCTCCACATATGTTCGCCAATATTTCCTCAAGCATGTTTTGCTTGTTGCCAATTCAAAAATGTTTACACCTTGCCACTAGTCACTAACTAATAAATTCATCATTGAAATACAACAAAAAAATATATTGTATATATACAGATATATTATAATTAACCAAAATAAATAATGATAAATCCAGCATTAAGGTCAACTAAATTTGTTTCCTAGCACACAACTAACAAATTTCGCAGCACATTTCAATCGCTTTAATTGCCGACCATTAAATCCAATCATGCGATTTCGTGTTTGTATGGCAATGAGAAACAATCGCATCCCATCACTCATTCGTAGTGGCGTAAAATTTTTGGCAAAATGTTCAATTTGTCAAAAACAAGTAATTCACAAGCGTTTCTTAGTGATTTGTTGCGAAAATTTCTTGTGATTTTATAATTATGAAAATTATAGCTTTTGAAATTAAGATACAAATATAAATTGGCAGCTGAAGCGTGAGATGTGGCATTGAGAGCGCAAATTGGATAAAAAAAATATATAAATTTATAAAAGAAGGGAAAAATACAAGTAAAAATGGCACACCGTTTCAATTTCACATTAACTAACGGTGCATTATTAGGTTCAAGGGAATGAGAGGCAAAGTGTGCGAAGGTTTGCCAAATTATCTTAAATTAATTTGATATCATTCTTTGTTCCTTTTGTTTGGTGCTGGAATCGAAAAGGTAATTAGAATTACTAAGTGCACAGAAGCTCCCGCGCGCGCATTGCGTGTTGCCAAGGAAAAGGGGAGCTAACAATTTTTTTGACAACACCAGAAAATCTGTTAGTTAACTGAAATGAACTTTTCAGAAGCTTTTATGTGGAAACCCCCTTCAAAAACTGCTCTAAAATAAAAAAGGGAGCACTCGGAAATACTCTTCTGAGCTCACCAATTGACCCGTGGTAGTAACTGTGAGTCTGAAGACGTGTTTTCGAATAATTACAGGGATGGAGCACTGCAGCAAATCTGCGAAAAAATTATTAAACAAGTGGAGGAGCACAGCAACGATTTCGAGTTAAGTAAGTAAGCTAAGAAAAGGGCAAATATGACTTGAATTGGCTTTGAACCTTTCTGTGGACTTACAAAGGTCACATTAACGAATTTCTCAGAAAGTGGGAGGAGAAGAAATTCGTTGAACACTGGCGAAATTCTATGGATCAGCGACAAGCGAAACCATTCCTAATGACGGACAAAGAATTTCTGACAAGTTACTTTCACTCACAAGAGTAGACTTAAGATTTTTAGACTTGAAACTCGATATAACCAAGTTGTGTGTTGCAAATTTATTTATTTGTTCAAGTATCTTCACGCATTCTCGCAATAACGAGCGCAGTCAAGATCAAATTTTACCTCTTCATAAGCATTTAAGTATCGACATTTCTAAATTTCAAGTTCAATCATAGGAAGAAAGAATACCAAACTTTTATTTGGGTTTTAGTTAAAAGAAATTAAAAATGTCAAAACTTTAAATATTAAAAAAAAAAAAATTATCAAAAAGTTTGGCAAAATTTTTTTTTTTTAATTTTTTATGAAAAAATACTTTTATTTTGCTTTCTCTTAAACCGAGAATTATTTCACTTACATTTTGAAATTAAAATTCACTAAATTACACTCAAATCGAAGGAATGATAGGTGGATATACTTGACGTGTTTTGCCCCTTGGTAGGTTTAATGCTCCTTATTCGCATTCATTTATTGTATGTAGTTTTATTGAAAAAATTGCTGTATGTACATAAAAAACTGTTTAGTCTTTCAAAATACATCAACTCTTGAAAGTTACAACATTCAAAATCAATAATTTTTTATATATTTTATGAAATATTTTATAGCAAAAGTTTCGTATTGGAATCGTAAATAAAACTTAAAATTTGATAACTTTTAAACTTGACCGGTGAACACAAAGCATTACCTATTTACAGCCTATGTAGAATGAGAATGTAGAAAATTGAAAGAATTTAAAATCTAAAAATTCTTAATGCAGGTAAATATGTACAATCGTTGTACAAAGACTGCTAACTCATGACTTTTCTTTGCATGCCGAGCAGCGGCAACTCAATAACTCAAATATGCTAATTTATGTACATTTTACTAAGTGTAGCTAAATCATTTACATGCATACATACATACGAAACTACATTCATTCGTATTGCTACAATCAAAAAGTAAGCGTTGGCCATTCTTAAAGCGAGTACCCACACTTATAATTTTATTAGAAGCTCAGCTATGAAACCATTTTAATGGCAGCATAATGTGCTGAGATAACAAAAATAAGAAAATACTTAAAAATCGCTAGCTGTACGAGTACTAGAAGCAAATCAATTTGAATTCTAAAAAGTCGGTCTGTTGTACAGACAACCTTGACTGAGCGACCGTTTAATGCCACAAAAAATATGAAAAAGCTATTTAAATGTATGAGAATTTTATGTCTGCATTAGCATTCACTTTTTCGTAGAACTGACAACATTCTCAAATTTGGCTTTTAAATGGAAGGTAGACATACAATATTCAAGCCTCAATATAAAGAAACCAGTGAAATATAAACAGGATTTCGTTGATTGCCCGGCATTTTAAAATCTTCAAAAATTATCGTGATAAAAATATATTTACATAAAAATAAAGAGTATCTTCCTTCCAATCACGAAAATTTATTATATAAGTATATGAAAAAAATAAAAAAGCAACAACATAAGCATAGAAAAGAAGAACAATAGTCAAAACTACAAATAGTGATGCCTTATCAAATGAAACCAAAAAAAAAAACAAAAAAGCGACAAAACACATCGCTTAACAAATTTCAAGGCTTTTTACAGCGTGTATAGTAGAATTAAGTCATGACACACATTTTAAAAAGCACCAAAGATTGTTCATGAAAATTTTACATGATAATGGAGCGATGACAACATACATACATACGAGTATATGTATGTAAAATCAGTCACTCGAAGTCTAAAGTTGAAAATGTTAAATTAATTTCGAGTTTGACTGAGTCCATTGTTCAAGAGCGTATCTCTCGCATAATCACATACCCATTTTGAGCTGCGGTTTGCAACGTTCAATACCCAAACTTCTCTTAAATATAAGTGAAAATTCTTAGCTCAGAGACGGAAAAAACGAATTAATTTTAAGGATAGACTATAGTGAATAAGAATAAGAAAAATTTTGGCATAAACTCAAGGATAATAGATTACAAAGTTTGGCCATCCGAAGTAAAATTGTGAGAGTAACTCCGGCTGTTAAGTCATGGGGGAATTTGTAGAGAGAGATAAAGAGAGAGAGCTGATCAACACCAAAACAAAAATTTTAAAAAATTTCATCAACATTTTAAACTTTTTGATCCGTACTTTTAGAAACTTTTACGGTATGTAGTTTTGTAGTTCATTTAATTTCAGTAGAATAGGGTGCATGTTTGAAGTGAAGTTTGAGTTCATTTTTGATATTTTTTGTTTTTTGGTGATGGTCTTTCGCATTTTCGATCATAAAACAACGGTTTTTATATGAAAATGCGGAAAAAATTACCAAAAATCAATGCGACTTTCGAGTGACTTCATTTTTGCACTTTATTGTACTGAAATTGAATGAGCTACAAAATTGCGTACCCGAAAAATTTCTAATTAGAAAGTTTACAATTGTGATAAACATTTTTGAATTTTTTTGAATATTTTAGAATTTTTAAACTTCGTTTTATATAGTTAATGTCATTGAATGAACTATCTTTTTATAAAAAAATAATGAGAAATACTATATTTAATATCAATTTAATATTAAACAAATTCTTTTGCTACTTTTTGCTTATCTCATTCAGTTGTGAGTTACAGGGTGTGAACAATGGAATTCAACATAGAGAAAATTCGTTACATTTTACTGTTTTTCTTTGATAGAGACGAAAATGCAAGCCACAGAAATTGTGAATGGTGTTTATTGTGGCGAGACCGTAACAGCTAATTACGTCCAATTTAGGTTTCATCGATTCCGTTCAGGAATTTTTGATGTTAAACAATATGTCGACAAAAACATAGAAATAATCGCAGTTGACCGGGTAGTCGTAGATCGACCATAATTAAAACAGTTTTAAGCCATTTGCGCAAAAATTTTACGCAAAAATAATTGATTTCTTTTACCCCAAAAAAATATGGATTTCTTTACCCCAGGACTGCAGATTTTTTTACAATTTTGGGGTCACAAAATTGACTTAAGAGGTAAGAGGAATCTTAATCTTCTAGGAACGATGTCGCAAGCAAAAAAAAATATATATATATATACATTTATTGTATAATTAAGATTTCAAACATAAACGATGTACATATTTCTTCGATTATTCGAATTATTCGTTAGATTAAACAAATTTTCGCCCCAAAAATCCACCAATGATATGGTAAAAATATTCTTAATTTAAAAGGTAAACAAATATTTACTTCAGGTGTGAACTAAATTTGACAAAAACTACCTTCCTTCAAAGGGGTGTGTTCATAAATAAGCTGGCAACATGCATGCAGATACACAATGGCAGATGCTCCACCTCACCAGAGGTTTATAAACATTTATTATGCGTTGGTGCATTTTAAAACGTAATTTTCAGTTTAATATACAACTTCCGCCACAAAACAGAAAAACCAGCAAATGACGAGTAAGCAATTAAATTTAAGTAAACTCAGAACTCATAAATGCAATGATAAAAGTGAAAATAAGCATACATTTTTTAAATGCGCTCACATAAAAGTCTACACCAGCAAATATTGTTTACATGCGTGTGTGTATGAGTGAACATTTTTAATATTTCAATTTTGCGTTCTTGGTGTTAAAAACGAACTTTTGCTTAATGCTAGAGAAACTTTTCGCTGAAGGACAGCGCATTTTCACTTGCGACTGAGTAATCAAGCGGGATGACGACGGCTGCTGTCGTATGTCATATGCTTGCAGCTTAGTGATAATTTATGTTTCATATACCGCAAAAAGATGGGAAAATTGTAAAATTTTGCTATAAGATAAAAAAATAAAATAAAATGAAATAAAAAATACTATCCAATTCAATTAACGGAAAGTGACAGTGAATGTCAGAAAACAGCTGTTCGCTCGCTTATAAATCTCGAAAGCTGTACACGAAAAAAAAAATAATAATAAAAATATTACATGCAAATTAAACCATATAAACAATATCTGTTGTGGGCTTTCGATGCATTTCTCTTTACGATGACGAGCGCGTTCTTCATATTAATACACAATCAGCTATGCATACATATTTCCACATGCATACTTCATGCACGTTCGTATGATGGCTGGCATCGGTTACTGACCCGATCTGCTGCATCAACGCGTTTGGGACCGGGTGGCCATCGGCATTGTCAAGTCAAGGCAGGTTTCAGCAGCTGTAAAACTAAACTCAGCCGTCTGCCTCTTCCCTTAACCTCGTTTCTTAGTTGTTTTGTTTTTTTGGTGCGGTCAAAAATCGTCAATCAACAGCTGACCACAAAAACCCACCCAAGACACTTTCGCTTTATCATAAAGTAACGAAAGGAAATTATTGGCGTCATCGCCGGTTTTGTTTGTTATTTAAATACCTTAACTCTTCATGTATTATTGCATTATTTACATGAAAGAATTGATATCTTGCATTAATGCAACGAAGAGGAGCTTTTCCGTTAGAGATAAAAATAAATATGAATTTAAAATAAATCGGAATTTAAAAAAAGATTTATATTTATGTATGTAGATATATTGAGTTGATTTTCATGTGAAAAATTTTTGGCACAGATGTTGTTGTTATTGTAGCAGTTTATTATTTTTTACAATATTTAAAATGTTTATCATGCTACATTTTTTTTAATTTTGTATGAGAATACAGTTTTTGGTAGAATAAAGGTCATATAAATTGAAACACTACATATAAAGCATTGTCTAGAATCTAAAAACAAAAAGAAAAAGCAAAAAATTTTCATCAGAATTTCAAATCTTTTTCGAAGACTTTTAAAACTTTTTCCTGACAATCAATTTGGGAGCTCATTCATTTCTAGTTGAACAAAGTGGAATTTCGAAATTACCGAAAATTCTCGTTGACTTTTGATAATTTGTCTGCTGACGCTCTTGCACTTTCTTCTCTTTAAACGTACAAGCAAAAACAAAAATATATATATATATTAGAAATCAAGAGGAATTTCCTGCAACTTAAAACATCCATTTTGTTACACTCAAGTCAAATGGGAAATAAAATTAGCAAAATTGAAAATTCGAAGTAAAAAGTTCGAAATTGTGTTCAATTTCATTAATGTTGCATAAAGTTTGAAACCTTAAAATATGTTGCTTTTGTTGTAATAAAAACTATATTTGCATACAAAAATACAAAAAAATAACAAACATAAGAAAACATTGCGAATATTGTAGAGAAAATTACTGTCACAACTTTTTTGACTCACTGTTTGTGAGGGGGAACACCACTGTGAACGCGTGAAAATTAAGTGATTTTCATGAAATTTTTTTATAAGTAGGGATGATTATTTGAGGACCGGACAAATTATAATTTATTTGATATATATTCAGCTATACTCACACAAATATTTATTAAAAAATATTAAAAATTACAATTGTTATTAATATTAATGCAATGACGTCAAAAAAACTGATGCATCTTGGTGGCCTCGATACAGCGGTGAAAAATATCTGAAAGCTAAAAACCAAGAAATTCTTAATCTATACATCAACGGCTATCGTCGTACGTGGCACTTTTTCTTATTTTTTTTTTTTTTTTTTTGAGAGAATGGTGCAGGTTTGAAAAATGAGTTTGTGTTTTTACCCCTTTTTTGTTTTCGAAAGGATTAAAAAAATATTAAAAAACGGCTATGTACGACTGTAGCCACTACAAGTACAAAAATTAAAAAAAAAAAACAATTAAAATCGGTTCATAAGTCTTCGAGAAATCGAGGCCAGCGTGTTTAGAAAAGTCGTTTTGAGAAAAACGCGTTTCAAGTTTTCATTGGCCGTTGTAACTCACTATCTGCACTTATTGTATTGGGTATAACTTCGTCAATTTTCAAGATTTTAAGTTAAACTTTTTTTTTACAATTTTTTTTACATATTTTTGAATATATCTACTTTAAGAAAAGGTAAAAAAAATAGATTTTTTTGAAAAATCAGAGTGGTGTTCCCCCTTAAAAACATTTGAATATAAAAGTTTTATACGATTTTAAATAAAATACAATAATTAGGAAAAAGGTTTTTCAAATGCAAAATTGGATGATTACTTTTGAGCCACCTTGTAGTTTCGCGCACATAGCAATTTTCTCATGTGTAAGAAAAAAAAAACAAGTTGCAATTTGTCCCACTGTGCCATGTAAGGTTCTGACGAGTTTGTTGTTCAAAAACACAGTCTACCTGGAACTAAAAGGAACTCATTAATATATCTTTTCCATTATCATCACCATTCCATCATCAAATTCATTCATTCCATTCACCAAATCACTTTATCGGCTACCTGTATATAGCGGAAAATTATTCATTTTTGCTTAAAAAATCTTTTTAGAAATTAAAAAATAAATTACATTTCGTTTGTGCTTAAACAACGCTGAGTGATACACTTTGCATATTGAAAAGCTTAGCTTAGCAATTTATTTCTTTTTGAACTTCTCCACTTATTATGAATTCCAAGTTACATATATTTGTTTTCATATTCTGTGTGCGGTTGTTTTGGCTCATTTAAATAATTTTGATTTTATTTTCGTTCTACTCGCCATTTTTATTTGTTTATTTGTTTTTTTATTTACTATTTGTTTTTTTTTCATAGTTGCTTTAGATTATATTTTTGTTTGTGTTCGTATTTTTCCAAGTTTCGTTTTTCAGTATTTTTAAAGCACGGTTCTTGGAATTCCTAATTTTTATGGTTTGTTTGCGTCGAAACTTTTTGGCACCTTATAAACGTTGCGACAGTTTTGATTATAAAAAAAACGAACAAAATACTTTATGCCAATAAAGAATAAATTTAATTGGCACAAATTCTTTAATTTATAGTAAAAATATACATGCATGCATGTGTATGTATGTATGTATATATGTAAACATAGTATTATATATGTATGCAAATATGATACTATTTGTATATATTTCTTCCTTTTATCTTTTCTACAGGAAATCACTTCAAAGCACTTAATATATGGATGGTTTATTGAAGTGAAGGCGTAAAGTAATCAAGTGTGTAATAAACAAACTACGTCGAAATTGGAAGTGGAAGTCGTAAAAGTAGCAAATAACTTAAGCAAATAGATAGACCACAGGCCAGCAAAAATGGTCAACAAATTTTGCGATGCTTTCGTTTTTACTAAAATCGCAGTGAAGTAATCAACAGCAGAAAACAGTACAAAAAAGAGAATAAAAAAAACGAATAACAATTTGTTTTTAGTAAACAGTACACAAAAGAAAGCCAAAACAAAAACAAATACAATTTTTTTTTTTTCAGTAAAAAACAAAGGCATAACAATTTTTTTTGATTAAACAAAAAAGCAAACCAAAACAAAAGGAAATAATTTTTTTCCATTAAAAAAAAACAAAAACAAATTTTTTAATTAATTTTTTTGCTTTTCTTTTACATTTTTGGTTTACTGCTGTTGATTTCTTTACTGCGATTTCGGCAGAAACCAAAACATCGCAAAATTTGTTGACCAGTTTGGCTGGCCTATGGTCCGTCCATTTGCTTAACTTAAATGTGTCGAAGTTTTTCTTCAGTACAACAACAAATAAAAATCAGTAGTGAGTAAAACAAACACAAATTAAAAAAACAGTAGTAAACAAAAAAAAAAGCAAAAAAACAAATAAAAATTAAAAAAAATTGTTGTTTGGTTTTATATTTTATGTTAACTACTATTTTTTTATTTTTTATTTTTTTTACTGAAAAAATAAAAATTGTTTAACCACGGAGGGTCTGGCCAGACTTTTCTGACTTTGGACGTGAATTTGACATACTTCTATTATAGCTAACGACTTGAGCTTCCAGCTCCCTAAAAGTTTATTTTCTACCGATTTATGGATATAAGCTTTTGAAAACGATCCTCGAACAGGATGAAAAACGGCCAGACCCGGGTGCCTAACCGAGGGTTTTAAAAAAGATGAAAGAGTTAAATTTTAGTAAACAAGAAAAAAATGTTTTAATTTAGTATGAAACAAAAAAAGAAAATGAAAAAACATTTTTTTGTTTGCTTTCGATTGTTGGCTACTTTACTAAACTGTGCTCTAAATTTTTTTTGGTTCATTCTTTTTTTTGTTATTTATTTGATACATTTCAAAATTCCTAATAAATAATGTGGTTTCGCAAGGCACCTAAAAAATATAATAAAAAAGTATATAAAATCCAAATTCGTTGCAAAAGATGTTGCAATCAATTGGAAGATGCCAAAATAAACTCGTAAATAAGTATTTTGTAGCATAAAATATTAAATAAAATTAATCTCAGCGAAATTCACGTAGGAGTGTCTACGACCTTAATTTAAGATGCCGATTCTAGGCTAATCTAATTTCCGATTACCTTATCTCAAACACTCATTCATTTCTTATCTACATACACTTATTAACTCTTGTATATATAATATGATTTAGTTGTCTTCCCTCTTTAGGTTTCACGTCAAAATAAAGAAAACGTCTATCAGTAAGCACAAAACAAAAAAGAACGAAACCAAACATTAATAGTCCTTTTTTAACAAATTATAGTTCGTAAACAAAAAACCAAAAATACAATAAAATTTCGAGTGGCGTTAATTATTACTCTAATGTTTGTTTACGACTATGACAGCTGTACTTTCGAACCATATTTGGCTATACTCGTATGATTGTATGAAAACTCAAATTACTGTCGCGTTAATTGACTGACGTTGCTGATTATTATTATCGTTATTAAGCGATATGTATGTGTGCCCGTTTGCTTGTTTGTATGTATATTAGCAAAAGCACGAAGCGAGCGAATGCTGCTCAGTTTACTAAAGTTCAACGAAATCCGGCAAAATTAGCAATGATGTCAGACAGTCAGAGCCCAGCCAAGCAGCCAAGCAGCCGAGCAGCTAAAACCTAAACGAAGACAACATAGCACGGCGCGAAACGCTTGTTTTGGTTTGGGAATTGTGTGTTTCATTTCTCTTTAATGTTACGCTTTGTTTACTTTAGATTTTATTTTATTTTTTGAAAGTTAAAGGTGAAAATCATTATATGTGCGCGTATAAACTGATAATTATATAAGTTCTGCATAATTTAGACCACAAATAGGTTTGGCACTTCCTTAAAACAATATTCTAGCGCTCGAAATGTTTTTTTGTTGCTACTTTTCAATGCGCTTCGAGGTGTTTACTTTGTGTAGTCTGTATATTTTTAAAACAGGTTTTCTATTCCCTTATCAGAATCAACTTTCAGGGAGTTGAGCCATTTCTCTACACCATCTGAATTCATAACACTGGATGATCACGTGAGCGCAAAAGATAAGGCAAAATATTATGTTTACAAAATAAATCAAAAATTCATAAATCTGCTTTCTGGCGTAGCATTGCATAAACAAGTTGATTTTTAAATTGATGGTGAAAAAATTGTACATTTTTAGACTGGCTTAGAAATTTTTGTCAACAACCTGAGACTGGTGATGTGAAGTAGGAAGCTCGCCTATTAAAAAAAAAAAAATCTCGCTTATATGTATGAGTTTGTTTATGTTTTTATCACCTTTACATTAATTCACACCTTTTATGGAATTTCGTTTTGCGGTAAATATTTACCAATGCTAGGCACATTGACAGGAATGTTTTGGAGGCTAGGGTTCATGACATCTGCTTTTTTTCTCGTAAATGAGTATGGAATGCAAACCTCAATGAGCCGCACAGCCACCAAATGGGTAAGCACGCACTTTATAAAATACTCGTATTAGTAAAAAACACGAAGATAATGTTTTGCTGGCAAACTGAAGTGAAAAAAAATCTGATTTGAATTGAAGTTTTACAATTTTAATTAAAATTTGTCGAATTTTTATGAATCCTGTATAAAGTTTGAAACTTGGATTATTATAGTACTTTTTATATTTGTATAAAGAGATGTTAAAAAAAGTAAATAGTCAAAGCTTGTCAATGTACATATACATATGTATGTGTATACAGTAGGTTTTCCAATAAGTTTTCCTGCTCGATAAGCGAGGACGTTGCTCCTAACCTAAATTTTTAAGTTACATTTCAATCCGTGAATTCATTTTTTGTTTTCTACGTACAATGTAAAAAATCAAGTTTCGTTCAGTGATTGAATTTAAATTTTTGGAAGGTTTAAAAGCAAAGGAAATTAATGAACGAATGTTGAAAGTTTACAAGGAATTTTCGTCTTCAATAGTACAGTAGAAAGATGGGTTACTGAATTTAAATGACAATTCATGTCAAGGACGTCCAAAAACAGCAACAACACCGGAAATCGTAGAAGAAATACAGGATATCGAAGCCTTTGGCATCTCATTGGGCAGTGTAAACAATGGTTTGACTGAAGTATTAGGTTTCAGAAGCTGTGTGCACAGTGCGTACCGCATTCGGTAACAATGGAACAAAAACATATTCGAATGCGACTTTCTTAGTAATATTTAGTGTATTTTCGTGGATTTCGTGGACGTACAAGTCGATTCATCTCTACGGATGAGACTTGGGTCTATCACCATGACCCTAAATCAAAACAAGAGACTAAAGAGTGGTGTGAACCTGATTCTTCGGCTCCGAAATTGAGTTCATGCCCAGAAATTGGCCAAGCAAATTTTAGCATCAGTTTTTTGGGATGCGAAGGGAATTTTGTTTGTAAATTACTTGCAAACTAGTAAAACAATAAAATCTGAATATTATTGTAACCTTTTAGACCAGCTGAAGAAAAAAAAACGTGAAAAAATACCCAGTTTGCAAAGAGAAAAAAATTATTTTTCATCAGGAACAATGGCTAAACTCTATGAGTTAAAGCTCCAATTGTTGGAGCATCCATTGTATTCTCCAGATTTGGCTTCTAACGACTTCCATCTGTTTTCACACCTACAAAAATTTATGCGTGAAAAGTGTTTTTCATCAAATGATGAGATCATAAAACAAAAAATTAAATTAAAAAATAAATAAATGAAAAAAACTGAACAAGAAATTTGAAAACCAACCACCAAACTCCCACAACGACAGGTGTTTCTTTAACTTTCAAATTTCGTTATAAAAAGCAATAGCACATGTGATACCTACTTTACATGACTAACTTTTCTGATCCTTCTAAAATCCTTTTTATGCTCGAAAAAATATTTTGCCTAGTGCATTTCTTAAATAGCAACCATTTGTCATTGAGGGTGGCATAACACCCCAACATATACCGGTTAATAGGACAGTTCCAGGCCGTTTATCACATATTGCAGTATAAGTTCCAATGGGCGGGAAAATATTATTAAAATATTTTTATATCTTAATACAAACAAAGAGTACTAACGGCTAGTGCTTACGACTATATTTAAGACTATCAAGTTATTGTTTGAACTAATTATTTTTTGAAAAGTACACACTGGTTTTAGGAGAAATAAGGGCAAGTTCCCCACGCGGCATTACAATGGTCCATGAGCCTGAGTGTGTCCCGACAGTGGACAACCGTTTCAACCTAACCTAACCTTGAACTTATTATACCGCTCCCTTTCGGAGAAATAATTTAAGTTAAAGACTATATTCATTTTCCTTTCATCCTTTCCGCAAAATCAACCTTTCTTCTAGGTAATAGACCAAATCAATATTTTCAAGAAATTTAGTCATAAGCAAAAAGGTTTATTTCCAATTTTCGAAGTTAGCTTCCGAAATTGAGATATGGGTTTTCGAAGATGAAAATTGGGGCTTTAGTAAAAAATTATTTAAAATTAATGTACGTAAATAAGTAAAATCTATGGCAAGGCCTATTCTGACGTGAGCTGAAAATGCCAAAACAAAACAAATCCTAAGCACTACAGAAATGCAAATTTTACTATCCATCGTCCAAATTTTACTAAACTCGTCTAGATTGCGTAGGAAATGAAGCAATAAGAGAGGAAACGAAAATTTCTGACATTGTTATGATTGAAAGGATTAGAAGACGAACCTGAAATGACCTTGTAACAAGGGCACCGTGATCGAGTAGTAAATAAGAATTGCTAGAGATTCTAAACCGAACGGAAGACGTGCAACGGGAAAGGCTTCCAAAACGATGGAAGGAGAGCTGGATATCTACGTCAATTGAGGACACATAAAATTCTTTTTATTATATTTTAGTTTTATTTTATAATACTGGATTTGTGATTTTAATGGATTTTATGTTTACTCGTGTAATGAAATGTAATTTGTATTCCATGAAGAAAAACAGGCAGACGCGTATAATAAAAGAAAAAGAGAAGAAAGAAATTAAATAACTAAAAAAACCAAAATATGGTCGTGACCTGCTTGTTCCATATATTTAAATAGTTTATAACATTTTTTGGGAAAAATTATATTACAGATCCGATCTAAAAAAATTAAAAATCTTATAAATATTCCTTCAAAAGTGACGCGTAGAGGTCAGTGGTGAATAATTCCTAGACGATAACTTGTATCTATATTATCTTTGACGTTTGTCAAGCAGACAGATGTACAATTTTATCCGATAGAACAAAGCGTTAAAAATATTGACTCTTATTATGAAAATAGTCGATATTCAAGAACAACACATCGCAAGATTTGTTTGATTTTTTTGGTGGAAATAATTGACAGTTCAGAGGTTTGAGAAAAAAAAGTGCGTGTAGCGGAGCTACACATAACAGAAGTGAAACTTTCAAGGCAGACAAAGAAAGAGGGAGAGATCCGAGAGAGAATGAGAGAGAGAGAGAAAGAATATATATCTAAATAAATTCACAAAATTTGCAGAGAATACAAATAGACAATATTTACAAACTACAATACGAGTAACGTCGTACGACTTAGACTAGAGCCTTAGCCTAGGAGTGGGAGAAAAGACGAAGGACCGCACAAAAGGGAGACGTGAATAGCCTAATGTGTATCTAAGCTATATATAAGGTATATCTCTCCCTCTCCTGGTATAGCTCACTCTCTCCTCCGTTGCCTGGCCTTGAAATTTTATTCTCCATTCTCGCTCGTCCATCGACGCCTAAGAAGTTTCACTTCAAAAATTTCAAGAAACTGGTTCTGTCGAGGATAGGTAAAAGACTGGCAGACCAAAAACAGGACGTTCTGCTGTAGCGCAAAATGTTGCTGAACAACCTTCAACATCGAAATTCGATATCTCGACGTTCTCGGCAATTAGGCATTCATGAATCGACTTTTTGGCGGATATTACTTTTAGACGTGGCTCATGGTGGACATTTAAATGATGCCATTTTTCATGTACCATTTAATTGTTAAGAGCCGTATTTTGAATAAAAATAGTGAAACCTGAAAGAATCTTAATTGGTATATTTTTTTATTTTAAAATAACATCCAGGCGCGTCTTTTGGAAGACCCTTTATATTAAACAAATTGTTGGCTGATTTTTAAAAGTTTGGCATTGTTGTAAAGGTTATTACCAAGCAGTAGTTGCAATTTGACCCCCATGGACGTAGATTTTTTAAGACAGTATTCGGCCGCCGTAGCCGAATGGGTTGGTGCGTGATTACCATACGGAATTCACAGAGAGAACGTTGGTTCGAATCTCGGTGAAACACAGAAATTAAGAAAAACATTTTTCTAATAGCGGTCGCCCCTCGGCAGGCAATGGCAAACCTCCGAGTGTATTTCTGCCATGCTCCTCATAAAAAATATCTGCCGTTCGGAGTCGGCTTGAAACTGTAGGTCCCTCCATTTGTGGAACAACATCAAGACGCACACCACAAATAGGAGGAAGAGCTCGACCAAACACCCAAAAAGGGTGTACGCACCAATTATATATGTATATATAAGCACCTCTTCCGCTGCATTGACAATTAAACAAGCCCGCCTTTCAATGGAATTGCACTTTAAACAAAACCAATTTAAAGTCAACAAGCACCAAACTATGCCCATTTCTAATATTAAAAAATAAATGAATCGCCACTGCCGCTACTTCAAAGCATTTACAAATTAAATTCAATTGCTAATTCTCATCCCAGCTGTCAATAAATTTAGGTCATCCTTTCACAATCCATCATTTCGTTAATAATAGCACAAATTTGAACTCATCAAACAGACACGAAACTATCAATAAACCGGTAGTAGTTCCGATAAATTGACACTGGTGCCTATTTTCAACTATGCACTGGCGACTACCAGCTGATCCCCTTGGCACGCAAACGCCAGCGATTCGAAATTGCGAATGAAAACAAACAAATCACACGACGACGTTGTCGGTCAGGTAGTTTTAAACTGACAAATAAGTGACAAGCAACGGCCGTAAAATTTTAGCAATAACAGTGCGTGTTTGTGTGAAGAAAGCAAATGAAAAATATAAAAAAAACTTATTAAACAAACAAGAGAGGAAAATACAATTGCAACCATGACGGGCAGCAATAAAAGAGGCAATCTGAAAATGCAGCCTTAAAACCAACTGAACCAAAAAAACGAGAGCAGCACAACGTACCGTTGAAAGTCAGACAGTGTTTAGTATGTCCATTTACAAGAAAAACAATAACCACAAAACCAGCAAACAACATAACATACGGATACGATTTGTTGTGGCGCCTGGTGTTTGCCACCAGAGTGAATTATAAGCCTTCGATTGACAATTGACATGTGTGCTAATTACGCATTGAGAGTCGTCAAATACGTAAATGTGGAAAACCGAGTAAAATGTGGGTCTCCATGGTTGTTGGTTGGTCGATTGGACAATAAAAATCGGTTAAAAGCTGGGCAATTGGGTGAGCACTGGAAAAGAACATCAATCGTCAAAATGCCTGTAACTTTTAAATTAGAAATTTTGAACTTACAAGCGAGTTACTGCATTTGAGGAGCTTATGTACGTATGTATGTATGTATATACCCGCACATCAATTGAACCTTTTAATTGAAGTCTAATAAAAGCATAGCCGCATAAAATGAAGTAAGCTAAAAATAGCCGACAATTGTTAGCTATGCATGCATACATACATACAAAAATTTAAAATTTGATAGCGTGCATGCTTGCAATTATATCAATTTCAAAAGTTGTTGGAAACATTTAAAATCGACCCAAGTGTTTGGGGACACTAATATTAATTTTGTCAATTGTTGTTTCATGTAAAGCCAAAAAATGGGAATGTATTAAAGAAATGCATTAAATACAAGAGCTGCTGCATATTTTTTCTGGAGTGTAAAAACGCATTTTATGTTGTCTTCCATAGAAAGTTCTGACCTATGTATTTAAATACTTATGCACCCAGCAAACCCTTTATTTGATACCAACGTGAGATGCATTTGATATCAAACAGCTTTACCAACCGATTGTAGTGTAGCCGCCCGTACGACCTAAGTTGGAGTATGTCGCCTTTATTTAGAAGGCTTATCATCAATGCCACATCAACCGACTTGATGGAAGGTGTGCGTTACCAAATTTAAAATCGTTACAAAGTAGAAGAAGTATAATTTCACTCTGCTTTGTTTTTGTATTACGAATGGGACAGTTAACTCGCCTTTACTCTTATTAAAGCGCATTCATTTTCATTTCTTCAGAGTAATGATTTATTCTTTCTAGAGCGAGTCAAAACGGTTTATGCCCCGGAAACACCTTTGCTTAAAACATTGAATGATTTTAACCAGATTTCAAGTTCTTTGGCTTTTGATTTATCGATATTTAAAAATAGTTTCAAATTACCACTCAATGAATTTTTCAAATATTTGCGGAATATGTGTAGTACCTATAAATGTTGATTGAATTTAAATGATTCAGGTGCTTTTCGGCTAACCACGCCCTCTGGTCTATTGCGTATTCCAGTTCAAGACCATTCTTGTAAAGCAGTGTGGTGGGTTCCTCATAAATTATGTGAAATAGGGATAACATATAGGCCGCCAGCCTATTCTTATGGGTGTTTTAGATTCAAGAAGTTATTCAGTAGCATACTACACTTCTCAGTTTAAACTGATTCGCTGAGAAAAAAAAAAATAAAGAGAAAAATTTACAAAATTTACTTGAAGAAATAAATCTAGAATTATGTTAGCTGACTGCCTAAAAGGATAAGCGCTCATTTTCACGTGACTCTAATTCGTACATTAATCAATTGATAAATCTTTTTGGAATATCAAAATAAAAATAATTTTTTAAGTTTACATGCTGCAAAGTAGCCCCAGTGTGGAGATTTTTTATTTCAACAATTCCCCACTCGAGACCTGACGAGTGTTTACAATATATTTTCTTACGAACTACGGCAGACGAGCAGAGCAATATTCTGCGAAACGCATCTAAAAAACAAAAAAAAAAATTCGCCGCCTGTTCGCCGCACTATAATCACCTCATTATTCACTTAAACAATGTCTGAAGAAATTCTTCCGATTAATCATTTCTGCTTCAATTGTTAAGCGGTAATTTAAGCTACCAACGTCGAACTGAACGCTTCCGGTGCGGAAAGTATTAATCAGCGAATACCAGAAAGACAAAGTAGACAAAAAAAAAATAAACAGTGCGCAAGAAAATAAACAAAGACTTTGTGGATCTGCAACAGCCGCAGAAATATTGCAACATTGCGACATAATATGAAAAAGCAAGCAGTAATAATTTTTAAGCTGACTTCATTACGCAATGGGGCAGAGAAAAACAAAACAAAAATGTTAAAAAAAAAAAATTAAAACTTGAAAAAAAAAAAAAAAATAAATAAAAATAAAATTTAAAACACATAAATGAAAACTTACAAAACACAAAACAAAAAAAAAAAATAAATAAAACACTTGAAAAAAAATTTTTTAAAAAGTCGAATATAAAGAATTTCGCAATGGCAAGCAATAAAGTGGCGGTTACGTGAAATGATGAAAAGCCACTGCAGTAGAGCTAATAGGAACGGTTTGACGCTTAGGTGGCATTCGAGTACACACAACAACTGCAAACTCAGCAAAAAAAAAATTATAATAATAAAGAATGGTGGAACTTCACTGTTATAGCGACATGTAGAATAACTAAGAATTTGCAGGACTTTAAGCGCAGAATGGCAAGAAGTGGGACTTAAGCGAAATGTAAGCCGAATTAAATTTATTGCAAGTGCAGCTAGGAGAAAAAACGAAATAACCGAGGAAGGCGTTATACTCTTCCAAAAAATACATTATTGGCACACATGCACATGCAAATATTTATACATGCATAAAACCATGCATCCAAGTACGTAAGGCAACATTAAATGCATACATACATACATACATTCTTGCTTTGCATTGCAACTGTTGCTATGCATTCACGTTTTTGCAATTAACTTCTTTACGTGGGTGAGAATAATTTTTCACATCACTTGGTTTCCGAAAAAAAAACAGACACAGCTGCAAGACAAGACGGCCAGAACTGAAAGTAAGTGTGGATCAGCTCATTTTAATGCTTACACGATTGTAAACAAGGAAATATACAATACACTCGCATACATACATATGCATATATATTTGTATATGGATGTAAGTGTGTGTGAGTATGTATTTCAAGAATGTAGGCAACAACAGCCTTTCAAAGAGGAGTTACACTTGCAGCTCACTTTTATAATTAAAATATTTATGCGCATTTCTCTTACAACAACAACGTCGACATTCTACTTAGCAGCAGCAGCCTCCATAAATTTTACATTCAATTAAAAAGGTGAAACAAAGAAGAAAGTATCGCCTCGTAAAACATCAGTTTTAACTACAAATTGAATGCACCTACATACCTGTGCATGTGTGTATGTATGTATGTATGGATGGATGTGCACGAGTGTACAAACAATCTCAGAGAAAATAAATACAAGGCTGTTAAATATGTATGTATGCATGCCTGCAGTATATTGCAAGCTTTTACTGCATAGCGACTATCGGCTGGCACTGTTGCTGTTGCTGTCGGTTGTCGGTTATCGCTTGTCGGCTGCCTAGTTTGCGCGCACAACTGCAGCAATAAAACACAGTAAAAGCTTGTTCAACTACACAACATAAACTTGTTTTGTTTAAGGCACTGCTGTTCATGACCTGGTTTTCCTCTACAAACTGCAACTGTTTTACTAACCAAATAGATACTTGCAACAGACACAAGTATTTAGCGGCCAAATAAAAAAAAAAAATAGAAAAAACACAAATAGCGGCGCACTGCACTGGTGATATTTAATTTGGAATTAGAACTGATTCCAGACGAACATATACACATACATACATACTTACGTATTATAGTCGTATACAAGTACAAGAGTCAAAACCTGAGCAATCAGCTGAATTGTTGAACTCTTTGGGTTGACTTTTAGAGAGATCATAGGCAAGAAGAGCATAGAATTCTCATGTCACCCAATTATTTTGGGTGTTTGGCCGAATTCCTTCTCCTATTTGTGGTGTGCGTCTTCATGTTTTTCCACAAATGAAGGGACCTACAGTTTTACGCAAGCTACGTACGGCACTTGATCTTTTATGAGAAGTTTTTTCATGGTTTTTTTGCCATTGTCTGTCGAGGAGCGACCGTTATTAGAAAACACTTTTTGTTTCAATTGGATTTTTATCCTTGGGTTTTCGAACCAGTGCTCTTCCCAATGTTAGTCACGCACCAATGGCTAGAGCGGCGACCTAAACAAGTACTTCTAAAAAAATAAAACGATTGGCGCGCGCGTTTTGTTAAACTCGGCCAAAATCGCGCCAATCAAGAAGAACAGAAATAATAAATCATGTAAAAATCCTTAAAAATATCATTAATATTATTAAATTTCAACTTTATAATACCTTTAGTCTTCGAACTTTATCCTAAGCAATTTACCCAAAGTTTCCTGAATGAGACCTGTACATGTACATATTTATATACATAAATACATTGAAACTGGGGATGACAATCCCGACGCTTTTTTAATTTCAAAAATTCAATTCAAATCCACAGACCACGAGTTGAGCATAGTGTTTTTACATCAGACGAGTTTAGTAAAATTTTCTTTACGAAAATACCCATTTTTGAGGAAAGAAAAGCTTCATTTGCAACTTTGGTTGAGCTTTAAGCAGTAAGAGGTTATAGTAGAGTTTATATTATTTGGAAGTGTTTATGTTTTTGGAAGAATTGTGTTTTTAGAGTGCAAAAAAATAGCACCTAAAATTATCGACACATAATAGTTCACCTGAGGAATATATTGGGTTAATAGAAAGTCGTATATGGCAGTAGTTTTGAATAAGAAAATTGATATTTCCTCTAATAGTGGCGATAGAGGCAGAAAGCATATCAATTTGCTTGATAGTTTTGACTATTTATTTTTTTTTTCATTTTGTAATGAAAATATTATTCATGCTACAACAAAAACCATGTAACTCTAAGTTTCACTCTTTGTACAAAATTTAAAAAATCCAATAAATTTTCATCAAAATTTTCAAATTTTGTAGTCAGAATTTTCAAAAAATTTCCTTGTATGCAGTTTTTTAGTTCATTAAATTTTGGTGTAATGATGTGCTAGTTTAAAACGTCTCAAAACTCAAGTTGATTTTTAATAATTTTTTTTTTTGTACGGTATGCTAAAAATTTTTGTATAAGGCTCTAGTGGTCTTATCCATCATAAAAAAAGATCGAGGAAGGCAATGAAAGAAAAACCCAACACGATTTTGACTCACTTTGAACTTGTACTTAACAAAATTCACACTAATTTTGAATGTGCTATGAAACTGCTTACCCGAAATTTTTGCAAAAATTCTAATTAGAATGTTCGAAAAACTTTAAACTATATGATTTTCGTTGTAGTATTGTTTTAATAAGAAAAAATTAATTAAATGAATAAATAAATAAAAAAATAAAAAAATAAATGAATAAAAAACAAAAATACGAAAATAAAAAAAAAATAAAATTGAAAAAAAAAAAAAAATTTTTTTTAAATTAAAAAAAAAAACAGTAAATAAATCAATAAAAAAAGTAAATAATTAATAATTTCGCGCCGCTATTCTTCACATCAAAAACCTCTTCATTTCATTTTTCAAATTAAATATTAATCAGAGAAGGAACTAAAGGCTCGTTAGTGGGTTTATTGTGACCTCATAGTACGCCAACAAATAAATTGGGTTTAAAATCTTCAGATGGAAGCCATACTAAAATAAATCGAGTCATTGGATTTACTGTAAGTTGCTTGGTAAGCGTTAGAAATTAGCCCCTGCGTTCAACGCCGAATAATAGTCATTTATGCATTGTTAAGAAACTGGCAGCTTCTTCTCATATACATATAAATATATAAAATAATATAATGAATGTAGGAACACTTAGAGCTTTTGAGATTATATTTTTCGGAAAGACCAGCTTAAGCACCACCTAAAAGTACGCACAATCCCAAAAAAGCAGTATTTAGCATGAAAAGTTTTTAATATAATAATTATATAATATACATATGTGACCTGGTCTATGAAAAGGCACCTTATGTGTCAAAAAATCATTTTTAACTTTTTTGTTGATTCGCATAGTGTGTGAAAGGCTCTTTAAAATAGTGAAAACCAGAAAGTCATAATTTGTTTAAAAGTTTGTTAAAAGTAAAAAAAAGAAAAGTACAAATACGAAAAATACTGATTTTTTTTTTTAACTGAACTAATCACTGCTTCTGTGACTTTATTGATACTGTGATCTATGCTGAAGAAAATAAGCCAAACCGGATTGAAAAATATTAATATTTAAAAAAGTTACAAGGGTTTTTAGAAGTTTAAACTTTAACTGCTGTTTTCTCGAAAACTTGTTTTCGCACGTAAGGTACCTTTTCCGTAGACCAGGTCACATATATTAAAATATATGCAAAAGACATTGCAAAAAGTATGTACTTTTATTATTATTTGTAAACGCCACTATACATATTTTAATGATCGCTTTTGTCAATTTACGACTTTTTTCAGCTTGCAGCATTTCCTTTGTAGCTTTCTTTATTTCTATCTCATTGCCATCTGCTGAGCCTTTTGTGAATTAAACAAAGCGTTTTTTTTGCTCACCTTGTTGACACAAAGAATTACAACAACAACAACAACAACAACAACAACAACAACAATGATAAAGACACTTCGGTTGAGTGAGTGAGTAACTGAAGGAAAAACGCTAAGGAATGTTGAGTGGTGAAAATATTTATTTTACTTGAAGTGAAGTGGCAACAAGCAAACGAAACAAAGTAAATAGCTACTTTGTTCTCATATGCCAAGTGAAATATATATATAATATATGTATTATATATGTATATTTTTTTTTGCTCAGTTATTAGTACTTTCAATTTAAAGCACTTCCCATATCGTTGAAGTGCTTATAAAGTACAAATATTATATATACGATTCGGCGATTTGGAGGAGTTAATTTTTTAACGGAAAATATTTGGAGTTTTAGTTTTCAAAAAAATTTCAATTTCCAATTTCTGTTGCAAGAAGCCTATAAGCAAAGAAAACAAAAGCTCACTTTAGTGCTGTTTACACTTTCAATCGCATAATATCGCCTCATCGACATTTGATCTTTGCGTTGCATTGCAGCGCCACAAAAACACTTTTCATTTTATGCGTTTTGTATTTTGTTTTATTGATTTCGCAGTCCGCAAAATGATCGAGAAAGTGTCAGTCAACAAGTTGATTTGTTGGCTGTTGTGTGGCCCATTTTGCTTGCATGACGGTCGCTTATCACATTACAAGGGAATGGAATCTATATTTAGAACTTGGTAATTGCGCCAATTGGTGGCAAATATTTAGTACGTAAGTACATGTGTGTGTGTGTATTGCACAAAGCAAGCAACAGGCGCATATCGCAATAGCTCCTTTCCAGCGAATTTATACAAATTAGATAAATAGATAAAGTATCTAATTGTGCAAATAAAATGCGAGCTTATGAGACGACTGCAAGCAGACTACTAAGCAAAGGGAGCTGTGCGATTAGAGATGAGATTCTCAAGTCGGTGTAAAAGTAGAAATGAAGAACAAAAGAAGTCGCAAATATATTACAAATACTGATAAGTGACGCGTTTAATTTATTGTCGAAGCGAATCATAATTTCAGTAATCCCTATTCACGCGCCTGGCTTAAAAAGGGGGTGCCTATGGCACTTCGAGCTAAAAAATAATTTTTTTATATACCAAAACAAAATTTGCAAGCGTTCTTCCCCCGCAATACACTCAGCTACTAGAACAGGCGCGATCTAGACGTAATTAGGCAAAAAATGCAGCAATATTTTTAAGTCGTGCACACCCCGCGCGAGTAACCAGCCTCGGGCTACAAGAACTTTTCGTGAATAGAGAAAATTAAAGATCAAAACGTCAACTTTGTCTACTTACTCATGGACGGCTGACTTACCTTAGTACCCATAATGAGATATATACATATGTGAATAGCCATCTGGGTATTATGAAACTATAATCAACTTGATCAAGTCGTTCTATGTGCGCGTTGAAGTGAGCGTTTATGTGTACTGTAGATGTCAAGGGGACTAACTTTGATATTTCGATATCAGCCCCTAGCTGGTTGGTTTACAAGCCAACTAATCACTGTTTTTTCAAATCAAGTGTAGGTATTAAAAAATAAATAAAAAACTCGAGCATAAGGAATTATGTAGAAGAAAATGCGTAACATCGTCAACAAAACAACAAAAATATCAAGAATCAATACGAATTTTGACTCCTTAAGGGGGAAGTCTACTGTGACAAGGGAAAAAACAGACTTATTTTCCGAATTTTATTTCTAACAAAATATTGCTCGTACATAAAATCTATTTAAACTCTTATCTTTATTATATATTTAAGTTTTTGAAAAAAAAAAATTTTAAGTCAAAATATTCAAAATGGCCGCTGTGGCACTTCTGCAAGCGCAGGTCCGCTTTTCTATACGGTGTACACGATATCTCGAGTTCTGATAAATGAATCAGCTTAAAAATTTAATTATATATTCTCTGTAATAGTGTCTCTCGTCTGACATAAGATTTTTTTGATATCGTTATTTGTTAAATTGTTATAAACAATAGTAACATCAATTTTAGGCAAAAAAAAAGAAAAAAATTTCAAGAATTTTTTTTTCAACGCCAAAATTTTTTATCGACATATTCCTACGTCAGACGAGAGTCAATACTATGTATATGATAACAATATTTTGTTTTTTTGTTTTAGATCACCGAAACGTAAGATTTCATGTACACCGTTTAGGCACCTAAGAAAAGCGGACCTGCGCTTGCAGAAGTGCCACAGCGGCCATTTTGAATATTTTGACTTAAAATTTTTTTTTCAAAAACTTAAATATATAATAAAGATAAGAGTTTAAATAGATTTTATGTACGAGCAATATTTTGTTAGAAATAAAATCCGGAAAATAAGCCTGTTTTTTCCCTTGTCACAGTAGACTTCCCCCTTAAGTAGTACTTTATTGTACCAAAATTGAATGGTCAACAAAACTGCGTACCCGGAATTCTGACTAAAACGTTAAAAGTTTGCATTTTTTAAGTCTTGAATATTTTATTTTTTTATGTGGCAGAAAATGCTCAACCTCGTATGAAATTGAATGAATTTTTGAGAAACTTTAAACTCTCTTTGTTATACCAAAGAACTGAAGCCCAGAAGTTTTCTAAAAATTCTGACTAAATAGTTAGAAGTTTTGATGAAAATTTTTTTAAAATTTTTTTCACTTTTTTACAAAATTTTAAATTTTAAGTCATATGATTTTTGTTTCGTTGTTACTTATACTTATAAAAAAGTAAAAAAAAAAAAAAATTAACAGAAAATAAATAAATAGTCAAAACTTTGCAATCTGTCGCTCTGCTATTTTTGTGAACACAGAACGACAACAAAATTGCATACTCGGAATATTTATAAATATGCTGCCTAAAAAATTAGAAGTTCTGATGAAAATTGGTTGAAATTTTGAAGTATTTTATATGGCAGAAAATGCTGGTCATCGCATGCAAAAAAAAAAAACTTATCAAAAATCATGGTTACTAATTTTTTTTCATTCGCTAATTTAATGGTTTATAAAACTGCAGGCCCAGAAGTTTTCTGAAAATAAAAATTTGGAAATTTCGATAACGTTTTGAAATTTGCTAAATTTTCATGAATTTTGTACAAAGTTTCGAAGTGTGATTGATGAGGGTTTTGTTATACAATGAATTATGATTATAGGTATAAAAAAAGAACGAGAAAAATGTAGCAGGAAAAATAGTGGAAATTATGCGACCAAAAGTGTAGATTAATATTTTTCCTAACTTAATCATTTTTTATGCAATTCCTAAGCTGCTAGGAGAACTTTTAAGACAAAAAACTTATTTTTGTAAATTTCAAGCTTAAGTGAAAAAAAAGAAAAAGAACGAGAAAAATGTAGCAGGAAAAATAGTGGAAATTATGCGACCAAAAGTGTAGATAAATATTTTTCCTAACTTAATCATTTTTTATGCAATTCCTAAGGTGCTAGGAGAACTTTTAAGACAAAAAACTTATTTTTGTAAATTTCAAGCTTAAGTGAAAAAAGAAAGAAATCTATATATGAAAAATAAAAAACAAATAATTGGAGCTTACATACTCTTTGGATGTTTGGCCGAGCTTCTCCTCCTATTTGTGGTGTACAAAGCAAAACACAAACAAAAAAATCGATTTATATAAACATATAAATATATATAGGCATAGAGCACCGCTATATGAAAGCTTCTTAAGGCTCTCCCCTTTTATTCAAATTTCGTTTTTTAATATTATAATATTGAGCTTGCTTTGGCACAAATTTTAATCCTTCAAGAATAATTAGCCCAAGATTCAAGTCTTCACCTGGATAATAAGATTTCAAAACAAGTAACATGTTTTTGATTTCACTCTTGTCTTTAACTCCTTTGAAAAAAACCGAGTGTAGTAAACAACTAATCTACGCTAAACCGGCTGACCTTACTTGGATGTGCATGGAATGGGGAAGCAATTTAGATTAACCCTGGATGACACTACCATGAATCGACAACGCAAATTTGTATGTTTAAGTTAACCGGACAATTGTTTTTTCTATTTCTTAATGCTCGATTTTTCGAATTTCACGATTCCTCACTCACCCCTCATAATCACATTCATAATTTCACTACTTACTCTGGCAAGAAATAGTCAATATATTTCATCACCACTTCACGCACGGGATCCTGTTTCCCCGAAATACTTGGATACATTTCGAACGCCATTTTTTTGCTGGTTGTTGACTCGGATTTCATCGCTTTTAATGGAGCGTAAAAAATTATTTAATTGTTTCCCTCTTTTGTTTTTTATACTTTATTTTTTGCTTGTTCACTTCAATTTCTATGCGACTCTTGTTTTTACGTTTCCTGCATGCGCAAAAAACTCAGCATAAATTTGTGTGTATGTATAACTCTTGGTCGTAGCTAACGTCTGGTGGGGTTATACAGGGAGTATGTGTATTGAGGGAGGTCGTGTTGCAGACAAGGAAATGTGCCGAACTGTGTGACACTGCTGTTTGTTCAAGTGACGGAAGGGGGCATTTGTCTTTTGCCTTGTTAATGTTACTTTGGGGTGGCGAAATTTGTGGGGTAGGTAGATGGTAGCCGCAGACGAAGCTAGCAGTTGGTGGCTTCAGTAGGAGATGTTGGTATTGCTTTTCGGAATGTTGATTTCGTGTGTGTGAAACAGCGCCAAAGTTAACGGTGCTCAAGATGCGCCCACGCTCCGCACCACTTTACCTTGTGCGAGCGCCAAAGTTCTCACCTCTTCTTCTTCGTTAATGGGTGGTATTTGGTATTTGTCTGTTGTCTGTGTTGGCTTTCGGATACACACTTGATTTTTTCGTGCTTTTTGCCTTATTTACTTCCGGATTTTTTGAGTTTTTTGTTTTTGGTATTGTTTTAAAGCGGGCGTTATTTGCGTATAAAAATGTTTGGTAAGTGCGCTCGACTTCGTTGTTAGGCTTTATATTTGAACAGTTTCTTTCATTTGTTTAGAATTGCAAGGGATGCAAAAATGTGCTGTAGCCTTTTTATTTCTATTAAATAGTTGATATGTGAGACTGTGAAGCTTTCTTCAAGTTTATTTGAGCAAAATTTGTAACTCTAACTATTTACATAAATTTTGATTTTTTCGTTTGTTTGTAGAATTGCTATTTTATTTATAACAAATTTATTTGCAAAGATTTCACAATTAATTCGTAACTTTTTCTCTTTTTTCTCAAATTTGCCACGCAACGTTCTCGCTTTTTCCACGCATACTTCTCACTGTGTCTGCTCGTTGGTGAGCTTATTTTTACGTTTTCTGATAAAATAACTTAGCACTTTACACTTTTTTATGCAGTTCTACTTTTTCTTGATTTTTATGAAATTTTTAATGCAACATAAATATTTTTTCTTAGATAATATTTGCCAGTAAAAAAATTTAGCTATATAAACTCCGCTGGTTGGTTGGGTGCTGCCTTTCTGTTGCTATTGCTAGTGCTTCCTCTTCTTTTTCGTCTGTATCGCACAAAACGCGTTTCAGTTTTCTTATTTTCAATTCCCTCTCTTGATATGCTCGCTCTTGCCTCTTAATGCACACCGTAAATTTGCACTTTGACGTTTTTCTAGTATGTATTGGTTATGACAATATAACTGTGTGCTGTATATGTGCTTTTCAGTGAATTTAGTTGTACTCAAAATATGTTGAGCGCTTACGATTCAGCCACACCAAGCAGCGCTGAATACAGTGCCAGCGATGAGAGCGCGCGCATGCCCACTAATTTAAGTTGATCAAGAACGTTTATTTGCGTTTGCATGTGTGTGCTGAGAGCGTTTAACTACCACTCCACTAGTGGCAAATTAAGCAGCTACTAAAATGAACGGTTAAAGCGTTGATTTCGAAATATACATGTGGACGTAGATATTAATTTTTTGTAGAAGCTGTGATACATATTTTTTAACACTGTTGCTATTGACAAAATTATTACCCAAAATATTATCCACTTTCACATATAAATCTTTTTTTTATATTAGTGGTTCTTCAAGCAAATTCACTTTTTAATTTTTTAAATGCGCGCTTGTTCCACGTTCAACGTAGTCTTAATTTTGTTTTTTTTTTTTTCAAAATATATGCCAAATTTTAATTTCAGCACTTCAAACTTATACACTTTTTGCAACAAACACAAACCTTAAATACTTAGAAAATTCGGATTTTTTCTCCCTTCTTTTGTTCAGCGAAACCTCACAAATGTTCACAAAACAACAACAACAAAACACTAGAAGCCACAAAGTAAAACCTTTTATGCATACAACCAACCAACCGACTCTGTGTTTGAAGCCCAAGAGCACTTCACCATAACTGAATTTTTTCGCTGCTTATGCATGACATTTGGTGTGCTGTTAAAAAATTTTAAAACTCATTTCCCAATCGTCTCATACAACCAACAATGCACAGCATAGCTACAACAATAAAAAACACATCGCATGTAAGAAGCAACAGCTAGTAATAGGAGAGCTGAGGGGGATACATTATGTACTGCATATGTATGAACATATACATTTAAACATATTGACCAGCTACCATGAAGACATAGTTGTTGTGGGTATATACTGTTGCAACCACAACTAAAGCACTGCGATTTCAACTCCATCTCGGGTGAAAAAATTAACTTATAGAAACAATTAAAATAAAAAAAAAAATAAAAAAAATTAGAAATTAATTTTTTTAATAAAACAAAAAAACACTAGCACAAATAATTACACAATCCTCCATACATAAAGGCATAAGTACATTACACCCAGCTGAAAGCAGATTAGGTACGATTTATGAAGCCTAAACAGCATTAAAATATTCATATTCGAGATTTGATGTTCCAAACCTTTGCTATATAAGAATTACAAGTGGTTGTACTTTACTCATCACCTATTCCTTCATCGCGAGTACTAGTTTAGCTTAACTCACCTTTTTAGAATGACGTATGTATGTATGAATGTAACGGACTATGATTGCTTTAAACAAAAATTCCATATAATACGTTTGTATGTGCATACATACATATGCATGTACGAAAAAACTGCAACTATGCTTAATAACATTTTATATCCAACAAACGCTATTTACCATAGCTGAAATTTAGCTGCGATAATTTTTACTATGACCACTCGCCATATTGGCTTAGTATTCTTGTTATTTAAAAACTTGTCACTTGCTGTGGCTTACTGGAAGCTTGATTGGCATTACTTGCGACATCAATGACAATTTCATATGTATGTATGTAAATAGCCCACTTACAGTTGGTTGAGCAGCGAAGAGAGCGAAGGAATGAAGCTCAAGTCAAGGCAAGTTGGGAACTAGTATGTAGGTAAAAAGGGGGGAAATATAATCGGCCCAATAGCCTTTGTTGCTCGTTAGTTTAATTCTGCGATATAATTATTTATTATTTCTAATTATATTTCATGCAACTAAATAAATAAAATCCTTCGCTTATGAGAGTCAACTGTTAAAAACACTCTCTATATTCATTGGCGTCCTGAAAAAAAAGTGTATTAATCAGGAAAAGGAAGAAGACACTTGCCTCTTATTTGGATTATAGAAAATTTTTCTTTGTGCAGCAATCGTTCGATTGGAAAGCAAAGTAATAGCAACACTATCTTCAGATAATAATAGCCAAAGTTTCTGACAGAGAACTCTCCAATCCTCGTCTATGAGGCAGTAAAGATTGTTGTTAAAATTATGGGGATTTTGTGTAACTCTTTGAAGTTGAATAAACAAATATGAACCTATTTATGTATTTTCCACAGCTGAACAAGTGTTCGTTATATTAGTGCCGATAGATTTCAGTAAGATACATGTGCATATGTATTTATTTAATCATTTAATCTATGCTGGTATATACCACTTTGATCAAAAAGTTCCCGGAAAAACCGCCAAGTGACACTCTAAGTTAATTGATTTGAGTTCTATTTTTTGTTAGGATCCCATATCTGTGGTTAAAACGCGCCCGCCAAATTAGTGTCCAGACATCATGGACAAAGACAAAAAAAGCTGGATCTAACGCTGGCATAAGTGCGTTGCAGTTGATTGCGAGTACTTTGAAGCCGACAATAACACTTTTGAGGATGTTGTTCTTCGAATTTTCTAAATATATTCCGGGAACTTTTTTCTCAAGGTGGTATTAATTGACCGGATATCAGATTTTTTACTATAAGAGCGCTTCAGAAATATTTGATCGTTAAAAGGCCATCAGGTTTACAATACATACACATGCGTATGTATGTGCACTCGTGTGGGGTAGTGTTTACAGCTACAAATACTTGAATTAGTCACTTTGAAAGATAAATGCAAATACATCGCTACTTTAAATTTAAATCTTTTAGAAGTAAATTACATTTATATAAATATACATAAATGTATTATATTTCCAATTCTTACATACATACATACATTTGTCCCGTTTTATTACTTTATGCTGCCTGAAAATTTCAAAGAGATATGAGCAACTGATTAGAAAAAACGTGTATTTATTTTCACTCAAAGGCGATAGAAAATCGAAATCTTTAAAAGGGATACTTTGATATTTTGGAATAAGAAGTGCCTCCAGTAAACGCGCGTTATGTATGTACACATGTATATAAATATGTACACATCCATACATACATACGTATATGTATATCTTCGTAGAAATAACGTTGTATAAAAGGTGTAACAACTGGTCGACATTGGCATTTTTTGAAATTAATCAAAGGCATATTTAGAATAAATAAACAAGTTTACAAATTTAAATTCATGCGCGGAATACATTTTGCTTATTATGATAATCTGAACATAGCAATCAAAGTCGCATACATATGTACATATATGCATAGACTCTTAGAAGGAGAATCGTCATATTAGCCCAACATTTACTAGATTCATAGAAAAAAGCTAACAAATATGAAAGCATTAAATTTTCAACGTACAGAGAGATGAAAAGTTTAACAATTAACGAACTTCAGTCAGTTCTGCGGAAGAGCTGACTTGAAAATGGGATTATTGATTGTAAATGTTAAAATGTAAATAAGCGCATAAAATTTAAAATCAAGGCAAGGCGAAACGCATTCGCTATGCTTGTGTACTTGAAGAAAGGGAAATCATCGCCGTTTAACTGTAAACAACGAATAAACATGCGAGACGGTTCGAGTCAACAACACACGTTCCAATGGGTTGACATAGCAGCCAAAGGTAATTTTCGTCTTTCACGGGAGGTAAAGTTAAATGAAATTTCACTCAAAACAATATGGCCGATATGAAAACGATGTCAGCAATTCAGCGTCCATTCAATGTGCTGAAGAGCGCGCACGCACAAACACATACAAACTTCCATAAAAGTGAGGCTGTAAACACAATATGCTAAAGACACCCTAGAAATCACTTTTGAGCAGCATGTGTGCTGGCAAGTGACGGAAGTATGTACACATAAGGCTAAGAAATGCGAAATCTGCTGTAACATAGATGAGAGTGACTGCAATGCAATATTGTGCAAGATGATGGCCATGTTGCTGGTTGGTGGTCAAGTGAGCGCTGTTAAGTGAGAGCGAGAGTATGCGTTATGTTTGAAACGGAGTAAGGGAATTATTAAAATTGTTGTTGTTACGGATTGTTGGTTGTGCTATCGCAAAAGTGTCGGCGACAAAGCCTTGTCGTTAATGGCGGTACACTTTCAGCAGCATACTTATGGATGTATGTTGTGGTAGATGGAGTTAAACAGGTGAGCACCATATATCCTGCCGATAGCAGATACCTAAACTTCACTTGTAAACTGCTATGCGTTGCTATCCAGGAATTATCGAAAACGAACTGGCTTTGTAACAGCTGACTGACAATTCAACTACGCTACGCAACGTGGGGAAATAGTTTGGCAGTTGTTGAACTCGATTACTAACATAACAAAAGCATTATTAGTAATAAAATAAGCAAAATATTAAATGAAAGTAAACAGTGTTTGAAGAAGCACTCAAACACATTTAATGAAATGAATAAAAACAAAAAAACAAAATAAATAAAAAAAAAATAAATAAATAAATAAAAATTAAATAAATAAATAAATAAAAAAAAAAAAATTAATAAATAAATAAAAAAAAAATTAATAAAAAAATTAAAGCAAAATAAAAATTGATATAAAAACAAGATAATATAACAAACAAATAAAAAAAATTGAAATACTGAAAAGAGTGGATGGAAGAAAATACTTACAATTTTTAGTTGTTAGAATTCAACAAGATATGTATATGCTAATATATAATTTCTATGCTTCGTCTCTGTTAGCAGGCGTATGAACTGCTGATGAATTAATTGCCTGCTACACTGCAAAACGCATAACAAATCTATCTTGCAAATATACATACATATCAGATGTTTACATTATTATTTTCATAATATCTGCGGCAACTAGCAACTTTCTCGGCTAAGTCAATCATCATCAAATGGAATAGATTACTTCAGAAAGAGTTCTTACATTATAGTTACTTTCTTACACTTACTGACGGAAATACGAACAAATCCATGGTCTTAGTGGCCCTTTCAAATAATGCTATTTCTAATTCGATTTTATTTGCTACTTCTAGAAAGCGTGAAATTTGTAGTTGCTGCAAGACTAAGTCCGATATAAAATTCTCGACTGACGGCAAATTGATTTGCAATACTAACCGAAAAAAAAGCTGAAAAATTATGTATCACCGTTCAAAAGCTACAATGGAAACGTGGGAATAATTGGAACAAATCAGGCTTATTGGCTGGCAAATTGGCTTAATCAGGCAGGTTAAAAAAACGAGTTCAAAAGAGTTAGATAACTGGAATAAGAACTTTTTGCTATGGAAGCCAATCCAATAGCCGAGTAAGCGAATTAGTGAGTGAACAGACTAAAATTTTGCGTCCAAATTCTGAGAGAGCAACAAATATAAACGGCACGGAATTAAGGAAGTGCAGGGCGTTTAATCGAAGGAGACGTTTCAAACGCTAAAACCGAAGTTCTGTTTGTTCTAAATTAAAATTTATTTTTTAGTATTCAAGAAAATGTATTCTTAACCTCGAATAGAGCTTACAACCCATACGTGTTTGTATATCTGTACAGACAACGTCAAAAGAAAGTGTGCACCCCATACTGATAAGTTTTTATTTATTTTGCAACTTCAATTATTATTTCATAAAAATATAGTTTTTACAACAATAATAACCATATAAAGTTGCGAACTTTGTAAAAGTTCGGAAAATTTTCAAACTTTTTACTCAGAATTTGTTTTTTTTTTAATTTTTGAGTCTCTGCATACACCATTTAAAGAAATTTAACAAACGTAAAAAAACGTGAGTAACACTTTTATTATTTCAATTTTAATACGCTCTTCAAATGTAAGCGAAAATATGCTACGAGGGTTGCCTTTTATATTTAGCATCGTTGCACAACTACTTGTGATGAGCTGTAAGTTGATATTTTTTATCGAAAAGTTTGGTATTTTTTAGCATAATAGCATAAGCTCACATGTAAAGTTTTCATTTGCCCGCATTGTTTGTTCTTTTTCCAGAAAGTTGAAAAATTCATCTCGCCCAAAAGATTGAATTGATTCGTGACAATTTTCACGCGATGATTTATCACGATTTTCGACATGGATTATCGAGATAGCAGTGCTTTGATCAACTTACTTCGATTTTTGACGTTGAAGCACCAAACTTAGCTACTGCAAAACCCTACGTTGGTACACGGTGGAAGTCGCACGATGAATTTCGTGAAGGCCGAAAAGGTCCCAACTCGGCTGTTGTGCCAGAGAGAATCGATGCTGTACGTCTACTAATAACGCAAGATCGTAATGTGACGCATCGCAAGACAGAGGCATCCTCACGCATTAGTGCGCCAAGCATACATTCAATATTGCATGAACATTTAGTTCTCAAGAAGATTTCTGATACCGTATTATTTGACAATTGCCCAAAAAAGGACTCGTGCCGGTTGGTGTAAAGAAATGTTGGGTAATTTCAGCCGCGGTGGTTTGAAGCACGAAAATTGGATCTATATGCATTTGAACCGGAAGAAAATCAGCAATCGACTGTATGAGTATTCCAAGAAGAGCTTAGTCCAACAAAAGTTGCGCGTGGCAGAAGCGCCTCAAAGCAAATGGCAAAGTCTTTTTTCGGAAAATCTAGTCATGTCGCAACTGCGCCACTTAAAACAGTCAATTCTGAATGATAAACATTCATTTGTTTGCCATAAGCTTATCCAACTGCCGAAGACGAATCATCTTTCACCAAGCCAATACGAGCTCGTACATACCGGCTTACAAAAGAGAGTTTTGAGCACTCAAAAGATCGAATTAAAGGGTCATTAATTCCTTCATCAAGACAATGTGAGCTGTCACATGAGCATTCAAAATATTAAATTAATAGATCATCCGTCTTACAGCCCTGATTTGGGACCTAATGATTCCATCACATGATTCCTCCCGTATCGGCTCACACAAGAGAGCACTTAAAATATAAAATAAAATCATCCGCCTTGCCGCCTTAATTTGGTAACTAATAATTTCTTTTTGATTCCGAACATCAAGAATAAAATTCGAGGTCAACGAGAAGAAGCTGTTGAAGCCTTTAAACAGCTAGTTTTGGAGGTTTTCTGAGTGGCAAAAGTGCTTTGAACATTAGTTCAAGTAAATGTAGAACTGTTTTGATTTTCAAGGAAAATATTTTGAAAAAAAAACTATAAAATCCATTTTCATTATTGGACGCAAAATATAAAAGGCAGCCCTGGTAAATGTAAAAAATATGATGTAAAAAATTGCGATTTGAAGATTTACAAGGCAGCTTTGCGCGGCCTGTTTGCTGAATGGCTAAGCAAAATTTGTTTCAATAAATTTAATTGAATTGTAGGCAAACAATAAAATTGAAGCAAATTGTTATGCATTGTCATCCACATTAATGGATATTTTTAGCACACGCATACACATGCACATGCTCACATAAAATACTTGCTTGCACGCGCAATACACACACACGCGTTTGCGATTATTTTTAGTAACTTTTCGCAATTGTTGATACAACTTTTTATTAGCGAATTAAAGTGAAATTGAGATACTGGTTTGATGTTGTCTTGTTGTATCTGCGTATGAGCAACATTAAACTTTACGCGTGCTTTATTAATTTAATGATTTAGCGGTGAAGTTGAGTATAAATATAACCAATAGGAGGTTTTTTCTACTGAGGACTATAAAAAGAACAACACTATTTTGACATATTTTTGAGTGTTTAATCAATCAATAATTTCTTAAAAGTGCAACGAGCAAAGAAAATATTAAAAATTATTAAAAATGTTGTACCATAAACTCGCGGTGATTATACGCGGACAGGAAGGAAGCCCGAGGAAGTAAAATTGAAAAAAAAAAAATAGATTCGCATAGCTTAGTACTGCACGCCAAAAATTTACTATTTTCTATGCTTTGTGTAAGCTTGTATGATACTTGTTTGGGTTCCAGCGCACCGCGGTGTTTAACGAAAAGAAATTGCAGATGGATTGGCCCACTGAGGATGAGCGGTTATCCCACAGGAACCTGAGCCAATAATCGGAATCAGTTCAACAGGCATTATGAATTGAATCAGTGATTTGCAGAACTGTCTTTTGTGACAAGCCAGAACAGAAAACTGCTGAACTTTCTTCTAAAACTTGGTAGAAAAGGCGTTCGGTTGATGGTCGGTATTATTACAAGGCACACCTAATGGGGTCAGCATAGGACCACCACTGGAATCATTCAGGACCCGATTTGCTTGTCTTGATTAGAGGAGCCGGATAGCACTAAGCATTTTTTCTGTGCGTGTCCTACCTTTGCTAGAGCAAGACTACGAATTTTGGGTTCCGATGTCATGAGAATAAGTAAAATTCGTTCTCTCAAACTGGAGGATATTTTCAGATTTGCCAAAGAATATGGAGAATTCTCGTAGGACTAGCTATATCTGTCTCTATCTCTATTCTACCTCTGGCACTTCCCTCCTCTCCTCCTTGACTATCATACCCCTTTACTTTCCATAGCTTCGAATACAATGGGTTTCAGGAATCACCAATCTCTCGGTGCTTCTTGGCTCGCCTTTTTCAAAGTTCATTTCATGCTTTGTGGTTAAGTGAGTTCGTTTCGTAAAAGATCAAAAAGTTTGTGCTTACATAATGAAGTAAACCTATTTGAAAACCGTAAATTGGTTATTTGCACTTATATTTTTAGCTTTAATTAATTATCTTTAGCGATTGTATGACACACGCAGGCAATTTTTTTAATTATTAATCCATGGAAAAGAGCAGGAGGAAAGGCAGATCATACGGGATTAACTCCAAAATTTGCAAATAACAGAACATTCGAGCTTTTTTAGAGGAAATGTTAATAGCGTAATCGCATATTTTAATAAAAATGGTGCATTTCAGAATTTACCGCGAAGTAAGCCCAGCAAGCCGTTCTATTCGGATGATGACGGAAAATTGGTCAGGTTGAATAAGGCAGACAATTTTTCTATCTCGACTGAAATCAGAGCACAAATCAAAGCAAATTAGGGTGTAAATATGGCCCAACTTGTTCGAAGGCAACTTTAGGAAATTTTTTTTTATGGTTAGTTAATAGTTTGATGCAAATCAAATGTACGAAAAAGAAAGGCAAAATGGTTGTTGTCTAGTAACATTTGAATAAAATTTCTAAGCTTTGAAAATCAATGAAAAGATTTGGAACCCTATTTCCATTAATTTCGCGACGCCAACTGCTGAGGTTTGAGCTAGGCGGTGTGTTGTCGTGATGGAAAAGGAAAATCACTCGACTTCCTGGATTAAAACGAATGCCAAACATATGAAAAAACCGACCTGGCTGAAACTTGGTGTGCGTTCTTACCAATCACTAGTGTCACCTCTCTGGCTTTGCACGGACTTTTCAATGGATCCTCGCATAAATTCAAAACAATATTACTGCAATTATGTATACGGAAATCTTGAAACAACATAACACTAAATTATAAATAAGATAATATCCCCGCTTGCTTTGGTTCTCCAGCAAGATAGGGATTTCAAACATAGTTTTCGGTTTAAAGTTTTAAACCCAAAAACTTTCTTTCAGTGAGGATGTGAATTTTCAAAGTGAGTTTTGAGTCCATATGAATGCCTGAATACTTAGTTTCCTTTGATTGCCATTGAGCTATACTGAAGGGCAGTGCTTACGTCGGATTGTAAATGTTACTTAAACCGATTTAGTCTCATTCGCTTTAATTCCTCAATTTTATAGCCATTGGAAGACATTTTTGCAGTTTTAGAGATGCTTTGTTCGCGACTTTTCTACAACCAGAGCAGCTGTATCAGCAGCAACTCGTCCGATTAGGGCACCTGATGAGGCAGGCAGATCAAGCGTGAATAATAGGTATAATATGGGAGGGATGGAGCCTTGAGGCACCTTAGCATTTATTGTGTGGATATTGGTTACTTCATCGGTTCATTGGTTGATGTTTGGGAATCAACAAACTTTTGTCACTTAAGAGGGATAATTTTTTAAGAAATAAGATATCGATTCGTATGGTATCCATTCTGGCGGTATGATTTGGGATTCTGAGCATCTGATATGGTTAGGTTAGATTAGCTTGAAATGGTTGCCCATAGTGAGAGACATTATTCTCTAAAACAGATGAGAAGGCTAAGAAAGTAGGGAGAAGGAGGGAGGATGTTTATTTGTTGAAGACAACCGAACGATGACTGATTTACGGTGGTGTTAGCCGCTTCGTACTAGTGATGAAATACATCAGGTTTTTAATATCAATGCCTGCTATATCAACAGGTTTGGCAAGGAGATGAGAGCCAATATGCTTAAATCTTAAAAGAAAGTACTGAGATTATTCCATCTCATCCGGCATGCAACTGACGCAAAAAGGACTCGAAGTAGTGCCGAGCCTCACAGCATGAATACCACACGGCCAATGTCCTGTAAGAGCATCCACGAAATTCGAGAGCTGAGATTTTGTTACCTCAAGAGATCCCTCGAGCGGCTACAATCCACTGTGTACTTGCCCAGCGCGCTAAGTTACCGCCAAGCCCACCTCTCCAGGACCAAACCGCAGGTAGCCAATGGGATTCCAATCCTCTCGTTTCGAGTGGTAACTACCTCACAGGTCCCCTGCCTAGCCAACTTATCTGCCCCGCAGTTTCTTGCGATGCCGCTATGACCAGGTACCCAAATGAATTCGGATGCAATCGAAAGTGAAGTCAGGCATTCCCAACCAATTTCGAGTGCCCCATCATCAAGGCAAGAGCTCTGATTGCCGTTTGACTTTCGGAGTAGATATTAATCTTCATGATTGAGATCAAGCTTGTAGCCTGAGTCTCTAAGTCTGATTGTGGCATGTGTAGCTGCAGCTTTGCCTGCAATGTCTAGAGACACCACAGGTAATCTGATATGGAGAATCTGCATACATACTAGGGTGGTCCAAAAAACTCAAGTTTTTTTTAGACACCTAGGGACCCTCTCATTTTGTTACATCTAATAAAATAATAATCTATGCAAAATCTTAGCACCCTAGAACATATAGAAGGCAGTGCTCAACAACGTTTAGTTTTCATAAATTTCTATAAAAAACTCATACTTTCGGGTAATTAACGCCTTTTTTTGTTTCAGGTTTGAACTATATTTCAATCAAAATGACTGCTCTTAAGACGCGTCAGGCGGACAGTGTTTACTTAATTGGTGTTAAGGACTTAGAACCTTTAACAAAGAAGAACCAACTTCCTACAACAAACAGCGTTGAGCACTGCCTTCCAAGTGACTTATGACCTTGAAAATTTAGCTCTTTACTTCTTATATCAAATAGAAAAGAATTGGGGGGTCCCTTGGCTTTTACATCCAACTTGAGTTTTTACCATAGGATCTTGGACCACCCTAATACATACCTATACATATTTCTGGGTATTTCGCAAAACGGCTGGTCAAAATTTAACGGCCCTCTTTAAATGTTTAACTATTTTTATATTAAATTATTGTTTAAAAACATCAGCAATCCTGATTGATAGTATTGTCTCATATATTTTTAAAAACATGTACATACTCACATATCCAACCTCAATTAAGTGGTATAAAAAAATCACAAAGTTTTAAATTTCACGTAAGAAATAATTTGTGCACTTTTCGAGAGGAAATATTGTGAAACGTTGCAGAAAAGTGATTTGAATTTACGAAATTTATTTTTCAAGCGTTAAAATAATAATTGCTTTTATTTGAAAAATGAAAAGAAGTTGAAAAACTAAATTTCACTTGGTTCAAAGAGGTTACATGTATTGTCAGCCATTTGACTTTTGTTTTTAGTCCACCTATTGGCAGTAACATATGTTAGTGCATAAAAGAAAAAAAAAACAGCTATAAAAATAATTCATTGCAATTATATGCGCACGTTTACACAATCGCCGAGCGCGGCTTGATGCAAAGCGTCGTACTGAGTGTTTGAAATTTACAATTAATGGCAATTCCAATAGCAAGCAGCAGCACCTGATATCTGCAATAAAAATAATTGCAACAGCAACAGAAAATAATGTTGTAGATAAGTAATCGCGACAACCATTTGTTGAGAGATAAACGCGCTGACGGAATTAACAAGCCTGCTGCTGCACACACTACTCAGTTGCCATATTGTTGCCGCTAACAAACTGGCAACAGCTGCTAATGGTAAGAAATAAAAAATATGCACATTCATTTGCCAGCCACTTACATATTTTGTGGTAATAGGAAACAAATCGGCGAACAATGCTTGTGAACAAAGACAATACCAGTGCCAGTGCGGCGTCGTAAGACAATCGAAATTGCGACGGTACTCCCTCCTGGAAATAGCTGTCAAAGCGCAGCAAGCGCGGGGGAAATGAACAAAAAATTATAAGAAAATAGAGAATTACACTTTGTTAGGCAGGCAAAGTAGGTTGCATTTGCCTCAGGTTGCGCTGGACAATTTTCAATTCCGCAGCAAACAAATTCGACTATTTATGAGCGAACTTCTGTATACACATGGCACCTGTGGTTGAATTAATTTTTACCACAATAAAACTGAAAAAACCAAAAATTCAAAATTGTTATGAAAATAGCAACCCGCAGATGCATAAATGCCAAAAGCGAGCTGTTTGTCGTTTTATCTCTACGACTATTCAAAAGTATTACACAATCAGCCGCCACTAACTGCCCGAGCCAAATTCGAGACTGGCTGATGTTGCTGCTGCTGTGCCTTTTCTAGTAAGCGCATTTGGTATGTAAGCGCGTGGAACGAAACCGGTGACGTCGTTTGTTGTCAAGTTGTTGGCCATAAACATTAGTGCAATTAATAGAGAATATAAAAAATAATGGAAACTAATAAAAAAAAGAATGGGGAAATTAGAGACAATAAAATCAAAAGGCGCTCACATTTGTATTTGGGATTTGGGTTAAGGAAACAACCATAAAACTTCATCGAGAGTGGGTTTACTTTCTATTGCAATTTAATAGTCGTGTCATGGATGGAGTGTAGGTAGGTAGGTAGGTGAAATGGTTGAAGTACACGTAGTAGCACTAAAGCGCCGTTTTGATCCCATTATGAGACCTCCAACAGACAGATATCTACAGCCAATCAGAGCTGTTGATATAATGGAGAAGATTTAGGTTGGATTTAGGTTGGCGCACTGCCCCAGGCTGTCGAAGAAAGGAGCTCCCAGTGACCTTAGTCTTCTAGCTCCCAAACCCGGACATTTTTAGTGGAGTGTAACTAACGGTTTTAAATTTTAATTAATTAATTTAATTTTAAATGGTACAAGTAAAAATTGCACGAGAGCACTAAAGACTTTGTTTATTTATTTAAATTATTTTATTTTATTACTAAAAATGAGGCTGTATCTGATAGACTTTTTCAATACAGCAAATGGTTGAAAGTTGCAAAATTCAAAATCAAATATTATTATACAAGGCAAATCTAAAACTAACTACTGCTGTGACCATGAAAATAGGAGTACCCTTAACAAATTATTTGGAAGTCATTTATTTTTTCCCTATAAATCATACTAAAGAAAATTTCAATACCAAATATCTACGAAGGATAGAGGAATTTCAGATGTGTGCAGTTTATCTTGAAATAGCAGTGACTTCGGTTTTTTAAAGTTTTACAAGGAATATTGATAAAATTTTGCACATATTTAAACGAAATTACGTTTTTCTAATTTTTAATTTTTTCTTTTTCAAATTTTGTTGAGTGTTATGCATATATTTCTTATATTTTTACTATGGTGGGTGGAGCGAAACACTGCAGCACAAAAAAACGAAAGCAGATTCTAAAATGGAGAGCAGATGGAAGATCCTACACAGAAATACAAAATATTCTTTCATGCTCAGCAAAAATGATTTCAAATACAATGAAATTTATGGAAAAGCTGGAAAAAAGAGGAGGAAAAACTTCCCAGCGAGACGATTGCAGAATTGTGAGTTGCTCCAATAATCCCAAGAAAGCAGCCATAGAAATTAAAAAAGAGGAGACCTTAAATGTTTATGACATGACTGCACGCAGAAGAGTAAGGGAAGCTGGACATACAGCTCGCAGTCCACGACAAAAGCCATTCCTGACACCAAAACATAAGGCAAGACATTTGGAATTTGCAAGAAAACATGCAATGAACATGTGGCGTAATTTTATGGGCCGACGAGTTCAAAATATATTTGTAAGGCGGCACCGGTTCACGACCATATGTTAGACGTCCACCGGGCACTGAAAATCAGCCACAATACACTCTAAAAACCATTAAACTTGGTGGCTGAAAAATAATGGTGCGGTGATGTTTCTCATATTATGGCGCGCAGGCCCCATACACAAAATTAATGACATAATGGACACCAATATTTATGTGGAAATAATCCAGAATGTTATTTTGCTGTATCGCACAGAGGAAATACTAATAAAATGGGTCTACTAGCAAGATAATGATCCTAGACATACGAGTCGGAAGGCCAAGGATTAGTTTCGCGCAAATAAAATTGAGGTTATAGAAGGGTCAGCCCTGACCTCATTCCTATAGAAAATCTATTGGGGGACCAAAAGAGAGCTGTGCACAATGCCAAACCGAGTAACAATCAACAACTTTGGGAAATTGTGAGCAAATGGTGGACTCAATGGGCTGCCGTAGGACAAAAATTGGGAAATTCAACTAAATATTAGTTACAACTTTTTATTTGCAAAGTTTGTCAATGCAGTTTTTCTTTTAATTTTTTTTATAAACTTGGTTAGAATGCGTTGGAACTGCCAATTTAATGTTAACCCTGAATTTCTATTTTTTGTTACAAAAATGCTTGTTTTTCGTTTCAGTGCCACCAATCATCATCCATAACGCCAATGTTAAAATTTTATTGTGCCCTAATATTTTATGCACATGGCAGTTACGAACAACTGTGGGGAATGAATTTCAATTGGGTCTTGCTCAACCCACAGTTTCAATTATTTTAAAGGAGAAAAGCGAAATTTGTAGTACTTATCAAGAGAAATGACCGAAGAATACGAGCAACAAATAAGTAGCAGACATTTATCCAGTATATTTATGTATATTCTTTACATAAGATTAAAATGCACTTACGCCCTTTCCATTTATTCAATGCGAACAGAATAAACAGTAGCCAAATTTTGCCGGTATTGGCGAAGTGAATGTAATTTTTTCGCCAATGGCAATACGGAAAATTCATTTTCGATGGACATTGACATACTAATACACAGAGAATATATCATTCCTAAAAACACTAAACAAAAGTGGACCAGGGACAGAAACTTGGAGTCAACAAAACAAGCCGTGGAGGAGCCAGTCTGCTAGAGTAGAGAGAGAGAGAGAGAGGAAAGTAATTTTGAGTGATGGAAATCCTTTTGTGAAGCTTTACAATTTTTCTATTAAGTGGAAAAAATGATATCCATCAAGTCGCTGTCTCGCCAGTGTTGATACACATTTGTGCCCGTTTTATCGCATTTTCAACGACTTTCTGCAAGATTTGCGCTGATAACTGTTCAAATTCCTGTCGAATATTTCCCTGAAGGACTACAATTCTCTGAGGCTTTGTGGCATAAGGCCCCGATTTCAAGTAGCTCCAAAGAAAGTAATCTCGATGGTTATGATTAGTTTTCTTTTTTTAATTTCCATTTTTATATTATAAAAGAATAGCCTGTTGAATTTTTGTATAAAAAAAGAGCTTTAGATTTGCTCTTTGCGTGATTTTGTAGGTAAAAAATGGCGTGAATATTAACATTTTTTTTTTTGGTGTCAATAGTTTTTTGTTTTTTTTTTTTTTCATATAACAGGTGTAATTTACATAAACTAGAGTTGAATCTTTCTAGTTTTTTTAGCGATGTTGTGCCATTTCTTCTACAAAAAAATTATTTTAATATGGAATGAAGTATAAAAAAACCGTCAGAAAAAAAAATATTAAAAATCCAAGTGATTTGTGAGCCGCTGAAAACTTGCGCGTTTTCTACCAAAATTGCATGGGCCATGTGACTGCGTCCTCGATTGAGTGCAAAATTTAGATGAAAGTATATTGAATTTTCTAAACTTTGTATAAAGGTTGAAAGCCTGGTTTATATGGGTATGGCTAAATATTGAACAATATTTAGAAAACAGATTCCAGCTCAATAAACATAGCAAAGCGAGCTTTTCAGAAATTTCTCTGTCTGCCTCGTTATAAATAGAGTCTATGTACATTTTTTTATTAATTTAAGCATTTAGAATGTAGACTGCATATTAAAACGGGTATTCATTTCAGATCCCTCTAAAGGTACTAAAATAATAATAATCTATTCAAGTGTTTTGATGCGCTCAAAAAACAAAACAAAAGCGCAAAAGCAGCATACGAAATTTCTTGTTAAAAATCTTCTTCAGGCTCTTATGTTTTGAATTCAAAATTTGAAAATTAACACCCACTAGAAATTCACGGTAAGTGCAATTTTGCATTGTGGGTTTCCTTCTGTGGACGTGACATATGCCGGATTTTGTATATTTGTATAGTCACGTACAAGGAAAGCAGAAAAAACAAAGAATTCTGCCAAGAGCAGTGCTGTTTAATGGCAAGGAATTTATAGCAATGGTTTTTGCAAAAAAAAAAAGAAATGAAATATGAAAATATTGGCTTGTAATTGATACGGAGTTCGGTTGGTGGTGAGTATTTGCTGATAAGAGGAACTTTGGCGCCATGCAAACAAAGAACAACAACGAGTCACTGCGTTGAAACGAACCATAACTACGACAATAGCAATTCCAATTATAATTGGAATTAAATAAGCGAGTCTTATCGCAAACGTTCTACAATAATAGAAAATCATAATGCAAATGTATGATGCAAAGCGGATTGAGAACGTGTAAACAAATACAGTATAGGTAGAGGAGTAAAACATATGAAGAAAATTACCAATGCAATTGAGAAAGCGCAAATGTCAACCCTTTTAAAGAGGAAACTAATAACGATTTTAAATTCTTATAGTTACTATATTTCTTGACTCTTTAGTTATTATACTTCTAAGTTGTTTAATGAGCCACTGAATGCAATAGCTAAATTATTTTACGAAGCTGAAATGTGTTGTGCAAGCAGTGGGATACTCAGGACTGCCATGCTAAGAAAGAAGAAGAATAAAGGTGTTGCGACAGACGAAGGATAGCAAATGAGCTGGAAAGTCGCAATTTTGTTTTTTTTTTGGACTCAGCCTGAAGGATTTGAGGAGCTCCTTTAAATAATAAAATATTGTTGTTGTTGTGACAGCATAAATATTCCACAAATTGCTCCCCGAAGTTTGACAGACTCCTTGCAGCTTATTGTTGCGCGCAATTTTGAGCATTTCTGAATTACCTCTAAAAACATGTACAGGTTTATATGGCCTAGTCACTTTATGGAGGCGGATATTCTTTTAAGATAATGTTAGTGAATTCCAGGCTAACGATCAGGGAAGCCTGCAAAGCCATCAGCGGCACCATGCAAGTTGGAGCCTAGAGAGCTGTCTTCACGGTTAGTCAGGCTGCTATAGAGGCGGTAAGCTCCAACAATATATTATCAAAAGTTCTAATGCAGTGTATAGAAGAACTCAGTTCGCGCTGTCAATGGGTCGATATCACTCTACAATGGGAATCAGGCTACAGGAACATTGAAGGTAACTAGAAGGCGGATAAGTTTACTAAACTATGATCCTCTTTAGTATTACCCGAAGGGGAACCACCAGAAGCTGCCTTCAGCCAGACTAGGGTTGAAGTGGAGACTCTCTAGACGATGGCATGGAGTACCTATCTGTATCATGTCTAGTCTAGCAAGACCTTGTAAGACAAAAAACGTATCACAGAGCACAAAAATGGTTGGGTAAGAACGACCCAACAGCTTATGACTAACCGCAGCTCTCACAGGCCAGTGAAATATAGGGAAGCACGCGGCGTTGTTAAGCATAGCACACACCAATTTATGTTCCGGTTATAGAGATGCAGAGGAGAAGTAAGCTCCTGTTCACTCTCTTTGCAAATTGTCCGGGTTTATCAAGTGCGAGATTAGGAGCTTTTGGGACATTATTCCTCAGCAACATGGACGAAATCTCAAGCTTCAAATTAAGGTGTCTTCTTTTCTTCCTAGACACAACGAAGTGGTCACAGGAAATAGGTACCTTGAAAACTCAACCACTAAAACAACGGCATTAGACGCTAATTACGTGCCTCCCAATAACAACAAGAACGTGGAGACAGATGAGAGGAAGAACGCAGAAACCACATTGCTAAGTCAAGACTGACAAAGTGTCACGGGGCAGAGCACAGGATTGCCTTACTTGGATGATGTGTCGGTTGGTGTTAAAAGGAAGATTGTCATTTTCCCATGCCAGATTACCATAATACTAGAAAGCTCATAAAAGTGTCAAGGAAATCTGACTATAGATTTTGTGTAACGCGAGATTTCAATAGCTTTTTCATTAAACATCTAATTAAAAATTACAAAAAACAATAACAAAAACAATGAGAGGCGCATAACTACGTCTATATATCTGTTTTACGTATTCTGTCATTACACATCTGAATGCTGTGTTCGAGTTTGAAAAATTTCGGTTGACTAATTGAAACGGCTTCATTTCTCATGAAAGCTTCTGACATTGTATTCCTTCAGACGAGTACTTATGGAAAACTTTCAATAAAATTGATAACCTCCTTTTATGGGCAAAAAAACAAAAACATGCTATAAATTTTACAATAAATAAGCAACAACGCGCCATTGCAAGCCACACAACTGAAGGACAATGCGTACAAATACTCATACACTTGCTTGAGCTTATACTCATAGATACAGACACACATTCATATGTGTTGGTCAAGTAGACACGTGATAGACGGCTGACAAGCAGTGAACTGGATTTTCAATCGGCCGACTATTCAAAGGGGTAGACTGAGAAGCATTTACAGTGCAGCCAGAGCAAGACTATCGGGCAGAGGAGATTGAGTGTAGAGCTGTACGAGATAAATATTACTAAGTTTATTAAGCATATTGCAAACAATTACAACTGACCAGTTGCTAAGTAGATTATAATAAAATATATGTATTTGCGCATATATAGTTATATACATATATAAGGAGGAGCGCCGCGCTATATAGTAGGCCACCTTGGCGCTACCAGATGCTCGCATTATTTTGTTGTTTACAGTAGCCGCCAATCAACAAAAAAGCTCGTATTTTTCTCCCTTTACTGTTGCAAGCCATATAGGCGTTTATTTTATGTATTTGCACAATCGTCAATTTTAATTGCTGCCATGATATTGAGGGCCGGCAGTAGGACCAGTAGGCAAGGAAATACCGCGAACAAAAGGAGCAGCAGAAAATCGTTGGAAAACGTGGAAAGTGATCAGGTGTGCCCTTGGAAAATTATTACCTCTAAAAGTCATTTATTTTGCTTTTTTTTACTAACCTCCTTCGGGCCAGCGCCTGTCAACATCAATCGCCTTGACAGTCAATAACTTTTACTGCCCTATAAAATGTATTACGAGTATCTGCAGTCATAATTTAAGTAGTTCAAAGTATAGCTAATTTAATAAATGAAGCCAGGCACGGGCACATTATGTTACATTGGCAGTCAAGAAAGCAAATTTTCACTTCCGCTTGTAAATTAGATTAGGTGTGTGCGAATGAGTAAAGGCAGACACAAGCAAGTGACTGAACTCCGACAACGTCACTAATGCCATCGCAAGCAGTCCGGCAGCATTTACTTCAGTGCCTTTTTTCTTCTTACTTCAGTGTCGTCAGATTTCAACATTAACTCTGGTGATGATGTAAAGTTAAATATTTCCGAAACATATTTTTGTACCGATACATACCGATGTATGTATAAGTAGATATCCAGATAAACCTTAAATAAATGTTTGTGGAATACACAAATCATTTGCATTGAGTCATAAAGCAAATTAAAGGTCTTGTCGGCAATGTTTCAGTAATGAGTACTGTTAGCAACGGGGTGTTGATTGTGGCAACAAAAAAAAAAACAAAGTGGAAAGTGCGTCATTATTTACACATTAAACTGGTTTTGAATTAAAACGATTATGATGGGCTATGTAGAGGATAACGTCATACATTTTCCAGACTTGCACTTCATTGGAGTGGACGAGATTTGTGTCCGTATAACAAAGTGCTGTTATTACCCGTTTTCAGAGGTGCGCGTTGAAGATCCTCTCGAGATTGGAAGGTGGTAATTTGCTAATTTTGTGTAAAAGCTTTTCAAGCCAATCATTGTAACTGCTTGGTCAAATACAGATTGCCGAGCCGTACACTTTTTGTTAAAATGTATTTCTTATCTCATTGGTAAAGCGATGAACCTTTATGACAGTTCCGGGTTTCTCACGAAATCCAACTGATATGTTGGTATGACGTCATAACTATTGAGGAAGTTTAGATAGAAGTAGTTTTTCAAAAAGTTTCGAAGGGCAAAACAGTAAGCTGACTGGTCTGAATGACGACGGTTTTCCATACTTTGCGAAAATATACAAATTTTAGTACAGTTTTGTGGTAAGAAAAATAGTGAAATTGGGTTATTTAAACAGTAAAGAGTATTTTGGTAGTGATGCCTAGATGTTAGGAAATCGGTACATTTAAACTTATTGACACTTATTGTGAAAACGGTCAATTTTTAAAAGCAACAAGTCCTAAAATTCGTTATTTTTGTTTGGGGGAAATAAACGCCCGAATGAGTCGACAATTGAAAGGTTGGTGAAAAAATTTCCAGGAACTGGTTCTTCCGGGGACAGAAAAGGGTCTGGAAGACCAAAAACTGGATGTTCTGTTAAGCATATTGCTGATGTAGCATCGCAAAGTGTTGTTAACAACCTTCAACTTCGATATCTCGACGTTCCCAATAATTAGGCATTTATGAATTGACTGTTTGGCGAATTCTACCTGAAGTTGTACTCATGGTAGACATTAAAATTATGTAATTCTTCTCATATAATTTTTTTAATTCAAGCATTGCGACAGGAGATCTGAAGGTTTGCCATTATCTCTGAAATGTTGAAAGAATCAGCTGATTGGCTGATGTAATCGGGATCATGACAACGGTTTGTTCATAAAAACCTGAAATTGTGCTGATGAAAAAAAATCAACAGTCAGCCCTCATGTTGCTTAGTTGCTCTCTGAACAACGACTGATTGGACGAGTGTGTGAATACGTGTCAAATGAGCGGGGAAAGTTCTGCTGGCGAATCCCCAGTGACGTAGCAGCCGGAGTTACTCGCTCAATTTTTGACGCTCACAATTTCGCTTTCGATTGCAGTGGTGAGTGATCTGATAACAGATCGGCATACGCTTCAGCGGTGATGAAATTTCTATTAGTGTAAAACCATTATCGTAAAATCAATCAAATCTGGAATTTTTTAAGCTCAGACAGCCAATAAGTTGACAGATTTATCTATCGATTATAGTATTGTCAGATTGTCGATCTTTTGGATTTATGAGGCATGGATGTACTTATACATACGTTTTACATTAAAAACACCACCTGCTAAAAATTGTTGCACAAAAAAAAGTACTCAAAATTTCTTTAAATTGTTTATGTGTAATAGAAAAGTGAGGAGCGCATTCTATTGCTGAAATGATTAAGCCCATCCCACGTGTTTGTAGGCATATTGAAGTGGCTTGCATATCATTGGTACCGTGAGGTTTTGATGGTTATAAATATTTTTTTCTTAGCTCAATTGAACTGTGAACGCCTTATGTCAACTAACTTCTATAGATTTATTCACAATTAAAATATTATATTACATAACCCCCACCGTCTTATAGGCAGAAACTCCCCGTGGCTAGCCTAGTAGTGACACGATTTCTTCAGAAGTTGTCTAGATGAGGAAGAGTAAGGGTCGACCACCTAACGTAGAAAATCCTTTAACAAGTTAGAAGATATCAGCGATGTAGAGAGAGATCACTAAGCAGAGATATCAGAGATCTTTTAAAGTTTTTGAAAAGTTCACATTAGTTTTAGAGGCATCGAGTCAAGTTCCTATGCGGGATCATAAAGGACTATGAGTCTGAGTGCTCGCTAAAAACTAACTTAGCCTAACCTTATTTACTTTTTGTCACTTGATTTCTTTTTTTTGTCAGTCTCTTTACTCGAATTCAATACTGTAAATACAATAGACGATATCTCAAAGAGACATACACATTTTTTTTTACATTTTAAATTAAGTTTAGAAGGTGTCGGTTTGTGCTTTGAGATATTGCTAGCATATTAAAAACATCTCATGATGTCACTTAGTACTATTTATATATCCAAACATTTTAATTTCTGGACTTAAATCGAAAAACTGACATGCTGTGGCTTTTGTGAGTTTAGATTCGGAGAAGTGGATTCTGCTCGCACATATAAAATAGGCTTTCAGCTTAAACTGCCCCATCACGCGTTCTAAACGTTGTGGCTATTCAGCCAAGTGACAGTTTGGTGTAGAGTTTCAGATTTAGAAAGTAAAGCAAAAATCTTCAATTTAACCACATTTCGGCATCTTCTTTGTGCTCATCAGTATTTGAGAAGTGTTCCAGTGAGGTAGGGCGGTAGAAAACAGTTGAACAGTTTTCGATCCAACGCGATTTCGGTTTGCAAAGATGCTACTCGAACGATTGTATGCAAATTTCGGGCTTAAATTGTTGAACAAGGAGAGAAAATTACGAATAGAAAAACAAAACGCACGCATAACACCGTGGGCAGAGGAGACAAGTTTCAATGAAATTTATGCATAATTTACGTGTGCACACATACTCGAAGGAAGCTGAATGAAATAATGAAGATGAATAAATCATTTTTATTTGTCATTTCGCGCAAAAGCGAGAAGCCAAATTGGCAGAGAGATGCACCTTAGATGTAGAGCCATTTGTAATGTAGCAAAGAAATTAATTAACAGTCAATAATTCGAACGATGAAGAGGGATGTGGGAGCTAAATTGCATCATGACTTGAAGGCGGAGTTTAAAATTGATGAAAACAGGTTTGAGAAACAACAATAATCAAGTCGACTTTAATAAATTATCAGAAACTCTGAGCAACGACAATGCATATAAATAATTTGCTGTCACAGCCAAAGAAGCGCAATCAAAATCTTACAATGAATAGAAAGAGCTACAAATTTAGCAGCTTAAAATAGTAGGTATGTAAAATAGGAAAGAAATAGAAAATGATCTTTGCTGCGCATTTAAGTGTGTATTTTAAATTCCGAAAAATGCCAGAAATTTCTATTCTGCAATATATTTTCTAAATTTTCACGCTACGTGATTGATGAATTAAAGAAACTGCTTCCTCACAGCTAACACTGCTTGAATCTGCAATAAATTTAATTACCAACAATAGCGAAAGCAATTAAATCAATTAGAAAAATGATCAGAGCAAACGCGAACGGGTCCCCTGGGAAAAAAAATTTGCAAAAATAGCAAAATAAAAATGTAATATTGTATAATTTGACGGCAAAAAGTAGCATAGCACGCGTGACTGGCTGTCGAAAAGAGGAGAAAAATTAACCTATACATTCACATATATAAAATTGCAGTGTTTTAAACAAAGGCTTTTTAGGGTTTATACGCTTACTGGAATGAAACCAAAGCAAATTTTAGTTTTTGCTTGTCCGCCTGTTTCTCTGTTTATCTGGTGTAATCACCGAAACGGTTGAACCGATTTTGGCCGAACTTGCATTGCTAGGTAGAGGGTCTTTTAGAGCCTATATGCCGCATTTTTTTATCTATTTTTTTTTTTTGTAGAAGACCAATGAGTGCTATTATAAATTTTGCAAACGAAGTTGTACGTCAATCATACCATATTTGTCACTTGCAAACTAGACAGCTGCAGCAACAAAAATACAAGTAAGGGAGCGCGTAAAGCTCAAACTAAAGATTTCCATCACTCAAAACAATTTTATTTGTATTTAGTAAAACAAAGTTGGATTATTAATTTGCGCCACCTTGTATATGGAACATGACAGCGTTAAGTAAAAAATTTGGCGCAGTTTTCATTCAATCTAATTCTATTAGTTATCCTGTGAAAAAAGGTAATTGATGTCGATGTATGTCACAGAATGAGATGTCCAATCGGAATCTCTTACCTGAAGTGATCTTTGAAAAGTGATCTTGATAGACCGTCATTTTTTATTGTTAAGAAATGTAGTTCATCACCTGCTAAGCCTTTATGTTGCATCATCAATCTATCCCTCTCCTCGGGAATCCCGATTGATAGTGGGAAGTTGGGTTCATTTACTCCGATTTTTAAATATGGTAAGAAAAATGACGTTCAAAATGGCTGTCCTATATCTAAATCAACTACGTTTTCAATATTTTTCAAATCGTTTATAATAAAGCTTTATCACTTGCAAGTGCTGCTCATTCGTGCAACTTGACGTGGTGACATTTGACAACCGTGTGACTACCCAATAATAAACAACGATACGATCGCCACAGCCTCTTTCAGAATTTCTGTATCGGGTATGCATTCAATATTAGTGCAACAAAGTGCATATTTAAAGTAGCTCACAGTTCGCGTTGATTTTTGGTTTATAAAAAAAATAACAAAATTAAATAAAAAATAACAAATTATTAAAACATGGACAATTGTCGCACTACTATTTATTTGAATCCAGGTGTACGTACGTACCAAATAATTGGTATGAAAAGGTATACTTTGGCAGCACGACGCTGGAATTGAAATATTTCGAAAGACTACGAGAAAACTTTATAAAATTACCTCTAATGCCACTGATTTGTTTTCACATTTGACGTTGAGATTAAAATGTACGAAGAAGGAATAATGAGACAACGATGGAATCCCTAATTATATATGTACGTACATCTACTGCATGGGGATAACATAAACGAGATTTTGAAGTTTTGAACTATGGTTTTTATTTGCACGCCAACTTGAATGAAACTTTCTGAAAATCACTTAAAAATCACTTTTATCACTTTAAAATGGCAATATTGTCTTCTTTGTACACGCCTACTTAATGTTTGTTTTCGCCCTAATCTTAATGAATTTTCACACGCTTGACTTCTAACAGTATTTATCCACTCGCACAAGGAAAAACTAACTCAATCGTTTTCTTATGAGGCTTCGCAAAGCTCGCCGAGTATTAACTGGTATTCAATAAAATCAGGCATTTCACTGCAATGAGTATAGGTATACGAGGAGGTGTGGCTGCGGATCGCTGCAAAACTCATTAAATCTAACCGACCTTGACACAGCTTGCGGACTTTGTGTGGCGCTAACACTATAGACACACACTTGTGCATACTTATGTTTAATACAATCGCCTCATCATCATTCCCCACCAGAACCTGACATTTAATAAGAGTGGTGGCATAGATAAAATCAGAAACATTTAATGTTGCATTTTGTTTTGCTAGTTTTTCTGGCTGAAATAAATGATATTTTTTTGCTATTATTTGCATATGTTAAAATTGAGAAATAATTATTACGGCATAGTATTCCAGTAGCAACAGTAACTAAATGTTTTTATTTCTGCATGACTACTAACTGATAATTAAAAATACTAAAATAGAATAAATCAAAACACGTCGGGCATGATTTTGCAAGCAAATGCTATAACGAATGAGAAAATTTCTAAATTTAGACTGAGCGCTCGGTTGGCGGATGAAAAATAAGATTTTTATTCAGAAAACAAAAAAACGCGGGTAACTCCAACTGAGTTACCTGTTGGTAATTAACGAAGCTATATAGGCATTTGTTGAATATGAGTTCGGAGGTTTTGGGCTACTGTAGCTCAATTGGATCAATAGGATGATCTCAACTATACGGATAATAAATTATCATTTGAGTTTTGTATAACTTTACCGAACCCTACTCAGCCGCGAAGCTTTAAATAATTAACAGGTCTCATTTCATAAGTTTTGTAAGAGTCTAGGCCTGGCCCTTTACTCATAACACATTAACATGTGAATTAAGGGTCCGAATCTCGGCGTGGCATCGGGAACATTTAATAGTGAATATATTGAATCCAATTGTATACTAGAACACATAAAGCTTGTCTGGTGTGATAAGTATTATACTGATGCACATAGCGCGCTTCGGTCGATTTGCAAATGGATGTAATATACGAGGCTGCTAGCGCTTCGTTAGAGCCGCATTTTGCACGGATTTTTCACTGGTTCACTGTAGGTACGTATTTGAATCATACTCGAAAAGTTATGCAAATCCGACTAATAAGCTTTCAGAGACTGCTAGCATAAACTCAGCTAATAATGGGAAAAATCTATTGCTTTTCAAAAATGAAAAAATAAAAAATTTACTCGCCAAAATTTTTTTGTAAAAGAATAAACATTTTTTTCAAAACAAAAAAAGACGATATAAAAAACAAATTTACGAAAAAAATTAAATTTTACAAAAAAAAAAAAAATTTTACAAAAAAATAAGTTTTCAAAAAAAAAAAATTAATTTTCAAAAACGAAATTCAAATTTTAATTTTTTTCCAAAAACAAAAACTTTGTAAAAAATTAAATTTTCCAAAAAAACAATATAAAAAGTGTTTGTAAAAAGTAGTTTTCATACCAAAAAACTTAAAGAAATTAATATTCAAATAAAAATAAACAAGATTTTCCAATTTTTTTCCAAAAAAAAAAAAACAAATTTATCAAAAAAATTTTATTTTCCAAAAGAAATTTTTTTAAGTATTTTTCATATATAAAAAAATAAAATTAAAAAAAAAACATATTCTCCAATTTAAAAAATACCAATACCAAACTTTTCAACACTCCATAAATATGAAAATTTAATTTTTTTTTTTCAAAATTTTTTCAGTGAACTCAGCTATACTCTAGCATATAAACCAATAAATTTTCAACAACTGGGATCACTCGACATGGAATCGTTCATGCGTTTTAAGAGTTTACTCACGATATTTGGCACTCTTTTATGATAAAATGCACTTTAAAGTATTTCCACGACTTACCTGAAATGATAAAAAGAAAGAAAACACGTCAAGAAAGAAATATATCATTAGTATTTAATTATTAATTAAAAATGGGGTTTAAATTAGATTCGTAATTGTATACTATATACATACATATGTCACAATATTGCCTCGGAATGAAACTATATAATTATTTGCGTAATTGGCAAATCAATGAAAACCATCAATTATTTGTATTATAAACATTTGTTATTACTGCATCTATAAGTAATTAAGAACACTACCATGGTTGTTAAGTTATAAAGAAATATGGCTTAATAACACTTATAATGGCCAGATCTTTACTGTTCAAACACAAATTAGCTTGATAAAAAAGTTCCCGCAATATATACAGAAAATTCAAATTACAATTTCATTGTTTGAAAGTGATATTATCGGCTTCAAACTACTCGCCATCAATTGCAATGCAATTATTCCATCTCATAATGACCAATAAATAAGCCTTATTAACTGTCTGATTTTCTGACAAAAATTCAAGGGTGTGCAATAAATTAAAAAAAAATCGTGGTGACACTTGGCTCTTGTTCCGGGAACTTTTTGATCAAAGGCGTATTATACATGGGATTGCAAGACCACTTCTATGCAGCTTACTTTACGAGTGTGTTTATTTTTTCAAGTGAAAATCGGGGAAATATGTATACCTGTATAATCACTTAGTGCCTAAGTTCCCTACACATTTTATATGAAAAAAGGTAATAGCTATTGCGGAACCCCACAGGAAAGGTATATGTAGCCAATTTTTAAGCAAGGTGTTTCAATGCGGTAATACTACGTTTAAAAAAGCACAACATGATTAGTCGTTTTTCCAGCCGTTCACTTTAATGTAGATATTATACAGGCTTGCGCAAAATTATTCATCCAATTTTGGTATTGGATAACTTTTTTACTACATAAAAAAAGAGTTTGAATGATGGAAACTGTTATTTTGCTACATTGCTTGTCTGTTGCTATATTGCATCTGTCTAGTTTAAAAGTTTCTAATAAAACTGCCATTTGCGAAAATTATAAATCTTCCGACAGGGTGATAATTTTACGCCACCTCGTGAGAGCATAAACATATATGTACATAGGGTGCCTCATCAAAACACGTTGCATTTTTTTTCACAGAATTATAAAATTTGGTGTACATATTTCAAAAATTTCGCCAAAATATTTCGCGAAAATATTAAGAACTAGAATGAATTGAAAATACTCACCAAATCGAAGTTGTTTTTTTAATAAAATTTGTTTCTAAAACTATTTTTTCCAAAAACATAGCTTCCGATCCAAAGGCGCACTAAAATGTTCAAAAATTGTATCAAACAAGTCAAAATATTTCAATTTTTTATGGTAGTTTTGACTGTTTTTGGCAGACAAATTTAAAAGAAACTTAAATAGCTCGACCTCAGCACTTACTTTCCTCAAGTTTTTGGAAAATTAACCCATTAGCGTCCCGATTTTTTTCCAAAAAAAATAGCATTATATAGATTCCGTGGAGAAAATGTTTAAACATTTTTAAGCTGACCTTTCGTGCTTAAAAATATGTTGAAAAATAATTTTATTTATAAAGCAAACTCGATTCCTGGAGGACCTTTCAAATCGATCCAGCTCATAAAAATTTTAATATTTTGCAGAAATATTTTATAGTTCCTGCACCCTAATGCACATACATATTTAATACATATCGCACGTATTTGCTCAAGCTGAACTTGTTTACATACAAGTATTATAAGTGTTCTGTATTTTAACCTTCCACATTTCCTTGTGGTAACACAAATAGGTTAGATTGTTTTAATTTTCTCAATAATATTTATCTATATATATCCCAGAATAATTGCTTTAATTGTGCGCTACTTTTGCATATATTTCAAAATTAATTTGAACTGGTTTCCAATTACACTGGTAGGCTGAGGCTGAGCATGCAGTTTATATCAATAAACTATTTGAGCGAGTATTAGCATGTGAAAGCTTGATTTTTCCAGCTTCAATAAGACAAAGCAATACGTGAACTCTATGCATTTTAATATTATATTTGTTTCTTTTTTTTGCTTTACCAGCTGGTTATTAGCGACACGTGTTGGCGTTGTGCTTTTCAAATGTTTGCCATGTTTTCGTGGGAGTCAAAAATTCAGCACAAAAAACGCCAAAAAACAAAAAAAAAAACAGTAGAAACATATACATATATTATATATGTACGTGTATTGTAACACAAATCACCTAACAAAATTGGGGAAATCATGTAAATAGCCATTTGTGATTAATGAACTCATTCATTATCAAGTCTTGCCATGGTATTCCAAAAGATAAACAAATAAAAAACACTAATAAAAACAGTAAACAATTATTTTCGGCAGCTTATTTGCCTTTGTCGACTCGTGCGTTTTATGTCAATATTTAAAATGCATTGTTTCGTTCGCTCATCCCGCCCTAAAAGCTCTCGCATGCGAAATAAGCTGGAAATTTGCAACTGGCGAAACGGTAATCGATTTCGTATGCGAATACAAATCAAGTTGACCGTGAAAGACGTGTTGTGCAAACACTAAAACAAGTACCGCGGCGTTTGCTTAATTGTTTTATGTCAAATATTTACACATTTTTTTGGCAGCGTCTAGCACTTTTTTGTTTAACGATTTGCAAATATTCTTCACGTTACCAGGCACTCATTTTGTGTAGATGGCATACATTTCGAATTTCCAAAATAACTGGGGACTTATTCTGTAACTCGATTCGAAAATTAGTTTACGCGAATGCCGAATTTTTGTACTTGGTAAATCTATTTTCGCATTTCGAATAGTTTATTCGAAAAACGAAAATTGGCAACTATGCTACTCGAATTTTTATGTAGAAGTTCTTCGATCTTCACAATAAGTATTCGTTAGCTTTTAGCAATAGAACGGGAAAACAATTTGAAAAATGCAGGTAATTTAACCATTTTTTATTAAATATGACAAGTTGAAACATGAAGACAATTTGGAATTATGGTGTAATTTATCGAATCGTATCCAAATTTGGTGGGAGTGGGAGTGATTAACTGAAGAGTTAAATGGAGAACCCTCGCGTGATGTACATAACCTAATGAGAAAGGGTAACCTTTGGTGCGATCATGCCAGCGCTGCAAACCGGTCTTGCCCTATTTTATGTTGATAGCCTCCAAAGGAATTTTAGAGTAGCAGTAAGTTTTACTGCGGTTGGAGTTACTGCCGTAAATCTTGGAGATAAGGATAGCTCATGCTTTTCAATACGTAATTAAAGGCTTCCTCGGAAAGCCGAAAATTTTATATGAAGCTATAACTTCGAATGCATAAACAATAACAAGTTTATACCCAGTCATATACATGGATTTTGGATCTATCATCTCTGCGGACGCAACATCCAAACAAGAAGTGAATGCGACACTCCAAGTAGGGAACGTGGTCTTCTTTTCGGTATACAAAGCACTAGATTCCTCGTTTCTTTCTAAGCGAACGAAGCTGAAACTCTATAAACTATAATTAGGCTTTGCGTTGTTCGTATTTCTGAAACCTGGGAGATACGTAAGGCAGATGAAAAACAGCTTAACAAACTTGAGCGAAAAATCCTACTTCTCATCTTTTGAACGGTGGATAGATCACGTCAACTACCGCCTATGTTATAGCGAAGAATGCCTAGCTAAGCTAATGACTTCCAAATTGCCGACTACATTAAGCTTCAGCATCTTAAGTGTGCTGGACATCTTTGGATGAACGCAAACGAAAGCGGTCGCCAAAGAAAAACTTAGATTGCCACATTTAATGACGACGCCAAGTTCTTTGGACTGAAAAACTCGAAGATGTCTGCAAAGGGTCTAGATTCTTGGTCGAATTTATTGAGGAAGGCTGAAAAACTGGAGGATGTCTGCAAAGGATCGAGCTTTTTGGTCGAATTAATGACTAAGGCGAAGGTTCAATCCGGAACGTCACGCCAACAATGATGATGACATGTTTAAGATAATATGGTACATGTTTCATTTTAAGGGATCCTTAATGGCCCTCCTCGCATATCTTTCTTTCTTCATAAATTTCTTCGCCATTCCACAATACAACAGAATCCGTTCCTTTGCTTTTGTAAATTACATTTTTGTCTCGTTTTAGTTTTAGTTTAGAATTGAAGAAAAAATTTATGTATTTTGACGTTTAACATTCCAAAACTCTTACAACAAGATGGTACAACGTTCGCAAAGCTAATAACTCGATTCGAACCTTTCACCAATGCATAGACAAATTCGAGTTTAATAATAAATTCGAATAGAGTTACAGACGGATCTGCATACATATATACGAGGCTTTCTAAAAAAAATGAACTAACGAACGGAACTATATTTATATGCGTTGGTATGTTCTACACTCCCTGAAATTATTACAAACGCAACACATATTGGCAAGTACAGACTATTTACTTAGTTATTTTTAAATTTTAGTAATTTTTTTCTTCAACTAACACCATAATAGTCTTTGTTTCAGACTTTGTGCAAGATGTATAAAAATTTAACGAACTTCTATAAAAATTTCAACATTTTTAATCAGAATTAAAAAAGGAATTAGCCACATAAAATTCTAATTTGTACTTGTTAGAAGTAAAGTTGAAGTAGCTTAAAATACCTGTATATTTTTATATTTTGCCCTCGGAATGTGTTGCGCATTTTCTTCACATAACGAAAAGACATTGTTTTCTTATATGGATTTGAAATTTTTGGAGGTACTTTCATATTAATCAGGTCTCAGTCATCATATTCAGCCCCTTGATAATTTATTCCTGTTCTCAAAACTCAAAATACCCACAAAAGAATGGAGTTTTAGCACGAGTGAGAAGATAAAGTGTGTACTGCTGAAGGATCCGTATTCCTCAAAGTCATAGCAAAAAGCGCAGATCTGAAGTGATTCGATGGTTAGAACAAGCGCTGGCGTAAGTGTTTTTTATCTGAAGCAGATCACTTTGAAAAGGACAAACATTGTAGTGCGGGAGTCAGGGGTCGATTTTGGACTGCGTTTTTATACCTTTAAATGCTTGACTATACTTGTGAGTTAGCTTTCATGAATAACGAAAGTGAACGTCAGCTGGCGCATCCGCGGTGGGTGTCATTGTGGGAGGGTACGAAACGTGTCGAAAAAAAATTTCTACCAACTCTTTTTATACCGGCTGAAATTTTTTTCATGTATTGTTGATATTTAGTAGAATAAAAAAAAAAATAGTCAGCTGCGCGGTAGAGGGGGGAAAACACGTCAGCTGAACAGGTGAACTTGTAAAAAATGTGCATCCATACAAATATATGTATGATGCATATTAGTCCGGGAGCCAGGGGTCATTTTGACCTCATCATTTCACGCCGACTGATTTTAATACTGAAGCAGACGCCATGCAATGGATGACGAAAACAACCGTAAGCTGGTCCAGTAGCGGTGGGTACGTGCGTGGGATGCTGCGAAACGTGTCGAAAAAAAATTTTTAACAACTCATTTAATACCGGCTGAAATTTTTTTTTGTGTATTGTTGACATTTAGTAGAATAAAAAAAAATCAGCCCCTGGCTCCCGGAATATTGGTATTTATGAATAAATATATATTTTTCGAGAAAAACGTCACCTTTCTATTGGTTTGGACAAACATTATAAAACTGCTTATTTCCCTTCAAATCGATTAAAGCGCGATTAGCCACTCATATCGAATTACTTTCGAAAGAAAGTCTAATGAAATGACAAAGAAAATATACGTCAACGCAGGCAAGGCAATTAATCAATAGATATGTATTTGTGTGGATGTGTGTAATGTGTGCTTTGTGGCATTGACCCTGCAAAAAAACTTTAACCAGTGAAAAAATATCTTGATCATTGGCTGGATGTATTGGCTCTTCAAAGAGAACTGAAAATTTGATGAGGACTTAGGAGTTCAATATTATTGTGCCACTTTTATTAAATTGCTATTAGAAAATTTCCGAGTAAGTTAGAATTATATATTTCCATTCCTTTTTAGGAAACTAGAATCAGTCCTAGTTGACTCTGGTTCAGAACATCGAAACAGATAATTATATATATATATATAATTATAATTGGCGCGTACACCCTTTTTGAGTGTTTGGCCCAGCTCCTCCTCCTATTTACGGCGTGCGTCTTGATGTTGTTCCACAAATGGAGGGACTTACAGTTTTAAGCCGACTCCGAACAGCAGATATTTTTTATGAAGACTTTTCTCATGGCAGAAATACACTCGGAGGTTTGCCATTGCTTGCCGAGGGGCGACCGCTATTAGAAACAAACTTATTCTTCATTGTTTTTTTGGTGTTTCACCGAGATTCGAGACCAGATTCAGATACATTTCATTTGATGAATTTAAAACTAATTTCGAAAAATATCGAGCAAAGTATGTAGTGCGAGACAATTTATACTTTCTAGGAGGTAAAGCACAGTGTAACGAAAGTAGTAGCTAGGAATATTTTGTTACGCACCGATGATAAATACTCTAATTAAATGGGAAGCTCTTTCACAACTTCTTCCCTTCAATATAAAAAGATTAGTTATTGTGTAAGCTGCCTTTAGAAATTTTTTTTATATATGAAGCAGACCTTTTAAACCTCAACTCTGCTCAAATGATTTTTTAGAAAAAAAAAAAACGTTTAAAAACGAAAAAAAAAGAATATTTTTAAAAACTAATTTTTAATTATGAAAATTCGATTTTTGGAAATGCATAAATATTAAGATTTTTCCGAAATATTTTGGAGGAAGTTTTAAAATATAATAAATTTTATAATTCCATTGGGAAAACCGCCCCAATTGTTTTTGTATGAATGTAGTGTAAAATGTACATACAAGGTGGCGCCAAATGTATCAACCCATCGGAAGGCGTAAATTGCGTTGTACGAATCATATTTGAAACTTGCAAAGTAAATAGCAAATAAAGATTTGCATTGATTTTGAGCCACCTTGTATACGCATGTATTTGCTGAAACTGTTTTTTACTTTTTATGTAATTAACTCTGCATATACTTAGTCTTCCATCAGTTGCTCTCCCATGTTTCATAATTCTTCTTTCTCAAGTGAGACTAGATCATAAACAAAATTTCTGAAAACCGCAGCATATTTACTATTTACTGTCACACTTTGCGACGTGCAAAACTCGAGAGTTGTTTATAGAGAGAAAGATGCAACGTAAACTAACCAAGGGTCTAAATTTAATACAATACATACCAATATAATACATACACACCAGCCGATTTTCCTGCAGGGTATGTTAAAAATTATCTGCACTCAAATACCTAAACGCATGTAAATACAATATTTTCTTGCATTTCTCTACAATTTTTCTGCATTTCGCTTGCTTTTTACTTACATTGTATTTTAGTTTACTTAAGGTCAAAGTATTATTGTTTAGTGCATTAACCTGCGTTAATGCGGTTTTTCTGCGTAAAAAGAAGGAAAAAGGGCGGTAGAGAGGAGCGATTGAACAAGCGGCGAGGAAGCCTTTCAATTTGACATTACTCAAATGCACGCTAACAAAAATAACAACAATTATAAATACAAGTTTGTGACATTTTTTTCAAAGTGTTATGCAAGAAAGCCAGTAAAAAGAACGAAAATAATAGTTTCAGAAAAAAGTGTTAGATTAAAAGACAAATAAGCCCAACAAAAGAGGGAATAAAACACACAATGTTCAGAACGCTCATATTTCAAACTCGCAAGCCGCCGCTCAATTTGCGATAACTGTTTCACTCGAGCCTTAGTGGGCAGTTCAAGTCACTTCTTCCTTTTATTTTCTGTTTCTCTTAGCTGCGCTTTTGTTGCAAATTAGAGTTGTCATTAGAGTTTTATGGTAATTTTCAATTATAGTGGAACAGGTTTGTCTAAGTCAAGCGCTTATCGGAGTTGTTTGGCATTGAGATTACACATTTAAGTTTTTTTCTTGTAATTTTTGAAGTGATTCACTAGAAATGTAAACAAAATGTTGTAAAGGAATAACACAACTGTGTGCAAGGTACAAACGAAACTTCATTTATTTGGGAGACCGTTTGTGGTATTGGTATTTTAGAAGTAGCTTCTTATATACTCGTATATCTATAATTGGCGCCTACACCCTTTTTGGGCGTTTGGCCGAGCTGTGGTGTGCGTCTTGATGTTGTTTCACAAATGGAGGGACCTACACTTTTAAGTTGACTCCGACCGGCAAATGCTTTTTTATGAGGAGCTTTTTCATGGCAGATTTACACGCGCAGATTTGCCATTGCCTGCCGAGGCGCGACCACTTTTAGAAAAAAAATTTTCTTCACTCTGATGTTTCACGGAGATTCGAACCTAGCATCTCTTAGAATTCCGAATGGTAGTCACGTACAAACCCATTCGGATACGGCGGCCGAACTTTTTTACTAAATAAAAAAAAAATTTTTGAGTGATGAAAATCTATATTTGGAACTTTATGCGCTCCATTGCTTGTCCAGCTTTGTATGAATAAAAGGTTCTTTACTAAAATAGTAAATCTTTCGATAGGGTCACTAATTTTGCGCCATCTTGTGTAAGAATAATGCCATATTGTTCAACTCTTTGTGCAACAGGGATCTGAAAGGTCTAATTTATTCATTTGATAATCTAAAAATACAGTATTTCATAAAGACAATGAAAAACATATTAATGCTGAACAACACAATAAAAAAAAAACTAAATTTATAATTTAAGAAAATATATGAAAATGTAACATTTCTTATAGTTTCGAAAGAAAGAATATTAGAGAATACTTAGAATCTAGTTAACCAATTCATTTAGTAACATTTTGATGCAGTACTTTGTGGAAGAGGGATCTAGGCCGATTTCCAATAATTCTATCACAAAGATCCAGCTCAGATTGGGGAAAAGCAGGCGCTATGTTGACTTTGAAGGTGTCTGCCCAAAGATACTTATGGGCATACGCTTGTGACTTATGCAAACCCCATAAAAGACGAGTGTATTGAGGTCGAGACGCATGATCTTGGAGGCCGGGCATCACCTGCCTGTTAGTTGGCTAAAAGACAGTCCAGACCATTTTTTACAAGCGCGCGGAAGCATTTTGCCGAGAGTAAACGCGAAAAAAGAAAATCAGTAAGGGATTTCGAACGTAATAGTGTGATTGCATTATGTTTGGCTGGAAAATCACAACTAGCGATTGTTCGTGAACTCGAGCACCTTAAAGTAAATAAAGTTTTCATTTATCGCACCATTACTCCTTACAATAATACAGGTAGCATCGCGAAACGTCATGGAGGTGGTCATCAAAAGACTGCAATGTCACGTGAAAAGGTTCAAAACCTGAAGCTGACTTGAAGTCCCGACGAAGTGCCTATCAAATGGCAAAAGAACTGAAAAGATCTGACCGTAGCATCCGCCGCATACTGCAAAATGATCTCAAAGTCAAGCCTTACTAGATCAAAAAAGCGCATGATCTCACATGAAAGCAGCAACAAGTCAGACTTGACAGACCGAAGGAGTTGCTTCGCTTGGCCGAAAGCGGTCAATTTCCGAACATTGTGTTTTCTGACGAGAAAATTTTTCAAATTGAGCAACTCGTAAACTCCCAAAACGATAGAGTTTATTTGACCAACCGTTCATACGAGATTTTGAGTAATCGATTGGCCACCAGGCGGCAGCACCCGTCACAGGTAATGATTTGGGACGCTGTAACCACAGATGGGCGCTCTCCAATCGTTTTCATCAAGCCCGGCGTCAAGGTAAGTCAAACATTTCGGTGGCAGACAATGGACGTTTCAACAAGACTCAGCACTGTCTCAAAAAGCTCGAGTGAACCAGGAATGGCTAAAAAACAACGTTTCGAACTTCATAGCGTCTACACAATGGCTCTGAAATTCACGAGACGCGAATCCAATGTATTATCCTCTTTGGGCCATTGTGGAGAGCAAGGTCCGAACTAAAAGATTCACCAGCCCCGATGCGCTGAAAAAAGTTATTGTCTGCGAGTGGGCCAAAATACCTACAAGTCACATTCGGGCAGCTCGCGATTAGTTTCTGGACCGTCTCAAGCCCAGAGTCAAGGCAAAAATTGGTGATATCGAGCAAATGGAAATTGATTCTTAATTTTGTATTATTTTCACACATTTTTTACTTTAAATTGAATAAAAGTAATTTTCCAAACTAAATTTATGGCCTTTTTAGTGGGTTACACTTCGAGTGCCGGACCCTGTATATAGCTAGTTAACCGACTAAAATTCATCCATCAAATTTTTAATTGCTTAATTTCCGGAGAAGGATTAAGTTGACTGAAAATATTACAAATTTTATAATAAGTAACTTTTATCGCTTCGTCATTTTATTTTAATAGTGAATTTTTATTATTTTAATGCGATTTTCGAGCGAAATTGAATTCATTTTGACAATTGCCAAAGCTTCTGCTAGACATAGCTTCTACTATGATAAAACCATTCAATTATTTATTGCATCAACAGAGCAAATAAACAAATTAATTAGCAAATAAATGCAAATTTTTGATTTGATGATAATAAATTTAAATATAAATATCTAAATATACTTAAAACGAAATACAAAAAAATAAGAAAAAAATATATAAGAGATAAGCGAAAAGAATAAAAATAGAATATTAAGAATTAATAAGAATAAGAATAATTTTAATATACCCTGCACATTTTAGTTAATTCTGGAATCAGTCATAGACAATGATAGTTAAAGGTTGTAACGGTAGATGGACGACGGAAATTTAGACTTAACATATAAAAAGTGAGCGTATTTTTATACGAGCTCCATAACATTTATGTCGGACCTAAATGGGGTGGAGTAGCAGCGTATGCTTATGAGATAGGAGTCTGGGGCAGCGCGGAATGCCGGAAATTTAGGGAGCTCAGGGGAAACTGTAGAGCATATACTTTGCGTATGTTCTGCGTTATTCAAAACACTATTAAAATATCAGAGGGTACCACAGTTTAATGGATTAGAAGATATCTCAGTAGTGGGTTGGAAATGTCTCCTTAAATTCGCAATAGAAATAGGCGTCATAAGGGTGGACTACTTTAAAACGCATAACTTGAAACTTCATCAGAACAACATGAACTCCATCTGGTATCGCTATGGGCCGAACCGCTCTATACATGACTGTAAGTCAACCAGTTGGATCAAACCTAAATGAGGAAGGAAGTAATACATGCAACAAGTTTGGTTGGGTTTTCTTAAGTCGTTATCCAAATGCCCACTTTTATGCTATATACCCATGCCACTTAATTCGCTCTCCAAGAAATTCGCTTAGTATTTCGCGAATTCCTGATTCCGCGGCTCATTCGTAATTCAAAGAAAGTTCATCTGCGAGCGCAGATTTGCAAATTATCTCACAGTAAGACTGAGTTCGATTCTAAAATATATATTATATAAATTTATATAAACTTTTCTTGCAGGTTAAGCTTTCAGATTTTAATGATCACTTCACAGTTCCTGGAAGATGCAGTTGCTTCAAAGCTGCAACTACTTCTTATGGAGGTGGAACAGTTCCTCAGAAGACAATTGTTACTTCCACAAGACCTGAGGTGTTCAGCAACCTTCTCGACACAATAATTTTTCCGCGATGTATTTTTTTGCTTCCATTATTAAAATCTAACCTTTTCGGTTTCAAAATAAATTTTAGCAAATAATCCCGATAAAAATTATTCGGTGGGGTGATTCGCTCTCAAAATTTGGTATTGCGAATCACGTAATTCGAAGAGTAATTGGGAAGTGATTTACAAATGAAAGAATTACACGCAGAGGGAGCATACCCTTACCTAAAAGTGGGCGTGGCATTGCAAATTTTTCCAAAATTTTAGCTGTGTCCTTTTTCTTTTCTTGGGTTCATCATATATATCAAAATTTGAACAATTTGTCATCATTTAAAACCGAGATATAACTTTTTTGATTTCAATTACCGTTATATTAGAGATGGGCGTGGTTATTGGGCGATTTCACCAAATTACAACACCTTTGGGCATAGGCGCGCGCGTGGGTATAAAAAGAAACTCTTTACTTTAGCAATATAATACATACCCATATATCGGGTGTTTTTTAAGAGCTTGCGAATTTAAATTATAATACAAAACAGAAATATTGTTGGAATAATTTTTTTTTATAATCGGTTAGCTAATTTCATGACATTTATTTTTTGAAAATGATATTCGGCTTATGTCCGTCGCGGCTACGAGTTACATTCGATCAGTACAATTTTTGACTACTTTTTTTTAATAAATTTGGCCGCTTAACGTCAATAGTGTCTTGAATAGTAGAAAAGGCAATAGATCGATCGTTAAGAGCGCTGTATGGCAAGTTGTGTCGTCTTGTTGGAACCAAATGTCGCTGATGTTTTACTCATTGAGGCCCTTGCTTCATTTGAAATGGTGCCTTCGGGGGTTTCTTTAAAAGCGTGTAAAACGGAAACGAAAAACGATATTTCACTTTTGTCTTCAGAATTTTATTTTCTGATTCATTGTTAAAAAATAAATTATTTATTTTTGGTCGTACGAGGTTCGTTTACAAAGTTGTCAGCCTTCAAAAAATTGTCTTCACATGGACAATGGACACAGATATAGACCCTTCTACTGTTTACACGCTACCGTTTTACACGCTTATAAAGAAACACCTAAAACACATCATTTCAAATGAGGCGAGGGCTTTAATTTTTAGAAACAAAAACTCAATCGGCTCGATAGTGCTCTCCATTCCCCGTAACGACATTTACCTTTATTATTTCGAAGGAAATAAGGACCGATGATACCACCATTTTTTTTATTAAATTTCCACAATTTGGAAGCGTTGTTCTGGCGTTGTACGATTCGCGATGACTCGCCAAACTCTACTGAATAGAAATGTCAACACAGCTTGTCTTTCTTAGTTGTTAAACCATAGTTATCGATATCGATAGTTCTCACGCAGCTAAAAAAAACACCCTATACATATATATGTCGTTATACCTACCGACACCTACTTTTAGTACTACCAATGTTTTATGCACATAACTAGTTATCAAGTGCTATTGATAATAGTTCAACAAAATGCTGCAAAAAGTATCATAAAATTATTTGCTAAAAAGAAACACTCACTCTTCAGTGCTGAACATGCGCACCATGTGGCGTTGCAATACCTCTGGTGTACTGTTTGCCGGCGAATGTGGAGGCGTTTGATATGCCAAATTCATCATAGGCTCATCATCCTCGAAAAAACCCGACGAAGTGGTTGAAGTGGTGCGCGGATATTTCATCATGCTGACAGATTGCGGGAGAGATGGTAGGTGAGTAGGGATGGAGGCGAAGCCAGTTGAATAGAGGGGCACAACAACAGGTGAAGAAAGCTCGTACGAAGTGAAAAAGTAATGCAATAATAGAAATATAATGAATAGTTAGCAGCCGCTGATTCAACTGCCTGCAGGGCTTTTGAAATGACGATATCCCTTTCCACTTTCTCCTTGCTCAGCTGCCACCTAACTTGATGGTCTGATGTTTTATTATGAACGTCTTGCTGGCTACATATATTTTTGTAAGTGCACACTTGTTGCTAACTATTTTTCGCCGTTCGTAGGCAATTGTAGTTATTTTCAATCGTTGTATTTTTTTTTTGCACTCCGGCAGGTGTAGTATTGCTGAAAATGGCATCCGATATAAGCGCGCAATGCCAACTAAATAAAAATCGACTTTGTGTGGTTCAAGTGCAGTTATTTTTAGATTGGCACTTTAGTTTGCTGGCAATTTTTTTCAGATACAATATATGAGATTTTTTTTCAATTTTTCTGTTTTTAGTGAATCTGGTTATTGAAAGCTTCACTTGAGTGCCTGCACGGGAATTTTAAGTGTTTTTTCCATGTATTTGTTTTGCCTTTTTTATATAATTTGTGCACACTGGAGCCATTAAGATTTTGACCTGCCTTGAATTGAAATTATTAACACTTTTGTTTATTTTAGCAGATTGTAGTTATAAGTATAGACATATTTTACTTTTTCATGTAATATTTCCGAACTTATACATGAATATGCAATTTTTTTCATATTTATTTTACCGATTATTTGCCTCCTCTTAATGAAAGCCGATTGATTTTATTACGAAAATTTTAAACGAAACTGTTTAGAAAATTATGTCTTCTACTACACGCCGCCAAGAATCGAACTAAAAATTCAAATTCGCTGTCTACTTTCGGCATGAATATTTAAATCGTGCACGAAAACATTTTTATGGTAAAAGCAAATGGAATTGGCTAAGTGCGGGTGAACGGAGGGATACCAGCGGGGGCAGCATCGATTGCTTAGCGAAAATCTTCATAATAAACAAAGCAGAAAATTTGTTTTCAGCACAAGATGTAATTTCACACACACGCAAACAAACAAATGCACATAATATGAATGGATCTTTTATACAGACCAGGTGTAGAGCGAGTAACTTTATTTATGCGCTGTACCAGGCTTCTCAAAATTTATTTACACGATTTTTTGACGCTCAAACAAAACACACACACAACTAGTACGCATATATGCGAATATGTATGTATGTTTGTAGAACAAGCAGTAGAGGCCTAAGCAACAAGTGTAGCCGCTTCTGCTTCCCTTAGAGTTTCAATACAATGAGCTGCTATTCATTCGTATTTTTGCACTTTTTTACCCACTATAAACGCGCACACATGTACACATGTATGTCTGTTGGTGCTGCCTGTTTATATTTGGCGTTAAATTATTGCGCACAACAAATAAGTAAAAAAAAACGAGAAAAAAGCACTAATTATAAACGACGTTTATCGCACTTCGAACACTTCGATTAGATGACCGATATATACTGAGAAACGTGCGCGTTCATTGCTGTTGCTGGTGTTGCTCCGTGCCGAAATTGGCGCCACTAGCACCACTAAACGTCCATAAGAAAATGTTAGAGCACGCGCGATTAGTTCAGTGGGTTAATACTATAGTAGATGTGAATCGAGACAATCTCATAATAACCCACACACACACACACACACCCAAATAAAGAGAGTCTAATGTGGATACACAAAAATCTATACTGACAAATTAATGACATTCACCAGCCAGTTGGCAGCCGGTAGGTGGTGTCATTCTCATATTAAACCGTAAACGTGTTGAAGGGAAGAATAAAACAACCGAAAAGAAGAGCTGCACGAATAAGGAAAATTAACTGCTAATGCAATCTGCTGTGCAGGTGTATGACTGCTAGCCAAGCAAAATAACCAGGTGTCTGTGTGCTTAGATCAATAAATATCCCCTCTTTACTCTACGGCCAATAATGACATCAATCAATTTAGAAAGCCCAAACAAACACATTATCAACACCACTGCTTCATTCCATCTTCGTCTTCTTTGTTGTTCCAAAAATATTTTTTGCTGCTCATTTGCTTTTAGCGATGTCTTAATTATTGAAATTGCTAAAAAATCAGGCGCAAGTCTATCAAAAGACTGGGCGTCCGCTCGGAGGAATGCTAGACTGAGGGATGGGTAAATCTGAAAATCAATTTTGCTATTTTTAAACAAATCAAAATACAAATTGTATAAACGATGAAGCGAAGTGGAAAGAATGTGCAAATAGGCAAGCAGCAAAATAAATTTTTACAAAAAAAAAGTATATTACTCATATGCTCTTGCCTAGTTCAAATTTAATATACAGCATAAAACTTAGTGCTTGTTTTTGAAATGCCGCTTTGTTTTCTTTAATTTGCTTGGTTTATTTTAAGAAATTCCATATCAAGTTTTTGGCATAAAAACAAGAAAAATCAGCTCGACGAAGAGTGATTTATTTTCGGTTATTTGCCAAGGCGGGCATGTTGATCAAGAAAACCGACAGTCCAAGCGTTCTATGAGCTCACAGGTTCACGGCACTGACACACACACACACTAAAGAATTTGTTGAAAATCAAGTGAAAGGAAAGATATCATCTTTAAAATACTGCAGAAATAGAATTTTTGAGGGGGTATACCAGGTCTCAAACGAGAACTTCATTTATTTACCTTCATAAAACCATTTTGTGGCTCTTATGAAGGGTCCACTCCCCATTCTCTTACGCCGGACAGTTCCGTAAGGGAGAATTGAAAAAGTATCTACCTAGAAGACCTGCTCTGATTTTAGTTAAGGCTGGATAATTGCATAAGAAGTGCTCATCTGTGTCTTCCTCTTCCTCATCTCTACAACTTCTATCCATGGGGAAACTTCTAGTCTCACGGAATGCCTGCCAAATAGCCAAGGACCAGTTATACAAGCCGTGAGTTTATTCTCTCTTGAAAGGCTAAGCTGTTACTTTATCTTTTTCTTATTCATTTGCGGCCTAGCTGTTAGGCATGTGCCTTCATCTCTCTATGCCCTATTGGTCTCTTGGATAATGTTGTTTTTGATTATTAGTTTGCTCGTGGCCATAGGTATCCCAATGGCACTCCTATCACTAAGCAGATGAAAAGTAGTACCTCTCCTGGCTAGCTCATCGGCTTTACAATTTTCCATTTTTGTCAAGATTTTTTCCTGGCAGAAATACACTCGGAAGTTTACCATTGCCCGCCGAGGAGGTTTGCCATTGCCTACATATCAAAAGCTATATACAGCCTCTTGAATACATGGATATCAGGAAATTAGGTAGAACAGCCTACAGCAATTATATAGTTTATGTGATCTGTAAATAGGAAGATATCAAAAACACTCCTAGATATCAAAAACACTCCCAGGGCCTTCCACAACTGTTCGTGGTGCGCTATACTTTCGCAAACGAGGCTCTAGCTCTAGTGCCTGCCTGGAGTGGCAGCCCCAATACTAGGGTCGGATGCAGAGGTCTATTCAGCTTCTCATCTTAAAAAGTGCGATTACCGAAACCGATCTGCGATTTGCTCCTTTTAATGTATTAATAGGAATAGGTTAAGGAAAAATAAATCCATTACTTCCTTGCTAGATGACTGTAGTGATCGATATCTTGTAAAGTAAATTGTCAAATTCCAATAGTAAGTCAGAGGAAAAATAAAGAAAGATGAAAGAGCAAATTCGTCGAAAAAACTTTCAGTTTTCGTATCTCAGTCAAGCGCTGTATCTCAACTGTGCACACATTTTTCGGTATAGACCCATATAGCTTCACAGTCACTGTCTTCACCTGATATGGCTCCGGCTGACTGTTTTTTCCGACTTCAGGAAATGTGCTTGAAAAATATTTTAACGAATGGAAATATCGTTGGCATAAAAAAGCTATTTCGGAAGCACATAATAAATTTCAGCAAAAATGACTACTTAATAAACGAAAGCAAAAAGCACTTAGCACTTAGATTATCAAAGGGAGGCGCACTGCTATCGGGGATATATGATTCATCAATATGAGCTGAAAATAATGGGATATATGTATTAAAGAATAATTCATAAAAGATAGACGCACGACAGAGGAAAATTTTCCAAGAGTCGACTATCGGATACTTTAAAACGTTGCTGATTTGTTATTTTGCTTCCAGTTAGTATTTGTTGGAACACATCTATAAATTTTGCAGCTAAGTTAGTATATGTTCTTGCTCGAATCTTTATATTTACTAGTAGAAGATAAGATTAGTTGAAAGAACAAGTACTTAAGGGCTTAATAAGCGAAAAGTAGTAGTAGACAGACAGGCAGCCATTGCGCGAACAAATACGAAACAAAATTGCAAATTCATTATATTTCCTATTACTAATGTTGTGTGAAATCGCACCTAGCTTATCGAAAAGCAGTAAATGTCAAAAAGGTGTGTAAGTTCATAAATGATTTGAAATATGCTAATACATTTGTACATAATATACATATCAAAATATATACATACATACATACATATGGTACATCTTAAAATATTAGTCTATAATCGCGGCATTAAAAAAGTCTAACACAATGAAGTGTGGAAAAGAGCAAGGGAGATAGACCATAAGATCCATGGCTAGCGCGTGCCGAAGATAATTTGTCAAATTGTACCACCGCCTCCACTACTATTACAATAAAGTGACAACCTGTTTATATGAGAATAAATTACTCAACTTTTAGTAAAATGAATAATTAATGAGTGGACGCATTTTTTGGCCATTAAACGCATTTGTTAGTTTGACTTTGAAGACTCTACGTTCAGAGCAAGTTAAACAAACATACATACAAATACTTATAAACATAGGTATGCATGTAAGAGCAAAAGCCAAAATCTAAGATTTAAGTGATTGTGGATGAGCATCAAAAACACGACCACCAAAAACATATGGCAGGCTAACAAACGTACAATTTAGAGATGCCAGTCCCGGGATCTGTAATTTATATTTAAGTACCGAAAATCTTTGGATTCTTAAACACAAGTTCCAGGGTAATTTATTTGATTCAAGTTAAACAGAAGGAATGAAAGTTGATGTGAAGTCTTATGAACAAAAATGTTCACTTTAATTTAAATGCTGAAAAAAACCCTGTGAGAGGGTACAACATTGCCAATTCAAAAAGATATGCAACGCTTACTTTCGAAGCGTCGACAGGTTTTATGTGCAGGAAATTTAGATTGAGGTTGGGAAGCGAAACAAGCCTTCAACTTCAAGCACAGCCAAGAGGGAATATAGAAAGTTGCAAATTCGGTGGAATAATTTTTTTTTCAAGCCCTTTGTTACTATTTTTTTAAAGTATATATATATATATATATATATATATAATTGGCGCGTACACCCTTTTTGGGTATTTGGCCGAGCTCCTCCTCCTATTTGTGGTGTGCGTCTTGATGTTGTTCCACAAATGGAGTGGCAAACAGTTTCAAGCCGACTCTGAGCGGCAGATTTTTTATGAGGAGCTTTTTCATGGCAGAAATACACTCGGAGGTTTGCCATTGCATGCCGAGGGGCGACCGCTATTAGAAAAATGATTTTCTTAATTTGGTGTTTCACCGATATTCGAACCGAGGTTCTCTCTGTGAATTCCGAATGACAGTCACGCACCAACCCATTCGGCTACGGCGGCCGTCTTTCTGTAAGTATACCGATCCTGTAATATGTCATTAGATGAATTTTCAAAAGTTAGCTCTAATTTTTTTCAGTCTATTTAACCCTCCGTTGGACCATACTGGCTTTTTCGAACTTGGACGTGAATTTTACTAACGACTTAACCTTCCAGGTAGCTTCCTAAAATTTAATTTTCTATGGATACAGCCTTTTAAAAGGCGATTTAAAAACTAAAACAAAAACAGATTTTACTCCACCCTTATTTATGTTTGTTTGCTTTTAAAAACCCAATTTGCGCCGTCCTCAATTTTTATAATTACTTTAGTGACTTAGTACTGTATATTTAAACATAGCCGTCCTTAATCTAAACTGAAGTAGAAAAGTAATGAATGCTTGAAGTAGTCGCTGCTTTAAGAATTGTTCGTATGTAATGCTTTGAACTAAATAAATAAAATTAAAAGCCAATTTATTTTTAACTTTTTATGTTAAAATGCTTGTAATTTTTCTCTATTATATTGCGAGTAGATTGAAGAAATTTAAATTTATATTTAAGATTTTTAGTGAATTTAAGAAAGTTATGTTCCGGGACTAGTCCCGAAAACCGCGAAACTAGTCCAGAAATCCCGAAAAACTAGCCCCGAAACAATGGCCGCTAATATTGGCATCCCTAGCATACTTCGCCATTGACTACGCGACTCAAAGTTAGCACACAAAAAATGCTGTGGTGAAGCTGAACGAATTCTTTCGTGTATTAAAATATATATACATATGTATAAGAACATATTATATATAAAATATATATGTACATAATTGTAGCAACGTCATACTTTAAAAAATACGAAATAAAAAAATGAAAAAAAATTATGCACAAGACATATTGACCGTCAGTCGTTGTCGTTTTTTTTTTGTAAGGCATTGTTGCACATAGATATAGTATGACGAAAATATTAGACGCCTTCAGGCATAAATTATAATTTTTAATTACCAAATAAATTCATTATGAAATGAGACACTGTGCATGCGTTTTGTGAGGCGGCGGCAATAAAAATTTGTTGCTGCTGCGCGACGCGATTTTCAAAAGAAAGAAAAATGGAGAAAAAAGCAAGTGTTAGATAATTTAAGACATTAAATAATGCAGAGGAGATTTGTTGGTTGAAAATTATTTCATTTTTGCAACTTTATGGGTTAATATTTCGATTTCAAAAAATATCATCAAGCTCAATTAAAAGCTTCACTCTACTTATACAAGTTGGCCAATTCAATTGGTTTATGCATAACTCTTTTACTAAATAAAAAAAAAATATTTTTAGAAATGGAAGTCTTTAATTTGACCCGTACGCGCACCATGGCTTGTTTTTTGTGAACTGCAGCTGTCTAGTTCGCAAATCACAAATGTGATTGAGGTAAGACGCCAGTTGTAAAAATTATAAATCTTCCGATAGGGTGATTAATTTTGCGCCACCTTGTATGTTTTGAGGTATTCTCGTAAATATTCTTTAGGTAAGCAAATATTGGTCTTTTAAGCATATATTTTAATATAATACCATAAATTTTTGCTTCAAAGATACAAATTTTTTTACAGCATTAAATATGCCCGTATTTAATGTGTGTATGTTCGTGAATACTCAAAGTAATCCCCATCAGCGTGAAAACATCCTCAAATGTAATTTTCCTCAAAAAAAAGCAAATACAAACAAACAACTTCACTGGCAGATCCTCCGCGCACCGCATTAATTTACACTGATTATGCTCTGCTTTTGACATACATACATACATACATACACATACTAAGCATGTATGAGTCTATTTTGTTTTGTTCAAAAGTTAACCAAATCACACGCGAACATTCGTATCAACTATGTATTGCAAAGGCCCATTCCGCTAACTGAGTCGAATTAAATCAAATCGCGTCGAACTTTAAAGCATAGAGAACGGCGCGCTAAATATCGCTAGCCAACGAGTGCTCCGGCCAGCCAAGAAAGTATGTGCTTTGAAGACGCGATCGAACTGCAAGCTAGTAAGCAAGCACACCGACAACGATTAACACAGCGCGAACGGCAAACAGGCAAGCAGTCAGCAATTAAACTTGTGCCGGCAACAAATATTTGTTTACTGAATGTCAAAAAAGCGTGGCATCGTCAGCGCCGATATACAGTCCAAAATTAGAAAATACAAAGCACAAAAAGTAATAGCACAAAAAAGCGCGACATGAAATAAAATTCAATAAAGCGATAGAAGGTAGACATAAGAAAGTAAAACGGACGATAGCGTCGAATATATAAAATTCATAAGCAATAATCTTTAGTTGAAATCAATCGTTTTTTTATTAACTCAGTGACGTAGCGCTTGTTAAAAACAAAAAAAAAAGTAATATACTTTAATTTTTTGCACTTTTATATATGTGTGTACATATGTATGTAGATGTAAATTTTTTATTTTGCTTGCCGCTAAATGCTGCTCGAAATGCCGTTCAAGCGGCTTGTCGACGACTGGCTTGTCGTCGCAAAAATTCTCTCTGCGCCAGTTGTAAATATTATGCATTTTTATAATTTTTGTTATTGGTTTTCCAATTGGCTATCCTAACACCCTCGTGGCTACTACGTCAGCGGCCGGACACCTGTCTTAAAAAGTAAGCAACAAAATCATAGGTACATATCATCACTCAAATAGCTTAGCAGCGCTTAATGGCGCGCGCAGTGTCGCAAAACAGCAGTTGTCATACCTAACTGTGCTGAGTTCTTCACCCCCGCGTTGCTTATGTGTAAGTGGTTAACGCTTCGCAACCTCCACAAGTACGTCTTTATCTATCTTAAAAAGCTTCTAAACTCACACTCCCACCGTTCGCTGTTAATTTGCTTGCTTGTAAATGATTCTCCTATCTAAATGATCTAACCGTAACCAGAAACTTGTTTGTGAATTTTTTATTGATTTTGCTCTTAACGATTCTATTAAAAAAGCGCAGGCCTTTTGCTTGAGAAATTACATAGGTATATATCACTTATGCCTAGAAAATAGACGAAGCAGTTGTTTCAATTAAAAATTGCAAGAAAATAATAGGAAGAGAATGGACCGAAATAAAAGGTGGCACAAATCAATCATCCTGTCGGAAGGTTTATAATTTTTCCGATAATATTTAACACTGCGAACTAGACAGCTGCAGTATGCAAACAGACAAACAATGCCGTGTGGAATGGTTACAATAAGCCACTCAAAATGATTTTTTTTTTAATATTAATCGTGATTTAAAAGTGATTTCAAAACGAAATGGGATGTTTAGTTTTGCGCCACCTTGTATATATACTTATATATGTATAAGCAATGTATTAATAGCAGCACAGCAAGTAAGGATAACAGAGCATTCGGCTGTGAGTAAGGGTATAAATATTCGATTATTCTAAAAATTAAAGCCTAGTCTAGTTTCCATGATATGAAGTTGCATACCAAGGACTGCATAGTACAATGTCAAAAAATTTGCTCATTTGCTGCAAGAGCGTCATAATAAAATAGAAATAAAATTATATAAAAAATTCAAGGCGATATCAATTAACAGCAACCCATAACCTCGCGAGCAGTGAACAGAAATTAATACAATTTCGTCTGAATCTAATGTTGGATTGGATTTGGCAGCACTGCATTATTATTATTTTTTTTTTTTCACACAGACAGAATACATTTTAAATCTATGCAAATGGGCATGCAATGCTTTAACTTCCTTAAAATATTATCATGGAAGCATAAACAAGTCGATAGTGAGCTATGAGACAAAAAAAGTTGCTTGAACACAACTGACCTGTTTTGTGCTGCTTTCACGTACAAATTTTTCGCTTAGCGAGCGAAAAGTGATAAATCGAAAGCAGCTGGTATTTCATTATATGAAAATATGTATGCCTGCTTTTACTTAGGGAAGCATACATAGTAAGCCGAAAAATTTTTTTAGCACAGAATGCAAGAGTGTGGCTAACCGGTTTGATCGGTTTGATCGACTCTTAGCGAATTTGATGGAATCACCTAATTTAATGACGTAGTAAGAGATATGACAGCGATTTGTTCACAACGTAGGTCAACAAAAACAGACATTGTGTTCTTCACATGCGAATTATCAATGCAACCACTGCCAATTGTACTTCGTTGCAGCCTGAAAACGACTGAAAACGTAAAGGCCTGATTATGCATACTTCGCACAACAAATCTAAATTCAGCAGAGTGTGCTAATTTTTCGTAAGTTGTGCTAATTTCCAGGTAATATTAAAACACATATGAAAAATGCATTCAGAAGATTTTTATCTGACAGCTTAAATTTATTCGAAGTCGTGCTGTCAAGTACTCTATGAGGTAGCGGCTATAGTTCTTCTAAAAAGCTTGCTTCGAATGGCCAAATACTGTAATCTATCTTTCCTGTTTTTTTTGTTTTTGTAAATCAATTTAGTTATCTCATAAAGCCACTAATTTCAAGAACGCAATAGTGCGGAAGTTACGTATAGCCATTCATGTTCTTAATATTCTGTATTATTTTAGCTGCCAAAAACATTATTAAAGTAAATTCATCATTTTATTCTAATGAAAGGTATAAGAAAATACGCTGATGAATGATGAATGAGTGTATGCAAATTGATGCACACGCCCGTCTTTTATTAAAAGCTTTCCAAGCTGCTTTGCAAAGTTGTTTGTAATATTTGCAAGTACAATTAATATACTGACAAATCGCCATTGATTCGTTTATGAGTGTGAGTGAGTGGAAGGTTGAGTTGCTAAGATCAATGGCGTGCCAGTATTCCTGAACTGAGTTGCATACTCGACGCGGGTCCACGAGTGCTGTTCACCAGCAATCCAGTAGCACGAAAAATTCGTGCACAGCTCGCGCGGTGGGTGCTCATTATCTACCTGAGCTTGTCTTAAATAAATGCACAATTTGCGCAATATTGTAGTTTTTATAATAATAAATCTCACGATTACTCTTCTCCCTCCGAATCGACATGAGGGCTGCAGTTCTCATAACGCACGGCTCATTTTCATATAATATTTACGCCGACGCAAGAAAGGCAAGAGTTTGTTTGTTAAGCATCGAGATCTAGAAAAAGAATAGATCAGCTCAACAATCATTGATTCGGATCATGCGCGCAACCACGAGGAGGGTTTGGGGTCTTCCTCTACTGTAATCAAGTGAAACAAAAAGTAGCTCTTGTCGAGGTAAAATATTTGTTAATTTACTACCAACAAGAAGAGACAGATTAGGATTTTTTTCCAATCATTCTTCTTAGAACATAATTAAGTTACTGGCGACTCTGAAAAGAATTTTGACACAAAAACGTATGGAAAATATTTGATCTTCATCAATCAAGAGCGGTTGTATTGGGCAGCATATGTATATTTATTTATATCCATAGAGACTCAAAGAATTTTAGAAAAATTTACTAAAAGTAGCTAAGAATATAAAAAAATATATATATTTTTTTAATTTTCATGCGACTAAGTCTTTATTTGTTTTTTAGTTTAGTTTTTTTCTAGCACATTCAGATAATTTCATATCAAACATTCCCGAAAAAAATCTTGGTTGTGCGCTTGATTGAGATGGAAACGTTTTCTGAACGGTGAAAAGCGAGTTCGAATTATCAAAGTTACTGGAATGAGAATTAAAATCTCAAACATAAGTATGGAAATGGTTTTCTTAGTTCGTGATTTGTGTTCCAATTTTATCTTTGAATAACTTTTTCTTTACAAAAAACAAAAAATAAAAGTTAATCTTTCAAAAAAAAATTATTAGGAGGTTGAATTAGTTTTAAAGGTGACACACAGATGGCGCTATTTATCACTTTATCGCGTTGGCAATACTGAATATATATTCATGACAAAGCCTCATCCTTAGGCTTTGTTTATCAGTATCTGTCATTTCGCTGAAGTATAAACAACGCAGTGTTTTCGTGCTCCGAGTATGTCAACTTTCGTGCCGTCGAAACGCAATTTGCGGGAAGCTTTGCTTTTCTGCTTCAATTTGAAAAAAAATACAGCCCAAGCCCGTGATTTGCTGCAGGAGGCCTACCCAGACCATACTCCGTCGATTTCAACATGTGAGTACTGGTTTCGACGATTCAAAAGTGGTGATTTTCACACCGAAGACAAGGAGCGTCTTGGCCAGCCCAAAAAGTTCGAGGACGCGGAATTAGGGGAATTGGTAAACGAGGACTCGTGCCAAACCCAAGAAGAGCTTGCTGAATCATTGGGCGTTGATAAATCAACCGTTTGCAAGCGTCTAAAAGCGATGGGAATGATCCAAAAGCAAGGACATTGGGTCCCGTACGAGTTGAAGCTGCGCGACGTCGAACGGCGATTTTTTACGTGCGAATTGCTGATCGAGCGACAAAATCGGAAGGGTTTTTTGCATCGGGTGGGGACTGGCGACGAAAAATGGATCCACTACGATAACCCAAAACGCAAAAAATCATGGGGTTTGCCCGGCCACGCATCAACGTAGCGAGAAACTGCCCATTTTCAAATTTCGTCAAATCGACGTTTGCGAGCACTTTGGCTCCAGTATTCGCTAGAAAAAAATTGGCAGGCAATTTTCAGAATTGTATATATTTCTTCATAAATTCCTAAAGTTCCAGTGCGGAACACAAAGCCTTGGGTTTGTTTTGCGCCAGTCTCTTTACTTCATTCCAGTTAAGGCGTATGGCGCGGGTTTCTGACTCCAACAGTCGTTCCCCGGTGTTCACTGGTCTTCAGCGTCTGTAGCTTCCTCAGCGGTTGCAATCACTCGAGGTCCTTGTTATGTCGCCATTTGCCTTGCGCAAAACATGGCCGATGCAGCTCCATTTTCTCTTTCGTATCTGCAATAGTATTGGTCTCTGCTGCGCTCTGGACCATACGTCAGCATTCGATATAGTATTTGGCCAAAATATTTTGAGGATTTTTCGTTGACATTCCACGTTTCGCACCCGTAAAGTAAACATGACTTACATTGGCGTTGAAAATATGATTCAAAATATATTTAGTGCAGTCAAAACAACTGTACTATGTGCATATAAGACCTAAAGTAGAAAACAAATTGTTTGTCTGCACTAAATCGGAAGAATAAACAAAATTTTAAATTAACGAAAATCGATCTTACTAAAGCCTTATGTCCTGTACACTTACATACACACCTTTAAGGGTGAATGAATAAAATTATAATTTGACGTCAAGCAAATCAAACAACTGTGTGGAATAAATTTGTTGATAACGAGCAACTAATCCAATTTTATGCCATTAAAATAATAATTCGCATGCAAACAGACAAAATTCATAATTCATTAAGAATTAGAAACGCTTGATATATTGAAAAAATGAAATTACTTAGAATTGTGAAAAAATATTTCAACCTTCACGTGAGTATTTGCTAATTTATGCGTTTATTTTATGTGCACTGCATACAATTTGCATATAAGCACATCACAGAGAACAAGCTAAGAGCCGCTTCACAACCAATTAGCACCGCGGACGGACATGTTTTCGAATATTTTACCAATTTCAAGATGATTTTCACATGTAATTTGCACATTCTTTGACCATGGCTAATTGCAAATGCCCAAAGCATTTGGGTATTTATAAAATAGAACAAAATATACATACATGTATGTGTATATATATTAAACCATATATCCATATACATACAAGAAAGCGCTTGTAAAGATAGATTGTAGAATTTACGAGAACATTCTTCGTGAATAAATTGTAAAACATGCCGTGCGACATCTTAGATTAATACATATTACGAAGGCACACACAGACAATAATAAATTCACATATATTTTTCGTCATTAAAACCGGGAACAGTTTCGTGCATTAAGAAAATAACAAATTATAATAAATATATAAATAATAAAAATATTATTACTATAAAAAGTTAGGTTAAATATTTCTTTACTTTTAATTATACGACTCGAATTTTATTTTATTTTAAGAACGGTAAAGTTGCCTTAATATCGATTAGTTTTAACATTGCAAGTACTGCAGTTCTTTGATGGAGACTCTTTTTCTGTGGCAAACGTGCTCTCAAGGCCCGCCATCGCTTACCGAGGAGCAATCGGAAAACTTTTTTATAATTTGATGTTAAGTCTCTATATTTGTAGCACATCATCCTAATAAAGCACAACTAGCGACAAATGATATCACATTAACATTTTGGCAAACTTTGACAATTTTTTTAATGTTTATAAGTTTTGTTTTTATAAAAATAAAGCTCACTGTTCAACAAACCCAATATAAGTTAAAGTTTCAAATTTAAAACAAAAATTTAAAAAATTCTATAAACACAATCGTAATTAGAGTTTCTAAACAAAATTTTGGTACGTAGTTATTATTAAATTTATTTTATTAAATTTTAGTCTAATAAAGCGCAAGTTAAAAGCTGCTAACCAATTCTGTTAATTTGTTAAAAATTTTGTTCCGGTAAGTGTTGCGCATTTACTCCATATTCAAAAATTACCCATCAAGGCACATTTTTCCTTAAATAGAGACGTAAATAGGCAAAATTGTCGGTCTGTTGCCACAGAAAATTTACGACAAAAAAGTTACAGCTCGGTGCAGTATTTGTACGGAAATGCCATCGGGCCGCTTTTTTGTTTTTTTTGTGAAGATTACGATTGTACTTGAGACTCAGCTGTTGCCTTTCCGAGCAATGACAAAGGATTTTGTGAAGTCTATTATCCATGAAAATGACATGGCTTTCAACAAGACTTGGTCACTTGCTACACTGTTCGAGGTACCATGAATTCATTGCATCCAATGTTTACAGGGCGACTACCATAATATTGAAAAATGCGGATTTTTCAGGCCACCTAGATCACCCCATTTAAAGACACCAGATCTTTATTTTTGAAGTTATTATTGAAGTCCAAAGTATATGGCAACAAAAGAAACACTGACCGACGTGATGAAAACCACCGAAAAAAGCGCACATTTGGCCACCAAATCCTAAGGTGGCTGTTTTGCGCGATCTGATCTTCAAAAAGTAGTAAACACAGAGTAATTTGCATAAAAATAAATGATTGCCCTCGAAAACAACCAGAAATCGTTTTTTTTTTCAAATGCTTCCACTTTGAATGGTCAACCCTATACATAGAAATACTGCTGGGTTAACACACACACAAGTACTATAAATTCACATGGCTAGTTTCTAGCGCTTCAGCACTTCAAAATTGATGGTCTCGTATAGTGTATGTTGCTGGCGAGAGTTTAGCGGGAAGACGGCCACCTGTTCGTAATCCGAATCACATATGTACTTGAATATATGTATGTATGAAGACCGCTACCAATTTATTGCCTCATTTATAATTTCATCAACATCCCTTAGAAAAGTATAAACAATTGCATCAACGAATTGCGTCCAAAAATTAATGCTTAGCATCAAAAATGCGCTGCCATGTAAAGAATTTTGTTTTCAGATTACAAACTTGCACATTGCCACCTTAGCATATGGCTGTGGTAAATATTTTAAGCGAAACACCTGGGCGTATACGCGACCAAGGGCGGATGTGAGTGGTGGATGGCAAGCACCTGATTTATTTACAGAAATGTTTACTTCGATCGGATATGGTTCATCTATCTTTGATCTATAAGTGTAAGTGAGATTATAACGTAGGATGACTGGGTATTTTAATTATTTACTTAACAAAATTTAATTAAATAAAATAAATTAAAGTACTAAGACTCAATAAGCCTTTGCCATTATTCAATAATTCCGGCTAGTACAGAATTTTCAAGCATTTTGCAAACCTTTTTTAAGTATCATGCATCTTACATATGTGCGTATAAACATATATAAGTTTGCGAATATTTGGTATTTTTATTTAAAATTTTATTTTGCTGTTGATAAGATCTTAATGGATTTAGATTGCTAATTTGTTTAAAATTCTTATCAATGCAAACTCATAAATTTATTACGCGTCTGAAAATAAGCTAATATAATAATAATTGTGCTAAGACCGCCGTAGTGGAATGGTTTGTGCGTGACTGCCATTCGGTGGTTTTCGTGTTCGAATCTCCAAATGATAGAAAATGTTTTCTGCTCCTCGGCAGATAATGGGAAACCTCCGAGTGTAATTTCGCCATGAAAAAGCTCCTCATAAAAAATCTTCTGGGGCCCGGCCAAACACTCACACACACATTTACAGTCTTTGCGCAAATTATACAGAGGGGGCCAAATAAGACCTACTAATGTTAAGCACAAATAACTTTTTAATTTTTAGACATATGTATGTATTTTTCTCTTTTTGTAGGTTATAATTGAATTGTGGGAAATTTATTACGAAACCCTACAGTACAACACAACGCGTTAAAATTATCGAGTTTTTCTATTCTTACACAATTAGCCACACAAATTGATGTTTTAAATAATGTTTTGATGTCGGATGAAGCGCATTTCCATTCAAATGGTTATGTCAACAAACAAAACTGTAGACAGTGGGGCTCTGAAAATCCAAGGGCAACACACATCAGTTGCACCCATATAAATGTACTGTTTGGTGCGGTGTTATAGCAACTCTAGTGCCATTGGCGAAAAAATGTTTCAGAAAAGAAATGACTTGCCGTTATTGCCAAAACCGTTGGTTTGCGAACACATTTTGATTACGATTTCTTTTGTTCTTAACACCCTGTATACCTCATTACAAATACAATACGATTCCTTAAATTTCTTTGTAACGACAGGCATTTGATATAATTCATAACCCGGGTCGTGATAGCCCACCTTACACTTGTTGTACTCCTTTTCACTAACGCAGAGTTAGAAGAATTACACTGGACGATAAAATCAAACTATTTCCAAAATAACAAGGTTCCGTTAATAGATTCTGGTAAAGGGGATAAAAAAAGGGGGCAAGTGTTAATTTCGTTAGTGTACATTGGAAAAAATGGTTTTGGTACAATTTCAATGCATGCAAGTTACGATACACATTTTCGGTTTTGAGTTATTGTTGGGCTATAAGCTAAATTTTGAGCTTTGTTGCATTAAGAAGAATTAGAAGAAGAATTGTATAGCGAAAATTTCTGTGTTACATGTGAACCCGTTATATGCCTCTGTAAATTATAAGTAAAATTTGGTTTGATTTGGGTTGAAGGAGCAACACTATTTTTTAAGGGAGTCAGCTCTGGCAATAAAATTTAAACATTAGATTGCTGACTTTGCCTTTTTTGTATCCACTATGTTCCATAAGGTTTTATCCCTACAATTCCGATTTTTTACTATTATTATTTTTTGTTTTTGTAATTGTTACTGGCATTTATAAAACCATCGGTTGAAGTAAACTAGTAAGTATCTTTATATTTAAAGATTTGGAGAGTTTTAGCGAGCAGTGATTCTGAATTTTTTTGTTCCTTTTCCGTTCTGTTTTTTTTTTCAATAATATTTTTTTTATAATAATAAATAAATTGTTTTGCTTGTCTTTTAATAAGAATTTTTTGTATCAAAATTTTTAAGAAAAGTTTTTTATATATTTTTATACTTTTTTAATTTTTTTTTTAATAGTTTTTTATATCTATATTTGAAGAATTTTTTTTAAATTTTATTATTTTTACAAGGTGGTGAAAAGATTTTTAAATAAATCTTTTTTATCAAAAGTTTTATAAAAGTTGTTTTAATATTTTTGTAATTTTTTTTTAATATATATATTTCAAAAACTTATTTTAAATTTTATTTTTAAAATTTTGGTGTTTTAACAAGGTGGCGCAAAATTAATCATTTTTTATAATAATAATTTATAATTTTCGCAAATGGAGTCATACGTGAATCATAATATATTTGTCATTTGTGAACTAGACAGAACACTATGGGAGTACAATTTTTTCTATAATTTTTTAATATTTTTACACGATTAATCACTCTATCGGAAGATATATAATTTTTGCAAAAGGGCGTCGTACGTCAATCATATTTGTCATTTGTGGGCAAGACAGCTGCAGTATACAAACCGTATATAAAGGTCAAAATAATCAGTTTTTTTATTTATTAAGAAGTTATTCAAAAAGTAAATTGGATGATCAATTTTGCGCCTGCTACATTAAACCAAAATGTTTCAAATTAAAACATTATTGACTCTCAACTAGCACAGAATGAGATTTTAACTATGTATGACATAAAAAAATATCTCGCGGCTATTAACCAACGAGAAGAAATGGATTATTTTGTTCCCCAAAACTTGAAAGTCTGTATTTCTCTATTGATTTAAAAGCAAACTAAAAATTTCAAACCTAAGTTTTCTAAACGAAGGTCACCCTACTTTTTTCAGGCCATTTGTAATTCTTGTTACTTACGATTGCTGTATTTTAACGAGATATCAATTCAGTGCTAAATCGTCTTACCTGAAAATAAATGAAAAATTTACCTTTAGTAATTTAGTACAATATTTAACTTGGGGATGAAGTTATGGCGGGAGTAATAAAAATGTAAATATGTACATATGTATGTACATATATAGCTTAATAAAATTTATCTGATAAAATACAGTTACTATTAAACTTAATTTTTTTTATGAGTCAAGTTAATATTATCAGTTTTGGCTTGTTTGAAATTTGTTTTCATTTCTCAGCATCACTTAGCATATCAATTTCGCACAGCGACATAAATAAATTACAACAAAAATAAGAGTTTAATTTCTGCGTAAATTTGCCACTTTGACTTATTTTAAGTATCTAAAGCGCACACGCAAGCAAACATATTCCCCTGCGCGTTTGCCGTGCGCGCACGTAATTAATTAACGTAATCGGCGATTTCGCCAACAAAAATAACAAAAAAACAAACACGTCATTAACGATAAACAAAATTGAAATAAATTTGGAAAATTGCCAGAAAAAATGGCAAATATTTCTACACCATCGAATGCAACAGCGAAACTTGCCGTTGGACATTCGAAAGCAAAGCACCATTTGAAGGCGACGCAAAGCAATGTAATGTTGTGAGCAACAAGTACACAAAAACAACAACAACCACGTACTAAACTACTACTCGTGCTCGTATAGAAGGAATGACATTTGCGTATAGAAAATAATTCACTAGCGGAAGCGAATGCATGAAATGCCAATTTCTTATATTTATATAACCACTAAAAAAAATTCCTTTTCATTGCTGATTGTGCTTATGCATGCTTTCTAGTTGTAGCTGTTGCACACCCTTATGTCATCATTTGATTGCCACCGCTAATTGAGTGGCAATGATTGGCTGTCACTCGGTGTAGAGTGGCTGGCCACAGCAACCAACGCCCTTTGACGATGAAACTATGTATAGAGTGTTGAGGTGGTGGTTGCTGGTGACGCTTCGCAATTGGCAACCAAAATGGGCAATGAAAGCATTATAAGCGCATACCAAAGGAACAGGAAGACTGATAGACAGACATTCAGCTATTGAGCTGTGTACTCGACATGTTTACTAAGCACTTTTATGGCAGCCAAGTACGGCAATATATTTTTCAACACCGGTACCACCGGTGGGTGGTGCGCGGATACTTACATATACTCGTATAGGTGGTAGCCGCTGTGGCATTTTGGATTGTGTCCACTCACCAAACAGAAAATTTTGATGGCATTTTTACACTTGTCAGCTGCAACCATTCGAAGTTTTTCAGGCATAAAATTAAATGTTAATGCCAAATTAGATATAATACTTGAGGCAGGCATTGAATTTTTATTTTCAATTTTCTTTGAAAACATCCCATTCATTACTGTTCGTCTTATTTTCTACAAATTTTCACGCCAATATTAGTAATTTACGACTTACGAGTGAGTCAGTCAATCACAAATGCCGTAAATACACAAATTCCTCAATATTGCATAAACAAGTGCTTATGAAACAAAGATTTATTTCCAATTATGTAAGCGAATTATCTGAGATTTTCAAAGTAGGAAAGCGAAAAATATAAAAATGTTCCACTAAATTGCAAGAAATAATAATAATAATATTTTACACGAAGGTCAAAAGTGAGCTTCCTTAGATTTTGTGATTAAAACTTTTTTTTAATTCTGAAATATAATTTTTGAATAAAAACTGTATGACTCGTCCCATAGTTTGTTCGTTAAGAGTTCTCCAACAGCAGAATACTTAATCTGAACATGGGGCGAATAATAGTCGCAAATTGTGTTAAAGTTGACAAAGGCAGTAGAAGTAACGTCTATCATAGAGTGAGAAATAAATAAGCAAGAGTTAGAAACACATTTGTGGCTTCATCTTCTCCTTACTACCTCAAACACTCTATAACCATTTAGAGCTTATTTTTGTTAACAAATTATAACACAAATTCATAAAAATTAAAGTTGAACGCATTTTGAAATCACGTTTATTACTTAAGGGGGGAAACCGGTTTAGGAGGCCGAAATTTTGGTGTTTTTCGAGAATTTTTTGAACAAGGAAGGAATAATCAGAAATTTTTTAAACATGGAGGGTATTTTACTCATATTTTTCAGTACACTTTAAAATTCTTTCAAGCCATTTCCGCCGGAAATAGTGGCGTTAGAGCGTATTATCCATGGACGATCGCCATCCGAGTATCTTGCTGGTGGGCATTCCTGAAGTTGCAATTTTTCTCCGTAATCAACAATTTTTTTTTCGTTAACAACATGTTTCCTAAGAATATGAATCTAATTGTGATAAAATAATATTGAAAATTGCATATCTTTGAGGCGCTTGAACACAATGTAATGTTTTCATACCATATTTTTTCATCTATTTTGCTTAAAAAAAAATATTTTTAATGATAATATGATCCCAAAATTAGGTTCATATGGATTGGGAGTGAATAAAGAATACTCTGAAAAAAATTTATAACAATTGGTCTAGAGTGCCCACCAGTTGAAAAAAAATAGTTTCGAGAAAAATGCGAATTTCGTTTTAAAATTTTTATCACATATTCTTGAGTAATTATACTAACAATTTATGCAATAAAAAGTCGATTTTTTGATAAGTCAAAACTGGTTTCGCCCCTTAATAAAACTATAAGCCTTAGTAGACTGCGCTTTCATCACACTTTGGTCAGAGTAATGAAATGGTCTTCGGAGTGCTCGAGCTGCTGCCACATCCCTTCTTACGTCAGCAAATAAGCTGATTTCTTTAATATTCCTAAGAGCCGGTTAACGGTCTGATGTTGGTCCCATCTGCTGAATTTTCTTCACCCTGACTTGGACTTTATTTCGTAGTTGCCTTGCCAGAAGACTGAAGTAGGAATTTTTGCAAAGGCTACTCGATTTCAAGGCTGACATTTCTACAGGAGAAAGGCCTCTCTCTCAAGTAGAGAAAGCCCTCAATTAATTGACCCAACAACAGTGGGCACGAGGAACAATGTGGGCAACAGAACAAACGTCACGGTTTTTAAAACTGATAATGCCCCTATCATCAACAAATGCAAGCAGTTGTACGCTCTTGCACTTTATGATAGTTCCAGAGCCAATCACTTTTGTAGCGCCAATAATCTTCCCTTAAAACAGGTGGAAGAAATAGAATAACAGAAATTATATTATATTTTCTGATAGCAGAGATTGCATTTGGTAGCACAGCGTTCGGATAATTTCTTCCCAATTCTAACCAGGCTGGTGGTTTCGCTCAACGTCGAATTCTTCACGGTCGCATGTATGTGAACATCAAACTCAATGACGAAATTTAAAGCTTAATTGGTTCAGCTATTTGGTCTGTTGGAACTTAGTTTAAGGGGGAGCATAATTCAGCCAAAAAGCGACCGGTTTTCGCGCTATTCAAAATGGCTTTATCACTATTACCCTATCCTGTTTTCTTGGCGTATATTAATATCTGAGCAGTGGTACATATTTATACACAGACAATATAAAATCAGTTCATTGGCCAAGTGCTCTGGCCCTTGACACGATAAACTTGACACAAACTTATACGCAATAGTAAGTAGTCGATGATTTTGCAGCAGCTGGCCGCACAGATTGCAGGATCATTGGATTGAGCAATGCACACTCCACTTTGGATATGGGACAACAAATTGACATAAATACAAATTTCAGAGCTCGTTCGTTGGTACAGATTAACACATAGTTGCCGTTCAGTTAAAAAATTCCCTTTGCAACTTTAGTTATAAAAGTTTTGCTCCTTTTTCTGCAATTTGTAAAGCAAAAGAAAATGGCTAGTTCGAGCTAATAATGGATTCTACAGGAATTTCGCGTTATTTGTTTGTTCTAATTTAATTGTTTAGATAATCGCCCACTTTCTGCAAAGCAATTAATAATTAAATATTTCGAAGAATTAAATAATTGAGTTTTAACAAAAGATTTCTTATTTTTGTGATCAATGCATTCATCCGGGGCTATAGCCTTGATAGAGACGATTTACCGCCACCAGCTTCAAAGTAAACACATTTAAAATTAAGCAATTGTATGGTGTCGCAAATTTTGATAATTATTTTTTTCTACCCATGCACACAGTTTCTATAAAATTTTTATTTGGTGCACATAAAATAAGCTCATCCATTTTGAAGTAATTTATTTTCCACACGTGCTGCCATTACATTTCGACTGCACTCAACGAATCACGAAGAAGGCTTCTTTCAGTTTGTTTAGTCTATGAAGTAAATTTTATTTTCTTTCTGGATTTATTTTGTGAAGGTGAACTTGTGTAAACTATTGTGATTCATTGTAATTCTCAATTGTGAAATTTTCAGAATTGCCTTGTGGCAGCTGCCTTATTTTGTAAATTTTCCCATTTCCGTGAAAGTGTTGAAATTCAATTGCAAGCGTGAGTGCAGTTAGTTGGTGGTGAAAATAATTAGATAACTCATGAGAATTATTATATGTTGACTCACCATGAATTGGGAATATTCGATTGACCGATGATTGCTTTGAATTGTCACAGTATAAATACCAATTGTATAGAATTGAATGAATTACATAAATAAATTAATGGCTAGTTGCAAATTTTAGATGTTTATTTAAAAAAAAAAAAAAAAACATTTGCCACTTTTATATAAACTCAGATGACATACTCGTACATTTCAGTATATACAGTGAGTCAAAAAAGTGTTGGCACAGTGAGTTTTTTACAATACCAGCAACGTTTTCCATGGCAATTTTTCCGTTAATTTTGTATAAAAATATGGTTCATACTACAACAAAAGCTACATATTTAAAAATTTCAAACCTTAATAAAAAAAAAAAAAAACATTCAGCAGGTCTTATATAAACAACGGTGGCATACTCGTACTTTTGAGTATGTTCAGTGAGTTAAGAAAGTTATAAATATTAGAAGCGTTTTTCGAGGCACTTTCTTTGTTGTTGTTGTAGCAGCATAAACATTCCAAATGCTGCTGAAGTGATAGTCCTTGACCGGATATAAATTCGGGTCGTTCCAGTTCCTGCTACGTATAACCGACTGTCGGCGGAACGACGGCAAATTTTTTCGTTAATTTTGTATCAAAATATGGTTCATACTACAACCAAATCAATATATTTCAAAGTTTCAAACTTTATTAACAAGTTTCAAACTTTAACATTACAAAAAACTCATACATATTTAACAAAAAATTTAAACTATATACGCAGAATTAACATCTTTTTTCTAGTATGCAGGTTTATAGCTTATTTATATCTAGCGTAATAAAGCTGAAGTTTGAAGTCACACATTTTTTTCACAAAATTCCTAATTTTTTTAGTGGAAATAAGCGCCCGAATTAGGATAATTCAAAGATTGGTGAAAAATTTTCAAGAAACTGGTTCTCTCGAGGATAGAAAACGATCTGGCTGAAAAAAACTGAGCGCTCTGTTGAGGATATTGCCGCTGTAGCGCAAAGTGTTGCTGAACCACCTTCGACATCGGTATTCGATATCTCGACGTTCGCAACAACTAGGCATTCATGAATCCACTGGGCTATTTGACAGATTTTACCTGTAGACGTACTCATGGTGGACAGTGAGAATAAAATTAGTGAAACCTGAGAGAACCTAAATTTTTACATGTTTTCATTTAAAACAGAAAGACCCTTTATGACCACAACTAGTTTCCGAGATTTTAGATTTTTAAGATTATTTACAAAAATATATTTTTTCATTGCTTGCTCAAGGGTATAATTTTTCTCCGATCTTAATCACAGGGTATATCAGCCAACCAAAAAAATTTTAGCCAAGCTCTTGTAAAGATGAATTCTTCATAAAGTTTGAATTTAGAATTTTTAACTAAGTGAATTATTCTGCAAATTATTTTAAAAACTAGTATGACTTTTCAACTATGCAAATTCTAAGAATAATGCAATTAAATAGACTCAACAAATATTCCAGCGTAAGAAAACTCGATTTCAAACGCCCCCAGAATAGTATCTGGGGTAATTTAAACAATCGAGAAAGGCCAGAACATTTTTTTGCAATCGTAACATCCTCTGTGTGCGCGACTCGTCCGTGGTAGATATGCTACACCGTGCTTAAATTGGTACAATAATTTTTGGTCAATGTTTGGTTATATTTTGATAATACACCATTTGGTAATCGTGTGGTCTGAATCACGCAAAGCGGGCGCCAGAGAAAGTAAGAGCAGCTATGGAAACCCTGTTTTAGAAACTGTGCACAAACTGAAACACACTAAACATATATTTGAAAGGAATTCCGATTGCATCACATCATAGCAATCGAAAAAAAAAAGATCTTGATTTACGACCCGGCGTTTTGATCTTATGATCTTAAGTGAAATTATTTTATAATTTTCATTTTAATGCGTTTCATATGAAAACGATTAAATAGTTTTTTATTTTTACTTGAACTCCTTTATTTCAGTTGGCTGAATTTAATTTAGAATATTATTCACATAGGGAGCAAAAAACAAAAATTTTAAAAAATGATTTTCCAAAATATCCACTAAAATTGCTGTTCTAAGTTCTTAAAAAATATGAAGAAATTTTTACAGTAATAAAATTCCCAAAAATAAAAACAAAATTTTCAAAAGAAAAAAAAAAAGCATTAAAAAATATTTTCGCCCCCGGGTGGGCTTGAACCACCAACCTTTCGGTTAACAGCCGAACGCGCTAACCAATTGCGCCACGGAGGCACTTGGCAGAATGTTTCACTTAAAACATATTTTATACGTAAACGTGACTGAAGCTAACTTAACTAGCGCTATCAGCAAGTAACTGTTTGATGAACAACTGCCCAGAGGTAACAACATCAGCTATCTACATACATACATTCGTATAGACTCATAAAGCACAATCAATCAATAAGAGATTACGGGTGTGCTCGCTTGAAAAATCTATCAAAAATTATCAGTCAATGAAATTCTAGGGAATTTTCTCAAAGTGAGAAATACAATATACAATTCTGCATGAGCACTGCATTCGCAAAAAGTTGTAAGTTTCACGTTAAATTCAAAGGATATAGCATACAAAAGGTGGTTTTCTGTAGGGAATTGCAGAAGAACTTCAAAAGAAGTATATTTAACGGGGTAAAACATCAAATTATAGAAATTTTTTTTTCTATTGTCGGCAGACAGCGGCATACCTTCGAGTGCATTTCTCCTAAAAAACCATTTGTGTTAAGAGCTCGGCATGGAGCTCCCTCGATTGGGTAGAATAACATCAAGTTGCACACCACCAATTGGAGGGGAAGCTAGAACAAACACCAATTTACACCTTTAATATCCTGAAAGGTACTTCTAACCAACTGCCTGTAGTCAACAGCTTCTGTTCAAAATGAAATGCACCTTAGCTCTTTACCTTTAGTCTGGTACTAACACATTTTAACAGAGTTTCTGAAAATTGGCAAGATATTATATGTATATTAGGCGCTTTGTTTGCTTTTATTTGTTACTGTTTTCGCTGGTGAAAAAACACTTGCGAGTGAGTAAAAATTTGTGAGCTTTGATAGCACAACTGAAAATCATCAAGAATGTTTTTTATCAATGCCGAAAAAACAGGTGATAACTGGTCGCGGAATAACAGGAGCACAGCAAAATGGAAAAGCAGCAAGCGGGAAATGATAATGAAAATGATTAGTGCCATAACTGCTGATAAGCGGCAGCAGACAATACAGATGGAATGAATTGCGGAGTGTGTTTGTAAACGTGTGTGTGTTTGTGCGAGAAGGCGTCTCATTATCTTTGTTGACATTTTTGTTTGTACACACATGTTTTTTTTTTGTTATAGAAATATTTTGTGTTACAGCGATGAGCTGTGCCTTATCGCAAAGTTAACAGTGAATAGTTAATTAAGGCTATATCTACATGTATGTATTTATGAAAAAATTGTGTTTTTATGAACAAATTTGAGTCAATTGATGGGCAGTGGAAAGTATTAGCAGAAAGTAACAGCAACAACAATGAAAGCAATACTGATAACTCAACTACTACGAGCGCAACTGCGAATAAATACTGGCGTTAAAAGTATACAGAATATACACATTACAAAGTAATCAGTGTTGTCATTAGGTTGGTAATGGTACTTACCTAACAAAATCTTTGACAAAACAATAAACAGTAAATAGGCCGCGATCGCTGAGCACAACATCGGGCTTTAAAACGGGCAAATAGCAAACATAATGACTGCTGCTCGAGGGATTGCTGCTGCTAGCATGCGCTGTAGGCCGCTGTAGCAATGACAAATGTTGTGGCTGTTGCGACTGTTGGTGTGGTGGCTGTTGCACAGTAGACACCGTCGACGCAGCTGCATACGCAGCCACATTTCCATCAACAACAGCTGTTGCCGTGCAGTGTTGTTGTTGTTGGTGGTGATGATGATGATGACTGTGGCTAGTGTGTTGTGTTGGTGTTACTGTGGTTGCAGTGGCGGCTGTGGCTGCTGCAATAACAACAGTGGCTGCGGAAGTGTTCATGCTCGCATGTTGTTGGTAAGTGTTTGTTGTTGTAGTGATTTGCGGTCGTTGCGTGCTTGGCGTCGATTTAGTTGTGGTGTCGTCGCCCATCGGTGAGGACATTGTGCAGCAACATTATTAAGGCGTGCATGTGTGCGTGCTTCGGCTCGCACGTATGGTGCGTGTAAGTGTTAAAAAAACAAGACAAACTTTGTTTTTTTTTTTTATTTTTTAATTAAATTTTCAAAGGTACTTTTTCTTTTTTCTGCTCTTCGTTTTTTCTATATTTGTTCACAGCTTTTGCAATTTCAGCTTCAGTCTTAATTTAACTGCAAGAAGTATTTGTTGACTTAAGTACATTTTTTGTACTTACGTATACAACATTTATGCAAACAACAGTAACTCCGTTGCGGGTTTGTTAAAAAAACAAAAAACAATTAACATGTAAAGCCGAATGTTTTATAAAAAAATATAATTTTGTATGTAAAATCTTGCATAACTACAACATCGAACTAACTAACACAACATGCTGTTTTTGCTAAAGCCAACACTTTACTGAATGAAATAAAATCAAACTTCGATAACTCTTAACATTACATGCTGACGGACTTAGAGGCATTCAGGCAAAGTTCGAGTTGCCGAGTGCCTAAAAAGTATCAATATACTATAAATATGAATATATGGGGTGTTTTTTTAAGAGCTTGGGAGCTCAAAATGATAATACAAAACAGAAATATTGTTGGAATGAATTTGTATTGATTATAATCTGGTAGACAAACCCAAGAAATCTGGTAGGAGGCCAAGACGGGACATCTTCAGAGTTTCATACCTCAACATTAATCGGCCATTGGCCTATCGAAGACCTTGCTAGGAAGATGGGGTGGCCAACGATAGATGTAGAAGATGCAATCAAGAAGATTCTAGGGAGACAGTCTTCCACTATCTGTGTGAGTGTCCAGGTCTGGGTGCTCTACGACATAGAATGCTGAGGGTATTTTCGATGAAAAGCTTGGTAGAAATTGCAGGAAAGAAAATAGATGGCATAGGTAGATTTATAGTCAAATCAAGAGGGTTTGACTAAATAACCGTAGTGGTTCTAATTGAGTCTGGGATGTGTCATTCAGACAGAGGTGCTAACCAACCAAACAATCTGGTAGATAGTTTCATAGCATTTATTTCCGCCGTGGCTACGCGCTACATGATACATTCGATCAGTCGAATTTATTACTACTTTTTCCAATAAATCTGGCCGTTTGGCGCCAATGGTAGCTTGAATATGGAAATAAATCGATGTTAAGCGCGTTGTATGGCAACTTACTCTGTCTTTTTGGAACCAAAACTATCACCAATGATTAACTGATAAATTTTTTGAAACAAAAATTCAAATTGGATTCACCGTTACGGCACCTCCTACCTCATTTCGAAAGAAATAAGGATTGCTGAGGCCGCCAGTGCTCTATGAGTTTCGCGAACCATTTTTTTGTATAGTAATTTTCAAAAATTCAGAAGCGTGGTTCTATCGCTAAACGATTAATTATGACTTTCTAAACCTTACTAAACAGAAATGGCAGCACAGTTTGCCGTTCTCAGCTATCAAACCATAGTTATCTATATCGATAGCTTTCATGCAGTTAAATAACGTCTGATACCTCATAAAACTCTTTTTTGACATTTGGCAAGTCTCATTAGACCAAGCCCATACAAGAAAACTTTGTTTTTTTACGCAACTTTACAATTATTTACTTTCTAGTCTACAGTCAACAAAAATATTGAGCAAAACAAGAGCACAACGAGTGCACGAGCAGCCCACGAGCATCCCAAGTTACGAGTTGATGAACTACATACATTTTGTCTCTATGAACGCGACTTACTAATACTCATTAAGTGCTTCCACACAAATGCAATTTTTGCAAGCTCGTGCTGCCAGCGTAACACATGGGGTGAAAAGTCCCCGGCCAAGCATATATATCGGACTAGTTTTATTGCATTCACCTCTTTTCCAGTTAGTCTATATATATATAATTGGCCCGTACACTTTTTTTGGGTGTTTGGCCGAGCACCCCTCCTATTTGTGGTGTGCGTCTTGATGTTGTTCCACAAATGGAGGGACCTACAGTTTCAAGCCGAGTCCGAACGGCAGATATTTTTTTATGAGGGGCTTTCTCATTGCAGAAATACACTCGAAGGTTTGCCATTGCCTGCCGAGGGGCGACCGCTATTAGAAAAATGTTTTTCTTAATTTTGGTGTTTCACCGAGTTTCGAACCGACGTTCTCTCTCTGAATTCCGAATGGTAGTCACGCACCAACCCATTCGGCCACGGCGGTCGCCTCTCCAGTTAGTACTAACCTTAAAGCGACAGCTGCTAAAATTGCCTGATATTCATTCTATTCATTAGTTCGTGAGTTATTGTGCTAAGAGTGAGGCTACTTTTGTTATTTTCAAAACAATGAATGAAAAAGAATTTCGTGTTCTAATTTTACACCGCTTCTTGTTGGGGAAAAATACCGTTCAAGGGAAGCAATGGCTTGAAAAGTATTATGGGAATTCAACTCCACCAGAAATAGCAGTAAACTGATAGTTTGCTGACCTCAAACGTGGTCGTAGAGAGACACCGATGATGCACAACACAGTGGACGTCGAACCAAAAGAGGCGGTAACACGAGAAAACGTAAAACAAATCCACAAAATTGTTTTGAATGATCAAAAAGTGAAGCTGCGTGAGTTAGCTGACATCGTAAATATCAGGTCAGTCCATAAGTTCGTGCGTTTTTTAACGGTGGTTTTAAAATTAATAAAAAAGATGTTTCAACTATTTATTAATCAATAATTATTTTCCTTCATTATTTACAATGTCTTCCCACTGTTTAGGCAAATTTTTAATTCCCTGCTCAAAAATTTTTTTTGTCCTTGGAGCCAAAATACGCTTCGATATCCCTTTTTATAGCTTCTTTTGAGGAGTAGTTCTTGTTACTCATATGGGATTGAAGTCCACGGAAAAGGTGATAATCACAAGGTGCAATATCCGGAGAGTATGGTGGATGCGGCATTAGCTCTCATCCGAGCTCGTTCAGCTTGCCTAATGTTTGTCTTGCGGTATGAGACCTTGCGTTGTCGTGGTGAAACAAAACTTTGCGTCTATTCACTAAAGACGGTCGATTTTTTTTAAGTGCCTCATTCAGGTTTGATGGCTGATGGGAATAATAATCAGCAGTTATCGTCAGGTTTGGTTCCAAAAGTTCATAATAAATAATACCGGCCATATCCCACCAAATATACAGGAGAATCTTCTTGGGGTTGAGGCCATCTCTAGGGGTCGGTTCTGGTGTTTCATCTTTATCTAACCAGTGGCGTTTGCGAACAGGATTATTGTAAAGGACCCATTTTTCATCACCAGTAACGATACGGTTCAAAAAAACTTTCATTTTCAAGCCGTTGCAGCAGCTGGGAACACACATTCACTCTCTGGTGAAGGTTGGCGACGGAAAGTCTATGCGGAACCCATTTTGCCAGCTTTGAAACCTTTCCCAACTGAACCAGGTGTCTGTGAACTGTTCCATGCGATGAATTTAAGCTCTGAACTATCATATCGACTGTCAACTTTGGCTCCGCTGCAAATTCAAAATATATCTCTTATAAGCGTTCGATTTCCATTTTATTTTTTAACAGCACGTGCTTCTCTCCACGATTAAAATCACTTGTTGAATGCACAATATATCAAAGAAAATATAAATAGTTCCGTTATATTCCGCGAATAATTTTTTGTATGCAAAAATCGTCCAAAAGCGAAATTATGGGTAAAATACGCACGAACTTATGGACTGACCTGATATAACAAAAGAACGGGTTGGCTTTATAGTGCATGAGCATTTGACTATGAGAAAGCTCTGTTCCAAGTGGGTGCCGCGTTTGCTCACTGTTGGCCAAAAAACTACAGGAATGGAACTTCGAATTGCTCCCACATCCACCGTATTCGCCAGATTTGGCTCCTAGCGGTCGAATAAAGGGGTCATCACCGAAGCTGAGGCCTATTTTGAGACAAACGTTAAATCGTTCTACAAAAGTTAAATGGAAATGTTAGAGCGGCGCTAGAATGATTGTATTGTTGTTGATGGAAATCACGTTGATGAACAATTTTTTTTGTTTTGTTTTTTTTTTTAATTTTGAACAAAACAAAAGCCGTGTTTTCTTTGTTAGGCCCGGGACTTTTCAGCCCATGTGTTATGTTTATTTCATTAGCTTCATTTAAACGCCACGCACTAACCCTTGGCGTATCGAAGGCGCCTAATACAAGACAGTAAACTAAATGCCACACATCGATGGCCACAAAAATTGCGTTTGCAAATACAGAACCAAAAACGTAAACTCTCCACTATTCAAGTTATTTTTCATACTTCCACTACAAATAATGACACAAGTAATTTTTCCATCCTGAAATTTTCCACATCCCTGTCTGCCATTATCAACATATCAGAAGCAACAGCAAAGTGTTACATGAAAGCATATTTCATACAGTGTATGCGAGAAAACTGTCAACTGTCAGCGCCTGACGTGTTGTCAGTCATTAAAATGCAACGCTGTCAACAGTATGTGTGAGCGTCGAAATCAAGAGTTTGTCATGCCACCAGCAAGGGAAAACAACAGCAATATAATTTATGGCGCAAAGCAACCCAATATTCGCAGTGTAACAAAAGGCGACTAAGCAAAAAGGCATCATAGTTATAGCAACGCACTGCTACGCAACAAAAGAAAAAAACGAAAAAAAACGTTAGGGAATATTTCTGATATGTGTAAAGCAGAGAAAAAATGTCATGTTAAAGTAATGGAAAATTACAAGAGAAAGCAAGTAAAATGCGAAATGAAATGCAAAATGCACAAAAGACAGTGGTGTGTTGCTTTGCAACAATGCTGTATATAAAGGGTTTTTCAATTGGCGCGGGTCGATTTTGGCGCCCTGTGGCAGCCATTTTTTTGTGACATCTGTCAAATCTTTTGTTTATTGTTCAGTTGTTTATGCCAAATCATCATGGCAAGTTACACGATTGAACAGCACGTTGAAATGATAAAACTTTATTATCAAAATGAGTGTTCATTAACGCAAACGTTGCGCGCATTGCGCCCATTTTTCGGTAGACGTGGTGGCCCTTCCTATTTCTTACGGCCCATATTGAACCATATGGACCTAGACGACATGTGGTTCAAGCAGGACGGCGCTACGTGCCACACAGCAAACGCCATTTTATTCCATTTCAACATCTACCCGCCCTTATTGAAAAACCCTTTACATAGGCATGTATGCATTCGCATTAGGGTACTACGCAAATCGTTTTGATAATGTAGGTAAAAGAAATCCTTTAGAAGTCGAGGATTTAAAGAATAAATGAGAAAGAAGTAGATTGAAAACAGTTAAATCTTTGGATTCAGTAATCGCAGGTTACCCATCAAAGAGTATTTAAGGCTGACTTTAGTTATGTAGTTTAGGCTCTAAAAGATATTTCGCTTCAAAAATTCGCTCTATCGAAATTGGCTCTGGAAATAAAAATTCTTGGGACATAATTGTTTTATAAATTCTTCTTTTTCTATGAATTCCATTTATGGCATGTTCTTTATAAAAAATTAACAAACTTCGAAGTGAAATTTCCATGCACTAAGGGCACATTAGCAGGTGTAGTTAATACTGGAATGTAGTTGGAACGCTTTGAAACAAATTCCTTTTCCTTTTTCTTAATTATACGACAGCTTTAGCTTTACTTTGTAGACTTGACGTTGCTTTTAAAAATATTTGCAGTCTGTTTTCGCAAATACTGAGCATTAGAATACCAACTGAATCAAAGAGTTCCCGGAATATATTCAACTGCAACACATTTATGCAAGCGTTTGCTCCAGCTCTCGAAACATTTCTGCTACTCTATTTTGGGTATAGCCATCAGAACCGTCTTCGATTTTCCATTACTTCCATTCGGCTATTAAGCCACGTCTTAGTGGCTTTTTGACTCGTTCAAATGTGCTATTTCAGATGCATTCGATGGTATTCATTTCGTTCTTGGTCAAAAATTCACGGATAGTGATGGCACTGTGCGCCAGTGTGTTATCATGGTGTTATTTTCCCACAAATCCTTTTTTTGTGGCGAATTGCCTGACGTAAATGTCTCATAACGCCCTAGCAATAGTTCTTTTAAACTGGCTGACCTATTGGAAGAAATTCCATTGTAATCCATAAGAACTGTGAGCAACACTTCCTTTTTCACCGAAAATTACGTGGTTTTTTGCTCTTGGTTCAAATTCCCAATTCCTTTGGGACCAACTTAGCATTCATTATTATGTCTTGAACGGATCCATAAGCAATATTCAAGTCCTTTGCGAGCTCTCTGGTGGTTAATTTGCGGTTATTGATCAACATTTCTTTCACTTTATTAATGTAAACTAAAGAACCGATTTGCTATTAAAGATTCCGCAAAATAGTTGTATAATTCAAACAACAAGCGTCGTAAGATATTTATAAAATATAAATATTTTTATTAAAAAAATATACATTTTTATTTGAAAATCAGAATGCGTAGTGTTTAAAATAATATGCTTAGCAATCCAACGTAGAATTTTTAATAGTTATTTACGTTTATTTGAGACATCTACACTGTGTTTGTGTGGGTGTGTTGTCTGGCTAACGTCGACTGTCAATGCAAGAATGACAAATGGCAAACTGGGTCAATGCAATTTTCCGGCGCATTTTCTGCACGAGTGCAAAAAGAAAGTATGTTGAGCAAACGCAAACGCAAAAAAAAAAATACAAAAACAGCAACAAATATGAAAAAGTGTCAACGATTGCCGCCCTTCACTTTACTCGCTATCAGTGATGAAAGCATGAAATGTGTGTGAATGCGAAAGTGTCAGCGTGTGAGTGAATGTAATTGATTATTTTTAAATTGTACTAAGTAAAGGGAATGATAGCAAATTTATACTATTATGAATTTATAAGCGAAAAAAGAGAATACTGTGATAGAGAAATGGTACAATCGAATTGGAGTTAAGGACATATGAGATATGAGAGTTTTTGTGGTTCGAGCTGCCGTCAAGGGCAATTCAAACGATGCGCTGGGCAGAGGTTATAAATTTTCTTGTATATAGGAAAAGGAAGACAAAAAAATAAATTTACTATAACGATCATTAAAGTTTCGTGTACTGCGATTACATAGTTTTAGGCGCTGCTGCCTCGCAAGCCTTGTAAAAGCTTCTATAAGGCGTTCTAGTGTTATGGGGCTTCATGCATATAAAGTGAGCCTTAGCGCAAACTCAACATGCTTACTCTTAATGTGAGCTTGAACTCAAAGGTATAGAGGTATAGAGCTGAAATTGGCATATTGGCAATTGGCATTTCTTTGAAAGAAATTTCTATGCATACAGTCAGCGTCAAAAGAAAGTGAACACACCATACGTTGACAAGTTTTGCCTATTTATTTACTTTTTAATTCTATATATTCTTTTATAAAAACATAGTTCATACTACAACAAAACTCATATAAAGTAAAGTCTCTAACTTTGTAGAAAATTTGTAGGAATTCGGCAAATTTTCATGACTACTTCAAAAATGTTTATTCAGAATTAAAAAAAAAAAGCTTCGGATAAGTAGTTTTATAGATCATTGAATTTTGGTATAATAAAGTGCAAGCTTTTGGTTCAAAAATTGCGTTGATTTTTGACAAATTTTTCAGCTGTGGGTTTGGGTGTTTTCTTACAAAGAAAAAAAATGTGGTTAAATGTACAGTGTCAGTGTCTCCGAATATTTTAAAATTTTATACAAAATTCGAAACTTTGCCTTATATGGTTCATTTTGTAGTACGACCTATATATATGTTTTCTACATAATTGAAAATACATAATAAATAAATCGTTTACATTTTCTTGTGACGAAAAAAGCAACTTATGCTGAGAGTCTGAACTTCACTTTTCACTTTTTGCGCATAAGTTAGACTCTGTGTTACAGTTACATACAAGGATTGAAAATATCCTCCCATTGTTACCAAGCCTTAGACCTACTAGTTTGCAGGTAAGCTATTAAGGACATTCACTGAGAGTGGCTTACTAACTGTATGCCTTCTCACTCGCCGAATTTCGTAGCCTAAGTCCAACCACCACCCATTGGAAATGAAGTGTTGTAAACTGCGTTACTCTGGCAAAATTACGTTCCAAGTGTTGCTGCAAGTTAAACTTCACCAGAATCAACTCGACCCTTACCTACTCAACATATGTTCGGTATGTGAAGGTATCACGGCATCAGTGTAAACACCTGCTAATATGTCCCTTACACCCACTCATCTAACACCTCCCACCTTGAAACAGCCTTTTTTCTGTGTTTGCTATTAGATGAGATTTTCGACGACGACTGGGGACTTTACTGCACTTAACAGGGTGTTGTAAACTGCTGCAACAACAATCAATACTTTGAGGATGTTTCTCACTCAGTTCCTGCATGAGAAGGGGCTTTGAAGTAATCAGGTTTATGGATTATTTTTTTATAAAACTAAATAATAAACCTTATGAAGGAATAGCAAGGCCATAAACTTAAGCATGACCAGTTCAATTGTCCATTAAAGTCTACAGCGACAAAAAGTAGCCAACGCCAGTCTAATATTTCTAGGCGTCTAAAGATTTCATGGCTAATGTCTAACTTATATATAAACGATTTTTTTAGTGACTAAGGTAAAATCAACAATTTTCAATCGAATGGAAGTATGTTAGAAGGTTCATTGGAATATGAGGGAGGAGGCCATAATGTCGCGAAGGCTTCACATACTACCACTACTGCACGAAGTACCTCTGTAAGTATGAATGCTAGAAATTAGTTGAAAGTGTGATCAAAAACAAAAACACAAGTTGTTCACTACAGTCAAAATAGCTTAATTGAAGTTATCAAGAGGATTAATGGTCAGTAGAGAAAACTATTTGATTGGGCTTTTTTTTATGAGTGATTAATATTTAGATTTTTGTTCTTAGAATAATGTGATGGATTGAATACAAGAGTGTTGTTGGAATAATTCTGCTCCTCTCAGAATACACATCGCCCATTTCCCTCAAGAGTAGAAATCCAGAATTTTATTTTTTTATTACTTTTGCATAAGGGAAAAATATTTTTTTTGTTTTTGCATAAGTGCATATTTTTTACGCAGTGTAAAAATAGCGATATCTATTAAGAGTATTTGATTCGATGAAAATGTGCCTGTACTTTATCTAACGAAGTAAAGTAAATGTAAAACTTTGAGGCCGTTTTTCACGAATTTTCGATTTTGTGTGTTACGACGTTCTTCCGGCAAACGAGTGATATACACACATGATACGCGATATTTTGATAAATTTTGACATTTTTTTTTTTTAATTTCCATTTGTTTTGCTTTTGATCAAAATATAGTTCGTTTTGCAATAAATACCATAAAAATAAAGTTTCAAACTTTGTACAAGCCTTATAAAACTCAACAAATTTTGATCAAAATTTCAAACTTTTTAATAAAAATTTTAATAATTTTTTTTAATTGGGTATGTAGTTCTATAGCCCATTCAATTTTAGTATAAAAAGTGCGAGTTTGAAGTGGCTACAAATTCTTACGTATTTTTTTTTTAAATTTCCGGGATGATGTTAAGCACTTTCTCCATATAACAAAAGTTCAAAATCTATGATTTCGACGTAGGGTATATTATTTTACGAATTTTATGAAGTTTTGGATATTACTTTTATAGGGAAGGTATGCGTTATTATTAACCGAACCCGTTTGTATTGAGTAGAAAAATACTCTTTACCAACGGTACTAAATTTCGCTAAGACACTTCAAGCACTAAAACTTGATTTGAGTTGTAGCATGCACCGAATAACGGCCGAAGGACCAAAACATCATGGCAACTCCATTCCAATTATTATTTTCACCATTGCATATGCATCGCACCTATGTATTTAAAATTACAAATATATATAAGTACAAGAATTTCGTTACGCCTTTACAGGCAACTGTTATGAGAACAAAAATAAAATTTATTGATTCCCTACGGGCATAGAAAATAGTTCCTTGCAACATTTTAGCATACATTGCAATTTTGAAAACGAAATTGTGAGCGAATGGAATACTTGCTCCAAAGGAAATGAATCCTTGAGAAATACCTAGTTTCAAAAGCAAAGTCCTTGACAGCCACCATTCAAGCGTTGTGGTGAATAATATAATGCCGAAGTGTTAAATTGCATAAATAAAAGATGTGCCACGCCACAGAACAGTCAACGTAGCAGCGCTAGCGGCAGCGCATAAACACGATAGCATCAGCTGGCACAATTGCCACAAAAGCCACACCAAGCAATAAAAAACAAACCACGTATGGCAGAAATCTTATAGAATTGCGTCCAAAATATGCAAAGCAGCCCAATGTGAGCGCCGCGCTAACGAGCTGAAGTCACTTCATATTTACATACATAGATGCTAACATGGCGAAAGACCACCATTTGTGCCACCTGCTACACGTGCAACCAGTGAGAAATCGGCTTTGAGACTAAGCGAAAGCTGTAATAAGGTATGTAAGTATGTAAAGGGTAATAAAAATAGGAAAAATAAAAAATGAAAATTACGAAGAAATGAAATAGTGGCAAGCACAGCGCAAATGTGGCACACAACATGTGGCAATGAATGATGTAAGGCATGCAACATGCGCATATCTGAACATATGCATACGTATTGAGATGCTCGTATGTTGCGGTAATTTTTTCGCTGCGCATTTTATGCGATTCTAGTTCGGTGCAAAACTACTCGCAATAAATAAGCAACAAAAATTCTTTACATGTGTGTGTGTGTGCGTGCGCGTGGTTTAGATAATTTTGTGCAACCTTGACCTGAAAACATACTCGTATCTCAAGCTTCGCCTTGCCATCCACCAGCAGCATAGCTCCCATTGAGTTTGGGTTGCACTAGTGTTGCAATATATGCTTACGCACACCAACGGCATATCTATGATATGTACATAGATGTACGTACATATGTAAGTTCTAACTCGAACAATGTTATACATGAATTCCTAGCGTTTGGCATCGAAGGGTACAATGCAATAACATATAATAGTTTTGTGGAGTATCAAACCACGCATTCACCAAATGTTGGCGTTGACTGGCACATATTGTTGTTGCTTTTGTTAGTCTCCGTAACTTAATAGCATCATCTTTGAGCAGCAAAATTGGCTTTGCGCTTCAAGAAAATATCAAACACATTAGTGCACCACCCAAATGGCTGCCCAAAATTTTCCCACCACATGCCAAGCTGGGTATATGTATTGTGAGCTGAGTCGTCTTCTACGAGTATCCCATTCCCATTCTTGGCCATATAAACTTTGTGCACTACGCTGAAAAATTGGTGGCGGAAAATTCGCCATTCACATGCCACTCACGTACTGTTTGGATTTTTGGGCGCCAAAGCACACTGGCGACAACGAAAGTGGCGGCGACCAACAGCGCGACTTCAGCGATTTCCCCACTTTGGTTGTGCGAACCCTAGAACAGCTGTTGTCGTCATTGTAATGGACACCAGCCAACGCTGCTCGCCTTATTCCCGCTCGACCAACATAGCACCCGTTGTGACTATTTTGTCACGGTTGGAATACGAATTAGATTCCCATTAAGTAGAAAATGTTTGAAGCAACAGCATCTGTTTGGCTGTAAATATTTTAAAATCAAATTGAATGCGGAGGTGAAACCGCAGCAAAGAAAATAAATATAAAAGCAAACCAAAATAAAAGCGTTTAACCCTCAAATGCATAAAGAAGGCTCCGGGCAATCACTTTCTATATAAATTAAAGCCAAAACGAGACTAATTTGTTTTTGCAACAAATTGCGATGGACCATCTCGAAGATATTGTCAGCAAAGAGTCAGAAATCGTCGAAAAGGCAAGTACAATTACTGATTGAATTGTTTTTTTCTAACAGCCGCCCTATAGGAGATTCTATAGATCCAGTTGGAACTAACATCATTTTAAAAGTTTGGCCCAAAGTGGCGCATAATTAATCACCCGCAAAGTGCCGCAAAATTAATCCCCCATAGGAAAAATTATAATTTTTCGAAGTGGCGTCGTGCGTCAATCATATTTGAAACTTGTAAACTGGACAGCTGCAGTATACAAACAGAAAAGTAATGGAGGTAAAGATCAAAATAAAGATTTCCATAATTCTTTTTGTTCTTGTAATAAAAAAAGTTATTCAAAATTAAAATTGGATGATTAATTTGGCTACTTAACACGAACAAATGCTAATATTTATGAAAGAGGATCAACTTTGGCGGAGGGTCTGATTTTATTTTTCGAATAGTTCAGCTTATCACAAATATTATGAATAAAACGACTTAAAATATAATTCCTGTGCTTAGAATTCTAAAGCAGAAAGCTTTTTCCAAGCTAATGTTTGCGCATTTGGTATAAATGCATTGTAAACTGATTCAACTATAAGCATTAGAGAGGATCAATTCATATGAAAATATCAACTTGACTTATTGCATCGGATGGTATAGAAATGAATTTGAAGTAATTTTTTCGACAAAGCTTTAATTCGCTTATTAAATTTTCTGTATATAAACAAGTAATCAACGGTTTATTTTAACGGCAATCTAAAATTTTCTTTCCGATCACTAGGCTGTGCAGCTCCAAGATCTTGAGAAATCCCTAAAAGAAATATTAAACATTTTTTGGTTGTTTTACTGTACCGCTGTTTCATGCTATTAAGGCGCAGATTATCAATTTTAAAGCAGTTCTTGGTGTTTTGAAAGCAATAAGGTACAGATTTATGCTACCAATTTACTTATTCCAACCGAATCTACTTGATGCTATGAAAATTAGACTATAGAAAGCACTTAAAATTTGAAAAAAAAAAATGTTCGTGTCAATTTCAACCTAATTTGTCAGCGTGTTTTACCAAATCTTTGCGATAGTAAAGATATTAAATTTGATAATATTCAAAATGAAGACTGCTACTATTTTACGTCTGCCGTTCGGTGGTTTTTTATGACGATCTTTCTCGGAGCCGAAATATATTCGCAGGCTTGCATTGCCTGCCGAGGTCCTATTTCATACACGGAGATTCGAACCTACGCGCTTCCGAATGGTAGTCACGCACCAACACATTCGGCTACATTTTACTTCTAATATTTACAAATACATACATTCCTTCCATTAAATGGTTTATGGACAAAGCGAAATTTGATCATGCCATACCTATTTATGCCGTCATTAGAAAATCGTATAAGGATTTTTAATTAAATTCAAAAAATCTGTAATTTAGAAATTTTGGCAGATTAGATCATTTCAGTTAATTGGCAACCGCTGTGACATCAGAAATGTAACGCTTCAACGAACAGGCTTTAGATTGGCGCGGCAGATCGGTTTCAGAATTATTTTTAATCATAAAATTATATTTTTTGTATTAATTTCATAACACAGGCTATTTGAAGTTCGAGTTTCCTTTCTTATTTATTGTTTTTTAATGGGAATCAATTATCTGCTTATTTTCTTACTTAATGATATAATAAACAAATTGTGAATGGAAAACTAAATTCTCCGCGTGAACATTTCTCGGTTTTATGGAAATTTTCAATGAAATTTGGGCATAATTTAGATTCTACCTCTGAAACTTCACGCCTCACATTATCGCTCAAATCTTCAGGCTCGTTTACAAGAGCTTCCCCTTTGACTTGGTCGCACAGCAAATGGTCCAAAGACGTTGATTCCGGTGATCTTGCTGTCCAAATCGCTGCACCATAACGTGCAATTATCATAGGGTTCTCCAGCGAAATCGAAAGACCTTTAGCATCGGCCAAAAGAGATGCCATGGAATTGTGATAGCTGTCAAAGCAAAATATTGCTAAAAAAGATACATGAACTTGAAATACCCTGTATTTATTTAGCCTTTCATAGCTAGGTGTGCCATTCATACAAAGGAAGTAGCAAAAATCTAAGATTAAAAAAATTGTTTTCAAGAGCTAATCAAATAATGGAAATCTACTTTGAAAGCACAAAACCTTCGAAATAAATAAAAGTAAGTATGGTATTATTAGAATTCCAAAAATGTATGTAATGTTTAAACTAATAGCAATAAAGAGGCTCTTATTTGCCTGAAAAATTTCTCTGCAACGGTGGCGTAAACGCATTCAAATCTCTTAAATCAATAAGTATCGAAGATAGTTGAATATAGGAAGGCTCTAAATAAAAAAGTCGCGCGACACACAATGACAATGGTATGGGTTCCTGCTGCTAGGGCAATCCAGAAAGCTGCATTGTCAATGAGCTATGAAGGAATGGGGCAATTTACTCTCAGATATTAAAAAAATGCAAATTGCAAATGTGCCAAAAAAATCCATCTCTTGGGCACGATGTACAGTCATTGTAGCCAAAATCAGACCGTTAAGCAGCTCTTAGCGATTTTAAAGGAATCAGCTGATTGACTGCTTTGTTTACGAAAGAACTGAGATTGAGATTGAGAAAAATCAATACAGTATCTGCTCATATTATTTGGATGACGTGGGAGATGAAGCTACTCTCATAGTTTTGATTCGGATGACTAAACCTTTTAATCTGTAAACCTTGGCTCTGAAGTAACCATATAAATAGTCGCTTGTTTTTTCGGAAAATCACGTCGTTTCGCAACTGTAACTATAAATAAAACAAATAATTGGCAAGTACACTTCTGTAAGGTGTTTGGCCGAGCTCCTTCTTCTATTTGTGACGTGCGTGGAGGGACCTACAGTTTTAGGCCGACTCTGAACGGCAAATGGTTTTTTATGAGGAGTTACTTCATGGCAGAGAAATACATTCGGAGGTTTTGCCATTGCCTGCCGAGGGGCGACAACTATTCCTATAATTTTGCTGTTTCGTGTACTCCTAATGCACTAGAGAAACTAGTCAATTCTGAGTGGTACAAAATCATTTGTTTGCCAGAAGTTTTCGGAGAATTAAAGGAAACCAGGTACCGAAAACGGATTATCCTTTACCAATGCGAGTTCTCATGTATCGGGTCACACAGGAGATTTTGTGAGCACTCAAAAGATCGAAATAATGGGTTTTCCACCTGACCGCCCTCATTTGGCACCTATTGATTTTGTTTTTTGTTCCTGAGCATCAAAAATAAAATGCGATGTCAACGTTTTTCAACGCCTGAAGAAGTTGTTGAAGCTTTGAAACAACTCGTTTTGGAAGTATACACTGCTAAGTGGTGGAGGGGCTTTGGAAATTGGTTCAGACGAATGCAAAAGTGAATTGACTTCTAAGTGGAATATTTGAAAAAAAAAAAAAAAAATCTATTTTCATTATACATAATTTTACTGTGTTTTCATTATTGGGCGTAAAATATTAACGGTATCCATCCTATTCAATTTTGTTCTCTATTGTTAAAACAAAAATTTGATTGACTTTTCAGTAGTAAAATTATAATTTGGAAAAATTTTGATATTTTATAAATTTTAATATTTAACGGAAAACTGAAGAAGTTCGTCACCTAACATAGACTTTGTTTTTTCGTTCATTCATCGCATATTTGGTTGGATCGAAATTCAATCGTTTTTATTATTATATTAAAAGTGTAAGTAATTATTCTATCGATTATGTGAAGATATGTCTATGTTTTTCAGTATTAAAGAGCATCAAATAAAAGCAAAGAAACGTGCGACCTAAATGCTTTAGTGTTGAGTCTCAGACGGATAATACTGTAAGTTTTTAAGTGCCCGGATTTTTTTCTTTCAGTGCATGTATAAATACTTAAAAAAATAACGATATATGTATTACTGCAATTTATAGCTGAAAAACTCGTGGTAGAGAAAATATGAAACACTCATTACTGCAAAAAAGTAAATATTGCCTCGAGGTTACAAGATGAGATCATACCACAAATGCAGGCACCCACACATTCGACAATAAAGCAGTCAAGAAATTTACTGCTACAACGATGACGAAGGCGAAAGACAGTAGAACGTAACATAAGATTGAAGTACGGAAAGAATGTAAATAGTAAAAGGAAACCCAGCAAAGAAAGAAAATAAAATAAAATTAAAACAAATAGTAAGGACAGACTCGAGAAGCACTCAAGGAAAATTGTATTCATTACATTTGCATTGAAGTTAGGTCACTGGGTAATACATAGTAATCCTTAGGCAATAAAATAAATAGAGAGTTAGCAACGCTTTAACAGTACTTTTCCAGAATTTAAAACTTTTTAAATTCCATACAACTAATCCAAGGTTTACCAAAAATACCCAATTTATAAACGTCGCTCTAAGGATTTTGTACCTTATTTATGATGAAAGTACACATTCCACGAGGGTAATGAATCAGAATGCAAGCAAAACAAAAAATAAATAAAGTGAAAGCACGCTTGCGAAGAGCTCAGAAACTTTAGAGACGTTTTCATGTAAAAGCCAATATGAAAGAAACTTGCAAAAGTTAACTGCTTGGTTTTAGTCCAACCATCCAAAGAAACACTTAGCTTACTTATGATACCCCAAGTGGGAGTGCAAAAGTAGAACAACATAAACGATGGTGGGCGTAACGTAGAAGCAGCAAGCAGTGTCAAAATTTGTGAGTTCGTAAATTAAAAGTTTAAATGGTGGTGTATGATACTTTTTTTGTGAAACATTAAATGCGAACATTTGTTGATATTTAATTTTAAAATATTTTCTTATTTTTCCCTATGCATTGCTACTTTGTTTTAGATTATCATCTCTATTTATGTTCTCTTTTTTTTTTTTTGTTGTTTTGTTTGTGAAAAAAAAAAATTGGTCAGGCTAACTTACTTTTGAGAAAAGTGTTTCTCATACGCAGTGTCAGTACCTGAATTTACCTTACAAAGTTCAGGCATAATTCCTGCCAACTCAACTTGTAGCTTCATTCTCCAGCCATCACTGAGACGAAAATTTTATGTTCTATTCTCTCTATTCATGCATGTGCCTCTTTAAAAACTTTTACATTAGGCTCTCAAAGTTGCGTGACGAAAGTTCGCTTTTTCCTTACATTTTGTGTAGTATAATTAGACAAAATGTTGATGAGATATAAACTATTTTTAGCATCAGCCTAAAGTTATGCGTTGTTACTTAATTACCCTTCTTGTTTACCCTTTTTGGTTGATGAGTGTTGCCTTAATTAACATTTCTGAATTTGATGGAGAAGGAACAACTAATCTGCTGGCATGAAACAATTTTGAAAATGTACTCTGCACCTTAAAGTTGAGGGTATGAAAGTAACAAAACTGTAATAAATATGGGACTATTTGACAAAGAGAACAAAGGAGTGAGAAGCCAGTGAAGAGCTTATGTGGATTCACTAAAGTCATACAATTCGCAACAAAACGACCTCACCTCAACATTTTGACCACTTTTCACTACTTTTGATTTTTTCTTTGTTTGGTTTGTTTTGAATGTGCATTATTTTTGTTTTACAAAATAGCTCAATATCTACCAAAGTCCAAACTATGAAACTTGGATATACATATACGGTTTTGCTTAGACAGTGCGACTTTTATAAAAATAAATAGCAAACATCCAAAAAAAAGAAAAGAAAAAATTTAAACAACAAAAACAAACATAATTTAACAAAAGCAGAATAATAATAATAATAATTTATCACAAAAAACCAAAACAACGAAATATTAAAAATAAATTTTCCAAAAATAAATCTATTTAAACTACTACAACAAACAGCATAGAAATGGAAGTAATGTTTCGGGGTGATTCTCATAAAACCTTGAGAACTAGATTAGCAATTCTTATTCCATTCACAAGATAAAAATAATTGAAAAGATACACAAAATCTTTCAACGAAGGAATGAATTCTCCAAAGGCGAACTGAAAATAGTTAAATGATTTTAGGATGTGCTAGGAAGTGCTAAGCATGCAATTGTGTGAATGTGGCTATAGGTTTAAAAATTGGGAAAAATATAGGTGAGATTGGAGAAAAGAGCAGATATATAAGCTAAATAAACTATTTGGATTTCTGTCCGATCGAGGTATGAACAAGTTGCACATCTACTAGCGTTATAGCACTAAACCTTTATCCTAAAAGTATACGACCAATTGAAATAATAGTGCTCTGATAAGAGCAAGGTGGTATATGACAAACCAATAATGGCATGCATAATTTATACAATTTTCACACACAAAATTTTGTTCATAATTATTTTTCTTATATATTTTTTTTTATTTTTATTAATTTATTTTTTTATTATTATTTTTTTTCCATTGTAACTAAAACAATACACCTAATTTCAAATAATAATTTTTTTTTTAAATAATAATTTCAATTTACATTACCTTTTAATAAAAATATTCCCGTTATTGAATGCAATTTCTAGGTTGCTTTTGTTTTCCATAAATGTTGTTTTTACTTGACAATAAAATACGAGAAAGACGACGGCGGGAAAATAAGCGAAGTAATGCACGTTGAGGGAACTCAGATTTTCGCAATATTTTAGAGAAAATAAAAAAAGTTTTGGCGTTAACGCGACGATAGTGTGATAGGCGATTATCGCTAACGAAATATGCTAATGCTGTGCGATGTAGTACGAAGCGACAATATACAAAACTGACGTTAAAGACAACTTGCTGATTGCACAAGGACGCGGTTGAAGAAGAGAACGCGAGCTGCGACAGCTACCAATACGTAGTCTGTCAATCAGTCAGTCAGCCGCGGTAGTTGTAGGAGGCACTAAATGGTTGGCTTGATTGGCTGATCGCTTAGGAATCCAGCAGCTGTAAACCCTACCGCTTAAGGGCACGCGGCGAAGCGAGTGTGTACACCAGGAAGGCACTCTATTACCAGCCCACCAGTGTGTGTTGTGCGGTGCTCGTTTTGTACAGTCTGTTAGACGTGCGTGCAATTAGACTAACTGGCACGCAGAAAAACCAACAAATACACTAAAGTGAAGACGAAGCAACTTCGTTTGCCAGCTAGCGGTACTCAGAAAGCAAACGCTTGCCTCTAGTGTGGGCGCTTCAAAGGCGGTAGGGGTAGCGAAATTATTAGATGGGGTTTCCTATGGTTTAGCACTTTATAGATGGAACGACGGGACGGAGGAGCGCGACAAGCAAGTTGGTGTGTGTTCTTTGAAAGTTTCTGTGGCTGATTTAAAAGCTGCAAATTTTTTTATATATAAATAATAACTTATTTGTTTGTCGCGTTGCAATTATCGTTGGTTCAACTTTTTTCTTTTTTTGATTTTTTAAATTCTTCTATTTTTTGTAAAAGCTATTTTTGAGGTTTTCATTTATTTTAGCTTCGCCTGATTTTTCTGCGCACGTTTTACGTTAACTAAATGTGCAATGTAACGCTGAAATTACACGTAGCGTGAATTTTACTGCTAGACGGGCAACTAATTTTCTCAGTTTGTTTGCCGTTATTTCAGAACTCTTTCTTTTCAGTTTTCAGTTGATTTCGATTTTTTTTATTTTTTTAATTATTTTTTTTTTTTTTTACATGTACACAAACATGAATATTTTCAAAATTTTATGCTTTACTGGCAGCTTCTAAAGCTTTTGCTGAGCCTGTGTTTTCCGTTTAACAAACTTCTGCTTTTATTATCACTTTTTACGGTACCTTTTTTAGTGCTTAGCTTTTTTTTACTTTAAGCAAATTTTTCTTCACGATTTACTTCCCCTAAGCTTTTTTACTTGTAATTTTTCAGAACTCTGTTTCCTTTCTTTTATGTATCTTTTTTTGCGGCACTCTCGCCCTTCTACCTTTTTAATTTCTACACTTATTTGTTGCTTAACAACAAAATGGTTGCTGTTTTCTAATTTTTTGTACTCTGATTTTTGACTCGCAGTAGCTTTTTTATTATCTTTTTTCAACTCGCCCGTGAATTTGTATTTCTTTCGTGCGTTTCGTGCGTATTTGCTTTTTTTTATGTTTTTTTTTTACTTCCTACTTGTTATTGCTTTTATGAATATCTCACTGCCTTTCTTTTTTCACGCAGCACTAAAATTTTCTACTTTTACACAATTTTCATTTATATTTTTGTATCTCGATTTGCGTTTTCAATGCCGCGTAGATTTTGCTTTGTTTTACACGTTTACAAGCGCTTATTTCGTAATTTGTTTGACGGTTTGCGTATTTTATTGATTTCAACGGTGTTTCTGGCTTTGGGTATACGAGAAAAAAGCGCGGTTATTTATTGTATAAATTAAATATAATTCCTCTTTTAAATTTTCTACAATTTAATTTTATTTGCAATACTTTGCTTGTAATATTAATAAATTTGTGTATTTTGGTTGTTGGTTGTTGGTGGATAGTATGAAGCCAAAGTGTATATTGACAGGCCGAGCAACGAGCGTAGCTTCTCAGCGTAGAGGTTGAGAGTCGTAGTGGTGGCCAAAGTAGAATTCGCTTTGCAGCGCTGTCACTTTTCTGCTTGCTGCCGCAAAATTTTCTTTACTTTTTTGTTATTTTTTATATGTATATATTTTTCACCTCTCTGCTATACAATAACCTTACTCTCGCTATTCTTCTCGCTATTTGTTTCGTTCGTTTTGGTGATTTTGTGCAGGCAAAATGGCTGCACGCTGATGTGTTTTCATTGAGGAACACTGTGGCACGACACCAACGACGACTACGACGACCATGAGACGGCGGCTCGCCTCGTCTCTTTTGCATGCAAAATTATATGAGGGAGGGAGCAATTGGTAAGCATGTACACGCTAGCGTTTCGCTTGGCTTGCCTGTTTGTTGTAATAGCGAGAGCTCTAGAGCTCGAGAGCCCGAATGCTCAAACAATGCGCATATACTTAATACTAACAGTATTTAAGTTAATGCCATTGTTGTTAGTCTTGATGGGGCAATACAACGTCGAGTAGCCAACGAAAAAGCTAGCCAAGTCTAACAACTGACCGACCACATCAGGTCAGCTTGCGGCAGCGCGCGCCATTCCACATCGTAGTGTACTCTACTAGTGTATACTCGCTCACATGTGACAAGAATCGAGTGGTTCGCTCGTCATCAGCTTTCTAGCTAGTACCTGTAAATGTAAATATTGGTTGCCTAGCAAAACGCTTAAACGCTCATCCTTTGCTCTATTTCATTGATTAACGTCTCTGCTCTGACCACTTTCGTTGGTTAGTGAGGGCGTGGGTGCGGTAGTGCAGCTGTGTTGCGTTAATAGAGTTCTTCTCTGGGTCTAAAAGTGTCTTAAGGAAGCACGCTTTGCTTTTTGCTGCGAAATGTATGTTTTATCTGTTACTGTACATATTTTCCCGCAACTCACTATGAGGCCTCTCTTACTTGCTACATAGCCAACATTATGTTGAGCTCCCCGGGCATTTTGGCTGCAGCAATAAAACAGCTTACGTCTACGTTATGATATTTCTTGCAGTAAAACAGATCGGCCAAATTTGTTTCAAATAAAACTTGCGCTGATAGAAGAAAGTTGAATATCGACTAAAGGTACTTGGGTTGTTTTAAAGTAAATATATAATTTCCTTTAACTCAGTGAGGCGTCTAGGGCCAATTTGGTTTCTGTAATCAATTTCCTTTGTAAAAAGGGAAGATTGTTACAGGTTTTTTAGTTCAATGGTAGAGCTGCTATCTGTAATCGCCACTAACCTGTGGTCAGACGCTATTATATGGGATGTTTTCAGCTTCAGTGCTCACCATCGATCTTATCGGTTTAGGAGGCCCTAACAGTAGTTACGCTACCGCCGACATCGCTCTTAGGATCAATGCACTCACTAAACCTACTCGTAGCGACAAGATAGTTAGTTATCTTATACCCCGAGGGCCAAAAGTGACAGACTAATCGTGTAAGGCAAACGACTTAATCCTTACCATACCAAGCGGGGTGCTCAGATGACCCCAGAGAGTGACGCTGCCATAATTACAACAAATAATTAAACCCTGATTTTTATATTTGTCTTAGATTAAAAAGAAATTTAAAAACACTGAACACCGTGAGCAGAAAAAATTGCAGAAAATCAACGTACTTTTTGAATCCAATTGATGCGCTTTACTAAAACAAAATCCAGTGAACTACAAAACTGCATACTTCAAATTTTTCCAGAAATTCTGATTGAAAAATTTGAAATTTTGTTGAAAATTCGTCTAATTTGTATAAATTTTGTACAAAGTTTGAAATTTTGTGTTTTACGGTTTCTGTTGTAGTATAAACTGTGGTTTTATAAAAAAAGTAATTAAAATTCAAAACATACTTTCTTTTGACGCTGGCATTGTATATAGAATTGGCAGCATGGTCGAAGTCCTCCTCTTAATTGTGGTGCGCATTTTTGATGCTGGTGATGATGATGATGATGACTTAAAGGTTATTCCGACTAAAAACGGCAGATGGTTTCTTATGAGGAGCTTTTTTGATGGCAGAAATACACTAGAAGAATTCCCATCAGCTACTGACGGACGACTGCTATTTGAAAAAACGTGTCTACTATTTGCTGTTTCATGGCTGGAGATTCGAACTCGGGCTATACCGAATGGTAATCACGCATCAACTCATTCATCTACGGTGATCGCCCATCCAAAAAAGTGGTCGAAAAAAATAATGTCTCCGGCGATAAAGAAATGTCTGAAGAAAAAATAAACAGCAGGTAAAGCCTTTACTGCTTATATCCAACTCAATTCGATTTCAGCATCGTGAAAAGTAGGAGTAACAACTGCCACTAACAGAGGAAATTACAGAGGCAAAAACACTGCGAGTGAGCAATCTATAAATTAAATTTAAAGAAAATATATTTTTCTTGTAAGACTGTACAAAATATACCACTGTTCTATAAACAAGGCTCTCACTACAAGTACACAGTTAGCAGACAATAACAAACTGGTAGCACCATGGGATAGCGCCTGCGCAAAACCAACAATTAATAGAGAATTTTTCTGTGCAGAAATCCGGCAAGTATTTTAATCAAAAGCCAAATGGTTTGTGGCTGCAATGAGCTAAAAAAATATATACATACCGAAATTTCTGCAAAACGTGCACTTACAAGTATAAAAAAAAGCGTAATGACGAGTTTGATTTCATATTTGATAAAACTGTGTGTAATCATTTGCCAGTATATTCGTTTGTATTGCGATGCGAAATCGCGTAAACAGTATGCTGGCGAGTAGAGTAGTGTATGTATGTATGTGCCTACATATCTACACTTCCTGAAAGCAGCTCGTATACTCGCTAACACCCAGCTACCCACACTAGCGGCACGGAAGGCACTTTACGGCAAGGATAAAAGCGTTTCCTTTTTCTCAATGATAAATGGCAAAGTAATTTCAAAACAAAGCTATTTCAAAGCCAAACAAAAAAATGTCCTACTGAAATTCTAAATGCTTGCAAAGTATGCAGAATGCAACAAATATTTTTTTGGTTTTGTGGAATTTAGTGATGATATTTCGTTAATTAGTTGAAGCTACCCCAAGAAATGTGAAACTTTCGGCGAAAAAGTTTGATTCAAATTTTTTCTCTAGTTTCTCCTGCATGGGGCCACCTCCTTTCCCAGGTACACTCAGTCGGATTTGCAGTAACTGAAAGATATCGATTAAAAAGCAGTTCCCTAACAAACCACAATAAATTTTGAGAAATAATTATATTATACCATAATACAGGCCAGTCATGCCGAATACAATACTCGTCCAGAGGAGCTGAGTCTTTTTTATGAAGGGTTAAGGTTTTAAGCATCAAGGGTTAAGGGACCAACATCAAGACGTACGCCACAAATAGGAGGACGCACGCCACTATATAAATATATAAGGTTTTAAAAATTTGGGCGAAAGTGCAAGTATTTAATTAATTAAAAATATTATGTATAAAATTACTTGACAAATAATTTGTGTGCTCCGACTTCTATGGCAGAGTTTAACGAGACATTTTTTGATAGTACATTTTAACCCTCTACTTTCTACCCAAATGGGCATTTTTGACCCTTTCTCGAAACAAGTATAATTAAAGTTCAATAAAAAAGGCAATTAGGGGGTTAAAGTGTTTTTACGATATATTTCAATCCTATACCGCCTTCTTAAATGGGCATTTTTGACCCTTCTTAAAAACATGTACAATTAAAGTTCAGTGAGCTTAAAGTGTTTCACAGAAATTTGAAACAGTGACCGGTGGTCACGGAAAACGAGAAACTCGCAGGGGTTAAGGTGAGTGCGCAAAAAAGCTTTGAGGGGGAAAATTACTTCAAATTTTTATGCGATGCAGTAAGACGAATTATTTTTCCAATCACAGCGATCCTTCCTAACACTCATAGATGCAAGTGTTTCCAATGCATCCATACCAAATGCGTAAACGGTAGAGGGTTAAAATATATCACAAAAAAATCCTCGCTGAATTCTGCTCTAGAAGTACAGAGTACAGAAATTCTATTTAAAAACGTTTTATACATTTTTGATAAACTATTCGTTCTTCGGCACAAAATCTGAAAACTTTAACCTTTCGAACGCAGAAGGTCCGGACTTAATTTCTAGCTTCGCTTTCTAGCTTCTAGTTTCTACATGGCAAAATGTTAACCATTACTATTAAACTCAAATCACAAATTTCACAAAAACATTATACGAGGAGGCGCAAAATTATTTATCCAATTTTGTTTGAGAATAACTTATCAAATAAAAAAACATTGATTTTGAGTGAAGGAAATCTTTATTTCGACCTTTACGCGATCCATTGCTTGTGTCTGTTCGGTATCTTGAAGTGAGAGCAAAATGTTGAAACCTAACTCTAAATGGAGGCAAACTATACATAGCCCATAGGCCAAGCGCTTCCTTAAATAACTTTAAGCTCAATTTGCCGCAATAGCTGTCTCAGATGTATATATTATATTGATGACATAGAGAGTATATAAATATATTGTTTATGCTACTGTAACACCTGAACAAACTACATTAAAATAGCTTTGCTTTCAAGAGTCAACTTGAACGACCTTGACTAGTTGTACTAGAAGAAAAAACATGTTTATATAGATTAAAATTTATTTAGCACTCAAAACAAAAAAAAAAACTTAAACGAGACAATAAGGTCAGAGAAACTAAATTTCAAGGCTCAGAAAAGTAACATTGGCATGAAGGACCTTTAAGCTTTCATGTTTAACTAAAATAAATGTTGTGCTACAGCATTTTGTACATACCTCAGTACTCACAAGAGTATTTTCGTATACAAACTCAGCGAGGAGAAGAATAATATATGTATGTAGGTAGGATGTGATTAAAGCGAAACCTTGTAGAACAAAGTAAAATGTACAAATGCTGAGACAGCAAGATGATTATTTGAGCAGCACCCCTTCTGCAGCATGGTTTTCATTCTGTAAAACCGTAAACTTGCACTTCTTCATAAATAAATGAAATATCTAGGAAATTATGCATATTTTGCTGCAAATAAGACGAGGCTTTTAAAGAAAGTTCCCATGTAGTTTGTCACACGCTGACTAATAAACGACAATTATCCTCGATGACATTCAAATTGTGCCATGGCAAAGCAATTAATATTTTATGGGCACGAGAAAGGAAAATTTCAACGGAATTTTCTAACTATAGAGAATTCCAAGAAAAACTAACAACAATCGAAAATGGCAGTGAATCCTAAGCATGTATAAAATTATCTTGGTGTAAAGCGCACAAATGTAATTAGTTTCTGCATATAATATACTTATAATCAAAAAGTAAATTTAAAGAATCTCATAATTACTCAATGTATTCACGACTGACGTCACCTGACAGTATATATTACATTCAAGTACATTACCTCGATCAAAAAGTTCCGCAACAACTGCCAGGTGACGCTCTTAGTAAACTGATTTAAGTTATTTTTTTTTTGTTTTTGTTAGGTTGCCCCATCTGTGATTAACATTTCTAAAATTAAGTTTATCGCCATTGCTTGACATTTTTAAAAGTTATGTCATCTTGAGTAAGTCTACCTTTGCACGTGTTTTCGATTCTTTACAGTTTAAAAACGGATTTTTGCTCGAGTTTGTATTAAATGTTATTTTAAAAATGGATTCAATAGTGAGAAAACCATAGAAATGTTAGAAAAGTGTTTCGATAATAATACCCTAAAGAATACAGCCCTTTAGGAGTGCTATGAACGCCTCAGAAGAGATCGTGGTGGCAAGCATCGACATCGAAAACTGATGAAAACATCTACAAAGTGAAAGAAAAGTTTATGAATAACCGATCAATTAAACATCAGAGAGTGACAAAGGACTTGAATATTGCTTATGAAGCCGTTTAGGACATTGGAGTTATTGCTTTGGGTTTGCGCCGTGTTGCTGCAAAGTTGGTCGCCAAAAACATGATTTCCAAGGCTGACTCCGACCCAACATTCACCAAACCAATAATTTCTAGAAACAAGATGTGAGTTTTCAGTAAAAAACAAAAAACACACAAAAGCGAACACCACGAATTTTTGCCAGAAGAGCAGCCAGTTAATAATTGGGTGTTATCGAGACGACCACCGTAGACGAATGGATTAGTGCGTGATTACCATTCGGAATTCACAGAGAGGACGTAGGTTCGAATCTCGGTGAAAACACCAAAATTAAGAAAAACATTTTTCTAATAGCGGTCGCCCCTCGGCAGGCAATGACAAACCTCCGAGTGTATTTCTGCCATGAAAAAGCTCCTCATAAAAATATCTGCCGCTCGGAGTCGGCTTGAAACTGTAGGTCCCTCCCCTCCATTTGTGGAACAACATCAAGACGCGCGCCAAAAAGGGTGTACGTGCTAATTATATATATATCGAGACGTCTACGTGAATAAATTCGCCAAAAAATTACGGGTTTATGGGGAAACAATTCGAGGAACCATGGAACTCACCTCGTATAGCTTCCTGCGATTTTTTTCTGTTTGATCGAGTCGAAAAAGCACTACAAGGAATGCGTTTTAGCAGCCGAAAGGATGTATTGGAAAACTCAAAGACGGCTGTGATGGCTATACCGAAAGTAGAGTTCCAGAAATGTTTCGAGAGCTTGATCAAACGCTGGCAAAGTGCGTTGCAGTTGATTATGCGTACTTTAAACCCCATAATATCACTTTCGAGGAATAAACTTGTATTTTGAATTTTCTGAATATAATTTGGGTACTTTTTGATCAAAGTATTAGTTGTAGTTGCAGCTAATTTTGATTACTTTGTAATTTATAGTGATAAACACTTGCAATAGAAAGCAAAAAAAATTCGAAATGCGCAATTTCCTTTCGCACTTGGCGAGAACAGCAACAGTAATAAAAATTAACGTAATTAGCTGTCAAGGCTGATTGGTTGATCTCTACGCTTCTATTCCCAATCTATGTACGTTATCGCATTGTAACAAAGGGACTGCAACATAAATTTATTTAAACTTATACGTTCGTGCATAGGTGGTAAATGCACAAATATCATTGCAGTAGATAATGTGCGAGAACTAGGTTAGTTGTGCTTATGCAATCACATTATCAAAATACTGAGCCTTTGTCTTACTGAATGTTTACAAAAGTATTTCGAAATGTTGAAATTTTATATAAATTTTTGTATTTTTTTGTTTGCTTCGCTCGTCATGCGATTAGATTAAAATGCATTCAAGATCCGGAATGGGGTCAAGTATTTATTGATAGCCACATAAATGTAGGCGAAATTCAGTGTTTTAGATATGATGAAAGCAAGTTACTTTTTTAATTAAAAAAAAAATGTAATATAATAGATTATAATAGTAATAATAATATAATAGATAATAATAATATTGTAATAAATAACAATTGCTTTATAGTGAATATACGAAATTATAGCATTTTCTTCTCCCGCAATAATGTTGCATTTATTCTTCTCCACACCAGGGCTGCACAATTTTCGTACTATTTTCTCAACATATTCACTACACTCAACCATTTTTCTCAAAATATTTCAGGCTAACCCGGCTAAAGAGGAATATTTTCTACCCTATACAAAAATTGGGGGTTAGCGTTGCCTAATTGATTTAAATTAATATGCTCTTATATCTAAGTACGCGGTCACGGTCAAAATATTGTAATAAATACAATATTTTTTGACTAGGTTTGACTACTTTCCTGTTCTTTTTTTTTAATTAATTACATTTTTGATAAAAATATAGTTCACTCTACAATAAATTTCATATAAATCAACGTTTAAACCTCTTTGATTTTTTATAATTTTTTTTCGTGACTGTATGGGGAATTTTCTCTATATAAAACGAAATTGCATTCGCCAAACATATGTACACATACATATATTATTTGCGGAAAGGTCGAATTTCTTTCTTTTCCATATGCAACATTTTCGCAAGGCGTATTGCACCATTTTTGTAATATTGCCGTACAATAATGTGATATTTCTTTCGAGAAAATAAAGCTTTTTCATTAAATTGCTTTTTTTAATATAACCTAGCCCTTAATATAGAAGTATATACCAGGTGGCGCAAAATTAATCACCCTAACGGAAGATTTATAACTTTTTCAAATGGCGTCGTACGTTAATCAAATTTGACACTTGTCAACTAGACATCATCAAAGTATCATAACTCAAAAGTATTTTTTTTATTTAGTAAAAAGTTATTTAAACACAAAATTCAATCATCCAATTTTGTGCGCCACCTTTTTAAACTTCTACATTTTGAAGAAACTATGTACTTGCTTATATCAGAAACTAATTTAACAATAAGCACTCGTGCGTTGCACTAAATTTGTGCTTAAAAGATGTTCTGCAGTGCTTTTATTGTACCTAGAAATAAAATTCCCCAGTTTCCAAAAACTTCGAGCAAAGTGAGTCGAATTAATGTTTTATGTTTATAAATTCATTCGCAGGGTATGTTTATGCAAGCCTAGTGCTAATTTTATAACTTCACATCTTAAACTACGTTTGAACTAGAGATCCATCGATTTGTATATACATATGTACATATATGCAGGTAGTTAATGGAGTGTGGTTTGCGTATGCGATGAAAACTAATTCCATATGACTAGAGAATAGCCCAACTTCGACTTCGGCCACACAAGTTCTGCCCGGTATCAATTCGGCTTCGATTAACAAAAGTCGAACTTTGGCTGAATGTTTCTTAATTTTTATTGTATTTTACCCATATTCTAGTAATTAAGTGAAATAAATAGTTTCTAATAAAATAACAATTTGGACACTTATCTTAATGAATATCTGCCCCCGAGAAACTGTAACACATTGCAAACTGGAATTAAAGCACACATTTCACGCAAACAGAAAAACAATTTCATTAAAATAACTAACTGTTCGTTCATCGAAAAACAATTTCATTAAAATAACTAACTGTTCGTTCATCGAGTACAGTTAGTGGGAAATTGTTTAGTGTTCTGGCCGGCTCTATACTGATAGATAGTGAAGAGTATTAAAAACTAAATGGTGATCAGATTGGAGGTACTTTTTCCAGTGGTGTTTTTTTTTGACAGACCACCCGTAACTACTGTCAAGCTAAATACATAATATTTTTCAGTATTCATTGACATTTCATCATTTGTATTATGAAAATCTGCGCTTTGTGAAAAGTGTTCATTTCGCGCTCAGGCCAACTTATGGGGTACAGCATTGAGGCCCATTTTTGGCTTAATGGCTACGTCAATAAGCAAACTTGCCATATTTGGGCTGAAGAACAACTCGAAGCCATTTAAGAACAGGATTGAGGTATTGGAAAGCAACAGTCTAAAGTCATTGACGAGATACCGACCGAGTCCTCCAGCGAGTAATTCAAAATTGGTGTTTACGGATGGCCGAAGTTCGGCACAGTTGCGGCCAACATTTGAAAGGGATTATCTTTTAAAAATAAACACCCTGATGCCATTCATACACACAATTAATAAAGATCAATCAATTGAATTTTCATTGTTTTATTTCAATTTATATGTATAAAAATTGCATTGATTGTACTGAGGTCGATTATGGCGGAAAATTCCGGCGAAGCTTAATTCATTTCTACCTGCTGCACAGGGTTCACGTAAATATTTAATTAAAATATATGTATGTATATATGTATTAAAATATATTTGAACTCTCGATTGGTTTCGAGCACAATCTTGCTAGACTCCCAGTTTTAACTGCAAATTGCAGTTTTTAGACCAGTTAAATTTTTTTTAAATTACCTCATAGAGTTTTCTCGGAACTTAAGATTTTAATGAACAAATTTAAATATATTTCATTACCAGATATTTAGGCAATGAAGCATTACAGGCAGTTGATTATAAGTGGCGCGAATGAAGTCACATCAGTTTTGATAGTCTAGAGTTAACTTATAACATATTTTTATTTAGGAGTAAATTTTAAGACAACGGAGCTCTTTCAAACAAATGGTTTGAAACTAGAAATTCCTGCTTTGTCCGGTATTTTACCCCACATCTAAACCTTATACTGTGGTAAATATATCTTAAGATTTGTAAAATTTCTGTTTAGCCTTTTTTATCAATTTCTCATGTGGGTAGTTTGCTGTCTTAACATTTCATTTTCAAAATGGGATAAACCAAATCAGATCAATGTATTCTCGCGTCCAAATGGTGCTGTAAAATGAAAATTGAGTTTTCGAAATGACAGCTGAGGTTAAGACAGTGATGGCAAGAAATTCGGTAATACAGATATTTTTTAACAGTAAAATTCGCGATCTCTACATGGCATTTCTGTTTTAACAGTACCTTTTCAACATAATCTATAGAAGGTGTAGATGTGGAGTTAAGAACTAAAGGTTTCTCACAAACAAAATTGCTTCAGATTGTACTAAATGTGTGGTATAGAATAAGAAAATGAATTAGGAAAAATATTGAAACTAAATTTCATTAACCCGAATACCATTTCTTATTTTGTATTTGTTGAAGCACGACGGCGTTTGTTTTAATGTGATTTGCAGTGCTTCCTATGTCACATAAATTTGGATTGTATTACGGGCTTTAGCAAAACTTTCACTTTTTGTATATATTAGTTGCTTTTTTTTTTTTGTTTGCATATTTAACGCATAGAATATGTATACATAGCTCCTCTTCCTATTTGTGATGAGCGTCTTAATGTTTTTTCACAAACGGAGGGACCTACAGTTTTATGCCGCCTCCGAACGGCAAATGGTTTTTTATGACGACCTTTTCGGAGTTTTGAACTCGTACACTACCGAAAGTTCGCGCACCATACCATTTGGCTACCGCGGCGAATATTTATTCTACAAACAAATAACCCATTTTTATGGTCAATTTAAACTCAAAAATTCGAGTCATTCATTCGGCGAAGTGGCTTCGGGGGCTAAGCAAAAATGTAATTTACAAATTCCAGTTTATAAAGGCAGTTATTGCTTAGCAAAGTATAATATGAAATGTTTATATTATTTAATTTGGAATAATTTTTTTTGTCTTTTATGTAATATATAATAAAAAAAAATATTTTCGTTTTGAAGGTTACTGTTTTCTGGTCGAAAACACATTTTCTGTATTTATTTTATTTCACATAAAATGTTTTGGAAAAAAGTCTGGCAGCACTTGTCGGGTAAGCAAATTAATATGCTGGAGAGCAGTAGTACGCATACCTTTCAAGCGCGCGCTCTCACTCTTCACCATTTTACTTATTTATTTATTTAATTTTTTCATTTTTGCTTGTAGTTGAATATTCAGTATTCACCGTCCAGTATTTTTTATATTCTTACTCAGCGATATATCACTCGTGCACCGGCGGGCTGTCCCAGCTCAAGCCAAAATCGGCTACAGAGAGTAAGAGAGCGTAACAGCAGTGTGTGATCTTCAGCCCAAAGCGGTATACATACGTACAACATGAAAACAATTGAAATGTAATCGAACGTAAACAAAAGGGAAGTGGAAAACCACTCAACAACAGTTTGAAGCGAAAACAATTGAACAAACAACGTAGGTCGCATGTGAGAGCGCGCTAGCGGAGGGCAAAATTAGCTACAGTCACACGAAAGTCGGCCCAATCAGGTAGTCAACGTGGTTGCACTGCCAGTTAGGCAGCGAACGCCGTTATGTCAAAGCAGTCAACAACGTCACGTCGGATGGCAAACAGTTTGAAATAAAACAAAAGTAAATCAGTAGAAGAAAACGTTTTTAGCGCGTGTAAACAGTTTTAAGTTGCTTTTTCTGTAAAATTAAATATACAATTCGTAACAATTGAAGTGAAAATAGTGAATAATAAAACACGTTGAAATACTTGACGCAGTTGAATTATCACACACGAGTAGCAACAGAGTTGAAATTGCAGTGGCCGTGATGCAGTAGCAAATAGCTACAGAGAACAAACGAATCTCTACAGCAACAATATCAACAGGTGCGCTGCTGAAAATTAGGTGGAAAACTACAAGCAGCGGAATAGCGCTAAAAATAGACACAGCACATAAAATCAAATAGTTAGAAAACTTTGCAGCAATAATAAAAAGGAATTAAATACAACAAATAGCGTAGCAGCGAAGAAGAGCAAGTGCAACCAGAACCATAAAAATGGTCGAAGTCGCCTGCATGATGTTCATCGGCCCTTGGGTCATATTAGTACTGTTGATTCTGTACGCTATGACGGTAATTTAAGTGATGGCTATGGGGAGAAAAAGAGCAAGCAAATTTTTTGGCAGAAAGGAACAACGATATCGGATTGCGGTGGAAACTAATGAGAGGAGGCGTGGGCGGGAAAAGGGTATTGTTAACTTGGGGGAATGATATATTGTATTTAGATCTCAACTTTTAAAAAAACAATAGTGCAAATACTTAAATAATTTGTGTACGTTTAAGTATTAAGTCCAAGAATAGAAAAAGCTACAAAAAAATTTTGTTTAATATTTACCATGCACAAACACGTGTAATCACTTACCTATATACATATATAAGTAACTATAATTTTGACTTGTTAACATGTAAGCTATCAATCGAGTAGTATAACATCTCGGTGAAAGGCGGAGGGGGCCTTTGGTAATGCCGAGTGATCTTTAGTTTATTGCATCCACTTTGATGTGTTTTACAAATAGTTACATAGTTTTTTTGGATTAGTATATAAATGTTATTCGCATACATTTAAGCATGTTTTTATAAAAATTAATAAAATCCTTCTGCCTTCAGATTAGATAAAAAAGCCTTGATATGCTAATTGAAGTAAATAAGTAAAAAAGAAAAAAATAATAAGCTTTTTAATTTATTTAAGCTGGTTTGAAGGTTATATTAGGAGTGTGTTCGACAGCTGTTTTATTGCGGCAGTGTCACGCACATAAAATTTCTGCAAAAGTTTTCACTAAATGGAAGAGGAAAGTAAGTAAGTTATTTAAAAATTAGTAATTTTAATTTAATGCTGTTTATTTGCTGTTTTTAGCACAAAACTAAATTCAAATAAATTGAAGTTATTGGTAAATATTTCCATATTTTTAAGCAACACGTCCGGCGCAAAATAACTGCGGCAGGCAATCAGATGAGTACCTACTCGTATCACATTTTTTGACGTTTGCAAACCATTTAGTCTCACATTCTCATAGCCATTGCCTGTTTTGGTTTTGTGCTTTCATTCAAATAAATTAGTAACCGAAAAATAATATATATAAATAAACAAATTTAATTATTCTATGCCGCTAAAGAGTGTAAAATTGTTGACCTTAAATACTAATATAATATTATGCCACCGGTGTATAAACTTGCCAATAATTGAAAGCTGAGCGCAAGTATCACTGAATTCTTGTGCTACGTCTTTACTAAAAAAAATGGAGGTCAAAACTTCACCACCACAAGAACCAAACCAGTTACGAAAAAAACAGTAGTGGCCGTTGGTCATGCCTTATCTCCTGTTTTTTAATTTTTTTTATTTATTTATATGTATTGTATGTTTGGGAAACAAAGCTGTGAGCATTTTCTAACGATTTTCTTCATATTTGCGCATCACCTATAACTACGAGTAATTTTATTTTTTATTCATTTCATCTTATAATGCTGGCAAACTTCGAAAAAATCAAGAAAAACAAAAACTTCAAAAACAAAACAAAAACTCTTTAAGGCCGATGAATTGAGAAAGGGGTTCAAATACCTTATGGCATTTTTTATCAAGCACCCTAATTCTCATATTTTTGCAAAGTTTTCTTGAAGCTGTTCCATTTGAAACTCGCTCATTGATTTGGTAATGAAGTGAAGTGAGCTCCGTATTTATTTGTATTTAAAAATTTATAAAAGGTCTGACTGAATGGAATTTGTAAAAGTGCATATACGTAAACCCTTTTGAGAACACTCTTTGGTGGGTGGTAGAACGAGCTCCTTTTCCAATTTCTGGGGTGCGTTTTGATGTTGTTCCACAAATGGAGGCACCTACAGTCTTTTGTCGGCTCCGAAAGGCAGATGGTTTTTTATCAGAAACTGTTTTTAACAAAAATATACTCGAAGCTTTGCATTACTTGTTGAGGACGACCGATAATAGAAAAAAATCTTTTCTGTCATTTGGTGTTCTATACCCACAATGCGTTTCGAATCCGGGTTCTACCGGATGGTGTCATGCCCGAACTCATTCAGTTACAGTGGCCGCAGCATGTTGGAGAGTCTAGTGAATTTGTTGGTCCACACGTAATTTAGTTTTAAGTTTCTGTATAAGAAAATCTACACAAACAAAATAAAAAGAAAAAAACGCAATTTAAATGGATTTGATGTGTATGTATAATAGTTGCAACTCCACTGGTTTTAGAATAGGGTTTTCTTCTTGTTTTCATCAAGTTGTTTTCCAAAGTTGTTTGGGAATTTCCGTAAACAAAATTAATAACAGATCAAAGAAAAATAATATGCATAACTTTCTTTTTTTCGCTTTGACCGAAATAGTTTATACTTAGAGAGCGCTGTTTTTCACGGAGTTACTTCTTATGCATGAAACCTTGGTACCAAAAGTCAACCAAATTTATTTAAATTTTCTCACAACGGATGCCTGATAAAGTCGTATTGTACTATCGAATATTTAGGTTTCAATTCGATGAAGCGATGTGACGTCGTTATAATCGATAATTTTGTTAGAAACATGCTACAGGTCTCATATTTTGAACAAATTTGTATATTTATGTATATATATGTGTGTGTGTTTTCACTGACATTCTCACTGAAATCAAGACCACTCCATGACCATTTTGTAACACAGAAGCAAGACAGGTACGGTAATACATAGTTACGACTGCTGACTGCGATTTCAAAAATTGTTGTTTGTAATTCCATGGAAATTTTGTCAAATATTTTCTTATGAGCGAGCATAGGCGAGAATAATTTCTGAAGATGAATGCCTATGAGTTTTACAAAAACGAAACGAGCGTGCAGGTACAGGATTTGAGCATCACTGTACTAGATGTTCATAGTTGAACTGATCGAAGAGATAGAACCAGAGTAGACTTGGTTTCACAAGTGCTAACAATCTATGTTAAAAACCTGTTCCAGATTAATGACGTATGAAAGACGCAAAATAAATCTTTATCTTATCATGCGGTATACCGAAAATTGTATTCGCTGGTTCATAAAAAAAAAACAGTATTTTATCTAATTATCATGATGAAAACTTTCGTAGATATACTCAGAATTGTCGTGTACCTCTTATGTACGTACACATATAATTTAATATTTCATAACAGTATATTTCTCGCTCTGAGAAGCCAAACTAAAACATCCGAACTTTTGTTAACAAAAACTCAGCTTAGCTTAGCAAATTTTCGGCGGGTTCCCTTCTTCCTAAAAGCTAGTTAGTAATTCATTTTTGCATATAAGCAGCAACAATGTATTTTTGTGAAGTCAGCGGAAATCACAGCACGCAGTCACAGGTCATAGACCCAAATAAGTGGAGTGAAAAATTGTCAACTCACAATAGGTTCAACAACAAAAGCTGCGGTAGCACAACTGAAACATGGAACTGTCAGCAACTTCAAAAAAGTTACATTCATAAATACGAAAATCTTTGGCTGAACACCGAAGCAATTCCGCGTTGGGAAGTGAGGGAGTTAGTAAGCTCTATAGCAAAAAAAAACAAAACTACACACACAAAATAGTGCAATATGTGTTGGCACAACCGTTGGCGTCCGACGACCCAGTGACCTACATGTGCTAAGCCAAGCTGCTATATTTATTACCTGTGCGGGGTGATTGTACCCTTTTTTGCACGTGCAACATTTGATACACTTCCGCATTCTAGTTCGCTTGTTGTTACATTAATAAGTGGTTACCATGAAGTGAAAAGGTGAGTTGGGGTAACATGCACACAGATGGGGTGGTAGGCGGGTGTGTTTTGCGACAGATACCGCCGCGTAGTTTCGGTTGCATGCGGAAGTCAGGCCAAAACATGCAATTATAAAGGTATTTGCTTACTATTGTGGCCGCCGACATTCGACATAAATGCATGCCATGCAAGGGTGCTTAGTATTCCGTGGCCATATTTCTGTAGTATAGAAAATTTAGAAATTTTACTTCAAGAGTGGAGGGAGGAAGTAGTGAAGCCTGTCAAACGAAGAATTTTATACATATGTACACATTTGTAGTTTAGTAGCTACGTGTTTGGGACGTTCAGCTAAAATTGAAATTAAGCAACACATGTAAGGTGCAACTATGTAGGCGTGTTGCAGAAAATGTATAGAGTATGTACATATGTATGTATCATATAATAGATCCTCAAAGAATTTGGTTCCATAAAGCATAGTAGGTAAAAGAGAGAAAGGATAGAGATTAATCAGTATTTCTTGATTTTGGTTTTGTGATTTTTTCAACTGATTATTCAGTCCTATCATAGAATCTGTCGTAGAAAATCTTTGAATACGAATGTCTACTACGAATATGAAAAAATTGAAATCGTGAGTTCCATATGAATACGAAAAATGTGCTGGCAAACTCAAATGCCAAATTTTGATATTTCGACAAAAGTTAACTTCAATGTAAACAAGACAATTTAGCAAATAATCTTTAAGTGTTTTTGTCAAGTTAGCTGAATTTTCAAATCAAAATGTATTCGTTGACATGTGCTATTGTGTTAATGGAGGAGGAAAGTGAGACAAGCAAACGGAGTCTCAGAATTGAGTGAAAAATATTGAGAGATGCAAGCAACCCTCTCGATATGGGCGAACCAATGTAAGTGCTTGCCTTTTTGTTAAAGAAAAAGTTTACTTAAACACGGTTTAAAACAGATTTATTAAAAATTACCGGTTAAATAAAGCTATATTTACAGACGTTTTGAGTTTTATTGAGTGAATATGTGGACATGATTCCGACTATGTGGAAGTTAAATTAAGTTAAGTTAAGTTAAAATATCCAAATTAATATACAGGGTTTGATTGAAAAGTAATGAGTCTTCCCGCGCGAAGCATCTTTCTGGGGGAAAATGATCGTTGGACCTTCCCCTTCCACTAGAAACCGGTCCCAGTTCGCTGGCAACAGCGGTGCAGTCAACATCGCTCCGCGCGTGAAAGCTGTTTTAAAAGTGTGTTAGGATTTTGCAGTGGCAAAAATGCAGCGATCGTTGGAGCAACGTTACTCGATGAATCTTTTTCGACTCTCGAGGAATCGTTCACAAGGAGTTTGTACCTCCAGGAAGCACTGTAAACGCGGCATTTTACAAAGAAGTGCTTCTTCGGTTGAAGAACCGCGTCGCCCGGGTTCGGCCCGACCTCATCAACAATTGGACCCTTCATCACGACAATACGCCGGCGCACACCGCCTTCCTCTGCACCTCTGCATTGGCCAAGATGGGGGTTCCGGGGTCCCCTCCGGACTCCTGCGTCTGACAAGAAAGCTGAAGGGGAGGCGTTTCGACTCCATCGAGGCGATCCAAAAAACTGTGACAGCCGAATTGAGCGCGATTCCGGCGGATGAGTTTAAAAAATGTTTCCTGCAGTGGAAGGACCGCTACCAGCGGGTCCTATTTTGAAGAATATTAGTTGTATAAGCCAAAAGGTTTAATAAAACTGCTTAAAAAAAATAAGGCTCATTACTTTTCAATCAATCCCTGTATTAATATGTAAAAAGTATTTTCAAATTAATTAGATAGTTGTAAGATGTCCAACTTTTGTACTTGTACTTGTGGATGTTAATATTTTTGGGAAAAATTGAGTCACCATCCAAGCAAATTGAGTTTTGATGTAAACTTTTGTTTACAGTATGAGTGTTAAATATTTGTATAACGGGTATTGACCTAACCCACTTTTTCGACTTTGGCAAGTAAATGTGTATTTGTCTATTTACTCTTCATTTGCTGTGAACAGTACGAAACCCAAATAAGCGTAGCAAATATGCATACATTAGCTGACGTAAAAAGCATATTGGCTTTTGTTCAGCTGCTCGTAAGCTTTGGCCAATATTTTGCATTGATTGTTTTCACTGACTTTTAGTATGCCGTTGACGCCCTGGGTTTTTTTCGGAAACCCAATGCATTATTTGGAGAGCAAACTTTAACAGTTTTATTTTCTGGAAAGTGTGATTGTTATTTTAAATGTTTACGAAGTAAAAATGAAGGACAAAAAAATATTAAAAAAAATTAATGCAAACGAGATGCATTAAAAGTATATATGGCAAATGTATACATATTTTCAGCGTCAAAAAAAGTTCATTGATGTGGGTAAGTGATGTTTATGATGCAATATTCAGTATTCAAAATTCTAGCTATTAAAATTCTGTATTGTAAAATTCTAATTGATGAAATTCGTTCCTGTGAAATGATGTATTTTAAAATTTAAACTACTGCAAAATTCTGTATTACCAAGATTATGAGAAGTGTTCGCCGCACTTCAGACGATTATAGCAAGGCAATATTATTAAAATAACTAGTGTTAATTGCAAAAACAATGCAAATGGATTTTGGGCAGAGTTGTATAGTTCAATATTCCCCACATACGAAAAAAATCAACTAAGTTACTTATTTCCATAAAGGCAAATGTAATAATCTAATTAATTTTTTGTAGGATATGAGGCCCAAATAGCGGAATTAGGGATATTTCGCGAATGCCCAGGTGTACGCAATCACTCAGGTCACAGGTTGCGGATAGTGAAAGCGCTTTAGATATGAAGAATAGCTGTGCAAAACCAATAAGCAGTACCGGAAAGTGTTCAGCGGCTAGGAGGAGAGAGTCTCAGAGAGGTTTTTGTGTTGCACCGAACTCATTATAGATCATGAGTCCCTATGATTTTCCTAGCGTATTGGCGCCACCCAATAACCAATCGCATTTCTTCATATAACGAATGCACGATATGTTTTTTTTTTTTGTTACGTAAATTTTAGAAATATAGCAAATTCTCTTTTTATCTCTGATGTGCTTTGACTGTCGTTTCAATTTTAAGAAAAGAGAGAGGTCGAACCTTAGTTATAGACACTAAAAGTCATTATTATAGACTGAAGAATATATTTGTTATTCAAAAAATGGTGAGTGAAATAGTGCTAAGCAAAGTTTAAATTTTATTGCTAATAAGAAAAAATGATTGCCAACCAGTCAAATATGTAGATTTAGAAACCGAGTATACATCCCGCGTAGATACGGACCTGCGTTACACAGATCACATTGCTTGCTAGTAATCAGAAAGAATGGGAGACCAGGCACGAGATTTAGATAATGACGAATTTTAAGTTATTTCTCACCCACAAGAATCACCTGATCACGTCTGTTTTGCTACTTTCTTCGCCCTAATTTGTTTGAACTAACCATATGATATTGCAATAAAATATTTGAGTAAATGGCTCCTTCATTTCATAAATATTATTTACATTCTCCAGAAATGCTTCCAATTTATTGATGCCTTCGCAGCAACCAAGTTTAACTCTTACAAACTTCAATTTTTGACATAATTCACTAAAAGAATCTTGAGTGCGGAATCCTCAACAAAGGCATAGAAAACCAGTAAAACTACAATTAATTCAAAAATGCTTTGTGATAAAACTGAGAAGGCCAACGGAAAATAACAGAGAAAAAAAAACAAGCAGCTTCAAAAAGTCAACAACGGAAACACTGAAAGTTGAGGCGAAAAGCAAATAAAAAAATCATTAAAATTGTTGTGCAGTTGTGTGAAGATACATATATATTATAGGCGTACTATGTACTATGCATACATTAGTACTACGTGCGTATGAACCTTAGGTAAAGTTCAAACTTTCACTATTCACTCACCAGCGTTTCGAAGTGCATAAATATGTTCCTAAAATACATAAAAAATGTCCACAAAAACCATTCAATCGCATACCGACAGTCAAATTTTAATATTGCTTTATGGTTAACATTATAAATAATAATGAATAAAAACTCTGACAGATATTAACCTTGCATTTAAAACTTTATAGTTATAGGATTTAACACGAAGCCAACTTTTTTTTTTTAGTAGATGCGCACAAATACACACGCAGTGTTTGGAATTGCACAGCTAACGGCAAGAAGAATTCAACAATTTACAATTTGCTGGTATGAATGTCGGGATTTGAATGACAACAGAGAACGCTGGCGTGGTAATATCGGTAGAACAGCGGATTGGTTGTTTTATTCTTGCGATTTGGCGGTTTGAATGAAAAAGTAGTACGTTTTTCTTGTTGTTATTTCGTTTGTTTGTTTACATTCTGTTTGAATTTTTTGTATTAAAGCCCTCAAATTGCAAAAACAAAATACATGCTTAAATATAATACCTGCAAAATTTGTATCTGTACTACTGTTATCACCTTGCACTCGTATGGATTCACTTTGAATAAAATGAAACGTCGAATGGATGGATAAGCACATAAAGCGAAACAAAATGTAGCAACAGTAATAAAAATACAACTACAATAATAAAACAGCGTAAGTGTTTTAAGTACCAGGAAAGTCTTTTTATACTTATATATACTTATACAGGACGGACCATAGCCGATTCATCTTCAGAGAGAGACAGTTTGGCGCAGATTTTAGAGCAGTGGCATCATTGGCGCACTTTTCTTTGAAAATGCTGCTGGAACACCCATTTCGGCCAACGGTGAGCGCTTTTAGAGACATGATAAACGATTTTTTGTGGTTTGAGACATGTTTTGGGTTAACAGGATACGCTACTGCAAAACCAGCCGAGGCAGCCGAAGGAATAAAATCGTGCTCGACAAATAAACTGAATATTTGCTTTTTCGAATTAGCCACTAATATACAGACAAAGAACAAATTGTTGTTAGTTTTTTAAAATTTCTAAAAACGAAGTACTATATGGAACACTTTATATATATAACTAGCAAACCCGGCCCCCTTCGCTGGGCACACTAAAATAGAATAGATATGGTTTAGAACAGAAAATATATGGTTTTCATATTATTTATTTCTTTATTCTTTATTCAAGCGCTTTGGCATAAACAATATTTTTTGTTTTTCTATTTGTTTTTGAGTAAATATAAAATATAAATTGAAAATCAGGAAAAAAGAAGATGGTTTTTAAATTTCAAATCAACGCATATGAATAAACAATCGTCTTTTTTCCTGATCATCCATGAATTTTTCGTTTCAATTTATATGTTTTATTAAGCATTGGAGCTTTTTTAACCATTATCCATTTATATTTTTCAAAAAAAAAAAACGAAAAAAATTGTTTTTTCCACGAACACATAATTTCTTTCGGAATTCACATTAAATTCTCAAATTTCGTAAGAAATTATTAACTGTTCCAAAATCCACTCCAAAAAAATTTACAAACAATTTTTACATGTTGCACTTACGTTTTTTCCTTATGGCATCCAAATCAGAAAGAAATATTGACACATTGTACCTCACACTGTCAATTTCACAGTTCAGTTCCGCCCCAAGCGTTAAAAAAGTAAGCGACATTATGGCTGGCTCAAAAGAACGCTGTACCCGTTGCCACTGCTCCGAATTACAACCAAACTTTACGAAACCCATTTTCAATACTTACTTAACAATGTGCATAAGTTTGGTTTAATTCGGTGCAAAGACACGGCGGGTCCACGTTTTGGCATATATTTCCAGACCCTAGTCATCAATAGGTATGAAAATTACCCCGTATTAAAGCACTTATCAACAGCTTTCATTTGATATCCATATTGTACATACACAACCAAAGGTTACCCGGGTCCACGTTTTGACCCATATCTCGAGACCCCAGTCACGTAGCGGCATGAAAAATACTCTGTACTAAGGCATTCATCAACAGCTTCAATTTGATACCCATATTGTAAATACAGATCCGAAGGTTACCCGGGTCCACGTTTTGACCTATATCTCGAGCCCTATCCACCAATAGGTATCCAAACTATACGGAAACCATCTTCAATACCTTCTTAACAATGTGTGTAAGTTTGGTTTAATTCGGTGCAGACACGGCCGGTTAGCGAACACACACAAAAAGTTGACTTTATTTTATATATAAGATTTTTTTCAGTTTGTGTCCGAAAAATCCAAATATCTTACGGAACCCTATTTTTTTCCAAAATAAAATGTACTCCATGTTACTCGTGGATAATGTAGTTTTCGAATGGTGAAAGAATTTTTAAAATCGGTCCAGTAGTTTTTGAGCCTATTCGTTACAAACAAACAAACAAACAAACAAACAAAGTTTTCCTCTTTATAATATTAGTATAGATTAACACGTGCATAATTTGTTAGATGCTTGGTCCAGCTCCTACTCCAATTTGCGCTGTACCTCTTCATGCTATTATACAGATGGTATTGGAAACGCAAAATTTAGGAAATGAACGATTAATGTAATATATGTAATTAAATTATGAGAATTATCAAAGCATCTGTATGCACAAATATTATAGTTTTCAGCAAAACCAAAATTTATTTTATTAGTATGCCGCTGTTTGCATATACGGATGTGATGAAGAAGAGGAGGACTGCAAAAGAAAAGTTAATACGCCTCCTCAAGTTAATTTGTTTTTTATACTAATTTTGTTTCACTTATGGCTTTTTATGCACGTCTAACAATCATATCTGCCCTTCGATTATAAACCAAAAAGTTTAAGCTGGTAATTTGAATATCAACAGCCTTGATAAATCATTATTAATTTTGAATTGTTTAATTGACAACTCATTAATTTGAATTTTTTTAGTTTATTTTATACACAAGACAAAATATTCGATTTTTGAGTATTTTAAACTGAAAGGGGAAATTAAGAAAGGTGCGCGCAATCTGGAGATTTTAATTTTATTTATGGACCTAATGAACCAAAAGCACTACCGCCGTTTATAAGCCAAATCTTCGTCTATACTGCACAAATCTTCATCAGCGTGTTGAGGAGACGTTCCATTGTTTAGGTGCTGGTCTGAAGGCTGCTGGAAGGTTAGAATATATACAAAAGCTTGGAAAGACTAATCCGCAAGACCCAACTTTAACTCTTAGCCTAACTTTATCGCCAATCTGAATGTGAAAGTCTATGTGATCATTAGGTTTGAAGGAAGTGCCTGCCTTTGATATCATAAAGCATTTTTAATGACTACATTCTCTTGAATATTTTCGTATTGATATTTCTTCAAATACTTGAAGATTATTAAGCGGTCAAAACTGAGTGCATAAGGGTTTTTTTTGTACTATTTGCAATGTTTTCCGAGTTCAAGTTTTGTTGATATTTTTGTTTTTTAATATTTGTAATTTTTTAACCAAAACCTAAAACCAAGTTTCTGGAAACATTTCGAGTGTGCAGTTTTACAGCCGATTGAATTTTGGTGTAAGTGCAAGTGGTATGAGAGGAGGAGCTCAGCCCAATACCCAAAAAGTGTGTAAGCGCTACTTGAGGCTTTACCAACTTAAAAATTGCATTGAGTTAAAAAAGTTTTTTTTTTGGGACATCACTTTTTTCTTATAAAAACTATCGTTTTACTTTGCCACAGTCTTGCGGATTTTCCTTCACAAGAGAAATTCAGTTTTATAAGGAATTAAGTGAAAAAAGCCGCCAGGAGAAAATTATTAAAAATCCAAGCGACCTCTCAGGCGCTTAAAACTTGCTCTTATTGCACTAAAAATAAATTTGATTCTGGTTAAAGAAAACCAAAAATATTAAAAAAAAATTAACAAACTCCTGACTCGAAAAGCATTATAAATATTTAAAAACAGTCATCTTGCATTCACAGTTAGGCTTTGTATATTCGATATTAGTTTAATGACCATTGGAAAATGCCAGAAAAGTCCTTCACCAACTTAATAAAAAAAGATCTAATTTTACTTTGAGCCACATTTTAAATCACATTTTTCGAAACTGAAAATTTCTTGGCATTCATTTCGATAAGTAAAAACCAAAGTCATATGCATAAAAAGTTGCTCTAAAATATTTTTTTTTGCTCAAAGAAGACTCTCAGCGGCACAGCGTCTCAGATACATACATACAAAATAAGGTTATATTTTTTATTTATTTATTAAAAATATTTTTTATATATACTTTTTATATTTATTTTTAATTTATTTATTATATAATTTTATTTACTATTTCTTTTTAGTTTATTTATTAATTTTTTAAATTTATTTATTATTATAAATTTTTATTTTTTGTTTTTCAATTTTGTATTTTTTATTTTTCTTGTGGAATTACTCTATTTATTAAATAAATTTATTGTAAGAATTTCAGAAAATTTATTTTAAAGTCAACATTTTTAAATTCAAAATGTTAAAATTTAAATTTAAATCCTTTAAAATAAAAATTAATAATATCAAATTAAGTTTTTTAATAAATTAATTTAAATATTTTAAATTACCAAAACAGATATGCACTACAGGGCAAATCAGTTTCTTTATGAACTCCTTGTACATTTCCTACGAAAACAAGTCACACTTTTTCAAGGGAAAATTTTTTAATCACCGCCCTTTCCTTGAAGTGAAACACTTTTAGCCAAGGCAATAACAATAACAAAAAAAAAAAACCATGCAATATATGTTTTCTTGCCGGGCAATTGTGGGGGAAATTCTGGGCAAAAGCTATTCGCAAATTGAAGGAGCAACAATAAATCCCTCGCCACGCCACCGCTTCACCTTTAGGTAACCCGCAAAATTAGTGTTGTTATTTGAATTGCTTTGGTAAATTTTTTGGTTTTTGCTTTTGTTTTTAGTGGCAGGCAGAAGTTCCTAGCAATGCAACCTGAAGAATTCTAAGAACGTGGTGAGCACAGAAAAATAATAAAAACTTGTAAACTATTATTCACGAGAATATAAATAGAGGCTTTGTTATTGTTGAGCGTGTTTTGTTGTGGCGCGAGTTTTACAGGTTGCCATGGTCGCAACAAATACAAAGAAAGTAAAAACAAGGTTAGGTAAGGCAAACAACCTTCAGACGTAATGGAAATGAATAGAGGTGACACCACGTCACAGTAGAAAAGTGCACAGAAAGTCGTCGAGATCGAAGAGGTAACTAACCTCTAAAATGCGAAATAAATAGTGGCAGCGAATCACTGCAATTTCTGGCTGCGGTGTGGTTGGGTTGGTAAAGGGAAAATTCGTCTACAAACAAGAAAAAAGCCAACAAAATACCTGACGACAGAATGTCTGTCATGACTCGAGTCAAAGCAAACAATTCATGCAGAGCAATAAAATCAAAGCATGAAATGGAAAATTGTTACCGACTTCTAAAAATGTACAGTAAACACGTACGGGGTACATGGATACTACTACTTAACTCGCACATATGCACATACTTTTGTTGTAGGCACTGATAATTACGGTGCGGTTTTGTTTGCTGCCTTGCCTTGGGTGTGCATTTCATTTTTTCAGCTACCAAATTAAGCTTTTGAATTTACATGGTCGGTTGGTTGGTGCGGTCGGTGTTAGTGAACAAAATGCGCTATATGTATCTAATGTATCTACGAATTTATGTAAGCATACATGTTTGTATGGATGTGTTTTCGATTAGGTAAAGGGTTGTTGTTTGGTTTTTGTAGCTAGGTGTGGTGCTGATGTTAGTCACTTAAAGTTGTTTGTGGGTTTGTGAGTTTTGTGGCGTGGCCACGCCAAATGGCCAAAAATATCTGTGCAATATTTTGCTGAATAACAAAAATTAAAATGAGGTTTCAGTGGCTTGGAACACATATATCCATAATTTTAACCAACATTGACATAACGCAAAATTTATTTACCTTCATTTGTTGACAACTTTCGTGTTCACTGATTTATGTTTATAGAAAAAAGATAACTAGAGGGTTCGCCAATGTTAGTAAAGCGCATAGCTTTATTTAAGTATACAAATAAATCGAGTAAAATTAATATGAAATGCGAGGAGATAAAAATAAAACAAAAAACGGTTAAGCACTATTTTAAAACAATTAGATGAAATCAAATCATACTACTAAGATCCATCTCCATCGTGTACATGAACTAATAAAGGGTGTTTTTTTTAGAGGTTAGGTTTTCAAGTTGGCACTACTTTTTTCGTAGATGGTCTTTTTGGCAGCTGTCATTTGATTTATGCTCAGTTTGGTTTGCCATTTCATAATGAATAGACTTACACCTGAACAACGTTTGCAAATCGTGCAAATTTATTACGAAAATAATGGTTCGGTTCGCGCGGTTCGAAAATAATGGTTTTTGTTCAGCGATGAAGCTCAATTTTGGTTGAATGGGTATGTCAATAAGCAAAATTGTCGCATTTGGAGTGAACATAATCCACAAACCATTGCTGAGACGCCGTTACATCCTCAAAAAGTCACTGTTTGGTGTGCTCTATGGGCAGAGGGAATCATTGGTCCATATTTCTTTAAAAATGAAGCCGGCCATAATATTACAGTCAATGGAGAGCACTATAGAGTCATGATTAATGACTTTTTCGTGCCTGAATTGGACGATGTTGATGTGGACGACCTTTGGTTCCAACAAGACGGCGCTACATGCCATACAGCCAACGCAACAATCGATTTATTGAAGGAAACTTTTGGTGAGCGCATTATCTCGCGCCCGTGGACCTGTGGCGTGGCCTCTAAGATCGTGCGATATAACACCGCTGGACTATTTCTTGTGGGGCTATGTGAAGTCGCTTGTCTACGCAGATAAGCCCGAGACGATTGACGTCTTGGAAGAGAATATTCGGCGCGTTATTGCTGACACAAGGCCCCAATTGCTGCAAAAAGTGGTCGAAAATTGGGCCTCTCGGCTGGAATTTATTCGAGCCAGCCGCGGCCATAACATTAAATTATATACGTTTTATTTCATCTTGAAAACCTAACCTCTAAAAAAACACCCTTTAAAATTATAGAAAATATTTTTTCTGAAAGCCAAACGATTCGACGTCATGGCTGGGAGGCGGCGTGAAATTTAAGTGCTTCCAAATTGTAGGAAAACATCAAGGCGCACACCACAAATCAGTGAAACTGCATATAGAAGGCGGTGCAGAATTCATTACCCCATCGAAAGATTTATAATTTTTGCAAATGATACGACGCCATCAATCATACTTGGCAATTCTGGACTAGGCAGCTGCAGTATACACGTATACAGGCCATGGAGCGTTGCACTTCACGCGAGCGCAGAATAATTGTGTGAATTTTTTTACCAATAATCGGTCGATGGTGTTGGGTGCAGTGTGAATATCGACCTCGATTCTTAATTGCGTCGTGCCAACTGAACAACCATTCCGGTGCTTAACTACTCGACTCGATCAGATTGGAACCAATGGAGATCTTGCAGGGCTTTGCTGTCACCGGACTAGTCGTTTGGCAAAGAATATGGCGGTTGTGGCTGTCGAGCCGCTGAGAACGAAGAAACATCAACCAAATGTTGGGCCACGCGGTTGGGCACTACTGGGCGGACCCTACAGCAAAGTTTTGTGAAAGATCTTGATCACTTGATACAGTGTAAAGAGCGAACAGTGCATCAGTTAATGCGGCAGAAGTTAATGGTTCGCTTTTTTTGTTAAGAAGCCATCGGCAATACGGTCGAACGCTTCGGGGCTTTGATAAATGACTTCTTACTAAAGAAATTTGATACACGGAGCTTGGTGAACATGTGGTTGCAACCACATATAGTTGTGAAGAAAGCGTTTTCTAGTCGCGTGAATTAAGCATAATTTGGCATGGTCAGCAAGATCGCCCGAATTAAATCATCGCAGACTTCTTTTTTTGGGGCTACTTGAAGTCGCGTGCTTATGCCACCAAGCCTTAGACAATTGTAGTCCTTCAAGAGAATATTCGACAGGAAATCTTACGAAAAGTCATGGAAAATGCAATAAAATGAGCACAAATAAAAAAAATTGTAAAAGGCCAAACGATCCAAAGGATACCATTACCAAAAATCATTGTTTGTCTTTTGTATTTAGTAAAAAATTTATTTATTTAACAGTAAAATTTATTATTTATGTAATCTTTGAGTTATTAGAAGGTGTGGCGTTTGAGACTTCTTCTTAGCTTATTTTAGCTTTAAGACAAAAGTGTATACAAAATTTAAATTTTCCGAAACGCACCCAAATATTTTGTAGTGAAATAAATTGAAAAAATTCTATAAAATCGAAATATTATCTATTAAGAATTTATTAAAATTTCAAAAGCTGTTCATATGAAAAAAAATTAAAATAGAAAGTTATGATTTTTATTGTTTTCTATGAACGGAATTCGCTTGCTTATATAAATATGTATGTTTGGGTGCATGTAATCATTTATTACTCTCTGAAATAAACAAAAAAAACCACTTGTAAATGTCAATTGTGCAATCACTGAAACGATGAAATCAACTTCAAAGTCCGCGCCACTAGTAATTTTGCGAATTGATTTTTACCGATTCGAAAGTAATCGAATAGTAATTTGCAAGTAACTCAACATCTAACAATACAGTTAGAGCCAACTACACCTATTGTTACTGTTGCTACCGTCTTATGGCATGAGACGGACGGGCGGACTTTAGCTAGAGGGCAAAAAGCTTGTAACGAATCCACCAAAATGAGGCGATTAAGGCAGTCAATTTTCTTAGACATCAATCAAATGCAACACTGGCAGCAAAAGTAGTAAAAACGAGCATAACAATTGAGTGGTGAGTATTTGCAGTGGCAAACAACAACTACCACATACATAGGAGTAGTCAGTCATTATGGCTATTATTAATTCGGCATTAAAAAAAAAATTAAAAAAACAAAGCAAACAACTGAAATTACCAAAAGTGATGGCATAAACTAATCTCTGTGAATGCAACGAAAATGAAAATGACCTAAATTCAGTTATTGTGTGAGGAATTGAAAGAAAAGCCGCGAGTGAGTGAATGAGCGTTTGATTGAAGAAATCGCAAAATGTCAATTTTTTTTTTTGCCATACTGAAGTTTTAATTTAAGCAACGCGCAAGAAAGGCCAGTTTTTAGTTGAACGCCTTTACGAATGGTGCTGCTCGCACTCGGCCTAAGAACGCTAAAATATTTTAAAAATACCCTAAATGGCAAATCGACACGATCGTAACGGTGCTTACAAACAGATCGTGTAAATTCTGGACAGCAATTGACAGCTGTCTCCTCTCCTCTGTCGGCAAATATTTTATTGAAGTAAATATATTCGACTATTCGCACTGCTTGCCGCGGAATGCCATCTTTTTGATGTTGGCTGTGAATATCGAACCCAAACTCCAACGTCTGTGCATCACACATAAACGTACTCGGTTACGGCGCCTATCTGGAGTATTTATGATAAAAACAAAAACTTTTCTGGGCATTCGAATGTTTTTTAAAATTTCTGCATTTTTAATTTTCTTAGTAATAATATTAACATACTTGGCACAGTCGACCTAAACTGGGTGCCAATTTATTTCGACTAATTTTGCCATTTCTTGGCCACCCAATGCCAAACCGGAAGCCGTTTGTTTCCATATATTTTATATACGCGTATATTGAGTTATAAAAGTGAGGTAGGCTTTTAGACTAAATGTGATATTTTCTGGAAAATATTTTTCTTTACCTCTAAATTGCACATTTACCAAATAATTCCCGACCAAGGGTTTTAAGCAGGCATTTGTTTCACAAAGCACGAATATCGGATACATTCGCATGTACGTGCGCTGCTATACTAACGTTATTATTTGCAGTTGCGCATACAAAATTTGTGGGGAAAAACCCATTTTAAATTAAGCTTATAAAATATAACTATGCAAAGAGTGTTGGGTATGAGAGGAAACAATTAATAATAATTGATAGGAGGAAAAGTAATCGGCTCAATTATTACACTGTTACTGTTGTGCAGCGATCATTTTTGTTGGCATGGCCGTCGCCACAATGTCTGCGAACAACGAATGCGCAAAACACTAAAACCTCGATTGCGAATATGTAAGCGAAGAATAATTTAAAAACAAATGTATACCATTATCGACCAGCAATCGCGCTCGTCATTAAATGAAATAAGTGTTCCGCAGCACAAGTGCGAGCAGTGCAATAAACCGTATTTGAGGAGAATTTACATGCATGAACAGAGTGACACTCGCCCGTATAGTACTTAGCACATTGAGTTCAAATGCAACAATGGCTTAGAGTAAGAACAAGTGGTAAGAGCTTGATTACTTATTGCGCATGCGTGTGGCGCGCGCAAATTGTCAATTCCACTTATTACAAAAAAACAAAACAGTATCTTAGAAGCAATATTCTTTGGAGCTTTACACATTACTATCGATATCGATAGGCAACATATACAGTGTTTATGGAAAGGCATATTCGAGTTTATATGCAGTATTACTATTATTTCTATATGATTGCATAGCACACATACGAGGTGTGTTAAAAAAATAAGTTGAAATTTTAAATTTCGCGGGCTACATATATTCGACTTTCGATTATTATTTTTTTTATGTTGGTACACTTGCCTCGAAGATATGTTCACGGTTTTCGCAATTTGGCAGGTGTAATTTATTTGTGAGAGGCATAAATGAGACAAGTGTTTTGCGTGTTGGGGGATTTTCTGCTAACGAGAAAAATGCATCAAAGAAGTTGCATCAAATTTTGTGTAAAAAATATAATTAAGTACTCAAAAACACTTAAAATGTTGATAGTGGCATACGGTGAGAGTACTCTGAGTCAAAAAAATGTTTACAAGTGGTACAAGCTTTTCACAGAAGGTCGAGAAGATGTGAATGACAACGCTCGCTCTGGACGCCCCACCAGCACATCAACAACCGAGGAAAATGTTGACAAAGTGAAGAAAATTGTTATGGAGAATCCTCGAATCACAATAAGAGAAGTTGCTGAAGATGTCGGCATATCGGTTGGCCCATGCCAAACAATCTTTTCGGAAATTATGGGCATGAAGCGTTCGTTCCGAAATTGCTAAATTTTGACCAAAAACAGCATCGCTCAGAAATTGTTGAATGATGTCAACGATGATTAAAAGGGTCATAACTGGTGACGAATCATGGGTATATGGTTATGACATCGAAACCAAAGCTCAATCGTCCCAGAAGAGCAACGGTGAAAGGCTTGTGACTTGAGTACGTTACCGGAACCACCCGGATTCACACCGGTGCAAGGATTGTCACTTCCGCAACATTCCATAAAAATTAAGGAAGAATATTTTTTGCACTACAACAGCAACAACAAGAGCGTGCGGTATAGATGGCAATCTACAAGCAATAAAAAACTATACTATGCTATTTTCTAGGCGGAGGAACGAACAGAAGCTAATGGTGGATGATTCATTGATATTCTGCATACTGGCTGGGTTCAAGAAAGAAGCATAAATTAGGATTTTGGGAAGCATTAAAGAGGCTACAAATCTATACGTATACAATGCATTCGAATCAAATCTTGAAACATGTTTTAGTATAAGTATAGTTTGTGTTTTTTTAATGCTCGTTTGCCCTAATTTGCTGCAAGAGTGCCTAATCCAAAAAATCAAAATGTTGAGCAAAACAACTTCAAAGTTTTGAATTTACTAGTTATACCTTCCTAAGTGAAAGAAGACATATTTTCATCTAATGAGATGAAATGCAAGGTGGCACAAAATTAATCACCCTATTGGAGGATTGAAAATACATAACTGGAGGTCAGCTGCTTCGAATCGTATAACTTTAAGAAGGCTAGTTGAGGAAGTCAAAGCTCACACCGAGCTCCAACGTTGCTGATGATGATGATAATGATCGGAAGATTTGTAATTTTTACAAATGGCGCAGCACGTAAATTACGTTTGACACTTGTGAACTAGGCAGCTGCAGTGTACAAGCAGACAAGCAATGGAGCGCGTGCGTGGAGGTCAATATAAAGATTTGTAGCACTCAAAATATTATTTTTTATTTAGTAAAAAAGTTATTTAAACACAAAATTGATTTTTTTACACCGCATGTAAGAAGAGTATGTGATTATTTCTGCATAATTATATAACAAAAAATTGTTTGGATTATTACGCTATTGAAATAAATATGCGAATTTTCAGATCGAAATTTTTTTAACTGAAACAACGGTTTACCGCTTGAAAAAAATCGATTATTGGATAGCACTGCCAGCACTATCTCAAACGCTACATAGTTAAAAAGATTTAAGTTACAAAAGTATAAGTAATTTTACTGCCGACTGACTACATTCGCATTGTAGTAAGCCCAATAAAAAGACAATTAATTGTGCATTGCAAAAAGTAGTTTCTCGCGCATTTAGAAATAATAGCGAGATAATAATCTTGTATGGGTCATTTCAAAGTGACAATTAATTGTGATGCAGTTATAGTTTGAAATGCACATTATAGGAAATTCTAAGTAAAGTGCAAAAGCTACGCGATCGGCACGCACGATCGTAAAGCGAATAAACGATGAGTCATGAAATCAATTAATTTGAAGTGTGTTTATTGCAAAAAATAATAATAATATGTATTATATATATAGAAGTTATTAGAGGAATTTAGAATAAGAATTCCATAAACAGTAAAACAAATTGAAAATATATTGTTTTGTTTTGTGATGATCGAGCATAAATACGAACGATTCTTTCCTCAGATTTCTGTAAATTGCCTTTTATCTCAATTCAGGCTAATCGATATTAATTCAATGTATAATTATATAGATAGTTAATTTACTCAGATACAGGGTGGCGCAAAATTAATCACCTCATCGGAAGATTTATAATTTTTTCAACTGACGTTGTGAATTAGCAGCTGAAGTAGCAAACAAACAGACAAGCAATGGAAGGATAAAAAAAAACAGTCAATCAAAAAAATAAATTTTTTTTATTTAGTAAAAATGTTATTCGAAAGCACAATTGGCTGATTAATTTTGCGCCACCCTATATATATTAAATTTTCTGAGCACTAATGTGTGAATAAAAGTAAATGATGTAATTTAATAAAAATAATTTGACTTACCGCTCATAACCCGTAATATACTAGAAAATTTGCAGTACGTACCTATAAAAATTAAAAATATATACAATTAATAATACATTAACATAAGGAATGTCGGTAAAGCACACATAAAAACAATTATAATAAACAATTTTAAAGCTTTGCTATTTAGTATAAGAAAAGCACGAGAAAAGAGTTGCAAATGTTTAGGTTAGTCGCTGTATCGAAAACTGTACAGAGTAACTCGATTTACAAAATGTTGACACTGAGTACATTGCCTGCACCAAGAATATATGTAAAATGAACTTAATTTGTTTGTTAAAATATACATACATATATTTATTATTCACATGACAGCATACATATATACAATTATTACAAATGATTTCAGATCTGAGTATGAATGGCAAGAACATTGAGGATGTCCAGCTAGAAGCTCACACCTGACACGATTTTTTGCTTACCTAAAAGATATTCGATGCAATCTTTACGGAGATCTGCTAGCAATATTTTGTACATAAGTGAATGCAAAAAATTGCTTTTAATGCCCATATGATCAGTGGGAAGAATTCTAATCTAAGTGGTGCACTTTTTCCCATGTTGTTTTGACAGCATTGCTATTTCATATTTAAAACAAAAATTTCAAAATTCTCTTCTGAAATGCCACAAATATTTTGCAAGAGTTTCATACAGTTTAGACTTTTTAGGTATTTTCTTACCTATGGAGCATTTCATTCAAAGAACATCAAGTAATGAATTAATTATAGGCCTTTAGTGCATAAGTAGCATACAGCACGTCTAATAACTATTCGCGGATCGTTTGAAAAGTCCGTGCAAAGTCAGAGGGATGGCACTACTGACGCCTATCGAGATTATGTTTAGTTAGTAGCATCTCTTAGAAGAACATGCACCAAGTTTCAGCCAGATCGGTCAATTTCTTTGTGTTTGGCATTCGTTTGAATCGAGGAAGTCGAGTGATTTTCCTTTTCCATCACGACAACCCACCCGCTAGCTCACGCCTCAGCAGTTGTGGTGGCAAAATTAATTGAAATAGGGTTCGAACTCGTTTCACATCCCCCCAGTTCCCCATCCCGCGAACTACTATTTATCCCCAATTTGAAGAAACGGCTGGCGGGAAATAGATTTTATTCAAACGAGGAGGTGATTGCAGAATCGAAAGGATATTTTTCAGACTTGGACGCACTTTTCAAACAGCCCTCGTAGCATCAGGAAATTTTGAAATTTTATTTTCATTTTTTTTAATTTTATACTATATTTTCAGACGAAAGCGTCTGTAGCTAGTGCTGCGCGTTTCTTATAGTTTACGAGTATGTAATACTTTTTTTTATTAATCCATATAAATACAAGTTTTAAAATTTGCGTAAATTAAAAAAATTTCATCAAGATTTCACAGCTAAAAAAAATTTTAAATTTTCATCAAATTTCTTAATCGGAATTGAAGTATACTCATTGAATTTTGCTATAATAAAGCGCAAGTTTGAAGTAATTTCAAATTTGCGTTGATTTTTGAGAATTTTTTCGCTTATGGTGTTTAGTTTTTTCTTCTATATGAAAAAAAGTGTCGAACATTCATTATTCCGTTTGTGGCATCAAAAAGTGTAACTTTTCTTCTCTTATTCAGGTAGTAGAAGAAAGACAAATAAGATCATACTGGGGCAATCTACCGGGTGCATCACAATCAAAATCAATGATAGGTAGCTTTAAGCTAAGCCGATTTAAAGATTGTATGGAATTAAATAAGAATTAATTTAGAATCACCAAATCATCAGGGCATTATAGATTGAATAATCACCTTAATCGTAGAAACCCTGGAACATAATATAGAACAATTTTAGTATCTTTAGAGTGCCCAATGACCTAATTCTGCAACCTAAATGATCTTTGATGTCTTACTACATGTTTTAGAAGTAGTTATTACTACGTAGTACTATTAGTAGCACTACTACCATTAAATGTATTACATCAGTTTCATTGCTATTTTAGCTGATGATACAAAGCACTACAGAGGAAATAACTTTCTTTATACTTAGCTAAAAAATGTATGACTCAACGATCCAGATCAGCTCAAACGGTATTTGCCGTAAATTATGCTAAGTCTGACCCATCAATTACTTCCACTTCATTCAAATGCTTGACGCCTACGTACTCACATCTTCAAAAAAATCAAATAAGTATATTCCTGATCGATCAACGTTAAGAGGAAGATGTGATTTTTGCCATTATGAGAGTGAGTGAGTGAAATAAAATGTTTCTTGTTATAAATACTTATAGAAATATTTCGTGCATAAAATGTACTACAAAATACCTATATAGAATTCTATAAACGACTGCAAAAAGTGTATTTTTCTTTTTTTTAAACTTAAGCCCCCACACTCTTCATAAAATATTTCGTTCTCCTCAATCACCGAACAATCGATCGCAAAGCGTACGCTCAAAGTAATGACCTCTCTACTTGTCAATTAGTCTGACAATATTTTTCAAGGATACGCCCGAAAGCCACTGTTGCAAATAATGTTGAAAATTGCATTTCAAAAGCTTAAGGTACATTGCCTTCGTACATACACAAATACTTCATTTATCAGTTGAATTTTTCACCGCTTTTAACTGCTTGAAACTGGCTGTTTGCAAGTTAATCATAAAATTGGAAACGTAATTAAATTCAGAAAAAAATTAAGGTAATATATATGCATGTAGTAACTCGTATGTGGTAATTTGGCAAACAAGTTTCAAACAACACAGAAAGTTTTATTTATGCCACAAAAGGCATAAATGAAAGAACACGCAACCGTTGGTATGGGTACGCTGGAGTGAAGTAGCAGAAATATGTGTGTACGTACTTGAAAGGTTTTGTTTTCTTACTTTTAATTTATTTGCTTTGTTTTTTGAGAAATCCCAAAACGATCCAGACACACTTAAGCGAAATTTAAAGCATGATGGCTTGAGGCGAGTGTTAACTTCTGGAAAATACAAAGCGAGAATGTCTAATCTCCGTACAGGGTGTTGATCACAATGCATTGCTTACGCAAAGACGGGATGATGACTTAAAAATTTGATGCTCGTAACGCAACAAAGCGAGGATTGTAAAATGTTAACAAAGCAGTAATCGAGCCAAAAACTACGGGTAGGTTTCACTGGGCATCAATTTTGGAATGCCATATAGTCACATAGCACATTCAGACGTGGTTTGCAGTTTTAATGCTATGGCATGATGAAACGCAAGTTTTGGCCAATTACGGGTAGAGTATGAAAATGATCATCTTCTTAACCCTTCACGGGTAATCTTCGTGGAGTCGACGCTGTTGCTCTTTTTCTCTATTACCTTTTGATATTGGATTCTCTTTTCTTGTTACGGTTTATTATGATTGGAAGTGGTGTGACAAAAAAAATGTTTAATACAATAAAATTGACTATGTCGATGCGGAGAAGATTTTAAAGATATTTTTTATGCCGAATCGAAATAATTTTTATGCCGAATCGAAATGTGGTGAGGGCAATACGTGTGCCAAATTTGGGCGAGTTTTATTACGGCGTTGTCGATATGCATGCATTGATCCAAAAGTGGACATGTCACTGTATTATTTTTTTTCCAAAATTTTACCTGCGTCGTATTTCTTTTAATTTTGCTTCGTATATAACAGAGATTTAAAGTTGTTTCCTTTTTTGAATATTACTTTTAAATGACATAGTCCGATTTTCAAAACCAAAGTACCTTGTGAACCAAGTTTCATTGAAATATATTAATATTTGCACACACAAACAGACATGACTAAATCAATTCCTCTCATCATTCTAAGCATTTCGGTACATACCATCTTGATCAAAAAGTTCCAGGCACAACCAGGTGACGATCTAAGTCAACTGATTTGAGATTTTGGTTTTTTTGCTAGGTTGCCACAACTGTGACTAATACTCCTACCAACATTTTTTCACCATTGCTTGATATTTGTAAAAGTTACGCCGTTTAACTAAATCTACCTCTGCACGTGTTTTTGGTTTTTTACTGTTTTAAGAAAGGATTTGAATTTGCAAAAACGAATACTTGAATATTGATTATGAATCCGTTCAAGACTTTGTAGTTCATGACTTGGATTTGTGCCGTGTTGCTGCAAAGTTGGTCGCAAAGACATGATATCCAAGGCTGAATCCGACCCAACATTCATCAAACGCATCTTTACTGGACCAAAATCTTTGCCAGGCGAGTGAGTAGTGAACTCCGAATGAACCAAGACCAAAAAACAAACCACAAAAACGAAAGCCATTCTCACGTCTTTTATGTGTTATAACGGTATTGGACACCACGAATTTGAGCCACAAGGTCGGACAATTAATAGGGACGTTATTAGGCGTTTACGTGAAACAATTCGCCAATTCGGAGTGTGGGAAAGCAACCCGTGGATTTTGAAATAAAGATTTGTGGGGAAATAACTCCTGTATTTAGAAGAAAGGATTTGTGGGAAAACAACTTGTGGATGTTTGATAACGCACCGTTGCACCATGCCGTTTTTATTCGTGTATTTCCCAGCGATTTTTTCTGTTTAATCGCGTTAAAAACTCACTACGGGGAACACCTTTTAATATCCGAAAGAAATAAATGGAAAAATCGAAAACGGCTCTGATGGATATACCGAAAATAGAGTTGCAGAAATGTTTCGACAGCTGGACCAAACGCTGTCATAAGTGCGTTGCTGTTGATGATTAGTATTTTGAAGGCGATAATTTGAGGAATAAACTTGTATTTTGAATTTTCTGAATATATTCCAGGAACTTTTTCTTCAGGGTAGCATAACTATATCGATTCTTTTATGCTGTTACATGTGAATTACAATGCTATTAGGCACAAGTGCGCGGATGTAAACACAAATAAAAGCAATAATGAAGGACGACATTTAGCTATAATGCTCCCCTGAATGACATTTGGCGAATCCATGTTCACAATTGGAACTAATTCAGCAATAAAAGAGTTGTGGACTCGAAAAAGTAATGCAAGATTGATTGGCTTTTATAGTCAGCGTTTTCTCAATGACCCTATATGTATATTGGAAAGTATACAATTAACAAAACATTTTAAACCAACAGAGCAAAGCTCGCAACACTCACTCAGCCATGGGCTTCAGCTGCTGCTTAGCTTCAATACAATTTGATGAATGGTTGCTTAATTCGCTGAGGCGACGTCATTGCATACCGAGTAAAGTTAAAAGAAAAGAGTAAACAATAAATGAACTTGACGCAAATAAATAATTGAATATTTACAAATTTAGGTAGATAAATAGAAATACGTCTCAGGCTAAGGTGCGAAAGCAGCTCACAGACAAATTGTGTTTGTAAAATAATTTTATTGCATACGAGAGGTTATTGTACAGCCACGTGGCCAGCGATACCTGGACATTGCGTATAAATGAAAACACATTGATATGGAATAAATTCTGAGTTAGGCACATACATTACCTATTAAAAGTTTGTAGCTTCAAACGCCTATGTGTGCGTTTACACTGAACGTATTGAAAGCCTTATGGGCTGATAACCGACTCGAAAGTGGTAAACAAATAGATTTCAAAAGAAAAATGGCAAATATAATATAATAACTTTTAACTAGACAAGTTCAATAGTATGAAATACTACGTTCATATGTGAACTACAAACGTACCAGTACTTAACTGTTTATATAAATTTGGACAGCACTACTAATTGTTATTGATTTATGGCAAATATTACCACGCTATTGTATTTTTCTTCCTGTTTGTAAGATTGTAAGATTGGTTTCTTTTTGGCGTATTTGAGGCTAAGCGAATGTTTTGCGTTGCAATTTATTGAAGCTTCCGCAGAAAAAGCAACGCACGAAGTGAACATCGCCAAAAATATAAAATGACATCATTCCTCTTTTCTTCTTCTTCATAATTATTATGTGGCGCGAAAAGAAGCCACTCAAAAGAAATGGCCGGTGAGTATTGTGGTGGAGCTTTTATGCGTACCCACATTTAAAACCACACGTATGTGTGTACTTATGTTTCAATGGAGCGAGGGAATGAGAAATCGAACGAGTAGCTGAGTGAGTCAGTGCCCTGTGTTGATAAGCACTCGAGTGCTCCTTACTGAGGTACAACAGCAAGCCTACTCTACACTCCGCACTCCACCAACATTGCGCCGTATTTGCAGGGGTTTCCAATATGAGCGTGTCGAAATGGAATGAAATAACCATTTTTTTTATTATTTAAAAAGCCTATGTGCCATTATCATTGGCGCTTCTGCATAGATCCGGTTGAATTTGAGAATTGGTCTGTGTTATATGAACCTTAAGCACATCGGCCGATTGCCGGTTATTGGCATGGAAGCGGTGACTTCAGAAAAGCTCACAGGGAAAATCAAATTGCATCAGCCGATTCTCAATCTACTCACAAAATGTATCTAGCACTCAATCATTTTACTCGCTGTGTGTGGGCTAGTCAAAATATGATCATATCTCCAGCTCCACAGATCGTAGTATTTTTCACTTCAATTCTACTTCAATAAATTTCAGTATTTTTCACATTTCATTAATGCCCGAATTCTGTAAGCGAATCTCATCTCAAGTCACTAAAATTGAGATTATAAATTAGTGACTCTTTTTGTGACTTGAGACGATTTTGCTATTCAGTAAGGCAAAGTCACAAGAAATTCACCAAATATCATGGTGAAAATAAATAGAGACAGTCAGCTGATGGCACGTATCGGCTAGAGATAGTCAAAAAGTTTAGCAAAAATTCCCTTATCGATTCCATATGTAATGGAATTTTTTAAACTCATTTATCAAGCGAAATTCTTCATCAAAAACATAAAGAATATGAATATTACTAAGCTCATACAAAATAACGTTTTTAATTTCCGTTTGATAAACCTTTTACCTGAATCGGATTATCAACAATTCAATTGAGACAAACAAAATTAGTAATCGATAAATGTTGAATTGCATCTTTATATACAATCCGTTGAAATGAACGAGCTGGGTAAGTTGTAAAATAAAAGAAATTTCCTGATTTCTTTTAAAATATGTATGTATTATTTGTTTTACAGATATACATTGCAAAACTAAGCGGACAAGCAAGGAGCCAATGCTATTCTAGCTTTATCGCAAGCCTTTGTCAATAAAGATTATAATAATAAATAAAATAAAGTGTATATATGTTATGTTATATTTCATTGAATTTTATTTTTTACAAAAGTTTTACAGTGTAAGTGCGTTCATGCAATTTTGCCGCGCCCTTCTGCCTTCAGAATAATATTCTGTTGACCTTATCGGTTCACTATTTTCATCATTCGATGGGTCTTCTGGTGGCATGGCCTCATCAGTGAATATGCCACGTTTTTGCAGCATATTGTGGAATATTACACATGTATAGATGATAGCTGCCGCATTTTTGTGCGAATATCTAAGAACGCGCTCTTTGGATAGACACCGAAATCGTGATTTCAGGACTCCAAAGGCACGTTCAATTGTGTTCCTTGCTTTTATATGTGTTTTATTGAAAATCTCTTCGCTAGCGGAAGAAGGTGTTGCTATTGGTGTTAGTAGCCATGGCTCCAAAGGATAGCCTGAATCACCTAAAAGCCATTTAAATGCTCCCAAAATGTGTTCCCTGATGAGTTTGATTCTCACCGGCGAAGTTGTCCGTATACCGGCGTCATGACAAGATCCTGGGAATCGTGCATTGACGTTTTGAAAAATTAGTTCGTCGTTGCAAATCTAGGAATGGGGTTATTAGTTATAAACATTACAAAATGTTGATAAACCAGTATTTATTTTTTATAAACTCACGGCTTCAACATTAATGCTGTAGTATCCCTTGCGATTCATATACTCATGAGGTACTACTCCAGCAATTAAAGATTGCGGGGAAAGTATTGCAATATGTGTGCAGTCAATAGCACCTATGACGCCTTTTATTCCGAATTTGTTATGGAAGCTGCAAATTTTAAGCCGTTGAAATGGTGCAAATGTATATTTTGTACCATGTTTAAAACTTAAAAAACTAATTTCAAAGTGTTTGTGTTCCACTACCATTTTGCAAATTTGCTCAATACATCTCGACACGCTTGGTTGACTCATTGCCGAGAAGTGGCAGTTTCCTATAACGCTTTGGTAGGAGCCATTTGCCAGAAAATATAGTACTGAAACAAACTGAAAGTAATATGTTGTAATGCCTACCTATATATTTTTATTAATATATCAAGCCCACCCGAAGCTCAAATGGAATTCTCGAATTCCGATCAAACTTGTCAAGTGGTTTGAGATCTTGAATAAGTTCCCAGCAGAAGGATTTCGGGAATCTTAAAAACCTCCTGAAAACGTCTTCTTCCAGAAGGAATGGGTCTTCCGTGCTGCGTAAACTTGCCAGAATCCGTCTACGCATGTTTCTAAAACGTCAATAAATACACAATTATTCGTGTTCTTAAGAAATTTTTACCCAAAACATATTACTTCGCTTCATTTTCGCGTTTTTTTTTTTTGCAATATATATAAAATAATTAATTCCTCTTCCATATTTTTCGTTTTGTGAGCTGCTCAGAAGTAGATCACTAATTAGTGACTTTTTTTTGAGACTAATGACGTGAGATTGCTTACTGAATACCAACTAGTCTCAAAATCCAATTTCACCACGAAAAGTCTCAATTAGTGACTTGAGACTGCTTACAGAATTCGGGCATAAGTCTTATTATTTCCTCCTCATATAAGATATGTTTACCTAGGTGTTTGTTCCGCTTATGCAGCAGAACTGGAAACGATGTGAGGACATATTTGGCGCTTTCATCTTCCTCCCTACAGAACTTGTAAACTGCATTCGAGCATATTCCTAGAATGGTGATTCTATATACAATGCCCTGATAGAACTCCTGTGATGATTCTAAAATTATTCCTATTTAATTCCATACAATCTTTAAATCGGTTCATATCATTGATTTTGACTCCGATAAACCAAATTGCCCCAGTATGAAATTCTTTATATTTCATCTACTTCCTGAGTAAGAGAGAAATTAACCTTTCCTAGGCCACAATATGACACTGGGTCTATAAATGTGGAGACCGTCCCTTCCGGGTTAATTTATCTGCCCTGAAATATACTGGTTACTGGAATGTGAAATATCTGAATTGTTCAAAGCGAGGAACTGTATTTTTCTATGCCGACCTAACTATTTTTATGAGGAATTTTTCAACACTATAAGTGAATATATAATAAAAAACAGATATGGCAGTCGTCGCCTGGGCAATATGGTCGCTATAGACGCGTCCTTATTAAGAAACCCTATAATATAACAAAGGCTCAAAAATGAATGCAAAAAACTAAAACAAAACACATAAAGTGTTTTTATGTACTTGTACATACATACATACTATATATTACCAACCAGCGGGGAATTAATTTTTTGCTCTGCCTTTCAATTCATTTGCTGACTTCCCTGAGATCGGACACTGCACACAGGCATGCACATTTGGCCTTGAACCTGAACAAAAATTCTTCGGGTGTATAAATTTTCGGATTCGCTGCATTGTGTGCAACGTCTGGGGTTGATGTATGTACATACATTTTGCGATATTCCCTTTTTCGTATAGTTTGTTTTTTGCCACTGCTGTTTATCTTTAGAAAAGTTTAAGCTCAAATCATTTATTCCTTAAAAGCGATAGTGCTTTTGCATACATTTATTTTTCTTTATGCACTCAAATATTTTTGGTTCATTCTTTTTGGAAAATTTTGGAACATAAAACTTGAGATTTAAAGGACGAATATTGAATTTAATTTCTAGTTGGTATGCTAAAATTTTAAAAGTTTCAGACGTTACGGGAACGAACCATGAAATCCAGATACTTTTGTAGCGGTTAATTGCAGTTGAAGGTGTTATTATCCGTTTTTTGGGATGCGAAAGGAATTTTGTATTATTATAATTTATTGCAATCTTTAAATATTTTTGTTACCTTTTAGACCAGATGAAAGAAACAATTCATAAAAAAACCCCAGTTTGCAAAAAAAAAAAATTCTTTTTAATCGGGAAAATGCACCGCGTCACAAGAGCATTTTGAGAATGGCTAAAATCCATGAATTAAAGTTCGAAGTATTGAAGCATCCAACGTATTCACCTTATTTGGCCCTTAGCAACTTGCAACTGCTTCGAGACCTAAAAAAATTCATGCGTGAAAAACGTTTTTCATCAAATGAAACAGCTGTGGAAGCGTATTTTGCATCACTTCCAGATTCCTACTTCAGGGATCGAATTCATAAATTGGAATTTCATTCGAACAAGTGTATTTAAGTTCAAGGAGGCTATACTCAATAGTAAAGTGTGTTTCAAACCATAAAATTTTGTTTTTCTTATCGAACCGCAAAACTTGTTGAACAGCCAATAGGCTTGAAGATTTTTTTGTGACACTTTGATCACATACATTTTTGTGTTATTTTTTAAATGTGCGAAAAAATCGGAAAAATACCGAAACATAAAAAAATGAGCGAGTGTGATAACACTACAATTTCAACTTTACGTTGAGAAAACTTCAATACGAAATTAGTAACCAAGTTAGATTTAGTAGGGTTATAAATATTTCTGGAACTTATTTTAACTGCCAAGCAGCAAAAATAGTACTTTGAATGTTAAATGCTCGAATTTTTTCTATATATAGAAGAAAATACCCAGCACCTTGCGCAGAAAAAATTGTCAAAAATCAAGGTGATTTTTGAGCCACTTCAAACTTGTACTTTAATAATACAGAATATAATGGACTACAAAATGGCATATTCGAAAATTTTCCTGAAATTTGGATTACATTTCAATGCCGAATTTCAATAAATTTTTTACAAAATCTAAGACTTTGCGTTATATGAGTTTTGTTGTAGTATGAACTGTATTTTTATAAGAAAATAATTGAAATAAAAAAATAAATAGTCAAAACTTGTTACTGGCTGCAGCTTCAGGTTTGCAAAAACGCAATAAAAATGGTGTTGATTTTTTAGTGTCGGGATTTCAGTGTTCGCTACTGAGTTTTGCTTGAATAATTAAAGTCAAAAAGTCACAAGTATGTATTGTGCAAGCTTTTGCAGTAACTTAGAAGGCCAGGTTGCATTTTTAGATCGTACTGAGATTTAGACAATATACAGCTCACGGCAAACGATAGCATCTCAACATTTATAGAACCATACAAATTCAAAGTTTAAGCTTTATGCGAAAACTAAAAAAACTTCTACAAAACTTGTCCCCACAATTCCACGATTTTTAATTAGAATTTGTAGGACAATTTTTGATATGCCATTTTAAAACTTTTTTAATTTTAGAATTATAAGGTGCAAGTTTGAAATTGTGAATAGCTCGTGCTATTAATTACTTTGTATGTACCAAGTAACTTTTTGTAAGCAAGCAAGTTTTCAGAAAACAGTGAACAAATCACCTTATTGTGCAAACTTTTGAGGTAACTTGAGAGCTACGTTTTCATTATGCAATCATACAGGGATTTGGGCATCAGGCGTGGGCGCCACACCAAGTCATACCAAAGTGACACCATATCTTTCATCGGAATTGGCATTGCTTTAAAATGTATAGAATGCATACAAGAATTTATAGCGGGACCGCCATATTAAAGATTTTGACTGCTGATAAAATATCAGACCGTTTTAATATGCGTCTCAAAAAAGTTTCCCATAATTATCAATCGAAAGCGAAACTTTATAAAACATTACTTGCGAAATATATATTTAAGTAGTTAAACCGAAAAAGTGTCAACGGTAATTACTGCGTAGTAAAAGTATGTAATTTTGTAATATATCAGTGAGCGTAAAAGGAAGGTGTAACAAACACATTACAGCCTATTAGTTTTTCTCCTTTAGCTTTTCTCAAGAGTAAAATTAACTGCGACACGCCGACTGATATGACAATGTTTGTAAACAACTATTTCAGGTACACATACATTTTATTTAGGTGCAATAAAAGCCCTGTGGAGGCGTTAAAGAGTCAGCAAACTCATTCGTAGTTGTCACCATAAAAAACAGGATGGCCCGTACAAAAAAATAACATTCGGTATTGCGACGTTTGCTCATGAGCGAATGAAAGGAGTGGGCATTACATACATGTAGTAATTACATGTGATGCGTAGAAAATAGGTCTGGAAAATATAGCTATCTGAGTGTTTACGGTCTTTATTACATATGCACGTGTATGCTCCATTATGCGTAAACATAAGCTATTAGCCGAAGGGAGCCATACAAAGAAATTTTCGTCACTTATTTACTGCTGTGAAGAATGCAAAAGCACGCCAACTGTCAACAAAAAAAATGAAATTGATCCAAAAAACTGCTGACAAATTTGGACATATGTATGCGAAACTTAAATGACATCACCGCCACATTTAAAGCATACCAACATTTCTTATTTATGCTACCAACACATTTCTTTTCTTCCCTTTTCATGTTTTGACGCTATACAGTAAAAAATAAAAACATTTCTTTATTTGCTTATTTTGATAGGAGTATGCTACACATTAAATACTCGCCCATGGCTACAAACATATGTATGTGTGTATGTATGAATGCGCGACTACCCTGCAGAGAAAAGCTACACTAGTATAGAAACATTCCACTTCAAATACTGGTATTTTACAAGTATAGAAGAAATTGTACTAGTTCATCATTGTCTAGAATAATACCAGTAGTAAAATTATCAATTTGTCAGTAAATTATTTGCGTTTTGTTTAGATAACAGTAGCAATATACTCGCAGCAATCGGGCACCTATCCCTGTCACAGTTTCCTTTAATTTTTTCACTAACCTTGGAATTGTCAACACATCGGTCGGTTATTTCTATAAAAAATCACAAAATTTTGCGATATGTTGTACTAAAAGAACGCCCAGTTTCATAAGTTTCAATAATTCAAAAGATAGAACACGCACTGGTTGAGCTGAAAAGTGAACTAGTAGTTTTCTAGCTCACAACTGGTACTTTTCCCTGCAGGGTACGAACTACATCCGCTCGCTCTCTGTTTACTGCAGACAGCCAAAAAGATACCGAAAGAGTCATGACATTGATGTTGAGAGTTTTATATAAAAGTTTATGCATTCTGATATCTTGTTATCGTCTTATGTTTTGAAGAGCTTTTATTCCATTTTTTGTTTCCTCCTAATTAACACTAAACCTACCATGGCGGGTCAAATGACCCATTTTAAACTTTTTTTCAGAAGATTTTGGAAATAACATTATTAAATCGCCGTTTTCTTTCACGACTTTTATTAAAAAATACATCGAATGTATTTTTCAAAATTTACTCCTCTCTTGCTAATTGTTTTACCGAGAAATATATGTGATCTGCTCTAACTACCCTAACGGGTCATTTGACCCATGCACAGATTGTGTCTCTTGATTGAGTTATATTTATTGCAGACTGACGGATGAATAGCCAATTTCGTTCTACTACAAGCGAGCATTACAGTAAAAATTTCAAGTTATAGTGCTATTTTGTGAATTAAAAATTCTTATTTGATAATTTTACATATAATTCTTATCCCAAAAATGTCAAAAGATATTTGAAATCATTGGAAGTTATAAATAACATAGATGAAGAGTGTTTGGAATTCAGTGAGGAGCAACTGTCTGAAAGTAAAGTAGATAACATAGTACAATATAATAATTCATTGGACAGTACAGATGAATGTGAGTCCTCAGGTAAAGAAAGCGAAGACGAGAAAAAGACCGTTATCGAGTTCAGAAAGTGAAAAATATGTGGAAGGTCGATGTACTGAAATTGCGCCTGATGGTACAATTTGGCAAGAAATAGAACAAAGCTCAACACCTGGACGTTCTCCAATTTTTAGGGAGGTTGTAGGCCCGACAGCGTATGCCAAACGAAATATAATGAAGGGCAAAGTAAGAACTGCATTTTCTTTGATTATTGTCAATCGTGTAATGGAGCACATAAGAAAATGCACAGAAGAAGAAGCCTCTCGAGTATTGGGAGCTCAATGGAATTTTACTCCTGCAAAAGTAAATGTATTTATTGGTCTTCTATGTATATGCACGGCTTATATCAGGCAAAAAATTCTAACATTTCATATCTATCACTAAATGGGGTCTAGCCAGCAACGAAGCCAGCGTTTACAAAATGATAAATTCGCTCTAATCTCAGAAGTATGGTACAAATTCATCAAGAATAGCCAAAATTGTTAGAAGCCTGTGTAACATGTAACTATCGATGAACACCTCTTCGAAAACAAAGTAGATTTACACAATATATGCCAAACAAACCGAATAAGTTTGGTATCAAATTTTGGTTGGCATCTGATGTCAGCACTAAATACATCATAAATGGATTTTCATATTTGGAAAAGGAAGAAAAAAGAGGTGCTTCAACTCCGCTTGCGAAATTCGTTGTTCTCAAACTAATGGAACAGTTCACAGGATGCGAAAGAAGCGTCACTACAGATAATTTCTTTACAAGCGCTTCACTCGCTACGAAACTATTAGGAAAGATAACCACTCTTTTGGAAACGATTCGCGGAAGCATAAGAGAACTGCCCAAATTAGCCAAGTAGAAGAAAGATGGTGCGCCACGCTTCTCAACAAAACTATATAAATCGAGCCATTATTCACTTACCATTTATAAAAGTAAGGCAAACAAAAAAAAGTGCTTTTACAAAGCGCAAAACATAAATCTGTAAGCATTGAAACATATGGCAAGCGTAAACCAGAACGATAAGATTTTACAATAATACTAAGTACGGTGTAGAGATGACGAATCAGATGGCCAGAAAATACTCAGTGAAATCAAAATCGCAAAGATGGCCTGCGCAGATTTTCTTCAATATTCTTGACCTGGCTGGAATCAACTCAAGAGTTTTATATAGAGAAACAATCGGCAAAAACACCTCTAGATAACAATTTTTATTTTAATTAGCTGAAGAACTTGCCGAAAGAAGATTTTCAACAGGAGCAAAAACAAAGCAAAGAATAAACTATTTTTATGTTTTTTAAATTTAATACAATATATAAACTATTTTGAATAATTAATTGAAAACAATTGTTTCATTCATGTACTAAATTGGCCTAATTGATATATTTTTCGCTAGACTTAGTAATATATATAACATTTTAAAGGCGGGTCATTTGGCCCACTTTGGTAGGAATAGGAATACATAAAGTATCGGTAGGTTTAGTGTTAAATTTTGTTACCTTTATTTGTGCGTGTGTTGAGCGTTAGATTTTTACTACGTAATAGAAAGAACGTACAAAGACCAAAAGTTGGCAACAGGCACGAAAGTGTTTTACTTTCTTAGAATTTCGGCTGAATCACAAAATTATACTAACACAGGAAGTGGCACTATAAAATTATTGTGTTTTGCGGTATGCATTATTTCAACTCAGCTTATCAGCGAAACTAAGCTTAAACGCTCACTGGTACAGGATTGATTCAAATCTAAAGTTTATTTTTCTGAACAAAAGTAGATGTTGCATTCCATCTAAAATTTCTCCAGGAGATAAGCGAACAAAGAAAGAAAACGAGCGAATAAAGAGCTACAATCGAAAAAAATTATGCCAAGTTCAGTGTGGGCATACAGCAGTACGACGTCGAATGGAGTCGGGAAGCTGCAGTTTGTGGAAGCAAATATAGACCGATTTGTTTATCTACACATCGCGAAGAGTAGGTTAGGTTAGGTTATGGTGGTAGTCGGTCTGTGCGACCAACTCACTTATCACTGTGCGACACAGGAACCTCATTTATCTTTCTTCGTGGCTTTTATGAAGCTCAGATTGGTCCCATTCCCATCCCAGACAGTTCCATAAGAGAATTGAAAAAATATTTACCTCATCTCGAAGAGTAGCTTGCAAGAATTAAGTGGGTCTGAGTAGCGAATGGTATTTCCAATAGGACAACAACTCAAACAACGTGCCAAAACTACTCCATTCGCCAGCCTAATCACTGGACTTCAACCCGTTATAGTATTTCATGAGTAGAGGGATGCATACGTAAAGAAACAATGAACTGAAGGATAATTTGGGGAGCGAGTGTAACCCAAAAACGGCTGAAACAACAGAAAAAAACTTGTTTCTTTCGTGAACAATCGGTTGGTCCCAATAGTAGAGGCCAAAGAGAGGTCTAAATATTTATTTGATTTAAAGTAAAGGAAGGTTTTTTGTTTGAAAGAAACACTTTCCTGTACTGTGATTTTTTTTTTTTTTGGTTGTGCATTATATTATTTTGAAACATTAAACGTTTTTATTTTTTTTTTAATTTCTTGTTGCTCTTTACTCAACATATTTTTGCGTTCACTTCATTAATGTAAACTCAATCTGTTAGTAGTAATTTAATTAATAGTATTTTATGTTTATATTAGTAGATAAACTATGTAACTGGTAAGTAAATAAGTAGTGTATAAACAACTTAGTGTCTTGCTCTAATTGCAACTACGAAATTCATGCCAAATCCAATTCTAAACTGGATCTAAGGTTATTTACAAATTATCAGCATTTTTTGATATATTTTTTTCTAATATTTTATTGTAACAACGAAGGGGGAAAATCTACTTAATTGGTATAGATAGACAGAGAAGAGAAACATGCAGAAAGTGAAATGTGATTTTTGGCAGAAATGTGTGACTTGTGAAAATAGGATGACAGGAGTTTTATGAAGACATAACGGGAAAAAAATTAAGCCCCATTAAAATAAAGAAAATCCGCAGACCGCAGTCGTGAAATAAATGAAATTTATTTTATCAAAATTAAGACATTTCATTTATGAATGACTTAATGAATTAATGGTTGCTCGATGATACCCATGTGGGTTATGCAAATGAGTAGAAGAAACCAATTCAACAACAAAAGTGCATTCAGATTTTGGTATGCAAACATGAGCTAATTTCTGTAACAATAATAACAACATCAATGCGAATAACAGGAGATGAACAAATCGAACGAAAGAACAAACAATGGCTGCTTACTCAGCGCAAATCAAATTTCAAACATTGTTCTTTTCGTTCGACAGATTGATGGATACTGAAATATTAAAATGGCACACACACGTCGCACGATGCAGTCAAACAATTTGCAGTCCGACTGACCTGTTCAATGATGTGGCCGACGATGCTGCAAACTTTACAGCCGCTGACGCTGCAGCCGCTCCACTACTCATCTGGGTCGATTCTAACGACAGTGCACGTGGCACCAAACGTCCACCACTGCTGTGTTGCTGTTGGTGTATCGCCGTAGGCATACGTTTGAAGTTCGTGCCCAACGCTTGATCGTAGCTATTGGACATTCTAATAGGTGTTTGCACACCACCGAGAGACGTTTGCGACTCTGGCGAACTGCCGTAGAAGGCCGAATAGGGATAAGCACCGGTCGTCGGGCTGGCACTGTAGGCCACGTGGGTAGGTGAAGTTGGCAGTTGAGGCGTTTGTTGACCACTTGACAAATGTTGTGGACTATTGCCGGCACTGATTGGTATAGGAATGGCACGACTAGTTGGGTAAATAGTTGGTGAGAATTGATCGGTTGCTTCATCCTCGTCCACATCCACATCCTCGTAATTTTGTGCGGCCGGCAATAATTTGTAGCGATCGTGACCGAGCGCCAGATTTGTATAAATATTGGTGTCGGAGCGACCTTGTATCCAAGGCCCGGATACTCTACTATTCTCCAGATTATGCGGTGAGTTGGCTTTCATGTAGTAAACCAACTGATCGGGCGGTAAGTTGTTATTATTACTGTTGATGTTGAAATTGCTTCCATTGGTACTATTGTTTAGCAACAAAACTCTGCGCTCATTTTGCGAGATCTTGAGTAGCGTAGAAATGGCGGGTGTTATTTGTGGCGTGCTGAAGGCTCGCTTTCGACTACTGCCATGGTACATGGCTTGCGAGAGACTCGATATGCTGAACGACGCATGACGGATGGTGTTGGTGTGGAAATTTTAGTTTGAAAAAAAATTTCAAACATTTTTTTATTTTTTTTTGATATTTAATATATTTTTCGAAAACGAAAGTAAAAGAATAGAAGAACAAAAGCACCAATTAGATAACTGAAATAAAATATACGAGTTACGACTTACTTAGTGATAGACGAGAGTATAAAGTAGGGAGGGGAGTAAGGAGAGCTGATTGATGTAGGAATATAAAGAGAGGAAAGGATAATTATAAGCATCGTTAATTAAACGATTAGGAGGAAGTGACGATCGGTTGCTGAAAATTCAGTTCTATTTATTGCATATTAAGTCCTATTCCAGCTACAAATAGGGAGTCAACTTTTATATAAAAAGAAAAGCATTTCTCGTATTAAAATTTACCAATTTACCAGCTGCTCACTTTTTTCATTCATTTTGTAATTTATTATCGATGGACAATGCGATTGTTTAATTGTTTTTTAGTGGTGCATTTGATTATCAACTTAGGTGAATAGAAAATCGCCTTTATACTTAATTACATAAATTATATTATTAGTAAGGGGCGGGTTCCATTAGAAGCCCTTGTTGTTAAATGTTATTGACTTACTATGTTATTTTCATGTCTATAACTACAATTTATCTCTTTCTGTTATATTAATCGACAAATGATTGATCCAGATAAGGATATGTAAGAAACTTTGAAATTTGTTTATATAAATTTGAAGGGTTGGGTACAACATTTGTATGATACTTCTGGCTGTTCTACTTGATCGAATTTTTTACTTCAAAATTTTTTATTGAACATTTTAAGAACCCTACGGATAATGGGAAGTGGCTCAAAATTTTCTTTTATTTTTTCAAATGAAGGTGTTGCGTATTTGTTGTTGTTGCGTATTTACTCCACTTTTTTTTACCGAAAAAATGCGAAATTTCGTGAAGAATAAAATTATCAAAAATCAACGAAAATTTTGAGCAACTTCAAATTTGCACTTTATTGCACCTACAGAGGAAAAATTTATCACAAATCACGATGAAAGAAGTAACTGGAGTACATATGCACATACTATTTGTTGTAGCGTCGGTATATTATTGTTGAACTGCCAACTGTTTTAACTTTTTTGGAGTTCTCAACTAATTCTAATTTTTTCATTGAAAATATACATTTTTTTCTTTAAAAAATACAGAATTATGGCAAAAAATAAATTTGTAGGCAGAATTTTAATATCCAGAATATCAATTAGAAATTATTTGGTCCTTTCAGAATTTTCAAAACACAAAATTACGACCGATTTCCCAATTTTTCCAGAATTTTTACCCAATAGAATATTTTAATGCGAAATTTCGGGCCGGGCCGCTCCCTATTCTATATTTGTACATTTATTGAGATTCCGATGGTATTTAATGAAATTTTTTGTGTTATTATTGTTAGCTAAAGAGTATGAATCCCACTGATTTAAATTTTTTTGGTTTTTTTTAAAATAGTGAGCATTTAAACATTATCTTTTTACCGAAATTTTTTTAACCACAAAAGCAATTAAATTATAACTTTAATTTTTCGGGTCAAAAATAAAAGTTAAAATTTGACTTTTAATTTTGAAGTTAAATAAAAAATTTAAAATTTGACTTTTATTTTTGCGCTCAATTAGAAAAGTTAAAATCTTTATATGTTTATGGTCAAATAAAAAAGCAAAAATTTTACTTTTTAAAATTTTACTTTTTTTACAAAAAAAAAAAAAAAAAACAGTTTACATTTTCGTAACAACACATCGAATTTTAATTAAAACAAACTATTAAAAACCACTCTGGTGTTACAATCCCCTTTTAGGCTAATTTTCTGCATAGTACTTTTAACTTTTATTTTTGGCTGGAAAATACAAATGAAACTTTAACTTTTATTTGTAATAGGAGAAATAAAACTTTGTCTTTTGAAAAAATTTAAGTCAGATTTTAATTTTTTTATCGAAAAAATAAAAGTGAAGTTTTAACTTTTTTTATTACCGACAACAAAAATAACAGTTATTTAGTGACTATTTTGAAAGACACAAAAAAAATAACAGTTACGGTTCTCGGTTTTGTACACATACCCTGTTGCTTTTTTTAATAAAAATTGAGCCACGTTTTCATATTTTAAAAACTATTTCAAATCTACCATTGATATTATCGATGTATTACCAAACTAGATTGTTAGTGCTTTGAAGGACATTTTGTTAAATTTTATTACATACGCGAATATTCGCTAAGGTTATTAGTAAAAAAATTTAAAAAAATTAGCCAAGATCGATTTAAACATCAGCATATATAAGATTTTTAAAATGCACATTGGGAACTAATTAAGGGGATAGATACCTGTAAAATTTGGGAAAAAAAAATTTTTATAAAATGTTAATATAATCCTTTAAGAATATGTCAAACAATTTTTAGAACGTAAATTTAAGTATTTCTTATATTATAGATCGTCAACCGTGACGACTTTATTCTTTTTCTTTTTTTCAAAACTATTTTCTTCGAATTGGCGTACACGATAACTCGAAAAGTTACTGACCAATCTCCCTGATATTTTGCACACATCTTTTTTATGATTTTACTTTCTATGTGTTTAAAGTTTTCGAAAATTTTTCGAAAAAATAATTTTTTCGAAGCAAAAATAAAGGCAAAATTCGGCCCAAAATTCATTTTTTTTAAGCATTTAATTCCGCGATTTTTTCCATTTTTTTTAATTCATATTGAAATTATGGCATTAATAAACAAAAACAATTTTGGTTTTGTGTGTTCAGGTCACTGACGCCGATGCTACAATGCCCGCCGATTGAAAAGCCCCGCTGCGACGTTCCTGAAAGAATTGAGTTTACATCCGCCATTTTAAATTATTAATATAAAAAAAAAATTTATATTAATATAGTTTAATGTATAAATAATTTTAATGAAAATCAGGGAAAATATGGCCGCTTACAGGTACCTATCCTCTTAAAACAACTCTGTAAAAAACAGGGGGGAATTATTTTCAAGGTAGTGAGGAGAATTCTAATTTATTATAGTCGTTCATATTTGAAATTTTTGCTGTTATATGGTTGCATAATTAAAACAAAACGAGTTAGTTTATTATTATTAGCTGCAGTTTTTTCAACCGACCAAACGTCTTTCAAGAATACTTTTATTTTATAGCTTAATGTTCATTTATAAAAAGTACATTTCCTGACAGATAAAACGCGGTCAATAACAACGTCGACATCTCCCACAAACAAAAAAAAAATAACTATATGAGTACAAATGGCACACTCTTATTATAAATCATTAAAAAAAGATGCACTTATGCACAAAACAATCATTTATCAATCAAAGGAAGGGGGCACTGAACTGGGTTATGAAATTTTCCTACTTTTCGGGAGTTTCGGAGTTACTATACTTTAGTATAAGTAAGTAAGCAGTAAAAAAGGCCGACGGAAAGGAAAACAAAATAAAACAAAACTCCAAACATCCAAGTTCACGGTTAATGCCAGTAACTTAACAGAATGAATGAAAAATGCTACTGAAAGGCAAAAGTTCTTTTATCTCAAAAAATTACAGACAAATTTACCTTCTTCATATTATTATTATTTAGTGTAAAATGCAATGCATTGGCGTTATAGAATATTCGTACGACAAAACTTTGTTATTACTGTACGTCGATTGTATTGTATATATATATTTTTTTTAAATATGGCATATTTTGTTTACTGGACTATTGGAAAAAACTATCAATGTTTATAAAGAGTATTTTTTTTTGGCAAATACTTCATGTTTTGGAACAAACAAATCAGACATTTCATATTGAACATTCTAATAATTTTTGTAATTTGATTTCTACGAAACAAATTAATCAACTTTGCAAATTCGCAAGCGCATGCAAATGCTCAAACAAATAACCAACTGGCAATTAATGTCACTCATACGCAGTGTACACCGCGTCACGGCAATTCAACCACGTCGATGGTGACAACGTTTCTAATATTTATTCAAAGCGCACATGGCTTTACATATACATACATATGTATGTGTTCGAGTATCACTGTGCACGCCTGCGTGTGGCCGACCATGCCATAAAAGTTTATTGGCGGCAGCAGTGATTGGGTATCTGCAATCAAAAGTGGAAGAATCAGCCACATCAGTAGCAGCTATTTGTTGTAACATTATATATGTATGCTTATAAAAAATAAAGCATGTGTGTGGGTGTTAGTTTGTTGTTTGTTTTTGTATACTTTGCCGCATATTACGCAACGCCAAACATTATGCGCGTTCTGCTCCAGTTATGCCAATTGAAAAATCTGTAAATCTCACATGCGACTGCTTTGCTTGCAGGCCAACGATGGCTCCAAAAAAGTTGAAAATTTCCGAAAAGAAGTTGCTATACAAAAACAATAAAATAAAAATATTTACGCTGGAGAGTATGCTGTTGCAACGAATTGCGCTAAATGCAAGTGCCCCATCATATGCCCCATGGACATGCAGACATATGTGTGCGGGCCTGTTGTGCGATCGGGTTGGTGTTATTTATTTCCTCTCTTTGTTTACAAGTGTGTGCATAATATTTCCATTTTGGCGCGCATAATAGCAAAAACAAAATGTAATGAAAATAAATAAAAAAATACAGTAGAAATGTACGGACGCTAGTGGGGTTGTGAGCGAGCTGGCGTTGATTGTCTGGTTCCACGCTCTGCTATGGCGGTTGGCGAAGTATGTTGCTTTTGGCACTGGCTGCCAATTCGTTTCGATTTCGAATTCATTGTTATGAAAATTTTGCTTCCGGAAACGTGCGACTTCCATACACAGAGTTGCATTGTTTGTGTGAATGTGTAAACTGGTCGGTAGCTACCAGCGACATGTTTACATGCTTCGGTCCGCTGGCGTTGGATGACGTTGCAGTTTGCGGCACTGCTGGCGAATCTGTGGCAGCTAATTATGGTTGCAACAAGTTGAACTATCGACAAATCTATATTTTATTGTTGTTGTTGTCGTTCAATCGTACAACAACTGGCAAAACAAATCAACAAGAGGAGGTTTAATCAAATAACTACAAAAGTAACAAAGAAACCAAAATTGAGGCATTGTTTGTTGTTTAAAACACACACACATGCACATTTTCAATCACACACACGTTTAGCCACATAAAACTGCCAAGTGAGGGCATGACACCGAAACTAGAATGGAGGTGCCGCGAAGCCGTTTTGGCTATATCTGTACGGTGTGGTAAGGCATCCGGGTGCCAATTACACTAATTTTTTCCCAACAAAATTAGAAAATATCTAAGAGTAAAAGATTTAAACAAATGTATAAAATTAAAAAACAAAAATTAACAAAACTAAAAAAACAAAATATTAAAAAAAAATTTTTTTAAATTTAAAATAAAAAAAAAAGCTAATAAAAATTTTTTTTAATTTAAAATTTAAAAAAATATATATGTATATATATACATAAAATTAAAAAAAAAACTATTAAAAAAAAATTTAAAATAAAAAAATTTATATAAAAAATAAAATTATATAAAATTAGAAATTAGAAATAAAATATATAATATATATAAGAAATACACAATATATATATATATATATATATATATATTTATAATTAATATATATACATAATTAGAAAAAAAATTACAACATTAGAAAAAAATAGATATAAAATAAAATAAAAAATTATATATATAATTAAAACAATATCTAAAACGAAAATAAAATACATCCAAGTTGGTAAGAACCACAATTTCAGCTTCATTAAAGATACAAATTTCTAGAGATGCTGGCCCAAAGCAGGTTGTCTTTGCTTTGAAAACTTCTATGGCCAATTGTATCTTTAAATATATATATATATATAGTTGCCGCGAGGAGGTCCTCCTCCTATTTGTGGTGTGCGTCATTGCCTGCGGAGGGGCGACCGCTATTAGAAAAATGTTTCTCTTAATTTTATTGTTTCACCGAGGTTCGAACCTACGTTCTCTCTGTGAATTCCGAATGGTAGTCAAGCACCAACCCATTCGGCTACGGCGGCCGCCGGTATCTTTAAACGCTATCAGAATAATATGAAGAAAAAAACGAACTGATGCATGAAATTCAAATGCCAAAGGCCAGTAAAGCGCTATCAAATAGAACACTGCTCTATTCGAAACTTTAAATCGCTTCAAGCGCGTGAAGTAAAACTGCCCATATGGGCAACTTTCGTATATTCCCGAACATTTCCGCTACTATTTGACGCAGGTGTCCATTATTTGGTATTGATTCAATGTTACGGTGCAAGAGAGTGTACGACCGATGAATCAGTTATTTAATTGGTTAGATCTTCCACGGATGCCAGCACATATTTTGGCACTCAAAATAGGTGTGCTGTTAGTTCTGTTACGGTATATCAATCAGTGTAGATGGTGCAATTGAACCAGGCTTGCCATAAAAAATGGTATGCCCAATATCATCAACCCATCGACCATTCTCAATGGAAAATCAAGAGAAGAAGATGTTCTGACTCCAAGAATCCCTATCATCTCAGATGATATTCCTTTTGATGTCAAACGCTTGCAGCGCGCCGTACGCCTTACTTTCTCAATGACAAAAAATAAAGCACAGGGACAGTCACTAAAAGTTTGTGGATTGTCTCGACAAACCCGTGTTTTTCTCATGGCCAATCGAAGATGGCATGTTCTCGAGTTGGAAACCTGATAAATTCAATTATTTTTATAGAAGATGAAAAAAACCAAAAAATTATTGCTTACCCAAAAGCGTTGAAACAAAATAACTTAGAAAAAAAGAGAATGTAATATATATTAGCTCAATGGGACCGCTAGTTAAAAATATTGGGTAGTCGAAAAAGTCTTTTCGTATTTTGTCAATAGATTTCGTTGGAGTCATCTATCTCCAGTGCTACCAATCACATTGTATCATCTCATATGGTGTTAGAAAGGTGACATTTTAAGCTTCATTTAACCAAAAAAAATTAAATTCGGAGAAGTTGAAAAAAAGTTATAGCTGTTCAAAAATGAGTGAAAATAATGAAGAAATTCGCTATATTTTGAAATTTTTGTATAAAAAAGGGAAGAATGCCACGCAAGCCACCAATGACATTTGTGAAGTTTACGGAGACAATGCTGTATCAGTTCGTGTAGCACAACAATGGTTCGCTCGCTTCCGTTCTGGAAATTTCGATGTGAAAGATGCACATCGCTCCGGTCGACGTATCGTTGAAAAAGTCGATGAAATGATGGAAAATATTGACCAGGACCGTCACATAAGCTGCCATGACATCGCCAAGCCACTAAACATTCATCATCAAACGGTTTTGAACCATTTAAAAAAGGCTGGTTACAAAAAGAAGCTCGATGTTTGATGATAATGGATCGAATTAACATCTGCGATTCTTTGCTGAAAAGAAATGAAATCGAACCATTTCTGAAGCGAATGGTAACAGGAGACGAAAAGTGGATCAAATACGACAATAATGTGCGAAAAAGATCATGGTTCAAGGGTGGTGAAGCTCAACAAATGGTCGCAAAGCCAGGATTGACGCCTCGAAAGGTTATGCTGTGTGTTTGGTGGGGTTGGAAAGGAATCATCCACTATGAGCTGCTCCAGTCTGCTCGAACGATTGATTCTACACTTTACTGTCAACAACTGATGAGATTGAAGCAAGTAATCGAAAAAAACGGCCAGAACTGATCAGCAGAAAGGGCGTCGTCTTCCATCAGGACAACGCTAGGCCACACACATCTTTGATGACTCGGCAAAAACTGGGAGAGCTTGGCTGGGAAGTTTTGATGCATCCACCATATAGCCCTGACCTTGCACCATCGGACTACCATTTGTTTCGGTCAATGCAGAACTCTCTTAATGGAGTAAAGTTGGCTTCAAGAGAAGCCTGTGAAAATTACTTGTCGCAGTTTTTCGCCGAGAAACCACAAAAGTTTTACACTGATGGAATAATGTCTCTAGAAGAAAAATGGCAAAAGATGGTCGACCAAAATGGAACATATTTGGCTTAATAAAGTTCATTATAAATATAAAAAAAAAAAAATGAGTTGAAGATTGATTAGAAATACGAAAAGACTTTTTCGACAACCCAATATTATACAAATAAAATTAAATTAAAAATAATCGTTTACCAAAAGTAGAATTTCGAACTTTCAAATCAAAATATGGGCGATTTCGGAGGCCAACTTCGAAAAACGGAGAAGTGACTTTTCCACACATGACTCAATCTTAAAAACAAAAATTTATTTGGCCCAATACCAGAAAAACAAAATATTTTGCCATAGAGTGTTAGACGAGTACGAGTAGGTATGCATTGTGAGATTCATTTATCGATTTAAAATATCTACCTACATATGCATAGAAAAAAATAAGTGCTATTTTGTTTTCAATTTCATCAAACCTTTCCACATATTTTTGGTAAACTCAATTTGTACCTGATTTTATTTGGAAACCCCAGGCTAGCAACGTCATCCTATTATCTTTATTACACTTATTATCTTTACTTAAAAAACAAAAAACAAAAAGTAGTACACATTTCCCCTGCGCACACTTGTAACTGACTTTATTGCCGTTACTTTTGATTTTGCATCTATCACTGCTGTTACCGCTACTGTATGGTCCTGCTGCTGTTGCCTTATAGATATGTTGTACTTTGTTGCTGTTGCTGATCGTCACTTTCTCATTAATTTGCCGACAATATTGCACGCGACGGCAGCTGTTTGCCAGCTACACTGACTGCGATGCGAATGCTATTTCTGTTGCCTCCATTGCAGTTCGCACAAAAAGCGTCGTATATATGCTTGCTTTTGTTGTTGTTTTTTTTGTTTTGTGTTTTGTTTTTTGTGGAAAAAGTGGTGCAGCACTTTTCCAAATGGCACACGACTCGAGTCATTGTTTTTCCTGAATTTCACCGACTTGTTGCGATTTCTTGCTCAGCTATTTTCGACATGATACAACAATAATAATAAATTTGTTTGATGGCCTTTTGTTGCACTTATTTTATTTTATTTTTTTCTAATGACTTTTCGGCGTACGAGTTTTGTGGCGCGCTATAAACAACATTAGTTTACTGGTTTTTGGTCATGTTTGTTATGCTATTAAATTTTATTTTTCCTATTTTAGTTTCATTGTTTGTGCTTTTGTGTTTTCCACCGAGGAAGCTGAGGAGTGTTGCGTTTTCGCCTTTTGCTTGTGATAATTCGAAAATTGGGTGAGTGGTGAGTGGAGTCGAAGGCTCCTCATGTGGCTACTGCACATTTTATGTGCGCAAAGTCCATGTCGGCGTCTGACAATCGTGCTAGCATATTTAACAGTATTTTTCTCAATGCTTTGATGGTCATATTCAAATACACACACACACACACACACACAGAGACTCACACGTCCATCTAAGCACATTTGAGAAAAGTGGATTTTAATTGTGGTGAATAGCCCAAAGCGACTGATTTGCATGCTAGCACCTCCTTGCGCAACCTGCAATCAGTTGTCAGCTCAGGTGACTGTGATTTTGATTTTTCGGTTTTTTTTTGTTTTTCCTTTCTTTAATAACACATTTAATTTTTTACTATAGTTTTTTATTATAATTCAACCATAAAATTTCATAGTACCGCTGTTAGTATAGACATGAATGCAACAACATAAAATATAACAAATTAAAAAAAAAAAAAAATAGACCATTTGCAGTCTTATGAGAAACATTTTAATAATCATAATGAATTATAATAATCTTAAATTTCCAGAAATAACAAGAAGCTTATTTACAAGCAACCAGGGTCTTAAGTTTTAGTTTTAATATTTTTTTTTAATATTTGTAGCACTGGACTGGCACAATAGGTGGTTAGTAAAGCATTTTATTATAAATTTCCCTCACACATAAATATGTAAAAGTTTATTGGTATGTAGATATGAGAAATTTTCATTTAAGCAGCGAGTTTGTTTTGCTATTGGGATAATTTTGATTGCTTTCCATATATCCAAAAAGTTCCCTATTTAAAACCGTTTCAGAAAGTTTTAGTTGAAAGGTTTGCTTTTGAGTTTACTTTTCTTTTTTAAATTAGAACTTGATTTATATTTGACTTACATACATTTCGGTGAAAATATTCAAAGTGTCCATGTCACTGTGACGATTGCTTACCTGCAAATAGAAGAAAAATAAATAAAAATTAATATGTTGCAGTAAGAAAGATGCTTAATTTTACGAATAAAAAAGAGTAAAAAATTAATATAATTTAAGACTGCAATTGATGCACGCTCTAAGATCGAATATAAATCATATGCATAAGGAATGCTACTGGAGTGACAGTATTTGACCGGATATACATAAATCTCGGTCGTTCCGGTAACGTAGGACTGCCTGTCGTGTGAACTTAGCAGCCACAACTAGATATGAACGATGATTTTAGCTGAGCTAAGCATAAAATATAATCAAAATTATTCTCTTCTCGCTTGGTTTCAAAAGGATCTGCACATGCAGACTTCGCTAATATTTTGGCTACTGCGGGGTTTTAGCATTTAATTCAGCTTGTAAAGCAATCTGTACAAAAAGTCGTAAGCAGCCAAGAGTTGTGGCAATCGATAAACGACTTATTTTTATTTATTTTATTTATTTATTAAGTCAAACATAAAAACTTAAGTTATTTTTAAATAGATAAATAGATTTCCTCAACTTGCAATAACCCTTAACATTCTATGATTCCATCCTTATGAGTTCTCTGTTTACGCCCGCAATTCCTTATGTTAACTTAACATTAACTTTGCAGCATTTAATCTAACTTCGAAACATTACTGCTAAGCATTGTCGAATTCGATTATTCATATCACAAAACTTCGACAGCTGTAAGCAACACCAAGGTTTGAATATAAGCTAAACGAACCGGTTCGCAGTTGACGTAGCAAACTCATACTCATGCATGTAAAATATTTCACATTTGCACTCTACAACAGTTTTTGAGTTTTGCGTCTTAGGAGTATGTCTCGGCTAAACACACGAACATTTTGAAAGCCAATGTAGCAGAGACAATGCTGGTGAAAGTGTTAACAGAATGAATGTATATGGTGAGCTAATTATTAACATTCTGTGGTTAAACAGCAGCTGTTAATAATAACTACACCAGAGGACTTGCAAATAATTTGCGATAATTACTTACTAGATCTCTGGCGCAGAACATTTAAATATACATTAAAATATAGAAAATTAATGCCAAAGCCAATATATTAATCTACATATGTGTGTATCACATTTGTTTAGTTTGCTGCACTCAAATGTTTTTGTTTTCATCGATTTTGCTCGTCTCAGCGCAGAAATAACTAAGAAAAGAACTACTTTGTGCACCAAAATTAAACATTTAAATGGCAAACAAGATCTTACTCGAATGTTACGTAATTTTTGATTTGTGAAGAATATAACTGAAGAAATACTAAAAAATCATAACACCAAATTTACGTAAAATAAGACTTGGTTCATTTAAAGTACGAGTACGTGGACATGCACACATACATTAGTTGCGAGAAAAGAAATATGTTTGTGGAAAAAAGATATTCTAAATGGTGCAGGGCGGTTAAGGCACTTGAAAGGGTTTACACAAGCATTACAAAAAATCATTCTGTTGAGCTAAATCCTTGGATTTTTAAGCAGAACTTGCAGAGCAGGCGGAAAATGCTCGTCTGTCTGTTTTAGTTTAATACTGCGATGTGGGCTGAACATTTTTAAATTCAAGTTTGAGGCACAAGAAATTAATTCTTAATAAAAATTTTTTTTTAACACACTGCAATTTTTTTATAAAAGATTAAGGATGTTTCCAACGTAGAAACCAACAAAAGTTTACAGTCTGCCCGTGGGGTTTCTCAAGGCCTATAAGGAAGCTGAAGATCAAGCACTACAAGACTGAAAGTATCGGAATTAGTACATCACTAAAAGCATACTTTTTTGAAATTAAAGAATAGTTTTTTTCATAACAGTTTACATGCGACAAAAGTAAAAAATAAACATTACTATAATGTATCATATAATTCAGTAATACAAACTTTAAAAGGTGCATCGTGTCTTTATCCATTTAAACCTAAAAATTATATTCACTATGATACTAGGCACGAAACCATTTATTTTGCGTTTTAATTTTCAAACAACGCTAAATCTAGTGCCTAAATCACCAAGTTGGCAACTATGGTGCATACATATGTATATACAGCCAGTCTGTGCATGTATATATGTATAGGTATATGTATATATACAGCCAGCATGTATTTTCTACTCTCGGACGGGGCACTCAAAGAACTAACTAATCAATTTCTTTTACTAGACGGATTAAATGCATGTAAATATAGTGTTTCCCCCAATCGTTTCGTAAACAAAACTTTGCTTTAGCAGCATAGCAACAAAAGCTAGGTTTTTTCTAATTAACAATAAATAAAAATTTGTATTTGAGCTTAGATTTCGCTCCCATCCACATTCCACATGCCGCGCAGATTGCAATGATCGGCCTGTAAACCCAAAAAAAGAGAAATATTCCATAATACACCAAACTTTGACTACGCTCTGTAAGCCCCTATACACACAAGCCAATTTGTACTTTACTCTCCACCACACACTCACACACTTTACACTCTGCTCAATACACCTTAGTAATGCAAGAACGCGAAAAAACAGCTGTTACAGCGGTTACCCCATACCAAACCAAACACGTGCAGAGAACGTATCCCCAATAAAACAACAACTAGTAATACTTTAATATAGACTGTTTACATGAAATACAAAAACAACAAATCACAACATTTAAACGTTAAATTGCGTTCTAAACAAATTGGAAAATAATGTTAAATAACGCAAAGATAACAGCGACAATAGCTGTGAAATATTTGAAACCCATTTGCATTGTGTTGGGTGAGGTGAGCGAAAGGGTGAAAGCAATGCAGAATGTGAAAATGATAGCGTAGCAGCAAATGCAAAAATCCAATATCTCTAGGCATTTGTTTGGATGTGTTAACTTAGCGTTGTTGTGAAGTGTGTGAAAGTGTTAATATGTAGGAAATGGCGCGCGATGTATATTTGAATAGGCGGAATGCGCAATTTTACTAACAAATTTTTTAATAAGTAAAAATTTGCAAAATCGAAGCAAGCGGTAAGCATTACAAATGGCAAAGTGTAAAAAATAACAATTTGCGCACTTTGACTTTGTCGTTTATTAGACTCAACAACAAAACAAACAGCAATAAGAAAAATAACAACAAAATATGCTCGAGTATACTTTGACGTATCTAAGCAATGTAAACAACACAGTTCAATATTGTTGTCTTTGCCATTATTTCTCGATGTTGTTCGATGTTGTTGTCATCGTTCATTCATAGAGATGTCTGCTTGCTGTATGTACTCGATTTTTCTATTACGTCCATAATAATTGCTAATGACGATTCGGTCGCTCTGCTTGGCTGCAGTCGCAGTTCATTAGTGCAGCCAGTCGATCAAGCGGCGACAAAAAGTGCACAAAATGAACGATGACAACAAAAACAAAAGAAAAAACAACAATCATGCTGGTTAGGTGAGCAGCAGCAGCCACAGCAAAATAAAGTACGAATAAACGGTTGAAAAGTAAATAACGACAACAAATCAAAACAAAGCACTTAATAATTACAAGTATTAGCAGCAGCGAGCAGCAGGCGGCAATCGTTGTACATGCAGTAGTCATTGGTGGATGTGGAAATAAACAGCAAATGTGCGCTAGTAAAGTAAATACCCAAATAAACCATATCGATAAGTCTGCAGCAATTTTATCAATTTTCGTGGCTGTAGTGATATCGATACGGTATATTTATGTATTTTGAATTCTTTGCAGTTATCACATGGAAGATGAGCACCAATTTATGATCGAATTTACAGAACTATACACATCTCTCAATTTTGACGATAAAAATCACAGATTATAAGAGTTTAAAAACAAATGCCCTCGCTCTTATTGAAGTTTATGTGATGTATTCGTATGGACATAATTGGGCCTTAGGCGGTGTTTATGGTTATCGTTGACAACTTTTTTTTAATTTTCCATTTGCTCACATTTCACCATTATTTTAAGTGTGTCAATTGGCAGAGAAGAAACTGTAGCAAGGTAAACAAACGAAAAACAAGAAGCTGAAGATACCAAGGCGAAGTATTAGAATGTAAATAAATACATACATACACATCACCTGTGTTCACAATAACAACAGCAGCGCAACATATTGCAAAATTTTGACTATTTATTATTTCACATTTTTATTTTTTTACGAAAATGTAGCCAATACTACAACAAGAACAATATAACGTAAAGTTTGAAAACTTTGTAAAATTTTTTTGAAAAATTCGGCAAATTTTCATGAAAATTGTAAACTTTTTAAACATTATTTTTTGAAGAATGGGGGGTAAGCAGTTTTATAATCTATTGAATTTTTGGCACAATATTGTGTTAGTTTAAGTGGGTCAGGTCTTGCCGAATTTTCTTCATATAAAAAAATTTCGAGTATTCCTTATGGGGAAGAAAATCCATAACACAACAATTTTGAGTCAATTTAAATTGACAAGCATGCCACTAAAACCTAATGGGCTGCAAAAGAACTAAAAAAAAATTTGGAAATTTTTTGAATACTTTTAAATTTCTATCAATTTTAAACTTTGAGTTATAAAAAAAAATACAAAACCGAATGGGCTGCAAAAGTGCATATCCAGAACTAAAAAAAAATTTGGAAATTTTTTTGAATATCTTCAATTTTCTATCAATTTGAAACTTTGAATTATAAACACAAAAAATACAAAACGAATGGGCTGCAAAAGTGCATGCTCATATTAAAATACAAAAATACAAAAAGATACAAATAGTTCAAACTTTGAGTTATAAAAATATAAAAAGAAATTAAATAAATAGTTAAACTATTGCTATAATTCGCACTGCTATTATTGTGAACAGAGGTGTATATATAGGGTGGGCCATGTAAAATTTGCTTTTCGGCTATTGCTTCGGCTATAAAAAAAAAACTAATCAATATTTTTTCAAACTTTTTTTATTTTAAAGATTGAACATTGTCATTTATGAATGAAAAATAATAGCGTTCAAATGACTGTCACGACTGGCTTTACAGTAGGCCATTCGATCAACCCAATTTTTAAGCACATTTTCGATTGTTTGGGCTCCAATTTCATGGATTGTTCGCATAGCATTTGTCCTTAAGGGCTTCCCTCAAAAAATAGTCCAACGGATAGTCCAATTGATATCGGAATTCAAAAACGTTAGCCAAAAGTTCGAGTGTAACTTTGGCAGTGTGACAAGTTGCACCGTCCTGTTGAAACCAAATGTCGTCCATGTCATCCTCTTAAATTTTTGGAAACAACTCGTTGAGCATGTCACGGTAACGCTCGCCATTTACTGTAAACGCGGCTCCTCGCTCATTTCCGAAAAAAAATGGCTCGATGATGCCGCCAGACCAAAAACCGCACCAAACAGTGACTCGTTGTGGATGCATTTGCTTCTCTACAGTAACGTGTGAATTTGTGTTACCATTCTCAAAAAAATAGGTGGTTCAAAAAGCAAACGCTATATGGCCCACCCTGTATGTGGGGTAGACAATTTGACGAAAGTGTATTTTCATAAACAGTGGCCGAGAGTGATGATTTTGCCGTATTACTAGCCCCATGCGAAAAAACTTCAATGAACATCAAATTTAAATAAGCAGGTTCTAATTCATTTTACGTAATTTGTTATGGTTTTAGCTTTATCTCAGACCTACGACCTATCTTTTCAATAGCATCATTCACATTTTACTACATTTGAGTTACTTCGATTTAATGCAATTCAATCAATTTAATGTTTTTCGATTTTTTAACAGTATTTCATTTATTTGATTTTATTTATTTATTTTATCTTAATAACACATAACTGTTTCAATTGTTCTTGTTCTTCAATTGTTTGTATGCATTTACGTGTTTATGTACCATCGGCATATTATTTCCATCCTATCCTTCTCCTCAATTTTTGCCTTATATATTCGTATATTCGTTTCTCTCTATCTCTTATCAGAATTCTTGTTTTAATGCGCAGTGAAATGAGAAATTGCGCGCAAAAAATATATTTCGTAAACTAGAAGAGCACAAAAACTCAATCTGATTGACAGTGGCACCCTGTTGCAGCAATGACAGCTGTTCTAAGCCGCCCGACCATATTCCACGTTTCGATAGTACCGACCCCAAGTACTAATAATAGTACAGAGACGCTACCACCTAAATTGTAGGCGCCATCAACGTCGTATACAGATATCGAGTCACACGCGCATAGCCAATCCGCAGCGCTTCCCCACCAACCAAACCCTACCTCCTACCTCCTCTTAAGCTTTTAACGCTATTGCAAATGAAGCCGATGACTACGAAGGAAGCAGTCAAGCCGAAGCAAATCTTATAAATACTTTTAGATGCCGCACACACATTTCAACTCATAACTGGCCTAGGTTTGTACTTGTGTGCGTGTGTGAATGGCCAAATGCCAATATTAGCCAACCAGAAGTGAACTGACGGACGACCGTCGCGTCGGCAAGTACAACCACCTCACCGCGCGCGTATATGCACACAACAACAGCAAAGTATGCTGTCGCGACTTTCCGCAAAGCGAATATGCAGATAGAGGAATTTACAAACAAAATACGAAATAAAATCGATCACGAAGAGCGCAAACACATACGTATACAACTACATACAATATGTACATATGGTATCTCTCTTTGTAGTTACGAAATTGAATAAAATAAAATATAATATATTGCATGTACAAAAGATGGAAAGAGTAAAAACGGGGAGTCAAAACAATAGAACAAAAACAAAATCGAAACGTATGCACACCAGTAGTTGTTCCGTTGCCGCCACTTCCCCTTCTTTACTTTACCATAGAGCAGCTCCAACATACCAACAACCCCAGTTGATTCAGAGTAGAGGTAGTTGAGAGTATAAATGCAGGTGTGCGAGTATGTGTAAATAGTGGATCTGATCATGAGCGATTGAGAGAATGAAGTGGAGCCATACTGAGCAGAGTTGTCAAGTGACAAACACTTAAATTGAATAAGTGAATAATCAATTTTGTGAAAACCAAAAATAAACAGTAAGTAATTATAAGCACGACATTTCTTTGAAAAACCAAAAAAAGTTATTAGTCACCGTAAGTTCTGTTGTTTAATCATAATGTACCGACGCACCGGCACGTTATTGAAAAAAAAAATTACGATCACATTGAAGGACTTGCATTAAAAATGTTGCAGAGTTGGCTCCCAGGATAATACTCATTCAAATGAAAAAAATAAATAAATAAATAAAATCCCGTCATTCATCTTCCTGAAGATTAGATCGCATTAACCAAAATTCTTAATGCTGCGGTCAGGGCAATCTGAGATAACTAATAAACATCTATTGAAATTAGTTGGCATTATTAATAATTAAATATACCATTTCCATGTATTCATGTATTATTAACGATTTTTTTTCGACTCATCATTTCATATATCGAATGCGAACACGTACAGCCAAATTGCATTATTTGCCACAGAGCAAAACCAGACCTCCCTTAAAGTGATGATTCATTTCTAATTTATTTTAAATTGATTCAATCTGCATGATAACTTCCAGGAAATTGGCAACTCTACCGGCTAATGGTTTAAAACAGCTGACCGACACTCACTCGTTGTTACTTACGACGTCGCCACGGCTATCGCAGTCGACGTTCGCATTTTCAGCAGCAACAGAAACAGCTGTAGCAAAAAAAGTAGACATAAATGGCAGCCGTGATTCACCGCTTTACCCACCGACATTTCCTGAGGCAATGACACTAACAACTGCACCACAGCCATGAGTATTACCGAAAAACTACCAACAAGACGAGAGAAGTAAAAAAAACACCTCGCTGCGATAGTTGGCGTTTAGCAACAATAAACAATGGTTAACCACACAAACACTCTAAACCAACTAGGCCTTTATGGAAGATGTTTGGACCACATGAGAATCCATTGCGTGTGCAATGAGATGTGTTTCCAAATTTTTGCAAATCGTATAAAAAAGACGCTTTTCTATGATCAAATACAACAGGAATTTACTGCGCCAAATTCAATTAACATTTGCCCTCTTATTAATATCTGTTTAAATTATAACGACGCCTTGTTTTTGATGTAGAAATTCTTTGTTTTGATTGTTGTTTCATGCTTCGCTCAAAAAATGCAAGTGCCATTTTCTTCGTAATTTTTCATTTTGGGAGTCAATGCTGCTGAAATTCAACAAAGTAAGTTGAGTATAACATCTATTGAATTCTCATAAAAAGTCATCATGAGAAAGGGAAAAACTCTCACACGTAAAGAAATCGCCCAGGTCCATGCCTATCAGGTCACTGGTATCAACAGCACAAAAATCGCCATTAAATTGAATCGCTCGGCTTCAGAACTATTTATTATCGTAAAGCTTTAGGAAAAGTTATCACAACCCGGTCAAACAAAAATAATTAAAAGTTATCTTCGCAACAAATATTCACTATTATTCGGAATGTTGTAAATTTGTAGTGATTGTAAGTGATTTAAAGTTACCAGGCCAACGTCGCGTGCAACAAATTTTACCCGATAGTAATCGACTAGTTTGGAAAAAAATTAAGTCAAAAGCAGCGTTTACGGAGTCACACAAATGTGTCATAGACCGATGAGAGGAGAAATGTCATGACACCGGACATGACACAAACCGCTGTATTGACTCCGGTTATATCAGCTAATGCTGATCCGTTCAAATTCGCTGATACGCTGTTAATGTTCTGCTATTGGCCACACCGCCCCATTTGTTTTTCGTGAAGGGTCTTAATTACTCTTGGCATAATATGTTTTTTCTACCAAGCGAAATTTTGGAAATGGTTTTTTGATGGATTAGGTTGGTTTCAGTTACCACAACAAGTCAATCATGCGCCAATTTTCGGACGTATGAACTCAGAAAATTACATAAATTTGTTGAACAAGGCCTTTATTAACTTTATGGAGGCCCTATCAGACACTGAAGTCTGAGCAAGCTAACACACACGTCACGTGCCACTCGAAGTTGGCGTCAGGAAAAACAAATTGAAGTACTAGAATGGCTAGGCTATCACGACTCCTGACTTAGATACGATCGAGAACAGGTGCCGAGTGAACGCTGGAAGACATCAGTTTCAGATCACCACATTCGGAGTGTCAAAATGTCGTTGCTACGAATCCAAACTGGAATTTTGAGTGATAATAAATAGCTGAAGGTCGCATTCACTATTAATTTTACATTGCACACATTTGGGATGCTTTTTCCGAATATTTTTATTTATTTTAGAAACAGTTTGGAGGTCTGTCTCATCGTGTGCTATTTCAAAATCACTATGGCCTCAATACGATAGAAAAAGAACACTTAAGGTGATTGGAATCCCCCGCCAGTCAGTTTCCAAACTCATTGCGGTGTTCCGTACAACCCCTATTGCAGAAGCTGTGGGGATCCTGCAGAGAAAGAGACTGTGGAAAACTTTCTCTGCAAATGTCCGGCCCTGGCGGCTAGGCACTTGAGATTCCTTAGCGTGCCCTTTGGGGATGACTTGAAGAAATTCTCCAGCCTAGATCCTTTTTCTCTCCTCCGCTACATCAACAGCACTGGACGGCTGTAGACGGTCTTCTCTCCTCCCTAAATCCTTTCACAGGCAACGGTCCACATTATGGTATCAAAACGGCACGTAAGTGCTACTTGTAATGTACCTGTGGTACTCTTGCCATCTTACCTACCTACCTAGAAACAGTTGCTTTAATCGAATTTCGCATTTAAGTTTAATTTTTTGTTTTTGCTTTAATAATGTTGCCACAGTTTGTATTACTTTTAAATACTCGTAAATAATTTTTTTTATCACCTAATAAATATAGTTATATATATATAATTGGCGCTTACACCCTTTTTGGGTGTTTGGCCGAGTTCCTCCTCCTATTTGTGGTGTGCGTCTTGATGTTGTTCCACAAATGGAGGGACCTATAGTTTTAAGCCGACTCCGCACGGCAGATATTTTTATGAGGAGCTTTTTCATGGCAGAAATACACTCGGACGATTGCCATTGCCTGCCGAGGGGCGACCGCTATTTGAAAAACCTTTTTCTTAACTTTGGTGTTTCACCGAGATTCGAACCGACGTTCTCTCTGTGAATTCCGAATGGTAGTCACGCACCAACCCATTCGGCTACGGCGGCCGCCGTATATAATGTCAATAAATATTGTTACAGCATATAAAAAAAGGTATGTGTTTTAGAGTTTTTATTCAAAATTTTTTAAGGAAAAACAAGACTTAATTTAATTTTTACTTTTTTATATTTAAAATCAGGGTCACCTATTTTTTATTCCTTTTAATGTATGGTTTTATTTTAATTCTACTTATAAAGTGTGTTTTTAATTACTTGGGAACTTAATATGTTAACGCAAAACAGAAAAGTTGTTGGAATGATTTATTTTATTATAATCGGTAGATAATTTCATGGCATTTATTTTTTGAATATTACATCCGGCATATGAATGCCCACCGTGGCTACGAGTTACTACTTGTTCCAATAAATCTGAATAATAAATCGAAATGAGCTCAATCAGCAAAAATACGACCCAAACTGTGGTCATTTGGCTTAAATTTTTGCACGAGCCGTATTTCATAGGCACTACTAGACTACTTCGAGGTTTTGCACTTCGACCTCATGGCCTTTTGTGGTATGTAAGCCAAGATCCTTACATAAAATTTTCCACGTAGACGAAGGACAAATCCCAACAAGTCGAGAACGACGACGAATCGACATTTCGGCGTCTTCTCCATGAACTTCGCGAACAGATTTATTTTTTTAAAGTAAATTTCCACAATTTCGAAGTATTCTTCTGGCGTTAAATGATTAATACTGGACAAAAATGTTAACATAGATTACCATTCTCAGCTGTCAAACCATAATTCTCATGCAGTTAAGAAACAGCCGATAGTTTGAGCAGCTGATTTTAGGTTTAACTCAACTCATGCGCAAATCTGAACCTGAGTTAAAATTTTCACCGAAAGTATTTTTATAATGCAAATATTATTGTATGAAGTTCAAGATTTTTTTGAATTTGAATGTGAAGGGGCCTTGCGTAGAAAATTCACAAAAATGAGGATTACAATATTCAAAGCTTTCGTCACTCACTGGCTGACAGAATAATTTGAAATTATTATTTTTTTAAATACTTGTGAAAATTGGGGAGTTGTTAGCCCCTTGAATTTTTCTATTATAATTAGAAAGATGTCTCCAAAATACGTCGCAAAACTACTGATTTTATTTCTCTTCGTTCCATTATTAGCTGGACATGTCTGGTTTTATTCCAAAAATTTGTTCACAAAGAGTAAATTTAGCTGAACCTATTTTACAGTCACCTTTAATTTGTGCATACTTCCTCTTCCTCTCCATTTTGGAAATAAAATACGCTTTGTTGCCAGCCACGAATGGGTCGAGCTTGGTCGGTCGTATGTTAAAATGACATAATTCAATGTGAAAAAAAACTAATTAATTACTTGCACACATTCAAATAAAAACAACGTAAAATGATGAACGAAAAATGTAAAGAATTTAAGGCGCCAGCAACTGACCGCCAACAAATAATAGGTGCCGCCCTAGAAACGCCTCAAACACTGGCTGTGAGAGCGCCGTTAGCTCAGAGGTTTGTGTTGACAACTTGAAGTTAAGCACAAGCATACCTACACACGCATGTGTTATGGTGGCGAAGTAGAGAAAGAGAGATGATATTAAAGTTAATGCAACAAAAAATTCAAGTGTATGAGAAAACAACAATTATGTCTGCACATGTACGTTATGGTGCGTGCCTAAACCAGCAACAAAACCGTACGGTTAGTGGCAATGAATTCAATTACAAATGAAGTGTGCAAATCACATCAAGTAATTACGCTATTTTGGGATTTGTTTAAGTAAGCATTCTTTGGAATTACTTGCGCTCAGCAACAGCAAATAAGCTTTGTACACTTATTGGAAATACTTAACAGTCAAAGGCGGGGATTTCTTACAGGACGCCCTACCAGGGGTAATTTATTTATTACCAACAAATTTTGTAGACTCAGGGGATATCTGGTTCATAAAATACGGTACAAATAGGAGCATAGAAGTTAAGTATGACGAAAAAAAATTAATAAACGTTTACGAAATCTTTGACCTTCGATCTAAGATATTGTATTGATTTTAACTCACGTGGAAAATGTAGTCCCAGAATTATTAGTTTTTAACAATATAAATTCTAAGTGAATGATATCACTAATCATTTGACAGGTTTTGGCAGATTTGCATTGCACTGGTTCTAATAGCGTGAGTCAAACATTTTCTCCAATTCTAAACCTACATTTTGGATTATTGCTGAATAATTTGGACCCAAACTAACTGACTCATTCAAATAAAATTAAAAAAAGGCAAACATTTTTTAATAAATTTGCGTTATTAAAACTTCTATGGGTAGATGGTGTTTTTAACTATAAATATTTGGATAGGCGTAAGCTGTTAGGTCTGATAGAAGAAGTTATTTTTCAGTACTAACGCAAAATTAATCGTCCAATTTTGACTTGGTTGGTTGGTTGGTTTAAGGGTGACCCCGCATCGGAGTGCCACATAGACCGCAAGTTGGGTCCGTTGTGTTGCCCTAAAGCTCATTATATTGCATGATTTACCCACCTAACCGAGATTTTTATTATAGACTTTTGTCAAAGATATTAATTCGTTTCGAGAATTTGAGAGATTCGATTTTCAGGTCCGAGAGTACTGAAAGATTGTCAATTCTTGAAGAGCCTAGAAGAGCGAGTCGACTTCTGGCTAGACCGGGACAACTACACAGCAAATGCCTGCTCGATACTTCCTCATCTTCGTCGTCGCAGTATCTGCACGGGTCGTTTTGAGGAATTTTGACTTGCAATAACTTTTTTACTAAATAAAAAAATTATATTCTGAGCAATGAAAATTTTTTTTTGACCTTTTCGCTTGACTTAAACAGTGAAGACCGAAATTAAATACTTTTTTCGAAAGAGAAATATTTATGCCTCCAATAAATTTTAAAAATTTTCCTAACCAGATAAAGGAACTATTTTTCAAAAACCAAAATAAATAAAAAAAGACATGCAAGTGGAATATGTACAGATTAGGTAATCGCATGCAAAATCTAATCAATTAAGTATTAAACCAGATTAATTAGAATTTTATTTAGAAAAAATGTGAAGTATTTGTGGCTATTACTCAACTTTACTATTAAAACTATTAAGACTGGCATGAATAGAAAATATTTTAAATTAACATTGAATTAGTAAATGAGTGTCCCACATATTTCCACGAGACCGAGCGAAATAGTTAGGCTTGCCCACAATTACGCACGCACACATCGTGACGAACATATTTTGTGCAAATTCCAATACAAATTGCATTATTGCATGCAATCAAAACTAACAGCGTGCATCATATTCTTCCCAATGTGTTGCAAGGCTTGACGTTATTGTCGGAAAAAGCTTACAAAAGTAATAATAGAAAAGCTATAACATAATATATATTTTATGGCTGTATAAGGTTAATCACACAATTATGTTTTCGAACAACTTTTTACTAAATAAAAACAAATTAGTTTGGGTAAAGAGAAATCCATTGTTTTTTCCTAAAATTTTTGTGCAAATGGTTTAAAACTGTTTTATGTCGGTGTTTAGCTCCTGAGCTATGCTTCGACTATTAACATGCCCGTCAACTTCGATTATTTCTGTGATTTTATCGACATTAACGACATTTTCGGCCGCCGTAGCCGAATGGGTTGGTGCGTGATTACCATTCGGAATTCACAGAGAGGTCGTTGGTTCGAATCTCGGTGAAAGCAAAATTAATAAAAACATTTTTCTAATAGCGGTCGCCCCTCGGCAGGCAATGGCAAATCTCCGAGTGTATTTCTGCCATGAAAAAGCTCCTCATAAAAATATCTGCCGTTCGGAGTCGGCTTGAAACTGTAGGTCCCTCCATTTGTGGAACAACATCAAGACGCTCACCACAAATAGGAGGAGGAGCTCGGCCAAACACCTAACAGAAGTGTACGCGACATTTTCTTTAACATCAAAAATGCCTGAACGGAATCGACGAAATCAAAATTGTACGTATATAGTTGTTACAGCATCGGCATCATACCCACCATTCACAATTACAGCGGCCTGGCTTGCATTTACGCCTTTATCAATGAAAACTCACAACTGAATGGAACAATCAAAAAACAACAAAAATAATTTTTTTAGTGTGAAATATCACCTTGACAACGTTTTTATTTATTATGGATTTTATTCAGGGCGCATCAAAAAATGACTGTAAGATCGTGCCAGACGACGACTCATCGAGTTATGGATATTAAAAAGTCAAAAAACGAAGAAACAATCAACTGTATTTGCTTTTCAAGGCGTGAAATCTAACAAATTGTTGATGCACGAAACACTTCGGAGCAAACTGATGAAGCATTTGACTTACAATCCTGATTTGGCAGCCAATGATATTGTCATATTCTCGCAAATCAAAAATAAAACGCCAAGTCAACAGCTGCGGAAACGATCGATGCGTTCCAATCACATGTTTTGGCGCTACCACAAAAAGGCGGTAGAAAAAGCGATTTGAAGTATTGATCTTTATGGACAATATCTTGAAAACCAATCAATAAAATTCGATTACAAATATTTATTTTTACTTGTCTATCTTATCAAACGCTCCGCAGCAATTAATTATCATATTGCCGATTAGCCAAAATAACAAACAGAGTGTACAGAGAGAGTAGTGAGTGTATATTTTTCGTTTGTAAAAATCACTAACATCACAGGGGCATTAAATTTCTAGAGCTTTCACCATAAAATTCGTTACTGACGAACTGACCTCGTTGTCGTCATTCAATTTGGAATTTTGCGCCTCTTTCGTGCAACTACTTGCAAAAAAATTTGTTCAAATACTCGCTGTCTTGTTTAACCGAAACTGCTTTATTTTTAGCTGGAATGCGACGGAGTAAGACACGAAAATAGCAATATAAAAACAATGAACCAATAAACAAAACAAAAAAATACACAAAACAAAAACAGAAATTAAAAAAAATATGTAACAAAATAAAAAACTAACTAAAACAACATCACTAATATAATAAAAGCAAAAATAAATTAAAATAAAAAACAAACGGAATACTAATTTGTTGTATGCCTTTGACTGGCATATGATTGTGAGTAATGAAATTAAAAAGCACGGAATGTATACATGCACCTAGATGTCTTCGATTCATTTATTTGTAGATAGGTAACGTGCAGCGAATTGGGCTAATGCAAGACTAGCGGAGAACTAGGCCCTTTTAGGTTGCTACTAGTTACCATTTTTTCACGCATAAATGAATTTGATTATGCTTTCGCCAAACAAGTTCACAGTAGTTTCTACATATTTACGTTGATATTGAGAAAATTATAGACATTTTTTTATAGATCATGCTCCAATAAATAATGTAGATCAATTGGTGTGGATTTTAGCTCATATAATATATGAAAATTATTTTTTGTCTAAATTAATTAAACATTGATGTTTTGTTAACTATCATTAATACTTTTGTTAAAGTTAATTTTTTTTTTCTACCATTAGAGTAATTCCCTACGTGTAGAGATTTTCGGCTTAAAATGTGGTGTATAGGGTAAAACAGGGAATAAGTAAGAAGGGAATTGGTGAGAAAAAGTACTATTACAACAACAACAACTACTACACCAACTCATGGTGAAAAGATTTTTAGAGGTATACTATCTAGCAGACCGTTATTCGGCTCTGAGTGAACTTAACAGATATGCCGACGTCATTCGTTTTGTGTTTCACCAGGCTAAAGCTAAATTTTGTGAAATAAAACGGATGCAGAATCTAAAGTTCCCCTTAAAAAATTTTTTTCACCGTTCTTGACGAGCAAACCTGGTATATATCATCCTACAACTACACCTACTCAAAAAAAATTGGCCGAAAAATTTCCAAAAATTTAATGGGTCGAATTTCCATGCGTGAAATTTTCCAAAAACGGAACAAAATCGACTACTCTCAAGGTGAACACAATTACTGGTGGTGAAAATTATACGGCAAAACTTAATGAAAAAGATCATAGGCGAAGCAGTGATGTAGCTGAAGCAGGGACGGGATTGGCGCCAAGGGTTGTAATGCTGTGTGTTTGGCGTGATAGGAAAGAAACAGTAAATTATGATCTACTACCGATTAATAATAAAGTAACAATTGATGTAGTCGACACAAACTTTTTTTCTCTCATGGCAAAATGAGAGATTGACTGAAAAACTCTGATAAATCCGCCGTGCAGTTCTTACCTTGCACTCTCAGTCTGTAAACTCAAATGAAAGAGAGGCCTTAGTAATACATTTACATCAATTTCTTGATCTTCACTATAATACAATAAATCTCCATCAATTTATTATCGAACCATTTGGACTAACACCTCATTGTAAATTCTATATCAATCGTTTGTGTGCCACAACTAAAGAATCATTCAGCCGACTAATAGCAAAGATTTAGACCATGTGGCATAACATTCGATAATAATATTTTATAAAAAAATGCATTAAAATGGAAATAAAAGGGATTGAGAATGTAAAACAATTAAAAAATTGCATCTAATGGAAGTCACCAGATGTGGCTGTGCGAGAACAAAATCCTCTCGGCACTTTGAGCGATGTGCCTGTTTTTCGATGCCTGCCTCCCATTCCATTTCAGTCTTGTGTTATTTGTTGTTGCCGGTTGAATATTTCAAAATCATTCACTTCTCCACTTCATTTTGATATATGTATGTATATACACATGTGCATATTGTTTTTTTAATTGCAATGCGGTTCGCTACCGGTAGCATACATATACGAACAATTTGTTGTTGTAAATGCTTTTCACACCTAATCATCGCCAAACAAACAACACAAACAATAAGGAGTGTAAAAAGCCTTTGACTGGCATATGTGCGCGAGCGAGATAAGGCTAATGACCCCATGACAAGACCAGCCACTTTGGCAAAAGACCGCAAGCGGTATTGTGGCGAACGATGGCCGGTACTACTATTTGCTCACGTCTGCCTGCCCTACCATAAGTTCCCCTTACATATACAAGTATGCATATAAGTTGAGTAAATATCCCGAGATATAACGTTACAGCTACTAACAACAAATACCCTTAATTATTTTTTTTTTTTTTTAAACTTCCCCTAAATATTACCGATTCGAGGTGATTACATACATTTAGATTTAAAGATGTTTTTTTAATTTGGAATTTTTCGTTTTTCCAAACTTATTTCTTGCTCTACCTTGACTCCTCTGTTATACTTATATTGCTACCACATTTTTTACTTAATTTATAATTCCTCTTTACTTCAACTTGTTTTTCGCTTTTTATTTTAACTTCTGCTGTTCTTGAGCTTTTTCCAGTCTTTCATAAAATGCAAGTGCTTTCTTTCATTCCATTCAACATTTCACTGTTGTAAGCCTTTCTTTTGCTTCGTACGCTGCTCTCCTTCATTTCTTATTTAATATTCAGTTCAATACATAATTTGTTTTGGATATTTTATTTTGTTGAATCGTCTTAAATGGACGAGAGTTGAATCAACTGCCAGTCGCGAGCATTGCTGGTGCCATATGTATTGTGGTAGTGGTTGCTGTTTTTGTTCACTTATTGGTCTTTTGTTATCACTTTTCGAAGCCTCAGTTGCTGTAATTGTTTTTTTACTTGTGTTGTGTTCCACCAAACCGATCAGTCGTTTTGTATTATTGCCCCGCGGCTAAATAACGATTTATGGGCAATAAAAGACGTTTAGGTCGCGCCGTAAGAGAGATCGTTGATCTTTTCGCAAATTCACAGCTGTTCATTATAAAGTTTTACGGTTTCAATTCGCTTTGATGAGCTGCGCATAGTAAATTTTGTGGAAGACACCTGTCTTGTTGCGGATAAGTTTTGGTGAGAACTAGGCTACATATATACATGTGTATGAATATACATACATACAAGTATGTGTGCGCTGCTTTAATTTTTAAATAAATAGTTCAAGATTTGCTTGCATTTAGACTCACCCTGTGGTACATAGTACTATTTGATTTCTCCTATCCAAGGGGTATACTCTCCCCGATTGACAGATAGTGCAATAAATAAATTAAATGCAATAAAAAATATAGCCAGAGCAGTAAACTCAAATAAGGCAGGTACAACAATTTTTTGATATTTAGGAATGTTGTTAGTGACATATGAAAGTCTGGGGATGGAATTTACATATAAGTAATTTCTCTGAAAATTTGATTAAAATAATGTCCTCCCCTTGCGCGTACCACATACATTCCAATTCACTATTTTATTCTACTTCCGAAGTTCGTGATATCGAATAAAGTTTACGGCCAAGGACGTTCTGTTAAAGAGTTCTTGAGCGCGTTGTAGATACATACGTGTGTGTAATGTGTGCATGTCTGCTACTACAAATTCCGAGCAGTGATTTTCAGCACAGTAAGATAGTTGATAAGTAGGCTGTTTTGCATTTACAAAGAAATGCCAAGTCAGAATGTAGTTTGTATATGGTAATAATGTTTACATGCGACAAACCAAACAACTATTTATTATAAATTTATACTAAAAGCTGTAGGCAAGTTAAGTTTGAGTATGGAAATCGATATTGTTGTGAGCAAAGATTAATCTTTAGGAGTCATTTTCCTACTATTATTTTTCATGTTCAATATTGTTGCTCAGCTTCTCATTCAAAGATTGGCGTGCTAAATGAATCAGAGGATTCACTTCTTGAGTTAATTTGTTCTTACAAGGCTGTAAACCAAGATTTTTACGCAAATTTCTCTATAATGTTGAATGATACATTCACTTCATAATTATGGAGCAAGCGTTCTTCAAGTTGAGCCAGTTGTGGCTCATAATTTCGGTAGCCATTTTGAATAACTTGCACACGTTCGTGAACTCCACAATGAAAAAAACTGGCAATTAATTACGTTATTGTCAGATAAAAAAATAGATTTGAGTGCGCATTTAAATTTAAAATTGAAATTGTTATGCCCCTATTGGGTAACCCATTACAAAGAAGTCATTATGGGGAGAAGTAGAGCTTTCAGCAATGTTCATGTGAACCATTTCAGAGTTGTTTGTTCGATTATTATTTGTATTTTGTGGAAAGTAAAACTAAGAAAATTGTCTTAAAGCAAATAAACAAACCATATTTAAATCGACAAGCCAGAAAACGAAATCGAAAATGAGGTTACATTCATGCAAACTTTAAAAAAAGTTTAAAGAGCTTATACTATGTATATACATGCATACAGCCGTGGTCATAATTATAGTAAAGCGATACTTGAAGACGTTTCGGCTATTTTTCTTATTTACAAAAATTGTTTTACACTTTGCACAAATTAAAAAAAAAACACAATTCAATAAAATTTCTAACTTTTTTTTGTAGAAAAATTTTGGATTTGCGTTTTATAGTTTCTAAAAATTTAGTATAATATTGCACAACTTTAAAGTGACTCTAATTTGATTTCTGATTTTTTTTTGTATGTTTGCATTTTCTTTCATATAAAAAAAACTTCGAGCATTAGTTGCATGGAAGAAAATGTAAACACCCTCAACAAAAAAAAAAATCAAAAATCTATGCGAATTTTGAGCCACTTATGAAAAAAATAAATTAAATTAAATAATAAAAACGAAACAAAATTAATTTAATTAAATTAAATTAGATATTAGAAGCAAAATAAAAAAAAAATATATTAAAATTAGAAAACAAAAATAAATAGATAAAATATAAAAATAAATAAATGAAAGACTAAAAATGAATAAATGAAAAAAATATATAAATAAATAAAAGAAAATGCAAAGGCCGCTTCTACAAAAAATAAAAGAAAAATAAAAATCATAAAAAAAATTAAAATGAAAGATAAATAAACTAATGGAACATTAAATTACAACAAATAAATTACTACTACAAAATTAAAAATAAAAAGAAGTAAAAGAAAAGAAAAACAAATAAATAATAAATATAAATAAAATTAATAATAGTACATAAAAAAATAAAAATGGAAAAATAAAAATAAATAAATGAAAAGAGAATAAATAAATAAATAAAGAAAAAAAGAAAGAAAGAAAGAAAAGTAAATAAATAATAAATATAAATAAAAAATAATAATAATAGTACATAAAAAATAATTTGAAAAAATAAAAATAGATAAGTGAAAAAGAATAAATGGATAAATAAATAAAAATTAGTAAATTAAAAATGAAGATATCAAAAAATAAAAATAAATACTTCAAAATAAAATTTAGAAAATAAAAACAATAAAAATAACAAATAAAAAAAAATAAATAAATAGTCAAAACTTGGTAAAATGTCGCTGTGCAATTATTGCGAGCAGGTCTGTATACTCTTAATAAATATTTTAAGGTAATCCTTTTTTTATAAAAATGCATTTATAGAAACATTCGAAAAGACCTTACCGCCAAGCGCACGTTTAAACTGTACCAAAAAAGTTGCCTTTTACAATTAGCCCCAGTCAAGAATATGATGAATGCCATTTTAAGCGTTTATGGCGTAGATATCCACTATTACCATCCTATGCATGTGACGGCAATACACGGCCACTACACTGCTCATGAATATCAGAGAAAATTACATAAGCAAGTACGTACGAGTGCTTGGACTGTTTTAATGAAACAAATAAGCATTTAATTTAAATTAATAACTCGAAAGTATTTAACGAGTGGGCGGCAATCAGACAGATAGACGACGAATCAAAGCAGACAACTGACCACCGACACTGTCATTGGCACAAACTAGCAACCACCTTTTGGGGTGAGATTTCATAGTTGGGACAAAGCAAGCAAGCAGGAGGCATGGGGAAACTATGATCACTCGTTCGAATGTTGAATAAATTGTTTTTCTACGCTATTACGCTTTTCAGCAATATTACTTTATTTTTACGTTATATTTCATTCATGAAAATTGCCAGCGTCTAAAACTTTGTATGTATTTAAATACTAAATACCACACGTTCGTTGCTGTGTTTTAGTATTTTCTTACGAAATACTGTTTCATGTTCAAACGTCGTTTTAAATGGATTTTTGTGGCGCAAATAGACACAGTTGAATTAAAACTGAATTGATTGCGCGCAATTATAATGAATGCAAATTTGTATACTTAAAAAATACAGACAATTTATTAGAAGAAATTTGCTGTAAATGCAAACACACAGCAACAGACGCCTCATAAAAATACTTGGTGTTTAGGTTAACAAAAATATTCATAAAATTTTGCATCTAAAAGCAAAGAGAGAATATAAAAGAAGATAAGAGCTAATTTTGTATGAATGAATGCCTGTTGTTGGACCACTTGATTGTAGTAGCGATTGTACACTCATTTCATGGGGTTTGTTTGTGCCATGAGCGTAGTATTGAAAGCGTAGTGCGAAATATTTGGTTTCAAGTGAAAATAAGGAAAAGTTAGGTAATGTTTTCGGCATATTTTTTCAGTCAAATATTGTGGGTATATAGTGATAGCATTGCTATAAATCGTTATGCTTTAAATTCAGAACCTTTTAAATTTCACAAAATAATAAAAAAATGAAATAAAAAAAATTAGAAAATATAAAAAAATATAAAATCAAAAATAATAAAATCGAAAATCATATTAGAAATGCAGCATTAAAAGTTGGAAAAATGTCTGTAATAGCGGTCGCTCCACGGCAGGCAATGGTAAACCTCTGAGTGCATTTCTGCTATCAAAAAGTGCCTTATAAAATAAAACAACTGTGGTTCTCTCCATGTTGTTGTTGTTTGTAGAAGTACATCCCACAAATTCGCCCAAGCATCCAAGATAGAATGTACGTGCCAATTATATACATTTCTGGTATGATAGACATTTTTTTTATGTAGAAAGGAATACCCAACACTGTCAGCAAAAAAAATTGCCTAAAATCGATCTTGGAATTATTTGAAACTTGCACCCAAACCGAATGGGCTATTAAACTGTATACCTGGGTTTTATCTAAAGATTCTGTTTGAAATTTATGATATTTTAAATTCTGATGAAAGTTAGCAGATATTTAAAAATTTTGCACAAAGTTTGAAACTTTTAAATATATACATAACTGATATTAAAAAATTAGTAAATAAATCGTCAAAACGTGTAGTTTTCTTTTGGCGCTGGCAATATATGAATGTATCATGTTTTTTACTAGATAAGAAAAAATTATTTTCAGTGATGGACACCACGACAAATTTCAAAGTTTTAACTGCGTTTTGTTCTTAATGTATTTTTTCTGTTTTTTTAATAAAACTATGGTGCATTCTACAGCAAAAACCATTAAAATTTAACAACATTTACCAAATTCAAAAAAAAAAATTAAAATTTTTGCTCAAGATATTTTAGGAGACTTCCAGAAACGCAAAGTATGCAAATCCAAGTTGAAAGTGCAAGTTTCAGGTGGCTTTTTGCGAAATTTGGGTTTTAACTTTAACTGCAACATTGCCCCTTTTCTTTCCATAATATAATATTTAAAAGATCAATATTATCAACTAGTTTCACTTTATTCGAAAGCTGTCGTTTGAAAGTCATTACTTCCCTGAATTACCTGCTCATATTCAACAAGCTTAGTGGACTCTCAGTTCTAGGTATTACAATGACTCACAGATACCTAAGATTATCCGATTAAAAGGAATTAAAATTGTTTTTTATCAGATAGGGCACACATCACTCCGACTTCTAGCAAATAAGAAGCAGTTTCATGCTCTCTGAACTCCATTGTTCATGTCAAGAAATAATGCACGTCAGATAATTGAAAAGTCAAATACTTCTTAATATTTGAATAAATTGGTAAAAAAAACAGGTTTTTATATTTCCGACTGTCAAACGACGGTATTACAAACATTTCGCAAGAATGAAGACCATTTCGTCAGATGATTGCCTAGTGAGGAAAACTATATGTGAAGTTGCTATCAAATTTTGGCCAATGTTCTTAAACGCGGTATGGTAATTAGTGGTTTCTTTTCTATTTTCTGGTTGTATGAATGGCAAAATGTTAGGTTAAATAAATAGAGGTTACGATACTCAACACGACATAGTTTGAGCAAATCTCAATTTTCCAGTCATCAAGCTTAACGAGTACGAGGTACTGCATTTGGGGTATACCTACGTTAAGCGACCACTGATTATTTTTTAAATGCCTCAATATAATATTAACCAAAAAACAAAACCATAAAAAAATTTGTATGAATAAAATACAGCAAATCTACAAGCAATGCAAAAGTGTCAATTTAGCTATTTTAATCACTCACACGCTCAACAATATATGTATGTTCGGTTGGCTCAGCTGACAATGTCTTAAAACTTATTATAGTTTCTTCTTCTTATTCTTCTTCAGAACTTGAAAGACGCGTAAATCTATCACACTGAACGTATATACCTCTCTCCCTCCACATAACCTAATACAGTCCTACCGCAACAGCAAGAACTCTGCATAGCAGATATTGATTCGTCACTTAATGAAAGGTTAAAAGAGACGAACATGAACCGATCAACGATGCCGGCGTCGACGATTCTCACAAAAAAATGTTCAATTATGAACGAAAAACAATAAATAAATAAAAAAAATAATGTTTTGTTGCTTTGTTTATTTTATAGCACATGTGGCTTTGAATGTGTTTTTGCGAATTTGAGATTTACGTTTTTTCTTTTGCTTTGCTTCATTTCGTTTTATCTTTGATCTTTCATTAACTTGATACTATTTCTTTATTTGGTTGATAAGGTAGGGAAGTGTTTATTTACTTTTTATATAGAAACGGCAGCGTGAGAGTGTGTTGAATAGTGAGAGTGACTGCTGAAGAGTGAGTGTTTTAGAGAAATTAGGGTCGCTCTACGCAACGATGTACAGAATGCTCACGGCGAAGCTGGGTAATCTACAGTTTGTTACTTGAATGAATGACAAGATAGGCTGATCGACAAGTATGACAAAAATGTACTCGGAGGTTTCCAAGAATGATAGAAAGAAGATTGCGCCCATCAGAGCGTACGTGACGTCACGTTTGCTGAGTTGTGCAGTATTGCCAACCATTTGTTCTTCGCAATAAATGTAGTGCTTTTTTATAGCGAAAATGCGAAAATTTTGAAGTTTCGTGTTTGTTTCTTTTTTTTTAATTTAAAGCTACCGAAACTTTAGGCTAAAAAATAGTGTATTATTATACAAAAGAAGGTTAAAAAAGGACACTCTGAGAATATTTTAGTGCTAATGAAAATTTTTTTACTTTTATAAAATTTGATAATTTGAAAGTGCTAATTTAATTTTTGGCTCCATTTAAGGTTATGCAAATATATTAAATGCTCCTCTCTCAACACTTCCTAAGATTGAAAACCTTTTTACACATTTTAAAAAGCCTTTGAATTTATTTAATGCGAATTAAAACCATAGAGGTGTAATCGTTTCTTCCGGTCATCAATCCTTAGTGAGACATAGGACATTAAGGGGGTCCTCTAGTTTCTCGTCTGTTTTTTTTTCGGGTTTTTCAATAATTTTTAACGGGCAAACGATCAAAATAATAAATCTCATTGTGTTCACATAATCTTTAGTAACATTTAAATGAGCTTTACAAATTTTTTGAAGACAAAATATATAATAGAATAAAAGTTATAGTGGCCGACAAGAAGACATAAAGTAAAAGAGGTGCTTGACGGTGACCAAGATTGCGGCTGTTTGGCTTATCTGAAATCGAAAAACCAAACGACATTTTAATCTTCATATTTAAGACTAGCGATTGAACTAGAATGAATTCTTAATTACAAAAATTAATTTTTGTATACACTTTTGAAAATTAAATTCTATTTTTTACTTATTTTTTCTTAATTTTTTCGCTCATAGGAAAAAAACTATCGAAGCAATCATGATAATCCTAGTTCAATCGCTGGCTTATAATATATTAAAGATGAGGTATATATTTGAACAAGATCGGTTCAGTAGTTTTTGAAATATCGTGCTCACTATTTTGAAAAATAGTGTTTCGAGAAAAACGCGTTTCAAAGTTCGCGCAGCGTTGATCGCGCTAAGTATACCTGCTCCGTTCAAGGCCGTAACTTGTGAGCCACTTCGAATATCGAAAAATCCTTCAGCACATACTTTTAACACATGTTGTAAATGTGATTTATGAAAAAAAAAATTCGATATTTTCGACCCAAGAAACTAGAGGACCCCCTTAAGAGTTATATTCATTGTAAAAATAAACAACAAAATACCAGAAAATACTAAAAAAAACCATACTGACATTTTTACAAAAAGAGTACCTTGTCTAGTTACATAACTTCAAATATAGCAAAAAAGTCGTTCCCTTAACAAAAGAGTCTCGCTTGTGCATTTTTATATCCAGAGCTAGGCAACACTGCAGTAGCGAGAGAGAGATTTGACTGCCGAAAGCAGAAGAACACCAACAACGCCTGCAATCGCGGGCAATGCCACCAGATGTTAAAAAAAAGTAAAGCTAAATAAAACTGAGTGAATTATTTAAATAATTATTAAAAAATGTATATTTTACAAAATTATAAACATGACATTTTAATTAGAACAGCTAGAAAAATGTCATGAAGAAAGAACTAAAACTCCGAGACAAAAAATAATAAAAATAACAAAAAAAAAATGCTAAATCAAGTTACGAAAATGGTAATCTGGCCATACTGGAGCTAAAATCACGTAACTAGTTGTCAAATTCGCTGAGCGCAAAATAACGGGACCACGATAGGCGCCATCTCATTATTCTTTCCATCATGGGAGGTTTCCATTGCATATTGAGAGCAGTTGCTTCTTAGAAATGTCACCACCACTAACCTCAATTACATTATAAGAGGAAGGGGGGAATATAAGAAAGTAGCTGAAATGTGCGGACTAATTTCTGACTTTTGCGTAAAACTGAAAGCTTTCGCTTTACATTATTAAAACACTAATTGGGTATTTTGTTTTGTAAAGATACGTTTTTGAGTAAAATTAGCTCATATTTTTGATTGAATCGATCGCAATAAAGCTTCAGCTTTTAACGAACAAGAATATTAGTAACTATAAAAATATTAGAAACTCATTTATTAAACTATGAAAGGAATTCCTAATGTTGTTAGCACAAGTCCTATATGTACTAGCTGACGCAAAATTAACATCCTATTTTGTTTTTGAAGATTTTTTTTACAAAATAAAAAAAAAATATTTTTACTGGTGGAAATATTTAAAATTAGAAATACTAAGTAAAAAAAGTTATTTTGAGTGGTAGAAATATCTATTTTTACCTTTACGCTGAGTTTAGTTTAGTTCACAAGTACCGAATATGATTGACGTATGACGCTATTGGAAAATTATATATTCTGAAATAGGGTGATTAATTTTGCCCCGCCTTGTACGTATGTATATATAAATATACATGTTTAAGGCACTAATAAATTTTCATTTGAATAAAGGGTTATGTTGATGAAATACATAGACAGATGCTTTATGAGGTTTGCCTTCGACCATTGCGGCTTCTCAAGTTGATAAAACACTTTCAATAAAACCAAACCAAATACTTTCACCCAATCCAAATACTTGCTGTCATCAAGTAATTTCAGCTAAAGCAAAAATTATAAAAAATCAATTCGAAAATTCCATCAAATAACTGAGTCGAGAGGATCTTAAGGGCTTATAGCGATATGCGGTGGGTCAAATACAGGTGTAACCTCATGCGTGATGTGCATATACGCGTACTAAGTGGCAATGCAATTCATATTTAAGTGCAACCACTCATGCAATGTGAATGTAATTTGAAAAAACAAAAAAAAAAAAAATTAATTACGAACAACACCATATTTCAAGCCCTTACGCATAGCTTGAAGTCGACTGTACAAAAAATATATACTAAAATGTTAAGAGCTGGTTGCTTTTCTGATAAATGTTTATATTTTATTTAAAATTTATGCCATTTTTCGAAAAAACGTACAAGTACAGCAAATACTCCAAAGCTCGCCGGCAGCTAGCAATGAGTGAGCCCAACTACATACTCCTACTCATACAAGCAAACATTTTCATCGTTCCCGCATTCCCGTTAAGTACATATGTACATACATACATATATTCATCTTCTGCTTATATTCATTCACTTTACTTGCTGAAAACGATCGAGCTATCGCTACGATGTGATAGGAGTAAGCGGTGTAGTAGTAGAAAGCCAGCGAAGAGTTCAATGAATTTATTTACTACTCGTAATTTATGAGTAGCGACGTTAACAAGCAAAAACAACAACACAAATGGCTTATATAACAACAAAAGCCGCATGGAGAAATGAAAACGATTATTGAAACAACAATAACAAGAGCAATGAATCGGCGAATGACGAAACATGATTTGTTTATTTATTACAGCTTCTTGACTGTTACAACAATAAATCCACGAGCCAGCCGCAGAGAAAGCCCTCTCAATTTAAGTAGCGGCAGTGATTTGGCGCGAAATACCTTTGAAAGGTGTTAATAATTTTGTTTTAAATACATTTTATAGGCACAACTATTTGTTACAGTAATTGTTCATAAGGATTACATAATTATTACGTAATAGCTGTTTTTTATCGAATTTTAAGAATTTGGTTCAACCGAAGCATGAAAATAACAACTTTTGATACCACTAAATTCAATAGAAAAATGGAATGCGCCGAGTTTGTTATGATTTTGCTTTTCAGAAGGCTTTATATGTCATTTGGCTAAAAATAGACTCAAAGCAGAACTAGATAAGAATGTATATAACGTTTCCGAGTGGGCATATGTACGTATGTATATAGCATAATGAAGTGAGATAACTTAGTAGCGATGTATACATATACAGGGTAGTCCATCTAACTTTTGGAATTTGGCTATAAAAATAATACGAATGAATATTTTTCAAATACAACTATATTTTAATTAAATTTAAACTAAATATAGTAAAAAAAATAGTTCAAATTCTAACCATTTCATGATGTATTTATTTGCATTTAATTAATTGAAATTTTTTTTCTCCGTAGATATTTAAATAAATTAATGATGTAAAATTAGTTCCGGCATATGGGCACCGCAGGACGCTGGGGTTGAGTCATTCCAGCTCTATTATCAAAGAACTCAAACCGCAGGTTGATTCCTTGAAATTATCTCTAATTAATCAGAGCACACTCTTCAATAAGTCGGTGGATTCGCGGGCAGTAGTAGATATAGCGTATGACATCGGTCTGTTAGAATCAAAGATTTCCAGAGCTATATATGTATGTCTACTTATTTTTCGAAAAAAATTCTCTCAATTTTCTTCGATAATAAAAAAATTAAGCTGATTGACTATGTCTCCGGCCCGCAAACCGAATTGAAATGGAAATTTTCGGGGGTATGTTGGTAGTTGATTGCTCACTTGCGGGTTAGCTTTGATTTAAATAGTTATCTTGTTAAACTCTTATTTTAGGCGTTTAAGATTTGTCATTTAAATTTTGAATATATGCTCTAAAAATGATTTTAAAAACCTTAGAGGTCTTGAGAAATTATTTAAAATTTCATATACAGTTTTGGGTCAAATTGTTTTTTAATTTCAAGTATGCAGGTGGGGCAAAATTAGTCAGCCTATCGTCAATCATATTTGACGCTTTTGAACTAGACAACTCCAGTATACAAATAGACAAACAATGGAGCGCGTAAAAGTTAAAATAAATATTTTCATCACTCATAATAATTTTTTTCTAGTAAAAAAGTTGTTCAAAAACAGAATTGGATATTTAATTTTGCGCCACCTTGTATTAATTAATTTGCGCCACCCTGCGTAATAATTTGATAAGAAAACCCTGATGTTTGAATACTTTTCATAAAATGTTGCTAGAAGTGTATCAAAAAGTGTTTTGTTGGCGACGGTTTTTCAATAGGCATATCCAAATCTTTATTAATAATGCTAAAAGTATTTAGGACGAGAATACATTTAAAAAGACTTTCGCTTGTGTTTTCCTTTTATGTATTCTTAATATCGTATGCGAACGAAATTGTCGAAAATCAACGCGATTGCTGAGTGACCCCAAACTACACTTTATTATTATGAAATTGACTGGTCACTAAAACTGCTTACCCAAAAGTATTCTAAAGATACTGAGTAAAGAGTTGAAAATTTAGATGCCAATTTTTTGAGAATTTTGTACAAAGTACAAAAAAGATTATGAAAACCTTATAATGTTGTACAATGAACTATATTTTTATAAAAAGTTAACGAGAAAAATTTGCATACAAAATATTGCAAATATGGTGAAAAGATAAAGTGACTTAATTATGTGAGCACTAGTGTATATGGTTCGAATTTATGCGTAATTGGTCCCGAACAATGCAAACAATTTTAAGACGGCTCATGATGGTGATGCAAAAATCAAGTCTCTTTTCACAAAAAATGAGGACGTTTGAGGAAAAATTAAGGAATTTGTTCTCTCAAACGTCGCATAATGCCCAGAGAACGGTCTTTATTTACAGTTTCAACTTTTCTTTTGTAGAATTATAATAATATTTTAAGTCAATTTAAATGACGACCTGGTACTTTTTTAACATAATCTTAATACAGATAGTTAAGTTATTTCGGTTGTTATGCTAACAAATTAGTTCGTATGAATTCACATTTATTATTAAATGACATTTTATTTTAGTTAAATTTTTTCTACTTTGTCGCATAGACGTGGAAACCTAATCAGCATATCGTAAAACGACGATTAGGATGTGGCGAGAAAACGGGCAGGTTTTATCAACAGTAAAATAAATCAAATGAACGACTCAAAAATCGCACAGAAACACAAAACAAAAAAAAAAAATGTATATAAAAAATGCGTACGAGACACTGACTGCGAATAGATTTTGCGGTGAAGTGCAGTGGAAAAATATCTACATAAGTATGTATGCACACTTGTGTTCAAAATAATAGCAGCGCGGCTTATGGCAAAGTTTTGACTACTTATTTATTTTATATTTTATCGTACTATTTTTTCATACAAAAATATAGTATACTACAACAACAACACAAAGTTTTAAATTTTGTGAAAAAGTTTAAAAAAAATTTAAAGTTCATAAAAATTTCAGACTTTTTAATCAGAATTTTTAGAAAAAATTCGAGTATTAAATTGTTAAGTGGCTCAAAAAATTCGTTGATTTTAGACACATTCGTTTTTCAGGTACTCTTCTTGGAAGAAAATGCACACAAAAAAAAAAAACACATATAGTAATAAAAAAATAAATAAAAAAAGTAAATGCAAATATATAAAAAAAGAAAAATTAAAAAAAAAACATTAATAAAAATAGTTCCAAAACGAAAAGAAAAAACAAAATTAATAAATAAAAAGTAAAAAGTAAAAACGCAAAATATCGCGTTGTTATTGTTGTGAACTCCGCTGTATGCAAATATACCTACATATGTATAGTATGTATACAAAAGTACGGTTCAGTTCCTTAAATGCCAAATCGTATCGCATTAAACAATAGATAGATCATTAAACAACAGAATAGATAATTTTTAACATAAATATTTATATAAGCGCGATTGCAGATATTAATTAAAAGCGTTTGGAGAATGCAAACGTTTTTTCGGAAATACGAAGGATCTTTCACTAACTGCATAAAAAATTTATCCCCAAAGGATAATAGCTTTACGCCGCATCGAAGCTGCACATCACTGAGGTCTTGAGGTTTAGCCCACTGCTAAAAGTAAGAGTAGCAATAACTGAACGACTAACTCCCAAAGTATGTAATAATGAGAGACGCGTTGGTAGACGTGGCAGCAGAGGAAACTCAGCGGAGAGAGGGAGGAGTAGAAAGGGTACACAAGCGCACAAAAACTATCTTGCCTTTGGAGAATAGCAAAAAGAAACCGAATAAACCCACGTACTTTTGACGGGGTGCAACGGAACTCGGCAAGTTATTTATAACAACGTCAACAAGAGATAGCAAAAACAAGAAAGCTTAGCTATACAACAAAACAAAAAAAAAACGAAAAAAAATCCAATACAACGGCTACTGCTGCACACACTTGAACAAACGTATGATTATATTCATACAATAACAATGAAGGCAACAACTACTCTAAAAAAACAAGTAGTTTTTAGTGGGAGGAGAGGTGAGGTGTATATTATAATACACCACTGCATTACACCAACAGACACACACACGTAAGTATGGATGTATTCAGATAGATATGTGTGCTTGTGTTTTCCGCCGTCCGGAACCCGTCCCTCTCTAACCATCTTTGGGCGCTCCTCAAAGCACGCTGATAATCGCCACAAAAGCCAATACTTGTTGCTATTTTTAGAACAGCAAAAACAGAAATAATCGAAACTGCGACGTTGACGGTGGTAAGCACAAAAACAAAAAAGTAGAAAATACACAAACAACACGCGACTGAGTAGAAGTTCAGCGCCGAGAATGCAGTTGTAAGTGTTGTAACCCAGGGACAGTCACACATACGCGCATAATAAGACAGACCGATCGGCTGCCAGACAGACACAACAGCAAAAGCAAAGCACACACACACTCTACCGTACTGGTAGTCAATGCAACGCGGACCATGCATTGTATGGTGGAGAACAAGAGAACAAATAGAGAAAGAGCAGCAGCACAACGTCAATGCAAAGTGAGCAACCGAGACTGGCAGCTGAGGGAGCCACTCAGGAAAGCACAGTGTAATGAGAAGTTAACGTCCACGGTGCTGTTGCTGTACGCTTTATTGCAGGCAATGGAACAAACGCCATAGCGACGTCGGGAAGCAGCAATTTCAGGGCAGTTTCTTGGCATTTCCTACACATAGCAAAAATGAAAATAAACATGCGGCGTTCTACGCCTGTGGCTATTGTGACTGTTGATTGCTCATATGACTGGAAGCAACTTCTCAAATCCTTGGGCGTCGCGATTTACAGCCATGTCGTGTGGTGTGTTGGGACTCTTGGTTATGGAGTTATTTTCGAAAATAAAAATTGAGATTTCACAGATATGTTTTCTCTCAATAAAAATTTGAATAAAATATTTTTTTAAAACCTACTTGATTACCGATTGGAGTGTATTTGTGGAAATGGAGTACTTCTTGGGTTAGTTTGTAGAAGCTTGCTAGACGACTTCTTAGGGGCATTCATGGTTAAAGGCAGCCCACTTTCGCTCAACATCCATACACTTTTATGTAATAGAAAAGAGCTCTTTATTAACGAACAAAGAGCACATTGTAAAAGTCTTTCTCATGCTCGTTCCTGTATACACTAGGTCGGAAAAGTAAACGTACACTGTATTCCCCTATTAGACAAATGACAAAATGTGTATAAAATCACCAAAAGCTTTGGTGAAAACAATTCATCGCTGCAAATGGTTTTCGAACATCTTTCTTGTACGGCTTTTGCAATTTTGAAAGCCGTAAGTTTGGGATTTCGGAATTTGCTGCACTACTACTTCAATAATTTGGCATTTTTCCCTGAAAATAGACGAGCGTCCCGAACTTGACTTCGAAGCAGTGAAAACAGTTGATTTATAATTTTTGATAACTCCTTTAACTATGGAATTAATCCTATTTACTTTCCTCTCGCCGGAACTTGTACAGTATATGAACTGGCACGAAATAGTCAAAAAAATATCTATTTTATAATTTTTTGCGAAATGTAATAAGGGAAAACACATAATTTGTGCTGTACGTTAACTTGTTTCGCACTTTCATTAAATACCATAGGTAATTATCGATAAATCAAATGCTGCCACACAGCTAAGTTTAAACAAATTCTACAGAGAGAACGTAGGTTCTAATAGCGGTCGCCCCTCGGCAGGCAATGGCAAACCTCCGAGTGTATTTCTGCCATGAAAAAGCTCCTCATAAAAATAACTGTAGGGCCCTCCATTTGTGTAACAACATCAAGACGTACACCACAAATAGGTGGAGTTTCTCGGCCAAACACCCAAAAAGGGCGTTCGCGCCAATTAGTAGAATAGCGGCTCGCGGATGTCGCCACCTTCTATATTCTCTCTACCGTGAATGATGACGAACAAAAATGAGAAAGCAATGGGAACACTGGAGAGTATTACTTAGAATACTAAGTAAGACCTGCGGTCATGCCTAATTAGATGCCGGATACCTGGTACCGACGTTAGGAGCTTCAAAAGGGATATTGTAAAATGCAACTTCTTTAAAATTGGGTTTCTTCTAATTTTTTCATAGCATAGTGCTTACAAATGACACAAATTAGAGGGTTGATCAGGTTTAAGATTAAAATCTCGATTCTATTTGCTACACACACAAGCTTAAAAAATATCTTGTATTTGGCTATGTTGATATTTGCAAATATCTCTTGAGGCATACGTACATATAATGGCCGAAAAGTTTAAAATAAAAAGTCGGCATTAAGTTCAGATTTTACAAATCGGCGTGGAAGATTTACATTTACTACTGCACACCATTTTTGCAATGTATTTTATCTCAATGTTAGCATTTTTCAAGGTTTATCACTTTATCTGCTTACAATCAGTCTGCTTCATTTTAGTTGCTACCAAAACGAAAAATATCAAAAATAAATAAACGAACATTGAACAGAAATTACACTACACAACATTTAAACTCCTAAAGTGTTAATGTATATTATAATAAACTAGGCATTAGGATACAGAAACTATATGACGACTACTTTTGTACTTCAATCAAAGCCTTTATACATCTCTTCCTGTGTTTATATATTTTTCCGAAGATAAAATTTCCCGAAGGAAAAAATACACCTGTGAAGGAGATGGGAACTTCTAAAGATTATGCTCGCAGTATTTACGAATTGAAGTTGTTGATCATATTTTATATCTCCGCAGTAATGATCTTGTGGATTCGTACACTGTTTCATTAAAAAAGGTGTAACTTAAGAAACAATACCAAGGATGATAGATTACCAGGTTTGGACAATCTGTTATAGCGAAAAACAAAATTGGGTGAGCAACTTCGGCTGCCACGTCACCGGCTACTCGGCATTCGAGTTCTGGCCGCTCATTTACAAGAATTCACACAATTTTCCAATCAGTCGTTGTTCAAGCAACATGAACGGGACTACCTTGATTTTTTTCGTATATCACTAACTCAATCTCAGTTTTTTTCATCAAAGAACTCAACTCAATCTCAGCTTTTTCGTCGCCAATGAGTTGATTTTATCAAATTCTCTGAGAGACCGTTAACGGTTTGATCTTCGCCACACTTTCTGAATTATTTTTACCATCCCATATTCCATTGCCGAAAGCTGGTTATATTTAAAAAAGTTGCATTTCGTTGCCCAGATGTAGACAATCGTTGTATTGTGAGCATTGACTGATTTGAACCCAAAAAAAAAAAGAAAAAATTAGCTACGACGTCTATCTTATTAGAAAACTAACATTAAAAACGAATTATTTTGTAGCCATTTTTAATTTCGTACATAATTTTATATCTACAAATTCCCGGAAATATGTTGCACAAGTTAATTTATAAATATATGAAGTTAACTGGAATAAATAATCGCTTCATTACTGTAATTTTGTGTAAAATTGTAATTTTCTTCGCCACAAGAGTTCTTCTGAATTTTGTGGTCACAGAGCAATTCGTTAAAATCAAACATCACGTTTTCGAGGGGAAACACTAAATCCAATACTGCCTGCCCATAGACTCCAATGGACCCATTTTTACTTTGATTTTTATTTTATTTATAAAGAATTTTGGGAAGAAGTTGCCTTATGAAATTTCATGTTTGTAACTTTTCTTATACCGGAGATCTGTCTGTAATGGATGTTTGAATATTCAATAGACTGATACGGGTTCTTAGTGAATGAGAACTTTGTTAACAAGAGCAACATAAGAGATAATCAAAATCAGATGTTTTACAAAGTGAAAGTGTACAGGACCGCTAGCGAAAAAAAAAACAAATCAAAAATCAAGGCGATTTATGAGCCACCTTAAACTTACATTTTATTATGCCAAATTCAATGGGCTATAAAACTGCATACTCGAATTTTTTTTCTGATCCTGATAGTAAAACTTGGTTTTTTTGTAGTATGAACTATATTTTTATTAATAATTAAAAAAAAAATGAAATAAAAAATAAATAAATAGTCAACACTTTGAAATATGTCACGCTGCTCTTATTGCGAACTAAGGACACGTTTACAAATTCCGTCGATGGTTTAAATTGGAAGGCTTATGATCAGTTTGTTACATAAACTAAGAAAAGCGAAGAAGTCTTTGGCCAAAACCCCACCAATTCATTTCCTGACGCAAATTCCAAGAAGAGAAGGATAACTAAGGCAGAAGGATAAGTCTTCAAAACGAAACAAAAGTCAACATAGGGCATCAGTTTACTTCCTGAAATTTTTCAACACTACTCACTCTGCTCGTTTTTTCATTATCTGAATAAAGCATAATACAAAACAAAAACTTTTCATTTTGGTAGAAAACAGATCTTAAGATTTGCTCTAAGAAAAAAAAAATTATATATATATATCTATATTTGCACACATCCCAGCGCAAAAACGCCAAATATCTCATGTATGAATCATGGACTGGCAGCAGGGGCAAAAATTGTTAATGGGAGTAGGAGCACCTTTTATTTTATAACAAAAATTTTGCTTACCCCCACGCTTAGTACTTACCCAACACAGCAATTAGTTCTCGGTCATTTTTTCAAATATTAGACATTTTCTGCTGCAAATGTTTTTTACGATTTTCACACAAAATGTAGGTCATTTAATAGCGACTTAAGCATTTATTTTACTTTTTTATGATTTACGACCGTGAAATGTCTCTTTCGCAATGTTTATCTGATTTTAGTGATTGCTTGTCAAATTTTTTGCCTACCAGTGAGTGAGTTTTTTTGTTTATTTCGACCTTGCGCCAAAATTCGTAATTTTTAAATGTCTTTCAGTTTTTTCCCGTTAAATATTTTTGTAATTAAGAAAGTGAGTTAAAAATACCAATGAGAAACCACCAGTTGCATGTAAGCAAAAAATTATTTACGTACGGCTGATAAAAACGAAATAAACAATGAACAAATATGAAAAAGTCGTAATTAACAAGACCAGCTGACTGTTAGAAATGTATGTACGAGTACATTTACATCCTTTGCAGGTGTGTGGAGCATATTTGGCAACGTACTCAGGTCACTGGGGCGTGGTACATAGTAACATGTATTTAAAATATTAATTAATTCTTATTAATTATAATTAATTTAATTATTATTGAAAAACATTAAATACCTCTTCCCTCTTATGCTTTAACAATAATAAAAGGTATTTAATAATGTTGCAATATTTACGTATGTATACCCGGAGCAACAACGAACAGAATCGCTGAAGGAAGGGTATTGATGCTCAAAAAGGAGTGAAACAACATATGGTACTGAGAAGTAATAATAGGGTACTACAAATACATAAGTTTCGAACATATTTCTTTGTTGTTGTTTTATTTTCAGTTTATTTTTTTCCAAAAAAAGTATAGCCAAAATCATATAAATCCAATTTTCAAATTTTATAAGAAAATTTTAAAAATTCCACAGACTTTTCGTCACAATATCACGTTTTTAATTATAATCTCTAAAAAGATTTCCTTCTATGCAGTTTTATAGCTTTTAAATTCGATTGATCTTTTACATTTTCCCTCTGACGGCGCTGCGCATTTTCCCCGTATAAAATAAAATGTCGTGCATTTGTTATATTATACCTAAAGTCTACTCTAATCTCCGCCGCTATTGAAGGGACTTCAAAGATCCCTGTACTAGAAAATTGTATTTAACTGTTCGATGCGATTAAAATTCGAATATGATTCTTTAATCTGGAATCCGATCTATTCAACTTATTCTTGTAGAATTGATAGAGTTCAGTGGAGTTTTATTCGCTTTCATTTCTCATTTAAAGTTTTTTCATTTCCTTCGATTATTTGCCCTCCTTCCATTGTGGGCCTTTGGCATGAAAACACTTGAATCGACAAACTCCATTGCTTGTTTATAATATTCCACGACGAATACCTTTCAGTATTCCTTTCATGTCAAGCTAATTCTCATTACTTTGGACCCGCTGCAAGAGTACTCATTGAATTGAATCGATTATTTAATAGCTCAGATTTAGTTTTTACTTTTTCATCATAATTCATCTCAAAGGAAAATCAGGTTCTGATCGACCCTGCCGTAGAATTTTGCCGAATCAATTTAATTATTTTTGATCTGCCAGTGCCGACAGTACCAAGGTATAAGAATTATTTCTTTTGAAGTTTAAAAGCTTAAACTGAGCCAGTTTAACTATATAAATCCGTTCCCTAATCTTACTGACTTGTGACACGAAGCTACATAACACATGGGCCAAAAAGTCGGGAGCATAACAAAGAAGTCAACTGCTCATGAAATATATAGCCAACATGTTGTTCTGATATATTTACCATATCAGCTAACTCCCGCAACTTCACTTTTCGATTATTCAAAACAATTTTGTGGATTTTTTACGTTTTCTGGTGTTACCGCCTCATTTGGACGTCCACTGAGTTGTGCATCATTGGTGTCTCTACGATCATGTTTGAAGTCAGCAAACCATCGTTTTATTGTTGTTTCTGATTGAGCAGAGTCCCATAACACTTTTCAAGCGATAGCTTCGCTTGAACGGTATTTTTCCCCATCAAGAAGCAGTGTAAAATTAAAACTTGAAATTGCTTTTGACCAATTTTTTTGAAAATAACAAAAGCGTCACTCTTAGCACAATAACTCACGTACCCATGAATAGAATATAAAGAAATTTATGGGTTAGTACTTACTGAACAAGAGGTGAATGCAATAAAACTAGTGCCATCTATGTGTTAGGCCCGGGACTTTTGAGACAATCTATTATATAATATAATCATATAATCATCGCGATGCATTAGCGCGCTAATATGCGAGTCTGAAACCTTCTTATCCAAAAACTAAAATCAACGATTTTGCAAAGAAATTTATCATTTTGCTTTTGGTATCATTCGAAACAAAGAGGAATCAGTAAGATTTCTTCTATTAAATACCAGTAGCTGCACTATAGTATTTCCATATTAGTTTGACTTTTCCCTGCAGGGTTAATACCTACGTATTTATGTATATGTACTTATGTGTTTCCAATTCTATTTACATGTAACACAAACATATTGGCCGCACTTGTATTGCATAACAAGAAACTTTTTATCAACCAAGCATTTACTGAAAAAGAAACGTGAGCTTGGCATGTACGCTCAACTACTCATTTCAATGCATTTGTAAGTATGTATGAATGTATGTACATATGTGCATACATACATATATACTTCTGTATGTGACCGCATATGCACGTAGGTGTCTAGTCTATTGTATTAGTTACCTACTTATGACTTTGACACGAATTTGTAGCAGGAAATTGCACGTGTGATCCAAAAAACCACCACCACAATGACACTATCTACGCAGCAGCAACTCACTTCATACCTGCCATATGCATGCATACAGTATTTTTTGTGAACGAAAGCTATTGAGTTTCCGCAATAAGGCAATAGTAAACAAGTGTCGCCAGCTCATCGCCAAAAAATTTACACCTCACAGAGAAAAACAAAGATTTGCGAGGATTCATTGCGTGACGCAGACCATCAGGGTGTATGTACATACTTATGTAGGTATGTATGTGGTATTGAGTTACAAAAGGCTTAAAAATGCGCAAACATTCCACCAGATAAATTTGGGAGTGAAGACGGTTTTCTTAATACCACACAGACAGATTTTTGCCCACAATAAATTTTAGTTTGTTTTCACTACATTCAGAATATGTGGCAACGCGTCGCAAAGCAAAAAATCAAGTAGAAAACTTCCAAAATTAGTTGGTTAAAAAAACAAATACGTAAAATTCGATTATCCTATTATTTTGCAAGTGGGATGCGGCCGTTGGAGACTGAAAAAGAGCTTTTTCATTTTCCGACAATTTCGGAAAATATTAAGATTTACGTGAGCTGGACGGATTTGAAAAAAAGTATTTTACTTAAACTGATTTTTAAAAATATTTTTCCCAAAAAGATATCCATAAAAATTAGAAAAAGATTATCAACGAAATCAAACGACTTTTTTGGGAGGTTTGTGGAAAACTTAAATAACTCAGCCAAATCTTAATAGATTTAAACTTTTAAGGTATCATTGGGAAAGCATTTTTTCATTCACTCGGGCAAATATCATCATTATTTTGTTTCTGCAGATAAAATTCGTAAACATTTTTCTGCAAACGTTTGAAGCTTAAACTCTTCCATAATCTGGAAGGGTCTTATGGAAAAAATATTTCTAAAAACTAAGTATAATAATAAACAAAAGTAGTAAAATATACTAAATTTTATAATGCCGCTGGGAAAGGAGTACCGATTTGAAAAGGAAAAATATTTCGAGAGCTGTATTAAATGCTTGCATAAGTGCGTTGCAGTTGATGGGGAGCACTTTGAACGGGAGCCGTTTCGAATTTTCTAAATATATTCCGAGAACTTTTTGAATAAGGTGGTATATAAGAATTATTATTATTGTTTATAAGAGGTGAACTTGGATAGATTTCGGGTTTTGGCACTTCTTAACACAATTTTTAAAACATTGAAGTAATTCAAAAAATTTTGTCAGGAGTATTTATGAGAACGAGACCAGTAGCAAGCAAGGCTCTTTTTGAGATTACTAACAATTGTCGTATTTGATTTGCAATGAATTAGCGAATGGCGAATAGATGTGGCAACTGGCATGCATGGGTAGCACTGGAAAAAAGCTGTCAAGAATGACATTGCCGATGTAATGAGTTTTAGTAATGTCTTTATATATCAATAAAAGAGTTGGCAGCATTGCAAATAGTGAGTTATACCAGTTTAATGAGGTATGTATAAGGTACTCGCTAAGTGCAAATTTTGCTTGATAACTTTGTTGCCGCTTTCGTATGCACATTTTTCGTCAAACGAGCAGAGAAGTGGCGAATCGGAGACGGCTATTACTATTTTACTTGAGATATTGAGTTGTATTATTTAGGAAACAAGAGATATATAATGGATAGTATTGTACAAAAGAAATATAATACACCTAGACCATGTCGGGCAAAAAATTGCATGCTTAATATTGGCACCTTTCTTAATAAACGAAATAGTAATAATGACGTATTAATATTTTTTAATCTATTAATATTATATATAAAGAATTTATATAATAAACTCGTTGAATATTCTCTATTTGTTTATTTTTTGCATAAAGAAATTTAAAAATCAACCAACCAACTATGCGCTAAAATCCATTATTTACACACACTTTTTTTCTGGAGCTTTTGGACTGTAATGTATTTTTTTTTTCTATTGCAAACTTACTACATTCATCCCTGGAAAAGCTTAAGAAAGTTATTTATTAATAAGTAAAAAAAAAATTTCAAGAAAAGGGCTAAAAATAAAGTCAAAAGATCTCATATTTCCGGAACACCAAACAGGTTCTGAGCCAAAAATATATTGAAATTTCATATTAAATATTGACTTACAAATTTACGTTTTGTTGTAATTTATGTGCGTGATTTCTACACGTGGAGTGCACATGAAGGCTGATAAATTATTCTATTAGCATTACTGATTTTATTTATTAATTTCCTTTATTTTATAGGTTGTTCCTAAATTTGTATATAAAGCATTTTCAAGGTCATAAAGAATGCAATAAATGTCAGCAAGACTTTTAAAAACAACTTATTCGGACACTTTTATTTGTAAAATAAATAATTTTGCATAATTTCCGGGATTCCGGCGACTTAAGTAGAATATTTAAAATACAGCAAAGGGATTACTTTAATCACCTCAGCGCTGACCTTTGGGCGCTCACTCTCATATATAGCATACTTATAAATAATTCGACAACCACACCCACTAAATCTATAAAGCCATTAATTTGTCAAATTTGTCAATTTACTGACACTTTCGAGCAATAAAATGACGCTTTAAATAAGCACACACTCAAGTGCATAAGTAGGGGCATATATGTATGTTTGTGCACACATACACATACCACAAGTGTGTACGCGTGCATGCATGCATTACGTGGCTACATACGAATATATTGTAATAATACGTGGAAGTTGACAAACGCAGCAGTAGCAGGAAGGGCAAAACGAAGAAGACCATTTTACACAAAATATTTATGAGTAAGTCTCACCAGCCGCCACTACAGCCACACCCGTTTGCTTTGCAAAGTGCATAATACTTGCATACTCTCGGATGTGGGCATGTGCGCGCACATTTAAATATGTCTCGAAAAAATGCAACAAAAAAGAAAAATTAATACGAAACCATTTAAGTAAAAACGTAAAATTTATTGAATTGAATTTAGATGCAGTCATCGGTATATTTAGAATCTGGAGAGTTCTAGAGGAATTCACGGGAAGAAACTATCATTTCGGATTAAAATACTGGACACACATGATGAATGCTCAAATGTGTGAGGAATACGCAATTGAATGGAGGAAATGAATCAGGAATATATAAATCCAAAAATGTTAGGGATTAAAGAAAAGCAAGTGTGCCCTTGATCAAAAAACAAAAAAAAAACAGAAAAAGGGAAAACAATTGTAGATATGCTGCATTCACTAAAACTGACCGGGTTCGACATACAGTCACACAGGAAACTATACGTACCCCCCATAAAAAAGTAATTTTAGACATATTGTTTATTTCTAATCCATGTAGTCTTTGTATTTTTATTTGCAACGAAATATTTGTTCAAACTAACAACAAATTACCCTTCGAAGGTCTGAACTTTGTTGTCGAAAACAGATGGCCTTAGTGAGTCCTTCAATGACTTCAAGGGTAGTTGAGTCCTGTAAATCCAGGCTGAACTATGTTGGCAGACGAAAACCTGATTCTCCCATGGGTCCCAAGACCTCTGGTGAGTAACGAGACCTCTGACTCTTTAGCTATATATACAGGGCCCGCCATCTATCGTTACAGTTTGAACTAGGTATTATTTGAAGAATGGTAACACTTAGCTGTCATCTGATTTGACAGAAAATTAGTTTTATTCTTCCGCTGAATGAAAATGGTTGTGTATACGCTCAAAGAACGCTGGGAAATATTGCGACATTACTTTGAAAATCATGGCAATGATGCAGAATGTGTACGAAAATTACGTACGGCAATGGGAAGAAAAGTACCGAATGAAGCGTATGTGCGTTATTTTGCGAAAAAAGTAAGAGAAACTGGGTTGCTTATTGACAAACCAACGCGTGACCGACCAAAAACCGTGCGTACACCCGAAAATATTGCTGCTGTGGCCGAGAGCACCACCAGCAACAATTGATGCACTGAAGACCAACATACGCGATGTCATAGCTGAAATACAGCCGCATACAATCGAAAATGTGTTGAAAAATTGGATCGATCGTATGGGATGGTGCATGGCTAGCCGAGGCAGCCATATGAATGAAGTTGTGTTCCATCATTAACCGGAAGGATTGTACTTCAAAATAAAAAAAACAGTTTGGAAAAATATTGAGTAGTTTCTTTTTTATAGCATTTTTAATTCCGTAAAGTTATATGGCGGACCCTTTACATATATAATTGGCGCGAACACCCTTTTTGGGTGTTTGGCCCAGCTCCTCCCTCTATTTGTGGTGTGCGTCTTGATGTTATTCCAGAAATGGAGGGACCTACAGTTTCAAGCCGACTCCGAACGGAAGATATTTTTATGAGGAGGTTTTTCATGGCAGAAATACACTCGGAGGTTTGCCATTGCCTGCCGAGGGGCGACCGCTATTAGAAACATGTTTTTCTTAATTTGGTGTTTCATCAAGATTCGAACCTACGTTCTCTCTGTGAATTCTGAATGGTAGTCACGCACCAACCCATTCAGCTACGGCGTCCGAATGACTAAAAAGTCAGAGCCCGGTCTGTCACTCCCTCCTGCAGTCATCAAAGTCACGGTTAGCAAACGGCTTACTTCAACTCACAAGCGAGCTTGGCAGGCTGAGAGAGGCTGCATATGGACAAAATTGATGTTACCTGTCATGTCCGACCGACTGTCGCAAGCTCCTGTCATTAAGCAGAGGGGTCATCTCCATCGCAGCTGAAAGTGCAATCAGGTTAAAGGAGATTGGCCTCTCGAGGCAATCTCTCAAGGGACATGGTAGCAGTTTTGGGGCAGTTAACACCGTATTTCTCCGAACTTCAAACATATCTCTCTATCCGCAAACTAGAGTTTAAGGGTCGTGCTGGGACAATCTTTCCAAATAGGCAGGAGGATCGAGGGGAAAATCTGCATCATTAATAAACTCCTGTAAGGAGAAGATCAAATCTCTTGAAATTAAAAGATTGGACCCCAATCCTATAGAAGAGTTATGGGACGATTTACAACGGCAAATACGTAAAAAAGAAGCCTATGAAGTGCGAATGGAAGCAAATAAATTCGAAATAACAAAAAAAAATACTAAGTTTTTCAACGCAAAATCGGTTAAGGACAGTAAAAGAGGCAAAGGGAGGCTCAATATGATACTAACTTTACCATTAGTATTTATTATAATTATATGTATTTAAGTAATTTTTTATAGTTACTTTTCTGTGCTGTGAATTAATTTTTTCGTTTGATTTCAAAATACTTCATTTCAAATTTTCTTACCGAAATAAGTATGTTTTTTTTTTTAAATATTTCGTTTATGTAAGTAAATAAAACTAATTATCTACTGAACGCATTATTTGTGAGGGGTACGTAAAGTTATCTGTGCGACTGTAAACCAAGCAGTTAAGATACATATATAACAATATATTTCCCTCAACGCAATACACAGCAGATTGTATTAATGAACAAAACACAACAGAAAAACTTCTCGGAAGGCTTTACTAGCAGCTGTAAATGATTTGCAAAGACAAATGATTGGTGAGCAAAAGAATTTATTACTGACTAGGTCGATAGAGGTGTAGCGAACATGCATATCTGAGCCCACATAAAATCTGTCAAATTGCTTATATCGTAAAACAAAACAGCTTCTTTCCACTTGTGCGTACTCGCCAACTTCTTAGTTTATTAAAGGCGCCTTCGATTCGCCACTTCTCTGATCGCTGTGTATGCACTTGATGAAAAATTTGCATTTAAAAGCAACAACGGAGCCATCGAGCAAGATGCTACCAATGCTACCTATTCTATTTTCTGACATTAGGTAAGTTTCATTAGGCTGCGTTTACACAGGAAAACTTTCGTTGCTTGAAATTTGCGAACTCTCTTTTGATGTTGCCGTCGTTCACACACCTTGCAGTTGTTAGTTCTTAGTCTACAGTCAACAACAACATTGAGAAGAACGAGAACACAGTACACGAACATCACAAGCATGGTGAAAAAATTCAGAAGATGTGGCCAATATAAGACTGTTAACCAACTCTCAACGAATTCGAAAGAATCAGCTGATTGGCTGAAGTAATTGGGGTCACGACAGCGGTTTTTGTTTATGAAAAAACTGAATTTTAATTGATGATATACGAAAAAAAAAATAACCCAATCTCCCCTCATGCTTGCCTCTTTGCCGTCTGTACAACGACTGATTGGACAAGTGTGTGAGTATGTGTAAAATGAGCGGGCAGAATTCTGATGCCGAGTACCCGGAGTCGCGGCAGCCAAAATTACTCGCTCAATTTCGTTTTTCACCATATCTTAAGGCCAAAGCTGGTAATTTATCATCTTTGATCACAAGAAATTGAAGCAGCAAAAGTTGGCCTGTATGAACGCAGCCTTACTAATACTCATTAAGTGCTGCCAAACAGATGTTTATTTAGACCAGTTACTTTTTCTAACCCTTGGCCAATCGAATACGTCTTATGTAAATCAATGTGATGATTAATTGCTATCGCGCGGGTCCCATGTAAATCATGCTTTAATTTAATTTAATTCTGCCTAATTAGAATTTAGTTAAATATATTTGAACGCTTGGGTTTTGTACTACATTTAGGTAGCATGAAAATGTATACTACTATAATCCTGTTAATATGTGCTTACTTTTTAACGCTTAAAAAGGCCAACAATGAGGTAAACTTAAAATGAATTTAGAAACATTCAAAGCGATAAAAAGTATTTGCACTATATAGAATATTAGCAAAGTACTTACATACCTACAACGTTGACTGAAATGTCAATAATAAAGTGTTTAATAATAAACCAAGTGCACTAAAATCAATATTACCGGACTGCAGCATTTTTTATCTTGACAAATCTGATGATTTGAGGGGTGCCAAAGGCAGAAGTACTGGCTGCGTAACTGCATTTGAATTTAATATTTGCATCTTAATTCCTATTAAATTTTAGAGGTTTCAGCTTAAAACTTAATATTCGTAAAAGTCGAAAACCGGTTATTGAAATAATTCTAATAATAGATCACCCTAATATTATGTATATGCACATATACACATATATGTGTGTACATATGGATTTACAGTCTAACGTATCGGCTTATGAAAAATGGAAAAACTAAAAGAAAGGAGTCAAGAATAAGGGCGGCGGCACTCCTTATTGTTAGTCTCGTCAGGCTTGCCTCCGCGCAAGTGTGAGTGAGTGACTGCATTAAAATTACAAGCATGCAGCGCTAGGCATGTAACTTTGTTGTATGTACGCAAGACTAAGTAAGGGGGAGTTGCACTTCTCCAACGAATAAAATACATACACACTAATAACAACAAAATAAGCCGAAAGTGAAAATAGCAATGTAGTGCAGTGTTAATGGTGGCACTCGGCAACCGTGCGGACGAATGCCTGAAAATTTCATGGATAATGGATATCAGCGAAAATGCGAGAAATAGCAGCGGCAGCAGCAACAACAACAAAAGCAGCAACAGCGAATTATCATGCGACAATGAGACACTGCAGTGATCGATGCGAAAGCGGTGGTGTGTCTATTTTTAAATTGATGAATTACAGCTGGCGTAAGTATGCGCCGCCTCGCGAATGCGTGCGGGTGTATGTTCGTATATTTACTCGTACATATACATACACATACATATGTACAAATGTATATTTATGCATATAGTCATTTACGAATTAGATAGTAGCGTTTTATGGACACTGCGAATTTCCAAAGTTACTGCATATTATTATTTAATTAAAAATAAGTTACTCAGATTACCTTTGGGATAAAAAAAGAAAACAAAAAATAAAAAAAGATAGTAGAGCGAAAATAGCTTGGCGCCAAGTCTTACGGCGAGGGCGGCTGTTTGTGCTTTTTGAATTTCTTCCGCCTTTAAGCGCGACAAGCGTACGCATCGATTCTCACGTAATTCAATATGCTCGTGCGTACCGCCACAAACAATAACAACTACAAATACACATTAGCCACCACCTTCATTTCTATGGTTGCTAATTGCACAATCACTAAATCTTGCAATGCCGGGCAACACTTTTTCTTTTTGTTTCATACGGCCTACCACTTTGTGTTGTCCAAACTAATTTTGCCCCGTCACCATTCACCTCATCCTTCCACTGTAACTATTTAACTGCACATCAAACATGGGTTAGTGTGTGATTGGCCGCTCAACTAAAACTAGCTATTTGGATGAGTGACTAACTGTCTCTCTGAGCGATTAGGCAAATTTTGGAATACTTTCACATTGTTTGAATTCATCGGCTTTTTGCCATGTTTAATAGTGCAATCGGCCATCAACACAGAAAATGCGCTCCGTGAACACAAAAAATTTATTGAAACTTACCATCTGTCCGTAGCGACAACGCAGCAGTTGACATGGTCGGACGGGTGGATTACCAGATAACGTGGAGATATTACGTAAGGCCATATTTATAGTCAGTTCTATTCATACTCTAATATTTATTAGGCTCCGAAAAAATGTTTATGGAATATATGCATTATTTCAAATACGACGTATATCTTAGCTACGTAAAAATAAATATTTTTGGTAACAATGTTCTCGCTTGATCGCGCTGGGCGAAAATGCCTCTTTGAGTTGTATAACGATCTCAAATTGCTGACCATTTTTATAAATTTTGGCCGAAAATATCCCTCACAAGTATTTAATTGGGTCTAGGACCGGACTAATCGCTGACCACTCCAAACCCGGTATCTTTCTGGATTAAAGAAACTTATTTGTATTATGCGCAGTGTGAATGCTCTGCTGGAATATCCCCATAGGTTTCCAATAAATCCGAATAACAGAATCTGCATCAACAGTAGATTCACGTACATATCCCCACTTCTATTGGTCGGCATGAAGCAGATCGGAGACTTTCCGACCCTGGAATTGCCCGGGAATAGAAGATAAGTCCGAAAACTGTTTGGAGCCATTTGACTGTAGTCAGTTGGTGCCGGGAGCCGGAATGATATGGTTTTTCGAATTCAAAAATTATAAGTTGCTTTGTTTGGCATATAAAATATAAGTACCTTCATCAAATCTATATATATAAAAAGAAGTTACATTTCCTTGGTAATCTTATAACTCAAGAACCGCCGAACCGATTGACACAAAAATTTTAGAGTTCTTTTCTATCTTTGAGGTGGTTTGTGTGAAGTTTGATTGAAATTGGTGCAGCCGCTTATGAGCGTTTCTGTTGTACTGTTGTGGTTGTAAGTGTATTATGTTAATATTAATTTTGGACGAAAATATAAAAAAAACTGGAGCATTCAAGGAACTGGAAAAACATTTTTAACTTTATTTATTTTAGCGTAAAAAATTGAAATGGAAATTAAAGAATCAAAGTTTAATTACAAGTTTTTATCGGCTCTTTCACCTTACCTGTATATAGGTGACCACCACAATCAAATTTAAAAAAAGTACAGAAAAGGCTATTGTGACATCTTTAGAAAGTATGTTGAAAAAAATCAACTAATTCAACTGTTTAAACATTTTACGAGTTCTATAAAGAAAACTTAATTTGAAAAAGTTCTTGCGATATAAAAAAAAACATTTTATGTATGGTGGTGCGAAGCCCACTGGGAAATACTAGTATTCTATAAAAAATGAAAATATTGCTTGCTCCAGTTCAGAATCAAACTTCGGATCGACTACATCTTACGCCATGACGAAAAAAAATCAGGTGTGGACAATATAAGACCAATAACTGACTCTCAGCGAATTAGAAAAAATCAGCTGATTGGCTGACGTTATTGGGGTTATGACAGCGGTTTGTTTACGAAAAACTGAAATTGTGTTGGTGATATACGAAAAAAACTGACACAGCGCTCACTCATATTACTTCTTTGCTATCAGAACAATGACTGATTGGACGAGTGTGTGAATACGGGTGTAAAATAAGCGGGCAGAATTCTGCTACATCCTTGAATAGAATAATTGAATAAGTGTTGGGAGTTTCAAGATGCAAATATTGTGGCTGGTAGTGGCTATGAAAAAATTAACGCTAATGAGACTACATTTCTAAATAATCAGTAAAAGCTTTAAAATTTTCAATAAAAAACTATTTGGCGTTCGGAGTCGCTCGTTCCAATTGTGGAACAACATCGTCTGGCACACCACAAATAGGAGGAGCTTGGCCAAATACCTAACAGACGTGTACGCCCCAATTACGATATTTTTTATATTTGTTTTTATTTGAAGACCTACTAACCACTGTGTTACTCAAATTTATTGAACGTAAGTTAACTCATACATTCGAGTTAAAATTAATTTCAGATTAACTTATCACTGAGAAAATGAGCCTAAGTATTGCGAGAGAGTTAGCCTGACTTAACTAGCCGTTTTTTCCATTGAACTAATTATAATTATAGATTTTAAGGCTTAAGAGTCCTAGTTCGAAAGTAATAAATGATATTTGATTGCATCATTTTAATAGCTTTATTATGAATTCGCTATTATTGCCGGTAATTTTGTATAAAATAATTGAGTTTATTTGATTGATGCAAACTTTTAATCCCCATTTTTCATCAACTACTTATTGTAAACTGGGGAATTACGTGACTGCACCAACAATGAAATGGTTTCTGGTAACATATTTCTATAGCACTGAATCTCGACAATTTAAACCAATTTTCTCTTCTAGGCGAGTATCAATAATTTAGGTCACACTTTGTATGCCACACATTTTTGCCTATGGGCTGTGAACACACTTGACATTGAATTGAGTACATATTTAGATGCTGGTGAACAGAAAGCAAGTACATACAGTGAGTTAGAAAAATTTTGGTACAGTGAGTTTTTGTTAGAATATTCATAATATATTTAATGTTACATTTTTTCGTTAATTTTGTATGCAAACAAGGTGTATGTTGCAACAAAAGCAACATATTTTAAAGTTTCAAACTTTATACAACATAAAACAAAAAAAAAAATTCAAAAAAACTTTGAACTTTTTACTCGAATAAAATTTTTAATTTTTTCTGGTATACATTTTCGTAGTTCTTTTAATTTAGTATAATAAAATCGCAGTTTTAAGTTGCAGGAAGTTACTGTTGGTTTTTAGTACTTTTTGTTTTTACTTAAACTGGGACCGTCATAAGAAAAAATACTATTTTTGCAATTAAAATTTCACTTTGCCCCACTTGAGCTATATAATGAGCTATTAAATTGCAGACCCGAAATAAAAATTAACATACAAGTTTAACAATTCTGAGCAAAAATTGAAAATATTGCACAGAAGAAGAAATTTCGATATATTTATTAATAATATAATATAAGATAAAAAAAAAATCATTGTGCCAAAACTTTTTTGACCAACTGTATATATTTAATGCTGCAATGTACATACTTATACAATAAGAACAAGGTATTAGGCTGAAAAAAACTATTTTAACATACTTTAGTGAGCTGGTTGTGGTTATTATTGTTATTATTTTCCTGTTTTACTTAATTTTTTAAAAACTTCTTTTGGTCATTTTAGGATTTATAAAAATGTAAATGTTTATAGTTAGCTCTCTCAAAGTTTCTCATATTTACTAACCATTACTTCATTTGCTTGCTAAGTGGGTACATAATACGAATGCCGTATTTGTCATTTAACTCCAGCTACCTTGGGGACTGTTTCTGTTTAGAAAACAATTTTTTTGCAAATTTTGGAATTGACGTCAATCATTTTTGAGAGTCAATATTTGTAAAAACAAAAAAATAAAAAATAATGAATTTTATGCATTGAATTGCAAATTTAAAAAATAAAAAATTAAAAAAAAAAAACCGTAGAACAGAGAGAAATAAGAGCAATAAAAAGCTAATATGAAAATAAGGGCGAAAATGTAAAAAAAAAAAACACAAATTGGCACGGAATTTCATATTCAAATATCATAAAAAATATATAGCATACGCATATGTACCGTTTTCTTAAGCAAATCGAATTACTATTTTCGTATGCAAATAAAAATACTCACAAGTATGCATCAATTAAAATAAAATGTGCTAAATAGTATTCCTGCAGAACGAATAAAAAAAAAATTAAGCAGAATAACACAAACAGCTGATTTCTATGCTCGTATATATATATTTCTTTGTTTTACTTCAGGGAATTTTCTAAATACAAATAAGTAATTCAAAAATACACGATAATAAATAAAATGTATATTTCATTCAAACAACTAAACGGTGATTTACGAATTCCAGCGGAAGTTCGCAATTGAACCTCTACAATGCATATAAGCATCAAAATATTTTATAAGAAAATATATATGTTCATATTCCAGTAAAAATCTTTATCTTCAACTACCAACCAACCAACCGGCAGTCAGCCAACAAGCAACACAATCGCCGCCTCCGCGTATGGTAGCCGCTGGCGCATAGACGTTAACGCAGACTTTTCGCAAAAACGGGGAAAGAGTTTTCGCATTTTTGCCAACTTACGACCGACGCCATAGATCGTGAAATTCTCCAATTGGCTCGTGGTTGTGATTATGTTTGTGGTGGTGACTGTGCTTATTTTTGCGCATAGAGCGTTGGCAATAAACTTGTTGCTCGCTATGATCAAACGACTACCCAACAATATGCAGCTGTACATATACATATGCATACATACGTACGTATGTATGTGTAGTTTACTTATTCGCATATTCGTTTCTTATATTCGGTTGCTTTGGACAAAAATTACTCATAAGTATGGCGTGTGTACTTGTTAAATACGAACACGCGCAAGCATGGATTTTTTTTACTATTCATTTTTTGCTTGCCGCTGCTTTTGTTGTATATCCAACAAACAAGGTGTAGGCAATACCAACTCTTAAGAATCATGATGATACACAAGTACACAGTTGTTGATGATGTTGGGATGAGACGAGTTGGTAAGTGAGTAAGACGAGTCAACGAAGCCAAGCTAAATGAAAATAGTAAGAAATGAAGAGAAAAAAGTGCTTCAACCAAAGCGTGACCCACTTGCATTGCTGGCAGCCACGGCGGCATTAACTGCAACACAAACAAACACAGACAGCCGGCAATATGAGCAGCATGACCATCGCCAACACCGGTATTAACCAACACCAACACCAACACCATCATCGTCATAGTCAGCAAATGCAATATCATCACCGGCAAGCGATCTGCGGCTCAGGTCGCGCAGACTCAAATGCACTTACAGCAACAAGTACTCTTGCATATACTATACATAAATATACTTGTTTTATGTAAGTAAGAATGTATGTATATGTGCAAGTATCATAGTTATGTATATATGTATTACTGCAGCAGCCGGCGATTTCACAGCTGTATGTTTGCTGTTGTTTTGTGTTTTTTTATTACTCATTTTGTTTTTGGTTACTGGCTGCTTTCAAGCTGTTCAATTCAATTACTTTGGCAGCCGACTTTTCCAGACAGCAATCAAAGCGTCTGGTGCAGACATTTATGTGAAGAAATCTACGGCAGTTGTTCGGATTTTAATTTATGAGGGAGAGCGTGTTACGCTCATAAAAGATATGCATATACAAATACAAATACGTAAATGTATATGTATGTACGTGATCATGGTTTTGCAATCAAAGGTTAGCCAAGGTAAATTTGAAGTGCAATAGATTAATGTGGAAAGCTAAGTTCGCTTGCGGCTGGCGTGAAAATTTTTCGAAAAAAAAAAAAAAAAAATTTAAGCAACGAACTTTATCATAAAAAAAACTATTCAAAAGCCATTCAAATTCGTGAAACTAATTTACAGATCAACATAACGGCGAATCCGAATCTGTACAGGGTGATATCGATTACACAAATAAAGGGTATTTCAAAAGACGCGCCCAGATATTGTTTTAGGGGGTTAGGGGTAGTATTGGTAATATTGGATTTGTTTTTGCATTTTCTTAAAGTAAAATATCTTAAAACTATTGTTTGATAATTTTATTTAAGTGATTCCGAAAAATACTTTTCGAGTTATTCAACAATTAACAAAGGAAGCTCGGGCGCTCCGGTAATTAATAGAAAAACTTAAAATGCCTTTTTCTCAAAACTATGTTTTTTGAACTGGTGATCACCGTAACTTAAAGACCGCTTGGTAGATCTCAATAAAATTTATACTGCTTTTGAAAAACATAAAAAACTCTTGCCCGATCGAAGGATCTTTTTTCAAAAATTTTGATTTTTTTTAACAATTAATTGTCGGTTTTTTCGAGTATCTGAAAAATATTTCCTCAATCAGGTACAAAATTATCTATTAATAAAACTAATTTCTCTTATCCGATTCATTTTAGATTAATATCCAAGGACTTGTGATGATCACCGCAAGCAACTTCTGGAGAAACGGGCTCCACACAAATGGCGATAACTTTTACAATTATTAATTTTTCTTTTTTGAAGTATTATTGCAATGTTTTTATTTTTGTGAAATAAAGCAAATTACTAGCAAAAAAATTTTTTTGAAAATCAGCAGTTTTTCGCGCCTCTGACTACCTCCAACCCCTTAAAATAAAATATGTAAAAATTTAGATTCTTGCACGTTTCACTATTCTTATACAAAATACGGTTCTATTCAATTGAATCAAATGTGAAAAATTACATCCTTTATATGTATGCCTATCATGAGCACATCTGCAGGTAAACTACGTTAAACGGTCGATTCATGGAATGCCTAATTGTTGAGAACGTCGAGATATCTAGGTTGAAGGTTGTTCAGCAGTACTCTGAGCTATAGCAGCAATATTCTAAACGGAACGTTCAGTTTTTTGCCTGTAAGCCCTTTTTCTATTCTCCACAGAACTAATTTCTTAAAATTTATTTACCAAACTTTGAATTGTTGACTCATTCGCACCAATATTTCTACCAAGCATCACAAAATTTGCGGCATAATAAGTTTCATAAATTTTAACGTATTGTTCTATTTTGTAAATTTGTGCATCTGTCTTAACAAATGTCAAAGATTATATAAAAAAGTTACCGCCTTTGAAAGACCCTTTACAGCATTTTGCTGGGATTTAGTCAAACTTCAGCTAAAACAAGAAGAGGAAAAAATATACAAATTCTCCCAGTTTTGACAACCAGGCATCAATCAGCTGATAAAACACCACCTTGTATATATTCGCCCTGCTTTGAACTGTACATTTTATCAATGGAATAAATTGGGACACTCTTTACTACTATCTAGAAATATCTTTATAAGAGTTGGGAAGCCAGGCTTCTTTGAGATACAAGGCCCATCGCTTCGACAGAAGGATTAAAACATTGGAAAGGCCTTAGTATTTCGCCACCAAGCACAATCGGGAAAGTCTAACAATCCTCGCTGAAAGGAGTTGTTATTGCTTTTCTTGGCCCATAGTGCACTGAGATCTGTCTAATGTCGCCTATTAAGCTTTACTGCGACCATAATTGGGAGACCTCTAATAAATTTGCACACTTTCTCAGTTGTTTTTTGTTGTATATGACACCAATGAATATAGAATCACCCTACCTGGGAGTGTGAGTCATCGTCTTGCGAGAGTTGCACATTCGCAGAGGATTTGCTCTTATCTTTCATCGCCCAGCTCGCAGTCTAAAGTGGCAGGCGCTTGTTTCTACTTCTATTCTAGTTTCCTTAACCGATAACAAAAACTACAATTCCCCCTATATCTAGTGGGAGTTTGTAAGGCTTCTCTATCCAGGCTTAGGATTATATTTGATACTTTTCTGGCGGTAAGGATACACTGTTTGGCTTGCCTCTGCCCTAAACTTTCCATTCAATGTCTTTGATAAAAGGGTGCTGGTTCATGGAAACTTGAAGCCAGTCTTCCTGTTCCTTGACGTTGTTACCTTCATGTCCTAATACCCAGCCCAGCCAGACAGTGTGCCTCGCCCCAGGGTATTGCGGATAGAGAAGCATTCCTCAACAGGTTTATTTATTGTGCAAGACCGCAGTGTATAATAAAGGACTGCGAGGCTATCTGACAAAATGCAGATGCACTTGGAAGTTACGCCTCTTCGAAGGCATACTCTGGCACAGATTTCTATGTAATACAACACCGCTTAAAACTGTGTTTGATAACCAGTCTGTATCTGTATACCGAATTTCAAGGTTCAATGGCACTTAGAATGCCCGATCTAAAATAGATATCTTGAAATATCTAGAGACCTTTAGCGCAGAAGTTATTGGAATCGCATTCTCACTACAGGATTCTTTATAAATTTTATTGCGATTTCCATATTTTCTGGGAAATTAGATAGAAATTGAAAACTGCAAGGCAAGAAGTTTTTCACATTCTGTTTGGCGAATTATTGACTATAAAGGAAATTGAATTTACAATTATGATCATTTATTCGTTCAATTGCACTACAAAACTGTTCTGAGATTCATTTTTTGGTCCTAAACTACAACACATTAACATTTATGTTACTCCATTTCATTCAGTTTGATAACTTCTTATATTTGTACCTATGCAACTAAGTCAGATTCCGCAACTCGAAAGTCGGCGATGTAAATAAAATATTACTCAATTGAAAATTTAGAGGAAAAGAAGTTAAACTAGAAATGCTGACTCACCTTTCAGTTTCTGTTTCTGCATTTGGTTGTGTCTGTGGTGGTGGCTGCTGTTGCTGTTGTTGTTGTGGTAGCTGTTGCAATTGTTGTGGTACTTGCTGTTGCTGCTGCTGCTGTGTAGGCGGCTGTTGTGCCTGTGCTTGTTCGTCGATTGTTGTCACAGTTGGCTGCGATCCAGCAGTCATGAGCGGAGCATTCGTTCCAGCAACATTGTTGTTGTTGCTATTGGTATTGGCATTGGCACTAGCGTTGCTCAAATTATTAACACTTTGCATTTGTTGTTGCTGCTGCTGCAATGTTTCATTCTGTATATTCGGCATTGTTGTTGCGTTAGTTATTTGGGCATTTTCAAGCGACATCGATTGCTGTTGCTGCTGCTGTTGTTGCTGTTGATGTGCTTGTATTGTAGCCGCAAGGACTTTTGGATCGGCAATCGTTGCCGGCGCACTCTGTTGTAGCTGTTGTGGCGGCTGCTGTTGTTGTGGTTGCTGCTGCTGTCCGGCTGCCTGCTGCTGCAGTTCGTAGTTTGTCATTTGAAGCGGCATCGTTTGACCAGCAGGTGCCGATTGTTGGTGTTGATACTGCGGTGGTTGAGACTGCTGCTGCTGTTGCTGCGGTTGCGATTGTGACTGAAGATGGAACTGTTGGGATGGTTGTTGTTGAACAGCAACACCATCGATTTGCGATGCTGGCGCGGAGGCCGATTGATGTTGGTGCTGCTGCTGCTGTTGCTGTGGTGGAAGTTGCATGTTTACGACATCGTTGGGCATCATTTGTGGAGGAGAAGGCTGATGCTGTTGATGTTGTTGTGTAGTTGCGGTTTGGAAGTTCTGTTGTTGCTGTTGTTGGCTGTAAGCGCCACTTTGCTGTTGCTGTTGTTGCAGTGCAACAAATGTCGATGGCAATTGTTGTTGCTGGGCAGACTGCAGAGCCTGCTGAGGCGGTTCGATCTGTTGCATGCTTGCCGCACCATTGTTGTTATCACTTGGAATCACAACACTGCCATTTTGAAACTGCAAATTGCTTGGAAGTGTCTGTGGCTGTTGCTGCTGCTGTTGCGACTGTGGCGGCACATATACGGTGTTGGCCTCTTCGGATGCTGCAATCGCTTCCTCCTGCTTCTTCAGCTGCTGCAACGATTGTTGCAGTTGCTGTGCAGCTTTAGTTGCATAGTCCATGGGCAATGTTTGGCCATGTACGACTTCCTGCGCGGCCCCGCCAACGGCCGTATTGTCCCCATTGCCATTATCTGCGTACACTTGCTGTTGCTGCTGCTGTTGTTGTTGTTGTTGTTGTTGTTGTGGTGGTGCATGACCCTGCTGCATGGCGGCAGCATCAGCCACAAATTGCTGCATCCCGTGCAACACTGTGGCTGGAGCCGTGGCAATGCCCGACGGTGCGGACATTTGTTGCTGCAACTGCTGTGCTGGCAGAGCAAGCTCACCACCATCGTTAATGTTCCAGTTACCATCAGTCGCTGCGCTAGCGGCAGCACCACCGCCAGTGGTCAGCTGTAAGCTATTGCCAACCCCATCCACATGATTCTCGAGCAGCTGGGCAGCGCCCGTCCCAATTATCATACTTTGCGTAGTTTTTGCCGGTTCGGCGCTGCCGCCGCTAGCCGACTCGGAGGAAACAGTCTTTTCATTATTGTTGCCACCGCCGCCCTCCTTTCCGCCGGTGCCCACAGTTGAATGATCGAGATAGTCCATACACATCCACCGTCCTCGGCGGAATGGCTCAGTCGATTCGATCTTAACCACCTTGAAACGCTCGCTACGGGGCTGCGTCTCCTTTACGTCATCCTTCTTCTTGCTGCCATCTGGTGTTACAGTGGCACTCACTACATTTATTATGTTGTCCGATACATTGACCTGCACATTTTGTATGGTCTGTCCGAGTGACGGACCATTGGGATCCACCACTACAAGCCCATACTGTGAACTTGTCGGTATCACCGGTGCTGTAGTGCTCAATGCATTATTGGAGTAATATACCTCTTCTTTGGAGAATGTATCTTCCGACATTGAAGGCGTCTCGTTTTCGAGATCGGTGACACGACTATTGTCATCTGTATGAGATTCATCCAAATCGTCGGCTGACTCGTCTCCATTATCGGAATTCACTTTTGGATGGCCGACAGTCACGGAAGTAATCTGAAATGATGAGGTCGTCTTTGGTTTTCTGCTTGGCTGTGAAGCGGCAGTATGGTGCTGATTGCCGCCAGCGCCACCCCCACCGCCGCCGTGCCCATGACTGTGATGACTGCGACTGGTGTTGGTACTGGCCGAACTACTTCCACCACCACCATTGTTATTCGGCGATGTGACTTTCGTCGATGTCGAAGCTGTAGTTGCTGTTGACTTCGGTGCAATAGAAGTGCTCGAACTGGAACTATTGTTGGTCACGTTCGAGTGAAGGCTGCTGTTGCTGGTTGCATTCGAAAGGTTCGGAGTGGACGAATTAGCGGCCGAGCTAGCACCGCCACCACCACCACTAGTACCACCTGTGACTGGGGCATTCAGACGCAAACATTCACTGGTGCGGCGTTGTACCGTATTAGTGGTGCTACCACTACCATTGCCACCTGTGGAACCCGAATGGTGATGATGGTTCATGGCGCTGTTCACATTATGATGATGAAGTGACGATTGGTGAGCACTCTGTGGATGATGATGATGATGTTGGTGATGTTTGTCGGTCATGCTAGTGGGTTTCGTGCCACCACTACCGCCGCCGGTATTTGCATTTGTAAGCGATGTCATTTTAGTCAGGGGTGGCTTCTTAATCGATGTGGTGCTGGCGGCACGTACGGGAGTGTGAGACTGTATTGTGTTGCGGCGTTGCGCTGCTATTGAACTGCCCTTGATCATATCCGCAAATTGCTGATGTTGCATTATAAGCGAGAGTGCTTGATCGGGATGCGCTTGATTTGATTTGTTTTGTTGATTGCTGAGTTTTTGGTGGTTTAAGTGTGAATGATGATTAGTGTTGGGTATAACGACGGTTTGGGTATCTTCGGGCGATGATGCGGAATTATTCTCTTGTGGCGGTGTTGTAGGCGATGTCAACGCGGGAGGAGGTGGCTGATTTTGCTGCGGTGACTGCGGCTGTTGTTGTTGCTGCTGTCCTTGCTGCTGATGTTGCGATTGCTGACCAGAATCTTCCGTGGCGGTCTGATTCTCGGCCATAATCGGGTTTTTGAAAGTGCGAAACGTCTTTAGCAGATAATCCAGGACGAATGATTTTTTTCTAATTTTACTGTGTTCAAATATATAAATTTTGTCAAATTTTCAAATTTTTCTTTTTTATTAGATTTACTAATTTATAGCGTTGATTTTCGTAATTTTGTTGTTTAAATTTAATTTCCGTTTAGTTTAGTTTAACTACACCTATTTTCACTTAAAATTACGACTTAACTATTATTAAATTCTATGCGTTTTAATAATTAATATGCATTTTTTATGATTAATATTTCAATGTAAGCACTATATGTAAAACACAGACTACTTTTTTTTATAGATTTTCACCTTCAATTATGCTGTTCTTGCGGGTTCTTCTTCTAGTTCATTAACAAGTTGCGTTCGTTCATTTACGCCACGCGTGTGTGTTTTGCTTATTTTTGCAATTGCTGCTGCTTTTTACACTTTTTATCACTTCAATTTCTTTTCCTCTTGTGACGGATCGCATTCACTAGTGCACTTACGAATCCAGTATCACCAAATTGACTGATCCGTGTGGCACTTTTGCGATTTTCACAAATACCATTTTTTGCTGGCGCGGTTTTTGTGATTTCTGTAATAGTTTTTGTTGTTGTTTTATACTTGCAATTGTTGTTAGTTTTATTAGTGTGGCTGATGAGGTCGCGGTCAGCGGCAACTGCTTTAATGCAAAAAAAATTTAAATTAAATTTAATTGAATTTGATCACCAGTACAGATATTTTGCGTTTCATAGAAATAGGCCGGCACATCAGAAGAGGCAGTAGATAGCTAAGATAGCAAAAAACATTGGTTCATAGTCATAGTCCAACGTTAAAATAGATTTTAGTTAAAATCAATTTAGAATTTGGTTTTAACCAGTTTTTAAAATTTTTTTAATCATAAATACATATATTAAAACTAGTTTCTAGGTAAAATTAGGGAGAACAGAGCTATCCAATGAAAAGGAAAAATTTACTCGGCAATATAAAAATATATAATATGAGTGCTCTAATTAATTAACCCTGTGTGAAATATGCAAATATGTATGCATTTATATAGCTCCCAGCAGGTTAAAATTTGTCTGCGGTATCGGATCCCTGCCGTAAGAGGATACTAAAATCCATACCTCAGCCTGTTAGTTATGAGCCTGTTGGATATGAGTGCTATAGGCTGGCCGCAACAGGTACAGAAACGGCTTGGTGATGATGGGAACACTGTCATCACTATAGGAAAATGTTTCGAAGAAGTTGGGCTGAGGTATATACCCTGAGTCCATGAAGAGCGTACAATAGATCTTCAAGATCCCGAGCTAAAGCGCCTCATAATAGTAACAATAATACATTTATGTATGTAATATGTAGCTTTTCTTGTATGCTTTTCTTTTTTTATTGGTACTGCCGCGGCAAAGAGAATTCAGTAAGTGTGGCCCACACCAGACTGCTAACCGGCTCTCAGCGATCTTGAAGGAATCAGCTGACTTCCTGACGTAGCAGGGGATGTAGTGACTGTCATCGGTTTGTTTACGAAAAACCGAGATCGTGTTGGTGATATATGATAAATATCAAAGCAGCCTTCCGTCATGTTGCTTCGTTGACATCTGAACAACGCCTGATTGGACGAGCGTGTGAACGTGTAAAATGATGCGGCACAATTCTGCTGTCGAATCACCTACAATGCGGCAGCAGAAGTCACTCTGACAATTTTGCGTCGGGTGGGCAAACCTGGTAATCTATCATACCTGGGTACTACATCATCCAAAATTACAAAAAACAAACTCTCTACCGCTATTATATAGAATCTGTAAAATTACAAATAAAAGGCAACATGTTTCTTGGCAACCAAGGGTTGTTCACTTAGATATGAGTTCTATGAGACGAAGCGAGTGAAACGCTTTTACTAATAAATGCAATTTGGACAGTTTACAAGACCTTAACATGGTTCAATACAATCCAATTTCCGACTATGACCTCAATTAAGTTTGGAGGCATAACATCTCACTCATTAAAGTGACTGCTTTAGCTTGGTGCGGTTTACATGCTGATAATCGTGTAAACAAAAAATAATAACTTTAATTCTTTGAATGCGTTGTCGTTCGAATTGTTTTCTTGGCCAACTAAAAGATATCGACTGTTAAATTTTCCTCAGAACTAATTAGGACTACTAGCTTTCTTAGAACTACTGATACCTAAGAGAATGCTCGCACTGTGATTTCAAACATTAGGAAAATATTTCTAGAGAAATCTTACAAATTACTTATACTTCTTGAATTTCAAAACAACAAAAAACATAAGCGGATAAATCTTCTGTTTGATCATTTGAAGCATTTTAGTGCTCTCATGACTCATACTTTCATCGAGTCTTGGACCTATAATTATGAAACGCAAATTCTGAAGCTTAAGTCCGATCTTTTATAAGTTAGTGAATAATAGAGAGACTTGGTTAGCCGACGTACACACTTAGGTCGACAAATGCGACAACGACAGCGTTGACTTGGACAATAACGAGGTGCACAACAAGGCTAATAGCCAATTGTTCGCGACGACGACTACTACTACGACGACGGCGACGACGACGACTGATTTGGCTCGCGATTGTTCCCGTTTCACTTTGACGACGGCGATGGTGACGGCGACGCGAACGTAACCAGCGTCACGATTGGCGTTGACGGCGGCGCTAACGATGACAGTGATATTTGTTGTTCTTGTTTCTACTACAGGCGAGCTGTTGCTGGTAGTGTAAAATTGGACTCTATTATTGTTGTTTTGCTTATTGTTGGATTTGGCTAGAATTTTTTTGGGGGTAACGTTGTTGGGGTTGTCGTTGTTCACATCAAAGACAACATCGATGTTATCTACACGCCGGCGGCGATGCATATTGTCCACCACCATACATTCACGGCATTCATGTGGGATGAGGCGCAAATTGCGCTAAAATCACGTTTACTGTTGCTTTTCTATTGTTCTTGTTATTGTTGCTAAGCCGACACAATTACTTGACACGGAATTTTGCATAACAAAATGAACGAACATACAAGCAAATCGACCGACCAATGTCAAACGCGAAAAAAAGTAGGAAGTGAGTAGGATTGCAGTGCAAATTTTAGGTCACTTCATGATTTATTTTTTCTTGCCTTTTAATTATATTTGGGTTGTTTTAAGAGTGGAGTTGAAAGGTTGTTTTATAGATGTTTAGTTGCACAAGCGTTGACAGGGTTGCGAAACTTGTTGCAACCAAAAACCGTTAGTTTAGCTGTGTTGCACATACTTGTCGCATCAAAATTGACCACGTCGTTTATCACCCACACACATACACACTCTACTGCTCTCTCTCTCTCTATCGCTCATTCACTGAACACTAAGCGCTTAAACTATTCAATTTTGATTAATCTATTCTTGCCATTTGCCACATTTTCACTAATTAATTTCTTACTTTTCAATCACCGCAAATTTGCATTATTTAAAAGTTATTTGCAACTTTCCATTAATATTTTTTGTATAGCGTTATACGCGTGAATAGGTTGAATGTGTTGTTGTTGGTGTTGTTTTTTTTTTTAATTATAAAATACAGTTTGCAATGTTGCGTGGCTCACGGCCACAACCCGGCTCGTTTCGGGATTTACGCACCTCACTCTATGCACTGATTAACTAACTGGCTGTCTTAATTAGTTATGGAACGAATCGAAAGTTCAAAAATCAAAAAATCATAGCAATTTTTTGCTTTTGAAAATATTCAAATGTTTTTGTCGATTCATTTTAGCATTTTTTTCACTAACAGAAGAAATAAACCTTTTGTTTATTTTTCTTAAGTGTTGGATTTTGTTTTATTATTATGTATTTGTTATTTATTGTTTTTAGAAAAGTTGATCTTCCAGCTAATTATTATACTAAACGTGGTCCACAGAGGATGCAGTTTCAGTTGAGATTATTCCTGGAAAGAAACAGAGCAGAGTATAAAGCAAAGGTCAGCTAAGCACTTAGTTAAATAATCATTTGCTGTTGAGTGGTAGTAGATTGTCGTTACAATTTTCAGGCGTTTTAGTGTTTTTCTATGTGTGTGTGTGCACTGCGCCGCTGTTTCTGCTACTGCTCCTGTGATGATTCTGCTGTAAACTGCGTAGTTTCGTTCTTCTCCATACATACATTCATACTTAGTTACGTATATTCATTTATTTTTATTTTTTTAAACAATGATTCGTTGAAAAATTCGCCGCGTCTTATGTTAATCAATAATACCTAAACAAATAACTCAGTTATGTTTGCACGCTTCGCTTAAAATATGCTATTTGATGCGGGGCGCACATTTCTGGTTTCATTGTGGTTTGCACTTAACTACTCGGTGAACAAATATCAGTACAAAAACGTGCAAATACATACATCCACAAGTATGCGTATGTTGATATGTTTGTTTCGCAGCTAATTCTCTTTGACTTTTTCACATCTTTAATAATAACTATTCTTTTTTTGATTTTTGTTTTTCTGGTGTTTAATTTCATTAATGCACTCGCATTTGACTGTGAAACGTTGTTGTGAAATTGGGGGTTAAAAGGGAGACACAGGGTAGTGCATGTAATGGCTTATTTTAAAAAATAAAAATAACAAAAATATGATGCCACCACGGCTGGGTTCGCAGTACCGCTACCTGTTAGCACAGTTTTCCACGACCTTGGGGACGGTTTCTGGCTCTATCTCACGAATGGTTTGCTCGATATTCGCCTTAATGGCGTGAATCGTTAATGGATTGGTTGCATAACATCGGTCTAAATCGACACCCACAACAAAAACACGAAAAATCTAACAGAAACTGCTGAAACCAAAAAACATCAAGTGTCATCAATTTTACATATATAGCGTTCACTGTTGCTGTAAATGGCGTTTCAGAGAAAAATGGGCAAATGAAGCCATCACTCAAAAATCCGTACGAAACTCTCCGAGGAAGCATTAGCTTCTTGGCGATCATGTGCGGGTTTCCAAATGCGACAGTTTTGCTTGTTAACATAGCCGCCGAGATGAAAATGCGCTTCGTTCAAAACATGATTTTGATTGCTTTGGAATAAACGCATTGTTTGGGATAGCTTAGATTACGTTAGGTTGTAACGATTGTCTGTGCTACGTGAGGAACTTGTCCTTATCTTTCCCAAAACCATTCAGAAACTTTAAAAGGTCCCTGAGATCTTCTAACTCATTAAAAAATTGTCTACCTAAAATGGTAAATCTAGAGCAGATCAGTGGCATAGAGGCGAAATCTTCTCTTCCTCTTCCATATTTAGGCAAAAGTCATATGCCTGCTTATTAGCAGAGATTCTGTGCGACGATGAACTACCCAGTCGTTATCCTCGATATCGCAATGGCCAGGCATCCATTTTCCTTGTAAACTTACTCCACCATCTCGCTAAGAAATGTGCGGCATTTCATTGCTATCTTCGAGGTTGTTGACTTCTTATATATACATATGTATATATAATTGGCGCGTACACCCTTTTTGGGTGTTTGGCCGAGCTCCTCCTTCTATTTGTGGTGTGCGTCTTGATGTTGTTTCACAAATGGAGGGAGCTACAGTTTCAAGCCGACTCCGAACGGCAGATATTTTTATGAGGAGCTTTTTCATGGCAGAAATACACTTGGAGGTTTGCCATTGCCTGCCGAGGGGCGACCGCTATTAGAAAAATGTTTTTCGTAATTTTGGTAGTTCACCGAGATTCGAACCAACGTTCTCTCTGTGAATTCCGAATGGTAATCACGCACCAACCCATTCGGCTACGGCGGCCGCTGTTGACTGCTTGAGAGACTTGATCGCCTCTTGACTATCAGTGATAATTTAGAAATCACATTGTACCAGTGTCACAGCATGGATGGCCTCGAACTATCTTTATTTATCTAATTTCTTACATCGTACCGTCCCCACTGCTTTTTGAGGTTAGCAGGGTATTTGTGATGGTATTTGTAAGCAGGAGTGCATACCACAAGACCATACTAGGGAATTGGCCTAGCTACAGCTGTGTAGAGCCAATGTATTATTTCCGGGGTCATTCCTCATTTCTTCACAAATTACATTCTATAGGAGTACAAAGCTGTCATTGCTTTGCGTACTCTATCTTCAATTGTGAATCTAGAGATCTACAACATTGACTTAGGATTTCAATTGCATAATTTCAAGCATAAAGCGATGCATTGCGTTCCGTGGAGATATTTTACTGACTTTCTGTCAATATTTCCAGCGGGAAAGAGATGTCACTGTCAAATGGACCACCCTGCAGCTATGTACATATGTCTGTATGCATTTAGAACTGACTCATTGCTAAAATAATGCTAAGATAACGTATGAAATGTTGAAATGCTTACTCAAACCAACTAAATAACTGTGCACTTAAGATGACAAAAGCAAGTAAGACAGAAGATTCCATTAAAATACATAGAAATATGAATGAAGTGGTCCATAAAATACGTACTTCTATAGTTGGCAATGAAGAATCGAAACTTCTTTACGTCTTTTATGCCATTTTTATTTCCTATTGCATGCCTGACAGATTGCGGATGAAACATTGATTCGTCAGTACGATCCGGAATCCAAACAAGAGTCGATGGAGTTGATAAAAGGGAAGAAATGCCACCAAAGAAATTCAAAGTTAAAATTTGCCGCCGAAAAAATATATATCTCATATTTTGGGATAGGGAGAAAATTCTATTAATTTATTGCGTGAGAAGAAGACCTGTCAAAATGAATGCGCCTGTTCACACTGCTACAGTCCGGAACAGGTAAGAAATCATTTTGAAGAAAACCCCAAAGAGTATTTTTTCAGTGGCATTAAAGCGATGTGAAAAGTGAGGTCCCGTAGTGGAAAATATGGAATAAAATGCCATTCTTTTCATTCATTAGATAGCTTATGCTGCGAATTTATTATCCGTTCCCCTTATATGGAGAAAACACCATAACACCGTAAAGAGAATAATTTATTAAAAGTCAATTAGAATTTTGTACCACTTCAAACACTGCGTGCTAATCTTTTGATTTTAATGCTGATTAACACTTTGATGAAAATATGTCGAATTTTTTAAAATATGAGAACATTTGAAAATATTTTTGAAAAAAACTTTCATCATTTTGAAACTTGTAAGTTTGAAAACATGAAGCGGTATTTCAATAAAAATTTTAAATTAAAAAATAAATAATTAATTAATCAAAACTTGTCAAAAAATGGTGATTTTATAATTCCGCTGACTAAAAAAAGTTTTTGTTTCTGATCCTGCTCGCTAAATTTGTTTTTATGGAGAGGCACGGGTTCAGGATTTGAAAATTTCCATTCAATTCCCATTGGAAAAATGAATTTTTCTGTAAATTTGTTATAAAATGTTTACAGGTCGATATTATTAAATCTTCTCTCAAAAATATTTAAGTTATCTTTAAAAGGGACTCTGGCAAACTCCAAATTAAAAACAAAGAATAAAAAAAGGTGTTTTTTGTTTAATTTTTTAATTGTTTAAAAAATGTTTTCTTGATATTTGATAATTTTTATTTCTTTCCTAGAAAGTTGTAGTTTTTCCTCATTTTGAGATATAGTATATGTAATTATTACACCTATTCGGCCGCCGTAGCCGAATGGGTTGGTGCGTGATCACCATTCGGAATTCACTGAGAGGTCGTTGGTTCGAATCTCGGTGAAAGCAAAATTAATAAAAACATTTTTCTAATAGCGGTCGCCCCTCGGCAGGCAATGGCAAACCTCCGAGTGTATTTCTGCCATGAAAAAGCTCCTCATAAAAATATCTGCCGTTCGGAGTCGGCTTGAAACTGTAGGTCCCTCCATTTGTGGAACAACATCAAGACGCACACCACAAATAGGAGGAGGAGCTCGGCCAAACACCTAACAGAAGTGTACGCGCCAATTATTTATTTATTTTTTTTTTATTACACTTAGAAATAAGGTATATAAGTATAGTGTAACCTCGATATAACGAGCCTTGTTAAATGAACAACTCAATATAACGAATTTTTCGCTGAGTCGTCTGAAACAACCTATTTGTGACAAAATGATCCATTGATATAACCCAGAACTTTTGAGCATGAAAACCTTGCCTTTCCTGCTAGCAAAAGCCTTTGTATAAGGTGCCGCAAATGTGATTGACGTACGACGTCATTTGCAAAATTATAATCTTCTGATATTATAATAATCCGATAGGGTGATTAATTTTTCGCCACCATAATTGTACGCCAAATATTTGAGAATTAGACATCTGTAGCAAAATCGATTGTTTTTTTTTATTCAAAATGAGCGTAAACAAACTAAAATAACAGTATATTTTGCAATTGAAAACTTTTAATAATGATTTCACTAATTAAAAAAATCAAGAGTGTACCTGGAATGAAAACTGACAAAAAAACTAAACTAAATTTATAATGAATTTTGTGAAAAATTTAACATTTTTCTTTTATTTAAGTTTTGATAAAACGCAGCATTTGTCCAACCCCTTCAAGTTCGTATCATAGAGATTTTACTGTATGTCTCTGCATTACAAATGGTTTAAACATATTAAGAGTTCTTTTTTTATTATTTTTAATAGAAATATAGCAAAAATAGTTAGATAAGAAAAGCTCAAATAAAAATTAAGATAAGGTATACTTGGCTTACCTTATTTTCTTTTAAGAATACTTCAACAAAGAAAATCAATTGAGGTAATCCAAAATAAAGTTTTATGACTTCCGAAAGTAAAATAGTTTAGTTGAAAATCGATTGAGGGTATTTGACATTTGATCGTATCACTCTTATTAGAAATTAAAATAATTCCAAAATAATGTAATCAGTTACACCACACGAAAAAATTTTAAGATCAAAATGGTTATCTGCCAAAGCGTCAATACAATAATACTGTTACATAATTTCGTTGCCATATATAGTTTTGTTTCGTATATGCAACACAAAACTCAAACCTTAGCCAATCGCACGGCACAGAGGTAGATATTTACAAAAATGTAGATTCATTTGGAAAAATGAAGGGAAAAAAGTAAATTTTTCCGATGAAACGAATTTCAATCTTGACGGACCAGATGGTTGTCAAATGTGTGAAACGGAAGATAAAAGTGGAAAAAATTGCTAGTTATATTGGAGGTGGTACTGGTATGCTTTGCACAGCGATTAGGGTCAAAGGTAGAACACCTTTGTATATGTTATGTATCGACAGAAATAATATTAGTATATAGAACTTCTTGATGAAGTACTTATAAATTTCATTAAGCATTTTTCCGATAAGGTGTGCATTTTTGAGGCTGCGCTAGCCGTTTATGTTTCCAAAGAGACCAAAGCTTTTGGCAGAGAAAGATTATTAATTAGAGAATGGCCTATCTGCAGCCACGACCTAAACCGCATCGAAAACGTATGGGCACTAATTTCTCAATTCTCGATTTTTAAAAAAGAAAGGCAGTTTGTTAACGCTTAAAGTCTAAGAAATGCAATAATGCTACGCGGTCAACAATTGATCAAAACGACGACTTCAACAAATTATATAAGGTGGCGCAAAATTAATCACCCATATTTATTTTTGTACTTTTTTACTAAATGATTTTGAATGATGAAAATCTATATTTTTACTTTTATGGGCTCCACTGAAGCTGTCCAGTTCACAAGTGTGATTGACGTACGACGCAATTTGCAAAAATTATATCTTGGAATAGGGTGATTAATTTGTGCCACCTTAAAAGAGAACCTAACACCAAGTACTATATTCTAAATTATGAACTATCAGCAGCAATTGTATATATTTATATATATAATATGTATATATATCTTCTTCTTACTAATTGGCGCTATAACCGCCTAAGCGATTTTGACCGAGTTTAACAAATCTCGCCAGACGTTTCTTTCTCGAACTAATCGGCGCAAGTTGGGCACACCAAATGAAGCCAAGCCCTTCTCCAACTGACCTTTCCAATACAAAGGTCGCCCTCTTCCTTTTCTGCCACCAGCTGGTACATTATCGAATATTTTCAGAGCCAGCGAGGCCGCTGGATCTTTATTCACCTCATCGGATATTATCATCGTCCAAGCTTCTGTAGCTTACAATAGAACGAGCATGATGAGAGATTTATAGTGTTAGTTTTGTTCGTCGAAAGAGGACTGTACTATACAACTGCCCACTTAGTTCAAAGTAGCACTTGTTGGTAAGAGAGATTCTACGTTGGATTTAAAGGCTGACGTTATTATCGTTCCTAAACAAATTAAGTCTCTTACTACATTAAAATCGTAACTGTGAGGTAGGTGACGTTCCGCGAGTGTACTGACAGTTTGTTTAATATGAGAGGTACTTCGTCTTGTCCTCGTTCACCACCAGATCCATTCGCTTTTCTTCTTTAGAAAAACATTGGCAGAACTAACAGGGGTGTTGTTAGATAGATACATATATGAATGAGGTTTGCACTTCGACCTCATGGTCTTTTATGCCTTCTACTCATCACAGTACCTCATCCAAGCCCAGTTCCCTTATTAAACTCAGCAATAGAGCTGGGTTGGATTGAGTGTATGTCCCTTTCCTCTGCCAACAGTTGGCCAAGATGTCTCAAACTTCTCCGCGCTATAGCGCTGCATTCCAGGAGAAGGTACATTGGAGTCTTCTGGGATTGGTCGCAGAAACGGTAAGAGTCCGTCCAAATTCCGATCATGTGAGGTGACTTCGCAGTCCCTCAGATTATCCTTGGGGAGGGTTATGCGTTTGTTGTTAAGAAATTGTGCCTTATAATTTTTTTCATATGGTGTAGCATAAAAAGATACTGTTACTAGGCGTCTCTTTGTTCCGCGATAAAACAAAAAATTGAAGAGGTGCATCAACTTTTTTTTTGTTGGCTAGTCTAATATATACAGACTATAAAAACAATGTATTTTGACATTGCAACAGACGAAGAAAAACCAACTAAACCAATTTACATATGTACTTATGTATATTGCACTAAAGAAGATCCATAAATAATAAAAACAACAAGTGGAAAAAGTAAAAAGAACAAGAGCAATCGACCATTGCGGTACATCAACACTATGAAGAGATACCAGTTAAGAAAGGAAGAGCAGAAAACAACGAATGGAGGCAATGGATGAACACATCAGTAGTGCAGCAGTGCGCTTTTCACAACCAATAAAGTAACGAGAGAAAATCGATAGAAAGCAAAAGAAAAAGTTTGCAATTTCCTGTTGCTGTTGCTGAATATAAACACAAACCCACATGAACGAACAAAGTGTAGAATACCAACTTGCGAGTGGGGTGGTGTGGTGTATGGAGTTTGCAACTCGGTGAGCCAACTATTCTAAGGTGGCAAGTAGCAACAGCAAGTTGAAGGTGGTGACTGTGCTAAAGTGTTGTTGCTTCCTGATGATGTGGTTGCAGTGCGTTGTCATTTGGTATGAATGTTTGGGTGTTTGTGAGCGAACGTTGTCTTGCCAAGTGATGAGCAATGAGCAATAATTGTTGTCTGTACAAATTGGCATTCTTCTCGGCTACTAACTCGAAAAAGACTATGATAAAAATAAAGAAATAAAAAAAGATTGCGCAGAGGAAAATAACAGCTGAGGGGGAAAAATGTAACAGAAGCACTCGCATAATTTGTATGCAATTTTTTTGGCATGATAATAGCGCGTAAACAGATAAATGCCAAGCAAGCACAAAAAAACGGAATTAAATCATGAAGGCGATTGGTTAAATTATATTAGGGTGGACCCACCATTTTCGATGTCAGTCATTTAAATTAAGTTAGCACAATAAAATGTGAAATAACAGTGCCCGTGTTAGTCTAGTACGTGGCAGTGAGTTCTGGGTTCAATTGCCAATAAATATGGAACAGGGTTTTCCAACTCTTTTCCATTAATTTTTCCGCAATTAGTATACTTCTCTGCAAATGTATATGTGGCCTATTTCTGTCGTATGTTTATCTTAGGTTTGGGTACTCGTATTCCATTTGGCGTTCTTGATTAGAATCCGCTTTCAATATGTATTCCACACGGCGCTTTGTCACTTCTAGGTTAAGCGGGTGTTTAATTTCACCAGAACTATTTGAATTTTTTACACCTAAATGTTTAATTGCTAGCATTAAGTTTTATTTTTTCCGTTTTTCTTGCTTGTAATTTTCTTTCAAATAGAGATAATGCGCAACCCCAATTTTGCTTCTTTTTAAATTTAAAGCAATGTCTCCCATTGCAGGGTCTTTTTCCCCTCTCCAAATTCAGTTTTTTACACTATTAGGAGTACATTAGTACTTATATAGTATTTTTTAAAAACCGGTCTTGAAAAACATTGATTTGGTACTGATGAGCAACGAGTGCTCACCTACAAGGATGATAGATTAACACGTTTGGCCCTCCGCAGCAAAATTGTGAAAGTAACTTCGGCTTCCACGAACCGGCAGCAGAATTCTATTCGAAACGCATTACGCGATGTACTTCCAGCAATACTTTTCATTATTTTGACATTTTTATCAGTACTTTTTTTAAGTTTTACAAATTATTTATACAGTCGTTGAAAAACTAAATAAATGCTGATAAATAAAATTCGATAGCCGGGTATCTGGAGCTCTAATTTTAATTTATATTTGAAAGTTAAAAAAAAAATCAGTTAAAATATCTCATAACATTTAGTTGGTATGTAAATTTGTGGAAAGCGGCAGCGCTGGATGTTTTCCCAGTCGCGTAAAAAACCTGGTAATTCTTGTCTGAAACAAAAAATGGATAGTTTTAATCACTATGATTTTTTCTACGAGGCGATCTAAAAAAATCGAAGAAATACAAAAATAGCATTTTTTGTGGTTTGAAAAAGAAAAATCTTAAAAAATTTGTTTCCACAATTTTTTTTTTTTTTTGCCTCCTTTATTAATTACACCTGTCGTATGACACTAAGTAATTCTTTCTGCAGCTTGGATTTTATAACATTAATCATTATCAATATTACATTTGGGTTAAGTTTTTGTGTGAGTTTACAAGTGTAGGTATGTGCATAGCTTTAAATTATTCTAGTTATCAGCTGAGTTGGGGTTGGTCGTTTGAGCCGCCTAGAGTTTGCCCTTTCTGCTGTTGGGAGTTGTCGCATGTCATTATTGGAATGGTTCATTAAACGGACAATATGATTTGTGCTGCGTTTGCGGATGATTTCTGCTACTGTTTCGATGTTAAGATCGCGATGAATGTTTCCACAATGTTCGTGTAGTTTAAATCGGAAATAAATTGATACTACAAAGAACATGCTGTGATTCATGCCAAAAGATGCATAACATTTTTGCTAAACTTTGACGCTGCAAATTAATTTCTAAAAGCCGGTGATTGTATCGTGAAAATCAGTTTATGACGAGCTCTTGCTTAAAATAATTTCTATTAAAGCTTTTAGCAGAGTATGTTTAACAGAATGAATATAGTCACAATATTTGAATGAATATAAATAAAATTAATAATATTTTAAAGAATTGGTATAATAATTTTGTACAGAACAAACGATTTTACAGAATTCTATTAATAATTTTGTACAAAACAACCAGGAATGTGCAGTGCAACAAGGCGTCTCTTACATTCCCATACAGTTTCACTGCGTTTTTCTATTTCGTATACCTGACATCTTCGTTGAGGGTGTAGGGAGAATTTTTCTTGGGAAATTTCCCCACTATTTTGCCTGCAAACGCAATGGGTTGTTATCTAAAGAAATCCTTCCACGAGTGGATATCTATGAATATTAATATTTTGTAGAATTTCTTCTGTAATGTCCAGCCAAAATTTTGAAGATGAATATTTCCTAGAATTTGGAATTTGTTTTGCTTTCCGAAATAAACAACATACTTTTTTCCGTTAATGCAGCATGTATACATTGTACGTCATTGCCAGTCTAGAGCAGATGAGTCGACGTGCATTGCACGTCTTTCTAGCGCAAGAAGTTAATTACGCCTTCCAACACAGAAAAATCATGCAAATGAAAGGCGAGAAAAGTTTTAAAGTTTTCGATCGCATCGCAACTACTTGACGCTCGTCTGCTTTTATCTTTGCATCTATGGAAGCACAGAGAATTACTATCTAACTTTTTGTGTATATTCTCTCATACAAAGGGTCTTTTAAAAAGACACGCGTAGATGTAAAACATGTAAAAATAGATTCTTCCAGATTTCACTATTTAAAAAATACGGTTCTTAACAATTATAGGTGAGAAATGGCAACATTTAGATGCCAAAACAATCGGTCAGCCAACCGTCTAATTGCTGAGAACGTCGAGATATCGACGTTGAAGGTTGTTCAGCGACACTTCGCGTTAAAGCAGTAATATTCTCCACAGAAGGTATAGTTTTTGTCTGCCCATATTTTTTTATTTCTTAAATTTTTTTCACCGACCATTACCGGCTCATTCGGATGATTATTTTCAAAGATGTGCCGCCTAGCTGTCAGTAGTGAAAAAATCGATTTGAAGCGATCTTCTTAAGAAATACATCGATACAGGGCATATGCTCATGGTATTATATTAGAACCACCATATTTACTTCCACCCTTAAGGGGTAACACCACTGTAGAAATTTCAAAAAATTTATTTTTTTTTTATAAGCTTAAAAAATTCTTTGAACCCTTTAAAATACAGAACAAAAAGTTTTATACGTTACCGAAGTCCATTTCATAAATATTTTAAGCTTTTAACCAAGCGTTAGTGACTGCTACCTAACGACTTCTCCAAATTTCCAAACTTTAAACGCGTTTTTCTCAAAACACGTTTTCTGAAATTGGCACGCAGCATAACTCAAACAATTTTAAATATTTTTAATCAGGTTTTTCACTACGTCTGTATAATAACCTGCTTAAGAGAAGAGCGTAGGGGATTTTCGATAGATTAATTTAAACGATTGTTATAATTATTTAAATGCCGTTTTTTTAATCCAAAATGGAGTTTTTTCCTTCAAATGCTTGCTAATTCCACAAAAATAAATATTTTTTAAATCCCCTATGTGTTTCTCTAGCTATTCTTATCTAGATTAAGAAAAAAAATGTTTCTTTGTTCCAGATTAAAATTTGCACCCCCAGTGCTGCGTGCCGCGGAGCTCCTTCAAGAGAAACCACATTACAAAAATGTCTCCAATGCCGCCATTTTGTAAAATTTTTCGATCAAACTTTGTAGTTTTGTATTTTAGTATATAAGTAATAACTTCCCAAATCAGAGTGATTGTTTCCCCTTTCCTTCTATACAAAAAAAATCTTTAAAAATCGTGTTTATTTTACGCGTGTACAGTGGTGTTACCCCTTAATCCTTTGGAAATTATGAAAATTATTAATAATTTTGAAGCGTGACATTTTTCAAAACAGGTAGGTAAATGTAGCGGTACGTTGCAGTATTTGCATTGTCAGGTAGTGTGCTTCCTAATTTTGTCTTTAACACAAACGCGGTACCTTTTCTGAGGGCGTTGCATTGATACAGTTGAAGGAATATATTCAGGGAAAATACGCCTAATTTTTCTCACTATACTGAAATTATTTGTTCTGTTGCAATTGATGCAAATTACTCTAAATATTGCCTCCATTTCAACGACGTATTCAAACGTTATGTGCGAATCTGATTAAATAAATGCATGACGTTCGATACGTCAAATGTACCCGAAGGGTTAAAAACTTTTTTCAGTTTTGGGGTTTTTGATCAAATGCGCCTTTGACTCAAGGAAACGTAACACGATTTTTAAAAAATGTTTTACCTACAGAAATGTGTCACCCTAATGGGCAAGTGAATTGTAATCACTCATTTGTTGTAACTACAACTTCAGAAATGAGTCACTTAATACCAATTGTCAGTTTTGCTTTTGTAACGTTTTTGGATTTGTTTTGCTTATTTTTGCTTTTGGTTTTGTTATTTTTTGACAATTTTTAATTTACTCTTTCGGATTATTTCTGTGTTTTGTCACCAATGACATAGAGTGCAATGGCCAAGTATAAATCAGAAGAAGAGAAGAAAGAACAAATAACAACATAGTGACAAAGCACTAGAATAATAAGTTGATTTCGGATTGTTTATTTTAGGGAATAATTTGAAAATGTTGCAAATTGGAAAAAGGAGGCGAAAGCAGCCTAGTAAAAGAAATTCCAAAAAAAAAATTGAACGAAAGGAAGAAAAGTTTCTTGCATAATTTGTTGGTTCTGCGAAATCGTCAATTAATTAATTTCAGTTGGAAATACCGAACACAAGAGAAGAGTAGATAAAACGAAATCAGTAGCACTGCCAGCAGAATAAAACGCGATAAGAAGAATGTCAAATAGTTGAACAGCAAATGCACGTAAAAAATGTTGAGTGCGAAAAGTGGAAAGAAAGTCGATAAAATCGAAAATACAGCAACGGTTTAGAGAGGTAAAAATTGAGATACTTTCGCACACAAATATTTTAACAAAACTCAAACAAAACGAAAATGAAATAGACATTGAATATAACTTAAAGCAATTGAGTCCACCAACATTTGCTACAGAGCCACAAATAACAAGGAACTCTGCCGAAAATTGTACAGCCAACAGGCAAGCCCTCCAAACCAACTCCTTCGTGCCGACGTGACGTTTGTGACGTCTGCTAAACATAATATAGATCGAAACTGCTGCCGCCGCTGTCCGTAAATACGGCCGTTCCACCGATACCCGATGGTTGATAAAGGCCTACCAGCTGATATGAAGAGAGTGTATATGTAGACACACATATGCAAGGGGACGGACGAGCACTCCATGTAGAAAAACGACAAACAATATTGCTCACGCGCCGCTATTGTCTCTGCCACTGCTGCTGACAGCAGCGAGGCTTTAGTATGCGCTCTCTGTTGTCAAGCGGTGATGGGCAGCCGGCAGCGAGGAAATACGAGCAAGTAATGTTTGAATAGAAATTGCTTTTTGGCTTTTTTCCTACTGCATACTATGTAACATCTATGCTGTGCGGCGTTAGCGCAGTCTTTGCCTTGGGTAGTTGCCGCTATGGCCAACAGCCGCCGACTTGCCGTCATTTATCTCAAAAATAATATGTACTCACATTCGTCTCCCCACTTCTCGTACTTTTGTACTTGTAGTTGGACTTGTGTTTCTTTGTGTTTATAGTCGAATTTTGTCGTTGGGCAAACTTTTAGAGTTGTCACACGTTTCTAGCAAATGTGCAGACATAAACATTGCAAAAATAATAAATTCTCTGCATACGAGAAATCGTATAGGATCTACAACAACTATTCGTACATTTTTAGTTGTTGCTTCGCTTTAAATATACGCGCATATGCACTTCCTCCTCATTTTTCTGCTGCGGCAAACAAATATGAGAATCGTGGCATGTAGGCGATATAAGAGTGAAAATGGAAAACATAGAAATAGCAAAATGCGAAATACAAAAAATAATAAATAAAATAAAAGAACAACAACGACAATTATTTCAAGTTGCTTCAAATTTCTAAACAAAAATAAATCTGCGATTGGTTTATTTGCATTAATTGCAATCATAGGGAGTAGGTAACACTGCGGAACCCTTTTTGAGGAAAAATTTGTGCATACCTGTGTAAGTGCACCTATGTAGATATTTATACACATACAGCTTCAGCCAACTAATTAGAACGCAGCAGTATAGAAACTTTTTTCATAATAACTCTACATTTCTGGCATGTTTTATAAAGCAATCCCAATACTTTCTGAATTAAAAACTAAGTGGTAATGCCATTCGAAAAATTCCTTTTAATTGACACGTTCTCTACCATAATTTGTGTGATATTAGGATGGGGCTAATACTTAATTCATCTGCACTGTTATTTACTATTTTCGTCTTAAGAATTACTATATGTGGCGACGCCATACACATATAATTTAATTAATTTTTGATACCCACATCCTAACTTCTAATTAAATTATGTTAAGAACTAAATTTTTTAGTTTTTGTTTTAAATTAGATGGCAACATGCTTTAAACATATTATTGCGTTATAGCCAAGGTTTGCTCTGTAACTATGGTGATAATGAACATCGTGTGGGGAACTTCGGCTACCACGTCACATGGGAGATCCGGCAGCTGAGTTCTGCACGATAATTTCACTTGTATTCATCCCAACGAAGGTCATTCGTTGATTTTTTTCGTATATTACCAACACAATCTCAGTTTTTTGTAAACAGATCCCAAGTGACATCAGCCCATCAGATGAATTTGTCGAATTCGCTTAAAGCCGAATATCAGTTTATTTAAGATCACACCCATAAACATTTTTTCACCATGGTTATAGCTAATGTTGAAACGATTCAATAATATCGAAAGGGAAAAATTGCATAGCAGATCTACGAAAAGCAATCATAGAGTTCCAAAAGATCGGATTATTCTACAGTGCTATTTCAACCCAATTAAACGTTCAAAAAACGTGTTTTTTTTCAATCTTTTGAAAGTATAAAATAGCAGAAGTCGTTCCCAGATTGATAGAATGATCGTTAGATTGTCAAAACTAGATTCCATGAAGAGTGTAGCTGACATCAATCGAGTAATTTTTGTTAATCTGGAAAAGCCAATAACGAAAAGAACAGTTGTACATCGATGCAGCTGACGCAAAAACGACTCGAAGTAATTCCGAGTCTCTCGGCATGTATACCTCGCGGACAGTGCCCCGTGAGGATGCCCACGAAATTTGAAAGATGACATTTTGTCATCCCCAGGATATCCCTCGAACGCCTCCTATCCAAACGTGGCCAGAAGGACTTCGCGACCCTACACGTTCGTGTACTTGCCCAGCGCTCGCTGAGTTGGTGCAGAGCCCATCCTTCCAGGAGTAGAGCGCAGGTTGTCAAGGGGATCCCAGTCCTCTCCTTTCGCGGGCACATTACCTCACAGGTCCCTTGTCTGGCCAGCTCGTCGGCTTCGCAGTTTCCTGCAATGTCACTGTGACCAGGTACCCAAATTATCTTTATGAAGAAGAATTCTGATGCAATCTAGAGGGAGACCGGGCATTCCCTGACCAGCTTCGAATGCACCATAATAGAGCCTAGGGCCTTAATAACCGCTTGGCTATCGGAGTTATTACGCAAGTAAGTAGCCAGTCAGATGCTTCTTTAATTGCGGCCACCTCTGTTTGGAACACACTGCAGTGATCCGGTAGAATGAATTTGAGTTTGATGGAGAGCTCTTTGCAGAATACTCCTCCTCCAACCCTACCGTCCAGCTTCGAGCCATCCGTGCTCGAGAGAACAAATCCTGAACTCAAAATCAGTGACGTTATATTTTATTCAGCGATGAAACGAAAATAAATATAGTTAGTTCAGATTGTAGGAAGTACGTGCGGAGGCCAAACCGTCCAGCATTCGATCCCAAGTTCATTTTACCAATCATAAAGCACGGGGAAGGCTGAATAATGGTGTGGGGCTGATTTTCCTGGTATGGTGTTGGGCCAATTTATCCTATCGAGGGTAATATGGATGCGGTCAAGTACATTCAGATACTTCAAAATGAGAGGTAATGCTACCTTACATGGAGGAAAATTTAACGCCGATTTGGAAATTTCAATAAAACAATGATTCGAAACACATTTTTTGTGTTGCAAAAAAGTTTTTTGAAGACAATACGATCACTGTTTTGGGTTGGGCATCGTTGAGTGCCGGAATCCAATAGAACAACTTTGGAACCAACGTAAAACATGCATTCTGTAAGCAGAATATCGCAATTTGGTTCAGTTATTTGAAAAGGCCAAGGCAGCATGGGAATCCATTCCTGTTGAACGTTGTAGAGGTTTAATGATATCAATGCAAAGGCGCTGTCCAGCAGTAATACTATAAATCAAAATGGTTTTCTAACAAAATGATAATGTAAAATTTTCTTTTTTTTTATTTGACTATTATTTTGCTTCGTTCTTAAGTATTTTTCTCAAAGTAGTTTCGCATTGTAGTAACTTTTGCACATGAAGTAAAAAAATGTATGGTTTTCTTAGACAAAAAGACAAACAGATTGAAAACATTTTAAATTTTATAAAATAACACCTAAATCATTTAAGTAATTTTATTTAAAAAAAAAACTTCAAATGGAGGGAACTTGGTATTGTTCTTAAGTATTTTTTAACGCCTGTATATATAAATATTTTTTTACAAGTTATGAATTTTTCCAATCAATTTCTTAATATCCACACAAAAAACCAGGTGGCAACACCAGCAAAAAATATTTTTTTTATTGAAATGTGTTCAAAATCCTTTTATTTGATAACTAAATTCTAATATTCAACTCAGATTTGTGATAAATTGCTACTTTGCAATAAAATTCAGGTGACAGCGCTGTTTTTTAAATAAACTTTTCTTAAAAATGTTTGACTTGACACTCATGTCTTAATACTTATGTCTTTTTTTTATATAATACATTTCTTTTTTAATAAAAACAGGTGGTGAATCCAGCCAATATCACCCCAACCTTGCACGACCCATAGGCTTTCTATAGGGGTAAGAAATGTGAAATGGTTTAGTAGTTTTTTGTGTTGCTCTCGAAGAAATTTGACAATTTCCTAAGTTTTGTGAATATATTTAAATTTGTACTGCTTTTTCTACTAATTTATCCTTTCGGCTAACAAGGCCATGATTTTTATTAAACAAACGCTATTTTTTTATTTTATAGAGTTAACATTTTGTTGCTCGCCCATTATTCTGAAACACTGCTGTACACTTGTGGAATGTCGACACAATTAATTTTTTACAGCCGTTTTTCCTCTTCCTCTGATTCTTTTCACTTTAAACGCTCCAAAAGAGGCTCAATGGCGTTCAAGCCGTGACTACTTTGTTCCATAATTTTTTTGTTTATTTCGGGTCATTATAATGCTGTTATCTTTATAATAATGGAGCATTATTTGACCAGTATATATGGCTGCCGTTGTCGAATAGGTTATTGCGTGAGGAAGTACGTAGGTTCAAGTTTCCTTGCCATGAAAGAGCTCCTCATAAAAAATGTCTGCCGTTTAGAATCGGCTTAATGGTTAATGGTAGTAAAGGGTTAAGGTATGGCCCTTTAGCACTGCGACCATATTGATCTATTGTGCACCCTATGCTATCTATTGACTGTTAAGTATGCTTATGAATTGTACCAGCTCCTTCTGAGGGAGTGATTGAAGGTCTTCATCTGTAAGCATGAACTTGTTTAAAAACCTTTTCCTTCTATGCGTCAACCCCGGACATTCGATGATGAGATGTTCTATAGACTCCCCATCTTCGCAGCAAAATCTGCAGGTGCTGATGTTAGTCATGCCTAATTTATGTAGGTGTTTGTTGCAGGTAAAGTGACCCGTGAGGGCGCCTGTGAGAGTGCGAATGCTCTTTTTGTTTAACGTGAGGGCCATGTTAGCTCTTTTAGCGTTGAAACTTAGGAACTTTTTGGAGTGTCTAAGACCCCCTCCGTTGTTCTCTTTCTGTAGATCTTGCCGATAGTACCGATATCCATCTGGGCCATCCAAATTGGGTTTATTTTATTGCTGATGATTTCAGGTCACCTATGTTCCAAAGAGTTTTTCAAATTTATGACTTGATGTTTTCATTTTAAAGGTGGGTTAGAAATGCACTTTTTATATTTGGGTTTCCAGAAGACGCTGCGCATTCTCGTAGGCTCTTAGGAATTCTGCTTATTGCTTTAGATGAAGAAGCTCCAGTGGCATACAATTATCTAAGTGCAGCACGTTTTTTGGTCAGGGCGTTCTGTGTTTCTAGTTGAATGTAGTTTTCACGCCTGACTCAAAAGTTCTTAAACGAGCACTGTGAGTTATTAATTTCACAATATTTTTCAAACAGTTTTTAATGTCTAAAATTCTGCGTTTATCTATTAAATTAAATTATATTCTACGTGGTTTCAGACCACCGTGCCGAAAAAGTGTAAAACTAACAATACAGACTGATCTAAATTGGAAATTTGAAATTGGTAACCAGAAAAAAACGAGCTGATGGTATTAAGCTTTTCATTTATTATAAGGGAATGATTAATATATGAATAACAATATCAATAAAAACCACAACTCACAAAACAAACTTTACCGGTACTGAGCTCAACTACTGCTTGAAATTATAATTATTCGAGACATTTGCAAATTCACTGTTTTGCTTAAATAACGGAAAATTGCTATTGAATAACAAATCCTAATCAGTGTAACTATCGTTTGATATGTCTCAATTATTTATCAAAAAAATCTATACATGTAAATGCTTTAATACTAAAAAGAAATCATTGAGTTTAAAATTATTCACAACACTGTAGAAGTGACATGCGTTTTGAATATGATCCAAATCGGACTATAAACACGGTTGTTACAAATATCTCGACCCCAGCTCCACCTAGCGAACTCAAGTAAATCTATAAAACATTCCGTATGCCAGAAATAATGCACCAAAATTTCATCAATCGCTTCAGTGGCTTCAGAGTTCTTGCGAAAAACACAAACGCACATCATCTTTTATATAAATACATACAAAAAAGACTTACAGATACTTTTTTTGTATGTGTAGCGCTTGAACTGAATAAGAGAAGTAACTACCAGCACGTCGTTGTTAATTAGTTGGCCGTAGCTGTGTGAACATGCACACTAAAAGGCTGCGTGATTGGCAATCTTCACTACACCTTACCCTCATCTGCGATCCGAAAACTGATTTGCTACCACTTTTCCCCCTTCAAGATAAAATGATTCCTGAATCATGACTGCTTTGTTGTTTAGTTACATACCCATACGAGTACAGCAAATAGACCGAAATATCTGTACGTGGCAACAGGTGAGTAAAGTAACTAAACAATTTTGGAAGTGCTGTCTTTAAAAAGTAAGAATAATAGAAAGATTTTTAAAAAAGTTTTGAAAATGTGTTTAAAAATATGAATTTAAGCGGAGATTATTTTAGCATTTAAATGCCATTTCTGAAAATACGAACAGTCACAGAAACTAGGGATATCTGACTAAAATTTGTTTTGGTGATTAATTCTTTTTTTATTTAACCCGTTGGACATCTTAAAACCTTCGTTTAGGCGCCCGTGTCTGGCCACTTTTTCGTCCTGTTCGAGGATCCTTTTTAAAAGGTTATATCCATAAATCGGTAGAAACTTAAATTTTAGAAAGCTAAAGTTAAAGCTGTTAAATTCAATTCAGAAATATGCTAAAAATGAAAAAGCCAGTCTGGCCAGATGCGAGTGCCCAATAGGTGATTATAATGAGATCTTTAACTCTAACGTGCTAGATTTATCATTTTCTGAGAAAGAATTTTCTGTACTAATGAACTCTATCTGTAAGTTTGTAATTGAATTTCCATATATTTTTATTATTCTTTAGATTTAGTAGTCAACTTGAAATTATGTTTTCTTTACTTCTTCAAATAAATAAATAAATTATGCTAATTATGCTTTTTCAGAATTATACTCATTTTACTATATTTATTAACCCAAAAGACAATTATAATGCAATATTATTTTATATCATTTATATGTTTATATTTGGTATTTTGGTTACTCTTGCTCTTTTTACCAAAGACAAAAATCGGTTTTGCTCTTTCGTTGACAAAAATGTTTTACACGTTATATAATTATTTTCTAGTTCTTTTCCAACTCACCCGAATTTTTTATTCTCGATCCAAATTGGGCTTGATTTTTAATCTACTAAAGCTAGCACTTCATATTTCGTGGGTCCAGTTACTAACACTAAAATTAGATAAATAACTACTTGAGCTATGAAACGAACTAGTTTGCGATCAAACCAGTTACTTTTGAACAAAGTAAAGTAAACTAGGGCGAATCCCGTTCCTACTACAGAACTAGTACAACTCAAATGACTAGCGCATTGTTCAGAAACGTTGTAGTGTGATAACACATATTTATTACCTGCTCGGAAATTTCTCTCCAGACGTCTAAATTTTGAAACTTCCTTAATTTTTCTAACTTCAGAGATCTTCACAGAAGTGACTTTAGTTTCTATATCATATATTTACTTCAAAGTAATTCCCATAAAAGCTCTACAATTAAACTGGTGCCCCTGTACTGAAAAAGTAAAATCGTGTATTTGCGAGTAGGGATACTTAAAATTTTTTAAAGATAATTCCGGTTCTCCTACGAATTGAACATAGTAGAAAATCCTTTGATTGTTGTCAGAAAAATGAAATCTTGAAAATGTTCTGTCATGACTTTCTAAAAAGGACACAAACAGCTGACTGGCTAACGAGTTCAAGCTTAATTTGCTTCTTCATATTCTTTTTCTATTCCATGGATGTACTTCAAATATACATAAATAGCCCGAAGTCAGCTTATGTGCAGTAAAATGCGCATTACGCATATAAGAATAGTAAGTATGTGCACGACTCTGATAAATGACAGTTAAACTTTCTCTATGACTTTGTATCGGAATGGTCCAAGAATGCGGAGGAGTAAGAAATATGATGATAACACACAAACCTCACATCTGACTAAAATAAGTAAAAGTATATATGTAAATACTTATGGAAAATGTGCATGTGGAGTATACAGTGTGTTCAACAAGTAATGAAATTATTTGAGGGAAAATAATTTTTGCTTTAGTCACTGGCATATTTGCCACTAAAACGTTTCGAAGCATCCTTGCTAATAAAACACCCCAAAATTGGGTGTTCAAAAAAAGACTTAACGGGTAGCCCGAAAGGTGAGAGGATATAATGTGTCTCCGAGGAAAATAGCGCTGTTTTAAATGCAATATGTACATATGTATGTGGGCTCTGAAAAAAATGCATATTTCTTAAAGCAATCAAACAATTCTTACAAATATGTACTATAAACACGTTTTTCATCGAACACACTATACATACATATATAGGCATATACGTACATATAAAAAGTATTGTTTTTTTATTGCAAAGCAACTGAAGTGTGAGGGGAATTCTTTCTCTCGCATTGCAGCAATCGCATGAAATACTTTCGATTTCGAATCAAATGTCTTCAGCATTAATGACTGTATACTTGTATGCACCATACACACATACGCTTGTAAGTGCAAGCAGTTTAAAATGGTGAAATGAGTGTAAACGGAAACTGATATATGAGCGTAGAAATAATATTATTTGTATAATAAATTAAATTGTGCATTTATTTATGTAGATTCATATACATATCTGTAAAATAATTTTCCATTGCTATTTTCCAGCTGTTGTGCAGTCTTAAGCAGAATTATTGTCTGAAAGAATAGCTTTGGCATGGAATTCCAGGCGCACAAACGAGAAATTAATAAAATATGGGATGAGTCAAGCGGAACAATTATAGTAATGAATCATGATGTTGAATTTAAAATAAAACAACACAAACAACCGACACCTAAAACAAGATAACGATTTATCGATAACAAAGTGTTAACGAATTCCAGAGCATCTGGTAGCACTGAGAGTAAAGCGGCTGTTGACATTTACAGCAAATGTAGAATTATTCCAGTTTGTTGTGCACAATGCACTAAAAGAGGAAACACTTGCAGATTTTTACATTTATTCAACTTCATTTTCATCATTATGATATTTTTTTAAGTGGATACATTAGTATTTCAGGGCGCATACGATTGCTGGTGGAATTGTCTTTTCAGTAGCGGAGGTAGTGCAACTTCCCAGCGAAAAGAGCCGCATGCCGGAAAGGATGATTGCTGATGGCAGTTGTGAAACAAGCAAAAGGAAAGTGAAAAAATGAATCAACATTTTAACTGCAGCCACCACGACCACAACGACAGCGACGATGACAACGAAGCAGCCGACCAAACATAGAGGTCGAACCAGAAATGAATATGCGAAGCGCAGATGTGATAAAAGTAAATGGGAGAAAAATATGTTTTTTTATTCTTTTTTGGATGTCGGAAAAATGCTGTTGCAGTGGGCGCTCCTTTACACTGTAATTTTACGATGACAAAGACACTGGAGAAAAGTATAGTGGAATGGAATGCAAAATTATTTTGGTTAAGGTGTATCCTCGTAGGGTTCGAATGCAGGCACATTTGTTGGCAATTATGTTGAAAAATGGTTCGATTTGTGCAATGATTGAGATCATGCCATCGAGTCTTGAGCACATATGCATGAGTATACATATCAAAGACGGTCATGGTCGATCGAATTACATCTTAGCTACATATCTCATTCGTTTTAACTACTGATACTCTCTAGTGTTAATCTATATGTATGCCTACTTATTGGCAAACAAAAGTTCGTAACGAAATAAGAAGCTGCGTATCACCTCTGCAGCGCATCATTAGCAGCAGTTTATCACAAAATTATGTAAATAAAATATAAATTCAGATTCAGCTTTCATTTGTTTGATTCATTTAAAATCGGATAAGTATACCCTTGAACTATTGAAGTTTTCTCGGCGGCTCTGTGCATGGTATTGTAGTTGAAGTATTGCCGAAGTTACCGTTTCTACTTATTCCTTATTTCACATTTCGCTTTTACGTCAAACGAAATGTAAGGCAACAACACAAAAAAGGGCATCGACGCAACTTTTTGACAATTCCAAATGGTTTTCCAATTGTAATTAGCACATATTTGTCGGTAAACACTAATTTCACAAACTTTTTTCGTTTACAAAACAAAAGCCGCATGAAAGACGATAACTACTCGTACTTTTGATTGTGGTAAACAGATATATTTGTAGTATTGTATTGTATATGTACTCGCAGCGACTTTAACGGCTGTGCACTCGGTGTTGTGCAAAAATTTCATTTTTTTACGATATTTCTACTTATTTCTTCACTTTTCTACATTTTTCATATTCCAATAGCTGAAATGAGCACGGAAATAATCAAAAACAGTAGCCGAAACAAAAAACAGCAGCGTTTACCGCAGCACTAGTACTGCTGCTGTCAGCTTCGAACTTTTCTCGGTTCATAACCAAAGACAGCAGGCAACACACATTCACATCGATTAGTTGCACTAATTTTCTTAACATTTTACGCATTTACAAACACGACATACACTTAGAAAACATTTCCATACTCTAATTGGTACAATGCTAAATACTTTTTAGCTATTAACGCCTTTATACACCACATATTTGAACCGCAATTTAGCGAAATTTTTCGCGAAAATTTCATTTTTGCCAATCGAATCGACAACGAAGTGGAAATGACACACGAAAAAAAAATTGTGACAGTTGCTGCAGCGCTGCGTAATCGTCGTTTTCGCTGTAGTCGCCACAAACGGATAACCAACGAATAGTGGCATGAAGAGGAAGCGTAAAATAGACAGCGAGCACAGCGAGGCAGTAGAGACGAGCTGAACGAGCGATCTACGAACAGCGCGCGAAACGGACGAAGAGCGCATACAGCAGCGTCTCAGCAGCAGCGGCTATGCGCACACACACACACAACGGAACACACTTTGCTCTAGCAAAACGTAGCAAAACTATGATAACCACATTTAATTATAAACTTTTTACACAATTTCGAAAGCGTGGATTAGTATTTACTTATCGTATCGTATTTCCGTACTTTATTTTGCACAATTAATGTTGTTTCAGCGATGCGTAAATCCACAACCATTTGCAAAAACTCTTTTAACAACGAACATAACTGACGACTGCGAACGAACGAACTAATGTACGAACGTCAAAAAGCATACACAAGGCAAATGAATATGAGAAGGAAAGGAAAGATTAGAGTATTTCAGATTATTGAGGAATCTTGTTTCGCGGTTGATCCAGTAGATGGCACTGATCGTACATCATCAATAAATAATGTTGTTAAAGTAGTGCTAGTGACGTTCGAAATGGATACATGTTAAAGGTTTGAATCTCTGCTGCATAATTAAGCCGTCGAAATTGTTTGCTACTTCTAAAGTTTTTCCTAGAAAGTATTGATAATGCTTTAGAATAAACCTAGTTTGAATAAAAAGACGTCCAAAATATTTATTATTGATGTTATTGTAATCTTACTCCAATAAAATTTTATCCGAATAAAGATTGTCGAATTAGAATACTAAAATTAACCTATCCGTTTGCCCTGTTGAAGTAAGTCCGACTAAATGCAACGTTGATAATGAGCTGTGTATAAAGTTTGTTTACATTTTTATTTTTTTAGATTAATGTCGGTTAATTTTTATTTATAAAATCAGTAATTCAATTAATAGTACACCTGGCCGCTATTCAATGGGCAGTTGGCAGAAATCCGGCAGATCAATTAACCATAATTAATTACAGCTGTATTCCTTAGCATCCAATCTCCAAAAAATACTCGAAATCGGTTATATAAACAGTGCTCAATTGAGCTTCGTTTTAATTGTGCATCCAATAGTTTGACGTTTAGCCAAGTGCCCGTTCACATAAGTATAAATATACTTTTTATCTTGTGGCATTGACAGACGGTGCCGTTAATCCGGACTGCTGGGGCAGTTAATCTGATTGAAATTGTATTGTGACAGATGGTTGTTACGTTGATTAGTGATATTGGATAGCTTACGCTTCATTAGAAAGTTTTGTCAGTAAAATATGGACCGCAGACAACAAATATCGGTATTACCTCATACTAAAAAATAATTATTTATTAAAAAAATAATCTTGAACTGCAATTTCTTGAACTGCTCCGAAATATCAAAACAATCAATGTAATTTCGAACGTGTTGGTGCAAACTTGCATTGCATCCAGTTTTGATCCTTTTATTCACAATAGATATTAACTGTCGTTTGTCGGCAGTGCCTAGGTTGCACTTAATTCCTGTGATAATTTTAAGTTAAGTTGTTAATCCTGATTAACGAAACTATCTGTTATTACGATGCTATGATATTAATCAGATCTCTTACATGTAGTAAAGGGCTTTCAATTAGGCTATTTTTTGTGTCTGCTTGCCCCCTAATTTCTTAAAATTCTTTTGCAGGCTGCATGCAAAAGATACCTACAGCTTATATTCAACGCGTTTTATTTGACCATCATCCTAAGCTTTTATATTGGCTTGTGAAAAATTTCTCGGCTTGTATATAAAACTAGGAGTAACGCCAGTTCCAAATGTGTTTCTATTAAAAGTGGCACCAATTTGCCAAAAAATAATTAGAATATGTTCACAATGGATTCACAGTGGATAGATTTTGACAGCTGAAAGAAAACAAAACAAAAAAAACAAAATATGTAGAACGAGTGAACATTGAACATGACAAATTTAGGCGGGGTACGAATTCGTCTATCTTTCGGTACCTAAACTAATTTTTCACTGGAGGTTTCCACTGTTAGAAAAATAGCTCCTAAATTGTGTGAGTTCGTTTCACAATTTTTTTTCCAAATTTGTATAAAAATAAATATATTTATGGTGGCTTTGGGACTATTTAAAAAAAACATATAATACATTTCATGCCATTGCTATTCGAATATTATAAAAAATTGTTAAAAAATCGTTGTTCACTTAGTAGGTTGACACTTAACAAGGTTGTAAGTTCAATTTAGGTTGCAAAGTATGCTTCAATAAGAATTATCCAGTAACTTGCCAGCAGCTAATTTTCTAGGTATCTGAAAATTTTCACACTCAGAGTTGAAAATATTCAAGGTACGCAATTCAAAAAAGCTTGGCTAGAAAATTGCAAATTATACTACGATCTAAGTATTGATGCATACTTTTCTTATATTAACTTAGTATCTATCTTACATTAAATCTCGCTAAATAAACTTTTTCACTACAGATTTTCCAAAATTCACCTTTTTATTTGTTTATTGTATGAAGATGTGCCTGGTAAATTCTTACCTCCGCTAGAAGTTAACTGTCAGGTCGCTCTCTCAATTTCTCCTTCGTTGAAAGTTGTTGTAACAATTGTTATGAATTTCGCGTACGTGAACAGAACTATAATCCAAATGGTTCGTGTTACTGCATTGCCGACTCTCTCCAGTGCTTTAGGTTATTTCATCATTTAGGTAACAATTTAGTCGAACTTGCACACTCCCTTAATAAAAGATGGGGTAAATATTGTGCCTCTTCTTTTCGCCAAGAGTTTGAAAGTGGCGAAGTCGGCAACGCGGGAAGAGAGCTGGCTTAAATTACATGTGCCTGTAAGGCAGTGCGGCCTAATGAGCTATAGCCATACCCGCAGCGGTGAATCTCAATCAATAACTTTGTTGTTGCTTTCGCATGCAAATTTATCGTCAAGTTAATCGAGCCTAGAGATAGCGGGGAACAGAAGAAGCCCATTGTTCCTCCATACCTTTATTTTGCTGTAAATGATTAAAATATATTTTAATAAACTCGAAGGGTGTGTGCGAGCTCCCCTAATTTTTAGTACCCCAATTAATATTCCATTGGAAGTTCCAGCACTGCATCAATTTAGGAAAAAAGCAACTAAAGTGGCAATAGCAAGTTCGTTTGGCAACCTAAATTGCCTGTTTTCAAATTTAAATTTGTTTGCTATTATCAAATATACAAATATAGAATGAAGAAAATTGTTGTTGGCTTTGAGGCTATTTCGCATTATTATAAATTTTACGCCACTGCTTAACGCTCGCTCTAACAGAGTTGACAGTTTAATTTAGGCTGAAATGTATGCTCAAAAATAATCGCAATTGTTCATATTCACTGCATTGTCGACACTTTAAACTGACTTGGAACTCTTCCCTATGTTATTAATTGTTGTGACTGTGTTATCAACACTTATATATGTATGCATTTGGCAGTTCTTAACAGCATTGCCAACAAAATGATATTTGAGCCAAGAGAGAAAATATGAAGGTAAATTCGTTTTATTTGACCAATAATACGTTCGCATGTGCATTAATCACCTATAAATGCACCAAATTAATCTACTCGTTCACATATGGCAGATTACCTGCAAAATTTACAATCAGCTGTCAATACTGCTTTGAGAGGTTTTTCTTCATAGAAATTATTTTGGTGGAATATTTCGGTGCATTTGATTTCTTTAATTATTATTAACGATATGAAGAAAATACAAGGAGAAGGAATAGCCAATTTAATTGCGCATGGGATATTCTAGATTGGCTCGCTCTCGAACGGGTGTTCGGAAGCTACGCGGAGGATACTTGGGCTAATCCGGGAAGTAGTGAACTGCTTGAACCGTGTGCAGAAGAATCGCTCTGACCCCTCCCAAGTGAATGGCGATCAGTAACTTTCCCCACTTGCGTGTACTTCTACATATGGAAAGGTACAGAGGGCTTACGCCACATCCACATACCAGTTTGGCTTCAGGAAACCCCGCTCAATATTTTTTTTGTACATTTGTTATATAATTAGACTTAAAACAAAACTGCATCATTACATTTCATTTAAATGCTTTTGATAGGGAGAAATTAAGAAAAAAGGGGTCGTACGGAGAGTTTTGTCCGCAACTGTAAGTAGCTACACAAAAAAACTGATAGCCGTCTATCGGCTAAGCGCTTTGCGCACTATTTGCGGCTTCCGTACAGTTTCGGACGACGCTTCCTTCGTTATAGCCGGTCTAGTCCCCGTAGACATTTTGGCAAAAGAAATGCAGAGAGTGTATTTAAGGCTATCCGAGCCCGACGGTAGAGGAAGTCGTAAAAATATTGCAGAAGAAGAAAGGCGTCTTTCGATCGCCCACTGGCAAGACCCGTGGAACAGATCACCGAAAGGTAGATGGACGCATGGGCTAATACCCATTCTTATGACGTGGTTACAAAGGAACCATGGGGAAACAAACGTCCATCTAAACCAATTACTTTCAGGGCACGGGGTGTTTCGAAAATACCTCCATAGATTCGGCCATGATAGTTTACCAAACTGCCCAATCTGCAAGAAGAGGGAAGAAGACGCTGATCACGTCTTGTTTCAGTGCCCATGCTATGCTCCCGAAACCTGTAGTATATTAAACGGAGAGAACATTACAGATTTTATACTATAATAAAATCGGGTGATAACTCAAAGCGAATCTGCGCGAATGTAAAACATATCCACAATGATTTAAGACGCGCGGAGGTTCGTGGACGAAATAACTAGTAGCCTATGAGCTAGCAGCCTCGTGAGGTAATTCCTTTTTGGACAGTTCCGCGGGAGAGGTGTTTAGTACGTAGGTTTAGCTGTGAGGCTACATGTCGTGAATACTGCTATGCCTCTCGATCCAGGTCCGGAAACGATTGCGTGCCCGAATCAAATACTCCTTATTCATATTGATCATAACGGTATTAAAAGCCTTCAGAGAAGAAGTGGTGCTATGAGGATACTTATTAGTTTCACGTTTAACTAGGCCCGATACGTAGGAATCCAGGGGACTGAGGTCTGGGGAGTTAGGTGGCCATTAGTTCGAAGTTATGTGATCATAGACCACTGCCGGATTGGTATATGGCCGTCTGCCATTTCTACGGTTTGTCTTTTGGCCTGGGTCTTATGGTGTTGTCGTAAATAATATCTTCTAAGTCTGACAAAAGCCTTAGCTTCTTCTACCTGCGTTTTAAGCTAGTGAGCCCAGACATCAGTACAATCAATTGCATTAACTTGTACCTGCTTGCAGGCAGTGTCGTGTTTGAAAATGTTTCAATTTGCCAGAGGAATTACGTCGACAGAGCATCGCTCATCATTCCTACTATTTTCTCGATTTGGTGTGAAACTCGCGACAAAGTTGGGTTTATACTTTATACCGCAGTTTATGGTATATTCTTGTAAGAGCTGCTGCTGCTAATTAACAGAGTCGCATAGAAATTTCAATACTCGGTCCCACTGTTACTGATGTCCGAGCTTCAATCATTTTGATTGCAGATTTGTGTAATGATTGAGTTTATATTTTTTAAATATTTTGCCGGTAAACTGCTCTGACTTCCTACTCCTTTCTTTAAGACACCATTTTTCTCTAAGTTAATACTTAGGATCAGGTTTTCTTCCTTGGCTCCTACCGCTTGCCTAAACATTGCCTTTCTCATTTTTTCAGCAGTCCAAATAGAACTTTCGCATTCATTAGCGCCACACTCCCATATTATCTTTAGGCATTACTCAAAACATACTCTCAACGGCAAATAAATAGTTACTTACTATACAGAAGTTCATAAACAATTTGCGATAAGCAGAGTTTTATCTTTCGCTGCTCCCTTTGATGGCGTTGATGGTTTTATCTGTGAACTTTTCGACTGATTTGTCGGTGATAAGATAGAAGATCAACAACATCCCGTCAAAACGAAAACAATACATGTATGTACATACATACATACCCACATGTATGTACAAGTACATACATAGACATATAATATGTATGCATAGAAAATTTTTTTTTTAGTAAAATTTATGAACCACAAAGTTTGCTATTTGTAGTAGCGGAAGTCATAAATTACAAAAGGTACTCGTATTAAGATTTCTCGTAGTTCTATATTAAGTAGAACTCGACTTCTCTGTTTAATGTTTCAAAAATGCCAGAATGCCCTTTATAAATCTTGGAAATGATATTTAACTTCATTCCTTGGGAAAATTTTGCTATTTTACCCTCTGTATCGATATACAGTTGCTGATCATGTGAGGCTATGGATTTTTTTGCAGGTGAGAGAATATTAACCGATTTTTAAGCCTTGAAATCATTTCCGTTTTGTCGAAAATAAAAGTCGTCGATGCTTAGCTGATTAATTTTTGTAACGGCAGCTCCTTCGAAAGAAATAAGGACACATGATGAACTTTGTGAACAGTTTTTTTTTATTTTTTTTTTTAAATAAATTTCTCCAATTACAATTATATATAAATATAATTTTTCATAGCCCTAGGAAGCCTAAATTTCGATTTTCGCTAAAAAAAAAAAGCTAATTTATTACTGCAAGATTAATAGTTATTAAAAAAAAGAGCCCGGCTCCCTATGTAATAACAAAATGTTCAAAATTTCCAATTTGATTCAGTTAATTTTGAATTGCGGCATACATGGACATAAAAAATAACAGGGCCTAGAAAAACGCCTTAAGGACAAAGTATACCAGAAAATCCGGTCTGGTGCAACTTACACTCAAATATTTATAACTTCGTAACTTCGTTAATTTTCCTCCAATTGGCTAGAATTTGTGCTAAAATATTTTTGAGACATTACGCATGCATTAAAAATGTATTTATACTAAAAAAATTAAAAAAAATTTAAGTGCATACCGCGAATCGCTACCCGTCTCTCAGTGAATTTGTTAAATAATAATAATTGTTCATTTATAGTTGTTAATTCTTTAAGTTTTTTTATAATATTAATAATTCATAAAAATAATAAAATTGTTTATTCTTATTAATGAGTGACTTTATCGCACTACGCCGTTCGTTCTCTTGTTTGTTCTGTTGTTACGTTGTCGTGTGACTTCTTTAACCTGATGCTGGAAGAGATCGTGCCAGCCTCAGAACTTAATCGATTAGCCGCAATTTTTTATTGGCGTATGTTGCAATTATTGGCGTAAGTCGATGATATTGACTTTTTCAACTGAATGAAGACGCAAAGCGACACTTTTTAAGGCTCTCACCATGTCCGTCCTATCACATGGCGCAGAAGTTAGGATGATGACAACATCCGATGACGCGTCTCTTGAAGTGTTTAAGAAAAAGATTCTGCGAAAGATTTTTGGACCTTTGCACGTGAGTGACGGCCAGTATCGCAGACGATGGAACGATGAGCTGTATGAGCTTTACGACGACTTAGATAAAGTGTAACGATTGAAGATCCATCGGCTTTGTTGGCTTCGTCATGTCGCTTGAATAGATACAAACACTCCGGCTTTGAAAGTATTCGATGCGGTACTAGCTGATGCATTGGAAAGATCAGGTGGAGAAGGACTTGTCTTCGGTTGGTGTGTCCAACGGGCGCCGGTTAGCACCAAAAAGAGAGGACTGGTGCGCTTTGTTAAACTCGACCAAAATCGCTGAAGCAGTTATCGCTTCAATCAAGAAGATGAAGAAGAAGATAATTTTGAAGAGGGTTGTCATCTACCAATAAAAGAAAGGTATTATGTAAACTTTAATCCAGTAACAATTTTTAATGGGGTTACCACCTAATTAAAAGTTTTAACGAAAATATTTTTTAAGCTGCATGACATTTAATGATTGAAACTCCATTGTGACGACCAGATTTAAGAAAAGGTACACACTTTTGAATGGGGTTGCCATCATTAGCTGCAACTGCTCCTTATGGAGGAGGAACAGTTCCTCAGAACACAATTTGGTATGATCTACGATTCCTGAGGTGTACAGCAACCTCCTTGATATAATTGTTTACAATATTTTTTTTTCGCTTACATTGTTAAACTTAACTTTTGGTTTTTATTTCATGTTTCTTAATTTTTTTTTGTTGGTTTACTTTTTCTATGACAACAAATTTCGATAAATTTCCGATGAAAATTAGGGGATAACGATTTGTTCGTAATTCGCACTGAATTTGTTCGAATTCCAAATGAGGAAATTGCTTTCAAAATTTTGTACTGCGAATTACGTAATTCGGAAGTAATTGGGAAGTGAATCACGAATGAGAGAGTAAATTACGAATGGGGACCGAATTACAAGCTGCGGTAGCATGGAATAAGGGTAATTTTTAATTCGGGGTTATCGAGAGAGTCATTGTGCATGCTGGCCATATTTTTTTTATTTTCTCAAAGCATAATATCTTAAAAATATTGTGTGAAAATTTGGAGCGAATCCGACAAATACTTTTCGAGTTATTCAACAATTAACAAAGGGCACTTGGACTCTACATGAATCGATAGCAAAACTTTAAATGCGTTTTTCTCAAAACTATGTTTTTTGAACTGGTGATCACTGTAATTTAAAAACCGCTTGATTTCAATAAAATTTATACCGCTTTCGAAAAACATAAAAAATTTGTGCCTGAGCGAAGGATTTCGTTTTTTAAAATTTCGATTTTTGTTAAACAATTAATTGTCGGTTTTTTTTCTCGAAAATCTGAAAAATATTTCCTGAGGCCGCCATATTGTTAATTTTGAAAAAAAGCCTCGATCAGGTACAACATTATCTATTAATAAAACTGATTTCTTTTGTTCGATTGATTTTAGATGAATCTCCAGGACTTGTAATGATCAGCGCAAGGGACTTCTGGAGAAAGGAGCTCCACACAAACAGAAATAACTTTTACAATTATTATTACAATATTTTTTTAATTTTGACAAAGTCAAGTCGAAACATGATGTATTCTTTCTATGTTTTTATTTTTGCAAATGATTGTAAATCAAAATTTTTGCGGGCCTCGGATCATCCCTTATCCCTGAATGCATTTCTGCCAGAGGTGGTAAAAAACTGTAAGTATCTGCATTTATAACAAAACTTTAAGGGGAACATCACAAATTGCAAGAAAACCTCGGCCTAAGACCTAAACATAGGAAGATGTAAATGAATTTTTAGTCTGTGTTAAAATAAATAGTACTTCTTTTATATTTTGACTGTAGACTAGTGTTCATTCGGTGAATATTTAATTAAAATTCCTTCTACAAGCAGACAGAGCGCCACTTACGTATTTGATGCGTATTTATTAAAATTAATTGCATATAGTATAAAAATAAATATAGAATACAGTAGGTTCTGTTTTTATGCGGTAGATACGTTCCGCAAGAAACAGCATAAAAAAAAAACAGCATAAAAAAAGCTACTAGTTCTATAGTAAAACTATAGATACGTTTCAAATGCTAAAACCGCATAAATCTGAAATAATGTAATAAAATCGCATAAAAAAGGGCACTAGTCCCATATTATAACTATAGATACGTTCCATAGGCCGCATGAATCTGTGATGAGTTTTTGCTTAGCTGGTTTAGAATCTTGTTTATATGTACAATTCCCGATAGGTCGACATGCATTTTGTAATTTAAAAAAAAACCGCACTATTTCAAAACCGCATAAAAAAAAGCCGCATAAAAACAGAACCTACTGTAAAATAAAACCTTTCAAGCGTTACAGTACAGGATTAAGAAACTGCGCTGCGCTTACTGCAACTGACTCTTCATCTTTTCTCTATCCAAATAAACACTATCGCTGCCATCTCTTTGCCATTGTATGACTGGGGTATTTTGTGGTGTGACGCAAATATTTGCGCTAAATGTTAGAAATGAAATTTCCAAGCCACTGAAAATAGCAACATCGGCGTCAGCGGCATTGATTTATGATTCGTTTATCAGTATATCCGAATGTATAATAATCGTATTTGCGTTAAAAACAACAATAAAAGAGTACTGTACTAACTCTGAACATCTAAATTCTCAACGATGTGTTTTGCTTTTGTTGCTATTTGTTACCACTTCCCCGAGACTTTAGTGTGTAAACGCGATTCCGACAGATTTCGAGAAGCTGCGCAATGATACTCCACGTTTTCGTTTTGTAAATAGATTCGCAACAAGAATTTCCAAGAGAAGCAAATTGGAGAAACTCACGTACTTGTATCCAACCTCTTCTTCTTCTTGATTGACGCAATAGCCGCCTAAGCAATTTTAGCCGAGGGTAACAAAGCGCGCCAGTCGTTTATTTCTCCTGCTAACCGGTGCCAGTTGGATACACCAAGTGAAGCCAAGTCATTCTTCACCTGATCTGTCCAATTCAAAGGAAGTCCTCATCTTTTTTTGCTAACACCAACTAGTACCGCATCGAAGCCAGAGCGTTTGTATCCAGGACGAGATGACTTAGCTAGCGGAGCAGCTGGAACTTTATTCGCTGCCCTATGTCTATGTCGCTCAACGAGAAAAGGTCCAAAAATCTTTCATAGGATCTTACTCTCAAATACTCTGTGGGACGCCTAATGGAACGCAGTCATTGTCGGAGCTTCTGGTGCGAATGATGAGAAACTTATATTGTGTTAGTTTAGTTCTCCGAGAGGGGAGTTTACTACCCAATTGCCTACTTAATCCAAAGACGCACTTGTTAACAAGACAGTTTCTCCGTTGAATTTGAAGGCTGATATTATTACACAAAAAAAAAAATCGCACTTTTTGTCTGATGAATGACTTTTGATACTTGATGTTTACTAATTTGACAACGCTGATTCTAAATATACCCTCATTTTTTTTTGTAACAGCTCATGTTTACGAGTTATAGCTATCACAAAAAAAATCACTATATTTCACTGTTAATTGACGAATATTTAAACAAATATTAAGTTTTCTTAATATTATTTGTTATGGCATCGTCAAGACGAGTTTGTATAAATGACCGGAATAGTTTTTGTTTTATTTGCGGAGAGTATATGTTTCAAGAAAACCGTTTGAATGTGACATCGTTCGTAAATGAGGCGTACAAAAATTACTTCGGTCACCCAATGGAAATGAAAAATAAGCTTTGGATTCCACAAAGGTATGCAGAACGTGCGTTGAGTTTCTACGTTTGTGGGCGAATAAGAAAAGCTTTAAATTTAGATACGAAACTGCTATGATCTGGATTGAACCTGAAAAAATCGAGGCAAATGGGAATATCCTTCCATACGATCGGCACATAGACGTGTTTTGAGCCCTACGATGTCATCTGAACCTCTACCTGGTGCTTCACAGGAAGAACCTTTACATTTTGGGGCAAAAACAGACAATAGCGATAGTGAAAAGAAACTAAAATTTCTTACTATCGCAGAAGAGAACAAACTTTCCTTGAATATTTTGCTGAAGAAGATGATTTTATATTTTGTAAAAATTTACCTGGTTTAATGGCTGCAATGGGATTACAAAATTACGTTTCTAGTGAGTGGCGTTTATTTATAGATTCATTAAAACAGAGTTTAAAATGTGTTCTCTTACACAATGAGAACAAATTGGGCTCATTGCCTATTGCTCTGGTTTTAGACAAAATTAAATATGCGGAACACAATTGGGTCATATGTGTCGATTTAAAAATGGTAAACTTTCTTTTAGGCCAACAAGGTGGTTACACAAAGTTTCCCTGTTTTCTTTGCTAGAGCTAAAAATCAACATTGGGTTAAAAGAGATTGGCCTGCTCGGGAAGCGTTAGTACCAGGACAACAGAACGTGATAAACCCACCTTTAGTATCAAGGGATCGTATAATTTTACCTCCGTGACATATAAAACTGGGGCTTATAAAACAATTTGTTAAAGCTCTTGACAAAAATGGAAATTGTTTTCTTTTTCTGTCTAAAAAGTTTCCAAAATTGAGTGCAGAAAAGATAAAAGCGGGTATTTTTGACGGGCCACAGATAAGGTCGTTAATAAAACACTCAAATTTCATAGACACTATGACAGTGATTGAGAAAATGGCATGGAATGAGTTTGTTTGGTTTGTTCAAATTTTTTAGGAAATAAGAAAAGTTCTGACTATTCTCAGCACGTCGAACAACTAATGGGCCACTTCCAAAGGGTTGGATGTAATATGAGCATTAAGTTACACTTTCTTCACAACCATCTGGACTATTTTCCAGCCAATAAGGGATAAACGTTAAAAAAAAACACTTTTTTCATGAATTTATTGTAGCGAAACGGTTCAAGTCAGTTTATTAAAAGTTGTTGCATATTATAAAGTAACATTTCAGGAATATTTGATAAAATTTTCATGTAAAAATATTGCAAAATGAGCGAATGAGAGCACATTTACGTAGACGTCTTTTCAAAAATACATTTTGCAGTAGTCAGCATATCTCAGCGTAGAATCATCTGAAATCAAAAAAATCGAATAATTTAGTTAAAGTATGAGTTAAACTTCCCCCCAACGTTTATTTTGACGATTTATTTTCATTTTCAGCCATTTGGTAGTCATTTGAAGTAAAAAGTAATTTTTGACGAAAAAATGCCGCCATTTTGTAGGTGTTTTACACCTTAATATAAAAAAAAAATGGCGAAAAAAAAACGTTGGGAGGAGGTTCTTTATATGTAAAATATATGTGCAAAATTTCAAAAGGATCGGTTGAGTAGTTTTCAAATGCCAATGACTACGCACTTTAAAAAAAAAGATTCGAGAAAGCCGCGTTTAAAGTTTGTAACAGACTACGCGCGCAACTGCTGCGTCTCGGCAGATGTTTGAGGCGGCTCGGCTTTATGCTCTATAACTTAAAAAGTTTTGCTCGGATTGACTTAAAATTTTAACACGGTATTTTTGAAATCTTTTACTACAATAACATGCAAAAAAAAAATCGATTTTTAGGTTTCGTGTTTTTCTCGAAACTATATTTTTCAAGACGACCGAACTTATACTTCGAACAAACTTTGATTATGCTAAAATTTTTCCTGTACTTTACTCACAATTACATCCTACAGTCAAGTACAGATTTTTTCAATGACAATTTTTTAAACAATTTTAGAATGAAGTTTTTGAAAATTCTTTTTTAATCCAAATATCAAAGAAAAAGTTTTGTTGAACGGCCTTCAAAAAAGGCTTCTAAGAATAGCTATGTGCGGGAGTTTTTATTATACTTTGAAAAAAAAAAAACAAGATTATTCGAGTAATTCAACCTTTAAAGTACCTCTGGAACAAAGTAGGAATAGCCTCACCACCTTGAGTGAAAACCATAGAGTTACCTTAGTCTGGCTCCCGGGGCATCGGAACAATGAAGGTAACGAAAAAGCAGATGAACTGGCAAGAGGGGGATCTGCCATGAATAACGCTCTTGCATAATCGGTATTCACACCATTAGGTGTAGTCAAGAGTACAATTTCCCAAAAATACCTCCGAATCGCGGATTGTAGGAGGAAATACTAGACGAAATGCAAAATTAGCAGAACGCTATGGCCCACCTACAATCCCAAGCAAACGTCGGCATTAATAAGCATGAAACGACGGGACGCCTGGAGACTAACGGCAGTTATAACTGGCTTTTGGTCTATCGGAGAACAAGCAGCCAAAATGGGTATCCTTCACAATGCATACATACAACCGGAGAAAAAGGAAGCAATCTCCCACTTCCTCTGTGAATGTCCTGCCCTATGGAAGGACAGAATGTCAACCCTGGGCCAGCCGCTATTCGAGAATCTCGAACAACTGTCTGGCTTAGACGTCAACTACCTAATAAGGTTCTTAAACCGCACAGACTGGAAACAGTCATGCTGTAAATAACCGTTAAACAAGTTGGTAACGAGGATGTGTCAACAAAATGGTGCGGAAGCGCTAGTTGGATTCAGGAAGAATCACCACTTTAACCAACCAACCAATTCATGCGGTTTACGACATGTGTACAAATGTTACCGAATTCACATTTATTTCATTGTTCGGGAAAAAGTTCCCAAAATATGGTTATGTTTTCCCACACTACAGGGACCCAACCGCTTAAGTTACTGTGCAAACTCATAGCCCATAGGTTTTAGAAAATCAACATTTTTTTGCGAACGACTCAAAGATACTCTAAAAGCCAAATATACTGCATACATGTAAATACATATATGGTATATGCATGACATTAGTTAAGAAATTTGGTCCCCATGCGTACTAGTACGCGCGAATTCTTCTCAAGTCAACATTGCTTCCTCACATTTATACAAACTTACACATATCTAAAAAAATCTTAAATGGTCGTCTTACTTCAAGGACAATTAGAAGAAATAAATAAGCTCATAATTTATTCTAGTTTATGTAAGAAACTAAACTCAAAATATGCAAACAAGTTTTAAAAAAATATTTACAACATTCATCCCTAACGCGCCCTTTTCACTCACTTTGTAGTAAATCTGTCAAAATCTAGTAAACTTGACCTCGTAAACTCAGTAATCGTGTGAAAAAGTGGAAGTGTAGAAAAAATGTGTCACAGAAAATATTCCATGCAGACTTCTTTTTGACTTCTCAACGCTGTCGGTTACGGTACGGCATTGTAAATATGTAAATGTTTAGGAGTATTAGGCTGAGACGGCCATTCAAGTCTACAAATTTTGAATATTCCTTGCTAGTAATTTTATTAAATATTTTATAATACAAAGAGGCACAATATTAATCATCGAATTTTGTTTTTGGATATCTTTTTTACTAAATAAAAAATAATAATTTAGATTTTTACGCGCTCTATGGCTTGTCTTTTTGTACACTGCGGCTGCCTAGTTCGCAAGTCTCAAACACGATGGAGTAAGATACTATTTGCAAAAATTTAAATCTTCCGATAGGGTGATTAATTTTGCGCCACCTTATTTAGCTCGTCAAGAGATTATGAATTCCGATATGAAAATAGTTACTGTATATTTTTCGAAATTTGTCTGCCACTTATTCTGTAGGGATGTGCAAGAATTTAAATTCACAGTATCTCACTCAGAAAGCCAGTTAGAAGAAAAGCTTCATAATTAACATAAGATAAAAGTATTCAATACACAAGGTGGGTCTGAAGAAGGATTCTGTAAGGGAAACTTTAGCTTTATATTGGGATCGCTCGGCAGTCACTAAGAGTGACTAATATACAAATACAAAAAATAAGAGAGAATGTAAAATATTTAAGGAGGTAATAGGATGGACCAAAAGAAGCAAAAAAGTCTTAAGTCACTTGAAGGTTTTGGATACATGGCACGTTATTGTTCTTCTTTCAACTCCTTTGTTATTTGCATGGCTCTTTACTTCCCCCTCGTCCTTTATTCACCTTCCGGCTGTTTATTCTGCCGCAAGTTTAAGCAATAGTAGTGCTAATGCGGTGGGGCCATAGAACCGCGGCATCTTTCTTTACATCGAATGCTTGGAAGAATTCTCCAAGTATTGCGTTTTGATTGCGATCAATTTGAGAAAACAATGCCATTTATTCGGACGATGTAGGGCGATACTTCTACTCCTGGGACAGAAGACGAAATTCTAGCTTGCATAGATCATATTTGGGGATAGATAGTTGATTTAAAAAATAGGGGGCAGATAAAAATAAAAAAAATAAATAATTGGCGCGTACACTTTGTTGGATGCTTGGCCGAACTCCTCGACTTTCTGTGACAAGGGATTGGCAACATTGCTGTATCCGAACTGCGGTTGCCCCAAGATGGCGCTACATGCATACAGGCGACGCAACAGTCAAAGTTCTGAGAGAAAAATTTGACGACTCGATAATCTCACTGTGAGCATTCTTCAGTTGGTCGCCACGATCATGCGACTCGACACTTTCGATAGTTTTCTCTCACACCGTTTATATTAGTTGTGTTCGATAAAAAAATTTGTCATCATCAGCCTTCAATCCTAATAATACGTTCACATATGCATTAATCATCTATAAATCTACCGAAATAATCTACCCGTTCACATATGGCTGATTACCTGCTAAATTGACAATCAGCTGTTAATACTGCTTTGAGAGGTTTTTCTTCATAGAAATTATTTTGGTGGAATATTTCGGTGTTTTTGGTTTCTTTACTTATTATAACCTATATGAAGAAAATACAAGGAGAAGGAATAGCTAATTTAATTGCGCAATTGGCCGCTAATAATAAACAGTTGAAGGAAATCCGTATGCGACGTTTACTGAGGTTGCAAAAAATTATGGCAGCAATACGCATGCGAAATTCAGTATTACATTGAATAATAAGCAGGAACAGGTCAAAGCGTTTATGGACACACGTAAGTAATTGTGCCTGTTTTTGTTTTTATTAGTGAATATAATAAGTAACGCCTGTCCGTGTACTCTAGGTGAGACATGGCCAGTTCTGGGAGCTAGATATTCCTTGCAGCACCGACCAGTTTTTCAACAAGTGCTATAGGATGAGCCGGGACTCCTTTGCCTTTTTATGTAACGACGTCATGTCCATTGCAAAAACTGATACAACGTATAGGAAATGCATTCCTTTAGACAAACGTGTCGCGATTGCTTTATATGCGGTTGGTTCTTCAGCTGAATACAGGACGACTGTTCGGAGTATCAAAAGGAAGCGTGTGCAATATTTTACACATTACGTACATAACTCCGAACGGCAGATATTTTTTATGAGAAGTTTATTTCATGGAAGATATTATTTCATGAGGATATTAAATAAATAAACCAAAACTGGTAAAAATATTTTATTATGTATTAGTGTAGATACCCTTCATTACATTTATTGTAATTACAAGGCGCTTACTTTGTGCTCCATAGTTGCGGGCATTTAATTTCAATGCTAAAGCGAAAAATCTGATGTATGTTGTTGCATTTTTAAAGGATTTTTTATTTTTACCCTCCACAGTAAGGTAAACTGCTTTATCGTTGGCACAACATCGACAGAACAAATTAACTTAAAGGTAAAATATTTATGTAGATCTATGTGTACAAAAATACAAATATATTCTTAGTTTGCGGTCGTGTTTGTGTTTCAAATATTTTCCAGTTGTCTTAAGGGTGGCAGGGCGTAGCAAAAGGAGTGTTATTCAGATACATAAGAATATATTTGATGTGCATGTTTTTTATGTGTATTTGTATGTACATGTTTATGTCATGACATCCAGTGCACTGTAATTTTAACATGGAATCTTATCTAACAAAAACCTAATTAATTACTTAATTAGAAATCGAGCCGTAAAAACTATAATACCACCTGAACAATAGCAGAACACAAGAACACGTGTTCGACTTTTCGTATATAAAATTCCAATATGAAATTACCAAGTAGATATACGAGCAGGTGAAACATATTTTTCGCTGAAAAGAGAGATTCAAGCGTACACGTGTACGATTTATCAAGTATACTCGTATTCTTCGCTGGCAACAGTTTCTATGTAATAGCTGAGCCAAGGTGTTAATAATTCTGCGATGGACACCGTCTGCATCGGCGCCAACTGTCAGCGAATAAATCATTTTTTGAATAAAGGTCATAGTAATGAGTGACAATTATGTACTTAATATCAATTATTTGTTTGCTTAAGCTATCACTTATGTACGTGCATATGTGTATATGTGTGTATGTATGTAGGTATGTGTGTCTGCTCAGTCCAGCGACTTTATTTACTAAAAAAATCAGTTTTTATAATTTCCATTTTTCGGTATTTCTAACAATTTTGTTACTCATACCCATCATCAGTTGCGAATTGCGCATGGTTCAGTTCAAATCATTACTGATTTGCACGCGGAAGTTGCCAAAATAATAATCTAATTATATTTTTTTTTTCTTGTAACGAAATGCACGAACGCTTTGTGTTCTGGAAACGTGTTGAAGTTGTGCAACCACGAATTTGCAAACAAGACTTGACCAAATCAAGCGAATTGCCGAAAATTTACTCACCGATTTACGCATTTGATGGTGGCTGATAATGAATTGAATAGGTGAAATATTTGTGTCATACAGCATCTGGTGTACTATTCGTCAAATTCAAATTGTGAAGTGTTGTACATACGAGTACTCCACGCATAGATCTATTGGTGCCTAGCGATACCAGATGGGGGCTGACCTCTGTTAAGATTTAAAGTGATTGATAAAGTAATTGGTTTTGGGGTTTGGAATTAAAATGCACCTTTCCTTTGGAGATACCATTATTGTCTTTAGTTATAATTCTACTAATACAAGAACACTACCAACAATTTTATTTATACATATTACAGTACGAGCAAGATTTAGTCTTCTTGGTTGAAGTTCCATTCCCGGTATCAGTCTCATTTCATAGTTTTTGTGCACTAGTAGTCGCAAGATATGCTTACTGCTGCTTTTTTTACTGTTTCAGTGACAGTGTCTATGCCGAGGTCACGGTGAATATCATCATTTCTTATGTACCAATTGGCGTTTGTGATTGTCCTTAGCATCTTAGATTGACTTCTCTGTATGGCTTGTAGGTTTGATTTACTGGTTATTGATTTATATATCATTTGTTTATTGAAATAGCTTAGGGTTGATTGTTTTCTTAGTAGCCAGTAGAGTTGTCGGAATTTGTTTTTCATCTCATTTCACTTGCTCAGTATGTGTTGTTTCCATGTGAGCTTTGAGTCAATCGTGATGCCTAAATACTTTACACTTGAGTGTATTTTAGTGTCTTCTCCGTTAATTTGGATTGGCGTATATTATGTACATGTTGTGTTTTGCCTTAATGACGTCAATGCCCCCTGATAGCGTATCTTGCAGTGTTTTTGTTGTTGCTTCTTCATTGTTGTTAGCTGACATTAAAACTGTGGCGTCTGCAAATGTAGCTATCATGGATCCTCGAGTAGTTGATGTATCTGCTTTGTACAGTAGGTATAGTATGGGGTCAAACACGCTTCCTTAAGGTACTCCAGTTGTCGCCGTCATGATTTCAAAGCACTCATCGTCGTATTTTACGAAGAAGTGCCTATCAGTTATGTAGCCTCTAAGGCTATTAAATATGTTAAGTGGTAAGAGATTTTTAGCTTACATAGAAGTCCTTTGTGCCCATGTGTTGGAATTTGTTTTTATTGATTGTTTTAGTAAGTTTTACCCAAGAGGCCAATGGGTCATTGAAAGATGAAGATACATGTGTAACAGCTAGGCTATTATGGCCGCAAATAAACAAGAAAAAGACAAAGGAATTGCTTAGTCGTTGCTAGCAATCCCTATCTTGTAAGTATGTGCAACCAGTAGATTATGACCAGTCAGCATACCTAAAATAGCTACAGAATTGAGCGAAAGAACGAATTGAGTCTGTTTTTTATCATTAGTTTTACACATGACTTTTGCAGTTTTGCAAGTGATCAGAGTAGTCCACCTAGTTTTAATTTGCCTTTTCGTGTAGTCGTCCGTTGTATTATATATTATGTTTAGCGGGTTTTGTATGACGTTCTCTTGTTCAAATGGTAAGTTTCGTTTCCTATAATGCCTTTGTGACCCGGTACCCAATAGATGTGCAGTAGGCCGGGTCGATTTGTGGGGAGGCAAAAAAATCGCCCATTGCTCTGTGAAAATCATATTCTAGGGATGAAAATAAGAAACTTTGCCGAAGGAACCATACCTCTAAATAGAATTCTGATGTCCCCCAATTTGGGTCGAACTTTTAGTGCCTTTTGTGGGGAGGCAAAAAAATCGCCCAATGCTCTGTGAAAACCATATTCTAGGGATCAAAATAAGAAACTTTGCCGAAGGAACCATACCTCTAAAACGAATTCTGATGTCCCCCAATTTGGGTCGAACGAAAAATCCAACTTTGACCCATTTGAGTGCTCCAATCGAGTCCAAATGTATGACCGACCCCCACTAACTTTGGACGGCCGATCCACCCATGCCAGTGGCACACCCCCCAGAACTCCCCTGGGGGGTTCCCCATACAATCATTTCAAAATATCACCATTTTTGGCCTTTACATGAAAAAAGAAACTAAAAAGTTCGACCCAAATTGGGGGACATCAGAATTCGTTTTAGAGGTATGGTTCCTTCGGCAAAGTTTCTTATTTTGATCCCTAGAATATGATTTTCACAAAGCAATGGGCGATTTTTTTGCCTCCCCACAAAAGACACTAAAAGTTCGACCCAAATTGGGGGACATCGGAATTCATTTTAGAGGTATGGTTCCTTCGGCAAAGTTTCTTATTTGATCCCTAGAATACGATTTTCACAGAGCAATGAGCGATTTTTAAATCGACCCGCCCTAATGTGCAGCCTATTGTTTGCGGCTAGACTTTCTGTGGCTTCCCTTCTCTGTTGGACTTAATACAATACGAGGTTATTGCTTTCATTGCTGCTTGACTGTAAACGTAAATATTAATTATTGAGTTATTTTCAGTTCTTGTGTAGACCAGCTCCGCGGATTTCCCAACAGCAAACATTTCCGTTTGAAAAATATTGCTCTTGATTTGCTGCCTAATCTCTAGTTTTGAGCAGTAACTATCCCTTTCCATTTCATGCAAAGTTTTATAGCCGTCTGTGTAAAAATGCAAAGTCCTACCGCCAGGCTTCATACCTTTGTGCCATTCCTCCTCTTGAATTGTAGTAAGCCTTCTTCCCTAGTGTGTGCTACCTGTACCCCTCTTTCCTAATGAGCTATGTCCGAAGGTTCTATAAGTAAATACTATAGCAGCCACTAATCTCCCCGCGGATTTCACTGCAAGATTTTCTGCAATAAGGTCGATAGGTGGTGTGCTAAGTATCATTACTAGCGCCACCGTGGGAGTCGTTTGCATCGCTCCTGTTATACACAGAGCAGTGAGTCGCTGAATCCTTTCCAATGGCATTAAATATGAGAATTTGCTTGTTGCAGTCCACCTTATTAAGGCCCCATATAGCAATATCGGTCTAACTATTGCCGTATAGCAGGCAATAGTGAAGGCAATAGACTCCAAGTAACGCTCAGCATTCAATTCAATTCAATTCAATTCAATTTCAATTTATTTGATTTGTTTTGTACATAGTAAGACAGAGTCTTGTGGTAGTACATCTTCTTATAATTCTAGAATACGAGGATGGTATACATAGAAATGCTACTTAGATTTAAAACTTAGAGTAGTAAGTGAGAAGAAGAGAAAGATGGTGGGAATGGGAGAAGGAAAGGGGGATTGAAGGTTAGAAGTAGTTAGAAACTGCAGTTTGAAACAACACCTAGCTTGTTTTATAAGTTGTATTGTAGTTGGTATAGAATTCCATAGTTTTATGGCACCAACAAAGAACATGCTTTCTGATTCCAAGTAAGTGTAAGTCGGAACAATTAGATTCAATGTTCGGGTGCACTGGCATTGTTTAATGTTTTTATACAGGTACAATGGTTTTTGTGTGTATATTAATTTATGCAGGAACAAAAGAGAGCGTATTTTGAGATACGAGTCGAGGTTATGATCGAGTATCTGTTTTGAGTAGATAGATATATGGTCATATTTCCTTTTTTCAAATACGAAACGCGCTGCATTATTTAAAGCGGTTTGCAATTTTTGTTTCGAATTAGTATCAAGCCTGCAATATACTAATTCAGCGTATAATACATGAGGAAGAATGAGTGATCTAACAAGTTTTAATTTAGTTTGCCGTGGCAGTAAGTAGGCAGTACAATATAGCTTTCTAAGAATATTATATACCTTGTTTACAACAAAGTTTACATGGTCAACGCATGATAATCTTGAATTTATTCTGAAACCCAGGTTAGTTACTATGCCATCAAAGTTAATATTTACTTCATTAAATTAGAAATACGAGTGAGGTCTTCATTAAGCCTAGCTATCAAATCTTCAATAAGACCTATTGGCCTTGACAGGTAGATCTGGGTGTCATCAGCATAGAGATGAATCGACGAATTTTGGCAACACTCAACAATATCATTAATGAAAATGCAAAATAAAATTGGACCTAAAATAGAGCCCTGCAGCACACCTGACGTAATTGGTTTTAGACTTGAGTAGTTATCACCACACTTAACTTGTTGTAGCCGATTCGAAAGGTAACATTTTATTAGTTGCAGAGAAAATGCTCCAAACTTATAGTGATAGCACCATTTTTGCAGTAAAATGTTGTGATCAATAGTATCAAATGCTTTTGAAAAATCGAGTAATACTAGCACTGTTAGGTAGTTTTTATCATAAGCAGAGTATCATGAGTACGGGTACAGGCTGTCATACGAGAATTAAAATTTTCAAGGACACGCTTACACACTATCGCATTTAGGTCAGCAATATCCACCCGAATGTTGTCTTTCAGCTTTGGAATCGTTTTTGGCTTTAACAAGTATACTTTAATTTTCAAAAAACACCAATATGGTCTTCTATCCTTGACAAACTCAGTGTCTTGAAATTTTTCGACAACCTTTGAATTGTCGACTTATTGAGGTGATTATTTCCACCAAAAAATTACGAATTTCGCGACGTTGTCCTGAAAGGTCGATCTTTTTCATAATAAGTTTCAATAATTTTAATGCGCTGTTCTATCGTGAAAAATTGTACATCTATCTACTTGGCAAATGTCAAAGATAACATAAAACCAATGAATTATTCACTACTGACAACCAGGCATCACTTTTGAAAGACCTCATGAAAGTCGATTAATTTATGGAAACTTCACACCCTTTTCTTTAATATTTACCCGTGCTGTCAATGCTTTGAAAATTACCTTTGAAAATCCTCATGGTATACTTATATGTTATAAAGGGTGATTTTTTAAGAGCTATAAGAAAGTTTTTCAAAAAAACACATGTAAAATTCAGAAAAATGCATGACATTTTTATTTAAGTCGATAGTACAGTCCATATATTGTAATTTTATGTTTGAAGATTATTTCATGTAAATGTTGGCCAATGTTTTGGCCGGTATCTCACATATAAATGCTTTAATGTTGTCTTCCAATGCGGGGTGTACGAATAAATTGTGTGACCACTGTATATGTACGATTTGTGAACGTTGTTGAGGCGTAAGGCTGTTCTTGGTCCAACTTCAGCAAGGCTGAAATCCACTTTCACGTAGGTTTCATCGTTCAAAATTGTGTAAGTATTTTTTTTGTAGACGATCAGGTATTAGCTGATTTCACCATAAAATGCATAATATTTTCTCCGTTTAAAATTTTAGTGGTTTCGGGAGCATAACGTGATTTCCCTCTCCGTGTAGATTGGGCAGTTTGGTGAACTGTCATGGCCAAATCTGTGGATATATTTCCTAAACACTCCGTGCACTGAAAGGAATTGAGTTAGGCGATAGTTTGTTCGCCCGTGGTTCCTCACCTACGTTGTAAGGGTGGGTATTAGCTCATGGATCCATCTACCCTTAGGTGACCTGTTCCACCGGCCCTGCAAAGGGCGAAGAGTGAAGCGTTTCTTTTTCTGCTATTTCTTTACGCATTTCCCTTTCGTCGAGCTCCGATAGTCTTTTAAATGATCTTTGCATTTCTTTAGCCAAAATGTCAACTGGGTGTAGTCCTGAAACGACGAACGATGAGTTGTTAGAAGCTTTAGAAGCGCTTAGCCAATAAACAGCTATACGTTTTTTTGCGTAGCTATGGATGTTCATTGCATCAGCCCAGATCGGTGCCGCATACAAAGGGGACAGGACTGCACAATAGATGCCTTCTTCCCAGCGCATTCTAAGTGCGTTTTAAAATTTAGACGACTATGTGTTTTGCCACTATTACCATCGCGATATCATCCACGAATCCAATGACTTTCGCTCTGGGAGGCCGATCTGGTCTAAGTATCCCGCCGTACAAAAGGTTTCATAGTAGTGGGCCTAGAACTGATTTTAGGGTGAACGCTGCTGTTACATTGTACTCCTCAATGCCTTTGTTGGTTCTAAGCCTCAGTTTACGGTCCGAAAAGTAGCTCCCAATTATTCCGGTGTTATTCATAACTATGGCACCTTACTTTTATGAGGGGTTCTTTAGCTACCAGGTCGCTGTGTAAAAGCGTTTTTAACGTCAAGACGTACTACAGTGCAGTATTATTTTTTCCCGCCACGCCATCTCTTGTCCTCAAGGGCTTTTGTAGCCAATTCCACCACGCATTTGATTGCATCCACTGTTGAGCGGGATTTCCAGAAGGTACGTGGACAATACCTTTATTTTCTATGAAAGATGATAGCCTGTCGCAGTTAATTCTCTCAAGAACTTTCCATTATATCTAGTAGGTATATCGGTCGGTAAGACATGGGATCAAAGGGCTTTTTGTTTCCTTTGGGTAAAGGCGCAAGGGTTTGCATCTTTCATCTCTTTGGGAAAGTGCCTTCGTAAAACTGTAGACGCCATTTGTGGAAAAACATTAAGTCGCATACCCCAAATAGGGTGAATAGCTCGGCTAAGCACCCAACAAAGGGCTTAAGCGAGAATTATGTATATTTATGTATTAGTCTATCAACTAAGGGTGGCTTCTCATACTTTTATACTATGCACATAGTTTCATATCGTTAACTGATTTTTATCCACTGTGCATCCAATGCTGCCATTCCTTCTTTATCTGTAAACAGGCCTTATCATAGTCTAAACTAGTATAGTCTCCGTGTGCGATGTTATCAGTGCTTTCTTTACCGTTTATCTTTATCTCTTTGCTTTTCCACTAAATAAGCACAAAACGCTTACTAAGTTGCTTAATACGAGATCTTATCCATCAAAACAGATCTTTACAAGACGACGAGCGTTCAGTCGTAGGAAAAATCTCTGCCGTGGCGCATAATCAAGATCAAGCACAGTTAATTTGAGATCCGAACGAAGTGAATAAATACACAGTTACTTGTAGTAACGAGCGAAAGAATTGCAGCAAGAATAAGTAGTTGTTGTGCAGTTGATCGCCGATGAAAGAAAGACAGTAAGGAGATGTAACGAGCAGCTCGTTGATAGTAATAAGTGTGACGAAAAGAAATATCTGTTTATAAAACTTAAGCCTAAGTGACAAAACGAATTTAGTCTTTGTTCGGACATACACATCGAGAGTGGCAAGCAGTCGAGCAGCAGGCAACGAAATACCTAAAGTGGCCTTATAAAGGCAGAGGATAATTTACAAAACTACTTAAAGAACTGTGATTTGCATAACTACAAGTAAACGAGGCTTAAAAAATTGCGGAGAAAGTTTGAGAAAAGTAATAAGAATTAAAAATCGTTAGTTATTAGAGAAATGTGAAACGCGATCAGAATATTTTGAAGTTGTGGAAAATATATTTGTGTTACATATAAACAGGTGTGAGTTCAACATAAAAAAAATTAACGAAAAAATTTCGGTTTGAAAAGTTTGCGCTTAGAAACTAAAAACTATTTTAATCAAAAAAATCAGAAAAAAGTAGAAAATATGTGATATTCTTTCTATTAAAAAGGAAATTTTGCGAATTAAAAATCAATTAATCATAACTGCGCGTTGTCTACCAGCTCATTTTTTCAATGCCAACATCGTTGTCTGCGACCATTTGCTAAACTTTTATTGGATTTAAAGTTTTTTCTTATAAAACTGCTCGTAACTAGCCCACGCAAATTGAAAGCGCAGCTTAAAAGCTAAGGAAACATACATATAAACACCCGCATACATATGCATTTGCTTCAATGAAATTATGAGTATCTAGTGAAAGAATCGAGTAAGCAGAGCAAAGCAAAACGTATTAGCGCAGCTGTGTGACGGCAGAAAGTAGCCGCTTTAGTCGTTGACTTTACATTTTCGTTTGGTGATTTTATTTTTGTTATTCCTTTTTGTGAATGGAATTGAAATAAATCGCTGATTATCTTCTTAAATTGAATTTAATCAAGACGAACGGACGTTTAATTTTAAGTGTTTCATAGCGCGCGCGCGGTTCTACAAAAGTATCCATATATCAACACACATACAAATGTACGTAGATGAACACTCGCAAGTCCATAGGCAAAACAGCGTCGTGGCGACATAACTCATACATGCCAGTGATACCAGTGTATACCTAAATCACATCAACTGTGGAAACATTGTGCATCACATACATACACACACATATATATATATGAATTTACGTGTGCTCCCAAACAAACACATACAGCATTTTTCAACCAATACAATAGTGCAGAAAAATCAACATTGAAAGAGTAGCGCGTGCACAAAGTTCCACTTAGTTGGTCGGTCCGCTTAGAAAGACTAACGTTATGCGTTGACCGGCGCACGAGTGAGTGGGTGAGGCAGTGGACATATATCGCTCCTACACATAAACACAGCACACAGCTTACAACACATAGCAGCATTCAAGCGCACGCTACACTCGTGGCGCCTGCATATTAAATCTAAATCCAAATCTCTGTTTTGCCGACATTTCGTACTGGGACTAAATATTCTCACAACGTTATAGTGTTACATCTAACTCATACGTCTAACTATAAATCCAACGGTACATTATCTCACAACTACCCTCCCACCCAATACGACGGCTCAACTCTATCATCCACCAGCACCAGCATCCAATATCTAGCAGTAGCACTGCGCATTTGCGTTTGTTATATTTATGGTGTTTACATTTTGGTGGCAGCGCAAACATTCAGCTAAATAATTTACTGCACCGCCGACTAAAGAAGCTGCGCGCGCCGCACATCCCGTGCGCTCGGGCGTCGGCTTCAACCAGTTGAAGGTTCAACAACAACGTATCTCTGTGGTAGTGTCACCTTAACTGTAATAATTCTAACACTACCCTCATCGGATAGCAACAACGACTTTGCATTTTTTCAAGCGCAGCTGTAACCATGGCCATAATGGGTGGTGAGGAAACTGCAACTGAAACTGTTGACTTGGCGGAGGTGGAAAAAGTAAAACCGTCGAAATTTGGCGAATTTTGTCGCCGCAATGGCATAAATCCGAATTTGATAATGCTGAAGATAACCCTATTCGTTATGTATGGAGGTGAGTAAGCTTTATGAGTATTCATTTACGTGTGTCCGTGCAAATAAAGGGGTTTCCATTAAGTTGATATGATTTCCTTTGAAAAAAAAATACACTAATCGCTGAGGAAATCCAAATATTTTTTTTTTATCCAAAGTGAAGTAAAATCGATAAAATAAAGTTTTGTAGGCATGTAACTTCTTTCAAATGGCCTTCACGACTCCTATACACGAATCCGATGTACCTAATTTTCTAGTACTTTTTCGATTAAATCGGAGCCATGAGTATATACATACATATATAATAAAGGGTTTGCCAATAACAGGTGTTATTTTGAATAGCCCACTATTTCGGTAGATGTCACTTTTGAAGCTTTCATTTTTTGATATTTGACAAGTAGAAACCACGCAATTAATAAAAATGGAACGATATGCGCTTAAACAATGTATTGAAATTATTAAAATTCACTATAAAAATAGTACAAATTTGGCAGAGACGGTTCGTAAGACTCATTCTTAGGCCATCGTGAAGCACCTTGTCGGACCGCAATACAGAAATTGGTGGGACAAGTTAGTGATGTGAAGAATAAAACCCGTGCACGTCGCTCAAGAACAGCCGAAAATATTGCTGTTATAGCCGAAAGTGTTGAAGAAAACCCAGGTTTGTCCCATCCGCGTCGTTCTTTGGAATTAGGCATTTCACAAACGTCATTACACCGTATTTTGCATAAAGATTTGGGTCTTAAGGCTTATAAAGTCCACTTAACACAAGAACTCAAGAAGGATCGTTGAAATGTATGAAAATGATCTGGAATTCCATCGAAAAATCATCTTGAGTGGCTTCGTCAACAAGCTAAATTGTCGGATCTGTGGCTCAGAAAATCCAAGAAGTATTGTTGAAAAGCCTCTCTATCCACAACTTATGTTATTGTTTGGTGCGGTTTATGGTCCGGCGGAGTCATTGGACCTTACTTTTTCGAAAATGAAGCTGGAGCAGGTACGGTGAATGGATTGCGTTATCGAGAGATGATTAATGATTTTTTGTGGCCGGAATTGGATGGTATTGATCTGGATAACGTTTATTTTCAACAAGACGTGCCACACAAGCAATGAAACCATTCATCTTTTATCAAAATAGCACCTCTTATTGGAAACCCTTTATACATAATTGCCGCCTACACCCTTTATTTAGTGTTTGGCCGAGCTTCTCCTCCTATTAGTGGTGTGCGTGTTCCACAAAGGGCGGAGGGGCCCACAGTTTGATGCCGGCTCTGAATGGCGGATGGTTTTTTATTGAGCAGCTTTTTCATGGCTGAAATACACGCGACCGCTATCAGAAAAAAACTTTTCTATAATTTGATGTTTCATATCCACAATGGGCTGGGGCCTACTTGCATACAAAAAATAATTAAAATATACAATGTGCGATACAATTTTTGGCTTAAAGGATGTGAGTAAATTTAAAACCACAAAATCGTATTTCATTAGGTTTTTAGATGCTGCGAAACTTTTTTTTGTTAAGAATTTGACATGTGGTGGTTTTGATGGCTCGGTTGTCAGGCACACACCGAAATGCAAATATTTTCTCTGCAAATGCTGCCAGACGCAGTAGAGCAGAGTTGAAAGTATTGTGTAAAGTTATTATATAAAAATGCAAACATTTTTTTATTAGTAACATAAAAAAGTATAAGCCTTTTCAACGTCAGAGTGTCACTACGTACATTAGTAAGCAAATACACGGAATATTTCACTGGCCGCTGTATACATACATTGAATATACCACACTACTATTAATTAAAGAATTCGACTATCAAACTTTTAGAGTTTACTTAGAGTTCCAGCTACTAATGAAAAAAAGAAAACAAAAAAAAAAAAATAAATAAATAAATAAATTTAAAAAAATTTTTAACAGAAAAAATTTATTCGAAAAAAAAATTGCATAAACAAATTTTTTAATAAAATTTTTTAATACATTTTTTAATAAATTTTTTTTAAGAAGTATATTTTATCCTAAATAATTAAAAAATAAATTCTAAAATGCTTTAAAAGAAATTTTTTAGAAAATATATTTCATCCTACAATAATGAAAAAAAATAAAGTTGTTAAAAAGATTCGAAGATATTTCACCATAAAACTGTATACCAAAATTTTCAATCTTGAATAAATCTCAAAATTATTAAATTTAAAAAGAAAAATTTCTATTTACTTCTTATTATATTCAATTTTACAAATAAAGGATTTTATAGAAAACTTTATGACAATGTCTAAAATACTTGGAACCCTTTTCGTGGAATCGCTCCAAGCTTTATACAGTTTTGACAAGAAATTTCCCACAAATATTCCCGGGAGAAACGGATCTGAAATCAGAAAACGCAGCTAATTTCATAGATTTCTTTACGCTTAACGACAAGAGAGAGGCAAGAGAGTGAAATCATACCAATTATTTCTCACTAAATACAAATCTTCATCTACCTGGACACTGCGGTTTATTTTAGGCTGAATCAACAGTAAAATATGACGCCGGCTTTAAAAAGCCGTCTACGGGTCGCTGATCACAGTGATTTTCGGAGAAACTGTCCCACTAGTTTCATAAGTTAGTTGGATAGGCTATGGTGGCTGCCACTCCAAATGAAGGTGCAGAGGAGCACACTTAGGGCTGGAGGTGCATTGTAATATATCTTATCTGAATTGAAGTTTCTCTTTCTAATTTCTAAAATGCCAGCCACTTCATTTCTTTAATAAAAGACGAAACATTGTGGATGCCTGAGGATTCTAAGTCTGCCATTTAAAGTAAAAGTAAGAGATTCCACAGCGATTCCGCGTTTTGGCAACAGTGGGACAGTGGCAGAGGAAAAGTTCAATGCTCTCCATCTCCTTCTAGTTTTTGCAGCTGCGATAGAAGTCATACATTGTCGATGTATTATAATTAGGCAGTGTCTGGCGATGTTAGCAAATCCTGTACTATTGGAAGGCCGATCTAGGTCGTTCAGTCACCTACTTCTGCACTCATTCCTTTTAAGTCAGACCTGCCTTGTTACCTCCAAAGAGGGCTCAAGTGGTTCATCTCCTGTTGGCTTGCGTGATGAAGATCGACCTTATTAAAAGCTTGTTTGCGAATAAAAGGATACTCATATAGTGGGAAGACTAATTTGAGATCAGTTCCCCTCCTAGCCAGCTCATCCGCGGTGCTATTTCCAGGAATGTCTCTGTGTCCGTGGATTCAGACAACGTTCGTGGTGCACCGCTTAGCCAGCTCATTTATAACGGCTTTAAGATCGATTGTTACTTGAGATTAAGTATTATTGTATTATCCTTTGTGCTGCGAAAGATGAATCCCTGACCCACAACGCAGATTTTTTTTATAGGTAGTAACTCATCTTGAAGGACGCTGTAGTTGCTTGGTAGCCGTAGACCTAGGTTTAGTTGCTTCTTTTCTTAGTGGATGCTACTCTCAATTCTATTATTTAGTCATGAGCTTTCAATGAAGGTAAAGGTTCTTGACGTTATCTCATTCACACCTTTCATTCATGTGGGAAAATCGTTTTTAAAATAGAATTGTGGAATAGTACATTTTAGCTCCCTAAGTGTTTCTTAATAGTTTTGAGAATTTCCGAGTGCTAAAATCTCATCTGACCTTGATATGATATTCAGCCCTACAAAAACAATATAATCAGTTCAAATTAGTGGAGCATAGAGAGCGGCATGGGTTGTGGCAATTAGCGGAATGATAACCCAGTATCTACTGTGAGATTTCGAGAACTGGGCTTATGCAAGGAAAGGATGTTGGTGGTATGCTTAGAGTGTCTGCCTCCACCATCTTTAGCTAACAGAAATACCAAACTCATTTGAACTGAATATAAGCTTAAAAGAGCAATCGAAGTCAAGATTTACGTTGGGAGGTGCACCGATATTCTCATTGGACACTGCCTCTTTAGAACCTACGTGTACAATTAGCTTCCAATGGTCATTACAAATACGATGATTATGAATAGTAAAGCTCAAGGGTAGCTGGGCTTGGGCACATCTAGTGTTGTCATCTGACGTTGCTATGGAAAAGTTTGGCATATTTTATCAATAACCTGCTCAGAACATTTTGATGTGGGAGTCATATTAGTGTTGTTTATAGTGACTTTAAAAACTCAAAAAAGGAATTAAACCGTGAACATTTTCATGCGATAGTAGGCGATAGTAGGCGAAAGTTGTGACGTAGATTAATAAGACAAGACACAGTGCAGCCGATTCCCAAAAAGCTGGCGAAAAGTCGAAAAAAAAAGTTTTTTTGTCTTTGGGTTGGCTACAGTAATGCCTTGAGTAGTGAAAACCGTTTATAGTAACGTCCTGTACCCTAAGTATCCTCTGTATTTTCAGTCGCAACGTGGCCTTCGTTTGAGCATCGTATTGCTGTCGATGAATAGTGAAAGTTGTACACATTTGAAAGATTTTGTAATGGAGTAAATTGAACAAAACCAAATGGAATCATCTTCGGAAGGTTAGTAAAATACGAGAAATCTTTAGTACATATCAATACCTCGACACAAAATTTTTAGCTGCAGCAATACGTAGATATATTTTTTGCAATTTTTTTTATAAAATTTTAGTTTTCAAACTGTATAGTAATACAACGCCGTCATATGCTGCTTTGAAACCTATTAAAGGTTACTCAAAAAAGTAATGATTACTGAATAAAATAAGATTCAGCTGCTACCACTTGCAACCTTGGCTTTTATGCTATTTTTTGTGCACAAGCGCATCTTGATTATGTTCTAGAATATACGCTATTTCACGTGAGGGGGTGCCCAATAGGGGTGGAAGGGGGTGGATTTTCAAAATTTTAAGATCAAATTCGTAATCAGCGACCCCGACAACCCCCGAGTAAGAAATTTTGAATCAATTACTTAATTTTTTGAGTTTTGGCCAGCTTTTCGGGAATCGGCCGCACTGTGTGTCATACAGCGTGATATTGAGGCACTATTGGGCATGACGAGCATCACTAAGATTTTGCATAATCACCTTGTGATAAAAAGGTGTGTTCGCGTTGGCGGCAGAACCAAGTGCTTCGAAAATTAGTTTAAACGAATGCAAAAGTGTAACCATCATGGGGAATACTTCGAAAAACAATAAAATAGTTTCTAATCACCAACGTTTATTTTCGCATTGTTAGGCTAAAAATATAACCTTCGTAGTTAGGGAGCGAAAAAAACACAAATGAAAGAATAAAAGCAAAATATAGAGAATCTAATATTTAGCTGTAGGAGCAAAGTTGCTAAGGTTGTGCACAATACTGTATGAGTGTTATGCGCATAAACAAAAACAAAAAACAAAACAAAAAAAAACCAGCCATTCTTAAGCAAGTGACTCACATTAATTAGTTAATACCAGTTAAGCTATGAGCTTAATTGTGATAAAAGTTAATTTGTTAATTAATATTTATTAAATTGTGACATTGGAACTTACAACAATTACTAAATTTGCTACACTAGTATGCGGCGTGAGTAAGTGATATTTTTACACACCCACGTATGCCCATAATCCTCTTCCACATGGGACATCCACACATGCAAAGCAGCACTTGTGCAAAGCTTACATTTTCTCATAACCCTCACACAGAATTCCTTAATAAATATTTAAATCGTAATTTTTTTTCTAATTTAGTAAGTCGGATTATGTGTTGAAGTGATAAAAGTTAATTTGTAAAGCAACACAAAGCTGGCAGAGTATTTAATTTATGCTTTTGTTTTGTAAAATAAAGAAAGTGCGTAAAGGGAAGCGAAAGAGAGATAAGTAAATTGCGGAAAAAGTGAAAATTGAAATTTGACCCTCATCGGTGACTTAGATAAGTACGTACATATGTCTGTAAGTATAATACGTACGCATAGGTATTGGTGCTACCCAGTAATATTTTTGTAGTTAAATGTATTAGTTGTAAACAACCTCACAACTAGTATGCACCGCAGATCCAACTAGTAAGAACTGCCGTTCTTCCACACAACTAACTGGATTTTTTTACGTGATGATGTCCTATGAGCGCTTTGCTAAGATGCAGAGGGTACGTTTTGGCACCTACCAAAAATGGACGATTAGACTTCGATTCCGAAAATATCTTCAACTCTTATGTCATGGTCAGCAGAAAACGCAAAAGAAAGAAGAAAAAACAATAAATAAATAAATAAAATAAATATAAAAACAAAAAAAGGAAAATTGAGGGATTGATGATATTCAAGAAGCCCCAGGATGCATAAATATTAAAAGGAGGGATGTAATGAGCCGAGGCGTATAGAGAGATATTGTAAAGCAAGCATTAGTTCACTTCGGGCTGTTTGATGGTATGATGAAGGATGTCTTTTTAGATGTCAATTAAGAGATTTCGATCAGAAATATACCAGTCTCATAATAAAAAATAAATAAATAATTGGCGCGTACACTTCTGTTAGGTGTTTGGCCGAGCTCCTCCTCCTATTTGTGGTGTGCGTCTTGATGTTGTTCCACAAATGGAGGGACCTACAGTTTCAAGCCGATTCCGAACGGCAGATATTTTTATGAGGAGCTTTTTCATGGCAGAAATACACTCGGAGGTTTGCCATTGCCTGCCGAGGGGCGACCGCTATTAGAAAAATGTTTTTATTAATTTTGCTTTCACCGAGATTCGAACTAACGACCTCTCTGTGAATTCCGAATGGTAATCACGCACCAACCCATTCGGCTACGGCGGTCGCCAGTCTCATACTAGTTCAAAATATACGAAAAAAATTCTAGTCCAATTATGGACCAAAATCAGTAGTTTGAGATTAAAAAATTGAGACAAAAAATATTAAAACCTGTATGAGTTATCCTGCAGACCGTGACGGAAAAAGTAGTTTCGAGAAAAACAAGTTTAAACTTTCTGCCTCAAACGAACGACAGCTGCCTGTGCACATTAAACTCTCGTCGAGCAGTTACATTCTCTATCATAACTATAAAGAATAATAATCTGTTAAAAAATCGATTTTTTGAAAATTCTGGACGTTTGTAACCTCTTAGCAATCGATGTATTGCCATTTTTAGGCCACTATTGATGCCATATGGTAAGATTTCTTGGAAAAAGTATATATCAGGCTCATTTAAAAAATAAGTGCCATGCAATTATTTACCAAATTATAAAAAAAAATTCATTCCAACAATATTTTTGTTTTGCGTTATCATTTTAAGTTCTCAAACTCTTAAAAAAAGTTAAAAATAAGGCAAATTTTGAAGTACTGTTAGAGAATTTTCAAGATAGGTTATCTCAAAAATATGGCGAAATGAGGGACGGAAGTTCAATTATAAAAGCACTTGCTTCAAAAAAGTTCAAAATCCAAGCACAGCGTAATTTACGCCAGAATTAATGATTTCCATAAAGCAGATGAGCCGCCAGCCAACATCCAAACGTTCAAAGCAGTAATTTTTATTAAAATCTGGTAGACTAGAAAAGGTCACTGCACGTTCAGGAAACTGAAATGTACACTGAATTTCATAGCGATTTCATTTCATTTTCATTCGTACCGAAAATTGTACTTACTTTGCAGCCGCTTGCCTCAAACAGTACAGCTGGGTACTTTGAAAGCATTGACGCAGGGGCAGGGTTTTCGCCAGACCACACTTTATTTTCTAATAAATTTTGCGAAGTCTAGATATATTTGTAGCTATTTTTGCTACTAAAGAAATTAATAAATCAAATCATCTCGTGTATTTGTAAGCACAAAGATACATATGCGAGTGTACTCACACCACTAGCGAACCGAGACTCAAATAGGCTTGTGATTAGGGAGTATAACTGTTGCATGAGCACTATACCTTTTGTGGTGAAAGCAATTACTTTTGGTCGGTGACTTAACACTCGCTCTCTTTAATTAATGCCCGCTGTGAAAGCTGTTAGTTGCTATTTACACTGATTTTTTCCTTTGAGTTTTATAAGTAAATTTAATTTTAATGTACGTGTGTGTATCTCTGTATATATTATCTATATATATTATATATCTAAGTATATACATTTGTACGTGTGTGTGAATGTATCACTGCTTAACTAATTGATAATTTCCGAAGTATAAATACAAGAAATGAGGCATGCAGAGTGATGCTCGAGTGAGAAAAGGCAAAAATCACCGGGTAGAGAGCAAAAAGTGATGAGCAAATGAAAAGCCTAATGCGAGCGGCTGCTAATTCTGAGCAATTTTCTACAAAAACTATTAAAGAAGTGGGGTATTTGAAATATGTATGTACGTATGCACCTAGGTGTAGGTATGCAACTAATTCAGAGTCACCAGCACATGCGCAATTTGTATGTTAATAGCTGTATGGGTTTCTACACACAAATGCAACTATAAAAAAAGTTGTGTATGTATCTATGTGTGACTGTACGTGAATACCTATTAGTGCACAAGCACTTGGTTGTGAGAAAAAATGGCAGCCAAGTGAAAAAGTGACTGCTGCTAATTGGCTGCTTTGTTTTTGCACAAATCGGTAAATTCTACATTCACACACGCTGGCAGTTAAAGCGAGCAAAAGCTTAGATTAAACGAATTTTTCAATGTTAGATACATGATAAGTTATTTCATGCAGCAATGCCAGTGACGACCGTGACGCAAGTGCTGTAGTGCCTTACTTTGCTTTAATTTGATGTGTGAGGCGTACGGGGCGTATGAGTGCGCTCCAAAGTGCTGCGGCAGAACATGAAAGAAAAAGTATGCGTATAAACTATTATGCATGCGTACATTTTTGTGGGTATCTGAATTAAAAATCGAAAATGAAATTGATGAAATTTTAGAAATTGTTTTGTTTCGGATTGTTTTTTTATTTGGAATGGAATAGAGTGGAATTGTGGATGGCCGGAATTTTGCAAGCACTAAGGCAATATTTCCGAAACAAAATTGGTGCGTGACTACCATTCGGAATTCAGAGAAAATGTAGGTTCGAATCTCCGTGAAACACCAAAATGAAAAATGATTGCCAATAGCGGTCGGCCCTCGGCAGGCAATGGCAAACCTCCGAGTGTGTTTCTGCTATGTAAAAGCTCCTCATAAAAAAAATATCTGCCTTTCGGAGTCGGCTTGAAACCGTAGGTCCCTGCAATTGTGGAAAAACATCAAGAAGAACGCCACAAATAGGAGGAGGAGGTCGGCCAAACACCCAAAAAGGGTGTACGCGCCTATTATATATGTAGGTATAAGGCAATATTTCCTATTATACTTAAAACCTAGAGAAAAAATCTAGGTTGGGTCGGGATTTGTTTCTCGGGTGCATATTTTCCAGAACTTTTAAAAATCGCAGCAGTTTGTTGAGGGGAATAGAATACATCTGATCTAAAAATGTACTACAGAAGTCTGGCAAAAGTCGGACAGCTCCAAGGAAAATGATCTTTTTTATCTTTATCCTCCAAACAGAATATCTACATTACATCGTTAATGATGCCAATGATGACCACATGCCATCCACATGGATTCTGTCCCGTGCTCACGCCCATCAGAAGTCATAGTTCACACCTTTTCTGTCTGCGAAAAATTTTCTAATCACCCAAAGAGGCATTTTCAGGAAACGCTTGCTTGTTTTGTAGCTGTCAGCACTACAGACACATCGAAGAACGAAGAAATTCATAAGCCATTTAATTGCCTTGATCCCAGAGTGTTCTAGCAGAAATCCTAGCTCAAGTTCATTCCGCATTTGAATGAAGTTTAGCCTCAAGTGACATTACTGGACTTTTTTTCTAGAGATGTGAGCAGTTTCTAGGGCCCTGTTTTCTACTGCTGTTAAGGCAAAGTATTTTATTATAACGAAATTTTTATATAAAAAATAAAAATAAAAAAAATTTCCATTCGCCCTTAACAAATCGTGCAAAACACGTCGATTTTTGAGACTTAATGATTAATGTACCGATTAGTGGAATGATTAATATAATTATTAAAAAAATCATTAATGTAATGATTAATGATTAATGATTAATGCAATGACTTACCTTGTGTTTTGTTTATTGCTATGGAGAAAGACGACCGCGCAAAATGTAAGTGCGCGAAATTAAATGGAATATTGCTGAGGATCATCGCAAGTGCAATTTTTATAAATGGCTTCTCTGACTGTGGCCCCATTGAAAGGGTCCAAATGTACTTGGAAACCATCCCTGGTATATCTGCGTATACTACACCCAAATTTCACAAAATCGCTTCAGTGATTTCGGAGTCCATAGAAAATACATCCGCAAACAAACAGAAGTCATTTTAAAATTATTTAATAAAGTACACAATTTTATTTCAAAAGAAATAAGGATTTTCATTTTGAAGCTTCTTTTGAAAACCACCAAACTCTGCATTGTATTTGTAGGAGGTCAGGCAAGCGTAAGAGCGATTCAACGCTCAAGTGAGTGATGTTTGATATAATTGAAAAGTTTGTGAAGGCTTAACGATCTTCCATGCACTTTCATCACATCAGTTCTTGCAGAAATTAATGAAAGTTATGCTCAGCCTTCTGATCCAGTAAGAACTGCAAACAGCATCCGAATGTTAAGCTTGGGTTTCGCAGATATATCTTATTACAAGTTCTTTTAAAGTTATCTTCAAGCCACATGAGTTTGAAACTATGACACCGCACAGTGTAACGAAGCGAGCAAATGTGTTTAAAATTTGTTTGTTAAAATTAAGGTAAGATTTTCACTAATGTAAACAACAAATACTCTAACCAAACAAAAAATATTTTTTTTCGGTAATCATATGTGGGTTTATCGAAGTTTTTTTTTTGCTGAAGCCTTAAAAAATATTATATTAACTAACCTTTTTGGGGGACATTTTTTATATGCAAAAAAAACAAAGAAAAAAATATATTTCTGACAAAACAAAGCAAAAACACAGCTTACGATCTGGCTGACACTGATTTACGTTGTGATGCATTCCAAAAGATTCATAACTATTTTTTAATTACGCCATCCAATACAGAGAAATCATAAAATTGAAAAGTCGAGAAAATGAGCTTTAAAGTTTTCGGTCGCATCGCAACTACTTGACGCTCATCTGCTTTTCGCTGAGAATCAGCGCCAAAATACGCGCCTATATATAGCTATAAAATAAAACGGGTAAAAATTTCCATTATTTAAGGGCTCATAATTTCCATTAAAAATACAGCACTTACCAATTATATGTGAAAAATGGCATCATTTAAAAGTCCACAACAGTCGATTCATGAATGTGTAAATGTTGAGAACGTCGAGATATCAATGTTTAAGTTTATTTAGCAACACTTTGCGCTGCAGCAGCAATACTTTCAACAGAACGTCAAGTTTTTGGTATGCCAGTTCATTTTCAGTCCTCGATAGAATCGGTTTCTTGACATTTTTTAACCAACCTTTGAATTGTCAACTCATTCAGACAGTCATTTCCACCTAAAAAATAATGGATGTTGCGTTATGTTGTTTTTAAAGATCGACCATTTTTGTAATAAGTTTCAATAATTTTAACACTGTCCAACGTTGTATATTCGACAAATATGATATTTAAACAGTAACTGTCTAAGAATTATTCACTATTGAAAATTGATAACTTTGAGGCATTCAAATTATACATTTCTGGGGTAGAAGTATTTTTAAGTCATTAAGACGCAATTGAATAGTTTATTTTCTCATCTCTGAACCAATGGAAGGCTTATCAACATTTCTTTGTATACAAATTATGGATCTGACTTTCCAAATTAGCGGTATGAAGTTTAGAAAACTCTGTTAAAATGATTTTGGCCTGCTATATTTTCGAATGAAGTTTAAGAATTCATTATACTTCCAATTTAATTTAAAGTTTATTTAAACTATTTTTTGTATATGAGAATGGCAAACTGTGTTGATTTTTTTGTTAAGAAAAACATTTTTCTAATAGCGGTCGCCCCTTGGCAAGCAATGGCAAACATTCTATATTCTGCCATGAAAAAGCTCCTCATAAAAATATCTGCCCGTTCGGAGTCGGCGTGAAACTGTAGGTCCCTTAATTTTGTAGAACAACATCAAAACGCACACCACAAATAGGAGGAGGAGCTCGGCTAAACACGCGAAAAAGGTGTACACGCCATATATAAGTTTAACGCAAGAATAACGCTTCCAAATTGTGGAAACTTACTTGGAAAAAATAAATCTCTTCGGAATGAAGATGCTAAAGCAGACGTCGAAATGTCGATTGATCTTTTTGATCATTGCCATTCGACTACGTGTAAAATTTTACGCAAGGATCTTGGCTTACGTGCCTATGAATATAGCTCGTGCAAGAATTGAAGCCAAACTATCACCTTTTTGCGTTGCATTTTTACTGATTGGGCTTTTTTAGATTTATAATTCGGATTAATGGGAAAAAGTAGTCAAAAATCAAACCATGTAACTCGTAGTCGCGGCGGACATATGCCATCCATCATATTCAAAAAATAAATTAGATGAAATTATCTGCTAGATTATAAAAAATCTCATTCCAACAATATTTCTGTTTTGTTTTATCATTTCAAGGAGAAAAATGTATGGTTGTCTTCCACGCCTATATCTAGAATACAAATTTTGGGTATTATGTTAAATAATTAGAAATCCACTGAAAACTAAGCGCCCAGTTCTAAATTAACACTAATAAAGTTAAGAAAATACTTTCTATATCATTTCTTAAAATTTGTCTTTAAATTAGTTCATAAAATGCAAAGACAAAAAAAAAACGAAAACGCACATACTTTCATTTCGTGGAAATCCTACTCGTGATTTGCACAACACTGTACTTTCATATACTAATTTTTCCTGCAATTATAACTGGGTACAATAATTACCTTAGTGAGCTGGGCAGTACCATATTTTCATACAGATATACTAAATATTAAGATATATGATCTTATCAGCCTTTCTTCCAAAATAAACTAAACAAATCTGCACGTCTACGTCAGCGATTTTATGGCTCAGCGAAAATATATGTATTTGCCTTGCCTTAAAATAAGTTATGGAATAATTTCGACTACCTTTTGCTTTCTGTTTTAACTGCTTATCTGCATAAAAATTAACTTGGTTGTTGTTTACTGACGTATTGACTGAACCTGTAGTAGCTTTTGGCGAGATTTTGCTGGCGCTTGTTCGACATGTTTTTTTTTTGGCCATCAACTGGCATTTAAACCTTATAATTATACAGATTTAGACTGAGTGTCTGATTAAGGTGCGTGTGAGCTTTGCTGACTTGTACTCGTAAATAAGGAAGTAAAGCTTTTTATTGAATGGTTGTTTTTAAAAGGGAAAATTCTTAAATAAATATTTGCTCCAAGCTAAAACGTGCACGGTCGTCAGAGCAATGTGATGTGAAACGTAATTTTAGCACGTAATTTAGTTGAATATCGCGTCTGTTGACAATTACCGATTTTTAATTCGTTTTCTTAATTACTGGGAGATTGAAGCGTTTCTCCCTTTTTTATTCAGATGTCCACATGTATAGCACTTGCGGTTGCATTAAGGAATCACTTCTTTTTTTTGTTGAATTTTATTTCGTTATACAAATTGATGGGCCATGGCAGGTGTGTTTATAACATTTTTTTACATTTATTGTCTCTAGCGCCATGTGAATTAAATGTGTGGAGCAGCTATGTGGAGCCTGCATAAATAGACAATCCATGCTGAAATGCCATATACTCGTATGCATGCCTGTGTTTGTACATTTGTGTAAAAAGTAACCACTTAAACGTTGTCGAGTAACTGCTTTTACATGGGAGACAATTAATGAAAAATTCTAGGTCTAGTTAATTTTTATCTGTCATGTATTTTTTTTTTTAACTTCTAAGAAAAAGTCTAAACGCTTAACTATTTGATTTTTTTATACAAAGGTTTTTTTGTTTTTAATTAACGATTCTTATTCATTTTTAGAAGGTTGGGGAATAATAATCCATTATTTTTGCATAAAATTCAAAACTTTATTTAAGATGTTTCGGATTGTCCGATTCGGGTCATATACGCACCGGTTTGTTATATAATTTCTTGCGATTTAAAAGCAGCTTTATAATGCCTCTTTCATAGAAGTCTCAGTTCTTATTGACGCAAAACTCTAGTAATTGGTTTTCACAATTTTCTCTTAATACCAATTTCTTATCACTCAGGAAGTTTTGCTATAAGTGGAAAAGTTGGTAATCGCTTGGTGCCAGGTCCGGACTATAAGGTGTATGCATTAAAACTTTCTAACCAAGTTCACTGAGTTTTTGGCGAGTCACTACAGACGTGTGTGACCTTGCGTTGTCCTGATGAAACTCAACACTTCTTCTGTTGGCCAATTCTAGTAATTTCTGGCCAATCGCTAGCTTCAAACGGTCCAGTTAATGACAGTTGAAATCTGAATTTGGTGTTTGGTCATACGGAAGCAACTCATAATAAATGATTCCTTTCACGTCCCACCCAATACACAGTAGAACCTTCCTTTCCGTTAGCTCTGGTTTGGATCGATCACTGCAGCCATCTAGATTTTTTTTCCCCGAAGTAGTATATAAAATTATAAAGGGTGTATTTTTTAGAGGTTAGGTTTTCAAGTTGGCACTACTTTTTTCATAGATGGTCTTTTTGACAGCTGTCACCTGATTTATGTTCAGTTTGTTTTGCCATTTCATAATGAATAGACTTACACCTGAACAACGTTTGCAAATCGTGCAAATTTATTACGAAAATAATGGTTCGGTTCGCGCGACGCATCACAAGAAAATTTTGTTCAGCGATGAAGCTCACTTTTGGTTGAATGGGTATGTCAATAAGCAAAATTGTCGCATTTGGAGTGAACATAATCCACAAGCCATTTCTGAGACGCCGTTACATCCTCAAAAAATCACTGTTTGGTGTGCTCTATGGGCAGAGGGAATCATTGGTCCATATTTCTTTAAAAATGAAGCCGGCCATAATGTTACAGTCAATGGAGAGCGCTATAGAGCCATGATTAATGACTTTTTCGTGCCTGAATTGGACGATGTTGATGTGGACGACCTTTGGTTCCAACAAGACGGCGCTACATGCCATACAGCCAACGCAACAATCGATTTATTGAAGGAAAATTTTGGTGAGCGCATTATCTCGCGCCGTGGACCTGTGGCGTGGCCTCTACGCAGATAAGCCCGAGACGATTGACGTCTTGGAAGATAATATTCGGCGCGTTATTGCTGACATACGGCCCCAATTGCTGCAAAAAGTGGTCGAAAATTGGGCCTCTCGGCTGGAATTTATTCGAGCCAGCCGCGGCGGCCACTTGCCCGAAATCATTTTTAAAACATAATGGCAAACCCTTATCTTTATAATAAAGCTAAATTCTTGGCCATAACATTAAATTATATACGTTTTATTTCATCTTGAAAACCTAACCTCTAAAAAAACACCCTTTACTAATAAGTAATTTTTATTTAATATCTTAACTCGTTTTAAGAAGTACTTAACATTATAATCGCATTTCGCTCTCCATAAGGCCTGCTACCGTTATGCGTTTTAAACGTCTACGAGAAGAATTCAGCCGAAGTATGATTTTTTAGTCGCTGTTTGTGAGCTATGGCAAGTCGCTTCGTTACTTCAGCCAGAGTTGGTATGCCAAGATTACGATCGAGGTCACTATTCTTTATATTCTATGGCACGCTTACTATGCTTCATACGATTTTGTTTTGCAGACGTTGGATAGAGTGGAAGTACTTTTGGCTAGCGTACCCTCGAAATTGTATACCATAAGTCCAAGTCCGGTATTAGTGTTTATTTGTAAATAAGTAATTTGTTGCGAATTAAGCGCCTGACAATAAGGTAATATAGCTTATTTAATTTCAAATCGAGTTCTTCTCGTTTTTTAGTTGCAAAGTTGTTTGGTAGCCAAATACAAAATAGGAAATCGTATAGGAATTCCATAGAATCGCTTTGTTCTATACAGCTAATTGGGTTTTTGACTTTGACAATTCCTTAAAAATTAACAAAATTGCGAACGATATTGGAGTTTTTGCAAACGAGAGCAAAACCAAATATTTGTCGAAGTCGCGCCAGCTTACGCAGGGGCCAAATATTCAAGTGGGAGCCTATACTTTAGATATCTGAGAGTTGTGTTCATATGTAGCGCTAATTCAACAGTCGGGAATTGCATCAACATCGCCAATAAAGCGTATTATACTCACTTTAGTTTGTTAAAGTCCCGGTTCTAGTTAAAACTACAAAGTGGGCTCTGTATAAAATCCTTATCCGTCCAATTTTTTGGATGTGAAGTGTGGATTCTTAAGTTTGTGGACTATAGATTGCTAACCCGAAGAGAAAAATTAGGCTCAATAAGAATGGATGACGGTACCTATAGAATACGGTCTAACTCGGCACTAAACGATCTTACTCAGAACGCGACAGCTGTAGAATTCGTTAAAGCACAGCTTTTAAGATGGTCACGTTACCCGTATGCCTGCTGGCTGTACCGTGCAGGAAGCCAAGTTTTTTTTTATAAATTACAATCTCTAAATATTAACAATAAGTAATTGGTGTTAGGGTTTGGTTGTCTTTGGTAGCATTTCGAGCAAGATGATTGGTGGGTGTTTTGCGCTTTAGTCTTCTTGATTGAAGTTCCATTCCCGGTATCAGTCTCATTTCATCGTTTTTGTGCAGTAGTAGTCGCAAGATATGCTTACTGCTGCTTTTTTTACTGTTTCAGTGACAGTGTCTATGCCGAGGTCACGGTGAATATTGTCATTTCTTATGTACCAATTTGCGTTTGTGATTGTCCTTAGCATCTTAGATTGACTTCTTTGTATGATTTGTAGGTTTGATTTACTGACAGTCCTCCAAATTTCTAGTCCGTAGGTCCATGTCGGTCTAATTATTGATTTGTATATCATTTGTTTATTAAATAAGCTTAGGGTTGATTGTTTTCCTAGTAGCCAGTAGCGGATATGGAGAGACCTACAGTTTTAGGCCGACTCCAAATGGCAGATATTTTTTTATGAGGAGCTTTTTCATGGCAGAAATTCACTCAGAGGTTTGCCATTGCCTGCCGAAGGGCGACTGCTATTAGAAAAAACTTTTTCTTTATTATGGTGTTTCAAGGAGATTCGAATCTACTTTCTCCGAATTCAGAATGGTAGTCATGCACCAACCCATTCTGCTACGCTGGACCCCTTTCAGCAATACATTTTATTATTTTCCTTTCCTTCCATTAGTTCAGTGGAAGATTACTCTAACTAGGCGGATCGGCCTACGAATTCAAAATTAGTAATCAAAGAATTTATAAATTTGACTTGCCTGCGAGAAAAGTCATGGGGGTCATGAGTGCTTCAATACCAGAGCTGTCCAGTTTGCTCAAAACCCCTTTGGTCAGAAAATTATAGTTGCGCTCACTGGGTGGAACTTATGAGAAGTTATTCCGAGTACCGCTGCTCAATTGCATTTCGAGCTGTGTGACCACCCATGTATAGCTACTTTATGCATTCTTGTTTGGAGACCATTCATTTGGTCCACCATTTTTTATACAGCGCAATTTATTCCCCATAATATATTCCACCAAAAAAGTATTTTACTTCCATCAGCAATTCATCATGAAATCATCACCACAATCGTAAGTTGGGAGGTAAATCCACAAATATTGAGTGAGAAAAAATGCGAAGGTATAAAAAAGGAGCAGCAAGGTGTCCTATATACACGCAATGACAAGCCGCAGTAAAAAATATCAAATACAACAATTGCAACAAAAATAGCAAAGTTTTTGTACATACGCTTTTGTGGAAGTTGCGACAAAGAACTGCACTTAACCAAAGTGAAGAAGGATTTAATTACTCCATTTTTTTTGCGAAACTCTTTTTGTTGTTATATATATACTTATTATGCCTGTGCAAATACATGTATGAAATATTTTTTGACCACTTTATTTAATACCATGCGTAAACAGGAGCAAGCCAAATGTTGTATAAAAAGTGACAATAAAAATATGGTGAAAATTTTTATATGCATTTTCGCGGTTGTGCGACTACAAACCAACTCGTTTATTATTCGACATTTCAGTGATTTCTCTGGAAGCGCACATTTATTGTTTGTCAGCACATATTTCTTCATACATGCGCCCACATCAACATTTTTTGTTCACATTGCATGTATGCATTTATTTTGTGGGGATGCTTGTACTCGTATGTATGTATGTGCGTGTTATTCGTTGCAATTGTTTTTAATTGGCCTCCAGTTTGGAGTGGGACGTTATTGTTTTAAATAATTAGACTTTTTAATGAAATTATTAAAAATTGAAAAATTTTGTACACATAAATATTTAAGGGGGGGTCCCAGTGGTCGAGAATTAAAAAAAATTGATGTTTTTTTGATATTTCGAAAGTACACGCTTTTAAGAATATACTGTCTCAAAACTTTAAACTCAATTGTCTCAAAATTACTTTTTCGGCTGGTCTTGTCAAAAAACAAAAATACTATTCAACCGAATCGAAATCTTAAATTCCAATATGTTGTTCCCAGCATCAATGGCTATCGCCCTTACTAGAATCATATTATTATATACCTATTTCAATTATTTCGTATTTTTTTGATTAAAAAACTGAAAAAACAACTCGATTTTTAGAGTGTGAAATTCAGAAACACGCCATTTTGTAAATTTTTTCTAATTCTAGTATGGAACATAGCTACGGTCGTATTGATTAATAATTTTTTAGGTTTTTGTGTTTCAGATAAATAGAAGAGCCAAATTGGACAACACCGTCCAGGTCCAAGTTTTCGGGAGGGCCAACTTCAGCGCTACTTTTAAAATTATTACAAATATTTTTTGTTTTTGTATATGAAAGAAGTTAAATAAAAAAATAACCATACAAATTTAAATATTGTTTTTCATTTTTTTTATTGTAAAAAAAGATTCCTGAAAATACCCTAAATTTTCGAGCTCTAGACCACCGGGATCCCTTAAGCGTATCGTAGCTCTGAATTATGAAATATTAAAATAGAAAGTTCAATTTAAGATTGTAGTCAAAGCATGAGCGCTTTGTCCACAACAACTTTCTGATTTCACCTTTCAAACAGCTTACCTAATGAACGAAGTTTTGGATCTCCTTATTTTAGAATATTGCTCTCAAACGGTTTATAAATACCATCAGCATCATCGTTTGACGTTACAACTCCTAGTGAACCTTGGTCTGATAGACAACTAATCTCTAAGATTTGGCTTTATAGGAAAAAAATTGGTAGTGACAACTTTAGAATGAAAGAGATTTTTCATGTAAACTTTGGTGTAAAATCGTGTAACCGACAATTCTTCTAACCGTTCATGAAAGAAAACTGTATGACAAAAAGTTTTCAATTACATTTTAGTTGTCATAACCTCAGAAATCGTTACGTAGTACTGACATTAGGTTGCTTACTGGTTACCTAACCGGTCACAACCGACTGAATTTTCAAAAGCACTGCTTAACTAAAACTGAGATAGATTGTCGGCTTATTTTTGCCGATGGTGAAGCGTCTGAGCATATTTTGCGTATCTTGTGTCTCCGGAGTACGCCAGAGAGCTTTTGGAATATCGCAAGTGTTGTAGAGCTGAGCCCCTAAGCATTAAGATTTCATATACCAAGAATCTCTAAGTATTTATTAGCAGCCTTAGCTTAGAAGATATCTCATGCAACTAGGTTTAGTGACACATTCCTGGGATAAAAATATCACCTGAAGGTGGAGGTCATCTTGTTCTCGCGTTATTTTTATACTCAAACTGAGATAAGCTACCTTGCGAAGATTTTATACAGCTAAACTGTAATTCTAAGGTATAAATGCTTGTAAATCATTTGAAAGTTATTTTGATGCTGGGCAAGAAAATTATTCTTTATTTCAAAATTAGTTTAGTATAAAACGAAAAAGCCAGTATAAAAATATAACTAATCCAAAAGCGAAGGCATTTAAGTGTATGTGACTCCTAAATGTATGCTTTCATATTGACACTGAATTCATGGAACCTGTTAAGCAGCGGTTTAGGAATAAGATTTCCGCTAAGGTTAATGCAAGCACGAAGGTAAAAGTGAATACACATGTGGCTGAAGACAAGAAAAAATTACTTCTCAGAGTTCTATTGCCTCAGGAGCAATGTTAGCTATCGGCTAGGTTAGGCAGTGCTGGCTGGAAGTGTTGATTTTCATTCGAAAAAAACAGCGGCTGAAGCGCATCGAGAGCTACAAAAAGTTTAAGTGAAACAACGTGCTGAGATTCGTTCCGTCGCTTCAAAGACGTTGATTTTAATGTTGACGACCGTCCGCGTGAAGGAAGGCTAAAAAACTTGAACATCAGTGTCAAACGGAAGAAGAGCTTGCTTCAGGATTAGGAGTTACCCGCCAATCCATTTCCAAGTGATTGCATGCTTTGGGAATGATTCAGAAACAGGGGACTTGGGTTCCTTATGAGTTAAAACCGCATTGTGACGGGTGATGAAAAATGAATTCATTACAGCAATACAAAGAAAAGAAAGTCATGGGGACTACCCAGTCATGCTTCTACGTCGTCGTCTCGGCCGACTATTCACGCTGCGAAGATTATGCTATGTACTTGGTGTTATTTATTATGAACTGTTAAAACCAAGCGAAATCATCACTGGGGATCGGTATCTACTTCAATTGATGCGATTGAGCAAAGCACTGCGCGAGAAGTGGCCGCAATACGCGGAGAGGCATGAACAAGTGATTCTACAGCATGACAACGCTCGGCCTCACGTTGCCAAACCCGTTAAAACCTACCTGAGAACACTGAAATGGGAAATCCTACCTCACCCGCCATATTTTCCAGATATTGCGCCATCCGATTATCACCTTTTCCGATCGATGACACATGGTCCAGCTGCCCAGCAGTTCCATTCATACGAAGACATCAAAATATGGCTGTATCCGTGGATAGCCTCAAAAGATGAACAGTCTTACCTCGACGGTATCCGAGATATACCAGGCAGATGAGAAAAAGTAGTAGCCAGTGATGGGCAATATTTTCAATGATTCACTTGTAACCATTTTTTCAGAATGTAGTTGTATTTTCATGAAGTAAAAGCGAGAACTTAGTTTCGCACCTAATAAAAATTGTATACATTGTTTATTAGCACTTAAACTTTATAAACAAATTTATTTTAATTTTTCTTTGCAAAAATTAGTATATAAAAAATCATGTGACGCAAAGTACAATGAAAAAAAAAAATAGCTCCACGTTCTGTATCATTTCTCCTTGAAATGTTGATGGATCGGTAAGAAGTGAAAAACTGCTTGTAAAATAAAGTTGTGTTATAGTCTGTCAGGCCGGATTTTTGAATTTCGAAAAATTTTGCAATTTACGGCATTTAAAAAAAAAGTATAAAGAGCAAATCTATAGAGAAAACACTTTCGAGTACTTAAAAAAACCGCATCAAAAAATATTAAAAACTAAATGAGTTATCATGCGGATCGTGCCGGAAGAAGTAGTTTCGAGAAAAACGAGTTTGAAGTTTGAGGTACAGGAGCGTGTGGACCGCTCTCTACCTAGTTAATGTGCCATAGAAGCTATAATATTGGGAATTTCCGCATTAACATTTCACAGTATATTCATTCCATTCAGCCTTTAGTCAGGAACACCCTTCAAGAATGAAAAATATGCTGATCCTAGGCACATTTGTCGATTCCTGCAAAGAGCAGGACAGTGGAAAAGTAGGTGCTCCAAAGTACCCCTAGCATTCGCTTCGTTGCATGTATTACACACATCGGTCTGGACTAATCCAATTTTGGCTGCCTGATGTGGTGTGAGACAGTGTCCAATCAGTACTCTAAGCAATATTTTGCTATATTAGTTAACAGCGTGAAGTCTATATTTTTACCTTTACATGAAAATTCATATAACTGATTATTTATTTTCTCTTCCTTTTTAGCTACTGGCATACCATTTACAAAAAATTTTTATATGACTGTGTTCAATCAGTTGCAAATTTTATGCAATGGAATATACACACATACATAAATAAATACATTAATAATTGCAAATGCGTAAAATGTATATATTGCAAAATTCTTTTTATTCATTCATTATTCTTTTAATTACAGCAACCTCATCGCTTCTGCCATATCTGACCATTCATATGCAGTCAATCGGTTTGACAGTTGAAGAGATCGCCATCATTTATCTGGCATTACCATTCACAACCTTTTTGAGCCCACCGATCACAGGTAAGACAGCTAAAACAAATATTTTTAGGCATATGGGCATATAAATGCGTATTAAATATACATACACATGGGTCGATAGTGTAAGTTTACCGTAATAAAAAATGTAACTGGTAAAAATCTATAAAATCTGTCATACTCGTATTACAATACGTATTATTACGTACAGAGTTTTAATAAACTTAGCTTAAGATTGACAGTGAAAAGTATTCTCTAATTTAGAAATAGTTTTTAGTTACGACAACGAGTTGCAACGGGTGCTAATAGGCCCAAAGCAGATACCAAAATAAACGAGTTAGATATGGCACAAAATTGTGTAAGCTGTTCCTTCAGGCCACAGTGCATTTCAGAAATGGTTAAAGTAGTAATAAAATATAATATCTTAAAACTCTCACATAAAAAGTTTTAGTAAAATATTTTCAAAATTGAGGAAGCTATTTGCATCAGAGCCAGTGGCAGTGAGCGCACAGCAGTATGAAGGGGTAAAGAAATTTTGGTACTTTGCTTGCATGGTCACCCCCGAAGGTGGCTCTGAGATATATGCCGAGTCAAGGATTAGTAAAGTTATTTCATCTTTTACCGTCCTCGCGCCTTCGTGGCAAAATAGCAAAATCAGCCTTCATACCAAATTGCGTAAGAGCTAATCCTTCTTACCAACAGGCGTATCCCATTAGAAGTAGATATGCAAGTACTCGATGCCACTTTATCGGAAAAAAGAGTGGTTAAATACCTAGGAGTGCAATTATATACAAGAGTAACTCATGGCAAACCTTGGAGGTCCCATTCAGCGCAAGCGAAAACTTTTAATGAAAACGACGAACTTGATTCTTCTATATGGATACGAAATATGGGCAGATTCGCTAAGGGTTAAATGCTGGCGAAAAACTCTGCAATCGGTGCAAAGCACCTACGCTCTCAGAGAGGCTTCTTCATACAGAACTGTGTCTGAAGCAGCGGTTTTACTTATCAGCGGAACTATCCCCATAGATATTCTAGCACAAGAGCGCAAACGGAGACGGGAGGAAAAAATCGCAAGAATTCCAAGACCATGCTTTTCCGACATTAGAATTCAAACTCTCACTCTTTGGCAGGCAAGATGGAACTCTGAACGGTACGGTAGATGGACAGCGAGACGGATATAAAAAGTGGGTAGAAAGAAAGCACGGTGAGTTTAACTATTACCTCACGCAGTTTTTGTCCGGACATGGGTCTTTGCGCAAGTATTTGTGATGAATGGGAAAGGTGAACCACCAAACTGCATTTATGGAGATACTGAGTATGATGATGCGGAGCACACCTTCTTTAAATACGAGAGGCGGAACGCAGAGAGAACAGCTCTACAACGAGCTATTGGTGTATTTACACCTGAAGAAATAATTGAGAAAATGATGATAGGCGAAAAAAAATAGAATGCCGTCTCAAATTTTGTGGAGGATATTATCCGAAAAAGAATCAGCCATCACAATCTTTGTCCTAAAAAAAGTATTATTGTAGTAATTTTTGTCATTTTCCAGCACTTATGCAAGGTGAGGCAAGAAATTCCAGAAAAAAAATTCTTTGACTGTCTTTTATTCTCATAAATGTTTGCAGTCTCCTTAATGCTGACATTTCTTGAAAAACTAGATGAAAATATTCTTTCTCGGGGACTGTAACTGCACAATGACTTTCGTTGAAATGAGCCAGTGATGAAATATAACTCTTTCCGTCCCGTGGCTTGCTGTGAAATCCAAATGACGCGCCAAACGACTTTTTGATCTTGAAGCGTTCATACTACACTCTTCCAATAATACAGTATCAGATCATTCGAGCAGTTTTAACTACAGTTTTCTTCAAATGGGAGCTGAAAATCGAAATTTCAAAAAAATGTAGAGAATTTGTCATAAGATTGAGCATTGAAAAAAATTTTGATAATTTATGAAAAAACACAATCTCACCACTGCGCTGCTGTGGTAACATTTGCAGATGTCCTGGCCGGCTGCGCAATGTTTGCGAACATTTATTCACATTATCTTGACCGCACTGTACGTGTGCGAATGTATGTATGTGCAGTATTTATTTGCAAGAATTTATAATGACAACATTTTTATGACAACGAAATCTGACTTTATTGCTGTGGTTTTCTCCATTTTTTATGCAAACCATTTGCCATAAGTCCTGATGACAAGCGAATTGTTAAATGAAACGTGTGTGCGTCATAATTTAATAGAATAAAAAAAAATGCTGGCTTAATAGCTGTTGCTGCTATGTTTGATTGAAGGAAGGCTTACGTTTGTTTCGCGATTTTCGTAACTCGCGTAATGACGAATTTTCAAGGGTGACTTTGAAGGCTTTTTTTAACCCTTCGTTGAGCACCAGGGTATGACTAGATTTTTTCAACGTTGGGCGTGAATTTAATATATTTCTATTATAGCTATGATTTGAGCATCCAGGTAGCTTCCTAAAATTTAAATTTCTATCAATTTATGGCTCTAATATTTTTAAAAGGATCCTTGGACAGGACGAAAAACAACAGACCCGGGTGCCCAATCGAAGGTTTTAAAAAATATGTTCACTTTTCTTAAGAAATATTTGTTTTAATGAAATTGAATAGAGTCATCGACTATATTTTACAACATCTCGGCTTTGAAATATGTATGTTTTAAGGGAACTAAATTAAAAAAAAAAAACATTTCGTTAAGTTAACCCTGCCAATGAAATTTTTTCTGCCCATTTAATTGTTGATTTTAAATTTTAACATTGCATTTGCGCACTCAACTCTCTATAAATTTATCTCAATTAACTTAATTACTATCGTAATTAAATAAATGCAAACTTAATTTTTCTTTTTTCTATGTTACTATTATTTTCTCTTTCTCGTCCTCAGGTTTCCTCGTCGATAAATTTGGCAAATATAAACCAGTCGTTATAATGAGTCTACTGCTGAATGCACTTTTCCATCACTCACTCTTGTTCATTCCACAGCAGGAAATTCCAGGTATTGTGCCATCCGCATTCGTTATGCGCCATCCCGATACAGGTGATATAGAGGTGAGTTACTGCGTACTTAACCGTTCACCCATTCATTCATACACACAAACATACTCGACATGCCATGCACCCTTAATTTCATTGTTTTACAAATTTGCACGCTTTGTAAGTACAAAGTGCTCATGGTAGGTAGTTGAGCAAGTTTCATTGTGAAGCCACTTCAGCATCTGCTCTAGCCTTTATACTGGCCACTATATTCCCGCTCTTTCTCTCTCTTGTTCTCTTGCCTGCTAGGCATTTGAGGTTGAATGCATGTATTGTTGAGTTGGGTGTACTACCACCTGACTGCCTCTTTGCCTAGGTGCCGTTAAAGTATGATTGCTAAGGCCAGTGATGTTAACTTGTTTCTGCGAAAATTTCTGTTCTTCGGGAATTGTAATATCGCCGCCGCTATGGTAAAGGCTGCTAACACCACTTTTTAATGGAAATATTGTAGTGATACAGACGAAATGGAACAAAATATCTCTATGAGGGGGCGAAAGCAAAAAAAATATATATCATTTAGAAAAGCTATAATGATAAAAAAACAAATGCTAGCTCAAAAACAATCATTTCTTCCAATGAAAAGCTACTCCATAATTCTCTTAGTGATTTAATACAAATAACTCACATAATATTTAACAGGAATTTTCGGTTGATTTTGGAAAAATAACTGAATATTTCAATCAGATGTTAAATCGTTGAAATATCCATCAAAAAATCATCTTACTTTAACTGTAGATTTAACGGTATTATGTTGTGACGGGAAGCATTACCGCATGTGGAGTTGAGCACTAGAATTGTTAGCAATTATTCTCAATAAATTATTTTTTATAAATAAAAGTAAAAAAAAGCAAATGATATTTTAAATATTATATAGTTGTGTGTTGTAAGTTGCTTTCAGGCACTTCTACTTCGGATATGTCAGATAGCAGCATGCGGCTCGTGGTGCAGCTGGTGATACATTTTATATACTGAGATTTATTGAGTCATGGTCAAGTTTAACTAAAAAAGTAATATCTGTCTTAGCAGTTAATAGAAGTGAAAAAGTTTCAAGACACACAATTTACAAATAATATATTAATAATTGGCGCTTATACCTTTTGTGGTGCGTTTGCCCAAGTTTCTCCACCAATTCGAGGTGTACTACTCGAAATTGTCCTACAAAGTGGAAGAATCTATAGTTTTATGCGACTTGCGAACGACCGATTGTTTCAAAATAAGCTTCTTCGCGGCAGCAATGCACCCGGAGGCTTGCCATTGTCAGTTGTGGGCTAACCGCTACAACAAAACACTTTTTATGTCCTATCTTCAGCCGAGACTAGGTTAGATTAGGTTATTTTTCAATATATTTCACTTAGTTGTCACAGAGGTAGGTAGGTGAAATGGTTGAAGTACCACTGTGGCACCCTTGTTACCCTTGTTCCATTCCTGCCTATTTGGAAAAATTGAGTTTTAATTTTGAAACATTTCTCAGTCCTATCCGTACACGGAATTAACGGATGGGTGCCAATGCTACAGTCGCCGTTCGCATTTGTGCAAGTTAAAATTGTCCACTAGTTTGAATTAGATATTTTTTATGCTATTTACATAACAAGTATAATAATTTTAAAATTAATGGTCAAACTAAAAGCGCACAGAAAATTGTGATTTTGATACAGCTGAGATAGAATAAAATTTTGGTAGGCAAGTTTTATTGAGCTACTAACGAGTCGTCTTCTCGATTGCCTGTTAGTGTGAGATTTATGGTAACTGGCAGTTAAGTTTATCGACACGATAAATTCGATTTCATTATCTCAACAACCACTTAAATATTTATTTAGCACTAGAGAATAGGTAGCAGCGCTAAAGAAGGATGGAAAAGAAAATGTCAAAAATCAGGTGTTCAGGCAAACAATGCTATTTATAAGTGTGTAGTCTTTTTCTCCATTTGGCGGATAAATACATGAAGGCGATTGAATATGAGAAGTCGGATTTTATCTTTACCTTTCCAAACTATTCGGAATCGCCTTTCCGTACTAGTTTGAATTGCACCACCAATTTCGCTCAGAATTTTTAATGAATTCAATGAATTCCTCACATGTGTGTTCTTCAAAATACTTCACCCGACTCCGAAAAGTCTTCTTAGCTATATGACACTGCGAGATTCGTTAAAACAACGAAAAAAAATTAAAGCTTGCTGATCTCGATTCACAATTTCTCTGCTCGCTAGGGAATTCAGCTGCTTGCCAAGTTTGTAAGTGAACAATATTTATATTAAAAAAAAATTATATGGGGAAAGCAACAACAATTTAGCGATGATTAAGCAACTTTGTTTATAGCCGCTTAGCTCAAAAGCGACATGCTTACATATGTCAGTGCTTCCCAGGACAAGTAAGAGTTATTTTACTATATTTTATATACTTTTAGCCGGTATTCTTTGAAAAGCAATGGAATTATTCAACAGCTTGAACGACATGTGGTGAAGAGCAGGATGCTTATCTCTTAACCATCCTACGACGGGATCAAATCATTTTCGATACTTTAACGCGGGGCACTTTGAAAAGAAATGGAATTACATAACAATTGGCACAAGAGTTAATAGCAGGCCTCTTCTTTTCGCCAAGCGTTATCAAGTGGCGAATAGATGAACCAACATTACATTTGTTTGTAAGACAGTGAGTTATACTAGTTTAATGAGGTATAACCACACTCGCTAGCGCCGAATCTTGCCCGACAACATTGTTTTTGCTTTCGCATACAAATTTTTCGTCAAGTTAATCAAGCGGAGAAGTAGCGAATAGAAGAGGCCTAATTTATCAAAACGAAAATAAACCAGTGCTGCCAAATCATATGCAATTTTGGATTCAAAGGAAATCATTTGTTTTATTCACTACCTGCTAGATGCTGGTGAATGGAAACCAGCTCCTGCAAGTCGGCTATTTTATGTATACAAATGAAACTGATGGCATTGTTGAAGTGACAAATGTTAACCAGTCGATTGACTGACTGCATGTTAAATTTGTCACCAGAATATAGTTTGAAAGAGACAGTTCCTCTAACAAATTTGTTTAGAGAGAAGACAAATTTTAAAAAGAAAGGTTGTGAAAATGGTGAGAAATTGGAGAAATATTACGTCCCCTTAGTATAATTCTTTTATTGAATTTTTGGATTCTCCATCGTCGATTTTATATGTGGTCAAAATTTTGTCAAATTCTAGTTCCACAAAGTGGGTCAAAACGTCAGTCAAAAATAATAAATATTTACAGACATAACGAGATTTGAGTGAGAGCTACTTTCGACAAAAAGTTTGAAATCATTTTCTCAAAACATCAAAAAATGTATAGGCTATTTTAATACTAAGGGGACGATTAATGCTTTATTGCTTTATAAACTCATACAAATCGTAACTCATCAAGCATAAATTTTACTCAACACTTTTTCAAAATTATCGTTTTCTTCTAAAAATTAAAAAAAATAGTTATCTAAAAAAAATAAGCACGCGGACAAAATATATTTTATGCTAAAAATGTTTAAATTCTCTTTATTTCAGGAGATGAGTTATCTAATTATTGAAGTTGTCTAATTGTTCCCTAAAATTTACTTACTTTTCCAAACTATCTCTACATAAAGTAGTTTCGTAGTAAAATGTAATTCTGTAACAATTAACAGCCCTGGCATAGACTTTGTCTTACCGAATATGAGCCCTTTCAGAAATTCCTTTTAATTACAACAATTAATGCGTTTGAACACCAAATAAGTGCCCATGATCCATGTCGACAGCTTCGCATTGCCATGAATAAGGATTGACCGCACAAGGAAATGCATATACGAGTATACGAGTAGATATGTGTGTACATACATACGCATGAAATACATACTCATATACATCAAGTAAATGCTTAAACCCGGTACTATGCATTCGTAGTCAGTCGTACATACCTGTGGCAAATAAAATGCTCGTTGCTTTGTCTTAAGCTGCAGTGTCAAGCGGCGGCCGTTATTGCTGCTGTTGTTGCACGAGTATTGGGTTTTTTCCTTTCGTGAAATGCGTAATTGTAGTGCAGAATTTTCATTTTAACTATTGTTTTGTGTTTTGCCACTTTGTTGTTAGTTGTTATTGGCATTGTTGCTGATTGCAAGCAACTTACAGATGTGTTAATATGCGTACATACACCTGCGTTCATACAGAGATATACTCGTATATGCATTTAAGTAACCATGCATTTGCGCTTGAATGGAGTGAAAATTCAATCAATTTAGTTTTCGATCAAAAAGCTTTGTTGTATCTGCGGTGTGGTGATCCGACTACGGTTGAAATGCTATTGAAGTGCTAAAGCGGTTGGAGTTCTTTGTCTGTATGTAACAACTAAGAAAATCTCCAATAGAATGGAATTCTTTACAGAACTACAATACATAGATATACGAGGAGGGTTCAATAAGTACCCGTGTTAAAAATGAAGACCCCATTTTTTCAAAAATTTTTATTTTTATTTTTCAACATGGTTCCCTTTTAGAGAGATACACTTCTTCCAACGCACCGGCTATTTTTTTAACCCCTTCAAAAAAAAAAAAAATAGGATTTGTCGAACTCTCCACGCCTCTATCCCAGCTATGACTTCGTTGTTTGAACTAAACTTTTTTTCCGCTAGCCATTTTTTTATGTTAGGGAACAAGAAAAAGTCGCAGGGAGTCAGATCGGGTTAATTCAGGGGGTGCGGCAGCAATTCATAACGCAATTCATGCAGTTTGGCGGTGTGATGGTGCGTTATTGTATTGAAACTGCACCTTCTTTTTCTCCTTCTTTGTCTCGTCAATTTTTTGTGAAAGTGGTCCAATAACTCACTGTAGCATTGTCCAGTGATCGTTCTTCCTTTTTCTAAAAAATCCATTAGCATGACGCCGTTTGCATTCTAAAAAATCGTCACTATAACCTTTCCGGCCGATGTAACTGTCTGCCTGTTTTCGTTTTCTTTGGAGCAGATTCACCGGAATAAATCCATTGTTTTGATTGTTGCTTAGTTTCTGGTGTGTAATGATGAATCTGGGTTTCATCAACGGTGACAACTCGCCAAAATTTCTTTGAACCTCGCTACAATTACTCCAAACACTGCTTCGAAATTAACAGTTATATGCACTTGTTGCCCACCATGGGCAATTGCGGCATCCATCGGGCTTATCATGTAAACTGTTAATTGCCGTTTCGGCCTCTTTTAGTTCGCGCACTTTCGTTCATCAACAGTCGTGAACTTTTTGAATGAATTCCTCGGTAACCACGACTAGCGAGCGTCTTGGTCGCTCCTTAACAAAAATTGATGTTCATCCACGTTTAAATTCGTTGAACCAATATTTAACTGTGGTCATTATTATTATTAGAAGGCCATTACGCACTGCGACCAGAGTTGATCTATTGTGCAAGACCTATTTTGTAACCCTAGAGTTTAAGGCTTTTTATAAATTTTAGCACTATTGTGGGTTTGTTGTTCCAAAGATTACATGGAGATACTACGATACCACCAAGGTGGTGAAGTCTTTGTCTGCCCAGCGCAGGACATTCACAAAGCACATGTTCTGAGCTTTCTATATCCATTTCGCAAAAGCGGCAGACATTGGTCTCTGATAGACCAATGTTATTTAAATGATACCTCAGGCTGCAGTGACCTGTGAGGTATCCTGTTAGAAGACGCAGATCTACTCTGTTTAGTGAGAGTAGCTTGTCTGATATTCCTTTGTTGGGACTAAGAAATTGTCTGGCTTGACGCTGACCGGCACAATTTAGCCAGTGTGCAGCAAATTTCCTTTCTTCCCATTTCCTGAGGAATTCATTAATGTGGCTTTTCGTGAGTCCACAGAAAGGCTCAGGACCAGTAAGTTGCATATTTGCTCCTTGTTTTGCGAGGTCATCAGCCATTTCATTCCCCTCATGCCCTTCATGTCCCGGAATCCAAACTAGATTTACTGTGTTGAGGTTTCCTAACATGTTGAGAAGGTTTAGGCAATCATTTACCAATTTAGAGGTGATAGTTGTTGATAGAAGGGCTTTTAGAGCCGCTTGACTATCAGAGAGTATGTAGATGTGAGTACCTCTCATTTTCCTGCGAAGGCATTCTCTCACACATATTTCAATGGCATGTATTTCTGCCTGGAATATTGTTGGGTAGAGTCCCATCGGAATCGATTTTTTAAATTTAGGCCCATTGATTCCTGCCCCTGCTCTACCATCTTCCAGCTTGGACCCATCAGTGAACCATAATTGAGATCCAGGCTTGAAATTGATAGAATTAGTTCTCCAAGTTGTTCGTTCATTAATAATAATTCGGAAGTTTCTGTAGAGAATGGGTTTGGGAGATATTGTATCCACCCTGTGTAGTATAGGAGTGTGTCGAAAGTCTTCTAAGATCTTTAGATGTCCTCTCATATCTCCACTTTTAAGATCGGCGTTGCCTTTTAGTCTTAAGGCACTCAATCTTGCTTCTTTTTCAATTAAGATGGGAAGCGGTGGTATACCTAGGAGCACGCCCAAAGCGTCAGTTGGGCATGTTTTCATTGCTCCTGTTATACCGATGCAGATGAGGCGGTACAATTTGTTAAGATCGCTTGCCGCCTTTCGTTGCTTAACTTTGGGCCACCATGCTATGGAAGCATAAGTGACTATAGGCTTAACAACTGTAGTGAATGTCCAGTAGGTCATTCTGGGGCTGAGCCCCCATGTTTTACCAAAAAGCCTTGTGCAGGCATAGAATGCCCTTGTGGCTTTTACAGTAACTTTCTCAAGATGCGAGTTCCAGGTAAGCGCTTTGTCAAGGTTGATACCAAGGTAGTTCGCCTCTGTGGAGAGTTGTAGAGTCGATTCATTCAGGACAGGACATTTGATGTTGATATTCCTTTTCCTGGTGAACGGCACTAGCGCAGTTTTAGATGGGTTGATAGAGAGCCCTTTGTCAGTGCACCATTTGTTTATTATGTTGAGGGCTTGTTGCATGCGGTTAGAGATGGTCTCTTCATGCCAGCCCACTATATATACTACCAGGTCATCAGCATAGCCCTGGGTGTGGAATCCTAGGTTGTTCAGTTTGTGGAGAAGTTCATCTATTACTAGTGTCCACAGAAGAGGAGAGAGTACTCCCCCTTGCGGGCAACCTCTTGTGGCCTTGATAGACTTTATTCTTCCTCCTAATTCTGTACTGATCGTTCTGGATTTCAGCATCGATATAGTCCATCGTCTGATGGGTTTAGGTACGTCCTTTTGAGATAGGGCATTGTTGATTGCCTCATAGGACGTATTATCGAAAGCTCCTGTTATGTCAATAAAAGCGCAAAGTGCGATTTGTTTTGACTCAATAGCTTTTTCAATAATGGTTACCAGACTGTGTATTGCAGTCTCAGTAGATTTACCTTGTTGGTAGGCAAATTGAAGTTGGTGCAGTGGGAAATTAACCAAGTTATTCTCCCGTATGTGCTGATCCAATATTTTTTCCATTGTTTTTAGGAAAAATGAGCTGAGGCTAATCGGTCTGTATGACTTAGGCAATTGTTCGGATTTTTTCCCTACCTTTGGAATGAATACGACCTTTACCTCAGCCCATTTCGTAGGGATATAACCTAGCAATAGGCTTGCTTTATATAGTCTGGACAAAGTAGGGACAATGTATTGGCTTCCCTTTTGCAGAAGGCAAGGGAATATCCCATCAGGTCCAGGAGATTTGTATGGGCTAAATGTAGATATAGCCCATTGTACCCGATTTTCATGGAATAGCTTATTTGCCAGCTTTAGGTCCTCTCTGTCAGCATGAATGGTAGGTTCTACCAACATTGTGGACTCATGTAAAGCATGGCATCCCGGGAAATGGGTGTCCAGTAGAAGTTGGCTAGTTTCTTCTGGGTTTTTAGTGTAGCTACCATCTGGCTTTTTCAGGGTACATATGCCGTTTGAGTGATCCTTTGATAAGGCTTTCTGGAGGCGGATAGCATTAGGAAGATTTGAAATCTTATCACAGTGATCCCTCCAGGAAGCTCTCTTAGATTTCCTCAATTCTTTGTTAAAGTTGGTTAGAGCTCTTGAGTAGGAGACCCAGTCCCCTGTTTGTTTAGCTCTATTCCATAATACTCTGGTTTCATGGCGTAGTCTTGAAAGCGTACTATTCCACCAGGGGACATCCCTTCGTGGTTTTTTCACTTTTTCCTGACAGCTCTCATGAAATGCAGACGTAATGTTTGAGTGGAGTTCATTTGCCTCCATCTCAAGCTCTGATTTAAGCACCAGGTGATGCTTAGAGTAGTTAGCACTTTGTTCTAAGTTAAAGTGAAAGACATTCCAATTTATATTCTTTGGATTTCTGTAAATTGTTATGTGCGGTAAGGTAGCACCTAAGTCAAACCTGATAAGACTGTGGTCCGACATTGATGCTTCCCCGGACACATGCCAATTTGAGACTTCTGATAGTACATTTGGACTGCATAGGGTAAGATCAAGTACTTCCTCCCTTATTGCATTCCTAAATGTTGGTTCATTGCCTCGGTTTACTATTGATACATTATATCTAAGTAAGAATTCAAGAAGGCACTCACCTCTCGCATTGATGTTTGTGCTGCCCCATATCGTATGATGGGCATTCGCATCACATCCTATTATCCAGCGTAGGTGGTTCTCCTTGCAGTAGTTGACTAGGGCTACAAGTTCCCTTGTTGGAGCAGTTTCCTCATCTCCTGGAAGGTAGGCAGAGGCAATGATTACCTCGTGCTCGCCTTTGTCTGTTGGCACCTTGGTCCAGATCGCAACGAGATGGGTGGTAGTGAACTGCGAAATGGGAATGAAGGTTAAGTTATTGCTAATTAAGATTGCCGCTCTAGGGCGATCATTGTTGGCATAGATTAACTTACCATTAACATCTTGGAGTCCCTCAATGACTCTGTCACGTACCCACGGTTCTTGGATTAGAGCTATATCCAAGTTTTGTTTGTTAAACCTCCTTGCTAGTTCAGCCGAGGCAGCCTTTGCATGGTGGAGGTTTAATTGAAGGCATCCGAGTTGCCTTCTATTGTTGCTTAGGGTAGCGTGTGGCATTATCGCCTCTGTTTTTTGGCACTGGCTGCCTTTTTCTTGCCTCTGTTGCTACCCAGCAAGGCCGCTTCCTTAGCAGAGTGACGTTCGCCTTTTTTGGTCCTCTTTGGACCATTATTTTTCTTGTCGGCACGAAGCGGGGGTCGCATTCTTATGCCTTCCTCTACCCTTTGAGCACTTGACATTGGTGCAGGCTTGGTGGCGTGTGGCGCATCTTTAGAGCAACATGGCTGCTCATCAGTTTGCGTTACGCTCACTGCGGTTGCTGCGATCGCCGATGCCGAAGTGCAGGGTTGTTCCTCGGTCCGCTGCAATGCGGGAGGCTTGGGCGCTTCTGATTCAGCATCCTTCTCCGGGGTTTTGGCCTTAGTTCTAAGTTGAACTGTGCTAAACCCATAGTTCAACCAGGAGTTATTTTTTTTTTATCACAATGGCGGAGATGGGGTCGATTGCGATGGTTAGCTCCGTCACCTTACCCTTTTGTACTCTACGTAGTACCCGCCATTCCTGAACGTTCAGGCCAGAGTTTTGCCCATCCAGGAGGCTGAGGATGTCCTCTGTGGATGTGCTGTCCAGTTCTGGAAAGAGGCATGTGAAGATCAAAGGCCTTGGTATGTCCTTTTCTAAAACGATCCTGATTTGCGCATCTTTCCATGGTTCAAGTTTAGGCATTGCTGCCTTTAACCAGTCGGTTGTTTCATCGTTGCCACATGAGACAACTATGTATCCTGCGCGGAAGGTGCAGCTGTTAAAGATTGGCTTGGCACCACCAGTCTGCTTTTTCCTTATGCTGTCCAGGATAACGTGTTGAATGGCCTTTAGTTTATCCGTAGGCCATATCGTTGCCGGATAATCAGGTGGTATGATACCCAGCTTGGTGCTACATGCAGCATCCTTGTAGGACATTTTAGCCGTCCCTTCTTTCACCTCCAGGTTAGGCACTGCTGCCTTTGCCCTTTCGGCTTCTGATGGGTCAGTTGTCCTTTCCACTAAGTTAGCTCTTTTGGGAGATCTTTGCTTAGGGGTGGTGCTGCTGGAGCGCTGACGCTTTAGGTTCATTGGCTGCTGTGCTAGTTGTCGCGCTTCTTCAATGGAGTGACCTTTACCCAGGTGGTACCTGAGTCGCTTTCTGGCGGCACCGCTGAGCCGCAGATTCACTCCCATTTCCGCTCCATTCTTAGCCGAACCTGTGGTTTTTGAGGGAGAAGTTAAGAGTTTCTCCTCTTCCTCTGGTGATAGAGCGGAAGTTTTCCCGATGGGCCCTAGGTCCATTTCGTCTACTTCCATCTCTAATTGCGCTATGGCAGAGGTCGGGCATTCGCTGCCTTTTGTTGCCTGCGGCAATTGTTGTTGTTCGACAGTGGCTGCCGAAAGGTCACTGCTGACCTGGTTTGTAGAAGGCATTGTTGCCTTTTCTTTGTTTTTGTTTTTATCGTTTGTTTCAGACATAAGTGAATCCCACGAGTAAAGGGGAATGGAGGTCAAGCCGCAACAGTGCCCCGGTGTTGCGGTAAGGCTAATTACAACCAGAGGGCGCCCGGTATCTGGAGGTCACCGTTAAAAGACACACTGACGTAGTGCCATTCATCACTTAGGCACGGTACGAATAACACCTGTGATTACGGGTTTTTTCGAGTTTGCCTCTCTAGATCCGCCATTTTCGGTCGAAAGCAGGGGCACCTCGTGCAGGAGTGGAATATTACCACAATGGTCGGTCTTTAGGCTTTAGGCAGTTCCTGCCAGTCGCCTCTGTGTGCCCTACCTCTATAATAGAACCAAAAAACACTTAACCCCCTAACCACAACTGTGGTCATAGATGGCGAGGCGTCCCCATAGGCAGCATCCAACTTTGCTTTTATCTCCTCGCATTTTTCCAATCAAAAAATAAAAAGCGAATTAAAATCACAAAACACATCTTACTCGAATAGCTGCCAAATCAAAACTAATTTATCAATCAGTCTGAAATTTATTTTTCCGTCATCTAATAGATGGCAGCACACGATGCTTGGACCAACTTTCCTCAGGAACGCCCTCTGTCATTAAACACGGGTCCTTATTGAACCGCCCTCGTATATTTAATTCATGCATTTTCCGAATTTTATAAGCTTTAAAACATTTACATGCTTCCGAAGAAGTAAACCGAAATGAATCACTCTATCGAAAGATGCTATAATTTTTGAAAGTAGTAACATGCGTCACCCTATTTGGCACTTGGGAACTGGACAGCTGCAGTATACTTAGTCCCGGCATAAATTCTGTGCTATATTGCATTGTCTACTCATAAATTATACTCAGTTTCGTGGCAAATTTCGCTTGTTAACAAGGTTTGGGGAGCTCAGGAAATCGCATTACAGGGACTGCATTAGAAAAGTGTGGTAAAAGTGCAAGTGAGATTTACGAATTGTTAATAAAACTTAATATTCCGAGAACGTTTGTTTACCGCCCGACAAATCATTTTCCCCAAACGTCTGAAGTGACAGAGAGAAAATGAAGTGGTCGACCACGCGTTGTGCGAACCATTGCAGTCATAAAGCCGCGGAAATCCCTTAGAAAGACAATATCCATGTCAAGACTAATTAGAGATCATCTCCACATGGAAGCCTTCCGTCGCTCAAATGGTCGTCTTTTGACAACGCGATTGAAGAAAATTATAGTCGACAGATGCAATCAGCTTCTTCCGCGACGCGGGGTCAATGGCCATGAAAATATTCTTTTTACAGATGAGAAAATTTTCACGGTTGAAAAAGTTGTTAATAAGCAAAACGACAAAATCTATGCTAAAACTTCTAAAGACGCAAAATATATTGTTCCAAGAGTTCAGCGTGGTCACCATCCAACCGCCGTAATGGTTAGGTGGGGAGTGTCTTGTAAAGGAGTAACATCTTTTCATTTCTGCGAGAAAGTGGTTAAGACCGGGTCGAATGTGTACCAAGAGGATGTCTTAGAAAACGTGGTGAAGCAGTGGAGCAGTACTCTCTTCAAAGGCTCTACCAGCAAGAGTCTCCTCAGGCCCTTAAGGCAGAAACCACACAGCAGTGGCTAAAAGTCATCCTGGGTTCATAGCGGTAGAAGATTGGCAGCATGGAAGTCCATATCTGAATCCATTGGTCTACAGTTTGTGGTCAAAATTGGAGAACATGGCCTGTCGAAGTCCTCACAGAAATTTGAAGAGTCTCAAACAATCTTTGGTTCGAGCAGCGTCGTCAATATCCATGGAAACCGTGCGCGCTGCCTAATCGTTTGAAGACTTGTGTAACAGCAAATGGTGACCATTTCGAATGAAAATTTGAATGTTTTTTTATATTTACATGATTAAGTAAAACTAAATTCATTAATATAATTTCATATCTATATCGGACTTAATTTTTACCAGAACTTATGGCAGGACTAAGTATACTTTGCCACTGGTCGAGTTAGTGTTTTATATATCTACTCAGGAGCTTGCTTTCTAACAATTTTACGTGGGCCACATATGCTCTGTTTGCACTTTGTATACGGCCTTGTTTTACAGCAAGTTTTTATCATCCGATCCACTGAGAAGCAGTTCTAGGTATTTAATTTGATCCACGCTTTCAAATTTATGATCGCCAATTCGAAGGTCTTGTGCTTTTCTCGCAATGAAGCGCATAAAGGCCAAAATAAACTTTTTTATCACTCAACATGTTTTTTTTTTCATTTAGTGAAAAATTATTCAAAAATAAAATGGGATGACTAATTTTGCACCACCTTAAATTCTGATATTTTTTAGAAAAGATTTTCTACATTAAATAAAATTTTTTTAAAAGAGTTTAACTCGATACTCTGTCTCATTTCCAATGCGAATGTTTGAGAGATTGCAGTTTATGTAATAGTGACCTAATAGAAAACCTGCTATTTTCCTCATGCCTACTTCACGCATTTTGTGTAGTTTACTATTGTAGGTAAAAGGTCTTATAAGCCTTTTTATTTCACTAAGTGAGTGTTTACGGGTGAATCATTGCCCATCGCTGGCTACTACATACTTTTTCTAATCTTTGTGGTAGATCTCGTACACCGTCGCGGCAAGACTGTTTTAAGGCTATCCACGGATCCAGCCATTTTTTGATGTCTTCATATGAATGGAACTGCTGGTCAGCTAGACCATGCGCCATCGATCGGAACAGGTGATAATCAGACGGCGCAATATCTGAAGAATATGGCGGATGGGGTAGGATTTCCCATTTCAGTGTTTCCAGGTAGGTTTTAATGGGTTTGGCAACGTGAGGCCGAGCGTTGTCATGCTGTGGAATCACTTTTTCATGCCTCTCCGCATGTTGCGGCCGCTTCTCGCGCAGTGCTCGGCTCAATCAGTGATAGTTTCGCTTGGTTTTAACAGTTCATAATAAATAACACCAACTTGGTCACACCAAGTACATAGCATAACCTTCGCAGCGTGAATAGTTGGCCGAAACGATTACGTAGAAGCATGACCGGTCAATCCCCATGACTTTCTTTTCTTTGAATTGCTGTAATGAATTCTTTTTCATCGCCCGTCAAGATGCGATGAAGAAAACCCTTCCTTTTTTGCCGCTGGAGCAGTTGTTCACAGGCGAGAAAACGACGTTCAACGTCCCTTGCTTTTAACTCATAAGGAACCCAAGTCCCCTGTTTCTGAATCATTCCCAAAGCATGCAATCGCTTGGAAATGGATTGGCGGGTAGCTCCTAATACTGAAGCAGGCTCGTCTTGCATTTGGCACGGAACCTTCAATTCAGCGTCTTCAAAGGTTTTTGGCCTTCCTTCACGCGGACGGTCGTCAACATTAAAATCACCGTTTTTGAAACGACGAAACCAATCTCGGCACGTTGTTTCACTAAAAACAGTAGCTCCGTAAACTTTTTATAGCTCTCGATGCGCTTCAAGTGCCGTTTTTGTTCGAATGAAAGAGGAAAATCAACTCTTGCCGCAAATGGCGATTATTCGGCACGAAATCAGACATTTTCACAAAACCAAAAGTTAAAATCGACTAGCACACACTGCTGGCGGCATCTATTGACAAACAACGGGAACTTAGTTGCGCACCCTTTTTGGGTGTTTAGCCGAGCTCCTCCTCGTATTTGTGGCGCCTGTCTTGATGTTGTTCCACAAATGAAGGAACCTGCAATTTTGAGCCAACTCCGAACGGCAAATATTTTTTACGAGGAGCCTTTTCAAGGCAGAAATGCTCTCGGAAGTTAAGCATTGCCTGCCGAAGGGCGACCGTTTTTCTATCACTTTGTTGTTTCATGTGCGGAGATTCGAACCGCGGCACTTCCAAATGGTAGTTACGCATCAACTCATTCGGCTATGGCGGCCGCCAGCCAACAAAAGCAACTTGTTATTTCGGAGCTTTGCAATGGGATTTTGTTATTGTTGCTTTATTCAGCAAAAATACAAATACCTGAAAATTTAAAATGGACAGAAAAATAAATGGGTTTGCTTTAATATTTGTTTTTAACTTTACTTTTTTATCATATTAACGTTTATTTAAGCATAATTTTATTGTTTTTTCGCATTTGGTTTTAAACTGTCTTTATCTTTTAGTTTCATTTACCATTTCCACATTTATTTATATGGTTTCAAAACAATATTTCGTTAATTTATAGAATTATTATCATATAACATTTAAAAAATGTTCTTTTAGTTTTCATTCACAAAAAGAAAAAAAAAACCGATGGAAACCGAACGGTTGAAAATATATTCTTGAAACTGAAACTTCCTTAATTTAGTGACAATATTTGGGTATGAAGTCCTTTTACTTAAATATTATCGCGTATTCGACGTTTGGAGCAATGCCTCAAATGGGCACTTTTTGTTCGACATTGTGTTCCTAGCGCCAGATAAATGGGGAACTAAGAAAATCATATATGTAAATTGCCTTTGTGAATTGCTTGCAACCACAATTCGGTTAAGCATTTAAAAATACGTTTGGAGTAATTGAAATTTCAAAAAACTTTTCATAAATTAAAGATAATTGACTAGAACCATTTACATACCGTTAAAACGACAATATGTCACACAGCACTATTTTACACGTATTTCTCACCAAGTACATGCATATGTATGCCTAAGTGCCTGTTCCATACAGAAAAATCAATTTGTAAATCAGTAAATTGCGCATGTATTTCCCAATTGGCAAAATACTAACGTATTTATTTTCAATTTAACTCATTCAATTAAATAGTCGTAATTGATTGCTATAAAAATATTAAGAGTTTTAGTTGTGCATAAAAATTTCAACGCTCCGGACATTTTTTTTCCATATTTGATGAGAACACATTTTTTCTCTCATACGATTTAACGATAAATTGTATTTCGCACGAAATCATAAAAACATAAAACGCTAATCAAGCATTTATTTACATGGGTAATTTAACGAGCGTTTTCATTGGCACTTTTGTATATAAATAAAAATATTAATAAATACGAAATAGCAAAAAAATCGGCAAAACAGAAATGATGAAAATGATTGCTGTTTCTCCCGCATACGCACACGAATACACCCGAATTCAAATGTGTTCGCCAAGTGCCTACTTCTGATTCAGTGCACTTCAAAGGGCAGTCGTTCAATCAAATAATACGCAACTAAATGCCGGCGAAATGGGGTGAGAAAAGTAATAAAAAAATAAATGAGAAAATAAAAAAAAAAACAAAAAACCACAACAGCTTGATATTGACACTGTGAAACATTGATTTTTTTTATGTAGCGATTTAATCGAAATTACATACATGATCAAATTTATGCTAAGATATGAAATGTAACAAAATAAAATCGAATGAGAATATTGACTGTTAGCTATTGACCACTGGCCACGGTTGCTGGTTTGAAACGATATTTATGGCCGTGGCAGGCATGTGCGACAAACGCGCACAAATGTCTCTATGAACGCACGTACTTGTTTGTATCGTTTGTATTGTTTGTATGTACGTTTGTTTAGCCGCAGGGCAGACATTCTGGAGACATGCAAACACAGACATGCTTTACAGTGGAAAAGCATACTTTCTGGCGCAAATACAATAAAAATGAAATGCCATAAGCACATGAAGGCAGCTAACTGAGCCGACAGAATATACATGCATGAGCAACAAATAAGTGTGTGCGTGTGTATGTGTGTAGCGCTGGCATATTTTCGCTTATATAAGAACGCAGCTCAACATCAATTTCGTTAAGGACAATAAACGTAGGGGTTCGCATTTGTAGTTGAGCGTAAAGGCAAATCTTGCTACATTGGACATTGCATTAGATATTTTTTTATACAGTGTGTGAGACTACTAAACCATAGGAAAAAAATCAACAAAGTAAACACAGTAGATACACGGAAATTTTTCGAAAGCGTTAAATTCTCTTTTTTCAAAAAAAAGGAATTAAATCTGTGCTATCAATTTGGTCTGGATAGAATTTTTACGCTGGCATACTTTTTTACCAAATAACATAAACAAATTTCGATAGTTGTGTTTTGTAGTGAGTTAATATAAGTATATTTAAAATGTTTAAAAAGTGAAATAATGATATTTTATTAAAAAAAAATAAACGCAAAAGTACAAATGAACATTTCGCCGATACTATCAGCAGCCATTCATCCCCAGATCATATTTTTGCCTCCTTTATACTTAACACTGAGTACCTCGCAATCTGGATGGTATTCCTCGGCAACTCGTCGCCTCACGAACGTCATACCAGGTGTTCCAAATACTTGTAGGAAAGGAGCAAAATCGATTTATAAGATTTGTGTTATTTCCTCGAAATTGGTTTTGGGGAGGAAGCTATGGTTGTTGATCTTTTAAAATGGTGTAAACTAAGCTCCTTCGAAGCTACATTAATCAGACCGCAGAATAATCCGGTAATGTCGGTATAGGAGAGCTCATTCAAGACGTTTTTTCCAATTTTTTTTAAAGTCACAGGTTTTATTCGGGCTTTGCATCTTTTTAAACCTGCTCCCAGAGGCTTTCTATCTGTTCGAGTACAAACGGATTTTCCAATTTCTTGCGATAGGGCAGCTGCAAGGACAGAAAAGAATTGTTTACGATCCTTGAGAAATTCGCGTATAAATTTTCGGTGTTGGCCGCAACTGCGCCATATTTTGGCCATCCGTAAACACCAATTTTGAATGACTTGCTGGGGGACTTCGGTCGGTATCTGGAGAATAACTTTAGTAATGTTTGTTTCCAATGCCTCAATCGAAGCTGGTTTAACCACAAAGTATTAGCACTTTACATACCCCTACAAATAAAAGTTCAAAGGTGTGATATCACACGTTTATGGTGGCCAATCCACGACGACGCTTAAATCCATTGTTTCACGGACTGTATGACATGTAGCGCCGTCCGCCGTCGTGATGTAACCAAATGTTATGGAGATCACGAAGACCACGTTTATCATGGCGCGATAGCTTTCGCCATTCACTGTTACGTTGGCGCCGGTCTCGTCTTTTAAGAAATATGGGCCGTTGATCCCTTCAACCCATAAGTTGTTTTCAATAGATTTAATCGCTGTTTTTGAATAGCTGCAGCTTGCTCTTCAGCCCAAATATGGCAGTTTTGCTTATTGACGTGGCCATTAAGCCAAAAATGGGCCTCAACGCTGTACCCCATAAGTTGGCCTGAGCGCGCGATGAACACTTTTCACAGAGCGTCCATTATACTGAAAAAAATTACGTTTTAGTTTGATAGTAATCACGCGTGATCTGTCAAAAAAAACCCTATTGGAAAAAGTACCTTCAATCTGATCATCCTTTTCATCTTCTACGAGTACTCGTATCGGTTTTCAATGATAGCAAATGGTATTTAGCATGGTGATGCTCAACGAACTGACAGTTGTCAGCCGGAATCACCCTTTAGGGAACTAGTCAGCACTGCACAAGCGGTATACCAGTTAATTAATTACTCCATAATGGACCAAATTGACACTATCAAAATTTATATGTATAGTGAAGAATATTTACTCCCAACACACCTCTAATTGGTGATTTGGCAACTAGTAAAATTGTAGTCACTCTCGAACTAGTATGACTTCTTCCTCCAAATACCAGTTCATGAACTAAAATGTTTGATGTGTGGGTTTGTTTTGCACTGCAGGGATGCTTTTTACTTGGAAATGTAGTTACGTGTATTTCTGTGCTGGTACGCCTGCATAAAGTTTCTTATGCTTTCTCAATTTTCCTTTATTTTTGCCCGTATTTTATGTGCAACAAAATACGTTGCGACAGTTCAAGATGAACAAAAAACCTATTCGAATGAGTAGGTTTATCGAATATTTGCAATATGCGCTCTCTTACGAAAACACACCCTCACATCTTATGAAATTTGCAAAAACATGCTTTTACTCAGTTGTTTACTACAGATTCACCTCTGTGTTGCAAAAATTTAAGTTGCAAAGGAAAATTTTTGGTCTTTAAGTGAGGGTTTTCTTTTATTTTGTTGCACATTGAGTGCTTAACTTTGTATTGACATTTTGTTAAATTATATTTTCTCAATTTATGTCACTGGACAAATTGCCTTTGGCATTTAAATCTCCTTAGCAATAGTCGGCTAGGCAGCTGGGCTTTTACTTGTCCCAGTGGCAATTTGAATTTTAACTTTCAAGAAAAGACACCAAAAAACAGCAACGAAAATAAAAGATAATTGTACATACCTATATATGTTGTGCATATGTGTTAGGCGGAATATTTATTTCGTTATACTTTTTTGATCGGCCCTTAAAAGTAAACACACGTTTAACTTAAATCCTGTTAACTGCTTGAGTGGCAAATTTTTAAATTTAATTAGAGTTTAGTTGAGATGAGCAAACATTTTAAAATCTGTCAAGTTATTGCAAATAAAGATGTAACTTTTAGTTCATAGATGATTTATGGCAGACATTTGTTGAGTGCAGGTAAAAATGCAATAAATGAAAATATTGCTGAAAGGAATTTCAATACATTGGCAGAAAATTGAATTCACAAAATATTATGTTGGGTGAAAGTTGTGAACATTTCTTAATTTATTTCAACAATTGATGGGTTTCTTGAGCTATGCAAATGGTTTCAAACCGTTCTGTGATTAATCGTCAATTCCTCGCAATTCGACTTGCATATTCACATAATGCAAGTATTGGAACAACCGCTTTGCTAACGTATTCGATACTACATTGGATCCACAGCTCAGGTTAGGTTGAACTGGTTCACTTGCAGTCACGCATAGATCGGTTCGGTTTATAGCGCTATCAGATGGAGTTCATTGGTTACGCGTTCTGAAATAGGAATAGTTCACCCAAATGGTGCCTGGTAGGATAAATGGCTGCGAGGGGGAGGGGAGGGAAGGGGAAAAGAGAAGGGAAGTAACCAGAACTCAAAGTTTTTAAGAATACTAGAGTGCCCGCAGCTTAAGTCTAGTTTATGGCCCGAACACCTCCATCTGATTGCGGCGCCTGCAGCTGCTGTTTTTCTTACAATGTCCACGGGTGCCACATTCAGCATAGCGTTGAACGCTAGAGTAGGAGTGGTCCGTGGCCCCCCAATAAGGGCTGACCTTTGAACCCGCTCCAGCCTTTTAACTGATCGAATTCCACCAGATAAGCACTTCGTACAAGAAAATCTTCTTTATAATTGTGTTATAAAGCCAGAAAGTAACTTTAGGCGAGTAACTTAAGCGCCCCTACAACCACATAAGGCGACTGTTGCCTTCCTAGTTCTCTCCCCAATGATAAGCTTCCACGTTAGCCCTCTGTCAAGGATAAGTCCCAGGTACTTCACCCTGTCAGGGAGTGCGTCCGCTCTTGAAGGGAGAAAGACTTTAGGTATTTTATATTTCCTCGTAAATAAGATGAGCTCAGTCTTATAGTATTTATCGAGAGACCGCGATTCCGGTCCACTTCACAACTACATTCAGATAACCCTGCATCAGTTCCATCTGAGTATCTAAAAACTTTCCTCTGACAATAAGTGTCACGTCATTGGCGTAAGCAATCACCTTGCAGCTCTCGTCTCCAGCTCCTGCCGGTTTCTATTGGAGATATTTCCAATTTACTGCTGATATATCTTCCCAGCCATCAAACCGTGGTGCCTACGTGAAATTTAAGTGTGTTTTGAATAATAAATAATAATATAAATGAGCCGTGCTCCCTATAGTTCCTGCATTCCTCGCTGTCCGAGATTCCTTCTTTTTATTCTTATTAGTATCCACTTCTTCTGGGCTATGTCCCGTCAGCATGACTATCATAGTTCTACATTCTCTTCATTTTTGTGATAGCATTAATCAAGTACGACTGCAATCGTCATGTTTACAGATGACCTTAGCATTCATGTAAGTGGTCAATGGCTCCCATCTTGTCCTGAATTTTCTGATTGTGCTTTCGTCTACTCCGAGGATAAAGATACTCTGTTTTTCGCTATATCGTCTACTCTCTCGTTCCCTTCAATGCTCTTATGGCGTGGAACCCTTTAGAAATGTGGCTTACAATTCGCTGTAAACCTTTTTACTGCCTCTCTACTCTAAAGAACGATCTTGGACGTTATACCAAACTAGGTAATTGCTTTAATGGCTATCTGAATATCTATCTAAAAGTTAACTTTGGAGTTGGTCCCAGTAATGTTATAGACGCGGGCTGCTGCCTTTCCCACTGCGAGAACCTCAGCCTAGACTACACTGAAGTGATCTGGAAGCTTATACGACTTCGTTCATTTTAACTCTGTACAGTATATCTCAGTGCCTACTCCACTAGTAATTTTAAAATCGTCCGTATAAAAGTTTGGTGTATTGCGTTTGAACCTAAAGTCCTTACGCCATCCTTCTGCTTTGATTGTAATCTTGAACCTATTTTCGCTTTTAAAACCCGAAACCGTTTATTCTACATTGACTTTATTGTTCCAGTTTATTGAGTTCCGTGCATAGGTCCTGTATGAGAGTTCATTTAAGGCTTTTAGTGTTTGAATCTATAGACAGCAAAAATGTTTTTGGGCTGCTTGTTCCGATTTTTCACTTTAGTCGTATTGGTTCTGAAGAGTGTATAGAATCTTCTCTTTTTGATTGATGTAACACGCAGGTGATTTCGCACAAAACTGTCAAAGAACTTTCTTTAAAGCACCCTTAATTTACGATGTGGTAGTAAATTTTAGACCCTCTTTTTGTATTATATATCTTTATTTTTTTGTTTGTTTAAAAAAGGCTGTGTGCCAATCTGGTACTTCAACTATTTAACTTACTTAAAACGGCTGTTGAAATAAATTAACATCTTTTCAGGGAAATACAATCAGTTTAATAGAAAGATGACCGGGGAAATTCAAACTTAGAGTTTCGTTATGAAAAAATTGAGGCGTACCCATTTCGCGTACCCTAAATGCCCAAAAATGGGCCAAGTATCTATAGCAGAACATTTGAACAAGTCCGAAACGCTCATAAATAAGTGGGTGCAACGGTATCCGCAGTTAAAAACATTGACTACTTTATCGGACACAGCCCAAAACAAAAATAGCTAGTCAGCTTTTGTAGTTATGTTTTTTTTTTTAAATATCTTTGCATTTGTTTACAAACATCAAATTGAGATTGAGCTTAAAGGGCGTTTTCGTAGTTTCGTAATTGACAAATGTTGGTTTGACGGATTGATAAGGAAACGAGAAGGGGCAATTCAAAATGAGGAACAACTTATTGATTTGGTGAGGCTTCTTTAGGCACTGAAAAACGCTGACCCTGTAATTTATTTTCGATGTGAAGTGTGTAATGAAGTCAATGGCGGATAAAGCGAGGCTGTAAGGTGGATGATCCATTAATTCGATCTTTTCTTTTCTGTTTTTTTTTAATCCATTTATTTATTGCATGAAAAGTACCAAGTGGAGCAACCATTTCTACCTGTAGTTAAAGGAGAATGGATTGAGAGGATTTGCATACGATTGGAGTCCTTTATTGTGTGATGGTGCAAGCTTTTTTTAATTTTTTGATCTATTGCGGGAAATTTAATATGGTGCGCTTGTAATCAAGTGCTTTCGATTGGAATCTGTGGAGTATTTCGATATTAGAATTGGCTGCAGTGCCCCAGAGCTGTATGTCGTAGGTCCATATCGGTTTTAATATCGCTGTGTAGAGTGAGAACTTGCTTTTGAGAGAAATATGATAATTTCGATTAGGTAAACAGTATAAATTTCGGAGTTTGATTCCGCGGAACACGTGATTTTTCATTACGACCGCTTTTCTGAAAAAAACAGATGAACATTTATTTTGAGGTGTTTCTTTCGCGAACAACTTTGGTTGGTTTAAGCTCATCTTGGTGTCTCTATACTATTGATTGCTGTTTTGTTTCTGGCTCATATGCATAATTGCAAGATTCGCCACCTATTATGCTATCATAGACGTGCTTTGAAATACCGTGGCTATTTTTTTCCAAGATTTGTTAGCACTAATCGGCACGAGCTCTTCTTTGGGCAATTGTCAAATTATGCGATATCCAAAAAAAAAAAACTAATCTCTAATTGAATATAAGTGGGTTCCACTAATGTCTAAGGCTGCTTCTATCTTGCTATATGTCACATGACAGTCGACTGTTTCTGGCACAACAAACATTTTTGGATGGCCTTCCCGAAATTCATCGTGTAAGGATCGACGGCGTTTCAATCATTGTCCAATCGTTGTATCAGCTTAATATTTCACAGCGGCTAGGAGTGCTGCTTTAACGCCAAAAGTTGAATTAAGTTGATCAATGCACTCCTATGCCGATAACCCTTTTGGGCGAGATGAATTTTCCAACTCACTGAAAAAGGAACAAATGAAACTCGCTAGTGGGGCGTTCCATGAAAGTAGTACCAGTTGGTCCTTCAATTTTCTTTATACTTTGGAATTTTGTTGTGTTTGTGACTCTTTGGAAGCATGCCAAAGGGTTTTGCAAAATTTCAATTATTTTGCAAGTTATTGTTTATTGAATTTTTATGCTAAATTTTTTTCGATAATTTTTGTCTTGAAATATATTAGTGATACAAAAAAAAGTTGTTTATAAAAATTATAGGGAAAAAGTTGAATTTTCATAATATATTTTTTAAAAAATAAAAAAAATAATTTTTAGCTAATTTGTTTAAACAATAATTTTTTATTGTTGTTTTTTTACTCGAAGTACACTGTGGAATTTTATAAAAATTTTTTTTTATAAAAGTTTGAACCCTTCTTAAAAGATACTGCAAATTATAGAGATGCGTTTTTTTTTGTTCTAGAGAAATTAATTTTTGAATTTTACACTGCATGGCTTGGCCTAGTATCCGCGCGCGGCAGCTCCCGCAGCATGCTGTGTTCTGTACTTTCTTTATACTGTATTGGTAAAGAATAAAGCATGCTGCGGGAGCTGCCGTTTTAGTTTTTGCAGTTCCATATTTTATAACTTTAATTTGTTATTTTAGTACAAATCTGCACAAGTATTATTAATAATTTTCTTCTTTTCACACGTTCTCAACTTTCTCTATTTGTTTCCTCTTTGAAAATATCATGAATATTTTTGCAACCAATGAATATTTCTTTGCTATGCAAAAACTGCATACAAATTTGCTGTGCTTCTATACGGCATATACACATGCTGGTGTACATATGTATGTATGTGTGTATGTATGTACGTAAATTTATGTACACATGCAACTATAATAAGTATGTATAAGTACATTTGCACAACATAAGAAAATATGATCCATGCAACCTGCACCGAGCTAAAATGTCGAGTGGCCAATAAAAAATGCTGCTGACTTGTTGGCATTGTTGTTATTTTTTTGACCCGGAAAGCCACAAATATTGCGCAAAGTTGGTGGCATTTGAAAATCTTGGCAAGACGTAAACAACAACATTAGCAATAAAAACTATAAAATAAGAAGTAGCAATGGCGGAGAATCACACAAAGAAGCGAGTAAAATACTTACATTCAATACATGAATGTGTATGTATGCATGTGTATGTATGTATGTACGTGTGAACATATGAATACAAATTTATAACTCACGCACTTGCCAGAGTTTAGGTTATCTTGATATTATTTTACAGATGTGTACATTTTTCTCCATGCACGCCTGCATATACAAGGTGGCGCAAAATTAATCATACAATTTCGCTGTTGAATAACTTTTTAATAAATACAAAAAGAAATGATTTTGAGTGATGTAAATCTTTATGCGCTCCATTGCTTGCCTGCATATTTCAGCTGTTTAGTTCACAGATGTCCAATATAATTGACGTATGACGTCATTTGCCAAAATTATAAATCTTCCGATAAGGTGGTTCATTTTGCGCCACCTTGTATAAACATTCATACATATGTTTCTTATAGCATTCATACAATGCTGACGTAGATTTGGCGCAGCATCGATATTTTTCCTTCAATAAATTTTACGATTCTGTGGCAGGGCAAGTGCACTTCATACGGCGATGCTGCTACTACTCAATATGTTATACTTGCATTTAAAAAAAATGTGTTGTGCAGTTATTTTCTTCGTGAAATCTACTCGCCCATAGATTTGTGGTAAATAAGTCGACGTGCATAAAAAAATTTGCTGATACCCATTTAAGTATTTCAGGATATTTTGACATCTGTGAGCTTTTATTTATGTAAATACTTGCGTACTGTACATATATGTGCATGTGTATATAAATTTCATTTAAACTACTCAAGCCCTTACTGTGCGGTAGTGCAATGGGGATGCTAACCATAGAAGTCTTAACGTTAAACAAAATCGCGGAAAGCGTGGGAAATTATTAATGTGACCGCCATGCGCGCAAAGAAGGAATGATTTTGGGGTTCAAGTCCCTTCGAAATTTTGATACTAGTTAAGGATGCTACTTTTCATCATACTTAGCGCTACAAAAATAAAATTAAAAAATATAAAATCTTGAATTAAAAATTATACTAAAAAAATTTTAAAATGGTGCCATCCAGAAAAGAAAAATTATGCGTTTCTTTTGACTGGCGCGATAACCGGCAAAGAGTACCAGTCGTTTGCCGGTTGGATACACCAAGTGAAGCCAAGTTCTTACCTAACTGATCTTTCCAACGCATAGGAGGCCTTCCACTTCCTCTGCTACCACCAGTTGCTACCGCATCGAATGCTTTCAGAGTCAAAGCGTTTGTATCCATCCCGATAACATGACGCATCCATCGGTGCCGCTGGATTTTTATACGCTGCACTATGTCTTTGTCGTCGTAAAGCTCATACAGCTCATAGTTCCATCGCCTGTCCACTCTTGCCAACGTGCAAATGCCCAGAAATCTGCCGTTGAATCTTGCTTTCAAATACACCGCAGACATTTTCTCTCAAACGGGCACCTCATCGGATGTCATTGTCTAAGCTTTTGCGCCATATAAAAGGATTAACGTTTATTTTCGAGCTTTTACACCAACAACAACGATGCGTTTGCATGATTTCATGCCATCACTTCTAAGAAATAATGTCGAAGTTGAAATGCTGATTGGCAGGGAATGTATGACTTTATATAAAAAAAAAACTAGGCTTACTACTTCTGAAACACTAAGCGTTGAAGCTCATTATCGTTTATTACTGTATATACCCCTCTCAGGTTCGTTTATTCGCACACTAAAAGAGATAATTTTAAAACATAAGGATAGACTCCTTGGCTTTCAAACATTCTTTTACCTCGAGTCTTGACGATAATGATACCCTAAATTTAGAAAAATTTCATGTTTTAAAGTAATCACTTAGAAGAAGACTGCGAAGAAGTTAAGATAGAATTAAATCTTTGGTGCAAAATATTTTGCAATATGAAGATCGAGTAAAGGTAAAACCATTATTCAAACCACTGAACTGTACCGAAAATATAAGTACTATACCAAAAGATATCAACTAATCTAGCAACTTTTCCCATAACATCTTGTTAGAATGAAAGAAAAAGTGTGTTCGAGATAAAATTTCATTAATTTATGCGATTAAAACTGACTGGTGCCTGATTTCTTCAAATTACCTTAAATAACTTTACGACTCTAACTAACCATTTGGCATTTTTTAATTAATTACAAAGAATGATGGCCATACACATTATTAAATAAAGCAAATAAAAGTTTACAACCAAAACGCCTTTTTATCTTAACATTTTCTTCTGCGATTTTAACCGGGTAAATTAAAAGTTTTCACTAGGATTTTTTTTGTAATCACTTTTCTTAGAATTTGATTAAATTATTGGCAGAAACAACTCGTTTTGAAGAAAATTGTTTCAAAAACGAAATTTGAAGCAAATTTAGAAGGAAAATATTTGTCCCATATCAAAAGATCAAAAGAACGATTGAGTAGTGCAGCACATCTTTATATCTATAGAGGCTCAAGCTCCCAGGATGGAACAAATGTTTGCAAATTTTTCTGAAAACAAGCGACGGGTCGAAATCAAATTATATATTAGTTTCTTTTTTTTATTAGTAATTTTGTTTTTAAAAGTTTAAGAAAATTTTCTGCTAAACCTCCTCTGGAAAAAAACGCTGGTTACGCGTCTGGTGACCACGTATGGGAAAACGCAGTCAACGTCGACCCCAGCGCCACCCAGCAGTACAATCTTTTGCAAGCCCATTCCTTCTAAGCAATTCATGTAGTTATTCTGACTATGAACTAAATCGGGCTATAAATACAATTTTTCTCGAAATATGTACTTCAACTCTAGCAGCACTTAGTGGATCGAAATAAACCTATACAACCTTGTGTACATACTTGGTTGGTTGGCTGAGATGCTGTCTGGGTGACACGCCCCAGACTCAATTAGCACAATAGCCATTTTGGTACTCCACTAGTAGAACCATTGCCGTTATTTAGTCGAACCATCTTGATTTGACTATAACTCTGCCTATGCCAACTATTTTCTTTCCTGCAATTTCTACCAAGTTGTTGATTGAGAATTTCCCCAGCACTCACTCAGATATTGGAAGACTGTCTCTCTAGAATCCTCTTGATAACAGGTTCTACATCTATCGTTACGCGGCCACCCCATCTTCCTACCATGTTCTCCGATAGGTCACTGGCCGGTTATTCTAGACGTAATTATAAAGATGTCTGTTTTTGGCTTTCTTAACAGCTCGTCAGTTCTGGACTTGTACTTGTAATCTGGCTACGTTTATTTTGCTACTTTGCAGGTATTGGTGTTGGCCCATCTGTCAACAGTCTGCTTCTGGAATAGTCCTTTTTATAGACGCTCTAGAGAAACCCTCCTGTCTTTTCAGCTCATCAACTTTCTCATTCCCTTCTATGTTTTTATGGCCAGGTACCCAGATGAGAGTGATTTCTGTTGTGCGTGCTGAGGCATTTACCTCTTATTTACATTGTCTGACGATTTTTGAATTGGTTGTTGGTGACTTTATAGCGAAGTTGGCTGCTTGAATGTCTGAAAAATTACATACTTCTGATAGTTGTTGTGGATGATTTCTTTTTACCCTGCAAGCTTCCCTTATACCGAGAAGCTCTGCTTGGAAGATACTATTCCTATCCCCAGGCGAAAAGACTTGGAAGTTTTGGGGTCTTCAGGATATACCTCCGCGCCGACGCTGCAATCCATCTTGGATTCATCGGTGTAAAAAGCGGTGGTATCTTGCTCCACTACTAAATTTAACTTCCATTCCTTTTACGTGGGAAACATTACGTTAAATTCTAGTCTGAAGTCTAGGGCAGAGGTGATGTAGTAGTCTGATGGATTGCCGTTTAGCTTTCGGCTATCAAGAATTGTGTTGCAGTAAAATTTTGCTTAACGATAAGACCCATAAAAGTGGGGAGAGGATTCCACCCTGTGGAGTACCTCTACTCATAATTTGGGTGAACGTAGCAACTTCGCTTGATGCTAGAATAATTCTGTTTTGAAGTATACATATATCGAATCCAGTTGCTCAAGCAGTCATTGACTCCGAAAGTTGCTAGTGAATCGATTATGGTTTCGACTGATATATTGTTAAAGGCAGCTTCTATATTTAGGGAAGCCGTCATGATGAATTTTTTCGGATGCAGGGGTTTTTTAATGTGCCCAATTAGCTCCTGTTTCCGTGGACTTACCCCTCATATAAGCGAAAGTAAGGCGCATACTTACCACGGACGCTTTACGAGAGCCTTCCGGATGAATTTATTGAATAAATTTAAATTAAACAAATTATTGTGAGTGAGATAAATCTTTATATTGACCTATGCGACGCCGTTTATAAAAGTAATAAATTTTCAATGGGGCGATTGATTTTGTGTCATCTTACTATTTACACGTATAATAATTTTAATTTAGTATATTAGATATACCTTAAATACCAAGATACGTCCATCCATTCCAGTTCTCGAGCATTCATTTATGAAATATCTTCTTTGGAATAAGTTTCTATAAGCGCTTTTCAATAATTAAATGTGCACTTACACGTCTCTATAAGCTGATCTACCACGGATTTGTTTTGCTTGTCTTTATTTTCATTCGCTCTAGAAATATAAAATTCCCAGGATTTGCTTTATGATTTTATTTATATACACAACATTTTTCGCTCCCATCTTTTCTTTCATTTCTATTCTCTAATGCACATTACGGTTTTATATAAAAACAACTACTTCAAAAATAAATTCCTTTTTATCTTTTTTGTTGCTTTTGATCCTTACCATTAACTAGACAAATAAAGCAAATGTATGCAATGCACATATGAATATATGCTTGGTAAATACGAGTTATGCTATAAAAAATCGTTTTGTTTTTAACTGCTTTGCAATATGCACACAAATATAGGTATGTATACGCGAATATACATGTAGTGCTTTGGCACCCTGTAGGGAAATCTAAACTTCTAAAGGAGATCTAAAGGATCAGAGATAAACAAATTTCGTCCTGTATTTTATCTAGCTGATGGCAAATTTTCGTGTTTGTAGTATCTCAAAAGTTCACTAACAATGCACGAGTATCTGATTTCCAGCGAATAACATATATTTATTACCGAATATTGTTAATATTTGGCGGTAAATACTTAGTGAAATTAGGTGAAAATGTTGTTTTATGTATTAATAGATAGTTTATACTGAAATACTGAAGCCGTATAACTTGGATGGCACTATTTATTAGTCTAACCCTCCGAAAAGCGCAATCATTTGAAACGAGCATTGCTATTCTTACTGATAATCAGACAGCAATCAAGGCTCTCAACTCTTTCCTGGTGGGCAAAAAGTAAGGTGGATTTATTGTCAAACTTCGCGGGATTAAAATTTCGCTCTAGTTATTTCTTTCATGAGTTGGCAGCACTGTTAATAACATCTGGGCCAACTTTCATGTGAATGTCATTATCAGTAATATATTTACGCTTGTGTTTACCAAACGACCAAGCGTGCATTTTTCGATTTTTACAATGTCTGATTTGATTGAGCAGAGAAGTGGCATCAAATTTTGTTTGCGGAATGAAATTTCGGTTGCGGAAACGTTTAGCATGTTGCAGAAGGCATTTGGTGATTCAACCATGTCGCAGAAAAATGTTTATAAGTGGTACGAAGACTTCAAAGAGGGTCGAGAACGTGTTGATGACTTGGAGCGCTCCGGACGACCATCGACGTCAACAGATGAAGTGAAGGAGTTAGTGCTCACAAATCGTCGGTTGACTTACTGATATGATCGGAATATCAGAAGGATCTGTGAAAACCATTTTGAAAGATCATTTGGGCCTACGAAAAGTCAAATTTCGTTTGGTACCGAAAACTCTCAATTTCTGGGAAAAAAGTCGTCGTGTTGATGTGTGTGAAACAATGCTTTCAGACTATCAGGACAAGCTCAAATGCATCATTACGGAAGATGAGATTTGGATTTATGCTTACGACCTTGAAACAACCGACCAATCAAGCGAATATCGTGCTAAAGGCGAAGCCAGACCGAAAAAAGCACGTCAAAGTCGTTCAAAAATAAAGGTCATGATGACAGCGTTTCGAGTCGATTGAGGAGATAAAAGCTGAATCGAAGAAGGTGCTGATGGCTATACCGGAAATGGACTATTTGGCATGTTTCGGGGATTGGAAAAATCGTTGGCATAAGTGTATTTCATCGAGAGGGGATTATTTTGAAGGGGATGAAATTGATTTACAAGAATAAATAAAGATTTTTCATTTTACAACCAAATTCACCTTACTTTTTGCCCACAATAGTATCAAAACTCGTGCTGGAATATCTTGATAACCTGATTATCTTAGACCAAAACAACCGAGTACGTACTCTAGGGGATCCAGGGCACATAGGAATTAATGTGAACGAATGGAGGAAAGTGGAGGGAAGATAAACTACCGGGCTTATCGCAATCACAATCTGTGTGGACATATAATACATAAATAAGAATAGTTTTACAATCATCACAGGAATTCTAAAAGAGCATTGTGTAAGTAGATTGAATTTTCAACTTCCTTACCTGTGAATAAACTCCAATGGTACCTACAGGTTCTGTATAGAGTACGATGAAACCGCCAAGCATGTGCTGACAACGTGCCCGGCACTGATGTACAAGAGGCACAAGGCCCTGGATAAACTTACCTATTTTACTAGAGGTGGAAATAAACCTCAATAAAATAAGACAAATACTAAGCTTGAGGAAGTTATGCTGAGAGAAATATTCTGAATTCATGAGTATAGCACAATAAATCTTTCAAGTTGCCGTGCTAAATCTTCTCGTAACAATAATAACACTATTGTTTGTTAACACTATTTATATGAGTATAATGGGCCTTTCCGTTTGTAGAAGAACATCAAGACGCACACAACAAATAGGAGGAAGAGCTCGGTCAAACACCCAAAAAGGGTGTACGCGCCAATTATATATATATATGGGGCATTCTTTCTCAACGGGAGACACCTATCTGTCCAAAAATGTTTTTGACCTAGAGAGTTCTAATAGGGCTTAAAATTTAGCTCTTTTTATCTACTTTTCAATACAGAGTGGCCAAAAACGAAATTCAAGATGGCTCATTTAATATGGCTAAAAATGTAATCAAAATTCATTAAATTCATTCTAATAACCTATACCAAAAAAATTCATTTCAACGGAAAGAGTTGTACGAGGTCTCAAAATTTAGCTAATAAAGTTTACTTTAAAATACAAAATGAAAAATTTTAAAATCCAAGATGGCGGCCACAACATGGCGGCTAATTTTTTAAAACTACTCAAATCCACTTAAACCCCTGAGTAACGAGTTTCATGCGAATTCATGAGTTTTTTCAAAAATCCGTCCGCCATATTGGATCCGCCATTTTGAAATTTGGAAATCTAACACCAGATTTGTAATCAGCGACCCAAAAACCCCCGAGTAATATTATACATTTTAAGTGGATTTGAGTAGTTTTAAAAAATTAGCCGCCATGTTGTGGCCGCCATCTTGGATTTTAAAATTTTTCATTTTGTATTTTAAAGTAAACTTTATTAGCTCACATCAAGTGCAAAGCTGGTAGAGAACTTTAAATTGCCTCTCAGTTTGATTCTGTGCAATGTATTATATGGATACGTGAGTCACGGCTCGCTAAAAACATCTAGCGGAAAAAGAGCAGAATTTTTTACTTTACTAAAACTAATTTACATATGCCATGCCTGGCCTACTTATTTGTAGCATTAGAGCTTAGAGGGTACAATAGTAGTACTCAGTAATCAGGGCAACTAGTCTGGTAGAGTTGCTTAATAGCGGAATAGCTAAACAGTTCTCAAATGCACTGGGTAACCACTGCAAACTTTAACTTTTTTTTCAAATAATAGATAACAGTTAAGTAAATCAGTTGTCTTTATCGGACTAATAAATTCTCTAGATTTCGCACCTAAAAGTTTCACAAAAAAGCTACTTTAACCTAGCATAGCATTGCCACTAGAGTTTTATTGAAGGAGTACCGGGATAACTGCTAATTATTAGCTAGAAATTCCAAACGTTTCTTGCGGTCACATTTTTCCTTCGGGTTGATTCAATTTTCCATATTTCTACAATATTTTACCCATATACTAATATAAATATTTTCCTACGAAATTTTTGTAATGTTTATGCTGGAAAAAACATGCAATAAAACAATGCCATTAGGACACATACACAGAAATAAGTAGGGTATACCATTGAGTGGGGGTTCAACAGTTAAGGTAATGTTATTCCGTTTACCACACTCGCTGCTTTTTTTTTTTTTTTGTTTTTTACTGATAACAATGCTTGTTTGACAATAGTGAATGTTCAAAAATAACTTACATAACTACATATAAATGCAAATAATTGTGGTTTTGTGGTGGCAAATGCGAGTTGTTATGGAACATTTATCTGTTGTTCTAAAAGGGGGAATAAAATGTTTACAAATGTCCCTTAAACTGTGCTACAAATTATTTTTTTGGTTTATAACATTTGTTCTATGTGTATGTATGTGTATGTACATAAAGCAATACGCAAAAGTGGTTACATGGATTTACACAGTGTTTGGCGGAATATGACTAGTTTTCTCAAATGTGTAATTTGTTATGTTTTTAATTTCAATAATTTATTTTTATTAAAACGAGTTCATTCTACTATAAAAACCTTATAAACTATGCGTAAATTAAAAAGAAATCAACAAATTTTCATTCAAATTTCAAAATTTTTACTCAGAGTTTTTAGAAGATCTGCAAGTACGCAGTTATATAACCCAATAATTTTGGTATAATAAAGTGCAAGTTTGAAGTCGCTCAAAAATCTTGTTGACTTGTGATATTCTTTTTCCTGGCGGTCCCGCGCATTTTCGCCATATATGGAAAGCTTGACATTTCTTTTATATGGAAGGAAACACCCAACACTGTCAGCAAAAAAAAAATTCTTAAAAAAATCAAAGCGATTTTTAGATACTTCCAACTCGCATTTTATTATTTTAAAATTTAATGAGTTATAAAACTGCGTACTCGAAAATCTTCTAAAAGTTTTTGGAAAGCTTTTAGTATCTGATAAAAATTTTTTTGTTAAATTTGCACAAAGTCTAAGAATAAATTGTAACTGTATTATATTAAAATATTTCAAATTTAAATAAAACATTTTTATATTGTTTTTTTAGTTTGCACGAAGTTTGAAGATTGGAGTTTTTGTAGAAAAATGAACTACGTTTTCATAAAGAAATTATTAATATAAAATTAAATGCCAAAAATAAATTTTCATTGAAACACTGTTTATACTATTTATACTATTTATTTGAAAATAAAGGGTCTTTCAAAAGATGCACCAAGTCTTTGTTTTAAAATAGAAGTGTAAAAATTTAAACTCTTTCCGGTTTCTTAACAGTTATATGTGAAAAATGACACAATTTAAATGCCAACAATGACGACGTCTACAGGTACTTGTAAAATCCGCCAAACAGTCAATTCTTGAATGTCAAAATCACGAGAAAGTCGGGATATAGATGTTGAGGGTTGTTCAGCAAGACTTTGAGCTACAGAAGCAACATTCTCAACAGAACGTCAAGTTTTTGTTATGCCAGTTTATTTTCTGACCTCGACAGAACCGGTTTCTAGAAATTTTTTCGCCTACCTTTGCCGACTCATTCGGTCGATTAGTTCCATCAAAATAATCACGAATTTTGGATATGTTGTTCTTAAAGATCCGATATTTTCATAATAAATTTCAATAGTTTTATCGCGTAGGAAAATTGTACGTCCGTCTACTTGACAAATGTCAAAGATGACATAAAGAAAAGGTACCGCTTAGGAATTATTTTCTATTGACATGAAGTCTTCACTTTTGAAACACCCTTTTATATGGGCATATCGCTGAAAAATACTGAACTATGGGTTGCATTAGGCTAGTTATTGTGTGAAAACTTAGTAAAGTATTATATTCGTATTCGTAAGTTGAAAAGCATGTAGAACCCATGCATACTCGTATATAAGCTCTGTGCATTCAACGCTGGGTGAAAAAAATGGAAAACCGGAATGTAGTCAGCTTGCCATGCCCGTAGTTGCAGGTTCGCAGTCCAACTTGAAATCATAGCTTTCAATAAAGATTCGAGGGTGGAAGATCAAAGTACTTATCGCTCCAAGTTTTCATTTACCCTTCCATTTAATTTTATTTTAGTTTTAGAAGGGTTCAAAGTATTAAATTAAAACAAAAAAAAAATGGTTTTAAATACTTACTTTATGATATTAATATTGATAACGAAATATGATATATCCAGCTATTAAAAAAAATCTTGCTAACTTTTTGTCAGGAAAAATTTAGTACAATAATGTCTTTTGAAAAGATTGTCCTTAAATATCCTTGAAATTTCCTAATGAATTGTTTTCCAAAAAATACATTGCAGAGGTGTACAAGTAAACGGTGGCGCAAAATCAATCCTCAATTTAATTTTTGAATAACTGTTTTACTAACCCAAAAAAAAAAATGATTTTAAGTGACGGAAATTTTATTTTGACCTTTACGCGCCCCATTTGCTTGTCTGTTTGTATACTGCAGCTGTTTAATTGGCAAGTGTGAAAATTGATTGATGTAGAACGCCATTTGCAAAAATTATAAATTTTCCGATAATGTGATTAATTTTGTTGCGCCACATTGTAATATATGCCTCAACTTCGTTGTTCCTGTTGTTTTCTAAAAGCGTAAAAAAAATATTGAATTTTCCTCATTTGAAGTAAAGTATACGCAATGGCACCCCTTTTATGTTTTTCCTATTTGAAACGTTAAGGTCCTTCAAAACCCTAAATTGATAAGAAAAAAAGTGAGTATGCACTATCGCTATATAAAATCCATAGTTAATGAATATGCGAAGATACAATTTTTCCTGACTAGAAAAAAAGTTGGTTTTTGTCGCACGGGAGCTAACAGCTATTTTGTCGTCGTTCAGTGCAAGTTTCATCGAATTTACTTGGTTTTTACTTGGTATGTTATGTCTGCCAGTATCTACTGGAGTCTGCCGTACACTGTATGTGATTGGTGTCAATTTGAATAGCCGTACTAATAGCCGTACCAATAGCCCTTTTTGTCCAAAAATAGACATAATACATACATTTGGGTACAGTGAAATTTATTCTCTCAGAAAATTACTGGAAATTGGTTAATAAAATACAAGATATTTTATATTTATTCCGATTTATTATATCGGCTTCAAAGTAGGTCCTTTCCGCAAAAATGGATATTCCTATCAAAACACTATATTTTTAAAAAATATTTTACGGAATCAAGTTCTCAGTGCATATTATTTTGTAGTTTCTCTACCGACGAAAAATAGGTCCATCGGGGCTATAATTTTAGTTTGGGGAAGAGAAAAAAGCCCCTCAAAGTCATATCGGATAAATTGGGAGTTTTTTGATGATGTTTGTTTGGCTCTTGTCCAGAAATTCGTTCTCCGTGAGAGCCTTGTGAGACATTGCTGTTCGTCTGCGTAGCTAAGCGTATGATAACTCGCCTGAAATTTGAGGAGATAAGCTTCTCCTAAACTGACTAAATTTGAAATGTTAAAAACAAAGAAAATTATCTGTTGTCCATATAAAGGAAAGTAACTAGAAAAAAAAAACATATTAGCCCATTAAGCGTGAAATGCCTCAAAAACTGCGTTGATTTTTAATAATCGCGCGTTTTCTTCATATAACGACTTACGACGTTCAAGGAAAAAATAATTATCAAAAACCAACCAGAACTTTGAGCCACTTCAAACTTGAAATTTATTTTACTAGAAGTAAGTATACCATAAAACTATATACCCATTGCTTGAAACAGTTTTAAATTTGGATAGAAATTTGTTGAACTTTTCTAGAGTTTATACAAATTTGGATACTTTGATTAATATATTTTTTGTTATAGAATGAGTCACATACAAAAAGTAATCTGCTTCTTCTTGTGGTCCTCAATTCCTCTTGGGGCATAGGGCATTAAAATGCCTGTACATCCTATATATCTCTATACTTTCTTAAGAGAGTAAATATTACTCCCTGCTTCCTAGAAGTGCTTGTGAACGTAGTTCGGGGACACCCTGGGCATGCGTCTATAAACTGGCGGGTGACCGGAAAAGTCGTTCTAGGTACTTAAAAATATTATTATTAAGGTAATTTCTGATTAATTTCGTTTTGGTCCACAGCTTAAACGTTTTTGAGTCATTCGATTTTAAAAATTATTAAAACATTTTTGTTTGCTTGTACGTTATGTTCTGTGGTTAGTCAAAGGCAGTTAGTAGTTAGTTAATATAATAATTTTATTTATTTATTTATTTGAAAGAGTAGCAACTAATTTATATTTATTACAATAATTTTTGAAACAAGCCTAGACAGTTAAAAATGACTGCTTCATTAAATTTTTAATTTACTATTGTATTTTTCACTAAGTGTTTCGTACTTCACATCATGCAAACTATGCTGCAGATTTAAAAAAAAACTAGTCTTTTTCTCTATCCACAATATTATAATACTTAAATTAAAGAGGTAACCCGTAGGCGGCTTGCGCGCTCAATTAAAGCGTTTTTCAGTAAGAGCGCTTCAATTTTTTTTTTGTATAAAACACAAACGGTTTGACTTTTTAACTAATTTTTTTTTATTATCGAGTTTGAACATATAAATTTATGTATGAAATTCGATTTCTTTTGCATGACCACCGCGTGCACGTTTTACGAAGTCCAATCGTTGAACCCAATTTTCGACCACTCTTTTGCATAAATCGGCCGAAATTCCAGCAATTTCGCGTTCAATATTGGCTCTGAGCTCACAAATCGTCGCCGGCTTGTTACTGTAGACCAATGACTTCACATAACCCCAAAGCAAATAGTCTAGAGGCGTCAAATCACACGAGCGCGGCGGCCATTCGACCGGTCCATTTCTGGAAATAATGCGCTCATCGAACTTACTCTTCAACAAATCAATTGTAGCGTGTGCTGTGTGGCTTGTGGCCCCGTCCTGTTGAAACCACAAGTCGTCTAAGTCCATACCATTCAATTGCGGCCAAAAATAATCGTTTATCATGTCGCGGTATCGATTTCCATTCACAGTAACGTGGCGATCGCATATTTTGCTTGTTGACAAAGCCATTGAGGCAAAAGTGAGCTTCATCACTGAAGATGATTTTTTGAAAAAAATCTGGATTAAACTAGCAGCAACATAACGATTATTTGCATAAAAAATTTGCACGATTTGCAATCGTTGCTCAAGTGTGTAGCGTTGCATGATGAAATGTATACTAATGAAGTTTACAAATGACAAGCGAAAAATAAAAAATATTGCGGATGTTCGCCCTCCCTATCGGAAAAAAGTTGAAGCGCACCTATTGAAAAACGCTTTAGTAGGGGGTAAAATTTCTTTAGAAGCAAAAAATTTAAATTGACTTGAACCAGAAAGTTAAAAATCTAATATTTCCTATTTATTATTTGTATCCCTTCATTCTTTCATCAATCCCAATTAATGCCGAATCCGTCGATTTCTAACATCACCACAATGTACCAAATTAAATTCTTTTGAAATTTAAAAATAATCGACATAATTTCGTACTGTAAATAGTAGAACCCGACTCATCAATTACTAATAACGCAATCAAAAATAACTACAAGTAGAAATTCAACAATAAATTCATTTTCTGACTCATCACTTAAATTCCAACCAACTGATGTTAACAGAAATACTCGATGCTACACATTTTATTTCCACCCAGAATGTTTTTGTTGTTTTCTATTTACCTCTGTCTTCGCAATTTTCTGCAAATGTGAATGCACTCGACTTGTGAATTCATGTGGCATGCCCCAAAGTAGGTGACTGCACCAATTTTCTACATTGTTGCATACATAGTTTTGTACTTTCTTACCATTCACCACTTGTCATTCACCATTTCTTCTTCTCTTTTGCCTCGCAAGCCAAAAATACTTACTTTGTTGTCGAATACAGACTTTCAAACATTCTACTCTTGTTCTTCACCATACATATGCACACACATACATACACACCTTTGTACCTTTTGTATTCACATTCCTTTCCCTCTTCCACAGGTCTGGTGGTCACCCTGTCCCAGTCGTGAATGCCCCGAGGAGCCAGAGCTCGACTTGGCTGTGAGTCAATGTATGGACTATTGCTTATTGCAAGAGCAAAAACAACCACATTTGCCGTCTAAGCCATCGTTATATGGTCCATCGCCCGATTACTATTCGACAACGCAACACGCGCCCTCAACAACTAAGCTAAGTACAACAACAATGAGCACAATTTCAACGACCGCGACAATGGCAGCAGCAACGACAGTCGCTATTGAGTCACCAATACCAATATCAACAGCCATAACAACAACAACACCCATAGCAACGTGGGATCCATCAGTTTCCACAACGCCTCCGTCATCGTCTTCGCCGCCGCCTCCACCCTTGGTGGCATCTACAATGCGTAGCACGACAACTACAACCGCCGAGACAGCGGCGGCGGCAGCGGCAGCCGCTCGTGCCGAGACAGCAGCAGCTGCGGCGGCCGCATTTACAACACCCAGCTCAGTGTACCGTTTCCAAGATGTACTTAATATGTCATCGACAATGTTCCCGCCGATGGTGACGTCTTCTTCGGCCTTGTCAGAGCTGGAGCAGGGATGGAATTGTAAGTGACAGTTGCAAGCTATGCTGGTTGCTCCGGGCATGAATGTTTGTATGTACAAGTACATATGTACCATAGGTGAATGTACAAGTATTTGAGTGTTTGCGCTTGTGTTGCCATGACTGCCAAGTTTACTTTATGACCTGCTTGCCTTTCGCTTTGTTTGTCTGTCGGTTTTTCAGTATGTCTCTTTGCTTGTTTGTTCAACTATTTGGCGTCTAAATGTGTGTACTTATATGTAAATATATATGTATATGCGTACGTACATAAACAAGTGCATGGGGATGTCTGGAGTACTATACACTGGAGCACTGCGAAATACATGTGCGCCCACTCTATCAGCTCTGTCTTAGGTAGGCGTACGCCTGCATGTGTGGCTGTCTTACTTGATGTTGGTTTGTTTGTAGTTGAAAGTATGAAATGAATAAATGAATGCATAAACGCTTGTAAAATGGACAATTGATGTAGTCTAGTGCATTTCTAAAGTGTGAAATGTCTAATGTGTGAGGAGTACAAGTGCGTACGGGTGCAAGTGCAAGTGTGGGTGTGAGCGTGTGCGTGAAAAGTGACAAAGTATGAATGCATAAACACAACAAAATAGGAATATAAGCCAGGCGTGAAAATAACAAACTCTATGCAATTCAAATTTCATACTTCAATTTGCAATCTGCGGGTGGATCAAGAAATGGTTTCTATATGAAAAATATTTAGGATTTTAGGAAATTTGCTTAAAAGACAAATATGAATATAGGGGTAAAGGAAATACTGAGTGGAGTTTATTTTCGAATTAGCTGTTAACACTTTTTTGATCACCAATGGGCTAATATCTCACTTATATCTTAGTAGATATTGGTAAATAAACACTTTTTGATTGGAAGAATTATTATAATTTTTGAATATCAACTGTAGATTGTAACGTAAGGCACCCGATTGTCCACTGGCATCGAGAACAGTGTGTGTGGCTCTGACAACTGGTGTAATATCTGACAGTGGCCAGTGTTTTCTTCGTTTCCTCAGACTCCGTTTAGCTTGAGCCTGTACGCCGCCTTCATCGCCGCCCACTTGCAAGATCAGGATGACATTTAGGGTATCGCCAGATGTCGTACTCATATCAACTGTGATACCCAAACACACACTTCTCTGTAGTTTGGTTAGGGGGAGTAGCCTTCCACCATATTAGCCTTCCACTAGACTACAGAGGCGTATGTAATAATGGGTCTAATCAGGGTGATGCACAACCAGTGTACTATCGTCGGTCTTAGACCCCATATCTTGCCAAAGGTTCTCTTACACTGCCAGAAGGCTTTTAGTATTCGAGAGACCTTCTGCTCGTCTTCCAGTTCATTTTACAATCTAGTATCACCCCTAAGTATTTGACCGCAGGAAGACAGTTGCAGTGTTACTCCTTTCAAAGTGGATAGTAATAGGCCTTCCATATTGCGTTTGCTGGTGAAAAGTAGCAAGGTATTTTATATAAGATTCACCGAAAGACTATGCAATTCGCACAGTTCGTTTAGAGCTACTTGCATTTTATTGCATATATGTAGCTTCTAGTGACCATCCTGAGATTAGTACCCTCCCATCTTCCGCATAAGCTTGGACGTGTTCAATTTCCTGCAGATTTTTACGAAAAGACTCCACAATAGAGCACGAAAATAGGGGAGAGAGTACACCGCCTTGTGGGCAGCCCTTCTTAACCTCAACCAACTATTGGGAAAAGCATAAATATTTTTATCAGAAATTTTTCTAGCTCAGCCCCACACTATCCTTCAGTGGAGTATTTCGTACAACTTAGTTTATATATTAGGTCTGTTCATGAAGAAAATAATTTGTAACAGTCATCGTTGCAGTTTCCAAAATACAAATCGAAAGCATTGAAGGTGTCTGTCCAGCCGATTGAAAATGTGTTTCGCCAAAAGATATGATTTTGGCTTCCTTTCAATTAAGGGTAAATATTGGGTTACACATCATTGACTTTGGAAATAAGTTTGCAATTTATCCCTAAATTTTTTAATACTCGTAGTAAAGCGAAATATGGCATTAATTCTTTGTCGAGATTTCCAGCGGAAAGGAGTAACCAATGTCAAATTAATATATGATGAAAAACAGGAATCACTTATTAGACTGACATTATTTTCCATTTTTACTTAGGTTTTTTGCTTACAAGGAATTTTTTTTCTTCCTATTCTTATTTATAATATATTTTAGTTTGAATCACTAAGTATGACTTTTTGTTTGCAAATCTTCGTTGTCTTGGCACTATTTTTTCCTTCCCGCACACAACTCATCTAGAACTGCATCACCGTATCATCGCTTCCTTTCTCGTGAGCTTGTTTTCTATAATTCTTGAAAAGTATTAGTTCACAAGAGTTACCGGTGCGATGTACTCTGCATATTTTGCTAACCAAAGTTTCTCAAAGGAAAAAAAAATATTTTACATCCGTGAAAATCTTGGGAGCAGGATCGACCTGTGCATACGAAGAGAATCCATAGTTTCTTTTGCTTTAAATTTATTTCTGCATACTTTTTGATCCAACCATCCTTCAAGTGCAAAAGCAAACAATTGTTAGTTGTTCATCTAATTGTTATTGTTGTGTTCCACTCTTATTTCTGTTGCTATACAAAATTTCTGACTGACTATATTTGTGCATTTGTCATTCTTATTTGTGTGGCTGTCATTCTTATTGCCATTTTAGTATTCAACACAAAAGTCAAACATTTCAATGTACGAGAATGTCTTGCATGTATGTATGTATGTCTGTGTGTACAGATACGGGAATGTCGTATGCAGAGGCAGAGCATACACGTCATTATAGTACGTGCCCTTTGTGCATTGCATACATTTGTGCGCCTTTTAACAAGCTTAGCTATTGCACACTATTCATTGTATTTACTTTATGCTATTGTGTTTATTTGTGTCTCTTTTCTTTCTTTCTTGTTTCTTTTCTCTCCTGCACATGTTCCTCTGCTATTATCGTCCCCAACAACCATAACCACAACTACAATCAGTGGAAGCAGGCGAACAGGGTAACGACAGTTTTTTCAACCCCAAAAGTTGGGTTCATTCCGATAGTAGTGATGCTGCCTATTTTATGCTTCAAATGCATCCAGATTTGGCTGACCCCATTGAGCAATTGGGCATGGAAATCGAACCGGATGACAATGAGACAGTGACCGATTTCAAGCAACGCTTCGGCGAGAAACGTCTATGGGAGATGCAAATCAATGTCACCGATTTGGATGAATTGGATCTACGTTGCGGTGGTTTGGTGCGTCGCTCCAACATGTCACAACTCACAAATGAGACAGTCAGCTGCATGGTGCAACGTTGCATATTCACTTTGAATGCACCGGAGATTTGTCCGCCGGATTACAAAGAATCAGATGATCGAGTATTCTGGATTTACTTTTTGTTGAGGTAAGTGTGGATGCGTGTGCGCGTTTAGTGGAGGTGGGTGGGAGTTGTCTCACTTAATATGAGATTGAAGAAATAAATAATTGTACAGTGTGGGAGGGCGAAGAGATTTGCAGGCATTTCAAATCAGTGGAAATACCACAACAACAGAAGAGGTATGGCATGAGGGGAAGAATAAAAATAGAATTCATATACATATAAGCATGGGAGAGACCAATGTATGTATATACGCACACTGCCGCTCAACTAAATAGGTGCAAATCATTTCGTAGATTAAAAGGTGCATTTTGAAAAAACAAAAAATTGTATGTAAATATATTTATAAAATGTGAATAGCCTAAATAATGAGTGACTAATTGAAAAAAAATTGTATTTGGAATAGTAGTGTACAATAATAGTTGACTTATTGGACTAAATATCATATTAAGTGACTAATCGAAGAGAGAGATGGCCGCCGTAGCCGAATGGGTTGATGCGTGACTGATTGCAAACCTCCGAGTGTATTTCCGCCTTGAAAAAGTTCCTACTAAAAAACCATCTGCCGTTCGGAGTGGGCTTAAAACTATAGGCCCCTCCATTTGTGTAAATCAGAATTTTTTAACAAATTTCGAGAATGCATGGTTTAGTACATTGATGTTTTGATTTTATGCATAATGAAATGCGAGTAAGTATCTGTAATAAACACACTAACGAATTCCTATATTTTCATAACGAAGTTAGAAAGACTTGCGTGTGAATGTTTAATAGGAGCCATGCGTACAAGTGCCTCGGCATCAATGGAAGTTATTTTAGAACTTTAATATTCAATTCAAAGCGAAAAGGGTTATGCTATGAAAAACTAAAGCTGCCATTGACTTAGGCGTTCATTAAAATCGCAGGAAGTTTGATATTCTTGCTGAACAAACCTTTGATATTTCATGGTGCTACCGCTGCTCAGTTTTGTCGAACGCTTCAAGACTAAACTGGGCAATAAAGAGACCTGGGAAGGGTTATCTTAAACCAACAAGATAAACTAGGACATGATCGCATGGTACACGGACGGATCTCTTACCAAGGAACTTGTAGGGACAGCTGTCTGTGAACCGAAGAAAAGATGCTCGAAAACATTAGGCATTCGGTTTTTCAAGCGAAAGTCTACGCAATAGAAAGATGCACTGATTTTAACATTGAACGTAACTATAAAAACAAAAGCAAAGTAATTCTTGCTGAAAGCCCAACAGAAATAAAGGCTGTCAACTCTTTCCAGGTTGCATTAAAATTGGTGCTGAAACATTATATGTTGATCGGCTGAATATCTAAGGCAAGAACAACCAGGTGCGTAACTTCTGGGTTCTAGGATACTTAGGAATTATTGGGAACAAATGGCAGATAAATTAGTCAGGAAAAGGACAACATTCCCATTTATAGGTTCAGAGTCATTTTGTAGCCTATGTAAGGGTAACTTCTCCGCTATAATTTAGAGGGTCGAAACAAAGAAAGACAAAGGCGATCATACTGGGACAATCTGCCGGGTTTGTCGCAATCAAAATCCATGATAGGTAGCATTTGCTACCAGTTCTGGTACACAAGCGGTTAAACATAAGAAGAAGAGGATAAACTCAATAAAATAGTGCAAATACTAAAATTTATTGAGGAGGTTGAGCTCAGAAAAATATTCTGAATCCGTGAAGAGGGCACGAGGGTTAAATCCTCTCATAATAATAATAATAAGTGCAGGTTTAAAGTAACGCAAAGAAAACTGGTATATTAAAATTTTTTTGCTGACAGTCCTGAACTTTTTATACTAGCTCGGTTTTAATAATACTTAATAGAATTTACTTGAAAAAATTAAGAATTAAAAAAATTTGATAAAAATTTATTGAATTCGTTTTTTGTAAATTGCACAAAATTTGAAACTTGGGTATATTTGGCTTTTTTGAGAGAATGTTCTATATTTTCATAAAGAAATTATTCGAATGAATAAGAATTAAAAAAAAAAATTCAAATTATTTGGCGCAGTGTAAATCTTTAAATAGGAAATGATTAATGCAATTTTAGTTAGCTTTTGGTGATAACTTGCGAATAAAAGTTAATCACCATAATTCGTTCAAAGGCCTATGTAAAGAGTATAAGTTTTTTTTTAAACAATTTCGTGTAAGTCCACATATTGGGTTGGGGAAAAAGAAATGTCGTATTTGTGATCGAAATTTGGCGCTTTATTTAACGAAATTGGAATTATCCGATTCAAGTCAAATATGCCCCGTTTTGTTCGCAAACTTGTTGCCATTTAGAAGGCATTATCCCCCCTTTATAAAACCTCCCCTCCTTATTTGCAAAAAACTCAGACTGCCAGTTTTCGCAAGCCTCTTTTGAGGGCAAATTGGTATCACCAAGGGCGTTTTGCATGGACCGGAAGAGATGATAGTCACTTGGTGCCAGGTCCGCCCAGGTAGCTTCTGGCGGGTCATCAAAGATGTGTGAGGATGAGCGTTGTCCTGGTGGAGCACAACACTATTCCTATTGACCAATTCTGGCCGCTTCTGGTCAATCGCCTGCTTCAAACGGTCAAGTAGAGGACCGAATTAAGGGTCTGGCCATAGTTGAGCAACTCATAGTGGATAATTCCCTTCCAATCCCACCAAACACGCAGCAAAACGTTCCTGGTGGTCAATCCGGGCTTGGCGATGGTTTGATCTACTTTTCATCGCCAGTCACCATCCGCTTCAGAAATGGGTCAAGTTCGTTCCGTTTGAGCAGAGAATGGCAAGCGTTGATTCGCTCCAAGACATTTTTTGCGTCAACACGTGTGGCACCCAAACATCCAGCCTTTTTTGGAATCCAATCTTCTACAAATGGTTCCAAACGGTTTTGTGGTCTACACCTAGTTCCTGACTAATCGAGCGAATGCTCACATGCCGGTCTCTTTGCATAATTTCAACGATTTTATCAGTCTCTACGACGATTGGCCTTCCAGTACGGAGTGCATCTTCGACATCTACTACACCAGAACGAAATCGATCGAACCAACGCTGTGCTCTGCGAATCGTTACAGTATCAGGCCCATAAGCTTCACAAATTTTTGCCGCCGCCTTCGTTGCATTTTTACCTCTAAGGTGGTAAAAACGTAAAATATGATGAATTTCTTGCTTGGTGGACTCCATCTTTGACGCGCTATAACTTAAGACTGAAAGGTACGATCACAACACTGTCAAAGAGACACTTGTAGTACAGATTGTCGTCTTCAAATCGCCGTTTAGTGTGACCCGATGCAATAAGTACAACGCAAGATATGATTAAATGTAGCGCTCAATTGACAAAATACGACAATACTTTTTCCCCAACCCAATATTATCCCCTGGCAGAACTGTGATGTGAGATTTATTTTCCCATTTGTCACCTATTTATTTAGCATTTAGTATTACGTGGTTTGCTCTGGACACGAAAACTTAAGCCACTGCGTTAGCTTATACTTCTTCTAAAAATGTATTTAATATTAATTAATTTCTCTTATCTTAGTCAAACATCACTGACTTATTTGCGATTTGCTCTTCTTGACATTTCGTAATGATAGCTATCAATATTTTTTGTTTATTTTTATTATTTTATTGATAATGAAATTACTTCCGTACAGTATTGTTGTATTTATGTCTTTTTTACTTTTTCATAGATTCCTCGCTACAACAATGCTGTCAGCTGGTGTCACCATAATGGACCCCATTGCGTTGACTATGATTGAGAAATATGGCGGCGATTTTGGGCGTGAACGTTTGTTCTCCAGCATTGGCATGGCTATTTTTTCGCCAATTACTGGCATAATGATTGATTATTTTTCGCGTGGCCTTGGCTACACTGACTACTCGGCCGCCTTCTATACCTACGATCTGTTGCTGGTGATTTCGACAATTTCTGTGCTGATGATGCCATTGGGCGATAAACTGCCAGCGGATAATGTTTTTCGGGATTTGTGGAATCTATTGAAAATGCCACATGTCATCACATTTATTTTCTTCTTGTTCATTTTGGGCAATTTCTGGGGTTTCATCGAGAGTTTCCTATTTCTATACCTAAAGGAGTTGGGTGCGCCCAATTATTTGCTCGGTAAGTAATTCGCAAAAGTGAAAGTGAGTGGTGTCATTGAAAATTTGGACACGTTCTGTTTTGTTGGGTTGCTTACTTGGTTTTCCTGAGTGACTTGTAATCGAATGGCAATGCAATCACAATCAAATTGTTTTGTTCTCTTTACTGTGTCCAATTTCTGCTACCCACTCCACACGCTGTACGGAAGTTGGTTTGTTGATTTGCTTAATTTGGTTCATTGCAGGCATCACCATCACTGTGGGCACCGTAAGCAGTATTCCTTTCTTGTATGGTGCTGAACGTATCACCCGCATCTTTGGACATGTTAATTTGATTATTATTGCCTTCTTTTCGCATGCTGGTCGCCTAGTAGGCTATTCGTTCATTGAGTAAGTGTTGGTTTTGGCAGAAAATGGCGGCTGTTAATGGGCGTTAGTTATCTTCATTTTTATGCACTGATTTTATTTCCATTCTATATTTTTATAGAAATGCTTGGTGGTGTTTCCCGTTCGAGGCAATGGAGGCTCTCTCTTGTCATTTGATGTGGGTAGCAGCTGCCACTTATTGCTCAATCTTAGCGCCGAAGAGCCTGTTAGCCACACTAATTGGTGTGCTGGGTATGGCACATTTCAGTTTAGGTAAGTTATGAGTGGAGAATTTTACATGGAATCAGAATCAAATAATACTTAACCTAAGCTTTGAAGGATAGTAGTTTGGGTAGAGTAGGGCGCTGTTTGTGGAGAAGAAATATAAGTGCGGAGCAAAAGAGTTACTCTTTAACTTGTGAGTGTACCTTTAATAAATAGCTTGTGAAATTTCCATTTGATAAATCAAATTATGTCTTAGTAGAAATCATTAGTATTATTAAAAGTTAGCAGAAATACCGTGGATATTAGGCTGGAAAAAAATATGGAAAGTTCACACAGAAGATTTCAGCATCATAAAAATTTGTTGTCGATCCTTTGAAAAATCTTCAAAATGTTTTTTCTTTATATCTAGGTTATTTGACACTTGATTGTCATTTTAATTTCATTTCTTTATTAAGTCTATGTGAGAGTAGAAGAAGATCTGCTGGTATCATCCGGGGTTAATAGAGGCTACCCCCAAGGCGGTTTGCTGTTTCCATCGCTCTGGTGCATGGCGATCGATCATTTACTCTCCATCTTAACAGGCCCTTCGCTTATGAATATCTATAGAAAAGTGCAGAAAACTCTGGACATGATTGACACTTGATGCTGTGCGAATGGGTTACCGGCGAACCCTACTAAGACGGGTATTGTTCTCTTCACCAGAAGGAGGAAGCTTGATGGACTCGCTTTGCCTAAGCTAAAAGGAGTCACAATCGAGCTATCCAGAGAAGTCAAATATTTTGGAGCAATCCTCATAGTAAGCTCCTTTGAAAGTTACACGTTGAAACTAATACAACCAAAGCACTGACAGCCTTCTGGCAGTGCAAGGGTGCCTTGGGAAAACGTGGAGTCTTTCTCCTAGCAAGATCCTATGGATCTACACGGTTATGATAAGACTTATTATCAGCTATGCATCGGTGGTCTGGATGAGTAGATACTCTCTCGTGGGAGTCATGATGACCTTATTGAGACTACAATGCACAGTGACCATCCATGTCCCTGGATCTTTTCCGACTACTTCAGGCCCCGCATTATATGCTCTGGTTGGTATACCACCACTTGATGTTTTCATCCAAGGAGAGGCCTTGAAGGCCATCTGCAGGCTGAAACACAATGGGAATGGGTACGGTCCCTGTCCGGCATTGGAGAACAAAAAAGGCACGGACTTCGATCCAACGATCCTCGCCATGCCCCTTGATTCCATGCCATCAAGAGTCGTACTTGAAAAGCAGCAAAGGTGCTTTTATGACCTTATACAACCCTCCAACCACTTCAAGGATAGTTGAGTCCTGTAAGTCCAGGCTGAACTAGGCTCAGTAGACATAATATCCTGTTGCTAACATGGCTCCCGGGAAACGTGGGTAGCGCGGATAACGAGATATCTGACTCTTTAGCTAGAATGGGCTCTGAGGCCAGTTTCTTTCAATTTCTACAAAGAATATTCTGAGGAGGTTAACTCGCACATTAGAAACGATGAATAGAATCCCAAACATGCAAGCTTCTATAGAAGAAAATTATTTCAGACTGTATCAAAGGCTTTCGAGAAATCAGCATAAATGGTGTCTAACGGATATTCGCTTTTAAACGCTAAGAAGACACTTTAATTGAAGTTAATTGAATAATATTTTTAATTAAAAAAAAAAAACACATGTTCTTAATTGAAAAAATTATTTTTTTTAATTTGGCGTAAATTTCTAACACAATTTTTGTTACTAGATTTATAAATCGGTGTAATTGAACACAACTTGCAATAGTCAATAAAAGCTCCACAGAGAGAGAAAGATTGACGATGCATGTAGGTAAAGCCTCAGAGAGTGATGAACTATATTTCTCCAAAAAAATAGAGGATAGTCCAGCAGCAACTTTTTAAAGATGACTTCAGGGAAGAAACAGACGACTCCTCAATCTTTCGAGCAAGCGCAATATGACTTAATAATATGGACAGGATCCATTAATAAAATTAGATTTGAAAAAGTCCGCAAGAAGATTCACTGTGTCAGACAAACTTGCTGAGCGTTTATCCGAGGAAGCCATATACATAGTTTGAGATATTCAAACAGCCTCTCCGGGGCCGAATGCACTTACAAAAAGCTTTGGCGTTTGACTTCAGCTTATCTTCATATCGTTTCAAAAACAATATATCATTACTTCAGTCTTGAGTAGTTCTGCATTTCTTTCTAATAACCCTTTGAACTCCAAAGCCGTTTTCGCATAGTAAGACCATTTACCCAGAGTTGCGTCACCTTAGGATATTCCTTTTGTTCCAATCAACTCAAGTACTTTGGAACTCATAAAAGTTTTATTTTAAAATATTATATTTTGCTGAATTCATGAACAGATTTGCTATATTTGTTATTTAAATCGTTTTTTATAACAATCACCTTTATTTATGTGGCTGGAGCTTAAAAGGATATTAAAGCAAAATATTTAACTTCTCAAGACTGGGAAATCGGAAGTTAAATAATGAAGTTATGGTAAAAAAAATATTATAAAGCTAACGTACAATTTTCGGTCGTCGTGAAATCTTCTCCACACATACAGTTGTGGACTTTTGTAACTTTTTTTCGCGAGCAGGTCTAAATTCGGTATTATAATATTCCTTTGGGTAAAAATTCTGAAAGAAGATGAAGCAAATTTTAAACAGTAATTCCTTCTGGTCAATATTCTGTATTTTTAAAATTCTGTAAAGACAAAATATTTCTGTAAAGCCGAAATAATTCTGAAAGGCAAAATAATTTAAAATTAATAAAATTAATTAATTAATGTGCTGGATATTAGAATTTCGTATGCATATTTGTTTTGGGCGATAATTCTGTAGTTTATGTCGATGTCTGTAATATGTCGATGTTAAAATATATCCCTACATACATACGTTAGTGGATAAAGTAGTAGAATCGCTATATTTTGGCCAGTTTTCGCTAGTTTTCTTTTGTTGCTTTTAATTTTCATAAATTTGTTTACCAAAGTATAACTCACTCTACAACAAATATTATATAAATTAAAGTTTCAAAACTTGTACAAGAGTTACAAATATTCGAAAGATTTGGTCAAAAATTTCAAACTTTTTAATCAGAATTTTGAAGGAAAAATTTAAAATTAAATTTTCAAATTATTAATTTTAGTGTAATAAAAAAAAAATGAATTTGTAGTGGCTCAAAATTCTTATTGCCTTCTGATGATTTTTTTCCTGACGGCTATCGACCCTTTAGACTGCCCTAAAGTAGACTGTTCTAAAATCGAATTTACGCTTTCTAAAATTCAATTGACTCTTCTAAAATCCTGCCCTAGTCGAATGGGGCTGCCGTCATAGCCTAATAGATTAGTGCTTGACTACAACCCGGGACTGCTTCGAATCTCCATGCATTAAATAGCAAAATAAAAAAGATTTTCTAATAGCGGTCGCCACTCGGCAGGCAATGGTAAAACGTCTGAGTGTATTTCTGCCATGAAAATGTCTTCATAAAAAACCATCTGCGTTAGGAAGCAACACAAGGCTATTTGTCCCTCTATCTGTAGAAAAATATGAAGACGCAGGCCTCAAGTAGGAGGAGGAGCTCTTATATGGAGCAATGCATTTAGTGAAGGAAGGGTTGAACGGTTACGATTTTTTCTTTTAAAAATATTCATTGCACTAAAAACGCGCTTAATTTCTACATTTGAACGAATGAATGAAAATAAAGTTTACACGTCGACTTCATGCCATTTGTGCTCTGTATTCATCAAATGCAGATTTCTTAATAAACATTCTGCATTTGAGTATGGCAACGACATGAACTGAATTGCCGAATTTAGCACATTTTCCAAGTGATTCAGACCAGCTGAGTCTTTATCCGTCGTAGAAATAAATGCCTCAAATTATTTCATGGTTTTAACGATCATAAATACTTATGAGAAATGTGACATGCATTGCACGGGCTCTTACTATTGCGAGCTCGGGCACTCTATTTGAACAGTCTTACTCTGAGTGAGAAGACCATGCACTTTGTTAAGCTTATGAGCTGGCTGAGAATTCTGAGCATATTTAATAAGTGATTGGAAAAATAAATAAATAGGGCAACTTGCTAAACAGTCCCCCGCTTCTATCTTTACATTACATGAAACTTTACATTCTAAGAATTATTCTAATTTTTTTATTACTCGAGCCACTTCTAATCTACTAATTTTAGTTAAATGCAGGTACTTATGACTTTCCAATTATATCACATTTTCTTCAGGTCGCGGCAGCGGTTCCTTCACCGGTGGTCTACTCATCGGTCAGTTTGGTACCCGAGATGCTTTCCGATATATGGGTCTGCTAGCTGTTGTAGGTGGCATCGCTTATGGTTTACTGCACTTGGCTTGGTTGCGTAAGTTCGATCACAATATCGACGATTGTGAAGAAGAAGTGGAGGCGATAGAAAATGGTGAAACAGAGAAACTCACTGAACCAGCCACTAAAGAGCAGGGCACATCAATGTCATTGGAGCGCCTCAGCCTGATGATTAAGTACAATCAAATTGGCAGCTTGACTTCTCTGCCGCGTGGATCAAGGGTGAGTAAACGATGGTAATGGGAATTGTAAATAGTTTTTTTTTACTTAAAAAATAATAACCAAGCAATAAACATATTTTACCTCTCATTTCAACGCACTTACTTTTTTGTACTAAAATAAAAATGCTAATGTATGACAATTCCTGAAGTGGGCCACCACATTTTTCCTGCCGAATACACTGTTTCGATAGATTTTCAGCACCTACCTTTAAATACCAAAGGATTTTACTTAAAAAAATCAAAAGGGTGAATAAAAGAAAGTAAATGAGTATTCGACCAAAAGCAGCATCGCATGAACATTGCTAATGGGATGTTGGACTCTGTCCGCGACTACCCAAGTTTGCTCCAGAGGGTCATAACTGGTGACGAAATGTGGGTTTATGCTTAAGCTCAATCATCTCAATGGAAGCTGCCGGACGAACCAAGACCGAATAAAGCGCGCCAAGTTGGGTCAAATGTAAAAGTTTTGCTTACCGTTTTCTTCGATTGCAGGGGCGTTGTGCATCATGAGTTCTTGCCACAGGGTAAAACGGTAAATAAAGAATATTTCCTGCAAGTTATGCGATATTTGCGCGAAGCAATCCGCCAGAAATGCTCGGATTTGTGGATGAACAAAAATTGGCCCTGCTCACACATCGTTGCTTGTGCGCGACTTTTTGGCCAAAAAGAACACACGAATGCTGCAACAGTCAAGATCTGGCCCTCTGTGACTTTCTCTTGTTCCCAAAACTGAAGAGGCTCATGAAATGACGACGCTACGCTACGATTGACGAGCTGAACAAGATAAAAAAAAGAGATTTTTTGAAGTGCTTCGAAGATTGAAAAAGCCGTTGGCACAAGTGCATAATATCTCATGGGTATTACTTTGAAGGGGACAAAATAGATATTAATGAATAAATAAATAATTTTTGAAAAAAAAAACAAAAAATTCGCCATACTTTTTGAACACACTTCTATATATAGTTTCTGGTTCAATAGCCGGTTGCATTTTTATAATGAATAAATTCAAACGAAAGTTATTGTGTTAAGAAAAAACATGACTAAAATTATTGATTGTTAATCTTAGCAACTGAACATTTATTAATCAGAAGATGATTAAAGGTGGGCCACTTTAGGAATATTCAAAAATTCTAATTTGATTACTACTATTTTTATTACAATATTACTTTTATTTTCATTATCCTAATTTTTTTTTTGAAGATTTATGGGTGGGCACTTCAAAGATATTCAAAAAAATTTGGTTTTATTACTACTATTTTTATCTTCATTATTATTATAATTTTTTCTCCTTCATCATTTTAATTTTTTGAACCTCCATTCTATCCGACATTCAGGCAAAGTACGTATAATGACAAAAAACTGCCATCCCGCTTCTTTTTTCTAGAATGTGAATTTTCACATAAAAACGCATTCAGCGGTTCTGAATTGTTTCTAATAATAAATTATTTCTTGTATGGTAGAATTTTTTACGCGAGTTTTGTTAGCGCAATGAATTGCGTTTGCAGTTACTGGGCTTGTCCTTATAAGTTCTTTGATTCAGGTCACTCGAATCTTTCTTTACCATTCCATGCCATTTCTTCCTCGTACTCTACATCCCATATCATTTCATTCTTAACCGAAGTTTTTCCTAACTTCATTTCATTTAACAAAAATTGCAACATTTAAAAAAGTTCCCATAATAAAATTACCCAATTAAAGTTTTAATTGCCCAGCATAACTCAATGATTTCCTACTCAACAAATGTCGTTTATTTTGCACCTACTTTTGCTACCTGTTTACTTAATTACGAAAATTTCGTTCTAATTGATTTCATTATATTCATTTCCTTTGCATTTTTTTCTGCTTTACATTTTTCAAATAATTTACGCAACACGTCGTCGTTGGCCTCACGTACCTGCATCTCTGATTGCCTACTTCATCTGTGCAGGCGGATATCCACGACCATTTGTCACATCGGCGCAGCAGCTATAATGTTGAATCGACACGTGTTCCACGCCATGGCAGTCACATTGGTAGCGCCTCAAAAGTTGACATTTTACGTTCAACGCTGGATATAAATCACAAATCTTCAAATAATTCAGTACTGAGCAAAGCCGATAACAAAACATCAAATCAATCATTAGGACGAAATCGTGCCGACAGTGCGCCCAAATTGAATCACAGCAATATGAAGAATATATCACAGCCCACACTGGAGGGTGTTGTGCTCGAGGTAAATACTTGGTGGGGACAAATCAAAATGCTCGGGGGCGCACGAGTGGGGTAAAGAAAATATGTACGTAAAATTGCTAATGACGCTTCACATGAGGTGAGCGAGAGTGTGCGTGAACAGCCGTTTGGTTGTTTGTTAGGAATGAATGTTGCGTGTCGCCGGAAAGCAAAAAGCAAAGAGCGGAAAGTGGCTGTTTGCGTGCATTTATGTGTGTGTGCGCAAGCTTAGCTTTGGAAGCACATGAGCTAAGTTTCGTTTGTTGATGCCATATAAGCGCTCAGGTAGGACCGGGCGTAGGCTTTGGGTTGGCACGGCGCGTAAAGCCAACATTCGTGTTGATTGCCGTCAATTGTGTTGATTTTCGGCGATTTCTTTTTTTTTGTTTTTGTTTTTTTCTGAATGTTTTGTTGCCATAGTTGCTATTGCCATTGTTATTGCCTTTGGCTATTTTTTGTACCATTGTAGATTGTCCGGTTTATAGAGAGTTGCTTTCGTTTGTTTGTTGTCTGTGTGTGTGTGGGTGTTTTTTTTTTATTGCTCTAGCTGTTGTTGGGTTTTGTGTCTATTATTCGAAGTGTTGTGCCTCGTTTCGTTGTATCGTGTATCGTTGCCATTATGACTGTTGTTCTTTTGCCGCTATGCTTTTGTTAGTGTGGCAGCTGTTGCTATTGCCGATACGCCATGACTGGTTTGCTCAATTCATCTATTGTCTTCTTTGCATGCATGCCACTACTACATTTTTGACCTTTACACACTGTGATATTTTCATATATGTAGTTGTGGCGTGAAATATATAACGAAAAACGTCAAGGGGGTGTCAAACCTGAGTTGCAAAATAAAGGGGCAGGATTTCGAAAAGCAATGCAGAAAACAATCGAGCCAGTCCGACGCTTATGCGGACCACTTTGATTTATTTTTTTTTTTTTTTTTATTATTCAAATTTTCATTTAACTCGTTTCGGTAACTCTTTTCAGCCTTTGTTCCATTCGATTTGCTTTAGGCGCCAGAAGCTTAGGCTACTAGCATCGTGCAAAAATTGAGCTTCATTCGTAAGATTGGGTAAATTTAATTATCAAAAAGAAATTTATATTTTTGAAACAACTAAGTTTTAACTTGTTGAGGAAAAAATGTAAAATTTTTTAATGTTAAAATTTGATCAGTCGCATAAACTCTAAAGGAGGAAAAGTTCATAATGGTGATTGTTGGGAAAGAAGTTCCTTTCGAAAGTATTGAAGTTATTATTTTATTAAAATATTCTACTCCGCCAAGTTAAAATCCAAATTGAGCAATTGTTTTTATATTTTATACCTAAAAATTCTAAGTTAATTGCTTTTAATACATAAAATGGGCGATCCCAAGTCAAGTAATCCAAATCTTTTTGACTTTGTTCTAAACTTTTCTGAAAATTGTAGGCTTAAGAATAATAAGAAAGAAATTGACAAAACTTTTGATAAAAGATGTTATAATTTTGATATGTACTCAATGTTGAAAATAGAGTTTTTTAAAGTGAAATACCTTCGGTTCCAATTTTTACAATAATATTATGATCAGATATAAAAAATAAAAAGATATACTTAAACATGTTTTTTTTAGGAAAAATCACAATTACAAAATACAACAGTTTTACATTTTCAAACACAAAATATACTTCAGAAAATTTTATTTGAAAATTTTTGGGGAAAAGCCTTTTTCATTATTAAAAAATGTTTTGGTAAAAAATTATATGAACGTGTTTTTCAAAATTTGCAACAAAAAGATTTAACACGAAAATGAAGTTTAAAAAAAATTTTGTTTCTTCAAATAAATAATTTTTTTTTTTTTTAATTTTTCAGCAAAAAAGTTATTAATAAAAAACATCTCACAACCAAAAATGCAAAAAAGAAGGAACAAATTCCAATTTTTTTTTTAATTTTAAAAATTTTAATTTATTCTAAAAAAATTCAAAAACTGTGTTGAAAAGTGTTGAAGCGAACCGAAGATATTTTTCTTTAAAAAACTTAAATTTGTAGTTTGAAAAAATTTCAAAATTATGAGACGTTTTGATACCATTTTGAGACCTCCATTTTATCCTAGAGGTTTTATAAAAACTATGAAAAGTTTAAAAAGAACTGAAAATATTTCACCAAAAAATCGACACAAAAATTTTCAGCATTGAGTAAATCTGAAAATTATAAAATTTTAAAGACACATTTTTTTCAGTTTGCTTATTTTTATCCTCAAGCCTACTACAAAATTAGTTCTTAGAAGAATTTAAGGTAATGTCCAAAATACAACTAATCACCCAATTTTGTTTAAGTATATTAGTATACCAAGTGCCGCAAAATTAATGAGCTAATTTTCTGTTTTAATAATTTTTTTACTTTTTTTTAGTAAAAAAAAATAGGATGATAGGAATCTTTATTTTGTGTCTAGTATTGGCGTACAACGCCATTTGAAAAAATTAAAAATCTTCCTATGGGGTGACTAATTTTGCGCCACTTGTACTTGAATCACTTGCCATGGAATCGCTCATTTATTTTTATGTTCTAAATTCTAAATTCCATATTTTATATTCTATACTATTTTCTATATTCTATGTTGTTACCGCGTTCTAAATCTTATATCCTTTATTCCCTATTCTATTCAATTTGTTGAAATTTATGTTGGTTGGTTGTATTGGCCACCACCTTAGATAGAATATATGGGCAGCCTCATTGGCCTCGCACGTATGTACCTAAATATTTACAAAAGCAGAAAAAACGTGGAGTATAAATGAATTTCAATAAAGGTCTTTGTTCGCGCAGTGAAGCCGTGTGATATTAAGAATTTCGTTTGCCAAAGAAATCAACAACGAAAATTTCCTGACTACAATATTAAATTTATTCGTACCAAATGTTGAAGATACATCGTGGTTCGAGGGGCCGAACTTTTCAAATTAGTGAATTTATGAAGCATGCAACTTTTGTATAAAGTTCTTAAGCGCCACAAAAGCGGGCGCTTCGCATATCCAAATACACGTGCACATATACATAGATATTAAGGGGCTTCCAATAAGGGCGCGTCGAAATGGAGTAAAACAAGCTGTGCGTGAAGTATTAACAAAATTATTATATTTTCTTTGAAGGAATGGAATATAACAACGTTGCAATGAACGACGCAGCTACGCTCGATGGCACGGATTCGAGAGATCAAAATTTCAATTATTTACTCTGATGTATTTACCTGACTGAATCTGAATAAAGGCTGTGTGATGTGGACTTTGAGTGCATCGATCAAATGAGTCTTTTTAGCATAGATCTGTGACTTTAGAAAAAAGTGTTGCATGGTGAAATCATACGATACGCTTTACTCCGTGAGGCATAACCAGACCCTCAGATCGTTCAGAATAAAGTTTTATCATTTGAACTTACAGTTCAATCGTGAAACTTGCCATGATGTTTTGGTCTTAGGGATTGAATAGTACAATGATAGACATTGTCAGAAAAACATAGCCGCTATTGCTTGCCAACCTATTAGAAAACCTTATACGTGGATATCATACAAAATCGTATCACGCATTTTATTGAAGGGGCACATCCCTGCAGGGAAAAAGTAGACCGTGTAGTGCTGGTATTTTTTTGGGAGTTGAAAAAATGGTATTGCTAGTAAAAAATGATGTAGGAGTTACTCATAATTTTTATACGGTGGAAGATTAGTTTCAGAACTTTTAGGTATTTAATTGCATCTAGAACCGACTTTGTAATATTTTTAAGTTGCACGCATTTAAAAGATTTTATTAATTACATTTTGCAAAAAAGTTAAAATTTCTGATCGCTATAAAATTCAATAGTTCAGCTATTGTTTAACGGACATAACTTCAACTTACCTAGCTTAAACCATATACAGGGTGTTTCATCTGTACTTAACACATGAGCGTCTGTGAGTACAATTTTAATTATGGAGCGATGATGAGTCGCGTAATGCGCTGAAATAGGGGAAAATATGAATATTTTAACTCAGTGTAAGTAAACAGGAAAGGTTCATAATCAAAATTGTCGGTATAGGGGCACAAAACATTATCAAACCATGCACGAACGGCCTCTGCATGACATTAAACGCACTGTTTGGGGTGTGATGTGCGCTATGAACATTTCGAGGAGGATGAAGATCGCACCGTAACTGTATATGGTGACCGATATCGGCCAGAATTTTTGTAGACATTCATCGAGGCAAATCAGTGGGAAGGTTATTGATTCCAGCAGAATGACGCAACATGAAATACGGCGCGGCTAGTGATAAATTTACAGCCTCCGCGGCTGATCTCCAAAACACCGAATTTGACTGGCTTCCTTGCTCACCTTATATGACAGGGACGGACTTTTTCCTGTAGCGCTAATTAAAGGGAGAAGTGTACACTAATAAACCTCAAATGCTATATTCTCTCAATATTTACGTGGAAATCGATGCCATAACCCAAGCAATGTTCGAATATACCATGAAAAATGCAAAAAGAAGAGCTCAAATGTGCGTTATTGGAAGTTGTAATCATCTTCTCGATATTACTTATTGACTTCATAAATTTGTAAAATTTTCAATCATAATTCAAGTAAAATTTTAATCGGAGGAAAACGAAGTTATTGAATTTTTCTCAAAATTATTCATAGTTCTCAGGTATGAAGTATAGGTGAAACTATTTGTATTAACTTCTTACTACATGAGTTAATAAAGCGTTGAGAGAAAAAATAATTCGGGGTGGAAATAGCTTGATTAAGTTATCAATAAGACATATTAAAAGAAAAGTAACGAAATTTTTTTGTTTTTTTGACGGAGTCATATATAAAACCTAGTTTTAAAGTATAGAAAACAGTTGAAAAGCGGGAAAATTATTATCCGACGAGAAAGATGAGTATGTTGACTCCACAAAAATATTTTGTTCGTCCAAAAATACCTTCGTTTCACTGAACGTTTTACTGTCAACGTTTTTTGAAAATCACTCGTACTTGCACAAAAGTGAGCTTATTTCGAAATGTCATAAAATTATAGACAATTTTTGTTTGTTTCATTATTGCCAAAGTTATATTTGATTGACTGAAATAGTTTGAATAATTTATAATATTTAATTTGGAAACATAATTGGATCCAAACTGCAATCCCGTATTTGGCTCACATGCGGTAAAGGGTGAATGGCACACAGATCTGACAATACACATCACACTAACGATTTACCACTTCAGAAATTCCGTTTTCTCTACAGGGAATGCATGGAGCATGTATCTATGCAAGTAGGTGTAAATGTGTATGTATATATGTAGATATGTAGGCAATAAAGTCGAGAGGTACAACGCAACTGTTGAGCATTGCAATATTCGTATCATGATTCGAACGATATTTGCGATGTTTATTGTTTCGCAGCTTGGCTGAGAAGTATTGTTGAGCAAGTGGAAAGTGAAATCACAATTATCCGAGTAAATTTTCTACCCCGCGCAAAAGAGAAAACAAAAGCGGACTTGCAGAAGAAGCCCTTGGGGAAATTACAATGTTCAGTTTGGTTATGGAGTGGCGAGTTTTTGATTGAAGTTTGAGAATTAGTGTGTTTTCAATTCTATTTGCAAAGGTAATAGCAATCTGTTCAGGGGTAATTTTTAAATTCCATTTTTAAACGCTTTTTTAATGACTTCAGCGACTACCAGTAAATTATTTAAATTTTTAACGAATTTTTAGTTTTAGAATTAAACTTTTAAATTAAAAATTTTAGGTTCTAGAATTGTATATCAGGAGATTATAGATATTTAATACCCTCTATCTGCAAAAATAAAATGCAATTTGTTCAATTTTTATAAGTTCTAATAACAAGAAGTACCCCTAAATGTCATGAAAATTTAGGTTTTGAAATTCTTCTTTACTGAAGTAAACTTAGGACTGGTTATCTACATATCTCGAACTATTGCGTGCAATATCAGACCCAGCGAGAGACTTACGGTGGGTCTGAAGTTTTTGAAATATTTTGCTTTTTAATTGTTGATGCGTTATACAAAGCGGCGCTAAATTAATAATACATTCTTGTTTTGAATAACTTTTTCACTAAATAAGAAAAGGGAAGAAAGGAAAGTTTTATTTTGACTTTACGCGCTCTATTGCTTGCCTGCTTGGTGTCAAATATGCGTGATTAATTTTACACGGTGGTGTGTATTAAAACTACTTTTTTTACTTTTAATTCGTTTTATTTTAGTTAATAAATCAGATGTTAGTTATTGGGACTCGAATGCAAACTATGTTTGTCATAAATTTTGTTGATACAAGTTTTTGCAGAATAATGAAAAAATCTATTCTTTGGATGTAGATTTTGAGCACAAAACTCAAATAAACTATTAAACAAGTTGAGGGTGACGCTTTTTCTTTAAATTAACATAAAAACATGGATGCGGTGCCAGCTGGTGGTAGCAGAGGAAGCGGAAGGCCCCGCTTGTGTTATAAAGGTCAGGTGAAGAAGGAAGTGCCAGTGCCCAACTGATAAGAAACACTGAGAGTAGAAGAGAAGAAAATGACTGGCGCGCTGCAAACTGAAAAGCGATATTTAAATGTTTTAGGTTATTTTTTATAATTTCTGTTACATACAAAAAAGAAAAAAAAGCAATTTAATTTTAATAATGTGAAAAATGGCGCTGACCCTCCAGAAAAATTGGACCTAGACAGAGTTGTTCATTTTGACTCTTCTATTTATCAAACAAAAATCAAAAAAATTACTAATCAGTATGACTGTAACAATATCGCGCTACTAAAGGGTTTTTCAATAAGGGCGGGTAGATGTTGAAATGGAATAAAATGGCGTTTGCTGTGTGGCACGTAGCGCCGTCCTGCTGAAACCACATGCCGTCTAGGTCCATATGGTTCAATATGGGCCATAAGAAATTGGAAGGGCCACCACGTCTACCGAAAAATGGGCGCAATGCGCGCAACGTTTGCGTTAATGAACACTCATTTTGATAATAAAGTTTTATCATTTGAACGTGCTGTTCAATCGTGTAACTTGCCATGATGATTTGGCATAAACAACTGAATAATAAACAAAAGATTTGACAGATGTCACCAAAACAAAATGGCTGCCACAGGGCGCCAAAATCGGCCTGCGCCAATTAAAAAACCCTTTAGAATGAAAAAAAATACAAATTTGACAAAATGGCACGGGTTTTAATTTGACACTTTAAAAGTCGGTTTGTTTTTTAATCAAAAAATACGAAATAACTGAAATAATACATAATATATTCTAGTGCAGGCGATAGCCATTGATGTTGTGAACAACATATTCAAATTTCAGAGGATTCGGTTGAATAGTTTTTTTTTGTTTTTTTTTTTTGACAACACCAGACCGAAAAAAGTAGTTTTGAGATAAATGAGTTTAAAGATTGAGGTACAGGACCGTGCGGATCGCCCTCTACCTAGTTAATGGGATGTAGAAGCTACAATATTGCGAATATCCGCATGAAAATTTCACAGTATATGTTTAAGATACTATACTTTCGAGACTCTGAAAAAAACCAAAAAATCGATTTTTTGAAATTTCTAGACCATCTCGTCCCCTTGAGCAGTTATCGCGCCAGTCAAGAAGAATAATGAAATTCAGGTGAAAAAACAGATTTCAACTCATTTAAATCCTTTCATTTAGTTAGATGGATCGGACTTGAATTGAAATATTTAGCTTACATTCTTGAGTTAGTGCTGTTTTTTTTGCTATTTTTTTTAAATTTCTATGTTTAAAATAAAAAATTTTTCTTATTCTGAATAAGAATATAGAGGCTTTGATTCGTTGTAGCCCGAATACGTCTTAAAACAAGCAGATATTACAGTGCAACAAAATGAAAAAATAAGTATATTCCTTGGGGTCTCACACAAGGTGGCGCAAAAATAATCATCCTAGGGGAAGATTTATATAGATTTATATACAGCTCCAGTATACAAATAGACAAGCAATGGAATGCGTAAAGATATCTATCACTCAAAAACTTTTTTTTAATATAATTTTAAATAAAATATTGTATTTAGTAAAAAAAGTTATTTAAAAATAAAATTTGATGATTAATTTTGCCTAGTGTTTTTGTGATAGGTTATGGAAAATAAGAAGACATACATTTTATTAAATATTTGTATAGGTATTTTTTTCAGTTTATGCCACGTTAAAATTTACAGTTCTCAGTTCTTATGAAATTCCAGGCTATTATGGAAAAAATCAAAGCTGGAGTCATTCAAAATTATACTAAATGCTTAAAAAGCTTAGTTTTAACTTTTGCGCACGACTTTACCTTTACTTTGAAAATTTTATAAAACTTAAAAATCCGCTTAACAGTTTTTATTGTATAAGCAAAAATGTAAAACTGAAATTATTTTCATTTTGTTGCACTGTGTAGTTAGAAACTTTAGGTCTGATTCTGTTGCATCTATGTATTCTGGTTCGTCCGTATATTATGCTTTAAAAAAATGGACAAGTTCGCTGTCACTCTAATTTTTAAAAAAGGTGTAGTGTAAATATAAACCATTAAATCATTTTTTTTTAATACGATTATTAATTTTGATAGGATTGTGAAACCCTTGGTTTGATTGGCTTAGCCATTTGATAGATATCATAGATTAGTTTTTTAATTTATTTCTGTCTCAACGAGTGCATGAGGAAAGCCAACCACTTTTTCTTGTTCTTTTTTTACCCTTTTAATTTATTCTATCCAGTCCTATTAGCCACCTATATTATTAGAATTTTTTTTATTTATTTGCAAGAAATATATGCACTTGCCCTTAAAATTGGGATAAAATATTACTTGAGGAAAAAGAAATCCATTATCTTGCGTCAAATTTTCGGGCAAATTTTTTAAAACTGCTTTGTTGTCGATCTTTAGTTTCTGGGCGATGCTACGGTCAACTTCGATTACTTCTTTGATTCGGCATTATCGAAATTTTTTTCAACATCAAAAATTTCTCAACGAAATCACCGAAATCAAAACCATAAATACTCAACAAACTCGAAATTTACGTTTTTCATCTATGGAAATCACATATGGACGATTTAAAAGCAGTGATTTTGGCGTAAGAGGTCAACAAAATTCTTGGCAACTGAACTCTGAACTACATTCATTACACTATGAAGACACATATATATGTATAATTCAAGAAAAGCTTGCAGATCCCTAGGTGATTACAGGGTGAACGATATGAACAACTAGCCATTGTTCGTGAGCTCAGTCACCTCAAAGTGAATAAAATGTTTGTGTATCGCACTATAAAACGTTACAATGATATTGGTAGCATTGCGAAACGCTATGGAGGTGGACAAAAACAAACTGCAACAACGCCAGAAATGGTTCGGAAAGTGAAGGCTCGACTTGAACGAAATCCACCTCGAAGTGGAAGAAAAATGGCCAAAGAACTGAAAATATCGCAAGACAGCATTCGACGCATATTGAAAAATGAGCTAAAGGTCAAGGCTTAGAAGTTCCAAAAATCACACGATCTTTCACCCCAGCAAAACAAAGTTCGGTGCGAAAGAGCAAAGGAGTTGTTGCGCTTGCATGGTCGTAGACCATGGACGTTCCAACAGGACTCGGCACCGTCTCATAAAGCTCGTATGAACCAAGAATGGTTAAAAAATCATGTTCCACACTTCATTTCGTCCACACAATGGCTTTCGAATTCGCCAGACGCAAATCCGATAGACTATTCCATCTGGTCCGTTTTGGAGAGCAAAAAAATATATGTTAGTATGGATGCGCTGAAAAAAGCGATTATACGAGAATGGGCCAAAATACCTCAAGATAACATTCGTGCAGCATGCAACTCATTTTTTGACCGTTTGAAGGCTATAGTCAAGGCAAAACGTAGTCATATTGAGCTAAAGTAAATATATGTTAAAATTGTAATCATTTTTGAACAATTTTGTCTTTGAAATCAATAAAAACTAATTTTGCACAAAAAAGTTATCGTTCACCCTGTACTTGGCAAGCCATTTCACAATGGTTGAAGTTATCAGAAATGACGTAAACTAAAGGAAAATTGGTAGAGAATGAATTACAGCTGAGAGAAAAGGAAAAGAAGAGATTTTTTGTGAATCGTTCATCTAAACCACCTTATTCAAAAAGTTCTCAGAATATATTCAGGATATTCAAAATACAAGTTTATCCCTGAAACCTGAGATTATTGCCTTGAAAGTACTCCCCATCTATTGCAACGAACTTATGCCAGCCTTTGATTCAACTCTCGAAACATTTCTGCAACTCTGTTTTCGGTATAGCCATCAGAGGTGCCTCCGATTTTTCCAATACTTAAGATGCGCTTCTCGGAGTAGTTTTAGAATCGATTAAACAGAAAAAAATCGCTGGGAGCCATATCAGGTGAGTTCGATAGCTGTTGGGTGGTTTGCTTTTGGTAAAAAATTCACGGATTGCTACTATGCGACGATCCATAAGTGTTTTCCCCCAAATCATTTCGCCTTTGGTAAATTCTTCTTCTTGATTGGCGCGATAACAGCTTAAGCGATTTTGGTCGAGTTTAATAAAGTGCCCCAGTTAACCGGCACCAGTTGAAAACACCAAGTGAAACCAAGTCCTTCTTCAGCTGATTATCTTAGCGCAGAGGAGGCCTTCCTCTACTACCACCAACTGGTACCACATCAAATACTTTCAGAGCCGGAGCTTTTGCATGCATTCGAATGACATGATCCAGCCAACGGAGCCGCTGGAGCTTTATTCGCTGCGCTATATTTATGTCGTCGTAAAGCTCATACAGCTCACTGTTCCATCCCATACGATAATCGCCGTCGTTAATGTGCAAAATACCAAAAATTTTCCGCTCAAAGGCTCCAAGCGCCGCTTCGTTGGATAGTGTCATCGTTCAAGCTTCTGCGCCATACATTAGGACGAGCATGATGAGAGCCTTGCCTTGTTGGCAAGAGAGATTCTACGTTGCTTTTTAAGGCTGGTAAATTGCTTCACGTAAATGTCTCATAATATCTAAATAATATGATAGTCCTTATGTATTGTGTGACTTGGAAAAAATTCGTGGTGTACAATACCGTTGTAATCCAGAAAAATCGTGAACATCATTTTTAAAAATGTTAAAAACGAAAGCACTTGCAGAGGTAGATTTACTCAAGACGACGTTACTTTTACAAATGTCAGGTAATGGCAATGAAATTTAGTAGAAATGCTAATCACAGATGTGGCAACCTGACAAAGTAAAAAAAATAAAAGAGAACTAAAATCAGTTGACTTAGAGCGTCACTTGGCGGGTGGGTTGTTTCAAGAACTTTTTTATAAAGGTTGTATACATACCAGCTCTTAAGCCAAATAACCGCTGCTCAAAAGCTCTGTTCTGTATTTAATGTTCCGGGAGCAGTGCCGTCGGTAATGAACTGCTGAAATTAGGTAAAACCATAACTGCAACTGGTAAATAAAAGTACCTACTGTAAAGAAAGCTTTTATAATCGAGCAAATAAATAAAATGGAAGGGAACTGATATAAGACTGAATCGAGTGATGCTCTCGAAGAATAATACCCGTGGACATATTGCCGAAAAATGTTGAGAATACCTAAATAGGAGACCCTGCCTCTGCTGTTTAACAATTGCGATATTGCACTTTCCTATTTCTGGTTGTTCGTTCAATATATTTAATGGACTCCGGTTCCGTTTCTTCGAAGAAATTAAAATTGGCTCACAATTGGCTAGCGATGGAAAATACTTGAAAAAAAAAAACAAACAAAAAACGATCTGTTAACACATTTTTTAATAAACGCTCAAAGTAAAAATTTTTAAGTGTGGCTCGCATTAAGAGCCTACTTTTGCTATGCCATGGCGTTTGCTCGTGCAGAAAAATATTATCAAAAGCAATGCAGTGAAATACGTTCACCTTTGAATGTATAATTCATTGCAATTCGCTGATTTTTGTGTAAAATAAATTTTATATAATATTTAAGCAGCGACCTTGCCGTGCCGCGAGCATTGCAACACCATGTCGGAGTTATTATTGTATTTGCAACACCACCGCTTCAGGTGGTGCCGTTGCTAATTGTTCTACACTTCATTTGTAATACCTACTGCTTTGTTTTCTCATACCACAAATATCGCTTGCCTGTTGGCATCCACTCTGCTTCCCCCAAAAGTATGCTTCTCTCACAAGTACACCCTCCACTATACTGTATAATTGCTTAAAATTTCGTTCCAATTTTTGTTTTTGTGCACATGTGCGTACATACATACATGCTTCTCTTGTTTGCGCTTTGAATTAAATTTATTTGTCTTTGTTTTTGCTTTTATTTTGCATTTTTGGCGCATTTTTTCCACTGTGCCGCACTCCTTCACAATGCAGGGCGTTGAATCGACCTTTTTCCCCAGTCGCATGAAAAAGTATCCGAGTGGTTTGTTAACTTCAATACCAGCGATGGATTTATCCGTTATACCCAACACAATGCTGATGGTAATGTACACAAATAAAAGCAACAAGCACACTAGCACACCAGTTTACGTGCATACAAATGAAAACCTGGTGTGATTGGCATGTCGTTTTGGGCTTGGTTGTTGTAGTCGTTGTTGTATTTATGTTGCTCGTTGCGCATTGCATGCATGGTTTGTCAGTTGCATTTAACCATTTGGGAGAATTGCAGGTGCCCATTGCTGTAAGCCTATTGGCCATGGCGCCCGAAAGCAGGCGCCAAAATAACATCTGATTTATTTTGCTTTCGATTTATTTTATTGGAATGCATCTGCATATTTTTGTTTTTATTTCATGTACGCTTTTTGCCATTTGTGCTTTGCATGCCATTGGGGAAGGCTGTTTTTTGGCAATTGTGAATGTGGAAGTTGTGGCTTTGTAAAACGTGTGGCATGTTATTGACCTCTGTATATTTTTCTTTTATTTATACCTGTGTATTTTTAATATAGCTTAATAAGTATTTCACCGCTAACATATTTTTGCAAGTTTATTTTGTGTGGGCTTGCATGCTGAGTGCAATTTTCTATTTGGCTAGCAATAATTTTAAAAATATTTTTTGCAACAGGTTTTCGTGGATTTTGATTATCATTTTCTTTCTTGTATTTTATTATTATATTATTTTATATAGATTTAAGTAATATATTTACATACGCAAATTAAATTATAACAAATAATTTAAAATAAATCAATATAGAAGCTTTATTATTTAGCCTTCTCTTTTGATTTCTCTTCACAAATGTTCAAAAATGGTATTCTACGATTTATTAAAAAAAAACAAGAAAAGAGATAAATATATATATTTTTTTAATTTTGAATTTTTTTTTTAATTTAAGAGGTAGAGTATCGTTCTTTGAACATTTGTAATAGAAAATGAAAAGAGGAGATTAAATAATATCCATCTGAAAACATTTTATGCCAAATTTCGGGAATAGTGGATTTTGCTTTTGTTAATTCAACGATTACTTTCAATGCTTTGGCGGCACGGGTAAATATCAAATAAAAAAATAAAAACAAAAAATAGGTTTCCCATGCGTCAGAGAACTAATTTCGAAGGTAACATCATGAAAATTTCCTTTTGGCCACCCTAATACACACACGTAGCCAAAGAGGTTAAAAGAAACAAGTTTTTTCTAATTGCAGCCACCTCTCGGCAGGCAATGGCAAACAGTCGAGTTGTTTTTCCCATAAAAAAAGCTAGTTATTAAAAACAGCTATCGTTCGGAGTCGGCTTAAAGCTGTAGAATGCTCAATGTGAAGAAAAAAATCAAGACGCACATCACAAATAGAAGGAGGAGCTCGGCCAAACACCCAAAAAGGGTGTACGCGCCAATACATAATATAAATATATACAGTATTAGCCGAAATATATACGAAGTGGCGTGAAATTAATCATTAAATTTCGTTTCTGAATACGTTTTTACTAAGGAAAAAAAAATAATAATAATGTAAATCTTTATTTTGACCTCTACGCGTTTCATTGCTTGTCTGTTTGTATACTGCAGCTGTCTGTTTAGTTCACAATTGTCAAATATGATTAACGTACGAAGTTGGAGTGTTAGAGTCCAATAGAGTGATTAGTTTTGCGCCACCTTGTATAAATAAGCCTTGTCTTAGTATAGTATTTTTCCTTCTTCTTTTATGAAAACGACGTTTTTGAATGATTTTTTGTGTTATGCCCCTTTTATTGATGAACAAAAATTTGTAAATTTCTGCGCTTTTAAATACCAAGTAAAAATCAAAGAAGAAGAAAATTCATTGAATCAAATTAAATCATCCCATTTTGTGTCAATGCACATAACTTCGTAATGTAATAGAATTATTCATAATTATTTTTCTAATAAATAAATAAATGGATTAGTTAAAAGGTGTCTCACTTTATGTCAAGCGATGACTTTCGAAATTAGCGCCTAGCCTCAACCCACTGGTATGGATGATGCAAATAGTACTGCATTACATTTCCTTGCCTGGGTTTTACGAATGCTGAACGCGGTTCTATTCAACTACTCTTTATTACGTTATTTTCCATATAAAATGTGTCCAAAAATATAATTATTGACGGATTAAAATTAAAATTTGTGCTTAGAGCACTGGTTTCAAAAATACACATTTTTTATAACTTTTCTACTTTTACTGTAAATGCAGGTAGAAGTTGAAAACTTCTCTTCTTATGGCATTTAATTGCATTTACGCTATAATAAAAGCAAAGAAAATTGTATTTTAAATACAAACCTATTTATAAATTCTCTTTTTGTTTTTTTTTTTTTTTAAATCAGGTTTTTTTTCATACCGCCCTGGCAAAGTTCTTAAGCAAATTCGGTAGCAAAACATGGAGTCCATTAATGCATTTATTAATTTCAACATTTGTATTCTCATAGTTTTCTACTATTCCTCTATTCTATAGTAATATATTTGAATTGATATTTTACATATTTTTATTATTTTTTTCTGTGAAGAGTCCATGGTGTTCAAATTCAGTCTGTCTAATAGAGGCGTGACTGCAATAATTTATAAGCCAAGTGACCAACACGATTCTTACAAACTGCATTCTATGAATTTATAATACTTATTATACGCAATATATTCAATAAAATGTACAGTCACCACCATTAGCTATAGTGGCTTCAAGTCTTCAACAAGTTGTTGTTGCTGTTGTATCAGCATAAGCATTCTCCATACATATACGGGGAATGCTGCTGAATGACAGTCCTTGGCTGGATATAAATCTCGGTCGTTCCGCTTACAAGAAACGACGTCGTGGGAATTGGTCTTCATAGCCGCCTGATGCTAACCTTTTTTTGACACTGCTTGGGTAATAGTTAAGCATGAATTCAAAGGAATGTTTATGCTGCTACAACAACAACCAATCCAACAATTCAATCCCATTTTATTGTTTCCACTCTACACACCTTCTACTTCGATGCTTGGGATCGGTGTGTTCTTGTAAAATCCAAGGTTAGCGAAAGTAGTCAACGTTTTTAACTTCGGTATGCTAGTGATTATAGTAATTGACGAAGTCTTACACAATGCAATTAACAAAAATACCCGAAGAGGTATTGCATGGAATCCCCTAACCGTTGAGCATCTAAACTATTTGGATTATACTGACGACATCGCACTTTTCTCAAATAAATAGTCTCAGTTGCAGTTAAACGTAATGATTTGCGCGACCACTCTTTAAGATACGGTCTAAAAATAAATATTAAGCAAACAAAATCAATTGATAATATATAAATGCTACACATTAAAAATATTACCATTGATGGCTAACATACTGAAGATCTTGAAGAGTTCACGTAACTTGGTAGAAAAATTACTGCAAATGGTGGCGCTTTCACTAATATAACAGCAAGATTAAACACAGCAAAAGCAACCTTTGCAGTGCTCAAAAAAGTGTGGTAGTCCAAACAGCTTACGGAGAAAATGAAAATACGCATTTTTAATTCTAATATCAAACCGGTCTTATTATATCGTTGCAAATCCTGGCTTTCTAAATTTCTCACGAAATTAACAAATTGCATAACGCGTATTGCAAAAAAGGATACATCCACAAGATGAAGTCCAAAATAAACAAGACTGGCGTCATAAAAATGTTTTTGATGGCGCCATCTTTTTATTGAGTTAGTGCATTGGATGCTTCATCCCTAGCTGAATTCCTGTGAAAGCTTGGTGACATTCGGTTCAGTGGCAGTCAAGTTAGTCTAAAGTGTCAGTATGTTTGAGTCATCGGTACAAAAATGAGTTTCAAACAAAGAACTAATATCAAATTTTGTTCTAGAATCGGTAAAACGTTTACCGAAACATTTGAATTCATGAAAAAAGTTTATGGCGATCATCGTAGAAATTCATGCACTCGGAGTTGAATATCCCCAAAACATCGATTTATCGCATTTTAACAGATCATTTGGGCTTACGAAAGGTCTGTGCACTCTTCATTCCCCACAAGTTAACTGAGGACCAAAAATTGCTCAGAATTCAACATTCGAAAGATGTCATTAAAGAGGCGAATAAAGACGAGAACTTTCTTTACAACATTGTAATTGGGGATGGATGAAACGTGGTGTTTCCAATATGAACCTGAAACTAAGCGTCAACACGCTTACCAGAGTGGAAAATCATGTGAATCAGCCTTACACGATCTTGTTAGCAAGATTGAAGCTGGGCTGGAATCTGACGAATACACAATGGGCGTGTTCGTGGACATTAAGGGGGCTTTTGATAATGCCACTTTCGGCTCGATATGTTCTTCTGCCGAACGGCACGGAGTTAATCAAGCCATTATAAAATGGATATACTCCATGCTCTCTGAGAGGCTGTTAACCGCTGGTGGGAGCGATGACGAGCAAATCACAGTCAGGGCCAAGCAAGGATGTCCCCAAGGGGGTGTTCTTTCTCCGCTGCTGTGGTGCTTCGTCGTAGACTCTCTATTAGTGGAGATGCAGGAACTCGGCTTTCACGTCCAAGCATATGCGGACGACGTCTGTGCGCTAACATCGGATAAATCCTTAAGGAGGCTTTGCACGAAAGTGCAGAGGATTCTTGACAAAATCGATGACTGGTGCATGAGACAAGGTCTTTCCGTTAATCCGAACATAACAACCATAGTCTTGTTTACGAGAAAACGGAAATTGGATGGACTCAGTCTTCCAACACTGAAAGGTGTGACACTTGGTCTTTCCAACGAAGTTAAATATCTAGGAGTAATCTTGGATAAAAAGCTGACTTGGGAGTCACACGTTTCACTGAAGGTGATTTAATTGATTTGCTCCAATGGATCTTAAGATACAACAGGAAGCAATAAAAGCAATGTGTAGACTCCATAAATATGGTTTCTGGCACGAAGATGGAACTTCGGGACACAGAGAAATCTTTAAGTTGCTGTCGGAGCAGTATCCACTGTTTTTGGCACCTAAAGATGACCTGATACCCACAGTTTCATTCGGAAGGAAATTTGATGTGAGATTTCCATTGCGTGAGCAATGGAGCAATCCAGAATGCATGCAGGGAGGTTTGACGGATATTTTCTTTACCGATGGGTCCAAGACTGAAATAGGGCCTGGAGCCGGATGGTACTTAAACGATAGTAATAGGTATCACTATGCTATGGGGGGAATGGCAACTGTTTTCCAAACAGAAGCTTTTGCCATCCTAAAAGTAGCCGAATGGATAATCGAGAGGAGATGGAGCGGGAAACAGATTGGAGTCTTCAGTGACAGTCAGGCTGCATTGAAGGCCCTGGAGAATGCGAAGCAAACCTCAAAGATTGTTCAAGAATGTAAGAAGAAGCTTAATTCTGTCGCAAGACAAAACAGGCTTGTACTTATATGGGTTACGGGACACTCCGGTGTTCAGGGAAACGAAATTGTCGACGAATTGGCCAACCGTGGATCAGCGGTACCCCCACAGGGGCCAGAGCCAATAATCGGAATCAGTTCTGCAGGAATCAAGAATTGGATCAACGATTATGTAGGCAATCTACATAAAGAGCGATGGTCCGGTCTAGAACGCTGCAGAACTTCAAAGTGTTTTGTGACAAGCCCGAACAGGAAACTGTCAAACTTTCTACTAAAACTTGGAAGCAAAGACATTCGGTTGATGGTCGGGATCATTACAGGACACAACCCATGAGGTCAGCATATGACCGCCATTGGAATCATCGAGGACCCGGTATGCCGGTCATGCTTGGAGGAGGCGGATAGCACTGAGCACTTTCTCTGTGAGTGTCCTGCCTTTGCTAGAGCGCGACTACGAGTATTGGGTTCCGATGTCATGGGAATGAGTAATATTCGTTCTCTAAAACTGGAGGATATTTACAGATTTGCCAAAGAATCTGGAAAATTCTCACAGGACTAACTATCTCTATCTCTGTCTCTATTCTTTCCTATCTCTTTCTCTGATACTCTTCTCCCTCCCTCCTTAACTATCTACCCCCTTTCCAGAGCTTTAAATACAATGGACTTTTTAGCCTGAGTCTTTTAGGAGCCACCAAATCTCCTGGTGCTCCTTGGCTCGACCTTTTCAAATTCAATTCAAATTCATTCAAGCGTCAAAGTGCCGAATGGAAGGCCCCAGGCGAGCCACCATCCAAAAAATAGCGTTTGGAGAAGTCAAAAATCAAATCGATGCTCATTTGTTTTTTACAATTCCAAGGGGATTGTCCACAAGGAGTTCATGTCAATGGGCCAAACCGTCAATGCAATTTTCTATCTTGGTGTTGTGAAGCGTTTGTTGTATCGCATTCGTCGAATTCGCCCTGAATATTGCGAAGGAGGAAGCTGGCGCTTATTGCATGATAATGCACCATTTCATCGATCCACTCTTGTGACTGATTTTTTGACTAGAAATCGCATTTTAACCGTCAATCACTCACCGTATTCGCCTGATATGGCTCCCTGTGACTTCAAACTATTCGGAAAACTGCATTCGCACATGAAAGCAAAACGTTTTGCGTCGGTAGAAGCCATCCAAAAGGGCAATGACCAGAAACACTCTTTTGAAATTCTTTTAGATCGCGCAAAAGAATGTATCTAGGCCAGCGGAGACTATTTTGAATAAATAAACTCGAAGCTAACAGATCAAAGCTCCTGGCGTTTCTATTTTAGCTCAGTATATTTTGGATTTCACCTGGTATTTAACAGTATTTGCATTTTTTTATAACGGAACTATAATTTGCCGGTCACGCTTCTATTAGACAGACTGTAATTGGCACACTGTTTGAGTATTTTGCCCATTTCTTCCATCTATTTGTGGCGGGCGTTTTGACGTTTTCCACAAATGGAAAGCTTTACAGTTTTAAGCTTTTTTCTTGGCATAAATACTCAGAAGCTTGCCATCGTCTATCGAAGATTTACGGCTATTAGAAAAAACTTTGTCTATCTATTGCTGTTTCATACACTGGTTTCAAATCCATGCACTTCCGAATAGTGGTCACGTACCAACCCATTCGGCTACGGCGCCGGTTAATTTCCAATAATATAAACCAAAAAATTTCATATTTTTGCAAAAAAATAAGTACTTTTTAACTTTGGAAATATCTTGAAAATGTTTAATTTTAATGAAAAGTGAAGCATGCATGCACGAAATATAGCAAGTTTAGAGCCTATGAAATGGCGCTTGTTTTAATCGGTTAATAGATTGTCCAGGTATTAGATATATCAGCTTTTTTTCTTTAATCCAAAATAGTTAGGTGGAAAACTCAGCTCCTGTTGGTTCAGTAGGACATAAGTGGACAGACAAATAGATTGTTTATTGTTTATTCAACTTCTCCAGCTAAGCCTATGTAAGCAGTTAGCTGCCCTTAGTTTCACGGTGAAATGTTTGAGATTTTATAATTCTTGCCCTTTACTCTGATTTATGTGACGCCCAAAGTTATATTTCCTGAATTTTTCATATTTGTTAATTTTTTTATACATTGAATAAAAAATATTAAATTATAAGGGTTTCTTAATTTTTTCTTTTTCAAAACTTGATGGTACCTTCAAATCATTGTTACTTCTAGTAGTCCACAAAAAGCGCCCATAAATACCAATATACTTGCTGAAATCGGTTTAGATAGATAGACAGATCCAATTTGAGGTCTGCATTTCGACTTCATGGTCTTTTGGGCGCTCTACTCGTTATAGTACCTCACCCAAACCAGTTCCTTTATTAAACTTAAGATAGAGCTGGGTTGGACTGAGCGTACCCACCTTTCTTGTGGCTGCAATTGGCTGAGCTGTTGAAATCGGTTTACAATTTAAAAAAAAAATTTGCAAATTCTTACGTTCTTATGTACGCACTTGGACTTTTTATACATTAAGATAAATATTTGCCTGTCGTCAAATGCTTTTGATTTTTATATTTTTTATATTTGAGTTTCTGCTATTGGAATACGAAGTTCAATAAACTTAGTGAGTGAATTGCTCTCAACTCTTTTTTGAGTACCTATACAAATACTTACATTTACATGCACGCATCACTTGACTCATTTTGCCACAGCGAAGCGTTTTATAGAGTGCGCTTGGGAAAGTGTTTGCCGTTGGTGCGTTGTCTTCTTGAGGGTACTTGACTTCGTTTTTTATGAAAGCGTTGAGTTTCTTTTATCGTCGAAATGCAACTTTTTCATCGCGCGCATATGTATGTATGGGTATAGTTGAAGAGTGAGCATATTTGGGCGCGAAGTAATTCATGAGTTATATTTATAGGATCTTTATGCACTTTTGTAGAGAAAATAGCAATTTCTGTACCTTATTTTTTGCTTGTATGCAAATCATGATGAAAGTTCTGGTCAGCATACATGGCGATTTTCGGTTATTATTTCTCAATAAGGATAAACTAGATTCTGTTTTTGCCGTCAGAGCAGTTTAATTTTTATATTTTGTAATTTTGACAGTGATGTACAGGATCGATTTGCGATAACATTGATTCATATATACAGGGTGTGTACGGTATATGAGGACAATTTGAGATTAAATCTAATTAGCTTTTATTTGAAATGAAACTTCACGAACTTTGCACGCAACATTAATTTATTATATTATATATCTTGATATAAAAGCATTCATTCACATTTTTATTAGCTGGAATGACCCTTTCGGTCCGAGTCCGGAAACATGCCCGACATTCTTTATTCATATTGACCGGTATTAATTGCAGCCTTCAGAGAAGAAATGGTGTTATAGGAACGCTTATTAGTTTCATGCTGACCTATGCTCCATTACGCAGTAGTCCAGGGTATTGAGGTTTGAGGAGTGAGGCGGCCATAAGTTCAGAGTTATGTGGTCATGGAAATTTTAACTTTGTGTGAAGATGCAGAGTTTTGGTGAAAATCGTGTGAGCTGTCACCGAGTACACCATCGGTTCAGAGCTTAATTCTTGTCTCTAGAACCTCCATATATGTAGCAGAACTCATTCGAAATCGGTGAGTAAAGAAGTGTAGTCACATTCCCTTTGTTGCACATAGCACCTAAAAGTATAACAGTGGACAACAGAAACTCCTGCAGGATTGGAACATAGCCATCTGCTATTTCTGCGTTTGGTATTTTAATCTTGGTAAAGTCATCAGTAATAAACCAGAACATCTCAGGCGCTTCAGGGTGTAGTTTTGTTTAGAAGGCGTTTCGATCGGATAAGTCGCTGTTATTGTGTTTATACCGACATAAACTGTCTTTTGCGCATAACGTAGCATTCACACCGGAGGCCTTCATAGACACCTCGACGGATAAGACCCTCAGATACATTGAATTCCCTCGCAAGGGCTCTCATTGGTTTTGAAGGGTACTCGTCAATGATCGCTTGACTTGGTGAATAAATTCATCAAATCGGTCAGCGTCACTCCTTGTGTTTTTCAAAAGATTCTTCATCGTCGCCAGATGCTTCCAATTCATGGCGAATCTTCTGAACCGCCGCACTTAAGAAAATTATATTTTAAGTAGGTGTGATAACTGCATGCCTCCTCATTTCTTGAGTTAAGTTGTAGTCCTCCATGTCTTATGTGAAAAAGAGAAAAAGAAAAATGCTGGTTTCAGGAAGTTATCGCCGCATATATGCATGCCCTCAAATACCATATTCAGCCTGTATGTATATTTTGGTGCATTAATTAAACATAATGGTGGATCATGTTGTTTTCAGTATTTGGACATTTGATATATCTAAAAATTTAGATAATGACAGTTTATCTAATTTCTTAATTAAAACGTGTGGAAGTTTCTTTTCCTCACCTATTACTTTGGTCTTTAATAAATCCCGTTCTATGGGGTTATTAAACTAAAAATTTCGGTTTTTGCCCCCATATATAAGAGTGGAAACAAAAGCAACATTTTTAAATTGTAAACTTATCTCAAAACTTACTAGAATACCAAAGCTTTTTGAATTATTTAACAAGTATAAATTATATATTGCGCTCAAAAATGTACTTCGTTGCTGGTCGGCCCACTGTTACCAATGTAGCTATCTTTTCGAAGCACTGTACAAACTCTTTTGAGTTTGGTTGTCAAGTGGATATTACGAGGTTAGTTTGAAAAGTCCGTGCAAAAAGAAAAACTTCTTAATTGTTTGGCCTAAATCTGGTTTATTTTTCGACATAGTCTTCATTTAGGCTCATACTCTTCGTCCAACGCTATTTCAGTTTGTTGATCCTTTCCGAATATTATGATTTATCTAAGTTTGCAAAACAGACATTCGTTTCTGCAATCACCTCCTCGTTTGAATAAAATATTTTTCCCGTCAGCCATTTCTTCAAACTGGGGAACTAATTTTAGTCGAAGGGAATCAAAGGAGCCAAGTCTGTAGAATAGGTGTGATGTGAGACGACTTGGAGTTCTATTTTCATTAATTTTGCGACCACAACTGCTGAGGCGTGAGTTGGTGTGTTGTCGGGATGGAAAAGGAAAATCACTCGACTTCCTCGAATTAAACGAATGCCCAACACAAAGAAATATGACGATCTGGCTATTGGTGGGTGTGTTCTTCCAAAAGAAGCTCTAAGCTAAACATAACCTCGACATGTGCCAGTGGTGCCAAGTCCCTGATTTCGCATGGACTTTTCAAACGACCCTCATATATACACAGATTTTTCTAAGGCATTTGGCAAAGTATCACTAGTATTTGAATTGCTAAGCTCTCGTAAATTGACTTTCATTTAAAATTTCTTGATTAGTTTAAATATTTTCTTAGTAATCGATCTTCAGTATGTAGTAAGTAAAGTAGTGAGTAATGCTAAATTCTATCCATTTGTTGCATCGAAAGGTGTTCCAGTATTCTTTTTATTTCTATTGTTCACTAATTAATTTTCTCAATGCTTTGTGAATGCTTTTTACTCTGTGGGCAAAAAGTAAGGGGAATTTATTTGTCAAACTTCGCGGGATTAAAATTTCGCTCTAGTTATTTTTTTCATGGGTTGGTAGCACTGTTAATAACATGTGGGCCAACTTTCATGTGAATGTCATTTTCAGTAATATATTTACGCTTGTGTTTACCAAACGACCAAGAGAGCATTTTTCGATTTTTACAATGTCTGATTTGATTGAGCAGAGAAGTGCCATCAAATTTTGTTTGCGAAATGAAATTTCGGCTGCAGAAACGTTTAGCAGAGAGGGAGTCGAGAACGTGTTGATGACTTGGAGCGCTCCGGACGACCATCGACGTCAACAGATAACCAACACGCTAATAAAGTGGATGAGTTAGTGCTCAAAAATCGTCGGTTGACTGTTAAAGACCTTACTGATATGATCGGAATATCAGAAGGATCTGTGAAAACCATTTTGAAAGACCATTTGGGCCGTCGAAAAGTAAAATCTCGTTTGGTACCGAAAACTCTCAATTTCTTGGAAAAAAGTCGTCGCGTTGATGTGTGTGAAACAATGCTTTCAGACTATCAGGACAAGCTCAAACGCATCATTACGGGAGATGAGCCTTGGATTTATGCTTACGACCCTGAAACAACCGACCAATCAAGCGAATATCGTGCTAAAGGCGAGGCCAGACCGAAAAGAGCACGTCAAAGTCGTTCAAAAATAAAGGTCATGATGACAGCGTTTCGAGTCGATTGAGGAGATAAAAGCTGAATCGAAGAAGGTGCTGATGGCTATACCGGAAATGGACTATTTGGCATGTTTCGGGGATTGGAAAAATCGTTGGCATAAGTGTATTTCATCGAGAGGGGATTATTTTGAAGGGGATGAAATTAATTTACAAGAATAAATAAAGATTTTTCATTTTACAACCAAATTCACCTTACTTTTTGCCATAGTAGTATATGCCGATGGTTTAAAGGTCTGCCTAAGAGTACATGATTCTAATGAAATGCTCACTTATAGGAGGATCTCGATAACTTCTTGCAGTTGGTGCAAAAAAAGGGGTAATTCTTTAATCGTAAGAAAATAACTTTTACGAAACTTCGCTCTTATTTTTTATCGTCGTACCATCTTGGACCATGAATTGACTCTGGTTTATGAGATGATCTCATACAAAACTTTACTTTAAGTCTAATAAATTTTGTGGCTGTGTGGCATGACCCATAGTCGTCAGAAAGCTGGTAATCGCCAATGTCCATGCCTCCAATAATAGTTCAAGAACATATTTAAAATTTCGATTAACTTTTTCATTCTGGAGCAAGTACCCAAAATTTTGACAAATTTTAATACTCCAATTTCTTGGCAAAATTTAATTATTTGATTTATTAATTTGGCGAGCAAAGAACATCCATCCAAAGGAGCGCTCCTTCGATCGAATTGCGGCAGCTGTCAAAAAACAATAAAGAAAAAAGAAAAAAAATAAACTGAACTGAACTTGCAAGGCCCTGCACTATTCATAAATATTCGATAAGAAATTTTGCCTAATAATTGAAATGAAATACTAGCTAAATAGTCACTAAAACGTCTTACCTGCACACATGCACACACGCACTTATGCATATAGTAATTGCCTTTTGGTGCAGCATTTTACATGCAATTACTTTCCTTTCGATATCCATGCACAGAAGAGTTACATACACGAGTATGTATTCGTACTGGGCCAAATCAGATATCCTTCAAATCAGAAATGCAACCAATCAAGCGAATGAATGAGATTTCCATTTCGCCAACCAAACACTTTTACCGCACACTTTACATACTAACCCACACATGCACACAAATAGTGTAGGCACTTTCGTCACGATGGAGTTACACGCTGACTGCCTGCATGTACGTATGTATTGATGCTTATGGATGTCTGCATATGTATATGTGTGTGCGTGTCTTCTATCTACATCAACGCTTAATATCTTCCATTTTGCATGCAATCATGCATTAATGCAGCTGCTCAATTGCGCATATTGCAGTTTGCTTCTGCGACTGGTGAGCAAACAAATTCAATAAATATATACACACTTATATATATACATATATATATATATATATATATGAATACATACATTCATACATGTGCACTCATATGTAACTACATATTTACAAATAAATTTCAATACTCGTGCATGAGTGTAAATTTTATTTCACACACCTATTCATATGAATTGCAATATTATATGTTTTTGTGTATTTATTGCAAGTTAAGCGTACAGTTTTAAATGCAATTTATATGCACATTTCCTCTATCTCGCATGCATATACTCGAATACAGTATTGTGCATAATCGGAGCAATTTTTCCCTATACTCATTTATTGACTAAAATTGAATTCGTTCACATTATTCGGCTAGCATTCAATAAATTATTGTGAAGAATCGTTTGAAAAATTAATAAATAATTGGCGCTTACACCCCGTTTGTTTGTTTTTGGCCGAGCTCCTCTTCCTATTTGTGGTATGTTGTTCCACAAGTAGAGGAGCCTGCAGTTTTAAGCCGGTAAGACAGATATTTTTTATGAGGAGCTTTTTAATGGCAGAAATATACTCTGAGCTTTGCCGTTGCTTGCCTAGAGGCGACCACTATTAGAAAAAACGTTTTCAATCATTTTGGTATTTCATGCGCGGAAATTCGAACATATGCACTTTCAAGTGGTAGTCACGCGCCAGCCCATTCGGTTAAGGCGGTCGGCTTGTATATATATATACTAGCAAACCCCGCCCCCTTCGCTGGGCACACTAAAATAGAATAGATATGGTTTAGAACAGAAAATATACGGTTTTCATATTATTTATTTCTTTATTCTTTATTCAATCGCTTTGGCATAAACAATATTTTTTGTTTTTCTATTTGTTTTTGAGTAAATATAAAATACAAATTGAAAATCAGGAAAAAAGAAGATTGTTTTTAAATTTCAAATCAACGCAAATGAATAACTAAGAAACAACCGTCTTTTTCCTGATCATCCATGAATTTTTCGTTTCAATTTATATGTTTTATTAAGCATTGGAGCTTTTTTAACCATTATCCATTTATATTTTTCAAAAAAAAAAAAAACCGAAAAAAATTGTTTTTTCCACGAACACATAATTTCATTCGGATTTCACATTAAATTCTCAAATTTCGTAAGAAATTATTCACTGTTCCAAAATCCACTCCAAAAAAATTCACAAACAATTTTTACATGTTGCACTTACGCTTTTTCCTTATGGCATCCAAATCAGAAAGAAATATTGACACATTGTAACTCACACTGTCAATTTGACAGTTCAGTTCCGCCCCAAGCGTTAAAAAAGTAAGCGACATTATGGCTGGCTCAAAAAAACGCTGTACCCGTTGCCAGTGCTCCGAATTACAACCAAACTTTACGAAACCCATTTTCAATACTTACTTAACAATGTGCGTAAGTTTGGTTTAATTCGGTGCAAAGACACGGCGGGTCCACGTTTTGGCATATATTTCGAGACCCTAGTCATCAATAGGTATGAAAATTACCCCGTATTAAAGCACTTATCAACAGCTTTCATTTGATATCCATATTGTACAAACACATTCTAGGGTCCACGTTTTGGTCGCTATCTCGAGACCCTAGTCACGGAGCGGATGGAAATACTCTGAACTAAAGCATTCACCAACAGCTTCCATTTGATACCCATATTGTACATACACATCCGAAGGTTACCCGGGTCCACGTTTTGACCTATATCTCGAGACCCTATCTACCAATAGGTATCCATACTATACGGAAACCATCTTCAATACCTACTTAACAATGTGTGTAAGTTTGGTTTAATTCGGTGCAAAGTCACGGCGGGTCCACGTTTTGGCATATATTTCGAGACCCTAGTCATCAATAGGTATGAAAATTATCCCGTATTAAAGCACTTATCAACAGCTTTCATTTGATATCCATATTGTACAAACACATTCTAGGGTCCACGTTTTGGTCTCTATCTCGAGACCCTAGTCACGGAGCGGATGGAAATACTCTGAACTAAAGCATTCACCAACAGCTTCCATTTGATACCCATATTGTACATACACATCCGAAGGTTACCCGGGTCCACGTTTTCACCTATATCGCGAGACCCTATCTACCAATAGGTATCCATACTATACGGAAACCATCTTCAATACCTCCTTAACAATGTGTGTAAGTTTGGTTTAATTCGGTTCAAAGACACGGCGGGTCCACGTTTTGGCATATATTTCCAGACCCTAGTCATCAATAGGTATGAAAATTACCCCGTATTAAAGCACTTATCAACAGCTTTCATTTGATACCCATATTGTACATACACAACCAAAGGTTACCCGGGTCCACGTTTTGACCTATATCTCGAGACCCCAGTCACGGAGCGGCATGAAAAATACTCTGTACTAAAGCATTCACCAACAGCTTCATTTGATATCCATATTGTACAAACACATTCTAGGGTCCACGTTTTGGTCTCTATCTCGAGACCCTAGTCACGGAGCGGCATGAAAGATACTCTGGACTAAAGCATTCACCAACAGCTTCCATTTGATACCCATATTGTACATACACATCCGAAGGTTACCCGGGTCCACGTTTTGACCTATATCTCGAGCCCTATTTCCAAAATAAAATATGATCCATGTTACTCGTGGATGATGTAGCTTTCGAATGGTGAAAGAATTTTTAAAATCGGTCCAGTAGTTTTTGAGCCTATTCGTAACAAACAAACAAACAAAGTTTTCCTCTTTATAATATTAGTATAGATTAGTATAGATAATTGGCGCGTATACCCTTTGTGGGTGTTTGGCCGAGCTCCCCTCCTATTTGTGGCGTGCGCCTTGATGTTGCTCCACAAAATGGAACAAATGGAACGGCTTGTATAATAAAATAAAAAAAAGAGGTCGTCAATAGGTCTGTGGAAATCCTAAGCAACTTTTGTCAATTTGAATAGTGAGTTCTACAGCTCTGTTAGTCAAGACTCATACATAATTTTACATAACTTAGATCAACCTACCATACCGGCATCCAGTGTTTCTGGTAAGCCTAACTGCACTTAACTTAGAAAACATAGAGAGTTATGGCCTTCCGATTTCTAATGGTGCTCACACTCACCAACGTAAACGTACGCCCGTGTCAGCTGATACGATGAAACTAATGAGAGCCTCATGTACATAAATGAATTCTCACCACCGTTCCGTTCCGTAGAATCGTAGAATTTAGCGCAGGATTTTGGATAGTTTCCGTAAAATCGTGTCAGCTGATCTCTCTCCACACAGTACATTTCGAAATCATTTACAAAATAAATTTGTATTAAATTAACATAAGAATTAACTAATTTTTATTAAAGTATGGAAATGAGTCAAACCGAAAATAAAGATAAAGCAAGCAATTAACTAAACAAAGCATTGTAAACTTTGATCAAAAAGTTCTAGCTGGGCATTCTAGCTGGGAAACAACCTCTAATTTTCTATGAACGCCCTAACGCTTGGCTAACAGAGCTCTTATGCAAATCCCCTTAATTACAGTTTTTGTTATTTATAAGTCTCACAAACTATATTGAAGATGTAGGTTTGCTCAGAAAACCGTTTTTATTTGCCATTCATTTGAGAAGGTGGGATGGGAGTGTTGGAATTCCGCTCATATTTATTCCTCATTTAATTATAGTTTATCAATTTATTCGTATTTCTAGCTCTTTAAAACTGTTGACTGCGCAATAAACTTCTATGAGGATAGCCAAGCGGCTATAAAAGCGATAAAATCATACTATGTATAATCGAAAAATGTCCTTGAATGCAAGGAAGCAATCAACAAGCTCGCTCGTAACCGCAGGCTTTGTGCTTATTGGATTCCTGGACATAAAGGCATAGAGGGAAACGAGACAGTGGAAGGAATAGCTAAAGAAGACGCGAGACTTGCAAGGGATCTAATAAGTCAGATACTTAAGCCCCTGCGCAAAATTCAAAAAGAACTGCTAAGAAAGGCGAACGGGAGATTGTCCTAGTTTAACCAATTGTAAAGTTGTTAGTACCATATGTAAACGCGCATATGATGATAGGTATATTGAATAGGTTATATGGCCCGATAGAAGGAACTGTAGAATTTTACTGTGTATACTATCAGGGCACTGCCTAGCTGCAGCACACACTTACAAGCTAAATTTAACAATTAAAGACGGCTGCAGAAAATGTAACGAGCCGAGTATAAAAGAAGCCTTGGAGCATCTTCTATGCTACTGTTCGGCTCTTTCGAAAACAAGACTACGCTACCTGGGTACTCACACCTTTGAAAGGCTGGAATCTATCCCTGAACTGGAGCTCGATCGACTGCTAAAGTTCGCGAACAGTACGCGCATCTTAAGTGATGCTATGCTATTTTCGCTAAGCAAGACTCTGATGAAGAAATACATTATTTTTATGCAATAAAGTGCAAAAAGCGGTCAGAACAAAAAAAATTCCAGCGATTTTTCCGCTACTTCATGCATGAGCTAAGAAACTTCGGATTCGAATTTTGTCTAAAAATTCAGATCAGGTTAGGTTAGGTTTGGCAGCCGCATCGCGTATAGAGACAACGTTGCCACTTAGACCACGTGATGGGTCCGTTGTGAGCCGCGGGGGCTGGGCTACATTTCCCTCTCCATATTGAACCATCCTGAGGTTTTGACAAAGCGTAAAAGATTGTTGATTCCTAAAGTTTATAGATTATCTATATTCGTTAAGAAGTAGGATTTTAAATATCGGTTCCTGTTTCTGGCTAAAGCTGGGCATGTGCAATAAAGGTGTTGAATTGTTTCCAACTCCTCTTTATTTCTGCAGCGACGACAGAAATCATGCGTGTAAACGCCTAATCCCCTTGCATGATTTCCTATGAGACAATGTCCTGTGAGGGCCCCTACTAAGGTCCTAATTTGAAGTCTACTCAATTTTATAATAATCTTGGACACACGTAGATTTAGCCTTGGCCATGTTTGTTTAGCAATTTCACAGGTGATAGCGCTAATCCATCTTTGATTTGCAGAACTGATTAGTCTGTCCTTAATAAGAAGCTTAAAGTTGCGAATGGTACCTCCATAAAATTTCTTATGTTTGGTGTACAGGTACCTTCTCTTGCAAGTTGGTCTGCCCTACAGTTCCCTGGTATATCTCTGTGGCCTGGAAGCCAGCATAAGACCATACGATATTGCTTGGCCATCTCATTTAGAGATTGGCGACAACGTAAGACACTCCTTGATGTTGTTTGGAATGCATCCAGGGCTCGTAGGGCAGCTTGGCTGTCTGATAGAATGCAGATATCTGTTGTTGATATTCTGTTTATCTTTAACCATTTTAAGGCTTCGTGAAAGCTTGAATAACACTACAGTGATCCGGTAGTTTAAACGATTCACTAGTAGAAAGCTCTTCGCAATATAACCCTGAACCTACACCAGTGCCCATTCTAAATTCGTCCCTGTAAATCTTAACGGGTGTGTTGGGTGTAGACTCTTCTTCAAGCCATTCCAGTCTAGAAGGGATTTTCATTAGGAAATTCCGTTCGAAGCAGAGAATGGGAGAGTGATTATCACAGTCACAGGGTATATCCGTGTAGGAGTCTAAGATGGTTGAATGTCCATGTGTAACAGTCCTCCATTGAGAGCTCGCTTTGAGCCTTAAAGCGGAGCAGGCAGCCTGACTATTTGCAGAATAGATCTAGAGGTGGCAGATGTAGTATGATGTCCAAAGCCATGGATGGCGTAGTTTTCATGATTAAAAAGTTCAAAATTTAAATTAAACTTGCTGAAAGTTTATAAATTTGGCATAAAGTTTAAAAATGTATATAAAATATAAAAATACACAAATAAATAAAATAAAGTAATAAAAATATAAAAAATTATTTATGAAAATAACAAACAAATTTTAACTGGAAGAAATTGAAATCTTAAACAAAAAAATCATCATGCGCTCACAACACAAAATATTCAGCGCTTTGCTTTGGGAATAAAATTAAATACATTTAATAAAACACTAAAACACTTTGAATTTAGGATACACAAAGGGAAGCAATTTCTATTTTTAGTACACAAGTAGCGAAACACATAACTTAACGTGAGGAATAATTAATTTCTAAAATCGTTAGTGGTTTCCGTCTAATGCAGTTTCAAAATTTATATATATGTATATGTATTTTTAGTCATGCAACCAAATCCCTTGCTCGTAAAATTAAATAGTAAGTGGCAACACCATTCAAAAAATTATTTTTAATTAAAACGGTTTCTATCATAATTTGCGTGCAACTCTCATCCTAATCTGCATTCATTTGTACTCTTGTTAAATTTTCGCCATAAAATTTAGATGGCAACTCTATACACACATAATTTTAATTAAAGCTTTGCTCATCATTTTGAACAACTTTTCTTTGATGCCCTTATTCCATTCTCACTAAATTTTGTTATGAATTTAAATTTTTCTTTAAAATTAGATGGCAACATCTTTTAAAAATATTATTGGGTTAAAGCTATTTTTACATATATTCTTTTGCAATTAATTTATATTTGCAATCAATTTCTTAATTAGAAAACAAATACAGATGGCAACACCAGGTATAATATTTCTTAAAACTTATTTCGACACCTTTTATCTGATATCCTTGTTTTAGTATTCAAATGAAATTTATCATAAGTTGCTGTTTTTGCAATAAAAATCCAGTGGCAACGCCAGATAAAAATATTCAATTATTAAAGTTTGTTTAACATTTTTTCATGGCATACCAATCCTTATCAATCAAGTTAAATGTGTTATAAGTTGCTATTATTAGAATAAAATTCAGGTGGCAACGCTATACAAAAATTGGCTTTGGAAAAAATGTTTTTTTTTTCTTAATATTTTTTTAATCACTCTTTTTTAATTAATCTCTTTCAAATACAAACAGGTGGCAGCACCTTGCTAAAATGCACTACACGCAAACCATCTCTGACCTATAAGCCTTTCGCTCTCCGATAGTTAATTCAACTGAGCGACCCGTATCTAAATCTAGCCAAAGGCGGTCACTTCAGCAGGATTTCCTTGTAAATTAGTGGGGGCGTTTTATGCTGCCATAATGAGAACTACCACCCCTAGGCTTTCTAACGGTTTTGCGTTTGTTCTTAAGTGATGTTCTTTCGAATAAGTTTTCTATGTATTCTCATACGTATTTGTAGAGATATATCTGCTATTATCACTTGAGTTGAACTTCCGCCGCATTCTGTTCAATTGGTGATTAATTTTTTAACCAATTTAATCTTTAAATAGGAATCGGAAAACAAATTATGGTACATATTTTATTATGATTATTTATTTATATACTTTTGAAACAAAATTTCATATGAGTCAGTAGAAAATTGTTGCTTAGCATTTGCACAATACTGTAGTATATGCACGTACAAACATATTTTTCAATGCTGTATTTGTATGGTTTATTTCATGTTCGCTTGCAAAAAAATCATTTAAAAGCGTCGTCTGATCATCTAGAAATACAAAACACGCCGCAACAACAGTTATTAAACTGGCGGAAACAATAAAAAATAACAACAACATATTGGACGCATAAGTAAGATTGGAATACAAATGAAAAACAAAAGCAATAAAATAAACCATCGTATAAATAGTAGATTGGTGGTAGTGGTTGCGCCGGCTGAGGTGGTAAATCATTGAAATTTATTGGTGGATACAGTTAGGCGTAAGCGCCTAGGCGCCAGGGATTTGCAACTATTTTACGGCTTTGCATTGTTTGTGCATATACCACACATTCTTATATATACACCCATGTATGCAAGTATATGTGGGCTTTTTTCTGCCTATGTGTGTGGGTATTTTGCCTCTCTAATTGAATTTCGGATTGTTTTGGTGCACTGATTCGTTACATATTTAAGTTTTTTAAAAAGTTGTTATTAAATTTTCATTTTATACAGATTCTCTCAGATTATATCTTAGAGACATTTTTCGAGATATAATTCCCTAACACATTTTAACTCTCTATCAAAAAGAGTCAAGCGACCATTTCGTACTCGAGTTAATGAGTTCATATTTCTATATAAATGACATATATCGATCCCTCGTCTAATTTTACTATCAATTACACTCAGAATTCCACTTTAACTATTTTTTACTATTCACTATTTGAATCTTTGCTAGGCTATCAAATTATTTTTTATTATATGGCTCTGGTATTTACATCCTGAATTCGAATCAATGAATTTGAAAACTTTGTAGTATTATAATTCTTACAAAAGTTACAAAAATTGGGCCAATTCTTTCTAATAAATTGGCTTAGTAAATTTTATAGTTTCGTCGACTTAGATAAATTGTATGGCTTATCACTTCGTATATTCGCTTGTAATTAGAAACTATCATCCTGTTATTAGTCATATTTTTGCTACCTAGGCTCCGGTTTGAAACTCTGCTGACCAGATTAACCAAAGAAGAGGTGAGGTATAACGCCGACGCCATTTGTAGATCAAGTTTTTTTCACTCTCGCCCCAGCGCAAGTACAATAATTATAATAAAATATAGCTGTTAAGTCAATCGATCAAAAATGAAGGCCAGTAGGTTTAAGCCGATTCCGAACGGCAAATGGCTGTTTTTAAAAGGAGCTGTTTCATAGCAGAGATACGAGTACACAATATTTAGCATTTACGAGTATATGCGCCTAGAAACATTACATTTTTGACGAGTAAAGGTAAACTATATCCGTTTAATTTGATTGCTTTTTGTTGTATACTTTATACTAAAAAGTTATTCTAATACTCTTTGAGTTACAAAATAAGTGGTGAACTCATTCAAGAAATATTTTTTAAATAAAATGTTCTAGTTGATTTATCTATACTATTGCTTACCATTTGCCTCTTAAAAGTTAGGTGGCAACACCATACAGAACGAATTTTAATTAAAGCTTTAATTATTCCTTTCAACGTTTGATGCCTACATTCTAACCTCTAATTTAATGTAGTTATACATTTTAATGTTTCTTTTTTTAATTAGATGGCAACGCTTTTTAAAAATTTAATATTATTGGATTAAATCTATATTTCCTTTATATTGCTTTAATTTGGTACCTATGGTATATATCACAATATTATATGGTAAATGTGTTAAAATACTAGTTTATAAAATCAGGTGGCAACGCCATCAAAAATAGCTTTTGGATTGCATTTTCCTTAAAGAAATTTGCATTCATATTCATGCAGTAATACTTACGTCTACTTAAAAAATTATATTATTTTTTAAATACAAACAGGTGGTAACACTAAGCTAAAATAATAGCTTAGTTTAAATGGTTGCCCATGCAAGGGCCCATTTAGACAAAAAATCAAATTCGGTTTTTCCGGTATCATATCCAGAGGAAAACACAGAGGAAAGTAGAAAGGGGCGGGGATTGGGTGAGGTGAGGATGCAAGCGAACGATGACCGAATTGTAATTGCATTAACCGTTTCAAGCTACTGATGAAATTTATCAGATGGGTGATATCTAAATCTGCTATAACCGAAGGTGGGACAAGAAAGTGAAAGATGCTAGAATCTCAGCTCGGCGAAACCAGCACAGCTGAGAAAAAGGTGCTGAGATAATTTCACCTCATCCTCCAGACAGCAGCTGTAGAAACAATTAGAGCAGTGCGAGAAACAATTGGACAGTGCGGCTTTAATAGCTTTAGACGCTCCGTTGAGCACCTCTGACCAGAAAGATATCTCAACTTTGTATATATAAGCGAGAACACAAAGGGCCAACTTTATATGTTTCTGTAAGAATCCAGTGCTCGCTGAGTTGAGGCGTAGCTCTGACTTTCTAGGAGAAGACTCCGGGACTTCAAGGGATCTTCTATTCTCTTATTTGGCGCGGAATTCGTTTCGAGAGTCCCCTGTTTAGCTGGCTCATCTGCCCAGCAATTTTCCGCAATGCTATGACTCATATAAGCTTAATATCGGTATTAGAATGCAGTCGATGGAGAAGTTAAGCATTTCTCAACTAATTTCGAATGCACCTGTGTGGGTAAATGTTTACCACTCTGACAGCACGAATAAGTGCTGCCACACATAGCAGTTTTCGAATGAAGTAAAAACTACAGGGCATCAGTTTTTGAGTAATACCCTTTTGAAGAAATCTTCTACGTTTTTATAGGTATACATATGAAAAAATTACACAAAAATTTACAGAAAGAAATATTAAAAATCAATTCTAATTTTGAACTACATTAAACTGACAGTATAATGTATACCAAAATTAAATGGGCGACAAAAATGGATATAGAGAATTTGAAATTTTGATGGAAAAATTTTTTAATTATGTAAAAAGCAAGAAATTTTGACTTATATTTTTTTTTGTTGAAATATGAATATGAACCATATTTTTATAAAAATAAAAAAAATAAAAAATAAATAAAACATAAAAAACTAAAATAAAAAATAAGTAGTCAAAACTTTGTAATGTGTCGCATTCCTATTGGTGCGAAAGATCACTTTGGCAATCCATTTCACATTTTTTCATCTCTCCGTTTCTCTCTCATTCGCCAATCAACACCTGCTAATGGCAGCATTTAGTTCTTTGCTATTTAGTCGTTGACGAAAGCGGATGGACGCCGCAAAAAACTAGTTTTTCAGCTTCTGATTAATAAAACGTTGCTAGACAGCTTTACTTACTGGTTGCGAATTTGAGCTTTGGAAACAAGTTCTAACTGCGCATCATACTGCCGACGTCAACACCTGTTATTGTGAACACAGGTCCAAATGCTATAGTAACTCTTGCTGTTGCAACTCTCAACTCCACCCTTTCTGTCGTTATAAAACATAGATTAATTTAAAAAAAGTTTAATTATCTTCGAAATATGTACTAAGAACGTTAAAGTTTTCTATTCCATCGCATCATACACATCGCGCTTGCTATTGATTAACTTAAAGAAAGTAGGATATCGATTCTTGCTCTCGCTTTCAATGTTTGCTCGTTGGTTTTCAATGTAGTTAAGAGTGACATTGATTGCCTAATTTTGCTTGAAAGTGTTCATATTTTTACATCTTCAAGAATTCTGCCCTTTTCTATCTAAATAAGTTCAATATACATAAATTAAGCTGGCACTATGTGCGCTTCGTGGTTTTAATGAGATCTGCAATTCTAACTCGCTAGATTTTTCAATTTCAAAGAAACTGAACTATATTTTAGTTCATTTAGTCGTAAGTTTGTAATTTAATAATGTACAAATTTTCATTATTCTTTAGTTTTCGTAGTCAGTTTGAAATCATGTTTTCTTGGCTTCTTGAAGTAAATAAAAACTAATTATTAAATTGGGTGCCCGTTCTAAAACCTGCTCCCCAGACATTGTAAATATTTGTATAAAGTTCTTTATTCTACTATTTTAAACTCGAATGCAATTGTATAGAAATATTTTTGCATGAATTGGTATTAAATAATATATTGAATTTTAAAGTAATATATTTGTTGGTTTGTTTATATAAAAAAGGTGAATTCAAATTCATTAAAACCAAATAAAAAGCTCCAAAATATTGTTTCTAACAGTGAACTCAATACAAATATACACATTTTTACTGTGATTAACTGTAAAATAAGTAAAAACAAACTATAACTGCTTGAATTAAGTAAAGTAAAGGGTGTTTTTTTAGCTGCTTGAGAACTAAGGATATCGATAACTAAGGTTTGACAGCTGAGAATGGCAAACAGTGTTGACATTTCTGCTCAGTAAGATTTGGCAAGCCATTATGCATCGTTTAACGCCAGAGGAATGCATTCAAGTTATGAAAATTTATTTTGAAAAAAAAAAAAAATAATAATAATAATAAATCTATACGCGTGAAAAAATTGTGTTGAAGAGGACGCTGATTCGTCTTCATTCTCAATTTGTTGGCCTTTGTCCTTCGACTAAGTGAAAATTTTTACGTAAGAATCTCGGCTTACATGCCAGCTCGTGCAAGAATCGAAGCCAAATGACCATCGTTTGCGTCGCATTTTTCTTGATTGGGCTTATTTAGAGTTATCATTCAGAGAGTTATTGGAGAAAGTAGTCAGAAATTGGACTGATCGAATGGGCCAATCAAAAAATAAACGCCATGAAATTATCTGCCAGTTTATAATAAAAAAGAATTCATTTCAATAATGTTTCTGTTTTGTATTATCATTTTCATTTCTCAAGCTCTTAAAAAACACCCGATATTTTTGATTTTTACCCTAGATAGGTGGCATAAAATTAATCACCCTATTTTAGTGTTAAATATTTTTTGCTAAATCAAAAAATAAAAAAAAAATTATTTCGTGTGATGGAAATCGTTACTGCCTACTTGACAAGTGTCAAATGGGATTTACGTAAGACGGCATTTGCAAAAATTGTAAATCTCCGGTAGGGTGATTAATTTTGCGCCATCTTGTCCATAAGTGAACACTCCTATATGCTCTGATATGTTCCACAGACGCATTGTTTGTAACATTTGTACAGTTCCAAGTGCATGAGCACTACTAATTACAGCCCAGTCTGATGCAAAGGCATATATTATATAATATTATATTTTTTTCTTTCCTCCCTTTTTCATGCAGGATCAAGAAGGTACCAAAGTGATACCCGAAGAGACCGATCTAAATAGCTCAAAGATCACCGTCTCTAGCCAGGATGAAGTTAAGACACACCACGCCAATGGCAAGAGATCGAGTATATCAGAGGATCGAAATGACAAGGATGATGCTACATGATTTGTAATTCCCATGCAGCAATGTCTACATAATACATTCATAGAAAAATTTGTATATGTATATGAAAAGAGTGATATTAAATAAATGCAAGAAAGAAATAATTAAATGCAAAACAGAAAATTATGAAATTCTCAAAATAGTTTGTTACAAATCATTGCAAGAAAGAAAAGCATATGTATGTATATATAAATGTATGTAATAATTCATTTCTCGGTTTTACTGTTATATCATATGTACATGTTGAGAGATTAGCTTCCTTCTTGTTTGTATATTTGGAACATAGTACAGATTATGCATAAAAAGCAGCAAAGTATTTATAATTATAACTTTCGTTAGCTGTAATGTTGATTATTTTAGCAAAATGAAGTTGTTTTGTTTGATTTATTGTTTGTTAGTTTAAGCATCGAAAATCGCTAATATTTACATTTATTTCATAGAATTGATTTTATTATTGTCAAATTGTATATGTATGTATATATGTATTAAATATATTTGCTTTTTGAAAATTCTCTTATTCTCGTGAACTTCAAATATATTACAAAAACAAATATAATGTGATCTTATTTTTCAGCTACGCTTCTGCTTTTAGATTGAGATTACTAAGTTCGAAAATAAGGCGCCATTAATCGCCCACTGGCAAGACCGGTGGAACAGTTCACCAAAGTGTAGATGAACGCATTAGTTGATACCCATCCTTACGACGTGGTTAGAAAGGAGCCATGGGGAAACAAGCTACCAACTAACCCAATTTTATTTTTTTTAGGGGAAAATAAAAATGTCAGAAACCTTCAATTTGTATCATCACACCAATTATATGTGGTGCATACTCTCACTAAACTAAACCTCCCCTCTTCACACCCGGACTTAGGCCGAGTTTAACAAGGAGCACCTTCCTTTCCCATGCCAACTGGCGCCAGTTGGACATACCAAGTAAAGCCAAGTCCTTCTCCACCTGGTATTTCCAAGTGCCTTTCTTCTTCCTTTGCTACCAGCTCATAGGACCGCATTGAATACTTTCATAGCCGGAGCGTTTGTATCCATTCGGACGACATGACCCAGCTAACATAGTCGCTGGATCTTTATTCGCTGCGCTATGTCTCTGTCGTCGTAAAGCTCATACAGCTCATCGTTTCATTGCCTGCGATACTGGTGGTCACCAACGTGCAATCCAGAAATCTTCCGCAGAATCTTGCCATCGACCAAGCTTCTGCGCCATGCAATAGAACGGGCATGGTGAGAGCCTTAGAAAGTCACGGTTTTGTTTGTTGAAGAAGGACCATACTACTCAATTGCCTACTTAGTCCAAAGTAGCACTTACTGGCAAGCTGGTCCAACCCGGGATTGTATGTTTCAAAGAGATGGAGCCGTGATTCTGTCTATTCACCACAATAGGAACCTGCGTCCAGAGCCTCTACTTGGGACGTATGGAGGTAATACGTCGTAGATAGTCTCCAATTTCTTCCACTGTAGATGAGACCAAAAGGAACATCGAAAATGCGATAATGTCATGACCACTTCCGAGTTGTCACTGTGTGATTTAGTCGTGAGTGATAAACACAGTCGTGTGCGATTGTCGTCAGTTCGTCTCTATTCGACCTCTCCTGGAACTCTGCTTCTAAATGAATATAAGCTCAGGCGTCATCAGCCTCTACCTGCCGCTGTTGAAACTGCTACCTGTTTAGCCTTTCTTCATCGAGCTCACTCAGTGACCGCATCACCAACTTAGCAAACAGCATCCCAGCAGTGTTTTGAAATGCACATGATGTTTATTAGGTCAGATATACTCGGTTGTATGCTACACGCCAGGGTTAACTTCTCTTCCACCTAACCCAATTCCATTCAGCACACGGGATAGTTAGAAAGTAGCTCCATTGATATTCATAAACTGTCTAATCGGCATGAAGAGGAAAAAAGACGTTATACGTCTTTAACATCTTAAACCGTAAAAATGTTGTGGATGCTGATAACAGGAAGGGGTTCTGCGCGCTTGTAAAACATATTCATAGTGATTTAAGGTGTGCCGTGCTCAGAGGTAAGCAATAACTAGAAGCCTATGAGCTAACCAACCCCGTGAGGTAATACCATTTTGGCAGCGGGGAGAGTTGTAGATATGTTGAGAGGTGTTTACTACGTAGGTGTAGCCATGAGGTTGAAAGTCGTGCATACTGCTATGCCAGTACTCTTGGGAGTTTCCTCTTCACGGGTGTTATCCTGAAAAGAAACTAAGGTTAGAGGTTGCCCAGAGAGTAGGCACACAAATTAATCAGATTCATCCTTTGTGGTACTATTTCAAGGGAAATAAGGTGAAGAAAACCGATAGGACGAAGGCGAGTACGAGCGATAACCAAGATACTTAAACCTTAGCCCCGCGAGAGCAGGACATCTAAGGAAAAGGTGCTGAAATGATTCCACTTCATCCTCCATACAGCTGACGCAAAAAGGATTGGAAGGAATTCCGAGTATTAAGGCATGCATATCTCGAGGTTATTGTCCTATGAGCATATTCGCGAAATTCAAGAGCTGGGATTTTGTCATTCAGAGGAAGACAGGAGCAGACCGTAGGTGATTAAGGGGATCCCAATCCACTCCCTTCGCTCATACTTACTCAAACTACCTCAGAGGTTCCTTGTCTGGCCAGCTCATCCACCAGGTATTCCTTCGCAAACTACCTGAATGTTGGTAAGTATTTTGGAAAATTGGTAGGTATTTTGGCCCACTCGCAGACAATGACTTTTTTCAGCACCTAGAGACTGGTAAATCTTTTAGTTCGGACCTTGCTCTCCAAAATGGTCCAAAGACAATAATCTATCGGATTCGCTTCTGGTGAATTTGAGAGCCATTGCGTGGACGTTATGAAGTTCGGAACGTTGTTTTTTAGCCATTCTTGGTGCACTCGAGCTTTGTGAGACGGTGCCGAGTCTAGTTGAAACGTCTTTGGTCTGCCACCGAAATGTTTGTCTGCCCACAGTTTCAAAGCAACCTCCAGAATACTTTCCCGATAATATTTCGTATTTACCTTAACGCCAGGCTCGATGAAAACGATTGGAGAGCGCCCATCTGTGGTTACAGTGGCCCAAATCATTACCTGTGCAGGGATCTGCCTCCTAGTGGCCAATCGATTACTCAAATTCTCGTATGAACGGTCGGTTAAATAAATCTTATCGTTTTGGGAGTTTACGAATTGTTCAATTTGAAAAATTTTTTCGTCAGAAAACACAATGTTCGGAAATTGACAGATTTTAGGTAAGCGAAGCAGCTCCTTCGCTCTCTCAAGTCTGACTTGTTGTTGCTTTGGTGTGAGATCGTGCGCCTTTTGGATCTTGTAAGACTTGACTTGAGATAATTTTTCAGTATGCGATGGATGCTACGGTTAGATATTTTCAGTACTTTCGCCATTTGATTGTCACTCCGTCGGTGATTTCGCTCAAGTCGCCTCTTCACTTTTTGAACCATTTCACGTGACGTTGCAGTCTTTTGATGACCACCTCCATGACGTTTTCGCGATGCTACCGGTATCATTGTAACGAGTAATGCTGCGATAAAAAAGAACTTTATTTACTTTAAGGGGCTCGAGCTCACGAAAAATCGCTGGTTCTGATTTTCCAGTCAAATATTTATAATGCAATCACACGATTACGTTCAAAATCAATTACTGATTTTCTTTTTTACTCTCGGCAAAATGCTTCCGCGCTCTTATGAACAATACTCTGGAGTGCCAACTAATAGGTAGCTGATGCGCGAGCGGTCTGAAGTTGGTTACACTTCGAGTGCTGGACCCTGTATATCCATTCTGACGACATTACCCGGCCAACGAAGCCGTTGGATCTTTATTTCCTGCACTATGTCTACGTCATCATAAAGATCGTACAGCATTGCTCCTTCGCCTATGAAACGCGCCGTCGCCAACGTGCAAAGGTCCAAAAATATTCTCAAACACTCCAAGGGACGCCTCATTGGATGTTGCTATCATCCAAGCTTCTGCGACATACGATAGGACAGGCATGATGAGACAAGTGCTTTATATGGAATAAAGTTATCCACGTTGTATGAAAAAAAAAAATTTATGCGAGTTTTGATCGACTTCAAACTTACACTTTACTATATTAAAATTTAATGATCTATAAAACTGCATACCCAGATAGTCTAGATATTCTGATTAAAAAATTGAAAATTTTTAATTTTTTGAAATTTGTTAAATTTTTGGAAGAATGATTTGTAAGATTTTTGAAGTATGAAAAATACATTAAACAATTTTTATTTAGTTATATGGCACATTTGTATTACATACAAGCAAATTATTAGAAAAGTTCTGTTTAAAGCTATAACAGAACAATTTACTAACAACTCTGTGCCTGGAACTTCGAAATCTCCATAGAGCGTTTAAATTCGATCGATAAAATAAATTTTGTTTTCGTTCATAAAATTACATCGCCTTAGCGCAGCTCTATTTTATATTTATTAAAATTATAGCAATATGCATTTATTTAAATGACAAATTTACTTTCAGCTTTTTAATTATGATTTTATTATAATAATATTAAAACCGCCTTAACTTTTATGCGCAAACACACATCTGCATGTGATTAAAAAGCCACAATTTGCAAATTGCATGTACGAGTATGTATGTGTATGCGTATACGTATGTTTGTGTTAAGTGACAGTAATTTTTCATCATTATTTATTTATAAGCGTTATACTTTTACCTCTTCCCTTCCTCTCTGGTGGAATAGTTCGGAGTTTTCGTTTGAAAGCGTTTGGGTTTTCAATTAATTAAACCAATTTATAGAAATTTTAATCATTTTACTATGTGAACGATATTGCTTGTGCACAACATTTTTTTTTTCATAAACAATAATTAGGTGTTTTTTTTAACGTAAATCCATCTTCATCACCTTTCATTACACATTTACATTTATTACCATTCAACAAATTTGGTGAGGAGGCAGTTTTGAAATGTGTTTATGAAGAACGTTTTTTACAATGAGGAAAAATCGTTTCTTTAATTTTTTTTTATTAAAATTGTGAAATTTTGAGTAGAACTATTTAAAAATTTCGAAAACACTTTCATTTCAGCGTGTAGAGGAGACGTGTTTCTTGTTAGCTTTTTCCAGTGTAATATTATGCAGTTCTTATTCAAGGCTTTATAGCTTTCATACTCTGCTAGATGGTGGTAACTAATTCACGACAACAGTCAAACATTTTCGGATTTTTACCAATATGGTCTCATGCACGCAACTCTCTTTTTTAACATGATTTTGAAATAGCACTAGTCAGTATTAAATGTTTTCACATGAAATTTTCGTTTTTGCATGAATCTCAAAACAAAAAAATGTTTTCCTAAACAAAACATAATTCCTAAAAGGATTCATACTAAAAGCCCAGAGTTGGTGCGATGTTAAGCCTTAAAGACAAAGTTCAAGATCCCTAATAATCTATTTAAAATTATTCGCAGCTATCTAAGCAATCGCGTACTCTTATACGAATATAAACTACGATGAAGTTCTTCGAGTAGGGATGCCTGAGGATGTGCATCTAGTTTGATACGCACATGACATTGCAACTGAAATAATTGCTCGGAACACTGTCGAAGCCAAAAGGAGTTAAATCAAGAGATGATCCGAGTACAAACATGGCTAGAGGACCACGGATAAAAACCGGCCACCGAGAAAACAGAGCTAATTCTTCTAACCAAGAGACCTATCCCATTAGAAGTAGATATACAAGTCCTCGACGCCACTTAATCGACAAAAAGAGTGGTCAAATACCTAGTAGTGCATTTAGATGCAAGACTAACTTACTGGGCGTACATAAATCAGGCTCCCAGAAGAGCTGCCAAGTAAGCGACATGTGAAGTAAGCTTATCGTAAACTTTGGAGGTTCAACTCAGCGCAAGTGAAAACTTTTAATGAACACGACGAACTCGCTTCGTTATGGCTGATTCGCTAAGGGTTAAATGCCGGCGAAAAACTCTGCAATCGGTGCAAAGCATCTGCGTACTCAGAGTGGCTTCTTCATACAGAACTGTAGCAGAAGCAGTGGTTTTAGTTATCAGCGCAACTATCCCTATAGATCTTTTAGCACAAGAGCGCAAACGGAAATGGCAGGCAAAAATCTCAAGAATTCCAAGACCATGCTTCTCCGACATTAGAATTCAAACGCTCACATTTGGGCAGGCAGGATGGAGCTCTGAGCAATACGGCAGATGGGTAGTGAGGGTGAGTAGAAAGAAAGCATGGTGAAGTTAACTATTACCTCACGCAGTTTTTGCCGGACATCGGTCCTTGCGCAAGTATTTTTGATGAATGGGATAGGTGAACCACCAAACTGCATTTATGGAGATACTGAACATGATGAAGCAGAGCACACCTTCTTTAAATATGAGAGGTGGAACGGCTCTGCAACGGGCCATTGGGGTATTTACACCTGAAGAAATAATTGAGAAAATGGTGATAGGCAAAGAAAAATGGAATGCTGTCTCAAATTTCGAAAAAAATGTGCCGAAGAACACATATGTTTTTCAAAACAGACGACCCTGGACGCAAACTGAGTAAGTAAATGTCCTTCTTAGGACGCCGTTTTGGACCTCCCCACCTTGACACAATTCGGAAGCAGTCCCGGTGTTCAGGAAAAAATCCAAGAGAAGAGGAGTGATGTTATTAGTGGAATCACCACAAACGTAGTAACGACGTTTACTATATGGTGCGAAGGCATTTTTAGTCCAACCTCACCGCCAAAAAAAAAAAAAAACAAAAGCTCAACTAGGCATTCAATGTATTCTTTAAGTCACGTCTAGCTGAATAACAATCAAGCAAAATTTGGATTTTGAATCATTTTTTTATTGAATAAAAAAGAAAATAATTTTGAGTGATGGAAATTTTTATTTGACTTGCTTGTCTGTATACTACAGCTCTCTCGTTCATAAGTGTCAAATTTGATTGACGTACGATGCCATTAATTCTGATTAGTTTGAACAATTTGGCGCCACCTTGTGTAAGTCACTCAAGGAAGCAAAAACAATGACTAACAGAGACCTTGTTTTAGCACAGACTTACGTATAACGTTTTCACTAACGAGCTTCATGTGTTCTTTTTTCTGTGAGTTAAAATTCAAATTCGCCCAAATTTAATGCTCGTGAAAATTGTCATGCGATGACTAATTAGCATTTTCAAGGCGAATTATCGAGACATGATTCCATTGATCAACTTACTTCGACTCTTGACGTTGAATTACCAAACTTAGCCATAGTGAAACACTGGTACACTGTGAAACAATCAATGCTGGGCATCAATTGATAACGAAAGATCGTTCTTCGAAATATTGCGACATAGAAACAACCTTGGACATTACCGCGACCAGCATACATTCAATCTTCCACGAACATCTAGTAGTCTAGAAGATTTGTTCTCATTTGATATCGCATAGTTGGACAATTGGAAACATTGAAGAAATTCAGCCGCAGTGGTTCAAATCACGTCTGCGACATCTTAACGGGAAACGGACATTAGATCTATGCATATCCGCTGGAAACAAAAAGCAATTGACAATATGGGTGATCCCAGACGAGTTTAATGCAACAAAAGTTTTTCGAGGAAGAAACAACTCAAAGTAAATGGTCCCTTATTTTTTCAGAAATTTTGGTTGTGGCGAATTTGCACCACTAAACAGTCGCACAACCATTTGTTTGCCAGCAGTTTGCGGATAATTAAGGAAAACCAATTCCCAAGGCGAGTCATTCTGGCGGTTTGGTGCATTTTCTCCGTATAACGAATGTTAGGCATTTTTTCTACGTGGACGGAAACATAAAGCAGCGTCAGCAAAAAATTTTGAAATTTCTACGCGATATTTTCATAAAAAATGATTACAATTAAATAAAAAGCCATAAAATTGTTAAAACTTGTCTCAATAAGCCTCTGACATATAATTATTTAATGCAGAGTTTATCCACATGCCTCAGCTGTTTCTTTATATAATTAAAAAAAAAATATATATATATATATATATATATGTAAAGTATCTGTTTGCAATTGTAATTTATTATAATATTACTTAACGATCTTTAGAAGGTATTTGTTAGCCTTTTTTTACAATATTTTTTCTGCTTGGAAGGAGCGCGCGAACCGTTCTCTACCTAGTTAATGGGCTGTAGAAGCTATAATATTGGGAGTTTCCTTAAGATACTATACTTTCGAGATATCCAAAAAACAAAAAATCGATTTTTAAATTTATACCACAGGGTTAAGGGGGCCCTGCAACTAATGCGGATTGACAACTAGGAATGAAAATTAGTGTAACTTAAGCGGATTAGGAAAATTTTCGATGGCAACATTGCCGAAAAATTACAGTTAATATCTATTGGGAATGAAAAATAGTGAAAGTTTTAAAGAGAAGAACAAGAAATACTAAAAACAATAATTGCAGCATTAAAATTCTGGAACAATGTGATGAACACAACAGGGGCTTTTTCGTTTTATTTTTAAGTTTAAAAATGCGTTTTTCCAATTTCAGATGGCAATTATTTTTTAGGGCAGCTAATACTCGTATTTGTCGCCTGCGATCCATCTTTTACTGACAAAACTATCAATAAACAAATCAGCTGTTCACAAATTCGCGTATCAACCATCTGTCATATTACAATTTTAATCTGGGCTATTACCAATCGCATATTCCAAAAGTATCAAAAAAAAGGTATGTAAACTAAGTAGTACAACAAGAATTCCAAATCTACTTATATATATATAATTGGCGCGTACATCCTTTGTGGGTGTTTGGCCGAGCTCCTTCTCCTATTTGTGGTGTGCGTCTTGATGTTGTTCTACAAATGGAGGGACCTACAGTTTCAAGCCGACTCCGAACGGCAGATATTTTATGAGGAGCTTTTTCATGGCAGAAATACAATCGGAGGTTTCCCATTGCCTGCCGAAAGGCGACCGCTATTAGAAAAACGTTTTTCTTAATTTTGGTGTTTCGTGTGATTCGAACCAACGGTCTCTCTGTGAATTCCGAATAATAATCACACACCAACCCATTCGGCTACGGCGGGCAAATCTACTTTACTTCGCCTACACAAGTGCCTGGATTTCAGACTCCGTTACTGTATGTAAGAGCAGTAGTAGTTATCGATTTTGGTATATCAATGTGTTAGAAGAGATGCGCTATATGGATAGTTTTCGTGAAGGAGGTGGGGGAAATTTTCGCCAAGCAGAGGAAAGATTTTTCCATATTTGAATTTGTTAAGGGGGCAGATCTTCCAGAGAACGAGTTTTTCAATAAATTTTGGCGAAAAACTGACAGTATTTATTATCTTAAACAATTTACATATTTTTGAAATAAAAAAAAAAAACAAAAAATGGCGGCGCTACAGCTGCTGAACGTGGCTTCTTTAATTTGCGCCGTAGAATATACAGCCTCTTGTAATCAACTGAAATCAACCAGACAAACATTTTTCATTAAAATAAGTTATTCCGCTTTGCAGTTACCTATTTTTGGCGAAAAAAGGAAAATTTGAAGTGAAAAAGAAAAAAATTACATTGTTTTTATAAACAAAGTGATCAAAACAATATTTTTAGCGATGGTCAATATAAAATTTGAGGTACATGCAAAGGCCAATAGAATATTCTTGTAAAATTTTAAGTTGATATCTTGATTACTTTTTGAGTTATATTCGACAGCGCGGAAGAAAAAGTATTTCGAGAAAAACACGATTAAATTTTTCGTTCTTACTCATTTTTCACTTTCACTAGGGACTTTCTATTAAACTCAAAATATTGAAGAGATATTCCTTAGATTGTAAATGAATTTAAAGCAAAAAAAGTATGGAAAATTTTAAAGTGTTGGAGGAGCTGCCCCCTTAATTAAAATACTTATAAAAGAGTGATAAAAGTAGGTAAATTTATTACCCTAAGCATTTTTCTGTGATATATAGATATAGCAAAAAACAATTTATAGCCTTCTGAAAAGAATTGGCGTTAGAAGTCAAACTTTGGAGAAGAATTTCAGTATAAAATTGAAGGCTGCCTTTTCTAACCCCATCGTCTAAAAGAATTACTTAAATTATAACTTTACCATACGGCTGCTGTTTTAAAAAAATTGTTTAACTCATTTTTGAAAACTCTATATTTGAAATTCAATCGAATATAAAAGGGAATAGAGAAAATAGATGTTTTTAAGAAGCCTTTAACAGGACAACTGATCCGGTCAAATGCCATATTCCGCATTTTCTCAGCCTTGCCGAGACGCATCACATGTACTGCCCTTTCAAATGCATCTATTTGTTAGAATTTCATGAAATTTAAAGAGTGCAACTTTTCGACGCATTAACTGCCAATAAATTTACTCAATAGAGACTTTTTGTAAAGAGTGCTGTTTGTTTTTAAATACACTTAAATACTCGTACATGAATAAATTAAATATTCATACGAAAACTTCGGATATGCCAAATTGGTAAACTGTATTGAATTATTCATACTTTGTTTTGTGATTATATGCAAATTTTTATTCTAACTTATTACAACGAATGATTGAATACTTTACTATCAATATATTTTCGCACAAAGCTCCCTACAGTTCTGGTGTACGTATTTTTCTATTCATGGGCTCACAGGAGTTTCAATATAATTATAGTTTGTACATATAAATATGATATATAGACGACCACTTCATATTGCAAATTTATTTGTGAAGCATTCATTTTGATTTGCCGGCATATTTATGCGAATTACCAAATTTCACTCTGCACTGTCATTAGATTTGCCTGGTTGATTGTCAGTATGCCGTTGAGAGTCTTTGTTGCTTATATAAAATTCTATGACTTTAGCGTCATTTAATAATCACTCTGGGTATTTATTTGCGCTAGTTTGGCATAAATACATATGTGAATATCGGGTGTTTTTTTAAAAGCTTGAGAACTTAAAAGCATAATATACAACAGAACTATTTTTGGAATGGATTTTTTTTAATTATAATCTGGTAGATAATTTCATGGCTTTATTTTTTGAATATGATATCCGGCATACGTTCGTCGTGACTACAAGTTACGAGTACATGGTCCTTACGATCAGTCTAATTTTTGAATAATTTCCAATAAATCTGGCCGTATGGCGTCAATGGTGGCTAGAATGTATGATAACTTGGCTGTCTTGTTGGAATCAAATGTCGTCGATGTTTAGCTGATTAATTTTTGGAAACAAAAATTTAGTCCTCATGGCTCGATAGTGCTGGCCATTCTCTGTAACGACTGCTCCTTACTCATTTCCAAAGAAATAAGGACCGATGATGCCCCCGGCGTGTAAGCCGTACGTAAAATAGACGAAGTATTCTATGAACTTCCGCGAACAGATTTATTTTTTTTCAAAGTAAATTTCCACAAATTTGGAAGCATTGTTCTGGCATAAAACAATTCATGATGACCAACCTTACTAAGCATAAATGCGAACATAGTTTGTCGTTCCCAGCTGTCAACCCATAGTTATCGATATCGATAGTTCTCATGCAAGTGAGCAAATACCCGATACTAAAGTTGTTTATTCATTTTTAATTTGATGAAAAAAGCATCATGTTCAATTATTCCTTTTTTTGGCGATATTTAGCTTCATTAAAATAATGCAACATTTGAAAAATATTGTCCTAAATTTTTATTGAAAAACATTTGAAAATTGTGTAAGTGACAGATAATCTTCGGACGCACCGCGCAACAAAATAATCTGAAACAAAATATCATGCATTTTTTAAAAGATAGGTTTTCGAGCCATCCTTTCAGATTTTTTCGATTTTTCAAATTCCGATTTTCGCTAATAAATCAGCTAATTTGTTATTGCAAGCCGCCGTAGGTGAATGGAAGAACGTCGTTTCGAACCTTCGTGAAACACCAAATTAAGAAAAACTTTTTTTCTAATAGCGGTCGCCCCTCGGCAGGCAATGGCAAACCTCCGATTGTATTTCTGCCATAAAAAGCACCTCATAAAAATATCTGCCGTTCGGAGTCGGCTTGAAACTGTAGGTCCCTCCATTTGTGAAACAACATCAAGACGCACACCACAAATAAGACAAATAGGAGAAGAGATCGGCCAAACACCCAAAACCGGGTGTAAGCGCCAATTACATATATATATATGCATAATTTGTTATTGTAAGATTAATAATTATTCAAAAAGGGGTATTCAGGGATACCTGGGGAATTATTTGATGAAGCAAAATTATCCATCAGATTCAGTAGATTTTGGGTTGTGGGATGGAATTCAAAAATAAGAGGTATCAGAAAAATGCTTTTAGGTCGAGCTGGTATACATAAAACCAACTCGTTTGCCATTCTCAGTTGTCAAACCACAGTTATCAATATCAGTGTTCTTCTGCAGCTAACAAAACACCCGATACTTTGACATTGTATTGGTGGCTTTGTTTGTCTAAATAAGTTTCAATTACTCAGTTGTTGGTAATTACGGTCAAATTGTGCGTGGGATACTTAAATTAAATATTTCATTTTAATTTGAATATTATTTGTAAAAAAATTTTTTTTGTATTTAGTTGGTCGTCGGTGGGACTAATTTCGCAATGTTGGTGGGTTGAGCAAAATAATTTAGTAAAAGTTTTGTCTAATAAATTATGAGCAGTAGATTTTATATTCAGATAGGTCTGTAGGGAAAATGTTGTTGTAATTTATTATGATAGAGTTTTTATGTTTCCTAGAAAATGTGTGCCATTTAATTAAATATGAAAATTTTTCGATTTTGTGAACTAATTTCAAATATTATGTAGTTGGCTAAAATCGATATATTTTGATATACAATTTCTGTGCATAGTTGCATTAATTAAAAGTATAACTAAATTATTTGCCTAATGAAAAGTGGTATGTAGTCAAATCTATTTAGTGTCAAATCTGCTTCATCTCTAAAGATGATTTCGCGTGGAAACCTGGCAACATGTTCAAAGAATCAATTTATTAAAAGTATTAAACGTTTCGTACCAGATTATGACACTCGCACAATTTTTGACTTCCTTTGTCAATAGCGCAACAAATTTGCGGGCTCTCCATGTTTTTTTAAACAAATGATAAATTGTACTTGAAGACATACTTCTGCTGCTTCTAAAGTTGTATGGAGCACAATGCAAAGAATATAGAAATGTCACCAACATTAGACCGTTAATCGGCGCTCAGCGATTTTTAAGGAATTAGCTGATTTGCTAACGTAACCGGGTGACGACAGAACTGAGATTGGGGTGGTAATGATGAAAAAAACTCATGTTACGTCGCTGCCGCTTGAATAACGACTGATTGGACGAGTGTGCGAATGCATGTGAAATGAGCGGGCAGAAATCTGTTGTCGAGTTCTCGATACGTAGCAGCAAAAGTTATAGGCCCATCACAATAGGTTCGTTGCGGCAACGAATTTGACTGACAGCGAAATAAATTCTGTCTCAAGAATGATAGGGAAGAAGATTGCGCCTTCCGAATTCGCCGTGTCGCAAGAGTCCATCAATAAACAAACAAATGGAAGGAGAATTACTTGTTTTTGAAGAAGACTAGGCAAAAGCAATGAAAACAACAAACACAAGAAATGATACGCGCATACACATACTTTCTAGGCATAGCGTCTTCCGCATAAAAACGTCAAAAACTGCATTTGGAGGCTTTATATTCATTTGTGCTGTAACAATTTAATACGCACATTAGTTTGTTTAGTTCTAATCTGACAAATCACAATATTACCAAGCCAGAATTTTCACAAACATGTAATTTCTCCTATGTTTATTAGATTTGTTCGTGTGTTTTGTATAGCGAAGGGAGCTGACGTCAGAGTAACTGTTATTTATTATCCTTCATTATTCAATTCGCCTTGATTATGCGCATTTGAGTCGAAGGCGCCACATACGTGCCATGCACCAATGCTGAATTACACAAAAACTGGCAACTTTCTACTTTTGCCATACGGCAAGTGCGGTAAAAATGACAACAAGGAATAATTTTGTTTCGCGCAAATTTTAAACGATTATGCACTTTATTACATCTAATTAAATGCAGAAAAAAATGGAATTTCAATTCAAATATACCTTTAACATTTCGATAAAAGCTTGAATGAGTAGGAAAAGGCTAGGCTTTCTCTTGAAAAGTGAATGTGCGTCCCGATTTCGAAGTTATAGTCGACTAACATAAGCCCTTTTTCGCTTCAAAAATCTGTCAGTTCAGAATATATTTCACATGTGTTTACACATTTACCGTACATAACGATACATTTTGCACGTCATGTCAGTCAAATGCGTTGCCGCAACGGACCCATTTTGACAGCCTCATTACTCTAACAATTTTGCTTCCGATGACCAAACTGTGAGCTAATTCGACAGAATCGGCTGATTGGTTGACGTCACTTGAGATGTGTTTAACAAAATTTAGCTTATATTAGTCATATACGAATGTCATGGCATGAGCATTGGCTGTGTTGATTTTTTTCGTATATCACTAACACCAGCTAAATTTGGTTAAACATATACCAAAAGATGTGTCAGCCAAAGTTCCTATCAAAATTTTGTTTTTTACCATAGCTATCAAGGAAACCTTCAAATCTATAATCCCTGTAATCTGTCATACGTGATATTGAGATCGACATTTTTATCACAGTTTCAGTAAACACACCATCGAAGCTTAGATTTTTCAATATGCTTTGAGCGTTTCTATTTTCGCTCTTCTCGCAGCTCGTATATCCCTTTCTGCCATTTGGGAAAATTTGCCGTCCAACGTCAGCTCGGAAAACTAGCAAAGATATTCATTATGAATTCTGCACATAATTATGAAAGTGGTCTAAGTTAAAAAGAAATAGTTCATCATTTATTTCGTATCCACCTTATCTTAAACTATATGTATTTCATGTAATTTTCACGATATCCTCAAAAATGAACCTTTAGATAGTGAATGTAATTTCAACGTTATACCCAGTTTCTTTAGTGTTAATTACGAGATTGGTCTAAGTCAAAAATTTGAAGAAATTACATATAAACATAACTTGAAAATAACGCATGACCCTCCCCTTTTATTATGAGCGAAATATGTCTACAACTTTGGCTTACATAATTTCCATAATGACAATGTGAAGATGTAATGGTTAATGGTTAATGGTTGTAAAGGGTTAAGGTGTGGCCCTTTAGCACTGCGACCATATTGATCTATTGTGAACCCTATGCTGTCTATTGACTGTTAAGTATGCTTATGAATTGTACCAGCTCCTTCTGAGGGAGTGATTGAAGGTCTACATCTGTAAGCATGAACTTGTTTAAAAACCTTTTCCTTCTATGCGTCAACCCCGGACATTCGATAATGAGATGTTCTATAGACTCCTCATCTTCGCAGCAGAATCTGCAGGTGCTGGTGTTAGTTATGCCTAATTTATGTAAGTGTTTGTTGCAGGTGAAGTGACCCGTGAGGACGCCTGTGAGAGTGCGAATGCTCTTTTTGTTTAACGTGAGGGCCATGTTAGCTCTTTTAGCGTTGAAACTTAGGAACTTTTTGGAGTGTATAAGACCCTCTACATTGTTCCAATGCTGATTTAATAGAGTTTTGGCCCAGTATTTTACTTTTTGTTTTAGGTTGTTTTTGTTGAATCCGAACATAGGACTAGGTCCGATGAAGTTTTCATCTGCCCCTTTTTTGGCTTGAAAATCTGCCTTTTCGTTGCCGTCATATCCCTCATGTCCCGGTACCCAAATTAATGAAACATTGTTTTTGGATGCCAGATTATTGAGTGCCTTGTGGCATTTTAAGAGGGTTTTTGAATTGTAGGTATAGCTATCTAAAGCTTTTAGAACTGATTGGCTGTCCGAGAGTATTTTGATCTTTACTCTCTTGTGGTTTCTACGTTGCATGATGCTTACTGCTTCCATTATTGCGTATAGTTCCGCTTGGAAGATAGTGGTGTCCCTGGTGAGAGTGTATGATTTGTGGATTCTGGGTCCCACTACTCCTGCTCCTACACCATAAGGTGTTTTTGATCCATCAGTGTACCATTTTTGTGAATCATCATTCATCCATTTCGGGTTTGTTTTCCACTCGATCCTCTCAGGAAAGGTAACTGTTTATCCGTTTGTGAAACAGAGGGTTGGGTCAATGTGGTCTGAAACTTGAGCCATGCTTATGGTGTTTCTGATTGTATTTAGGATATTTAGGTGACCGGTGAGGTTGCCCAATTTGAAATTTTCTTTCATGTGTAGCATGAGTACTTGCGTAGCTGCTTCCTCTTGGATTGCCATATGAAGTGGTGGGAGATTAAGGAGTGCTTCCATGCCAGCTGTTGGGGTAGTTCTCATAGCCCCTGTGATGTATAGGCAAGCAAGCCTTTGTACTTTTCCCAGTTTGGTTATCGCTGTTTGTTGGATAGATTTGCTCCACCATACTAGTGCCCCATACAGTATGATTGGTCTAACCATTTAGGTGTATATCCAGAGGGCCATACTAGGGCTGAGGCCCCAGGATCTCCCTAGTAATTGTTTGATGTGAAGATGTATGTACGGGATGAAACTTCAGCATTGAAAGGTGCACAGGAAGTAGCATCATGCATTTTAGCGCATATGGAGGATATTATAACTACTCAAAAACTCGTAATAGCTTACAGTGATGCATGATGGTCCAAAACCGTAATCAGTTAACTCATTACAATAATAATAATACTTAAACGGCAAGCCACAAATTTTTCATATCGGTTCATTTCTTTTTACCGCATTGCCGTGATTTCGGTTTGATAGAAATGAAAATAAAAAAACGACTTATTTATACAACTCTGAGCAGAATTGATAGAAAAGTGAAGAAGGAAAAAACCATTTTATTTCGTTGAAGTCACTGAAAGAATCAATCATGAAAAATCAAGAATAAAAAATACCGCGGAGGAATTTATCTCTTGGCTGAAAATTCAATAAGTGCGTTTCCTGAGAAATGATGATGTTCTACAAAATTTCGTTAGTTGATTCTAAATTCCACGTTTTGAATCTTTTACCTAATAGAGGAAAACCAAAAATATATGAAAGTATTAAATGACTTCCATTATATACCAGCCCTAGACCAGTAACGGAAGATAAACATAGAGATATTAGGAGTTTAGTACCATACATCCCAAAATGAACATTTTAAGAAGAAAAATGGGGAAAAATTACGAAAATGAATTACTTTTTAAAAATAATTAATACGTGTTTATAAATTACTTAGCTAAAGTTATTGTTTCAAATAAAACTTATCGTTCTTTATTGTACTAAGTCATTTATAGGACCGTAGTAGCCGAAGGGGTTGGTGCGTGACTACCATTCGGAATTCACAGAGAGAACGTTGGTTCGAATCTCGGTGAAACACCAAAATTAAGAAAAATATTTTTCTAATAGCGGTCGCCCTCGGCAGGCAATGGCAAGCCTCCGATTTTATTTCAGCCATGAAAAAGCTCCTCATAAAAAAAATATCTGCCTTTCGGAGTCGGCTTGAAACCGTAGGTCCCTGCAATTGTGGAAAAATATCAAGAAGAACGCCACAAATAGGAAGAGGAGCTCGGGCAAACACCTAAAACAGGGTGTACGCACCAATTTATATATATATGTATATATATATTTATAAGACCTTCAATTAACTTTGAAAATGGTATAAGTCAATTAGAGCTTTAAAAACAACATATTCGTATGAAATTCATACAAAATTTCATATTGATAATAAATTTCCATTGATCAAAATTAAGAAAATTATAAATTATATTAGAAGGTCGTATAATATAAAAATATTTTTTAACTCGTTCAAACGCAATTCATTAAATATCTTGAAACAAGAAATATATGACTTAGACCACTTTCATAAATATGGGCACAATTATTTCTATTCCTTTGAATATTTGTTATATGTTGTGCAATTAATTTCTATTTATTATTATATTATATATGTATTTGTCAAATTTATATTATTTTTCAGTCATTAAGTAAATCCAAACCCTTCGTCTATTTGAACACCCTGCATTTAAAGTTTTATATTTTATATATTTTTAAGTTTTTCATTTTTTTAATATTATACAATACTCAAACTGATTATATAAACTGAAATTGTCATCCAGCGCTAGTATGAGCGGCTATCAGCTGCCATCTGAAATAATTCCCTTGACTTACCTTCATTTTTCACACCATTAAAACCACTCAACCAAAAGCGCAATGAAGAGCAGAAACTAAAAGTATTTTAATTGTTTGATTTTATTCAAGCAAATCAATAATTGCTTCTTTGATGCAACATTCAATTTATTAAACATAATGACAGCGCATTATTACGATTACACTTAAATTAGTTTCCATAATTTTTTCTTCTTCAATTATAAGCTAAATATTTTGCTTTGCATGACAACATTATTATAATAATTATAATAATCATTAATATTAATAGCAAAAGCAATTTATGTTTTTCTTTTTATAAACAATAACTTTTATCCTAAACTTTGCTTTCAACCATCATTAAACCAGTCATTTTTTGTGGAGCGAATCGTAGCAAAAGGTTAGATAATTTATTCAGTTTTATTCTTTTTTATGAGATTTTGTTGTTGCTGCTTTTATCTTTTTGAAACTGCATTTTTTCGTTTACTATTTATTTCTATTTCTATTTTTAGATTTATTTCAATTCTTAATTTCTTGCATTTTTTTTCTTGAACTAAACTTTAACCGAGCCTTCTTCAATCCTTCTACTACCTTAATTCTTAAGCCTGAATTGTCATGTCTGCACAAGTGTCCTTCAGTTTGTTTGCATGTCCACTTAAAGCGCTATAAAACACTAATTAAGTAAATATTTATATAATATGCGAATTTGCCATTTTGTTTAAATTTATTTAAATATTCCTTTCCACTCTTTTAAATTTGTTTAATTTTAGTTTGTTATTTTATTATCGCTTCAACGTCACCTTCAGTTGCTGCTACATAAAAATCTCCATAAGTAAGCTAATTAAACTTTCAGTTTGATTTCGTCCAACATTGTTACTTTTACTGCTTAGCACTTCATTTACACATCTACTTATAAATACATATTTATCCGTTTGCCTGTGTTGCCTGTGTGTCTCTGTGTCCGCAGCTACGCATTGGAATACGAAAATTTTCTATTAATATTTCAATACCAGCTGCAGGATCCGCACGAAAAAACTTCACAGCTTGAGAGACAACGCCAACAGCTGCATGCGCTTGTAAGCAAAATTGTCGCTTCTTTGCTGATGCCGTCGCTTCATTGCTGCTGCTGTTGTCTGCTTCAGTAACGCTTGTTTCGTCGGGCAATTATGTACTATTTTCAATTACTCTTATAATTATTTTGTAATTATTATCAGCGACATCTTTATAATCATCATCATTATTGTGATCATTACCAGCGATTGGCAATTAATAAGAATGCTTTGTAAATTTAACTAACCAGCTAGTGGGCATGTTGTTGTTGCTGCTGTTGGCACCTATGCCCTCAGCACCAAAATTCGGTCTTGCCGTCGTCGTCGCCGACGCTGTCGCCGTCGCAGTCGTCACCGTCGCTCCTCTCTCACCAGCACGCATACCCACTATAGCTCTAATTCGCTCCTTGCCAACAACACCCACCAGCGCACGCACTACAACTCTGCCCACAGCAGCAGCAGCAGCGGCAACAGTGTTGACGGCCACTACCCCCGCTGTGGCTCGATTTTCTCTGCCTCACTGTATCAAAGGTGAGTGCTGTGAATTCTCACTAAAATCAACTGTGTAATACATGTCATTCTCTAAATTCATCGCCAGATGCCGCTGAAACGGTCGTTCGTGCATTTGGCCGCCCAGCTGTTGCTGCTGCAACTGCTGTTGTCGCTGATGTGACTGATGACCACCACCGGTGTGCGCGGAGGGCAGGTGTCCGCGCGTCAGCGATGTCGTTGAGCCCGATGAGCGTAATGAACCTCCACCGGTGCCAACACCGCCGCCACCACCTCCCAGTCCCTTGCCGCTCAGCCAGTGCTTGTTCAGCTTGTTTTGGGATTTGCTGCGTCGCCCAAAGCCCAGAATGGGAAAGAATGTGGAGGAGCGCGTTGAAAATTTACGGTATGTCTGATTCACCTTGCAATGACAGATGGCGACCTGTAAGGGGAGAAGAGGGATGAGTTGAGGAATGCAGTGTTGAGTGAATCATGCTGTGTTGGCACTAAATTAGAAAATTAAGATAAATGAGTGAGCGAATGAGGGGAGTTGTAAAAGCTGCAAACGGGTGCTATAAAATGAGTTTTTTTCAACTTAACTTAAAAATGCAAGAAATCTAATATAAAACTGCTTAAATATTAAAATAAAAATTTAAATTGTTAAAAGTACAAGATTTCATCTTGTAAATCTTAAAACTTAAAAATCTTAACTTTATTGCATTTGAATATCCAGTGTCATTCGATTGGTTTCGGGTTCATTGCACCCTGTGGAAATGAAACATAAATTGACCGAAAAAATTGTATCTAGTAGAGGGTGCTTCTCCACGATCGCGGGCAAACGACGCAGTGCATTTCTGCCATAAAAAGGCTTCACATAAAAAACTATCATTCTGCGATTCGAACGTGGCATAAGGTTGGAGGTCGCTAAATTTGTGAAACAAGGCGCACATATAGTAATTTATTTCTTTCAAATAGGACGATTGCCACGGCAGCTAGTAGACATATTTTGTTTAAATGTTTTAATAAGCGATACAGTAACCCAAAGTTGAGCAAAAACAGCGACCAATATTTTTTAATATATTACGGCTATTCACTTGCATTTTTTTAAATAATTGATTTTTTACGAAAGGAGTATTTGCGCGTTCATTTATAAAAAAAGTATAGCTGCAAGGAAGGAGCGCATTTCATTGGCTGGTACGTTGAGCGCTCGCTAAGGAGGTAATTTTCAGCGGATTTTAGCAAAATGCAGGAAATTACTTTATTTTGAAAAGGTATTACATATCAATAGGCGACCGCCCTAGCCGAGTGGGTTTGTGAGTGACTACCACTCGGGAGTGCGTAGATTCAAATTTACGTGCATGAAACAGGCAAATAATAGAAAAGCTTTTTCCCCGAGTGTATTTCTGCCATGAAAAAGATCTTCATAAAAAAAAAATATCTGTTGTTCGGAGTCGGCTTAAAATTGTACAACAATGTCAAATAGGATTAGGAGCTCGGCCAACACCTAACAGAAGAGTACTCGCCAGTTATTTATTTATTTTTATTTTTTTATTTATTTATCAAAAGCTTTCTAATTTTAATAGCTACGAAAATATGGCAATTTGAAAGATACGGTTACATGGGATTTGGAAGCATTTTGTTTATATTATACAACCTAGGGCTGTCTGCTGTACCACGCATTCACACATATACAGTCAAAGACAAAGGCAGTAAGCGAGTGCGCTGCTAAAGCAGGCCTGTGGATTAACATTGCAAAGGCAAAGGTGATGTGCCTCAACACCACACCGCATCGTCCAGATACGCGGTATTAACATCGAAGAAGTGGACGAATTATGCTATGCAAGCAACCGTAACAGAACTGGCGGGTGCGCAGCTGACATACGCAATCGAATAGCAAAAGGTCGCGTTGTATTTGGCATGTTAGACAAAGTTTGAAGATCTTCGCACAAATCCAGGTGTGCGAAATTAAGTATCTTCGAATCAAACGTGAAGTCTGTTGTTCTGTATGGCTGCGAAACATGGAATACGACAATGTGCGACGTACAAGCGCTGCAAGCATTCATCAATCGTTGCCTCCAAAAGATTCGTACGAGCTCTCTGGCCAAACACCACTTCCAACACAGACCTCTGGAGTTTGACGAAGCAGATTTCTGTTTATCTCGATATTCGGTGACGAAAATGGAATTGGATAGGGCATAATCATCGGGTGTAGCCTGAGACTGGTAGCCACAAGAAAGCGCAGGCGCGGGAGACCATCCAATACGTGTAGATTGGTTGAAACAGAAGCGCTTCAAACAGGCCATTCATGGCGACAAATTAAATTTCTTGCATTGAATAAATCTAACTTTAACTTTTTTGTTCTGGCCCTATGTTTCTTTTAGTAATGACGGGCAAATATAGAAGACCTTTTACCAATCCTAGCCAGAGATGCTTTCATACCAAATTAGAAGCTTCTAGCTAAATGTTTACTATTTATGGGCAATTTTTATATGAAACGCTCACTCTATGAGCCAGTAGAGTTCATGTTGATGGACTACAAACTATGGTGGATGGTTCCAATCGATATGGAATATTCTTCTAATACTTTTTTATCTTTTGTTTGGACTACTTCTTTTTCAAAAAAAAAAGTGTCACATATAAAAAAAATATATGTATGTATATTTTTTTGTAGAGATTCGCAAAGCCGAAAGTGAGAATTAATTCGAGAGAACTTGCGGAAAGCGTTATTTTTTGCACTATATAAATTAAAAGTTCTGCCACACAAGCTATATTTCCTTATCAAGCCTGATTACGACATATTCGCCGTCCTTTGGCAAATAGGCAAGCAAAACTTTTCCAACCACTAACGAAACGAACCGCAATGATCTGAAGAAGTAATAAAATGTGGAAGCAGAAATGTACGAGGAAATGTTCATGCATAGTCATGCGTAGTCAAATTATAAGTATGTATGCATGCTGATGCTGCTGATGGTGATGGTGATGATTTGCAAAGTATCACATAATTTTGGTTTAAATGAGCCAACAAGACACAAACACGCACTCATACAACTGACAGCCAAGTAGAGATTTGAAGCAAACTTAATGTCGTTAGAGTGAGAAAATAACAATGGCGCTGACAGTCGAGTATAGACTATACTTTAGTACTTACCACTACAGCAACAATAAAAACGGCTGCCGCCAGCACACCCGCTCCAAAGTAGGCATTATGCAATTCAATGGGACTCTTCAGCACAACCGATGAACCGAAAGTTTTATCATTAAAATTTCTGGCGCTCGTATCATCAACCATAAACTCACTGGAACTAACGACGGTCTCCACCACAAATTCATCTGCCACCAAGTATGCGAAAAGTAGTAGGAAGTTGAAGTCAAAGCAGTAGTTTTGCAAGAACGAGCGCACATAAAAGAAAGAGAATGTAGGAAATCAGCAAAAAAAAGAAGAGAAATTAATATTATGTGTTTGTATATGTAGTTGTGATGCTAAGCAACAAATTGGAACGGTTAACGTCATATAAGACGGTATTTAAGTACTTAAAGAACACAATTAAGCGGGGAAATATATTTATAGTGCAAAAGTAATTTTACGCCACTAAATTTATAGTTATTAGAAACTTAAGTGAGGTAGCCGTATTCGCAGCTGCATATTAAAATTTGCCTAATGACTTGCATTAAATATTTCTATACTCATTTATTTTGGTTTAGCATATTTTCAGGCGAGCCGTCCATGTGCCCTCCCTAGCAGTTGCATTAATTTCGTATATCAATTTTATGTTCTATGCGCGCTTTAAAAATTTATTCGTTTAAATTTAATTAATTTCATAACCTGGCATAATGACTAAAATTATGTACGGCACGCGAGCATGTGCCAAGCGCCTACTTACACGTCTGCATACACATACATACATGGTATGTACATATACATATATCTCACTTTTGTCGTATGTGTGCAGTAAATATAACTGCGGCTTCCGACTGCCGCCACTGACGGCATCTCTTAAATTATGCTTAGTTACACTTCGGAGCGCATAAGGCGCCGTGGACATACTCACTCACCTTCACACATATTCCCCGTATAGCCAGGTCGACAGGCACAGTAGAAGGAGGCGCCGCTGGTCCAGCAAGTGCCGCCATGTTTGCAGAGATTTTCGTTGCATTGCTGTGTATGCCGGGATGGCGGGAGTGGGAGTTAGCGTTAATGTGAAAAAGTGAAAAGTAAAATTTAATTATGCCAGTAAATTTTCTAATGTATAAAATATGCATGTATAGGTGAGTGTGTAGGCTTGTATGGATACTAAAGTTAGTTCCGAAGTTCAGTTGTGCGGACGTTGTCATAATGAGGATATAATGTGAGGTTAGCATGGCGCAAATGATTATATATTTTCCTAATTATTTCAGTGTGAAAAAGTTGGAGAAATTATGGACTTTTTTGATAAATGATTGTGATAATTTACGCGATAAGTTATGCTTAATAATAAACGTGTATAGATTGGGCAAAGAGGGAATGCTGCATACTGTCTTTCCATAACTTGACAAGATTTGTGAAATGAATGACGTCTCTGGTGGAAAGTAATACATAAAAGACTAAAGGTAGACTGCCAAAGTATGACTGCCAACACCTCTTAGAAGACATGCAGAAGTCGACCATACTGGACACATGTGCGTAGTTCGTAGATTTTTAAATATTTAGGCAATAGTAATCGCATGGGCGTAGAACTTGGACTACGCTCCACCAGAGAAATCCCTTGAAAATTTTATCCGGGATGTGTAATCTCCGGCAATAGCCGAGATGGATTAAGCTAAAATAAGATAAAATAAAACGAAAAAAATTTAATTGAAGTAATATAAATAAAATAAAATCATTCAAAGTTAAAATCCTTAGATAACATTAAATATAATAAAATAATTTAAAGTAAACAAAATAATTTCAATAAAAACAATATAAACTAAACTAAAAGAAAATTGAAACAATTTAAATAAACTAAAATAAAATAAAATTATTTTATTATAAGTAGAGATTCTAAAATATAAATAAAAGAAATCAAAATATATAAAAACAAAAAAAAGTTATAGCTATGAAAACATTATATGAAATAAAATAAAATAAAATAAAATAAAAAAATAGAAAAAAATAAAATAAAATGATTTGAAGTAAAAGCAGAAAATAGAAATACATTAAATTTAAATATAAAAAATTAAAAAAACAATATCAAATAATATAAATTTAAATGAAACAAAATAAATTATTGGGTATGGGAATAAGTTTCCGCCCTCGTAAAAAAGGTGTTGCTGCTGATACTATTTTTGTGTTCGCTCTAGTAATACACTGAAGGTAATACAATTTGATGGTGTACATTATGTGAGGTCCCGATCGCAGTAGTTGACATTCGTTTGAAGCGTAAAGATTCTTTTTTGTCTGACGTCAAAAATGTCTACGTTCGTCCCGCAGGAACAGCATTTGCGGGAAGTCATGCTTCATTATTACCTGTCAAAGAAAAGTAAAGCTCAAACGTGTCGCGTATTGATCAATATTTACGGTAATCACACTCCATCAAATACAACTTGTAAAGAGTAGTTTTGAGGCTTCCAAAGTGCCAATTTCGAGGTGAGTGATAAAGATCGCGAAGGGGCAACGAAAAAATTCGAATCGTCGGTAAACGTTTGCACGTGATGGGAATGAGAATGGTCTAGAAAGCAGGTAACTGGGTGCCACATCACTTGAAGGAGAGGGATATCGAGAGACGTTTGGTGACTTGTGAGATGCTTCTTGAACGGCAAAAACGATGCAAAGCACTGGCCACTGGCGATGAAAAATGGATCTACTATGATAACACTAAGCGACAAAAATTTTAGAACCTGCCAGGTAAACCAGGTCCATCGACAACGAAAAAAAATATCCATGCTTAAAAGTTTATGTTGTGCATCTGGTAGGATCAGAAGGGTGTCATCTATTATGAACTCATTAAACCATCTGAAACCATCACTGGCGATTGTTATCGACTGCAGCTAATGTGTTTGAATCGAGCTCTCAAAGGAAAGCGGTTGCCGGAATGGGACGGTAGACATGACAAACTGATTGCTGCATGACAACGCCAGGCCACACGTTGCTAAATCGGTCTAGAGATATTTAGAGGAACTGAATTTGGAAATCTTGCCCAGACATTGCTCCATATATATGATAATTGTTAGTCATAATAATGTAATATGTTAAAAATTAGGTAGTGAAACTCGAAAAAATTCTCCCAGTGATACCTCAAGAAACATGACCTTTACCAAATGCTTCTTAATTTATTTGTTTTTGGTGTACGCCAAAAAACAAGCCTTTTTTGAATATGCTATTAGTTTTTCGCCTGGTAAGAGAGATGGCGGGAATATAATTACTCCGAAAACGTTTACATTTAAACTTTTAAAGATGCGATTGTGCTCTAAATTGTAACGACGATATACCCTTTGGCTATATAATTCTACAAGCATAAACTCAATATGCGCCTCGAATCAGCATGGAAATATTTTCGTGTAGGGTCTTTAATTGTGATAGTCCAGTCGGATTAGATAAGACTGCTTTTAAACTGCTTCAGTATGAGAAATTCAAGGATGGTGGACTTTGAATTAATTAACCAGAATTTTCTACTATAAATTCAATGAGCTCAGTAAAAAAGTTCAAGCACTGCTTAATTATTAGTAGGACTCTTTTAATAGTCAATTGCATCTGCTTTTACTTAATTCTTCTTCAAAGTAAACAAATCTGGGTGAAAAAACAGTGCCGTAAATTCATTTCAGCTGCTTGGCTCATCTGCTCTATTTCATTTTGAGCAAAGAGAAAAACTTTGTGATGGTAGTGTTGCAGCTAAAATGATGTGCAAAACTAATAATACCAGCATACATATCTATTTACGTACACACATACATAGATACATATGTACATATCTAACTGACCATCTAAAACAGCGATTTGCATATTGTGGGTCAAAGAAATGACAGCAATAAGAAGAAAAAAAAGAAAATAAAATTTCAAATTGCTAAATGTACTACTTACATACTCGTATGTATCTGTGTAAATATACAGTGGCGTTCAAAATAATATAATAGCAGTGCGACAAATTTCCAAATTTTGATTATTTATTTTTTCATACATTTTTGTTAATGTAAAAATATAGTTTATGGTACAAATAAAGTAATTAAAAAAAAAATAACTAAAAAAAATTTAATTTTTTTATTTTTTTAATTTTAATCAAAAATACTAATGTCTTAATTCGGATTTTCCTTAAAGTTCTAGGCATACAGTTTTGTAGCCCATTAATGTTGGTGTAATATTGTGCAGGTACAAAGTGGATTATAATTCGCGTTGATTTTTCAAAATTTTTTTGGTTTTGTTGCGTATTTTAGTATTTTATTTCATACAAGGTGGCTTAAAACTAATCATCCTATCGAAAGATTTATAATTTGTGCAAATGTCATCGTACATACAATACATACGCATAAGGGACAATATAAAGATTTCCCTCACTTAAATTTTTTTTATTTAGAAAAGAAGCTATTCCAAAATAAATTCGGATGATTAATTTTCCGCCGCCTTGTATAGTAATTTCTTCGACACATAAAAAAATTATCGTGAATTTAAGATTTGTGATGTACAACTGGTGCTTGATAATTTCCTAAAACAAGTAGGGAAATTTGCTGGTTCTCAACTATGCAGTTCTTTTATCAAAATTCAGAGGCATAGCCGCAGCACAGTAATACAATTAATACTCGATTAATTATTTTCAAACCAAAAAATACACTGTTTCGAATTTACAGGTCAGCTAATAATCAAATGAGGCGATGACCACTACGAAGCCAGCAGCAGCAACACGAACAAGAAGATCCCAAAAACAAGCCGAAGCATAGAAGAAATTAAGGATGCAGTCACCAAATTAAACGTAAATGAAGCAGCGGATGAAGATGAAATCCAACCGGAGATTATGTCAGCAGACCCGCAAAGCTAAAATCTTACATCCACCATTTCCGCAGTGTGGATCAACGAGCAGCTGCCACCTTCATGTAACCAAGGCATCATCATCAAACTTCCGAAGAAAGGCGATTTACGCGACTGTGGTTACTGGAGAGGCATAACACTCCTCAAAACCATCTACAAAATACTAGAGACAATTTTTCAAGGAAGGCTGAAGCACGTCATCAATCACCAGAGCAAACATCCTATGCGTTATAGTAGAGCAAGCGGTCGAATGGTGCTGGCTGATATACTTTCTGTTCATTGACTTCAGACAAGAAGATATTTGGAGCCGCAATTTGGCTGGCATTGAGTGCTGTATGAGGGTTCTGAACTGGCAGTACTCCACAATGGTACCGTAAGGGGTCCCGGTGGTCTAGAATTTTCGAAAAATCGATTTTGTTTGTTTGATATCTCGAACGTTAAGAATATACTGTCACATTTTAGGAAAGATATTCCCAGTACTTCTTTTCCACTCCCAGGATTCTTTTTCACTCTCAAAACTTTAAACTCAATCATCTCAAAACTACTTTTCTCGGCCTTGTGTTGTCAAACAAAAAAAAAAAAAGAAACTATTCAACCGAATCGACTAATCGGAATCATATTATTATTTAAATTTTTCTTTTTATTAAAAACTGAAAGAAAGAACCCGATTTTTAAAGTGTGAAATTCAAAACCGCGCCTTTTTATAATTTTTGTTTTACTCTAGAAGAGCCAAAATGGACAACACCGTCCAGGTTCAATTTTTCTCCATTTTTAAAATTATTAAATTAAAAAAAAATAATAATTTTTAATGTAAAATAAATTAAAAGCCTAAAAAGTTTAAATATCGCTTTTCATTTTTTATTGTAAATAAGGATTCCTGAAAATCCTTTAAATTTTCGAGCTCTAGACCACCGGTACCCTTAAAATTGAGATAGACAAGCCTGACCCTTCTCACCGCTTCTTTTCGTCATCGTCGTGGATGGGGTCTTGTGCCAACTCATAACGCGTCCCAGAGGTATTACATGACTTCTAACCAGGTAACTGGAAGATTTGGATTTTGCTGTCGCACAAGGTAACCGATATGCACGCCAAAGCGGATGAACTAGTAACGCTGGCACGAAAAGTCGGGCTTGAAATAAACGGCGTAAAAACCAGGCATTGTGAATCAACCACACGTCGCAAAAACCATTTATTGTGGATCGACCACACCAACGAAAACCACATAATGATAGATGATAAAGGCATGGTGTTCGTTGATAACTTCTGCTACCTAAGCTGCACTATAGCAGTGGACGGCGGAACAGAGGAGGACATCAACAACAGACTCGCAATTTGCCAGAAACATCAGGCTTATGTTATTCAATGCATGTGTCAAGTGGACGCTGCTATATGGAAGAGAAACGTGGCGTGTTTCGAAAACGTTCACTCAGAAACTTCAATGCTTCACCAACAAATGCCGGAGGATAATAAATACAAAATACTCTGGCCTGACATAATATAGGGTCCGGCACTCGAAATGTAACTACTTTTATTCAACACAAAGTAAAAAATGTGTAAAAATAATAAAAAATTAAGAATCAATTTACTTTTGCTCGATATGACCTCCTTTTGCCTTGACTATGGCCTTGAGACGCTCTAGAAATGAATCGCACGCTGCCCGAATGTGTCTTGCAGGTATTTTGGTTCACTCGCGGACAATGGATTTTTTTAGCGCCTGAAGCTGTGAGACGGTGGCAAAGCCTGTTGAAAACTCCATGGGCTGCCTCCGAAATGTTTGTCTGCTCACGGCTTCAAAGCAACCTTCAGAATACTTTCCCGATAATATTTCGTATTTACCTTGACGCCAGGCTCGATGAAAACGATTGGAGAGCGCCCATATGTGGTTACAGTGGCCCAAACCATTACCTGTGGAGGGTGCTGCCTCCTAGTGGCCAATCGATGACTCAAATTCTTGTATGAATGGTCAGTCAAATAAACCCTACCGTTTTGGGAGTTTACGAATTGCTTAGTTTGAAAAAATTTTCTTGTCAGAAAACACAATGTTCGGAAATTGACAGATTTCAGGTAAGTGAAGCAGCTCCTTCGCTCTCTCAACTCTGACTTGTTGCTGCTTTGGTGTGGGATCACGCGCCTTTTGGATCTTATAAGGCTTGACTTTGAGATCATTTCTCAGTATGTGACGGATTCTACGGTCAGATATTTTGAGTTCTTTCGCCATTTGATTGGCACTCCGTCGGCGATTCCGCTCAAGTCGCTTCTTCACTTATTGAACCATTTCACGTGACGTTGCAGTCTTTTGATGACCACCTCCATAACGTTTCGCGATACTACCAGTATCATTGTAAGGAGTAATGGTGCGATAAATGAAAACTTTATTTACTTTAAGCTGCTCGAGTTCACGAACAATCGCTAGTTGTGATTTTCCAGCCAAACATAATGCAATCACACTATTACGTTTACTCTCGGCAAAATGCTTCCGCGTTCTTATAAACAATACTCTGGACTGTCATTTAGCCAACTAATACACAGCTGATGTCTGTGCATCAGCTGCGCGAGCGGTCTGAAGTTGGTTACACTTCGAGTGCAAGACCGTGTAAGTAAAGGAGAATCCTAGAGACAAATAAACGATGAGACCATCTTACGCCAGCTAATAGAGTTGGATAGGCCACGCTCTCAGAAAATCGCCCTACATCATCACAAGAGTGGCTCTAGATTAGAATCCTAAGGGAAGCAGAAGTCGCGGCCGGCCAAAGAACACCTGGAAAAAAATTCATCTTGCCCGTTGGATAAGCTTATACTCTTCAAAGGAGTAATAAAGGAAAAAATAAAAAAAATAAAAAAAAAACACTTTCCACGGACTTATGTGATTTGAAAAAATAAAATTATTTCGAAAATATTAGTTTGCTTAAATAAAAAATAGTTATTAACAGCTAAAATAGGTAAAACAATTTATATGTGTTTTAATAAGAATATAATATTATCATTTTTTGGAGTAAGATTTGCATGCAGAAAAATCCATCTGCTTAAATAAACTGAAGTGTATGCCCCGTTGACTGATTAACCCTTTCAGCACTGGTTCTGAAACAAACAGTTTGTAACAATTCCGATTCCCCTAAAATGTACCATCTATATGTGCGTAGGTATGTATGTGCGTGGCCTATTGTGTGGGTAGTAAACAAATTCTTTTACATAAATCATGACTTACCGTTCGAGGCATTTGATTACAATCCAAACCATTGCGTCCTCCCGGGCATTCACAGCTAAAATCATTTCCATGATCAATGCAGCGATGGCCATCGGGGCAGGGCTTGTTGGCGCAAAAATCCACCTAAATAAGAAGCAATGGACATGTAGTCGAGTGCAGGGGTTCTGTGATACGTAGAGTATACACTTTTTTGTATACGTATATAAAATATACGTATGTATATGTGTATATGCATATGTATGTGAAAAATATATAATATTTATGGAAGGGCAACATTTTGAGAGCCGTGGCAGCAATGCTGCGGTAAATTATTAAATAAAGTATGGAGGAAAAGAAAATAGCAACAAAAATAATGGTGGTTTTTTTGCTTCAGTAGGGGAATCTCTTGATTGTGCGGGAAGGTATCCTGTGTAGTCGAAAATGATTCAGAATTCATTAAATTGTTTACCAACGGTTGAGGATAAGCTCAATTAGTATTTTCCATTTTTGCGTTAAGCGGGGAATATTAAGGCGATCCGGAAATTTATTGATTTTTTTTTCAATAAATCGTTAGTGAAACTCAAAACGTTTTCTCAAAACTAGTTTTTGTTATTTAGGTACACTCCAGCTCAAAAATTGTTTAAAGTTTTTATTTGACTTATTTATACAGTAAAACCCACTTCAGTAGCGAACATTTTGTGCACTATGCATTTTTTAATTAATTTTGAAGAAAATTCATGTCCCGAGTAGCCGAGCTGCTTAAGTACATTAGAATCCTAGCATTTTACAGGTGACTTTCAGAAGCGATGTTTACTGTATATTCCCGCTATATAGTATTTGATTTTCAAGTAATATCTTTGTTTAAAGTATTTAATAGGTTGTTCAATAAGTTTTCCGGTTAGGTAAGTAGGAGTATTTTTAGTAGGAGCATTTTAATCTGTTAATTCATTCCTTGTTAAGAAGCCATTCAGTGTCGATGTGTCACAGCATTTTCTCAGCAGAGCAAATAAACGAATGCTGAAGATGTATAAGCATTGTTCACCATCAATAGGTACAATAGAAAGATGGGTTGCTTAGTTTAAATGTGGTCGTACAAACATTTAAGGCGATCCACGTCAATGGCGTCAAAAACAGCAACAACAAAAAAAAATTAATCTGATTATGGATGATCTTAAATCAAAACAAGAGGCTAAATAGTGGCGTGCACCTCGTTCTTCGGCTCCCAAACGAGTGGGTGTCAAGAAATCGGTCAAGAAGGTGTTAGCATTAGTTTTTTTGTATGCGGAAGGAATTTTGAGTGAGAATTACTTACAAACTGGTAAAACAATAAATTCTGAATATTATTGTAATAGCAAAATTTCAAAAAACCAAAATAAAAGAAGTTGTCTGTAAAGTCGGTTTACTGACGATAGTTTAACGTGACAACGTCATAAGAAAATACTGGTGGAATGGTTGCATTTTTCAAAAGAAAACTTTAATTTTATTTGTTTGATAGATATTTTGTATGGATACAAAGAAGGAGGTAAATGGAATCGCAATGGAATTGATCAAGTTACATTTACACAAACGTGAAAAATTACGAAACATTAATCAAATTCATGAAACATATGTTCAATTTCGATTGTGCATCAGACGTCAATAAGTCAACAACACTAAGAGGCACCATCATCGATTTGACTTTTTCAAAACACATTACCCACGAAACACTCCCTTTCATTTCCTACTTTACTATCATCGTCGAATTTTCAACAGAGAAATGGTGCATTACCATGCACACAGGAAGAGGAGGCATATGCAAATACATACATATATATGCTCACTCAAGTAGGAGAGAGCCAGATGTCGAACGTTGCCGAACGCGGGGGCCGATTGTGCCTCTTTGTCGTTCGTTCCGCGCTCTCGCTTGCAGTTCAAGCTAGGTAACGCCGCATGAGCATTTTTTGTGCGTGCAGCCGGCTACATCGAATTATAAGCCGTTATCACGTCAAAAAACCTAGTTTGCAAAAGAAAAAAATACTTTTCATCAGGACACCGTTTTTAATAGCCAATAGCTAGAATCCACGAATTAAAGTTCGAATTGTTGGAGCATTCACCGTATTCACTACATTTGGCCCCTAGCGACTTCCATCTGTTTCCGAACCTAAAAAAATCTACGCGTTGAAAACGTTTTTCATCTAATGTTGAGGTCAACAACTGTGGAAGCCTTTTGCAGCCTTTCCAGATGCCCACTTCAGAGCTGGAATTCATAAATTGTGATCTCGTTCAATTGTTCAAGGAGACTGTTTTGAATACAATTTAATAATGATTAAATTTATTATTTTAAACCGTGAAACTTTGTTTTTCTTAATGAGCCGCGAAACTTAGTAAACAGTTTATTTACATATTGCAAAACAGTTATTAAATATTGAAAATATGTTTTTTTTTTTCAAATTTGTTAAAAATTAGTTTTGCATTTTTTTTTCTAAAAATTTGGCTAGGGAACAGACCTTTATGCCCTAAAGATAATTTGAAATCTTTTGATTGAAGACATAAGTCTTTAGAACGTACGCAAATAGCTTTATCCGATGCTGTGATGTATGGCATCAGATATCAATAATATTTTCCGATGAAATACTACAAATATTTCATATACTCACTTATATGAATACTTCATTGAGTCATACATAAGCATCAATAAATTATATGTATTTCTTCTTTGACAAAAAGTATAAGAAAATCAGTAAAAAAACTTAGCTCAAAACCTATTTGTTCTTATATGTTTTCTTCACATATCTTCTACTTCTTTTGTGTCATTGCATTCGTTTGTTGGTTTGCGCCAGGACTAAGCGGCATAGCTGCCAATCATTCATTATAAATGTGCACAAGTCCTTCGGAACTTGTCTCTTCCCTTGCGAGTACTTTTGTTTTCGTTTTCGATCCACGGCTGCCGAACCGAAGGACACTTCTGATATGTCTAAGTCAAAACTGTCGTTGTGTTGCAGCCATTAATTTGAGACCATAATTCATTTTTTCATCTCCTTAGGTGCCTATCGACTACGTAGAAAGAATCACAGATTTTTTCACAATAGTTCTCGGAAATAGTATTCGATGGGAAATGAAAGACCTTTACAGAATGATTTCAATTTGAGCAAAAGTTTTGCTTGTTAATTTTCAAATATTAATTATTGCTTGATATCGAAGCTCACATTGTTGATGTTCTTACTCGGTTGGCTCCTGCGTAGAGAAGCACCTTCACAACTTCGAAATTATAACTATCAAGTTCAGTATTTCAATCTGCGGAAATTCTTTGTATGTGCTACTTTTTAAGAAGCAGTTTTTGTTGTGCTCGTTTATAGAGATAGATCAACCAATTTTGCCTCGACATGGATGCGAGTATTATTATATTTACGAAGTTAGCTTCATCGTATTTTTGTTATACCTGTTTCTATATTTTCGGTTTACAGTTACCGGAATGACCCGGATTTATATCCGATCAAGGACTGTTACTCCAGCAGCATTCCTCGCAAAACTATGGGGAATACTTTGGTGCTACAACAACAATAATAATAAAAAGTATTTTAAAACGTCAATCAAATTTATTGGAAATCCTGAAGCATTGTGGCAATCACTTATTGAAACATTTTACTCCTCAAAAGCCTCACTTATGCTTATTTTGGTATCAGATTATACGCTTTTTGTTTTTTACATAAATATGGACGTGGATAGTTCTTGATAGTCATATAGCTAAAGAAGGCCGAAGGCTATAACCGAATGGGTTGCTGCGTGACCGGGCTCGTCGTAGTCCTGGACACGAAATACCAAATGATAGAAACGACAGCTCGCCCCTCGGCAAAGCAATGGTAAATCTCTTTTTGCCATTGAAAAAGCCTCGTCACAAGAAACCATCTGCCTTTCGGAGGTAGCAGAAAACTGTGAGACCCTCTGCTTTTGCTGTTTGTAGGAAATCATCAAATAAACGCAAAAGCTGGGGCAAATTATTTTTTAATTTTAATTATTTTTATACAAAAATATAGTTCATATTACTACAAAAACTATATAATGTAAAGTTTTAAGCTTTGTGCAAAATTTGTGAAAAACTCGGCAGATTTTCATCAAATTTTCAACCTTTTTAATCAGACGTTCTGAAAAATGTTCAAGTATGCAATTTTATAGCTCATTAAGTTTTTTTTTATAGTCCCCATTTATTTTGACATTAAGTATGTTGTTTAACAATTTGGCCAGGATTTATATACATCGCTTAATGGCAGTGTCAAAAGCGATAAAATTAAAATATACGAAATAATATACAATTAAATAATATACAACAATACAGTACAAGTTTCACTTTACATGATTACATTTTACAACTATTTTTAATTTTTTTTTTTTACATATTTATGGTTTTTTAGCATTTACCAGGTCGCTTGTGCCGGGTTCTCTTTAAACGCCTTTTTGCGTTTCTTTCCCTTTCAAAAAGTTTGTTGATTTCTGTATTAGTGTAGATGTGTTTTTTCAAAGTGCCCTGTTGTTTTCTTTTTGATTTCTTCGTCTACTCTTGCTATATTAAAAGTCCTGTGGATATCTTCATTTTTCGTGTATCTGTCAGACAGGATCAAAATTCGAAGAATCTTAGATTGCTGTCGTTGGATTTTTTCTATATGAGTTTTTCTAGCCGTTCCCCACACCTGTAGTCCATATAGCCAGATTGGTTTAATCATAGTTCTGTACACTAACAGCTTAATCTGCATAGTGAATCTTTATTTAGAGCAGACTAACCAATGAAGTTGTCGAAGTTTTTCTTTTATTTGTTTGACCTTTTACTTTATGTGGTGATTCCAATTTAGTTTGGAGTCCAAGGGAATTCCCAGATATTTAGTAGTTGATTCTATTGTAATTGCTTTATCATTTATTTTAAATTTTAAAGTGCAAGTTTCAAGCACTGTGGCGGTTTTGTGCATTTTTTCCACCTAACGCCTATTCCACATTTTGTTATGTGGAAGTAAACAGCCAACATCGTTCGCAGAAAAAATTGAAAAAAATCAAGGAACTACTTTAAGCTTGCACTTTACATATTATACCAAAATTCAGTGATATATAAATTTCTAAAATTTTATGAAGAAGTTTGAAATTTGGATGGAAATTTGCCGTCATTTTACAAATGTTATACGATGTCTAATTTTTTTTTTTTGCTGTTATGTTATGAGAAGTCGTGAAAGATTTGCCCCGATCTGGTCGCCCATCAACGTCTTCAACGGATGAAAACGTAGACAAAGTCAAGGAAATGGTTCTGGAAAACCATCATTAAAGTTTGAGCGAGGTAACTTGTGACCTTAGCGTGTCTTACGAATCAATTTGCAACATCTTACACCATCAATTGGGTATGAGACGCGTGGCTGCTCGACTCGTTCCAAGAGAGTGGCTGAAGGTGGAAGGCGGAAGACATGCTTGAGAAAGGGACATGGGTATATGAGTTTGACATGCAAACCAGTCAGCAGGTGGCTGATGTGGCTTAATCGCGATATGCTCATGAGTCGAAACCCAAAAAACCACGTCAAATTCGGTCAAAAATTAAATTCATGCTAATCGTTTCCTTTGATTATCATGATGTTGTGTACCCGAAATCTCAGAATTGATTCCAAATATTTCTAGGGTATATTAATATGATAAAATTATCTGGAAGTTATGCGACGTTTGAGAGAGAATGTGCACCACGATAATGCACCGTCTCACAAGGCTCACATGTGAACACTTTTTTTAACCAAAAAATCGACAAATATCACCGAACAATCACCGTATTTACCGGATTTAGCTCTCTGTGACTTTTTCCTCTTCCCAAAACTTAAATTTCCACTCCGCGGACGCCACTTTGAGTCGATTCCATTAAGGAGAATTCGCTAAAGGAGCTGAAGAAGATCTCTTCAAACGCGTTTAAAACGTGCTTTGATGACTGGACTAATCATTGGCATGAACTTTATTTTGAAGACGACAAAATAAATTCTGATGATTAAATAATTATTTTACGTTTTAATGAACAATTCCTGATATTTTTCTGACAGTAGTATGTATTATATAATATTTTTGTTGTACATAGTATGTATTATATTTTTATAAAAAAATGATTAAAATTACAAAATAAATGAACAAATAGTCAAAATTTATCAGCATGTGGTGTACATTTCCTTTATGTATAAGCCAAAGAAGTACTAATACAAAGGCAGCAACAAATAAAAAAAAACTTACACAAAGAAATATATAAACAAAAAGAACAGCACATTACGGGGAGCCATAGAAATTTCATTAGCAAACCCAAATTGCATGAAAAAAGTGAAAGACAAGCAGCAAAGCAATAAACTTTCGTAATCAAAGATATCCTATAGACCAGCGCAGTTGAATGCAAATTAAGTTATTCGTATGCGAATCGCATACCATCTCTTTCATATCATTTAATTTACTATTACAACCAATGTACTTGCATACTTGTGTTGATCCACATTTAAAGAGTACACGAAAGAATAAAAAAATTCTAATAAATTTACTTACACACAAATGCACTTAGTTCTTACCTTAATTTGACAACGCGCTCCAGTGTATCCTTTCGTGCAGCGGCATTCGAAATTACCAATGTGATCGATGCATTCACCATCATTCTGACATGGATTCGATTCACATTCATTATATTCGAAATTGCAAAGCTCACCAGCGAATCCTGTGAATCCACGGGTGGTTGAATGCAATCAGCGTGTTTGTGTATTTGCGAGCGTTGCAGTGATGAAGCCAACCAGCAGCAGCAGTAGCAGCCATTTCGGCCACACAAATACATGGATGAAATATAAGAGAAGAAATAAGAGAAAAACTTAGCGAAAGGAAATATTCAGTATTGGCAAAATTGTGTAAAGAAATGAAACCTAATGGAAATGTTTTTAATGAGATTTATGCAGATGATATGTCACAAATGATTTATGAACTGGAAAATTTGTGCCCAGAATATAAAAGCAGTGGGAAAATAAACGAAAAGTAAGTCAGTTGCTTAAAACGAGTTGCATAAGGTATGCATTAATATTAGAAAAGCCGTTACACACACTCTATAAGCATAGGTAGTGAGTGTTTACTGATTTATCGCAACAAATCGCAGCCGTTTATCAGTAAGTAAAAACTACGTCAAGTAGGGGTTAAATAACTACTGCACTAGAACTTATTGACTTGTTCTGGTAACTTATATGTTTATTATTTTTTTTTTAATAATTTTCATAGAAAAATATACCTTATTTTCCTAAAGATTCTAAGTTTTAAAAAGTGCCTAAGTGCTAATCCCATTAAAGCGATAGTTTTTAACGTAATGTTTTCAAAATTCAAAATATCAGTAATCAGCGACTTTACCAAATTCAGATTTTTCAGTTTTATGCCCTTAGCTTAGCTGTTTAATTTTACGTACGTGAATCCGCCATTTTTAGGGGGGAGCCTGGTTTATGAGGTCTAAAAATTGCATCTCTTTGCGATTTTTTTTTAAGCAAAAAACTAATTTGGCACTGCAAAGTTTTTTCTATCTTTTAATGAACGTTTAAAAAGTATAAAAAAATGTTGTACTGGTTAAAATAAGTTGAAAAAAATGTTTAACATTGAAATTAGTAGAGCGCTGCAACGCTGGAGTTTCCAACTGGCGTACAAGATACAGTTCGTAATTATTATCTAAAGCAAAAAATTCAAATGGATTTCTAATAATCATGATTTTTTATTCTAGATGAACTAAGAAAACTGAGAGAAATTCCAAAATTTCAACTTTTTGGAGGTTTTAAAGAAAAAAATGCCTTTCTATAAAAAAAAATTCACTTCAACTTGGTATAAAAATCTTGAAATTTTTTTTTTTACCTATTTTCAATTATTAGTTCAAATAGAAGAGAATATAATACTGAAGGGAACAATTCATTCAATTGATTCATTTCAAAAGGTTCATTCGTTTTTTTTCATTCATGTACGCCAATTCAAAGAAATCATAGAAATGAAAAGTCGAGAAAAGAAGATAAAGTTTGTACTATAGTTGTTCGGTCACAGCGTAACTACCTAACGCTCGCCTACCTTTGGCTTTGTATCTACGGAAATATTGAGAATTAGGCTCTGTAACTTTGTGTGAATATTCTGAAATATATTAGAAATCGCTTAAAATGAAAAAAAAAAAAATGATTTTTTTGACCTTATAAACCAGGCTCCCCCTTAATTTTTCACACTGACACCGGATTTGTAATCAGCGACCCAAGAAACTGGGTTGCAGTTTAATAATTAGTATTCGCTCGTCAAAAGGATCTTATTATGTTAGCCAAATTTAATTTAAAAATGTTTGCATTTTTTACATTTGCATATGTAATTATTATAGTGTACATTTTCAGGCTTTAATCTGATTGCAAGTTGAGGTCTCTAGCATGGCCACTTTTTTTTGGCCAGAATTTCTCAAAATCATGACAGTCATGGGACTGAAAAATCGCGGAACTAACACATAGATGACACTACTTTTATTGCACTCACCTTTTTTCAGTTAGTACTAACCTTAAAAAGACAGCTGTTAAAGTTTCATGATATTCTATTCATTACTTCGTGAGTTATTGTGCTAAGAGTGAAGCTACTTTTGTTATTTTCAAAACAACGGATCAAAACGAATTTTTGTTTCAATTTTACACTTTTTTTTATGGGGAAAAATACAGTTTAATCAAAGCAATAGCTTGAAAAGTGTTATAGGGACTCCGTTCTGTCAGAAACAACAATAAACCGATGGTTTACTGGCTTCAAACGAGATCGTAAAGACACCGATGAACGGAGTGGACGTCTAAGTGCGGCGGTAACACCTGAAAACACCAAAATACTCTACAAAATAGTTTTAAATGATCGAAAAGTAAAGTTGCGTTAGTTAGCTGACATCGTAAAGATGTCAAAAGAATGTGTTGGCTTTATATTGCATGAGCATTTGAGCATATCATTTTAAATTTTTAGTTATTTATTCGTATTTACTTTTTTATAACTTCTGCGTTTTCAAAATCGGTAAAGTTCAGATTTTGCTATTCCTCCAATATTTTCCGCTTATAAAAACTTCAAAAAACTTTCGATGTGAAAAATGTGAAATGTGAAAAACAAAATATGCCCCTCAGCAGGCTAATTCAAACCTCAGAGTGTATGTCTGCCATGAAAAAGCTCCTCGCAAAAACCCATTTTTGCACGGATTAGTAAAAAAATAGTCCGTACACGATCAATTACCTCAACTTATTGAACAACAACGTTCGAAAAGCAATGTAAAATTCAGCTGTGCTGTTCGTGCACAACTTTGGCAGTTAATGCAACAGGACATGCGAAGCGCAATCAATATTAGAAACGGTGCTGTGACTAAACTATCTGTAATTTCAGCTGTGCAGCGAGTTAGCTGTAGATATGTACTATAGGTGCGCAACAAAGCAAAGCCACAAAAGTTTCCAAACAAGGATTTGATGTCCCAAGAAGGCGATTGCATATTTTTTAGTGCTCTTGCTGTTATGCTGGCAGTTTTTCAAACACTGGAGAAATAGTCTGTCATTTCCGAGTATTTTGTTGAAAGCAGAAATTATAATCACACAGATATTAGAAATATTTTACCGCCTATTAGATAGATATTTTGAGAAATTGTATCTGTAGTATGATTTTTGAAGATATTTTGCAAGAAATTGTTGAAATAGCTTAATCTCAACGTCCCGTAACGGATCAATAAGAAACAAGTTCTGGCTTGACAACATTTCTGTTGATAGTGTGTACCTAAGAGCCCTCGAACAGTATGCCACTCATATACTTTAGTTTTGAATGAGAAAACGCCAACCATTCTATTCAGGAAAATTTTCGAAATAACTACTTTTTTACTTGAAATCTTTTGAAGATTCTTTTTCTTGTTAGAAAACACCTATCTGCTAGTTATCCTTAACATACATAAAATATATAGATAATATATATATGTACATTAGGGTGCCTCATGCCAAAATAAAAATGAAAAAATCGGTACTATGTTTCCATCGGAATTATAAAATTTGCTATATTTTAAGACTTTCGTTAAAATATTTCTTAGAATTTGTATGAGAAGGACGTATTTGAAAGTACCTCTTTCAATGAAATTGGAGATTCCTCACTGAACTGTGTATCTAATTTTGAATGAGTTTTTAGGTCTTCGTAAGCTCAATTAAAAATTTGTGTCACTATAGCTGTCATATGCCAAAAAAGAGTTGTGAGTGGGTTTCGGGCTAAAAGATAAATTATTTCCTTGCCAGATTCGTCATATTCACCTGCTTTGGCGAACCGTGACTATTATCCATACACATTTAGGACACTGTGACCACTTCCTGAACAACATTCCTGAAAAGGCTATAGAAGGTTTCGAGGTGACACACAATTAATCAACCTATCGGAAGATTTAGAATTTTTTGGAAAGGGCGTCGTACTGTTCCGCTGCAATATACCAACAGACAAGTGATGGAGAGCCCAAAGGTGAAAATAAATATTTTCATCACTCAAAATAATTTGTTTTATTTATTAAAAAATTTACAATATTAAACATAAAATTGCACTAGGCATTTTGCACTACCCTGTAGATAGCTCGTATAATAACTTGGAAAAGTGTAAGCAATTTTGTGTTGAATCAGGAGACGATCATAAAGCTAATCGGCAAAAATATTTGTCACAGAATACACACTGCATTTTTGTTTGCAAAAAGGTCGGTATGTACGGGATGTACGGCGCACATTAGGATGACCCAAACAAATTATTTTCCTTGATGGTACGAGCAAATGTGTTCAATGGCTAAAAAATGAGACACCCATTATTACATTATGATTTTTTAATTTATATTGACTTAATTGCAAGCAATTTCTATAAGGACCCTGAAACCCTCAAAATTTTAGAAAAGTTCTGAAAATTAAAAATTTATATTTTTTTGTTTTTAATGGTATAATTGTTTTGGACATTTGGTGATAAACATCTTATACCAAATGTACGGAAATGTACATTTTTCTCGTGGGAGCTTAAAAATTATTTTTAAGGTCTTGGCGGTACGAGTAAATAAAGGGTGTTTCAAAAGAAGATTAAAATAAACCGTGAAAGACTTTATATTCTTTCAGATTTCATTAATTGTATTTAACATACGGCTCTAAATAATTATATGTGAAAATTGACATCATGGGGGGCATCATCAGGACGTTTACAGGTAAACTCCGCCAAACCGAACTGTCGATTAATGAATGCTTAGTTGTTGAGAACGTCGAGATATCGATGTTGAAGTTGTTCAGCAACACTATGCAATGCAGCAGCAATATTTTCAAGGGAACATCCAGTTTTGGGGTCTGTCTGACTGGTTTCTATCTTCGACTGAACCAGTTCCTTGAAATTTTTCAACCAATCTTTGAATGGTCGAATCATTCGGAGGATTATTTCCACCAAAAAAAAAAAATCACGAATTTTGCGTTATGTTATTCTTCACGATAGCCCATTTTCATAATAAGTTTCAAGAAGTTTAACACGTTGTTCTTTCCAGTAAAATTTTACATCTATATACAAAAATACAAAATGACAAAGGTCAAAGAGTAACTACTTACATCTAGATGTCCCTTTGCTAAAAAAAGTTTCAATAAAAATATAGTTATTATTTTCGCCATCGAACAAACTTAACTTCAAAAACGTTTTTGGTTCATCCTAGTATATACTTATATGGCGGCCACCGTAGCCGAATGGGTTGGTGCGTGATTACCATTCTGAATTCACAGAGATAACGTAGGTTCGAATCTTGGTGAAACACCAAAATTAAGAAAAACATTTTTCTAATAGCGGTCACCTCTCGGCAGGCAATGGCAAACCTCCGAGTGTATTTCTGCCATGAAAAAGCTCCTCATAAAAAATATCTGCCGTTCGGAGTCGGCTTGAAACTGTAGGTCCCTCCATTTGTAGAACAACATCAAGACGCACACCACAAACAGGTGGAGGAGCTCGGCCAAATACCCAAAAAGGGTGTACGCGCCAATTATATATATATATATAGCACATATATTTCGAAAGTGATAGATTACAAGGTTTGCCCATCTGAAGCAAAACTGTGAGAGTAATTTGGTCTACTAGCGTCATAGGGTAGTTGACAACACTTCTCACGCTCTTTCAATCAGTTGTTGTCCACACGGCAACGAAATAACATGGCGCGTGGCTGCTTTGATTTTTTCTTATGTATATCACCAACCCAATCTCAGTTTTTTCATAAACAAACCGCGGCATAATCCCGATTACGTCAGCAAAATAGCTGATCCCTCCAACTTCGCTAAGAGCCTGTTAACGATATAATGTTGGCCACACCTTCTGAGTTCTTTTCACCCAGTACATGTCTTACATAGAGCCAGCTCATCGCTCTTTTAAATTTTCCTTCGAAATTTTTGGATAACTACGCTTTGTGTGCCGAATTTCTATTAAATTGTTTACTTATTATTCGTTCTCAATTTCTGAATAGCAGTAAGTAAATGTTTTCAGCATATTTCTATGCTGGTGTTTTTTTTTTGTTTTGGTAAATAACCCAAAGTACTCGTACTTATTGAATATTACGTAATAAAAAAATTTCATTAGCATAAGGCTTTTTTATTTGTCCTCTAATTTATGTGCATACGAAATTTCGGGTCAATCCAACGAGACTTTGCTGATGGGGGTTAACAGCCCTTGGGACAGACGCGCAACTACAAATTGAAAGTGGCGCCAGGAAAATCTACAATAAGTAGCCATTCGGTTGACAGTCTTTAGATGGTCTTTGAATATTTTTCCCCTAAATGTTGTTTACATTTTGCTTTCCTACTTTGTGCGATGTGTACGATTGTCAGCACGCATTTGCATTTCCATTTATTTCTTTGTTTGCCTTACTCTCCTATGAGACATTTGCATGGACTTTTTTATATTTTCTGTATTATTTGCTAGATTTATATTCACACCTTTTTCTAGCTATCCGTGCACGCGTATAGTGTTGGTATTGGTTTTGTATTTTTATTTTTAAATTTTTGCTGTTTTGTTTGTTTACTCCCAAATGTCACTGTCACTTTGGTTATTGTATTTTCCCAGAGTGCCAATTTGAATATTATGCTTATTGATTTGTGTCACATTTTACTGTATTCTAATTGAATTTTTTATTTTACTTTCGTACAACAGTTGCCACTTAAAGTGCTCTTCCAGCACTCACCATTACCACTAACTAAATTTCGTTTGCCACTCCAAACAATTCCTGAATTTAATTTGTTTGTTTCGCGTGAATACTTGAATGGTAAGTAAAATGAATTTGATGCGTTTCCATTGTTATCAATTCGCGTTATACATATGTACATATACATACATATATGTATGGGCTTATCTACAACATATTGTGCATGCGAAGGCGACTGTGTATTCTGCGAAGCGGTGCATTAGTGGGGATTTCATTTGAAACGAATTCGCGTGCAAAATCCGCGATATTCAGTTTGCGCTCTTACACAAATATTTTGTACGTGCTTTCATACGTACGAGTACATACCATTTTTTACATATACGGCACATTCATACTTATGCAGATTTGTAAATGGATATTGCAAGTGGAATTACTTGGCAAATAGAGGATAAATCAATGGAATTGAGTTTTCGAGTGAAGTGTAGCGGAATTGGGTATTTAAAAATGAATTGTGTGGCTCTAAAAAATCTATTTGCATACTTTGAAATGTGATATTTCATAAAATATGCTTAGTTTACAGCAGAGACCGAAAATAATACATATTTTTAAATGTTCAATCCTGAGCTTTCAAATATCGTAGAACAGTTTCGGATATACTACTGGGGGCAAAAAGTAAGGTGAATTTGGTTGTAAAATGAAAAATCTTTATTTATTCTTGTAAATCAATATTATCCCCTTCAAAATAATCCCCTCTCGATAAAATACACTTATGCCAACGATTTTTCCTATCCCCGAAACATGCCAAATAGTCCATTTCCGGTAAAGCCATCGGCACCTTCTTCGATTCAGCTTTTATCTCCTCAATCGACTCGAAACGCGTTCCCCGGAGTGGTCTCTTGAGTTTTGGGAATAGCCAGAAGCCACACAGAGCCAAATCAGGCGAATACGGTGGTTGCGGAACGATATGCGTGGAATTTTTGGCGATGTGGTTACGAAGAACGAATGCAGTGTGAGACGGTGCATTATCGTGAGTTGTTGGCCCATAATTCTGGTCTTTATAGACGAATTGCGTAATCACGTAAACGACGGATAACGCTCAAATAATATTCCCTATTAACAGTTTGGCCAGGTGGAAAGAATTCATAGTACACCACACCACGAAAATCGAAAAAAACTGTCATCATGGCCTTTATTTTTGAACGACTTTGACGTGCTCTTTTCGGTCTGGCCTCGCCTTTAGCACGATATTCGCATGATTGGTCGGTTGTTTCAGGGTCGTAAGCATACATCCAAGTCTCATCTCCCGTAATGATGCATTTGAGCTTGTCCTGATAGTCTTGAAAGCATTGTTTCACACACATCAACGCGACGACTTTCTTCCAATAAATTGAGAGTATTCGGTACCAAACGAGATTTGACTTTTCGTAGGCTCTTTGTGAATATATTGAATCTATTACGATTTCGAAATTGATGAGCGATATCTATAAAAATTATTATTAAGAATCATAATCGATTTATAATTAATCGCTCGCAGAATACAATCACACATCGAGCTATAATTTTTGATCGAAAATAAAGGTTATTTTTCAAGTGCAATTTTCCGCTCTGTAATAATAATTATTTTGTGAGTGGTATTTATTTGATCAGAACTAATTATTATTTTATCAGCTTTATTTTTTTGTCAAAAATAGCGATTATTTTGCTTTTTTTTATCGGAAATAAAATTCCTTATTCGAGTTTAATTTTTTTGCTCTGAAATGCGATTATTTTGTGAGCAGTATTTGTTTGATCTAAAACAACCACTACTTCATGAGTTTAATTTTTTTTCATTAAAAATAATGATTATTTTTCGACTTAAATTTTTTGATCGAAAATAAAAGTCATTTTTCGAGTGTGATTTTTTCTCACTGAAATGCTGATTATTTTATGAGTGGTATTTATTTGGTCAAAAATAATGATTATTTTATAAGTTTTATTTTTCTCATCAAAAATAGTGATAATTTATCCAGTTTAATTTTTTCGATCGAAAGTAAAACTTATTTTTCGAGCGATATTTTTTCTTTCGGAAATATAAATTAATTTTAGAGTAGAAGATCGAAAAACTGAAAACGTCACAAATAACCTCTACAAACCGGAATTCACCTCAACTTTAAAACTCACCACACCTCAATTCACCTTGACCCACGCATCTCAGCTCAGAAGCAGATTAACACTAAAATCCTCATCGCTCATACAAATTTGTTTGAAACTTGACAAACGTCATTTGCATTCGAAACAGATTTTTAATTCTTATTATTTATTAATAAAATTATAAATAAAATAAAATAAATAAAATAAATAAATTTTAATTGTCTACTAATTTTCTAACTTAATTCATTAATTCACTTAACGAGATAGGAATATATAACAGGTGCCGGAAAGTTTATCATACAATCTTTTTCTTGAATAACTTTTTTACTAAATAAAAAACAAAATTGATTTTGGGTTATGGAAATCTTTATTTTGACCTTTAAGTACTCTATTAAATATCTGTTTGTATATTCGTCCTTCTACTACGTTATCGCGTTCTGGTTTATCATGCAGGCTTTAGGTAGCTCTTCCCAAATCTTTTTATTGCCCAGTTCAGTCTTGAAGTGTTTAACAAAACCAAACATCGGTAGCATCATTTCCCATAGCATTGAGATCTCATCAAGAATATACAATATTCTGCGATTTTGATGAACGCCTGAGGTAATGGTAGCTTTGGTTGCTGTTAGATTAGCCCTTCTCGCTTGGGATTAGATATGAACGTGAAGAGGTGTGAGTTCTAGAAGAACTTCCTTTAATGCCGAAGAATGTGTACGTATGGCTACTGTTATGCATACACACGCAAGTCTTTGTAACCTTGTTCGTGTTTTTAATACTGATTGCTTCACCGTGCGATTCTCCCAATCTACTGACCCATAGGTCGCTGTAATTTTGGTGTACATGCCCGCCTTTTCCATGAAATCGATTTACATGCCATAAATACTCGAATGACCTTTTTCCCCATCTTTTTTATGTGTGCCGTCCAGAGTAATTTTTGGTCAATTGTTATATTTTAAAATTTTACGCCCTTTACATTTTTATCTAAATTCCATCTAAGCAAATTGGTTTAAAATATTTGAGCAAATAGTGAATCTTATGATAGACGTTTTGGCTGGATTTTATATGTTCCGCCTCGCCTTAACACAACAACTTTTAATTAAATAGTTTTAACCCTCATTGAATTCTTCTTGAATTTCCCTCTACATATTATGACTTTGTCGTTAGCCTTGGAATAATAAACCGTTGCTGTCTAATTCCATTAAGAGTTTAGCTCCACATTACACCATCTTGCAGGGACCCTCTGGATGTATTTCATTTCTTAAGTGCATGGTTTCAAAACCTTCAAGACTAGACTACAAAATAACTTAATTATAATATTTAAAGATAAGATCTAAAAGCCATTTTATATCTAAGCTAGAATAGATATAAATAGAGATGTATAAGTAGGAAGTACGAAATCGAAATCGGGACTATTCAAATTGTATTAATTTTATTAAGAGCCCTAGTAATAGGTGCATTGTCTACAATAAATAATTGGAATTGGTTTGGACAAACAATGATACTATAGACAATGTCACAGGTATTTGGGTGTATTTTACGCCTGGAGGAAAGTGGTTTACAATATATTTATATACAACGGGCCCTAAAGGGAATAAATAGTACTAGTTGGACTGCAAGCTAATGAGGCATATTCCAACTTTGACCACACTAAAGAATTATTAAGAGTTTTCTAGTATAAGGATCCTTAAAGACTCGCGCATAACGTCACAGAAAGCCTAAGTTGGAATAGACCTTAGGAGTAATGGAACTAATGTGATTAACAAATAAGAATATTCAGTAATAAATACCACCTTGATCCAAAAATTCACTTCAATTCAATTTACAGCTGAAAGAGGAGTATTGAAAATGGTATAAGTAGCGGTAATCGAATTTACGACTTTGGCGAAGGTCACGCAGAATTACTTGTTAATATTAAGTGAGAATTTGTCTCTGTTAGACCATTCAGATGGGTAGCTTAAATCACTTTGTAATGCAGCTAATTCTGTCGAAAATTCTAAAAACTTTTATTTTCTTTGAGCAGAAAATTTGTTAAAAATAGCAGAAATTTGATTGAATCAGATACGAATGAAAAAAAGCACAAATGATAATGGATCAGAATGCTGCCCTGTGGTACAGTAGAAATGACAACGAAGTGGTATGTGCCATTATGCTAAATTTTCACAAAACAAAGAACAAAAATTCGGAAATTATCTGAACTCCTTTTAAGGGATTCTTACTAAACAGCTTCGACACTTCACCCTACGCAGATGGTTCAAAAAATGGATTGTAGTGTTAGAGATGGTATATATTCTAAAAGATTTATAACTGAAAAATCTGCGTGACCTCTTAGTACTTGCAGTGTCTTCCAGGCGGAAGTATAGGAGCAATAGGGAAAATTTATAGGCTGCTAATCGCAGACTTCTCTTTTAAGTGCCACATCGCTATTCCTTCGCAGAGCCGACCTGCAATCCTGTAAATGTTTCAGTTACAATAACCGTAAGTGTAAACCATAAAGTTATTTTAATCTGGGTCACAGGACATCGTAACATTGAAGGAAATGAAATAGCGGTCGAACCGACAAGAGGAAGGGAGGGAGATCGTTCCCGAAAAACTTTTTTGCAGAATCGGTATTCACACCACTGGGAACAATCAAGAAAGCGATTTCCTTCAAATATCTACAAATCGCGGAATGCAGATGGAGCGACCTGACAATATGTATGCAAAGTAAGCAGAACATTATGGCCCACCTACAACCACAAACAAACGCCAGTACTGACAAATACGAAACGAAGGGATGCCTTCAGGCTCACAACGTTGATAAGTGGCTTCTGGTCTATCGGGGAACAAGCAGCCAAAATGGGCATCCCACACAATACGCACTGTCACAGTTGTAAACAACCAGAGGAAAAAGGAAAAGATTTTCCTGTTCCTTTGTAAATACCCTGCCCTATGGAAGAAACGAATGTCAACCCTTGGCAAACCACTGTTCGAGAGATTCAAACAACCGCATGGACTGGATATATAGGGTCCGCCATATAACTTTACGGAATTAAAAATGCTATAAAAAAGAAACTACTCAATATTTTTCCAAACTGTTTTTTTTTATTTTGAAGTACAACCTTCCGGTTAATAATGGAACTCAACTTCATTCATATGGCTGCCTCGGCTAGCCATGCACCATTAAACAAGTTAGTAGAGAGGATGTGGCAACCAAATGGTGCGGAAGCGGTAGTTGGATTCTGGCTAGATAACCATTTTAACCAACCAGCCAAGCAACTATACTGTATGAGAGCCTTTCTTTGAGGAAAGAAGGCAAATATAATATAAAACCTTAACAAATGGGAAATCTCATATAAAAAGGAAGGCTTGCGATCTGCCTTAGGTTTAATAAGAAGTACTTCTAGAACGGATTTCAGGTCTTGTCGTTACCAACGCGGTAGCAAAGTTGCACACTGCATATCTGATAATTATAAATATTGTGGCATTTGCATATTACACAATGCATCAGTGGCTCCAACAAGAGGAAGCGGGCGATCGCGGTAATAACGCAAATACACCAAATTTCACGAAGTCCTCAACCATCTGTGCGATCATTCTGCCAGAAAAATGTGAAACACAGATGACGCGCTAAACAGTTAGAAGGCGTTGTTCCTAAATAACGGCAAGTGGGCATTCCCACTATTTAGGACTGGTAGCAGCAGGCTACTAAGCAAAATAAAATTGACGAAACCAACGCAAGACTGAGTCTTGTCGAGGCCCTATGCTCCCGAGAGGAGTGAACAAGGAAACAAAAATATGCAGAGCATTTAAAAATAAAAATAAAAGCTTAAAATTATTTTAATTAACTCTTTTGTATTAAATTTGGACATGGGGTCGATTTGCCGGAATTAATTTTCGTTTAAAGAGCAGTGATGCATAAGATGTAAGACTATGAAGGAGAATTCTATAAATTAGTATGAAATTAGTACAAAATTAGTTTAGTTTCTTGTTGTGGTACGACCGCAAAGAGTTAATACCTTAGGCTGATAGCCTCTATAGCTAGTTCTTTACTTATTAATAGATTTATTCACTGTATAGTTAGGTTTATATAGGCGCAAAATTAATCACTTTTTAGGCCCTTTGCAGAGGGCTGTGGTATGCAAACAATGCAGCGCGCAGAGTTAAAACTAAATATTTGCATCACTCAAAATAATTTATTTTTATTTAGTAAAAAATTTAATCAAAAACATTATATATCGCTGATTTCATTGAATTAATACCTCATGAAAACATATTTGAATATCAGATTTTCTAATTTTATTCGAAATTCACCTGCACTACGCATTCATTTTCAACGGTACTAGCATGCAACCGTACATTCTTATATGAGTACTTTGTATGAATTTGTAAATACCAGCCAACTGTGGCAAAAGTCACTCTATTGCAGCGAGGGAATCCACATAAACCCAACCAAACAAACCAAAGTAAAACAACCGTATAGAGCAATGAAATTTTGTAAACAATATTGTATACTCACCCGGCTGACAGAAACAACGGAAACCATCCTCTTGATCCACACAAATGCCATGTACACATGGCGATGACTCGCATTCGTTGAGGCTATGTTGGCACAGTGGGCCGGCGTAGCCTGGAGTGCAGTCACATCTGGTTATGCGCACAAACAGTCAAATTCAGAATAAACAAAGGACAAAATACGAAAGTTTATATAAATGCATTTCTATGCAGGTGTACGAGAAGGTTAGTTAGTTAGTTGGTGGGAGGATGGGGGAAATGTGGCAGCGCTATTTGAGGTTGTGTTACATAGGCACACACACACACACATATGGACATAAGTACAAACGTGTTTGTTCGGAAATCCACCTAAAAGTTAGCAAATATGTATACTAGTTATTTTACTCGAAATTCGACTTTTGTTTATATGTATGCGTGGGTATGAAAATTTATTTATATGCAGATATTATGTAAATACATATGTATGTGTATTTATATATATATGTAAATATACCTATACTCATACAAGTAAAAAGAAACGGGCTTTTTGCACAATTTAATGCCGCATAGCGAAATTTGTAGCCGTTGTTTTTGTGCTTCGTGGTTTTGATTGTTGCATTTGTTGTAGCTTTAATTGTCATTTTTGTCAAATTGTGTATGTGTTGCGGTGGTTTTGTTGTGCATTTGCGGTTGGAAATTCACTCTCCTCCCTACTTTTACCACTCTCGAAAACGAGCGCGCGTGTCTATTGCATTTAAGCGAGTGAATAAACGCTTTTTGTTGCGTTAATTTATTTCATTGTGCCAACTTTTTCAGTGCTAAAAATCTTGGAAAACTTTGAAGATATCTTTCAAAATTTATCACATACACAAAAATGTGTTTGCCTGTTTTTTGATCACATTTAAGTATAAATAAAAAATAAAAAAAAATTAATAAAAAAAGTATATTTTTATGCCGAATTTAGTCGTTTCTTGTTTGCACAGCGCACACAGTACTGATTTTTGAGAGCTAATCTGTGGGCCAATATTCCCAATGCTTGGTTTAAGGGGCGTACATCCCGTTAGCGAATAGCGATTTTCATGGAGACAGCTGGAAAATGCTGTGCCACCAAAAAGTGCCTTGGCTTCTAAGTTCCTGTCGCCATGGTTTTTTTGAAATGTAAATTTAACCACCAGCTACTAATTCATAAAAAATAAATAAATAAAAAATTCATACTACTACTAATTCATACCTCTACTATTTCTTCATAAACAAGGTGGCGCAAAATAAGTCCTCGTGCCATAAAGGCGTCGTACGTCAATTAAATTTGACACTTGTGAACTAGAGAGCTGACGTATCTTTAAAAACAAGCAATGGGGCGTAAAGTCAGAGAGAGGATTTTCATCACTCAAAATAATTTTTTTATTTAGGCAAAAAAGTTATTCGAAAACAAAATTAGATTATTAATTTTACACCCGCCTGTATATATCCCGTTATCAAATGATAAGCATGCCACTATTTTTTTAAGTAAATAAGAATATAGTTCGTACTCCAATAAAAACTGTGGCACGCAAAGTTTCACTCTTTGCTCAAAAGTATAAAAACATTTCCAAACTTTCAACTTTTTAACCAGAATATTTGGAGTTTTTCTGGCTATGCAATTGTATTGTCAAATTGTATTATCTTTCTATATTTTTATCTTGACCTTTATCCAACAACAAGTAATTATAAAATTTAGGCCATTTTTTTGTTATCACATTAGGTTTTTCCTTTCATAAAGAAAAAAATTGCGGTGCTATAAAACTGCATAACCAGAAAAATTCTAAGAATCCTTATTAAAAAGCTAAAATTTTTGATAAATATTTCAAACATTTTTAAATTTTTTTTAATTTTCTACAAAGTTTGAAATTTTGCGTTATATGGTTTTTTGTTGTTGTATGAACTATATTTTTGTAAAAAAATACTGGAGTGTGTATAATAAGGTAAAAGCGTATATAAGTGTATGAGAATAAATCGTAGAGGTACAAATTAATTAGACTTGCACTGGAATTTCGCGCTCTCGTCGTTTGCTGAATTCCGAAAATTCCTGAACTAACCAACTTAAGCACCCAAACTCCGAGTTCATTTCGCATATTTGTATGGCAATGAAACCAAAATAATTTCTGGATTTCAAAAGTAATTGATTTGAAGTGTCATTGATGAAATAAGGTTGCGCACTATGCCAAAATTCTATTGAAAATTCTGTTAATAGAGTGAACGTGACGAGGTGACTATTTATCGTATATCGTCAAAGCGGATGTTCCTTAACCAGTAGCGTTCATGTCTATGCTAAAAAAAAACTCAAGTAACGAACACCAACTTTTCACATTTCAGAACAGGTAGTCGGAATGGCACACCCTATGCAAAGTGCAATATATGCGCGAATTTTTATTTGTCATTTCAGTTGCTACTTTTCACTGATATTATCACCACAGTTTGCACTCTATTTCCGCAATAAATACTAAATCAAATATGACAAGTACCAATTAGCGCTTCACATTTCCAAAATTGTAAGTAGAGAACTTACCTGAAATGCGTTGAATTGCCAACACAGCTGCCACCGTTCATACATTCAGCTGAATTGCATGGATCCGATTCGTATTGGCAGTTTTTGCCGGTGTAACCTGAAATTTAATGATGGTGGAAATTAGTGCGATTAATCTAAGTTATATACTCTTATATATAGTAATTGTCCCTAACCACAAATTTATTTGCGTTTTTGTGTAGAATGTGAACAATTATTCAAGCGATTTAATTATAATTAAAATTTTTTGTTTTAGAAGAGAATTGAGAATATAAAGCACGATGGGTTATTACAACTGTTATCGCCCAAAATTCGACCAATTCTATTGAGTAGATTATATTCAATTTTAGTTTGCATTATACTCACATAGATATAACTTCTGCTCAAATATGAACGAGACGTTATCAATAAAACGGTCCGCGGATGACATATGGCAAAAATACATTTTTTGTTTTTTGGTAGGACTGTTATAAGCTTACATGGCAAATTTCAGCGTGATATGTCACATAGGTTGTTTTCTGTACTACTGTAAACAAGTCAAGCTCGAGTGTGTTCTTCGAATTCTCTTTTATGACTTCAATTGTCTCAAAATGTTTTCCACGGAGCGGCAACTTGAGCTTGGGAAACAGGAAAAAGTCACATGGAGCCATATCAGGCGAATACGGTGCTTGCGGAACGATATTAACATTATTTTTGTTCAAATAATCGCGAACAAGACGTGATGTATGAGCTGGTGCATTATCGTGATGCAAGAACCATGACTTGTTGTCCCACAATTCCTTCCTTTTAAGACGAATGTTCTCGCGCAAAAGCTTTAAAACGTCTAAATAATATTCAGCGTTAACCGATTTTGCGATTTGTGCGATTTTCAAGCACAATTTCCTTTACTTTTCCGATGTTTTCGTCGTTTACTGATGTTGCTGGACGACGTTCATGAGGCAAGTTTTCAACCGATGTACGGCCCTCTTTGAACGATTTGTACCACTGGAAAACACGTGCACGCGATAGAGCAGAGTCCCTACAGGTTGTCTGTAACATTTTTAAGGCGTCTGAAGCCGAAATTTTGTTGGAATAACAAAATTTCAAACAAATTCTTTGTTCAACTTGAATTTCCATCGTTAAATCCGTAGAACACACTCGAGCTTGACTTGTTTACAGTAGTACAGAAAACAAACTATGTGACATATCACGCTGAAATTTACCATGTAAGCTTATAATAGTCCTACCAAAAAACAAAAAAATTATTTTTGCCATATGCCATCCGCGGACTGTTTTATTGATAACGTCTCGTTCATATTTGAGTAGAAGTTATTTTTATTCCTTTCCTTACATACATATTTACCTTTGCCTCTGTGCTTATATTAAAAATTTAAATGCATCTTCTTCTTTGTCTTTATCTTTACCTTTAACTATCTTTATTTCTATTATTGTCTTGATCTTAATCCTCTTTTTTCATCTGCATATTCATTTTTACCTTCATCTATGTATTTATTTTTCCTGAATTCTATTCTAAGCCGCTACTTAATACGCTTATCTAATTCAGTACCAATATTAAAGCATACATTAAGGAGGCATATAAGAGTACATAAATGAAAATGTTCTGGTATTTGTTTAGTATATGTTGTATTAGGCGCCTTCGATGTGCCACTTTTCTGCTCTACTATGTTTGGGCTCTAATCACGTGACAACAAATTTGCATGTGAAAGCAACAACAAATTTATCGGGCAAGACTCGCTGCTAGCTAATTCTTTTATCAAAATATAATTCATTTTCATATAGTTTAGGTTAGTTTGAACTGATTGACTTGCAGTCACTCATGGACCGGATCGGGCCATAGTGACTTCATATAAATACTATTATATATAAAGCCATGATTCAAACTTTGTCGAAGTTCCAAAAAAAAAAAAGAAAGTCAACAACTTTTCATTAAAATTTTACACTTTTTAATTAGACCGACTGAATGTGACTCAAAAATCTAGTTGATTTTCGAATTTTTTTTGCTGACGGTGTTGGGTGTTTTATTCTATAGGGTATCACAAGCGTAACTCTTCATTGCAACTTTCTCGTGGCGTCTGTCATAGAAAACACTTAAGCCGATTGTCCATATATGTGGACATTATTTTGATTAACACATTTAACCTAATAAACTTAGCACAAAGATAATATTTCACACTTTTATTTATTCGAACCCCTATACTTCCATATAAAAAAAATTGCAACACTCGTTATACAAGGTGAAGTCCAAAATAAACAAGACTGAGCTAAAATAGAAATGGCAGGAGCTTTGTTTTGATAACTTCGAGTTTATTTATTCAAGAAAGCCCCCTTGGCCTCGATACACTGTTTTGCGCGATCTAAAAGCTTTCCGAAAGAGTGTTTTAGGTCATTGACCAGAATGCCCTTCAAGATGTCGGTACAAGCTTTTTGGATGACCCCTATGGACGCAAAACGATTTCCCTTCATGACCAAATGCAATTTCCCGAATAGGTAGAAGTCACAGGGAGCCATATCAGGCGAACACCGTGAGTGGTTGATGGTTAAAATGCGATTTCTAGTCAAACACTTAGTCACAAGAGTGGATCGATGAGATGGTGCATTATTATGCAATTAGCGCCAGTTTCCTCATTCGCGGTATTTAGAGCGAATTCGACGAATGCCATGCAACAAACGCTTCAAAATCCCAAGGTGGAAAATTGCATTGACGGTTGGGTCCATTGGCATGAACTCCTTGTGGAAAATTCTCTTGAAATCGTAAAAACAAATGAGCATTGATGGTTCGAGCATTTTTCGTCTGGTGCCTTCCATTCGGCACTTTGACGCTTAGTTTCAGGTTCATGTTGGAAACACCACGTTTCGTCCATCCCCAGTTACAATGCTGTAAAGGAAGTTCTCGTATTTTCTTGCCCCTTTAATGAGGTTTTTCGAATGTTGAATTCTGAGCAGTTGTTGGTCCTCAGTTAACTTGTGGGGAATGAAACGTGCATAGACCTTTCATAAGCCCAAATGTTCAGTTGAAATGCGATAAATTGACGATTTGGAGATATTCAACATCGATTCCATGAATTGCAACGTTGATTTTAGTTCAATTTTGATAAATTTATGAACACTTTCGATGGAGGTTTTCGTGATTACCGATTTTGCGCGGTACGTATGTTCATTGTCATTTATGTCCTCACAACCATCTCTGAAACGTATAAACTACTCATGAGCTCTGGGACGAGATAGAAAATCATTGCCACAAACTTTTTTCATCAACTCAAATGGTTCGGTAAACGTTTTACCGATTTTAAAACCAAATTTGATATTAGCTCTTTATTGGAAACTCGTTTTTGTACCGATGACACAAACATACCGACACTGTAGACACAATAACTTCGCTCCCACCGAACGGAATGTCACCAAGCTTTCATTGGAAGTCAGCTAGGGATGTAACTTCCAACGCACTAACTTACTAAAAAGATGACGCCATCAGAAACATTTTGATGACGCCAGCCTGGTTTATTTTGGACTTCACCTTGTATATACATATATTCACAGGCCTTCAAGCGATTAGGCCATACAGCTAAACATTTTTTGAGACTATTCAAATTCTGTGAGGTCTTTGACAAACCACATACTCAGATCTGGACTTTCAGACGAACAATTTTCTGCAGTTATGATCCCAGGAATATTGTTTTTAGCCACTGCTGGGTAGTTTCTGCCTTATGTACTGGAGCGGAGTCTTGCTGGAATATCCAACGCTCTCCATTGAAGAGAGTACAACTCAACTACTTCACCCCACCTTCTATGATATCCTTAACCCCTTTCTAGCAGAAAGGAAAATACACTCTCACCAAACAATTACGGAGGGTAGATGGTAGTCACGCTGAACCCTTGGGACAGCAGTTTTTGCGTCTTCAGAAGTTTTAGTATAGATTTTGTCATTTTGCGTATTAAATAATATACTTCTTCATGAAAATGTTTATGGCCGTTGATCGCGTGCCACCAAAGAAGCTGCTTGCATCTGGCGAGGCTAATTTTTTCAAACGCGTTGTCAAAAGATGACTGCTTGCGAGACGGGAGGCTTTCATGCGTAGATCATCTCTAATTAGTTTGGACATGGATCTGGGCGATACATTCATTTCCCTGGGCATGATTTTCTTTTTTCTAATGAGATTTCCGCGAATTCTTTGTCGAACGGCGTTTATGGCTGCACTGGTTTGAGCCGCGCGACGACGACCACTTCTTTTTCTGTCACTTCAGACGTTTGAGAAAAACGATTGATGGTGCGCTAAACAAAGATTCTCGAAAATTAAGTTTTTGTAACAATTCGTGAATCTCACTTGTACCTTTACCACACTTTTGTAATGCGGTGCGATTTTCTTTAGCTCCCGACTCCATTATTAATTTGTCACAAAATTTATTTACTTTATTCTGCCTTCGGGTGAGCTTATTTTCCTTTGTAGCGTGCGTCTTAACCTCTTCCACAATTTTATTTCCGAAGGCTTGCCATGGCTTATAGAGACGCGACCCACCTAATGATATTCACTAACAAACCCACTCGGCTACGGCGACCGCTAACAATATTGGGACTGAAAACCTGCCATAATCATAGTAAAAGTTATTAAGGATCAGGCATTCCATAAAGTGTAATCTCAAAGCAGAAAACAATTATCTCAAACAAGAACAAAGGAAGGAGTTAGTAACAGTTCTGCTTGAATGCTGTGAATATTTGCGTGGTTACGTGCGGTTACATGTTTTATAATTGAATTTAAATGTTCCAATGTTTTTGCTTTATTGCTGAAAAAAACTGAAGAAAAGTTATGTTTTTAAGTAACAATTTTACTATCTCATAAATTCCTATTGAACCATAATTACTAAGTGCATTGTCAAACTAAACTTCGCTTGGGGCACTACAATTAACTCAACAATCAATTTCTCCGTCATACTCACCGACTTTCGTACATAAAATGCAATTAGTACAGCCTGCGAAATAAATATAAGACATAGCCACAGCATTTCATTGTTTTATCTCTTCTGCAAACTTCGCCTTGTCAAATTTAGTTAAAAAAAGAGTCGTTCTGAGTCTCATTTGTGCTCCAGGAAGGTATCAGGTGCTATTGGTGATTTGTTCTTTGTGCAGATGATGTTTTCGGCATGAGACGGGTTGAGGGATATCACGTGCCGAGTGTGCTCATAAAAAAAATTACAGCAAGTGGAACAAAATCAAGTTTTTGTATACACATTCCTTCGCCTGACCAAGCAGTAAATAGTGTAAGGGAGTTCTACCTGAGCGTCTGGGTGAGCTTGTTTAAGGGCTTATTTACTCGAGCTTGATAGCTCGTAAGATTTACTAGCGCGCATAAGTGGGACGCGGAATTTTATTTTTTGATAAATTAATTAAGTCTTGTGGCAGCGTACGCTGGAAATTTATCATTTCGTAAGCCCTTCGCTGACTTTTCAGCTAGGATGGCCAACTTCTTTGGCCCGGAGTCCATTCTGCAGCCATCAAAGTCACGGTTAGCAAACGGGTTACTTCAACCCACAAGCGAGACTGTAGACTCAGAGTGGCTACAGATGCACAAAACTGATGTTACCTGTTCTGTTCGACCGACTGCACTGTAGGCAGCTGGTTGGACTGATGACGGAAAAATGTAGGCATCTCAGACAGTGCACTCTGTCCAGCATGTGGAGAGGAGGATGATACGGTGGACAACTTTCTGTGCGTCTGCCCGGCTTTCGCTCGAATCAGGCTTGAGGTCTTTGGCACTGATGTGTTAAAAAGCGACCACCTTGACTTCTTGGCACCACAAGATCTACTCAGATTTCTTCTGAGGTGTACTATACTTTTTCAAAGGTTTTTGCGTGAACGCATATCTGGAACCAGAACTGTTCTGGTGTTTCAGATTTTTGCGATATTTTAGCGAGAAACATGATTTTGGCCTGTATTTGAGACTATGTAACCATGCGATGTATTAATTATTCTAAAAATCCTTATACAGTATCTTAAAGAGCAACTATTCCTCTTTTGAATTTGCTCCATTATCTTCTTTTTTTTGCCAAGGTTTTGAATTTTAAGAATTTCTGAGCGCAAACAAAAAAACTCCGAGTGAAAGACACCGAAAATCTTGAAAAAAGTATGTTCTGGTTTCTGGCAAAATACTTTCGCTTAATTTTGTCGACTCGTGTATTTCAACCGCTTTCGTTTATTGACCAAATTGGGTTACCTTTAAACAAATGATAAATCTAAAAATGCATATCCATTTAAGAAAATACGTAGTGGCAGACCGTCGACATCGAAACTGACGAAATATCAATAAAGTGAAAGAAAAGTTGATCAATAAATGCAAATTAACCATCAGAGAGCTGAGAGGGGACTTGCACATTTCTTATGGATCCGTTAAAGATTTTGTAGTTAATAAATTGGGTTGCTTTTGGTGCTTCAAATTTAGACCCAAGAAATCCTGAACTTGATGCAAAGAAGGGACCGCCTTGATATCGCCCAACATTCATCAAACGCATCATTTCTGAAGACCAGACGTTGATTCATGAGTACGACACGCAATCCAGACATTAGGCGAGTTTGCGGAGAGCTCCGAATCAACCAAGATAAAAAAAATCACCAATTCAGTCAAAAGAAAGCGATGCTTACAGTTTTTATGTATTATAATTGAACGGTACTGTAACCCACGAATTTTTGCCAGAAGGCCAAGAACGAAACGATGAAATCAAATTCTCCTGAAATGGCTTTCTGCGATTTTTTCTGTTTGATCGAGTCAAAAAATCACTACCGGGAATGCATTTTAATAGCTAAAAGAAAGTAATGGGAAAATCGAAAACGACTCTGATGGCTATACCAAAAATAGAGTTCAAGAAATATTTCGAGAACTGGATCAAACGGTGGCATAAGGACGTCATAGTTGATGGGCAGTGCTTTGAAGGCGAAAAGTTCAATGAAAATAAGGTGGGCTGGAGTCTCTGAAGGCTGATCGCAGAAACGATAGACGTCAGTGGACCATGTCCAAATTCTGTGCAGATGGCAGTGCAACTACAGTTTCTCTAGTCAATGGATCCGCTACTTCGTTTCCAGTTATATCCCTATGCACTGGGAAGCAAATGTGCCGGGTGCGATTGTGCTGTCTAGCAAATTGAATTTCTCGATGCACTCAAGGACTAATGAGAACTTAACCTCAGAAGATGACAACGTCTGGAGTTCTATGGTACTATACTTATTTCATGTGCTGTAATATCAAAACAATAACTAATAAAAAAAATACCACTGAAAGAAATGGGACTATATTCGCTCTAGCATATGGCATGACTTTTCCCAACTGCTTGAGAGAATGCGTTCCTATGGCTTTCTACATGTACAAGTATGCTTATACACACACACACACACACACATATATGTATATACATATGAAGATATATATGAGCTATTAACAGATAATTGGTAAATGCAGGATGGCAACTCACAGTTATTGCCATGGGGTAAATAAACTCGCTGTCATGACAAAAAAGCGTTGGTTATTCAATTCTTTGTTAGGCATTTCCTTCGCTTTACCACTGCTTGCAGTTGTATACACGCATACATAGTTATATAATAAGACTCAAGCGCGCGAATCCTTTTAAAACCCAACATAACTGGGGTGGCAAGAAACGAAATAATGAAAAAAATCTCATCGCTCGAAGTCAACTTAATTTTTGTTTTTTTTTTTCTCTTTGGTAAAACTTTTCATTTTTCTTCTATTCAAGCACAATTTTTATTATTTCTGTGGTTTTTTTTTGCAAATTTTATATTGTTTGCGCAGATTTTCTTCTTCTTTCCACCGCAATATACTCATAAATGTGGCTCAGGTACGCGTTGTTGGCAGGTACATAAAGGGTGAGTTTTTAAGAGCTATAGGAAAGTTAAAAAAAAACACACTTAAAATTCAGAAAAATGCATGACATTTTTATTTAAATCGGAAATACAGTCCACATAATTTAATGTTTGGAGATTATTTCATGCAAATGTTGACCGCGACTGCGCTTCAAATGGTCCATCCGCTTAGTCCAATTTTGGCATACTCTTTCCAATGTTTCAGCCGTTATCTCACATATCAATGCTTTAATGTTGTCTTCCAATGCGTTAATTGAAGCAGGCTTCTCTGCATTGACAAGAGCTTTAACATAGCGCCACAAAAAATAATCTAAAGACGTTATATCGCACGATCTGGGTGGCCAATTGACAGGTCCCGAACGTGAAATAAACTCACCTCCGTTCACCAAACTCGCCTCTTAACAAGTCTATTGTTACGCGTGCTGTGTGACATGTGGTACCGTCTTGCTGAAACCATATGTCATGCAAGACAAGCTCTTGCATTTTGGGCAAAAAAAAGTTGGATATCATTTCACGGTAGCGCTCACCATTCACAGTTACGTTACGATTTGCAGCATCTTCGAAGAAGTACCGTCCAATGATACCTCCAGCCCATAAACCGCACCAAACTGTGACCTTTTCTGATCTTCACTCCAAAATCGACAATTCTGCTTATTTACGTACCCATTGAACCAAAAATGAGCTTCAGCGAGGACACAATTTTTCAATAAAAAAATGGATCTACAGCCAACTTTCCTAGAGTCCATACAACAAAAATTCTGCGTTGTGGTAGGTCGTTCGGCTTCAATTCTTGCACCAGCCGTATTTTGAAAGACTTCACACAAAGGCTTTCGCAAAATTTTCCACGTTGGCCGATACAGCTGCGATATTTTCTTCAGTTCGCACTCTACGTAAGCGTGTTGGTGGTTTGATGTCCAATAATGTAAATTTAGTTCTAAATTTAGTCACAATAGCTCGAATAGCCACTTCAGTTGGTCGATTAAACTGACCATAAAATGGAAGAAGCGCGCGATAAACTTTCTTAACAGAACAGGCATTTTTATAATAAAATTCAATGATTTGCAAGCGTTGCTCGTTTGTAAGACGATTTATGGTTAAATTATAGACCAAACTGAAGATGTTTGACAGTGAAGCAAAGCACGAAAGGTGCGTCAGCTGTTTAAACCAACTGTTTAACAAGGTAATATTTAAAAAATCACCCTTTGGTTACCAAACGGCCAATTGTGCTCGTCCAATACAAACAGACATTTGTATGTATGTATATAGGATGGGTGTAGGTACATTTTTGGTAGGAGTGAGATTTTTCATTTAATTTCATAATTTTTCGTCTGCAATAAAATCCTTTTCCCAGCAATATCCTGCAAACAAACAACCTTCAATTTGTTAAATCCTCCTTTGGCCAAGCGTATGTTTACAAAGTGCGCTTCACGGTTGCGTTCGCTCCGTCGGTTGGTTGTGTGTCCTTTCGTCGTTCATCCGTCCATTCATTCATGGTTTTAGTTTCCCTTTTTCCCCTTATTCTTCTTCTACTTCTTGTGTTGCTTTGCTTGTAAAAGTATATTGTTCTGCAAATTTTAACTTTTTTTTTCAGTGACCCTAATTGAGTTTAATTAGTACGAGTGACCAGCAGTGGCAGCTTACAATGTTGGTTGCTTGTTTAGTTCGTCAACGTACAGTGTCAAATTTTGCCAGACTTTGGGGGACTTAATGCACAAAAAAAAAAAAGTAGAAGTAGAAATACTACGAAAGTAAACACAAAACAAAGTGAAAAAGTGGTGAATGTTTAGTTTTCAAAACCTCAATCATGTAGTTGTCGCTTAGATTAGATTACGGTGGTTGACATTCTCCATGAGTTTGTAAAGAGACCTACTTAGGCCTTGAGTCCCATTGTGATAGCAGTTGTTTGAAATTCCCGGTGGCCGCCGTGGCCAAATGGATAGGTGCGGGAGAACCATTCGGTAGTGCTCAGGTTCGAAACCCCAGGGAAAGGAGCCCGAAATTATATAATAGAAAATGGCCGGTGGCTGCTCAGCATGCAATGAAAAACATCTGATTACATTTTTGCCTTGAAAAAGCTTCTCATAAAAATCATCTGCAGATCGGAGGCGGCATAAAACTGTTAATCTCCCCATTTGTGGAAAAAATAAAGATACCAAATACGCAATAGAGGGTGTAAATCTCAATTATATTTATATAAAGCCTCTTTCAAAGGTGACACTTAAATGCAGTAGTGAATAATTCCTATACGGTAACTTTTTTGCATGCCATCTTTACGTCTTCGTTTATGTCGTCCAAATGAGTCGACAATTTAAAGGTTGGTGAAAAAATTTCACGAAACTGGTTTTGTCGAGGATAGAAAACACACTGGCAGATCAAAAACTGGACAAACTGTATATTCGGTTGAGAATATTTCTGGTGTAGTGCAAAGTTTTGCTGAACAAAAAGGGAGTGAAGTCGTGTTTCTTGAAGAGCAGGACATTTACGAAGAATGCGTTCAACAGTCTCCGGCTCTTCCTCGCTTTACAGCTCTGCCAGAAGTCATATCTTCCCATTGATGATACCAACCACTACACTCATTAAAGTTCGGTCTGTTTTCATTTATTCTAGGTCAGATCTCGTTACTTTACAAGTGGGCTTCGCGGTACATCTATTGTTGGTCTGCGTGACATAGATCGACCTGTTTGAGGATAAATGAATGCCCACTTCCTGAACAGGGTTGATTAATTTAAGATCATTTTCTTGCTAGTCAGCTCAGCCGCGAAACAATTTCCAAGAATATCTCTGAGTCCAACGATGCCGATAATATTCGTGCTGCACCACTTAGCTCGCTCATATAGAATAGTTCTATATTCAGTTGCTACTTGGGATGAATTACAGGTATGTATTACTGCTCTGATTGTTAGACTAGATCGTTGATCGCTTGTGCTACAGCGAGCGAGTAACTGAATCAGAACGCAGATGTATACTTAATCTTGGCATAAATTCTGTGATAAATTTACAATTCATACGGCCAAAACGAACTTGTAGAAAACAGTTATGTTATTTTTGCTTTAGTTCTTATGCATTGTCTACTCATAAATGATACTCAGTCTAGTGGCAAATTTCGCTTGTTAACAGTGCAGCCATAAAGGCCCTTCGAGAAAGAATTCGCATAAATTCTCTTAGAAAGAAGAAAATCATGTAGAGGGAAATGAGTGTATCGACCGGATTTATGTAAGACTAATTAGAGATGATCTCCACATGAAAGCCTTCCGTCGCTCAAATGATCATCTTTTGACAACGCGCTGCAGAAAATTAAACTCGACAGAAGCAAGCAGCTTCTTCGGTTTTAATTAGCAAATGACAAATGACTATGCTAAAACTTCTAAAGACGCAAAAAAGGTTGTTCCAAGTTCTCAGCGTGGCCACCATCCAGGCTCCGTAATGATTTGGTGGGGAGTGTCTTGTAAAGGCGTTACATCTCCTCATTTCTGCGAAAAAGTGGTTAAGACCGGTGCGAAAGTGTACCAGGAGGATATCTTCGAAGTCGTGGTGAAGCACTTAGCAGTTCTCTCTTTCATAGGCCACACACAGGAGCGGCTAAAAAACAATATTCCTGGGTTCATAGCCGCAGAAGATTGGCCGTCTGGAAGTCCAGATCTGAATCCATTGCACTACAGTTTGTGGTCATAATTGGAGGATATGGCTTGTCGAAGACCTCACATAAATTTGGAGAGTCTCAAATAATTTTTGGTTTGAGCAGCGACGTCAATATCCAAGGAAGCCGTGCGTGCTGCAACAACTGAACGGCCTAATCGTTTGAAGACTTGTGTATGTAAAGGCAAACGGATTAAATCGTATTTAGCGTATGGATGTTCTATGATAACTGTTGATGGTATGCCTAGGGCACCTTTTGTATCTATTTCAGGTGATCCCTACGGGCGCATTTTAGTACCTCTTTTATTTATCTTCTTATTTTTTTATGCTTGAACTCCCTTCCCAAAGCCCCCAGGCAGCGCCACCACTCTCATTCGTCACTAATAATCGAATATGTGCTTAAATTTAATCTAAAAAATCTTAGTTTTTCCTATTTCCCACTATTTATAGCACACTCTAGACTTCATAATCCGCATAAGCTGTTCAACTATGACCCAAATGCAAAGTTCTAAAACGGTTTGAGATAAAAAATTAATAAAAAAAATTTTGCTTGATATTTTTCTGATTGGTTGTTTTGATTTTACTCACAGAGGCATAGCAACGGATGCTGGGTATTGTAATATTATGGTTATTAATAAAAAAATATTTTCTATCAAATTATTGTTTGTAATTCTTTTATATACATATCCTAAATACCTCAAAACTATTCCTATGCGAGTGGGGCCGCGGGTTAAAGCTAGTTAGTAATGGTTTCTGTTTTTTCAAACTATTTGCTTGAAGTGCGGTCTTTCTCCGAATATTAAACAATTCTTTCACTTAATATTCTCGAGGCGCCAGAATGCTTATTCAACACTTTCTCCTATCGCTGGTTGTGCGCTACAAAGTGTTATGGAAATTAAGGATCTTGGAGTCGTAGTTCTCTCAAAGGTATGCCTCAATAAGAATTTTAATCTTATTTTTTTCGAGATTGTATTTATTTCGTAGCTTTATACCTACGAGTAACACTTACGAGTTTTCTGGCCTGAACACATTTAAAATCTTTTTCACAGCTCTGGTTCGTTCTGATTTAGAATATGCAACTATAATTTGGAGACCATATGAGCAATTGTCTCAAGTTAGTACTGATCAACTTAAGAACATTAGAAAAAGGAAGAACTGCGCCTTCGTTATCGTTTATGTATATATAAAATATAATTGGCGCTTACACATTTTTGTTGGTGTTTGGCCGATCTCTTTCTTCTATTTATCGCGTGCGTCTTGATGTTGTTCCTCAAATGGTTTACTTGTCATATTATTACCGGCGTAATTGTTTGCTCAATTTTACTTGAGAGGATAAGTTTTAATGTTCTGCAAGGGAGTCGTCGAAATGTTTACCTACGTTAAGCTCCTACGAAGTCGAAGTTTTTATTTAGGTAAAAAAATTCTAGCTGGAATTCTAGTTAAATTCCTCCTTGCAGTTTCAGGAATTTTGACTAGAATTTCCGCTAGACTTTTATTGCTTAAAAGAACTTCGACTTCAAACTGTAAATTATCTATATCCTATATTTTTTCTAGCTTTTATTTACTGCATGTTTAAAATAAAATAAATAAAAAATTAAAAAAGGGTTCTCATAATACTTCCTTGTGTAAGAAGAAAGTTATTTGCTGTTAGATTCATAATTCAACATGCGAAAATTGTATGCCATAATGGGTTATTATCTCATACTTTCATACAAAGGTAGTTTAACAAGCAGGGAGCTTGGTATATGGAAGCGGTGGTATTATTATTGGAATGCCACATTTTTAAAGATCATTCTGATTCAGATTAAATTGATTGAATTTGAAATGCATTTGCAAAATTATTCAGCCATCAATCATCAATCGAAATATTTATAATTTTTGCAAATGGCGTCATACGTCAATCATATTTGACACTTGTGAACTAGACAGCTGAATTATACGAATAGATAAGCAATGAAGCGCGAAAAGTAAAGATTTACTTACATTACTCGAAATATTTTTTTTTTTATTTAGTAAAAAGGTTGCTCAAAAGTGGAGTTTTTTTCATTTTTATTTCATTGATTAGTAAATGCCACCCTGGAACAATCAACAAAACATATTTTCTCTGCAGTTACATCCAACATTTTTAATAAAACAATAATTATATTACTTTGAAAACATATTAGTAAAGAAGAAACGTTTTATTAACCTTAAAACTAGAAAAAAGGGATATTTGTACAAGAGGATGAGTAGTTTTTATTGGATGGCATATTAACAAATTTCAAATCGATTCCTCTCAAACTTCGTCGGAAATTCAATTAAGTTCCCTCGCATTGGCAAAATCATTCACTGTGCATCGGGGTTGGGTTGGGTAGAGTCGGGTAAAATTGAATTGAATGGTTGACGGGTTGGGTAGGCTTGCCTTTAGCTGGTTGGCTAAATTGTAATGCTCACTGAGTGAGTGTGGTCAGGGCAGATGGAGAATGATAAAATAGTAATAATAAAGCTTGTTATTATAAAACCACATTAAATTTGAGCTGGCTGAGTACCTCAACGGATGGAAGTGAGTTTAGTGTAATTGACTTTCCCTGCTTTTATAATATTGCTTTTTGGCTATGGAAGCTTTGCTAGAAAACGTAAAAATGGTGGATTATTTTAACTGATAATTGTGATTTTTCCATCCACTTCAGTCTACTTCACATCAAGACTAGAAGTTTGTATTTACACAATTTTGTAGAGCAAAATTAGATGGGATTAATGAAAAAACTGAGTAAATGATGGCGCAAAAAAGTAATTTCGAATACTTTGTCGTGAAATGAGTAAGTCGATGGATATGTGAATTAGCGTAGAATTAAGCTGTAGAGTTTGCAAATATACTTAGATTTAGTTAACGGTGATAGATTAGTGAAATTACCGCTTAAGCTGCACGCAAAGAGGTGGAATGAAACTGCAAGATTTATCGATTGTCGAAAATTTAAAATTAAACTGACTATCATAAAATACTAATTAATAGGCGTAAATCTATTTGATATATTTATTCCTGCCATAAGTTCTGGTAAAAGTGAAGTCCATTATAGATATGAAATTATAATACTTTCTTTAATGAAGTTAGTTTTATTTAATAATGCCTATATTAAAAAAAAAATTAAAATTTTCATTCGAAATGGTCACCAATTTTTTATACAAGCCTTCAAACGATTAGGCAGCTCAGTTATTGCAGCACGCATGGTTTCCATGGATATTGACTTCGTTGCTCGAATCAAATATTTTTTGAGACTCTCCAAATTTCTGTGAGTGCTGCGACAGGCCATGTTCTCCAATTCTCACCACAAACTGTAGTGCAATGGATTCAGATCTGGACTTCCAGACCGTCAATCTTCTGCGGCTATGAACCCAGGAATATTGTTTTTTAGCCACTTCTGTGTGGATTTTGTCTTAAGGGCGGGAGCGGAATCCTAATGGAAGATTAAACGCTCTCCATTGAAGAGAGCACTGCTCAATTGCTTCACCACGTCTTCTAAGATATCTTCCTGGTACACTTTCGACCCGGTCTTAACCACTTTCTCGCAGAAATGAAAAGATGTAACTCCTTTACAAGACACTCCCCACCTAACCATTACGGAGGCTGGATGGTGGCCACGCTGAGCACTTGGAACAACATATTTTGCGTCTTTAGAGGTTTTAGCATAGATTTGGTGTTTTGCTTAGTAGAAACTTCTTCAACAGTGATCATTTTCTCATCTGTAAAAATAATATTTTCATGGCCATTGACCACGTGCCACCGAAGAAGCTGCTTGCATCTGTAGGGTCTAATTTTCGTCAAGCGCCTTTTTAAAATATGACCATTTGAGCGACGGAAGGCTTTGATGTGGGGAACATTTCTAATTAGTCTTGATATAGATGTGGTCCATACGCTCGTTTCCCCGGACATTGTTTTCTTCTCTCAAAGAGGATTTCTACGAATTATTTCTCAAACGGCTTTATGGCTTCACTGGTTCGAACCAGGCGAGGACGACCACGCCTTTGTTGTCACAGAATTGTTGCAATACTAAGTCTACGACATGCTTTATTTTCGTGGATATTATTGTTGGTAGAAGTATAATCGCGAGTCCAGTACCCACTTTGGATATTAACCATTTTTGTAGTTTTATTAGCAGTCGCTTCTCTTTAGTTGATGTGAATTTTCTGGGCGCATTTCTGCCATGAAAAATCTTTCCATGGAAACTATCCCTCTCGTGGAGACGGCATAGCACTCCAGGTCTCTCTGTTTTTTTATTTTTTATTTATTTAATCTAGAAAATTTAAACTTTCTTACAGCCTAATTGGAAAGCCAATATAATTAATAAAGCGCTTCAACAATTCATTCAATAAAAGTTTAAAGTTAGATTTCAATAAAGAAATGTCGTTTGCAGAAGAGTTTGAAAGTAAATTAATTCTTTCAAGGTTCTTAGAATTTGTGAATTATAATGTAGTTACTCCAGATGTAAACTTAACTTAAGTTACGTAAGAACTTAAAAATGTTTACCCAAACTATCAAATTAGCGTGCGTCTACCGCATCATTGGAAATAAGTAAGATCACACAATTTTTTCATATATTTTTATTATCAGTTTCGTTGAACTCGTTAAATAGTCTCTACTTCAAATAAATCGATATAAACTCTAGACTTAGTCTTTTGCTCTCCCTCAGCTGAACAAACTTTTAAAAGGTGCACATTTCGTTGATAACTAATTAATATTGCTTAAATATTTTTGAAGGTTTATTGAATTAAAAGGGGGTTAATCAGTTAACGTGGTTACCTCACCGCTCTTAATTTACCTAATTTAAGTAACTTTAGTATTCAGTATACTCTCTAAGTTCTTTACGGCTGGAGAAACCTATTATACATGTTTCCCATTCCGCAGGCTGCTTTTATATTTAAGTCAAGTTACGCTTAAGCTGAATTAAGTTAAGTTAAGTTACGTTTAAGTTACGTTAAATTACGTTTAAGTTAAGTTAAGTGACGTTTAAGTCAAGCTAAGTTAAGTTACGTTCAAGTTAAGTTAAGTTACGTTTAAGTTAAGCTACGTTAAGTTACGTTCAAGTAAAGTTAAATTACGTTTAAGTTGAGTGAAGTTACGTTCAAGTTAAGTTAAATTACGTTTAAGTTGAGTGAAGTTACGTTTAAATTGAGTTAAGTTAGGCTTAAGTTACTTTAAATAAAGTTACGTTCAAGCTTAATTAAATTATGTTTAAGTTAAGCTAAATTATATATACTCCTATAACAAAATAAAACAAAAAAAATATACATTTTTCCTTTCGATAAAAAATACATTCTATAAAATAAATCGAATAGTAACTGATATTTCTAGGAGCAATACGAGTAAGAATTGAAAGAATTGGATTTTTAAAGCTACCCGTTAAATTTGTAGCGAAAGGGTTAATAGTTTAGCACCCACCAGGATTACCTGTGAATTCGTTCACAGCAGTACCCATATTTGTCTGGCCGGAAATAACTATATTATAAACGAGCACCCAGCAGGTTTTAGAGAATAACTAAAAAAAAATCATCTTTTATATATAATATGAACAGTTTAAATTCTTCTCAGCAACAATTCTTCTTCTATTATACGAAAAATGATCTTAGTTCTAATTGACTTGATTATCTGCATGAGCGCACTCCCTCATACGAGTATTTGTGAGGAAGTGCAAGTGTGTTTGTATAAGAAATAGTAAAAGTGTTGCAGTACTTACCATACGGACATAAACATTGATATGAATTTCCCTCATGCCCCTGTGAGAGGTCCACGCAGATACCATTATTTGTGCACGGGCTCGGTGTGCAAGCATCAATTTCCTCACAGTGGGGACCAGCAAAACCGCTGCAACACTGACACTCATACTCCTCCATGGCGGGATTGGAGTAACATACACCTTTGCCAGAGCATTCAGCACTTTCGCCACAATTGTCGGTTTTTGTGGTAACCTTCAGACGAACGCACTGAGAGCCCCACAACTCGGAAACCACTAAATAACGAAATAAGAGTATAGCAAATGGATATGGTAAGCAAGCTTTGCAATAGAATACTTGTTAGAAAATGTGCGAGTACTTAAAAGTGAGTAAAAAGTGGGGTAGCTGAGGTAAATGTTTGCAAAACGAACAAATAAAAGAATTGAAATGTGCGTGGCAGTGGTGAAAACATTCACTGCTATGTTATTAAAAAATAATAATAATTTCACATTTTAGCACATGCATATACATATGTACATATGTTGCTTCAAATCTGCTAGTTAAGCATGCATTTATCTGGCAATAAGGGTTTTCTAATAGGGACGGGTTAATGTTCAAAGGCTGAGACGGCCATGTTGCTCTTGCGGTTGTTTTCTGTTCAGGCATTAATGCCAAATCACTATGGCAAGTTACACATTTGAGCAGCGTGTCGAATGATAAAACTTTATTACATATGATATATACACATATATGTACTATATATATACAGTCAGTCAGAAAAGTTCTGTCACAGTGACCCTTTTTTTCAATAGTCCCAGTATTTTTCATGGAACAATTGATAAAGTTTTGGGGATATTGAACAATACGGAAAAGTTTTTTCTAAAGGGTGGTTAAGTTTTAAGGGCCGGTGTTGATTTTGAATAAAATTCAATTTTTTTAAGATATTATTATCATTTCTCTTTATTACGATAATACTGGTATAGTTCAATTACGTATAGAACAGAATATTGTCAAAATGCCGCGGCCTCGGCGGCACACCTCTATCCGATGGTCCAAATTTTCGATGACGCTGAGGCATAATTGAGGTTCCAAGCCGTTAATGTGCCGAATTATCTCATCTTTTAGCTTTTGAATTGTTGCTGGCTTATCGGCGTACACCTTTTCTTTCAAATAACCCCAAAGAAAGAAGTCCAACGGTGTCAAATCACATGATTTTGGCGGCCAATTGACATCGCCGCGACGTGACATTATTCGGCCATCAAATTTTTCGCGCAAAAGAGCCATTGTTTCGTTAGCTGTGTGACAAGTGGCACCGTCCTGTTGAAACCACATATTGTCCACATCCATATCTTCCGATTCGGTCCATAAAAAGTTCGTTATCATCTCACGATAGTGAACACTATTCACAGTAATTGCCTGACCGGCCTCATTTTCGAAAAAATACGGCCCAATGATGCCTCTGGCCCATAAACCGCACCAAAAAGTCACTATTTGTGAGTGAATTGGTTTTTCGGCTCACTCTTGGATTATCATTTGCCCAAATGCGGCAATCCTGCTTATTGACGAGCCCACTGAGGTGAAAATGTGCCTCATCACTGAAGATGAAGTGCGCGATATGCATTTTGATTTGAACGCCCGTTTTCATTGTCTATCTTTGGCGTATTCTACTGCCTTAAAATATGATACTACCATAACCCATTCTGCATACCATTTGTGCAATATGAGCGATTTGAGCAACATTGCTTGACGTGCTGGTCCGCGGGATTGATATACCGAATGAAGTTTATCCCAAATATCCTTCGATGTACGACATTGTTTAATTTGCTGTAATTCGGTTGGAGAGATTGATAATACCAAATCTGACCTTGCTTTGGCATCGCTATCTATCCATTCGTTCACTGCTTCGGGTGGCGCTTCTGGTTTTATACAACTGCCATTCACGTCCCATTTTTTATTAAAATGGCCTCAACCTGTATTTTCCAGGTATCAACATTTTCTCTATTCAGACATTCAATACTAATTGCCGAAAAACTCATTTTTCAGTTTGCACTTCACGTTTTTTTCGTTTCTATGGATTTCTATTTTCTTCTGTTGTCAAGATCTTTTCTTTGTTTCGCACTTGGGGTTAAATGGGAACTATCCAGGCGCAGTGGAAGCGTGCTGGGCCCATAACCTATTAAAAATATCGCAGAGTCTTGTTCGAACGTGTTCTTCTTTATTTGAACAACCAGGAAGTGAAAAAATGTGTATTTAATGAATTGACATAAATGACATTAAGTCTAAGTAATATGGGTGATGCCAGATTTGTGATATATTATCCATTTCAACAAAATTGAAAATTCTGAGAAAAAAATTCGAAATTTTGTTAAAAATGTGATTCATTTTTTTTAACGTTGTATATAGTTAGAAACTATATTTTTATACAAAACTAACTAAAAAATGGACATGAAAAACCATGCGAACATTGTAAAACAATCTAAATTTTTTTGACTCATTGTATATATTAAATAAATTATGGTTAACGTAGACGCAAGTGAAGTAAATGTGCCACGAAGAACGTTCGATTAGAATCTGGTAAACTCTTTCATCATAAGATTTTCCAATATAGCCTAGGTCGCTGCTTAAATGTAAAAGCAAATTTAAGAAGCAGAGTCATTGAAAATTGGATGCCTCGAATCTGCGCCACAGAGTTCGCGTTGGACATTTGATCGATGTGTTATTCGTACCTATTGATCACGGCCGCCGTAGCTGAATGGGTGGGTTGGTATGTGACTACCATTCGGTAGTGCCCAGGTTCGAAACCCCAGGTATGAACATTAAATGATGGAAAAAGTCTTTCTAATAGCGTTCACCCTTCGGCGGACAATGGTAAGCCTCGGAGTGTATTTCTGCCATGAAAAATCCTAAAAAATAACTAGCTGTTCGAGGCATAACTGTGGCATAAAACTGCAGGAAACCATTTTGTGGAAAACATTAAGACGCACAATACAAATGGGAGGAGGAGCTCAGCGAAGCGCCCAATAAAGGGTGAAAGCGCGAATTGTATATTACATATATATATATATATAATGGCATGCATCTTTCAAATAAAAAATCATCTCGCTCTCTTTGGAAAACCCTATATAGATTATAATACATATATAAAGAAATTTTGCCATGACAACTTCATTAAGACTTTCTGCACCATATGTGAACGAGGTGCATGAAATTAGAGTGCTCGCCTAATGCATAGATACAACGTAAATATGTATGTTGATTTTGTTAGTGCTTTTGAGTGTTCGTTTGCAAGTATAGAGTTCATAGTAGCTACGCGGTAAATATGCGCAAAAATTACTAAGTTGTTGGTAGATTTCCAGCTGCTAATCAAATATGTAGACTGTCACGTGAGCCAAACGGCAGGTTCTGTCTGCCGCTGATTCGGCTTGTTTTAAACCTATCAACGGGATACAGAGTTTTGAAGAGAAATTTTTGTAGTTGTTGTAGGAAATTGTGAAAATTACTATTTTGAGGTTTATTGGAAGTTCGATCTGAAAGTGAATAAAACCACCCACCTTCATGAAAGAAATAGTCCGATAAATCGGTTTTTGAAGTATTTCATAGAAATGTTTTACGGCAGATTCATGGCAGATATACGCTAGTGATGGCAAGACTGTAGTTGGGAGTTTCGAGCCTAAGCCTAGGTAAGTTATGACAATCGAATACGACTAAAGCTACAGCCCTGAAAAGATTCGATATAGTTTCTGCTGATTTTGTTTTAATTAAGTGACTCATATAATAATTAGGCCAGCATATATTGAAAAGTTTTGACTATGGTATATTGTATTTATCAAATTAAATTAATTTTAATCAAGTTTTTTTTTATAAAAATATATACATACATATCATTCTATAATAGAAATCAAAAGACCCAAGCGTCTAACTTTGAGCAAAACTTTTAAGTATTCATGAAATTTCCATCAAAATACAGAATCTATAAAGTATTTTGAGAAAATTGCTTGTGATTCAGTTTTATGGTCCATTAAATTTTAGCACAAGGTGGCTCAAAATTAATAAATCCCTTTAATTTTTAATAACTTTAAAAAAAAAAAAAAAAAAAAAAAAACACAATATTTCGGGAGATGCAAATCTTTATTTGCAGCTTCTCAATTTTTTCTGTCAAGTGGAAAAGATAATATCAGTCAACTGGCTACCGTAGGTGTTGATACACATTTCCGGCCGTTCATCGAATTATCAAGATTTCCGGTGATAACTGTTCGCATTTCTGTCGAATATTCTCCCTAAAGCTCCGATTTCCTGAGCCGGCGACTTCAAGTAGGCCCAGAGAAGAAAGTCTCGGATGGTTAAATTGGACAATCTTGTTAATCATGCCAAATCCCCGAAACGGGAGACTACGTGACCAGGAAGCACTTCCTTTACAATATCCATTGTGATTTGTGCTGTGTGTGCGATTGCATCGTCTTGTTCAAACCAGGTATTTAGTAAGTCTCGTTCATCCAATTTTGGCGGTAAAAAGTCGTTTATAACGGCCTTTGGCGTTCGTCAGTAATAGTGAAAATACGGTCCAATCACTCCTTTCATACTGGTGAACGCTGCATTACATAGTGGCTTTGAGTAGATGTAATGGCTCTTCATGTATCACACACGGAGTTTCAGTGCCCCAAAAACTGATGAGTCTCCTTATTGACATAACCGTTTAAGTGAAAATGCGCCTCGGTGCCCATACTGTTTTTCGTCACAAAATCGTTCTCTTCTTTGTGGAGATTGAGAATATCTTGACAGTAATTCATACGCGCCTGACGGTCAGCAAGCAATAACTGATGCACTGTTTGCACTTTGTTCGGGAACATTTTTAAGTCTTTCGACAAAATTCGCTGTAGGTGTAGGGGTCCGTCTGGCGATGTCCAATTGAGTGACTTTCGTCTGGTTGATGCTTCTTCGTTCCCAGCGACATCGGCAGGCACATCAGTGATATTTTCTACCGAACGACTAGTCCGGTGGCGGCCACGCCGTGGAAAGTATCATGTGGTTCTAATCTGTTCGAGTCAACTGCCTAAGCGCCGGAATATTTGCTGAGTAGGCGCGACACGATTACGAAATCGACATCGATATTCACGCTGCGGCCGATCATTGGTCACCACCGGCCGATCATTGATCAAAAATTATTCCACGCTTTTGCTTGTCACTTTGTATACTGCAGCTGTCTAGTTCACAAGTGTGAAATATGGTTGATGTATGATGACATTTGCAAAAATTTTAACGTATTCCGATAAATAATTTTGCGCCACTTTTTATAATTTTATGGAAGTCTAAAGTAGCTTCAAATTCGCATTAGTTTTTGAAAATTTTTGTTTTTTGCCGACTGTGGTATGCATTTTCTTCCATGCAATGGATAAACGAAGCTGTGTTTTATGTAGGAAAACACGAAATACGTCAGGAAAAAAATTATAAATAATCAACAAGAATTTGAAGATTTTTTCATTAAATCTTTGTAGACTGTAAAACTGCGTAACCATTTTTCTTATTCGCATTAAAAGTTTTAAAGCTGTGATTGAAATTCGTCGATTTTCTGTAAATCTTGTGCAATATTTGAGACTGCGAGTATTAAGGACTCCGTCAAATCAAAACATAAATAAATACATAAATATTTAAAACTGATCAATCCGTGGCGCTTTTATAATTTTGCTACTTAGTGTACAAGTATATCGAGGAAGCGTTGTTGTTCGAAGACCCAAATGGCTAAGCTGTTCTATTTGGAGTTTCTAACTGATACAACTCAGCCACGAACGCTTTGCCAGCTGCAGATTGAACCAGGATGAGTGCCACACGACTTCACAAGCCTGCGTTTTGCTCGTTGGGCATAGACTGGCTTGATATTTGTGCCAACCAACCAATAACCAGGCAGCCTGCATGCGTGCACAAATACGCATTAAATGCACGAGCACTACAAAAAGCAACATAAAAGCGTTTTAGCTTTTAAAACTGTATAATGGCCAACAAGTGCATATACTTCCATATGTACGCAGCTAACTTAATATTAGCCTCGGCGTACAACTGATGGTACGACTAATAAACAGTCACACACGCACATCAACATATGCGTACATTAAGCCTTTTATATATACGAGTGTGTGCGTGTATGCCTACGTAGCAACATACGTTTGCTGTCAACACTCGATCATGCGAAGCACTCACCGCCACTAATACTCGTATCCCCTTGACGAATGAGGCAGAGGTGTCGCTCTTAGTTTGATTCGACCGGAAACACGCCAGTTTGCTGTATGAGCGATTTCCGCACAGCGACCCCAACGGTATTGCAAAGCATGCAAGCAGCTAATGACAACAACAGCAACAACTAAGTGTAGCAATACAAGCAAAAATAAGTAGATATAAGAAACTGTAAAACACAGCAAATAACAGTAAAGCCACCAGCTCAACGCAACTCAACGGCGTACAGAACAGCATGGGACAATAAATACAAGCATTTGGTGCATACATACATACATACATGCATGCGTTTGATATATCCGTAGTGGTACTCACCAATTAGCAAGTTGACTCCCTCGGTGAGGTCCTTATCATAGAGTGTCACCAGCTTTCTGCCATCGACAAATAGCGGCGTTATATCCAATAGTATACCCTCTGTAACGTCGCAATGCTCATGGCCCGAACGTGTCACCTGATAGACCTGGGTGTTGTGGGCACTGTGTGTTTGTTAGCATACAATTTGTTTGCATTTATGTGCGAATATATGAATGTATGTGTGCATTGGTGTGTGGTGTGCGAATAAGTTGAAATAGATGTAGAAAAGAGTAGAAATTTTTAGTTGGTTAGCTGTTTGGCGTTTGCTTTGAGAAAAATAAATAGGGTTGTCAGGGAAAAGTTCGAGGTGCACTTATGCACACACTTGTTTAAAAATGAATATTTCTATAGGGTCTTTCGGATTCGAGTTTTTGTATTTTAAATCGATTTAAATACGAATGAGTTTTGAATGGGAATTCATTGTTTCTTTAAAAATATATGGTATGTGAATTTGTGCCAATTTATGAATGATAAATAATAATTTCCAAATGAGCGATTCCATGTTAAGTGATACAAGCAGCTTGGACACTGTCGTTAATCCTTCTAAAAATAGCTTTATTTATAGGCATGAGTATAACAAGAAGTAAAAGGGGTAATTATGAAAAAAATTTAACAAGTTTTTAGATTTATTCATCTTGAAAATTTTGGTATAGCGTTTATAAAATTTAAATATCTTCGGTGCTGTTTAATGCTTTTATATATTTTTTTTAGCTTCTTAGGGCAAAATATATATAACAAGTTTTTTGTGTTATTCTCATGAAACTTTTTGTTGTAATTTCCTATTACATTATGTCTTCATAATTTTTGCAAATTCCAATATAGAGTTTTTAAGCCAAAATGTTGTTCTCTCGTTTTATTTAAAAAATTTTTTTTTTAATTTTTCTTTGTTTTCTACGATCAAATATGCAAGTATATTTAGAAAGACTTTTTGTTGGAAAAAGGGTACACGCCTTAAATTATGGAGCAGAGTTTTTTGGAAAGAAATATCTTTAGTTCCTTTTAATGGTTTTATAACTTTGTTTTAGTTTTAAAATAAATTATACTTTTCAAAAAAAAAAAAAAAACAAATGTTTTCTGAAAAATGTTTGAAAATTTTTTGGTCACTCTTTAAGTACAAGCATTATGAATATTCATCTAAAAGTTGACTAAATGTAAAAAGTTTTCAAAAAAATTTAAGATTTTGGGATTTATTGGGTATAGAAAATTTTCGCGTAGAGTTCTTTAAAGTGAAATATCTTCCATTATTGTTAATATTTTTATAATATTTTTTTTCTCGTTTTAGGATACAACATATATTTAAAAATATTTTTTTTCGATATTTTTGTCTACACAATTTTTAGGAAAATATTTTTTTTCATAATATTTTAAAAACACCCTCCCAATTACGGTTGAACAAATTTGTGTAGGTTACTCAAAGCGAAATATCTTCGGTTATTTGATCGTTTTGTTTAGTTTTTAAAATAAAATATACTTAAAAAAATATTTTCTGGAAATATTTTCTGAAAATATTTTCGGGAAATTTTTTTTGAAAATATTTTTTTAAACAATTTTTGAGTTTCTTTTCAGTTTTTAAATGCAAGTATTTTGAATGTAGTAGTAAATTCGTCTAACAAATTGTTTATTTGTAGGCTTGGGTACTACTTCTTAATGTAAACTGAAAAAGTTAAAAAAAAAGAAATTTAAGATTTCGAGATTAAGTGTTGAAGTGAAATATTTTCGATTCTAGTTTTTTTGTAGAGCTTTAAAATAGAAAGTCACAAATTCTTATGAAAACATTTTTTTATAATTTTTGAAAAACAATCTCCTGGAATGAAAACGAAAATTTTGGTATAGAATTGTTTGAACTGAAATCTCTTCGGTTCTTTTTAACATTTTTATAATAATTTTTTTTGAGTTTTAGAAGACTATATATATTTAAAAATATATTATTTTCGATTTTTTTTGTACAAAATTTTCATGAAAACATTCCTTTCGTAATGTTTGAAGGACACCCCCGATTCAAGGAAAATTTTGGTGTCGAGTTACTTAAACAAAATTTCTTTGGTGCATTTTAACTTTTTTATAATCTTTTTTCATTTTTTAAAATAAAATATACAATCTTAAAAAACATTTTCTGAAAATATTTTTTGAATTTTGTTCTTCAAACAAGTATTTTAACTATTGTAGTCAGTTCTTCTTAAGATTTGATATAAGTTAGGCTTGAGTATAATAAGAAATAAGCTGAAAAAATTTTCCAAAAAAGGTTTTGATTTTGAGATTTATTCAATGTTGACACAAAGTTCTTTAAAGAGATTCGATTCTTGTCAATATTTTTATAATGCACTTTTTTTAGTGTTCTAGGGTGAAACAATTTGTTAAAAAAAATTTTTTTGAATATTTTTTTCCACAATATTTTTGAAAACTATTCCCCTCAAATGAAAATGGAAGTTTTAGCTTAAAATTTTTTAAGTGAAATCTTTTAATTTTTAACCTCTTTAATATTTCGAGAATAAAATACAATTAAAGACATTTTTTATTGGAAAAATTAAATATTTTTTGTAAAACATTTTTTGGGAAATTATTATTTTTTGTTTGCTTTTCAACAACACAGATTTTTTTCTTATTTCATATTAATAGCTGGGACCATGCTCAGTAATCCCAGTAAGTTTTATAATGGGATCGCCATAACTTTTCGAGCTACATTCAAATAAGTACAGCAAATTAGTATAAAATGCGGCTTTAGCGATGCGCTAGCATACAACTGTAAGTGAATTAGTGAAATGGCCAAGTCTACAGTCGGAAAATTTACATATGCCTATACTATTATTAAGCTTAGTGCTTTCCTTGAGATGCTCTCATAGATAAAAGCCGGGCGAAATTCAAGCTAAATCGAGCTTTTCAGTTAAAAACTTTGATAATTTTGTACAGCTTTTTCTTACAGCAGTTGAATTTTCAATTGAATGGACAGCACGAGCTGGTACTTGAACCTTTTATGTAGGTCTTGTATCGAACCAGTCGAATTTTTCATCAAAATATACATAAATTGGATGCGCTCTTGGAAAATTTGAAAGACGAAAAAGGTCAAAAACTCTTTAAAATTGCGAATTTTCACCCATCTACATATTCTATAGTAGGCTCTAATTATTTTTAATTATTTTATTTTTTATTATTTATATTTTTATTTTATTATCTTAATTACTTTAGTAAATTGTAGACTTTCTAGTAACATATGTCGCCATTGACCGCGGCCAAAACAAAGTACCGGTAATATATACCCTCGAATTTGAAAGACCCTATAGGTATATATTTATAATCAGGTAGGAACATTTACACACACACACACACATTGATATGCAAAAGGAAATCCATTTGACATCACAGCAGAAACTGATGCTTTGATGCAGTGGAGAGAAAAATAAGTTGAATTTTATTGCAACACCAGAGTAGCTCCCTCATTGAGGCGACTTAAAAAAAAGAAGCAAATAGAAAATAAAAGCAAAGAAGAACTGTATCTTTGTACGCTTCAATGCCCCGCAACCAACGAGCACTCAATTAGTATTGAGAGTGCTAAGCAAATTGGGAATGCATTGAGGACAGAGTTTGACAGTGTTAGATGTTTTTTCGAAACAAATTTGGTGTTGGTTACGAGCTGCTTAATTAGTATGTACGTGCGTATTTAGATTTTTTATTTAATTTAAATATTTTTAATATATTTTGAAAGGGAAATGAAGGACTTTGCAAATACAATAAAATAAAATTCTTTAAAATTAGGCGAAATAAAAGGTTCTGAGTATTTTCTAGTTTTTCCCGATGAGGAAACTAGCATTTGGCATTTTACAGAATAAATTAAAAGTTTTGAAATTGAAAATAAATTTTGTAACTATGGGACATTTTAAATTTTATTTAATTAATTGCAAAAAAGGCTTAACCTAATTTGAATGAAGTTTCACTGAATTAGGAAATGGTTTAGTTTAACTTAAAAAATTGTAGATTAATTTGAAAATAGTTTGTGTGTAAACACTTTGAAAAGGGTTAAATTTAAACTGAAATTAGTGAGTAAAATCCGATTTGGATAAACTTTCAGCATGGCTAATCTTTTTCTCAGGGCAATGGAATAAGTGCTCACATGTCTGTAAAACTCAACTATTTTAATGACTTGGTTTATGAGTTCAATCGTGCTGTTCAATCGTGTAACTTGCCATGATGATTTGGCATAAACAACTGAATAATAAACAAAAGATTTGACAGATGTCACCAAAACAAAATGGTTGCCATTGGGCGCCAAAATCGATCCGCGCCAATTGAAAAACCCTTTAAGAACCAAAGAGACTTATACTTAATTCAATGAAAAATATAGAATTTAACAGTGGAAGACAGGTTAAATCTTTAAAACCTTAGACACGAAATTTTAAAAATAACACCAAAGAGCCTTTGGTTCCTTTTAGCCCGTCACATACAACGCAGCTCAGATGTTTATCTGTTAACGCATATTTTTCAAAAGTTTCATATTGAAACCTAATGAACCCAGCTTAAATGCTAGAAAAACGACATCCTTTATGCTTAATACTCCTCAAGACAAGCAGGTGAAAAAGAAATACATGCTTGCCGATCACATTCAGGTAGTTGAATAATGAAGAATAACCAGTTCCATAAATTGATAACAATCCCATATGCCACATATTTGGACACTCTGGATATAAGGCAATATGAGCTTGTCTCATTTGCATACTCCCGTTGCCCTCCAGTTAATACACAGCGAAATATTGCCCCAATTACGGATGGTGACTTCAATGACTAAAAGTGTTTTAACAAGGCTATGGAAGCCTGATCTGTGGCAGGTGGCCAAATGTTTTATTTGCTGGTTATTTTATAATATAAGCACTCTACATATATTTACGAGTAGAGTAATACAGCGGTCAGAAAATTACTGCCTCTGCGTGCAACTTAGCTTGGAAGAAAAAATGAAAGCGAAATGTATTCTTAACATTTCTTTCAACACATACTTAAGGTGCCAGAGTAAGTTTCGCAGTTTTGGATAAAGATTCTACAGTGGTATAGACTACGAATACCTCACTACCGAGTTAATAGCTATAAAATAGGCTGTGTTATGGTGAGGGACACGTCTGTTGCAGCACAACCGATCGCTATTCTGACAATCAGGCAGATATTAAAACTCTAAATTGAACTTGGAACTATTTAAATGAACTGCCCCACGCGGTGTACTACGAGTGTTGTCTGGGTCCTTGGATATAGAAACTTTGCTGGGCACGGATGAGGTAGCTAAGAGAGCACACCAATTCTGTCCAGTATGTGTGAAGTGGCCAGATCCGAGTTTACGGACATGAAACAGCAAATGGTAGAAAACGGTTTTTCTAGCGGTCGCTCCTCGGCAGAAAATGGCAAACCTCCGAGTGTATTTCTGTCATGAAAAAGCTCCTGATCCATCAAAGTCATATGTCGTTCTCGTTCAGAGTATACTTAAAACTGTAAGCCCCGAGGTCTCGATGAGCTCAGCTAAACACCTAACAATGGGTGTAAAGGGGTATGTATTTTGGTATTTCTTTATTACTAAACAAGTTTCGGATCAGGTCGTTTTACGCGCAAGCTAGCAATAACTGAAGAATTCTGGAATGAAGACAGAACTAGGTCCCTCATGAATCTAAACCGAAATTTCATTGGTACAGTAGTTTATATCACCATCGGGAACTGCCTAATGGTAACACATGGGAAACGTATGGGGTTTCACTCTAATGAATATTGCCGTAGCTAAAGGAACGAGGAGGAGGTATACAGCGTTGAACACTTCATTTGCCGACATCGCTGCTTAAACTCTTACTTAATTGGATGTCTGGAAAACTTATCCATAATCTACAGCCATCCAAAATTTTTCCTCAGCCATTAGTTGGCACCCGATTTCCATTTTATGAGAGAGAGATTAGCACTGAAGCTTGTACCAACTACATATCGCGGCCTCTGTGGGAAAATATAAGTAATCCACCTTATATAACTTTAGACTAACGAGGTAATAGAATAATTAACATATATTATTTTTTGAAAAAAAACTCATGTTTTCTCCATATCTACAATATATTTTACACATTTTTTGTGGAACTAATTCTCCGCAAGTAATTATTTTGTACATAGTTAGTGCACATCTCGTCCGTAATAACAACCAAATAGTATTTACATATACCGTAGATATATTCGTATATACAACGACATTTTACGTTGCAAACACTTTTGCTAAGTTTACTTGTTTGTATACTAAAATAACCCTGCCAACTAGTTGTGTACAGGTAACCCCCGTAACATTAAACAGCTATAGCTCAGACTCATTCTAACAAGGTGCGAGATTTGGTTGAAGCTCTCATAAAACATGAAATATGTAGGTATAGGTATTTGAGGTCACAATGTTTGTTTTAAAAAAATTTACGAAGATAAATGATTTTTGGGAAAAATATAAAATATTATATAAATTAAAAGTGAAAATATGAACGATACACTGCAGAAAATTACGAATAGAATTACTGTTGGAAAAATAAATTGGTAAATTAGGTTTGGCAGCAGCGATAACTGCAATTGCTGATAACGGAGAAGGTGATGGCTTATATCAAAACGTAGAAGTTACTCGTAAAAAGTGAACTGTACAAAGCATGAGAAGAGGCTTGGCCAAATAGTAATTTTTTATTTATTTTACTTACTTATTTACTTGGAATAAAATTATAAGTAATCATATTACAAAGTCAAGGCAACTAGCAGCGGAGACTATCCGCTCAACCATTTTTTAAATGAAGATTCTCAAAGTGGTTGGTTGGGTTGGTTAGTTGAAGTGGTGGTTCTCTAAGAATCCAATTAACGCTTCTGCACCATTTTGTTGCCATATTCTTCCCACCAATAAGTTGTACGGGTTATTCCTACACCTCTTCTAGGTTCTCAAAAAGCGGTTGGCCAAGGGTTAACATCCTAACCTTCCATAGGGTAGGGCATGACATTCATAGAGGAAGTGGAAGATAGCTTTCTTTTTCCGGTCGATCACAGCTATGACAGTATGAATTGTAAGGGATATCCATTTTGGCAGCATGCTCGCTCACCTATGGATCAGAAGTCAGTTATTACTGCCGATTCATATATATAATATCAATGAACGCCTTCTAAACATGGCGAACGAAGTAATTGCCCATATACGAGTAATGAACAAACGTTTAGCTACGCAATATAAAGAAAGAACAGGCAGGTTTTAGACGGCAAAAATCATGCGTGGATCATATAAATTGTATACGAATATTCGCTGAGGAAGCAAATGAATGGTGATTCCCACTCTACCTTATTTTTATTGATTTCGAAAAAGCATTTGACCGCCTAGAACGCAGTGCAATTTGGGAAGCGATGAGATGCGTGCTATCAAAACTCAAAAGGTTAGTAAAGGCACTCTATGCAGACGCCAGTCGCAAAGTTATTCACGAGCGGATGGTCAATGAACGAAACCTAACTGAAAAAGGCGTATACCAGGGATGCGTACTTCACCCCCTACTGTTTAACATAGTTCTGTTGTGATACTGACGTCGGCCCTCAAAATGAAAAGATGTATTCGCAGATCGTCTAGAAGTCTTAGATTTTGCAGACGAAATCTGGTTACTGGCGCATAATCATACTGACATGCAAGCGAATCTGGACGCAGTCACTCAATATGCAAGCAAAGTGGGTTTGAAAATAAATATCGCAAAATCCAAGGCTATGAAAGTTATAGTATATAACACTGCAAACTTCACCATAAACGGATATGCGATAGAGCAAGTTAATTCTTTCCCTTACCTCGGCAGTGTTATTGTGGCGAACGGAGGATCCAGTGCAGATATTAAAGAGCGAATAAGGAAAGCACAAACAGTGCTTGCCAAAAGGAAAACAAGGCGATTAATAGCACCGAGGGCTGATGAATAAAACACTTTTTTTGTATTGTATATTAACCCACACATACTTGCCCTGGCCAAACGAGGACTCAATAGAAATGCTCAAAATTGTATAAAATTTGGTTTTTATTTATTTACATAAATTAAAAACATAAAAAATATTTTAATGGTGTTTTATAGTGTACTTTGTTAAATAAAAAAATATCTCTTTTTACTTTATTTATTTATTTATTAAAAAGAGCAATAATTATAGTTAAATAGTTGGATATGAAGCACTGACCACCAAAGCCTTTTTTATTTGCAACTTTTTCAATGTTGATGTTCTCATTTTCTAAGATGAAATGAATTGAATACAGCAACATATATTTCTGTTGTAAACATGAAGAAAATTTCGGTACTGTTTGAGCGTAGAGTCTCCTCACGAGACGGCATTAATTTCTAATAAAATAAAATCGATTTTTAATGATTTTTCGTTCCATTAAATTGGTTTTAGAAAGTAATAACGAAGTTTTACTATTTCTTCTGCGAAATTTTGTCTGGGTTCAAATAGGTTTTCCCCAGAAAGTGTTGATAAAAATTCTTAACTTCACATACTTTGAACATAAGCAAACTTTTAAATAAGTTATTTCCAAGTACCAGGAACCTTCACTATGAAAAATTATGAATCAAAAATCCTTACTAAAATCATTTTTTCTAATTTTTAGAAACTAAACACTCCCTTTTCGTACTAGTAACATCTCTCCTTCGTTTTTGAAATGCAACTCCCATTTTATATGGGGGTCACCTGTATGTGTTTACAAAGAGCATATAAGTATATGCATGAGCTTTTTTCCATTTTGAATTTTCTCAAAGGCAATGCCACATGCCGAGTGCGAGGAGCAACTACCAAAAACCAACTAACGGAAGTTGCAATGGCGGAAGTTGTGTACGGTAAATTTTGCTTAATTAGTACTACTCGTTTTACCAGTTTTAATAGTTCGTATCGTACAAAATATGGTGCACACTGTTTGTGCGCTCAGCGTTAAGTTTTATTTAGAATTGTTTTACTAATTTTATGAGATTATATGTGGGTAGATGGTTGTTAGACGTGAGTGTGTGCGTGAGCGTGTGAATGAATGTATAAAGATTTGTTCGTATATGGATGTCGGAAAATGTGAGAATGATATCAGTGGCGGTAGTATTTACTAAAAGTTTTGTGTTTTCGAAATTGTAATGAAGTTTTTATTTTGCTCGAGTTATGGCGATTTGTGATAGCTACCTATGTATGCGTGAAGGTTGTGTTACCCTTCTGACCTAGCTTTTGTGTGGAGATTAAATAAAATTATACAAAATATTTCGACTCAATTCGGTATCGTAAACTGATTGGAGGAAAACTTTTCGTAATGCATTTCAAGCTACGAGTTAATGGATGGAGAAAACAAATTTATGTTTTTTACTTTCTAATCATTAAAAGTGTAATTTTGTGTGAGTTTAAAACGAAGGCAATAAACAGGAAACAAAGGCAATAAATAGGAAATAATAAACAATAAATAATATATTTTTGGAATAAAAAATAAGCAATAGAAAATAATATTTTAAAATAAAAAATAATAAATATTAAATAATAAGTAATAAATTTAAATAATAAATAATAAATAGGAAATAGTAAATAATTAATTATAATTAATAAATTAAAAACAAAAAAATAATAATACATTTTAAAATAAACAATTAATATTAAATAGGAAATAATAAATTATAAATAATAAATAAAAAATGCGAATTAATAAATTTTAAATAATAAATAGTATATGAGAAATAACAAATGGAAAGAATAAATAGGAAATAATATATAACAAAAAATAAATATTGGGAGGTTGAATTAGTTTTAAAGGTTTTTTTCGAAGATTTGGGGCTTTATTGTGAAAAAACGGTACAAAATATTTTATTCGAAGTATTGACCATCGCTAGCTACAACTTTCGCCCATCCTTCGGGCAATTTCCGGATGCCGTTTCTCCAAAATTCTGGCCGCTGCTTGGCTATCCATGACTCAACCCATATTTTGGTAGCCTCGTACGAGGAGAACCGCTGGTCCGCCAAATCGAGACTCATATGCCGGAACAAATGATAATCGGAGGGAGCTATGTCTGGACTATACGGCGGGTGGGGTAACACTTCCCAGCCAAGCGTTCCAAGGTATTTTTTGACAGGTTGAGCAACATGCGGCCGAACGTTGTCATGTTGCAAAATAACCTTGTCGTGCCTTTTTACCGTTTCCGGCCGTTTTTCTTTCAATGCCCGGCTTAAACGCATCAATTGCAGTCGGTAACGATCCCCCGTGATTGTTTCGCCCGGTTGGAGCAGCTCAAAATATACGACGCCGACCTGATCCCACCAAATGCAGAGCATGATTTTCTTGTCGTGAATATTCTGCTTGGCCGTCGACGTTGATGCGTGGCCGGGCAAACCCCATGATTTTTTGCGTTTTGGGTTATCGTAGTGGATCCATTTTTCGTCGCCAGTCACCACCCGATGCAAAAAACCCTTCCGATTTTGTCGCTCGATCAGCAATTCGCACGTAAAAAATCACCACTTTTGAATCGTCGAAACCAGTAGGCCTCCTGCAGCAATTCACGGGCTTGGGCTGTATTTTTTTTCAAATTGAAGCAGAAAAGCAAAGCTTCCCGCAAATTGCGTTTCGACGGCACGAAAGTTGACATACTCGGAGCACGAAAACACTGCGTTGTTTATACTTCAGCGAAATGACAGATACTGATAAACAAAGCCTAGGGATGAGGCTTTGTCATGAATATATATTCAGTATTGCCAACGCGATAAAGTGATAAATAGCGCCATCTGTGTGTCACCTTTAAAACTAATTCAACCTCCTAATAAGTAATCATATATTTATTGCGTTGAATAACTACACAAATAGATTTATCGCCAAATTTTTTTATTTGTTTCTTATTTAATATTCATAACTGTTTTATGAAAATATCGTTCATTCCCTCAAAGAACTATATAAATCCAAGTTTAAAACTTTGTATAAATTTAGAAAAAAAATGAATATTCACATGCAATTAAACATACAGAACCGGCAGAAAAAAACCAAAGAACGCCTTGATGCTTAGCTGAATAATCTTTGAATTGTGTTCACTCCAATAAAGGTAATTCCACCTGTTGAAATAGTCGCTGAACCAAAAATGGGTCTCGCTGGAGAAGATTATTTTTGACCAAAACCTGGAATTTCTGCCCCTATTTTCAGCACAATCGTGTACGATTGTGGGTCCAAATCCAACAGCAACATAAGCCGCGTTAACTCTCTGGCGATGTTCAATTCAGATGATTGGGGCTGAGGCCACATTTCTAGGCCCGCTTTCCTATTCACCCCAACGACGGCTATACTATTCCGCTGTGCAACGAATTGCCTGCGCACTGATGAAATGGCGATGACCGACTTCAGGACCAAATTCCCGTTTAGTGTTTATAACTGAGCCAGAATGTCGATAATATTTTTGAAAATTTTCCACACGTTCAGCAAAAATTACTGAATACTTTTACAGCTGGATGCTAGTGTCATTTTCCACAACTGCTGAGACTGAACAATTTTGAGAGCTACCATTGCTATTTAGCTATCCGTAATATATTTGTACTATTATGCTGGATTTTTTTTTAAGATTGTAATGAAGTTGTTTATAATGCAGGCCAAATTACTTTATTATTTCCTCTGATATGCTCAAGCACCAAAGCATTTTAATTTATTCAATTTGTACGTCTGGAAATACAAGATTTCTTGCAGACAATAAGTCAACATCATTACTTGGTTACAAGCTTTTACTTTACTATAGGATTGACTTGGCAGAGTACTTTCTAAATAGAAAAATTAAGTATCGTGCAGAGATTGCATTTTTATTTTTGGAAGGTTTAAAAGCAAAGGAAATCTATAAACGACTGTTCAAAGCGTATAAGGACTTCTCGCCATCAATTAGCACAGTGGAAAGATGAGTTGCTGGATTTAAACGTAGTCGTACAAGCCTTGAAAACGATCCACGTCAAGGACGTCCAAAAACAGCAACAACACCAGAAATCCTAGAAAAAAGACTGGAAATCGTATTGGAAAATCGTCGAGTGACTGATTAAGGTTTAGTAGAGGCCCTTGGCATCTCAGTGGACAGTATAAGCCATATTTTGACTGAAGTATTGGGTTATTGGGCTTCAGAAAGCTGTGTGCACAATAGGTGCCGCATTCGCTAACAATGGAACAAAACACATAAGAAAGCGACTTCTTCAGCAACATTTAGAGCATTTTCGAAAGGATAAACCAGATTTTGTGCATTGATTCATCACTATGAATGAGATTTGGGTCTATCACCATGATTTTGAATCAAAACAAGAGGCTAAAGAGTGGGATGAATCTGGTTCTTCGGCTCCGAAACGAGTTCGTTTCCAGAAATCGACCAACAAGGTGTAAGTAAGCATTAGTTGTTTGGGTAGGGGAAGGAATTTTTTTAGTGGATTACTTGCAAACTGGTAAAACAATAAACTCTTGTAACCTTTTAGATCAGTTGAAGGAAAAAGTTCGTGTAAAAGACCTAGTTCGCAAAAGAAAAAAAATGTTTTTCAACAAGACAATGCTCCTTGTCACAAAAGCATTTTGCCAATGGCTAAAATCCATGAATTAAAGTTCGAACTGTTGAAGCATCCGCCGCATTCACCAGATTTGGACACAAGTGACTTCTATCTGTTTCCAGACCAAAAAAATACCTGCGGGGAAAGCATTTTTCATCAAATGATGAGCTCATAACAGCTGTGGAAGCATATTTTACAGCCCTTCCACATTTCTAACCGATTAAGGAAGAAGAAATCATTACTTCGAAAAATTTTTTGAGGTATGTGAAAGTGAATGCGCTCTAATTGTCAACTGTCTCAGTTATAATATCGAAATTAAAACAGAGTGAAAGTATATTTCTTCTGCTTAGTAACGATTTTAAATTTAGTAATGCACATCTTGCATTATATGGAGTAATCGAACCAGTGGATTTCAAAGATCTGAGTGCAAAGCGAAGAAATTTCTTTTGAATGAGTTCAAGCCTTTTGATGTGGCACTGATGACATGACCTCCAAATACAGACAGCATACTCTAGCTTAGACCATACGAGCGAAGTATATAGTGACTTTAAAGGGCATGGATCGGTAAAATCGGAAACAAAACGCCAAATGAAGATAAGGGTAGAACACGATTCGGCGACGACCAAATTCAAATAACTAAGAAACTGAATGTGGAATCAAAGATTACTTGCAAATCAGTAACTTCCCTGAGAGTATTTAGAAGCGAGTTCTTTATAAAATCTGAGGTAGAGATTAAAAGGTGTGACTTGGAAAATGACACATGAGAACATTTCTTAATATTTAGTTGAAGTTCCTACCACATCATGCCACGTCGTTGTTGAAGTCTGAGTGAAGATCGTGAGACTGGCTTTGTACAGTTTTACACATCTTTAAGTCGTTTGTATATAAAAGAAACTAAGGGAAATGGAAGCATTCAGGTACGTCATTAAGGGAACCCGGTGGTCTAAAAATTTCAAAAAATCTATTTTTTATTTTTTCGATATTTCGAAATCATAGTATCTTAAGAATATACTGTGAGATTTTCATGCTCACACTCCCAATATTATAGCTTCTACAGCCTATTAACTGGGTAGAGAGTGGTTCGCGCGCTCCTGTACCTCCAACTTTAAACTCATTTATCTCGAAACGACTTTTTTCGGTACGGCGGGGATGAAAACAAAAAAACTATTCAACCGAATCACTTGAAATTTGGATATGTTGTTCACAACATATATCGCTATCGTCGAAACTAGAGTTATAATTTTATTTAAATAATTTCCTATTTTTTAAACTAAAAAACTAGTGAAAAAACCCAATTTTATGAACTTTTTTTTCAAAAGTGCGCCATTTTGTCAATTTTTCATTTTTTCGATTTGTTCTAATTCCGACCATAACTGCACTCTTTCTGATTAAGAATCTTCTTGAATTTTGTGTTTCAGATGAGTAGAAGTCTCGAAATCATCTACGCCGTCCGGGTTCGATTTTTCGAGAAGGTCATCTTCAGCGGCATTTTTATAATAATAAACATTGTTTCAAAAGTAAAAAAAAAATTTTTTTGTATGCTCAATAAACGTAAAAATAAGCCAAAAAAGTTGAAACATCGTTTTTAAAATTTTTAATGGCAACAAAAAAATCATGAAAATAGGTGAAATTTTTGTGCTCTAGACCACCGGGTATCCTTAATAAAAATTAAAAATAAGAAACGGCTCAAATGCTGACCTGAGGGACATCAGAAGAGGCAATACAAAAATAGGAAGATACGCTGTCGATAACGATTACACACTCATGATTGCAAAAGTACGACTTTATTCCTTTAAGGAAAATAGAGGCAAATACAAAACTTATTAGACTTGAGTGGCAGTCTTTATCGAAAGCCTTGCACAGCATCAGCTTGAAAACTTTATAGAAAGCCGACATACAAAAATCTAGAAAGAGGAGCACGATTAGTTACAGTTGACCTGCCAACTAGGCCTGTATATCGCGGTCTCGTTTTTATTCCCTGCTTTGAATATAGGCGTGATAGAAGTAACTTTCCAAGCATTTATGAATTATAGAACAGCTTTATATGAATTGGGGTAGACCTTCGATGTTTACTAGAATCCAACCAACATAGATAAGCAAGGCCGATACAATTACATTTTAATATATAATATAAATGATTTTAATTTGGTTAACTTAATACGGATCTGTAATTCCTTTTAAGCTCATCAAATACTTAATAGAGGATTGCAGAAAGCAACTTGACTTAATATTGCCCTACAATTGAAGCAAATCTCGGCTGTTATTTTTAATGCTCTTTTTTCTTAAAAAAAAAATATTAAAAATTAATTAGCCCTGATAAGTTTTCCGAACTTTATTTAAAACTTTGTTCATATAAAACTCTTAATGGCATACTACAGCATAATCATATTTGTATGCCCAACATATGCGCTCGATTTTAATTTCCTGTCCGTCAAATCACAGCATACTCGTAATGTGTTTTATATCATCTCCGTCATTTGCGGACATTTGTACGCATCAAGTACCCATCAATTACAACGGAGAAGAAAAAGGACAAAAATCCTGGCAACAGCTTACTGCTCGTACTTATTGGTGTACATTTAATCGATAATAAAAAGTTTTCTACCTTATCATTCCGACATTGTGAAAAGTTTTGAATTTTTTATTTTGCCCTCAAAAAGGCTCTCTCATCCTATTTGCCACCGATTGAATATTCCGCGAGCGACTTTTTACTTTCCAATACAAGTGGTCGCATTGACTTTTCACATTTACGAGATCAAAAGTTAGTAACTCCACTTTTTCTCCTCCTCACACTTTTTACTTCTGCTTGGAAACAAATTTATCCTTAATTTGGTTTGTGCTTTTTGCTTTCTTATTTTACATATTCTTTTCAGTTGTGTGCAAACTTTCATATTACACATCATTTGTTCCTTTCATTACTTTTTTCTAAAAATAAATCATTGAGCTCGGTTTGATTGCGGCTGTTTGAATGGGGGATGCTTACGAAGGTAAGAGCTCTTAAAAAGTGCAATACTTGTGTCACAATACTTGGATATATTTATATATGTATATGTAAGGCCATACAATCAAATTGATATGTTAAGTTGAAAAAAAAAAAAAATTAAAAAGTTTTATTAAAAGTTTCTTAGAAGACTTCTTGTTGGCGCATTTATAAATTTTTCTTTTTCAATAGAATTTTGTATTAATAATGAAAAATGTGTTGCTATAGAAGAAAAGTAATTTATACACATTAGGGTGCATCCATTTGCATGAGAAAAAAGAAATCGGTACCTATTTTCAATCAGAATTATAAAAAGTAGTATATTTCAAGACATTCTCCAGAATATTTGTAAAAATTTGAAGATTTTAAAGGGAAAAAGTAATTTATGTACGTTAGGCTACATCATTCATTATGTACGTTGGGTTTGTTAGGTTAGGTTTGGCAGTCGCATCGCACATAGAGACAACGATGCCACTTTGACCACAAAATGGGTCCGTTGTGAGCCGCAGGGGCTGGGCTAAATTTCTTTATGTAAACACAAAAAAAATCCATACTCATTTTCCATCCGAATAATAAAATTTGGCATATTTTAAAACCTAAAGTTTCAAAAAAAAGCAAAAAATCTGTCAGAGTTATAAAATTTATTATATTTTAAAATCCCGCCAAAATATTTTGGAAAAATTTTAAGATTTCAACAGGAAAAACTAATTTATGTACATTAGGGTGCACCACTTTTCATAAAACAAAAAAAAAATCGGTACTAGTTTTCCATCCAAGTTATAAAATTTACAATGTTTTAAGACATCCACCAAAATATTTTCTACTAGTTTACAGAAGAGAGCGCACTACAAAAAAAAAAAAAAAAAAAACAAAAAAAATAGATACTTCTTTTCCGGTTTCCATTTCAATGTATTATTATATTATTTATTAGATATATCAAAATGCTTATATCTAAATATAGAGGAGTACTAGCTGCCAGGGCTTACGACTCTTTCTTTAAGTATATAATACCTGTGTTGATTTAGTTCTAATTATGGAGTTTAAATAAACTTTATTGACTTACATTGTTTCAGAAAGTTATATATTTTGTGAATGTTTTCAGAAGAATGTTTTTCAAGAAGTGCGGAGGGTTTAATGTCGCCAAATATTTTGATCCTGTGGCTTCGGAGATTGGGGCATTCATCTAATGTATTATTTTTTAGTTTTGGGGGGAAAATTTCAAGATTTCAAGAGGAAAATGTAATTCATGCGCTTTAGGGTGTATCACTTTTCATAAATAAAACAGTACAAAAATTTTGTACTTATTTTCCATCCTAGTTATGAAATTTATTAAATTTTAAGACATTTCCAAAATATTTAGAAGTATTTCAAGAATTGTCAAATAATTTATATACTTATTTAGAAATCGGTACTCATTTTCAAACCGAGATATAAAATTTCACATATTTCGCCCAAAAAAATTGGTGAACAAATTTAAGGTTTCAAGTCGAGAGAGACGTTTATGTACGTTAGGGTGCATCATTTTCCACAAAAACAAAAAAAAAAAAGATTGGTCATCATTTTCCCATCCGAATTATAAAATTCGTTTATTTAAAGACGCCCGTCAAAATACTTTTGAAAAATTGAAAGAATTTTCCAGTCATTTTTATACTTTAAGGTGCATCACTTTTCACAAAACAAAGCTAAAAAAAAATTGGTAGCCATTTTCAACATGTGTTATAAAATTTACCATATTTGAGTTCTTCGGCATTAATATTTCGGAAAAATATTATGATTTAAGTGATCGGAACTGATTTGAAAGTACCTCCAAAAATATCAGTTTTTTTTATTCGCTGATGAAATTTGCAAACTTTTTTATGCAAACCTTTGAATCTTAAATTCTTCTCGGATCTCTATTTAAAAAATGTATTTTATTTATAATACACCTGATATTTGATGGCATTTTCAAATCGGTGAATTCTTAATATTTTTTCGAAATATTTTGGCGGAAGTTTTGAAATACCTTCTACTCAAATATGAACCAGACGGTATCAATATTTTTTATTTGAAAGCGTTTTCGTTTGTTTAAAAATACTTTCAAATATCCACACTTCACAAGTCAGTAGTCTCAGGCTGTTTTACTGAATTTCAAAGCATCAAAATATAAATTCAAATAGCAACCATCCTGTAATTAATTTCACATAAAAATAAATGCGAATATGTGTTGGGATAAAACGGAAAGGAAAAAACGATTTTATATTGAAAAGTTGAACCAGTTAATCAAATATTTGAGCAGCTGTATTTAGGTAAGCAAAAATCGAAAAATAGAGAAATCGCCATGGTAAGTACATGGAAAGAGTTCCTAATTGCTTAAATGTAAACGTTTCTCTTACTTGGTATTTTTTTTTTGTTATAAACTAAATTGAATGACTGTTAATATCAATTATTTAAACTTTAGTTTTAATTTCAATTTTAAAATTAACTATTTGGATTTAAGTTTATCACAATTATTTGCTATATGTTAGACTTCAGAATTTAATTTTTAATTTTTCAATTTAAAGCCGATGTGCTACAAGAAATTTATTTTTACAGATTCGACCTCAAATAAATTTGTTTCATAATCAGAAATGCTAAAAATAGTTTCATAATTTTCGTCGCAGTGAATGTGGGGCACGAGCAACGTTTGGAAATTTTAAGAAATTACTACCCAATTTGTGAATCGCTGATCGCAATTTCAAAAGCACTTACACCTTTCTGTTAAGTGCTTGACCGTCAAAAATGGAGGGATCTGTAGTTTTAAGCTGACTTCGAATGACAAATGGTTTTTATGAGGAGCTTATTCATGCCGAAGGGCGGCCGCTATTAGAAAATACTTTTTTTCTTGATTTTGCTGTTTCATGCACGGAAATTCAAGCCTACGCACTCCTGAATGCGTCCCATCACGCACCAACCCATGCGGCTACGGCCGCCGCCCTAACCATAGTGAACAGCAAATATGCAATTAGCTTTTGCTTCTGACGCCTGATCTCGAGTTAGTGACACCGTGCAATGCATGGTTTGAGTAATTGGAATACTCTGATCTAAGCCAAATTAATTTCAGTCTCTAATATTGGGACTTTGTAGGTTGCCAGATGACAGTTCCATCTAAGCTGACTCCATCGAAGCTGATTTCGAACGGCAAATGGTTTTTTGTGAGGAGCTTTTCCTTGACAGAAATGCACTCAGAGGCTTGACATTGCCTGTCGAGGAGCGACTGCTATTAGAAGAAACTTTTTTTTAACACACTCGCATCCTAATAATATTCTACTTTATTTCAAGTAACGGTGGTGGTTTGAACTTGAGATCTGAAAGCAGCGAAGAGTAAAGAAAAAAGGATTACATGGATGGACCATTTGAGAGTTTGTGTCCTTGCGAGATCATATCCTACCTTTTCGTTTACTGTATTAATGCAGTCTCTTTGCTGAAATTGCATTTGCTATGGATGTTAGTGATACACCCTGAGTTGTATTTCAATATGAGATGTCTTCATCTTCTTCATCTTTAGTGAAAGTCAGGCTTCTAAGCTTACGCTTTTCACGCACGCCACGTATTTCAACAGCAGATGGATAAACAGAACCGACACTACCTTAATGGTGACAATATACGGCAAGATACGATTAATCGATTATTATTCTCATTTTAACCAATTTATTGAGCTTCAGTTGTTTTATTCCCTTTTCAAATCATTAAATAGCCCAAAAAAATATCACTTAGCTTCTAAGTTGGCATCTGCTATCTGATTTATATAGCAGATTCAAAATTATACATTTTTTACAGCTTTGAAAATTGTCAAAATCTCTCTAGGCCCGTTTTTAACTATCGAAGGAGAATGGGTGCATCAATTACATTCACTCACACAAATAGGGTATTGATCAAAAATTTCCGGCATAAAATACTTCAGCCTCTTTCATCACTAGCTGCTCTTGTTGCTATTTAAAAGGTTTCGTCTGCACATTGAAGCTAAAATTTGAGTCGGGCTGCATACAAATATATCAGTCGTTTTGAAATTCTTCTTATTTGCTAATTTACCAAATTTGTGTTAATTATGCGGCGAGTCAAATTCCATATAAGTCAAAGTTGCTTGAATGAAATGGTCTATTGCTTTGAGTCACAATTTGGCTTTCTTTAATTTACTATCGGTTCAACTAACGTAAGGGTAAATTTTCCGCTGCGCCAAGTATACCACGTTTTACCCTCTTCTCAAATCATGACTTTTTGACAGTTTCAATTGCTGTTAAGGTCTTAATTTCAAATTTAAATTATTGTACATAAATTTTATTCTTTAAATATTTCAACGAATCCACTTGGCAATAATTCCATTTATTTCTTCTCTACATAAACTTTATTTCAAAAACTTTTTTAAGATGTATTCAAATAATATACATTTACGGCTTCTTTGATCTCAAATCATACTAAGGCTTTCTGCAAAAGTTTCTAAAGCAGCACTTCAAGCACTTTTCGGCGCCAAAAGTAGGTACCCTGCTGTTCATTGTACGAGTACTATGTCATTTACTTAGTTCCGAAACACATATCATAAGCGAAAATTTTGGGCTATAAATTTGCGAAACACGAAACTTTAACAAAACAATAAATACAGTAGAGCGTATTTATGTTGCTGGGAACGTATATTATACATATGTGTGTGGCGTTGGCTTAGACACCTAAGTGGGTATACTCAAGATGCCGCTACTTGTTCCACTTATGGCGAAAATTTTCCATTTACGATCCCCTTAAAAGTGCTGAGACGTGTGCTGATGATGTGCACAATTAACGGGGTGCGCGGAGATGCCAGAGCAACAGAGAAGGCGGGGTGCATTCTGAGAGCAAGAACGAGAGAGAGGGGAATAATGGTGGCTGGAGCGAAAGTACAGTAAGTGCGTATAACCACAACGAATACACCAGCGAATATTAGGTAAAATACATATATGTGCACATACGTACCTCCACACTTACATCAGATACACTAGGCCAATTGTATTACTGCCGTCGCGTACATATGAGTAAATACTAATGTGCGTACAAGTGCACCTGTACCAAAACACCGGTGGAATCTTGCATGTGTAAATGTCGCATGCAGAATTCTTCTATACACACCGACACCTGGAGCGAGCAGAAGTTGTTTACTTACATGTATATATGTGTGTATGCATGTATGAGCTAGCAAAAAAAGAAAACAAAGAAAAAGAAAAAAACGGCGAACAAATATCACATAAAATGAAATTTATGCGCACAGTTGGAAAAGATTTCCCTTGGCCGGATCCACCAGCATTGCAGTAGAATTGCTGCAGTGGCAGAAAACGGGCAAACAATAATAAAAATGGCAGGGAAAACAATTGTACGTCTGAAATGTGAGCGGCACATATACGTGGAATAAAAAACACAATAAAAAAAATTTAACAGAATGTTGAAAGCATGGCGAGTAGAAAAGTAAGAATTGGGGGAAATAGTGATATTGCAGCGTGAAAAGCTGAGCCAGTACCTAAATGTTGTCGATAGCTGTTGAGCCACTTGAGGCAGTTAAGAAGTAACGACGAAAATACTACATAGCCGAACACAAGCAAAAACAATTGAAGGGGGCCACTACTGGGAGACGTGCGCAATCGCTACCTTCACTACTTTTTCCTTGTGGTCATAACACGAGAATTTTTGCACACTTCTGCTCGAATGCGTCTATTTCTTGCCTTACTCAGGCTGTCCCAAGAGCTTCAACCTCAATGCGCTTTTCTGTGGGAGTATGAAACCGGTGTGAGATGCTGGCAATCGCATTATAGGAGTAAGAAATCAATAAACATACTAAATGGATGTTGTAATGCGATTAGCAGACAAGTGCTAACAAACAAGAAACTGTCGTTCTGTCGAGTTACGATGAGTAGGCTGTCACAAGAATGGTTCTAATGGCATTGTATGTGGAGAATAACTGGTAGATGATTGCGATCTGCTGACACTAAGGGTATTCACAAAAATGAGGAAGTAAGTATGTATTGTCACTCCTAGATTTTAATTCTAGTATTCTCTTTTTTATGGAATAAGGTGAAGAAGCCTGGTAGATATTATGCTTGATTTAAAAGAAAAGTAGTCCGCTCTTTGCAATATATATATATATATATATATATATTAGGGCGGATCGATTTAAAAATCGCTCATTGCTCTGTGAAAATCGTATTCTAGGGATCAAAATAAGAAACTTTGCCGAAGGAACCATACCTCTAAAACGAATTCTGATGTCCCCCAATTTAAAAATATCACCATTACGCCTTTACATGAAAAAATCAGCTAAATGGCTATGTTTTTTCTTTATTTTTATTTATTTATAATAATATCTATTTTTTCTCTTAAGAAATTTATTTAGTCAGAACATATGTAAATGAAAAAATTCATATAAGGGAGTTATAGAAAAGAAACTAAAAAGTTCGACCCAAATTGGGGAATATCAGAATTCGTTTTAGAGGTATGGTTCCTTCGGCAAGGTTTCTTATTTTGATCCCTAGAATACGATTTTCACAGAGCAATGGGCGATTTTTTTGCCTCCCCACAAATCGACCCGGCCTAATAATATATATATACATATATGTAATTGGCGCGTACACCCTTTTCGGGTGTTTGGCCGAACTCCTTTTCCTATTTGTGGTGTGCGTCTTGATGTTGTTTAACAAATGGAGGAACCCACAGTTTTAAGCCGATTCCGAACGGCAGATATATTTTATGAGGAGCTTTTTCATGGCAGAAATACACTCGGAGGTTTGCCATTGCCTGCCGAGGGGCTACCGCTATTAGAAAAAAATGTTTTTCTTAATTTTGCTGTTTCACCGAGATTCAAATCTACGTTCTCTCTGTGTATTCCGAATGGTAGTCACGCACCAACCCATTCGGCTACGGCGCCCGCCTTTGCAATATAGCAAATAAAATCATCCCAAAGTTGCGTTGCGCGGGGCGTCTCCGCAAATGTTCGTAGAAAGAAATTATGCCTTTCCCCGCCACAAAGTAATATCTAACGATAGTTCCACGGACAAATGGAAACGCAGCAGGGGCTGGCTTTTAGTACGGCGAGCCGAAGGGCAAATCTCACGCTTCGGGTTTCAATGCTTTTTCAAAAAAAGAAAAAACAAAAAATTATAATAATAAGCACCAGCTTTGTAACTTATTCAAATTACGCTGGAGAATGAATGAGTCTGCTGGAAATTTAATTAATTTCATAAAAAATTTTCATATAATCGGAGTATAGAAGAACATTACACTAGTAAATAATCTAAAATAGATAAACGAAATTTAAATTACCGATAAATTTGTAGGATGCCTGAAGGAAAACTGTTAAGTGCAACATACAATTTCAAGCTATCTATGTTGCGCTTCGTCAAAGTTTGTGAACACCCAAAACGTGTAAGCACCCACACACATACTTGCTTATGCATTGTAGAGTGTCCACTGCTAGCCGGTAGGATGGAAGTTGAATAATACAAAATTCTAAAGAAAAAAATTGTGCACAGAATTAGAGCAAACATAATGTGACACAGCGCAAAAGTTGCTTGTAAGAGCACTAGCTTGAAAAACAAAAGTTCCATTTTTCTCTAATGGCCATCAAGGTACGCTCGAAGCACTAGACAGGTTGCTAAGCAAAATAGCTATTTTCTCGCAGGTATACAAAGAAGGAGTGATGATTTTTCCTGGAGAAATGAGTCCCTATGTACTTATATGTTTGTGCATCAGAAAACATATTCCCATTTCCATACAGGAACATGTACTTGCATATGCTCATATCAGCAAGCACTCCTCCTTGTTAGGGGGCCAAGCCAGCCAGCGCCTTACATTCCTTAAAACAATGTTGTCAAGTGTTGTCGTAAATATAATGGGGCATTCTGCCCTTGCCACGGCCTCTGAAGCATTCAATATTTATCAATAGAATAAGCGCACACTCATTTAATATCTACTTAATATCTTTCGTAAAATGCCATTTTATTTTATGCCTCACGCATGTTGCGTACTCTCCAATACTTACAGACTTGTGTGTGTGTTGTTATGCTCATTCAAATTCAATAAAGCATCATTTATTTCCACTATTAAAATATCGCCCGACTGTATTTCAGCTTCACCTTCCCAGGAGACCAATAATGGTGAACAGTCTGTACCGCCATATGGACAATTCTCGGAGGTCTGAAATGAAAAATTGTTGGGTTGGCAAGAATTAATTAATTAAAATGTGAGAGTAAAAATATCTATTGAATTTAATTGACAATAGATATTTACATGTTTTATTTACTAGGCGTATAGAATAAAATGCTTAAATGAATATGTTGCATGCAATAACAGTGTGCGACAATTTTATGACAACTCAAAGCAGCACAGGCTTTTGTAATATTTTCTGAAAGTATACCTGGCCAGTAACAAAGCACTCGATGAATTTGCAAATGTTGGATTTGTGATTTCAAAGTCGATTTTTTTCAACTACCAGGAGAGGATTTAGAATATATGGCCTAGCGAAGTGGAAGCGTAAGATGTTTGCAGTAAAATTTCACAGAAAATATTTTCGTAGAGCATTTTAACCCCATTAGCTTCTAACTAATTGTGTTGTTCTAAATTTTATTTCAAGAAAGATGCAAAAAAAGAACAAAAACACAATTGGGAAGTCATTAGAAAAGTAAAATGTTCTAGAAAATATTGCTATAAAAATTTTAGAAGTAACTTTTCGAACCTCACTTTAATAAACACCAAAAAAAAAACATACTTGGAAAGTTGTTAGAGGACTTAATTGGGAACACCACTATGATTTAAAAACAAATCGATTTCTTTTTGCACTTTCTTAAAGTAGATACATATATTCAAAAATATGTAAAAAAAAATTGAATTTAAAATCTTGAAAATTGACGAAGTTACAATACAATAAATGAAGGTAGTGAGTTATAACGGTCAATGAAAACTTTAAACGCGTTTTTGTCAAAACGACTTTTCTGAACACGGTGGCCTCGATTTCTCGAAGACTTATGAACCGATTTTAATTTTTTTTTAATTTTTGTATGTATTGGCTACAGCCGTTTTTAAAAGTTCCAAAAACTAATATTTTTTCAAGCTTTTCGAAAACTAAAAAAGGGTAAAAACACAAACTCATTTTTAAAACCTGCACCATTTTCTCAAAAAAAAAAAATAAATAAATAAATAAATAAAAAAAACCGCCACGTATGACGGTAGCCATTGATGTATAGATTAAGCATTTTTTTGGTTTTTTACTTACTGGCCACCAGGGTGCATCAGTTTTTTATGACGCCATTGCATTAATATTAATAACAATTGTAATTTTTGATATTTTTTAATAAAAATTTGTGTCAGTATAGTTGATTATATATTAAATAAATTATAAGTTGTCCGATACTCATATAATCACCCCTACTTATAAAAACAAAATTTTTGAAAATCACTTAATTTTCACACGTGAACAACAAGCGGCAATTAACATCAAATCAGTGTGGGAGCAACTTAAGCGAGATCCGGAATTTTGCGTTGAGTTGCCACCGTTGATGAAAAATGGATTCATCATTACACACCAGAAACTAAGTAGCAATCAAAACAATTTCTCAAGGTGAATCTGCTCAAAATAAGGCGAAAACAGTCTCATCGGCCGGAAAGGCTCATGGACGACTTTTCGGATGCGAACGACGTCATTCTCATGGATTTTTTAGAAAAAGAAAGAACGATCATCGACCAATACTACAGTAAGTTATTGGACCGCTTTCGCAAAAAGTTGAAGGAGACACGGCCGCATTTGGCGAAGAAGAAGCTGCTGTTTCACCACAATAACGCACCAGCACATTCACACAGAGTTGTCGCTGCCAAACTGCAGGAACTAAGCCTGATTTGACTCCTTGCGACTTTTGTTTGGTCCCTAATAATAAGAAATGGTTTGCGGGGAAAAAATTTAGTTCAAACGAGAGTCATCGTCGAGACAAAGGCGTATTTTGGAATGCTCGACAAATTCTATTTTTGGAGAGGTTAAAAAAATGGCCCCAACCTTTGAATTGTCAACACATTCGGATTATTATTTCCATCAAACAAATTGCGATATGTTGTTTTGAAAGATCGACCATTTTCATAATAAGTTTCAATAATTTTAACGCGTTGTTCTATTGTGTAAAATTGTACATCTGTCTACCTCAAAAATGTCAAAGATGACATAAATGACCGTACCGTCTAAGAAATATTCACTATTGACATCTAGGCGTCACTTTTGAAAGAGCCTTCATTTATGCATTTTCCATAGAGTTTAAGAACACACATCGCGCCATTTTGCTTAAAATAGTTTTCAATTACGAGTTTTTCATAATGAAAATCGGGTTAAAAGATTTAGTGTAGAATTCTTTTAGATTCAATTATCTAAAATCTTATTTCTTAATTTACTTGAAAAATAAATATATTTAATTTCGACAAATGGAAACAAATTTACTTATAGAAATAATGCTTCGTTTTCTCTGCTAGGACAAGGCGTATAAGTTTGAAGGTGATTGATTAAGGTGGTGAGCGTAAATTGTAAATCGTGGGCTTATAACTGAAAGCTTCTAATGAATTTGCGCACTTCCTGAAGTTTTTTGTAGGAGTAAGAGTTCTCGTCTTGCGAGACTTACACACTTTCAGAGGATGTGCTCTGGCTCTTCATCGACTAGGTTTACGATTCTTAGTCTCCTGAAATGGTAACGTAGACTATGGTGCCCCGTTTATTATTCACTGAGAAATGCATAAAGAGTTGAAAGAAGCTGCAGACAGCGTTGGTTTCAGCATGAACGTGCAAAAAACACAATTAATGACAAATTTAGTAACAAGTGGTAATCTTATAATATAAGAAGTTGTTGAAGTGGAGTAGGTTTTGAATATAAATATCTCTGATATGAAATCACAATCGGCAAAGATAACCAAACTCAGAAAATGTCATAAAGAATTGGTCTAGGATGGGTGGTGTTTGGAAAGCTCAAATATAATTTTAAAAGTAATTTACCTATACGAGCTCGTATGCCTTTAAAGAGCTCTGCTCGCTATACCCTATGGCTGTGAAGTGTCTACTCTTACGGAAAGTACTTTTCAGGAATTGCGCGTTGCTCAAGGAGCAATGGAAATATCGATACTGGGAGTAAACAGCCATATGGGCTGGCGACATATCGCGTTTTGCGGATACCAGGTGTAGAGACAAAAGGGAAATTGGAAGACCGCCCACAAGATGGACTGCTGACATCAAAAGAATAACGACAAATTGGATATGAACAGAAAACAAGATAGAGAAAATTGCAAATCAATGACGAGGCCTATGTTCAACTCAAACAGCTAAATGGTAATAAGAATGATAGTGATTTTTGATTACAGATCAAGTGATCCAAGTATTTTGAAGTATAATAAATTTTAAAATATAATTAGAAGTAAGCTGAAAAAATAAAAAAAAAATTAAGATATACTTTTACATTAAACAAATTTCCGAAAGACATTTCTTTTTGTTAAAAATGTTAACGAAAAAAATGTGTATTGTCACGTTCGAAAAACATTTCTTCCCTGAATTTTTTTCTTATTTTTTCATTAATAGCTCAGACTAGCCCAGTATTCTCTGAAAATTTGTTAGCACGATTTTCACACCTCTCGACTTATATTCAAATAAGTACAGCGAGACCGTGAAAAATCTGGCCAAAATACTGTCCTAGCGAAGCGCTAGCCTACGTGCGCGGGTACGAGTACTACGCCCGTTTGCATATCAAGCGAAGCGTCGCCAAATACATTAATAAGCAGAGATAAGGCATTAAAAAATGGTTTTCAAAATCTCACAATTATTAATTTTTTTTTCTTTCTTTATTATTTATTTAAGTTTACTTCTTCTTATACACCAACCTATAACTAAACCAATTTTCAGCGAAATTTACAACAATAGCAATAGTACTTGAATCACTTGACGCGGAATTGCACTATTCCAAAAAACCACACACATCCATGCACACTATAACTCGGTTACTGTACCGTCAAACTATAGTAAATGGAAGCTTTGCAACACACAAAAAAAAACAGAGTTAGTTTGAAATTCCAAAAATAATGATCTCAATTATTTAATATAATTATTTTTATTGCAAGTAAATAGAACCTAAAAGCTTATAAATTTGCCAGACTCTTATTGGATTTCGCAAAGATTGTCTGCGTTTTTGCCTGTCCTTTACGTGCGCCTGCTAATCCCAAATTAGAGAAATCTCGTAAAGGAAGAAAAGTGAATAAAAATTGCATGTTCACTCGCATATGCTAATGTGTAAGCGATAAATTTTGTGGTTAAGGCTCAAGTTTGGCCGACTAACGCATTACATCTTTACCATTTGAGTGGACACACAATGGACTCCACATCCGAAGTTTGCTACAATATTTATGCGAAAATCTGTTGACCTTTTTGTGAAGATATGCAAATTTTGGGTTAACTAGAGAAATATGTGCGACTACAAAAAAAAAACAAAATTCTCATAAAAAATAACGCACTGGAAGAGGGAAAAGTTTGCATGTAAATACGAGAATATACAAACATATGGGCGAATAGGAAATTGGGTTTATTTTTTGTATGTAAATGTGTGCGCCCGCTCATGTTGGGTAAATCCTTTTATGACCTACATATTGAGTTGGCAAATTCTAATCTACGCATATTTACTTTGTTCGCCACAATATGACTCTTATTCTTTCCCGTTTAGCGGCAAATGAAAAGCATATTTGAGGTGCCCACAAACTGTGACATGAGATTGTACTTCCTTGCCTTTTTCGCTTTTGTATGGAAATCTTGTTTCGGTAGCCTAAAACAAATTATATTAGTTTGTAATTTGGTTATAAGCGAAGGCAAAATATCCGAAAACTTGGAAAATAGTGTCAAAACTAATTTATTATTTTTCCTGTGAAATCGGTATTCACCAACTTAAAGGATGTCGCATGAAGATGATGTTTCATGACAGGAAATATAATAAACTTAAAACGAGATTTTTACTAATAAAAGGTGTGAGTGCAGGTGGCAAGCTAATGAGAAACTGTGTTACCCAATAAAGAGTAAGGCATCTGACATTAACAAAACAAAAAAAAAAAATTAGTACTAAAACAAAAAAAATCTGAAAAATTTCATATATGACCCTTTCATTGGCTCAATAGTTCCGTCATTTTCGAATATATTTTCTTATGAAATTGTAAGATAAATTAACCAATAAGCAATTACGTTCAAGGATAGAGGCAGGCATTATAGAAGATCATTAAATAAACTCCTTAACCTAACTCCTAATGTTTCACATATAATTGTTAAGAGCCGTACTTTGACTAAAAGTAGTGAAACATGAATAATTAATGTTTACATGTTTTACTTCTATATCTAGGCATGTTTTTTGAAAGACCTTCTACAACGATGAACAGAGGTTCAACTTCGGTAGACATGATGAGGAGATAGAAAATATATTCTCCAATCGTCAACAGATGAGCGGGGATTCGTTGATGATATGAGGAGTCAGGGGGGAGGAGGGGTGCCTTTTATATGTCGGGATTAGAGAACAAAAACAAATTTTAATCATCGAAAATCACTTTATTGTTTTTCAAAATATTCTCCATGAAGATCTATACACTTTTGCATGCGTTTGAACCAATTGTCGAAGCACTTTTGCCACTCTGAATGAGGTACCTCCAAAACATGCGTTCTGAATGCCGCAACCGCGAAAAACGTTGACCTCTCAGTTTGTTTTTTACGTACAGGAATAAAAAGAAGTCATTCGGTGCCAAGTCAGGACTATACGGTGGATGACCCATTAATTCGATGTTTTGGGTGCTCAAAAATGCAGTTGTTTGAGCCGATGTGTGAGAGCTCGCATTGTCCTGGTGAAGAGTGATCCGTCTTTGGCGATTGGTTTTCCTAATTTCTTGGAAGACAACTGGCAAACAAATGGTTGGGTACCACTCAGAATTTACTGTTCTGCGTTGTTCTAGTGGTACGGTTGCGACATGTCCAGTTTTTCCGAAAAAACAGGCGACCATTTGCTTGGAAGTGCTTCGTGCGCGAACAACTTTTGTTGGATTTGGCTCATCTTGAAACACTTACACAGTCGACTGCTGTTTACTTTCGGGCTCATACGCGTAAATCCATGATTCATCACCAGTCACGATGTCATAGACGTGTTTCGAAGCCCCGCGATCGTATTTTTTGAGCATTTCCTTCGGCCAATCGACACGAGCCTTTTTTTGAGCGATTGACAAATTGTGTGGGATCCAACGCGAACAAATTTTTTTGACAGTCAAATGTTTATGCAATATTGAATGTATGCTGGTCCCACTAATGCCTAAGATTGTCTCAATCTCACGATAGGTCACATAACGATCTTGCAATATCAGTTCGCGCACAGCATCAATGGTTTTCGGAACAACAACGGATTTTGGACGACCTTCACGAAATTCGTCTTGGAGTGAACTACGACCCCGATTGAATTGACCATACCATCGATAAGCACTGGTCCTTGATGGAGCTTCATCGTCAAAAAATGAATTAAGTTCATCCATGCAATGTTGCTGAGTTAATCCACGTCGAAAGTTGTAAAAAATAATCGCACGAAAATGTTCACGATTTAATTCCATTTTTGGACCGAGATGAATCTTTTAAGTTACTGTAAACAACACAAATAGCGCTGGTATTTCAAAACGTTCTGAGTACGTAAAAGCCAAAAAATGTCAAACTTTGCGATACAGCTGTCAGTTGCCAGGTTGCAACACCAGGGTTGCCAAATCCCGAAATATAAAAGGCACCCCTCGTATCACGGTAATAAGAGATTAATTTCCATTTAATTCCATGCACTGAAAATATACAATATATGTTTTGCTTCAATGTATATAAAAGTTTCTACTCGATGCACGATGTTTTTAGAAGACAGCCATCTTGAATACATTGAACAAACCAACAACAAAACAACAAAATTATCAAAAATCAATAAGAACTTTGAGCCACTGCAAACTTACACTTTCCTATATAAAATTTATTGGTTACTTTTAGAAGCGGTTGCACCTCGATTCCTCGATAAGCAATGGCAAAAATCGAATAGTATTTTTGCCAAAGGAGACGCCAGACGATGGATTACTGAAGGTACTAGGCAGGATCCGGCATTCGAAGTGTAACCAATAAAAAATGACATAAATTTGGTTTGGAAAATTACTTTTATTCAATTAAAAAAAAAAAAATGTGTGAAAATGATACAAAATTAAGCATCAATTTAGTTTTGCTCGATATGACCACTTTTTGCCTTGACTATGGCCTTGAGACGGTCCTGAAATGAATCGCAAGCTGCCCGAATGTGAGTTGCAGGTATTTTGGCCCACTCGCCAACAATGGCTTTTTTCAGCGCCTTGAGACTGGTGAATCTATTAGTTTGGTCCTTGCTCTCCAAAATGGTCCAAAGAGAATAATCCATCGGATTCGCGTCTGGTGAATTTGAGAGCTATTGTGCGGACTTTAGGAAGTTCGGAACGTTGTTTTTTAGCCACAAGTGTCAAATTTGATTGACGTATGACGGCATTTGCAAAGATTATAAATCTTCCGATAGGGTGATTAATTTTGAGCGTGGTTTAGTTATGGTTAAAGTATTGGAAATATTGAAATTATAGTGAATATTTTTTGTAATTTGTTTTTTTGCATCTGAATTAAAGTTTGATACTTTCATTTATATGATGCTTGTTGTATTATTATATATACTTTTATATAAAATTTATGAATATATAAAGAAACTGAAAAAAGTAATCAAAACTTTTCAAAAATTTTTTGGCGGACTGTATTTCTCTTCTTTCGCATAAATTTAAATGATGTAAAAAAAAATTAATCGCAACCAAAGTTGGCGTTGACCAAACTCTAGAGTTTCTTTCAAAATATAAAATGAAATTTTCTCTCTAAAATGTTTCAATTGAATATTTATTAGAAAAAATTGATTGCTGCGCCCACAGGGGTTAAACAGTGCAATATTGTAAAAAATTCATCTAATTTCACCCTTTGCTGCAATTATTGCAAAAACCACATCTACTGTTTATTTGCTCACTTTGGTTTTTTTTTATTGGTTTTCTTTATTTATGTTTTGTTTTTTGTGTTACCAGATCTTCGCTTTCAGTAAAAGTTTTCCTCCAGATTTCCCAGCTTATTTAATATAATATTTTTTGTCTGCGTAGCACTCTTTCGGTTTGTTTGTTTTTGTGTGTTTTGCTACCATATCGTTGGTTAAAGTTGAATTTTTTCTTCAAAACTCCCAGCTTATTTAATACTTTTTCGACGCCGAGCCTTGTTTCTGACTTTTACTTTTCCTACTATTTTGATCTGTTCCCTTTCTTGATCTCTTGTCCTCAGTTTCTCCCCGCATACTTTCAAAAAACTTTGCTGTTTAAATAAGTTATTCAAAGGGGTAATTCAGTTTTTATTTAAATTCAAACACAATTTCACTTGAGAAAGTTATTGAAACTCGTCTTCGTATACATATAAACGTTTTTGCAATTTCACCGCCCACCCACCGTACCCTTTTTCGGCGCTACCTGTACTGCTGCTGCTGCTAGTCATACTATACTTTTGTTGTGCAATTATTATGCTGATTTTGTGCACACCGTCAGCGTAAGCAGGGCAAACTTTTTAAAAGACTCACTACTACGTTTCTTATGCTTATTTGCAATCACACACATATACATATATGCTTTTAGGGCATTATTTCTAGTTTACTTTTCATTCTTATTTCCATTTTTTCCAATTTTGTTTTCTGCGTGCAAATTTACAAATCGCACAACCATGGAAATTTCACTGTAATAGAAAATAAACTGACCGGAAATTTGTAGAGTCTTCGTTCATATAGTACATGCATGAACGCACACACGCACACACGTCCATACATACTATACATACGTATATGAGCGTGCATATGGCTGTACCTCTACAACGACGTTGTTTTCCATATTCTTTAGTATTCTTCAGTTTCCACACCATTTTCAATTTAATTTGCATGTATCCAGTGCATTGGTAAGTAACTGTTCGTATTCACTCCACATTTCGATCTGGATTTTTATTTTCCATTTTTTTATTATGCATTGTTCCCGGTTTTCAATGCCCAGCTATCCTCTAGCGTGCTTGTGTGTGAATTCTTTTGTGTTAAAGTGGCGCCTGTGCCACTATATGGTTCGGTACACCTGTGTTCGAAACAATAGGAGCGCGACGAATTAGCAAATGTTTGGTATTTGCATAAAAGGTCATTCTACAATAAAAATCATTTAACTCAAAACATTGTACAAAAGTCGCAAAAATTTAAGAAATTTTCATCAACATTTCGAGAGGTGCAAACTTTGTACAAAATTCACAAAAATGTAACAAATTAAAAAGAAAAAGTTCTGAAAATTTCCAACTTTTTAAATTAAAAAGAAAAATTTATGAAAATTTCCAACTCTTTAATCAGCAACTTTAGAAAACTTTGAGGAATATATTGGGTAGTCGAAAAAGTCTTTTCGTATTTCTAATCAAACTTCAACTCATTTTTTTTATATTTATAATGAACTTTATTAAACCAAATATGTACCATTTTGGTCGACCACCTTTTGCAATTTTTCTTCTAGAGACATTATTTCATCAGTGTAAAACTTTTGTGGTTTCTCGGCGAAAAACTGCAACAAGTAATTTTCACAGGCTTCTCTTGAAGCGAACTTCACTCCATTAAGGGAGTTCTGCATTGACCGAAACAAATGGTAGTCCGATGGTGCAAGGTCACGGCTATATGGTGGATGCATCAAAACTTCCCAGCCTAGCTCTCCCAGTTTTTGCCGAGTCATCAAAGATGTGTGTGGCCTAGCGTTGTCCTGATGGAAGACGACGCCCTTTCTGCTGATCACTTCTGGCCGTTTTTTTCGATTGCTTGCTTCAATCTCATCAGTTGTTGACAGTAAAGTGTAGAATCAATCGTTCGAGCAGGCTGGAGCAGCTCATAGTGGATGATTCCTTTCCAATCCCACCAAACACACAGCATAACCTTTCGAGGAGTCAATCCTGGCTTTGCGACCATTTGTTGAGCTTCACCACCCTTGAACCATGATCTTTTTCGCACATTATTGTCGTATTTGATCCACTTTTCGTCTCCTGTTACCATTCGCTTCAGAAATGGTTCGATTTCATTTCGTTTCAGCAAAGAATCGCAGATGTTAATTCGGTCCATTAAACTTTTTACAGACAATTCATGTGGTACCCAAACATCGAGCATCTTTTTGTAACCAGCCTTTTTTAAATGGTTCAAAACCGTTTGATGATGAATGTTTAGTGGCTTGGCGATGTCATGGCAGCTTATGTGACGGTCCTGGTCAATCTTTTCCATAATTTTATCGACTTTTTCAACGATAGGTCGACCGGAGCGAGGTGCATCTTTCACATCGAAATTTCCAGAACAGAAGCGAGCAAACCATTGTTGTGCTACACGAACTGATACAGCATCGTCTCCGTAAACTTCACAAATTTCATTGGTGGCTTGCATGGCATTCTTCCCTTTTTTATACAAAAAATTCAAAATATAGCAAATTTCTTCATTATTTTCACTCACTTTTGAACAGCTATAACTTTTTTTCAACTTCTCCGAATTTAATTTTTTTTAGATAAAAGAAGCCTAACATGTCACCTTTCTAACACCATATGATATGACACAATGTGATTGGTAGCACTGGAGCTAGATGACTCCAACGACATCTATTGACAAAATACGAAAAGACTTTTTCGACTACCCAATAGATAGCTCCATGGCCCATTCAGTTTAAGTATAAGAAAGTGTAAGTATGAATTCACTAAATTTTTTTCATTAGATGTGACAGGTTTACTCCATATAAATCACATGTTCGGAAGTCTTTTATAAGAAAAAAAAGTGGTGAGCATCTCAGCGAAGAAAAATTGGCAAACATCAAAGAGAACTTTGAGCCACTTGAAACTTGTACTTTGTTATACTAAAATTTAATGGGCTATGACACTGCATACCCTACACTTTTCTAAAAATTCTGAATAAAAGGTTGGTTGATTTAGAATGTTTTTATTGTAGAATGCGCTTTAATTTTACAAAATCACAAAAAAATTAAATGCAAAATGTAGAATATACTATACTTTAATTGAAATTTAAAAATAAAAAATAAATTAGAAAACGAAAATAGCTGAAATCGCGTAATTCTTAACGCTTGTATTATTTTGTACTCCGGTGTAGGTACTTATAATTTCGCCTCTTGGGCAAGCGTGTGTTGTGAACAAAAACGGATTTAATATTCTTAACAAATATCTACTGCATAATGCTACTACTTATTGAAAACGTTCTCACACTCACACATATGTGCGCTCAGTGAAATTCACTCATCTGTGAGTGGCCGCTTTATGAAAGCCCGATAAACTGAGCTGTAGCATGGCTTAAATCGGCTGTGGTGTGGATATAATTGCTCTATGGACTTATTGAAAATACACAGATATTTTATGAGATTGGTTGCGAGAAGATGAAAAATGTATTCCTTGGCGGAAAACTTCCACTGACTCATATGTATGTGTGGATTGAATAAAGTTTGGTAGTGAAACGAAAGGTGCTCCATTCTATGCTATTAGTATCATACTTTGACTAGTCATATTTTGATTTGCTCAAAAGTGGGATACTAAATAGACCACTCTCTAGTAGAGGTAGCATACCTAAAATCCTAAAATTGCCAGTTTTACTAACCAAATTCAGTGAATTTTATGGGTTAATAAAAATCTAAATATATTTGATTCATTTATTGTATTAGAAAATGCCCTTACACGAAGTGAAGTTTATTGAAAAAGTTGTATGACTATATATGCAATTTTAGTACTAGAATGTTTCTGAGGGCAGTGTATATTTAAAGTTGACAATGAAGCAGTTTGGGTGGTCAAAATAGTTGCTTGGCCGTGAATAGATCAGACATTAGGGGGGCAGCTAAAGAAACACAGAATGCAACTAGACATGAAAGGAGAGAAAAAATGAAAGTAGTACCATAGACGAGGTCGAGTTTCCACGACAGTCGGTTCTACGTTACCGAAACGACCCGGATTTATATCCGGCCAAGGACTGTCACTCCAGCAGCATTCCCCGCATGCAAGTATGGGGAATGTTTATGCTGCTACAACAACAACGAGGTCAATAATATATGGAAGTTCCGCAGGCGTAATTGAAACAGGATAGTCAAGACGAAAGTTAGATGAGGATTAGATGCTGAGATGACTCTACCACAACAAACAACTACCGCAGTAGAAATGAAATTATAGCGAGTCGCATCAGAGGATGTCCGGTTAAGACTTTCACCACTAATGACATTGGCAAGTTTAATAGCTTTAGAAGCTCCGTAGATCATCTTCGTGTCAGCTGTGAAAAAAAGAGCCTTGCAAATTTGCATCTCAGCTTTATTGCTCACGCGTTTTCTGAGCTGACAAGAGATCCACATATCCCAGAGACACTACTTCGATTGCTCTGCGCCTAGCTTATCAGCTTAGAAGACCCAAAGGTAAGTCAGTAATTTCTCGACTAATTTCGAATGCATCGCTTAACAACCCTGCCGTTCGCTTCGCTTTTTCTGGGACTGTAACTGGTGGTGATCGAGGACAAGACGAAACAGTCACCCAATACCCACGTCACTTTTGACAGTTATAATTTTAAATTCCTCTATAGAAGCCCTTCATCATGCCTGTTTTATTAAATGGCGCAGAAGCTTGCATGATCAAAACATTACAAAACAGCCGGTTTATCGGAAAGAAAGAATGTGAAAGAATTCGATGTGACATTACCGGGTTTTAACCGAGGAAGATGAAAACACTCGATCGAACGGCCTTTGGAGTGTTCGAGAAAATATTGTACGGACAGATTTTTGAGCATTGCGAATAGAAGATCCAACAATGAGCTCTAGCATAGTATATAAAGATCCAGCGGCTCCGCTGCTTAAGACATGTCGTCCAAATAGATGCAAAGGCTCCAGCTGTGAAGGCATGCGATGATGTACCAGCGGGGGCGGGGTAGCAGAAAAAGATTGAGTCCTCCTTTGTGTTGGAAATTTCAGGTGGGGAAGAATATGGTTTCACGGAGTGTGTCAATTGAGGCAGGTTAGCATTAGGAACAAACAACTTGCGCGCCTTGTTAAACTCGGTGCAAATCGCTTAGGCGGTTATCGCGCAATCAAGCAGAATAAGTCGGTGGAAATGCATCTTGATTGCCGCACATAAGAGTAAATGTTTACCGCCATAACAGTTTTTGCGCTGTTCATAAAATATTTTTGAATTGAAATACTACTTCTTTGATAACAACTTAGAAAAACTTACGCGATACTGAAATATAAATTAAGGTTTCAGGCCGGGAGGAGTGTGTCGGCGCGTTATTTTCTCTCAGTGGATCATTCCTGAAAAAATTCACCGGGATCTGTTTTTAAATGTTGTATCCCATTCAGTGCTCACTTGAGGGGATGGGGATGGACAAGGATCTATTTGAACACAATATAGTGAAAATAGAGGAGCCACCGTTTTCCTAATAATATTTTTTTATTCTTACCACCGTAGTAGGTACAAGAGAAAAAGTACAATTAATTGCAAGTAAAGGCTGTAATTACTTTTTAATAAGTGTTTTGTTCAGTAAGCCCGATATACATAAAAAAAATTGAAAAAAAATATTTTGTATACCTTGTCTCCATTACTACTTTCATCAAATGATCAAAAAATCAAAAAAAAAACCCACAATTTCCTAAAGGGCATACTCACACGTATTCGTTTGTGCTCTCTGTGTCTGCGCTTATCTTTGCTTCCTTAAGTGCTTGGGAATGCATATGCAAACGTACGTTTGATTGTGTGTCCTGTGTGCACAAAATGTCCAGCTGTTCCAATTTTATATTGTGTTTATTTTCGTGTAAATCAAGTAATTCCGTTCTCAAACCATTCAAGAATGAGTGTTTTATTTGAAAATTCTTCTCCTTTTACCGATTTTTATTTTATGGGCAGGGTGTGAATATAATTTGTTTATAGTACTTGGATGCAGAATTCTTAATCGCTAATGCTTTTTAATTCATTGTGATTGTAATTCATTTCACTTTTCCAATTTTCATATAAAAAAAAAATAAAAATCTTATATATTTACGTATATGTACATAGTAGTAAATAACTTAGTACAGGGACATATTTAAATTATTTTTTTATTAATAGCTCAGACTTAGTAATCTTTCATTCATATATATTTTTTATCAAAATATAGTTTATTCTTCCGTAAAATCCATAAATATTGGGTTGGGAACTAAGTAAATGCGGATTTCACTCATAGATGGCTTCAGTTGAATTTTTAGGTTTGTAGACGTAGTACAAATGTAAAATACATTTTGTTATTTGATAGTTGGCAATTCAGCTGTCAGTCAGTAAAAAAAAAGTTTTGATAGGTTGTGTAGTTTTCGGTTGGTTTTCGTTGAAATTATGGAAAATCAAGAGGAACATTTTCGTCATATTTTGCTTTTTTATTTCCGCAAAGGGAAAATCGCATCGCAAGCTCGTAAAAAGTTATGTGCTGTTTATGGTGACGAAGCCTTGAAAGAACGGCAGTGTCAAAATTGGTTTGCCTAATTTCGTTCTGGTCCTCCAGTTGAAGTGGATGACGCCCTAATGAACGCAATAATCGATTCGGATCGGATAGTGAGATTGCAGAGAAGCTTCATGTAACACATACATGCATTGAAATTTCTTAAGATAACTTGGTTATGTTAAAAACTCGATACATGGGTTCCTCACGAACTGAAAGACGCGCATTAACAGCTGCGATTTGCTAAGGAAACGTAATGAAAATGATCCCTTTTTATAACGACTGATAATTGGCGATGGAAAATGTGTTGTTTTCAACAATATCAAGCGGAAAAGATCGTGGAGCAGGCCAGGTGAACCCACTCAAAGTACACAACATTCATCAAAAGAAGGTTTTGTTATCAGTTTGGTGGGATTGCAAAGGAATTATCTACTTTGAACTTTTACCACCTAACCGAACGATCAATTCTGATCTCTACACTGAACAGCTAACGAAATTAAACAATGCAATTGAAGAAAAGCGGCGCCAAATCGAGAAAGTATTGTATTCCATCATGACAATGCAAGGCCACACACATTTTGGCCACTCGACAAAAATTATTGGAGCTTGGTTGGGATGTTTTGCCACATCCCCCGTATACTCCTGACCTTGCACCATCTAATTACTTTTTGTTTCGATCTTTACAAAACTCCTGGAACGGTAAAAATTTTAATGATGATGATGATGTTAAATAGTGCCTGATTCAGTTTTTTGCTAAAAAAAAATGCTGACTGCTAGGTGGCAAAAGGTTATTGATCAAAATGGGCAAAACATTACAGAATAAAGTTATTTAGTTCCATGAAAAAATTGTCTTAGATTTTCTAAAAAAAATCCGCAATTACTTAGTTGCCCACCCAATACAAGCCTTAGATTTTGTGCAAATTTCAAAAAAATTCATATCACTGCCGTAGCCGAATGGGTTGGTGCGTGACTACCATTCGGAATTCACAGAGAGGTCGTTAGTTCGAATCTCGGTGAAACACCAAAATTAAGAAAAACTTTTTTAGTAGCCCCTCGGCATGCAATGGCAAACCTCTGATTGTATTTCTGCCATGAAAAAGCTCCTCATAAAAATATCTGCCGTTCGGAGTCGGCTTGAAACTGTAGGCCGCTCCATTTGTGGAACAACATCAAGACGCACACCACCAATACGAAGAGGAGCTCGGCCAAACAACCAAAAGGGTTGTACGCGCCAATTATATATATATATAATTTTTAGGAAAATTTTTGTGTGCGCAATTTTAAAGCTCATTCAATTTCAAAGCAATAAGGTGCAAGTTTGAAGTAGCTCAAAAATTGCTTTGATTTTTGATACTTTTTTTTCGCTCATAATACTCGTAGTTTCTCCATATTGTGAATGCTCGAAACTTTTTCGAAAGAAAATGCCCAACCCATTAGCAAAAATTCTCAATAGCCACTTGAACTTTGAGACACTTAAAATTTGCACTTTATTGATCAAAATTCAAGGGACTACAAAATTGCAAGTACATAATTTTTCTAAAAATTCCCATTAAAAGGTATGTATTTCTTCTGATTTGTACACAATTAAAAACTACAATTTATATAAATTTTGTAGGAGAACGAACTACCATATATAATACAATATAATATTTTGATGAAAAAAGATTAATAGAATTTAATATGAAACACATAAATTGTGAAAACTTGTCAATAAGTTTTAGTACTTTAGTTGTTTAAGCAATGCATATGGATACTAAGGCCACATATGTGAACATGTAAGTACCTATGTACATATACGAGTATAAATAAATCTATGCGTGTATGTGTAACACATTGAATCACATGTGCATGCATTGAGTTTGGCAGGAGCGCTTGTTCGTCCTTTTACATCTTTCAACAAAATCGAGCTAAATTTTCTTCTTTTACATCTTTTGATCGCTCACATATAAATTTCTCTTTCACTTACTTCTAGTTCATAGCGTGTCTTAACTAGCAACAACAATTTTCCAATTGTACTGACCTCTTTCATATTTCATTTTAGATACGTGCTACACAGTTGCTGCTCAAAATATATACGAGCATATACGTGTGACTTACTATCTGTGCATTCTTGTTGCTGCGGGCAGTTTGTTTGATTGCTGAAGCGTTGAATGCTTTTTAATTAACAGCAATCTTTTGCTGACCTCCACCCTTTGTGTGTGAGAGCAGTTCTGTCGAGTAGCACCACAGCTGCTGCCTATTTACTTATACTACATACTTATATTGACCCTTGTACGAGTCAATAGGAACGGTACTTGTATGGACGTTAGTACTCGTGTAAAAGTAATACAGTATTGTTGTATTGAGAATTTATACATGCAAGTGACTTCTGGAATTATATTTTGTTAATATTTGGTATCACAACCCTTTTCAGTATTTTTTGGAATTTTCCCTAACAATTAACATTCACTATTATCCAGTGAAGTTGTATATTACACATTGCATATTTCGTCAGATAAAATTTTCAGCTTGTAGGGAGGGTTTTTTGTCGGGACAGACTAGCAAGTACAGCACTCAGCCACAGTTAAATCCATTGTATTGCACTCGGGCTCCCATTACAATTTTCTTTAAATCTACCCGACCTTCAAAGAGATCTGAGTAGATCTTGAGGAGCCAAGGTGGTCGCTTCTTAACATATCAATGCCAAAGACCTGAAGCTTTAAATTGGTCCGCCGTCTCAACCTACTCCCCACATGTTGGGCAGAGTGCACTGTGCTTCGTCCACAAAAAATAGGCCGTCATCAGCTCAACCAGCTGGCTACAGTTCCTTCTGTCGGTCGGACATGACAGGTAACATCAGTTTTGTCTAGGAAGGGTTACTAAATACTTTGATTAGGTAAGGATAAATGCCTGCCCATGCGAGGGTCCACTTGTACAAGGCCTAAAATTCGTCCATCGTGGTGCCATACAAAGGAAAAGAGATGGTTAAAAACAAAAGCCGAAGAAGGAAGAAAGGTCTTTATACTAGAGGATGATGACCAAATAGTGACTAATAACTTTGCGTTAACCGCTTCAAGCTACTAATAAAATTCAGCCGGTGTGTAATGCATAAACTTGCTATTCCCAGGTGTATAAAAAAAATTATAGCCCAGATGTCTGAATCTTAAACCGATTAGAGCAGTACAGCTGAGCAGTAGGTGCAGAGATGATTCCACCTCAGCCTCCTGATAGCTTTTGCAGAAATAATTGGAGGAAATCCCAAGTCTCACGGCATGGATACCTAACGGACAATGCCCGTATAATGCAAGAGGTGCGGCTTTGTTAGCTGAAGCTCAAGACATTGTTAGGTGAAGCCGAAGACGAAGAAGGGAATGAAAAAATCACGTGCTAAGCTAAGCCCGACAATAGGTTGGCTAAATCAGTAATGACAGGAAAGCCGATGACAATGAGGCTACTCATACTACCTCCCTAGCGCTGGAATGCGGATTGGATTTCCAGCTCTATCGATACTAGATAAATTATCAACCCAGCAGTTTTCCGTTATGCCACTGTAAAGGGGGACCCAAATGAGCCTAATATCGAAGTTTTCGGATGCAGTCGTGAGAAAAATGAGGCATTCCCCGACTAAATTCGAACGCATAAACAACGAGTTCACAGCCCTAATTGCCTCCTGGCTATCAGAGTAGATATTTAACACCATTGTAGTAATTGCAGAGGTAATCAACCAATTCATTGCTTCTTTAATTGCGGCTGCCTCAGCTTTGAAAACAATACTGTAATCCGGTAGCCTTACTAAATACTTACGTTTTGGTAAAGATAACCAGTTAGGCCGATAATACTTGACCAAGCATGGACAAGACTACCTGAAGATGACTTCAAATCGAGCTCGAAATATGAACAAATAAAAAAAGGCAATTACTTAATTTGTTCTTTCAGCTCGTAATTAAAACACGAAAATTGTGGATAAGTGAAAATAAATAATTTTAAAAATTTGCATTGAACTGAATCACAATTGTTCCCGAGGAGTTGTATTCTCAATGATATAGTTTTTCTACCAGCTAAAACATTTTAACCCGAAATATTGAAGCAAATTATGGCACTCGAACTTCGAAGCTTAATTCTGTATTTTGGGCAGTTCTTAGTGGATTGAATTGTGCGAAAAGTGTAAGTTGTTTCAAATAAAGTTGAAAAGGAAGAGAAAGTAAATCGAATTATTAAACAATACTGTGGCTCAGTAATACAGCTTTCCAAATAGTGGCAGTGAAAGAAACTGTTGAGTTGAAGCGTCGGATACAGGCATATTCGCGAACTGCCGCAGTGCTTATGGGTCTTACATATAAAGGGTGTTTTTTTTAGAGGTTAGGTTTTCAAGTTGGCACTACTTTTTTCGTAGATGGTCTTTTTGACAGCTGTCACTTGATTTATGCTCAGTTTGGTTTGCCATTTCATAATTAATAGACTTACACCTGAACAACGTTTGCAAATCGTGCAAATTTATTACGAAAATAATGGTTCGGTTCGCGCGACGCATCACAAGAAAATTTTGTGCAGCGATGAAGCTCACTTTTGGTTGAATGGGTATGTCAATAAGCAAAATTGTCGCATTTGGAGTGAACATAATCCACAAGCCATTGCTGAGACGCCGTTACATCCTCAAAAAGTCACTGTTTGGTGTGCTCTATGGGCAGAGGGAATCATTGGTCCATATTTCTTTAAAAATGAAGCCGGCCATAATGTTACAGTCAATGGAGAGCGCTATAGAGCCATGATTAATGACTTTTTCGTGCCTGAATTGGACGATGTTGATGTGGACGACCTTTGGTTCCAACAAGACGGCGCTACATGCCATACAGCCAACGCAACAATCGATTTATTGAAGGAAACTTTTGGTGAGCGCATTATCTCGCGCCGTGGACCTGTGGCGTGGCCTCCAAGATCGTGCGATATAACACCGCTGGACTATTTCTTGTGGGGCTATGTGAAGTCGCTTGTCTACGCAGATAAGCCCGAGACGATTGACGTCTTGGAAGAGAATATTCGGCGCGTTATTGCTGACATACGGCCCCAATTGCTGCAAAAAGTGGTCGAAAATTGGGCCTCTCGGCTGGAATTTATTCGAGCCAGCCGCGGCGGCCACTTGCCCGAAATCATTTTTAAAACATAATGGCAAACCCTTCTCTTTATAATAAAGCTAAATTCTTGGCCATAACATTAAATTATATACGTTTTATTTCATCTTGAAAACCTAACCTCTAAAAAAAAACACCCTTTACTTATAAATTTGATTAAAGTTTCCATTAGTTATAACAATATACTAAAAGCAAAGCCACTTATTAATATTTGCATCCAAATAAAAAACAATTTAGAAGCAAGAGCAACTTTGCGCTTTTCTGCTCAATGTGGATATCAAATGAGAATAGGAAAAGGCTCCATGCAATCTCTGCACAGTCCTAAGTAAAGTAGGATTTTTGAAATAAATTTAAATGAAAAGTTGATAATTATATATAAAGCAGGTGAAAATGCAATGAAGAAGTTGCCATCTAATTTGGCCATAGCGCAGAAGCCACTTCTTTTGCTTCCTCCTAAAACTTAGCAGCGGCCCAATGTATTAAAAACAAAGTAAAAAGCATTTCGTTAAATAAGCTGCAAAGTGTAACCCAATTTTTGGAACTTTAAATAGATTTAATAAAAATTTACTAGCATTTAATGTTTTTTTTTGCAGTTTCTTGCAATACAACATAAATGATAAAAATAATGAGACTAATATACATATTTCACAAACAACAAAAAATATCCACTGTTAAAATATTCATGCTCTTATTGTTAATTCCAGGTACAAATATTAGGCACATTTTAGTTATCTAATCTCCGGCTAACCTCTTCACAAAATTCTTAACAATATTGACTGATGCGCTCAAGATTTCTAGAAATTTCAATATATATGCTTGCTTGTAGATCGGCTGCTCTGGGAGACAGGTAGTCCATACATTCGGTCTATTTCGGAAACTTGGTACACATACGTGTCGATGCTTTTGGGTGGAGGAACTGGCATGGGTGTCTTTGCGCTCAAAAAATGGACGGCGAATAGCTATGAAGACGTACTACTTCGAAGCTCATCTGTATATTGCCAGACAGCCAGGTAGCCTCTGTACACCGCAATCTCATTTAATAATATCCCAACTCGTTGGTGAATGCTTCAAGGCCCTCAATATCATGGGAGTAGGGAACACCCTCAATCAACCAAGCAACCAACTGGTGGACTGCGTGTTGAAATCAGTTGTTACATCGAAATTCCGTGCACCATAACCTTTCTGCGGGCTTACCAAATACGACATAAAGGCAACTATAAACGACTGGGAGAACACTTAATTCATATGGTGCTGGACGGAATGTCCGCTACAGAGAAAGCCAAAACAATTTATCCATCTTCTAGAGGAGCGTCAAGAAGAGCCTCCGGATAGAGAGGATTTACGAGTTCTCACGGGATACTATGCGGGACTTTGTAGTATTTGGATACTAGGATGAGAAGTAGTAAGCATTCTGCTTCTACTGAGGCACTGGAACCTAAAATTACTAAAGTTATTGGACTATGAATAAGTTCGTGCGGTTTTTTTTCGAAATTTGAAACTTTATTGACGTAAAATGGTTACAAATTTAATATTCAAAGTATTGTCCATCGCTTGCTACTACTTTTTCCCATCTTTCTGGCTATTCACGGATTCCCTTTGTGAAAAATTCGGTCGGTTTTGCCGCAATCCACGAATCGATCAATTTTTTGACTTCATCGTAATTACGGAAGTGCTGGTCAGCCAGGCCATGTTGCATCGATCGGAAGAGATAGTAATCGGATGGCGCAAGGTCTGGACTATACGGCGGGTGGGGTAGGACATCCCATTTGAGCGTTTCTAAGTATGTTTTGACCACTTGTGCAACATGTGGCCGAGCATTGTCATGTTGCAAAATAACTTTGTCGTGTCTATCGGCGTATTGCGGCCGTTTTTCTCGCAGTGCTCGGCTCAAACGCATCAATTGTCGTCGGTAGACATCCCCCGTAATCGTTTCATTCGGTTTCAGTAGCTCATAATACACAACACCCAGCTGGTCCCACCAGATACACAGCATAACCTTCAGGCCATGAATATTCTGCGCCGACGTCGATGTTGAAGCATGGCCAGGGTATCCATACGTTGCCCGACGTTTTGGATTGTCGTAATGGACCCACTTTTCATCGCCAGTCACAATTCGATGCAAAAAACCCTTTCTTTTGTGCCGTTGAAGCAGTTGTTCGCATGCCATAAAACGGCGTTCAACGTCTCTTGGCTTCAATTCATACGGCACCCAATGGCCTACCTTTCGGATCATTCCCATGGCTTTTAAACGTTTGGAAATGGTTGATTGATCAACTCCCAAAGTTTTTGCAACCTCTTCTTGCGTTTGAGCCGGATCTTGATCGAGCAATTCCTCCAATTCGGTATCCATGAACTTTGGCGGCGCACCCTCGCGTTCTTCGTCTTCCAAGCCAAAATCACCACTTTTAAAGCGTGCAAACCACTTCTGGCACGTTCGCTCAGCTAGAGCATGCTCACCATAAACTTCCACCAAGATACGATGACTTTCGGCTGCTTTTTTCTTCATATTAAAAAATTCCCCGCAAAAACACATTATTTGGCACGAAATTCGACATTTTCAAGTGTGGTAAAAATATTGTTGTTTACGCTTCAAATAAAAAACTTATACTGACGTTTGTGCCTTACGACAGTAGCTCTCCAATGAATGTTTGGAAATGTGGATCGATGGAATAATAATCAAGTTACGCCATCTGTTGTAAAACCGCACGAACTTATTCATAGTCCTATTATTTACAAGATATTGACCGAAGTTCTCCAGCGAGTCATTGATAATTGGTGTTTACCGATGAGCGAATTGTGGCGCAGTTGCGGCCAACATTTGGATTATCTTTACATAAACGTCATGAATGATTCTACAAAAAATGATTAGAATTTTTGTTGTTTTATTTCAATTTAATCCTAAATTGGCAAATTTGGCAAATCCTTTAATATCAAAAAAATCCTTATCGAATTCCGAATTGATGCTGCTGTTCCAAGGATGTCACAGAAAGGTTAAATTCTTGTAAACTTAACTTGTCTTTTACTTTGTTATTTATGAAATAATTTTCCGGGATTTTATAATGAGATCCCAAAAATCTTGGGATCATATAATTCGAAAAAGTTGACATCTCTAGTAGTCACCCTACCATCAAGCAAGAAAGCTTATGACGCCCAATAGCCCACTTATGCATACAATCACAGTTTTCTCCTATTTGTTCCTATTTGTGTGCTCGTGTCCGGCCAGGATGATTTATAGTATTTTTCATTAAATTTTGGCATTGCCGCAATATAAAAAACTATTGCAATTCAGCCTAAATGAGATTTTAAGCTGAGGCATAATATTTGTCATAAATTTTAATATAAATAAACACATTTTATACACGTAAAACTCTCGTGAATTGCTTACGTAAGCCTATTTATATTTATTTATGTATCTACACTAACAAAAACCAAAAACAAAATCGCCAAAGTATGTGTTTGCAAATATAAATTCATTTCCGTAAGCTTATGTCGGATTCAGCAAATAAAATAAATACAAAAATGCATCAAGGCTATTGCCATACTTACCATAATGGGCAGCAGAAGTTCATGCGTCTCATTGCCACGCCACAAATGCGAATCGCTCGGCACGTTTTGCAGTTCACATTCTAGAGAGTTGATTTTCTCCTGCAAGGGGCTGAGTATGCGTGGTCGTACAATTGGCTTCGAGGGAGATTTAGAGAGGTTTGTGGTGGTGGTAGTAGACAAGGTTGGATACGTTGTGCTGGTGGTGCTGCTGAGTACGGCAGTGGTGTCATGCGGTTGGCTTAAATGCGTCGCCTGTTGACGGTGTTGCTGTGGATATGGGTAGATGAACGGCGAAGGAGTTGTGCGGTCATCCAGGGGTGCAACGGTCGAAGTCAGTTTTGTCGTTGTAGCTGCAACTGCTGCTGTCTCTGTGCTTCTGCTGTTTATGGTTATTGTAGCTGGTGCTTTGGTTGTTCTAGTTGGTGCTGGCTTAGCACGCTTTACATGCACTATGTCAGCGCCAACGAAATTAACCTGTTTTGCTTGAGCTGCACTCGCACGCCCTTTCGTCATTGCGCCATCATCGTTGCTGTCAATATTGCCAACAGCTGCGCTCGCAGTTGATGTGGGAGTGACAACATTGCTTTTATGTCGTAGCGACATAATGTCAAAAGTTTTGGCAGTTGCAACCAAATTAACTTTGCCAGCAGCAATTCCGCTAAATGCACTAAGCTGTTCAGCTGATGCGTCACTGACAGTGGGTGGCGCATGCAAGCTGGATTGCTGGTTGTTCGCTGTACTAGTTGTAGTTGCTGTGTGTGCTGCAGTTGTGTTTGCATTGCTCGTTCCAGCGCCTTTGTCGTTTGTCTGCAGGATAATTGACTTGAGTAGCAATTTAGCGCGTTGTAATTCTTTTTGGTATTTCTGAGTTGGTTTGTCATCACCGAGTTTTGAAAAGTCGGCTGTACTATCGTTGGCAGCTGGAGTCAGCGCTGGGTAGACATGCGTTGCACTTTGCTTTTGTAGCTGAATGTTATGTGGATCACTTTGCTGTTGCTTGCGTATCCATTCCTGATTCAGTAGCGGCTCCGCCGCCTCCCCTTGCGTGCTTTCTGTTTGCTTTCCCGCACTTTTGACTTTTACGCTACTTTGTGCTTCACCGCTTGCAACGACTGTAGCGTCAATCTTGTCCGCACTCTCGCCTACGATTTCACCATTGACTCTGCGCTGCGAGTTCATGTTCACTTCACCCATAATTGGTTTGCTCGGTTCGGCGACTGGCGCATATTTTGAAGTTTTCAACTTTGCGCTTTGACGCAGTGCAAATCTGCTTGCCGCAGTCTCTGCACTGGTGTTGCTACTTTTTGCTGCTGCAGCGCCTAGCATAGAGGTAGCAGCAGTTGGTGTTGCTGTTGTGGTTGCGGTTGCTGCACTTGGCATTGACTGCACCATCTTCGATTTCCCCTTCAGTCGCTTTCGATTGTGTTGCATCATTTCATTGTAGAGTTCTTTGCTGTTGTAGAATTTTGTCGTTGAAAATTCCGGATGCGTGCCAAGTGCAGCCCTCATTGCGCCACCACCACCCTCAGCGCCACTAACTGAAGTTTCGCTTAGAGCTTGTGTGGCGCCACTGCCTGTGTTGAACTTTGTGTTGGCAAAATCGACATGTGGCATTGTCAATGTATCACTGGCGCTGGCTGCGCGGTGCATAGGAAAATCAAAACTTTTCTTCACGCGTCGCTCAATGAAGTCGTGTTGCGGCAAGCGTTGCGGTGCATTGCCATCATTTTTATTGCCATTGCTTGGATATTTATTTTTCATGTTTTTGGGTGGTTGAATTTTATGATTGACACTATAGGTCGATTTACCGTTCGCCAGCTGCCGTTCCATGCCTGTTGTAGTGTCAGATGGAGTAGCTGTACTTGCTGTCACTAGTAGCGTTGTTGTTGTGGTTGTCACTGTGTCTGCTGTCGCTGTCGCCGCAAACTCGTTCAAGCGAAACTTTTGCTCGATTTCCGTAATGACACCATCCTGTTCGGCCAGCACTTTTCCGGTGAAATCACTGATGGCATCTGGTTGGCTCAGATCTTGCTGTTGGCTAGTAGGTGCCGCTACTCTTCCGACAGTATTTGCTGCTGTTTTTGCTGTCGTGATTGGCCTACGATTGACGGTGTGGCGCGCGGCCAGATTATTGATGTTGTCGTAGCGCTGTATAATATTGTTCGCTGCATCCACTTCATTTGGCAATAAATTCTCCTGCTGCTGCTCCTCTATTCCACCGTCAACCATTGGCAACTGTTCTACTTCTCCCATTTGTTTTGTGTGACCATACCACCCTGCAGCTGGTACAACCGGCGGCCCTTCATCGCTTTCCGCGGGCTTAAAGATTGTACGCACTTTTAACAACTTCGCATTGGAGTCACGTATAATTGGATTGAAATCCTCCATTTTCATGGGATATAGATCAACTATATTGAGGGCGGGTGGTGTGGAGTGCAGAGTCGGCAACGACCCAGCTGTAGTGGATTCTGGCGTTGTATAGCCCACATGGTCACTATGCTTCGCTTTATTGTTATTTGTCTGCTTTTTGTTCATGTTTTTCCTATTGTCACTGCTATCCGCATATATCTCGCTTGCGGTATGCGCATTGTGTCGCTGTACCTGTTCGTTTTCCATGTCTTTGTTCGCTTGCTGTTCGCGGCGTAATTGGATTGGTTGATGTTGCTCAAGTTCTTCTTCTTTACTTTGTTGTTGTTCTTTTTGTTTGACTAGTGTTGTATTTTGCTGTTGTCGTAGCTGTAGAGCGCCTGTTTGTTGCACAAGTTGGCCTAGTTGTTTACCGTCTTGTTGTTGTTTTAGTGTAGGCTCCATTGTTGCCTTCTTCCCGGTGCTTTCCCCGTCGCGTTTTGCCTGCTCTGACTTCGCTTCCTTATTCATTGGCTTGGTGGATACTGTGTCAGCTGCTACTTTATACTCGTCAGTTACAATTTCAGCCAATTTAATGCCATTCTTTAGTTTCCGTTCAGTATGCATCGAATCCTGGGTTGCTTGTGTGCTTGCCGTGAGTTCGCTGGCGTTTAGTACTGCGGTTGCCTCCGCAGTTGGTGACTTTGCGACCGTTTCCACGTCATCGATATGCCTTGAAAATAATGCTCCATTTTTGTCTACCACAGCCTCCTGCTGATTTGTATTCACCGCCTGCGTTGGCCACCCGCCTATTTGCCCCCCTTGTGGATTCTTCGATGTAACTGTTTCACTTTTTTGCTGTCCCTTCAGCTGACTTAGAAAACTTTCCCCTACGCTTTCACCAATGATCGCTTCTAGCTCAAAAACAAATACTTCTTTTTGAACTCCGCGCCCGCTATTAGCAACATCTGTTTCAGTTTTCTTCCTGCTCAATTCAGCGCGCTCGTCCTGCTCATCTACGTGCACATCCGCCCGCTCATCCAAGCGTTTTGGAGCCAGCTCTTTTGCATTTTTGATGATTTGTGTTTTCGCTTCATTTCCGCCAGCCTTCGGCATGGCCACTCCTCTGTAGCTGCTCGCTGCACCATTGCCTGGCGGAAGTGTATTCGCACGTGATTTACTCTCAAAATTCACAGCTGGCACTTCCGTAATTTCGCTTGCCGGACTGCCTGCTGTTGCACTGGCAGTTGATGTGGCGGGTGTGCGTGGAATAGCGCCTTTCTCTACCACCGCTGCATTAATTTTGGTTGGCATTGTTGTTGTTGGCTCTTCCGTAGCATTATTTGCGATAAAAGGGACCACTTGCTTTTTTGCAACAATTCCTTCACCCTTTTGTGCTTGTTGGTGCCGTTGTTTTTCTTGTATTTGCTGCTGCTTTGCTTGTTCATCCGTGGCTACTAACGCAGCTGCTGCTATTGTTGGTGTTGCGGTGCTCAAAACCAGTTCGTCCTCGTCGTTTGTTGTAGTTAATGTTGCAGGCGCATTTGAAGATGCTAATGTCACGGTTGTAGCGATTGTTGCTGTTGTGGTGGCTGCCAGTGTTTGGGTTACCGCCGCCGCTGCCACCATTCGCTGCTGCGCAGTTTTTGCTTCAACGCTTTGCCGCATGTCCTCCATAGCCTGCGCGGCAACACTCATCGTCGCTCCCACCATCGCTGGTGTCGTCGTTGGCCCTGTCGCATGCAGTGACTCTGGCTCCACGAAACCATTTGCATCAGCAAACACCAACACTGGCGCAATTAGAAATGCTAAAATGCAAAATTTTTGCATTTTTGTAAACATTTCCGGTGAATTTCGGTTGTATTTTTATCTCTTATTTTCGGGTTTCTATTGCTGCTGCTTTTGCTATTTCAGCGTTTCCTGTTTTCCTCACACTTCCTGTTATTCCTCTGTTTCCGCTAGACGTTGCGTAGTTGGCGTCCAATGCGCCTCACTCACCCGGAGTGTCCTTTAGCCTCTACCAAATGCAATAACGTTTTCGTTTTCCTTTGCTTCGCCAAATATTAAAGCGCTTTTTGTTGCATCAGTTATTTGTAAAAGTTTTGTTGTTGTGCTCGATTTAAATACTGTATTTGCTACCTGCACTTGTGCACCATACCTTTTTGCCATTAAATTTTGGCATGACATTGCTTTATAGCTGGCCGATGCTGGTAATAAAAAGAAAAGAGAGACAAATAAATTACTGCTAAAACGGTAGGGGTGCATTTGTATTGGTATTTTGTAATATAATTTATTGAATGTGGCGCCGGGAGCAGTAAATCTAAACACATTTAAAAAAATTAGATTTTGTGGCTTTTGAAAACTTTTCCATTTCTCTTTAAAAAGTAAATTTGCTTTATTTAGAAATTCAAGCAATAAACATTGGCTCTTTTCCAACACACCAGTTAACTAAGTAAGTGTATACAGTGTAAGTGTATACTTAGTAAGTGTATTAGGATGATACAATTGTTTTTAGTTTAATTTTTTTAAATTATAATTATATTTCTTTCAAATTATAATACATTTTTTATTTTTGTTAAACTTATTGTATGGCTTGAAAGAGTAGGACACATTGAGAATTGCATGGAAGAATGCACTTTTCACTTTCCAATTTTTACACATCGATATTAACTTCTGCTCAAATAAGAACGAGACGGTATCAATAAAACGGTCCGCGGATGACATATGGCAAAAATAAATTTTTTGTTTTTTGGTAGGACTGTTATAAGCTTACATGGCAAATTTCAGCGTGATATGTCACATAGTTTGTTTTCTGTGCTACTGTAAACAAATCAAGCTCGAGTGTGTTCTTCGAACCGTTTTATTGATACCGTCTCGTTCATACAGGGTGGCTGATGAATTTTGCTACATTAAGAAACTCAAATAACTTTTTTTTTAGTGTATGGAATTCATTTATTTTTTTTTTCAAGTTGAAGGTCATTAAATTTTATTAAATGTAGCTTAACTAGTTTTAAAAATAATTGAATTTAAATGCCCCCCATGCTCGTTGACACAAGTGCGGCATCTTAGTAAAAAGTTGTTCATTGCTGCTTTGAGAGTTGCGACGGAATAGCCGCAATTGTTGCCCGAATGGATTGTTTTAGTTCATCCAAATTTGTTGGCTTTGTTTTATAAACTTCTTGTTTGCATAAATCCCACAAGAAAAAGTCAGGTGCAGTAAGGTCAGGCGACCTGGGGGGCCAACGAAATTCGGAGTTTCTTGAAATCAGTTTATTGGGAAATTTTCGTCGCAACTCTGTCATAACAGTCTGGGCTATGTGAGACGTTGCCCCATCTTGTTGAAACCACACAGAGTTGAAAGGAATTCTCTTTCGGCGTAGTTCTGGATAGAAAAATTCTTTCAGCGTTTTCAAATAACGGTCTCCAGTAACCGTAACGGTGTGACCATTTTCTTCAAAAAAATAAGTCCCGACAATACAGCGTGAAGAAACCGCACACCACACTGTTACGCGAAGAGGATGCAATTCCGTCTCGTGGAGTATCTGTGGGTTAGAAGTACTCCATATTCGACAATTTTGTTTGTTCACATTGCCGTTTAAATCGAAATGGGCCTCATCAGACATGAAAAGGCAGTTTAACATGTTTTGGTCTTCTTCCACCATTTGCAGGATCTTCTGGCAAAATTCCAAGCGAATCGCCAAGTCTGCTGCATTCAGTTTGTTAACCATTTGAATTTTGTAGGGAAATAAGTCTAAATCTTTGCGCATTATTGTTTGCAAAGACTGTCGGCTGACACCAAGTTGAGCAGATAAGCTTCTTGTTGAAACCCTTGGATTGCTTTGTATAGCTGCAGCTACAGCAGCGATCGTTTCCTCCGTCCGAATTGGTGGGTTTCGATGATAAGGCCTTCTTGCGACTGTTCCTTGCTCAGCAAAATTATTCACCAGTCTCATTATGGTCCATCTGCTCGGGGGATCGCCGCCAAACATCCGCCTGTACTCTCTCTGTACCAAAACTACGGACTCCAGTGCGTGATAGCGGCGGACTATCCAAATTCTTGTTTTCGTGTCCCAGTTATCCATTTTAATAAATTTTAAAGATCAATCTGCAAATTAAAACAAAAATGGAACAGATAACTTAAAAAGAAAAAAAGTTATTCAATTTTTTTTTTGGTAGCGGCTTTCATCAGCCACCCTGTATTTGAGCAGAAGGTATTTAATTTCCTCTCTTGATTCCCTTCCACTAGTATCCAGAAAGCATGCAACTCAACAAATTATGCAAGTACAACTATTACAACGGCCCTTAGTCTCTGGCAAATCGAGGCTGCTACGAATTCTCGGTAAAACAAACAAACATTTTAATATTATATTAGTACCTGAAACGTTTGCCGTCTTTATGAGGCTGGAAAAGTAGCCAACACAATTTCAGAAATAAACCGATTAAATGAGACTTCCTTGGAATAAACGAAACATGGTGGCCGGAATGCGGTGAATTCATATCAGAGAATACTTACACAAAAAAATTCTATACGGGAAATCAAAATAAAACTCATTTATATGCGTCTACGGCAGAAGAAGAAGTAAAGAATTTTAATGGTGAGATTGATAAATTAATGAAACTTACAAATCATGTGAAATTGTTATTGTTCAAGCAGACTTCAACGCTAGAATCGGTGAAAGAAACGAAAGAGTCGAGAGACAATTTTGTGCGAAATAACAAATAAAAGGTACTTTTTCCAATAGGGTTCTTTTGACAGCTCACGCGTGACTATTGTCAAATTTAATACACAATTTTTTTCAGTATTCATAGACATTTCATCATGGAAAGACTTATGTCTCCACATCGTCCCCAAATCGTAAAAATGCATTACGAAAATCGACGCTGTATGAAAAGTGTTCATCGCGCGCTCAGGCCAACTTATGGTGTACATGGATGAGGCTCGTTTTCCGCTTTATGGCTACGTCAACAAGCAAAACAGCCATATTTGGGCTAAAGAGCAACCCGAAACTATTCAAGAACAGTCATTACATCCATTGAAAACAACCGTTTGGTGCAGCCTATGGCCTGGAGGAATCTGCGGCCCATATTTCTTTAAAGACGGAACTGGCGCCAATGTAACAGTGAAGCGAACACTATAGCGCCATGATAAACGACTTTTTTATACCGAAAATTGAAGCCACTTACTGCGTCGACGTTTCGATGAGCAATTTATCTCTTGGAAACTATGGAAACCAACATTACTGAAGTTATTCACGAGGTGCCGACCGAAGTCCTCCAGCGAGTCATTCAAAATTGGTGTTTACGAATGGAATTATGACGCTGTTGTGGCCAACATTTGAAAGCGATTTTCTTTAAAAAGTAAATGTCATGAATGGTTCTACACAAAAATAATAAAGATTGCCCAATCAATTTGAATTTTCGTTATTTTATTTCAATTTAAAGTCCCATAGTTCTATATTGATCACAATTTATATAAATATGAAACCGAATGTGCAAATGGAGAAGAAGTCTTTTTCTACTTCGCTAGGCCTGCAGTTTAATATTATATATATCTTGAAGAAAATATATTTTCACAGTGTTACTGCTGTAAATCTCGGCAAAGTCATGAGTAGTTTTACGGCCATGAATGGTGAAATTTCTACTTGTTGTCTCGATAATCCTTTCGTGATTTATTCAGCTATGAGCCTTAACTTAAGTCCTAGTTCGTCTCGTTCGCCAGCAACAAAATTTAGTCTTTTACTTTACTGAAAGTGGGTAAATTAAATTGATGCAATGGCATCCAAATATTAAGTTCTCCTATTTTTATTTAGCGAATTCAAGGCCAAGTACTTGAAGTGAAAATATCGACTAGAAATAAAATTGAAAATACTTCAATTTGTTGTTCTATTGTGGAAACGGGCTTCAGCCCATAAAATAAAAAATACCAAAACATAAAATGGGTGATATCCAGCCCGATGTGGGATCTGAATCTAAATAAAGCTTATTTTTCTGGAAAAACACTATGTGTTTAGTGAGATAGTTGCCACATCTTAGGTAACTATGTAGGTAGGTGAAATGGTTGAAATACCAGTCTGGCACTCTCCAAGTAGCACTAAAGCGCCGTTTTGATACCATTTTGAGACCTACAACGGTCAGATATCCACAGTTGGAGCACTGCCACAATTTGTCGAAAAAACAGTGACCTTGGTCGTGTAGCTGGCAAGCCCGGACATTTACAGAGAAAGTGCTCAACAGTCATTTCCTCTGAAATATTCTCACAGCTTCTGCAATGAGGATTAAATGGCAAACTCTTTGTGCCAATCGGCTAATGACGGTAAAAACAGCTACGAGTGTGTAGATAAAATGTCGTGAAGGTACTGGGGCTGCATCATATTCATAATTTTCTTACACTTAAATTTTTCTTTAGAGAACCATCTTATTCTATTCGCTTTAATTGTTTTTGTTTTTTGCGCTTATTCATTTAAAATTTCGGTTTTTTTTGGTCTAAGACTCAATAATTTTCCACTCAAAAATCTGAAAAAAATGTTTGTTTCAAAAACTATAAGTAAATTCTCACTTCGCTCGCAAACTATTTGCACAAACTCTTGTTTTATTTATGCCAGAGATGTTCTTATGCTTTTATCTATTTCTGCCACTTAATAGTCTCAGTTGAGGGACTCACACTATCGAGCTATTAACTATGCAAATATGGATAATTGAGTTATAACATATTACACAGTTGCGTATGTATGTAGCAATTAATATGTGGCTGCGAGAAGCAAAAACAAAAAAACGAGAGCAAACATCAAGACATTCAAGCACACATATGTATACATCACATGTGTGTCCCTGTACGTAAGTCTTTAAGCGCATATTCTTTATTGTCCTAAGCAGCTGGTTGCTGCTCTCAAAAATGAAGGGAGATAGCACTTTGTTGGTAAGAAAGAGTTTGTGTAGAAAATGGATTAGTAAGAGTGCAGACATTAGGCGTGAGCGATTGTGGAATGACTAAAGAGTTACTTTGGTTATGTGTACATATGTATAAGTAGATTAGGGTGACCAAAAAAATTGTTTTCCTTGACACTACCATTGTAATTATCCATACTAAATTTGTTCTATAGGCAAAACTAAAGGGAAGAAGAAGAAAGCCGAGAAAAAACTAAGAAAAAATAACACACAAAAAAAGCAAGGGAGAAAACCACGAAAAAAAAGCAAAAAACCAACAAAAACAAAAAAGAAATAAAAAAATGAGCCAGCTATTTTTGATTTTTTTTGTTCTATACATTTTTATTAATTAATTAAATAATTTTTTTTTGTTTTATTTTGAAGATTGAACATTTTCATTTATGAATGAAAAATAATATCGTTAAAATGACTGCCACGACTGGCTTTACAGTAGGCCATTCGATCAACCCAATTTTTAAGCACATTTTCGATTGTTTGGGCTCCAATTTCATGAATGGCAACTTCGATTTCGTGTTTTAAAGCATCAATCGTCTCTGGATGGTTCGCATTGCATTTGTCCTTAACGGCTCCCACAAAAAATAGTCCAAAGGGCTTAAATCACAGCTCCGAGGCAGCCATTGATATCGGAATTCAAAAACGGTAGCCAAAAGTTCGAGTGTAACTTTGGCAGTGTGACAAATTGCACCGTCCTGTTGAAACCAAATGTCGTCCATGTCATCCTCTTCAATTTTTGGAAACAAAATCTCGTTGAGCATGTCACGGTAACGCTCGCCATTTACTGTAACCGCGGAAGAAGAAGAAGACTCACCACTTTGGAAATATGTTTTCAATATTTCCCAGTTTCGTTCAAGCGTATAGCGTCCCATTTCGTAAATGTCAAACCTTTAAGTAAATTATGAACACATTTGACATGTCATTTGTGTTACCATTCTCAAAAAAATAGGTGGTTCAAAACGCAAACGCTATATGGCCCACCCTGTACTTAGCAGTGCTTTCACCGCTTTCAAAATAACCGTAACACCTGGAGAAAAACGTACTTTTCCGTATATTTGGTATAAAATATTTACAGATCAATTTTATTTAAACCACTGCTGTAATTTCTCTTCACAAATATCCAAAAAAATTACACCCTAGCCTTTATTAAAAAAATAGATATAATATATATTAATAAACAATTTCTTAAAGCGCCTCCCTGCCGCCTCAAGAAAATACAAAATTTTGCTGCGCTTATTTAAAAGCAAAGTAATAATATAAACTATTTTTAAAGTGAGTCCCTGTTCCTCAAGAAAATAAAAAAAGTTTGCTCTATTAAATAAAATAACAAAAAATTGTTTGGTCAACCTAATGCACGCACCTACCTAGTATAGGCAAATTATTCGTTTTTCTGAATGAATTGGTTTTTTTTTTAGAATGGTAACACAAATAACATGTCAAATGTGTTCATAATTTACTTAAAGGTTTAACATTTAACAAGACAGTTTGTGGATCAATTTTTTAATCGTGTTGGTGAACGTAGATCGTTAATGGATAAAACAACACCTGGGCGTGCTCCTACAGTGCGTACACCCGAAAAAATTGCTGCTGCAGCCGAAAATGTGCGTGAACATCCAACAACCTGAACTCGTCATCGTTCTCAAGAATTGAACATTTCACGCACTTCTTTGAGGAGAATTTTGCATTAAGACCTCGGTATGAAGACTTACAAAGTTCAATTGGTGCAAGAACTGAAGTCTAACGACCATCCAATGCGTTTTCGGTTCGCTCAATGGGCAGAAAATCGTTTGACCGAAGATGAGCATTTTTACCGAAAAATCATCTTTTCTGATGAAGCTCATTTTCACATCGGTTTAAGCCCGTTGGACTATTTTTTGTCAGGAGCCGCTAAGGAAAAATGCTATGCGAACCATCCAGAGACGATTGATGCTTTAAAACAAATCGAAGTTGCCGTTCATGAAATTGGAGCCCAAACAATCGAAAATGTGCTTAAAAATTGGGTTGATCGAATGGCCTACTGTAAAGCCAGTCGTGGCAGTCATTTGAACGATATTATTTTTCATTCATAAATGATAATGTTCAATCTTCAAAATAAAAAAAAAATTTGAAAAAATATTGATTAGTTTTTTTTTTATAGCTGATTCAAAAAGCAAATTTTACATGGCCCACCCTATATTTCTCTTAGATGTCGTTTTAGAAATTGGGTTATAAATAACAAAAGGCCTCTTCTTTTCGCGAAGAGTTAACAGGTGGCGAATAGGTGAAGCAACTGGTTGGTATAAATGAACAACAAATTGGCAACGCTGGAACAGAGCTGCCGTAAATTTTATGTGCTTGTAAAAATTGAGTTATACTAGTTTAATGAGGTATAGCCACTCTCGCTAGCGGCGCATCTTACTCGATAACTTTGTTGTTGCTTTCACATCGAAATTTATCGTCGAGTTAATCGCGCATAGAAATAGCGAGCGGGGAAATGGCGAATAGAAGAGACATAAAGTTATGTAAAAAACACTATTTTGGCAGGTTTCAGTGCGTAGCTAGAGCGAAATTTTTATGATGCTAAAATCTTTTCGAAGTAGTCTTTCAACCTTTTGTTGTTGTAAAATTTTCGTTACTATTTATAAAGTGTGGATAAAATTTTAAGGGCCGATGTTGAATATGAACCACACCTAAACGTCAACGACGCCGTTTGGCTTCTTTCTTTGGAGTTATTTGAATGGAAAGGTGTACGTCGATAAGCCAGCAACACTTCAAGAGCTAAAGGATGAGGTAATTCGGCACATTAACGGCATAGAACCTCAAGTATGTCTCAGCGTCATCGAAAATTTGGACCATCGGATGGGGGTGTGTTGCCGAGGCCGCGGCGGCCATTTGGCCAACGTTTTGTTCCATTCGTAATTCAGTCATATCAGTATTATCATAATTAAGAGAAATGGCAATAATTTCTTAAAAAAATTGTATTTTATTCAAAATCAATACCGGCCCTTGAAACTTAACCACCCTTTAGATAAGGAACTAATTGCATTTGGTGGTCTTTGGAGGTGTGCCGACGAGGCCGTGGCGGCCATTTGGCCGATAGTTTTTCCATACGTAATTGAGCTATACCAATATTATCATAATAAAGAGAAATGACAATAATTTCCTAAAAAAATTTTATTTTATTCAAAACAAACACCGGCCCTTGAAACTTAACCACTCTTTATATATGAATAAACGTAGTCTAATGCATGTATACAAGACATAAAATTAATCACCCTGTTGGTAAAATTATATTTTTTAAAATGGTTTTAAAATATGATTGACATACACGATATTTGACCCTTGTGAACTAGGCAGCTGCAGTATACAAATAGGTGAGCAATGGGGCGCGCAAAATCGAAATAAAGCTTTCCATCATTGAAAAAGTATTTATTATTAGTAAAGAAGTTATTCAAGTATTTGTATATTAGGATACCTCATCAAAAAAGTTATGATTTGTCTATGAGTTTACGTGGGCTAAGCCAATTTGAAAATATATTCAAAAATCTATTTTTTATAAATAAAATTGGTTTTAAAAATATTGTTCCAAAATATTTTTTTTTTTTCAAAAATATAACCGCAGATAATAGAAGAGTTGAGCCGTAAAATGTCTGCATAAAATGATATTTTTTCTATTTGTGGCTTTTGTTTTGGAAAATAAGTTTAATAAGTTTGGCACGAAGAGTGATGCACCCTAATGTACATACAAGCAACACCGCACAACGTTATCTTACAACTCATTATTTTTAACATCCTTCAATATCATTCCGCCTTAATTGATTTTACTCAATATATCTTTGGCAACACAAATCCTCGAGCTAAGATAAATGCGTATGACAGTGTGCATGTGAGTATGTGTGTGTGCGTAGTGCATTAATACCATCAGGACATGAGACAAGCATTTGCCGCATCATTCAGACTTAATCCCAGTACTTTTGGGTAGTTTGTCACAAGCGAACGCAAACAAACAGCGGAATTTGCAGCTTTACGTGCGCATAAGTGTGAAGCACACATCCATGTGTGTGTATGTGAGAAGTACTTCAAACACAAGAAGCTTCTATTGGCATATTGAATATTCACACTGAAGCATGCACACAGAAGCTCGGTCTCTCTTAGGATACAGATTGCGAATTAGCCGAGTTTGTCTATAGTCGACAATACTGATGTATGCTGACACATTGCACACAGAAATTTATATAGTCATCTTGTAAGCAGACAATCTCTCATAAACATACATACCTATGTACATATCTATCCCTGTTAGTGTTTTTATGGATATGTCTTTCTTCGTCTTAAGATAAATCGATGAACGCTTGAGTAGGTTCAATGAATATGTGTATGTATGCGATTATATGAGTTTCTCTTATGTGCATTATTCCATGCATTTGCTGGCACATTTGGCAAATCTCACTTAGAACTGCGTGTTGTATACCATATACTCGTGTCTAAAGTATCAGATACAAGGCGATTCTCTGCATGACAAAGTCACGTATACGTCCTGCGGCCTGCCACTTGCTGGCACAAGTTCTTCTCTTGCTCAATTAATGACAGCGTAATCGATATGTGCAACGAACCTTGCACACAACACAACCGCTTCCCATGCTAAGCCATGAACTCTGCTCATCCACCATTCAACGGCACTAATACTCATGCATATGCATACGAGCTCTCATACAATGCCTTTAGTGGCGGCGTGTCGCGGCATTCACTTTAATTGCTGTTTATATTGTATGCGGAAAAGTCGTAAAACCTTAGCACATTTACGCTGACGCCTAGTCTATCTATAGACGATAACATCTGAAGTGTTGCAAATAAATATGAAGGATAAACATTTATTTGTTTTTGTTTTTAGTGCAAGCTGTTGCACCTCTAATCGCTAATGCAAAATAGCAAAAAACGGGTAAATATCACAACAGAGTGAAGTGCGTATAACATTTTAACTATGCTGTTGTTATATGTAAAGCGTAATTGCTGCGCATAGTTTAATATATTTACATATACAAACATAGATGCATGCACACTTATACATATAAGAAGTAGTTTACTGCTGCCTACTCGAAAATTATCTGCTCTTAATTGGAGCATAATATGCAGATTGGCATACATAAGTACATAAACATGTATGTAGGCATGCACGAGGCTTACAATTTATATATCTGGCCTTTCTCCCTTTTATTGCTGTTCGCCGTTATATGCCGTTTGACATATTGTATCAGGTCAGTCCATAAGTTCGTGCATATTTTACCCATAATTTCACTTTTGCACGATTTTTGCATACAAAAAATTATTCGCGGAATATAACGGAACTATTTATATTTTCTTTGAACTATATTGTGCATTCAACAAATGGTTTCAATCGCGGATAGCAGCACGTGTTGTTAAAAAATAAAATGGAATTTTCGAACTGTAAGATCTAATAGGTATGTACATGTAAGATTATATACTATGTTAAGTACGACCCTAATTCTCCACTATGTTTATCCGTTATCACTTTCGAATATTATACTGTAACCTTATGCTACTTTTGTTATTACATTTAATAAATCGTGAACCGCCTAACGTTAAACAACGTGTCTTTGGACTTCGACAAACCGAGCTTAATAGGTAACACGAACGCGTATAAGAGGCATATTTTGAATTTTTTTTATAAAAGTGGTAAAAATGCAACAACTGCTGCTGCAGAAATAAACACTGTTCACGGAAGGATACCGTGAGTGTAAGGACTGCGCAAAAGTGGTTTTCAAAATTCCGAGATGGTAACTGCGACGTGGAGGATGCCCCGCGCGTTGGTCGTCCTGAAGTCTTTAACTCCGATGCCTTGCTCGAACTCGTGAAAGCTGAGCCACTTTTCAATAGAATTATATACCAGATTTCAGAAAGCTAACAAAATATCATTAGACAAAGAAAACTAAAGCTCGATAAGGAATGAGGTCTGGTTGAATTCATTGAGAAATATAATCCCAAATCACGAATTTGGTTTTGCGAAAAAACACAGTACCATAGAATAAGTCCATAGACTTATAAGCAGCATACACAAAGCATTTGAACAAATATAGGTTAGAATGTCTCTTGCGGTTAGAGCTTCAGAGCTTACTTAGATTCGAAATACGCAGGCTTATTACAAGAAGCCTACTACAAGGAAGCGTAAGGGTGAAGCTCCATCTGGGACCACTAAGGACCAATAGGTCTGTCAGCCAGGTCCACCTTGGAGTATGATTGCGTCATATTTGAAAACAAAAAATCGTTTTGAGAAATAAGCATTTAAGTTTTGAAGTAGTCGCTTACTGAGTAACCCAAAGGGCTTTTCCATGCAATAAATGCTTGAGAGCATTTATTCAATAAACTTAATTAAAGAAATATGTTTTACATGTTAATTAAAAAATAATAATAATTTTCGTGGCTTTTACAAAAGGGTAAAATATCTTTCAAAGATATTTATTTAATTCAGAGCACATACTTCAATGATGCTCTTATTACACCAACCCTCCTTATTATGCTACAATATGCATGTTTTGCACAAAAAAAATACAGCACTTTATGAAAATTTAAAAATATATATGTTTTTTAATTACATAACGTCGCTCGGTGCCATGAACTCAGACACAAAGGTAATAAAAACATTAGGCGCCATTGAAATGTATACATTTGCATCGGCAATTTAAAAGGAAAGGACATCAAACGTTTCCATGGCAATTCAGCAGCAAAGCTGCACTAAATCGTCGAAAAGTAATCACGCTTTCCTCAGATGAACAGTAAATAAGAGAAAAGTAAAAATAAATGAATAAAAGCGCCAGAGTAAGCCAATACAAAAAAGTTATTTTCAAAACTTTGTATTTTTCAGCTGCAATATAAATCATCTAAATGACAGCGAGCAAAATTGGGCGAATATTTCGAAACCGAGCGACCTTGCTCTTGTTTTTATTGCGCCTTGGAATGTATCCAATTTATATAAAATGTGAAAATCTGGTACATCGACGCTAAAATCATGTACGTGTGTATGTTTGCGTGTGCGCGACTGTGCACAGATAAATTCTTTGGTGCTTGAAAGCTTTGCACTTAGCCAAATTAGTAATCAATCTTTTGTGTGCAGTAAATATGTATGTATGTGTGTATGCGCACGAAGTTGTGAAAACGTGAAAAGTTGGCGAGTTAGTTAGTGACTGGTTGTGCAAATAAACAAATGCATATACATATATACAATATAAAAAAAAAATAATATATATCGGGGTTTGAGCGCAGCTGCAGAGACGAAAATTTAAAATTTAAACCACGTCGTCGCGGATTACAATTCGTCTGGCAAATTTGTGTTGAAGCAGCAACTTTTTGCAGCGAAATGGTCTTGTGAAGGTGGGCGTGCTTATTAAGAAATAAAACCTATTTTTATTTTTGTTGCTAAGCTGAAGTAGATCGTACGGCTCTAACTTTTTAGTAATCCTATGATTGTTTTTTTGTTTTGATATTGAATTCAATTTAACGAGTCTAAAAATTTCGAATAAAAATAAAAATAAAAAAGAGATTTTATATCTTCATAAAAATAAATCCTTATTGTACTTAGGAGGAGGAAGTTTCAAAGAACTTAATTCCGCAAAAAACTTTCTACAATTTTTCGCTGTGTTGCCGTAAAATGCAGCTTTGGGAGGCAGTAAAAGCAATACACTTGTTTCTCTATCGTCGAAATTAATGCGTATTTACAACTACAGGGTGTTCCATCTATGCTTGACATATGAGAATTATAAATAATTTAGTGAAAAATTCAACAATTTCAATTTAAAGTCTCCGGTTAAAATTTTATTTGATACTACGACCATGCACAATATCGAGGAGTTGGCTACCATTTCCAGTGACACATATGTGGGCGTATTTTCCATAACGTAGCTACCGCCGACTTTTTCGCGAATATTGGCTTACAGCGCGTCGAATGATTGACATTTATTAGTGTACCCTAAACTTCTGCAACAGTTTATTCAAATGCCGTTCCGAGGTACTCACATAAAACTCCGCTACATAGTCTACACAACGCTCACTCGGCATCTGAGAAGAGCTTGTGAATAAAGAGAGAGAGAGAGAGCGCACTTCACTACACAACACTAAAGACAAGGATGATATCTACAAGCCTTGGCCATCCGAAGTAAAATTGTGAGAGTAACTTCGGTTGCCACGTCATCGGGGATCCGTCAAGGACTATAGATGATAAAACTACGGTTGCCACGTTGATAAAGATTCGGTAGCAGAACTCTGCCCGCTCATTTCACACCTATTCATACACTCATAAAATCAGTCGTTGTTCAGAAGCAACGAAGTAACACAAGCGTAGACTTTTTTTGTGTACCACTTACAGAAGCCGAGTTTGCTTTACTTAAAGATTTTTTGTATTTTGTTTTATTCTGACCCTGCGTCCTAAAATATGTGCCATATGTATGAAGTATTTTTTATATATCGCACCCTAAATACAAAAGGGTCACAACTCAAAATGTTCCTTCTGCTCAAATATGAACGAGACGTTATCAATAAAACGGTCCGCGGATGACATATGGCAAAAATAAATTTTTTGTTTTTTGGTAGGACTGTTATAAGCTTACATGGCAAATTTCAGCGTGATATGTCTCATAGTTTGTTTTCTGTGCTACTGTAAACAAGTCAAGCTCGAGTGTGGAACATTTTGAGTTGTGACCCTTTTGTATTTAGGGTGCGATATGTTTGGGAATATTTTGTGTTAAGTGCATAATTTATGAAGTTCTGCTAATTTCAACTTTATCTCTGTCGAATGAATGCGGCCAAGTATTACCGAAGGCAACATTTACACTGAATATGAATACAGAGCATTTATGTGAGTATTTAAGAAATGTTAGTATTCAAACGGAATATATAAAGGGCAAAGGTATCGTCAGATTTTAAAGCCAAAAGTATGCCCTTTTAAATAAGCTACAGGAAAACATTAAACAACAACAAAATTTTCGATTTTATTTCTGAAGAATTTATTCCTACTCCATATTTTTGCCATCACCCAGTCGTATTGAGTTATTGGTAAATAATTTCAAATATTTAATACATATGTTTCGATCTAAAAATAAATTTACGTCTTCTTTCAGTGTTGCACCGTTCGATTTCCCATTATTTGAAAAGTATAAAAGAAAACACAAAAGGCACAGAAACCATAATTCAATTGAATGCATCGTATTGCAAAGCATTTTTGCGTGTTTTTACTGTTACCTCATTCTGTACACAGAGTATTGAGTACAGAGAGTAAAGAGAGAAGAGGGACCTTCATTAACTTTTAACTCTTGCCTAACACTTGTTATCGAGTGAATGTTGATCGTCCGAATAACACTGAACCTACTCTACACAAAGTACTTGAGCACAATGAACCACACTTGATGCAGAGCAGCAGAAGGATATCCGAATTGGCTAAAAATATTCATAATTTCAGATCGGCAAGGCAGTCATTAAAAACAGCTAAAAAAACTACTAAGAGACTATATTGAAGACTATCCGAACACTATCCGTAAAGAAATTGCACCAGAAGAAAGTCGTCGTTCGATCGAGCGCTGGGAAAATCGGCGGCTGATGGCCGCATGAGTGAGTGAACCATGAAGAAACGAACTACTGCCTAACTAAATTTATTTGAGCGCACTGGATATTTTGAAAATTCTTCCATAGATTTGGCTATGAGAGTTCACCAAACTGCCCAATCTGCACTAGAAGGAAGAATATGTTGATCACGTCTTTTTCTTATGACTCACACTGGGCTCCCGAAACCTTTAACATCTTGAACGTAGAAAATATTGTAGATTTTATGCTGAAATTAGCTGATAACTGAAAGGGAATCCAAGCGCATGAAAAAAAATTTTTCAATAATTTAAGGAACTCGGAGATTCATAGACGTCAACAATAACTAGCAGTCTATGAGCTGGCAGTTCTGCAGCGAGAGTGGTAAATAGTGGAGAGATGTTAGTACGAAGTTATAGCTGCGAGGCTACAAGTCGTAAATATTGATGTGCCGGTATAGCATAACTTATGAGAGTTTCTTCTATACGGGTGTCATCCCAGAAAAAAACCTTCCTTTTTATCATATTTACGCCGACATCCATGCTGAGTTACGATATTTTCAAAATAAATTTTGATGCTTTCTTCGCGCTTTGCAGCTGTGTACCGCTCCATTGTTAAAATTGTACTGTACACACTCTTCTCAAACACCGTAGAAGAAGCAAGCCAAGCTACAACTGTCAAAGTTATTCAAAATTCTATGTGGCAAGTGTAAATGGAACACCCTGTATTTGCCATTGCCTTGGTGTTCAATACTTACCACTTCAGTTGAGTTTATCACTCTTACACACCACCCCTAGGCGATGATTATTTCTCGCTTATTTTTAAGAAGAGTTGACGTTGTTGTCAAGAACTTATACATGCTTCAGTGTAAACATGATGGAAACGAGCTTATTAGTGAAATACCTTTGTTTTGTTTTGGGGCTAAGTCGACTAAAAAGAACATTTAATTACAATTATTATTTAAATTGGCATTATTATCAAATCTCTTGGAGCTACAATCGCGATAATTCAACTCAGATAGTGTGATTCTAACTTATATATAATATAACAGTCACAAGCCTTCGCAAAAGCAGTGTACACAGTACCCACTTGATGCCCTAATTTGAAGGCTTTATAGCAATCATTGAGAAATGAAGCAAATTTAGTGACTGTGGGCTCGCCTTCGATGAAACAATTTAGGCTTGGGCGTATAAAGAAGAACAAAAGATAATTTGTCGTTTTATAAAAAAAACTCAACTAGCCCTTGCACATCGGTTTTCCTATACTATACCCTAAAGAGAATTTTTTTTCGTTCTTCCCTGTCTAAGAAACATTTTTTTTTGTTCATGGGGATGACATATGATACACTGTATACATCCTCTGTTTGGAGAATGCGTAGAGTAAAGGCATTTTTTCGATGTTGTTTGGCCTTCGCAGACTTAGATCATACATTTTTGGGTCAGATGTATTAAGAATGGACAAACCACGTTCTCGTTTCTTCAACAAACAGCTAAGATTAATAAAGTCTGAAAAATTTGCAAAGTTGCAATGAATAATAAGCTTTCATTTGCCTCTAAATTCTCTCTCTAAGTCGTAAGTACAATAGAAAATATTGCCCGTCTGAGTGTTTGGAAAAGTAGATTTTAGTAAAGATTTTATACAAAAGTAAGAGGGAAGTCGCTCTCGGTCATCCAACAGCACAAAACCACAATTTATTGGGTTCTCGGCTACGGCGGAGTGTAGGAAAATGAAAGGGCGGATGAGTGTGCAAGGATAGGCTCTGAGCTGGACCTTCAGCGAGTGGTAGAGGCCATAAGCATTCCTCTAAACGAACTTTGCACTGCAGTTGATTTCAGCGCAATCGCGGAAACCAATAGAAGGTGGTCTCTGACTACTAACTGTAGGGTCTCCGAAGCGCTCTGACCAAAACTGAATCCTAAAAGGACGAAATGTCTGATTGGATGCAACAGGCTAACCACCAGCGTGCTCATAGGTGTTATAACGGGTCACTGCGCTATGGGCACCCTAGCCAGTAGAATTGGTGTACCTCTTAATGACTTCTGCAGGAGTTGTGGAGATGAAGAAGAAATTGAGTCGGTTCAATACCTCCTCTGTGAATATCCTGCACTTCAAAGAAACCGTGCTAAATATCTTGGTGATTATTTCTTTGAGGACCTGGGAAATGTGCAAAATGTCTCACTGGAGGGACTAATTGTATATGTATATATATAATTGAGCGAAATCTCCGACGCAGTGCCAATCAAATGGCGAAAGAACTGAAAATATCTTACCGTAGCATCCGTCGCATACTGAAAAATAATCTCAAAGTCAAGCCTTATAAGATCCAAAAGGCGCATTATCTCACACCAAAACAGCAACAAGTCATACTTGAGAGAGCGAAGGAGTTGCTTCGCTTGGTCGAAAGCGGTCAATTTCCGAACATTGTGTTTTCTAACGAGAATTTTTGGAAAATTTTTCAAATTGAGCAATTCATAAACTCCCAAAACGATAGGGTTTTCGTTGACCAAACGTGCATATGAGATGATCAGATGAGCGTTCTCCAATCGTTTTCATCGAGCCTGGGGTCAAGGTAAATGCGAAATATTATACTGAAGTATTTTGGAGATTGCTTTGAAGCAGACAAGCATTTCCGTGACAGACCATGGACATTTCAACAGGACTTGCCGCCATAATAATACCTGCAAGTCACATTCGTGCAGCTTGTGATTCGTTTCTGGACCGTCATAGTCAAGGAGAAAGGTGGTCATATCGAGCAAGAATAAATTGCTTCTTAATTATGTATTATTTTCACACATTTTTTACTTTAAATTGAATAAGAGTAATTTTCCAAACTAAATGTATGTCCTTTTTTATTGGTTACACTTCGAGTGCCGGACCCTGTAATGATAAAATGGAAGCATATCTCGGCAACTTTTGAGTAAAAATACACGCGCTGACTTCACAATATAATAAATTTTATAAACCAATCTGGTGGGCTTTAACACACTCTCTTCTTTTGGGTATTAATTTATTTCATTGCCTAGTTAATACTAGGTCCATCCTTATCTCTTTGGATGGTAACTTATACAAAAGATGCGAATCATTAGATAAAATTTCGAGACAACTCGCAGTCTCAATCGCTAATCATACTTTTAAAGTTGAATTCTTACTCTTTTTCATCTAAAATAAATTTAGCTGCCTTCAAATTTTGTCTCATTTTCTCTACAAAATCAAGATAACAGTAATACTAAATCTTCACTATTTAAAAGGGAAACGCTGCATAAAATAAAATCTAAACTTGGCTAATAAGGGACGGAGAGCAAGAAGAAAAGCAAAAAAAGGATAATAGAACATAATTTAAAATGCGGCGAAGCAAAGCGACAGCGACAAAGACAGCTTCAGCGAAGACAATATTAAAACAGAAAAATACAATAAAAACAAGCAACAAAGTGCCGACGTTCGCATGAATTTGCCTGCAATCACGGCGACGCTACAGCAACAGTGGAAGTAGTGAAATTGTTTTTAAAAAGGAAATGTAGCTGAAAATGTTAGCAACACAAAACCAAAGGGGGATGTGGTTGTGATTCTAGAGCACGAGCAAAACAAACACAACTGTAACAGTAGCGCAATACATACCTATAAATGAAGGGAATACAGGCCGGCGGCGGGAGAAACAATAATAATAATAACAACAAACCGTAACACCAACCGTCCCAGTTATGCATCAGCATTAACAACGGCATCAGTAGCAAAAAGCACAAAAAAATATGTAAAAAAAATGGACTGCGCTAACCAAAGCAAAAACGCTAACGAAAAGAAAAGCGACAAAACAAAATAAAAAGGAGGAAAGTGTGTAAAGGACACGGCAAATAAGCACAAACCCGGCTGCACAAAAAAAAAAAAAAACAGCAACAACAATGCACACACATCGGCGGTATACGAACTGTAGTACTATAGCACACCCAAAATAAAAAAATAATCATGACACATCCTCACGCTCTCTTATGCAGATACATTTATCTACATATGCCCGGCCACAGCTACAGCTACATAAATTTACCAAAAAACTCCGGCAGCAAGTATCAAAAGTGTAACAAAAAGTACACTTTGGCAGCAAAAACGCTGGTAATGAAAGTATATGGCTTCGGAGTAGTTGCAAAGTGCGCTGCATGAACTCTCATTTATCTTGATTTGCAGGCAGGCGCCAGACACCACCGATGATTATTATAAACACTGGAATATGACTATCCTGGTAGCGAGCATCAGTGAGTGAATCACTATTACTTATAAAAAATCTGAACTAATTTTCTTTAGTAAGAGGGAACTTAGTGGTGATATTTATAATTATAGGAAGAGTAACTCTTTGCAGGATGCGGAAATAGTGACACATCTTAGATGCTTTCTCACTTCATATCACCAAAATTTATTTAAGTTTTGGTTATGCAAAGTGATTTAATTCTTATACCGATGTAATTCTATTAAAGCATTGCGCACTGATTGCTTTGCAGTACTGAGTTAGGAATACCTCCGAAAGTTTATGCGCTTCAGTATTTATTTATTTGTTTATAATTTTAGCTAAAAATGAAAATTCTAAGCTAATTGTTTTGAACTTTGGCAGCGCAGCCCTTCAGCTTATTTGAAGTGTAGGTTATTTGTTTTTGCTGATGGTGTTGTTATAAGTTTGTGTATTTTTAGAAATTTTATTATTTTCTGTTTATTGTTGGGGTTGGAAAAGGATATGCTGGTTATGGTGGTTATGAGGTCGGCGTTTTGGGAATGTTGTACTCTAGAGGATTGCATTTTAGGGCAAATGGTAATCAAATATTTTATTTAGCGCGTAGGTTGCAGAAAGGACAGTTGGGGTGTGTAATATTGTTCATTAAATGTTCGTACGCAATTTTTGTATGTCCAAGTCGTAAATGCTCGATGCTTATGATATTAAGTCTGCAAAGCTATTCAGTTCTTTGTCCATTTACCAGAATTTTTTCTTGTGCAAGGTGGCGCAAAGTTCATCACAATCAGTTTTGTTTTTTGCCCTATGTTCCACCTAGGAACCAGAGGAAAATATAAATATACACATATATGATTTTGTTTTTGAGTAACTTTTACTAAATAAAACATAATAATTTTAAGTGATAGAAATCTTTCTTTCAACTTTTACGCGCTCCATTGTTTCTCCCGTACAACGTACATGGTACGTCTGATAAATTTTGAGTAGTACTAATTGTTTTCAGTGTTTTCTATCGGACCCAGAGCAAATAATGAGTCTGTAGCGATAATGAAATTTGAATTTTGTTCGATGGCACATTTGATTGGTTCTTGAATTGCATGAATCTGCTGTGCAGTGGTGGAGCTAAAACAAGGTAGACTAGGGATTTCAATGATTTATTTCCATGTGGATGAGCTGAAAACGGTTTTGTTGCCTGATTCAGAATCATCGGTGCATATAATAAAAATTTAATTTGGGTATTTTTGGGAATAGCAAAATGTTTTTACTTCCGACTTGATTTTATTGGTATGAGCAGGGTGGCTACATATCGTTCAATGATCAAATTAAGAGTTATGTAGTTGCTTTATTTTTTTTTTTTAACTCAAGGTGTGCTCAAGAAGTATCGCAAATTTTCAATTTTCGCCGGTTAAGTATATTCGAATTTCGATTTTTTTGTGGCGATATGTTGGTACTCATGTCCCTCACACATGCCGACGAGTTCGGCCATTTTGAATGTCCAGTTAATTGTTGACAGCTGCTTTGCTTGCACATGTTTCGGCTCGTCTTCGATGTTTACCTATTCAAAAAGATGGATCAAAGAACCTGTATCAAATTTTGTGTGTCATACGGAGAATCTACTTTCGACCAAAGCAACGTTTGTCGGTGGTACAAAATGTGCTCAGAAGGCCGAGAAGATGTGAACGACGAAAAGCATGCTGGACGCCCGAGCACTTCAATAACAGCCCAAAAAATTTATGAAGTGAAGAAAATGCTATTAGGCAATCGTCGAATCCACATTAGAGAAGTTGCTGAGGACCTAGATATATCGATTGGCTCGTGCCATTCGATGTTTTTCAATGATTTGGGCAAAATTCTTACCAAAACTGCTCAATTTCGTCCAAAAGCAGCATCGCATGAACATTGCTCATGAGATGTGGGACTCTGTCCGTGGCGACCCAAATTTGCTGCAGAGGGTCATAACTGGGTTTATGGTTATAACGTGGAAACCAAAGCTCAATCATCTCAATGTGAGCTACCGCGCGAACCAATACCGAAAAAAGTGCGCCACGTTCGGTGGAATATAAAAGTTTTACTAACCGTTTTCTTCGATTGCAGGGGCGTTGTGCATCATGAGTTCTTGACACAGGGTAAAACGGTGAATAAGAAATATTACCTTCAAGTTATGTGCAATTTGCGCTAAGCAATCCGCCAGAAATGTCCGGATTTGTGGAAGAAGAAAAATGGGCTCTTGCATCACGATAACGCCCCTGCTCACACATCCTTGCTTGTTCGCGACTTTTTGGCCAAAAACTACACACAAATGATGCCACAGCCACCGTATTCCACAGATCTGGCCCCCTGTGACTTTTTCTTGTTCCCAAAACTGAAAAGGCCCGTGAAAGGACGACGCTACGCTACGATTGACGAGATAAAGACGACATCGAAGGAGGAGCTGAACAAGATAAAAAAAATTATTTTTTGAAGTGCTTGGTAGATTGGAAAAATTTTTGGCGGAAGGGCATAATATCTCATGGGGATTACTTTGAAGGGGACAAAATAGATATTAATGAGTAAATACATAAATTTTTGAAAAAAAACACAAAATTCGCGAGTCTTTGTGAACGCCCCTCGTATATCATTTTTATAAAAAAATTGAATTCTTGAAAAAAGTAAATAAAAAAAACATTAACAAATGATTCCCTGAAAGTGGAGAAAAATAAAAATAAAAGAAGCTACTGAGAATTGAAGACATAAAAAAATCTGGGAATAAGTTAGGCCAGAGCTGCATAATAACGTTTTAATATAAAAATAAACCAACTAAAAGCTAACAAAAATATATCGCTTCGAAAATTATCAAAACAAAATATCAAAATCTGTATCGTATCGTTATTTATAACAAAAAAAATTATCGAAACAATATCAAAAAAAAAAAACTAATTATGAAAAAATATATCGTTAAAAAAAGTTATCGTTTCTTTAGTTATCAAAGAATATTATCAAAATAATGTTAAAAAATTTGATTTCACCTGAAAACAGAAATATGAATTTTAAATTGAAAGTACTAATAAAAAATATTTGTGAGTATTTGAAGCATTATGGAAAATTTTGTAGTGTTAAATTTTCAGGGGATCATTTGGGCAATTATTATATTTATTTGCTTATTTATTTATACAGTAACAATCTAGTTTCACAAATTATTTATTTATTATAAACTCAAATTTAACTTAACAGCTTTTGAACTCACGGCTCTTGAAATAGGAACTTAGAGAGTTCCGATATAGTCTATGTGAAAAATATCGAGTCCTGGGCCCTGATCAGTATATGGAAGCAAATGTGCTGGAGATGTGAAGCCACCATTACAGCCTTAAAATCTTAAAAATGAAGGTGAGCGAAAGAAAATTTCCTCTAGTTTGAAGCAGATTTGTGCACGCTTAGCTTTGTATCAAGGAGTCGGCACGGCAAAATTCAACGAACAAAGAGCAAAACTCTAGCAAATTCAGGGTTTCTTAAATTCGCTCGAGCCTAGTAATATGACATTCGTGACAGGTCTCCATATAAAAGAAGCATGTTAAAGCTTGGAGCGTACGTGCGACTAAAGAATATAAGGATTTGTGAAAAAAGTCAGAAGAAATTACTTGGTTTGTGACAGTGGGTCTTCTGGACGTAAAAACGTGCTAAGTGGCGAGAATAAAAAGCTCAACTGCAAAATAAAACTTTCGTTTTACTATTTAGTCGGACAACTTTGAAATTGCTGATAGATTGGCGATCGATTTGAAGTTGACTACATTGTTTTTGTTAAAAACTATTAAAAGTAAGCTTAATGAAAGTTATCTTCCAAGCACCGGTAAGTACTCTAAAACGAGTGATTTATTAAAAATAAGGAAAAGAGGGATTGCAAAGGCCAAACAGTTGTTAAATAATCAAAGCGCAAAACCGTCGACATCTGTCTGCAAAGGTATATTTGCATACAAAATAGCATTAAGGCTCGTATCGCCAGCGACGTATCTTTTTTTGTAAAACCATTTTTTGAAGGCTGACAATTTTTTAAACAAACCTTTTATGGCAAAAACAAGTTTTCATTTTTTGACAATAGTTCGTTTCCATTTTGCACGCTTTTAAAGAAACACCCAAAAACACCATTTCAGATGAGGGAGGGCCTTAACTACATCATCCAGGCATACAGAGAACATGCCAAGATTAATTGCGGAAAGAAACCCGCAGAGGCGTCTTATTGTTCCTGAATATTTAAAAATTAAGAATTTAAAGAAATCAGCATAAAAGATTGCAGATATACTAGAGCATAATTTTTTAGATTTTACGTAGTTCCGAAAATGTTGTACATGGAATTGACTTTAATATCAGATTAAAAATTTCGAATGGTTCTGTTTTGAAATCTTTTATTTAACAGTTTAAACTCTCTTCAATAGCGAAAGTACTTTTTCTATAGATAGAGGGCTTAGAAGATTTTAATTTTTTATGCAACTTATTCCACAAATTCTTTAGCGTCTTTAGTTACTAAAATTCATATTTTCATTAATATATGTGTGTTGTGTATAAAGCACTGGTTTGCTTTTGAAATACTTTTACAGCAAGAGAAGTTGCAGTAGTTACTTCAACGAGGAAATAACGACAACAGTGGTGCCAGCAGAAAGTTAAACTATCCTTAGAATTAAGCGGGAACGACATGCGAAGGTATTGCAACTGCAAATCTTCATATTAAATTTTAAAATACGCATTTACAACTCCTTATTACGTTTAAAAAATATATACAAAAAACATATTGAATATGCGAGGCTGGGTATATTTTCTCAAACAAATGAAACGAGGTTTTAAAAGTTAATATTTTTCGATTCTTGAAATGAAATGATTTACATTTTTTTATTCCAAATAATCACCAAATTTTTAAATAATTATTTCACTTAATTATTGAATCAATTATGTTTCGTTTTCTTTGTTCTGTAGCCCTGCTTTAGACTAACGTGCCGTTTTCCATTGTCATACAAAATTTAGTCATGTATGTTTTCGGTAGGTTTAGAAATGGAATTTAAACGAAAATTCTTTATGATTTCTGTTTTTTCTTATTCGTTTCGCAAAACTAACATTGTTAATGATTTTCCCAAGCCAATTTGATATTAGAAAGGGAGGCTTAGTCGCATTGGTTTTAGAAACTTCATATCTGTTTTGCAACCAAAGTGGCAAATCTTATAATACCATCAACTTATTTTTTTAATTATAAAATGCGACCGCCGTAGCCGAATGAATAGGCGCGCGACTAACATTTGGAAGCTCTCAGGTTCGTATCTCCGGGCATGAAACATTAAATGATAGAAACAACTGATTCTAATAGCGGTCGACCGCCGGCAGGCATTCGCGAACCTCCGAGCATATTTTGGCCATAAAAAACTCCTCATTAAACCCATCTGCCGTTCGGAGGCAGCATAAAACTGCAGGTGCCCAATAAAGGGTGTTACCGCCACTTATTTTTATTTTTATTTTTTTTTTTTAAACTAGTAATTCTATTCGAACTACTATCTATGCTTTTTTCAATCAAACGATGTTTCTTTAATTACACAGTGCAACACATAAAATGTGCACTCCATTTTGACTTCAGTTTCTGAAAGTACTTATCGAAACTAGCAAAATCTCATTTGGGTTTTTCTAGATTAGCTCGGATTCTAATTTTATTGCGTCATGAATATTTCCTCTGAAACTTGATTTTGAGCAGTCTTTCTTTTAAAGAAAACGTAATTCTTCTCACATCTAAAAAAAAAAAAAATAATAATTGGCGCGTACACTTCTGTTAGGTGTTTGGCCGAGCTCCTCCTCCTATTTGTGGTGTGCGTCTTGATGTTGTTCCACTAATGGAGGGACCTACAGTTTCAAGCCGACTCCGAACGGCAGATATTTTTATGAGGAGCTTTTTCATGGCAGAAAAACACTCGGAGGTTTGCCATTGCCTGCCGTAAAATGATTGGAAGTTATTTTCTTGTCTTCAGCATAAATGTGCGTAAAAAATAAAAGAAATACTAGTGGATAATATTTGAGAATCAAATTTTAAATGTCAAAAATAATAAAAAATTGTAGTTTACTCTATCAGTTCTTGGTAAAATATACACTTTATATAAGTCAATCGATTCGTTTCTATTCAAGGAATTTAATTTTTTGACTTACTAATTAAAATTTCTTTTAGAATAAATAAAGAATTTATAGAAAACTTATTTTTAAAACAAAAATTATTTTTGAGACAAAAATCTGCTCACAATTTGTTGATTTAGTATTTCTTAAAATTCCTGTTTTCGTTTCTAGATTTTTTTGAGGGCAATAACTCTGACAAAATTTCATTGAAATAGTTTTCTAAATATTTGGTTTAGTAAAAAGTGTCACACACAAACTCACACACACACACACAAATTTGCTTAAAACTTCGTACACATCATTTTTAGATAAGAAGGATTTGATTCAAACTATTTTTGGAAAATCAAAAATTGACACCATCACAATGTTTTCTCTTTGAGGAGGCAAAGTGTCGAACAAGTTGTTTGCTGAAGCTGTATCTAATGCTTTAAAATTGAACAAATATCGAGAAATTAACAATTTTCGAACCTTTTGTCATTAATGTTTCCCGTGCTTTTGTTACCAAGCAGTTGAGTTCGTTATTATAAGTAGTTGCTACATAAAGTACAGTACGTACAGTGTTCATCACGTACGAAAAGAGCTTTTCGGAACGGTTTGTTTACTGCTCTAGTGAAAGGAGAGAAAAAATTTGCAACTCATCGACTAAGATATTTTTTTCGTCTTTTTTTTTAACATCTTTTTTCTGTACTTAGTGCACTTGTATTAGTACTTAGTATTATTAAGAAATTCTATTGTGAAAATGGAAAATAACAAGTGCCCGAAAATAAATGAATTCTGTTATGTGTGTGGTCATATAGTTTAATTTGACTAAATTCCTTAAATATTGTTTTTAATTCGAAATTCTTTAAAAGTATTCACACTAAAATAGTAGTCTGGATACACATTAACACTGTTTAAATACACTAATTTTTGTTGATACAAATCATTTTTACAATATTTAAAAGAAAAAAGAAAATTTTGATTGCTTAGACTATTATATAGACATTAACTTCTCTCTACTTTTTCATTTTTAAGGCATTTGATGTAGTTTTTTTAACAGATTTTTTTGTAGTCTCTACCTACATTTATGTTGAAGAAAGGAAAATAAAATTGCAATCGGTTTAAGCGATATAGAAGTGAGAAAAATTACATTTTCATTGAAGAAAGTGCTCAAAATAAAGTTTTAGATAAAATATATTCAAAACACTATAAAATTGGAATCCGAGCTAATACAAAAAAACCCAAGTGCAATTTTGTTAGTTGTGACAAGTACTCTCAGAAACTGAAGTCAAAACGGAGTGCACATTCGATGACTTCAAAAATGTTGTACAGTGTTATTGCGGTGTGCTCAAATTTTTTTTGAGGAAAAGTTTTGATCACTGATGTTACTTAATTGGGGCTTTCTTTGTTCAATGGTGCCCTCCCATTTGCCAGATTGGCTTCAGCTTTAAAGATAACAATATTTGCGTCATGAAGCGTTGATCGCTTATTTAGAAACAAACTTGCAACCTATATATGTTAAAATGATGGTAATGATTTTCAAAAATAGCGGAAGTTATATTAAAAATCATGTGTAAAATTTTAGCAGAATATCTTTACAACTGAGAGAATTATTTAGGAAAAAGATCAAATTTAAGCAAATTTGCTATAAAAAACCAAACAAAACTAAAAAAATTAGTTCAATAAAAAAATGATATACAAAAAATAAAAAATAAAATAAATAAAAAAATATTTAAATAAAAATAAAGGGTTTTTCAATAAGGGCGGGTAGATGCTGAAATGGAATAAAACAAGCTGTGTGTGAGTTATTGACAAAATTATTTTTTTATTTGAAAGGCGCATCAATACCATTAAGTGTGGAATATGACATCATTCAAATGCCCGCCTCGGCTTCTTACGGTGGAACGGATTCGAGTGGTCCAATTTTCAATGACTCTTCCGCATAGAACTGGCTGAATTTTAGCGATGGCCTGTGTTATGTTCACCTTTAGAGCATCGGTCGATTGTGGTTTATTTGCATAGACCTGAGACTTCAAGAAACCCCACAGGAAAAGGTCTAGCGGGGTCAAATCGCATGACCTTGGTGGCCAATTCACATCACCCCTGCGAGAGATAACCTTACCCTCAAATCGTTCATGCAGAATGTCAATCGTGGCGTTTGCTGTGTGGCACGTAGCGCGTCCTGCTGGAACCACATGTCGTCTAGGTCCATATGGTTCAATATGGTTCATAAGGAATTGGTTATCATTGTTGTGTACCGCTCGCTGTTGACGGTGACCACCTCACCAACGTCGTTTCCAAAAAAGTACGGACCAATGACGCCGCCGGCCCAAAATCTACACCAAACGGTAACTTTTTGAGGATGCATTATCACCTAGTGAACCTCATGTGTATTGATGTCGTCCCATATACGGCAATTTTGTTTGTTAACACAGCCATTCATCCAAAAATGCGCCTCGTCACTATAGATGATTTTTCGCCTAAAACTGGGGTTCTCTTTCAAACGATTCGAAGCCCAGTCAGCGAACAAACGGCGTTGTCTATGGTCATCAACTTTGAGCTCCTGGGTCAGTTGGATCTTGTACGGGTGTAGGCCCAAGTCCCGACGCAAAAGGCCAAGTTCTTGTGCACGGCGAGGAATAGACTGCTTCGGGTTCTGCTGTACACTTTCACGGACCGCGGCAATGTTCTCGGCTGATCTTGCGTTCCTTGAACGTACGGGTATTGGCTGATTGTTTACTGACCCGCCACCAAACGTTGAAGAGTCCACTTTGAAGGGCCACCACGTCTACCGAAAAATGGGCGCAATGCGCGCAACGTTTGCGTTAATGAACACTCATTTTGATAATAAAGTTTTATCATTTGAACTTGCTGTTCAATCGTGTAACTTGCCATGATGATTTGGCATAAACAACTGAATAATAAACAAAAGATCTGACAGATGCCACCAAAACAAAATGGCTGCCACAGGGCGCCAAAATCGACCCGCACAATTGAAAAACCCTTTATAAAATAAAATATATTGAAAATTATTTTTGCATCCCATATTATTTTAATTGTTAAAATTTAATTGGTTTTTATTCGAAACCAGATGGTTCAGAATTAGTTCTAAATCGGTGGAAAGTTTTCAAATAAAATAAGTTTAATACAAAAAAAAACATTAAAAAAAATTAAAAAATGATAAGTGTTGGGAAAAACTCAAATAAATAAAATTTAATTGAACAATACAACAAAAAATAGAATAAAACAAAAAAATTAAAAAAAACATTAAAAATGGTTTTGCTTCACATATAACATTAATGTTAAGACTTCATTGGCTTCCATTCCAAACCTTATGGTGTATCGTTTATAAATCAGTGGGAAGTTTTCATTTACCGTTATCACACAAACTGGAGCCAGTCTAACAAAGCTCACAACGCTATTGAATTTAGGGGCCTCAATTAAGTAAGACCACCATTAAAAACCTTTGCTCAAATTTTGCAATTGCACAGGTCTATGAGAGAGAACATTGCCTCCAGTAAAAAAAAATTTATTCACATAATTTATTTTAATATATTTTATTTAAACACATTTTATTAAAAACAAAAAATTAACTATAAAGGAGAAAACTTGTTAAACTAAAGTATTCAGTATTCAGTATATTCCACATTTAAGCCTCCCCAATTCATTTCTCACCTTTCACCACTCCACCATATCATCTCGTGCTACACGTTTTGGCCCTCTGCGTACTCTGTTTTTTTTATCATTTACACAAATGTTTTTAAATATTCAATAGCAACACGCACCGGTTCATGATTTATGTAAAGCTGCTTGATGTTTGACGTAAACGCTCGCTTTCAATGCTTTCACAATAGCGTTCACTTTAATCTGCTTTGTCTTCACTTTACACTTTGCCACCCACTCACTTACTTGTGCTTTATGTTTAACGCTTTGTACTTCAAAGCGTTTACTGTGATTTATGCACTATCGCATACATACGCGTGCATGTGTATGGCGTAGTTCGAAGGATGTCTGCATGCATTCAACTAGCTAGTTATATAAGTATGTATATGCACCCGTACATATTTGTTTGTATGCGTACACTTAGGCATTTATTACTAGGCTCACTGCTCCATATCATACAAACACTTGTGTATGTATGTATGTGTGTGCGTTCAATTGGCGTTCGTCTACTTAACAGCTATGAGCGCATGAATAAGTAAAAAGAAGTTGCGCAACGGTAAAACTAAAGTTGTCGGTAATGCGTCTGCGGACGTGCACAATGACAGTTATCCAAATAATTTCTCTTTATTTTTCTTATATTTAAATAAATTTCCTTTCTTACACTTTTTTACATTTTAGTAAAATCCTTTAAGAAAATCACTCGTATTGTTTTAAACATTTTAAATAGGATAAAATTCATTCACAGCAAAATCACACGTTTATCATACGACGTGTAGTACCCGCTGTAACACGACTGCTCCGTTTGATAGTTACTCCGCTACTAGCTAGCACAGCAGGGATGCTGTGTGATTTCATAGTAGTGAAATCGAGATTTTGCCAGATTGATATGAAGATGCAAGAGCGCCAGCGAGTAAGAGAAAGAGAGAAGAAAATACTGGGAATTTTGCAGCGGCAAGGACAATAATAAGCCAAGGAGTGGCAGGCAAAAATATACCAAAACATTCAGTCTGCAACATTGTTTACACCAAAAACAGCTGATTGCTGTTGGCTGAAAAGTCTAAAATTAGGTGCGTGTGTGCATTTGTGTAAGGCTTTGTTATTCAATGCGGCGTGTGTTACCGTTGTTGTTATTGTTGTATGCTGTTACTCGCACGTGCGCAACCCAAAGCTTTTATCCATTGATTTTCAGTGTTTTTAGTAGGTATATTTTGTATGTGTTAAGGTTTTGCATGGCTCAAGCGGCGTATGCTTTACCTTTTACGCCGAAATTGGTTTACTCGCCTCCAGCCACATTGGTGGATCTATCCTGACAGTTGTTTCTGGTTATTGTCCGCCACTTATGAATTAAATTTACTTACATGCAACGTTGGGTTATTGAGTAATAATGGTATTGGTGGAGTGGGGGAGTGGGGGAGTGGATGGACAAAGCATAAACAACGGTCGATGAGTTGAGATGAGTGATGGGCCGGTTACGCTTATTTGCAAGTCACTAATTATGTTTATGAAGGGTAAATTCAGATGTGTATGCAGGAGATGTTAGAGGAAAGCTATAGCATGATTTTGGTAATGGTAGGAGTTATGCTTATCCATTTAGGCGGATTTAGGCATGTCGTGAATTGCTTGTGGCCTCAACTACGTATTAGTCAATGCTATGGATGCTGGTGGAGAGCTCACGTAAGTGAGTCGCACTAGGCGGTTTTCGAAGCTCCAATAATCGTATTTTGTGTTTACTTCATTATCGATTTTATCCTATTTTACCAAATTTGTTAACGTATGATTCACACACAGACGAGAAGCCGCTGCATGAGTGAGCAATTCACATACACTTGGCAAGCTCAAAGAGCACTTCGAAGCATGTGTTTTAAACATCTTTGTCCAATTTAAGTGCTACAACTAAAAAAAAAAAGGTTTTAAATTTAGATTAAAAAAATCACACATTCACAATTTTAGGATTCGCAATTTTAAGATTCAACTATGTCTGTTGGGCATATGCTATGTTCCTTGCGGACTATGATGCATCAACTGTGTATGCTGGTTGGGTTCGTTCTATGGTATATTTCAATCGTGAAAGTAAATTTATTCTATTAATGTAGTGATCCTTTTATGGCTGTATAGAACATAGGCCCTCAAGAAATTGTTTCCACTGGCCCCCATTTCATGCCAGTATTTTAACTTCACTCCACATTTTATTCGCCTTGTTTGCCTCTCCGCCTTAATAATCCTTCTTCTTGTGTTAGACGGTCTTTCTCTGCGGCGGCTGCCCTGTTGGTTACATTCACCTGCTGGTCTGGTGACGATATTTTTAGGTCGGAATAGTGTGTGGAACATGGAACTGCCCCATTTTCGTTTGGAAATTTATTTTACAATGGGGTTATGCTTTGTGGCTTGCCAAAACAAAGTGTTTGAATAACATTCGGCCAGAATATGCACATGATTTTACGCCGACAGCAGCTAACAAAAATTTGCTCGCACATCTTTTTGCAACACATTCCACCTTTCAGGCAACCAAAGGCAATTTAGACTCAAATATCCGCGGTTTCGTAATTCTAGATATATGTTGTAAGCGTCATATGAAGCTGAACTTGCCGATGCAATCTGTGCTTTTTTTATTCGTTCCTTCATTTCTGCACCAGATCCTCTATTTGCTAAGATAATACTGTCAAAGTAAGTAAAAGAGTTCCCCAATCGGAGATCATAAATGGAGTGTTTAATCCTCAAAGTACCCGTACTTAAACTTGTTTTGTCGTTCTAATGGTCATCTTGTTGCTTGTGAACATGAGACATTGAAGTAAAATGAAGTATTAAAAAAAAAATTTATTTGCACCAAATTAGTGGGGCTAGCCCACAACGGACCCATTTCGTGGTCTAAGTGGTATCGCTGTCTCTATGTGCGATGCGGCTGCCAAGCCTATGTGTCACTTAGGAGGTGATGTGTTGCAAATATGATATCACACTTTAATTTTGCGGAGAAGAGTGCGAATTTTTATTCAGTTCGTAAATTTTACTGGTTCTAGTAACTAATGAAGACTTATTATTTATTTATTACAAAATTCATTTCGCCTAAATGTTTAAAAATGCTGCACTGACTACGGGGCCCATAGCCGGTTAAGTTTTAGATTCATTAAAAGACAATTTTATTGACAAAAAATTGTCCAATTTTCACAACTACTTCAACTAAGGTTCTGAAAGTAATATGTCGTATTAATGGGGTCAAATTTGTTTACTGAGGGTAGCTCACCGTCAATCTCTCATCAAGCGAGCCCTGTTTCAACTTAATATTCCATCAAGAATTCTTCTTCATTTCATAATTTTTGAATCTACTTTTTCTGGAAGTGTGTCAATGCTCCCATATCTAGAACCTGTGTCCATCTAAAATAAGTCTTCAATGCTTCAGGTTTTGATTTTGCGCAACCAAGTTCATCTTTAGTTAAATAGTAGGTGGGCCCCATCAGCAATGTTTTATCTTAGCTCATGTATTTAATATTTGCCATAATTTTTAAATTGATCCACAATTAGACCGCAAAGCTATTGTAAGAATATTTTGTATTCGAAGACTTGAAATAAATATAAGTAAATATCTGCGTCTATTCTGTTAGGTTCTTGTAATCATAGACTTAAATAAAATAAATAAATATTAGAAAGAAGACTTATTACACTTTAATCAGTTTTCTTAAATGCAGTAACCAAGTAAGTTACCTCAATTTTATTTCAACTTTTCAATCGATTGAGAGGAGATATGTAACTTTAACTGAAATAATTTAGTAAAATATTTAATGCTGCTTATAATATTTGAGCTATCGATATGTTTGTAAGGTAGAAAGGATGCCATTTTCGGCAAAGAATATACAGCTTGTTTGCTTATTTTTATAGAATTTATTACTTTTGGATTTATTATTCAATGAATTTCATCTAATAGTTGTTCTTTAAGGATAGTAAAGTGTGTGAATAAAGGAAAACATTTTGCAAAGAGATCTCCACTATGCTGTTATAATTATTTGATTTCTAAATGTATTTAATAACTCTTTCATGTATTCTAATTTCTCGGTTAGGGAACTCTGAGCTGAGTGTTGTGAGTTACTTGAAACACCGTTAATTTGTTGGTGACACAGTACATCAGCAACAACGATTTGCTGTATAAATTAATTTAGCGGCGTATTCTTATATGAAGTTTTACCATCGTTTAAGTTTTTTGTTTGGATTTTTATTTCTAATCGAATATTACTAACTGATGATCTGTGTAAATTGTTAAATTGGCTATATAGTCCGGGAGCCAGGGGTCGATTTTGGACTGCGTTTTTACACCGTTAAATTCTTGACTTGTGATTTTGCTTTCATGATTAGCGAAAGCGAACGTCAACTAGCGCACCCGCGGTGGGTGTGATTGTGGGAGGGTATGAAAGGTGTCGAAAAAAAATTTTTACCAACTCATTTTAAACCGGCTGAAATTCTTTTCATGTATTGTTGACATCTAGTGGAACAAAAAAAAAATAGTCAGCTGCGCGGTAGAGGGGGGCAAACACGTGAGCTGAACAGGTGAACTTCTAAAAAAAATTAAAAAGAAAAACTACTTTATGCCGATTGAAATTTTTTTACAGAGAGAGAGCGGAGTTCCTATTGACAAATTACTTGAATCAGTCGTTAGTTCAAATCGTTTGTTAAAGTATGGTCGAAATAAATTAATTTGGGATTGCAATGTGTGTTTTAGTTTTTATTCAAACTTTGTGCTTTTGTATTATAATTTTTATTTATACATACTAGTATTATGTCCGCGTAAAAATGTGGGGTGGAGTTTCACTACTGAAGCAAAAATTAATATAAATTTTCTATAATTGTTTTCTAGATCTAAAAATGATCGCAATTATTTTAGGTTTTTTGGAGTTGTATAATTCTTTATTGTTTGAATTTTAACTTTTTTGCTACTGTATGCACCTTAAGCACTCCACATTAACTTTCGGAAGCAGAAGTACATTCCAATACATGAGTTACGAATACGAACGAGATGCAGAAGCATCTTATTTTTAAACAGATTGCGGATGAAACACACAAAATAACTGAAGGAACTGAAGTTTTTTTGTATCGGAATCACTCGGTAGCGCTCGTCATGTGCCGTAACGGCAGCTCCTTCCTCATTTCGAAAGAAATAAGAACCGACGACGTCGCCAGTTCTCTTTGAACTTCGGGAAACAGATTTTTTTTTAAGTAAAATTATACAATTCTAGCATTAAACGATTCTTAATGGCTTCACAAGCTTTACTCAACAGAATTGTGAAACAATTCAAACATGGTTTCCATGAAGCTGAAAAACACACGATAACAACACCAACCGATTATCAAAAAGCAACAAAAATTTTGGGCGACTTCTGACTTATTGCACTAAACTTATCTGGCTTAAAAATTAAAAAAAAAAATAATAAATAATTTCACATCAAAATTTTCATACAAACTTCTCGAATTCTTATGAATCTTGTACAAAGTGTGAAACTTGGGTTAATATTTGCTATATAATGAGTAATGATTTTATAAAAAAAGAAATAAAACAAGATAAATTAAATTTAAAAAATTTAATACACAAAAATAAATAAATAAAAAAAAACAAAAAAAAAAATTAAAATAAAGAGTAAGTAAACTACTGTTCAATAAAAAACAAAAATTAATTAAAAACAATATAAATAACTAAATAAATAAAAAGTCAAAAATCAAGTAGAAAGAAAAAACAATTAATAAAAAAATTATAAAATACTATATAAGTAAAATAAAAGTAATAAAAAATTAAATAGAAATAAAAAAAACAAAAACAAAAAACAAATAAAAACATTACATGCGCAGATATATATAATATTATATATAAATAATAAGTGAATAAAAGTAATGCACAAAAAAATCAAAAATAAAGAGTAAATAAACAACTGTTCAATAAAAAACAAAAAGTAATAAAAGTAAAAATTTAAAAAATGTTGCAGAAACTAAAAATAAATTTAAAAAAACTAATATATATAAAAAAAAAATTTAAGTAGAAAAAAACAACAATTAAAAAAATAATTAAAAACTCTATAAATAAAAATAAATTAAAATTAAAAATAAATAGGAATAAAAAAAATCAAAAGAATGAAATAAAAAAAGAAAATTAAAAACTTAATAGAAAGAAAAAAATATATACAAAAAACTGTACAGATCAAAAAATTTAAATAAAAAGTAATAAAAAGTAAGTAAACAAGTAGTCCAAACTTGTCAAACCTTGAATTTCTTATTTAAAATTTTAATTACTAAATAAAATATATATATTATATATATAATTGGCGCGTACACCCTTTTTGGGTGTTTGGCCGAGCTCCTCCTCCTATTTGTTCACAAATGGAGGGACCTACAGTTTCAAGCCGACTCCAAACGGCAGATATTTTTATGAGGAGCTTCTTCATGGCAGAAATACACTCGGAGGTTTGCCATTGCTTGCCGAGGGGCGACCGCTATTAGAAAAATGTTTTTATTAATTTTGCTTTCACCGAGAATCGAACCAACGTTCTCTCTGTGAATTCCGAATGGTAATCACGCACCAACCCATTCGGCAACGGTGACTGCCTAAATAAAATAACAACCTTAAAAACAACGCTGCTACCTTAACGACATTTCCTGAATTTAACTTGTGCCGGTGTTGAGCTTTTTTATTTCCCAATGTGCCTTTCACCCTCATTACGAACAATATTATGCCGCGCACTCCTCATATCATGAAATGATTATCAACTCATTTTGATGCGCTCATTCGTAATTGCTTTTACATTTTCAATGTAAATACTAATACAGGCAACCAAACAGTTGTACTCGCATATGTATGCGTTTTGTGGTATTTAATTGTCGCAAGGACATCGGAGCTAGAGCTGCGCAATGGCTTATTTTTGTTGTTTGTTGCGGCTGTCATCGTTTTGAACTCCTCGTACATTGTGCCACTTTTGTTTGTGTTTTTGTTATTTTTTTTTTTTTTGTTGCTTTTTTGTATTTTTGGTTTCATATGTACCAATTTCATTTCCTTGTGTTTTGCTTTGCGTTCACGTCGTTTCTCCCATTTTATGGGTTACGTGTATGCATCGATTTTTGATTTTCACTTGAACTCGCCTATATTTATTTTTGTTTTTTATTTTTATTTTTTCTTTTCAACCGCTCCCTCACTTCACATGGTAACCTCAAAAACTGGCTTGCTTGTTAGTGAAGTTGGTTGTAAAAAATTTCTGTCGCATCGTATTTCAGAGCAGCCTGCAATAAATGTTGCATGAGTCATGTAGGTACATACCAATATATCAACTCATGCGCAAATATGAACGTACATATGTATGTATATGCAATGAATGAATAGTTGAGTGTAGCGAACCACACATGAACATTGCATCCTGTTTTGAGGTCGAATTTAAACATTAAACAATAAATTGTATTAATACTTGAAAATGTGCAGAGGAAAGTTCATATATTTTATTGTAATGGCTTAAATAAAATCAAATTTATAGTCAGGATGTTGTTAGATGGCAGAATTGGAAAGACAATAGTTTGCGTACTTACAAATTCTTGTGCTCTTATTTTTTAAAATGTACAGGCTGGATATAAATGCTTTATTGCATATTTATGGAGCATTAAATTTAGTTTGCATTAAAAAATCACAAAAAAACGCATTTTTGTTTTTCTCTCCTATCTTGTACTTGATTTATATACAGGGTATTTCAAAAATGATGCCTTGATAGTAGTGGTGAATAATTCCTGTGGAGTAGATTAGTTAGATGAGCCAGAGTACATGATAAAACAACACGTTAGAATTATTGAAACTTATTTGCATACTTTAAATTAACTTCTTCTTCTCTTCGAGTTTAATAAAGTGCGCCAGTCGTTTCTTTCCGGCGCTAGTTGGACACACCAAGTGAGGCCAATCCCTTGCTATTTGACTTTCTAACGCAGAGGAGCCCTTCCTCTTCCTCTGCTACCACCAGCTGGTACCGCATCGAATACTTTGCGTTTGTATCCATTCGGACAACATGATCCAGCCAACGTAGCCGCTGGATCTTTATTCGCGCTGCGCTATGTCTATGTCTTCGTAAAGCTCATACAGCTCATCGTTCCATCGCCTGCCAACGTGCAAAAGTTCAAAAATCTGTGGCAGAATTTTTCACTCAAACACTTCAAGGCTCGCTTCATCGGATGTTGTCATCGTCCAAGCTTCTGCGCCATACGTTAGGACGGGCATGATGAGAGCCTTGTAGAGTGTTAGTTTTGTTTGTCGAGAGAGGACTTTACTACTCAGTTGCCTATTTAAACCAAAGTAGCACTTGTTGGCAAGAGAGATTCTCCGTTCGATTTCGTTTCGTTGGATTTAACTTCCATATCGTAAAATTCGTAATTTTTCTGGCATTCATGAATTGACTGTTTGGCGCCTTAACCTGTGATTTAAATGATGTAATTTTTCGCATTTAATTGTTAAGCGCCGCGTTTTGAATAAAAATAGTGAAACTTGAAAGAATCTAAATTTTTGGTTTATGATTTTATTTGCCAAGTAGAGCGTTGCATTGCTCAAAGGGTTTAGGTAAATGGGTAGATAGGGTGGCTCTCGGAATGACATATCATACTTGGACCTGTCATAGATCCCCTGTGATACCACTGGAACTTATCCTTACACTATGGGTTCCTTTTGAAACCATTCTGTAGCTTTCATAAACGAACAAAGCTTTGCTAGTTTTAGATGCGCTATATCCGTTACATCTATTAAGAATGCAGTACCAAGAATGCGAAGCCTCCTTTTGGTTAAGCCATCACAGTTACTCACAGAAGGTTTCTGATTATTTCTTTTCTTCTGTGTTAAGACAGCTTCTACAGAAATCGTAGTGTGAGTTGTAACCTTGAGTTTATCCCAAATTCCAAACAAAGCATTGCATCGCAGCATGAAGTACTTTTCGCCACAAGCTTAGACGTGTCCCAATAGTGTTCGCTAATAAAACTTATGGGCTGGAATGTACATTATAAGCGTAGGTGTAGAAGGAGGGTAGTAGAAAAAGTAGGACGCATTTTGGGAACATCTGTTATTGGAGCACATCTGTGCCAACTATACAATCCATACATAAAGGCTGAAGATATATGTAGTTGCGAAGTTATCATCTACGATCAAAATGTTTCAATCGATTACCACCTTTGATACGAAAGGACTCAGTGCTCTGGATTTCTATGTCAGATTACCATAAAAGTGAATCTTCAACATTCGGTATGGCAGAGTAATTTTTAAAAGCATCAGCATCGAGAAGAAATTTTGAAAAGTGAAAACATGAATTTATATCATCAATAAAAGAGAAGAAGGCCGAGAATACTACATTGCGGAGCACCAGACGATATTTGAAAAGGATGGCAAGTTGTGCTTTCCCGTGTCCTACCAATGAAATATGATGTTGCCTAATTTATGAAGGTGGAATGGAATCCTAAATAAGCTCATTTACTTGGTAATATTTTATGAGAGATCCTTTCAAAAGGCTTTAATGTAGATGCCATCTACCTGATAGCCAGCCTAAAAAATATGTATACAGCACTCAGAAAAAATTGCAAATTCAGGCACCGTAGAGTTTCCACTTACAAAACAATTTTGACAGGGGCTTATAAGACTTCTTAGCTGTCGCGATAACCGGTATCGCGATTTAGCCGAGTTCAACAAAGCGCATTAGTCGTTTGCGGTGCCAGTTGGGCACCCCAAGTGAGGCCCAGTCCTTCTCCACCTGATATTTTCAACGCAGAAGAGGCTTTCCTCTTCCTCTGCTACCACCAGCTGGTACCGCATCGAATACTTTGCGTTTGTATTCATTCGGACGACATGACCCACCCAACGGAGCCGCTGAATCTCCATTCGCTCCGCAAAACCTATGTCATCGTAAAGCTCTTACAGCTTATCGTTCCATCGCCTGCGATATTCAAAAATCTGTGGCAGAGTTTTTCTCTCAAATACTGCTTGCGTCGCTTCATCGGATATTGTGATCGTCCACCTTTCCGCGCCAAACGTTAGGACGGGCAGCAGCCCTTGTTGGCACGAGAGATTCTCCGTTGGCTTTTAAGGCTGACATTTTTTCGATGCTGGTTCCTTGATAAACGAAGTCTCTTACAATCTCGAAATCATAAATGTCAACAGGAGGTGCTTCGTTTTGATCTCGTTCACCCCCAGACCCATTCGCTTTGCTTCTTTATTTAGTTTGGAAAAGGCAGAGCCATTTCCAATATCAGCTTAAAGAAGTTACACGAAAGCAAACTACGCTGTCTGAAATTTCGTTTGCTGTCAACCGGCTTGGAGAGGTCCTTCTTAATTTTGAAGGCGCTGCTGATATTGAACAACGTCATCTTGCATAACCATATTAGTTTTGCGGGGAGACAAAATTTACAAATTGCACAATATAGGCAACTATTTTTTGAGCTATCGAAGCCAGCTTTAACATAAACGAAAAGATGCGATGGGAGGTTTCAGCCTTTGACTAAATTACGCTTGCCAGAACCTTATACGCGATATGTAGGAGACACGGGCTTATAAGGCCAGTTTTACTTTATCAACAGTCCCAAATAATTTCGAAATTGTTGTGAGTTTCGTAATAGGTCTATAGTTTTTGACGTTTATTGGTTTAAAGATTGGAATTATATAAGCCCTTTTCTGTTTATTGATATATAAGGTTGGCAAAAAAGTCTTGCGATATTTCCGCAAGCCTGTCTTTGCAAGCGCGTAGTTCTAGTTGTATTCGTCGCATCGGTTTACGCTAGAGCTTTTTGGAAAGCTCTTTTCACATGCTAACACGTGTTTGATTAATTGTTGTTTGCTTTTATTCGTTCGTGAGTTATAGCGTCGCAAACATGGAGCAAAATAAAGAGAAAATACGGCATATTTTACAGTACTACTACGATAAAGGCAAAAATGCATCTCATGCTGCCAATAAAATTTGTGCAGTTTATGGACCCGATACAGTTCCCATTTCCACCGCACAACGATGGTTTCAACGTTTTCGTTCTGGTGCAGAGGTGATCGAAGATGCGCCACGGTCCGGAAGGCCTGTCGTCGAAAATTTCGATAAAATCGCTGAATTGATCGAAAGAGACGGGCATAGTAGCAGCCGTAGCATCGGCCAAGAGCTGGGCATGAGTCATCAAACCGTTATAAACCATTTGAAGAAGCTTGGATTCAAAAAGAAGCTCGATGTATGGGTGCCACACGACTTGACGCAAGAAAACATTTTTGCCCGTATGGATGCATGCGAATCGCTTCTGAATCGCAACAAAATCGACCCGTTTTTGAAGCGGGTGGTGACTGGCGATGAAAAGTGGGTCACTTACGTTAACGTGAAGCGCAAACGGTCGTGGTCGAAAAGCGGTGAAGCTGCCCAGACGGTGGCCAAGCCTGGATTGACGGCCAGGAAGGTTCTTCTGTGTGTTTGGTGGGATTGGCAGGGAATCTCCACTATGAGCTGCTCCCCTATGGCCAAACGCTCAACTCGGATCTGTACTGCCAATAAACGGACCGCTTGAATGCAGCACTCATGAAGAAGAGGCCATCTTTGATCAACAGAGGCCGAATTGTCTTCCATCAGGACAACGCAAGGCCACACACATCTTTAGTGACGCGCCAGAAGCTCCGGGAGCTCGGATGGGAGGTTCTTTTGCACCCACCGTATAGTCCGGATCTCGCACCAAGTGATTACCACCTACTTCTGTCCATGGCGAACGAGCTTGGTAGTCGGAAGTTGTCCTCAAGAGAGTCCTGTGAAAATTGGCTCTCCGAGTTTTTTGACAATAGGGAAGCGAGCTTCTATAAGAGGGGCATTATGAAGTTGGCATCTCGTTGGGAACTCGTCATCGAACAAAACGGGGCATATTTGACTTAAATCGCATTATTATAACCAATTTTATGAACAATTGAAAATTCAATAAAAATACCGCAAGACTTTTTTGACAACCTTATAGTTTAGTAGATGAATAATTATTAAAAATTCACATGTTTGCCTTTGTCAGCGAGAAGCAAATTTTGAGCTGACCAGGTGATAGACCATCAGCATCGGCTCTTGGATGGGGGTTTCAGAGTTGCGATCGCTTTTTTAACGATTCACCTTCCATCATCGATAATGCGCCCAAGCAGAAAGATAAATCTTTAAAACCTTAATGGCTTACAAAATTAACACTCAAGCACTTCAGATAGTTATTTAAACAAGCAGTATAAAATATTTATATTCGTAATACCCAAACACAGATGAATTTATGTAATATTTTTTCATTTAACATTTTCTCTCACTTACACTTACTTTCACATTACCAAGTAATACATTGAGCCAGCAATCAAATCAATATTCTGTCAAGTCTTTTTTACTTAGCTGCTTTTAAAATGTCGACCCGAGACCGCAAGGATTGCTGCCAGTTCGTAACGCATGTGTGCGCAAAATGCTCGCTCATTTCAGTTGGCTACTTTGTGCACATTTAATTCAATTCGATTTCAGTCCATTTCAGTAGAAGATTCACTACGCATGTGAGTCCAGCAATTGCAATTACTAAATTAAATGACAGTGAAAGCCTGGAATTGCTGCCGGCAACAAGCTATGCATTACGGTTGCGCTCGCTGTTGGCATGCTTGTATTTATCGCTAGTGATATTTTTATTACTCTGCTTTCCGCAGTTTGGTAGTACAGGCTCTTTCAAGCTCATGCTTTTTTAAATTTACTACTTAAGTGATTACAAAATTTAGATTTGTGAATGATTCTTTATATTTACCAAGTGATCTCCACCTGATATCGTTTTTTAGCAAAATTATCTCGTAAAATCGTAAAATTATTATTTCCGAAAACTTTGCTTGAAAAAGTTTATTTTAACTTTTTGTTTGCCTGTGTGATATTCCACACCGAATTGTGGAAATCCCATATTGTCAACATCCATGATTCAATTCTTGAAGGTTTGCTTACTCGTGACATTTGAAAACATTTGAAACTCCCTTAAAAAACTCCCTGAATTACTCTATCATGTCTTGCCTTAGGCGATGTGTCAGGATGTATTCCATATCATACATACCGATACGTTGTCGCTCGTGTGCAAACAACTTTGAAAATGAAATGTTTTTTCTAAAATTTTACCCCTCCTTCACTTTTACATTCTCTAAATTTTTATAGCTAGCAACCCAGTGGCTTGCTAAGAGAACCTATTTGTCGAGAGGCAACTAGAAAGCTATTTACTGACGAAACCTTTTATTATTGAATCATGGGCAACAGTATATACAGTTAAAAATGAACCAAAAACTAAGTTAATATATTCAGATATTTTATGATCATTATTCAATTGACAAATTTTGAACTTTTTCACTAAATTTATCTGTTGGTGCAAATAATTTAAATTAAATGGACGGGACGGGCGTACCCTGATATCGTTTAAGTCTTGAGCGACTACATGTCAAGTGATTCAAGTTTTTTGGACATTGGCTTTCATATTGGTAAAAATTCGTTTATTTGTAGGCTTGAGTATAATAAGAAATAAACCGAATAAATTTTGATAACAGATTGATATTTTTGAGACTTATTCAATGCAGAAAATTTTCGCATGGATTTTTTAAAGTAAAATATTTTTTAAAGATGTTTTTTTATTCATATTTTAGTTGTTTGGAATAAAATGCATTTAAGGGGTTAGGGGTAGCCAGAGGCCCAAAAAAATTGTGATTTTCAATAATTTGTTTCCTAGTCAATTGCTTTATTTTACAAAGAAATAGAAACTTAGCATTAATACATCATGTTTCGACTAGACTTTAGCAAAATTTCAAAAAAAAAATAATAATAAAAGAGATTGTCTGTAAAGTCGCTTTACTGACGATAGTTTAACGTGAGAATGTCACACTGATGGAATGGTTGCATCTTTCAACAGAAAATTTTAATTTTATTTGTTTGGTAGATATTTTGTATGGATATAGAGGAGGAGGTAAATGGAATTGCAATGGAATAGGTCAAGTTACATTTACACAAACGTGAAAAATGACGAAACATTTATCAAATTCATGAAAGATATCTTCAATTTCGATTGTGCATCAGACGTTAATAAGTCAACAACACTAAGAGGCACCATCATCGATTTGCCTTTTTCAAGACACTTTACACTCGAAACACTCCCTTTCATTTCCTACTTTTTCTATCATCGTCCTATTCTCAACAGAGAAATGGTTCATTACCATGCACACAGAAAGAGAAGGCATATGCAAATACAAATATGTGAATTTATATACCTACATATGCGTATATACATACATATATATGCTCACTCAAGTAGGAGAGAGCCAGATGTCGAACGTTGCCGAACGCGGTGGCCGTGTGCCTCTTTGTCGTTCGTTCCGCGCTTTCGCTTGCAGTTCAAGCAAGATAACGTCTCATGAACAAGATAACGACGCATTTTTTTGGTGCGTGCAGCCGGCTACATCGAATTATAAGACGTTATCACGTCATTAATAATTCTAAAAGTTATTTTCCATATTTTCAAGAAAAACCCACAATTAATTGTAAAAAAAAAATCGAAATTTTTGACAAAATCATCCTTCGATCAACCACGAGTTTTTGATGTTTTTCAATAGCAGTATAAACTTTATTGAAACCTACCAAGCGAGCTTGCTATCGATGTAACTCGAAAAGTATTTGTCGGATTCACTTCAAATTTCAAAACTTTGGCTTTTGTTTGAAAATATAAAAAAAGCTTTAAGTGCGGAGTTCCCCTGTAGAGATTTCAGTTCTTCAGCTTCTAACTGCTGAATTTCATTCCAATAACTAGATAATGCGATTTAAGGCAGCATGGTTGAATTGTGGTTCATAATATAGCATAATAATATACAAAAATAATTAAGTAAAAAAATTTTGAAAAAAAAAATAATTTTTGCTCAAACCAAATTTTATTTAAAAAAAGTTTAAGAAAAAAAAGCAATGTTCAAAATACTCGGATAAAATACTCCAGATAATACCGTTTTTCATTGGCACTCATGTTGAGACTTAGGCACTGAGGACACTATCGTGTTTGTAGCAACGCCAAATATGAGGTGTATTCAAAAAGTATCTCGAATTTTCAATTTTCGCAGATTACGTATATTCAAATTTCGATTTTTTTGTGGCGTTATGTTGGTACTCATGTCTTTCACACATGCCGACGAGTTCGGCCATTTTGAATGTTCAGTTAATTGTTGAGAGCTGCTTTGCTTGCACATGTTTCGACTCGTCTTCGATGTTTACCTATTCAAAAAGATGGATCAAAGAACCTGTATCAAATTTTGTGTGAAAAACGAAATGAAGTGAATGGATGCATTCCGAATGTTGACTGTGTCATACGGAGAAGCTACTTTGGACCAAAGCAACGTTTATCAGTGGTACAAAGTGTTCTCAAAGTCCGAGTGAACGACAAAAAGGGTGCCGGACGCCCGAGCACTTCAACAACAGACGAAAAAATTGATGAAGTGAGCAAAATGGTATTGGCCAATCTTCGAATCACTGTTAGCGAAATTGCTGAGGACCTAGACATATCGATTGGCTCGAGCCATTTGATTTTTTTCAATGATTTGGCATGAGACGGGTCGCCGCAAAATTCGTACCATAACTGCATTTCGACCAAAAGCAGAATCGCATGAACATTGCTAATGAGATGTTGGACTTTGTCCGCGACTACCCAAATTTGCTCCAGAGGGTCATAACTGGTGACGAATCGTGGGTTTATGGTTATGACGTGGAAACCAAAGCTCAATCATCTCAATGGAAGCTCCCGCACGAACTAAGACCGAAAAAAGTGCGCCAAGTTCGGTCGAATTTAAAAGTTTTGCTTACCGTTTTCTTCGATTGCAGGGGTGTTGTGCATCAGAGTTCTTGACACAGGGTAAATCGGTCAATAAGAAATGTTACCTGCAAGTTATGCGCAATTTGCGCTAAGCAATCCTCCAGAAACGTCCGGATTTGTGGAAGAACAAAAATGGGCTCTTGCATCACGATAACGGCCCTGCTCACACATCCTTGCTTGTTCGCGACTTTTTGGCCAAAAACTACACACAAATGATGCCACAGCCACCGTATTCCACAGATCTGGCTCCCTGTTATTTTTTCTTGTTCCCAAAACTGAAGAGGCCCATGAAAGGACGACGCTACGCTACGATTGACGAGATAAAAACGGCGTCGAAGGAGGAGCTGAATAAGATAAAAAAAATGATTTTTGGAAGGGCTTCGAAGATTGGAAAAAACGTTGGCACAAGTGCATAATATCTCATGGCGATTACTTTGAAGGGGACAAAATAGATATTAAGAATAAATAATATAAATAATTTTTGAAAAAACTCAAAATTCGCCATACTTTCTAGACACATATCGTACTTCTTTTTAGTCATAACTATATGCAGGTTTATCCATTGGTACGTCGAAATCTTTGCCCTTTGCCTCTCTCCGCAAGAAACCGTAAAACAGAAGGTAAGCGGCGAACTGAAGTTATGGAGTATGGCCTTGCTGAGCTTACGCGGCCTTCAATAAAACTTAGAAGGAATGTGAGTGAAGCTTTATTGAAACGGTAATTTTTCTTGCCTTTCTTCTAAATCGCATTTCAGTAAACTTTTTTTTAACAAAAAGGCAGGTTTGTCTATATTGAGCGGATTGCTTGCTTCTCTTCATATTTTTCGTTCAATTCTGAGAGTCCGTTTGCTTCTTTCACTTTCCTCCTTCATCAACATAATCGCCATGTCAATGCTTGCATTTTAATTTGAAATAGATTCTATGTTAAATGTTCTTGTTTCCATTGTAGCAGCTGCTGCAGAAAAGCCAAATTTTGATTTTTGAGTTCCGCAGAATTTTTTTTTGAGTTCACATGGAACAATCGATTGTATTTTTTTCGTATTCGTAGTAGACGTTCGTGAATTCTATGGTAGGGTTGATTACAATGACCGAATGTGCTTTTCACTAATTCACCATTTTCATAGAGGGTAAAATCCATTTATCTAGAATATTTGTATACGATTTTATAGCGAAATCGGACATTAGTTCAAAATTTTTATATTTGTTACAAATAGTGAATATGCTACGACTTTGACATCCTTTTTCGTCCCTTCCTGCTAAAAGAGACCCCATTAAGCACGAAAGACCCTGTATTTTCACAAACGACATTGACCATGCCACCAAAGTCAGTAGTCGCGACGATGCAGCGTCTGTGCAGTTTGTGGCAGTTCGACTGCAAATATGTGACACATCTCCTCACTGTTGTACATATCAATTTGTTGCATGCCTATTTGTCAGTTTGGGTGTGTGTGCGTGCTTGCGCGCGTACGCTACGAATGACTCAATGCCTCTGACAGTTCCGTTTATGTTCACGGAACGCGCCACGGAAATGCTGATTGCATAAGCCGACTATGTTGTACACTTCCTTGCACTGCTACACTACGAGGACTTTTCGCTAATGTTGTTAGTAGTGTTGTATGTGTGGAACAGCATAAGTCAAAAGCGAGACTTGTCATATATGTATGTATAACTATTTCTGCAACAATATACAGTTCCAGCACCAGTTCAGCAAACCAGTTCCAGCCATCATCTTATTGAATGGCGAGAAATTGCGCCTTATTGTACTGGTGATTAAATTCTTGGTTTCTTTGCTTTGCGGAAAATCGCTAAGGCCATATACACAGTTAATTGTGAAGTGTAGCACAAGTTGGGTAATTGATGTTAAGCTCGCTATGAAAACTTCTACTGCTTGTGTGCGCAAATATACATTTCTTAATACGCATGAAAATATGCAGGGTTACCGAGAAAGTGATCCTAGGTAATTAAGGAAACTATTATTTGGTAATTTCTGATTAATTTGGTTATATGGTCGCTTTTGGATATTCGATTTTAAAAACTATTAAAAAATATAATATATATATATTTTTATTTGTACATCCACTTCCTTTTAATGTTAGCTCAATAGCTCGCGTTTTTCTGTTAACCGTTTAAGTCTCTGATGGTATAGAAAAACACTGTCGAAGAATCCTAAAAATGAAAAAAGAAAAACTCGGTTTTATGGTTTAAAAAGCTTTTTCTTATTCTCCCTGAACACCGATACACTTGTTTCAACGAGATTCCAATTTGTGAATTCCATTCTGAAATGAGTATCTGCAAGGGCTGCAAATACGCTTCCACAGGTGTTATGACCTCGCCATTTGATGAAAAACGCTTTTCAAGCATACATTTTTTTACATCTGGAAGTCACTAGTGGCCAAATCTGGTGAATACGAATTCGAACTTTAATTCATTGGAATTTAGCCCTTTGCAAAAGTCATAGTCCTGTTGAAAAAATATCTTTTTCGTTTGCACATTTGTATCTTTTTTCATTCGTTTTTTCTTCCTCTGGTCCAAAGGACTACAATAATATTCAGAATTTACTCCTTTACAAGTTTGCAAGTAATCCACACACAAAATTCCTTTCGCATACCGAAAAACTGATGCTAACATTTTTGGCCGACTCCCGAAATCGTTTCTGAGCCGAAGAACCAGGTGCACACCACTATTTAGCCTCTTGTTTTGATTAGGGGTCTCTGTGGCATACCCAAGTCTCATCCATACTGATGAATCGACGCACAAAATACACTTTATCCTTAAATGTTGTTGAGAAAGTCGCATTGTTAGCGAATGCGGCATCCATTTTGCACACAGCTCTCTGGCTTTCTGAACCCCAATAACCCAATACTTCAGTCAAAATATTGCTTACACTGCCCACTTAGATGCATAGGGATTCTACTAAATCTCATTCCATCACTTCACGATTTGCAATGCGATTTCCTGTATTTTTTCTACGACTTGATTTTTGTATTGTAGAAAATGCTGTTACACACTGACAAACTGACAGTAAACTGACAGATTGAAATCAAGCTTCATATAAAGAGTGTACCAACATCACAAAAAAAAAAATTGTAGTCTGGTAGCAACGCCTTCTCTTATGATGCCTCGAAACTTATTGAATGACCTAATATATTATATGTGACAAATCCACGCGAATGGTAAGGTTTAAAATATAAATAATTAATTACCACTCATAAAATAACACAAAATTATTCTACGGTTTACGAGTATGTCGACCTTTTTCAGTTATTTATTACCTTTTCAGAACGGGCATAAAATGATGCCTTTTTTCCGTACTTCCAAAGTGCATTAATGGATTAAGTAGCATCCGAAATCAGTTGCCAAGCTGTACACAACCTTTTAGTATTGAATGATGCATTTTTCATTAATAATTTTTAGATTTTTTTAGCTTTACGCCATCTGTGATTTTTCTACTTTCTGTCATAGCCATAACTTCGTATTAATTAGAGATAGCTTCTTCACAAATTTGAGGTACCCGAAATGAATTTTTAGATTAGGTTTTTGTCACACTAGATTAGCCAGTTCACTTTGACCATATACGCCCGTTGTGGTACCCCTGTGTAACACGGGAACCTTACTGTTTATATTTCATGGAACCAGTTAGACTCTCTTATGAAGCGTAAGATAGGTTTTATCCTGGTTTGGAACACGGTTGGAATAGGTTTTATTCTGCAGCATTAATGCGAAACTATTCTTAACCTAGAAGAGTGCCTACTTAAGGGGTTAGGGGTAGTCAGAGGCCCGAAAAAATTATGATTTTCACGAATTTTTTTTTGCTACTTAATTAATTTATTTAACAAAAATAAAAGCATAGCATAAAAACATCATGTTTTAACTTGACTTCACCAAAATTTCAAAAAAAAAAATTATTAATTGCAAAAGTTATCGCTGTTTGTGTGAAGCCCGTTTCTCCAGAAGACCCTTGCGGTGAACATCACAAGTCCTTGCAGATTCATCTAAAACCAATCGGACAAGAAAAATTAGTTTTATTAATAGATAATCTTGTGCCTGATCGAAGCTTTTTTTTTTTTCAAAATGAACAAAATGGCGGCCTCAGAAAATTTTTTCCAGATTTTAGAAAAAAAAAACCAACAGTTAATTGTTAAAAAAAAATCGAAATTTTTGAAAAAAAAAAATCCTTCGATCAGGCACAAGTTTTTTATGTTTTTCAAAAGCTGTATAAATTTTATTGAAATCTACGTAGCGGTTTTTAAGTTACAGTGTTCACCAGTTTGAAAAACATAGTTTTGAGAAAAACGCATTTAAAGTTTTGCTATCGGCTCCGGAGCAGCCGAGCGCCCTTTGTTAATTGTTGAATAACTTCAAAGGTATTTGTCGGATTCACTTCAAATTTTTACACAATATTTTTAAAACATTATACTTTAAGAAAATGCAAAAAACAAAAAATCGATTTTTTGAAAATTCTGACTACCCCTAACCCCTTAACAGCCCATGACCGCTGACACAAACCACGACCTTCGAGATGTTCTCTCTTGAGATGTTAATCAATTCTCTTCATATTTTCTTATCTATTTCCGGCCAAATTAGCCTGGTTGTAATACACGTATTTTCTTCGCTCCATGACCTATTAATCTCCTGGAGAATATATTTTTATCCTTAATTGGCCTGCTGGAGAATATTATTTTTGTCCTTAAATTGCAAGTTGCCATAGGAATTCCAATGTTGCCTTTGTTTTTCAAACAGTAGAAGATTAGTACCTATACTGGTTAGCTCATCGGCCTTGCAATTTCCTTCAATATCTCTATGTCTCCGAACCCATATAAGGCTGACCTTCAAGACCGCAGGCCTGAGCAACCTTTAATCCTAGTTTAACTTTTAGAGTCTTTCTCCTATAGACATTTTTTCTTAGAATTATGTGTGTAACCTGCTAAAAGACCAATCAAAATCGGTAACACTTCACCTTTAGTAACAGCAGATCACTTTGTCATTCAAACCACCCAATCGCAAGGAAAAAATCAGATATTCTACAGGTACCAAGTATTTCCCAAGTACTTTCTAGTGCCTAGCACATTAGTCCCTTTTCTTGCTTTCTGCTTCTTAATTGGCGCTAAAACGACTCACGCGATTTTGGCCGAGTTTAACAATGCGCACCAGTCATTTCTTTCCCAAGCGCCAGTTGGACATACCACGTGAAGCCAAGTCCTTCTCCACATGATCTTTCCAACGCAGAGGAGGCCTTCGTCTTCCTCTGCTACCGCCAGCTGGTACCGCATCTAATACTTTCAGAGCCGGAGCATTTGTATTCATTCGGACGACATAACCCAGCCAACGTAGCCGCTGGATCTTATTCGCAGCACTATGTCGTCGTAAAGCTCTCGCCGTCACCAACATGCAAAGGTCCAAAAATCTTCCACAGCATTTTTCTCTCGAACACTTTAAGTGGAACCTCATCGGATGTTGTCATCGTCTAAGCTTCTGCGCAGTACCGAGCACTACTTAATATATATAGTCTTAGTTTCGTTCGCCGAGAGAGGACTTTACTACTCAATTGTCTACTTAGTCGAAACTAGAACTTCTAGGCAAGAGGGATTCTCCGTTAGAGCTTTTTACTTTACAACATTATTAACCAGGTCGCACATAACTATGCGCTTTCAACTCCATCTGGTTACATCAACGTAATGCGCTAATTTCTTGAGTCAGATGCAAAACTGATGTAGCTATAATTTAATATTCCACACCATTGTTGTTTTATTTAAATTTCGCTTCCTGTCGTTTATATCTGATTAACCTGTGCAATATCATAACAGAATTATAACTGTTAATGAACGAAACATAGGAAACGAAAGCGCTGATCGCTTGTGTTACGATAAGGAATACTTCGATTTGCCCTCAACCGCCCTTTTCAATTGGCTTCTAGGTGTACATTTAGGACCGCTTAGAGAAGGACAAATAAATGGAGAGGTGCCTGTATGAATTTGATTTTATAAATTAACAAGTTATGAATACTTCAATTAGAAAAAAATTAAATTAAGTAATATCTCAATGAATAAATTTGTTAGATTTTCCTGGGTTTGATTTTTAAATTGCAGTATCCCAAGAGTCACTAAATATTTTGTCATTCATAGGTTCTCAATCGCTCGGACTAATTTCTATGCCCAACTCCCAACTCGCACCATTGTCGCTTTATTTGCTTACATAGTTTTCTTTACAATTTGGCCTTCATCTTTTCATTTATTACACGCCTGAAGCGTACAAGTAAATACGAGTAAACAAAATAATCGCATTTATTCTTAAAAATGCAACTCACACAAAAAAAGAAGAAACACGATCCAAATTAGTCCCCATAATAGAAACTTGCAATATCCGAAAGTCAAATGACAGGGACATATAAGAATAATGATTTATGCATGACGGCAGTAAAAGCGAAAAACCGGAGTTGGCTATAACAGAAAGTTTCTGCATGACTAAATAAGTATACAACGACAAATAAAAGAACATCGCTGTGAAATAAGTTTATGTGCAAGTAAAGGTGAATGAAAGATGTAAGGAGCATGAAAGAGTGAGTGCACACACTCTATTCAAAAAACAAACACAAAAACAATACAGATGATTTCCATTTCAATTCAACCGGGCTATTCGGGTCGTGTTCTTCGATTTCGATGTAACTCAAATATGTTGCTCTCTGGTCAAAATAATGAGACACGTATTTTTTTGTTCGCCCGAAAAAAATTTTTTTCAAGAGTTATCGGCAATCTTGTTTTTCGGCTCAAAATCGATTTTTTTTAATTATATAAGAATTGTTTCTATATGAAGTCGTTTGCGTAAGTAATGACGATCATTTTGAACCCATAATCATTAAAATCGGTTCATTTTTTACTAAGTTATGAGCATTAAACAAAAAATTTTTATATAATGAAAAAAAAAATCGATTTTGAGCCGAAGAACAAAATTGCCGAAGAACAATCTTGAAAAAAAAAAATTTTCGGGCGAACAAAAAAATACGTGTCTCATTATTTTGACCAGAGAGCAACATATTTGAGTTACATCGAAATCGAAGAACACCACGCGAATAGCCCGGTTGAATTGAAATGGAAAGCATCTACAACATTTTATAAATAACAAGGAACTTTTGTAGTTGATATTCTCTTCCCTGACGTTTGAATATAAAGAACTTTAGTTATATGTTGCAGGAAAATGAGTCTCTTTATAAAAGTAAAATTAACCGATTAGCAGTAATTAAAGATCAGCTCTTCCATAGAGTGGAGTGTCACCAAAAAAAAAAATATTAAAAATGTGAATAAGAAATCGTCTATAAGAACCATTGAAATGGAGCAGGGGATTAATTTTACAAATGCATGCTGCAATTTTGACCGCGCATACAACATATTAGGTCTGCATATCGAGAAATCAGGAGCTGGTCACTTCTACACGATAACGCACCATTTCATCGTAGAAGAGTTGTGAGCGAATTTCTTACAAAACGGCAAATTATTTCATTCATTTGATTTTGCTTTCTGCCACCAATATCTATTTCCAAAACTGTATTTGGAAATGTGAAGAAAGCGTCATGAGTCGATTAAAGTCACTCAAATCGCTCCTCTATCGACGAAAGCTCAGCAGCGCTAAATATTTACAGAAATGAGAGGTAAATATTTACTGTAATTGGTTAAATGGACGAGACTGTCTTATATATAAGTATTATGGATAGTATACATAAGTATAAGGCGGCCGCAATAGCCGAATGAGTTGGTGCGTGACTACTATTCGGAAGACGTAGGTTCGAAACCCCGTGAAACACCAAAGTGAAGAAAAGTTTTTTCTAATAGCGGTCGCCCTCGGTAGGCAATCGACAAACCTCCGAATGTATTTCTGTCATGTAAAAGCCCCTCACAAGAAATATTTGCCGTTCGGAGTCGGCTTAAAACTCCATTCCATGTTGCGAACAACATCAATACGCACGCCACACAGTATATATAAATAAAGGCACTCGCGTATTAAGTCCAAGTTTCTAGTGAATTTATTAAGTGTTTCATTGCTGGTAAATACTCAAACTTATAGTTTGTTGGAAATCACATTCCGGGCCTTTTTTTTGTGTTTGCTAATTATTCTATTATAAAAATTAGAAATGTGAAAATAGTTATGTGTCACTCTCACTTCTATGCACTCTTGTTTCAAAAGGATGGCAATGTGATTTTAACCTTGAACATATATGTATATATAATTGATCCGTATATCCTTTGTTGGGAGTTTGACAGGGCACTAAATCCACTTTGTAGCAGGCGACTTGCTGTTGCCCTGGCATAGCCGACTTCGAACGATAGCTAGTTTGTGTGAAAAGTTATTTATATTTTTATTTAGCTCTTATTATTTCCACACTTGACGCTCCTCTAAATGGCCATTAACGTCCACTAACCATGATATATCCCAATTTGATCCTTAGGGTATGTAAGGAATTCATGCCACAATTTGCTAGTTTTTAGGTTACCATCGTCTGTTACCTCTGTAACATTTTTTCTTTCTTGTGGTAATTAAAATTCTCAGTCAGTTTTTCTAGTTTTATAACGCATGAGGTCCACCAACAACAAATGGAGTTCCCAGGGTCTATCCCGTGCAGGCTTCAGTAATATTTTTGGACTGCTTTATAATTCTTGAAAAATTAAATTTTTTTTATATATAATTTTTAATTTGTATATGTTTATAAATTAAAAATTTTTTTTTTAATTTTTAACTAAAAAAAATTGTATAAAGTTTTAACTAACTTTTTTTTTAAAATGCTTTTTATATATTTTTGTAGATATATATTTGTTTTACATTTTTAAATTTATTTAATAAATTTTCAATTTCAAGAAATTTGTTTTTATGTTTTTTTAATTTTAACTTTTAACTAATTTTCTTTTACATTTTTTCAATTTTTTTAATTGTATATATATACTTTCAACTAAAAAATTTTTTCTAAATGTTTTATAAATTTGATTAATTGCCTTGTATGATATTTTTTTCTATTTTTTGTAGAGATTTTACGTTTTGTTTTACATTTTAAACATTTTAACAAACATTAAACATTCATAAAAAATTTTTTTTTATAAAATATAATATATATTATAAAATTATATTTTTTTTTAATTTTTTAACATTTGATCAATTTTTTTTTTTAAAGTTTACAATTTTTTGTATGAAATGTATAAAATTATATATTATTTATTTTTTTGTATAATTAAAAAAGATTTTGAAATATTTTTGGTTTCGTATATTTAATAATTCTTTCAATTATTTTCAAAGCATTTTATATTTTTCCAAATTTTTGTATTTGTTTTTGAAAAGTTTCATTTAAAAGTTTTTTTTACATTACGCTTTCTCATATTTTTTATAAATTTAGCAAATCTTTTTACTAAATAATTGTTTTTAATATTTTATTGTATAGTTTGTTTTTTATATTTCGTAGTCCACGTCGGTAAGCTCAAAGCTCTAATGATCTTCAGTCACTTTTTGCTCCTTTTTAAGTTCACATCAAAAATTTTGATTTCAGTACGTTTACTTTTCTGTGCTGAAGTCAGGTTCGCTTATCTCGCTTGGAGTTTGCTTACAACAAATGTACTTTCCAGGGTAAACACGCGGAAGTCGCAGTATTTTGGACAGGTTCTTAATATTTTAATAATTTTGTTCTTTTTGTATATATTTCATAAATTTTTTTTATAAATATCTTTGCTTTATTTCTTCTTTCTCTATTATTTTTGTAATTTTTTTTATTGTTTTTAATTAAAACAAATCCCTATTCAATTTAATATATTTTTTCTTAAGAACCTTTTCATTTTGTTATGCATTTGTAATTAAAAAAATTAATTTTTATTATTAAAACCCTTTAAATTTGTTTTAAATTTTTTATTGAAAAAGTGTTTTTAAATGCATTTCTTAATATTTAATTTTTTGTATTGCATATTTTTTAAGGTTTTTTTGTGGCTACATATGTTCCCTATGTAACCATGCTCAAATTAACTGAATTTATTTTCTATTTGTATTCAGAATCAGAAAAGTATAATATTTGTGATGCTTTCTCTTTTTATGTAAACAAATAATTAGAAAAAAATGAATAATTGGCGCGTACACTTTTGTTAGATATTTGTCCGAGCCCCTCCTCCTATTTAAGGAGTGCGTCGTGATGTTGTTGCATAAATGGAGTTGAGTAACCTACTAACCTATAAATAAATATAAGGTTGGCCAAAAAGTCTTGCGGTATTTCCGCAAGCTTGTCTTTGCAAACGCGTAGTTCTAGTTGTATTCGTCGCATCGGTTCACGCTAGAGCTTTTTGGAAAGCTCTTTTCACGTGCTAACACGTGTTTGATTAATTGTTGTTTGCTTTTATTCGTTCGTGAGTTATAGCGTCGCAAACATGGAGCAAAATAAAGAGAAAATACGGCATATTTTACAGTACTACTACGATAAAGGCAAAAATGCATCTCATGCTGCCAATAAAATTTGTGCAGTTTATGGACCCGATACAGTTTCCATTTCCACCGCACAACGATGGTTTCAACGTTTTCGTTCTGGTGCAGAGGTGCTCGAAGATGCGCCACGGTCCAGAAGGCCTGTCGTCGAAAATTGCGATAAAATCGCTGAATTGATCGAAAGAGACCGGCATAGTAGCAGCCGTAGCATCGGCCAAGAGCTGGGCATGAGTCATAAAACCGTTATAAACCATTTGAAGAAGCTTGGATTCAAAAAGAAGCTCGATGTATGGGTGGCACACGACTTGACGCAAAAAAACATTTTTGCCCGTATGGATGCATGCGAATCGCTTCTGAAGCGCAACAAAATCGACCCGTTTTTGAAGCGGATGGTGACTGGCGATGAAAAGTGGGTCAGTTACGACAACGTGAAGTGCAAACGGTCGTGGTGGAAAAGCGGTGAAGCTGCCCAGACGGTGGCCAAGCCTGGATTGACGGTCAGGAAGGTTCTTCTGTGTGTTTGGTGGGATTGGCAGGGAATCATCCACTATGAGCTGCTCCCCTATGGCCAAACGCTCAATTCGGACCTGTACTGCCAACAACTGGACCGCTTGAATGCAGCACTCATGCACAAGAGGCCATCTTTAATCAACAGAAGCCAAATTGTCTTCCATCAAAACAACGCCAGGCCACACACATCTTTGGTGACGCGCCAGAAGCTCCGGGAGCTCGGATGGGAGGTTCTTTTGCATCCACCGTATAGTCCGGATCTCGCACCAAGTGATTACCACCTATTTCTGTCCATGGCGAACGAGCTTGGTAGTCGGAAGTTGTCCTCAAGAGAGTCCTGTGAAAATTGGCTCTCCCAGTTTTTTGACAATAGGGAAGCGAGCTTCTATAAGAGGGGCATTATGAAGTTGGCATCTCGTTGGGAACTCGTCATCGAACAAAACGGCGCATATTTGACTTAAATCGCATTATTATAACCAATTTTATGAACAATTGAAAATTCAATAAAAATACCGCAAGACTTTTTTGACAACCTTATACCGAACTAGTATCTCCATCTAGCCTACACTATTCGAAAGTTTAATTTAAATCGGATGATTATTTTTAAAAGCCGTTCTCCATTTTGAATTTTTTAGAAACTAATTTCAGGTTCGTAATCAGCAACCCCAAAAACCACTTTATGCGAAGTTTCATTAAAATCTACCAAGGGCTTGTTATTTCCACTTTCTTTGAGGAGCTTTATGGCCCATACTACTGGCTTTGTCTATAATCCTAAACAACATTTCTAAAAACGGACATAGATAACTCGTTTGACATCTTGAAAAAGTGTGCAAAAATATATCATTAACAATATTAGCCACAAAAAATATAAAAATTTCGTTTTTTTTTGGTATAGAGGGTGAACATATTTACAAATGTGCATAAAAGGGGATAAAAAACATTTTGCATGAAACAATTTCCAACAGGAATACAAAGCTGAAGTGCAACAAGAACGCCGCATAAAAACTACTTTTGATCTACGTTAGCAAGTTTGGCAAGTGTGAAAGTTTTTGGTATCCGCTGAGTTTCTCCTTCCTCCCTTTTTTGGATATGAAAATAACTAGATTATAATTTTCTAAAACAACGCCAGTTTAGAAGAGACACAACGGCAACGAAATATAATACCAGAGTGCGCTAGTATGTAAAGGATTTGAAGGAAGAATATGGGAGCAAAAGTGATGGTAAGCATAGTTTGTAGGAGAACAACAAAGCAACAAAAAGTGGAAATTACAAAAGTTTTGCAACAGTTGGCGAACAGGCTTTAAGACATCTTTTCGTTGTTGCATCCTACTTGTAGCCATTGGCTACAATGTTTCTTATGACAGAGTTAACTACACCTAACACCACGCACATCACACAGACACACAAATACATGTACGATTTCCTAGAAAACTGTGGTGGAATTTGTTTGCCGTTGAATGCGGCAAAATATGTTTACACGACGGAGGTTGCCCAATAGCGGCTGCTCAAAACTGTTTGCTTGTAGGCGTACATAAGTAGTGCCAAGTGCACCTTATTTCTCTTGTTTAGTTGCTGCTGAGTGTGTATTTAGCACTGTGGTCATTCTGTGGGTTTTAACCACAACCATTACAAGCTAAAAGAATACTAATTCTAATACCACCAAGTTCCGACAATAGAATAAAGTATACAATTTGTTAAAGTGCTCGAAGTATAACAAAGAAGTTACTGCTACGAGTACGGCTTGCTGGAAATATTCTTATCTGAAGTAAATACGTTGTACTTTTTTGGTAATCAATATGCTTCCTTGAGCAGTCACGGTCAAAGGTAACTGGTTGAAGAGGTGATTTAAATTACTTAATGAGTATGTGGATGTAAATTTATAAATCTTTGCACATATTTACAAATTTAGTAATTGCGGGATTCCATGCCAAGTGATGCAAATATTTTTCACATTTTTAATATGGTCAACTATTTTAAAAATAGGTTTATTTGCGGGTGGTTGTACAATGAGAAATAAAATAAAATTAAAAAAAACATTTAACTTTAAGTTTTATTAAATGTTGAAAACTTTGTATTAAAGTTTTTAAATTGAAATATCTTTAGTTCTTTTTCATATTGTTATGCATATTTTTTTAATTTTTTAAAATAAGGTATATTTTATTTTTTAATTATCCCAAGAATTATAAACAAAAATTATTTTTCCTTTAAATTTCCCAAAACAAATTAGAACTAAAATTTGTTAAAAAAAAAAATGTTAGGAATTTTTTCCGATTTTTTTCTCAAAGATGATGATCGGTAATCCTTGAAAATTTCATAGTGAGATTCCCACAACTTTTGGCTTGTAATCAAATACGTACAACGAACCGGTGAAGAATGAGTGTAAGTCATGGTGAAAAGAATTAAGAATGTGTAGCCAAGATCAAACCGTTAACCGGCTCGCAGTGAATTTGAAATAATCAGCTGATTGGCTGACGTAACAGAGATTCGTTTGATTAAGAAAAAACTGAAATTGTGTTGGTCATGTTGTTCGTTGCCATCTAAACAACGGCTGATTGGACCAGTGGATTCGTAGGAAGTGCGCAGGTGGAATTCGGCTTCTGAGTACTCGGGGTCGAAATAATCGAAGTTGCTCGCACAATTTTGCTTTTTACCATTGATGCTTTCCATTCCAATTCAACCGGGCTATTCGGGATATGTTCTTCGATTTCGATGTAACTCAAATGTGTTGCTCTCTGGTCAAAATAATGAGACACGTATTTTTTTGTTCGCCCGAAAAAATTTTTTTTCAAGATTTATCGGCAATTTCGTTCTTCGGCTCAAAATCGATTTTTTTTTTCATTATAATTATAAGAATTTTTTTTTTTAAATGCTCATAACTTATTCCAAAATGAACCGATTTTAATGATACTGGGTTCAAAATAATCGTCATTACTTACATGAACGACTTCATGTAGAAATAATTGCAAAAAAGTAGTTGAACATTTTTTATTTTCCAAAAAACAAAAAGTGCGAAACAGGTTTTTTACTCAAAAATTCATTACTCAAAAAAAATTCATTTTAGCCACTAGGCATTCAGCTCAATTGAAGTTTGAGGTGTCCTCTTCATTTGGAAAAAGTTACAAAAAAAAAAAAATACACTCTTTGAAATATTGAATTTCGAAAAAATTTCAATTTTTTTTCTTTTTTGCTAAATAAAAAATTTTCAACTACTTTTTTGCAATTGTTTCTACATTAAAACGCTCGTGTAAGTAATGACGATCATTTTGAACCCAAAATTATTAAATCGGTTCATTTTTGACTAAGTTATGAGCATTTAAAAAAAAATGTTTCTTATATAATTAAAAAAAATCGATTTTGAGCCGAAAACCAAAATTGCCGATAACTCTTGAAAAATTTTTTTTTCGGGTGAACAAAAAAATACGTGTCCCATTATTTTGACTAGAGAGCAACATATTTGAGTTACAACGAAATCGAAGAACGTGACCCGAATAGCCCGGTTGAATTGAAATGGAAAGCATCCATTGCAGATTTGCCAAACCTGGTAGTTTATCATCCTTGGTATAAATTACTGTCCTAGTAAGAATTGTCAACAAGGCAATATGGTTTCCGACACGGAAAATCAGCCTTTGGCGTAATAGTAGAGGTGGTAAGAAGCGCTCAACGGAGACGCCACTACCCAAACCGCATCACCGTTCTGGCAAACGCTTGATGTACGAAACGCCTTTAATAGCCTACGATGGATAGACATTATAAAGGCACTACGAGAAAGGTTTCGAATACCTGCATACCTGCTAAGGATTCTACAGAGCAACTTGAGTGAGCGTGGACTATTGTACGACACACCAGACATCCAGAAAATAAAAGCGATAACGTTTGGCGCAGCTCAAGGATCTATTCTTGGCCGCAATCTCTGGAATCAGAGCTACGATGAGATATTGAGCATAGAAATGTTAGAAAATACATATCTAGTGGGATACGCGGACGATATAGCGGCGGGAAACATTGAGGGCGCTAGAAGGAAGCTGGAACAAGTTATGATAAGGACGCAAATGAGGCTTGAGGACCACAACCTCGAACTCGGCCAACATAAAACCGAAGGCATCCTTATGATACGAGGTCACATGCCACTCGAGGTCAGCATGCAGATAGGCGACACGTTCTTAGTGACTCAAAAAGTAGTGAAATATTTAGGTATTTAACTTGACTGCAGGTTTAATTTCTGGGCCCAGATACAGAATGCCCTTAACAAAGGAGCAAATATCACGATTATGCTAAGTAGATTAATGGCAAACAGAGCGAAAGAAAGCTAATTATGGCGGCCACAAACTCAATTTTCCTGGGAAATTGTGCTAAACTGCAAAGCCGAGCGCAAAGCACTGGAGGCTGTGCAACAAACAGCGGGACTCAGAGTTGCCTCAGCCTATCCCACTGTCTCAGGCGAAGCAATTTTTGTGATACCCGTCAACCTCGTAGTCCGGGAACGAATGGATGCGTGGGACTCCAAGAAGAAACACGTAATCACTAGCTTCTCAGAAAGGAGATGCCAAACCACGCTACGGTGGCAAAGCCGATGGGACACTAAACCAAGTGGTAGATGGACGGCGAACTTATTCCATAAATTCACAAATGGGTCCAAAGGAACTTCGGGGAAGTGAACTACTTCTTAACTCAGTTCCTCTTGGGCCACGGATACTTCCAGAGATACCTATACCGCATGGGCAAGGTAATCGGTTCCAAGTGCATTTACTGTGAAGCACTGAGCGATGAAGCTGAACACACGTTTTTTAGTTGTGTGAGATAGCTCGCGGAAAGAAATGCTCTGAGAGAGCAGATTGGCGACATCGCGCCGAGCAACATAATCAACAAAATGCTCGAATGCGGTAAAGAAATACATTGAGAACGTACTACGAAAAAAAGATTGACCTCGGCACAGTGCAACAAAGTGAAACCGCACAAATAGACGAACAAGAAGACGAGCATGAAAGCTGACTACAAATATGGTGAACCCAGATGTGGGTGAATAGAATTGATCCTTTATGGATGCCGTTCTGGGCCGTTCCGAAATAATATAGAAAGCAGTTCTGGAAAGGGTGTCTCACAAGAAGGAGAGGAGGGATCGTTTTAGTGACCACACCACACGACGCAGTAGATGACGATCGCTGTAAGTGCGAAGACATTTTGAGCCCTACCTCATCCACCAACGAAAAAAAACTATCCTAGTGAAGCGCTAGCGCACATACTTATATATGTATTACGTTCTTTCGCAAATCGCTAGGTACTTTAGTAAGCAGGTATACTGGAAGAAACGTTCATCAACAAATACAAGAAGTCGCATTACAAAAATGTTTGCAAAAGGAAGACTCTGTTTCTTCACATTTACATTTCAAAGGGGGGCTAAATTTGGGCAGAACAACGACTGAAAACAAACATGACTCCAGGCGTTCATCTACGTCCCACACCGAAGCTAACGTAAAAAAATTCGAAGAAATTGTATAAGCTGACGAATGAGATAACAGGTTTCTCTTCGGGTAACATATAAATAATATCTACTGAAAATTTGAACATCAAGAAGATTTCTGCGCGGTGGTTACCGAGTAGTGCATAATAGGACATAATATCCTCTCCGCTTTTCAAGACCGAGCTGGAAAAGACCATGCTATGGAGATGGAGAAGAGCCGGAAGGATTTCATTTTTGATTTTTAACCATCTATGCACAACACTGCTATAACTTTAAAAGGCGAGACAACAGTTCATGGTCTAGAAGTAGCCTTCAAGTTCAATGATTCCAAGCCCTGTGCCGAAAAGTATGGTGTCTGTTTTTTGAGATTATTTCTTGACTGATTATTTGCAAAAAGGAGCTAGTGTTACAAACACGTATTACAGAAACCCAGAAAAACATTAAAGAACACAAACAAAAAAAAAAAAAAACAGCAACAGAGGCGAAACAAGCTGTGCACATAAGACTTATTTCACCAAACTAAATAAGAGTTGTGAGCTGCCCTACAAGAAGCGAACTTCGAATTGCTCAAACACACTCCGTATTCTCAATATATTTCTATCTCTTTTTCTCGCTTCAAGGAGCATCTTCATTATCATCATTGTTAGCTCAACAAACCGGTCTGGGTCTTAGCTTCTTGTTGTAACATTTGTCTCCAGTTCGATGTATCCCTCGCATGAGTTCTCCACCAACAACGTATACCAATTAGCTCAGCGTACCGATCTATGCCATCAAACCATGAGAGTTTTGGTTTTCCTTTGCCTCTTTTTCTTCTACACGTATTCAGTAAGATTTTTGTTGCTTCGTCTGGCCTTATAATATGACCGGTCAATCATAGACGGTTAAGATTTAATGTCGTGACAATATCCGAGTGGTTATACAGTCTTTAAAGCTTGTGATTGAATCGCATTCTCCAAATGCTGTTTTCGCAAGCAGCAGCAAAAATGTTGAGTTTTTCTTCATCGGCCTTGTTTAGTGTATAGGTTTCATTAGCAGCTCAGGGATAGAAAATTTGACGACGACAGTGAGCTAACTAATAGCGGGTTTTGAGTAGCAAGAGAAAGAACATTTTTTTGGGGCTACAAAAGCTTTAGCAAAGAGCCAGACCAAATCTATCGACATTTTCGTAAGTACAGGGTGGGCCATATAGTGTTTGCTTTTTGAACCCCCTATGTTTTTGAGAATGGTAACACAAATGACATGTCAAATATGTTAATAATTTACTTAAAGGTTTGACATTTAAGAAATGGGACGCTATACGCTTGAACAAAATTGGGAAATATTGAAAACCGATTTCCAAAGTGGTGAGTCTTCTTCTTCTTCCGCGGTTACAGTAAATGGCGAGCGTTACCGTGACATGCTCAACGAGTTTTTGTTTCCAAAAATTTAAGAGGATGACATGGACAACATTTGGTTTCAACAGGACGGTGCAACTTGTCACACTGCCAAAGTTACACTCGAACTTTTGGCTACCGTTTTTGAATTCCGATATCAATTGGCCGCCTCCGAGCTGTGAATTAAGCCCGTTGGACTATTTTTTGTGGGGAACCGTTAAGGACAAATGCTATGCGAACTATCCAGAGACGATTGATGGTTTAAAACACGAAATCGAAGTTGCCATTCATGAAATTGGAGCCCAAACAATCGAAAATGTGCTTAAAAACTGGGTTGATCGAATGGCCTACAGTAATGCCAGTCGTGGCAGTCGTGGCAGTCATTTAAACGATATTATTTTTTATTCATAAATGACAATGTTCAATCTTCAAAATAAAAAAAAAGTTTGAAAAAATTTTGATTAGTTTTTTTTTACATGGCCCACCCTATAGATAATAAATTGAAGAAATATTTTTTGCATAAAAAAGAGTATTTGAAAAGAACCAAAATAAAACATGTAAAAATTTTGACTCTTTCAGGTTTCAATATTTTTATTCAAAATACGGCTCCTAACAATTATATAATATGTGAAAAATGACATCATTTAAATGTCCACCTTTAGCCGTCAACACGAAAAACCTGACAAACAGTCGAATCATGAATGCCTATTTGTTGAGAACGTGGAGGTGTCGATGTTTACGGTTGTTCAGTGTTCTGAACGGAATGCCCAGTTTTTGGTCTGCCAGTCCTTTATCCCGTTTCAAGACGACTGAATCTTAACCCGGCGAGAGGAGGATAGCTGAAGAGAAAGTGCTGAGTTAATTCCACCTACAGAAAGACTGCTTTGGCAATCCGAAGTCTCTCCGCGAGGATATTTAATGGACAATATCCTGTAAGGCCTCCCACATAATTCGAGAGCTGTGGCTTTGTTAGCTTCAGAAGCTTATTCGAGCGCTTTCTTAACTATGCAGAGTCGATTCAACAGTTCAAACGTGAAATCTAAGTTGCTATTAGGGATGCAAGTGTAAAACTAATGAAAAAATGTAGTAAAATGTGTATTGAAATAAATAGATAATTGATTTTTTATGTAATAAAATTGTTTTTAATGGCATTATCACGTTCATTTAAAAATATTCATATATCTTTTTTTTAAGTTGAATTCAAAAACTCCAAGCTCTGGATGGAATAGGTACTTTGCATATCCATGCATATTTCCTCAGAAATAAAATTGAATACCCGTGCAATCCTGATATGTAATTATAAGCCAAATGTACTGACATATGTACAAGTATGTATGTATTTACATTAAGGGAAGTATGTTTGCACAACTGTAGATAAATAAGTAAATGCCAAAAACTGTATAGGTATGCACGTGTTACAGCTCGAACTTACTGCCGCAAATGTTTACAAAATTTCCCATATTGCGGTTGCTTCACTCACATCATTCACTTGGCTGTGCTGTGCTGTAGTAGTACGAGTATATCTGCAGCAGCCACAAAAGAATAACTTACAGCTGCGGTAATAACTTTTTCACATTTCCACGTTGCCACTTTTGCCGTTTGCAACAATCAGCCAGCCGACCTAGCAAAAGTGCAACAACTTAATGTAACCGTGTAACAAATTGCGCTACCGCTTGGCATTTCCGCTCTTCGAGTGGAAGTTAATGAACTTTGGAAAATAATAAATTCCCACCATCAACACAGTTGCGAAGACACAGCTGTATGTATTTATTGTAACTGTTGTAAACTTACCTTTATGTAAATTTTTCATGCAACTGCTGTGTCGTTTTTTGTTACCTGTCATACTTCTTGTTTTTGCTCTGCACTACAACTCTTTTGCTCCCAGCGGCGACTGTACCATGGCAGACAAGTTAATTAAACACGAACATATTTGCTTTTGCACAGTTGAACTGCCAGCTGAAAATATTGCCGTTATGAAACATAGGCAGCACATACGTAAATACATACATTTACAAATACATGCTTGAACTCATATATATAGATACACATATGCAAATGCTTTTACTTGTGGCAGAAGAAGGCATACTCCTCCACTTTTGCTGAATCTGATTTTTTTATATTTTTTTATGTATCTTTCTGCAAGACTCTGAACAAATAAATGTACATGGAGAAAAACTATGTTAGCAGTTAAGTAAACACCTACTCAGGGATTTTCAACCCAACAAACCAAATTTAGGAACGCTTAATGCCTTCGAGAATGCTGCTAATATTTATTATTTCTACAAAAACTACCTCCCGAAATTTATATGGAAAAGTGTTCGCACATGGGTTTTTTCTTTCTTTTCTTATTTTGAACTCTATCCCTCCTTTCATCTCTATCTTTGCTTTTAAAAGGCCTTTCAAAAGTGGAGCCCAGATGTCAGTAGTGAATAATTCTTAGACGGTACCTTTTTTTTGTCATCTTTGATATTTGGCAAGTAGACATATGCACAATTTTACACGATAGAACAACGCGTTAAAATTATTGAAACTTATTATGAAAATGGCCTATGTTTATGAACAACATATCGGAAAGTTTGTGATGTTTTGATGGAAATAATCGTCCGATTGAGTCGACCATTCAATTGTTGGGGAGAAAAATGTCAACAAACTGGTTGTGCCGAGGATAATAAAAGGCCCAGCAGACCAAAAACTGGACATTCTATTGAAAATATTGTTGCTGGAGTGCAAAGTGTTGTTGAACAACCTTCAACATCGACACCCGGTATCTCAACAATTAGACATTCACGAGCTGACTGATGTAGCATTTACAGGGTGGTTAAATTTTAAGTACCGATGTTGAATCTAAACCACGCCTAAACGTTAAGTTTTTTTCTACATTTTATTTGACATTTTTCACTTTCAGTCTAACTCAATTTGAATCATGGAAAGATACATAATCGAGCAACGCATTAAAGTTACTCAGGCTTATTATGAAGACGGGTGCTCAAATCAAAATGCATTTCGAAGAAAATCATCTTCAGTGGATTCGTCAATAAGCAGAATTGCCACATTTGGGCGAATAATAATCCAAAGGTGATTGCCGAAAAACCAATGCATCCACAACGAGTGACTGTTTGGTGCGGTTTATGGGCAGGCGGCATCATTGGGCCGTATTTTTTCCAAACTGAGGCCGGTCAGGCAGTTACTGTGAATAGTGCTCGCTATCGAGAAATGATAACGAGCTTTTTATGGCCCGATTTGGAAGATATGGATGCCTACGATATGGGGCTTCAACCATCGCGGCCTCGGCGGCTATTTGGCCGATATTTTATTCCACACGTAATTGAGCCGGCCCTCGAAATTTAACCACCCTTTATAATTATTAAGAGCCGTATTAGAAATAGTGTAACCTGAACGAATCAAAATTTTTTAGTTTTTTATCTTAACACAACATCTAGGCCTTTTATTAGTTCCCTGTTCCGGATCTTTATCTTTATCTTTATCTTTATCTTTATCTTTATCTTTATCTTTATCTTTATCTTTATCTTTATCTTTATCTTTATCTTTATCTTTATCTTTATCTTTATCTTTATCTTTATCTTTATCTTTATCTTTATCTTTATCTTTATCTTTATCTTTATCTTTATCTTTATCTTTATCTTTATCTTTATCTTTATCTTTATCTTTATCTTTATCTTTATCTTTATCTTTATCTTTATCTTTATCTTTATCTTTATCTTTATCTTTATCTTTATCTTTATCTTTATCTTTATCTTTATCTTTATCTTTATCTTTATCTTTATCTTTATCTTTATCTTTATCTTTATCTTTATCTTTATCTTTATCTTTATCTTTATCTTTATCTTTATCTTTATCTTTATCTTTATCTTTATCTTTATCTTTATCTTTATCTTTATCTTTATCTTTATCTTTATCTTTATCTTTATCTTTATCTTTATCTTTATCTTTATCTTTATCTTTATCTTTATCTTTATCTTTATCTTTATCTTTATCTTTATCTTTATCTTTATCTTTATCTTTATCTTTATCTTTATCTTTATCTTTATCTTTATCTTTATCTTTATCTTTATCTTTATCTTTATCTTTAGCTTTAGCTTTATCTTTATCTTTATCTTTATCTTTATCTTTATCTTTATCTTTATCTTTATCTTTATCTTTATCTTTATCTTTATATTTATCTCTATTAATTTCCTTGTCCTCGTGTTCAGCTGTGTTCTCTTAATTAGTAGTATTTAAATATACCTTTCTTTTTGCCTTTACGCCCCTCTATTTTTACTTTTATCTCTGCCTTAATCTTCTTCAGTCTTATATTCACTTTAGCATTCATCCTTAATCCTTCCATTCAAAATCTAATTCTTAAGTCGCTGCTTAACATGTTTCTTTAGTTCAGCGCCAATATTAAAGCATGCATTTAGAATCCACGTATATGTACGTGAATGTACGTTTTGGCATTTAGTTAGTGCGATTTTTGTATCGATTTTGTCGCTTTATATTAAGCTGATTTGCAAATTCCAAATGTGAAAAGGAAGAGAATTGTTTCCCTTCAGCATTAAATAACCTTTCGAAATTCCTTATGCCTTTTGGCCGTAAAAGGAATGTTGAAAAACAAGTTTGCCTATAAAACAATTTAGAATTTCCCAAAAGCATGTTTGACGTTGTAATAGATTCATTATTAATTTAGATTCGAAATAAAATTCGTTCAGGAGCATAAGACTTTAAAGAAATTTTAAACAAAGCAGTTCTGTATGAACGTTCACCACGAACACATAGATACACACATATTGAGGTACATATGTGTATGTGAACGCCGAAGAATAAGCTTTGATTCTCACCATCTCCTACACTCATTTATTCATGCATTCATCCAGCTGACGCTTGCACTGGGCTGTTGTTGTGTAGGTAGTTATGCATGTGTTGCCAGCTGTTGTTTTTATCACCATTGCTGTGGCTGTGCTACTAGTATATTCTGCCTCTTAAGAGCATCAATCCTTTTATACTGCTCTCAAAGTTCTTTTATGTTGCACTTTGCAATTGTTTTTGCTTTTTATTTTGTTGTTGTTGCACTTCTCAGCCGTTCAGATCCATTTATTCACGTATCCTACCTGCATGCTTTTTATTGCTTGATTCCTTTGAGTGTTGTGTTAATATTTCGGTGTGGAATCGCAGTTCAGTGAGAGGATTATAAGAGCAAATGTTAACAGGTCAGAGAGAAATGAAGCTGTAGGCCCCTGAAGAACCATTAGCTATTTTCACTGGTTTGAGTTGATAATATTTGTATTCAACTACGACGGTGATTTTGAAATTATGAAAGAAACTATGTGCAGTTGTAAGTTGTGCATTTTTGTATGCTGTAGACGAAAACTACTTGTCGAATACATAAATTTGTTTCAAAACAGTGTTCAAGGCCACATTACATTGACATTTTTAGAAAAAGAGTCTTTTAAGTTCGAATTTCTGTTTTAAATTCAAATTGAACAAATATTTGGCATGGTGTTTCATTACCTCTATATTGGCATATAACTCCGTGACAAAGTCGATATTACTGATAAAAAAAATAAAAGTACTCGCAAAACTAGGTGCCAAATATAATAAACAGACATTTTTTGTTTTCCTCTTTGATGTTAGGGGTTTTTCCAAATAGCTTTGAAATATTGTTGTGAAGATAATATAGGTTCGCTCCAGAAAGGAGGAGCCATCCACAACACCTTGTACTTAAGTATAAAATCAAATAAAAAAGATAGCGACAAAATAAATCGCCGAGAATTCAGAGATTTCAAATTGATAAGCATACATCTAGAATAGTATGAGGGTATGGGGTCATTAGAAGTAGGGGAATGTAGAGCAAAACCAATGAAAGCTCTTTAGATATGTTTAACTCGTATAGTAAGTATATAGTATAATAGTACGCCAGATATAATGAAAATATGCATATTCCGTTTTAGAACGAACAAATGGTGTGTAGAAGAATTTAAAAGTACAAGAACTTGTAAGTTGTAAAATCTCGAAATTATTTAATTATATTAATATATTTTTTTAAACTCTATTTCTTACATACAATCTGTCATAAAAAATAACATTTGGTATTATCTATGGTTATAATCGAATGAAGTATAGCGTCAGGCCAGATATTCACAAAACGCCAAGTCTTGGAAAAGACCAATGCCGGAATTTGGTATCCGCGCAAAACTGATGCGACTATGTAAAATGGCGTTGCTCAATACTTGCAGCGCCGTCAGAATTGGGAACAACCTCTGCGAACCGTTTGATATCCAACGAGGTTTCAGAGAGGGTGGTCACATTGTCATGTGACTTTTTTAAGCTGATGTTGGAAAAAATCGTGCGAGCCGCAGAACTTAGTCGCCGTATACCGATGATACTGATATCATCGGTCTTAACAGTCGCACTGTTAGTTCTGCCTTTTCCAAACTGGATAAAGAAGCAAAGCGAATGGGTCTGGTGGTAAACGAGGACAAAACGAGGTAATTCTCGTCATCAAACAAACAGTCGGGGCACCCGCATTACTGTTGGCAGTTATGATTTCGAGGTTGTAAGAGACTTTAACACTTTGGCCTTCCTCTCTCGGAGGAAGTCTTCTCTCAGAAGCTTGGAGGATGACAACATCAGATGAGGCGTCCTTGGAGTGTTTGAGAGAAAGATTCTGAGGAAGATTTTTGAATTTTTGCATGCTAGCAACGGCAAGTATCGCAGGCGATGGAACGATGAGCAGTGTGAGCTTTACGATGACATAGACATAGCGCACCAAGTAAAGATCCAGTGGGTCCGTTGGCTAGGTCATTTTATTCAAATCGATTCAAACGGCCCGGCTCTGAAGCTATTCGATGTAGTACCAGCTGGTGGTAGCAGAAGAAGAGGAAGGCCTCTTCTACGTTGGAAAGATCATTTGGTATGTCCAACAGGAGAAAGAAACGACGAGTGCGCTTTATTAAACTCGGCCAAAATCGCGTAAGCGGTTATCGCGTCAATCAAGAAGAAGAAGAAGCTTTGCGTAGGGACACCCAGCAGAGTTCATTACATAATTCTGCAAACTATATAATACGAGACATCCAAGTATATCATTTTATATGTTTTTACATTACCCATTTTAAATCTTTGCATTTGTTCACTGGGTATAAATTTTAATCTTCATGACGTGAAGTTGTTATTAAAAAGGTTAACTGCTCGACGATTTGAATGAGTGGCAAGCCTACTGCTGTCTCACTGACAGATTCTGCTGCTTGTCCAAGTTGGTTTCGCTGCTTTAAAAATATACTTATATGCGATCGCCACGTCTTGCGGATAACCTAAATCTGTCTGAGGTATTAGAGATACGACCGGGCATGAGGCGCAGCAAATCGTGAAAGTAATCTGCGGAGATATATGTAATTAATATACTTGCAAAAGTTTACTTTGATTCAAAAATTACTCATGGGTCCAAAGTATCACTGAACCATATCGGACAACAAGTAAAGATAAAATGAAATGTTTCCAAAGGAGAATAACACTTAGCGAGAGTAATTTGGTGGTATTTCGATAATAGTTTATTACTAGTGCACCAAGAACAACTAAAGAACTTTAACAAGCTCATTTTGGAGCACCTATGAATTTCGATGAGCTTCTTGCAATATAATACATTTTAAGGTTGGCAGCATAAAGTAAAAACTTGCATATGAAAAACAGTTTTTTATGCCATTGATAAACAAAACAAATAGCAAAGGACCCAAAGTACTACTTCAGTCAACAACAACCACACCCCCACGATTCAAGAGATAGATCGCCAACCAACGGAGAAAAATGGAGTGGAAGCCAAGACTCGTTAATTTCTTAACGAGGATTGAATGGAAACTGTGTCCAAAAACCTTAGAGAAATCCGTATATATAGCAGCGATCTGGAAACCATTCTGAAAAGCTGATATGGAATCTTCTAAGAAAACAGTCAAATTTGAAACAGTTAAGCTACCAGTAATGAAACCGTGTTGGTTGCGGCAATTTAAGAAGTTTCACGGATATGATTAATTTAAAAAACACCGTGCAAAGTACAATAATAGTATTCGTGTCCCCTCGGAAGTTTGCCACTGCCTGATGAGGGGCGACCGCTATTTGGTAGAAAACAATTTTTCTATTATACATTTGATGTTTCACGCAGACTCGAACCCTGGAACTCCCCTGGGGGTTCCCCATACAATCATTTCAAAATATCACCATTTTTGGCCTTTACATGAGAAAAGAAACTAAAAAGTTCGACTCAAACTGGGGGACATCAGAATTCGTTTTAGAGGTATGGTTCCTTCGGCAAAGTTTCTTATTTTGATCCCTAGAATATGATTTTCCAAGAGCAATGGGTGATTTTTTTGCCTCCCCACAAAAGACCCTAAAAGTTCGAGCCAAATTGGGGGACATCGGAATTCGTTTTAGAGGTATGGTTCCTTCGGCAAAGTTTCTTATTTTGATCCCTAGAATATGATTTTCACAGAGCAATGGGCGATTTTTTTGCCTCCCCACAAATCGACCCGGCCTAGTGTTTATATTCTTTTGTACTACGCAATCAGGGATCATGTGAAATCCGGCCATCTATTCAGTCGCTCCTAACCATCGCGTATGCTGATGACATAGCCATCGCTCTCGAAATCGAAGGAACTTGGATGAACTTTTCTCTAATATCGAAACAAAAGCAAAGGCTGTCGAGCTCCATATCTACGCCGATAAGACTACATAAATACATGAAAACCTCACGCGATGTTGAAAGGTGGAAGCCTGAAAATATCGGATAGTTTTGTTAAGAACTAGAGAGTTTCAAATACCTAGGGGTACAACTAAGAAATTTTAATAGTGTTTTGAACTGCATCCAAGAACGACTTGTTGCAGCAAACAGAGCTATTTTTTACGCCAACCTGAAACTACTAAAATCAAAACTATTTTCGTGCAGCTTTAAATACAGGATTTAAAAATCAATAATAATACCGCTTTTGACGTATGGCTGTGAGTTATGGGTAATGACAATCAAGGATGAACAAAATCTCCGAACTATTGAAAGACGAGTCTTACCGAAAGTCTATGGTCCAATCCGGGTTGAGGATGGTTGTCAGTAGAATCAGATACAACGAGGAGCTGCTGCGGATTTGCAAAAGGGAAGATATGAATGAGTAGGGAACGTCTTCAAAAATTCTTCTTAAATTACAAAGCATTGGCTTCCAGATGTAAAGGGAGGCCTAGGAAATGCTGGTTCGACGAAGTCATCGAAGATATCAAACAACTGAAAATACATAACTGGAGGTTTGCTGCCTTGAATCGTGTAGCTTGGAGAAGGCTGGTTGAAGAAGCTAGAGCTCATCCCGAGCAGATGATGATGCTGATGATGTTGTAAAACCCATTCGAGTTTAAGTCTTAGGAAATCTCTTGTACCTATATTCAAAATGCATATGAATTTAATTGTGAAACTTGCTGCTCGTATACGAAATCAATGTTAATAAACAATTATGTTTGCGCAAGCCTTATTATATAATATAATATTTTGTTTATAATCATAGTCTCAGCAGTTATGGCAACTTATGTGCCTTGTTTGTGTATGACGTCATATGCATGCTGTGCGGGTAATTATTAATATGACATTATTAGCATAATGAGTGAGCCGACAAAGTACTGCAGTACATCGCGTACATCAGCAACTTTGTTTAGCTGTCAGTTGCAGCTGTTAATAAGCAACCACCGTCACACTAGCATCACTACTAACCTCAACTACAAACCATAACCAGCATGGATAGCATCAACAGATATTACCCACACGCCACAATCACCAACGGCATTCACCACTTTCAATTGGCTTGGTGACAGCTTTAGTAGTTATTGTTGTTCCTCACTTTAATAAAATATTAATTAGTTGCCGTGGCAACATTGTCGTGTGTCGATGCGTAGCACATATGGGCTAGTAATTTTCCGAAAATACGGAGACTAGTCCCTTCAAATTCAGGGAATGTTGAGTAAAACTTTTTATAAAATATTTTTCATATATTATACATTTTCATCAATTGCAACTACTAAATATTTCAGCGCAAAAGTCCGTTTACTTGAGGAACGAAAAGCTTTATTTTCGCCATTGGCTGACCCTTAAGCATTTGTAATAACTGTTTTTTATAAAACAGCTGAGTGTGAATTTGGCTTGAGACTTGTGGTTTCAGAGTGCGAAAAAATGACAAGCAGAAAAGGCGGCCGCATACAGCAGTTAGCCCATAGGATATCTTGCATAGAGTTTTAATTAGCAGTTCCCAAACTTCAGGGTTAATAGAAAGTCTTTTTTATGCCAATAGTTTTGATTAAAGAAATTGATTATTTTTCTAATGGTCCTGATAAAGGCTTTTACTTGCGGAAAATATTCCAATTTTGAAGAAAAATCCTACCAAGTGTTAAGACAGAAGGGTGTTTCTCATCCGCTGACCTTATATTAGTAAACATACAGGGTTGCCCATATTCGACGGACCCGACGGATTTCGGTGACTCTTTGGGCCCATTCCAATCGACGAGGCTTGTCCGCAGGCAACAATCTTTGCGTCAATTGAATCTTATACGGGAATAAATGCAAATCAATGCGGATAATTCGTTGTAAAGTGGTCCGAGCAATGCCCAACTGCTGGGAACGGCGATATTGGGATGTCCTTGGCGACGCCTTGGTCGGTTTTGATTTGGCCTCTTTGGATTAGAAAGAGCATCACCAGTCAAAAGCCTTTGGTACAAACGTTTAATGGTGTTCTTAGAAGCCGCACTTTTCACATTATTTTATTTTTAATACGCACGCTGAATTTTCACAATTGATTTTTTTTGTTGAATGTAAATTTCAACAATTTGGGAGCGCTCGCGTGGCGTGTACTGTTCCATGGTAAAAATCTGCTTGGACTGACGCTTCCAAAGCGGTACGTCATTAAGCGATCTGACGTCTCTGTCAAAAGATACAGGGTTGCCAGATGGGGCCGTCGAATACTGGCAACCCTGTACAAGGTGGCGCAAAATTAATCAACCTATAGCAAGATTTATAATTTTTGCAAATGGCATCGTAAGTCAATCATATTTGACACTTGTGAACTAGCCGGCTGCAATATACAATTAGGCCTGCAATGGAGGTCAAAATAAAGATTTTCCTCAATTCATTTATTTTTTATTTAGTAAAAATATTATTGAAAATCAAAATTGGATGATTAATTTTACGAACCCTTGTATATTGATTATCACTCGTTTTACGTTACTTCTGATTCATAAGTGCGTTTCTCAATTCGATTACAGTTTTATACAAACAGTTTTCGACGGTATGCAAATTAGCAGCCAGCAACAAGAGCAGGTAGAGCAGGTTCTTGAATTTGCCTACCTCCGATCGAGAATCACAGAATAGAGATCTACGAATCGAGGTAAAGAAAGCGGCAAACAAAGCAGCAGAATAAAAAATATTTGCAACACAGGAGGTATAACGAGAGTAGTTCTCTTACGAGGTTTTGTTTTGTTTTTTAACGGGGTAGGATTTTTACGTGGTGGGTCCTAAACCCAGCGCACATTAGCTTCGCTTTCTCACATTAGCTCGCTCCCTAGCGGATGCTCGGGAGCTAACCAGAGGATGCTTGGGCGGAGACTGGAAGGTACAAAATGCTTGGACCGTATGCGTGAGAAGATTCCTGGCCACTCCAAAGTGAACCGTAATCAGAGGCTTTCCCAACTTGCGTGAATTTCTACAAAATTCTACACTTCTAATCCTCGGCCAAAATGACTTAAGCGGTTAATCTAGAAGAAGATATAACGAGTTGGATCTGAATTCGAAGAAAGGTACGGAGAGAACAAGTTAGAAGAATGCCGAATGAATGCTTGGCGAATATTGCATTAGATCGCAAAGTTAATAGGCGTAGAATTCGATAGGGATTAAAATTGTTATGCTACAGGTAATTCCTAGTTTTCATTTCAGCTCTCGCTACTGCTCTGAACTTGAACAAATGGTCAAGCACTCGCTAGTGAAGAAGGTAGCGAAAAAAGCGGGATCCCCTATTTTGCTCCTCTCCAAGTTACGTTTCGTTGCTGCTAGTAGCTCAGAGTAGTAGAAAAAAATATTCAGTGTTCACGATAGTTGAAGTAGGAGCAGAAAAGTGGGGTAGTAGCGGAATCGGCCGTAGCGCTACTTACGAAATTATTCGCATGTACTCCAGTTACCAGTCCTACTCTCACTTCTATTGCGCTACGAGTAGTAACTATTCCTATAGCTGGTACTTGAGCAGTGTTCGTTTTTATTTTGTCAGATGCATTTTGTATGCGGTTTTGCGGTATTACACTAAAAATATAGCCGACAAATTAGGTATGTTCGTTTACTGCAGGTTGTAGGTATGGTTGAAATCAAATTACATTTTTATAGTTGCTAAACCCACAAAAGTTGTATACTAAAAGAAAATCCATGTATGATGGGACAATCTATCGATATTTTGGCTATGTTTTTAGCGATTTATTTATTTACATATATTTGTCTATAATTTGGAATTTGGCGCTATAGCACATTCTATGTCAAATCGTCTAATCAAATATCATATATCATGTTTTTTTTTGTTTTTTTTTTTTTGATGTTGGGAAGGGAGGATAAAATTTCGTAAACATTCGATAGATGCCGTCTCGCCAATGATATGTGGGGCATGCTTCCACTAAAACAGACCTCCCCTCTTCGGTTGACTTGCACTACGCGACCGCATTTGTACTACATCGAGGATGGAGCCGTGATTGTGGGTATTAATCACAAAAGAAACCTGGGAGCAGGCTCTCTGTCTATGACTCCATTACTTTCGTTATGAAGTAGATGGAACTTCGAAAGTGTGCATTGCCGTCGTGTCTGCGTGATATGGTCGTGAGTCGTTAACTTAAGCCTTCGTAATTGTTGTCGATATGTATGTCTGAGTTGACCTTCTCTGGAAAACTGTTTCATGCTAGATTTAGCAATTGTCGGAAAGTTGGTGTGATCAGACGCGGCCCAGGGGGTTGTTGTTATCTTGCTCTACCTACTGAAACATCTCTATTGTTCGCCTTTCTTCATACTGCTTGTGTAGCGTACGCAATACTTGTAGCATGCGGCATCCTAGCAATGTTTTGAAATGCACATACTGCCAGTTAAATTTGTCTCACTTGGCTGTCTTTCAAGAATCGTGCCTAACTCCTCACGTTCTGTTGTGCATCTTGGACAGTAGAAGAGTACATGTCGCGAGCCGCGTAACCACGTAGCAAGGTTAGGGATGAGTTCGTATGTTCAGCGGCCTTGAGAAGAAAGATCCCATCATCGCTGCCAATCGATCAGTGAGGTAATTTGCTGTTCCAACTTCTGGTCCCTTGTTGGTTGTAAATATATGAAGATATCTCTGTATGTATATACACAAACTAACAAAGAATAATTTCTACTTCAGAGGAATATTTCTACTTCTACTGAGCGGAGCAAAACAGTTGATCCCGCGATTTGCGTTACCTGATCCACTACTCATCTGTTCAAGTTCAGAGAAGTAGCAGGAGCAGAGCAATGTTTCCGTTGATATTCATGCGTCGTAGCTAACACTGGATTTACCAGCGGTTTGAATATTCCTATTTGTACAGAAACCAGTTAAAACTACTGGCCTTGAAAAGAAGTGTATAGCGAGGTTTCCAGCCTTTATTTACGTTTAAAGGATCAGCAAATTCGATTTTACAACTACGCAGAACGTTTCATTGATGTATTCATTTTGCCATTTTCGGGTCCTGGTGATAACTATAAAAAAGAAGTTGAAGTAAAGGGTCCCCTCATGTCCTGCATCAGAATCATGGATTTCCCGCATTCATATATGTATTTTGTCCCGAAAAAATGTTGCAGTACTATCAATTTTTGAGCTGGGCCGAAGTATTTTCATTACATAGAAACTTGCACCAGTAATTCTGACGGACAAATACATTTACTTCGAATATATGTATATAAAATAATATAAAACTGATTCTTTACTTAGAATTGTAAAAGTTATAATATCATTAAAGGGGAAATGAAACATGCAGCAAGAATTTGGATTTAAATTGCGAAACAAATCATTTTGACTGGCCTGGTAAATCTAGTGTTAACTCAAACCGTGCTACACATTTTTTTTTTGTATTCCTTTACTATTCGACTTGAGAGCTTAAAATTTTTACAAAAAACATTTATAATATTTTCGATAACAACTGTTCTCTTTACCACCTCCCATGTTTGGTCAACTGCGTCTAAATCACGAAGGTTAGAACGCTTTCAGGTATTTCGAGGACGAATGGATTTTTATCCTTGAGGGTTCCATTCTATCGCTGTTCTGCTTAAGCTTTCTCTGTCCTTTCTGATAGTGACCCCGATCCATTGCCATTTCCGACATCTTCTCACCTTTTGGATTGGTTCTTGCTTGGTGATATAAAATAATCTATAAATATTATTGCAAGCGGGATCAATTCCTAAATAAACCATGAAAAAAAGTAAGAAGATTTTGGCTGTGTTGGTTGAGACACCATCTTATACATTTATACATACGTATGCATACAATTCACATTTATATCTTGGTTTGGTGGAGCTCTTCCTCTTAATTGTGGTGTATGTCTTGTTGCTTGGCGCAAATGGAGGGACCTACGGTTGCCACTTCCAAGCGCCAGATGTTTTTTTATGAAGAGCTTTTTCATGGCAGAAAGAGATTTACCATTGCCTGCCGAGGAGCGACCGCTATTAGAAAAAATAAGTTTTTCAATTTATGTTTACTTCCGAATTGTAGTCGCGCACCAACCCATTCGGCTGCGGCGGTCGCTGGCCTTATATCAAGGCGAATCTATTAAATGTGGTATCGGTAAACCATCTGATTTTCTTTTTTAATTCGTTTTTTTCAAAATGAAATGACGAAAACCCGTTTGATTCGCACTATCGTCGTATGCCTCTAACTGCAGCTTCATGTCGGCTGTTCATCTTTATATTTTTATTTTGACGTGATAACGTCTTATAATTCGATTTAGCCGGCTGCACGCACGAAAAAATGTGTCGTTACCTTACTCATTTGTCGTTACCTTGCTCATTGCCGTTACCTTGAATGAACTGCAAGCGAAAGCGCGGAACGAACGACAAAGCAAACAAAGCAAACGAACGGCAACGTTCGACATCTGGCTCTCTCCTACTTCAGTGAGAATATATATGTTTGTATATGCGCATATGTACATATATAAATTCACGTATTTGTATTTGCATATGCCTTCTTATTGATTATTATTAATTTGATTTACTTGAAGAATTTAAAATAAAACCAAGTTTGTTAATAATACCTGTTGTCTTAATGTTATTATTATTAATTTTTTTATTATATATGAAGGAAAAAATGTATGGTAATATTTACCACATACCTTATAAGATATGTTGTATACTAATATATGTATATAAACATGCATATATTGTACATATACAATTTCGCGCAATTTTCAAAAAGAACAAATCTATATGTAAAGATGCATACAAATCATATGGACATATCAAATATCGTTCGACATCTGGCTCTGTCCTACTTGAGTGAGCATATATATGTATTTATATGTATGTATATGCGCATTTGTATATAAATTCACATACTTGTATTTGCATATGCCTTCTTCCTGTGTGCATGGTAATGAACCATTTCTCTGTTGAGAATAGGACGATGATAGAAAAAGTAGGAAATGAAAGGGAGTGTAAAGTGTCTTGAAAAAGTCAAATCGATGATGGTGCCTCCTAGTGTTGTTGACTTATTAACGTCTGATGCATAATCTAATTGAACATATCGCACTTGTTACGTTAAAGCGTAACAACTCAAAAAGAAAAGGAAAAGAGTAACCACTCAAAAATTTGTTATTTTAGCGCAACTACTAAACAAATAAGAATGAAACAACCGTTATATTGTTTTTAATGATATTTTCTTGCAATTAGATATTTTTTCCCTTGTAATACCTATATTATTAATATTTACGGAAACAGTTTTTCGTCTCTACTGAAAATGTTCAGATTTTGAGTTGTTACGCTTTAACGTAACCATTCTTTCATGAATTTGATAAATGTTTCGTCATTTTTCACGTTTGTGTAAATGTAACTTGACCTATTCCATTGCAATTCCATTTACCTCCTCCTCTATATCCATACAAAATATCTATCAAACAAATAAAATTAAAATTTTGTTTTGCAAATTGCAACCATTCCATCAATATTTTCTTATGACGTTGTCACGTTAAACTATCGTCAGTAAACCGACTTTACAGACAACCTCTTTTATACTTTCCTTTGTCGTGATATTTCTATGTACAAAACGTTGTTGTTGGTCTAGTGCCCCCACCTTTAATGAATGCACCTTGCTTTGTAAGCAATAAATTTATCTCAATGCTTTAGTTATTTTAGCATCAGAATCAAATCAAACAGTAACTAATTTAGTCTCGAAAAATAATTCCCTGATATATTTTAAATTCTTTAGCTTAGTTTCGGGACAACCCCGCGAATCTGGCAGTACAGGATGCCGGGTTTACAAAATAAGATCTAAAAAATAACGGAAACAGAAAAATTACGGAAGTTTATAACTTTAGCAGATAGTGCAAAAACTTTGAACAAACCCAGCAGCCCACAATGCATTGGAGGAATAGCTGGGCCAAAACCTGTGCGAGTTGCATGCACCGTTGCTTGATTTAACTATAGTATATGAATATATAAGTAATAGTTTTGAATGTACACAATAGACTAAATTGACGTGTGTATGTCAATGTTAATGCAGTGCCACTGTAAATGCTGTGCCGTGCGGTTGGCACCTGCAGTTTGTGTATGGGCTTGTGGTTGTGCAGTGGATTGTTTTCGCACTACCCTTCAGTCATGGCATTTTAAGCGCAATAATTATTGGGTGTGCATATTTGTGTTAAGTGCTTATGGGTTAGATTAGAGGGAATGGTGGCCAGAAAGTAGCGGCAAGAGAGACTGGTATGTGAATTGTGTGATTGATTCACGCTTGTATTTTCGGTGATACTGAGTGACAATCTGCTACAAAAGTTAGGATACTCAAAGCCAGTGACAAGTCTATAGGTTGCAATCGCCGTATGTTAGTAAGTCCTACAGACTATAGTAAGAGTATAGAAATTTTTGATTTTAATTTTTTTTCATATTATTGAAAAATACTTTTGAAGATTTGGTTCAGATGGATGCAGTGGATGTGGCGTAGATGAGGACTGCAATATATGTGTATTAAATTTTTAAGTTTTGCTGTGGGGCTCTTTGAGTTCTAATAGAACCAGAAAATGCTATAGAATTGAAACACGGTTAACTGGGAGCGATAAACATTTTCACTTACAATCTCAATGAGTTTTTGATTGGCTGGAGTTTTACTATTAAAAGTATAAATTTTGTGATACCCCAAACGCACCACCAGAGTAATCAAAATGTGGTTTGAAAAATAGCTAATCTAACACTCAATTGCCGTCCAATTTCCCTAAACCCAACCCCATGGAATGTCTATTTAGTGAGCTAAAGAGCTTCTTGACATCAAGAGAGTGTGTTTCTTCCACCCTCCTTTAACTTTGGCAACAAGTCGAACTTAAATGGTACAGAGCGGTATTTAGAATTAGTTCTTCAAAGTTAACTTCATAGGTAACGTTAATCTGAGCTGCTCTTTGTCTCTGATTTAGGAGGGATTTATTCTTGGGTATCCGCTTAATTTAGTATAGTAACTAAAATAGCATAAACTTTCGCATAGATAACAGAAGTGTTGCTTTCTTGGACAAATATGTACGCTTGAATGCGGTATGGGTTAGGTTAGGTTATGGTGGTAGTCGGTCTGCACGACCAACTCACTTTGACCTTACAGGTCCGTTGTGATACCACCATAGTAGCCTAGCTGTTAGACACGTATCTTCATTTCTCCATGACCTATTGGCCTCTTGGATAAAGTGGTTTTTTATTATTAGTTTACTCGTGGCCATGGGTATTCCAATGGTACTTTTATCACTCAGCAGTTGGAGAGCGGTACCCTTTCTGGCTAGCTCATCTGCTTTGCAGTTTCCCTCAATATCTCTATGTCCCGGAACCCAAATAAGGCTGACCTTGAATACGTCAATAATATCATTTAGAGCTGCCCGGCATTCCTGTGCAACCTTCGAACTTAGAAAAGCCGCATCCATTGATTTGATGGCCGCTTGGCTATCCGAGAATATATTTATAATCGTTTTTGTTACGGCGTGCGTATTTAGGTATGTAGCCACTTCTTTTATAGCTAGTACCTCTGCCTGATAGACGCTGCAGTAGTCTGGTAGTCGAACGGATAGTTCCAGTCCTAATTCCTTCGAGAAAACTCCGTAGCCAACCTTATCGTCTAGCTTGGAGCCCCCTTCTCCATGGCCTTGTTGTATGCCACTCCCTTCTCGACGGTATACTCGTCTTGAAGAGCCTTTCAAAGGTGAGTCTAGGGATAGAGTAGTCTATTTCTTGTTTATGACTTTTCAGGGAGTGCAAAATGGAAGAGTGGCCAAAGCACCGGTCTTTCCATAGCGCCATACTTTTTAGTCTGAGCGCCGAGGCGGCGGCCATGTGTTTTCCTACCAGATTTAGGGCAGGTAAGTTGATTAGCACTTCCAGCGCTTTGTTTGGAGTAGTCCTTAAAGCGCCAGAGATGCATAAAAAAGCTGTTCTTTGGACCTTACTCATGATTTTAGCGTAAGTCGCCTTTTGAGCAGATGGCCACCATACAAGTATTCCGTACATTAAGATTGGCCTAACTACCGAGGTATAGAGCCAGTGCCTTCTTTACTCTTTCCTCAATATTAGATTTCCAGGTGAGTTTCCTGTCTAATATGAGTCCTAGGTACTTGACATTCTCTTTCAAAGGAATCTCCACACCCTTAAAAATTAGCGGGGAGATTATAGGGAGCCTATGTTTCTTTGTAAAGAGAATTATTTGAGTTTTTGAGGGGTTTATATCGAGTCCCCTGCTCTCAGTCCAGCTTCTAAGCGTGGCCATGTTAGAGCGCAGAATATCCATAAGGGTGTTAGGATATTTGCCTTTAACGGCGATTGCTACGTCATCTGCGTAAGCTGTGACGTGGCAACCCCCTCTTTCCAGGGTCAGCAACAGGAAGTTTACTGCCAAAATCCAAAGAAGAGGGGAGAGGACTCCACCTTGCGGTGTGCCTCTGCAGACCTGTCTACTTAGAGTAGTGCTTCCTAATTTAGCCGTTACCTTTTTTTGATGAGTATATCTTCTATCAGGGCTACGACATGTGGTTCAACTCCAAAATCTTCTAATGAATCTACTATAGCGTTTGCATTTATATTGTTGAAGGCGCCTTCTATGTCTACGAAAGCAACCAATGCAAACTCTTTGTCTGATAAGTTTTTTTCCACCAACCCGACGAGTGAGTGTAAGGCGGTTTACTGCGGTATACTTTAATCGATAATTAACAAAGATGTTAAATGTTCCCTATCGGAAGATGTTATAATTTGTCTAAATTGTATTGTATGCCAATTATATTTCACAGTTATTAACTAGATAGCAGCAGTAGCAGCAAGAGCGATTTTTTTTACCAATATTCGAAGCGTGAATATCGACGTCGATTTCCTAATCGTATGGCGCCAACTAGGCAAGCATTCCTGTGCGTCCACGTGGGACCTACGAGAGCTTGCAGTGCGTGGCCGCCACCGGAGTTATCATTCGCCTGAGAATATCGCGGCTATAACTGCCGAAGCCGCTGAGAACAATGAAACATCAGCGAAATTAGGCATCACCACACGGACCGTGGCAAGCATGACTCCTATCGATATATTGGCGCAAGAATTAGCGAGAGTGTACATGTAAAAGGAGTAGTGTCACACTAACATATCAGTGGTTATACAAAGAGAGAAGGTTACATCTTTATTAAAATGACAGTAGCGCTGGAAAGACTCGACAAAAGGAAGGTTCACCTAGTCCTAAACAGCAAAAGATGGTTGAATCGAAGCTATGATGAGAATTAGTTCCAGCTTACACAATTCCTGACAGATAATGGTTCCTACCAAATATACCTACATACATCGTTTTGGGGTAAGTGAGTTGCCTTAATGCCTAGTATGTCATCAAGAAGAGGATGACAGGCATGTGTTTTTTGTATGCCCATGATTTACAAACAGCAGACGTGATTCAGCTTCTCTATCAAAAGAAACGATAATAAGAGCAACCACAGTCGACATCAGTATGACTAGAAGATATTGCGTGGGATAAAATTTTTCAGCAATTAGCGATATGCAACATTCATTAAAGCACGCAAACATCTACGAAGTCTAGCTGCCGCTGCGACTTGGCAAAGAAACGGACTCTTACGCCAACGTGAGACGAGTATCATGGGGAGGGGTGAACAGGTCCAAGTGGGGTGATTTCCTTCGGAAATAAACTAAACTGTGGAAGATTAACCCTCCGATGTTCGGTGCCTTATGATGCGGTAAGTGCATCATAAGGGTCTGGCCAGACCCATACAAATAATGTAAGAAGTACGGTTTTAAAAATAATTTTATTTATTTATTTGAACGGATTAGTATTAATTACGAAGAGCAATTGGGTTTACAACTATATACATAGTTGCATGGAATGTTCATTAAGACATATGGGACGATTAAATTTGCTGCAGTTATAACGAGTTTTACGTCGCTTTTTCGAAGAAGAAGCAGCACGATGATAGCACGATGACCCTGTTGAAGCAACTTGAGCATATGATTGTTGCTGTGCTGCATCTGATGTCGATGGACAAGATTCCGGTACCTATAAGTAGCGCAATTATTTATTTTAAATTAGTAAATATGAATACATGCATACACATATCTTTATACGCGGAGATATATGTAGGTGTGTATATAATTCATACTCACCTTGATATTGAAAAGATTCATAGCTTGTCTTATATGAGCAAACCTCCTACTAATGGGTTAGTCGCCCGTTTCGTCATATGTGGGATAACTAGCTGCCGTTCCAATTCTATGATAAATGAGCGCCTCTTATCACTCTGCTTTGCCGGATTCAGCTCGTCATAGATGATGAAAGAGGCCAAACCGGCAATATCAAGCATATTATAAAACATTGCCAGTGGCCAACGGTTTGTCGAGCGTTTGCATGAATAGCCAGTCAACATTTGATCCATTGTATCTACCCCCGCTTTAAATTTATTGTAGTCCAAAATTTGATCTGGCTTGAATCCTTTCAATGGATCGGTGCTTTGACGGTAATGGGCAGTGGATAACATAATTACTGGCTTTTTCGGCTTTGCCATATACGAGCACAGAGCGATATTATTATTGTGATAACAAAATAAAGTGCTTTTAACATCACGCTTCGGGTTAAGCAATTCATGCGGAATGAAGGTCTTATTTTTTCTTACGGTACCGACGAAAGCCACTCTACGATCCATCAACATTTCTGCCAAGTTGTATGTTGAAAAAAAATTGTCAGCATGAACAGTCCATATAATTTTCCATCAATTTCATGACGACCCGTTCACCTTGATTCGTTTCTCGCTGGCCACCTGGTGGTTTTCCGGTATAAATTAAACCTTTCAAAGGGTAGTTTGAAGCAGAGTCACAAATCCAGGTCACAGGAGACGGCAATAGCTTGAAAAGAGCTTTATGACGCGGTGACGCTCCTCGTAGTGGCCCTTTACGAGTAAAAGTTGTAACATTGTGACAACGAGGCCTTCCAGGTGGTGGAGGATTTGAATTCCACATCTTACCATCTTTCGACCTGTATATAAGGCCCTGGGTAATAGATGTGCTGCATGATTCTATTGTGGTTGAAGCCTGAAGGGCGATAGCTTCTCTATACAAATTCTCAATATCATCTTGGTTTTCATCCAGAACAGCCTCTAACTCGATTTCCTGTTCTATATCTGATGCTTCACCGAAGTCATCTTCATCTGGAAAATATTCATCATCTTCCACGTCGCCACTTGTTTCAAATGGATCGGACTCCTGTCTCATAATTTCTTCAATTTGTGCCTGAAGTCGCTGACGTTCTTCCGGACTCACATTTGCTGCACTTAGCTTACGAAGCAAATGCGTCATCACATCAACTTCATCCATATTTACTTGTTCCATTTTATTAAAAAAAAACACTTCCCACTAATTAAAAAACACGTATTCACTTTAATTTTCAAATGTCAACTAAAAAATTATCTCTGTCGCTGCCTCCGCTAACAGTTTAGTTGTTTACACCTAATGGTTAACCAATTTACATGAGAAGCTTATATGGGTCTGCACAGACCCATGTGAGCTTAATTAACGAAATTAGTTTAAAGTTATTATTTTTACAACAAATATAGCAAAAATCTTAATTTTGCTACTTCATTGTGTTTAGCACACTACATTTTAGGAAGTCATGGACTAAGAAGCCTCAGATATTAAAAATAAAAGATCTACATACATTTAAAGATCGAATGGGTCTGGCCAGACCCATATGAACATCGGAGGGTTAAAGTATATGCAACTTTCGACGGACTGCATGGGGAAAGTAAGTCACGTAGAGCCTATTGCCCTAAGCTTTGCTTAACGGTAGTACCGGGAGCGGATCAATACATTGACCGTAAGAGGTTAAGTTCGGGTTAAAGGCTAAAAATGACGGGTAAAGGCTTTCGATGCGTCTTCCTTGTAAAAAAAAAAACTATGGTCCCTACAGCTAATTTTAGTGGAAGGCTTAGACATCGCCGTAAAAATAGCATTGATGCCGGCTTGGAGAAAATTTTATGTCGAAAATCACCTTAAGCGACGAAGCGCACTTCCACTTAAGCGGTTACATCAATAACCACAACCTTCGTTTTTGGGGCACTGAAAATCACATGTGATGCACGAAGAGACATTACATCCACTCAAAGCTACTATGTGGTGCGGCGTAAACGCGGTAGGACTGATTGGGAATACGGTCACTACAGGGCCATGATAAACGACTTCTTACTGCCGGAATTCAATTAACGGTACTTGGTGAATATCTGGTTTTCAATAAGAAATGTGCGGTTGCACTGGTCACACAGTACTGGACGTAATGGCTACTTTGAAGAAAGCGTTGCCTGGTAGTCTCACCTTTTAGCAATTTGGTCATCCTCCATTATTTTCTTCTTTGGGGCTACTTGAATTTACGGACTTATGTTATACCAACAAGCCATAGAAAATCGCAACCTTTAATTGAAAATGCGATAAAATGGAACAAATGTGCATACCATAAAGACTAGTGGCAGTCACTTGGTGTATATCAGCCAGTCCACTTAACAGCAAAACCATTTTTTTTTTATTTAGTAAAAAAGTTATTTAAAAACAAAATTGGATGATTGACTTTTGTATCATTCATAACGACTTCTAATCACAACGATGCCATAAGCTGCTTAACTAAACCTGAGTCGTATCAGAACTCATGAGTAAATATTTTCGAAAGAAGATATACTGGGGTATAAAATATTTTCTCAAAACAATTAACGATATTACATTCATACGAAATTCTGAAAATCAGAATCTTTCTTCCTTATTTACGCTTTGACTCATGAAATTCCATAGCTTTATTCAGGACTTTTTTGACAGAAATCGTGGGTTTCTAATGCGTGTCATAAAATACTCTAAAAATGTACTTTATTACCGAAATTAATGTATTTATATATTAACATTTTTTTAGGGAAATTTCTTTGCCAACCTTTCGTGAAACTTTTTTTCTACCCTCATACTTTATAGTTTATTTATCTTTGAACCTCGCTTAAAAACTACAAGAAAAACCTTAGGAAAGGAGAAAAATGCTCTTGCAAATCAAGTGTATAAATAAAAGATTGATTAAAATTCTACAAAAGATAATATATGAATGCACGTATGGCTTGTATACATCATAAATAATTTGAATATTATGCAAATTCATGCAAGTGAGACATTTACTTGCAATGCATAGGTGCTCCTTGGCCAGCAAGCATAACTATTCGCTTGAAGTGCAGTTGTGGTAAAGCTGATGGCGTTGCAGACCACAAATATATTTACCACATTTGAGATACAGTAGAGTAAATAATATTTGTAGATGTTCATACAAAAATATTTATGTTTTGAAGCTTGCTCAGAGATTTTATACAAATTTCTTCCTACAATATACCGATGCATGAGCTACTAATTTTAAGGTTACCATCACTTTTCACCTTTCAAAGAGAATTAAGAAATAAAGGAGGAGAATGAATCGCAAAAGCGTTCTCTTTTTTCATTTCAGAATACTATTTCATTTATTTTTAAGAATTTTAGATGAAGGAAGTAATAAAAACAAGTCAAAGTTTTCACGTTTGTCTAGCAACTTGTCTAATAACAGAGCTCGGGCAAAGACCCCAAAAAGTGTGAAAGCGCTAATTCAGTATTATAAAGGGCATTTTTTGAAAATTTGACAACTTAAAAATATAATACAAAATATTAGGATTGTCGGTACGAATTTTTTTTTATTATATTCTGGTAGGTAATTTCAGGGCATTTATTTTTTGAATATGATATCCGGCATATGTCCGCCGCGACTACGAGTTACATGGTCCAATCGACCATTTCGAATTTTCACTACATTTTCCAATTAATCTGAGTAATAATCTTAATGAGCCCAATCAATAAAAATGCGGTGCAATCGATAATCATTTGGCTTCAATTCTTATACGAGCTGTTTTTTATATATTCTGTGAAAAAAGTACCGGGAATTGTTTAATAAAACGCAAAATAATTGTTTAGTCATCAAAATTTATTTGTCAAAGTAATACACATCACCAACGATTAGTCCAGTCATCAAAGCACTTTCGAAACGAAGTCATTAACGAAGTCATTAACTCTTTCGAGGGCCAAGGAAAAAATCACAGGGTGCTAAATACGGTGAAATCGGTGGATATTTGTCGAGTTTTTGGACAAAAAGTCTTCACAATATGAGCCTCAAACGTGGCATAACTTCCGAATAATATTCTTTATTTGACGTATAATCATTTAGAATAAATTCCGAGCGCACAACATTATGATAATCAAAGAAAACGAGTAGCATGACTTTCACTTTTGACCGACTTTGTCGTGGTTTTTTAGGTTTCGGCTCATGTGGAGAGCGCCATTCAAACACCTGTTGATGACGCGGAACTGTGTTCAAACAATTTTTAACACCCTCAAATTTTTTATTTATCGTTAAAAAACCGATGTTTGGGTTCTTCCGACACTTAAAAATTCGTAGCTCGTCTGCATTTTATCCGATTTCCAATCTTGAAACAGTTTTGTTGAGGTAAATGGTAGTCCTTTTGACGTATGCTTTCTTTTTTTCACGCTAAGAAAATATAATCACTGATTTTTGAACACAAAACTTAAATTGTAAAAAGCATTTAATTTGAAAATCGGTCAAAATGTATCGAAGTAAACTGAAAGTTTTGTTCACTGCTTTCATATTTGCAAATTTAATGCGGTTCTCAGTTATTATTCACGAAATACGTGTATAATTAAGTATATTTGCTCATACCTGTGTCCATTCCGCATCTAGCAAGCATTATTTCATCAAAATTGATAAGACATTTTCCAAGTGAAGAACGTTTTTCTATAAATAAATTAAAAACAGAACATTCTAGAGTTGAACAGAGACCGTAGCAGAATATTATAACGTAAAAAAAACAATAATGCAAAAAGTAACGCAATTTGCTGACTTACTTCTTCAATTTTCTGACTTACCCGGCCGTAGATTACCTAACTAAACCTCACCTAACCTAACGTTATCGAAATCAATCCGACCGTACACAATATGAGACAATCGAACCCATTGGGCTACTTTCTGAAGTGCACATTCAACAAACATATTCTGGTTCAAACCATTGACTTTCAATATATTTGCGTTCAAAAAGAAGGTAATATCCCTCAACCACGGCCTTACTTTTTGCGAATTCCAAATGATGCTTTTTGTCAACAAACATTCCGCAGATGTAACAAAAATGATTACGCTTAGATATCACACATTCTGATTTATGTTTACTTAATATACTTAGGTAAGGTTAAGTTAGATGCACTTATGCTAAGTTTTAATAGGTCTTGATCATTCAAGAGTTATGATTTTTCACACTCATGAAATTGTACATGCTTACCAGCAAATTGCAAACGGTTCTGCTGTGTCATGCAAGCTTCGGTTGGTCAGTTTTGACAAGGTAAGATTGGGTTATAATAAGTTTTTATATGTTAGATGTACCCATAGTTATGTAAACTTATTGCTGTCTTTCAAAATTAGCCACAATGAGCAGTAAAGCATTAACGGTCAAGCGGTATTCTCTCGCAGTCTCGGTTCAGCTGGATTGTTAAAAATGTGGAAAAAATCGTAATTTTTACAGTTTTCAATGTATGAAGATAAAAAATAATGGCCGAAAAATTGCATCACATTGAAAAAAAAAACGTGGAAAAATTGCACAAATCAGAGCTTGTTATTGAAAATTTCTTTGGAACGTCAATCGTTTAATCTTAGAATTATATACATTCATATAGCCGAAGGCCTTAGCAGCCAGTGCTTGTTCCTTTTTTTCTTTCCTTTAAGTGGAATAATTATTTATAATTATTACTCTTTTGAATAAATAAATAAAATATATACATTCATAACGCACATACACTCCCCTTTCCAAGACCATATTGAAATAAAAAATCGGTTGAAAAATGGGTTAGTTATGTATTTTTACTTCATCAAAAACACCATAAATCGGGTTTTTTAACAATAAATAAAAATTTGAGGGTGATTTGAATTTTCTCAACACTGTTTTTTGTTGTACTGGTCTTGACCTAAAACGTGCACTATATCACTTGAAGAGTTATTTCGATTTTTTATTTTGTAACACCCGTTTTTGGGTGTTTGGCAGAGCTCCTCCTCCTATTTATGGCGTGCGTCTTGATGTTGTTCTACAAATGGAGGGACCTACAGTTTCAAGCCGACTCCGAACGGCAGATATTTTTTAATTTTTTTAAGAGGAGCTTTTTCATAGCAGAAATACACTCGGAGGTTTGCCATTGCCTGCCTAGGGGCGACCGCTATTAGAAAAAACCTTCTTCTTAATTTTGGTGTTTCACCGAGATTTGAACCTACGTTCTCTCTGTGAATTCCGAATGGTAGTCACGCACCAACCCATTCGGCTACGGCGGCCGCCGAAATTTATGTTGATAGTAAACCAATAAAAGCTATATATCAAATATTTTCTTCCATCAAATATCCTTTTATCCATCGAGTTAAGTAGTTTGAGCTCAAAGTCCATTCTCCTAAAAACTCGACATACGCATGAAATGGATTTGCCTCTATTTATTGGTGAGCATTTAAAATGGTCCGATAGCATTGCATTTGTATTTCATTACATATTTATCTGGGGTTTCCTAAGAAAAAAAAAAGACGATAGCTCAGCGAGTTCGTCCAATTTTGTTAGATATTTACTCGGTATTTAAACCCTGATCCTTAGGTGCTAAATTTCGTGTGTGACAGAGTCTTGAGAAAGAAAAAATGCTTTAATCATTAAATACAATTTTTTTCAGGAAATGGCAGAAAATAACTCCTTGATAAATTTGATTGACTATCCCTCTTTTAGTGAACTTTTGAGTATTAGTTTCGATCCGGTTGCTACTGAGTAGCAAAGAGGGCATTTCTGAATAGGCTTTACATCCTCCAAGCAAACATTTATGCTCCAAACAATGTACGCCACAGTCAAAGAAAACAAAAAATATAAAAAATTATGAGGAATTCTTAGGAACTTTACAGTTGCACTTTATTATTCTCGAATTTTACTTTTTAAATTTTATGAAATATGAAACTGCTTACCACCAAATTTTCTAAAAATTCTGAATAAAAGCATGAAATGGTGAAAGCTGTGACAAAAATTTTGATATAAAGTTAGGGGAATTTTTAAAGTTTTTAATAAAATTTAAATTGGCTGTATGCGGCTTTTGCCGAACATTTGAGCTGTGCTCTTATATAAGAACAATAAGATACAGTATTTTTGTTTTGTTGCTAATAAAGCCTATAAACTATTGCTATTCATATCAGCACATCCGTCTTCCGGAATTCGTTTATTTAACATAACATCAGGTTAAGTTGTAAAAACTTACCAATTTTTTATATTTTTATTTTGTGTGCATGTATTAGTGTATGCGCATTTTATCTGATAAAACATTCCAAATTATAAGGGGATTTTAAATACCCTTGCGGAGATGAAGGTACTCGTGTATGGACAAAAAAGGATACTTTCGAAAACAGAAAATACAAAATAAATATTTCCTCCATAACAGCCTGCCATTCATGTATGCGTAATTGTTTGAACATTAGCACGTCTACATACATGCATACATACATTTGTATATCCTTGGGTTATTCGAGAAAATATAGTCATTACATTTGATTGCACTCTCGGCAGACTACAACAGAGCCACAGCTAACAACTCTTTTGCATTAATTTTTGGTTTTAGGCTGTAAAACAGCTCACAAGTGGGCACACATCTACTGGTTGGTTTACCTCTATGTTATTTGCATACTAGTATGCGTAAATGTAAGTGCACCTAACACTCAATGACTTATTCGTTTAAGTGAATTACAGATAAGAACCAGCTTCAACCAGCAAACGCCCACTAACTAACCGGCTGGCATACGAGTAGAAGCTCATGTGAGAGTGGTTGTGTGCGCCACCACATAAATGAATGGGTGAACGCATAAAATGTCCGGTTTTCCGCTTTGGACATCCTTTTAATTTTCCGGCGTTCACATTATATACACGTAAGTATACACATGCACACACTCTTATGTATGTATACATACATATATGAGCCATTAGAAACACACACTTCACCAGGCGTTTTAATGCGTATTTACTTATATGTACTAGGGTTGCCCTTCATTCTAATATTAATTACCAGAATTCGAAATCAGGTAAGGTGTTATGGTGGACCCAAGAAGTCCTTGAGGTTAAACAGTATTCTGATTTCCAAAAACTTGAAAAGCAATATGTTAAAATAGGCACTCAACCGCTCTTCTGCTTTTAATTAAAAATAAAATAAAATAAAAATTAAATAAAGTAAAGCACAATAAAATAAAAAAAACCAAAAAAAAAAATTAAATTCAATTAAATCAAATAACATTAATTATAACTTAAATTAAATAAAATTAAATTAATAAATTTAATTCGAAATAAAAATAACGTAAAGGAAAATTTAAAAAAATATAATAAAATAATAATAAACTATAAAAAAGATAAAAAATTACTTAAAATAAAAGGAAAATTATTTAAAATAAAAACAATAGTAACTTAAATTAAAAAATTAAACAATAATGAAATTATATTAAAAACGATTAAATTTAATGACAAAAAAAACTAAAAAACGAAAAATTAATTTATATATTATATTTCAAAAATAAAATAAAATAAAATAAAATAAAAGCAGAGTAATAAAAATAAAAAACCAATATCAACTGTAATAAAATAAATTGAGTTGAATTAAGTCAAACAAAATTAACTTAAGCTTAATTAAACGCACTGAAATAAAAAAAATAATGCAAACTAAAATAAAAAAACAAGCAAAAAAAAAAATATAACTAGCATATTCATAATAAACTAAACTAAAAAAAAGGATTAAATTAAAATAAAAAATTAAAGTAAATTAAATAAAAAAGTAATCAAAGTAAGTCCAAATGATGCAAAGTACAATAAAGTAAGATTATGAGATAAGCTTAAATTAAATTAAATTAAATTAAGCAAAAACAAATCTAATTAAAAGTTAACGCAAAGAAAAAATAAATAAAATAAAACATAATTGAATATCACAAAATTATTTTAAAATAAACTAAAATATATTAAACGAAATTCAACAAAATAAAATAAAGTAAAATTATGAATAAATAAAAAGCATAAATAAAATAAAAAAATTAAGTGCAATACAATTTTTTTTTTTTTTTTTTTGTGGATGAGCGGGTTTGTAATGCCTATGCATCATCGGAGTTGGCGCCGCAACAATGGTATGTCCGCGACTAGAAAATTAATTAAATTAATTTAAATTAACCCAAATTAAATATAAATAAGCTTAAAATAAAATGGAACGCGAAAAAGTAATAATAAAGTAAAAGGTAGACAACTAACATAAAGGAAAATAAAACAAACAAAAAATAAAATAATGAAATGTAATTAAATTACTGTAAATATATTTGAATTATATAAAAAAAATTAGCTAAAAAAAACGAATACAGTTAAATAACAAAAATATTAAATTAAATAAAACAACAGAATAAGTCAAATTAAATGAAATAAAAGGACAGGGTAAAAAAATAAAAAGCAAACTACAAAAAAATTAAATTATATATAAAATAAGGAATTAACACTAAAAAATTTTAAAATAAAATTTAAAATTTAAAATTTAAAAAATATGAAATTGATGTAAAAAAGTGAACTTATTTTAAATTATTAAAATGACGAATTTTTATTTTATTCTCTCTCCAGGATCGAGTTATTCCAACCAGGAATTTCTGAAGGTCGATGCATGACGATGTAATAGAAGATAGGTGCCGAAGGTGCGGCATTTATGGTGAATATATCATGAGACATAACAATATAGCCAAGATCATCCACCAACAACCTGCGATTAAACACGGTATCTAACAAGAAGCAGTCTTGTATTTCAAATATGAACCAAATGCAATATTGGAAAATACAAATTTTAAACTGAACCGAGACAGATTTATATCCACAGATCAACCCACAGTTACCAACAAACCTGACCTCATCTTGTTCGACAAGACAAATAAAACAATCGAAGTAATTGATATAACGGTGTCTCTTACTCGCAACATCATGCTCCACAAAAATATTGAGGTATGCAGATTTGGCCATAGAACTTAAACAGATGCACAGAGAGAAGGAAGTGGATATAATTCCAACAATTATATCTTCCACTGGATTAGTGCCTAAGCATTTAATCAAAAATATGAAGAAGTATGACTGCCAACACCTTTTAGAAGACATGCAGAAGTTGACCATACTGGACACATGTGCAATAGTTCGTAGATTTTTAAATATTTAGGCAATAGCATGGGCGTAGAACTTGGACTACGCTCCACCGGAGCAATACCTTGAAAATTTTATACGGGATGTGTAATCTCCGGCAATAGCCGAGATGGATTAAACTCAAATAATAAAAATAAAGAATTAACTCAAAATAAAATAAAATAAACAAAAATAAAAACAATAGACAGATGACAATAAAAAAAATTAAAAAAAAGAGAAAATAAAATATTAAATGAAACATTAAAATAAGAATTAAATAAAGAGAAATAAAATAAAGTGGTTACGACTAAAATTTAAAAAAATATTAATAAATAAACTAAAATAAAATGAGGAAAAACTAAAAAAAAAGGCTAAAAAAATTAAATAAAATATGAAAAGTAGAAACTAACTAAAAAAAATTTAATAAATTAAAAAATATGAAGTGAAGTGAATTAAAGCAATCAAGTTAATTTTATTATTAAAACAAATAATAAATGAAAAAATAACTAAAAATAAAAAATGTAATTAATAAAATTAAAAATAAAATACAAAAATAAAGAATTAAACCAAAATAAAATTAAATAAATTTAAATAAAAAAATAGACTAACTAAAATAAAAAAATAAAAAAAATAAAAAAATATAAAATAAAATGAATACGCCAGAAATAAAAAAAAAAATAAAAATAAATTAAATTATTGTAATTAAAATAAAAAGAGGAAAAATTAAAAAAAGGATTAAAAATAACTTATCATTTTTAGATCATCCTTAAAGTGATACATACAAACATAAGCTTGGAATCGCATATTTATCTACAAGCTCGAATGCTTGCTAACGTTCACATATGCCGGATTTCCGCTTTGTATGTATATTTGCTGTGACCATCCTAGTGGAATCCGGTTACAATATCTTATTTTGCGTAAATTAAACATGTGTTGGTCACAGTGCTGCTCGTTGTTTCAACCATGGCTGTATGTGTATGCAAATATGTACATACATATGTATATGAGCATGTGTCCTCTGATAAGAATACATGTGAATGCACTAAAATTACTTTATTATATACTGCTACGAAGTTTGTGTGTGTGTATATGTAAGTTGTGCGTGTATACAAGTATATGTAATATAAGTAAATACACTCACGATGCATCGGAGGTGGCGAGTGGAAACTACTTGCGTTTACTTGTTGAAACAGACAAAAACCCTTATAGGTCTATCGAAACACGAACTAAGGCATATAATATCTCTTATCACCGGCCACTTTTGGGCAAATGACCTGTGCAGATACTGCGAGGACGGAGATGAAGAAGTATCGAGCAGGCATTTGCTGTGCAGTTGTCCCGGCCTAGCCAGAAGTCGGCTCGCTCTTCTAGGCTCTCCAACAATTGACAATCTTTTAGTACTCTCGGACCTGAAAATCGAATCTCTCATTAAATTCTCGAAACGAATCAATATTTTCGACCAAAATCTATAATAAAAATCTCGGTTAGGTGGGAAAATCATATAAAATAATGAGCTTTAGGGCAACACAACGGACCCAACTTGCGGTCTATGTGGCACTCCGATGCGGGGTCACCCTTAAACCAACCAACCAACCAAATACACTCACCAATGTCCGCTATAGATCTGCAGATACATAAAATAACATCACATTTACAAATAATTCTAAAAGTTTAATCTTGTGCTGCAGCAAAGCTCTTACTACTACTTTCACTGAAAGGCAACTTATTTAATTTCCCAGCTATAATCAAGCGCTACGCTTATTAATTCTAATAACATCCAGAATCAGAATCAGAATCATGTTTTATTTTAAGTATATGAATATACAGAAAATATCAGGAAATAAGAACAGCACTAGCTCAAGGCCATCAGCTGTAATAACATCCAACTTTAAGCAGCTGCTTGCCAACACCGTGAAACTGTTAAACCTGTGCCCACGCTTTCAAATCCCTTGAGCATTCAGCTACACACTTTGAAAGGGTATGCGTAGGTGAGCATAACAGTGAACTACCTAACTCACGCTCGTCAAGTGCCATTACAGCATTTGTGCGACTTTTGCGTATTTTTCTCAATTCATCTCTACTTGCTTTCGCGCCTTGCCTCGTCTTCTTCGGGTTCCTCTGCTTTCTCATGTGACTAAGGTTCATCTCGTCTTATCTTCTTTTCTACGAATATTCCTACTGCTGATTTTATTTCACACTTCCTCTTTCATCACTTTTTCAGCGCACGTGCATATACATACATACATCCAGCACATCTCGTTCATCTTACGTCGCTTCATCTTGGCTCATTTTATTTAAAATTTCCCCAATATCCCCTCTATGTGTGCGGCAACTTATTTGTGATATAAATAAGTATGTCTGTGTAGGTGTACCTAATCCTTTGAATGTTCCTTAATTAACTTCTCAACTTGAATAGCGTCCGTTTGTTGGCTTTTTAATCCTAACCGTTCAGGGTTTAGAATACAAAAAGGTGCTATTATGCATACTCTCATACTTATATACTAGAAAATACTTGAGAGCGTACATATGCAGTAGACTACAAGTAAAGTTATATACTATATGCATGTATGTGTGTATATAACTCTGGCTTACCTTGAATTTTCCATTTTATTAAAAAAAGAATGGTTAAAAAATCAGCCAACAAAATACAAGTATGTATATACCTACATACTTACACTTGTGTTCGCACAATTAAGTCACTTTATTTTTTACCATATTCGTGATACTTTTTATGTTATTTTTCTCGTTATTTATTCAGAATAAAAATTAAAAAAAAAAATACCGTCTAAATATGCGAACATAGTGAAAAGGTGAACAGGATTATACATCTACAGTCTGTCTAATAGTTGCGTGACAACCATCAGTTGGAAATTATTTGACTAATTCGATTCTAGCAAACTGCAAGACTGATAATATTTACTATACAAAGTGTGTTAAAAAAAAGATGAATTTTAATTTTTCTCAAAAAATATTTATTTATTCACCAATTTTTCAATCCTCGAATCAGTTCAGATATACACTTTTTGGTATTCCTTGAGTTCTCTTAGCGATTCGGTTTTTATCTCCTCAATAGTCGCAAAACGGAGTTCTTTTATGGATCTCGTCAATCTTGGAAACAGGTAAAAGTCGCACAGGGCCAAATCTGTTGAACACGGTGGCTGATAACGGTGTTGTTTGTGACCAAATAATCTCCCACAAGCAAAGATGAGTGAGCAGGTGCATTATCATGTTGCAAAAACAGTGCATTTTTTTCTACAATTCTGGGCGTATTTTCATATTTTTGCATGCAAACGGTGCATAACTTCAAGGTTATACTCCTTATTTACCATACGACCTTGCAGTAAGAACTCCTGACGCAGTTCGCCATGCTAATCAAAGAAAACAATGAGGAAAACCTTCACATTTGATCGAACTTGGCGTGCTTTTTTTGGTTTTGGTTCTCCTAGACTCTTCCATTGGGACATTGGGCTTTCGTTTCAATGTCGTAACCATATGCCCACGATTTGTCACCAGTTATGACCCTTTTAAGCAAATCTAGATCATCGTTGACGTCATTCACCAATTCCTGATGCTCGTGCGGCGCTGGTTTTGGTCAAAATTCAACGATTTTGGAAAGACCTTCAGCCACGCGCTTCATCACACCGGAATCGCTTTTGTACTACTTCAGAGTGGCGTTTCTTTCTCATTACAGGGGCTATGCTTGCGCGACTGCGTCAAGGTCCGGCCTTTTAATTGGGGGAGTTTTTTCAGCGAAATCACTGGTGATTTCCCTCGTTTCCTCGTTTCCTCGCTGGTTATCATCTTATTCATTATATTTTGAATGGTTAAATGATCGACTGCATTCTCCAGCGTTTGACGTTTTTGTTCCCAATGCATGCATTGAAAAAAATTGTGTTCAGCGTCTTCTTCGGCTGCATTTTCCTATTTGGAACATGCATTTCTGAAAAATACCCTCCATCTGCTCCGCGTTTTGTTTCTTCAGCGTTCTTGTCATAGCCTTTGCGTTGCGTCCTTTATTTCGCGCGCTGCTGGTTTGTTAACTCCTTTTCCCATCATCTCGTTCTTTAATGCATACAACCTTTTTCTCTCAAAAGCTAGTAAATCTGTCGGTATTGAACCGCTTATCACTTGAACTCTCAGGGCTGCCGTTCCTTGCACCGATGCTAAGAGCTTGCATCGGTGATTTTCCTTTAGCGCATTTTCAGCTCTGTTCACCTCTGTATAAGAAAACAGAGAGCGTGGTAGCCATCATTATTTCCCATTTCCTTTGGGTTGGTCCCCTATGTTTGCCATCAGTCTACTGAGTAGGTATGCTATCTTAACGGCTTTCTCTGCTTCGTGTTTTATTTGGGCCCAAAAGGTTAGTCTTGACTCCAGTCTTATGACAAATTTTTGTGCTGTTGGCGTATTGGAGCAAGTTTGCATGATAACTTCTAACGGGAAGTGCTTCTTGGTTAGAAGTGCTAGCACCGTTTTCTCTGTGGATAATTTCAGGCCACGTGAATCTAGCCACTGTGATGATTTCGACGATATCATCTATGTATCCGATTAGGAAGGTACAATCCAGCATTTCTATTTATTGAATTAGAATTCATCCTTGTGCGCCTCCGGATGTGACGTGTATATATCGACAACCATCTGGGGTTTGATAGTTGCCGGTCTCGCAAGTAATTCCTGATTATGCGGTGTAGTTATGCCGGAATTATGAGCCTTTGCTCTAAAGCAGATGTCCGCCCATCTTGCGCTATTGAAAGCGTTCTTTACATCTTAGCTGGCAAGGAGGACTTTGCTTATGGAATGAATACTGCCCTGTTTCGCGCTCCTACGCTGAATGTTTCGATTGCTTCTATTCTAGTTTTTTTCGCGTCTAATGCCGTGTAGCACCACTGAGAGTCCTCCAGAGTTATCCATGGCTGCAGCCAGGCAAAGCTCGATCAGTATTCCAAGGAGTTTTCTTGTTATTGTGGAGGTAATCGGCTCCAAATAAGCCTAACTTGCCTTGTTAACTGTTTGTCCAGCCATATTTGTTTTCTTATGAGTTTTTGCTTAGTTACTTCTCAAACGTTTTGAATAGGGTTGTCATCAGGGGACTATCAAGGCTAATTCAACATATCAATCTCATTTTGTTGTTTCCATTCAATTAACCTACGGCTTCGATCCTTGGAATCGTTGTCTTCTTATAAAAGCCAAGGTTGGCTAGTTCTTCCCAACATCTTCGCGACTGAACGTAATAATGCTTTTTGGCAAATTGTATTCATCAAAATTGCTTTAAAATTGGCTGTAAACGCAAACAATCGGCAAAATATTTTTTCCGAGAACCAGCCGCAAAAACATGAACCTTAACTGGATGCTTAACAATTCGTTGAGGTTGTCGATTATCAGCAGTACACCAACACCGACGTATGCAACTATTCACCCAAAAGGAAGACTCATCCGTGAATATTACGTTTGCCCAATTCCGTTATGAATTTGCCTCAGCTCATGCAAGCTTTCTTTCAGTTTGAGATAATAAGAACAGTGGTTTTTTCAATGTGCTGCGGAATTGAGGTCTTCTGCACGTAAACGTTCTCGAATCGTGTCTTTGGATACATCAACACCACTTTTCCTTCAAACTGCTTCAGTTTAACGCAACGATAAATTTGGCTTTATAGTAAACAAATCAATAATCTTCTGATCTTTTCTTGGAGAGGTACCTATATCGTTTTTTTAGTCCCATCCGGGGAAGTCCCATCCTGGCGTATGTTTTTAACATCGGTATACCATGGCAGTCTTTTATTTATGAATGGTTTTAACTTCTTCAAATAATTTGCTGCAGACGCACATCACATATTTGGACCTTTAGGGTGTGTTCATCGAAACAAATTGCTTTTCATACGCGAAACTATTCTTGTAAAAATAATTTAGGCTTTCTAAATTTCTTACAAAACTGACAAACTGCACAAGTGTATTGAGAATTGAAAGGGCTTATTTAAATTTTTTTTTTATAACGGAACTCTAAGTTTGAGTTTCACGGGTCACGCTTCCATAAGATAGACTGTAGATGCATGCTGTCGTATTGTAAACTTTTGAAGGGTAAAATTAGTACCCGAGTTTGCTACTTGGAATATTCGGTGTATGGTATTTTATACGTCACTGTGTGCAGTAAGATTTAAAGCTTAATTCTGTGTGTCTGTCTAACCACTTTAAATGCATCTTGATACTTTGAATAATTAGAATAATTTGTTGGACTTTCTCCATGGTTTTATTACCCATCTACTCGTACTTAAGTTTGGCAAGTAAAAACAACATTAAACTATACCGCTTGAAGTGAAACTACTAATTAGCCAAACTAATTGTGCGAGGCTGGCGAACGAGTTATAAAAACAGAGGAGAAAAAAAGTATTTTTTTGCTTCGAGTTCTTTTCTCTAATTATTAAAAGGTGTGCTTATGAATATTAAAAAATGCAAAGAAATACTTCATACGAACGGCTGTGCATACCTGCTCACATCAGCAGTTTCTTTCCAGACAAGCATTTCAGGCGATGAAGAGCTGCATACATTTGCAAAATAGAAGCGAGCTAAGACTGTTAAATTAAGTTATAAGGCATTTTATTTTGCTTTCGTGTATATTAGCCATGACCTTCAATATACACCCCTCTTCTATTCCTGAAGCACTTCATAATGCTTGTTTGAAGCAGAGAGTCTTCTGCGATAGTAATTTCGTAAGGAAATGATGAACAGCTCATAGCCGTGTCAAGTGTAGAAATCGTTGCATATCTTTGTGATACTTTGGCTCTAAATACTAACAGGTCATTTTAATAGGTGTTTGCCTACTTCTTAAAAAAAACTCAACCTGCCGTGCGTCGAGTGGGGCAAAAAAGTATGCCATTTTCAAAAAAAGTTAATATTGCATCTTCTTCTATGAATTAACTTACGGACCAGCATTTAGCTTCACGTGATGGTATGCTTAACATATTCGGTGTGGTGTCGCACAGTTACTGCCTGGCTATTATAAAAGACAGTCGTTTTAAATTTGATAGGATATTTTTTGGCTCCACGCGACGGTTTATGTTATATTGTTCGTTCGTTACCTATTACTATTTTGGCAATAAGAAGCTCGCATTTTGCGGTGGTTAGAGGAAAACGATGAAGAAATAATTGACAGCAACGACGGTGGCAATGGTATGAAGAATGATAAACAGCTGAAAGTATTAGGTTGGGGCATAAGTTGGTAGCGTTTTTAACGACGATTTTTATTTAAACAAAAAACGATAATTATATCAATAATTTAATCATTTATATATCCGCCGTTGCTATTTAAGAGGTTGTAAGCCCACCTCTCGCCAATTTGTTGATGCAGTTCCGCCAAAAATCGCCTGGTCTGGTGTCAAAGAAGTTGTTTAGCTAGTTTCTAAGGCCCGTGTGGAGTTGCCTGATCTCCCATCGGGCGCGTCCCAGGTGGTGGATAGGGAGCCCTGGCATCACAAGAGTGGCCTTCCCTGATGGGGTGGGTTCAACACTCGTGTGATGACTCAAAGTTGGCATAGAATCAGGGTGCCAGCCGCGAACCAAACTGGCTAGGGAGGAGTCCTGAACAAAAACCAAAAAGGTAATGGAAAACGATGGATTAACTACTCCAGGTGGAATCCACACAAGTGGCAATCCACCCGCTTCGGCGGCAGGGGCATGGATTCTGGAGGCCCCAACCATTACCCAAGTCTCTCAGCTCTACGAGCGAGAGCGCATCCTGGAGGAGACGGGGGTTGCTATCGCAATCTCCTCTCCTTCAGAGTCTGAAAAACGTTTCCCTGCTTCTGAGGGCCTGAGTTGTGAGGTCTCTTCGGTGGCTGCACGACCTCCCAAAGAAGCAGGGAAATCGAAGAGCGCGGCAAGGAGGAAGAGAAGAAAGCGGCGGGCTGAGCTCATGCGGGAGAAATCCTCATGTGGCTCTGCCGGCCCTTCTGCGTCTGTGTCTTCCAAACGACCTCGGTCAGCGGAAGTGACACCCACGGAAGCTACCGGGTCTTCGGTGGGCACAGGCACTCCCAAGTTGTCTCGCTCTCGAGGCAAGCGGAGAAGGACGGCGGCTGAAAGCAGCACACCTCCCTGCCCTGCGGTTGCCGCCAATGGCCGAGCCACGACCCCCCAAGGTACGAGCGCGGTCTTGGCGCCAGTCAATGTGGCGGGAAAAGGTTCTACTGAGCCACGTCTCTATCGGCGCCTCGACAAAAAGTCCAGCACAGCTGTCTGCCCGGCGAAATCTTCGTCAGTGGAGGATCGGGAGCTGGACCTTCGCCCAAGCACATCCAAGGGTGCGGCCAAGCCATCCTATAGCGAGAAGGCTGCTGGCCCACGACCTGTGGCTGTGATTGGAAAACTGGGGCCTGACCATCAGCTGACGGATGCAGAAATCAAACACTGCAAAAGCCAGCTGATGCGTCGGGTTATTGCCTCCGGTCCGGAAGCCAACGCGAAGGGCTATGAGACAAAGGACGGCACCATAAAGGTGACGTGCGCGTCTCTGGCCAACTTCGAGTGGATCAGGACCGTGGTCAATAACGCGCCCCCCATGGGGACCACCCGCTTCGCTGTCTACAGCGAGGAGAGTGTACCCCTCAGGAAGGCCATCTGCTGGATTCCGGATCCAGACCTGTCTACGGCGGATGTCCTATCCTGTCTACGTGCCCAGAATCCGGGCATCAACACGAGGCTTTGGCGAGTCGTCTCGTTCACCAAGAGTAAAAACCGGGACGGGAAGGAAGGTGCTACTCTTGTGGTGCGAGTGGACGAGGCCAGTGTTGATGTCATGGGCTCACGGTACGGGAACCGTCTGAGTCTCTTCTTTGGGACGGCCAGCTTCCATGTCTTTCCCAAATGATTGACTCGGACGATCCCTGTAGCTATCGTCCCTTGACGGTGACGCAAATTAACTTGCAGCATTCCAAAGCCGCTACTGCACTACTAAGTAGAAGGCTTTCCCAGCTGCACACATTACCCCACATAACAGCAGTGCAAGAGCCCTGGGTCTTTAGGGGCCGTCTCTGTGGCTTAAGTGCGCTGAAAGGGGCCACGTTACTATATGACAGGAGTTCTAGCAGACCTAGGACCGGTCTTATAGTATCATCCCATCTCACTGTGACGGGTCTTGAGCAATTCTGTTGCCAAGACCTGGTAGCGGCTGAGGTGTGTTATAGAGGTAGACGCGGATGGTCGAAGTTTGTGATTGCATCTGCTTACTTTCCTTACGATGCTCTGGAAGGGCCACCACCCGGGAAGGCCACTAGTCTCGTGAGGTTCTGTGAGCGGCGCAGTCTGGGCCTCATCCTATGTTGCGATGCTAATGCCCAGCATACAATCTGGGGCAGCAGCAAGTGCAATGGACGGGGCTCTCGACTATTCGAATTTATCGCGTCCTCCTGCCTAGACATACAAAACAAGGGCTCACAGCCAACGTTTGTAACGTCTAGAAGACAGGAGGTGATTGATCTAACCCTATCAAACTCAAAACTTGGGTGGTCAATCAAGAACTGGAGAGTCCTTGCCGAAGATTCGTGCTCGGACCACAGGTACATTGAGTTTCAGTGTGGCGAGGAGGCACATATGCCATTGCCCTCTAGAAACCCAAGAAAAACAGACTGGCAGAAGTTTAGGGAGGCGTTGCGGGACCTTGACGTTGCGCCACCAAGACTTCGAAAAGAACAGGCCATTGAGGCGGCTGTTGAGAAACTTAACGCTGCCCTAACCGACTGTTTTGAGTCAGCCTGTCCAACTCGACCTCTCCCGAGCCGGACTCCCGTTCCGTGGTGGAACCAAGAGCTCCAGATGTTGAGGCGTGAGTCGAGAAAACTTCTAAACCGGGCCCTCAAGACTAACCTTGCAGAGGACTGGGAGCGATACCGTGATGTTCAGAAGAACTACAAGAGGCTTATTCGGGAATCGAAAAAAGCCTCATATAGGGAATTCTGCAGCGGTATTGAATCTCTGAGTGACACGGCGAAGTTGGTTAGGATCCTGAAAAGGGACCCAACGGCAAAGCTGGGGTCACTTAGGAAATCTGATGGCTCCTTCACGGAGCGGAAAAGTGAGACACTCAGCTTGCTGATGGAGTCTCACTTTCCTGGTAATCAGATAAGCATCAGCCGGCAACAGCCCTTATTGATAGAGGCAGTTGTCAGAGCTGCTACACCTTCTCGGCATGACTGGTTCGTTGCCAGATCTGTGGTGAATGAGGCCGCCATTCGATTTGCCATCAAATCTTTTGACGACTACAAGTCGCCCGGGCCAGATGGCATATTTCCTGCCATGCTGAAGGAGGGTGCAGAGTTCGTGACAGCAGCCCTGAAGAAAATCTTCTCGGCATGCCTGGCACTGGCTTACATACCACGCTCTTGGAGGATGGTGAGGGTCGCTTTCATCCCAAAGGTTGGAAAAGACGACTACACCAGCCCCAAAAGCTTTAGACCAATCAGCATGACCTCCTTCATGCTGAAAAGTCTCGAACGACTGGTGGAACTGCGCATACGTCAGAAGTCGCTGAAGGCTCACCCTCTGTCTCTATTTCAGCATGCCTATCAGAGTGGAAAATCCTGCGAGTCGGCACTGCAAAACCTTGTTGCTAAGATAGAGCTGGCCATCGACAGGAGGGACTACGCTATGGGTATCTTTTTAGACATAGAGGGGGCGTTTGATAATGCCACTTTTGATAGTATGTGTAACTCTGCTAGTAGGCACGGCGTAGACCGGGTGCTAGTAAATTGGATTCGTTCGATGCTGGCCCAAAGAATCGTTTCGGTGCGAGCAGAGGAAGATCTGCTGGTGTCATCTGGGGTTAACAGAGGCTGCCCCCAAGGCGGCGTGCTGTCTCCGTTACTCTGGTGCATGGTAATCGATCCTCTGCTCACCACCTTAAACGATTCGGGAGTCTACGCACAAGCATATGCGGACGACGTTGCTTGTTTAGTAACAGGCTCTTCGCTTATGAACATCTGCAGGAAAGTGCAGAAAACTCTGGATCGGATTGACACTTGGTGCTGTGCGAACGGGCTGTCGGCAAATCCCGCCAAGACTGGTATTGTCCTCTTTACCAGAAGGAGGAAGCTTGACGGAATAGTTCTGCCAAAGCTAAAAGGAGTCACAATCCAGCTATCCAAGGAAATTAAATATCTAGGAGTAATCCTCGATAGTAAGCTCCTATGGAAATCACACGTTGAGACAAAGGCATCCAAAGCGCTGACAGCCTTCTGGCAGTGCAAAGGTGTCTTTGGGAAAACGTGGGGTCTCTCTCCTAGCAAGGTCCTATGGATCTACACAGCTATGATAAGACCCATTATCACCTATGCATCAGTGGTCTGGATGAGTAGACTATCCCTAGTGGGAGTCAGGAGGACCTTATCGAGACTACAACGCACTGTGGCCATCTGTTGCACCGGAGCTTTTCCGACTACTTCAGGCCCGGCACTAGATGCTCTGATTGGTTTACCACCACTTGATGCTTTCATCCGAGGAGAGGCCCTGAAGGCCATCTGCAGACTGAAACACAGTGGGAACTGGTACGGCCCTTGTCCAGCATTGGAACACAGAGAAGGCATGGACATCGATCCAACGATTCTCTCCATGCCCCTTGACTCAATGCCATCAAGAGTCGTACTTGAAAAGAGATACAGTGTAGTGTTACCAGAGGCTCAGTTGTGGGGAGACTCAGAAAATGAGCCCGGCAAACACTGTTTTCGCATTTTTACGGATGGCTCCAGGACCGAGCATGGCTCCGGCTCTGGGGTCTACGTGGAATCCAGCGGGACAAAACTGCACTTTGCTCTTGGAATGCATGCATCTGTGTTTCAAGCGGAGGTGTATGCAGTTCAAGAAGCGATGAACTTTGTTGTGGAAAAACGATGGAGAGGCAGATCTATTTGTGTCTGCAGCGACAGCCAAGCAGCGCTTATGGCCTTAGACAGCCCTCAAACCACATCAGGGGTAGTGAAGTCCTGTAAATCCAGGCTGAACTATGTCGGCAGACATAACAGCCTGATGCTAACATGGGTCCCGGGACACGTGGGTATCGCGGGTAACGAGACCTCTGACTCCTTAGCTAAGATGGGCTCTGAAGCCAACTTCTTTGGCCCAGAGCCCGCTTTGCCACTCCCCTCTGCGGCCATCACGGCCACGGTTAGCAAATGGGTAACTACTACCCACAAGCGAGCTTGGCAGGCTGAGAGAGGCTGCAGATGGACAAAACTGATGTTACCTGTCATGTCCGATCAACTGTCGCAAACCCTTCTGTCATTAAGCAGAGGGGAGTGCAGACGGCTGGTTGGACTAATGACGGGCCACTTTCTGTGGGCAAAGCACATGGAAAGGTTGGGCATCTCAGACAGTGTACTCTGCCCAGCTTGTGAAGAGGAGGATGAGACGGCGGACCACTTCCTGTGTGTCTGCCCCGCCTTCGCCCGAATCAGGTTTGAGGTCTTTGGCACTGATGTGTTAAGAAGCGACCATCTTGGCTCCTTGGCACCACAAGATCTACTCAGATTTCTTCGGAGATCGGGTAGATTTAAAGAAAATTAAAAGGGAATCCAAGTGTAGTACAATGGACTCAATTAATGTCTGAGTGCTGCACTTGCTAGTTGTCCCGACAAAAAAAAAAAAAAAAAAAAAAAAAAAAAAAAAATAGTTTCTAAGGACTTCTAAGACTACTGAGTGAAGGTGACTGAGAATCGTTGTATGATCACAGTTCATATTTTCCGCCAATTCACGACTTTGGGACCGTTCTCCTCCAAAATGATGTGAGGCGTTATTCATCGATTTCAGAAGGCCTCCCGCTGCGCGACGTGTCATCGACGGCAAAGTCGCCATTATTGAACTTTGCAAACCATTTTACACCTGAAGACTCGCGGGCCTCGGCAGCTTTTTAACCTCGATGGAAAGTAAAGAAGAGCAGGTGTTGAAAATATTGATTTTTGCCTCCGGGGTATTCCATTTCAAAGCCTCTAATAAAAAATTAAAAAACTCCAAAATAAAATTAACATCGTTTTGTAGAGCAGAAAGAGTTCTATTTTTGCCAAACAGCAAATAAATCATTTTGAAGGATTTTATTAAATCTTTGGCATTCTCCGTAATTAAAACTCATCTTGTTTGCCGAAGCTCAACTAAGATATCGCCTCGGGAGTTGCGGTGTCTCATTCAGCGTTTTACACAATGTTCTAACGAACAAGAAAATATTCCAACACCAGAACGAAAAAAGCGGATGTGAATTCGGTCGTCGGAATTTAAACAACAAATATATAAGAACATGTTAATTGCAAAAAACTGTTTGTCCAAGGCACTGCTGGCAGATTTTAAACAATTTTCTTATGTAAAGAAAAAATTTAACTAGCAAACATTGCATCCTATCGCTAAAATGTTTTTACGGTTCATTATACCGTTGGTTTCATAAGTTCATCTAAAAGGTATTCCTCAGAAATTTTTCCACTTTACTGCAGTCAAAAGGACATACTTGCTGAACCGCCTTAAAGCGAAGAACAGTTTTCTGAACGAATGCCCAACCCTGTGATTAAATAGTGCCTCACTTTAAGAAGTCAAAATGAAGATCTCTATACATTTGGCATTGAAGCGAAAAGAGCGGGGAATGTATTAATATATCAAATTGTACTTTGACCTCCTGACCTTTTGTGCCCTCTACTCATTACAGTGCCTCATCCACATCCAGTTCTCTTACTAAATCTAAGATAGTGCTGGGTTAAGCTGAGCGATATAGTGTCACTTTCAAGAAGAAAGTGTCCGGGGACTGGTCGTAGAAACGACTGGAGTCAATGGACCAAATTGCAATCCTATGCAGGCTGACTACGCAATTTGTAGTTTATTTCAAGCTGAAATCCATGATGCAACAAAAACAGCTGAATTAGCCTTGGAATGAATTCCTTTTAATGCTCGGGCAAACATTTTCAATGATAGCCAGACGCCTATTAAAGCAATTACGGCTGCTTGCACTAACTCGGAATGTGTTCAACAGTGCAGATCCAAAATGGGTGTACTCTGCGGTAGTGGGCAGGTCACTATTTACTGTACCCAGGACACAAAGAAATAAGAGGAAATGAGAGAGCTGATGACTTCTCAAAGGCAGGCATTCGCATGCCGAGATTGAGTAGGTCAGGCATGTACCCATCATTCTCCTTTCTGAAAACAGCACTGAATGAGGAACTAGATTTTTTTAAATACATTCGATATGGGAACACTCAACCAGGTACAAATCTACCACAATTACGCTAAGGACCTGAAATACCAAAACTGCAAACTTTATTATCACTGTCTAGGAAAGATTTAAAAATATTGGTTGGAGTACTGACGGGGCACTGTCTCACTCCACATTCTACAACCAGCATGGGATTAGTTTAGAGCGATGCGTATAACACATGCAACGTAGCGGATATATGGAAATACTTTGGAACCTTACTTTGCCACTGGCCTGTCTTCTGTAGGGCTCGACAAAAGTGCCTGGGATCAGCATATTTTTCATCCATGAAGGGCAATGAATTATGAATTATATAAAATGATATCTTCAACTCCAGATAAATAATACTGGCAGCACAATGGAGGTCTAAGTGAGATCTTTTCACAGATTAGCCAGCAAATCGGCTTAACTAAACTAGATCTTAATGTTTTTTCGAAATATTTCGCGAGATTCTTAATATGTAATAAATTTTATAATTCCAATGGAAATGCGGTACCATGTTTTATTTGTATGGATACCCCTGCATCCTAATATATTTATGAGTATGTGTGTACCAGGTTGTTCAATTAGTTTTGCGGTTCGAAAGGAAGGCATTGCAACTACCCAACATTTTTTATTTTTGGTTATGTGAAGTATCATTTCAATCTGTCAATCCATTCTTTGTTTACAAGCCATTTTGTATCGTGTCACAGTATTTTCTACAATAGAAAAAATCAAATATTGTGCGGTGATTCAATTTTTATTTTTGGATGGGTTGCTGAATTTAAAGTCTTAAAGACGATCCTCATCAAGGACGGTAACAACACCAGAAATCGTAGAAAAAATACAGGATATCGTATCGGAAAAACATCGAGTGACTAAAAGAGATTTAATAAAAGCCCCACTCATGTCTTTAGCCAGTGTTAGCAATATCGTATTTGTGTACAATGGGTGCCGCATCCGTTAACAAAAGAACAAAAACATATTCGAATGCGACTTTGTCAGCAACGTTTACTGCATTTTTGAAAGTGAAAGTGGACTTTGTGCGTCTATTCATCACTTGGGTCTATCACCATCATCCTGAGTCCAACAAGAGGCTAAACAGTGGTGTAAATCTGGTTCATTGGCTCCGATACGAGTTCATGCCCAGAAATCCGCCAAGAAGATGTTAGCAAGGAATTTTGCTTGTGGATTACTTGCACACTAGTAAAAAATAAATTCCGAATATTAATGTAACCATATATACTAGCTGGAAAAAGGCCCAGCTTTCCAAAAAAAAAAAAAACTAAGTAGGTCAATGCACCGTGTCACAAAAGCATGGAGAGCGCTTTTTATGTAATAATGAGGTCATCACAGCCAGGGAAGCGAATTGTGCAGTCCTTTAAGATTCTAACTCAGGGATGGAATTCATAAATGGGAATCTCGTTTGAATAGGTGTCTTGATTTTCAGGGAGACTATATAGAATATAAAAGTGCATTTCAAACCATAAAATTGTGTTTGTCTTATGCAACCGTAAGATTTATTGAACAACCTAGTATGTATTATGCGTAACTTATTAAATACCTAATGTTAGTGTTATAAAGGTTATTAGCTGAGGTTATTAGCCGCCCCGACTAAAAAACCGACTAAATGAAACACATCACATCCAGAGCGCTAAGAAGACACTGGTGTCCAACGAAGGTAAACGATACCGGAGCGATTAGCTGGGAGCATTCAACTCACCAGTAATTAAAACCGCTAAGCACGTATAATTAAATTATTATATCTCAACTTAAGCAGCTTCCTTCTTCTTGCTGTAACGCCATCAGGGTTGTGGTACCAATTTCGCACTCCTGCCACCCCAGCGTGTACAACTCTTGCCATAGTCCGATTAAAAATGTTTGTATATTCTTTGAATTCGTTCACCATAGCGGAGATACGCCCAAATTTGCATAATTTATGAAAAATATAAGCTTTACGTGCTCGTACACATGCGTGCACATCTGGCCTTTTGGTGTCATGTGACATTAGAACGGCTAATTTCCGCTGTCATGTTTGTCGCAATTAGTAACTTTTGCATTTTTAATCTCATTTCAAATGCATTACCTGCGCGTATCCACTTTCGTACGGGCACATGCTCACTTAGGATCCACCTACAAAATTGGTCCATGCATGCAGGTTCATGTGAATTAAAGATAGTGGCCACACGACAACCGTTACATTGAAAAAACCCAACAAGCGAATGCAAAGGCCGAAAAAAAGAGATCGGTGAGTGTAATTTGCAAATGCCACTTGCGCAGTTAATTTACCACTTTTTTATGCCTGCATGCCAAGTGCTGCTACTTCACTTCTGCTCGGCTTCGTCCATAAAAACAAAAAAAAAAAAAGAAAACACACGTACAATTTTCACGAGCCGGGAAATTTTTCCACACATTTATGCATATGCAAAATTTTCATTTCGCATGCATAACTATGCGAATCTCCCGTCGTGTCTCGCTCATATTTCAAGCGCTGCCAGCACGGTGACGGCTGTGGCGGCAGGTCACGTGGCAGCAGCAAAATACGCGGCCACCACTAACGCTGCCACTTCATGACATTTGCGTCACCGAGCAACCATTCATTGCCACACCTTGGCCGCACTAGCGTCAGAATGTGTGGGAGTGGAGGTAGGTTTGTAATGGTGTGCAGTAGCCTACCACACGGCGTGCGGCCGTGTCAGCAGCATATCTTTTGCATATAAAATGTGAAAGAGTTTCGCAAGTGCGTGTGTGTACAAGTGAATTTGCATTCTCTCGCCGCACTGATAATTTCGCATGACAAATGATTCCCTTGATTCCCGACTCGTGGCAGCTTGACTGACAGGCATGTTGGCAGGCGCAATTATTTCTTGTCATAGGCATAGCGTCTCTGAGCGTTCGCAAGGAAGCTTAGGCTGCCAACTCGGTGTTTCTTTGATTTGCTTTCAGTCGTGGTTCTGCAAATTAAAATGTTATCAGCAATGGCAGTCCGCGCTTTGTCTCTTTTCCTATTATACAGAGGTATTTGACTTTCCTCGTTTTTGTATGTAGAATACATAGGACGAAAGAAAATTTATTCTGGATGCGCTAACAGTGTTTTCCCTTGGAAATGGAAGCAACATTATAAGTAGCCACAAGATGCACTCAAACCGTTTTCCATTGCCATATTTACATGCAGAAGATGCAAACAGATGAGAAATGAAACAAAATGTAAACTTTTGCGAAAAAGAATTTTACGTGCTTTTTATTTTTTATTTTTTTTCTTCTGTGGTTTACAGCTCAAATAGCAGGAAGTGCTCCGAAATCGATTAGAAAAAGAATGCGTTATGTGTTTAAATTTCTTATAGGCGAGATATTCAAATTTTTTCTTCTTTCTTTGCCCCTTTTTTGTTCTACAGTTATTTCACTGTCCAGCCATTCGGATTGTAATTTTTTCGTATTCAAATTTCTGGTAACTCTTGTCTAGTATTAAAAGTTTATACAGTAACTGAGGTTATTGTGATGCAGGCGGGCGATGTAGTGCAGCAGGGTTTTTCAGAAACTAAGAGCATAGAAATAACCGAACCCAGCTGAAAAGTATGGCGTTCCCATAATATTAAAAAAGCGTGCTCGCATTTGTTTTTCAATTATGAGTAAAATTATTTTTTTTCTTAATTAAAATTATTGGAAGCCGAAGTGTAGGACTTGACTTTTGGTTGACTGCACTAAAAACCCAACCCTAGTTAGATTTCTATTTGTGGGTCGAACCACAGTTAGGAATTGCTTTTCAGAGTTGCCTTTTTACAAAAATTTTTGGAGACTCTCCGTTCAATGCGCCTTGGTGATGATTTTATTTCCCTTATTGCAAAGAACGGACCAGTTTTATTTTAACTCAAGCATAATATCCCCTGGGTTTTCTCACCCTATTGCTCAAATCACTCCTTTTTGTTTCAAACTGCGGATTGACAAAAAACCACTTTCTACGTCTTCAATAATATCATTTGCACAGAAGGTACAGTAAGAGTCATCTTCATGTCTAAGTACAGTCTAGTACAATTTGAATCATCCGCGTCCTGTCAATATTTGAAAGGTCGAAATCGTTTGCCTAGCCAACTTCGTACAGAAAAATCATGTGGTAGGTTCCGTAAATTGCTTCAACGACTCTGGCACTCCTGCCAACAATTTTGCTTTACTGCTTGACGACTCACCTTATTTTTTGAGAATTCAGTTATCTCCGTCGCCGAAATATCTATTGGGCAATCCTCACATGTCACAAACACTACTGTCAGATAGCTGCGCCGCACAGAAGAATACTTCTTGCGACGTTTGCGTGCAACAGCTTACGTTGTTTTCTGGGGCATCTAGAATTCGCCAAGATCCCAGATAGCGTCGCTGCTATTTTTTCAGCTTTCTCTACTGTACATTCAATTGCTCAGATATTTGAGGGCAGCTTTTGAGACTATTTCATGTCCCTCCACTGTGATATTAACGACCTCATGCACTTTTCTTCTACTTATATTAATTACTTCGCCTCTGTTTTATATGGCGCTAATTCGAGACGCGCTTCCTCCAGCCAAGTCTGGATTATATATACTTGCTATTTATGTCACCTCTTTTATGTACTTGCCTACGACTGCAATAGCTACATACATATGACATCCGCAAAGCCATTGACTTTTGCACGTTTAGGGATTTGCAAACGCAGAATATATTCGTACATTAAATTCCAGAGTAAACGAGCCTAGGACCGATTCTTGTGGACACATCCCTTTACAGACTTAAAACATCTTTGACACCTTTCTTCGTATTGTATACCAGCACTCTATTTACCTATCGATCTACAGCTGATCGTGCAACTAATTGCCTTTCCTTGGTTGTAGCTAGCCTTCCTGACCAAAGTTAATTTTCAAAATAGAAAGAAGTCGCAGGAGAATATAAGGTGCAGCTGATAGATAGAATGCTATTTTTGGTCAAAAAGTGCGTTATTAAAGTTAAATGATGAGCTGATATTTACTAACGACCAGATATTCGTAATACGCACACGATCTTTTTGTTGACTTTAAAGCTGTCTTCGACATCATCGCTGATATTAACATCAGCGGCCTTAACAATACCGATGTTATTTGTGCCTTTCCCAAACTGGATAAAGAAGCGAATGAGTATATCTCTTGCCAACAAGTGCTACTTTGGACTAAGTAGCCAAATGAGTATCAAAATCTTCTCTCGATGAACAAACCTAGCACTCTACAAGGCTCTCATCATGCCCGTCCTAACGTATGGCGCGGAAGCTTGGACGATGACATCAAGGCGTCCCTTGGAATGTTTGAAAGAAAAGAAGATTTTATACCTTTGCATGTTGGAGACGGCGAATATTGCAGGCGGTGGAACGATGCCCTGTAAGAGCTTTACGACGCAATAGACATAGCGCATAAAGATGCACCGGCTACGTTGGCTGGGTCGTGTCGACCGAATGGAAACAAACGCTCCGGCTCTGAAAGTATTCGATGTGGTACGAGCTGGAAGTAGTAGAGGAAGAGGAACGCCTCCTCTGCGTCGGAAAGATCATGTGGAGAAGAACTTGGCTTCACTTGGTGTCTCCAACTCGCGCCGGTTAGCACAAGCAAAAACGACTGGCGCGCCTTGTTAAACTAGACCAAAAAATTGGCGTTTATCCCGCCAATCAAGAAGAATATGAGCTGGTACATTATCGTGCAACAAGTGCCAACTTCTATTTTCACGGTGTTCTGGTCGAATATAACGAATGCGAATCATATAATATATTTAGCTCCATTTTCATGCAACACAATGAAGATTTTTTTTATAAAACCAGACACAACTCCAATATTTTTCTCAGCTCATCAGAAGATCCACCGACGTTTATCAAATTTTTTCACAATTGAATGTGTCTCGAAAGCACTTTTACTGGGCTTAAAACAAACTCTAATAATGGCTCTTTGTTTGAAATTAATTTTTCGACCGATAGTTAAAAAATGGAGTCGCAGTAACCCTGATTCTGTTAAACGAAATGTCCTGAAATTCAAAATGGATGGAAAACGTCTACGTCTAAAATACAAAAGATGCTGCTACTGGTTGCTGAGATATGAAGGCAGTGCGGGTAAGACCTTGTACAAAGCGGCGCAGAACTACTCATCCAACTTTTTCACTAAGCAAAAAAATGATTTTGAGTAATGGAAATATGGTTGACGACGCGATTTGCAAAAAATATAAATCTTCCGACAGGGTGATTAATTTTGCGCCATTATAATACCGAAAATGGTTTTACACATAATAATTTGCTTAGATGTGCAATATTTTATAGGTTCAACAATGTCTTTGACCAACTGCCATTAAAATATAAAATAGAAACCATAAAAATCACCCTCTCCTGTTAAAATCGTATCATTAAGCTTCTCTATCAGGCATTTCTTTCCCGGCAATCTACCTTTTCATGCGCTTTACAACACAAATACAAATTCAGGTTTCTAACTAGTCGAACAAACACTTAGCCAAACATTTAACTGTTTACTGTTGCTTTAATTTATTTTTCTCCTTGAGGCTTCACTGAGCTCTCCTTAATCTGCTTCAATTTACACGCTTCGATGATTTGAAATTAGTAGCACAAAAAGGTAAAATGATGAACAAAAGGAGTTAGTAAAAAAATGGAAAAAACGAAATGGAATTTTTAATTAAAAAATGCTTGCGGCGGCAAATTTTGATATTTGTGAGGAAGTAATAACGGAAATATGCCAAATATGCCTGGATGTCAGTTTGAGTTTAAAGCGAGTAGGGCAGTTTAGTTTTCAATACTTTTTCGTAGGTAGGTATATGTATCTATAATGTTTTTCCATAAATGGAGCTTCATTTGACGAAGGAAGCAATTTGCCTAAATAGGTTTTGTTCTTTAAAATTTTTTTTCTTATTCTTGTTCAAAGGAATTATTGTCTATTACTCATTTCTTTAAGTAGCAGCCGAAAGTCATTGATATTTCTTACATGAATTTCAGACTTTCTTTTACTTGCTTAGGCTCTTGATTGGATTGAGAATAATGATTGTTTTTTCATAACAGCTATCAAAGTTTGGGGAATGCTGCTAAATTGGCAGCCGAATATTAATCCGGATCATATCGGCAACGTAGCTTTGTCTGCTTTCCTGAACAGTTGATGCTGGTTATTCACGGTTTTTCTAGTCAAATGACCTGTTTGCATAATAAAGTGAAAATTGTAAGTGACTTAAAAATTGGCTTGATTTTTGACAATTTTTTATACGGTAGTCTTGTGCATTTCCCCATGCCACTTGAAACTTGCTCTGTCAGGTTAGGTTAAGTTGGAAAGGTTTCTCAAGGAGTGGCACACTTGGACGAAGATAAAGGGATTCGTCTTTTGTGCTACCATTGTGAAGGAAGTAAGGTGAAGGACAAAACCGATGGGATGAAAAAAGAGGGTGGGAAGAGGTGTGGGTGGGACCGTTAAGATGATGGGTTTAAAGTCTGTGGCTTATGAACGATGACTGCGCTGTGTTTGCGTCAACCACTTTATGCTGCTGAAGGAATTCATCAAATTTTTAATGTCAACGCCAGCTATATCAGCAGGCGTAGCAAAGAAGTAAGAGCCAAGATGCATAGATCTTAACCCCGTCAGAGCAGGGCATCTAAAGAGAATGTGCTGAGATGATCTCACGTCATCCTCCATACATACATCGCAAAAAGGACCCAAGGCAACTCGTGCATACTAGCTTTCCCGAGCGCCCCCAATCGACACGTGGCCAAAAGTTTTGCGACGTTACAAGTTAAAACTTTTACTGTGGTATACCAAAATTCCATAAGCTATAACTCTGCATACTGGAAATTTTTTAGAGATTCTCATTAAAAGTGTGATATTTTTATGAACTTTTAAGGGGGAGCCTGCTTCAGAGGCTTCAAAAAATCAATTTTTTTTGCATAAATGTATTCCCAAACTATCCAAATTCAAACTATTTTCGCAGTTACAGAAGAAATTGTGAGCAAGCGTCGAACAGGTATACGAGCGGATTTTTTATATATATTACAAAAACTTTGACGCGCGATTTCTCGGTTTTTTATTTTTACGATTTTTCCTAATTGGCGGGAAAGATAGGGAAAAAGTTAAACGACCTATCGAAACGAAATAACATTGATTGTATTCGGAATTAAATTCTCTTCTAGTTGAATCTAAAAAACCTTAAGAAAGTTATGATTAACCCACTGTTTAAACAATCTAAAGTGAATTTGTTTTTCCAAAAAAATTAATTTTTTTTTAATTAGCGAAAAATTGCTGAATTTCTCACTTTTTGTTTAATTTTCTTGGTTTAACTAGAAGCTATACTATATTAAAATAAAAAAATGTTTGGTTTCAGATGAAAATTGCGAGCTGCATCTTTCCCGCCGCACGACACATGCGGCGCCTCGGCAAAATGCTTGTACCAGGCATAATATGATATAACTATATTATATTGAAAAAAATTGAAAAGACTGCTGAAATATATAACAATAACACCTGAAAGTTTCGTTTTAATCGAATATTTCTTTCCTTCCCAAAAAAATCCACGAAAAAATCGATTTTTTGAAGCCTCTTAAGCAGGCTCCCCCTTAATGAACATTTATTGAGTTTTTATTTTTTTATTATGATTTTGAAACTTGGATTTGTTTGTTTTTTGTGGTAGAATGATCTATATTTACATGAGAAAATTATAAACATTATATGAGAGATAAATAAATTGTAAAAACTTGGCAACAATTATCTGTGCTTTAGCCTTTTAATGCAGGCATATTCCCGAAACAGAATTCTTCGCTCTATGGTGCGACTGGGAGCGGTAATATGTTCAGAGAGATATTTTTTTAGCAGTTATAAAAAATAAAATAAAAATAGTTAATTGGCGCGTATACTTCTGTTCGGTGTTTGACCGAGCTCCTCCTCCTATTTGTGGTGTGCATCCTGTCGTTGTTCCAGAAATCGAGGGACCTACTGTTTTAAGCAAACTCCGAACGGCAAATGGTTTTTATGAGGAGCTGAAATACAGAAATGGCAGAAATACACTCGAAGGTTTGCCATTGCACGTCGAGTGACGAGCGCTATTAGAAACATTTTTTTATATAATTTTGCTGTTTCAGTTTGGGGAAAAATAAATCCATTATTTTCTCTGTAAATGGCTGTAGTGATAGATATCTCTCAATTTAAAGTTCATGTTCGTTGTCAATGTGACATTTAACATTTTCCAATTTTTCTTTGATAAAAGTGAAAAGGCAAGCCATGCCACTGAAATTATGAGTGGTGTTTATGGTGCCGATACTGTGACTGCTAATTACGTTACGCCACGTTCAGACACTTTTGATGTTAGTAGTCGTAGCATCGTTCAGGAGCTAAATATCGAAAATAATACCTAAAGTAATATTATCAAGACATAAAATAAAAAAAATATTTAATCACTACAAGATAGCTGACTGTCATATAAGCACTTATATTATCATCATTACTATCCTCATTAAACTACACATTTTCGTTCATGGGAAAGTTCTGATAGTTTCCCCTTGTCGGTGTGATTTTCGATCTCTCTTTCACCAATAGCGATTTATTATAACTGAGAAATATATCTACTATTCTCTAAAGACAAGGCAACTAACCATTTTAATTTTTATAATGCTGACAACTAAACACCTCATTGTAGTCATCACAAACTTTTCTGCACTAATAACACTTCTCATATTTGTTATCAAAATTTAATCAGTACTGATGGGCCAAACTGCTCATTTTCGTTATAATAAGTAATCAGCGCTGATGATAAAAACTCCTCATTTTCGTTATCATAAAATGTTTTATTTAGAAACATAAAAAATTAATATTTTTTTTTTGTATTCATTAGAAAGCTCTTACATATCAATTCGGTGTTTCATCCATGCAGATTCAAACTCCCGCATTTTCAAATCTTAGCCAAGCATCTACTCATTCGGCTGTGGCGGCCATACAACAAACACACAAAATTTCACACTAGTACTTTTTTCAGAGCAACCACATTATAAGCATACAAATGAGCTGCCTTGACGTGACAATATGAAATTGCTATTGCTAAAAGAGAGATAGAATTCACACCAACAAGGAGAGGAATATCAAATTGATGCAAGTCGAACTATTCTTAACGATTGATAGTAGTGAGTAACCTTATTGTTGGTATAATATGAAGAAGACTCATAATAATTTACCTGAACATGTCAAAGGATCAAAATGTTGTTTGGATATTGTAATCAACCGTTTTAAAAATTCGTTTATTTGTAGACTTGAGTATAATAAGATGTTAAAAATTAACAATTTTAAGAGCTATTCAATGTTGAAAATTTTGGGAATGAGTTTTTTTAATAAATAAGATATGGTGTTTACGTTTTTTTTATATTTTTATAAATTTAAAAATTTAAATAAAACTTCTTGGGAAAAGGTAATGTTTTCTGTTTACTTTTATTGCAAAAACAAAAAAACTTTCTTGAACATTTTTGATTTCTTAGTTGTTTTGATACCAGATCCATTCAATGTCGAAAATTTTGGTATAAAAAAAAAATAAATAATTGGCGCGTACACTTTTGTTAGGTGTTTGGCCGAGCTCCTCCTCCTATTTGTGGTGTGCGTCTTGATGTTGTTCCACAAATGGAAGAAATTTTGGTATACAAATTTGTTTAATAAATGAGATAGGATATTTTCGGGTTTTTTAATATTTTTATAAATTTGAAAATTAAAATTTTATTATTTGAAAAACGTAATTTTTTTTTTGTTTAAATTTTTTGTAAAGAACGCGTAACGAATGTGTGGAACATCATAAAGGAACAAAGATAGAGATAGTCCTTCTCCATTTCAGATTTGTTTTAATGAAATCACTTAAATGTTTTTCATATTAAGCTCTGTATCAGTATTTTTCTTTAAGAAAATTTACGTTTTTTACTTTATACTATTATATTACAACAGGAATGGATTCCCATACTGCCTTAGCCTTTTCATATAACTGATCCAAATTTGTGATATTCTACATGCTGAGAGCATTTTTTTACGTCGTTCCAAAGATGTTCTATACAGAACACTGATCAAATTGTGCTTCGGTAAATTCGCCTCCGCATAAGGTAGAATTACATTTTGATGTATCTGAGCGGATATAGCTGCATCCATATTACCCTAAATACGATGAATTTGCCCACATTGTACCACGAAAAGCAGCTCCACACCATTATTGAGCCTTCGCTTTATGGTTGGTGAGACGCACTTGGGGTCTAATGCTGGGCATTTTGGGCGCCGCACGAATTTCTTACCATCTGAACTAACTCTATTTATTTTCGTTTCATCGCTGAATAAAATATAACGGCACTGATTTGTGAGTCCAGGATACGTACGGTCAAGCAAACTCAATTAGGCGATGCAATGTTGCGATGGCTTCTTCCATTCCAGTCGACGGTGAAGACCTGCTTTTGCCGATCGAAGCGCAACTTTTCCAGGGGAGCAAAAATTTCTCGATGAATGTCAGTAGTACTCTTCCTGGTATTCTATTCTCAATACAGTGATCGTCCTATCAATCTGGGAATGTTTACTGCCATTTTATACTTTCAAAACATTAAAAGCCGTCGTTTTTGAAACGTTTTATTGTGTTGAAATAGCACTGTGGGATAGCGATTAAGCTATCAAAAAAGTCAAAGAACTTGGAATCTCATTCAATGTTCCAATCAAAAGAGTTTTCGAGGCATAAACAGTCCCAACCCACTCTAGGAAGAACAAAACTTTACCTCGAAGATTTTTTGAGGTATACGAAAATAAATGTTCTCTAAGAGCGAAGGCGAGTCAACTGTCTCATTAATATTTTAATATAAAAAACAAAACAGATTGAAAGTGTATTTCTTCTAGCTTGTGATGATTTTAAATTTATATTAGTAATGCACACCTTGCATTGGATGAAGGAATCGGATCAGTAAGTGCAAAGCGAAAACATTTTTATAGAAAAAGAATTTATGCCTCCCTCTTACACCCTCTAAAACTGTAAGATCAGCGAAAAGTAAAAGTAAATTAAATAAATGTATAAATGCCAAACATGGAATTTAAAGCCGATCTGAGAAGGTTTAAAGGTTCCGACTAGAGCCTCAAATTTGAAAATACTCTTTAGAAAAAAAACAATTTTTATGGCATTTTTATCAAAACACAAACAAAGATAATTTGAAAACAAAATGAATATTTTTTTTCAAACATCGTCCAATGGAAAACGAATAAGTTTCGAAATAAAAAGTTGTATGTTTCATCAGTGCGTTCACTTCGAGAATTTTAAAGAGATGTCAAGTTTTATTTTGCTTGATTTTTCTTTCCCACGAATGTGTTTTCTTAATCATTTAATCCAATTTTATCTGCTCCCTATTTCTAAGCCATCGTGTAGGTCAGAAAGAACTTTTTTAGTTAGCTGTTTTTTTTTTAAATGAGTAAATAAATAAATAAATGAAATATTGCCCTTGAAGTTCATTGTATTTCAGAGAGCATTTGAACAAATTTTTGATGCACTCGTCACCAGCTTTTTTTTGAGCTCGAAGCCAAAAAATTTTTTGGAGTTCATTCAATGCTGAGTATCTGAGAATGTAAAAAACTAAGCGTGCCTTCGTCTCATGGCATGCCACTTGAAGATCCTGCAGTATTAGTTCACGTGCAGCATCGATTTTTGTTTTAGCAATACAATAGTTGATTTTGAAAGACTTCATGAAATTCGTATTGAGCCTAAGTGAGGCTATGACTAATTTTGGCAAACCAGCAAAATACGGTGGGGCACGAAACGCTGCCTGATCAGAAATAAGCTGAAATGTGCTGATTGACAAACAGTTATTGGTTTGAAAAAAGTCGAGAATTATAAAAAATGTTCTTGAAAGAGTATTGATATTTTTACCAAGATATATTTTTCAAGTACTTATAAACAGTATGAATAGTACTAGGAAGATACTGAGTAAAATACGCACTAAAAATATTCACACTAAATCACAACGTAAACACACAGCACACATAATGCGGCCCACAAACATGAACGATCTCATTAGAATCGGTTGAAATTCGTTTTGGCACACACTGTGGACCGCTTGCCAAATTTCATGCCATGTTGTTCGCCGCCGAGTAAACATGGAACGCGGAAAGAAAATACTTGCCATATATGGTGTGGTTTATTGCGAATGTTGCTATTTTTCCGCTCATATTTATTTATACACTGCGAAGTATAAAAAAAGTGACAAAAAGCGGCAACAAACCTTCTTTCGACAACAACAAATTTTTTTTCAACTTTAAATCTGCTGCAAACCCCTGAGCACAACCCGATCTGCTAAAGTTCCACTAGATTTATATAATTATTCTTCTGTTTGTGGCCCGCTTAAGGTAGTAAATTATGAATCCAAGTTACTCATACGCCATGTCTCAACACTACCGCAGCCACAATAAATCTCATTTTAAGCAACAATGAATTATGCAAAAATTGCTGCAATGGAAACTAATCTTTATAAGCTATAAAATAAGAAAAGCGTCCAGAAAATATGTAGCAAAACGAAATATGCCATGATCTGAGTATTCAAATGCCTTAAGCATGCCGCAGGGAATACATAAATAAGCCGTTGAAATTCCTCATACACAAATGCCAAATGGAGGCAATGACTTGGAATGCTGAGGCTGTAGGGATAAAAAGGCAAAGCAGTGAGTTTGAGCTACAATAAATAAACGCTTTATTGTTGCCGCTCTATTAATGTTTTATTTTTATGAAGCTGCTGCAAATACCAAACAATAAATGACCCAGCAGTCAGTGAAGCGCTAATGCCTATGCGGGCATGCTTTTACATGAAAAATGAAATAAAAGAGTGAATAGAGCGTCAATGTGATCTTCTTTCTGTGTTCGGTGTCTGCTCGAGTGCACTCAACAGGCAAATGAAAGCGGAAGGCGGAATAGGAAAAATGGGAAGCAAACGATTGCAATACAAATGCACACACACACACACACACACACATACGCACGCTTAGATACACAATATGCAAACTTGTTAATTATGTGAGAAATACCGGTAACCGTTTTTCACGCCATTAAAAGTAATTTATAACCTTAATTTTCTGCATGAACTCGAACAAGTGCAAAAAATGGGTATCTAGAATAATATGCGACTACATAACTGCACGTATAAGTGTGTATGTATGTGTGTGATGCTAAATATGGCAGCGACAAGAAATGGGTCAGCGCAGAAAATATGGTGAATATGCTTCAAATATGAAAAATATGCCCGGCAAAAGCAATGCCAATGGCCAATTAAGATATACGAATAGGAATAATTAAAAATGCCTCTTACGCCACAATAGCTCCACCACCGCACTGATTTTTCGCCCACGAACGAACTCATTGTGCCGAACAAAGAAATGGATTTGCTAATTAAGCAGCTGGGTCACGTAGAACAACAGCAGCTGGCCGGAGTTTGAGTTTAGTCATAATTATCCTGCACCTACGCGGTGACAAACCAACAGCTTAGCTTGTGATTAGGCTATTGAGTTGTGCGACATGGAAGCGATTATGTTTATGTGAGTGCACCCACGTAAATTCAGTTTAAGTGAAAATCGATTTTCAATCCCGCCTTTCGACGCTTGCCATGCTTTGCTCGAATTTCAGATCGCCACAGAAAAAACCAACAAAATTTTAAGCGATAAAAGCTTAAGAGTAAGGATAGAAGCATAAAGTTGCGCGTGAGCTGTGAGGGAACGACAATTAATTGTAGTTGTGTGGGAAAATATGGTTTTTGGTTTTGATGAACGTTTAGCTGAAAGCTATTTGAGTGGTGCTTAAGAGTGTTGACTAAATGCGTTGTCAACTCCAGATTTCCTTTCCTCTAAATTTCCTACTATCTGTTTCACTTGCTATCTTGTGAACTTGATTTCGTGCAGTTTTTTTTTTTTGTTTTTTTGAATACTCTTTGAAGACTCTTGAAAGCCTGAAATCTATCGATTCAGTGTGCTATGTACTGTATTGTGATGGTTCTCTGCTCAGGCGAGGCGTATGATTCTCCGATTTTCTGCGGCATAAATAGTTGCGTGGCATGGCTTATGCGAGGTGCACCGTTGTACGGACTTGGTCGCCCGTTTAAGTAAAACTCATTTTTTTTAATTCGCAAAAATACTAAAAGGAAAAAATTTAATTGCGAAATTACTTATTGCAGTAAGAAAACGAAGCAGAGGTAAGTAAAAAAATGTATAACATTTTTACAAAATGTTTAGAATGTTTTTTTTTTGTATTACAAACTCCCGCTTATATTTCGAAGGGTTATGGTAAATAAAACTGTTCAAGGGTGGTAATTGAACACGAAATCATGAAAAGCATATCTGGAGAGTCAGAATTTTTTTTTTCGAGGCAGGTTTAATATTTAGGTCGAAAGTGCAATTATTTGTATAAAACAATTTAATAGTTTCAACCCACTAATTCCACCTTAAACAAGCATTTTTTGCCCCATCCTCAAAACAGCTATAATAGAAGGCCGCGAAAAAGGATACTAGTGAGTTCAAATGTTTCACGAAAATTTTAAGAAGGCAATTTTACAGAGGATCTGCGAATATGAAAAACTCTTAAGCTGTTTTATGGATGCATACGAACGCTTAATTTGGGCTGATGTTTACACAAATTATATAAATGAATTGCGAGCCTCATACTTATGCGCATTAGGGTGGATCGACTCCTTTAGAAGACAATTTTTAAAAGTTCTGTAACTTATAGGATGAAGAAGAGAAATAGAAGAAATTTTAGTAATAATAATAATAAATGAATTAAGCTAGGTAGCAGTGTTTATAATTTTTTTTGCTATGGCCCAGCGCTCGAATGAATATACCTGATCTATACCTTATAATATGAAATAGAAATTATTCTTTCGTCCAAAATATTAACATTTTAACTCCAGGTAAAATAGAAATCGAACCTGCTAGTCTAATTAGTCTTCTTCAGTATTATTAGTGTTTGTTGGTGTAGAATATAAAATACAATTTATCAATAGAAAAATAAAACAAATTGGGGCTTTAAGGCAGAATAGTGAATACAATTGTTCGCAAATAGTTGGAAAACTTATATGCTGAAGGCATCTGTAGTAAAAAATTGAAAATTAAATCGTGGCTTTAACTCTCTAAACTTATAGAAGCGGATGCTTAATGCTTTTAATCACGTTTACATCAACAAAAATTTGTTATATATAAGATTTCTAATATTTCGAGGATCTGTTCTTTGACCCCTAATATCATCTATAATAAAATTTTGTATGAAAAGAGTGATAATAATGACCCTGTTTTTCCATTTTTATTTATTTACCCACATTAATTTTAAATAACTTTTTACTAAATCCCCTATTTCGAACTTCAAAAGCCTTTATCTAACTACGAAAGTCGGAGAAATAACTTGGTTTGGTCCAATACCTAGAAAAAAATTCATTTTCCCGTATAGTATCATATTAATTATAATTATATTTCAATTAAATAAATTAAAAATATCTATTATCTTCTTCTTCTTAATTGGCGCTATCACCGCTTACGTTGGCCGAGTTTGATTTTTAGAATATCACTGAAGTTCTTGTAGGTTGAATCATCATCTTACTAACCTGAGAATATATTCCAGTGCGAGGAATTTGAAACTGCCACTAACGTGCGGGTATTATGCCCAGCATAATAGAGACAAAATCTGGAGAACAGATATTATTAGGAAGGAAATAAAACTAAATAAAAAGGGGCAAATACAAAAATTCGTTGAGAAACTTGGGCTCAGAAAAGTACTTTGAATCCATGAAGGGGGCACAACCGATCTCTCAAGTCCCAGTGCTAAATCCACTCATAAGGGTAATAGTGATTTATTTACCACTTTACCAGCCAGATCATAGATTTAGATGAACTCAAATGCTTCTACTTTAAAAAATGTTCTATCCTGTAGTGTTGCCTTTTCAGAATAAACCGAGACACAACAAAGTTTTTGGTAAGGGTTAAAATCACCTGCGGCCAGATTCTTTATGTTTCCTCGAAACCAATATTTTGTAATAAAACCCAGCAGCTCTAAATAAGTGTAACAAGAAAAAAAAAACCTGTACCTACACAAAAATTCAATTTGATTACCTTCTGTTCGTAAGTTACGTCTTCTTCTTCATCTTCTGCTTTTTTCTCAAAAACCTTCTACTGCTCACCACCTTTTCACCTTTCTAAGGGCATTTGTACAACATTACTTTGGCATGTTTGCCAAAAGTACTCACGTAGTGCGAAAAAGTGAGCCGGAAGGATAAGCTGGAGAGGGGCTATACAATTTTTAACATTGTCGATTAAAAGCGAATTGGAAAATTCCATCAGGTATATGCGAACAATTTCAAATTAGCACCAAAATATGTGCCATGAACTTCAAGGTGAAATGTTGGGGATGCGCAGCAGAGCTGAAGCAGAGGGTAAAGTTTATGGTGCACTAGAGATTGAAAAAAGATAAGTTTACCATTGCCGTGGGTTCATTATGTAAGTAGTTGTTGTACTCGCACACTCTTTGTTGATGTTACTTATGTGTGTTGAATGTGGAATTATGTGAAAGTATCGATTTAATTTTATAACAAACAACCCTGCAATATTTCATAAGAAGTCTTGTATAACTTTTGTAAGTATCTACAATGCCTTATAAAGTGATACAAACTTGAACACACAGCGTTAGCGTAGAATTCAGCTAATTAGCCGCATGTTTTGACAGGTACAATACAAGCAAATAAGCCACTGAGTAAATTTACAACCAAGAGTTGTAGCGAACGTGTGCCTCTACGTCTGTGAGTATAAATATTTGCTTGTCTGTCCCATTACCTTTTCATGTTTGCAGACGTACGCATGTATTGAAAATTTGCTGTTGTTACGCGAGTGCTAGATGGGGTTACGTATACGCAGCGGCGACCCAAATGCAAGCGAAAGAAAATAATAAAATCATTCGAACGAATATGATTTAGAATTTCCAAAGGAGTAAAATAAACGGACGTAACGAATAGGTGAGCCTATGTGTGGGATTGTGTAATGTGCATGTATGAATGTGAGTTTGTTGGCTGCTGCAATCAAATCGTTAGCTTTGCTGAAAAATGGCTTAAATAATTCATGGTAACAGTTATCGTCCGTCTGCGCGTCTAGGTAAATATTCACTCGCACGTGTTTCGTATGTTTCATTCCACATTAGTGCAGGTAACGGAAAGTCCGCTTATACACACACACACTCATACCTCCCATCCGCAGTCTACCCATGCACAGGGGCATCTATTTGTATGTATTTTGTTAGAGCGTAGTGATGTTAACTGTTTAAAACAATGTTCCATACCTTACGTTTGGTTCAGCTACTTTTGCTTTGGTGCCTGTGTATGCGTGCGCTTTTACGAAAAGTTTCCCAACGGCATTGGTAGTAGAATATGAAATAAAAAATCTGGAAATGAAGTCCATAGTGTAAGGATGCCAGCAGAGATGACGGAGGCCGCGAACGGAGGTGGCAAATCCTTAAGTGCCTTTTATATGTCAGTGTACACTAGTGTACTGGCCTATAATGGTTTTCCTCACATAATGGTTGTAAGTATTTGAGATAAATGTAGGCAGCTACATATTAGGGATGCCAATATCAGCGGAAAATTTGGATACCGCGAGTTCGGGATATTTTAAAGGTATTCCCGAGGTTTCGGGTTCCGGGAGTCACCAATGTATACAAAATTATACAACTGCAAGCTTGTCTACATACCATAAAACAAAATTATATTTAAATATAATACAAACTGATTTTGAAAATCTCATATTTATACACACCCCGTCACAGAAAATGCGTGAAACAGATTTTAAAATACTAAAAATTATGATAATATTCGATTAGCTTATGCCTTTTGGTCCTTTTGTTTATCCAACCATATGAATGGGAAGACAAGTTGAGATATCGCTAACAGGGCTTAGTGCATCATAAATCTAGGATAGCTTGGTTAAATAAGGGAGAACTTAAGCCACAAATACGTTTACTTGTTGTAAGAAGACAATTTTCGAAAATGCGAAAAATTCCCATACGTACCCGCTACAATGAAAAAACGAAGGATGAAAGTTAGCGACAGTCGCAGAGTATGACTCATAAGACAATATTTTTTTTTATTTTCGTCCAGCTTTGTTATTTATGTTTGTTGTATGAGCTCGGTGTCGAAATAATCATATACGATTGATAAGGTTTAAAGATTTCAGAGTTATTACCAAGATCTGACTCTCAGTGAATTTAAAAGAAACCTGATTGGCTGACGTAACAGAGAGCATGACAGTGGTTTGTTATGAGAAAACTATGATTGTGTTGGTGAAGTACGAAAAAAATGTATACAGACTACGCTCATCTTACTTCGTTACCGTCTAAGCAATGACTGATTGGGTAATTGTGGGAATACGTAGGAAGTGAGCGGGTAAAATTCTTCTGTCTAGTCTCCTATGACATGGCAGCCGAAGTTAACCTTAAAACTTTTCTTTTCGCCATAGCGAATGGCCAAGGCTGGTAATCTATCTTCCTTAAAGGAAATCAAGTATAAGCTACTTGATTGATACATGACTTTTGGTTGTTTCTTGCCGAATGCATATTTGTACCCACGGGTGTAGGAGAAGGGATGTCCATCTGTGCATAGCTCCGAACTACACAGATAGGCTAGTTATTCCGAGGGCGCCAGTTAGTTATTATTATCGGGCATGACACCTTGATGCGGCTCTTTACCTCACACCATAGTAAAACTCTATTTCCAAATGCTGTACTACCGCCGAGTAATTACCCCTCGTCTGCGTCCAGAGTGAGAACTGTGGTACCTATTACCATCCTCCTCGGCACCCTCCAGGAGGGTTCAGTTTAGGCGATTGTGCCAACCCGATCGGTATGCTAGTAGGCGTAGAATAACATAGGAGCTAAAGATCGACCATGAACCAGTTTTAAACCATTTGCGTGAATATTTTACGTAAAAATAATGAGTTTCTTTTCCCCCAAACTAATATACCTGCACATATGTGGGCTGTTTTTTTAAATTTGATAACTTAGTAATGTTGCGGTAATGAAAAGCTACGGGGAGAATCCTGTATGCGGCTACAAATCTGTTGCGGGAAGGACCAATAATGTTGCGCGAAGGACCAATAATGTTGCCGGAAGAAATTGATGCGGGAAGAATCTTGTATGCAGCTATAAATCCGTTGCGGTAATGAAAAGTTGCGTGCAGAATCCTGTATGCTGCTACAAATCTATTGCGGGGAGAATCCTGTATGCGGCTATAAATCCGTTGAGTCCTGTATCCTTAATGACCACTAACGAAACTCGCTGCTTCAAATTTTAATCTTTCTTACAATTTATTTTACAAAATATTTTCTATATATACACATTTCTTTTCAAACAATAAAAATATTTTCACAGAAAATTATAACAAATAACAAAAGTTGAAAAACATTAAAATGTTTATAATGAAAACATATTTTTCAAAAGCGGTAGGTTCGATGCATGTATGTAGGAGAAGAAAGGAACTCATTTTAATCGAATACTAAGTTGGACTCAACACTTAGAATTATAATACGAAACAGAAATGTTGTTGGAATGAATCTTGTTTTTTATTACAATCTGGTAGATAATTTCATGGAATTTTTTTTTTTCGGCAGTGGTCCGCCGCGGCAACAATTTTGGACTACTTTTTCCTATAAAACTGGCCGTATGAGAACAATGGTTGCTTGCCATACATCGATTGTTAAAAGTGCTGAGTGGCAAGTTGGAACCAAATGCCGTCGATGCTTAGCTGATTAGTTTTTGTAAACAAGCATTTAGTCAGCATAGCTCAATAGCGCTGACAACTGCTTCCTAATTCCGAAAGAAATAAAGACCAATGATGCCGCCAGTGGTCTATTAACTTCGGGTACAGGTTTATTTTGATTTTCAAAGTAAGTTTCCACAAATGGGAAGCGCTGTTCTGGCGTTCAACGATTCATGATGAACTGCCAAACCTTACTGAACAGAAATGTCAACACAGTTTTCCACTTTCAGCGGTCAAACCATAGTTGTCGATATCGATTTTTTACGAAGAGCCTTCTCATAATAGAAATATAATCGTAGGCTTGTCATTGTCTGCCGAGGGGCGCCCGCTATTAAAACAAAATTTCTTCTATCATTTGGTGTTTCATGCCCGGCGTTTGTATTAGCAGTTAAAAATATCAACTTCACCATCTACATGCGCTGCTCACATAAAATTCGTGCTCTTGCTTTTCTTCGAATTATTGGAAAACGCAACGACAGCGTGGCGCTTTATTTACACAATCAAATTCGCATAAGTACACAAATATGAGTATACCTGTTGTGTGTGTGTACTGGTGAATATGTGCGTGCTTACCTCAGCGTTTGACATAACTGCGTGACCCAAATATTGATGGATATTTACTATCTTATCGTCGAAAGCTTTGCTGTTGTCGCTTACAATTTTCGATTTACTGAGACGTCTGAGTAAAGCCAGCTTAAGCTTATCGTTCAAACATCAGTCAGGATCGCATCTATTCTTCCATTTCCATTTATTTGTTTCTCTCCACTGTTCAACCATTTTTACTTATTTCGCATACCCCTACCACTTCTTAATTTTTTACATTCATGCTTTACCGCTTGCGGGGAAAGTGGTCCTGCGTTGCTGTTAGTGCAAAAGCAATTGCGTGAATACACGCATGAGCCTACTGCGTACAGGTACAAAAGGAATTCTCATCTTCAGCCAACTATCACACAAATAAGTCACGTATTCTCTTCATCTGCATCCGGCACATGGTATTTGTGAATGCTGCTGGTACACTGGCGTTTGCTTTCATAAGCAAAATTGGGTTGTTGTTTCTTTTGCCTACAAGCATACACCCACACACACTTAAGCGCTTACACAGCGTACTCGCTTGTCAAATGTGATTAACGGTATTTTATGCTCATGTAGTCGGCATTGCTTTTTAGAATTGTGAGCTATAAAACACTGTCGTCGGCTTTTCAGCTGCATGAATGTATGCATGTATGTATGTATGTATGTATGTATGTATGTATGTATGATTTTTTTTCTTTAGCTCCACTACATTATTTTCTCTTGTTTTTATTTATACACAGCTTTTGCATGCAGATTTGTGAGTACCTCAGTAGTTGTATGGAAATGTGATTTTGGCACCATCTCAATGATGAATGGCGTGAGCGTATCCGCTGCAGTTGCTTACTCACAATGACATTTTTACCTTTAGCCTTAGCTGATGTGTTGCTTCTTTTTTGGGTAACAGACGAAAAGTGATGACGCATGCTGAAAGGAAAATAAAATCTACAGAAGTGGATTTGCCAGTTGACAACTGAGATCTCTTCACAATCAGAATATTTGGACATAATTCCGTTTTATTTTTTCTTATCACTGCGCCTTATAAAATTTAAAAGTAAATACATTTTAACTTAGTCGCACTAACATACTTTTTGTACAGATATGAAAATTGTATAACTCTTAGCAGTGGTCATACCTCCGCTGGGTGCGAGCGAGATATCCAACAACAACTTTTGGGGACATTGCCTTGAAGTTGGATGGAGAAGTATATTGCGAGGAGCTCCCCCATAGTCGCAATCAAAAAAGCAGCTGATTTGGTGATATGTACTCTGGGATCCAAGCAGCAAGTAGAACCCTGGCCTGGATGAGGGTGCGCTCAAAATTAGTCGAGGAATGCCTGGCTTATTTCTTTGTCAGATCTGAACTTTTAGATATTCAGTTTCTGTATTAAAAAAAAAGACTGCAGCTTAACTGATCACGCGTTCATTGCGAGAAACTGCTGGACGGATAGACGAGCTAGGCAGGGAACCGTGAGGTACTTCCTACGTGAAATTAGAGGGTTCAGATGCCCTTGGTTACCTGCGTCTGCTCCTGAAAAGGTAGACTTTGCGTCAAAACAGAGAGTGTTGGGCGACACAAACTTAGCATGGTCCATCTGGTTATGGGTGGGTCAAAAGCACTCGAAGGAGTTTCTAAGTCTTTGTTATCGAATTTTGTATATATCTTTACTAAACATTGTCTGCGAGAGTCTCTTTTGGAGGAAGAGGTGAAATTATCTCAGCACCTTCTCTAGAATCGTCTTGCCCTCGCGATGTACATGCTTAGTAGTCCAGGTCGATTTGTGGGGAGCCAAAAAAATCGCCCATTGCTCTGTGAAAATCATATTCTAGGGATCAAAATAAGAAATTTTGCCGAAGGAACCATACCTCTAAAACGAATTCTGATGTCTCCCAATTTGGGTCGAACTTTTTATTATAGTTTCTTTTCTATAACTCACTTAAATTAATTTTTTCATTTACATATGTTCTGACTAAATAAATTTCTAAAAAAAATTAGATATTATTATAAATAAATAAAAATAAAGAAAAAATATAGCCATTTAGCTGATTTTTTCATATAAAGGCCAAAAATGGTGATATTTTAAAATGATTGTATGGGGATCCCCCCAGAGGAGTTCCAGGGGGTGTGCTACTGGAATGGGTGGATCGGCCGTCCAAAGTTAGTGGGGGTCGGTCTTACATTTGGGCTCGATTCGGGCACTCTAAATGGGTCAAAGTGGAATTTTTTGTTCGACCCAAATTGGGGGACATCAGAATTTGTTTTAGAGGTATAGTTCCTTCGGCAAAGTTTCTTATTTTGATCCCTAGAATACGATTTTCACAGAGCAGTGAGTGATTTTAAAATCGACCCGCCCTAATACTTAGCCATCTAGGCACTAGCTTCGGATATAATAGACGTAGACATGAACCACCTAATGAGTAAGGCATTGTGCGGTCACCAAATATCTGTATCTTCTCTGGCTTTACCTTTCCCTTATATTCCTCAGCAACAATATAAAAAATTACGAATCCGCTTTCCCGTGTTACTTACCTAAAAACCAAACACTATATTCAGAAAATAGAAATATTGAGACCGAAATCCTTTTACTCACAATCTCCTTCCCCACTTCGAATATAAAATTTCGCAAAACAATTTAATATAAATCGGCCCCTATCAAGTAATGTTAAACATTTCGTCCTGAAAAAACTTCAAAGAAAAAGTTTGATAACCTCATTCCATATAAATGAACTTTGCAAACTTATCAATTTGATATAGAAAACGAAATTACAAGGAGCAGTCTTTATTCTGTTTGCAGAGCACTAAGGAAGAAGAATTGGATGACTAGGAACGATAACTAATTGCATTTTGTATTAACAGTTTCAAGCTACTGATGAAATTCACCAGGTGTGTGATATTTAAACCCGCAACATCCACAGATGTAGCAAAGAAGTGAGAACCCAGATGTCGGAGTTTTAACTCAATGATTCTATCTCATCTTCCGTACAACATCTGCAAAAAGGATATGAAGCAATATCAAGTCTCACCGCATGGACCCCTAACGGACAATGCTCGGTAAGGATATCTACAAAATTCGACAGTTCCGCCTTTGCTAGCCTTAAAATTTTCCTTGGGCGCCCTCAATCAGTCCGTGGCCAGAAGGACGTTTGCACGTTTGCGCACTAACTCAGCGTTCACTGAGTTGAAGCGAGGCCCATCTTCTACCTAGTGGAAGCCTAAATTTGCCGTTTGACATGTTTTCCATTCCCTGTCATCAAATGTTGCAGCCTGCTCACACCTCTCTTAAGGGAACATGACTCCAGCTTAAAGTGACTCCATATGACCGTTGATTTTTTTATTTTTCTGATATATATTTAAGATTTTTATATTATTCTTTTATTCTTTTATTTATTGTTTACTTTATCGAACGCATTGATCCTTTAAAACATCAAAAATTGTATGAATAATCCGGCCGTTATTTCTCAGTTCAGCCAAACAAGTGGCAATGGAATAATTTTTAAACAAAACAATTCTATCCCTGGGAATATTTTAGTCAACCAACCTACCGGAGCCGATACACTAACGACGAAGAGATATTGTCATCTTTGGCTACAAGGAGGCGAAAGGCTTCGTCGATAAACTCGTTCCTACTCTATTGTATGCAAGAATCCAGTATCTTAACAGCACTCAAAAGTCTTTCATACATGTCTCGCTTGCCTTCCATCAAAACCAAAAATTAATATTATTTCATATTTTACCATAAATTTCATTGTAATTAACTTTTCTTCTGCAACCTTCTTCGAAATGAGTCAAAATAAAGAACCTTTTTTTCACAAAACAAAATATTTTCAGCCTTTATTTGTGTTTCTGTAAGTAGTTCAACGCATGCCAAACCCAATGTAAAAGGTAAGAAATTGAAAATATATACGTGCTATATTTAAAAAGAAATTATGAACGTGGCGCATTTGCCACATATTCACATACTAGGGCCTCTAACCGAAGGTTTTAAAAAGATGTCCAACGTAGGGTTAAGCTTCGATGGAAAGAGCGTATAAAACTAAAATGGCATGAAATCCATCTGCAGATTATAAAAATGAAGTGGCTAATTGCAAATGTCTAACAAAGAACAAATCGCAAGTATACGGACTTGTAACAGAATAGCTACAATATATAAACATATAATAAAACCAATGTGGTTCTATGGTGCTCAGTTGTGGGGTTGCCCCATTCAAAGTAATATTAATATACTTCAGCGCCTCCAGAATAAAATCTTTCAAGATATTTCTCAACTCACCTTGTTTCGTTCGCACTAAGGGTAGTAATAGTGACTTCAAGATCCATAGGGTCGTTGAAGAAATTACAAAAGCAAGCAGAAGCTCCCTAAGCTGATACCGCATCGAATACTTTCATAGCAGGAGCGTTTGCATCCATTTGGACGACACGACGCAGCCAAGCGGCCCGCGCGCTCCTGTACCTGAAACTTTAAACTCATTTATCTCGAAGCGACTTTTTTCGGCCTGGTGTTGTCAAAAAAAAAAACAATATTCAACCGAATCGTCAGAAATTTTAACATATTGTTCAAAACATAAATGGCTATCGCCCGTACCAGAATCATAGTATTATTTCACTTATTTCGTATTTTTTTTATTAAATTCAAAACCGCGCCATTTTGTCAAGTTTTTTTTTTTTTATTCTAGTAGCATTGTTACAGTCATACTGGTTAGTAATTTTTTTTGGTTTTTTTGTTTCAGATAAATTGGAGAGCCGCAAAGGGTAACACTGTAGGCCCAATTTTTCGGGAGGGACAACTTCAGTGCCATTTTTAAAACTATTCAAATTAATTTTCTTTTTCCTTTTTGTATGTATAAGAAACTGTATAAAAGGCCTAAAAAATTTAAATATCGTTTTTGATTTTTTTTATTCCAAAAAAAATTCCTGAAAATACCCTAAATTTTCGAGCTCTAAGTTACCGGGACCCCTTAAAGGACGCCTCATCGGATGTTATCATTGTCCAAGCTTCTGCGCCATACAATAGAATGAGAACCATGCCGAGTGTTAGTTTTGTTCGTCAAGGGAGGTCTTTACTACTCAATTGTCTACTTAAACCAAAGTAGCATTTGTTGGCAAGAGAGATTCTACGTTGGATTTCAGGCTGACGTTATTAGCGGTGTTAATCGGTGAAATAGACTTTATGTTAACAAAATTGCACCGCTCGCTAGTTGTATACGTGTAACTTGTTGCAGTTTCACAATAAACATTATTGTGTATTTTGTATTATGTGTTTGTAATCTTAACAAAAAAAAAAATACAAATAACCCGAAATCAGTTGTCAAACTGTACACAACCTTTTATTATAAAATTATGCCGCAATCGTAAATTACTTTCAATTTTTATTATTATTGAATGTTGCCAAATCCATTAATCGGTTAAATGCTTCTGAAATAGTGCATCTGCGAGGATTGAAACTATTGGCGATAACTGATTTTGTTTACCTCCTCTCTCTTGCCAATACTGCATTTACTAATCATTTGTTGCTATATCCTCTTGCTTAAAAATATCAAAATCGCTTGCGATATTCTATTAAAAGTTAAAGTTTGGTCCCTCGAAAAATGTATCATACTAAAATTGAATTAAAAAAGTATACATTTACACGAGCTTTTAATGTATATCAGCTAAAAATTAAAATACTTCGTCAATGATAAATATTTTTATTACTTATACGCCGTGGTGATTTATGATGATGATACTTTAAAAGGGGCGGCCGCTTACATTGCACGCAACCAACAACGAATAACGAAACAGCTGCAAATGTGTAAAGCCATGCTCACTCACTTACATATGCACACACACATACACACATAAACGCATAAGTTATATATTTTAAGTAACTTTCCCCTTTCGCTCTCGCTCTCTTCATTATCTAACTGTAATAATTAGCTATGTAAGTTATATATTTAATTGTTGTAATTGTTGTAATAGTAAATGGGGAACTCTTTCTCTCTTCATTTTAAGTATAAATCTAACTGTTAAAATAAATTGAATAAGTATAGTTTTTAATGTTAAAAGTAGTCTTCAAAGTCACCTTGAAGAGTAAAGAACAAATTATTTTGAAGTGTAATCAAACTTGTTCCATTTTAATAAAAATAAAACTAATAAAAATAAAACTTTAACAAATTTATTTTATTTTCAAAAATAAATTTAACTGGCGACGAGGATGGGATATGTTAGTTAAAACATATCCAGTGATAATCGGAAAAAGAAAATGTTAAATTTTTCAACAAACCGATGTGAACTGCAAATTACAAGCGATTTTGGTGTACCAAAAAAGTAGAGCTAAGTAGAAGAAGAAAACGGAACAGTAAAGGAAATTTTTTAATTCATCTGTAGAAAAAGTACGGTTAAAATTGTGAAAGTGATCGAAAAATATATAAGAAGGACGAATTGGTAAAAGTCGCTAAAGTGTGGCAAAAAGCGAAATTTTTGTAAACTTAAAAACTAAAAACTAAACCAAAAAAAAAAAAAAAAAAATATTTCGTGTAATAACTAATCCGAAAGAATAGTTCTAACAAATTTATGATCGTTGAAAATAATTTGAACTTAGCGCAGTTGAGTGCAAAACGGCAAATTTGTGCATAATTTGTGAGCAATTTTACTGCCCAAATTGATATGACTACTGTACATATATATATTTAAAGCGGACAAAATCTTTGACAAACAAGAAAAAAGATTGGCTTCGTAAAAAACAAAAAAAAAGGAAAAGAAATTACTAGAAGTTAAAAGTTAACGGAAAAAGAGAAGAAAGTGTACGGTGTGCATTCCAGTGCTAACGGCGTGAAAGACGAAAGAGAAAGCAAGCCAGCTATCATTAGAGAAAGAAGCAGAGCAGCGTTTGCTTAGAACAAACAACAACACCCACAATGGCTTTGACGTTAGCTGAGAGCTTGCGTGAAGCGAGGAGCTTGCCTGCATATAACGGGAGCAGTGAATATACGCTCAGCAACTACCTGAGGGACGTCGCAACTGTGTTGCAGCTAACGCCAGCAGAACATGTACAGACAATAAAATCAGTATTAAGCAATAGACTGCAAGGTAAGGCGTTAAAGGCGGTCGAAACCTTATTTAACCCTACATGGGAAAGTATAATAGTTAAGCTTAAGGAGGAATTTGGAGTAAAAAGAAGTTTTTTTAATTTAAGAAGTGACGCTCTAAACGAAGAAGCTAGAAACATTGAGGAATTACATTATAAATTAAGTAAAATTTTAAGTTTAATGAACACAAAGTATAGCTTAGAACCTGACATTTTGTATACACCTGAAAATAATGAAAAATTAATTTTTGATATTTATGTAAACTACTTACCTATTAGTATTAAATCTCTTTTGCTACAAAATAATATTAGATCTATTAACATAGCTTATACATTTTATTTAGAAAATAATTTATTAAAAGATATAAAACTAGTAAATAATAAACAAGCGAATAGTTTTGCGTATAAAAGTTTTCAAAACAATAATGATTTTCGAAATAACAATACCTTTCCAAATAATAACTTTCAAAATGCAAATAATTCATTAAATAGGAATGGTTTTCAAAGATTTCAAAATTCAAGCACCTTTCCTAATTATAGTAGCCGTAATAACAGAAATAATAGTGGTGGTTTTAATAATTGTAACAGAAATTTCAGAAATTTTCCAACACAAACTTTTAACACTTTTAACAGAAATAATCATCAACAACAAACCCAAAATTATGACTTAGAAAATTTTAGTAATTTACGACAAAATCATTCATATAATAGACATTTAAGTAATAATGAAGAACCAATGGAAATTGATGCAATTCATGTTACAGAAAATTTTCCTGTGCAGCCTCGAAATTATCATTACCCATAGTAATATTAACTATAAATAATACAAAAACAAGATGCCTAATTGATAGTGGTGCTGCTACTACCCTCGGAGATTATAATTTTTTTTCCAATATAGGAATAAAGAAAAGTTTAATAAAACCAATTTTATTAAATACCCTGGTCGGTAATAATATTATTATAGATGAAGTGATAGTAAATGTGCCGGATGAATTCAAAGAAAAAAATAGCACCATGTCTGTTAAATTAATTAATTTTATTGATAAAAAATTCGATTGCATAATAGGAATAAATATTTTACAGCCCTTTGGAGCTATAATAGATTTTCAAAATAATACTCTTAAAGTAAATAATAATGAAATAAAACTAATTGACTATAAATTTAACATTTCTTATGAGGAAATTAATTATATAGAAAAATTTGAGCTGGATAAATTCAAAGATTTAATGCCTACAAACTTAAATAAGGAAGAAAATAAGTTATTAGAAAATTTTTTACATAAAAATAAAAAGACGTTTTATATTAAAAACCAAAATTTAACTACAACTACCTGTGTAAAACATAAAATAATAACTACTTCTAATAAAATAGTATACTGCAAGAATTATAGGCATCCACAGATTTTAGAAAATGAAATAGAAAAGCAAATAAATGAAATGTTAAAAGAAAATATAATACGCCCCAGCAAATCGCCTTATAATTCCCCTTTGTGGATTGTTAAAAAGAAGTCCGATAATTCGAACCAGCAGAAATGGCGATTAGTTATAGATTTTAGGAAGCTAAATGAAATAACTGTGGATGACAAATTTCCTCTGCCAAATATAGAGTCATTATTTGACAAGTTAGGTAAGGCACAATATTTCTCGTCCTTGGACCTTGCGAAAGGCTTTCATCAGGTTTTGATGGAGGAAAGCGACATTGAGAAAACGGCTTTTTCAACGCCCCGTGGTCACTTCGAGTTCATTCGAATGCCCTTCGGTCTCAAAAACGCGCCCGCTACATTTCAGCGAATGCTAAACTACATTTTGGCTGATTATATAAATAAAATTTGTATAATTTATATGGATGACATACTAGTCTTTTCAACCTCGCTAACCGAACACTTAGAAAGCTTGCAAAAAGTATTTAATAAACTGAATGACTACAATTTAAAGGTTCAAATAGATAAGTGTAGATTCTTATCGAAAGAAACAAACTTTCTTGGTCATATCATAACAAATAATGGGATAAAGCCCAACCCCGAGAAAATTAATATAATACAAAACTTGGAGCTACCAAAGTCAGTAAAAGAAATTAAATCGTTTTTAGGTTTAACCGGATATTACCGGAAATTCATTAGGAACTATTCCTTTGTTGCTAGCCCTATAATAAAATATTTAAAAAAAAATAGTAAAATTGATATTAATGACAAATCTTATATTGACGCTTTTGAAAAATTGAAGAAAATTTTAACAAATCCACCAATATTATGCTATCCAGACTTTAATAAAAAATTTGTATTGACCACGGATGCAAGCAATGCTGCTATTGGCGCGGTGTTGAGCCAGGATGGCAAACCAGTAAGTTACGCCAGTAGGACTTTAAATGGACATGAAAAAAACTACTCAACGCTGGAAAAAGAATTATTAGCCATTGTATGGTCAGTGAAATATTACCGTCCATACCTTTTTGGTCGAAAGTTTCTAGTTCAAACTGATCATCAGCCTTTGAAATGGCTTTATTCACTTAAAGAGCCCAATTCTAGAATCATCCGATGGAAAATATTATTAGATGAATTTGATCTCGATATTGAATATATTAAGGGAAAGGAGAATAAGGTAGCTGATTTTTTGAGCAGAGTTGAAGTAAATCATAGTACGGAAGAAAATGTAAATATTAATTTCTTTAGAATAAATAAAATTGTTAATAAATATAGGACGCAAATAAGAATAGTTAAAAATAAAAATAAAGAAACAGAAATACTTTTTAAAAAATATAAAATAATATATGTGTCTGAGAATGACTTAAATAATACTCATTATTTGAATGATTTATTTAGACGTGAAATAAAAAAAGGAAAAATTGGGGTATACTCGGAGTTTGACAATAATAAATATAATATAATAAAGAACAAATTAATTGAATTATTTTCCAATAACAATAAAATAAATTTCATAAATTGTACTAAAGTTGCTAGTGATATTGAATCCGAGGAATCTTTATTGAATATCATTGATGATATTCATATTAAAGGTAACCACAGAGGAATCCAGGAGAATTTCGAAGAATTAAAAGATAATTATTATAATCCTAAATTATTAAAATTTATAAATAGATATTGCAATAACTGCAGAATATGTAATGAAAACAAATATGACAGAAAACCAATAAATAAAATATTTCAACATACTCCAACACCAGAAAAACCAAATGAAATAGTACATATAGATATTTTTCAGATACAAAAGACTAGTTTTTTGACAACAATAGACAAATTTACGAAATTAGGAACGGCACATAAACTAAATGACAAAAATATGGTAACAATTAAAACTAAAATCGAAGAGCGAATCGCATTTTTAGGAAAACCTGATAAAATTATTATGGATAATGAATTTAATAATGCACTTATAAAGCTGTTCTGTCAAGAAAATAATATAGAAACTCATTTTACAACACCGAATTCGCACACAGGAAATTCAGATGTAGAAAGAATGCATTCGACTCTCTTAGAGCATATAAGAATATTAAAAAACGCTGAAAATATTAATGACTCTGAAGAATTAGTACTAAGAGCAATTAATTACTATAATAATACAATTCACAGCACGACTAAATTAAAACCAATTGATTTTATAAATAAGTTACATATAAATTTAAAAGAGGTTAAAGTAAGATCTGAAGCAATTAAAAAGAAAACCATTGATAGAGGAAATATTAAAAGAGAAAATATTACACTTAATTTACAAAAATCTAATTTATATATTAAAAATCCTACTGCAATTAGACAAAAAACTGCTAAAAGATTTAACAGATACCACCACAGCAACCCTAATAAAGTAGACACTGCACAATTTAGACGCCCATTAAAGTCTATAAAATAAAATAAAAATAAATAAAAAAAAAAATAATAATAAAATAAATGAAATGGATTTGTAGAGCAAAACATGGAAAACTATTCGTTAATATTTCTTTTTTATATTAAATCACACTATATTTATTTTTTTAAAATGTAAACTATAGAATAAGAAATGAATATTTATGGCTAATATAGTTTAATATTTATCTTGGAAAAAAAACCGCTAAACAACTTAAATATATTTCAAGTTATTAGTTAAGTGTGATTTAAATCTGTATCACTATAAGAAACTATTAAATTTTCGGATTGTATATTTGTAAGAGATTCGACGAGACTCGAATTCTTTAAGGAGAGGCGAGTTATATATTATAAGTAACTTTCCCCTTTCGCTCTCGCTCTCTTCATTATCTAACTGTAATAATTAGCTATGTAAGTTATATATTTAATTGTTGTAATTGTTGTAATAGTAAATGGGGAACTCTTTCTCTCTTCATTTTAAGTATAAATCTAACTGTTAAAATAAATTGAATAAGTATAGTTTTTAATGTTAAAAGTAGTCTTCAAAGTCACCTTGAAGAGTAAAGAACAAATTATTTTGAAGTGTAATCAAACTTGTTCCATTTTAATAAAAATAAAACTAATAAAAATAAAACTTTAACAAATTTATTTTATTTTCAAAAATAAATTTAACTCATACCTAAGCTCGTGTAATAACCGCATTTATAAATAAATATCAGTGCTTTCACGCTGTTTTACACTCAATGTAACATAATATTAAAATAATGTGTGAAATATAGGCGTAACTGAAACACTCATATAACAAATATGTAATAAGTAATCACAAATGAGTAGAGGCTTTTCAAATGCACTAAATCACAAAATATGCTCCAAAGGCTGCTGTATAATTAACTGCTTTACTGCGTAGATGGCTGAAAGCTGAGACTTCTTAGGGGACGCGCGTGTTGGCCATATGGCAGCTGTCAAATAACAGATTTAAATTATTTAATATTGCATAAGTATAAATATACGCATACATACTTACATTACACACATATGGAAAAGCGCGTTTATTTATTTACAGGAGAGACATGACAGCGTGTGATGTGTGTTTGCTAACTTCTCGCTTAATTGGCAACACATGTTTGTGGCGAATGGAAAATGTAGCGCGCGCACATACTAATTTGTATGTGTGGAATTGTTGTCAGCATGAACCGCAGAAGTAACTGTGTACAATTATCTATATTCATATAAATGTGTGAGCTTATTGTGTAAATAAGAGAGGGTGTTGCCTATTTAAAGCCCATAAATTAATGGAATTGATTTATTAGTGGCGAATATGTGAGCTTGTAAATTGTGCGCATAAATGTGCAGCGTGTAAATCAACGCGACTCCGCAAATATTTTAGGGTGGTTTAAGCTTTCTGCCATAAAGCGGAGGCGGACCAGGAAAAAGGTAACGCGCTGAAACTGTTGGATATTTTATAGTGAAAAAATTGCTGTGAAGCCATTTTATATTAACGAACGGAAATCTACACTCTAAAATATACATTTACCACGTCTGAACTTACATATTTAAAACTAATTAATTACTTGGTTTCGTTCGCTGACACATTCAACTGATCGCAATTTGTTCCGGTTAGGACGCACAAAGTTTATCCTACCTGATTGATAAACCTTGGGCGGTGTGGGTGTATGAAGTAAATATATGAGGTAAAAATGCTAGTCATAATTGCGTCATTAAAAAGCCTGAAATTTTGGACTTTGCCCTTAAGTTCTTTTGTAACCTCTACTCATCGCAGTATCACAGCCAAACCCAGATCGCTCAATAAATCTAAAAGGAAGCTGAGTTAGAATGTGCTAGCCATACAAGCCCATTTTTAGCCGCATCAGGCCGAGATATCTACGCCTTATTTTCTCTATGGCATTGTTTTCGAGAAGCAAGTGTTGTGGTGTATCCGAGGATTGACAGGAGTCGTCGGACCATATTGAGAGCCTGTGCGCCTGACGGCTGTGCAATCTGTAGTGACCTTTGAGGACATCAGTTTATCCTTATGGAGGCGATGCTTTAGGCGATTTATATACCCTCTCAATGAATACTTTGCCTGGTTTAGCTTATATTCCGTAGCTTAGCTTTTTCGTTATTTTTTTTTTTTATATTTGTTTATATATTTCCAACTAATAATATTAAGTACTACAATAAATAAACAATAGTATTAGTATAGTAATAATGTGTCGTACAATGTCTTAAGACGAGCTCTTAAGTACCTATATTCTCTGATGTCGAGTAACTTTTCCTTAGTATTGAAATTAATTTTGTTTTAATTTTTTTTTTAAATTAATTTTTAACTTAGAAGTTATTAAAATATTTTATACCTTTGATGAAGGGAAAAAGGGAACAAAAACGATGCATAGATTATTGTTTGTTTAGCTTAGCTTTTCGCTTCGGAGTTCTACATTGATGATATGTAGTCTCAAAGGCGCAGCCTCTTTAGCCAATGCATCCGCTACTTCATTCCTATGTATCCTGGGACCCATATGAACCGGATGCTATTGTTCACTCCTAACAAATTAATTTTTTGTTTCCGACCATGGAATAGTGAAGACTTAACCGCAAAGGATGACCTGTCTTTGGATAAAGCCTGCCACTCATTTTGTGGGGTTCTGCCTTAATTCATCTCTGCACATCCACACATGGCATACACTTCCGTTTGAAAGATGCTGGGGAAATTATCAATCGGCACATACAGCTTCGTTCCGCGGTCACACACTCCAGTGAACATACTTCGGGTGTTTTCGATTTATCTATACACCAGTGCAAGGTGTATTCTTAAAGTTTCCTTTCGAAAGCAAGTGTATTGTATCTCCAATATGAATTTCTTCTCAAATTTCATGAGTTAAGGGACATATTCTCTGGGTAGTTGCGGGAATGGGAGCTGCACATTTTTTTGGGCAAAACCTTCCTTATTAATAGTAAAAGCAATGCACTAGGCTAAGTGGGACATAACTATGTGAAGAGACCCATGAAAGGACGCGACAAATCAAAATGTGCATATCAGAACTACTTCGAGGATTGGAAAAAGCGCTGGCAGAAGTGTATTAAATCTTAGGGGGACTATTTTGAAGGAGATAAAATAGAGACTGATGAATAAATAAATATGTTTTGGGAAAAATGAAAATACACCTTATTTTTTTAACAGATCGTACATCCTTTTTTAACTCTTCCATAACAAAATGTCCTTTATAACGAATTTTTTAGTCGGAAGCCTGTAATTAATTACCTAAAATTAATTAATTAGAAGCCACTGAATATTTTTGCCTGAATGTTACTGGTGAAAAAAGGAATATGCATAAATATCCAAGAGGTAAAAAAATGACAATAGTAATCGGATGTGGCACTGTACGAGTGTATTCCTGCATAATGAAAACAAAGTTTAGCATACATACATAACTACACTGCCTTTCGTCTCTTTGCTCTGTTTTAAGGGAAAAGTTGATGACACTGACCACAACTTTAAGCTCTTGCAAAAAATTACACAAATAATCCGGTACACTTCCCATCATTGTGTGCGGCTTAGTATACGCAAACAAATGTTTTCTAACAAAAGTAAAAAAAAACTCAACTGAGAATTGAGCCAAGTAAAATGGAATGGCAAAGTAATTAAACGAACTTTTAATGATGTTGACAGTCACAAAAACCTCCGATAAGTACTGCCTATTTACTGCCAAACAACTCTTTGCTTTTCACATTTTCGAGGTAATGAGTTTTCACTAATTTTGTAGTCTATATGAGTTGGTTGGAAACCAAAACTACCAGCGGCATGCGTTGTCATAAAGGCATTCTGATTTGCATATAAAAGTAGTGATGAAATGCTAATGAGGCGGTGTTGTCGCTGACAGCAAGGTTTGACCAGCAAAACCGATTTCGTGGTCATGAGCAAGTCATTTAAATTCAAATATTTGGAGTATTTTTTGGTTTTGGGAAAAAAGAACACAAAAACAGAAGTATACTTGTTCATACTAGGGCGGGTCGATTTAAAAATCGCTCATTGCTCTGTGAAAATCGTATTCTAGGGACCAAAATAAGAAACTTTGCCGAGGGAACTATACCTCTAAAACGAATTCTGATGCCCCCCAATTTAAAATATCACCATTTTTGGCCTTTACATGAAAGAATCAGCTAAATGGCTCTGTTTTTTCTTTATTTTTATTTATTTATAATAATATTTATTATTTATTTATAATAATATCTATTTTTTCTCTTAAGAAATTTATTTCGTCAGAACATATGTAAATGAAAAAATTAATTGAAGTGAATTATGGAAAAGAAACTAAAAAGTTCGACCCAAATTGGGGGACATCAGAATATGATTTTCACAGAGCAATGGGCGATTTTATTGCCTCCCCACAAATCGACCCGGCCTAGTTCAAAAATGTAGAATTTGAAAAAAGAGATAGCAAGTGTTGCAATTATTTATTGGGAATTTAATATTCAATAAGGCGAAAATTTTTATTTTTTTTACGCAATACTCTGAAGTGAATGAGGTGTATATAGACTATTTAACTCTATATAGACTTTTTAACTCTTTGTGAAAGGACAGCTCGAATTGGGCTTTGTACAGCCCAAAAAGTTGGTAATCTTTCTGAGCATTATGGGATGTACTTCTAGAAGTCCTGGTGTTGCGTCTTGACTGGAGGAGGATAGTGGCCTCTTGGCCAGATTTGGGTTAATGTCCGGTAGGTAAGCTACTCAGAACGTTTGTTATTTGCCTCCTCTTTGATGAATGTTGAAAATAGATACAGCTGGTACTTACAAGAACGTAGAGGAATGTCTGTCTACTCCAAATCGAGAGCTTTCTATTGTGGAGCTTTCCGAAAAGGATTAATTTACAGAGGATGAGGCAAAATAATTCATCTAATTTTGTTTTTGCATAACTTCTTTACGAACCAAAAACAAAAAAAAAATATTTGGAATAATAGACTTTTAAGATTATTTTTTACCTTCACATTTTCACCTTTACGTGCTTGTCTCTTTGTACACAGCAGCTCTTTAGTTCACAAGTGTTAAATTTGATTGACGAGCGACACCATTTTCAAAAATTATAAATATTCCAATAGGGTGATTAATGTTGCGCCAACTTGTCCGAGAACGGTTTATTTGTACTCTTCAGTAAAAAGTTTAATAATGTTATGATTTATGCACCTTTCAGAACTTTGTATTGGAGTTTTCAAAATGAAATATATTTGGTTCCTTTTCATATATATATATATATATATATATATATATTAGGGCGGGTTGATTTAAAAATCGCTCATTGCTCTGTTAAAATCGTATTCCAGGGATCAAAATAAGAAACTTTGCCGAAGGAACCATACCTCTAAAACGAATTCTGATATCCCCCAATTTGGGTCGAACTTTTGGGTAGGGGAAAATTTTGAAAAATCCCACTTTGACCCATTTAGAGTGCTCCAATCGAGTCCAAATGTATGACCGACCCCCACTAACTTTGGACTGCCGATCCACCCATGCCCCCTGGAACTCCTCTGGGGGATTCCCCATACAATAATTTCAAAATATCACCATTTTTGGTCCTTACATGAAAAAATCAGCTAAATGGCTATGTTTTTTCTTTATTTTTATTTATTTATAATAATATTTATTATTTATTTATAATAATATCTATTTTTTCTCTTAAGAAAATTATTTAGTCAGAACATATGTAATTGAAAAAATTTATTTAAGTGAGTTATAGAAAAGAAACTAAAAAGTTCGACCCGAATTGGGGGACATCAGAATTCGTTTTAGAGGTATGGTTCCTTCGGCAAAGTTTCTTATTTTGATCCCTAGAATATGATTTTCACAGAGCAATGGGCGATTGGTTTGCCTCCCCACAAATCGACCCGGCCTAATATATATGTATATTTATTTTTTAAGAAAAAAAAAATATTTAGAAAACTTCTTAAAAATATAAAAATGATGTATTTGTCTTCAACGTCTTTGCCATTTTCAAAAAATACCTCCACTCAAATTTTTTCCTTTTTTTTATTAATAACTGGGACTATGCTCGATAATCACTACAAGTTTCTAGGTGGAATTCCCATAACTTTCCGAGTTATATTCGAATACGTACAGCAAATCCGTACAAAGTATTGCTTTACCTAAGCATTAAATATAAATAATACTTAAATATCTCAAAAGAAGTAATCTATTCATAAAATCTAAAGTATAAATATCTTTATAAGAAATACCAAAAGATGTATTAGTGTATTAGTAGGTGTAAGATACATAAACTTTTCTGCATTACTTTTATTGTTTCGATTTTTCGAACTAAGCTAAGTACGCACCATTTATATCCTGTGCTATTATTTGCAAAGTTTGGACAATTTTTGTAATGTTTATGCTTGTTAAGTCTTATAAAAATATAGCTTAATCCAATTGGAAAATCAAATAACTCAGAGTTACAAACTTTGTACAAAAGTCAAATGAACTTAACAAATTTGTATCAAAATTTTTAGTCAGAATCTTTAGAAAAATTCTTGGTATCTAGTTTTCTAGCCCATTAAATTCTGGTGCAATATTTTTCCAGTCGACAGTGGCTCAAAATTCAAAATTGATTTTTAATACTTTTTTTAATGAATGCTCGAATTTTTTATTTATTTTTTATATGAAGAAAATATGTAAGACGATCAGCAAAAAAAAATCAGAAAACAACAAGCATTGGCGATCAGCCAAAGTACTCATAGCTATAAATTTATTGTAGATGAGAGAAATGTAGGTAACTAGGGTCTTCAAAAAGTAACTCCTAGGAGTCAGTAGTGAAAAATTTCTATACGGTACTGTTTCTATGTCATCCTTGACATTTGTGAAGTAGACAGACCCACAATTTTACACCATACAGGGTCCAGCGTTCTAAGTGTAACCAACTTCAGACCGCTCGCGCAACTGATGCAAGGGCATGAGCTGCTAGTTGGCTAAATGACAGTCCAGAGTATTTTTTATAAGCGCGCGGAAGCATTTTGCCGAGAGTAAACGGCCGCCGTGGCCGAATGGGTTGGTGCGTGACTACCATTTGGAATTCAAAGAGAGAACGTCGGTTCGAATCTCGGTGAAAGATCAAAAAATTAAGAAAAACATTTTTCTAATAGCGGTTGCCCCTCGGCAGGCAATGGCAAACCTCCGAGTGTATTTCTACCATGAAAAAGCTCCTCACAAAAAATATCTGCCGTTCGGAGTCGGCTTGAAACTGTAGGTCCCTCCATTTGTGGAACAACATCAAGACAAACACCACAAATAAGAAGAGGAGCTCGGCCAAACACCCAAAAAAGGTGTACGCGCCAACTATATATACATACTATATACATAAACGCAACCAAAAAATTAGTAATGAACTTCAAACGTAACAGTGGGATTGAATTGCATTTGGCTGGAAAATTACAACCAGCGATTGTTCGTGAGCTCGAGTACTTAAAGTAAATAAAATTTTTGTTTATCGCACCATTACTCCTTACAATGATTCTGGTAGCATCGCGAATCGCCGTGGAGGTGATCATCAAGAAGACTGCAACGCCACGCGAAATGGTTCAAAAAGTGAGGAAGCCCCTTGAGCGAAATCCCTGACGAAGTGCCAACCAAATGGCGAAAGAACTGAAAAAATATAACCGTAGCATCCGCCGCATATTGAGAAATGATATCAAAGTCAGGCCTTATAAGATCCAAAAGGCGCATGATCCCACACCAAAGCAGCAACAAGTCAGAGTTGAGAGAGCGAATGAGTTGCATTGTTTAGCCGCAAGTGGTCAATTTCGGAACATTGTGTTTTCTGACGATGAAGTTTTTCAAATTAAGCAATTTGTAAACTCCCAAAACGATAGAGTTTATTTGACTGGCCGTTCGTACGAGAATTTGAGTCATCTATTGGCCACCAAGAGGCAGCACCCGCCATAGGTAATGGTTTGGGCTGCTATAAGCCCATATGAAAGAGCTTCAATGGTTTTCATCGAGCCTGGCGTCAAGGTAAATGCTAAATATCATATTATCGGCAAAGTACTCTGGAGGTGGCTTTGGAGCCGTGGGCAGACAAACATTTTAGTGGCACACCACGTATGTTTTAACAGGAATCGGCACTGTCTCACAAAGCTCGAGTGAACCAAGAATGGCTAAAGAACAATCTTCCGAACTTCATAACGTCCACACAATGGCTCTCAAATTCTACAGACAAGAATCCGATGGATTATTCTCTTTGGACCATTTTGAAAAGCAAGGCCCAAATTAAAAGATTCATTCGATTCGTTTCTGGACCGTCTCAAGCCCATAGTCAAGGTAAAAAGTGGCCATATCGAGCAAAACTAAATTGGTTCTTAATTTTGTGTTAATTTTACACATTCTTTATTTTGAATTCAATAAAAGTAATTTTCCGAACAAAATGTGTGGCCTTTTAACTGGTTACACTTCGAGTGCTGGATCCTGTAGAACAACCCGTCTAGCTTTAAGAACGATATGTCGCAGGCTTCGAAATTTTTTTGTTTAAATTATCATGCAAATGAGCCCAGAATGAGAAAATTTGAAGGGGAAGAAGAATATTGTTATTTTAAGGCAAAAAGATTTTACATGTGGGCGCGCTCAGGGTGACATCTAAATGATGCAATTTTTCACATATAATTTTTAAAAGCCGTACTTTGAATAGAAATAATGAAACCCGAAAGAATGTAAATTTGCACGTGCTTTATTTTGAAACAATATCGAAGCGCTTCTTTTGAAAGATGATAAAAAATATTCTCATTTATAAATTTTAAATTTTGATGAACGCTTGTAAAATTTTGTACAAAGTTTAAAAATTTAAGTTATATGGTTATTCATGTAAAATTAACTGTATTTTTATAAAAAAGAAAAATAACTAAAAAGGAAAATTTAATATAACGCCCTGATATTATGGTGAACAGTTCATAAACAACAGTGTGTCTAAAATATTTGGTAGCTATTCAAATGAAATGGTTTTGTCAAAAAATAAGCATACTAAAATGTAGTACCCCATCCTTTCGCCTCATCCTTTCGCTGCTCAAACACGTACGCAGCGTCAAAGCGTTTACTACGGCATTTTGAATTCTATAGTATATGATTTTGCATAAGTGCATACTTGCCTTACACGCATACGTACTTATATGAAGCTATGTTTATCAGCGTATCTACTTCCCTTTGATGCAACGGGGCGTCCACGGTCTTTAATTAAAGTGTCAAGTATTCTCAAAAAAATAAATAAAAAATCATCTCAAACCGCTGCTGCTGCTACTGCTTCACATACAGCGCACGTGGGCGTATGAGTGACATGCTCCGCACACGAAAATTATTTGCCTCAAAGGCAATGCCGACATGCATACCTACAAATTTTCGGTATTCTGCCCTTTTCACTTTTACATATACTTTATACTTATCTGTATACATAAGCAGGCAGAGAATTATACAAAGTGTATGACAACACACACTTGCACATTTATACTCTTGTGAATATTTGCTCCTTTGTAAGCGCTACCGCTTTTATGTTTGTGCGCTGATGTGCCTTGCTCATTTTTCCATCATTATGTTTTACAAATTATGCTAATTACGCTTTTATATTTAATGCTTGGCTGTCTCTACAAGCACACCCCTTTCACATACATAAACACACATACATACGCGCATTCACGTTTTTGGTACTTTTGGATGCTTTGCATTTTTATTTCAATTTGCATTTGCATATATGCACATACAAACGTATGTACATATATTTTGTTTCGGTGAAAGGCGAGCATTGTTAGTTTTATGTCTTCTAACTTTTTTATTTTTGGCGGCCAAATTTTATCGCTTCACTTTTATCTGCGATAAGCGACCGCCGTTAATGAGGCTTTCGTTTCAATTACAAAGAACATTTCTTGTAAATATGCAGAAGTAAACCAATTTGAAGGGAAACATATTTGGTGGACTAAGTACTCCCAGACAAGCGAGTCTCATTATTTTTGTGTGTTTTATAAAATTCATGTGTAAATGCATAAATGTGTAAATGCAGCCTAATTGAATTTTTTTGATTGAAGCCTAAATTAAATAATCCAAGAAAGGAAAGCTTGCAAGATGTGAAACAACTTTTTCCATCTATTCTATGCGAATATAATTCCCTATAAAGAAAAACCAAGATTTTCAAAAATCAACTCCATTTTTGAGCTACTTAAAACTTGCACTTTATGATATAAGAAATCAAACTCGAATTTTTTCAAAATATTCTTATTTAAAACTATTAAATTTTGTTGAAACTTTTTTAAAAATTTTATGAGGCTTCGATCTTTAAGTTTCATAATTGAAGTACGAACACGAATTGGCTTGAATTCATATAAGGTGGCGCAAAATTTATCATTTAATTTGTTTGAATAACTTATTTACATAAAAAAAATACTTTTGTGTGATGGAAAGCTTTATTTGACTTTTATGCGCTCCATTTATTTCCTGTGTGTGTACTACAGCTGTCTTGTCTGCAAGTGTCAAATAGGATTGACGTACGAAACCATTTGCAAAAATTACATATCTTTCGATAGTCTGATTAATTTTGCCTCACATTGTTGAAGTCCTTGTATGTACATAATCAATTTTGCATTTCATAAAAAAAACATTTCGTATATGCTTTGCTTGAACTGCAGGGCAGCGCCGGGTGGTTGGCGATTACTTTATATAGAATATAAGGTTGCACCTTCTTAGTACGACGCGGCGTCAGACACCATGAATAAACCAGCAAAGGGAAGCAGAAGGACTTGGTTGTGAAGAAAAAGAGTGGACGAAAGCAATAGGAATCGCCAAACACAAGAAATTACAACCTCAAAATTATAACTGTCTACAGTGACGTGAGTGCCGATACGCGAATGCGCCGACTGTTAGTTTGAAGACAGGAGGTACTTCGTTTTGTCCTCGTTCGCCACCAAACCCATTCGCTTTGCCTCTTTATCCAGTTTGGAGAAGGCAGAACTAACAGCGCGGTCGGCATACGCTAACAATTGTATGCTCTTATAAAAAATTGTGCCTGAGCGATTAAGTCCTGCGGCTCGTACGATGCTCTCCAACATCAGGTTAAAGAAGTCACACGACTGCGAGTCACCCTATCTGAAACCTCGTTTGGTATCAAACGGCTCGGAGAGGTCCTTCCCAATTCTGACAGTGCTGCTGGTATTGAGCAACGTCATCTTACATAGCCGTATTAGTTTTGCGGGGATACCAAATTCAGACATAGCGGCATACAGGTAACTCCTTTCCGTACTGTCGAATGCAGCTTTGAAGTCGATGAAAAGATGGTGTGTGTCGATTCTCCTTTCATGGGTCTTTTCCAAGATTTGGCGTATTGTGAATATTTGGTCGATGGTAGACTTTCCAGGTCTGAAACCACACTGATAAAGTCCAATCAGTTGGTTGACGGTGGGCTTCAGCCTTTCACACAATACGCTCGCTAGAACCTTATAGGCGATATTTAGAAGACTAATCCCGCGGTAATTGGCACAAATTGCAGGATCGCCCTTCTTATGGATTGGGCAGATAACATTTAAATTCCAATCGGCAGGCATGCTTTTATCAGACCATATTTTGCATAGGAGCTGATGCATGCACCTTACCAGCTCCTCGCCGCCATGTTTGAATAGCTCAGCCGGCAGTCCGTCGGCGCCCGCGGCTTTGTTGTTCTTTAGCCGTGATATTGCTATTCTCACCTCGTCATGGTCGGGTAACGGAACGACAATTCCGTCGTCAACGATTGGGGTATCGGGATCATTATATTCTCTGTGACATGCGCAGCTATCACTGTTGAGCAGCCTCGAGAAGTTTTCCCTCTATAATTTTTTAAGATTGCTTTGGATGTCAGTCACCAGACTCACGTATTTCGGCCTCTTGTTTCTTCATTCGGATAATACGTCTCTCTTCCTTTTTCAGCTCTCTGTAGCGATCCCACATGGCTCGCGTTGCGCCCGACCGCAGCGTGGCTCTATAGGCAGCATGACATTCCTCGTCGTACGCATTGTTTTTTCGGGCTCGCCGGAATCCGATTTCTTCTTCGGCGGCGGTACGTAGGGAACGAGAAATGTTGCTCCATTGCTCGCGCATGCCAGTTTGTTGGGCAGTGCTCTCCGAGAGCAGGAGTGAGAGTCGAGTGGCGAATCTTCTGGCTGTCTGTTGTGTTTGTAGCTTTTCGATGTCGAACATTCTTTGTGCAGGTAGATGTACCTTTTTTGCTGCACAGAGGCGTGTGCGCAGTTTGGCTGCAACAAGGTAATGATCCGAGTCGATGTTGGCTCCTCGGATCGTACGTACATCTAATACACTAGAAGCGTGTCTTCCATCTATCACAACATGATCGATCTGGTTTCGCGTTTTTCGATCAGGAGACAGCCAGGTAGCTTGGTGGATTTTTTTATGCTGGAATCTGGTGCTGCAGACTACCATGTTTCGGGCCCCGGCGAAGTCGATCAGCCTCTGTCCGTTACCGGATGTTTCGTTGTGCAGGCTGAATTTTCCGACTGTGGGACCAAAAATTCCCTCCTTGCCCACCCTGGCGTTGAAGTCGCCAAGCACGATTTTTATGTCGTGGCGGGGGCAGCGCTCATAGGAACGTTCCAGGCGCTCATAGAAAGAATCTTTGGTCGCATCGTCCTTCTCTTCCGTCGGGGCGTGGGCGCAAATTAGCGAGATGTTAAAAAATCGCGCTTTGATGCGGATCATTGCGAGACGCTCGTCCACCGGAGTGAACGACAGTACTTGGCGACGAAGTCTCTCTCCCACAACAAATCCAACACCGAATTTGCGCTCCTTTACATGGCAGCTATAGTAAACGTCGCAAGGTCCTATGGTTTTCTTACCTTGCCCCGTCCATCGCATCTCTTGGATGGCAGTGATGTCAGCCTTTACTCTCACGAGGACATCAACCAGCCTGGCAGAGGCACCTTCCCCATTAAGGGACCGGACATTCCAGGTGCATGCCCTCAAATCATATTCCTTATTTCGTTTGCAGGGGTCTTCATCAGTAAAGGCAGTTCTCATCCGGGGCTTTGCAGCTCTTTTAAGTGGCGGGTCCCAAACCCAACGCACAACCAGCTATCCTGGAATGCTTCGCCTTCTCACGTTAGCTCACTCCCGAACGGGTGTTCGGAAGCTACCCAGAGGATACGTGGGCTAATCCCGGCCGTTTTGAGCTGCTTGAACCATATGTAGAAGAATCGTCCTGGCCACTCCCAAATGAATGGCGATCAGTAACTTTCCCCACTTGCGTGGACTTCTACACATGGAACCATCCTCCAAACTTACCCACTAGTATAAGGAATATACTCGTATGGTTCAGATTTTTCACAAAAATTTGCACTCTTAAATTTTATCATAGAGTTTTGGAGGCATTAATATTGTTCGGCGTAGCCCAATAGGTTGTATTATATATATGTATATGGGTATATATGATAGTATTGTGAAATGTAATAGGTCTATGAAGTTCGTGCGGTTTCTTTTCGAAATTTGAATTTCGGATCATTCCCATGGCTTTTAAACGTTTGGAAATGGTTGATTGATCAACTCCCAAAGTTTTTGCAACCTCTTCTTGCGTTTGAGCCGGATCTTGATCGAGCAATTCCTCCAATTCGGTATCCATGAACTTTGGCGGCGCGGCCAAAATCACCACTTTTAAAGCGTGCAAACCACTTCTGGCACGTTCGCTCAGCTAGAGCATGCTCACCATAAACTTCCACCAAGATACGATGACTTTCGGCTGCTTTTTTCTTCATATTAAAGAATTCCCCGCAAAAACACATTATTTGGCACGAAATTCGACATTTTCAAGTGTGGTAAAAATATTGTTGTTTACGCTTCAAATAAAAAACTTATACTGACGTTTGTGCCTTACAACAGTAGCTCTCCAATGAATGTTTGGAAATGTGGATCGATGGAATAATAATCAAGTTACGCCATCTGTTGTAAAACCGCACGAACTTATCCATAGACCTTTTGGTACTTATTTTGGTAAATATTTGAAAATGTTGTTTTATACCAGTTTTTTGTGAGTTGAATTTATATCAACTTGATACCAACTTTAAACCAATTCCTTTAGAGTATAGCTCTAGAGTCATTTCAAGCCCCCCAATTTAAAAAAAATTCTTTCTTTAATTAATACGAAATTCGTATATAATAATAGTATAATTATGGTATATATCAAAGTATTAGAATGTTTTTTTAAAATATGGGAAACAAAGTTTAAAAAAAACCAAAAAACAATTAAACTTACAATATTTCAGAAATTTATTTTGCATCAATAATTTTTTTTAATTAATAAATTGGGGACTTTTTTAGACTATTGTGTAGAATCCGAATATGCCATTCACGAAGTTGAAAAAAGTGTTCCATGCAAATTAACCCGCCCTATAAAAGCCATTAATTCCTATTTCAGTTAATAATTTGTATGACTGCTAAGTATTTACCTACGAAACTTTATTTTAAAACTAGGTAAATATTTTTAGTCTTGCTTAATACGAAGATAAACCTTAAATCTTACATTGAATTTTTAGTGCACAAATTATGCAAGAAGGCGTAAAATTAATCAACTAGTTTGAATAACTTTTTCACTAAAGATGAGCTCCTCCTCTTATTTGTGGTGAGCAATGGTGTGTTGTGGTTTTTTCACAAATAGAGTGGCCTACAGTTTTATGCCGCCTCAGAACGCCAAATGATTTTTTATGAGGAGTTCTTTCATGACTGAAGTACGCTCCGAGACTTGCTATTGCCTGCCGAGTGGTGACCGCTAAAAAGATTTTCATGGTTCCACTTTCCAAGCTGCGCATTTTTTTACTTAAAAGAATTGCAAGTACGTAGGAGTACTCATATGGCCACGCAGTCCATCAGTTCAAATTCCGTCTAACTGAATAACAAAACATAGAAGTTGCAAGCACTTGTTGAAGTCAAAACATAGAAAAGTTTCTGATTTAGATTTAAAACTACACCGTATGCTTTTTACAATATTTGGAAATTTCAGCATTTATTTGCACGAGAAAGAAAAATTCTGCAAAACCCGCACGGGGCCAGTCGATGGCTCGGCTGAGATAGCATACACCTAGTTAACTATTCTAATAAGTGCTTATGCGTATGCGTGTGTTATGCGCTAGTGTGTGTATGTGTTTGCATGAACGGGTGAGTATCATAAAGCAACTAAATGAAGCACTTTAAATGCAAAGCATACTAAAGTGCGACAAACTTTGTCAACTGGCTGGCAATGAATGCCAACTGCCGACTGCCGGCTGATGAGTGGCGGTCCGGATGACTGAGCAGACACCTATGCGTGTATATGCAAGTATATTAAGCCCGACTGGCTCCTGCACATTGAATAGTGAATGGTTGAATGGGTGAATGGGAAGTGACTGGTGACGTTACTGCTGTTGAAAAGCGGTTTGTTGGGCCACTTATCGTAAAGCTCCTCGCCAAAGCTATGCTGATTTATGGCAACAACACATTTGCGTTAGCAGAAATGTGTGTGATGGTATGTGTATACTTCATGCAAAGTGATGCATGCAAATGGGAGCGTCTGCAGCGTAGTGGCTACTCTTTAGTAGCCCACCACAGCCCCGATGGATAGCTCATACGATTTCATAGAGATATTAACTTTTAACGAGTGCAATACTGCAGTGCATTCCATGCTTGTTGTTGTCTTGCGTAGTGCTCATAAACTTTTGTGATTCTCAACGCAGGCTTCGCTTTATCCAAAGCTATAAAACTCGTGCTAGAAACGAATCAAGTGGTGAAGTGCTGAAAAGACCAATTCAACAACCAACAGCAAACCGAACTGGACACATGAACCAGCCTGCATATGCCCGCATGTATAAAAAATGTACATATATTAACGCACCCGTATGTGTGCATACATATTTGATGTGATCGCATCCTAAGCACTTTTAGGCACATATTCTATTTGCGACTTGACAAATAGATTCTCCTCCAAATCATTTGTGGTACGACTGTGTGCACAAATGCACTGGCGTGCAAATAATTTGCCTCTAATGGACACATTCGTATTTGGTACGTGTCATTCGGACACGTACATGACCTCATTAATGACAGACATGACACTTGAGTGGCAAATGAGTGTGTAACAAACTGAACCGGCCAAGGAATGTCGGCGTGTGTGTGCGCTTGTTGGCAACTCTTTGAATGCAACGAATAAGAACTTGCAAGTACCTAAAGCAACACCGCAGTAGCAGCCACAATTCAGTACTGGCGTTAGCAAATCATTTGGGGAAAACCAAAGCGAAAAGTTTATCTCAGACAAAAAGTGACAGCAAAGAACATCATTATGAGAAAGTTTTCTAGATTCTTGGATTTCGGTGCGGTGCGAATATGAAAAGCCTGAGCAAGCAATAGCAGAGTTGTGTATGTGTTTGCAGAGTTTTGATGCGGCATAGGTAGACAGATGCATACATACAAACTGCACTACTCTAAAGTTTGATGAATAAAAAAGGCGAAAAACGTACAAACTCACACTAGCGCAACGTCGAATTACCGAAAGCAGTAAAGCAGGCATTGCAGTGATGTGTGGATAATTTCATTTTAGTTTCCCTTCATTCACTTTATTGCTGTTGGAGTTCAAAGTGTAATAAGGTTAAGCGCTCGAATTGTTATTACATTCAAAAAATGCACTTAAACCTTCAGTAGGATTGGCAGTGTAGTTTTGAGGCTTCAAAAAAAAAAAAAAAAAAAAAGGAGTAGCAACAAAAACTTTGGTAAGGCATGTTAAGTGTTTGTTTTACCTATTACTTGCTTAGTTTTATTTTTTTTTTTTCGAAGAGAAAGCATCGAAAACCTTTACCCCGTCAATGTTGAACTTTAACCCGAACTAAATCTCCTACCGTTTAAGTATCCATCCCCTCCCGGTATTAACGTTAAGTAATTCGTTGGAAGCGCACTAAGTTCTACGCCAGCTACCCTTCACATGAATTCTGTCTAAAATTGCATGTACTTTAGCCATCACACAGTTTTGTTTATTTCAGGGAGGAATCAGGCCTTCCTGTCCCCTTTAACCATACTTGTCTTACATCGACTGAAGAGTGGGGTTCCTTATCTAGTATTGTCTGTTTAGTAGATCTGCTAGCAGTGTGGCAATACGGTTGACAGGTAGACCACCTGGACTGTCATTTTGCCAAGTAGCAGACAGTGCCCGTGCATTACTTCGAGTACCGGACCCTGTACACACAAAGTTACGATTGATTGCAAAAATTTAGATGTATCCTCCAACTCACGAGAGACTTTCAAGTCAAAACTTAATCTGGAGATGCACTTTTTCAATTGTGACTAACGTATCTCACAGTATTGCTTACCATATATTATAATTAAGCTTTAGTATTAGTAATCTATTTGAGTTGTACTTTAATTGATGAAAGTATAAATGAATAAATACACCATTAATTTTTTTCCAACGTCGATGAATAAGAGTTTAAAAAAGGAAAATTTCAATACACTTGAAAAAAGATTGTGACGTTTAGGGATAAAATGTCAGGAAGCCCAATATTCCACAGCTCTTCCTCTTCCGCAATTACTAAGCCACATTCTTGCCTTTTTTGGCTGCTGCACAGTGTTATTGTAATATTAAATAATATCATAAAAAGAGCTTTTAGTGATGCCAAAAGTGATGCCTAGATGACAGTTTCAGTTTATCTTTGGTAAAGGCGAAAATGCAAGCCAGGCCGCTGAAATTATGAATGGTGCCGATACTGTAACAGCTAAATGAATGCAATTTTGGTCGATGATGTCGATGTCGAGCAGCCATTTTTGATGGGAAAGAAAATGTCGATTTGGCAATAAAATCACAGATCGGCGTGTTAGTATTCGTAGCAGCAACGTCCGAATTATATTTAAGAAATTATATAATACATGACATTATGTGAAGGATGTGACATTGGAAGCTAAAACTTTACTCCATCTTTCAGACAGCATACGGATTCCTCTGACGGAATGTTCGAGTTCTTTTGACTTGATCCATTAATTGAGCCAGTTTACGATGCTCTCATAAGAAGTGAGCTGCACTCCAATAAGAGCTGACTGCATAGATCGGAACAGATGGTAATCCGAAAGGGCAAAGTCTAGGGTTTACGGCGGGTGGGGCGAGATTTCCCAATTCAGTCCCTCTAAATATTTCTGGACCAATTTAGCAACGTGTGGCTTGGTGTTGTCATGCAGTAAAATCAGTTTGTCATGTCTACCGTCCCATTCCGGCCGCTTTTATTTGAGAGTTCGATCGCCAGTAATGGTTTCAGATGGTTCAAGGAGTTCGTAATAGAGAACACCCTTCTGATCTCACCAGACATAACCTTTGAAGTCTAAATATTTTTTTTCGCTGCTGATGGACCTGGGTCAACTGGCAGGCTCCAATATTTTCGACGCATAGGGTTATCATAATATATCCATTTTTCACCAAACGTCTCTCGATATCCCTCTCCTTCAATTGATGTGGCACCCAGTTATCTACTCTTATCAGAGGTCGGAAACATATTCCCATACCCAATATTTTACATACATATGTATACATATATTTTTTTTTCGGTGAGAGCAGTTTCACCTTATACCGCATTATTACTCATTTTATAATTACGCGCACATATTTCGGATATAAAAACTTCATTCCAAAATTATTAAAACTACATTTTTTTAATTTTTTTTACGGCTGCGTTCCCAAACTAATCAATAAAATTTAAAATATGTCCACAACATAATTATATTCGCATGAAAGAAAGTCTATGCGTTAAATATGCAAGCCCATATGTACATACATTTGTATATATTTATATGATATGCGTGCATGTATGTGTGAGCTCATGTGTAAGTCCTCGTTTGGTATTCATAACCTGCAGCGATATTGTTTGGGTTGATTGCTTGCCAACGCTGGCGGCTGTTTGTTGACGATGTAAGCGCATATGCCACGCCTTGTGCCACCACACAATCGCCTCAAGTATCCGCCCGCTGCGCTTTCGCTGATTGACCGGCTAGCCGCCTTCCTACCTACCTGCGTACATATCTGTATGTTTCCTTCAGTGACGCATACTATTCTACTGTATCAAAGTTTTATTAAGAATTTTATTGTTCAGTGAATCGCCGCTCAAGCGGAAATCGATGCGGAAGCTCGCGATATATTCGACACGACGCGCAAAATACTCAACACCAGATCACTTCATCAATGCGGTGGTTTGTACGAATATACGTAGCCACGCGCACATCGTTCAATACGCACATGCACGCGTGTGTTCGAATATGTTTGTATGTATAAGTATGAGGAGAGAAGCATTTGGTCTGCAGACATTTATCACCGGTTTCATTGAGTTTCATGCCCGATTCTTGGCAAGCGTGGTTATATAATCACTTGGAATTACGTAAACGTATAAAATTTAAAACAAAAAAAGAAAAAATCAAATTTATAAATAATAAAATAAAACATATGCCGAAAGTGCAAACATTATGAAAGCAGCATACCCTCACACTCCACTAGTAAATTGAACAAAAATTCCAGTATTTTCTGGCAATATTTGCATATAACGGTAGCAATAAATTTCAGCTCTTTGGAGTTTGGGCAAAATGTGGAAATTTGCGAAAAAGCTTTAAAATTCTTATATATGGCGGAAAAAAATAAAAAAATGTAAGGTGAATTTTGTTGTGAAACGAAATGGGCAAAAAAAAGGGTGAATTTGGTTGTAAAATGAAAAATCTTTATTTATTCTTGTAAATCAATTTCATCCCCTTCAAAATAATCCCCTCTCGATGAAATACACTTATGCCAACGATTTTTCCCATCCCCGAAACGTGCCAAATACTCCATTTCCGGTATAGCCATCAGCACCTTCTTCGATTCAGCTTTTATCTCCTCAATCGACTCCTCAATCGTTCCCCGGAGTGGTCTCTTGAGTTTTGGGAATAGCCAGAAGTCACACGGAGCCAAATCAGGCGAATACGGTGGTTGCGGAACAATATGCGTGAATTTTTGGTGATGAAAAAACCAAGAGTTGTTGGCCCATAATTCTGGTCTTTTTAGACGAATTGCTTCACGTAAACGACGCATAACGGCCAAATAATTTTCCTTATTAACAGTTTGGCCAGGTGGAAGGAATTCATGGTGCACCACACCACGAAAATCGAGAAAAACTGTCATCATGACCTTTATTTTTGAACGACTTTGACGTGCACTTTTCGGTCTGGCTTCGCCTTTAGTACGATATTTGCTTGATTGGTCGGTTGTTTCAGGGTCGTAAGCATAAATCCAAGTCTCATCTCCCGTAATGATGCATTTGAGCTTGTCCTGATAGTCTGCATTTGTCTGCATTAGCATTGTTTTACACACAGCAACGCGACGACTTTTTTCCAAGAAGTTGAGAGTTTTCGGTACCAAACGAGATTTGACTTTTCGTAGGCCCAAATGGTCTTTCAAAATGGTTTTTACAGATCCTTCTGATATTCCGATCATAGTAAGGTATTTAACAGTCAACCGACGATTTTTGAGCACTAACTTCTTCACTTTATTGACGTGTTGGTCATCTGTTGACGTCGATGGTCGTCCGGAGCGCTTCAAGTCATCAACACGTTCTCGACCCTCTTTGAAGTCTTTGTACCACTTATAAACGTTTTTCTGCGACATGGTCGAATCACCAAATACCTTCTGCAACATGCTAAACGTTTCTGCAGCCGAAGTTTCATTCCGCAAACAAAATTTGATGGCACTTCTCTGCTCAATCAAATCAGACATTGTAAAAATCGAAAAATGCACTCTTGGTCGTTTGGTAAACACAAGCGTAAATATATTACTGATAATGACATTCACATGAAAGTTAGCCCAGATGTTATTAACAGTGCTGCCAACTCATGAAAAAAATAACTAGAGCGAAATTTTAATCCCGCGAAGTTTGGCAAATAAATTCACCTTACTTTTTGCCCAGATAGAGTAGATAAAAAATAAATAAAAATAAATGAAATCCTTCAAAATCTGTTATGTGTTGTGTCAATGATGTTATTGCTTGTATCCTGCTCTATTCGCTTTTACAACATGTTTAATGTTAATATGGAGCCCAAAATTCTGCATTACAATGTGAATACATTTTAGGTAAAAATTCTGGAAAACAAATTCTATACAACCTAATTTTCTTTGAGTCATAGTTCTGTATTTTGAAAATTCTATAAAAACAAAATAATGTGAAATTGGTATCTTGGGTATTTAGATTGTGTATAAAAACCTACATTGGGTCAAAATTCTGTACTTTTCAAGTCTGCGTTAATATATTTTAAATTTGATTTGGTAAATCTAGACCTTCGTTTCTGATACATAGTTCACGAAAAGGTAATGTGCAAGGCTGGCTCCTCTCACAAATGTGTTTTGTTGGCTCCGGGGTGCCGCAATGTTTTGTCATCAGTCCCCTTTTGTTTAGCATTTTTGTGAATGATATATTCTCTGTGTATCAGTGTGTCGATGTCCATGCCAATGCTCCTGATGTTCAGTTGTATTTGTCCACTATAATTGGTAGAACTGAGAATCTAGTTGAAGATTTGTATTTTAAAATTATTAATAACCTGTGTGAGATTTCCCAACGGACCCACGATAATAGTCTTAACCTAAATGCGCTTAGCCATATGTATTGCCTATCCATGTCACTGTTGACAGTTATGATTGTGAGGTTGTAAGAGACTTCGTTTATCTAAGAACTAGCATTAACACCGCTTACAATGCCCTCCTTGAAACACAATGCTGAATTTCTCTTGCGTACAAGTGCTACCTTAGACTAAGTAGGGAATTGAGTAGTAAAGTCCTCTCTCGACAAACAAAACTAACACTCTACAAGGCTCTCATCATACCCGTCCTAACGTATAGTGCAGAAGCGTGGACGATGACAACATCCGATGCAGCGTCCCTTTAAGTATTTCAGAGCAAGATTTTTGGACCTTTGCACATTGGCGACGGCGAATATCGTGAATTCGCATGATCGATAAGCTGTATGAGCTTTAGGACGATATAGACATTTCGCAGCGAATAGAGATTCAGTTGTCTGGATCATGTTGTTCGAATGTATGCAAAGGCTCTAGCTCTAAAAGCATTCAATGCGCTACCAGCTGGTGGTAGCAGAGGAAGAGAAAGGCCTCCTCTGCGTTGGCAAGATCAAATAGAGAAGGACTTGGTTTTCCTTGGTTTGTCAACCTGGCGCTGGTTAGCATGAAAAACAAATGACTAGTGCTTTGTTAACCTCGACCAAAATCGCTTAAACGGTTATCGCGCAAACCAGGAAACAAAAGAATGGTTTCTTGATTTGTAATGGTGATAGACAAGATTTAGGCTTTGATGTTAATTCTATGCTGAGCTGTTCTGACCATGAAGATAAAGTTTTAAGTAACGCGTACTATGTTTTACGCACCTCGAGACTAAAAGAAAGGGCACCACAATACTCATTGCACCAAACGTTACATTAAAGTCTGACTCTATTTCATCTCACAAAGTAATATTCCCCGTTATGTCTATGCTCTTGAAGGACATGACCACATTTTTGTAGCATAGAACATTTTTAATTATCTGGTGGCTAGAAGTTGTATATTTATATATAATCTATTTCAATTCAAGACTCCCAAATATCTTTACGGGAAACTAAAATTGATGTGATCTAATAGGTGATGGCCCCAAATATGAATAATGACAAAGTTTCTTCTAATAGCAGTTGCCCCTTGGCAGGCAATGGCAAACCTCGGAATGTCTATCTGCCATGAAAAAGCTCCTCATAAAAAACCATTTGCCGTTCGGAGTCGTCTTAAGACTGTTGCTTGTTTATGGAACAACATCAAGATGCACACCAAAATCGGAAGAAGAGCTCGGTCGAACATCTTACAGAAGTATATGCGTCAATTGTTTATTTACTTTTATTTATAGACTCTTATGTATAAATATATAAAACATAATGATAATTTTCGAAAGTAAAAAACGGTAACCTATGTAGAGTCGCATGACCTGTTGGGTTGGGTTGGCTGGTTAAAATGGTGATACTTCCAGAATCCAACTAGCGTTTCCGCACCATTGTGTTGCCACATCCTCATTACCAACTAGCTTAACGGTTATTTACAGCATGACTGTATCCAATCTGTGCGGCTTAAGACCCTTATTAGATTCTTGACGTCTAAACCAGACAATTGTTCGAGATTCTTGAACAGCGTTTGGCCCAGGGTTAACATTCTGTCCTTCCATAGGGCAGGGCATTCACAGAGGAAATGGAAGATTGTTTCCTTTTTCTCCGGTTGTTTACAACTGTGACAGTACACCTGTATATTGTGAGGGATACCCATTTTGGCTGCTTGTTCTCCGATGGACCAAAAGCCAGTTATGACTGCCGTTAGTCTCCAGGCGTCCCGTCGTTCCATGCTTATTAATGCCGACGATTGCTTGATGTTGTAAGTGAGCCATAATGTTATGCAAATTTTGCATTTCGTCTGGTCTTTCCACTTACAATCCGCGATTCGGAGGTATTTTTGGGAAATTGCACTCTTGACTGCACAAAATGGTGTGAATACCGATTCTGCAAGAGCGTTATTTATGGCAGATACCCCTGAACTGAACTGACAAGATCACCTGCTTCTTCGCTACCTTCATTATTCCGATGTCCCGGGACCCAGATTAAGTTAACATTATGATTTTCACTCAAGCTGGAAAGGCTATTCGTACTTTGTTCCACCAGTAGTAGCTGAATCCAGTGTCTGGATTGCAGCTTGCCTATCAGAAGGAATAGCGATATTGCCCTTAAAATAGAAACCTGTGATTAGTATCCTACAGGCTTCCCCAATTGCCAGTACTTCCGCCTGGAAGACACTGCTGGTATTAGTGAGACGCACAGATTTCTCAATTTTAAGTCTGTGATAATATATACCAGCTCTAACCCCGCAGTCGACTTTACTGTCATCCGAATAGAGTACAGTGTCGAAGTTATTTAAAGATAATCCCTTATTCCATTCTTCCTTAGATGGAAAGAGAGTGGCAAAAGTCCTATTGAATATTACCGTCGGGACGATGGCCTGTACTTGACATGAAACATTTTAGTATCACAATTTAGATTTCGTGCAACACACACACACGCATAGTGGCTATAATAAACATACTAATTAGACTGAATAATCAAATGTAGCCCAAAATTGTTATTAATGTTGCCACAATTGCCGATACGAGTATGGCAGTCTCATTGTAGCAAGCTCAAACGATAGAAATTTTTGTTACTAGCGGCTATAATGCAAAGAGCAACTGCTTTGAAATTCGTGTTCAGACCAAATCTCACTTCCCTTGTGTGGCTGAAATATTCGCAATAATAACTCACATCCAGCCATGCAAACATGGAACACAACGGTAACTTGCATGCAAATATTTTGGAGTTTTGTTTATTTTGCTAAAATGCAAACAATGGCCTACCCAAATTTGAGTTTGCAATAATTTAATTGTAGTGCGAATAATTTGCTGGCAAAATTCAAGTCTGCGTGCATTAATAATTGCGAACGATAATAGAGAATCTATTATACTTATATTGTTAAATTTCAGCGATCAAGTCTGTTATTCTTATACCCCTCCATTTGAGCTAATACACCCTGCGATAATCAACTTTTTTGTTATCCCGGAAAAATTTCATACGCACGTTGCCAAAACAAATATAGATTTTTTATTTAGGAAAGTTGAACTATTTGCTTTAAGTTTTTATAAAAAAGTAAGAAGAATGAAATGTATAAGTAAGGAACCACTTTTTAATATTGTAGTTGAATATATTTATTTATTATTTATTATTTATTATTTATTATTATTAAGTCCATGAACTCAAGCTTTTTAAATACATACTAATTATAATACAAAGTAAAAATAGAATACAAAGTAATTAAAAATAAACTTTACGGAGTTGAAAAATTTAGTCGAATATAATCCGAAAATAAATTAAAATCACTTAAGCCTCGAAGAAGAGGTGCATTTTGCGACTACTCCGTTTTACATTAGCAGAAAAGTAAAAAGCAATGAAGATTACACTGTGGTATATTGAAGTTAATTCTTTCCAAAAGAAATGAGCAGCCAATACTGCCACTGATGATGTTTTAAGAAAATGAAAGCGAAAGGATTGGTCTTCTTACATCCAAGCACTTTAGATTAAACAAAATCAAACGAAAGTGATAGGTTCAATAAAGCTCAATGAACGTGGAGCGTATTTAAGAACAATTTTTTGGACCCATTTAATTCTGTTTATGTAGGTTTTATGACTTCAAATAAAACTAGCGTACTCCAAATTGGATCCAACGAAGGGCGTACATAATAATTAAAGAGTATAAAAGTCAGTGAATTTAGAACTATTTTGCCTCACAAAACCTTATGTCGAGTAAGCTTTTGTAATAATATGACTTATTTGTCTATTAAATGAAAAGTTACTCGAAAAACTACCACCAGGATAATTAATTTTATTCAAACTTTGCAACGAAAAATAAGAAATGTTGCAAGAGGTAGAAAAGATATTGTAAGTATCAGGTCAGTCCATAAGTTCGTGCGTATTTTACCCATAATTTCACATTTGTACGATTTTTGCATACAAAAAATTATTCGCGGAATATAACGGAACTATTTATATTTTCTTTGATATATTGTGCATTCAGCAAGAGATTTTAATCGCGGATAGAAGCACATGTTGTTAAAAAATGAAACGGAATCTTCGAACCTTCGAGAGGCATATTTTAATTTTTTTTTATAAAAGTGGTAAAAATGCAACTGCTGCTGCAGAAATAATCACTGTTCACGGAGAGGATACCGTGAGTGTAAGGACTGCGCAAAAGTGGTTTTCAAAATTCCGAAGTGGTAACTGCGACGTGGAGGATGCCCCGCGCGCTGGTCGTCCTGAAGTCTTTAACTCCGACGCCTTGCTCGAACTCGTGAAAGCTGAGCCAAATTTGACAGTCGATATGATAGCTCAGAGGTAAAATTCATCGCATGGAATAGTTCACAGGCACCTGCTTCAGTTGGGAATGGTTTCAAAGCTGGGAAAATGGGTTCCGCATAGACTTTCCGTCGCCAACCTTCAGCAGAGGGTGAATGCGTGTTCTCAGCTGCTGCAACGGCTTGAAAATGAAAGTTTTTTTGAATCGTATAGCCACTGGTGATGAAAAATGGGTTCTTTATAATAATCCTGTTCGCAAACGCCAATGGTTAGATAAAGATAAAACACCAAAACCGACCCCTAGAGATGGCCTTCACCCCAAGAAGATTCTCCTGTCTATTTGGTGGGATATGGCCGGTATTGTTTATTATGAACTTTTGGAACCAAACCAGACGATAACTGCTGATTGTTATTCCCATCAGCTATCAAACCTGAATGAGGCACTTAAAAAAATTGACCGTCTGAAGTGAATAGACGCAAAGTTTTGTTTCACCACGACAACGCAAGACCTCATACCGCAAGGCAAACATTAGGCAAGCTGAGCGAGCTCGGATGGGAGCTAATGCCACATCCACCATACTTTCTGGATATTGCACCTTGTGATTATTACCTTTTCCGTGGACTTCAATCCCATATGAGTAACGAAAACTGCTCCTCAAAAGAAGCTATAAAAAGGGATATCGAAACATTTTTTGAGCAGGGATTAAAATTTTTGCTTAAACGTTGGGAAGGCATTGTAAATAATGAAGGAAAATATATTATTGATTACTAAATAGTTTAAACATCTTTTCTATTAATTTTAAAACCACCTTTAAAAAACGCACGAGCTTATGGACTGACCTGATATGTAAATATGTGACTTCAAAGCACTTTTTGATATTTAAAGAAAGCCGAGAACTAATACCCCATAGTTCCAATGTACGTCAATGGCATTTTGTAGCTTAAGTGCAACATATGGTTTCGAAATTTAGGAAAATGTTTTTAACATATCGGCGTTGATCAAAAATATCGCGAAACGAAGTCAACTACCTTTGTCACTTTTAAACAAAACAAATAATAGCGGTCCTAGTATACTCTTTTGGAGATCGCCAAAAGAGGCGAAGAAAGGTTAGGAAGAAATGCCTTCAATTATTATAACGCAATTTCTTTTAGATAAGTATGACTTAATTCAATTTGGAAACACGGAATGAAAGCTCGTACAAGATAACTTAAAAATGAGTAAAGAATGGCAAACCTTATCAAACGTTTTAGAGAAGTGAGTGAAAGCGATATCAAGCTGAAGGCCATCGGAAAAAGAGGAAATGCAGTATTCATTAAAAGCAGCAAGATTCGAAGCTTTAGATCGATTAGAAACAAAGCCATGCTAGTATGGCGAAATGATAAATTTCGAAGAAAAATTCATCTTGTCTTTAATGATACTCTAAAAGAGTTTTCACACAGTAGATACATAGCTTAGAAATGGGTCTATAATTACAAACAACATTCTTACTGACACCCTTGCGAATTGGGCTAATAGAGTGGAACTTCCAATCATCTATAAAAATTCCACAAGATATTGACAAATTAAAAAGTATTTGCAGCGGTTAAATTATGACGCGAAAAATGTTTCAATAAATGAACTGATAGCCAGTCAGTATCTATTTTCACAGACGTTTTAGGATTGTTACTGCCAGTAATAACATCATCAGTGGATAGGCTAAGCGAACCAAAATTTAATGTTGAGCTAAAAATATATGTAAAATGTGCCGAATAATTCCTATTCTCAGCAGATTTATTGATGTTTTGCATTTCGACCTCGTAGGCTTTTCTGCCCAACAACATTCGCTCTCACTTTCAATATTCACATTAATATCATAGAATGAGTAAAAGTAATGAGTAAAGTATTTATTGAAAATTTTGTTCTTTGGAAAAGAAAATTCCTTTTAAAATACTTTGTAAAACTAGTTTAATGAAAAATAGAAAACTGAGTATACAGCAATGCTACATAAAATCTATAGTTTCACGAGCGTATGAAATTTTTTCTCAATAACTTTTATTACCGCACACAAACAAATATGTATAATATTATATGTTAAAAAAAAATTAATAATTTGATTTTCGTTCCTATAACATAATTTTGCTATGATGAATTTACATCAAATGCTCTTCATTCTCTTTGTAGCTTTAAATAAAAAGCCATACCTTTTCTCGCAGCCAAATTTTAGTGCTACTTTAATTACATATCCCTAAGTTTCGCCGTGGGTGAATGGGTTGGTGTGTGACTATTATTCGGGAGTGCATAGATGTGTATTTCTGCCATAAAAAATCTCCTCATAAAAAAACATTTGTCGGTCGGAGTCAGCTTAAAACTGGAGGTGCGTAGATTTGTGAAGTAACATCAAGACACACACCACAAATAGGAGAAGGAGCTCTTAACATTAGTTTCGCGCCAATTCTTTATTTTATTTATTAAACGCTCACAATAATTTTTAATTTTTTCCCCGCTGACAACTAGAAAATATCTTCTCTTACCATTGTAATCGTTTCGTCATTATTTCGATTTAATTTCATTTCAAAAATTCATTTCATTCATTTAAGTGAGCAAATTTTATGATTTTCAAACGATTTTATAATTCAATTCAGGCAATGATTTGGCAATAAAATGGCAACAAAAGCAGCTACTGATATCTGCGTTTAAGTGTAGAAAATAAACGAAATCGAAAACGCAATAAAAACAAAAAAGTGGGGTTAGCTTTGTGATGTCAGGGTTTGCGAGTGCAATAAAACCCCGAGCAGTAACAAAAACAATGCAAAGGAATCAGCAATAGCCGTGACTATTAAAACAGGAGTCGTTAAAAGCTTGCGCGTATATCATTTCCTTGTTGTACATAGCGACCCACCGTGTCAGAAGCTCGTATTTTAGCACTTTATACAAGAGTAACAAGCTGCAGAGTCACAGCCGAAGCAACAAAACAAAAGGGCCTCGAAATTTTACTAAATTAGGCTGAACTGACGACTCACTCAAATGCGCAGCTACGTAACTGTGTGAATGCGAGCGTAGAAAGTAGTGCGCAGAGGCCGGCTGCTGTAGATGAAAGATTCGGCTATTTACACAATAGAAAAGCCAGTGCTGAGGGTTAATTGAGATACAGGAAAAGTATAGTTGGATTGTTGAAAAGTTTTCATCTGCGTAAATCGCCACTCAACGCAACAATGGCATCTTGAAATGAATAAACAATAGCTGCTTATCTCATAACATTAGGGTGTCTCATCAACAAAAGTTGGAGATTTTCCATCAGTACTATAAAGTTTATTATATTCTTAGATTTACACCAAAATATATCGGAAAATTTTTCGATTTACTCGAGCTGGATAGGTTTGAAAATACCACTAAAAATTTAGGATTTTTTATAAATAAAATTAGCTTTTAATGAGTTTAGTTTATGAAGTGAAATTTTTTGAATTTTTTAAGTAAATTTAAATAAACAGTTCTAAATTGATTTCAATTATTGTATTTGGAAAGAAAAATATAAACCTTTCGTGTTTTGTACAAACAAACCATGTTTTTTTTATACAAACAAAAAATTTGGGTACAGCAAACGAAGAGAGTGCAAAATGTACAACCACGTCGTAAATTAATGGTTAAAAATATTTTTTTCCCAAACTAAAGGTTCTAAGACAACTTCAAGCGTCTCTCACACCCCAACAGTCCTCATGAGGAGCTTTAAGCTTCTTCAATTTAACTGAAGATGAGATAATCGACGTTATGAGCCGAGACGGAATCCGAATAGTTACGCTCCAAGAAATGAAACTGCACGCTAGCTCCTCTCTGATAACCAGGGATGGTTATAATGCGCACAGACAAGATCGTCAGCGAGACAGTGAGTGTGGCCTAGCGTTCATAGTCCACCACACCGTGCAGTACCGTCTGGTCGACGAAGGTATTGACCTATATCTATAGCTGTCCGGTCAGGCGATATCGAGGTCGGAATTTATAGCATATATCTTAACCCTGTCACCTGTTGTCTGACAGGATATCTCCCTGATATTGGCGCGCTCATCAGAGGTGAAAATCGATAGGTTTTAGAGGACTTTAATGTGCTCGTAGGGTACACCATTTGGCAGAGCAAATCGACAATTCGACATTCAGTACTGTGAAGAACGACGCCCCTACCAGGGTAGTGGGCATTTGCAGTAGCTTGCCTGACATAACATTTGCTAGCGCTGGTCTGATAAATAGTACAACCAGGCGACCTATGCTATCGGTTGCCTCAGACCACTTATCGCCTCAAATGAGAAAGCAAAGTCGGCAGTTGCTGCCGCGAGTCACCGGCCATATATTAACTTCAACAAAGCTGATTAGGCCGGCTTCGCGGAATTTGCTGAGTACACCTTCGCCGCTCTCCCTTGGTGTCTTTTCACCATTGCTTTTCAACTTCTATATATCGAAGCTCCCCAGCCACCGAAGGTAGTCTCCCTTCTCTCCTATGCTAACGATTGCACGATATTGGCATCGGACATTGGCATTGATGGCCTGTGCGAAAAAGTAACGATTATCTCACCAATCTTTCTCGGTTTTTCACTGCGAGGAGTCTACAGCTTTTCCCCATTAAGTACCCGGTGATCTCTTTACCTCCTGAACAAAGGATGTCAAACTGCAACTAAAGGTCAAAGTCGGCGACTCACCAATTCCGACCCCAGCACCAAAATTTTTAGAGTAACCTATGACAGTCGCGATCTCTCTCTCTGCGCACACGACCGCAATTGCCACTAAAGCACAAAATCGCGAGAAGGTATTCAAATTGCTTGCCGGCAGTACTTGGGGCAAAGACAAAGAAATGTTGCTATCGACATTTAAGGTAATTGGTGGACCGGTTTTAAGCTATACTGCGTCTGTTTAATCGTCTGGAACTAGTGACACGAGGTGGATAAAGCTCCAGACATACCAAAACACTGTTATTCGGTCAGCGATGAGTTTCCTCCTGATGTCCCCTCTACAACACCTATACAATGAGGCACAGATGTTACCTGTAAAGGAGCACAACAAACTGCCAAGCAAACAATTTCTTCTTGAACCAAAGCCGCCGTCAAAAGGCATCTCTTCATCTACGCTGATGAGATTCAGGACAAAACGAGTCAACAACTACTGAATTGGACAGTGTTTAGACACACAATAAACGACATTCATCGGGAGGCCCTTACCACTTTCTTGAGCTCCTGACCCCCGAATACTGAAATCGTGGCAGATTAAAATCCTTACCCACAATCGACCCTGATATACTCAATACTATATATGTCCGGCATGTGAAGGTAACCCGCACGATTTCAACCACCTATTCCCATGGCTGTTTAAGCATATTTCCCTAACACCGCTCCCCCTTTGAAACGAAGCCCTCGAAACGGCATGTTCCAGGGAACTACCGTTAAATGAGCTGGACGATGACAATCGGTGACTACACCGCACTGGCAGGGATTGATGAACTGCCACCAAAACCACTACACATGGAATTAAGCCTACAGTAAAGCAGACCTCGTATTAATTTCTATTCATCCCAGACTTTATTTGTAGTAAGTATATATAAATTAGTTTATTATTAGTATTGCTTATTAGGCCATTATGCACTACGACCTCTGAGGTGGTATATAATATTGTGCTTCACAGCCAACCTAAAATTTGAAGCTCCTGGTATATTTCAGTACCTCCTCAGGCTTTTTGTTCCATGGATTTTGAGTCGCACTGCCTAAATAAGTGTGCGAACCTTCATCTAATAATAATTTAGTGCTTAAATTTTGGACTAATATTTAGAATTCATGTGAGGAATAAACGAGTCTTATATTAATAATATTAAATGCCCTTGAGTTCAATTATAATCCAAATCTAATATAAATGATAAGTGGCTGCGTATTGCAGAGAAAAAGCAATTAATGCGTATTAAGCAAATTCTTTGAACATAAAAGTCAAAAGGACGGCAGTTAACGAAGTCGATGACGCCATGAAAACAAAAGCGCAGCAACGAAATATAATTGGCTCAAATAAAGCGAAACAGCTCAGAAACAATAGGGGCATCTACGAATCTGTGGGGGAGAATAATCTCTGATATGCGATGTGTCTGTACGAATATTTACAGATGCCGGCGGGTGCAAGACGAAATTGTGTAAGTGGGATGATTTAATTTGAGTGCTTTGTGAATTTATGAGTTTCAATAATCACAATGATGATGGTTATCAAGTTGCCTAAAGCATTCTTAGTAGAAGTATAACTAAGAATTAATTCATACATTGTTTAAAGCGTCATCGGTTTTTATGCACAAGCTCTGGCAACGCCGTTTAGCAAAGTTGAATCGTGCATCCATTTTAAGCTCTTTTATGTTTTGTTTGTGACTATTTGCATTGCGATTGCAACAAGCTGATTTACCGTAGCACAATTTCTCCATTAGCTGGCATTATAAATATTGATACTGGTTGACAGCTATGTTTGTTGTTGTTGCACATAATGCTACTATTGATTCTGCAATGGTGTTGATGCCTGGGACTTGCATATCTACATATAAATATAGTGTGCGTATGTATGTGAGTCCTGCTGAATGTTTGTGTTGCTTATTTGTGCTGTTGTGACATTTGATAGCCCAGTTGGCTCATTTAGCTTGATGCCACGGCTAGCCAGCTTTTGCCCATACGAGTATACTGTTTATATAAGTTTGTCTGTATGTATTTTTGTATTCCATCCACCCACAAATATTCACTGATATGTACATACATTTTTAATTAAGCCACCAATATACAACTGTGTGACGAAAGTCGACTCATTCGGAATTGCTGCTGCCACGTCAGGGCATGAACAGTCGACGGAAAATATATAATTGTGGCAGTGGTTGCGGTCACTCAAATCGGGTAATAACAAGCATTTAGTGAAAATTTCTATTGAAAATACGAGCACAAAATTCTAAACAAATAATGCGCCTTTATAATGTCCGTACAAACAGCTTTAATATCAATTTGACATTTAACCCCAGTGAGTTTAATTAGTTTTGCTGCAGCATTTCACCGCAAATTAATTTCTGTCGACACCGACGCATTCATAAGTATGTATTGTTTACGGGCGCAAACCGTAGCGGAAAATTTTGATGAAGGGATTTCGAGATATTTTCAGAGTAATGTCAGGATCCCGAGGTTTTTCCGGGATTCACCTTGAGACACCAGGTTTTTTTAATATGAGTAAAAATTCAATAACTGAAAGGAACTGAGTTATAAATATGCGATGTAACACATGGGCTGAAAAGTCCCGGGACTAACAAATAGATGGCATTACTTTTATAGCATTCCCCTCTTTTTCAGTTAGTACTAACCTTAAAAAGACAGTAATATTCTATTCATTAGTTCGTTTATGTAAAAATAAATATAGCAATAATATTTATATAATGGGTTATTTGTATATATAAATATAAAAATATAATTTATGATATATAAATATGAATAATGATATATAATTACATATATACCGAGCTTATAATTAGTGACTACTATATATATATATAATTGGCGCCTACACCCTTCTTGGGTATTTGGCCGAGCTCCTCCTCCTATTTGTGGTGTGCGTCTTGATGTTGTTCCACAAATGGAGGGACCTACAGTTTCAAGCCGACTCCGAACGGCAGATATTTTTATGAGGAGCTTTTTCATGTCAGAAATACACTCGGAGGTTTGCCATTGCCTGCCGAGGGGCGACCGCTATTAGAAAAATATTTTTCTTAATTTTGGTGTTTCACCGAGATTCGAACCAACGTTCTCTCTGTGAATTCCAAATGGTAATCACGCACCAACCCATTCGGCTACGGCGGCCAAATTAGTGACGACTAGTTGTTAATAATACCTGTTGTTTTAATGTTTTTATTATTAATTTATTATTATATATGAAGGAAAAAATGTATGGTAATATTTACCACATACCTTATAAGATATGTATAATATACTAATATAATATATGCATACATACATACATATACTTTGGTGCAATTTTCGTAGGAAATAGGATAGGAAAAGTAGGAAATGAAAGGGAGTGCTTCGAGTGAAATGTGTCTTGAAAAAGTCAAATCGATGATGGTGCCTCTTAGTGTTGTTGACTTATTAACGTCTGATGCCCAATCGAAATTGAACATATCTTTCATGAATTTGATAATTGTTTCGTAATTTTTCACGTTTGTGTAAATGTAACTTGATCAATTCCATTGCGATCTTACATTTTTAACTTAATAAATGTTAAAGATGACATATAAGGGTCATTTTTGGAAGACTCTTTATATTTAGTGTTCTCAGATGCCATCATCAAGGCACGACTTCGAATGAATAAAGGTATGAAGCACTAAATGATAAAAAGAAGGTTTTTTCTAATATTGGTTGCCTCTCGGTGGGCAATGGTCGGTGGGCATAAAAAATATCTGGGATTCGTTGGTGGCATAAAACTTTGGGTCCTTCATTTGTAAGAGAAAATCAAGACGCATAACTAACGAAGGGTGTATATAAATATATTTCCATGTATTAAATTACATACTTGGCTTTCAGAATTGTAGATCGAAATGTATTATCATTATGGATATTCTTCGCTTATTAATATTTTCTATTTATATTTGCTTTTTTTTAAACATAAAATTCCAAATATAGCTCCTCCGACTATAGGTGGAACGGCACTGTCATTTAGTGATGAGGCCCGCTACTTAGGTCTAATACTAGACCGAAAGCTAACTTGGAAGGCAAATGTCGAAGATAGAGTAAAAAGGGCGACAATAGCACTATACTCTTGTAAACAGCTGATAGGACTAAGTTGGGGTCTCTCCCCATCTATCGTATACTGGCTTTAACGGCAATTGTCAGACCAATCCTAACATACGGCATATTAGTATGGTACCCAGCTTTAGATAAATTGTACATTAAAAGAACCATGGCACACATTAAAAGAACCATGGCACACGTACAAAGAATGGCCAGTCTTTGCATCTGCGGGGCCCTCAGAACCACACCCACAGATGCACTAAATATTATGCTTAACATTTTACCAATAGAGCAGTACGGTAAGCAAACAGCTGCCAAAGCAACTCTCAGACTAAGAGAAATCGGCCTACTCAGAACGAACCAAAGAGGACACTCCTCAATTTTAGAACAATTCCCCTGCATTCTCAACACAACGGACTTCTGTAGGACCAAGGGCATCAATTTTAATAAATCTTTGTCACAGTATTTCCTTCCAAAGAGGAACGGGATAACGGGCTCATTGTTAAGATAAATGACTTAAACATCTACACAGATGGCTCAAAACTGGACAACAAAGTAGGTGGAGGGGTCTGCTCCGACAAACTCGGAGTATGCCAATCATTTCGCTTACCTGATCATTGCAGTGTATTTAAGGCGGAAGTCACTGCCATAAAAGAGGGACTTAAAGAAATAAAAACGAGAGTATTATCCACAAATGAAGTCTTCATTTACTCGGACAGTCAAGCAGCAATAAAAGCGCTGGAATCAAAAACACACTCGTCAAAAACAGTTCTAAAATGTTTTAAACTACTAGATGACGTATCTAAGTGCTACAAGGTGCACCTTATCTGGGTACCAGGCCACAGGAACATTGCAGAAAATTGTAAGGCGGATGAACTTGCAAGAACCGGTACAACGCTCGATCTCGAACAGGATAAGGCGCTGATACCCATGCCCATAGCCACTTGTAAATTACTTATAGACAGGGAAACCATCAAAAAGGTAAATACAAGCTGGCAAAACCTCACAACATGCGAACTAAGCAGACAGACATGGCCGAAATGGAACAGCGGTCGATCGAAGATCCTGCTAAGATTCAACAGAGAATCTATAAGAAAAATGATAGGTGTATTAACTGGTCATTGTTTAATAGGCAGCCACGCTAGAAGGTTAGGACTCTCTTACTTCGATTTCTGTAGAAGCTGTCTTAATACAGAAGAAGAGGAAACAGTCAGACAGATAGATATAAATTTACTTATTTACTAAGTATACATCCTTTTCTTAAGATAAAAAAATAATGAATTTTATTTTTTGTCTATCAAAACTAGATTCATTTGACCCTCCAATCTGGTTCAGGGTAGCAGTGAGCGCATTTGTCATTACACCCGCATTTGTCTCCATCACTGAAGTTCATTGTCAGCCGCAAAGTCATTAAGGCGACTCATCTGCAGAGCTGACACACGATACCTGTATTTTATCTATCCAGAAATATTTAATGATTTAATGTCATTGAAATGACAAGAATTCGACGAATGTAGAGACTATGTATTTCGTTGACAATTTTGATGAATTTTCGTCGGGTTAGATGTTTGCATCTTTTCCATTGACTTTCTTAAATTTACAGCTCTATTTTTTTTTTAGGCACAGACGACTTTCATACTCCAGCAGTCAAATATTTTCACAACCTTAAAATATTTTCACACTCAATTTAAGCGAGACGGGAATTGTGTTCATGCTCGTATAAGTGCGTGACAAAATATGTATATATAGAAAGTATAGATATTTTACCTATATACGTATATATGTGCGCATGTATGTACTTAATCAGCGATAGCTACGTGCTCACATCTGTGCAAGAGTTCTATATTTTATACGTTTCCTAGGAGAGTAAACATTATGAGTATGCATATACATATGTGCGAAAGAATGTGTGGGGGTGCATTTCCTTCAGCCTTATTTGTATATATATACTAGCAAATAAATTGTGTGAAGCCAATCAATTTGTCAGTTAGGCGATGATGATCACATCAGCTGTCGTCTGCTTCAGTGGCGGCAGACGATGCTTATGAAGGTATGGAATGAAGCCATTGTTATTATTATTAAGAAAGTTATTTCGACTTTTATGTAAGTATATCAAATGAACTCTATGAACGTAGAATAATAATAATCAAGACAAATAGGAAAGTTTCCGAGTTTAAGATGTTAAATTTTCAATGACTTCGTACGTTTTGGAAATACAAGATATGAATTGAAAGCAATACTAAGGGCGAGAGTTCTTAAAACTAATAAAGGAAAAGTAGTTTACAAAATTTGTTAATTAACATTGCTTCTCATACTAATAGATATGTAAATATTTAATGTATGTTCTACATTTTTTCGAATCGTTGTAATAATAGCGTCGATCTAGATTTTCCGCAGAAGAAGTTTGCTAAATATATGTATTTTAAAAGAATAATAGCCCCTTGAATCACAGCAAATTAAACCGGCATTGAAAATACACAATATAGTTAGAAGTCACTCAGACTTATTTCATCTGCAATCAGTTATTGACCACGTTTTTGTTTGGTGTCGTTAAAATAAACTAAATTTAAGTACAAAGAATTGTTTTCAAATACCATTTTACAAATCTCGTTTCCATATCCACCTAATTCCTATCATATACATAGGTATTGACGAAATTTCTGATCTGAGTATGAGTTATTCGTCGATTCAGCTCAGATTTTAATGATCCATACATTGCAAAATTACTCTTTATCTCACTTGAGCGTCCGAAGTTGGAATTCGCAGTCTCTACTTGGAGACTTTATTATTTCTTCTTATGTAACATAAATAGGCCTGAAAGAATCCAAAAAGCTTTCTAAGGTATGCTCTACGTTCATTTTGCATTAATGACTCCACTCACTCATACAGTGCCATATTTAAGCTCATTAACCTAAAACCGTTACACAATAGAAGGAGTTCACTCTCGCTTAATCTTGTTTTCGACGTAATTCTTCATTGTTTCTAGAATAAATTTATGTTAATACCACGCAAAGGAACCTAAAGGCTAATTTAAAGTTAAAGCAGTGAATTTTTGCCAGCAACATGCATTTGGCTTGCGTTAAATGTTGCTAGCAACATTGATTGACATGAGAAGTAACGTGAAACTTATAGGCATCGCCCCAGAAGCAATTGGCTAATTTCTGCGAGAAAAGTGGTTTTAATATAAATATAGTGACACAAAAAAATATAAAGAAGATTTACTTACAGTCTTTGCGAAGACTTTTCGCTTAAAAATGCCATATCTTCGGAGTATTCAAAATTAGGCACTTCAGTTGCAAACGAACAGTCAGTTTTTGCTCAATTTCATCTGATATCTACATTTTAAATAGGTGTAGGCAAATGTTGCTGGAATATTGCGCGGTGTTTTCACTTTAGTTTGCCTTGAGGTACATATGAAATTTCACGCATATTTTACGGCAATGTAATTAGTATAGCTTTTGATATCCCGTAAAACGCGTTTGCTTATGCTTAAGAAATTATAACATTTTTCTATATAACCTGCTCTCCAACTCTTCAAATCTTAATTTTTCTTTTATTAAACTTGATAAATAAATTATTAGATGTGCAACTAAGTTCCCGCTGTTTGTCAATAGATGCCGCCAGCAGTGTATGCCAGTCGATTCTAACATAACCTAAACGTCATAAAATAGGCTTAGACATGTGATAAGCAAACTGCTTCGACACGTTAGTGATTTTGATTTCGTATCATATACTTTTGGTTTTTTATAAAAATGTCTGATTTTGTGCCGAATAATCGTCATTTGGGGGAAGTGTTGATTTTCCTCTTTCATTCGAAAAAACGGCGACTGAAGCGCATCGAGAGCTACAAAAAGTTTATGGGGATGCTGCTTTAAGTGAAACAACGTGCCGAGATTGGTCCGTCGCTTCAAAGACGATGATTTTAATGTTGACGACCATCTGCGTGAAGGAAGGCCAAAAACCTCCGAAGACGCTGAATGAGAGGCATTGCTCAATGAGCATCCGTGTCAAACGCAAGAAGAGCTTGCTTCAGTATTTCCAAGCGATTGCATGCTTTGGGAATGATTCAGAAACAGGTGACTTGGGTACCTTATGAGTTAAAACCAAGGGATGTTGAACGTCTTTTTCTCGCCTATGAACAACTGCTCCAGCGGCAAAAAAAAGAAGAGTTTTCTTCATCGCATCGTGACGGGTGACACTGAAATGGGAAATCCCACCCCACCCGCTATATTCTCCAGATATTACGCCGTCCGATTATCATCTGTTCCGATCGATGACACATGGTCTAGCTGACCAGCAGTTCCATTCATATGAAGACATCAAAAAATGGCTTGCTCCGTGGATAGCCTTAACAGATTAACAGTTTTACCGCAACGGTATACCAAATCTACCAGAAAGATGGGAAAAATTAGTAACCAGCGATGGTTTCAATGATTCACCTTTAACCATTTTTTCAGAATAAAGTTGTATTTTTATCAAAACAGAGTGCGAGCACTTAGTTGCGCACCTAATAATTAATAGTGTTTATCATGTAAATATATATGATAATTGTTTTTTGGTCTGTAAAAAAAGCAATATTTTCTAGATAATTGCGTAAAAAAAAGTTGTCAAATGTTAGTACTAACACTGCTTCCACTCCATTATGTAATTGACGCTTGAACTAAGTTTGAACAGAAATGCCACTTAACTTAGGGCTTTCTATATACAACTTTAGTCGATGAATTCATACATACATATAAATGAAGACATTCACATTCATAGAGTTTCACATGCTTTGACAATTAACAGATTAAATCTGCATAATATATTGACTGAGAATCAAAATAATTGAATATACTTATAGTATACCATAAATGTATAACTCATATATAAAATATTTCATTTTTGAAATGTAATATTTAAATTTGGAAACGATGAAATTTTATATATTAAAAAACCATTTTGCAGCTCCTTCCCCTAGAGCATAGATTTCATATAGTAATTTTATTAAATTTAATTTCTCTTCGCAATCCCACTGCGTACAAAGAACATCAAAGGCACATTTCATATGAACTTTTTATGATTACATATATGCACCGTTACCCTGCAGGGAAAGGCCTATAACTTTGGAAGGCCTACTACTTGGAACATTCTAGTTCAGATACTGGTATTGAGTAGAAGAAATTATACTGGTTGGTCATCGACTAGAACAATATCAGTAGTAAAATTATCAATTAGTCTGCGAATTGGTGGATTTTTTGCTTAGATGAGAAAGTTTAAGAATCGTCTATGGTCGCAGCAATGCATCGCTTCATAAGAGGATTATCAAGATAATAATTATGTAGATACTGATGAAATCATTCATTTGAAAACATTGATCCAAAAGTTCCCTTATATCTATGTAGAAAATTCAAAATACCTACAAGTTTATTCCTCAAAAGTGTATTTATTATTAGTGTAAAGTTTATTCCTCGATCAAACAGATAAAAATTACAGGACGCCATATCAGGTGAATTTGATGGCTACTGGGTGGTATTCGTTTCCGTTTTGTTTCAAAAATTAACGTATAATCCATCATTATTCGTCCAAAGCCATCTTTGCTATCTTGGTGCAAAAGCCACGAGTTGTTGTCACACAAATTTTTTCCTATTTGGCGAATCGTTTCATGTAAACATCTCATAACATCCAAATAATAGTCGTTATAAACCCTCTGACCTTCTCAAAAAGAATTCGTGGTGCACAATAACGTTGTGTGAACTGTGAACGTTATGTAACTGTGAACCTACGTCTTATCTCCAGTACTGACGCGTGTGATGAATTTTGGGACGGATTCAGCCTTCAAATTCAGGCCTATGGCGATATCAGCACAGCCCTTTTTTTGTATGAAGTTCGGATCTTTTCTGACTAAATTTACAGCAAATAATTAACTTTACTACAATGTCCTGAAGGGATCCCTAAGCAATATTCAAGTCCTCCGCAAACTCTCTGATGGTTAATTTGTGTTTACTGATTGATTATCAGTTTTTGAGGTCGACGTCCTGCCACTATGCTCTTCATCCTCGACTGACTCACGATATCTTTTGAGAAGTTCATGCCGCGCCTTAACTTTTAGAAATGTCAAGCAATAACGATAAAGTTTTGGTAGGAGTGTTATGCATTGATGTGGCAACCTGACAACCAAAACAGAACTCAAATCAGTTGACTTAAAAAGTAATCTGGCGGTCGTTCTGAGAAATTTTTTCATTGTATAGCTATATGAAAAATCAGTATGATTAGAGACACACGTTTCTAATTGCTCAGTTTAACCTATAAAAATTCAAAATAAATAATTATCCCACTTCGGTAATGTTGGCGCTGACAGACCAAAAAATAATTACAGAACAGTTGTTTCGGCAAGTCCTACGCCCGGGTCGCTTAAATCTTGTTTCCCTATAAACTTATCATAAGACTTAATCTAGACTTAATCAGTCTATTTACTCAAAAGGTGGTGCAGGAAAAACGTACTATGATGGTGTGTATTATCTTCAATCACAAAAGAAATCTGAATATAAAGTATGAAATTTATCTTTCACGGATTTCTGCAATAAGGAGTCTGCTTCAGCATTTCATCAGCAAAAATCTTAAAAACGTGCTTAGCACCGATATTTTATGGCGTTCAACATATGTAGATGGAACCCATGGAAAACCGATACTCAAGGAAGATAAAAATTTCGATGCGGTTGTTTTGGGTAATTATCTTTTCACAATATGAAGATAAATGTAACTACGTATTTTCAGTAATAAATTTTGTTTCAGAATCTATAATAAATTTTACCTGCGCCGATGAACCAGAAATTCAATTGGAAAAGCGCGTCAAGTGAATAAAAAAAAGTTCTTTCCAAAAAAAAGCCATTGCAAAAAAATCCTCGCACCAACTGGAGGTGTTAAAATAGGTATCCGAAATTTAACTGGCATCAATTTTATTATATTCCTAAAGTAAATCACAAAAATGTTATTTCTTTATTAGGCTTTTTAAATAATATTTTTTAATATTTTACAATTTACTGTTAGTGTAAGTTTGAAGGTTTAACCAATTATTACAACTGAAAGCAGTTTCATTTAAATAATTTTAAGAAAAATCAAATTGCGTGTGCACTTTTAATATTGTGAAATTTATACATATTGGTTTAAAATAAAATTGATATTTTATGTTATATTCATACTGGTTTAAAACTGGATATTTTAGGAACATATTGGACTAGAATTTGTTTGGATGGTATGAACTGGTACTTTAATCGGTATTTTCCTGATGCAGAACCGGGTAATTGGGCGAACGCCGTAGCCGAATGGGTTGCTGCGTGACTACCATTGAGAATTGCCCACATTCGGAACCCCGGGTAAGAAACATAGAATAATAGGAAACATTTTTTCTAATACATATCGCCCCTCGGCAGACAATGGCAAACGTCCGAGCGTATTTCTGCCTTGAAAAATCTTTGCATAAAAAAAGTCAACTGCCGTTCCGAGGCAGTATAAACCTATAGGTTCTTCCATATGTGGAAAACTATCACAATGCACACCTCAAGTAGAAGAAAAAGCTCGGTGAAACACCAAACAAAACGTATAAGTTCCATTTGAATGAGTGAGTGAGAGCCGGGCAATTGACATTGCTAACATGGAAAAAATATGGGACACAAACTGGTTGAGCTGGTAGTATTCCAGCTCACAACTAGTATTTTCCCTGCAGGGCACCTACTATACATCATGTGTATGTGTATGTGTGTATATCGAGTTTCATTTGAGTGCTCACTTGTAATTCTGGCAACTTTTTTACGATGGCACCCCGTGGATTCTTATTAAAAAGTCACACCTGCAGCTGGAATGAAATTTTTCAATTCGCTCACTTAGTCGCAAAGGTTCACCGCACGGCACAGCACAGCACAATACAGCAAAGCGTAGTGTAAAACATATTGCAGAACCTAATCGAATAGCGAAAACGCAAGAAAAGGCACATAGAAACACATCCGCACTCGCATTCACAAAAAGTAAAACACATTTAAAGTAATTTGCTTCGATTTCTCAATGCCACAGTGTATACATTTTGCTTCTATTGCTATTTTCCACAGACGGTAGCTACTCGTATTCCCTCACTCGATAGACTTTTATTGCATTGCCGCTGTGCCTTAAAGAATTTGTAAGCGGGTAAAGTTTGGCTAAAGTGCTATTTACACAAATTTAAGGGGTGCATATTAAATTTTTAATTTCTAAAATGCGAAAACTCAAGAAATACACGAAATGGCAAAATTTTCCGAAACAGCTGTCCCAGATAATGTTATTGGTGTATTTCGAGTTTTTCGAAAGAGATAACAAAGTCATAAAAGTCATACTTGAAGTCGCAGTTAAAGGCGCGCCTGTTGCAAATTGTTTTATCGGCGCTGGAAACTATCAAACTTTGACATTTCGACAGGCGCTATTTAAAAGCAAAGAAAAAAAAGAGGGAGCACAGAGAGGGACGGGAATAGAGTTAATGAATAGTAGAAAAGGGAGCTTTTTACGTTTGGCTGCGGACTAATTCAATTAATTTTCTATGTACTTTAGGTGAAAGCGCATTTGTGATAAAAAGGAAAAAAGCTTCTTTTTTGCTTTATTTCTTGTGTATGTGAATGGCATGTTGATTAAATCATCTGGAAAATCTTAAATCTTTACTTTTGTAGAGCACTTGATATACATATGTGCATTAGGGTGGTTCTAATTAGCCCAAATTATTATTATTTTCTACGCCATAAACAAGCGTTAAGATTTTGTTTTTAATTTTTTAAATAATATTTAAGGGTCATCAACAGGAAATAAATTTTTTTTTAAATACACATTATTTATTTAATCTAATCATGAATGAAATAATAAAAAAGTTTAAAAGTGTTTTCAAGGTATACGAATTAATAAATGAAATACCAATTATTTGTTATGCCGACGATGCAGTGTTGCTCTCTGAAAGCGCATATGATTTACAATGGCTTCTGTATACTTTCCGGAAAGCAGCCAAAGACTTCAATATGGAAATATCCGTCTCGAAAACACAATCGCTTACTAAATACAAGTACAACACGGACTTCAACTATCTGGATGCAAAAATAACAGCATCCAAAGATCTTACGGGTGAGGGCATTACGCGATAAAGCAGCGCGCGTAGCGGGATGTTTACGGAACGTGGTCTGGGGAATAACTACCTCTCTAACCAAGGCAAAGTGAGCATATACAAAAACTGTGTCAGTTCAATCCTAATATATACTATTGAAACAATAACAGCAACAACAACAGAAAACGCAACATCAACAACGGGAATGCACTTTTTGCGCTCTATAGGAGGGTACACCCGTGAGACCTTATGCGCAATGACAGAGTCTGAGAGATATGGGGCGTACAGGATATAGTTAAGTGGATGAAGACGAAATGAATGGAATAACCAAGTTGGACGAATGTATGACACAAGACTGGCAAAACTCGCGATGTCAGAAAGACCGGCTGCTGTAAAGTTGCAAGTCCGTCCGTATGCATTTTACATATTTTGCAGCTGTTAAACACAAATTTTATTATTATTATTTTACATACATATGCTTCAATATGTGCATCGTTTTATTAATTTTTTTCAAGCAAATTTTCCAAAATTGTTTTAATAAGAGGAACAAATTTCTAAATAAAGAAGAAGAAGTAAAAACTATTATTTTTAGAATTTTTATGAATTAAAACCAAAAGGATAATGAAGCATATTAGTTTGGGGGGAAAAAAAGAAATGCATTATTTGTATATACAACTTTTGTGCAAATGGTTTAAAAGTGTTTTATGGTCGATCTTTAGCTACTGGGCAACGCTACGACTACTTACATGCCGATAAACTTCGATAGTTTCAGCCATTTTATCGACATTTTCTTTATCATCAAAAATGTCTGAATGGAATAGACGAAACCAAAATTGAACGTAATTAGCTGTTATAGTATCGGCACCATAAACACCATTCACAATTTCAGCGATCTGGCTCGCAATTTCGCCTTTATCAAAGAGAAACTGTGAAATGTACCAAATTTTCTCTTTGTTGACTTCCATTGTTAACACCCTGCAATGCACAACTGAATGTAACAAACAAAAAAAGCCAAATATTTTTCTTAGTGTGATATGTCACTTTGCAAACGCGCATAAGCTTTAAATTGTTTGATCGATATTTTACGAGATGCCGATCACTATAGCCGTCTACCGAAAAAATAGTAGTTTTCTTTTTCCCCAAACTAATATTTCAAAGAACTATTACAAGAATATGTAAGTACTTTATGCTTGTAATGCAGATTTCTTTGTATTAGGGTGCTTTTTTCTGTACCAATTTTTTGGGGAGAAGGGAAAAAATTACCGCTTGTGCAAAAGATGCTCAGTGTCGTCATTTATTACTTTATATAACTAATGCATGTATAGGAGAGCTAGTGGGAAAGACCATTAGAGTATTCAAGGCGTTTAAATTTAATACAAAACTACTGCAATGGATCTACACGGCTATAGTCAGACCTGATGGCTGACGTGCATATGAAAGACAGGAGTTATGCGTATATGTCCCACGGCATGAATAGACGTTCTTCTAGAAATCTATGGGCAAATATTATTTACAAAAATATATGTAATTCTTCTGCAAAAGTCATATAAATCAAAGTTTTAGACTTTGTACGATGCAAATAAAAATTAAAAAAATGTTCATCACAATTTCAAACTCTTTAACTAGAAATAATATAAAATTGGGTTCGTAGTTTTATAGACCATTAAATTTTAGTGCAATAAAATACATGTTAAAATGGTTCAAAATTCTAGTTGCTTTTTTGGTAATTTCTCTCCATATAATGAAATTTCGAAATATTTTTAAAGGAAGACAACACCTTTCACCGTCAGCAAAAAAAAAGAAAGATTACCAAAAACTTGCACTTCACTAGTCTTCACTTTACTTCAAAATTCAATGGGCTGTAAAATTGCGTATGGCAAAATTTTTCAGGAAATTGGATTGAAAATCGATGGAAATTTTCGATTTTTTTTTTACTTGTGCAAAGTTGGGTTTTACATGATTTCTTTATACTTTCGTACAGAAATTATTTAAATTAAATAAGAAAGAAAGAAATTATTAAGACTTGTTTCTAAGTCCCTGTGCACTGTTTATCGCGACCGACTTGGCTCAATGGGCCTATGCATGACTACCATTCGATAGTGCCCGTTTTCAAAACCCTCCCTGGGCATGGCACACAAAATTATTCGAAAGGATTTTTAATAATAGTTCTAATAGTTTTTTTTTTTATTCAAGAATTTACTAACGCTTCGCCGAATAAATATTTTTTCCATCAATGACAAAATATTTTAAAAGGAAAGGAATGGAGTTCTGTGAAAATTTTCATCACTTTTGCTAACTCATTTTTTTGTTAACGTTACTAACGTTAACTATGCCTTTTTCAGCTAAATTTACCCAAAAAATCTCTATGAAACTTCAGCTTTAATCTTGTTTCATTCGATCGAATTTTCGCAAAAAAATTTATAAAAATAAAAACATGAATAATATTTATAATAAAATACAATAACTTATAACATTTTTTCCTAAACCCTCATAACCACTATCGAATTAAAACTAAAAATGTTTTCTGAGCTTTCACCGTATTCTTATGACAATGTTCAAATTAATGCTCCCAGGCCCCAACAGAAAATGTTTTTCAAGCTACTTCTCAGGATTGTATGATACATTGGGTGTTTTTTAGGAGCTTGAGAACTTAAAAGGAAAATAGAAAACAGAAATATTGTTGGAAATAATTTTTTTGATTATAATCAGGTAGATAATTACATGATATTTATTTTTCGAATATCCAATCCGCCATATGTCCGTTGTGGCTACGAGTTGCATAGCACATTCGATTAGACCAATTTTTCTAATAAATCTGAATAATAAATTTAAATGAGTCGAATAAGCAAAAATGCGACGCAAACCATCTTAGATTCTTATACGAGCTGTATTTTACAGGCACGCAAGCCAAGAGCCTTACGTAAGATTTTCCATTTAGTAGAAAGACAAAAGCTAACAAGTTGATAACCAACAACGAATCGACCTTACTGAACATAAATGTCAACACAGTTCGCTATTCTCAACTGCCAAACCACATATGTATATTGATATTGATAGCTCTCATGCAGCTAAAAAAAAAACAAAACTCGATACCAATATTGCCTTGATAATTTGGTAGTCCACAGATCTCAAACTAGAGACTACACGCTTCAAATTGCATTTTCAAACTCCATAACTGAAATACAGCTATTTGAAAAATTCTTAACAGATTTGGAATAATTTTTTTTTCTAGTTTTTTCCGAATTTAATAAATAATATGATACAAATAATTTCACAAATGGGAGGATCCTTATAATCCAGAACTTTTATTTTTGTAAATTTAAATAAGAAGCGCTCGAAGTCCAAGCACCTGTATAGGTATTCATGTTCACAAATTCCTGGTTTATGCTGCACGAAGTACTGGCGAATGCATCGAAATATGCACAAAATAAACCACTGAAATTTAAGCAAAACGCCAAAATTCGACCAAAATTTGTGAACCAACCCAGAAGTGCGCCGCTTGGTCTTTTACTATTAAGCGCAAACGGCAATTGAAAGCCATTGAGAGAGATTTTCACGCAGCTTATTTAGCATTCCAAAAAGGTAGCAATTCCGAAACAAAACACGAACTAAATGCTGCAGAAAATACTTTCGCAATTGTTGGCGCTACGCGTAACGAGGTATGTATGTACGTACGAAGAAGATGAATAAAGTTGTGTATAAGCGACAACCGTAAAGGCGAAAAGTTTTTCAACTCTCAACTGACAATTGTTCTGTTTCGGTCATTTGAACTTTTACTACAGCGTAGTAACTTTTATGCAATAGTTATTTGCCAAGTTGGTTGCGTGCGGAGTAGGGGGAAAATAAGTGAAAACAACAGTAAAATCAAAAGCAGAACAGACGAGTTGCACACAGTTTTGCCATATCGTTTTAAAATTTAAATTGAGGTGAGGAACAGATAAATACATACATATGCGCCATGGAGATTCGAATATATAGGGTTTTTCAATAAGGGCGGGTAGATGTTGAAATGGAATAAAATAGCGTTTGCTGTGTGGCACGTAGCGCCGTCCTGCTGGAACCACATGTCGTCTAGGTTCATATGGTTCAATATGGGCCATAAGAAATTGGAAGGGCCACCACGTCTACCGAAAAATGGGCGCAATGCGCGCAGCGTTTGCGTTAAAGAACACTCATTTTGATAATAAAGTTTTATCATTTGAAGGTGCTGTTCAATCGTGTAACTTGCCATGATGATTTGGCATAAACAACTGAACAATAAACAAAAGATTTGACAGATGTCACCAAAACAAAATGGCTGCCACAGGGCGCCAAAATCGGCCGCGCCAATTGAAAAACCCTATATAAAGATCTTCTAACAACCTACTCTCGCGAAAATAAAAATCGAGCTTTCTGAAGCATAACTATTTTACGGTGCAGCTCGCTACTTTTTTTGATGCTAATATAATATTAAAATTTATGCATCACTTAGCGCAATTTTGCTAGGAGCTATGCTCATTGGGATGCCAAAAAACATAAAAATAAATTATTTTTATGCCGCCCTTAAATTTGTTATATGTCCGAAAAAATTAGTCACCACCTGCCGTTGCCGAATGGCTTGGTGCGTGACTAACATTCGGAGTTCGGAGAACGTAGATTTGAATCTCCTTAAACACCAAAATGAAGAAAAAGTTTTTTCTAATAGCGGTCGCCCCTCGGCAGGCAATGACAAACCTCTGAGTGTATTTCTACCATGAAAAAGCTCCTCATAAAAAACATATATATATTTATAATAATATAATATAATAAATAATACAATAAAATACTTCCAGATCGCCAATACTTAAACTCCTCTTTAAATTTTTTTTCAGAAACGTCCAGAAAATTGTACCCTTATTCTGCGTCTTATCCTTAGAAATTAAGGGCTTTACAGATTTTTTTCACCTCCAGAAGCAGTTTATTACTGTATAAGGAGAAGAGGAGATCTTAATAAAAAAAATTAATTTGAGCAATAAAAAATAAAAGCAAAGCTCATCGGGTTTCTGCGTCTGAATATTAACCAAAAATTTATAGTGATTAACGACGAGCTGCAAAATGCAGTAAGAAAATTTTCAGGACTTATACTGCATATTTTATCGTTGTTGCTGTTTTTGTTTTAACGGTTCATCAAGTCCTGCCAGTGCGATGTATTCACCGATCGTTATCGTCTAGCTCATTTAACAGTAGTCAGGGAGACAGGGGTGTTAGGTATGTGGGCATAAGATGGTATGTGAATGGAAGACTAGTATCATGCAAGGTATTTTCACATGCCGGACATATATTGAGTATTTTTAAGTTGATTCTGAATAGGTATCAAAGTATCTAGAACGTAATTGTGTCAAAGTTATGCGGATCTCATGAGACAGCTCGTGCTCTTTCTCTGCGATGGGTGGTCGCTGGACTCCGATAACCGGCGAAAGTTTAGGAAGGTGGTAAGAGACTTTCGACGAATGCCGTTTAATTTCTGTCTTTAAACTATCCGATCCAGTAGTTTCAATAATCTCTGATCCTGGATCTCATCAGTATAGTCGAAGAGATGCCTGCTGATTTCGCCTGAGAGATTTTTCAGCATCTACCAAGTGTTTATAGGGATGATGGCTGCTAAAGCGCCGCTGAGTGAGGAATATCTTGCTGAGCATCTTCCTGCGCTTCTTAACCGGAAGCTTGGAGACCTCGTTGCGCTGAACGTCACATTTTGAATATCTTATGGTTTGTCTTATGGGCCCATTTGAACATGTTATATGCTGGGAAGAGAAATTTTTCGAGGGCATTATAAGCCACTTGTAATCTAAAAATGGTTACTCTCCAGCTGGCTATGGCATCAAATTATTCTTAGAAAACCCATTTATGTGCCCGATTCGGCTCATATTAAAAAACTATAATATAGGTAATAGATGAAACGCCGCTAGATGGCGCTCGTGGCGAGATGTTTCGAAAAAAGGCATTTCAGGTCCGTTTTAGGTCAAATTCAGAACGTGGACTACTAAACGACTTTTGGTAATAAAAGGCACTCGAATGGCACTCTGATCTTAGTAACGTGGTGTCGGCAGAATTAGATTATGTCTAGAGGAGGAATCTCTATTCGTCAAAACGGGTTGCTAGCACCTCAAATTATTTTTAAGTTATTATCCAGCATAATTTGTGCAAACCTTTCAAGACAGAGTCCAAAATCTTAAAATATTCCCATACAGTTCTACACAGTCATAGTAAATCACGCCAAAAAAGATGGTGAGGGGGTGTCAATTGGTAACTATTTTAATATAACGTTTGTATGTAACATCATAAAGGAATCGTGATAGATACACGAGTACCTATGCAGACCAAAACGCTCAGGATGATAAGAGGAGACGAATTAGCTATGTCTGTCCATCCGTCCGCCCCATCTATGCGTCGGTAGATGCACCCAATACCTCCAGAAAAAGTAAATATATTTAAATGAAACTTGGTACACATAAATTAATCTTTATCGAAGGTAGGTTGGTATTATAAATGGCCGAAATCGGTCTATAACTATAACTATCATATAACGGTAATTTTCAAAACCAAAAAAAAAACGTGAAATCTCTGTATAAACCCTAGAAAAAAAATACAAAGCAAGTAAAATTTTGCCAAATGAATGATGCTACGCCTACTTCTGGGTAAATATGTATATTCCGATAATGACTTAATAAAACTCGGCCAAGCTGATGTTGGCTCTCGTTGTATATGAATTTGTTTTACTCTAAAGATTAACAGCCAGCCCAAATTAAATTTTATAAAGTTCGATCCGGGTCTTCTTTACTTGCTAAATCTATACCTGAGGGAAGCCCATTGAACAATTTTTAGAAATCTGTTTTCATAAGCCAAAAAGAAAAAACCTATAGGTAATTTTAATCGTTGCTTCGTCGAGCTTCAAACCAATTCGTTAGTCGGCGAATCTTCATATCAAGGCATCATAAAGCTCAAGCCAAAACTAGTTTAGAACCCAACCATCTCATCACTTTTTAATAAAGTAACCCCAGATTGTCGTTCGAAAGCTTACATGGCTCTTACAGCTTCCTTACACAAAAAAAATATCTCATATATAGTATCGTGTTTCATGTCCTCAATTGACTTGGAGTCCGCACCTAGCCGAATGGTATGTTAGTTACCCGCTCTGCTACGACGGCACTCAAAGGGCGGGCAGGAGCAAAAAATAGTTCTTCGAAAGTTGAAAATATTCACTCTGTGAATTCAAGCCCTAGTAAAATATGCAGATTTAGAGAATCTTTTTCGGTTTGATGGTCGCCTTAGTACTTTTCCAAGCTGCTCAGACTGCCCATTTATAAAAACTAAAAAATTAGCAAAGAAAGGGAGCTCGGCCAAAAATTAAAATTATTTACAGCAGAGAGTTTTTGGTCAAACTTAGTTAGAATGTCTACATAGGGTGCGAATTGACGTTAGGGTGTGTTCAGTTTTGGAAATATATATTTTGTATGTCATCTGATATTTGTTAAAATGTTTGAAGTTTTAAGTAAAATTCAACAACAATTAAAAGCCAAGAAATAGTGTAAAGAAGTGTGATTTTTAATAGTGGGACTGGCAAATAATAACTCACGCCTATTTACAAAACTCTGTTGCTACTGTTGTGAAAATTTTTTGTTCAAGAGATATTGTAAACAACTGTTAAAAACTACACTGATTAGGAAAGGGAAGGACCCATAGCCCGACTGCGCTATATTTCGGAGTATAGCTCTACAGACTCATTGTTAAAAAATCATTCGGATTTGAATACTGGAACGTTTCTATCGATTTTAACTTTGTATGGGAGGTGGAAGTCATAGTTGGGTGACCACGCCCATTTCATTATAATTTTCTTTATCTCAATGCGAGAGTGACCTATAATAAATTTCAACTTGAACGGTTAACTCCTTAAATTTTTTACCGCAGTTTATACTAAGCGTGTCCACTGTTCAGTACACCATTTCCATTATTCTCTTAAAAAATATCCCACATATAATTTTCAGTAGAATCCCAAGAAAATTTGCGCTTTACATATCTGCTATATTTTCACTGAAAAACTATTTCTTAAAGTTTCCACTGGGCTACAGACACCAAACTTTGCGAATGTATTTGTGGCAAGCGCTATGTGACCAATCAGCGCTAGGCTACAAACAGTGACTCTGACGTACATAGGTACATTCATTTTCACAACATCGTGCAAGAGACGCAAAATGGTTGAAAAATGCGCGAGCGAGCAGATAAATTAGCAGTGGAAGCAAATTCGTTTAAGCAATTTTCAGACTTAACTTAATGGAACGTGCAGCTTGCGACGAAAGGGTGCTGACGTTGAAAGTGACTGACAAGAAGCGGTTATTAGTATACATATACACAGTGACTTTAATGAAACATTAACAACTGCAACATAAAATAGAAATAACCTGAGCGTAGAAATTTACTAGCAGGTAGAAAAAATTATACAAATAACGCTGGTGGCACTACCACCTTTGAGTAAACTACTTAGCGAGAAGGTTGTAAGAGTAGTGGTTGTAGTTGAATCATAGCAACAAAAAGCTACAAATTCACCACTACAGTTCTAAGCAAATATCAAACGAGCAGTGACGAGCAAAGCGCCCTTAGTTGTGGGCATCTGGCGCCGACATTGGAACTCAACTCGACCAAAGCACCAGCGGCAAAAACCTGCATCGAATTTTGAGCTTGAATTCTCGTTCAATTTCAACATAACTTTTTCTCTATTTGCGTTGCTCAATTAGAATGTGGAAATTTTTTCGAAATTTCTCGTTATGAAAAATTTTAACATTTGCTGTTGCTTTGCGTATTGCTAATGCCACAGCTAAAAGCCAGTTATGCATTGGAATAAGCCTTGCATTCTTAGTAAAGCTTTCGCACCATGCAAACATTTTTGAGCAATAATTATTAAAATGCACTCTGTCTGACCAAAATCCGGAAAATATAGCAAGTATGGCAAATACCAAAATCATAGAAATTGTGCCAAAAACTGAGTACGCAAATGCGTAGCATACGAATAGGTGCAAATGTAGCATTAATGCTCTGCTGTAAATATTCATTTGTTCCATGCCATGCGTCTAATGTTGACCAGAGCAAAAGGAAATTTTTAATTTTTTTTCTAATATTTGTTGAAATAGTGCATTCACTGCAATGCCGAAAGTGCCCCACTACTTTTTTGTTTCTTAAATTTTAAATAACGGGCGAATATTCTATGTATGCATGTGCAGAGGAAGCAAAGTTGTGGAGTCTTGTATGCAACATATTAATGGTGAAATACTTTTTGACGGTCGCAATTTAGCAGCATATGGAAGGTAGACCCTGGCAGACCACCAGGTTGTTTAGGAGTAAGTGAATACATATATGTGAATGAATGTAATGTAGGTGCACATTTCTCATATGGAGGAAGCCTTCAGCACTGTAAGCAAAAAAAATTTATTCATAGTCAACCCGATTTTTGAGACATTTCAAACTTTTACTTTAGGGTACTAAAATTTGACAAACCTCCGAGAATATTTCTGCCATGAAAAAGCTCTTCAAAAAAAATATCTGCCGTTCAGAGTCGGCTTGAAACTGTAGGTGACTCCATTTGTGGAACAACATCAAGACGCAAGAAGAGGAGCTCGGCCAAACACCCAGCTTGCGTACGCAGTTGTATATGCATATTATATAAAGTGCCACATGACAAATTAAAGTACATGACATAAGCTTTTATTTCGGCATAGGGAAAATTTTTTTTATAAAAACTGTTCTGGACAGATAGGGGTGTCCGGTTGGCGAAGAATGCCCCATATATAATTAGCGCGTATCCCCTTTTTTTGGGTATTTGGCCGAGCTCCTCTTTGTATAAAAACTCTGAACTTTTATAAAAACTCCGAATTTTGTGTTAAGGCGGAGACTTTGATATGAATGGCGCTTGTTCAGGAATGAACTATGTTTTTATTGAAAATTAGCTAAAATAAAATTTAAAAGATTGAATGTAAAAATTTTTATCGTAAAAGGGGCACCATTTTCGTTTTTTTTTGAAGTGAAAACTTCTTTAGAATCGTTGGGAGTGATTTGAGACTCGATGAAACGAAAAAGCGACACTCGTATGTATATTTGTATGTATGCTAGTACGTATGTGCGCGCCTGCGTATTACGGAGCCACGGTGAGTGAGAAGGCATTATGTATACCTGTACTACACTACCTAATACTTGCTTAGATCAAGCGTCCTACGAATGTTTGTGTGTATGTTAGTCCGTCTGTGTAATATACGCGTTACGATGCTCATAATAGTAACCGCGTGTGCTGTATTGCGTCCGTATTTTTATATTCGTAAATATTTTCATTTTTAAATATTTACCGCAATTGCAGGCGGTGTTGCAATAACCCACAATCAAAATGACGGTGCTCGTATTGTAACTCCACAGATAGATCTGAATGCACAGCAACTAGAATCACTGTCTGTTCAGCTCTCTAAAGTGGGAGAAATATGTGCATGCGAAACCAGATTGAGCAATGGAAAAACAGTTTTAATTGTGGCAATTTATATTTCACCGAATCAATCAATAAATAGCATCACGGAATTCATTCACGAAAATTTAATAAAGTATACACCAGAAGTATCGCGGATACTTAGAAAAGATTACGATAAAGTTCCAATGATTTTAAGTGGCGATTTTAACGTAAATTTTGCATTGGACACTGCGGTTCCTTTAATTGACTTTCTCAATACAACATTCAATTTAAAAATGTGTAACAATCGCACTGAATCGACAACACGATCAAAAACAACAATTGGCGCGGTATTTCAAAGATATGTTGAGAACATCGAAACCAAAGCATTGGTCTCATATTTTAGCTATCATAAGCCACTCGTATCATTTGTAGAAATTGAAAACATTGAGAATGAATAATAATAAAATGCAGAAAATAAAATATGAACTTTATAGCAATATTATAATGAACCTATAATTATCCCGCTCCTAATGCTGCTTTCGTCTCATTCTCTCTCAGTTTGTTTTACGGAAGGTTTCACTTCTATCGCGTCTAACCGTTAGACTGGTATTTTTTCTTTTTTTTTTTTGATGGATACAACTACCAATCGGTTGATACTGGGTTTGATTTCGCCTTTAAACATGTGCACATTTTATAGAACTGAAAGTGGTGGACATAGTATGGAACTAAAAATTGGAGTTTTTGTGGGTCTTTGCTAAAGTAGGTGACACTTATCACTTTAACCAACAGGGTGAAAGTATCGAAGGAGATTCAACTTTCTTGAATGAAAATAACAAAAATACTGAGATCAATCACATCCAAGCTCACAAAGCAGGGACCACAAGTGTATGAACTGATAGGTTTCGACTTGAAAAAATTAATTTGAGGCCATTCACTATTTCCAGTGACGCACATTTGGACTCTTTTTTCTGCATTTTTCATAAAATTTTGGATCATTTTTGGCTCTATAGCTTCGAATACCTGGCAAATGCTGGCTTTGAAGAGTAGAATATTTAAGGTTTGTCAGTGTGCATCTTTCCTTTTCAAGTAGTGCTACAGGAAAAATTTCGGCGCTATCAAATTAGTCAGCCGAAATCGCCGCATTTGGAAATAAGGCACCGTCAAAATGTTCCGATAATGGTTATAGTGTCCCACACCACAATCACAATAAAACAGCGCCCTAAATAACCTGCAGAGACTGTTTTTGCAAGATTTGAGGATTTTCTGTGTTGCATCGACAATTTTGTTTTTTTACGCTTCTGCTGATAGTGAAATGTGCTTCTTCACTCATGGCGCTGAGTTAAGATCTTCACAGAGTAATTATCAAAATAAAATTTCTCAGTTTCAGCGCGTTTTCCATCTAATACAAGCCGATCTCTTCATTGCAGACGCGATATGCCGATTGTGGGGAGAAAAATAATAGCAGAAATGTCCTGATGGGTCTGCTTTTTTTAATTTTTTTTCTTAAATTTTCGATATCATCATCGACCATGGATTTTGGAAGATCTCTGCGCAAATTCAAGCTTTTAACACACCATGGAGATGTTGATATTGGAAGCAAGCAACTACAAAAGCTATTCGATGTCGGTACAATTCCATATATGAAATCAGTTCGCCCCCATTATTGCCCCACTCCTCTAAATTTCAACTGATAACAATCTGCAGATTCTACCATTCTAGATTTCTATGTTCTATTCAATTTTTTCTGATACGCCATTTCCTTATAATCTTTAAAGTGCATTTGCTTGTGTGTATACAGAGGGTTGTTAATTCTGCCGTGATTTGTTGGAAACATAATGCGTTTGATAGGACCGCAAATATTTTTGGGTGTGCCACAAAGCCACATATACACTTACACGCCGAAAAAGCTTGAAAATATTATATATGTAAGTATGCTAATATAAGGGTTTTGGGACATACAATTTAAATGTGGAATACATTTTATTGTAAAACAGGCTTTGCAAATTTCCTTTCCTTATTTATTTGATAAAATTTGTCTTCCTGGTTATGTGTTTTTGTTTTTGTGACCATTTGAAAGTTATTTATAGTATTATACATATCACGAATTTACATGAACATGTCATTTATGGTATTTATATGGGTGCCGTTTATCAAATGTGCGCTCAAATACTTGTATCTGTAAATGTGTGATAAAGAGCTTTTGTTATTGCCGCAGATGAGAATGGATATGTGTAGGAGAGCAAATAACCGTACTTCTATATTTGTACAGAAAAATGGTAATCCGTTGTAATGGTTTTTCGGCCTTGTTCTTAAATGAAATATTTAAATAAAATTTCTTTGACTTGCGACAAAAAAAGACTCCTTTTACTTATCTGTAAATAACTTTTATACCGCGTCGTTTATCACTGAATTTAGCAAAGCTTAAAAACAAAAATAAATGTATGGAATGTTAGTCTGGCTATTTGAGAATGATATCACAAAAGTATTGAAATGAAATCATAACAAATATTTGAGCCATTAGTAGGCACATTCAGTTAAACTTAGTGACTGATATGAATAAATATTTTTTTATGTTTTATATATAGAGAGGCAAACTTGTTTTCTTACATCTTTTTACAGGTAAACTATATTTCAAAGGTAGAAGAAGTTATAACTATACATCATTCGAAAGGTATTTCGATGTTGAAGGCAGAAAAATTAATCAAATATTAAAATTCAGTTTAATATAAAGCAAAAAAACAAAAACAAAAATGGGACCAATGCATACTGTATTAAAGAAGGAATTTAGCAGCGGTTTATGAGTAAGATTAAGGCCCTCGCCTCATTTGAATAAACTCCATTATTGAGTGTTTCCTTAAAATCATGTCAAACGAAAATGAAGAAAGATTGTTCGTTTCTGTTACACACATTTTATTTCTCAATCCAATACCCAAAAATAAAAATTTTTCTTTGGCCCTATGAAATTGTCGGCCTTGAAAAAATGGTCTTCACATGGACAATGAACACCGATATAGCCGGTTCAACTAAACCGATTTTGATGAAATAAAATTTAAATAACGTAGAATGGATGACGGATGGCGGCGGCCGCCGTAGCCAAATGGGTTGCGGCGTGATTACCATTCGAAACTTACAGAGAGAACGTAGGTTCGAATCTCGGTGAAACACCAAAATTAAGAAACACATTTCACATTTTCGCCCCTCGGCAAGCACGGCAAACCTCCGAATGCATTTCTGCCATGAAAAAGCTCATCATAAAAAATATCTGATGTTCGGAGTCGGCTTGAAACAATAGGTCCCTCCAGTTGTGGAACAACATCAAGACGCACACCAGAAATAGAGCGATGAACTCGGTCAAACACCCAAAAAAGGTGTACGCGTCAATTATATATATACTATAATATAATGGATGACGCTATCGAGCCAACTACGATCATTTGGAAAAAAAAATTTAAGAATTTTTATCGAAGCTTTAAAGTCCAAAAGGGTCAAAAAACGGTTCTCTATCTTTGAAACGTCCGTACTGATGGCCTAGTCGCTAATGCTTTTTAATTCATTGAGATTGTAATTCATTACATTTCCAATTTTCAAATAAAAAAAAAAAAAAAAAAAAAAAAAAATCTTTTTTCGCTTCCGTTTCATACGCTTTTAAAGAAACACGAGAAGCGAGAGCCTTAATACAAATATATAGCTAAATTTAGAGATAACAATAAAGCTACAACAAGGTGAAGTTTGTTGTGAGACCGTAGACGAGTTCTGGTAGACTTGATTGTGACGAAGTTCTGCATCCGCACCGTGTGCACTCGCTTGTAACACTGAGCTTCTGTAAGTGGGTTCGATAACGCAGCAGCAGAACGAAGTATTCAAATTTTTGGCGTATTCAATTGTTTTTGCGTAAGCACGCCTCGACGGTTTTGAAGCAAATAAAAAACGTCGGCTCGACTTAAACTGTGATAGCCAAAAAAACTTTGAATACTCTCGTAGTCGTTTTCGTTCAAATTATTTCTGAGGAAAGCGCAGAAGAGGTGGAGCTCCATTTCTTCATGTGTCTATTTCGAAAACCCTATGGCCCCAATATGATATACGAAGGACACAGAAAGTCCTTTAGACTCCTCGCAATTCATTTTCCAAATTCGTTGCTGTGTTTACCGGCCACTGGACGATCGACACTCATGCGGAAAAACTAGGGCTACCATTTAACACCTATTGCAGAAGCTTTGAGGGAGAAGGACACTGTAGAGCACTTTTTTGTGTACATGTCCGGGCTTGGCAGCTAGACAATTAAAGTCACTGGGTGATCCTTTCGCTAACCTAAATCCAATCAATCTCTTCCATTATATCAACAGCTCTGGCTGGCTGTAGATATCTGCCTGTTGAAGGTCTCTTAATGGTATCAAAATGGGGCCTTAGTGCTACTTTTGGAGTGCCAGACTGGCACTTCAACCATTTTACCGTGATCAAGTTCGGGCGGGAAATTTTCGGGCTGTGTTTAATATATACGCAAACGAAAATAAGGAGGAAAGAAAAATGAAGATAAAATATATGCATGTGCCACGGTACAAGTTAAAGCTAAGAACCTCTCTCATTACTTTGGCATGCTTTCCTCGGTTTAATGGTGCATTATCGCCCCTCAGCAGGCAATGGCAAATACAAATTAATTTCTTCGCCTAACTTGCACCCTTTCCGAGTGCAGTGGAAACCAAAATTATAAAAACATGCGCTATGTAGCTTAAAATTGAGACATCTGGAGCTAGCGCCATTTATTCGTAAATTCCAGCTTCCCAGGTATATATAATATATATGTATGTACTTATAAGTATATGACAGTTATATTTAAAGACAGAGAAGGAACTGAAATAATTTTATTGGATTTTTTCTATTATAAGAAAATTTCAGAGGAAGCTAAATATGCCTGCTCTTCAGTAACATACGCTAGCAAGCTCAGATAAAAATGTATTAAGCACTCAAAAAATAAAGAAGAAACAACCAGAATGCCAAGAATATTAAACTCCAAAAAATTTATATTTTTCTATAAATTAGCTCTTGAAAAAGCACAGCAAAAGCAATACGAAACAAAACACAAAAAAAAAAAATAACAATCGTGAGGCTGTGGTTCAAGGGTTGCTGTTTATATATTCTGGGTGCTTATAGTAATGTCGGTCTTTTGGATGTTTTGGCATATTTGACCATCAAAGTATTCAAAATGTTTCTATGTGTAAGCCATATTGGTGGTGCTTACAATGGCTTTAAAAATTCACATAAAATTTTTCCTAATTTTCGAGGTGGGTTAATAAGAATGCATCGATGAACCAAAATCATTATACCCTTAGCATCGGATCAGGAAATAATGAATTTCTAAAATGTTGAATTTCTAAATGATGTGTAAAAAAAAAAACTGGATAATGTGTACGAAATGATGGAGCAAAATCGTCATGTCACATACCGTGAGATGGAGCCATCCTTTGATATTAATGCAAGATCATCAGTAAGATTTTACTTGAACACCAAAAAGATGTATTCGCTTTGGATCCTGCAAAATTTACAAAACACCCTGAAAAGGCAACTCATCAAAGCGCTGCGAAAATTGTTTCAAACTAGTGGAAAAGTGTATTGATCATAATGGAGAATTGAAAAACAATACAATTGTTTTCCACAACCAATATTCAGACCAGAACGGTTAGCCAGAAATATACTATATATTGCCAATCTCCATACATTCTTTATCTCCATTCTGGAAAATTTTCTGTTTTAAAATTCAAAAATAACACACAACCCTCTTGTATTATCTGTTACTTAAGTCTGAGCTATGATGCGAAAGAACAAATTGGTTTTTTTGCAAAAGGATTATAAATTCGAGATGTGTTCAACAAATAAGGTGAATTTTCATTTTTCCAAAAAATATTTATTTTAGCCGACGTTTTTTTCCAATTCTCGAAGCAGTTCTGATATGCACTTTGAGCTCTCTCAGCGATTCGGTTCTATCTCCTCAATCGTCACAAAATGCAGTCCTTTTATGATCTCTTTAATAGCATTATCGTGAAGCAAAAGCCATGACTTTTTTCCCACAGTTCCGGCAGTTCTTTTCGTATTACTTCACACAAACGGCGCATAACTTCAACGTAATACTCCTTACCGTGCGGCATGATCAGCAACTTCTCTAATTGTGAATCGATGTTTTTATAGCAATTTTCTTCACCTTCTGAACATTTTCATCGGTCGTTGATGTGCTGGGGCATCCAAAACGAGCGTCGCCATCCACATCTTCTCGACCTTATGTGAAAAGCATTTACCACTTGTAGACAATCTTCTTTTTTATTCAGAGTTCTCTCACCGTATGCCACTGTGAACATTTCAAGTGTTTTTAAGTACTTAACTCCATTGTTTACACAAAATTTGATGCAACTTCTTTCATCCATTTTTTTATAGCAGAAAATCGCCGAATACGCAAAACACTTGTCTGATTTATGCCTCTCACAAGCAAACTAAACCTGCTGCCGTGAGCATATCTTCGAGTCGAGTATACCAACATAAAAAAAAATAATAATCGGAATTGAAAACTAACCTTATTTTTGAACACACCTCGTATTTGAATTAAAGCCGAAAATTGCTTCAAATAATTGATACTCCTCTATTACTATTTTTGTTTTTCATCAGAAATTTATTTTAAAATTTTAATATGTTTTTATTAATATTAGGACTTTTATGCCCTTTTTCTACCTGTATTTATGTGCTGCGATTTTATTTACTCACTTTTATCAACCCTCTTCAACACAGTGTTTGACCAGCCATTTTTTTCGGTGCTCTTATTAATTGAAAAATTAATTTAAAGCCATATTTACATTTCCGCCCTTTGGCTTGTTCGTGAAATGTCCCCTTGTGTATGAATTTCAATACAGTGGTTACATACATACATATTTGTGGTTGCATGTTTGCGTTAGCAATGTCACTGACACCTTAGCCAGTGATATCCACAACATAACAAAATATATAAATGCATAAAATAAATTAAGATACCTCAATCTATTTTGGTACAGCAGCTCATGGAAAAACAAAAAAAATGGTCATAAATTCTGGCACGAGCAGGTATAAATTTTTTTCCAAACAGTATTATATCGTCCAAAATAACAAGCGCTGTTTACATGTACGTGTGCATGTCTGTATTAGGGAAGCAAATTTAGCGGTAATTGTTTGCTCTGAGATTTCGGGATATTTTAAATGTAAATTTGGGATTCCGTGATTCAATATTGGTTTAAGAAAAGCAGGAAAACTTTTAGGGTGCAATATTGTCAAATCAAATTTTCTGAAAAATAAATAAAAATAATTGTTTAATATTATTGATTCAAATGACGCAAAATATGATGGTTATAACGGAAAAAAGTAGATGGGATAATTTATTTTTTATTACAGTTTCAGCTTAGAAGCATCGGTTGCATACAAATGTAATATACGTACACTTGTGTTCACAATAATGGTAGCGTGACATATCAAAACTTTGCGTCAGTTTAAAGTCACTTAAGGGGTGAGGAGTAGTAAAGGTTTTTCTTATATTTTGTTGTTCAAAGAAAAACAATTTCTAGTCAATTGCTTTATTTTACAAAAATAAAAACCTAGCACTAATAAGTCATGTTTCGACTTGACTTTAGCAAAATATCAAAAAAAAAATAATAATTGTGAAAGTTATCGCTGTTTGTGTGGAGCCCGTTTCTCCAGACTTTCGGAAAAAAGCCGACAATTAATTGTTTAAAAAAAAATTGATATTATTGAAAAAAATATCTTTTATGCTTTTCAAAAGCAGTATACATTTTATTGAAATCTACCAATCGGTTTTTAAGTTACAGTGATCACCAGATCAAAAAACTTAGTTTTGAGAAAAACTCATTTAAAGTTTTGCTATTGATTTATGTAGAGTTACAAGAAGTATTTAATTACTTACACTATGTCATCTATTTCAGGGCCATTAATAGTTCTTCAGCCGTCATAGCAGCTCTCAAAATACCGATTTCTTGTTGCCTACGTAGCATTCTACCTTCTCGTCAAAACTAACGCGATTTTTGAGCCACTTAAAATTTGATCTTTTTTGTGCCAAAATGCAATGGACTAGAAGACTGCATACTTCAGGACTCTTTAAAAATTTGGATCAAAAAGTTTTAAATAAATCATGAAAATTTGTTGAATTTTATTAAGTATTGTAATAAATTTGAACCTTCAAGTTATAAGTTTATTTTTGTAGCGTAAGCTTTATTTCTTAAAATAAAAATATGCAAAATTCACTTCTTTAAATAAAAAAATAAAAGTTCAGTACAAAACTTATGGGGTTGTGGTTTCTGAAAACTGCTATTTCCTCACTGAGACATTCCATGCAGCTTTCCCTCATATGAATTTTGCAAGCAAATCTGCCATATTTAGTACACGACTTTTGGGATGATTTGTTCATATTGCGAGGGCAAATATGACAACGTCCGACATAGTTACTTGGTGATTGAGTGGGTTGTGGTGCAATGCCTGGGATGCCAAGAAGGTTGTGGGCTCGCTGCCTCATTTTCCTGAGTAGACGAGGATTCTTTGATCTAACTTCAATTTGTGGTCGAATGAGCTCCGAAGCGTATTTTTCAAGAAAATCACTCCGTTTTATATTATTTTGGGGATTATTTGCTTTATATACACAAAGAGCGTTTATAACAGAGACATTTAGTAAATTGTAAAATATTACCATTGGCCAACGACACGTATTCCTTGCAACATTATATTTCTGACATAATTGGTCCACAAGATCTACACCAATTTTTATGTGATTATAATCGGTTATCATAACTGATTTTTTTTCATCATTTCTTTGCTCAACTATTGCGTTATTATGGTGCATAGATGATATCAGGATCACTGACCAGGTTTTTTTGGGGCAGTACGACACTAGTGTACAATTTTCTTGGAAACCAAAAAATATTTGATTTTTCTTTACGATTCTTCCTGGGAAGGAATTCTTTGGGGACTTCACTTTATTTTTTCTCACAGTTCCCAAATATGTAAGCTTTTTCTATAGCAAATTATTAACCAACGATAAGCTGCCGAACCAATTGTCACCAGTAATATTGCGATTAGTTCCTGCGACTGGCTCTACCAATCGAAGAGTTATCTCTTCCGCACTATTGCTAAGTTTGTATGGTCCATCTGGCTGAGTTCCCACATAAGTTTCCAAATTAAAAGTGTAAGACGTTTGCTGTCTTGTATTGATGTCATCAAATCGCAGGCATCTTATCAGAAATCGAAACCGTTTCTCGCTCATCGCTAGATAGTACGATTCAACCCCGTTTCCTGTCCCAAATTTTATGAAGATTTTTTCTCGAGCTTCTAAGAGCGCCAATCAAAAACAAAATGCCAATGAAAACGCGAATTTAGGTGTCATCGGTTTCTCTTGCATCTTGATTCATTCTATCTTCTTGAAAGTTAACCCGTACTTTTTGAATATACAAATTTGTGGAAACGGTTATTATTCTTATAACCGAATCATTCACAAATAAATTTAGGCACTCAATTTCTGTTTCAACATTGCGCGCATTACCTTTTGTACCCGGCAAAAGTTTGATTATATTGTGCGAACGAATACGAACTTGCAAATTGGGTCTGGTTTTCTTCCATTTAGTGACATTGTATTTTCCTTAATAGAAATTTTGGGGATGAGATGCACCAGAATCGTCTGAAAGAATTTCATCATCGCTTGATCCTTCTAGTTCCGATTCAGTCTCGTGGTCACTCCCTTCAGCAGCATTCACATTGATATCCGTATCTTCGTCAACCTCCGTCTCGTTTTCTTCATCCATAGCACTTTCCTGACTACTTGATAGTTTGGAGTGCCATCTTTCCCATACTTCAGGATTTTTGCTGCTTTCCAATCGTCTTTTTTTTGGAATCAGACATAGTATTATCTGAAGCTAATTAAATTAGCACACTTTTGTAAAAAAATATAAGCAAAACTTACCTGAACTTAATTCAAATATTTAATATATCAAGTAATATTGCCGCAAGAAAAAGTAACGTCGTTAGTCACGTGGTCTACTTATGTAGACTAGCACTGTTCAGACCTTGATAAAATTTAGAACTGCATGTCAAACCCGCACTGAATGCACTAATTGGATAAAGAGATTAATTATAAACAGCTATTAAAAAGCTTAGGTAATTTAAGAGACAAATTTAAGGAGTTGCACGACTTTGAAAACAAGTGGTCTACGATTGTGGACCACGTGCCTAAAGAAGGGTTAAATGGACTGAAATGGAAATCCGCTGGTGCAGATATATAAAGTCCATACCTAAATTAAAAACTTTTTTACCTAACATTTTATCTGCCGCGCTGCTCTAATTATAAACACAAGTTTGTGTACGTAAATAAACTTTTGAAAATAATTTTAATTTGTATAATTATTTAGTATAATAAAAATTGGATTTTGAAAAACATGCAACAAATAATACTGAAAGACTGAAAATACGAAATCTACACTCTATGAAATAAATACAATCAAAATAAGTAGAATCAGTATAAATCAGAGAAACCTTTTACATTATAAATTCCTCAGACAGCTAGCAATACCTATATGAAGGATGTCAGATAAGTTCCGCGAACTAGTAAATAAAGCAGAAGCACACAGTCTCGAGCATAATTTTATTGTCGACCTTTACAATAGTCTTCCTCTACCACTGTACCCGCGATTTGAAGCAAATTCTCCACAATCAACTCGATAAGTGCAGTGGTTGCAGCTTCCCCGATCTCCTATAAGCCGCTATGATGAGTTCCCTTGAGATGCGACTTCTTAATATAAGGGCGGTACAGTAACGTTGAAATGACATTACGGGACGGCAACATAAAATTAAACAGAAACGAAAATTATCGGGTAATTTATCAAAGTGCCTTTTTTATTATTTTTTGGTTAAAATGCGATATGGGTAGATATGCTAAAAATACTGAGTGAAAGACTAACATACGAAGTTTTTCACACAATATTTTGCCAATATATGGGTTGCCCATGCAAGGAAAAGAGGAAAGACCGAAAAGAAACGGTAGCGGAAAGCGGGTTATGGTTGAGCCTTGTTTCTTATAGTTTATGATTGCGTTGAATTTTGAAACTTTTTTGGCATACAATATTGAGAATATGGAAAAAATGACCAACACCTCAGCGAAAAAATTGTCAAAAATGCATAATAACTTTGTGCGACTCGAAACTTACACTCTGTTGGATTAATATTGAATGAGCTATAAAACTGTTTTCCCAGAAGTTTTCTAAAAATTATGGATAAACAGTTGGAAATTATAATGATTCTTTTTTTCTTTTTAATTCTGAAATTTCTGTTAATTTTGTACAATTTAAGTTTTAAGTTATATGGTTTTGTTGTAGAATGCACTATTCTTTTATAAAAATACTAAAAAATTAAATACAAGTAAAAAAAAGAAAAGCGTAAAACTTTGAAATTGGGCGTGCTGCTATTTTTTTGAACACTGGTGTGTGTTCTGAAATTGACAATGTTGCACGCTAATACCAGTTTCTTGCAAGGTAAAAAGGAAACATTTTACAATTTCGTTTAAAGTGAAATTGCTTTCACTAAAATTTAGTATAATTTGAAATTTAAAAAAAGTAATAATAACACTAATTAAAAGAAAATAGTATAAAAATTATTATAATAATTTTTTTTTTAATATTATAAAAATTATTAATATTTTTAAATTAATTATTAATTATTTTTTACTTAAAAAAAATATTATAATTAAATTTTTTTTTATCGCAGGCTCATATAAATTAGTCCCGAGATTTTCAGTACGAGGATCTCGAAATTTTCGGGACATTGGGATCTCGGGATTTGAATCCTTAGTTTCTCTGTGCTTGATTTATCAAGCCTTACATCGATTTATAATTTATTTTACCATACATTTTCAAAACCGGCGCCTAATGGGATTATTATGTAAATATAGCCCACGGAAAAGGAGAAAATGTTTGTAATATTTTTACCTTTTTTTTAATTCAATGTATGTGTCAATGCTCAACATTTTTTGCTTGCATATATTTCCCATTTTTTTATCTGGCTTTATTTATCTATGGCGCCAAAATGTGGCACCAAGAAGTGGCCATTCATCATTATTTGTTTGTTTTATTGGTGAATTTAATTACACAAACAGTCTTTGCTGCTTATCAATTAATTAAATTCCAATCACTTAATGGCATGACTTTGTTTAATTTTTTGTAAACTACCACTATTGTTTTTTTCTCCTTCACTTATTAAATTTTGCTGAAAATGCAGAATTATGTAATTAGAAGCAAGTGAGTTTTTTTTTTTTTTGATACTTTGATTCATATCATACTTTATTACTTTATTAGTTAATATCAAATATTTAACTTTATAACAATTACGAAATTTTCGTTTAATATTATATTTACATAATTGCAATTATTCAGCTTTGAATATATTGAATAAATACAAGTGTAGCGACATTTGTTGAATATTATTTTTTAATATCAATATTTTTTATTGTTTTGTTGTAAATATAGCTACATATATGTTATTTTTGTCAAACTAATATGGCTTAACTCTTTCACTTCGTAGTGAATATCAAAATCTTGGTGTTTCTTTCAAGACGGCCGCGGTAACTGAATAGTTTTTTGCTTGACTTCCGCTCGGGTAATCCCATATTTGTTGGTCACATCAAATAATAGAAAATAATTGTTCTAATATCTCGGTAAACCTGCGAAAACTTCACTGGAATCAGCTATCATTCAAAAGAGACTGAAAACTGTGGATCCCTTCAGAAACAACCTACAACACCGTAGTTTAAGTTAGAGATAAAATGCTTGTCTATGGGGCAGAGGCCACTTCTGCACTCAAATTCTGGCTGCTACTATAGTTGGTCTCCTGCTTTAATCTGCTCAGTTTACAGTAGAGGTTAGGTTAGGTGGACAAAATTACTTAAAAAATGATCCGAAGGATTTCATTTTTGCATATTTAATACAAAAATAACGTTGTGAAAATGAACCCAAAAGGGAACAGTGGACACATAATAGCAAAGATCTTGGCTTACGTGCCTATAAAATATAGCTCGTGCAAGAATTGAAGCCAAGTTACCATTGCTTTTGATGATTATTATTCAGATTAATAGGAAAAAGTAGTCTAAAATTGGCCTAATCGAATAAATAATGTAACTCGTAGCCGAGGCGCACAAATGCCGGATATCTACTTGATTAAAGTAAAAAACTCGTTTCAACAATTTTTCTGTTTTGTAGCTATTACCATTTTAAGTTGTAAAGCTGTCAAAAAATACCGGATGCAATTTTAGGAATTTTATTTAAAATTGATCAATTTAATCAGCCAGAATGTAGAAAAATAATTTTTTCCGCCCACATTTCCGACTTGGAAATCATTTGAGTGAGCTAACCACTATTAGAGTAAGATATTCTTCAGTTGATGATCCTAACATCAGTTACTATCATTTTAAAAAATGGGCCCCATTTAAGAACCGCGGGCGTCAACATCTTCCAAACGTTAATTTTCCGTCACTTCGTGTAGCACCCATACATTCAGCTTTTTCTTGAAAGCAGACATGTGAAAGTGGGACTACTTTTTCTGCCTAATCTTTAAATCATTTAAAATTGAATAAGTACACATATGCAGGTCCTTTATGGTTGTACACCATTTTCGACAATAAGCACTTTACTAGGCAGAGTTGATAGAACTACTGATATGCTGGAGTATTTAGAATGTAGCGAATTTTTACCTCTAAGAACAAAATTGTCAAAGAACTATTTTTTGAGCGTAATGCAATTTTGGATAGCGCGTTATAGTATAATAAAATGTGGCTCACTAAAAGCACCTATTCGAAAATGGGTAGCGTTTTTTATTCCGTCAGTATGTTAGATCATCTTATATGCTTTAGCCGAAAGAAGGTGGAAGGAAATAACTAAATGCACCACAGCATGAAAAACATGGCCGACGTACAACATCCAGAGGACGAGTTACCTTTTAGGATGCTCTTGGTCAAACATTTCACGTATTACTGCAACCCTTACAGGTCATTGGAAGGGAATCATGCAGCCATACTCAACCTTCCTCTCAATCCCATCTGCAGAAGCTGTCAGGCGGAGGGGGTGAAAGAAAATCCTTTCCACTATTTATGCGAATGTCCTGGTTTAGTCAGGAAAAGACTTCGCTCTTTCGGTAAACCTTTCCCACAGTAAATTAATGAAATCTCAGACATAGACATAAAGAATGTACCGGTATATCTGGATCTGACTTACACAAAAAAAAAAAAAAAGAAAAATCACACGAGAATAGTGATAGTAAAAGAGATAGTCGCTAATTTAGGGGTCAGCGGTAGTTAGAATTTTAAAAAAATTGGATTTTTTTGCATTTTCTTAACGTATAATTAAATATTAAAAATTTAAATAATTTGAAGTGAATCCGATAAATACTTTTCGAGCGCTCAGACGCTAATTCTCATCAGTATGCTGAAAAAATGGATGCTGCACGTATGAAAGTGGCAGATAAGCGCGCTAACGATAACACTCGAGAAGGTAGAATGCTACGTAGGCAACAAGAAATCGATATTTTGGAAGCTGCTATGACAGCTGAAGAACTGTTATATGACCCAGGAATAGATGACACTGTATAGGTAATTAAATACTTCTTATAACTTTACATAAATCGATAGGAAAACCTTAAATGCGTTCTTCTCAAAACTAAGTTTTTTGAACTGGTGATCACTGTATTTTAAAAACCGAATGGTAGATTTCAATAAAATGTGTACTGCTTTTGAAAAGCCTAAAAAGCTCGTGCCCGATTGAAGGATTTTTTTTTATTCAAAAATTCCGATTTTTTTAAAACAATTAATTGTCGTTTTTTTCTCGAAAATCTGAAAAACAAAAAGGCTTCGATCTGGCAGACGATTATCTATTAACAAAACTAATTTCTCTTCTCCGATTGATTTTAGATGAATCTTAAAGGACTTATGATGATCACCGCAAGGGACTTCTGGGGAAACGGGTTCCACACAAATAGCGATAACTTTTACAATTATTAACTTTTTGTTTGATATTTGGCCAAAGTCAAGTCGAAACATGACTTATTAATGCTATGTTTTTATTTTTGTAAAATAAAGCAATTGACTAGCAAAAAACAAGATTTGAAAATCATCATTTTTTCTGGCCTCTGACTATCCCTAACCCCTTCAGATTAATTCAGTAGAAATACTCAACCACTTCAACACCAACAAAATAATGTAAGATCGTTGCCAATCAGCATCTATATCTTGCAGCTACCATAATCATTTGTATCTCAATGTAAATAAAAAGACATTTGTTAATTTTTTTTATATTCTTCTTTTATTTATGGATTTATAAAAGTTCTTCTTGCGGTGTTTTACTTAGCCAAGTCACAGGCTTCAACGCTTCTTTGGGAACTGCACGCCTCGGTGCTCATTAGGTAAAAAAGTGGAAGGACATCTCGCTAATGTTAAATATGAGCCCTCTTGATGATTTTTCTTTTGAGTCTTTGTCTGCGTTCATGCCTTCGTTTTAGGAAAAAAAGCTTTCGGCTTTTCTGGACTCTGCTGTTAAATCAGAATCACACGATTTATATGCTAACTTAGTACCTAGAGATATTAAATATTTCAATATTTCTGTCTATGCTATTAATTAAATATTTCGTGCAAGTTGAAATTTGTTAACTTTAATGCGAGACCTTTTAAGAATGCATTTTCTACCGCCTTTACAGTTTGTAACCTGGGTTTCCCTGAAAACATCCACCGCGACATAGGCATCTGCCCAGTTAATAAAAAATTTAATTTACAGCATTTCGGTGAAAAGGCATTAAATTTATCTAATATTAAAAATATCTTAACATAAATCGCTGTGATTATAGAACTTTGTATAAATATTTATCCTGCTTTCTCAAGCAAATGGTTTTAATTGAATTTTTATAACTACACTTTTGAATTTAAATAATTATTATTTGTGCATATTGAAGTTTTAATTACTTTTGCATTCAATAACACAACTTCTGAACTTGAGTCCTTTGAATTACAGATGAAGCAAAATGTGGCATTATTTACATATTTTGAATTATTCCGACTGACAATATATCAATGTTATAGTCGCACGTTCTAGTAGTTATAAGTTCCCATTGTAAATATATATCTGATTATCTTTTAAAATAAAGAACATAAAAACTAGCTAATAGTTTTTCCCATTCAACGTTCTAACTAAAACTTTGAAGATTACAAAAAATATGTAATTTTTCAGTACCAGGTCACACAAATCGATTCATGTGCAAGCATCTCTATTGCATGCTGCTGTAAAGGCGCTTGTTTGCGAAGAGTTTAATTTTATTAAACTCAGTATAAAAAAACCCAATGGTGAGTAGTATGTGCATATATGTATATATAAACAAACAATCACATATGCATATATTTATAAATGCACTTATGCTCACATAATTAAGCCCCTTATTTTTTGCAATATTCGCAATAGTTTTGGTGGTTCCGAACATGCCTTTTATATGACTTTTCGAAAGCCTTCAATAAAGTCTTCCATAGAGTATTATTTAAAAAAACTAACTTGCCTTGGCTTTCATTCTGTTTTTCTGTAATGGATGAACTGTAATGTACAAGTGATGTGGTGTACTTATAATGATAATATTAGAGACCCTCATGCAAATTGACGAAACGGTATCATCGAAAATGAAAGAATTACTAAGTCCATGGAAGAGCTTTAGGGCAAACCTGCCGACTAAAGATTCCTTTAAAATAAAAGAAGATTTTTTAGAGTTAGGGCAAATGACTGCCTTCCAACTATTAGATGTGAGCTGAGTGAGCTGCTAGAGCTGACTGAGCTGACTTCTGATAGAATGGCTTTATTTTTATACTTTCTTTTTGCCTTGTTATCAATATACATAATTACAATCAAACATTTGTTGCAAGTAAAAATCAATAACAAAAATTGTAAACACTTAAAATACTATACAATTAAAATTCTGCTTAGGTTGACTTAAATTTTGTTTAGGTTAACCTACTTCACAATGAGTTATGGCTTTGCTTTGGAGTGGGGTATCGTGTGACAAAAAGTGCATTTGGTGTGTGCTATGTGTTTACTTATGTTTCGGGTTTCAAAGTAAAGGGCAAAGAGTTTATGTTATTGAAATTGAAAAAGAATTGTGTCGTTAAAGTGGAGTACATTGAAATGAAAGAATTATGTCACTGAAATTGAAAGTGGAGTGAATTGAAGTGGTTTACTTAATTTGAGTTGGAGTATTAGGAATATTTGGAAGTGAAGTGGAGGTACTCTACAGAACTCTTATTTTGTGCAATAGACGTTGTGTGTAACAATTGGTGGTTTTTCATCTACTTTATTTTTCCGCCATCTCTGGTGGTCCTTCTTGAGACCGCTTTTACCATATTTGTGCCACTTATTAATGATATCAAAAGTTGCTTCTCATTTCTAAATGTTTGCTTTGTGCTGATGACCTTAAGATCATCTTAGTGATCAAGACTTAAAAGTATGCTATTATTCTTCTAACCTTTACTTGTGGTGCCTGAAGTTACAGCTTTTGCTGAACTTGTCCAAGTGCCTTCAAATTACTTACCCGAATATCTAACAATGTGCGTACTAAGTATACCATCTCAACTTATGTCCTTCAATATGCTAATGGGTAACAAATTTTCTCTTAGTAATCAAAAAACTATACTATTTACTTTATATAATCTTTCTCCATATTGGGCTTTGTCAGATGCAAAGATTCTAAGTTCTCTGATCCCTATACCATCAAGTTACTCTACACATCATTTGTTAGGTATGTAGTCAGCAAGCTATCAATAGAATCGAACGTGTGAAAAAAAAGAGAGCCAACCCGGTGAAAAAAAGAAGAAACGGCTTTGGATTATAGGTTGACGACCAACAGCGGCTAATTGCGTTCGTATAATCGTGTGAAACTACTGATGAATTTTAGCAGATGTGTGATATTTAAGCCCGTAATATCCGCAGGTGAAGCAAAAAAATAAGAGCTCAGATGCCTAAATCTTTGCCCAACGAAGGTATTGGGTTGATTCCACCTCATCTTCCGGACAGCCTCTGCAGAAAGGATTTGAAGCAATTTCAGGTCTCGCTGCATGGACCCCTAACGGACAATTTCCGTAAGGATACCTACCAATTTCGAAAACTGGGGCTTTGTTAGCCTTAGATCTACTTGAGCGCCTCCAATCTACCTCTGACCAGAAGGATCTTGCGATTTTAACTTTTGCGCAATAGCCCAGAGCTTGTTGAGTTGAAGCGAGGTGCATCATTTCAGGAGTAGACCACAGGTTCCCTTTCGTTTTGCAATGAAATTGTCTCCAGGGCCCCCTGACTAGCCAGTTCAATAACCCAAAAGCTTCCATCATAGCGCTGTGACCATCGAACCCAAATCAACTTAATATCGAAGTATTCGGATGCAATCGAGAGAGAAGTCAGGCATTCCCGGACTAATTTTGAACGCACAAATAACAAGCTCAAGCCCCTAATTGCCGCTTGGCTGTCGGACTAAATATTTAATATTTATATTGATATTAATATTTACGTCCTTTGCAATAATTACAGAAGTAGGTAATCGCCTCGCTGCTTCCTTAATTGCGGCTACCTCCACCTGGAAAACACTTCAGTAGTCTGGAAGCCTAAGTTTGAGTTTTGTTGGGAAGCTTTTCATAGAATACTACCCCACGAACTCTTCTGTCCAACTTTAAGCCATGCGTAAGCATGTTTTCCATGCTCTGTCACCAAATGTTACACGCCTCGCACTCCTTCCTTAAGGAAATATGAATGGAAAAGTACCATTCGGAGATAGCGTGGGTGTACAATCATCCAACACGACGGCGGCAAGCACAAAGTTTTTAAAATACTAGGGAGTCCTTAGCTCAAGTCCAGCTTATGACCCGAGCACAGCGCGTGCAGCGGCGGTTTTCCCTGCGATATCCAAGGGCACCACATTCAGAATAGCGTTAAGAGCTAGAGTACAGGGTGCGCCGTCTTTTATATCGGTATTTAAACGCTAAATAACTTTGCCATTTACCAACCGACCGACTTCAACATACATGTTTTCGATACATCAATTCAGTCTAATTTCAACCATGGATTGCTTTACACCGAAACAAAGCGAAATCGGCGCTATAAAACCCGAAATGCTTGACAAGGTAATGACAAGCGTAGAAAAAAGATCGCGGTTTGTGATTGCTAATAAAGGTGGCCACTTGATTGATATTGTATTCAAGAAATAGTTTAAATAAATTGTAAATAACCAAACCAAATAAAAATACCTCACTTATACAAATCAGTTGTTTTTTTTTTCAAAGTTGTGCAAGGTTTTCATACCGACATAAAAGATGGCGCACTCTGTAGCAGTGATCCGAAGCGCCGCACTGCCTCGAACGAGAGCCGACCTGTTGACCCTTTCCAGCTTCTTAACTGATGCCGTCCTTTCCAGCGAGTTCCACCAGACAAGGCCTAACAATTCTAACGATGTGCTGAAAATTTGATGATAACTTTTTTAAATTTGTTAAATTTTTGTGAATTTTGTACAGATTTGTGATTCATCAGATTTTTGTTACTCAAGTGGCTTAATTATGTGAACACAAGTGTATATACCATTAAGCAAATTTTTTAAAATTAAATTTTTTCAGCACATCAATTTTTAATTGCTACAATATTCATGCATTAAAGTTGCTCACAGCGCTAAAATAAATCCAGTAGCATTTTTTGTTTGTTTTTATTTTGACAAACTACATTAAATCCGCCAATTCCAGCTTACAACATTGGGCACTCATACGCCATGTGGTGCTGCATGAGGACGTCGTTGCATATGCATGAGTTGAATACATGTATATGTATGTATGTATGATTGTAGATATGTGCTTCACTATACGAAGGAGTACATTTGTGAGTGTATCTGTTTGAATAAACTTATATGTATGTGTGTGTGTGTGCCAATGAAATTTTAGTTTTCAACAGATTTTGAATCCACTGTATGTATGTATGTGTTTGTACGCACACATGTGTAGGAGTCTTACACCTTCTACGTATACTCACACTATTTAGATAACTTATAGTTCTTTTTTAATTCGTTTCTGACGGCAATCAATTGATATGCGAGTAGAAAGTGGTTGGCGTGTCAATTTGTCACACACAGTGGGTCATATGAGTTGGCGCAAAACTAATCATTCTAATTTGTTTTTGGATAATTCTTTTTTAATTTTAGTTCAATTAAATTTGAATTTTAATGAATTTTGACGAATGAAATTTCTATTTCAATAAAAAAAAAATATTTTTTTGGGTGATTTGACCTTTTCTCTTTGTCGAATACAGCTATTTAGTTCATAAGTGCCAAATATGAGTGATGTACGTCACCATGTGCAAAAATTATAAATCTCCCGATAGGGAACCAGTCTTCATTTCATTGAGCATACCTTGCAACTTTTAATTCTGCTATTTTAAGAATTTTGAAGGACAATAAGAGAATTTTGAAGACCACTTAACTTGACTTCTAACCTATGATTGGTTTTCAAAAATTATATTTAAATTATTTTTAAATTAATTTCTTATGTACTATATACAGGGTGCGACTGCCGTAGTCGAATGGGTTTGCGCGTGACGACCATTTAGAAATCAGAGACAGTGTAGGTTCGAATCTCAGTGATGCAAAATCTGTTGTAAAACACTAAAAACACGAGAAAATTTTTAACACGGTCCCATTCATTGACGAAGACCCTTGAAAATCACAGAGGCACCTTGCGAGTAAGTTTAATGTTTCTTATTTCTCTGGGTCTTATCCATCGAGCTGGTCATGGATCTCTCTAGTATAAAATAATGTTATGCGTAGATGACAGTTTATGTGCGGAAAAGACGAGAACAGCGGGCTATCTGATCGAAACACCTTCTAAACTTAATTAAATAACCTGAAAAGCTTGAGATGTTTTTTTTGTGAAAAACAAAAAAAACGTTGACCAAGACCAAAACACCAACCGCAGAAATGGTAGATTACGATATTCTAGTCCAACATAGGTTCCTGTTTTCATGCACTTGAAGTTTTCAGTCACTGTTATGGTTTTAGGTGTTGTGAACACTTCAACACTTCTTTACTCAGTGATTTCAAGTGAATAACGCTGCGAATATCATCGATTCTAGAGACAGTAGTAAAATCCTGGATTGATAGTGTACGCGGCTTACAGCTCATTCATTTATCAGCAAGACTCTGCTCTTTCCCACAAAGCGATGGCGAAACAAGATTGGATGGCTCAAAATTTTCATGACCACATAACACTGAACTTATGGCCGCCTAACTCCCCATACTTAATCTCGCAACACCATTTCTTCTTTGAAGGTTCCAATTAACGGCATTATGGTCAATATGAATAAGGAGCATTTGATTCGGGCGTGCAATCGCTTCCAGACGCAGGTCAGATAACCTCCTTTGCACGATTGGAAATTTTATTGAATAATTTTGTAGATATAAAACAATTTACTATTGCGAAAAAAACTCGTGAAATTTCTTTACATTTTATTCAAAATAAAAGGTAATTAGTTTTACTCTTAAGTTGTCCTCAAGTTGTCCTCAATATCGTACGCATTTATGTAATTTCCTTTAAATCCTATTGGAGCGTAGAGCCAGTCTGGTTTCAGTAATCAGTGTATTTCGCAAAGATGGGGGACTAACTCTGGCTCCCTCTTGCTCCTATAGCTACTGCTTGGCCTGTGAAGATGACAAACCTCGAGGGAGGCTAATTGTTTACGTAATTTCAATACTTGTCTGAACTTTACCTTGTTAATATATAAGAAACTCATATTTTCTAGAGTATAATTGTATTATTATTTTACAGAAATAAAGTTGGTGAGATGAATCAAATAGTGGAATATTGGCGAGAATATTTCCAAGAGCAGTTTATGTGAAAAAGTTTTTTAGCAGTAAAAATTTTCTGTGAACCATAGCCTTACGCTAAATGAACTATTAAAGGCCATCAACTGTATGAAAAGCAACAGAGAACCTGGTGAAGATGGCATTACCCCTGAAACACTGTTTAAAACGATTTACGAGGATGGAGAAGCAGTGATACACAAATTCATACCGCGACTATGGAGAGAAGAAACTGTTCCCGTCGCATAACCGGAAGAATTGATAGTGTCAATCCACCAAAATGAGGACAAGGCGCGATGTGAAAACTATCGTGGTATCATTTACTCAGCATCTGCTACAAATTATTTTCGAGTTTGCGACCTATCTCAGGGTAGTTTTCGCGCCGTTCGCTTCACAACTGACCAGGTGCTCAATCTAATGCAAAACCATGAAAGGTGTTACGCTGCTCATCGATTTCAAAAAAGCTTTTGATAGTGTCCTCAAGCATTCAAGGAGCTCGGCATAAACAAAAAAATATTATGTTTAACTATGGCCACCCTTAACAACAACAAAAGAAAAGTATTTGTGCGACAGTCAACCTCGGAACATTTTGTCATCGAAAGTGGTGTCAAATAAGACGACATTTTATCAACAACTGTGTTGAATTTGATTTTTCACTACGCAATAAAGAACGATGTAAAATTCGGTTATCAATTCAGCCTCTCTGGTCTAACCCTCGCGTATGCTTATAACATAGGCATCCTGGCCTGAAATCGAAGGAACCTGCGTGAGCTTTTCTCTAATATCGAAACAAAAGCAAAGGCTGTCGCGCTCCATATCTGTGCTGATAAGACTAAATATATGAAATTGTCACCCGATGTTGAAATGCGAAAGCCTGAAAATAAAATATAACTATTGGATAGTTTGGATAGTACGTTTTTGAAGGAGTAGGCAGTTTCACGTAACCCCAGTACTATTAAAAAATGACAATAGTGTTCAGAACTGCCGCTAAGATCGACTTGTTGCAGCAAACAGAGCTTTCTACGCCAACCTGTAAATATATACTAAACTACTCTCACGTATATATAAATACAGCATTTACAAAGCAACAACAGACCAATTTTGACATATGGGTGTCAAAATCAAGAAGGAGCAAAATCCTTCTTAAATTACAACTCACTGGATACAAGATGCAAAGGAAGACCTAGAAAACGCTGGTTCGACGAAGTCATCAAAGTTATCAAGAAACTTATAATACCTAACTGTAGATCTGCTACTTTGAAACGTGTAACTCTGGGGAGAATAGTTAAGGTTGCTAAAGCTCATACGGAACTGTAACGCTGCCTGATGATGATGATGATAGTTGTATTAAAAAAGATAATATATAATTGAGAAAAAAAAGTTTCATTGAACCAGAAACTTATATTTAAAAAAATAAATGAAGCGATTCTTTCTCCGTGCGAAACTAATGGATCTCCTATCCATTTAGAGGTATCGGATTTTTAACTGAAATAAAACAACGAAAATTCAAATTGATTATTTTTGTGGAGAACCAATCATAATATTTATGTTTTAAAGATAATCGCTTTCAAATGTTGGCCGCAACAGCGTCACAATTCGGCCATTCGTAAACACCAATTTTGAATGATTCATTGGAGGACTTCGGTCGGTATGTCGTGAATCACTTTAGTAATGTTGGCCTCCAATACCTCAATTGAAAGCATTTAGATTTTTCATACCCCCATAAATAAAAGTTCAAAGATGTGATATCACACGATCTTGGTGGCCAATCCACTGGTCCGAGACGTAGCGCAGTATTGTTGGGAGCAAATGTGTGGAGATCACGGGTTTCAATTTTCGGCATCAAAACGTTGTTTATGTTGGCGCCATAGTGTTCCCCATTATCCGCATGCTCCCCATAGGCCGCACCAAATAGTTATTATCAATGGGTGTAATGGTTGTTCCTGAATGGCTTCGGGTTGTTCTTCAGCTCAAATGAGGCAGTTTTGTTCATTGACGTAGCCATTAAGCATTGGGCTTTATCTCTGCACAATATAAGTTGGGCTGAGCGCGCTATGAACACTTTTCACAGTGTCGAATTTAGTAATACAATTGTACGTTTTTTAAACGTAGTTGAGGTGTAAATCTCTCCATGCGGAAATTTCATTGAATACTAAAAAAAAAAGTATGAATTTAGGTTGACAGCAGTTACACGTGATCTGTCAAAAAACCCCTATTGGAAAATGCACCTCAAATCTGATCAACCTTTACTTTTCTGCCATACTGTACATAAATATGTAATTATTCGTATATGCTTAAAGCTAAGAGCACATGCAAAAATGTACAAACACATACACATATACTCGCACATGCACCCCCTCTGACAACAAAATAAAACGTGCAAACTAACAGCGTGAAAGGATTAAATGAATAATACAAACGGACACCCAACCATCCAACTTGCAATATAACCCATCTGAATGTGTGTGTGTGCGTGTGTACACAGATTTGTAGTCATTGACTACGAGGCAATAAGCATGGCGAACTGTAGAAAATGGAAAGTGGGTTACAAACTGTGAATGCCAGCAAAGACTGCAACAACACACACGTCAGCTTTGAGTACTAAAATAGAAATTGTAAAAAGTGAAAAATCTACGATTTATGAATCACTCTCAACTACTCATAAATTGCTGCTGATAGTGTTGCTGCAATTTCTATAGTGCGCAGCTGAACGTGATGCGACTGATTGCCGGTTGATGGCTGCTTACATGACAGCATAGCAACCGTTGAATTCTCAGCCAAGTACAGATGCGCGTATGTTGCACAAGCGATTGCACATAGCTACGTAAATGACACATTTGAACGAAGGATTATAGAGAATGGCGCTAACCAAGGACAATGCACCTGACGCTTTTGACAAGCGCCCGAAATGGCGCGTCAAACTTCGTGGTAAGGCGTAGCTATTGTGGGCAATTGCGGCTGACTGGTTGTACGTTACGTATAGCTATCGCTTCATTTGCAATGCACACGGCGCGCACGTATGTGTGTGTGTGTTTTAAAATCGCAATTTCCGTGCACTTGAAAGCGTGGAATTTGAACAAATGCGCCAATTCAACGCTTAAGGTAACACCTATCAAAGCACAAACTGCGGCTTAGCAAATGTGGCAAACAATGTGTCGGATTTGAATGCTTTTAATTTGTGTTCAAATTGCTTTTGTTGTTGAACTACAATAGCAGCATTTGTTCGGCGCCGCGTCATAATATTTCCAGTGAAGTGATGAAGTGTTATAGAATTTATGTCGAGTGAGGTAAGAGTGTTGTGCAAATATCATAGTTTTGTCGGTTGTGTTTCTGCTCTGATAGTGCGCGAATAACCGCACAGTATTCATGTGGTTTCAATAGTTGTACTTGAGCTATAAAATTCCAATAAAAAATCTGCTTACATGAATACACACATACATACGTGTGAACTTTTGACAAAACAACAGTTTCTAGTTTTACTCCTATCCTCGAAAAAATAAAAAAGGTTACCCATTCAATGCTCAGTAGCAAAGAATTCGAACTTTAGTGACCTCTTTCTCATCAATATAAAATTGACCGCTTTGAAATATAAGTTTTTAAATGCAATAAAATCTACTGCCAAATTTTGTATGAAAACATAGTCCATTTCCTTATAAAAACCATGCAAATCCGAATTTCAAACTTATGCAAACTTAAGAAAATTCAAAAACTGTTCACTAAAATATCAAAATTTTTAAAATAGTGCGAGCATGAAATTTTATAGATCATTGAGTTTTGGTTTCATATAATAAAGTGAAAGTTGGAAGACGCTCAAAAATTGCATTGATTTTCGACAATTTTTCATCGTGTGCTATTCCAAAAGCACTATGGCCTCAATACGATAGAAACAGAACGCTTAAGGTGATGGGAATCCCCCGCCATTCAATTTCCAAACTCATTGCGGTGTTCACTGGCCACTGGGTGATCGGTACTCATGCGGAGAAGCTTGGAATTCCGTACAACCCCTATTGCAGAAACTGTGGGGATCCTGCAGAGAAAGAGACTGTGGAACACTTTCTCTGCAAATGTCCGGCTCTGGCTGCTAGGCGCTTGAGATTCCTTAGCGTGCCGTTTGGGGATGACTTGAAGAAATTCTCCAGCCTAGATCCCTTTTTTCTCCTCCGCTACATCAACAGCACTGGATGGCTGTAGACGGTTTTCTTTCCTCCCTAAATCATTCCACAGATAGTGGTCCACATTATGGTATCAAAACGGTACGTAAGTGCTACTTGTAGTGTACCTGGGGTACTCTTGCCATCTTACCTACCTACCATACGAAGGAAATAATCTAGATTCCATGCTGGAAGATTCATGCTAGTAGCTAAAGAGCAAGGATATTAATGATGAACAAGAACCAGGAAAAACAAATGCACAGTCACGGGCCTAACACAGAGAAGACACTGATTTGATTGCATTCACCTCTTTTTTAGTTAGTACTAACTTTAGAAAGGCAGCTGTTAAAATTTTATGATATTCTATTAATTAGTTCGTGAGTTATTGTGCTAAGAGATCAAAAAGAATTTCGTGTTTTAATTTTACACTGCTTCTTGATGCGGAAAAATATCGTTCAAGCAAAGCAATGACCTGAAAAGTGTTATGGGTACTCCACTTCTTCACAGACAACAATAAAACGATGGTTTGCTGGCTTCAAGCGTGGTCGTAGAGACACCGGTGATGCACAACGCAGTGGGCGTCCAAATGAGGCGGTGACAACAGAAAACATCAAAAAAATCCAAAAAATCATTTTGAATAATCGAAACGTGGAGTTGCGTGAGCAAGCGTACATCGTAAAGATATCAAGACGAGCCGGTTTTATATTACATGAGCATTTGACTACGAGAAAGCTCTGTTCACAGTGGGTGCTGCGTTTGCTCATTGTTGACCAAAAACAAGAACCTATTGATGATTCTGAACAAGGGCAAAACTATAAGTACATGAATTGAACTTCTAATTGCTCTTTTAAGCACGGTATTCGCCAGGTTTGGCCCCCAGCGACTGCTGTCTGTTCACAGACCTAAAGAAATAGTTGCCGGTAAGAAATTTCGCTCGGATGAAAAGGTTATCGCTGAAACTGTGGCCTATTTTGAGGCAAAAAATAAATCGTTCTACCTACAAAAGTGGTATTGAAATATTAGAGCGACGCTGGAATGATTCTGTTGTGCTTAAAGGAAATTACATTGTTGAATAAAGCTAATTTTGTACAAGAAAAAAAACGTGCCTTCTTTGTCAGTCCCGGGACTTTTCAGCCCATGTGTTATATATAAGTAGAGGTGCTCAACATGGTATTGACAGTAATCATGTAAATTTGCAGTTTAAAAAAACGTCTAAATTGTAGTGTTTCCACTTAATTTCCTTTTCTATTTCATAATATTTTTCAGTTGCAAAAGTGATTATTGCATTAAAAATGCTATTTTTTCTGATAAAATACGTAACATAAAAACTTTTTCTCATGACGATGCTATTTTTTTCTAAAAATAATTATGTAATAATCTTCGTCGTACCTGCGTCTCTAAAAAATATTCAACTGAAACTGACAACATAAACTAATTGTTCACCCTTCAAAGCAGTTACAAAAAAAATTGTTTTAATATGAATATTTTTTTTCATAAAAATGGTAATCATTGTACCACAGCGCCACTTAAAGTGAACTTCAGAAGTGAATTTCTCGACACCAAAAATAGTAGCATACCCTAACTTGCCAGAAGAAAAAAAAAATTCTATTAAATTACTTTTTTCTTTCCTCCCTTTGTAGTCACTCCCAATTAAGCCATACATTTCTTTAACTAATCGTGAAATTGGAATGCTTTCGATGTGCTCGAAATTCCTTTTCTTCCGAACCTAATATAAGCATATTTGAGATATTGAATCGATTGTTTGTGAGTAACTTGAGTTAGAGTATTCTCCGCATGAACAGTAAATACGAAGAGTTGCACCTTCTGAAAAATGCAATTACTTTGGTACACAGACAGATTTTCCACCTCAAAATTAAACTAATTTTGTTTTTGTTTTTGCAAATTGCCTGGGAGTCAGAGAAAAGTATTTATTCTTTGAGTAAATAAGTTTCTAAGAAAAATTAAAGTCCTGAGTAGTGATGCCTCTGTAAACTGATGTGACTATTCGCCATAAGAGTAGCTTTCGCACGAGATTACTGTTAACAAATCGATTCTTTTGGATGGTGACCTCATTACCTAATTCTAACTGCAAAACTAGTAAATGTAGGCCCAGATTATCGAAATAATTTTTTCATCAACATCGTCACCATTGCTGCTCATTCGAAATCAACGCGCTCTGTTTCGTTCTCATTTAATTTTACAAATACTTTTAATACAAAATCGAGAGATATCTAAGAATTCTTATCAAATCTTAAAATTTAAAACGCAAATTCAATTATTTGCTTGAGCGTTGATTCAAATTGTTCCAAAATTCTTTAGCTCTTATATCAACTTAGACAATCGGCGCGCTTAGAGAAATCAACAAAGACCCTGAGCTATGCAAAGGTGAAGCTCAAGTGACACTAATTTCAGAAAAATTAATAATAAACATGCCCGACGAAAGTCATGCAAACATACAAGTATGCAGTATAATAAAATAATATATGTACATACACACATTCGTTCAGGATAAAACCACAACGGAAAAATTAAACCGTGGCGCCATGCCGGTAGCGCACAAAAGCAGGCTACAGCAAAGTAGGTAAATGAAAAATAAAGGAAAGAGAAGTCATTGAAAAAATACCATAATGTGGTTGACATAAAAGCAGCAAAGAAATAAATTAAAGAAAGGCAGAGAGAAAAACAAATAAAGTGCTGGTAAAAGCAAATTTCATCTGTTACGAAAATGTGAACCGTTGCGCAGCACATCAGGCGAATTTTCATGTTTTTTTATGTAGACACGCTGCGTAATTTTATTTTTCCTGCTGAATTTATGCGAATTTGACGCGCCCTCTTTCAGTTTATTTGTGTATTTGTTTTCCGCATTTCAGCATATTTAATACACAAATATAGCGTACCATTTACACATATACATATGTGTATGTAAGTGTATGTACCTTCCCTGTAGGCAAGTCAAATAACTTTAAGTTAAATTTTATATTTCTCTACTAAATATTTTTTCTCGATACTTCGACTACTTTACTTTTCTTACGAAAGTCACCTTCTTTTTAATTAACTATCAGCTGGTTATTTAAATTGGCTTTTAGTTGATTTATGAATAGAAAGAAGGCGTATGTTTCCTTCAATTCTTTTACAATTCTCGTCATTTTTGAAGTGAAAATTGCTTTAAGCGCGCTCGAAATTTTTACAGTGGGAAATTTTTTCACACTTATCTAAGGCAAACTTGGGCATTTCCGGCCAAATCTGGTCGGATAAATTTAATTTGATCGGTTGGGAGGCTTGAAACAATTTTTGGCTTGTTTTGTGATATGAATATTATTAAAAGTTAATTTTAAATGACCCAATTCCAAATTGTTTGCCTTATTAGCTGATAATGAAGATGACCTACGCACGCTGTTTAATTTTAAAAGCCTTCTGGCAAGTACAACATGAAAATATCGGTGGAAAATGTATTTCAATATCGCAACAGAGGCAAACTCGATGTATACAGTAAAAGCGTTGAACGAGTAAAGGATTTAAATTTATCTGGAATTTTGAATAAAGCACCTTACATATCGAGATACCTGCATAAAATTGTGGGGAAAAACAAATACATGCGCACTAAAAGTAACGTCAAGAATAGCCGATAAGCGACTTAAAGAAGCAGGAATGCTAGACAAACAGATAATGGGCCAAGACCATCAGGTAGACGCTCAAGAAGATGGCATGAATGCAGGACTTCAGGCTCAAGATCCGAATAGAAAATAATGGATGATCAGATTGGAAGCACTTTTCCCAATAGGTTTTTTTTTTGTCAGATCCCACGTGACTATTGTCAAATTAAATACATAAATTTTTAAATTTTATGGATGGCCGAAATACAGCGCAATTGCGGTTCACCTTTGAAAGGGATACTCCTAAAAAAATAAATATCATTGCAAACTTATAAAGGTTGCCCAATCAATTAAAATTTTTGTTATTTTATTTCAATTTAAGATCTGATAGCCCTCAATTGATAGCCCTTTATATACATATGTATGTAAGCAATGTATAATTTTTATTGTTAATCCAATGCTGCTATAAAACAGGACACAGTCCTAAATAAAGTTGATGAAGAGATTTAAAAAGTGCGATAGGCTTATTTTAAAAAAATGGAAAAGAAAACATTTTTATTTATTTATTCACAATTCGATGTAGAATACTTTAAAAATCGACACCAGAATAGAGGGTCCTTCAAAAATGATGCCTAGGTGTCAGTAATGAATAACTTCTGAAAGGTAATTTTTTTATGTCATCTTTGATATTTGTCAATCAGACAGATGTTCAATTTTACACGATAGACAACGCGTAAACAACATATCGCAAAATTTGTGGTTTTTGCTATAGAAATGGTTGTCTGAATGAGTCGACAATTCAAAGGTTGGTGAAAAAAATTCAAAAAACTGGACTTCTGTTGCGAATATTACAACCGTGGCACAAAGGGTTGCTGAACAACCTTCAGCATCGATTTCCCGAGAACGTAACTACTTTTGCGTCTTGTAACAGTAACATCAAAATTGTTTTCCAAATACGACTAGTAGATAGTAACAGGTGGCGCTAAAGTAATCCTCCTATCAGAAAATGCTATAAATTTTGCGATTGGCCCCTAATGTCAATTCTGTTTTGACATCTGTGTAGTAAACATATGCGAAATACACGGTAATAAACAATGTTACGCTACACTGCTCCAGAACGCGGAATACTCTTGCTGACTATTTATTTGACCAATAATCGGTCGGTGACTTTGGCACAACGTGAATTTCGTCGCAGATTTCCTCACCGTCCAACGCCTACTGGTGAAACACTGCGACGTTTAGCCGCTCGCCTCGAAGAGACTGGCACAACACGAGATGCTGCCAGGCGTGGCATACCCCGGAGTAGCCGTTCTGCAGAGAATATTGCTGCTGTAGCTGAGGATGTTATGGAAGCGCCGTCGACATCGACCAGACGACGTGCCACGCAAATGGGTGTCAGTCGACGGCCTTTACAGCGAATTTTGGTACAAGATTTGAAGATGTTTCCGTACAAAGTCCAGACGGTGCATCAGCTATTAGCTGCTGACCGCCAATCGCGTCTAACATACGCTCAAGCCTTCCTTAATCACCACCAGGAGGAAGATGATTTTTCATTAAAAATAATCATGAGTGATGAGGCCCATTTCCATCTTAGCGGTTACGTAAATAAGCAAAATTTACGCTTCTGGGGCACTGAAAATCCGCGTGTAACCCACGAAGAGCCATTACACCCGCTCAAAGTCACTTTATGGTGTGCTGTTTTCGCTGGAGGAGTCATCGGCCAAACGGTTACTGTAAATGGTGAGCGCTACAGAGCAATGATCAACGAGTTCTTTTTGCCGCAACTTGATGAATTGGGATTGGAAAACATGTGGTTCCAACAGGACGGTGCAACGGCACATACTGCACGTGCCACAACCGATATGCTGAAGGATGCATTTCCCGGGCGCCTAATCTCCCGTTTTGGCGATTTGCACTGGCCAGCAAGATCGCCTGATTTGACCGCTCCAGACTTCTTATTGTGGGGCTTTTTGAAGTTGCGAGTTTATGTCAACAAGCCTCAGACTCTAGCAGCTCTTAAAGACAATATCCGTCAAGAATGTGAGGACCTATCGCCGGAAGTTTTGGCCAAAGTGATGGAAAATGCCATATAAAGGGCTCAAATGGCGGCGGCCATTTACATGACATCATTTTTTTTTTTTTTTTTATTTTACATTGCGACTAGTTACAAAGAAAAAAATTTATTAACTAACGAGCAATTTGTTATTTATTTATGTATTGAAATAATAATCATAAAATATAACATTTTTTCATTTATGAATTCGAGTTGTAAACTAAAGGTTCACTGCAATAAATGAGCCACAAGTTAACTATTTGAGTAGTCGTCTGGGGAATTTCCTGTAGGGATTCAGGTATGCCTGGTTGGCATTTTCGTTATAGCCAGTCATTTCACAAGCCAAAGTTGTTTTTTGTTACCCATTTGCTGAATACACATACACCCAAACTTATATAAATATGTGTGCACACATAAGTTTTTTCTGCCCTCACCCTAGGGATTGTTGGCGCTGCCATCAGTTTGCTGCACATCGATAAACATAACACTATAATAAGCATAAGCGGAGTTTTTTGCGTTTATATGTACTGTTGCGGTCGCTTTTGCTACGCTTCCATTACTACATTTCCTATTTTCGGCTATGCCAGCATCGTAGAAAAAAAACAACAAAATGCAGATAAGAAGCTTTTGGCTTGACAGCCAGGAAAGACCACCGCAGCGCAGATATGAAAGTGTGAAAAAGTTACATTTTTTCCAAATTAAAAAATCATCAAAATCTCAGTGGGCCGTTGGTGATTGTGATATTGATGCGATTGAAAATTAAAAAATAATAACTACAATACAGATATCCATTCTTGCAAGAAATATGAAGAGAGCTTAGTTATTAAAAAAATTAAAAAATGGCAAGGCTTGTGAACAAACAAGAATCGAAAAATGGATTCCAACTTAGAACATGGGAGTTTTAAGGTGTGGCGTCATAAAATTGTCAATCACTTATTGTTCTTTTTCACTGAGTTCTAACATAATTGTAAGAATACAGTAAAACTTTCAGTCAAAGGCGCATTGATGGCAAAATTTGCCGAACTAAGCAGCATCAATTTTGGTCACCGGGTGTTGGTAGTTAGGGACTAGTTGATGAAGGTATATATCTGCAATATTATAGCAATAAGGATAGCAAAGAACACTTGATAAGAATTTATGAAATCGCAAAAAAAAAAACAAAAACATAAGAAATCGCACAATTTTCATATTATTGACACATTAGCCTTAATTCCACTATATATTTCGATATATGCTCCCAGTTACTATGTATGTATATAGTATGAGAACCTGCTAAGGATTCTCCAGAGCTACCTGAGTGAGCGTGAACTGTTGTACGACACACCAGATGACCAGAAAACAAAAGCGATAACGTCTGGCGCAGCTCAAGGATCTATTCTCGGCCTCGATATCTGGAATCTGAGCTACGATGAAATATTGAGCATAGAAGAAATATCAGAAGAAACATATCTAGTAGGATACGCAACCGATATAGCGGCGGTCATACCAGCTCGGGACACTGAGGACGCTAGAAGGAAGCTGAACCAAATCATGAGTAGGACGCAAATATGGCCTGACGGCCACGACCTGGAACTTGCCAAACATAAAACTGAAGTCATCCTTATGACACGAGGTCACATGACACTCGAGGTCATCATGCAAATAAGCGACACGTCCTTAGTGACCCAAAAAGTAGTAAAATACTTAGGTATTCAACTTGACTGCAGGCTTACTTTCTGGGCCCAGATACGGCATACGAGTGCGATGTATGCAAGTAATATAGATTAATGGCAAACATCGGTGGGCTCAATTCTCTTGTACGGTAGAAAAGTATGGGAAATTGTGCTACACTGCAAAGCCAAGCGCAAAGCACTGGAGGCTGTGCAACGAACAGCTGCACTCAGAGTTGCCTCAGGCTACCACACTGTCTCAGGTGCAGCAATTTTCGTGATCAGCGGGCAGATACCCGTCGACCTCATAGTTCGGGAAAGAATGGATGCGTGGGACTCCAAGAAGAAACACATCATTACTAGCTTCCCACAACGGAGATGCCAAACCGTGCTGCGATGGCAAAGCCGATGGGACACTGAATCGAGTGGCAGGTGGACGGCCAAACTTATCCAATCAATTGACAAATGGTCCAAAAGAACTTCGGGAAAGTGAACTACTTCTTATCTCAGTTTCTCTCGGGCCACGGATGCTTTCGGAGATACTTATACGGCATGGGCAAGGTAACCGATTACATTGTAACCAAGTGCATATACTGCGAAGCGCTGAGCGATGACGCTGAACACACATTTTTTAGTTGTAATAGAAGGCTCGCGGAAGGAAATGGAGCAGATTGGGGACATCACACCGAGCAACATAATCAGCAGAATGCTCGAACGCGAGGACAGCTGGAACGCGGTAAAGAAATACTTCGAGAACGTACTGTGAAAAAAAAAATCGATCTCGACGCAGGGCAATAAAGTGAAGCCGCACAGATAGAGACACAAGAAGACGAGCCTATAGCATGAAAGCTGGCTACAAATATGGTGGACCCAGACGTGGGTGAATAGAATTGGTCCTTTATGGATGCCGTTCTGGGCCCTCTCGAAACAATATAGAAAGCAGTTCTGGGAAGGGTGTCTCCTCGGAAGGAAAGGAGGAACCACAAGATGCCTTAGACGACGGTCGCTGTAAGTACGAAGGCATTTTGAAGTCTACCTCACTCACCAAAAAAAAAATATAGTATGATATAAGTAATTCTTATTGCAAAATACTACCAACCAATGAGACCTTTGTAGGAAGCTATCTCTTAGTGCGGTGAAGATTTAGCAATACGTCCGCCAGCCGCTGGATTCGACCGACTATCGATGAGCTATGAAATGCATTTGCTGAGAGATAACTACCATAATCACCATCCCTCGCTTCATGAATAGCGTTATTAGAGATCAAGCATAACACCATAAATTACCGTCAAAGGACCCGAGTCGTAAGACCATCGTTTTAAATTTCGTTTCCTACTTAATATAGGCTGTGGTATACCAAACATTTATGTGTAAAAGTTCTGACTGATATATACCCTTCTTGTATTAAACTTAAACGAATTTATATAAATAATATTCTTTGGTCCTTGACGCCGTAATACCTCATTTCCAGCGACCACCGTTACATGATTTTGTTGACAATATTTATTATAGTAAAATGCCAACCTGAGCTGAGATTAAAAAAAAAACTACTAAGAAGTAAATTGAAGCCATTAGATACTTTTTTCTTTTACTGATGTGCGAAAATGGTTATCTTGAAGGCAACCCAATGGAGGCTGAATGACGGTAGAAAAACCAAACTTGAAGGAGTGCTTAAGGCTGAAAAAGTCCCAACCCTTGATAGATCCCCTAAGATTCAGACGAGTCTGCTCTCACTTTTTAACTGCGAATATGGAGATATCAGCATTGGATATTAGCTGGGTGGTGAATCTTATCATCAACTTCTTATTATTGAACTATCACTCTTCTTGCTCCTTCTATCTTCCAGCCAAATTGATCAATAAATGGCTCTTTATTGCCCCGTCTCATAGCTCAGTAATTAAGAATACAGTAAATAGTCGGATTATGATTTTATAACACTAAAAATGCTATGAGAGCTGCCAAATATGTCATTAGCATTTCCCTCAGATGTAATATCATTTTTGGATTCGGCTGCTTTTCACAATCATGGAAATGACCGCAGATATTCATGGCAGCCAAGCACGGAAAATACACTACATAGCCGTCTTCATACAGACCAATAAACTTACTGCCCTTTTTTTCCAAATCATTTGAAAATGTACTGTTGTCAAAAATTACTCCTTTTCTCGATGAACGTAACTTAAAACCAACAAACAATTGATTTTTCAGAAATATCACAATTTAATCATCAATGAAATGAGTTAAGCATTTAAGAAAACGTATACTACTTTGCAATGATTCTTAATGTTGCTCAAGTATTCGACAAAGTGCAGTATGAATGGATTTTATATAAAACCAAAACAAACTCACATAACTAAAACTTCATAAAATTTTGGAGTCATATTTGTCCAACAAGCTTCTATAAAAATATCTACATTTGTTTCTGAAGAGTTTCCGTCAACGGCTGATGTTCCTCAATGAAGCGTACCACAACCAACGGACTATATAATTTACACACCAGGCATCCCAACTGCAACATAATATTAGCGACTCACAAAACCTTCTTAATTGTTGGTGTAGAAAGGAATACCTTGATATACAGAAGACAGAAAATTTACTGGGCGAAAACCTATAGCAGCTAAAATATGGCGAATGAAGCTACGGTCAGTTAACCAAAATAGCACTTTTTTCTATTATTTAATTTTTTGTACACTCAATGGGTCTCGAACTCGGCCAATTGGCACTCACGCACTCACGCACAAACTCGTCCAACTAGGTTGTTACTTATTATGAGTTTACGTTACCAACAAAATCAATAATTTATTACATTTTGCCATTATTCTGCATATCATTCCTCTATTCTGAATATCTCTCATACGCAGCGGTGGCCAATGTTCGATAACTGTTGTGTATACTTTCGTTAATAATGAGAAAACTTTTGCGATCTACTTACAACACAGAAAAATGGCAAATCTAGTCGTTTGTGAAATTATGCTTGAGTTTATGGCTACCGAATACAGTAATCAGCTGCGAAAACGGGTTAATACGCTTGCGAGAAAAAGAAATATGCATTGTCAGGCTTACTTTAGCTGGAAATGAAATAATAAAAATTCAAATGAAAGCACAAAAAGTGGTTATATTTTCTACCAAACTTTAGTTTTCTGCACTCCCCAAAAAAATATCCAACTAATCCGCCTAAGCCGCAAAAATCTGTTGTTTACATAAACACAGACGCTCACATCATTTGTCAGGTACAAAACAAAACCGAAGTTTGTACATTTTGTAGTTTTCTATGCAACTAAGCTGTCGTATTTGTAGAACTTTAGCAAGCAAGTAAACCCACTACCAGTGGCAAGTTGCAACACGATACACGACCAAATGGATATCTCGTCACATGGCAAGTCAGCTACAACACATACGAAAGGCGTAAGCAGTCAAAGAGCTGGAAGGCTGCAACGTTGAACATACAGAGTGTGCAAATATATGTTTGATGTCCAGAGAACAGAAAGAGAAGAGAAAAAACTACCACAAAAAAACAGAGTGGTGGCAGGTGAACAATGTGCAAATAGAGCCACCTGGTAAGCTTAGTGAGCGCAAAGTAAATATGGAATGGAAAAAATACATCAACTTGGCAGGCACAGAATTTCTTAGTTAGCAAGGCGGCAGGTTTTCCATTTGCTAATAAACGTTTAAGTTGATATGCATGTGTATGTGTGTGTGTATAAATGTAGTTAACATGGCTGGTCTCGTTTAGCACAAAATGAATGAACTCCGCTTTTTCTGGAATAACACTAAATGCACTAACTTGTGAAAAACCAGAGGTGTGTGTTTGAAAATATAAGTTGTTGTTTTTATCATTGTTCTTATTGTTGTCGTCATTAATCTTCTCACCTGAACTAAATGAAGTTTTAGCTGAGTGACTAACTGACTGACATTTGCTGACAACCGTAAGTTAGCAACACTTCTTTCGTAGCAGAAAAAAAGGTGGGGGGAAATGGTTTTATGCCTTCACACAGGTCAGTTTGCACCTGAAGAAAAAAGATCATTCCTAAGAAAAGTACTATACTAGTAAAACAGATGAGGTGGCACAAAGGTTATAAGAAAAATAATGGACATTAGTCGAAACGAGTACAAAGAAAAGAGTTAGCAACGTTGACCAAGAATTTGTGGAATAAGATTAATGGTTAAACTAAATGAAAGGAAAAAGTGGAAAATAAGGCAACAGTATATTAAAAGTACAGGCTTTGAAAAGTCATGCTTCGCAAATAAATTGAGGTGCTTAATGACTCTTCATATGCTTAAGTTACGCTAAAAACTGAAGCATACCTTGGTTGTATTTTTTTATATAACTTACGCGTGTAATTAAGTCGAGAAGTTAGGCTTTAAGTTTAAGTTAAGTAAAATATCAATTTCGGACATGACACAAAATCTGAAAAACACTTCGAGGCATCTAAACATAATTTGGTTCGTAGCTCAAGCGGCGGTGTTCCGTTTCTCTGGATGATGTTATTTTCTCAAACTACTACGGTTTTAAGCTTGCTATGCCTTTCAACCAGTTGCCCACAGAAATAGATGAAACCAGCGAAAGGCTGGTATATATTCGAAGATCATTTCCAAGATCTGCTGCAGTCTCCTGTTCATCGATTGTGACCAAAAAATATAAAGGAAAATATTATGATCTTTAAACGCAGCCAATGCTAAATATTGTAGAAGTTGGCGCATGTGAGATTTGCATACTTAAATAGGCGACTCAGAACAGCGGCAACAGCGGACAGTGAACAGTTGATTGACAGCTGTGGTGCGGTAGAGTGATTGTGCGTTGATTTTTATTATAAATACATACATATAAGTATGTGTTATAAGCCAAATGGAATGTAATGAAAACTTATGTGCCTACTTGGGTTAATTTTATTAATAAAACTCTAGATATTATCTATATCATCCACAATCATCCACATTTGTTTTTCAATAACTTTTTACTAAATAATGGGAAACTTTATTTTGACCTTTACGGGCTACATTCCTGGCCTGTTTATATAGCAGCTGCCAATTATGATTGACCTACGTCGCCATTTGCAACAACTATAATTCCTCCGACTGGATGATTAATTTTGCACCACCTTGTCTTAATGCGAAAAAAAAAATACAAAATACAAAAAATTCAAATGTAAAAACTTGGCAGAAAGAGATTAAAAAGTGTCTGACAAAAATTAATTTATATCCACGGAAAATAGGCAGGCTTCTGTATAGCTGTTGAGTTTGAAAAAAAAATCACCATTTCAAAAAAAAATGCAATTTTTTTCATTTAGAAATAATCGAAACACTTGAAAGATATCGCAAACATTAAATCTAAATGTTTTGAGGTATTGATATGATCCATAAAAAACGGCACACAGATCCATAATCCATGCTTCACGCTGATACCTGTATTTAATACCCATTTCGAGGTCATTATGTATGTACGAAATTAGGTTTTCAGAGATTTTGTAAGTCGCTTGAATCTCAAAGCAAAATAAAAGAAACAAAAAAAAAAGAAAATGGCCTTTCCAATATGGCGCCTAAAATTAAATCAAATGTGTTTAAATTGAAAAATATTTATTACATTCATGAAATATTGAACGCTATTAGTTTCCTTAAATTCCTAAAACAAAAACAAAATTAATTGAAAATAACTATTTAAAAATAATTGTCCTCAAAAACACTTGCAATGCAATTTTCTCCACCTTCATCAAGGCTTGAAATGCATTTTCCATTTTCTCGGAGATATCAAAATACAGTGCACTCGCGGTAACTCGAATAGCCGCTAAGTCGAACGACGTGCTAACTCGAACACATTTTTTCCCCTATTGACTAGTTTGTAACTCGAACAATATTAAAGCGCTATAACTCGAACAAAAAAACAAATTTATTTGTACACACATTCTTTTCAAACATGTACATTTTGTACATACATACATATGTAATAGTATATGTATATAAATTATATGTATACTAGTGTATTGTCCATATGAATATTTCGACGTTAATATCCCGTTAGTTTTCTGGGAACAACATCTTGCATTGACCAAATTGCTTTAAATTTGTCATTTGTAGTGTATCAGTGCATGTGAGTAATGGATCGTAAAAGGTTGAAGTGTTTAACATTAAAAGAGAGGGCTGAAGTCCTTAACAAAATTAAACGTGGATGTAGTGTTACTTCTCTAGCGAAGGAATATGGGGTAGCCAAGTCCACCATAAGTCTTATAAAAAAGAAAGACAAGGCAATTTTAAAAGCAGTAAACAACACGATTTTGGGTCCTGGGAAGAGGAGAACTTTAAAAGCTTCTGAATTTCCTAAAATGAAAGCCGCTTTATACAAATGGTTTCTGTCTCAAAGAAAAAAGAATTACCCAATAAGTGGACTCATCTTGAAAGAACATAACATGAAAAACATAATTTACAGGTCGAATTTACGCTTTATGATGTTAACAAATGGAATGATGGTGCCGAATTTACCGACACAGAAGTAATAATTGAAACTAGTGATTCTGAGTCTGAGTTTAACAACACAACTGAGACATGTGAGCGGATATCATCTGAGGAGGCAGTTAGCTCTATCAATAAGGTAATTCAGTGGGCCACAACTGAACAAGTAAGCCCCGCAAAGGTTAACACTCTTCAACATTGCTGCAGGCAAGAAAAGACAAACACACATTACAACTTTCTTTTCGGCCTAACTTTTCTGTTAAAGCTGACTTTTTTTGTGTAACTGACACAAAGACTGCCAAATATTTGATGAAAAATATTGAAACGAATTAATTATTTTAAACATATTCATGTTCATATCCATATGTAAATAAATAAATAAATTTAATTGAAAAAAATCGATATCGATGACTGTTTTTTAACATAGCACACTCAATTGATAAGTCGAACAAATTCGATAAATCGAACAGCGCCTGTTTTAATAAGTTCGAGTTATCGCGAGTGCACTGTATTTCATTCTAAAAAATGTGCTTGAAGTTCTGTCACTCAAAAAGAACGCTGAAAATGTCATTATATTTACTCTTTAATCTTTTTCGTTATACTCCCTTCGAAATTTTTGGCATACTTACCTGATGATTTTTAGCTTGTGTTTTAGTAGCAAAATTTTCTACTTTCTATTATACCATCACAACTGAATTTCGCTTGGCGCGTAGTAGTTTCTGTGTACAATTTATTAACTTTTGTACGCCATTTGTACCGAGAGTTGTTCCTTATAAAAACTAAGTATACTCGTACTGAACAGCGACTAAATTTTTTTTATGCTTATGCCATTTGACGCTTTATTTATCATTAAGCCTTGGCTTAATCGCCAAGGATGATAGATTACCAGGTTTGCATAACTGCGAGATTAACTTCAGTAACTCATTTCATACGTATTCACACTCTCGTCCAAGCAGACGGTAATGAAGTAACTTGGGCGAATAATGCAGGGATTTTTTTCGTAAATCACCAACCCCATCCCAGTTTCTGCTAAAGACACGGCTGTCATAATCCCACCTCTACATTCTTTATACTCGTATCACGCTTACTCGCTTGAACTAACTGAGCCAAATAAGTCTATATACCTTAGGTATGAAAGTATAAAGTCCACTTTCGACAAACAAAACTCACGCTTTATAAGACTCTCATTATTCCCGTCCTATGGTGAGGCGGAGAAGCGTGGACGATGACAAAATCCGATGAGAACTCACTTGGAGGTTTTGAGAGAAAAATTCTGCGGAAGATTTTCGGGCCTTTGCATGTTGGTGATGGCGAGTATCGCAGGCGAACGATGGGCTGTATGAGCTTTACGACGACATAGTGCAGCGAATAAATATCCAGTGGCTATGTTGGCTGGGTCCGAATGGATACAAACGCTCCGGCTCTGAAAGTATTCGATGCGGTACCAGCTGGTAGTAGCAGAGGAAGAGGAAGGCCTCCTCTGCGTTGGAAAGATCAGGTGGAAACGGACTTGGCTTCACTTGGTGTATCCAACTAGCGCTGGTTAGCATGAGAAAGAAACGGCTGGCGCGTTTTCTTAAACTCCGCTCAAATCGGTTAAGCGGATATCGCGTCCATCAAGAAGAAGAAGAAGAGAGCATAATCAGTCTTAGCGTCAATTTTGTCTAACTATTTCGAACAGCATTTGAAGCAGAAGCAAGAATACTTCGATTACCAAAAAGTAATTCCGGTATAGAAACATTTTAATGAAATTTTGGGAAGGAATATGAGGAGTTAAATGTGAACGGTGCATGGTTTTGCTTAAAAATGGGTCAAAGCCAGTTATAAGGCGTGAGTCGTTTAAAGCACAAGCTGTTTGAAGACCAACTGAGGCTGTGATTTAAATGAATTTATGTACAAAGTTGCACAAAATAAATCATCCGATTTTGTTTTTGAATAACTTTTTACTACCACAAAAATATGTTGACCTTTACGCGCTCCATTGCTTGTCTGTGTGTATGCTGTAGCTGTCCAGTTCTCAAGTGTCAAATATGAATGCTGCCATTTGCATTAAATATTCCTATAAGGTGATTTTTGTAAGCTGAAAGCTAAGCAAAGTTAAGTTGCAAGTTAAGCTATGTACTCGTATCTACCAGCCAACGATCTACCAGCTACATAATAATATCTCTATTGGGCCAACAAAATCACATTCCTTGTATTTGCCTCTAAATGCCTTGTGAGTTTTTTGATTCACTTTCTTGAATAACATTTATTATTTTTTTTATATTACTGTTTTTCTTCTGGCTGTTATCCAAAGCTTCATTTTTGTTTTTCCTCTATATAAGTTGTCTTGAAAATACTATTGTTCGCACTTATAAGTAAAGTCCAACACAAATTGAAGTGAAAAACTTGATAGCTGCCCAGTTAGATGGTTCCACTTGCTCCCCAGCTTTCCAAAATACTTTTCACCCACTTCTATTAAGAGAGCAAAGTGCGCTTGCACTTGAACCAAGTGCAATTGTGTATGGCTCTAAGTGTGTGTGCGTGTATGTGTGTGTATACAAGTACATGTTTGCTTGTTTGTCTATGTTCAAGAAGTTTTGTGGCATTGGTGGGCAGTTGGTGGTTGCATTGTTTTTGTTGTGTATTGTATAAAATTTAAATTCTTCAGCTTTGCACTCTTTGCTGCTCTATTTCTTAGTATGATTTAACCAAATAAAGGGTGCTTCAAATTAATCTGGTCAATGGAATTATTTAATAACTTTGATTATGCGCAATGAAATCATCTGTAGAATATTCTGGCTGAAAACATTGAGCACCGCACAGTGTGACTTTTTTCACTTTTAGGATGCCAAAATTAATAACAGCCAAACCAATGGAGCAATTCATTTCAAATTTTGCAGTGTGGTTGCAGATACCTAAATCTGATTTGAGAATAAAAATGGGCGTGATACGCCCACTTTTTCTCCTTGCCCACATATAAGGTAAAATTTCACATAATCATATTTTCTACTTTAAAAGCATTTAAATACAAATTGTTTAGATTTCTTACCTTTAGCTTAGAGGCTTATGACTAATATTTAAAAGATTTCATTCAGCCCCTGGGTATCTTTTTATACTACATTATACTGCTCAATGAAGGAGATAATCAATGATAAATATGTCACTAATCTTTATTTTATTAATAGTAAGCCAATAAACAGTTTCTAAAGATTAAACATACCAAAACATAAACACTTATTCGAAAGCAATTATTTATAATACTTCTTGCTGGGCCAGCAATGCAATTACATCTTGAGGCAAAGTCCCGCGCTTGGTTTTCGATGGCTTACGTAAGCTGCAAATATAGGGATCGGATGATATTAGAAGCCTGTGCAATAAATCCTCATTGATTTGAGGAACTTTTGAACTTTTCATTGTATACCATTCGCGATAATTTCTGACATCTTTATTTCTCGATTCTTGCGCTTCTTCGGAAAGCTAACCAATAGGAACCATGCATGACGATATTATATGTCTTGAATGGAACAGTATTTTATGCAGACTGACTGGCATATTGTACCACTCATATTCCCTCAAATAAAGATCGCGTGTGTCTCTCACGTATACCTCAAAGGCCTAGCTTTTTAGTATCCATGTCTCTTCCGATCACCGCAAAAATTTTCTCAAACACCGCATCACGACGCGTTTCTTTTGAGCTCGTCAGCCAAATTTCAAAAAGTTCTTTCCGAGGAATCGCCATGAAAACTTCTTTTAAAGCTGTGGTAGCAAAGTGTAGCAAAATTTTATTCCAGTATCTGAAACACAGAAGGTCGTTTCGCTGTTAAAGAATGGACGGAACTCGATGGACCAATATAAGTTTTTCTCAGTAAAATATCAAAAATAGTATTAAGTTATGGCTGTTTTAGTGATATTTTACTGAGCGGATTTGTATCGATAGTAAAAACTTTATAATCCTCTTACTTACCCCTGAAGTACAAAATTGTTGAAATTTAATCAGCAAATACTCAATTTTATGAAATTGATACTTATTCGTATTATATCTTTTGACAAACTTCACAGCGATGTTCGGATAATAAATAAAAATTATTCAATTGACGCACCGGCTTGTGTTTGTAAACGGCTATCTTTCTTAAAACTATTGTTTTGATAAATTTTGAGTACACTGTCGTAAAATTTGGTCATTTTTACACAACATACCGAAAGAAAATCATTTTCGCAGAACTTTTTTTTTTTAATTTTGGCATCCTAAAACGATAAAAAGTCACAGTGTGCACCGACGCGCTGTGAAGATCAACGAGGAACCCACCATTGCCAAATCAAACACAAAAAGTGGTGATGGATAGGTCACACGATTAAAAAACCACCAGATAGCATCGTGATGAATGGCACCGGACTGAAACCCGCTAGAGATACGAGCCTGCAATCGGCTAAAAAATACTTGGAGAAGATCAATTCAATGCTGAGCGTGCTAGCAGACACAGCAGCACAGAACAGTGCACGATGGAAGAATCTTACCTCACGAGCGGAGAGAACAAGGAAACAAAAAATTATTCTAACTATTTTTCAAAAACTATTATCAATGAAGTGGCTGGTAAAAGAAAATAAAACAATTTATTTTTTCTTTTCCGTTTTTCACTACGTTTGACAACAACGCGGGCGATAACGCTGCCGTTTCTATGATCTTCGGGCTGGGAGCTTAAAGTCAACCTTTAAAAATATCCACAAAGAGAAATCTAGTGAAGTCAGTTCTAAAGCCTCCTTCCTCCTCCTTCCTCATCAGAATTTTCTTCCCAAAATTTGGCACAACTTCTTCATTCCGAATGATACTACTCGCATGAGCCTAATGACGCCGTTTGTCTGTTTCTAATAATCTTCGAGCCAACTGCATTTCATGTGGGAATGTTTAAATATCCGCTTCAATATTCTTCCTATACCGTTTCCACTAATCCTTAACGTTCCATATTTTCACGATTATATTTATTTACAATAACTCTTACTCTTATAGACCTTTAGAGGCATTATAATGCTAACATGGCTATTTTCATTGCAAAATCATGCGAAAAAGATTTAGGAAAGTTTATTCCATCATGGAGAAATAAATGAAGCTACCTTAGAATAAAATATTAAATTCTCGCATAGATCTGACCATTTGTTGGCTTTTACCAAATAAATCGGATGAGAAACATTTAAAGTTATCTTTTCCAAAAGACGAGGACAATCAGTGACACCTTGAATAACATCAAAGTTAAATATTGGTTTCCAATCACCTTGAGAAGAGATACATCAAAGGAACAAAACCCTCACATTTAAGAGACCGTAGAAAAATTTAAGTAAAACCACTTTTGGTGTTTTATTCTTTCCTTTTTGCGGTCGGTAAGGACCGGTTCGAAATTTCGAAAAGTTGTTTTCGAATATCTTGGGGCCCGCTAATCTTGTAGCTTGCACTAGCCGTATAAAAACGTTCTGAAGACTCTCCCTAGTTCTCACAGGGTTGACGATGCCACCAACATATGCGCATATTTATGTCGATTTATAAAATATTGTGCCAACTTGATCTATTTGATTGATTGCTGAACGCCGGTTTTCATTTCACCATTCATTATTACATTAGCATTTGAGTGGATAGGGAGCAGAGAGTCATATTGAACTGTTTTATATATTTTAAAGATAGGGTTAGAAAACTTTAATGATTTCCGAGACAACTTTTGCAAACTTCCGATACTGTCAATTAAAAATTTCTGGCAAGGCTCGTTTGAGCTAACCGCAACAAGATTACTCTTGTCTGGTCTATAGCTGATAGTAAACAGCTGATTTTGTTTGCAGTGAAGAAAAGATAACAATGCAAATCGTCATCATGAATTACTGTTGTGCCGAATGCAACACTGAACTTTACTGCAGGAGTGGGCAACCACGACATTTTTTACAAACGATTATCTTCAACCGCATTACTTCAGCGTCTTTTTTCGGTTCTCATCGATAGATGTTGGAACTTGTAATGAATTGATATTTAAGATACCTAATTAATGACGCTCGTAATGAAATGGGCTTGTGTGTAACTACCATTCGGGAGTGTGAAGGCAGAATGATAGAAAAAATATTTTCTAATAGCGGTCGCTCTTCGGTAGCCAATGGTACCGTGTGTATTTCTGCCATGAAAAAATCTCCTCATGAAACATATCTACTGTTCGGAGTCGGCTTAAAACTGTAGGTATCTCCATTTCTCGACAAAATTAAGGCGCACACAAAAGTAAGAGGAGGAGTATCAAAAAGAGTGTCAGAGCCAATTATACTTGTAGATATAATTTATGACGCTCGATCGGTTGAGAAGGATCAAAATGATTCCATTGATCAAATTGTGATGGCACACCCTGTACGTGTCTAGATTTTTTATATGTACTTTTTGTTACAGTTGCTGCAAGGTAAATTCTTATTGCCCTTTGCCGGCCATTTGTTCGCACGCTTAGTTATGAAAATAGCAAATACTTGGCCGCCAACAACAACTATTACATAAAACTAACAGCGTAACAATAATATTTTGTTAAAAACTTTGACTCAACTGAAGAAATAACAAAGAACAGTGTTTGCGATAACAAGAAAAACTGATAAAAGTATGAGCAGCGCGAAGAGAATTTGCAATTGATGTGCTCTTAAGGACATACTTAGGAAAGAAGAAATATAAAGGTTTAATATGCGGGAAAAGAGGTTGGGGGAGGACTATTAGTGGTGAGAAAAATATAAATAAATAAAGGATTCGTTTTTGATACGCGGCTATTTTTTAGCAAGCGTTGAATAATAAATACTTAAATAGAATAATAAATACAAGTTTATTCAATTGCGTAGAGGAGAAGTTTTGTATGCGCTAATGTGCATTTATGGAGCAATATGAGCACCGCAGCTTAAACAGCACACTTACCGACATTATACAATATTGAAATTTGCGTATTAAAGAAAATGTAGTTGAATTCGGTTCGGTTCATAAACATTTTTAAATAGAGTTGCCATATATTTTTGATAAAAAATATGCAAAAAGGGTTATAATATTTTGAATGCAAATAATGATATCCAGCGCACGGCCTTACATTTAAAAGTGGCACGTCTCTTTAGCATTTGAAACTGAATTGTGCATTTCTGCAGAGATTAAGTAAGTTTTATTTTGTATATTAATGGTAAAAATAAGACAAAAAAACCAGTGAAATTTTGCAATCACTTCTAACCCGCACATTATTATAATAATATACAATAAATTTTAAAACCATAAAACTGCATACCAAAAATTATTCTACAAAAAATTTTTAAAATTTGGTAAACAATTTCAGTATTTTTATAATTTTTGCACAAAGTAGCAAAAAACATGTAAACTGTTTTTTTTTGTTGTAAAATAAGTAGTTTTTGTTTTTGTAAAATAAATTAAACTTTTGTAAAAAAATGAATAAGCACTAAATATCTAGACACTAACTTAATTAATATTAATATTTTATTTTATTGGTGGCAATCCTATTGAAAAATTTTCCATCTTTAATATTTTCCCAAAAACCTTTCATTTGATAACAATCTTCTCAAATTTTATTTAACTTATTACATAGTGAACTGAATTTAGTTTTCCAGATAGATGGCAACTCTATTCCGAGAAATGTGCATACGTCTTGATGTGTTCTTAAGGGGTTAGGTGGGTTTCAAAAGCTCAAAATAGGTACATTTTTATGAATTTTTTTTTATTTAATCAACAGAATATTTCATTCCATCAATTTAACACATAAAAGATACATATTTTATAAGTAGTTTGTGAAATTTTCATTGAAAAATTTTGAAAATTAAGGCGTGGACACGTCGTCTCCTATGACCCCTCAAAAAAAGTTCTCTCGGCGTAGTCAGGATAACTCATGACAGATTCATCTGAAATTCAAAAACAAAAAATTTTCTGTTAGTAGATGTTTCAAACTCGTGCTTGGACGAAGGAAAAAAAAAAAACATAAATTACATTTTTGGCGGCGTTGAAAACAAAAAACCCTTATTTTGAGTAGAATTTGCACCCTTCATGCCCTTGAAAAATTACTTGGAATAGAAAAAAAAAAATCCTTCGTTCAAGCACGAGATAATGTTATTCCAAAGATGTGTGCAAGATTTGAACAAAATCGCTTCATAACTTTTCGAGAAATCGTGTCCACCGACTTAAAAAATCGAGTTTTGAGATAAACGCGTTTAAAAACGAAACGCTGCACTGACATGGCCTGATGGGCGGAACTTCTGAAGGGTCTATCTCGTAGAATTTTACTCGGATCAATTTGAAATTTAAGGAGAATATTTTAAACATATTATACTATTTAATAAGACAAAAAAAATAAATCGATTTTTTGAAATTTTGAAACCCACCTAACCCCTTAAATAGCCTTTTTTGATAATAACATTGCAACGTAAATATCACTTGACTTATTTAATTAATTTTAATATTTTTTCTCATAGGCGGCAACCCTATTAAGCAATTTGCCAGCTTTAATATTTTCTCAAAAACCTTTAATTTGATAACAATCTTGTAAAACTGTGTTTACCTTATTACATAATGAATTCAATGTAATTTTCCACATAGATGGCAACTCTATTCAGAGATATGTGCATCTGCCTTGATGTGTTCTTAAATATGTAGATTTCTTTTGGTACTCAAATTGTAAGACCTATATCACTCAACTTATTTAATTAATTTAATATTTTATTCCATAGATGGTAACCCTGCCAATTATTTTGCAGGCACTTCTCATTTCATAACAATTTTATAATATTGTATTTAACTTATTGCATATTCAAATTTAATTTTTAATATAGGTGGCAACCCTGGTATATATATTTCAGAGTGGAAAAATCGAAGTATTGATAATTAATAATGCATGACGTATTAAACGATATTAAAGGAAGCAACGAAAAATTAGAAGACGAGCTGGAAAAATTGTCAATAAAGTTAGAAACTATGCCGCAACTTTGGGAAAATCATCTACGCTCGCTATAATGTCATCAATACTCGTAGTTGAATAAAAAAATCATATAACGCAAAGTTCCAAACGTTCAACATTTTTAAAGAATATTCCAAGTCCCAATAAAACTTCCAAGACTTTAAACAAAATTTTGAGAATTTTTCTAACTCCATTGAATTTAAGTACTACAAAATGTAAGTTTCAAATTACTGTTGCGATTCAAATTACCGTTGATTTACGGTAACTGTTTTATTTAACGGTGCTAGGCTTTTTTTCCTCATAAAAAAATTCGAATATTTATTCTGTTGGTAAGAAATTGTCAAAAGTCAGTAGTATTTTATAGTAGCATATAAACAACAAAATAAGGAGATGCAAATATTTTAAAAACCTTTCTTACCAAAGCCCTTAGACCTCAACATTTTGACCAGCAAATAGCAAAATAATTACTCTTTTCAAATTACATTTTGTTTTTTTTTTAGTTCTAATTCTTTACCTAACCTGTAAATTAAATTTTCATATTTTATACAAACATTAAAAAATTCCTACACACTTTTCATCACAGCTGTTTTTAACTAGAATTACGAGAATATATTCTGGTATGCAGTTTTATTGTCTGCAAGTGCAATAAAGAACAAGGATGGAGTTCTTAGAAAACCTCATTGATTTTTTATAATTTTTTTCCTTGACGGTGCTGCGCATTTTCTTAGTGTAACTAAAAATGTCTTACATTTGCGCCTTGCTTAATTTTTCTGATCATATGCTACTCTCCTCTGCTTAGTGGGTATTTATATTCCAAGTCAAGAAAAGCGGTCCCAGGATCTCTGTGGGTTAAGCAAGTAACAAAGTGCTTAATGTTTTTTCTCCGATTGTTTTATTTCTCTGCACTCAAACAAATTGCATATTTAAATACATTTTTTTAATTTTTGAATATCTACGATCTTCGATTCTACGAAAAAATGCCTAATTAGCAGACTTTTATCTTACCTTTTAAACGCAAACAACTTCACCTTTCTTCTGTGGGCAGGAAGGAAAACTAAATAAATATCACCTACCATTTTATGATTGACTAGCTCAGGGAGTATCATAAGACGAATGATACCACAGAAGTGTCACTCTAATTCAGGAAAATGAATTCAAACGAAAGTCGCTGAAGTAATAATAGTTTGCACAAATATTATTTGATGGGAATTTAAATGGCCACTATACAGCTCTGGATACGCAAGAAATATGATCTTTGGAAAAGCATTTTGATAAAGTGCTGCCTAACAGCAAGCGTAGCGGAGAAAGTTAGTTTAATGTCAACTTAGCTAAAACTTAAGTTATATATATATTTGATTAAGGATCAATGACCAATGAACAGTAAACATTGACTTAACACATGGGCTGAAAAATCCCGGGCCTAACAAAGAAAACACATTTTTTGTTTAAAATAAGATTTATTCATCAACATAATTTCCACCAAGAACCACGCAATCTTTCCAGCGCCGCTCTAACATTTCAATACCATTTTTGTAGAACGATTTTTCTTTTGCTTCAGCGAGAACCTCTTCGTTCGAGCGAAAACTCCGGCGAGCATGTTTTAGGTTTGTCAGTAGTCGCTGGAAACTAAATCTAGTGAATTCGATGGTTGTGGGAGCAATTGGAAGTTCAATTCAAGTAGTTTTGCCATTGCTTTGATTGACTTGTGACACAGTGCGTTCTCTTGATGAAACCAAATGATGAGTAAACGTGGCACCCATTTTGAACATAGCTTTGTCATAGTAAAATGGTCATAGCAATACGAGTATAAAGGCAAATCGTGCTTTTAATATCTCTTAGATGTCAATTAAAGCACGCATTTTACTTTTCGGGCACTGATAACGATTTCGTGGTTATTGCGTCTACTTTACTTCATAGGCGGAAGGTTCTGGGGCGGCGTTATATTAAGCATTACTGCCGATGGCTGGTTCTGCACATTGAATTCCCGATTGACACTCAAAAGTCAGATATGTACATACATCCTCTACAAGCTCTTCCTCTTTCCTTAACAACCAACAAGGCGACTGCAAGTGATCGCTTAGTTTTTAGTTAAAGTTACATATTAAATCCGGAATGGATTTTTTCTACATTATATAAAACAGCAATCATTATTAATTTTGAATAAATTTTTTACTAAATTAAAAAAAAAAAATTTTCTTTAGATGGAATTCTTAATTTTGATTTTTGAGCGCTCCATTAATTGTCTGTTTGTATAGCGTTTTTCAATAGGTGCGCTTCAACTTTTTTCCGATAGGAGGGCGAACGACGCAATACACTTGAGCATGACACTTGAGCAACGATTGCAAATCGTGCAAATTTTTTATGAAAATTTATAAATTTTCCAAAAAATCATCTTCAGTTATGAAGCTCACTTTTGGCTCAATGGCTTTGTCAACAAGCAAAATATGCGTTACTGGGCAGAAAGCAATCCACACGTGATTCATGAGGCACCGTTGCATCCCGAAAAAATCACTGTTTGGTGCGGTTTACATGCCGGCGGCGTAATTGGCCCATATTTTTTCGTTGACGAGAACGATCGCCATGTTACTGTGAATGGAAATCGATACCGCGACATGATAAACGATTATTTTTGGCCGCAATTGAATGGTATGGACTTAGACGACATGTGGTTTCAACAGAACGGGTCCACAAGCCACATAGCACACGCTACAATTGATTTGTTGAAGAGTAAGTTCGATGAGCGCATTATTTCCAGAAATGGACCGGTCGAATGGCCGCCGCGCTCGTGTGATTTGACGCCTCTAGACTATTTTCTTTGGGGTTATGTGAAGTCATTGGTCTACAGTAACAAGCCGTCGACGATTTGTGAGCTCAGAGCCAATATTGAAGGCGAAATTGCTGGAATTTCGGCCGATTTATGCAAAAGAGTGGTCGAAAATTGGGTTCAACGATTGGACTTCGTAAAACGTGCACGCGGTGGTCATGCAAAAGAAATCGAATTCCATACTTAAATGTATATGTTCAAACTCGATAATAAAAAAAAATTAGTTAAAAAAGTCAAACCGTTTGTGTTTTATTCAAAAAAAAAAAAAATTGAAGCGCTCTTACTGAAAAACGCTTTATAATGTGCCTGTCTAGCTTACAAGGGTCTAATATGATTGGCATACAACGCCATTTGAAAAACTTATAAAACTTCCGAAAGGGTGATTAATTTGTCGCCACTTTGTATAAGGAAAAAAAGGAAAAATCAAAATGAAATTAGGCTACATATCTGTCATCAGCGGATATAACCGTATAGGTCGGTAGGTAGGCAGAAGTGCTAGCCAGCCTTAAAACAAATTCACTTAGACCGTTGTCAAGTTAGTGTGATAACCAGTAGGATTTAATATGCTACTCCTCGTGACAGAGAAGATGTTTGACAGACAACAATAGTTGACATGGGGTACATTTAATATTTGAGCATATCGAGCTATGAGATAGGGGCCTGTGATCAAAGTAACTAACATAGAAAAGTTTTACCTTGACCGATTATGTAGCGCCTTTGTGTGTCCCATTTTGGCCAAATTCCTTTTGTAGCATTACATGTCATCTCATTTTGGCTGAAGCGACATTGCTACTTGTACCACGCAGTTTGAAGTTTGAGAGGGGTATACCTGCAATCACCATATTAAGAGGGAGGCGAGTGGTAGTGACCTCTGTCGCTACAATTTTCAGGTATTTCACCATGCCGTGCCACTCACATCAAATGGATGCGGAAATACTCCGCCAACTTGCTAAGAGCAATGCGAACAATAATGGAATTAGTGACAACTCCATCAGGAACTTGGCTATTAGAATAAAAGAATCACATTTTAGCCTAAGCAGACAGCTAATATACTAGGCGAAATGTATTTTGTGAACAAACCAAGTTTAGGGAAGGTAAGAAGAAAAGAGTATTCAGAGCATCAGGCGGCTTAACAATTTTTCTAAGCGTAGTATGTACACAAACCCGTCTAAGTCGACAAAAAAAATAACTTAATTTTGCTTGCAAGCCCAGAAATGTTTCTTAAAAAGTTATTGGAATTGGTTTCGGCTAAGGCACTGGCCTTCTTAAAATATAAGTTAAGTTTTTTAAAACACCTTTTTTTATATTATTTTTTATATCACTTTATTTCTGTTCTTATTAAGTTTTAAACAACATTTTCTTATAATAATTTATTACTAGTTTACTTAAGTTTTAAAATACAAGTTTTTCATTCCTGTTCACGACCTGTCGATGTAAACCCACGAATCGAAAATGACTGCCTTCCTACTCTACGCTGCCGGCTTAAATACCCTTTGTCTGTCTATGTTGTTGTTAGCGAACGCCACCGTTAAGTTGCTGCTAAGCATTGCTCCCAGTCTGGGTACCTGGGTACCGTAAAGAAATTTGCTGTTGTTCATTGTTGCACTTGTTTGTGAAAAACAAGATCACACCGCTAAGCTATTGTTAAGCAATGCTCTTAGTCTGGGTACCTGGGTACCGTAAAGGAATTTGCTGTTGTTCATTGTTGCACTTGTTTGTGAAAAACAAGATCACACCGCTAAGCTATTGTTAGGCAATGCTCTTAGTCTGGGTACCTGGGTACCGTAAAGGAATTTGCTGTTGTTCATTGTTGCACTTGTTTGTGAAAAACAAGATCACACCGCTAAGCTATTGTTAGGCAATGCTCTTAGTCTGGGTACCTGGGTACCGTAAAGGAATTTGCTGTTGTTCATTGTTGCACTTGTTTGTGAAAAACAAGAGCAAAGCAATGCTAACTGCTGGGTCAAATATTAGGGCAGGCATGATATGATAACTCCTCCCTCTCTTAAATTCGGGTCGTCCCTGATCCGACGAGCTTTTTTTTAAAAAACTAACATAAAATGTGAATTCAATTTTGCGTAACATATAATTAACAAATTTTAACGATAAATATGTATGCCTTTCTACGTTTACAAAATAAGTGAGTGTATCGCTGTTTTTTTTTTTTGAACTTACATATATGCTATTCTATAAAACTGTTTTTTTTTTATAACATGATTGAAGTTTTGCACAACAGCGATTATAATTATATTTTACAAATTCATATGCGTATTTTTATTAAATGAAAAGTATATACATACGTATGTTAGCTGTGGTCTTAATATAGGTTTTAATCAAACAATTTGTTTTAGGAATTCTTAGTTTTTACAAAAATGTGAAAAATTAAATTTTTACAGTTATGTGAAGGATTAATTTTTTATAAATTCATAAATTCTTAAACTTATAATAAAAATATAAATAATTATTTTTTTTTTAATTTTTATAAAAATGTGAAGAATTTAAGTTTTTACAATGAAATTTTCATATACATATGTATGTGGGTTTGTACTGAATTATTATTGTATGTTCAATTATAAACCAATTAATTAAGTAATTAACAAGAAAATTTAGTTACAACTCAGAAAAGTAAAATTAAAATAAATATGCAATTATTTACACAAATTATTGGTTTTAACATTTCCTTATAGAAGATTTCATTTTTTCTGATTGGAGTATCTTCATATAGCGTATTTTATATAGCGAAATTGGTTTTTGGTTATTTACATAATACAAAATGAAGTGTTGTTGGAAGAAGCAGCTCGAGTGTTATAATAAAAAAAAAACTATTAACAAAAAATCCAAACTATTCCAAAATATTTCCTCAAACGTGTATTTTGGTTCATTGTCGTTGCATTAGTATGTAGTTGTGAAAAATCATCTTATATTGTCCTTGTGGACTTTTTTGCCATTTATTAGCACGGTTGTTCCTAGGTCGTTTTGTACTACATTTTCAACATATACTTTATTAAGTTTATTACCTAGGCGCTTATTCCGGCGAACATACACCTTTTCTCCTTCTTTGAATGTCCTTGGGGTAGCTTTAGATTTTTTAACGATTTTTTCTTGTGCAGTAATTAGGGTAGCTTTAATTGAACTTATATGGTCTTTTGAAAAATTATTTAATATATCAATCGGTTTTGCGTTCACCGTCGAATGCATTGAATTATTGTATTTATAAGTTGCAAGTAAGATCAGTTCTGTGGTATCGATTAAATTTTGCTCTGCTTTAATGCAACGTGCGATTTCCGTCAAAGTTGAATGCACCCTCTCTATTTGACCATTACTATTGCTATGTAAAGCAGGTATGAAAAATTGATTGATGTCAAACTGATCCTTCAACAAATTGGCTACGGCATGGGATTGAAAGGATTTTTCATTGTCAGAAATTATTAATTTAGTTTTTCTGAACTTGTTAAGTACGATTAAAAGTGCATTTTTGATGTCAATTGTTGATCTAGACTCTATCGGAATTGTGACTGTAAATTTGGAAAATTTATCAATACATGTGAGGAAATGGGATTTATCCACAGAAAATATATCTATATGCAGAATCTGACCTGGATATTCCGGTATGGGTGTTTTGCCTATCTCTGTTTTTGTAGGATGCCTATTATATTTGTTTTCCAAGCATATTCTACAATTTTTAGCTATTGTAGTTAAGGTCTTCTTAATTTCTGGAAAAAAATATTCTGACACCAATTGTTTATAATTCTCTTGAATGGAGCGGTGAGCTCTATTATGTTCCATTGTGGCCGCCTCGATTTGATCCTCTTTTTTTACCAGGTCTATTACTAATTTTTCGGTATGTATGAATTTTACACCCGGAAAATTTGACAAAAGTAAAGACTGGATTCTAGCTAGGGTTTCGAGGTCGCAACAGATTCCATTGACAACGTTTGGGTTTATCTTTTCACGGATGGTTTGCAAAAGGTATTCCGCGCTTTTGAAGTTTATGGTGTGTCTAATAAGTTTCTGAAATAAAATTTTAGTGGATTTACTGTTAACCTCTGATGCTGAAAGTATTAACTGAGCCTTAAATTGATTGACAGGGTTTTGTATCGTCTTTATTACACCTGACAAGGAAATCTCGCTGTGAGCCGTTGACAATGAATCATCTAGGTTGTGTGTGTACTGGCGTGAAAGTGCGTCTGCCACTTTGTTTTCTTTGCCAGGTTTATAAAAATATTTTGGCGCAAATGAGTTAATAAATGCAGTCCACCTTTTAATCTTTGAATTAGGATTTCGGTCTGAAATGGCGAACGTCAATGGCTGATGGTCCGTGAAAATGTGAATATTTTTGATACCATACAGATAATGCCGTAACTTCTGGAAGGCCCAAACTATTGCCAGAAGTTCACGCTCATTCGTGGCGTAGTTTTCTTCAGCTTTCGATAAAGTACGCGATATCATCGTTATCGGTTTCCCATTTTGGGATAGTACAGCGCCTAAAGCGACGGCCGATGCATCTGTGGTTATTTCAAAAGGCTTAGTGTAATCTGGGTGTTGGAGAAGGACATCTTCCGAAGCTAAAATACTCTTAAGCTTGTTAAAAGCAGCGATAGCATCTTCGTCAAGTGCTATATTGATTTTTTTTGAATGTCGGCTGTTAACGTGTCCGTTTTCGCCTCTTAAGTATTTTGTGAGAGGTTTGGATATGTGAGCGTAGTCTTTAATAAATCTGCGGTAATAACCGGAAAGACCTAAGAAAGAACGTAAGGATCTTAATGACTTCGGCTCCTGGTAGTTTAGTATTGCCTCAACTTTGCTCGGGCATGTTCGAATACCCCTGTATGATACGGTAAAACCTAAAAATTCGACTTCTTCCTGAAAAAATTTGGATTTCTCTATAGATACTCGCATTCCAGCGCACTCAATTTTTTTTAATATAGCATCGACGTCTTTATAGTGTGAATTCTCATCCGGCGAAAAAATAATGATGTCATCGACATAAACATGACATATTTTTCCGATATCCTCCCGCAGGATGTCGTCTATGGCTCTCTGAAAAATGCTTGGTGCATTTTTCAGACCAAAGGGTAATCGGCAAAACTCGTACTTGCCATTGTTAACACTAAATGCTGTCTTGCGTCTGTCTTTTTCCAGGAGGCAAATTTGGTGGAAACCCGACTTGAGGTCGAGCGTGGTAAACAACTTAGATTTTCCTAAATTTGAAAGAATTACGCTTGTATCCGGAATGGGATATTTATCGGAATTGGTTTGTTCGTTAAGTTTTCGAAAATCTATTACCATTCTCAATTTCTGGTTACCTTCGTCGTCCAGCCCTTTTTTTGAAACGACATGTACAGGTGAATTATAAGGTGAGTATGACTTCCTTATGATACCATCTCTCAATAAAGATTCGATTTCTTTGTTAATAAAGTTTGCTGCTGAAATTGGATATGGATAACTTTTTGAATAGATGGGTGTGTCGGTTTGGGTATCTATTCTCGCAATTACCCTAGTGTTGTATGGTAGAGCTCTATTGGGGTTTGCAAATGCATTTTGATTTTTCTTTATCAATAGCTCAATACCTGCGGGTACTTTCATTTTACCCATTGTTGTACCCATATTGACTTCCTGACAATAAAAGAAGTTGAGTTTCTCTCTTCCAGTTTTATGGAAGATGAGATCAGCTTGTGTATCAATTTTCGCTTGGATACCTTTCAATAAATCATATCCTATGATTCCATCAAAGGTATCTAACTTGGGTAAAATGTAAAATGTGGAAATTGTCCCTAATATATCGATTCTACATTTTTCTGTGATTTTATTGACTCCGTTAATGGATTTTAATTGAAAGGGGCTTTCTACCTGATTAATGCCTTTTAAAAATGAATATTTCTTTATATAATTTTTAGACGTTCCTGTATCTATTAGCAGGTTAAGGACTTGTCCGCTCGGAAGGGTTCGCGTAATGAACGGCAAGTGGGATCTTAGCCTAAAAAATTGATTTCATCTAAGGAATTATCTGCGCATTCATATTCTTCTATTTCAGAAAAATATGGTTCGTTTTTCATTGCATTAACTCGTTGCTGTTTATTTATGGGTGCTTGGGAGGACGTGTTGCTGCCGTGTCTCTTAAAAGTGCTGACATTCTGTTGTGGCTGGTCACGATTACGGCTTTGTTGGCGTATCTGCCATTGAGACGAGTTCTGAAAGTTCCAATCACTTCTTCGCTTAAAAGTTTGTGGCTGAGGACTGTTATATAAATGACCAGAGGTATTATTTTTAAACTCGGTCTGCCGCCTGAAGCAGGAACTTCCTGGATCTACATCCATCGGTGTAGGGCTAGGAGTTGAAACGTTTTGGGAGATATTTGGTTTGAAAGTTGTGCTACTAAAGCGCTTTGAAAAGGGTCTTGTTTGGGTATTTTGTGGCATTCTTCCTGTGGCATAAGTCTGAGCGAACTCATATCTTTGCCGATTGTGATGTAGCTCCTGTGCGAGTGCAAGTGCACTGGGCAAGTCTGGAGGATTAGCTGCGAAAAGGGTGTCACATAATGGGCGTTTAAGGCCAGAAATAAATACTCTTAACGCATTTTCCCTTGCCTTTTCATTAAAAGCATTCGTGAGCTCCTCATTGTTACTATGTGTCATTATTATTTTATTTAATATCAAAGTAAGCTGCCTATCAACCGCATCATAGTACTCGCTAATAGACATTTGTCCCTGTCTCAATGTGTTAAGCTGATTTTCTAATATATGAAGGGGGCGCTTATCCGCGTAGAGCTGATCTAGTCTTGCAATAATAGCTTTGAAATTTAGTGGGGTATTAAAGGCGCTAAGATTTTCGTTAGCCGAGGACGTTATTTTATTTCTGAGAATTCCCATCGCGATATAGTATGGCTCAGAACCCTCACTGTAATAGCTTAACGCAAATTTTGCCGCGTCTCTCCATGCCGGATATTCCGACATTTTGCCTTTAAACTCTGGGAGTGACTTAATCAAACTAAGATCGGTATGAGTACTGTGCACTCCATCTACTATTGTTACCGGTTTATGTGGCTCTATTTTTTGAGGAAGTATATTTCGAATAGCTTGGGTTAGTTCTAAAATCTGTTGACTAAAACTTTCTTGGACTACTTCTACCGCGGATTGCACTATGCTATTAACAATATTTACATCCATTGTTCTGTATTTTTTTAGTTACTTTTTCTAATAGAAATATAAGTACAATAGTGATCTTAGGGCTATAACTGAATATCTTACTTTAAATAGATTACCGCTTCCGAGTTCTAGGCTGTTCCTCACGATGGGTTTCGTCACTTCTTGGCTGCAAAGTTGATACAGATGCTCCTACGATGCTTCCAAGTTCCTGGCTGTTCCCCACGATGGGTTTTCGTCAATTCTTGTCGCAAAGTTTATGCAATGCTCACTTGTTGATGCTCACTTGTTGATGCTCACTTGTCGATGCTCACTTGTTCATTATTAAGTTTTGTTTTTTTTTTTTTTTAGGCACGATTTTTTCTTTGTTTTTTTTTTTTTTGGGCACGAGTTTTTCTCTCGTTTTATTTTGTTTTTTTGGAAATTTTACTTAGCGTTCCTGATAACTTTATATTAAGTCCACTTTATACAATGTTCACTTGTTCATTATTAAGTTTTTTTTTTTTTTGTTTTTTTGGGCACGATTTTTTCTCGTTTATCACGATTTTGTTTTTTGGAATTTTTTGATGACTTTATATTAAGTCCACTTTATACAATGCTCACTTGGTGATGCTCACTTGATGATGCTCACTTGTTCATTATTAAGTTTTTTTTTTGTTTTTTTTTTTTTTGGGCACGATTTTTTCTCGTTTATCACGATTTTGTTTTTTTTTGAATTCGTTCCCGTAAGTTGGGCGCCAGTTAAGTTTTTTAAAACACCTTTTTTTATATTATTTTTTATATCACTTTATTTCTGTTCTTATTAAGTTTTAAACAACATTTTCTTATAATAATTTATTACTAGTTTACTTAAGTTTTAAAATACAAGTTTTTCATTCCTGTTCACGACCTGTCGATGTAAACCCACGAATCGAAAATGACTGCCTTCCTACTCTACGCTGCCGGCTTAAATACCCTTTGTCTGTCTATGTTGTTGTTAGCGAACGCCACCGTTAAGTTGCTGCTAAGCATTGCTCCCAGTCTGGGTACCTGGGTACCGTAAAGAAATTTGCTGTTGTTCATTGTTGCACTTGTTTGTGAAAAACAAGATCACACCGCTAAGCTATTGTTAAGCAATGCTCTTAGTCTGGGTACCTGGGTACCGTAAAGGAATTTGCTGTTGTTCATTGTTGCACTTGTTTGTGAAAAACAAGATCACACCGCTAAGCTATTGTTAGGCAATGCTCTTAGTCTGGGTACCTGGGTACCGTAAAGGAATTTGCTGTTGTTCATTGTTGCACTTGTTTGTGAAAAACAAGATCACACCGCTAAGCTATTGTTAGGCAATGCTCTTAGTCTGGGTACCTGGGTACCGTAAAGGAATTTGCTGTTGTTCATTGTTGCACTTGTTTGTGAAAAACAAGAGCAAAGCAATGCTAACTGCTGGGTCAAATATTAGGGCAGGCATGATATGATAACTTATATAAGTAGTGTACAGATATATAAAGACTTTTCCCCAAAAAAATCATTATCGACTTTAACGACTGCTTCTTACCATGACAGATGTTCATTTATTAATCCGAGGTACAAATATTCCAAACTGTTTTTCCAAATTGTTACCCAAAGGAGCTTTTCCATATATAACCACAAACATATACTATTTTTGCGCAACTCAATTCACGAACACCTAAAATAAAATTTGCCCATTTTTATGAGCATTACTGGCGTAATTTTCAGTATTTAATTTAATGCCAATAAGCCAATTGCAAGTGTGCAGTAAAGTAGGTGAGACGAAAACGAAACGTCAAGTAAAGCATAACCGCGCACACTTAGTCACAGCCAAACGAAGCAACTATTGCGAAAGTGCGTTTATATGGTAGTGCTAAAACGCTTAACAACTTAAAAAAAAAGTAAAAAATAAACAAGAAACTAAACCACCACCAAGTGTGTCAGCAACAAGCAACTGAAACGCATTGAAACACACAACCGGCAAAGGAACACAGTTGAAATCCAAATGTGCGATAATAATTTAAAATAATCGTGCCATAATTCTTAAGTCGCATTTAGTGCAATACTATAAGTACGAAAAAAGGCAGAAAAAGGAGCGTAAAATAAAAATCAAAACCGAAATATGCGCGTGAGAGTACTCGACAAAGCAGCAAGTCAACTGTTGTGTGTTGTTGAATTAAAAACAAACCGCGAATGTGCACTGGTTCTCAATGTGCACTCAAGCGGTTACGTATACGACTAGGTGGCCAGCCTTCCAGCCCTATTGCGGTATATGCTTGTATGTATGTGCGTTAGCGTCTTGTTTATGTGAGTATGTATGTGAGTGGATATACGAAAGTGTGTGCAAGGCCATTGCAATTGTTGGGCCTTGACATTCTGAGTGTGAACAAGCTCGCACTTCACTAGTTATGTGGCAGGCGTTGTGCAGCTGCCCATAGCTGTGTACTTTTAACGAGCATTGCGACGTTTTAATTTATGTTTTAATTTTTTTTTTACACTTTATCACACTTAATATCTTCCATTACACTTTAAGTGTGTAGTTACTTCAAATTTGTACAAGTAAGCCATAATGCGGTACTCAAGAATTTAATTAAGGTCCTTTCTTTCATAAATAAATAATACAAATGAATAGGAGGAATGTATGTGATTTGTGTGTAAAGCAAAGAATGGTTATGCAGTTCTATGAATTTCTCTGTCTTCTAATGCTGTTATCTTATTATCAATCGTGTCACGAAAATCGGTTATAAAACAACAGAACTGTCAAATATCTAACGAGCCGGAACACCGCCTAATTCTAAACCTCTTTGGCTATACATGACTTTGACATATAACATTTAAGTGCAAGTTCTTTAAGTCCCTCAATTTTGCCCTGATTGGCTTGAAATTGACAAGTATTGGGTCTGGGAATAAGTTATCGCCCTCGTAAAAGAGGTGTAGCTACTGATACTATTTGTGTGTTCGCTCTAGTAATATATTGCTGATTTGAAGGTGTACATGTAAGGTCTCGATTGCAGTAGTTGTCATTCGTTTGAAGCATAAAGATGCTTTTTTACCTGACGCCAGAATGTCTACGTTCGTCCCGAAGAAAGAGCATTTGCGGGAAGTCATGCTTCATTATTACAAATTTGGTAATCTATTTTGTAAGGTTTATATAACCACAGACTCAATAGACGAAATAAAATGAAACTCTGCCAAATAGGCACTGATTTTGTCACTACTTGTAGAAAATACACAGAGCTAAAAACAATTATCTTTCAGCGAATTATACTTCTAATTTTTAAATAACGGTACGAAATGTTCTAATGTTCACTAAAATACACTTCACGCTGTGGCTCAATACAATTTTGGTTTAATTTCGGTTTTAGGGTCACCCCGTATTCGACAAATTTTTCTTATATATATTGTGGGTATGTCGCTATGGACTTCAGCTGAGATAAAAAATGGAACTGGACATGGTGATCTTCTCCAATTAAGGAATCCTCTAACAAAATTCCACGGGGATCGGTAAGCCTTTGTGATTTAGCTTTTTTATAAGTTCAACTTTATATGGAAAACAAACTCAAGACAAAATTAAAGGGGCACATGAGGCAGTAGCTGCAAAGAGGCACAAGAAACAGCAGAACACGTTCTATACGACTGCCCAGCAGTGGCACGATGGAGGATAAATTACCTGAGAAATGCGGCTATAGATCCAAACCTCCTGATAGAAATTAAGCCTACAGCAGTTTTAGGATGTATTAATAGCCTAAAACTGTTCGAGTAGGCTACATGGCTGCACAACAGATCTATTCAGGTCGCAGTGCACAAACAGCCAATCAATAATAATGATAATCACAACATTTGTCTAATTTTATCAAAACTTAATAGCAAATTTTAGGAAAAAAAACGATAAGAGATTAGAATTGATTGCTTAGTTAATTTTTTTTTTTGTGATGCGAAAAATAAAAAATGTAAAATTAGATAAATAGATAAATAAAATAACTTTAAATGCAATAAGATAAACAAATAACATAATTCCATCGAAATCATCCAAAACAATAATTTTTCATTGACACTCACTTTGTAAAAATTAATTCTGGCTACAATTTGTCAAAACTATCGCATCTTTACACAAGTACTAATTCTGCTGTAAAGTCTTTGTTAAAATTTATTGCTATTCTATGCTTACATTGTATGACTTCTATGGTGATGACAGCAATGCACAACCATACATAGTACCACATAACATAGCAGTACAGATGACATCCGCATAACAAAATGAGAGTGCGCAATTAAACGCACGAGTGCACACTTAGGTGTTTGGCAGCACCTATGAAGGTATTTACAACCTGTCATAAATGTCAAAGTTTGCAATTAAAACAGTACACATTTGTATGTATTTGCCTATAAAGATGTTGGCATAGACTTGCATGAAATTAAACTCATCGCAAGTGTGTCTGTTAATGACTGATTAGAATCAAAGAGTGATGCATAAAATGTGCTAACGCTTACCAAATGTGTTCGATATTTATAGTTAGTGCTTGGTTATCAAGCGCTGTGGATATATGTACCAAAAGTGTACGTCACACCTAACACAGTAACTCATACGCAGTGTACCCTCATGTAGATACCTAGCATCGGTTTGTTGGAATGATTTAAAGTGAACTCAGTTAGAAGCAACAAAATGACTCTTTTCTGTGGTATTTTAGTATTTTTCTGATGGGTTGTGCAAATATTTTTATTACTATTTTTTTTATTTTACGCCATTTAAATATTTACGGTTCTCATTTTATATGAAATTCGTAGAGATTCTGGCAGAAAGTGTTTCTGAAATCATCGAAGACTATTATAATTAATTATAACTAAGTAATAAAATTTGAAAGACCCCTTCGCAGTTTTTTTTTTCCATAAGCAAAACTGTAAAGATGTTGCTTTTTGGTAAAAATAATACCAGAAATCCGAAATATCGGAAAAACTTAATTTAGAGTCTACGTTTTAATATTGTCTTTTAAAGTGCAGAAAAAACTTATTATCTCTTAGAAAAAAATAAAGAAGAAAAAAAGCAGGCTATAGTTCCTTCCAGCAGACGTGTGATATCAACGAGGCGGCTACCTCAGTCAAATGGGCTGGGCGCAAGACACCAAATGATAGAAAAAGATTTTTCTAACCGTCCGTGGCCACTCGGCAGGCAATGGTAAAATTCCAAAAATATTTGTATCATGAAAAACGTCCTCATAAAAAAGCTCCTCTGGCATTCGTAGTCGGCTAAAACTGTAGGTACCTCCATTTTTTAAACGCATCTAGACGCACGAAACAAATAAGAAGACTAGCTTGGCTAAACATCCAATAAAAGACGACTACTAATAGAAAAACTTGACCTAAACTTGTTTTATACTATACTGTAAACTGTTCCAATGGTTTCAATGATATGTACTCGGAAGAAATATTCCCAAAATTTGGTAGGTCATTGCCGTTGAGCTCAATTCACCTGGTTTCCACTTTCTAATTTTTTAAGGACACCAGCTACTAATACGACTTTGCAAGAGGCCTTGATGTATCGAATTGGTATATTGTATATTAGACGTGGCCAATGGCTCCGCCCGTCAGTGCTAAATTAAGACAACTTGAGTGAAAAATAGTCCAGTTTATCAAATATTTTCATTGCATCACTACCAGCATGAGTTTAACCCCTGCAGGTTAATCTCTCGTCACCTGTATGCAACTGTTTTCTTTACTAGACGCATTTATTTATTTATTTTTTTTTCTTAATAGAGCGTCGAATAATACATCGAGATTCTTTGAATATGCTAACCAAACCTCAGATGTGAACTTACAACTGTGGTATGGGAGCTGGCTTCTATCCGGAGCCACTCAAATTTTATCCAAATCAGTTCGACTTCTTGACTACACCAGCGTGTTCCGGGCAGAACAATTAGCTATCATAGAAGCATGCAAATCACTAAAACACTACAAAGAAATTAATGCAAAAGTAGCTATCTTTTCAGACAGTCAAGTAGCTATCAAGCCTTATATTCCAATTCTATTTCATCCAAACTAATACAGATTCCCGGTCATAGGAATATAGTGCGTAATGAGAGACTGAATGAGCTAGCAATATGTAAAAGGTTCATCACTAAATATAACAGAAGCGGTGGCAGTTGCTAGCACATTCAATACAATAAAAGCATTCGTTGCTTTACATTAATTCAGCCGAAAAAATTGGAAGCAATTAACTACTTCAGGTAGAGTATAACGTCGCCCTTTCGGTAAGTCTTTCTTACAGCAAGTTATTGAAATCAATCAATCAGTTTGTGCGAGCGCCCTATTGAGATCCTGCAGTTAATAGTCAGAGACCACCTTCTGTTGGTTTACGCGATTACGTTCAAGTCAACTGCAGTGTTCATTTAGAGGAATGCTTTTGTTCCCTACTACTCGCTGAAGGTCAAGCTCAGAGTCATTCCTTTCACCCTCATCCGCTCTTTCATTTCCATCCACGCCCGCATGGCCGGGGACGCAACAAAGTGTGGTGCTGTGTTGTTGGACAACCGAAAGCGATCTACTTACTGCATTTTTTAGCACATCTTGAATTGATGCGCGTTGAGGTCAATGACTTAATCGCTTCTTGACTATCAACAAAAATGGTAAGGTTTGCTGGAGGTAAATCCATTAGTCTTATCATTTTTGCTGCTTTGTCTATAGCATAGATATCACCTTGGAAGATGTTACACTGGTCCGGACGTCTAAAGGAGCAATTTGTTGGATTGGTAGCAATAATGTTTATGCTGAGATGAGTTTGCCAGCCTCATGCCCAGCTCTCATTCAAGAATTCTCCCACTAGTATCTTTTGTTCGACTTCTTTCAACTGAAGTTTCTCTTTTTTGAGCTATTCAAACTACTGGTAACACCCACCACCAGCATCAAGCTACACATATATTATACATTACGGCAGGTCGATTTAAAAATCGCTCATTGCTCTGTGAAAATCGTATTCTAGGGATCAAAATAAGAAACTTTGCCGAAGGAACCATACCTCTAAAACGAATTCTGACGTCCCCCAATTTGGGTCGAACGAAAAATCCCACTTTGACCCATTTAGAGTGCTTCAATCGAGTCCAAATGTATGACCGACCCCCACTAACTTTGGACGACCGATCCACCCATGCCAATGGCACACCCCTTGGAGCTCCCTTGGGGGGTTCCTCATACAATCATTTCAAAATATCACCATTTTTGGCCTTTACATGTGAAAAGAAACTAAAAGTTTGACCCAAATTGGGGTACATCAGAATTCGTTATAGAGGTATGGTTCCGTCGGCAAAGTTTCTTATTTTGATCCCTAGAATTTGATTTTCACAGAGCAATGGGGAATTTTTTTGCCTCCCCACAAACCGACAAGGCCTAATATACATACTAACTATTTAATTGCTAAGTACTCGAAAATTTTAAAATAATAATCAGCATTTACCAAAAATTAAAAAAGTCACATTTGAAAGCGATTATCTCCAAAATTTAAAAAAAAAAATTCCTCAAATTCACTCAATACATTCCGAGATTATTTCTTTCAATAGAATAACGATTTGTTTCATAAATTTTTCTTGCCTCAAGATTAGTACTTGCATATAAGTACCAAAAGTTTCAATTGCCAAGCGGCTATCAAATATTCACCTTTGAATAAATTCTTAACCAACATACCATTCAACTTTTAATCCTGTAAAAACCAAAACTCACACTCGCATGCACAAAGAGTAATTTTACTCACACACATATGACGAAATTTGGCACAAAGAAATTTTAGGCCGCTTAGTTGGATTTAGATTTGCTTCTGTATGCACAAGGACCACATACATTCTTATAGGTATACATATTTGATTTCATACAAAATAAGCTTTTGAAATACGAAAACATGAAACAAGTACTGCATAAGTCCCTATGAATTAAATTCGGAAGCTTAAAAGGAAAATTCTGTAATGGATAGTGCATTGTGGATAACTAAGTAACGAAATAGAAAAAAAACACGAATGTCATGATAGCAGATGGCGCAAAATAATTATTCAATTCTATTTTTGAATAATTTTATTACTAAATAAAAACAAAATATTTCAGAATGGTCTTTATTTAGACCTTTACGCACTCCATGGCTCTTCTATTTGTACTTAGTCCTGCCATAAATTCTGCATGCGAGGAGAACAAATTCACAGAACAAAGTTCCGTTATTTTTGCTATTGTTCGTACTCAGCTTCGAGGCAAATTTCGCTTGTTAGCTTGGAGAGCTAAGGAAAATCGCATTGCAGTGCTTGCGTTAAAAAAATGTGGTAAAAGTGCAAATGAGATTTACGAAGTGCTGAAAAAACTGGATATTTCGAGAATGTTTGTTTACCGCAAGATCAATCATTTTTCCCACACGTCTGAGGTGACAGACAGAAAAATAAGTTATCGACTGTGCGTGGTTCGAACCCTTGCAGCCATAACAGCCGTTCGAGAAAGAATTCGCAAAAATCCCTTTAATCCAAAAAACCGGAAAATCATGTACAGGGAAACGAATGTATCGACCAGATCCATGCCAAGACTAATTAGAAAAGAAAATTTGACTTGACAAATGTAAGCAGAAAAACTAAAATAAACCAATTATTATTTTCACAAATCAGAAAATTTTCACTGTTGAAGAAGTTTTTAATAAGCAAAACTATAAAATCTATGCTAAAACTTCTAAAGACGCAAAAAAATGTTGTTTCAGCGCTGCAGCGTGACCACCATCCAGATTCCGAAATGATTTGGTGGAGAGTGTGTTGGGAAGCCCTTACATTTCTTCATTTCTGCCAAAATGAAATTAAGACCGGGGCAAGAGTGTACCAGGAGGATGTCTTAGAAGGCGTAGTGAAGCAGTTTGGTATTACCTACTCTCTTCAACGGAGAGCATTGGATCTTCCAGCAAGATTCCGTTTCAGCCCAGAAGGCTTTAGTCCACACATGTCATATACCAAGCTTAGACATGATTTTGTTTTGGTATCATATACTTTTGGTTTCGTGAAAATGTCTGATTTTGTGCCGAATAATCGTCATTTGCGGGAAGTGTTGATTTTCCTCTTTCATTCGAAAAAACGGCGACTGAAGCGCATCACGAGCTACAAAAAGTTTATGGGGATGCTGCTTTAAGTGAAACAATGTGCCGAGATTGGATCCGACGGTGATTTTAATGTTGACGACCGTCCACGTGAAGGAAGGCCAAAATCCTTCGAAGACGCTGAATTAGAGGTATTGCTCAATGAGCATCCATGCCAAACGCAAGAAGAGCTTGCTTCAGTATTAGGAGTTACCCGCCAATCCATTTCCAAGCGATTCCATGCTTGGGGAATGATTCAGAAAGAGGGGACTTGGGTTCCTTATGAGTTAAAACCAAGGGACGTCGTTTTTTCGCCGGTAAACAACTGCCCTAGCGGCAAAAAAGGTTTCTTCATCGCATCGTGACGGATGATGAAAAATGGATTCATTACAGCAATCCAAAGAAAAGAAAGTCATGGGGACTGCCCGGTCATGCTTCTATGTCGTCGCCTGGGCCGAATATTCACGCTGCGAAGGTTATGCTACGTATTTGGTGAGACCAAGCTGGTGTTATTTATTATGAACTGTTAAAACCAAGCGAAACTATCACTGGGGATGGGTATCGACTTCAATTGATGCGATTGAGCCGAGCACTGCGCGAGAAGCGGCCACAACACGCGGAGAGGTATGAAAAAGTGATTCTACGGCATGACAATGCTCGGCCTCACGTTGCCAAACCCGTTAAAATCTACCTGAAAACACTGAAGTGAGAATTATAAATGAGACATTTATAAAACTAAACATTTTCAGGTGACTAATTTTGTATTTTTGTTTTCAGCACAGTTTTTTAACAATACTTTGAAAAGAAATCTAACAATTTTTGAAAGTTAAATTTTCGGTAGTTATAATTTTCAGATTTCTACACAATTAATTTCATTCTGCTAAACTCTTCTGTCCACTTGCCCACTTAAATTCAACATTAACCCAGATCTCATTACCTTCAAGTTACTTGTTTGAATTTCCTAGAATTATGTTTTATCTGGCTGCTTATGCGCTTGTAACGCCAAATGAATGCTAATTAAATATTATCACATAGCCAAAGTGTTACGACTACTTACATTCCTGAATTATGCCTAACTATTACGAGTACGACTTAAGTACAAATATGTATGCGCTTGCATATCCGCCGCCTTCTGGCAGGATGTGTATCTATAATTTACAATTAGTGCAACTTAAATATGCGAAGTGAAAACTGCTGGCTTAACGGCAAATCTGAGAAGTTGTGACCCATAAACTCAGCTCTAGCTACCCTGCAGGAAAATTCACGTATACCAAACAGGTACGCTTCTAGCAGGTTTATTACCATAACGAATGGGATGCCCTTAGATGCATAATTTGCTACACCGGCATAATCCTTCTTGATAATTCGAAACTAATATTGAATTCGATAACTGAGATAGCTTAGACATCCATTGTTCGATAGTTGCGAGCCAGGAAAAGAGGGAATTGAATGGGTGGAGTTTATAAGGTTATGAAGTAGAGCGTAAGATAACCACTACTGCTGAAATTGATCGGATGAGTACAGTACAGCTGGGAAGAGGCAGCTGAGATAATTCTACCTTATTCATCAAACAGCTGCTGCAAAACGAATTCGAATGCCAAGTCTCGACGCGCTTATGCCCGAGGGATAATATATGGGAAGACGACACACAAATTACAGATTTAAGTAATCCAAATATTTTGTTTCACTTGTTCAAGTTTTCCCAACAGTGCAGCTACAACTAACCGCCGCCTGTGCATGCATTTTCTATATGCGATATATTTACTTATACACTGGCAATTGCAAAGGCAACATGTGCATAGGAATAGGCGTATTAATTAGTTAATCAAGCACATATGCGGCAGCTGATTTTAATAAGGCCAGATTGCAGGTACTGCAAGCTTTAAATTTGTATGCGCGTATGCCGCAGTATGAAGCTTATGTTGTATTTGTATAGGTGAATTGGCAGCATATGTTGGAAGTACCGTTTCGCATAATATACTACGTATTTATGCTTGATACTTAACCTACTCTTGGCATAAAGAGATGATAAATAATAAAATAAAATTTGAAAGCAGCTAACGTAAGAGAAATGTGTTTACTAAATAAACTTACATACATATATACCCACACATACTAAGTCTTGAAAGATGCTAGCACACTTTGCTCATAGACCAAGATTAGTGGGGTAAAGTGGGTGAGTTATTTCATCAACCGAGCTTAGAGTTATTTATATAAAAGATGGGTTAAATGTAGAATGGTGTAACATAGGTATAAATTTTTTTGCGTCATGTGTCATAAGAATATAAAGTTTTTATATAATAGCTATAGGCCACCAAGGTGCACATTACACTATGTATTGCGCCTCAACATTTTGACAACTTATTTACTTATTTTTTTGATTTAAGATATTTTTTTATAAAATTATAGTTAATTATATAATAAAATTCAAGTTTTAAACTCAGTATCAGATGCAAAAAAATTCGACAAATTTTCATAAAAATTTTAAAGATTTTAATCAGAATTGGGTGCGCAGTTTTATATCCCATTAAAATTCACTATAATAAAATACAAGCTCCTCAGTTGCTAGAAAAATCCTTTAATTTTTGGCGGGAAAATGCGATGCTGCGCATTTTCTCCACATAACAAATCCACGAATTTTAAATCAAAAATCAACAAAAATTTTAGGCCACTTCAAACTTGATGCTTATTATATTCAATCTAAAGGGCTCCAAAATTGTATACCCATTTATTTTCTTAATCCTGATTAACGGACTATATATTAAAATATATATCGAGAAAGTTAGTAATCACATATTTATAACGCTAACCGGTGACTGTTGATTGACGTACAACGCCACTCGCAGACATTATAAATCTTCGATCGAGTTATTAATTTTGTGCCACCTTGCTTTTAGTAAAATAAAAATGAAAACTAAGAAAAGCTTGCTGCAAAAAAATGTTAAAATGCCAACGAAGGCGGTATTACTTGTGTAGTTGAAAAAGGTATTTATATATATTATTGATTGAATACTTTTAATCAGAAAGTAGCATTTTTTAATACTGCTTGAATACAATACATTTTGGTTAAGCTCAAATAAGTCGAATAAGAGGCGACTGGCCTAGTGTATTCAGTCCGAAATTCAAGCAATTTCAGTGAGGAGCAACAAGGGTGCACACATAGCCATACTCGTATACTCGGACAGCTGCATTAAAAGCACTGGTTTCACAGTCTGTGGAATCAAAACTAGTGCAGCCTTCGCAACATAAACCACCCTTTGGGTGTTTGGCCGAGCTCCTCCTCCTTTTTGTGGTGTGCGTCTTGATTTTGTTCCACAAATGGAGGGACCTACAATTTCAAGCCGACCGAACGGCAGATAGTTTTTATGAGGAGCGTTTTCATGGCAAATTCAAATTCACTCGGAGGTTTGCCATTGCCTGCCAAGGGGCGACCGCTATTAGAAAAAACTTTTTCTTCATATTTGGTATTTCACCGAGATTCGAACCTACGTTCTCTCTGAATTCCGAGTGGAAGTCACGCAGCAACCTGCGTGGCCGCTCCTAAGCCAACTTAGTGCAACAAATAAAATTCTTGCGTTCCGAATCTCTTTGGAATAAAAGGTAATGAGATTGCTGGTGAACTCGCTAGGGCCGGACTGTGAGCATATTTTTACGGTCCAGAGCCATATGGGGTGTCAACTGGGGAGAATGTGAATGCAGGGTAAGTAATTAAGAGAATACTCCAGATCAATTGGATGAATGAGATCAAGAAGGCTTCTGTTGCAGATATTCTGAAACTTCTCCGCAAGGCGGAAAATTCACTGTAAGAATTTGGCTTTCAATCGATTTCCAACCTTAAGTAAGGAACATCTAGCTTAAATAAAATCTGGTATACATTTTAGGTAGTAGAGCCAGTCAATAAGACCAGCATTAAATAGGTAGGTAGGTGAAAAGGTTGAAGTACTACTCTGATACTCCCTAAGTAGCACTAAAGCGCCGTTTGTATACCATTATGAGACCTCCAACAGGAAGATATGTACAGCCAGCCAAAGCCATTGACGTAATGGAGAAAATTGATGTGATATAGGTTGGCGCCCAGGCTTTCGAAGAAAGAAGCTCCCAGTGTCCTTAATCATCCAGCTCCCAAATCCGGGCATTTACAGAAAAAGCGTTCAGCAGTCTCCTCAGATTCTGCAATGTGTGTTAAATGGCAAACCTAGCTTTTCTACGTGTGTGCCGATCATATAAAGGACTTCCTGAGTCCTCCGTATTTGGGCCAAGGGTTTTCGAAATAGCACATGAAGAAACGGAGCTTCATTTTTCCTGCGCTTTCCTGAGAAATAATTTGTGCAGTTCCCCTCCAACAACTGCCAGGGCGATACCAATGACCGAGCAGGAGATCTCTGAAACCAATTCTTCCTGGCAAGTTCATCAGTTCTTTAATTTCCCTCTATATTACTATTTCCTGGAACCCAGATCAGGGATATGTTACCTGCACACCCAGGATAATTGATCTCCTCTTTACAGGAGTTTACTAGTTTGGTTCTGCGCTATGGCGTTGTCAGAGCCTTGATCGCGGCTTGACTATCGGAGAAAATGTTAATATCTCCCTCGTTCCCACATTCCCTAAGCATTTTGCATGGCTGCAGAATCGCAAAGACTAGTGCCTGAAAAGCAACAGGAAGATTCAATAGTTTAAAGGAGATAGATAAATTGGCTATTTTAGAGAAAACCCTGCTCAGACTCCCGATCCCGTCTTGGAAGTGCAAGCTTCGGTGAACATATTACTCGCGATCCAATCCTGCCTATTTAAAAAGATTAGAGAAGAGGCCACAATAATTAATTCAGAGTAGCACGGGGGCCAGTTTTACATGCTCCGGTGATACCAATGCAAGCAGTCCTTTGCACGCTCCCCAGTTTAGTGGAACTATAGTCCTTCCAAAGAGCTTCCCATGAAACCAGACATTCATACGCTAAAATTGGCAAAACCACTGCATGGTACATCCACAACACGGCCTCTGGCTTGAGTACCCATTTTTTACCTTTCCAAAATCTCAGCCATGACTGAGGGAAACGGTCCTGATACCATTTGGATGAAGTCATCGGGGTGTGTTACTTTATTCTATTAAAAAATACTTAAGTTTGCAACTTAGATAATGCGGCTCATACTCTCATAATAAAATAATCTATAGCGTTAAGCATTGTTGTAAAATTGCACTGGCCTTATTCTATTATAAGGAAAGAAGGATTGGAATTTTATTTTTATTGCGAGATAAGTGATTTAGTTAGTGTTTATACTCGAAACAGAAGATGTTTTCCAATTAGAGATTTGTTGAGTAATGTTGAGCCATGTACGTGTTTTAAGTTTTGCGGATGCTTAATTTGGGTACCCGAATTAATGTACTAGGGAATTTTAACTTTGCTGCATTAAAAATTAATAAAACAAAAATTTTGCTTTCGTATTTAAATTGACTCTAATTTGAGCATTTGGGAAAACAAGGGAAAACAATGCAAAGGAAATGCGAAATTAAATGAAATAAAATGTAACCCACACTCAAAAACAGAAACGCTCAACTTTTCAAACTGGGGAACTAAGTTGACGTGGAGTGGCTACCATCATTTGGGAGAAGACATTAAATGTTAATTCGCGTAATTGAGCATTAATTGGAGCTAATTGCAACAGATTGAATTCGTTCATCAATCGAGAAAGAAAATATGACCCTTTTCGCGCATCATTGCGCACATTTTTAATGTGCCTGAAAATGGTGTAAACAAAAGAAGCTACTCAGAAGCTACTCATGAATATAAACAGCATTTTCATTGTATCGCATCTTTTAGAACGAACCAGCTTGGTATAAAATGATGCTTGGCGCAAACATTTATTGATTTTCTTGGCAACCTTTGAGTAAGCTCCTTATTCAAAAATTTAGCATTTTTATTTCTTTTTTTAAGCTTTGAACTAAATCATTAAATTAAAAACAACATTAAATTAACATTAAGGCATAGCTCTTGCCTAGGCTATAATTTTACAATTATTCTACTTAGGTTTGAAAATAAAATAAATAAATAAACATTAAATATAAAATTACAAAGAATGCAACTATTTAAATGTAATTATTTACTTAATAATAACGCGCAGTTAAATGTAATGGGCAGAAAAACATGTGCAGATATAGCAAAAAAAACCTAAACACAATAGGTGTACATTACCGGTAAGCTCATGGGAAATCATAAAAGCGAGAAAAGCCAACTTTTGGTAATAAAATTAATAGTCTAAATAATAAAAATATAAATCTAAATGAATATATAAATAAATCTACATACATGCATACAGACAGACATAACTATTGTTTAAATGCATTTGCGGAAGGCAATGAATATTTTACGAATATCCGAATAGTCCTTTGACTATCGTTTAATTGTTCAATATAATAATTGTCGGCATCATATTGTGCATGTGTTGTTTAAACCGCTTACAATGTGTGATCCAAGGCTTTGGTACGAAAGATGTGGCAATTGTGTGCATAAATTTATTTTATCATCATCGCTAGCCTCAAAATTCTGGGTGAACCATTGTTTTCACTACAATTCGCCTCCATAGCACTCGACCTTTAGTGTTTCTTCTTACACCAGATGTGGCCATATCGTCCTTCTGTCCCCATCTTTTTCTCGGCTAACCTCTTCTTCTATTTTAAAGATCTTTTTCACAGTTCTATCATTACTCATTCGCAACGTAACCATGTCATCGAACTTAACGTATCTGATAACATTTGCACCTCTGATGTGTGTCTGCCTCGTCATAGCACCGAATGCAATATATTTTTCTAAGAATCTTTCTTCCGACACAAATTGATTTATCGACTTTATTTGATTTCTGCCCACAGACTTCACATCCGTATGTGAGTGTAGCTCTAATAGCGGGCTTATATAATCGAAGCTTCAGGTTTTTAGAAAGTAGTACTCAAAAATGTATGTAGGTATAAGTATATAAGCGGCCGCCGTAGCCGGATGGGTTGGTGCGTGGCTACCATTCGCAATTCACTGAGAGAACGTCGGTTCGAATCTCGGTGAAACTCCACAACTTAAAAAAACATTTTTCTAATAGCGGTCGCCCCTCGGCAGACAATGGCAAACCTCCGAGTGTATTTCTGCCATGAAAAAGGTCCTCATAAAAATATCTGCCGTTCGGAGTCGGCTTAAAACCGAAAATCTCTCCATTTGTGGAACAAAATAAAGACGCACAACACAAATGTATGACCAACCCCCACTAACTTCGGACGGCCGATCCACCCATGCCAGTGGCACACCCCCTGGAACTCCCCTGGGGAGTTCCTCATACAATCATTTCAAAATATCACCATTTTTGGCCTTTACATGAGAAAAGAAACTAAAAAGTTCGACCCAAATTGGGGGACACCAGAATTCGTTTTAGAGGTTTGGTTCCTTCGGCAAAGTTTCTTATTTTGATCCCTAGAATATGATTTTCACAGAGCAATGGGCGAGTTTTTAGCCTCCCCACAAATCGACACGGCCTAATATATATATATATATATATTTAAGTATATATGCGGAGATGGAACTTACAGCTCTATTCTGGGCTGGTATCAGATTTGAAGCTTTTCTTGTACTTGGTTTAATTTGAATTTTAGAACTTTTCTTGTACTTGACTTCTTTGTTAAAGAACTCTACGGGCTTTTGACACAACAACTTATATGATTTTAAGAGGTCTTGCTTTAAGATGAATTAATGCAGATTTTTTTATTGAGATGGCTATTCAAGCTGCGGCTACAAACAATTAATTGATGAAATGGTTCGGGAATAAGAAAGCAATTTAGTGCCTTAAAACAAAAATTTTCTAAGTCGACTTAAGTCATTTTATCAAAATGTATACATAAATACATATAATTGTTGCGTACACCCTTTATCGGGTCTTTGGATGAGCTCCTCCTCCTAGAGAAAGACCTACAGTTCTATGCCAGCTCTGAACGATAGATACTTTTTTTATAAAACGGTTTTTCATTGCAGAAATACCCGCGCAGGTTAACTTTGCAGCTACTAGAAAAAAGCCTTACGAGGAGTTTAGCAAAAAACCAGAGTCTCGCGAGGATGGCTTTCGTTTATCATCGAACGAACTTTTCATTTCTGAGGACTTGAATTCCTTCTTTTATATATCAGGCTACTTAGCACCACATGCATTACCGGTATTACCAATAAAATTCGGCAAACTACCGAGGAAAAGTTTAAATATTACAGTACTTTAAATACCTATAGCACAGGATTAGCATTGGCGATTTATTGTTTATTATTTAAACACTTTTTTTACAAAAATAGCTCATAATTCAAAAAGAGTTCAAAGTCGCACAAAAATTTTGTAAATTTAAATTTCAAATTCCAAAAATTAAAAAAACAAATTAACATATTTTCATAAAAATTTCAATCAGATTTTTTGGGAAATTGCGAATAAAAAATATTATAATTCATGGAATTACAAAGTACATGTTTGGACAATTGTCATTGTCATCATTATTTTACTGTGCTTTCCTTATTTGGCGCAAAACATAAAGGCCAACCCTCGCATTGCATTAGGCAGAAATATGTAATTTGCATTTGAGAAAGCAAATATAAGAAATTTAGATATGAAAAACATAAAAAATGTACTTTGATCTCCACGGGGTGTGCCTTGAGACCAATCTGTGTTCAGCTCTTAGAATTTTCCATTTTTCTTACTTAACTAATAATTTTTAACAATCTAATTTTTAAACTTTCTGAAATTTTCAAAGTCTGACTGATTTCTTCTTCATTTAGAGGGTCCGGCACTCGAAGTATAACCGGTTAAAAAACCACAAATTTTGTTTGGAAAATTACTCTTATTCAATTCAAAGTAAAAAATGTGTAAAAATTAAACAAAATTAAGAATCAATTTACTTCTGCGCGATATGACCACCTTTTTCCTCGACTATGGCCTTGAGGCGACCCAGAAACGAATCGCACGCTAGCCGAATGTGACTTGCAGCAATTTTGTCCCACTCGCGGACCACTTTCTTCAGCTCCTCGAGACTGATGAATCTTTTAGTTCGGAGCTTGCTCTCCAAAATTCCCCGAAGAGCATAATCCATTGGATTCGCGTCTGGTAAAATTGAGAGCCATTATGTGGACGTTATGAAGTTTGGAACGTTGTGCCGAGTGCTGTTAAAACGTCCATGGTCTACCACCAAAATGTTTGTTTGTCCACGACTTCAAAGCAACCTCCAGAATACTTTCCCGATAATATTTCGTATTTACCTTGACGCCAGGCTCGATGAAAATGATTGGAGAGACCTAACCTAAGACTATGATTCTCAAATAAGTTTGGAAGACACAAAATGTATACTAAATCGAAAACTTCGAGCAGACTTTTCAGCTTCACCCACACATACATATGTACTCGTATATTTGGTCGACGTAAATGGACGAATAAACATAATAATCTCCTACCAATAAAACCTATTTACGAATTTATGTAGTCATGTGGTTATTTCCATATATAATTTACAAATATATGTATGTGTGACTGCACATGCACATGTACATATGCATGTATATGTGAATATGGCTACGCTGCTTAATGTGCGCATTTTACCTTTATCATTTGTGATTGACTGCACTTTCAACGCAATTTCAGTAATTTTAAATCATAATTTGTTTGCCATGAACAATTAAATTAGAGTAATGTATGAATTCCAATTCCCTTTTGCTGTTTGAGAAAAAAAATCATTTCAAGTAATAAATTAAAAGCATATTATTGGTAATGGCATTTTGGGCTAATTAATGAAAATACTTTAATATAAAAAAACTACGTCTATTATTTTGTGATTTGATGCATAAATGAATATTTGAAACAATACAGGAAATAGGTAAATGCGCATACATACATACATACGTACTTAAAATTAAAGCTGGAATTAATTTTCACATTTTCAGTAATTTTGTTAGCGAATAGATTTAATTGAAAGACAAAACACAGGATGATTAAAATCCATATCAGTTATTTATTTATTATTTATTATAAAGAAGTTCTGAAATTGAAGGAAACATTTTCAGTTTTATTTTCAACTTCGAATTAAATTATGTGTGCGTGTAGTTAATAATAAACGTTTGTGCCCATTTATCACGAAGGCCTAATATACGAGCTTAAAATGAGCCTACCGCATAATTACTATATCCTGAATAGTAAACATTTTCTTGTCACAATAAACGATAAAACTACCAACCTCCACGAATTCAAAGCAGGTGTGCCACAAGGAAGTGTCCTTCCCGTTTTGTACACTTTGTTCACAGCCGGCCTACCCTTAACAAAGAGCCATGCCTCAATTCCTTGTTACTATTTATAAGAAATCCTCAACAGTTTTAGTTCTAGCTTAAAAGCCTGGCGTATAAAAGCTAACGAAACCTAATCTATGCAGATTACTTTCACGCTTCACTACGGCTCATATCCTGCTGTATCTCTAAACAACACTCTAATACCTCAGGCAGATAATGCCAAATACTTCGGTATTCTGCTAGACAGGCGACTCACGTGGCGATCGCATATATTTTTAAAGCGAAAACAACTTGGGCTGAAACTCCATTCACTTTACTGGTCACTTGACTACAAATCAGCATTGTTCCTAGACAATAAAGTCATCATATAAAAAAATTCTCAAACAAATATGGACGTACGGAGTTGAAATAAGGGGTTCGGCCTCAAAATCTAACCTGGAAATGCTACAGAGATTCCAGTCAAATATTTCTGCCATTGTTTGCACGAAACGAAACATTGCACCGAGATATAAATGTTACGGCAATTTACGAAGAATTCAGAAGCAGAATCAGTCAGTGATACAGCAATCGGCTTGCCACTCATTCAAATCCTCGAGCAGTTCGCCTTCTTATTAACAACTTCACGAAGATTAAAAGAGTATATGCCAATGAGTTAATGCAACGATTTAATATGTAAAAATGTATTTATTGTAAATTTTTGAATTCCGTTATTCTTTTAAATAAAAAATAATTGGCAACGCCATTCAAAAAACGGTTCGTAATTAAAATATTCTTAATCATAAATAAAGTGATCCCCCCATCTTAGAATTTTTTCATTCCTACTATTATTTACCATTTGTGCTTTAAGGGTTAGATGGCAACGCCATATACAACTTATTTTAATTAAAACTACTAAAACTACTACAACTTAAAAATTTCTATACCAAAGCCTGTTTAAGATCTTTCATTTTATGCCTATGTATATATAATCCAATATTCAAGTGAAATTTGTTGTAAGTAGGTTTTATTGCAATAAAATTCGGGTGGCAGCTCCATCGAAAAAACTGCTTTCAAAAAGGCTTGTCTTAAGGATGTGGGTATCATGTCATACTTATTGCAGGTAAAGTCTATTTTCAAACAAATTAATTTTTTTTATCATACAGGTGGCACTGTACCCGTCTGTTTTCTAATGGTTTAAAAACTATTAAATTAGGGGTAGTAGGTTTTCAGTAATGCTTATGCGAAGAAATTTTCTATGTTTTTATGTATAGCTGTGTATATAGAGAATTTGAGTCTATAGAAACCTGCGTATTAGGCCTAAGCAGCGTTCAATAAAATTCCGGCTTTCTTATACCTGATTAGGATAGATACCTCTGCAATGGCTAAATACGCGACATGGCTAGTTAATTCATACCTTTCAAAGAAATCCCACAACCATCCGTTTCATGCACAGTTCGCTGGTTCGCACGGCAGCACAAAAGTCTGAGTAGTCGAGCCTATGCACCAGGCAATAGACTTATATAATAGATGTTTTATGCGATAAGTACTTGGCCCAACGGATTATATAGGCCTTAAAATGATGTTTTCACTATATAGATATACATGAGAATTCGGTCATTTATCATCAAATTTGGCTACTTGAAGTTTTTTGAGCACAATTTTTTGAATTTACACAGCTTTAATAGCTTAGATTTCTGTCACTTCAGTTCCATCGAATAAGATAAGACTCATTTAACAAAACTTTACATTATTGATAATGGAATTTACATTTATTTCTTAGTATGGCTATGTTGGACCTGCATCTTTTTCTTCTTGGTTTTGCCCCGTTTTACTTTTAGTCTACTCTTCTAGTTCGTAATTACTTAATTTTTCGATCTTCGCTTGTCACGGCATTTAAATTCTCACATTTCATGTTGCTTTCGATCTGCTTCGTCCATGTATGTTGGGGCCGCTCTGACTTCATCGGTGCCATAAATGTTTCTTTGTCATATCGGATTCAGGCTTTCTCTGGGAATTACCACAGATAGCTCTATTGTATATTTTGCTCATTCGGCGCAATTTGAAGGTTTTCACGAATGTATCGATTTGTTACTTTGTGACCCATGTTAACCATCTTAGCATTTTAATTTCAGCTGTTTGAAGTTTTCTTTCGTGGGGTTTTTTTTAAGAACCAGCTTTCGGCTTCACAGGGTGGGGACACAGAGTCGTTTTATAGATTTTGCCATTTAGATGGAGCAGAACTTCTTCTGATGCATAGCACGCTGATTAGTAGTTTCCATTGTAGCTATGCTGAGTTAACCCTATCATGCTCGTCTTCATTGACTTTTTCGGCATTTGTTACAACAGAGCCCATATACTTCCACATAGAGTCATCTTTTAGAGGGTTGTCATCCAGCAGAAGCTCGCAACGCGTTGCCTCTGCCGTTTGCTTGCTTATTTTCAACCCACGCGACTCTAGTTTGTTTTTCCACTAATGCTGGAATTGCAAATCGAAAGGAAACCTTTTCCAAAACATTCTGCTATAAGTTCTTTTTATTTTCGGTTTTTTTTGGTCAGCAGTGAGTTATAATCTCGTACCAGGGAGGACTCTGTAATTCAGTCTCTGTGCTTAGTCGAAATCAGGCTCATATCTATAACTTTGAATAGATTGTATATCTTTTTATCCGCCCATCCCTAACAGATTTAGTTATGTGATCCAACATTCTAATCTTTCAATTGAATCAAAGCAATATTAGTTACTTGTAATCTCCCATAAGCCAGTATTTTACTATACTCAAAAACAAGTTTATTTGCCTCAGAAAAATATCCTTTACGTACTTAGAATATTTCATACGAGTACGAACACATACACACATATACGTAAATTAATATTTTGAAACATAAACTAAAGAACTTTGTCAGAGAGGAGAATTAAAGACAATCGTTTGTCAAACTTATAGTTGTTGCTTTTGAAATATAACTTTATGCATTATTATGATTAATATGAAAAGCTGTGTTTTTGTTTGTGTGAAAAAGCGAACCACACTGAAATGTGTACGCAACAGTTGCTTGCAACATGCAGACAAAGTTATTAATCTGCAAAGAAATAATGAAAAAGAAAGTGGCACTGCTGTAGAAACATTGGCAGCAACTAAAATATCAAAAACACCTACTTCAACGCTTGCACAAATGTGCACTAGGGTGATAGCCATTTCCCGGTATTTCAAAATGTTACTTACAGCCAAATTTTTAGAAGTACCGTTTGGATTTTATCAAATAGTAGTAGCCGAATGGGTTGGTCCGTAAATATCGTTCGGTAGTGCCCGGGTTCAAAACCTCGAACATGAAGCACCAAATGATAAAAAAATCGTTTGCTAATAACGGGCGCCTATCGGCAGCCAATGGCAAAACGTCTGAGTGTATTTCAACTATGAAAACGCTCCGCGTAAAAACCATCTGCGTTCTGAGACAGCGCAAGACTGTAGGTCCCTCTATTTATGGAATACATCAAGACACACACCATAAATAGTAACAGATGCAAGCTCCTTAGCCTGAAATCTTTACACAGTAGAAAAAAATGCACTCCCGCTTAATTTTGTTTTCGACATAATAAACGGTGCTATTGATTCGCCATTTTTACTATAACGCATTTATTTGAATATCCGGCAGAGGAGCCTAAGAAATTATTATTTTGAATGGAAGTTGCCGGAACTAATTATGCTGCTAATACGCCTCTTTAAAGAGTTTAATCTGGCGTCAAACTTTTTCTACTCTAAATTTCTCTTATACTAAATGCAACTTCAATTTTGTTTTAAATTAATTAATAAATAGTTTTTAAAATACAAGAAATTCAATACCTCCAAATAAATAAGACGTTATTTTTGATAAGCAGACAGACATATAACTAAAAAAATTAAAATAAATAATTGGCGCGTACACTTCTGTTAGGTGCCCTGCCGAGCTCCTCCTCCTATTTGTGGTGTGCGTGTTGATGTTGTTCCACAAATGGAGGGACCTACAGTTTCAAGCCGACTCCGAACGGCAGATATTTTTATGAGGAGCTTTTTCATGTCAGAAATACACTCGGAGGTTTGCCATTGCCTGCCGAGGGGCGACCGCTATTAGAAAAATGTTTTTCTTAATTTGGTGTTTCACCGAGATTCGAACCTACGTTCTCTCTGTGAATGGTAGTACCAACCCATTCGGCTACGGCGGCCGCCAACATAACATAAATAAAAAATTTAAAAAAGAATTCGACATTTGGGATTTTTAGTTTTGAGGTATTTCAGTGCCACCCTAATGTGCACATGCACGCATATTTGCGATAACATAATAATACCCAACAAACAATTAGATTGCAAGTTGACTTATGGTTGTCCTAAGAAAAGCATTTAATGAATGTCGATAGATGTACTTGGGAAAAAGAAACACTTTTTATATTGATTCCAAGTAAATATTGCTCTCCAATTAAGAAAGACAGCTTAACGCATTGGTTAACAAATAAAAAGTTTTTTTTGCCCACGAACCAGATCATGCAGTTCCTATGCAAAATCCGTGACTGAGACCGAAACTCTACACATATTCTCTTGAAGTGTTAGGTTGAGGAGCAAACAATTTTTAATTTTTGTAAAACAAATTTTTATAAAACAAAAAATTAATTTTGTAAATTAACTTAATAAATATCTTGAAAGCATCTAATTTAAAGCAAAATTAAACATTAACGGAAGAAAATAAATTTAATTCATCATCACAAATTACTAGAGTTCCAGTGTGACATATAGGGGCACAACGAGATTTCTTTCATTCGGGTCTGTCCCACGCCAATCTCTTAACTTCACTCCAACTAAGGCGCATGGCATGAGTTGTGTTTGCTTGTCTACCTCGTCAGCCTTTTTCTCTGCGCACAGCATGACCCCTCTAGCCTTATTTTCTCTTTCGGATCTCCAATAACATTGGCCAGTGCTGTTTTCTGATTCATAAGTAAGCAGTCAATATAACATTTGGCCAGAATACTTTGAGAATTTTTCCTAGGCATCTGTTTACAAAAGCTTGTTTCACATACGTAAAGCAGATATGAGTTTACCTTGAAATTAAAATATCGAAGTTTTGTGCGCCGTGATGCATATCTATGATAATTGCTTGGCGGCTTTTGATATCATCGAACCACCAGTCACCGATTTCACGCTGGCAAAGTAACAGGTATGTGAAATAGTTTTTGCCAAGTAGCACTAAAGCGCCGTTTTAATACCATTATGAGTCCACAAAAAGGAAGATATCTACAGCCAGCCAGAGCTGTTGATATAATGGAGAATATTGATTGGATTTAGGTTGGCGCACTGCACCTGCCTATCGAAAAAAGTGTCTTCCAGTGACCTTAATGGTCTAGCTGCCAAACTTGGACATTTGCATAGAAAGTTCTCAACAGTCTCCTTCTCTGAAAGGTCCCCATGTCAAGGTGATTATGGAACATTAGATAGGAAATATCTGTCTATATAAGAGGTACCACGCCCACTTTTCTAATACCTTCCAATATTCATCATACGGCAGGTACTGGAAATTTGCTTAACTGTATCAAATTTCATTATCATAGCTTTTATGGTTCCGGAAAAGAGCGATTTAGAAATTTCAGTTTATATGGGAGGTGCTACACCTCCTTTTCCAATTATAATTTATGTATTTGCGGCAAAATTCAGTTCCTCAGCTTAATTCCACACCTCCGACCCACTTGAGGTCAAAAAGATTTCGCGACCTTACAAGCTTGTGTGCTTTCCCGGCTCTCGCGAAGACCACCTCTCCAGGAGCAGACCGCAGGTAGTTAACAGAATCCCAATCCTCTCGGTTTCCCGGGTAACTACCTCGCAGGTCCCTTATCTAGCCAGACAGAAGAATTCGGATGCAATCGGAAGTCAAGTCAAGCATTCCCTAACCAAATTTCGAGTGTACCATCATAAAGCATAGGCCCGTAATTGCCGCCTGGCTGTCGGAGTAGATATTAAACTCCGTGGCAGTTATTATACAAGTGTGGCGTAATTATGATTTCTTCTTTTGACGGTTTTAGGGATACTCCAGATATAAGAAATTTTTATGATATACCGTTTTGTCCTAATCTAAAACCGTCACATGGCAATATCTCAGAGAGAAAAGAATATAGAAATTGTTTAACCTTGTGCTTAGATTTTTTTGTGTTTTTTTTTTTTAATTTTTTGTTGCTGAGTTTCTGTTTTTTTGTGGCAAAACCCTAGTTTCCTTCCTGTGGACATCAACTCGTGAACTTTAGACATTTCTCATGGTTAGAGCAAAAGAACTTTCAATTGTTAGTTGGGTGCATATGTGTGTGTGCACCAACTCAAGTGCGCTCATTTCTTTTCATGCCACTCATAACTTCCATAACTTTTATCAAAACGAAACTTAAACTTTTGCACCTGGCACTAAAGTGATGAAAAATATAACTACATAACTACACTTATATGTACATACCCCAGTATGTATATACTGTATATATATATATACCTATGTGTATGTGCCTATATACACTTAAGTATAAAAAACGGAAAAGTGAGTTATAAATGACAGAAACTACTTTCTACAATTTTCAACACGGAATATAGCGTAAAAACACTTCGCTAAGTACAAACAAGGAAACACATTCACACATACACACATCCTGCACCCACATTCTAGCTTCACATATTCCCTACTTGCAGAGCGCAAATGAAGAGCATCTCAAATGTTCTTGTAGCATTGCAGCAAATTTTCCAATGTTCTTAGTTCCTCGAGTTTTTCTTTTACCACTTTTTGTTTTTTGAAAATTCGTTGTTGTTTATCCTCTGCACTTATGGTGCTTTCTGAGGTGGATGGAAATTATGCAGCAAATGTTGACGGTAGCGTTGTTGCAAATATGCCCGTCCACTGGTGTATCTCCTCTTGTTTGTCTGTCACTTTAACTTGCAACACTTGCACTTACAATACAGGGTGTGGCTTTTATGTTTAATAACCTGGAAGATATTTGCCGTCGTTCGTTTCTGCTCTGTCTCATACTTCTCCTTGTTTTGTTATTTTTTTTGCCGCATTTCCTCTTCCTTTACTTCGTTTACTTTCTGAAACATTTTGGCTATGTTGGAAATTCACCTTCTCAAATTTTTTATGTTAAGCAACGGTGTTTTGTCATTAAACATTATATGTATGTACATTTACGTCGCATATATTTAGACTACCCTTCGCCTAAGCTGCTGTTGGTTGCATGTCGTGTTGCACAATTTTTTGTTACGGCATATTATATGCTGAGCTCTACTCTATTCTTTCGCTCGAGATGAGTTTTACTTAGTAACATTTTTCATGCATTTATTTTTTTATTTATTTATTTTTGCTTTCAACTAAAATTTTTACACATCAGCTTTTTTGCTCCACTTCCATTTTAGTTTGTTCAATTCTTATCTTCCAGTGGGCAGCAGATGCGTGCAACAGTTGCTTCTAAACAAATTCTTTTGAGCTGCTCTTAAAATGCCAGTAATTTTATGCAATAATTTGAAGTGTTTTTCTGAACGCTCGTAAAGAAAGCACTGAACTCATTTTGAGACGGAGATAAGTGTGATGGATCGTTGAGTGGTTAAGAGGCGAGAAGTAATTGCAGTAGCGAAAACTATTTTATATTGGCGTTAATAGTTAAATAAGAAATTTTCAGGAGCAATTTTAGTTTCACAAAATCTTTATATTTGATTATTTTATGCACAGAAGCAATTTTTTTATTGAATTCATTTTCAAAATAATATATATAAAAGGTGATCAATAATGTCGGATAACGGTATCGGCTTTAAATTGGAATAAAACAGCGAAAATTCAAATTGGTTGGGCAACCTTCATTATTTTTGTGTAGAACTATTCATGACATTTATTTTCAAAAGATAATCACTTTCACATGCTGGCTGCAACTACGCCGTAAATCGGCTATCCGTAAACACCAATTTTGAATGACTCGCTGGAGGACTTCGATCGGTATCTCGAAAATAACTTTAGTAATATTGGCCTCCAATGCCTCAATCGAAGCTGGTTTATCCACAAAGCTGGTTTATCCTCCTCGTATTTGTAGTGTGCGTCATAAGTTGGCCTGAGCGCGCGATGAATCCTTTTGACAGAGCGTCGATTTTCGTAACACAATTGCACGCTTTGTGAACGTTGTTGAGGGGTAAGACTTTCCGTGATAAAATCTCAATGAATTCTGAAAAAAATTATGTATCTAGTTTGACAGTAATCACCCGTGATCTGTCAAAAACCCACTATTCTAAAAAGTACCTCCAATCTGATCTCCCTTTATATTTTTTTTTCTCATCATAAGTCACATATTTTTGTCACAGCGCGTCTCTCCCAATTTTAAGTTTTTAGTGATGTGGCTCAAATCTGGCCAAGAGCTTTTAGAATTAGGGAAGATTTGTTCATTTAGAGCTACAAATTTAGTCAGCATTTACTTTTTGGAAAATAAAAGAAATTTACTGTCACCGTCAATGATCACCAGTCTTGGAGCCTTGCTGTCCCAAGAGATATATTGGAGAAATTGAAAAGATTGTAAAAATGAATACCTTTAGGTCTGCTATTTTTCGTGGGGCTATTTCAAAATGTCAAGCAAAACGCAAGCATTCATCAATAGAATATCTTGGCCAAACATAATTTCGAACCAAAATCTAGACGGCATATCAAACTGCAACCCGATAGCTGCGGAAGTTAAACAATAATTATGTTTCCAAATACCAATTGAAATTTAATAATTTCCAAGGAAATCCAACAAAAAAAAAAAGAATTTTAACCTTTAATCTAAGTAAACATCGAAAAAGTAAGCGACTATCTTTGATTTACATATCATCTCGCACTCACTTGGAGCGGATTATTTCTGACACACAGCTTCAAATATTCGAAAAGAACACAATTTTTTGGGAAAAGGTAAAAAAATAATATCAGTAATTACACATTGCAGCAAAATTAAAAGTAATTTTAATCCCTGGCATGGCTTAGTGTTTTTTGATAGATTATAAGGAGAGATGTATTTTAACAAATATTTGTATATTTATATTAAATCTACAGTAAAATAAAATATATCTTCTTCTCCTTCTTGCCATCCCAGTTCTTGATGAATCATTGCTTTATTGACAACCACGCGCCATCTCTCCCTATGCAAGACAGTTTCTTCTCACGCCCTACGGTTAACTTTTTCAGGTCTGCTTCCACATCTTCGAGTCAACTTTTTCTTGGGCGTCCTTTTCTTTGGTCTCTAAGCAGATATTTCGATACCAAGACTGATATTTCGATACCAGGATAGATAATGTACCTTACAGATTTGAAAAATATCAGATATAGAAACTAACTAATTGATTTAAAATTAAGTCAAGCAATCAGACCAAGAGTTTTAATAAAAGTCAGTTTAGGCAAAAAAAAAAAATCTTGCTAATGTCATATTGAGAATGTCTTGAACTCCCGAAGTGCTCGAGAAACCGCTGCGCTGCTGGCGAATTTAATTTTGAAGCTTTCTCCATAAGAGGGGAAACCATTTCGAAAGCTTGAACATTAAAGTTTATCCTCCCAAATTGGGTTTTTATTATATTATAAGTAAACAAAAATCAAAGAATCATTATTGTATTAGTATTAGTAATTTTGCATTTGCATTAGCATTCATTTCATATTACATTAAAGTTCACAATTCTCATTTTTTATGAACTTTTGAGTGGTCATGGTAAAAGTCATATCTAAAGTCAAGCAAAACCATATTAAATAACGGGTGATTTTTTAGCTATTATCTTTTCAAAGAGTTGGTTTAAACAGCTGACGCACGTTTTGTGTTTTGTTTCACTGTCAAGCATCTTCAGTTTGGTCTATAATTTAACCATGAATCGTCTTACAAACGAACAACGCTTGCAAATCATTGAATTTTATTATAAAAATGCGTTTTCTGTTAAAAAAGTTTATGGCGCGCTTCTTTCATTTTACGGTCAGTTTAATCGAGCCACTGAAGCGGCTATTCGAGCAATTGTGACTAAATTCAGAACCAAATTTACATTATTGGACATCAAACCACCAACACGCTTACGTAGAGTGCGAAGTGAAGAAAATATCGCAGCTGTATCGGCCAGTGTTAATGATGACCATCAATTATCGATTCGTCGCCGTTCGCAGCAATTGGGTCTCTGTTACTCAGGTGTGAAGCCTTTCAAAATACAGCTGGTGCAGGAATTGAAGCCAGACGACCTACCGCAACGCAGAATTTTTGGTGAATGGGCTCTTGGAAAGTTGACCGAAGATCCACTTTTTTATCGAAAAATTGTGTTCAGCGACGAAGCTCATTTTTGGATCAATGGGTACGTAAATAAGCAGAATTGTCGATTGAGGAGTGAAGATCAGGTCACAGTGAAGAAAAGGTCACAGTTTGGTGCGGTTTATGGGCTGAAGGTATTACTGGACCGTACTTCTTCAAACATGCTGCGAATCGTAACGTAACTGTGAATGGTGTGCGCTACCGTGAAATGATATCCAACTTTTTTTACCCAAAATGCAAGAGCTTGACTTGCATGACAAGTGGTTTCAGCAAGACGGTGCCACATGCTACACAGCACGCGTAACAATGGACTTGTTGAGAGGCGAGTTCGGTGAACATTTTATTTCACGTGCGATATAACGTTTTGAGATTATTTTTTGTGGGGCTATGTTAAAGCTCATGTCAGACAAGCCTACTTCAATTAACGCATTGGAAGACAACATTAAAACATTTATATGTGAGATACCGGCCGAAACATTGGAAAGAGTATGCCAAAATTGGACTAAGCGGATGGACCATTTGAAGCGCAGTCGCGGTCAACATTTGCATGAAATAATTTTCAAACATTAAATTATATGGACTGTACTATCGATTTAAATAAAAATTTCATGCATTTTTCTGAATTTTACGTGTGTTTTTTTGAAAAACTTTCCTATAGCTCTTAAAAAATTACCCTTTATTTATAAATGCTATTGTGAAATGTTACTTTTGTCGGAAAGGCCTAATTTCAAGTCTCCCTTAAAGTTTCGCTTATTCCTCATGCCAATTTAGGAACATGTTTTTTTGGGCGTGATAGATTTGGATGGAGGGAGCCGAAAAGGACGAGTTTCCAGTCTCTGATTATTCGGAGCCAGAAAGGTTTAGTTTCCAGTCTCCATTGAAACTTCTTTTAATTTTCATGACGAAAGTGACGTACTGAAAAGCGAAATTGCCAAAATTACGTAGCCTTGGTCGACGGACCCTTGTGCGAGAGGACATAATTAAGACAGTGAAGGCTTGAAGATGCCTTTTTTCTTAATCGAGTGTGACCTTCATTTAGAAGTAGACTCCGGGCTAGTTATTGGAATGATCTTCAAGCTTTCGTAGGTATTTTTTGCTAGACAAGATATGCAAATGTCTCTGTGAATATTAGCATTATTTATATACGATGGATTACCCGCAAGGCTTTAGCTCCCACTCCATTTTTTTACAACCATTGTTTTTTTTTTTGTTTTCACACATATAAAAAGGTCAACGCTTCCGTACTTTTCTGTAAAAATTTCAAGCAAATCAAAGGAGAACTGAGGGAGTTATAGAACTTCGACTGCAAGAATTCAGCCAGGGCAGCTTGGTACTGGGAAGCCTTAGGCTCATTTAACCGATTTTGTTTTACAACCGATTTTTATATTTTTCATATATTTAAAAAACTTAAGGCTTCCGTAATCTTTTGTCGAAATTGCAACCAAATCAGAAGAGAAGTATAAAGCTTTAATTGAAAGAATTTAGCAAGGGCAATTTGGTACTACTGAGGCTATTAGTTTTATGTGGTGTCGCAATTTCCACTTCAACCCACTCAGTGGCATACCATCACATGCTTCTTCAAATCCTTCAAATAGCACTTGAGTATCGCATTGCAAATAAATATTTCGATGACATTCTATAGTTTGCGTTTCGTTGGAAATCAACTCAATATTTAGAAGAATATCAATTTACCGCAGAGAGGGGTGCTTTAGAAGCACTTTTATAAGGAATACTTTATTCTACTTTATGTTCTATTACATTTTTTTTTTTTGCGTTTGTTGCACATGTAAGCAAATATGTGACACAGCCAAGCGTTAACAATTCAACCAAAGGAAAGAAGCTGCCACAACTTCTATCCACTGCATGTAAAAGTTGCATCAATGCCATGCAATAAAATCCACTTGTGCCGAGCTGGTGGGATGCTTGTGATTTTGGAGCTATTACTCGTTCGCTTTCATTTTTCTTTTCCTTATAAGCAACTGGAGAGTTTTACGCAATGAGGCGCTGGAGAGTGGCAACTGTCCAACGTTGCATGCCCTTTTCGATAATTCCAAAGCGATGTAAAGCATGGCAAGTTAAAAGTATATCTGCGGAAAAAACAGAGTGTAATGCTATTGGCGCAGCTTGAGTCGATGGAGTTGAGCATTCGCGTACCACACAGGAGATTTTGATTTCGATTCTTGGTTAAATTAATAATTATTTTCTTCTTCTTGATTAGCGCAGTGGCCGCTTAGTAATTCAATAATAATTCAAATTCAACAAAGCGCGCCAAGCTTTTCTTCTTCCTCTTGCGAATCGGCACAAATTGGAAACTTAAAATGAAACAAAGTTTTGCTTCACTTGCTCCTTCTAACTCAAAGGAGGCTTTCATTTTCCTCGGTCGTTACATTAATGACTGAAGCCTTTGCATTTTTCATATTATTTGACCTATTCAACGAATTGACAGGAACTTTAAACGCTTCGAGGCTCATAGAGAAAAAGTCTATTAAAGTCTAAACATCTTTCGAAGAATGTTTCTTACGAGCTTTCCAGAGGCCGTCTTGTCGATGATGAGGAACTTATAAAGTGCGTCTTTTGCTCGTTGAAAAGTAAATTTACTGATCAATTTCCTAATCAGTTTAAAGTAAAAATGTTTGCCCGGTGAGACTGTTCTTTGGGCTTTAGGGCAGAATTTACTGCTGGTATTAGTACCGTTTCTCAAGTAAGTGAAGTCCTCAAGATTTTTAAATCGAATAGTCAGGAGATGCGTTTATTGAATTGTTTGTTTAAAGGGAGGAAAATGCAATTAAAACGGTCGGTGAAGAAGTTGATTATACCAACGCCTGAGGATTTACGCTCTTATGAATGATGAATATTGTCGGAATCACCTCGGATGCAACTGAATTTCGCAGTTCAAATAACCATCATAAGATAACAAAAGTCACATGAGAATGAGTAACCCTATTTGAAACCTCATTTTTCATCAAGCTCCTCGAAGTGCGTTTTTACAATTCTTTTATAGTTGCTCGTATTGCTCAATCTCATTTCACACAGCCGTGATAAGTCTCAATCAGTAGTATTGAGCTCTAGCCTTTCACAAAAGGAGCTCAATAAAACCTTGGATAGATTAGATTTGAGGAAAGCTCACTTTGGAATAATTAGCGAAGATTGAAAGCTCCCCTTTCTTCCGGATTGGATACAATACTTTCCAATCGACGCGCATAAGTACGAGTTGGTACAGGGAACTTATGCGGTTGGCTGCGATTATGTAAAAAAACGTCTTTGAAGTTGTGAGAGTGAAATTTTGAGCTGGAATTTTCATTTTGTCCTATGTCATATTTTATTTATTTATTTATTTATTTATTCATTTTCTTCAGTCTACTTTACTTTATTTACTTCCTTTTGAAATTAAACTCTTCTTTAATGGAAAATTGTTAACTGACGAACAACTTGGTTTCAGCTGATTTCAAATTTTCGATAAAAACATATAACCAACATAATACCAACTTTTCCTAGAGTGAAATTGTGAAAGGACGGAATTTTGTAAGCACTTCGGAAATATTGCCTATTGTGGCCCAAAGAGAGAACTTAAATGATAGGGAGAGTCAGGTGGAGTGAGAATTAATTTCGGCTCTGCAAATTTCTGTATAAGAATGTAACTCGCCCATTACACTAGTATACAAATGTAAACATGGTACCTCGTTAAAAAGAAGTTTTTTTAGATTAATCTGGGGTCGTCGACTTTATTTACTTTTCCAAGGAAATGGCTTTTAGGTACAGACCTTATTTAATTATTACAAATTAAACTAACCTTGGTGGATATCATTGCAAGATAAGCTCCGTTTTTTTTGCGCTGATATGCAATTACATTGAAGTTCAATTGAAGGTAAGTGCGATTTTTTCCGACGAAAAAAATTCAACCACGATTGTTCACACGATTTAATTACTAGTGACATGATCTACATGGAGCTTTTCTACTAAGTGTGTTTTTCTAATAAGTGAAACTTTGGAGGTGATTATTCAATGGTTTTTCTGATTTCAATTATCACAACAAGACACTGATGTGCAAAATTCCCGTGCACACGAACTCAGAAGGCTATATAAATTTGTTGGACGATGTTTTGATTAACTTTACGAGAACCTGCCAGACTTTAACGCCATATTTCAGCACGATACGTGCAGTACAACTGTCATACAAGCACTACGCGCCCCTCGAAATTGGCTTCAGAAAAGAAAAGTCCAAGGACAATTAATGCCGATGGAGATCAAGTGGGGCAACCTCCATCGAGTGTAAGATTTTCAAATGGAAGGAGATTTACGTAACGCTGTTATGGAAGAATGGTCTCGAATTCCGTCCTCAGAGTTTGAAAATGTTGTTGTTTGGATGCCAAGCCGGAAATAGGAAAGACGTTTAAATTATAGTAAAACAAAAGGCATTTTCAAAAAAATCATTAAAATTGTTGAATTTGAATTTGAAAAGGTCGAGCCAAGGAGCACCAAGAGATTTGGTGGCTCCTAAAACACTCAGGCTAAAAAGCCCATTGTATTTAAAGCTCTGGAAAGGGGGTAGATAGTCAAGGAGGGAGGGAGAAAAGTATCAGAGAAAGAGATAGGGAAGAATAGAGACAGAGATAGAAATAGTTAGTCCTGTGAGAATTTTCCAGATTCTTTGGCAAATCTGTAAATATCCTCCAGTTTTAGAGAACGAATATTATTCATTCTCACGACAAAGAAACCAAAATTCGTAGTCTTGCTCTAGCAAAGGCAGGACATTCACAGAGAAAGTGAGCCTCCTCCATGCAATACAGATACAACAGGTCCTCAATGATTACAATGGTGGTAATATGCTGACCCCATGGGTTGTGTCCTGTAATGATGCCGACCATCAACCGAATGTCTTTCCTTCTAAGTTTTAGTAGAAAGTTTGACAGTTTTCTGTTCGGACTTGTCACAAAGCACTTTGCAGTTCTGCAGCGCTCTAGACCGGACCATCGGCTCTGGCCCCTGTGGGGGCACTGCTGATCCACGGTTGGCCAATTCGTCGGCAATTTCGTTTCCTTGAACACCGGAGTGTCCCGGAACCCATATAAGTACAAGCCTGTTTTGTCTTGCGACAGTATTAAGCTTCTTCTTCCATTCTTGAACAATCTTTGAGGTTTGCTTCGCATTCTCCAGGGCCTTCAATGCAGCCTGACTGTCACTGAAGATTCCAATCTGTTTCCCGCTCCATCTCCTCTCGATTATCCATTCGGCTACTTTTACGATGGCAAAAATTTCTGTTTGGAAAACAAATTGTTAATGAAGTACAATTTAGTACATAAAAAGAAAGCAACAATAAGACATATAAAAACAATAACAACAACAGCAACCAAACTGAATAGAAAATTTAAAATTTAAGATAAATTAAATAAAGGCAGCCAACTTCAATTCATCCTTTGCAACCGGAGAAACGATCAAATCTAATTAACAAATAGCAATTTTTACTCCAAACAAAATGTTTACAGAGAATCATCGATAATGCCTGTGATTGCCATATTTCGCTCCCATGGATTGTGCTCCGTAATTAGTCCTACCAGAGCTTGTAGTTCACTACTTCTCTGTCTGAAAAGATAGTTCTGCTGCCATCCTTTAGCCTTTTCAGGAAATACTTGGTGGTTTTGCAGGCCCCAGCACTCCACCAACTATACGCATGAGCTTTATTAAAGAGCCCCTTTAGTACCCAACTGCTTGCGCTTTAGCTGGCTGTGAAATTGGCTCTGGTCCATTTTGATGCTCCAGAGAACCGTAATTCGCAATTTATTAGCCAGTGTCCACATGACAGTGTCCCGGAGCACCCACAAAAGTTGAAGCTTATTCCTCCTTGCAGCAGAGTTCAGCGTTATCTTACATTCCTAAAGTATTTGTGGTTTTGTGAGGCTTGGAGTAGCCTTTTGTGGCTCCAGTTACGTTTTGTCTATTATCTAGTATTGCAAAGATTTTCGAATGAAAAGAGTTGTCGTCATACCTAAAGTAAGTAAAGTTACTTTCAATGCTCCATCTCAACTACGCAGTAAAATGTTTTAACCGGAAGTGTAATGTTGCCAATGTTGTCGAAATTTTCCCTTAGGTGCTATCATATAAAAATCAACACTGCTGCAATTGCTGAAGCTCAAAGACTCCCCGTCAGATGAAGCCAAAACCTTAGTCATGGTTTTTATTTAGTTTCCATATTTCACAATCTCAGGCCCTGGAAACAAATTTAGCTGCTGGTGACTTGGCGCAATCGGGCTAGTACTGAACCAGAAATCTCGTTCACTAGCTTACATTTTTCCTTCAAGGGTAATGACAGTAACAAGACAAGCAGCTGTCATGGCCACAACCACAGTCAAACCAGAAATATTTGGAAAAAGAAAAACAAACGACCAGCAAAAGCAAAGGGCGCAACTAAAGTTGAGTTTACTTTAGTTGACTTCTCTCCACCCGTCTCACTGTGCTGCATTCCTCTCTCAGTCTATTTACTTTGTTCAAATGAATTGCAAAATGGTGTTAGCGCACAATTGAGGTTAAACATTGTCGGAGATTGCGTTAAATGTCAAACGTGGCAGTTGACGAGACATTGTCAATGTGAAGATATTTGAAAAACAAAGCACTGAGTAAATAAAACCTGTCGGAATATACGCACACACCAGTTAGACCAGTTTTGAATATTTTTCTTGTATTTTATTTAGTTTTGATTTTTTTTTTTGTATAAAATTAAAGCTAACAAAATTTTAACAAGTCTTTATACCGATTCCAGGAATAAGAGGTGGCGGAAAATTAATCATTCTATTTTGTTTTTGAGTAACTTTTTTACTAAATAAAAGAAATGATTGTGAGTGATGAACATCTTTATTTTGACCTTTACGCCCTCCACTGCTTGTCCGTTTATATACTGCAGCTGTTTAGTGTCAAAAATGATTGGGTACGACGCCATTTAAAACAAATATTGTATATATTCATAGGATAATTAATTTTGAGCCATTTTGTATAAAGATTTTTGGTATGCAGTTTTATAGCCAATTAAATTTTAGAAAGATTTTTCGTCTGCAGTTTTAAAGCTTATTAAATTTTAGTCTCATAATGTGCACGTTTGAAGTTGCTGAAAAATCTCGTTGATTTTTTATATTTTTTTTTTCCTTCAATGTGTAGCGCATTTTCTCCATATAACAAAAATAAACTGAAACTATAAAAACTCAACGGAAATTTTTACCAACTTAAAACTTGCTATTTATAGGACTAAAATTAAATAAGTTTTATAACTGCATACCAAAAATTTTTCTATAAACTCTAATTAAATTATAAATCCTTAGAATTGCAATGAAACATTTTGTAATTTTTCTAGAAGCTTTGAAGCTTGGATTTATATGGTTTTTGTTTAACAATGAGCCATACCTTTATACAAAAACAATGAAAACAAAGAGCACAACTGCTCAAAATTGGTCAGAATATGGATATACTATCATTTGGCGCGTGCTGTTTATTCCCAATGGAAATGTTAGCTCCTTTTTTGTTACGTTATCCAAAACCATTATAAAAAAACAAAAAACAATTCTCATTATGCTACAAACCTTCGAGTAGACCACTCAACGTGCACTTGATATTTGCAACTATTTTGCATTTTTATTTATCCTGATGATAAACCCTTTACTGTTGACTATTTTGCTTTGGAGTTTACAACCTTCGCTAGCGTTGGTCGACGCGTTTATGAATCACAGATTGAAGAACACGACACTCGGACAGGTCAGTAACTAAGTCAACTTTGAATAATCGCAATGAAAACTGAACGGAATAAAAACGTCTAAGAGAATATGGGGATTCCTGGTACATAGTATTATGTATGTAGCTTGATAACTTCCAGGAGAATCCGAAGCTTAGACAATTTTAAAATTGCACGACGTACTATGTGGAACACTTAAAAATTTAGTATACACAGTTTCTTAATATTTTATTTGGTGAAAAAAGTATGAACTTTGGCGAAGTAAGCATATTTTGCACATACGAAAAAATGTTGGAAATAGTGGCTGAAAATGGAAAATACCGATGAATAATATTTATTTATTTGAGTATCTCGGCAGTATCTTCACGCCGACAGGGCGTCTGAAAATTTAGCAAAGAATATCCAAAGTGTCAGTACGTTCACCCGACTGTCGCGAGTGTAGTCTAACAAAGTGATTAAACGAGTAAACAAAATAATGATTTCTGATGCTTGCCAGGAAAGGGTCGACGGAACCGGGTTCAGTTGTCTCCATCTCACACATCGGTGTCCCCAGGGCCGTTGTTAAATGGAAACTGCAGAATTTCTTTTTTAAAAAAACGTAAGGCAGATGGAGTTCTATCTTAGTGTGTGCTATTTTAAAAACACTTTGGTCTCAGCACGACTGAAAAACGTACCGCGGATCCCCTGCCATTCAATTTCCAAACTCAATCCTGTAGTCACCGGTCACTGGGCGATCGGAACTCATGCAGATAATATTGGACAGAAGTTGTGAAGGTCCTGCAGAGAACTGTTGAAAATTTTCATTGCAAATGTCTGGGTCTGTCGTCTAGCCGCTTGAAGTTCTTTAATGTGCCTTTAGAGGATATCCTCAGGCTGTTCTCTAGCCTAGATCTCGTTTCTCTCCTCCACTACATAAACAGCACTGAATGTCTGTAGATGGTTTATCTCTCTTTATGTTTTGAAATTTTTGGCAGGTAGTGGTCTACATTATGGTATTGAAACAGCACTCTAGTGCTACATGTAATGTACCCGTGGCACTCTTGCCATCTAACCTATCTAACAACCTACCTATTTCAAATGGTTCGGACACACGCTTCGAAAAAATCCAGACGAAATAGCTCATTCAACTTTGCAGTGGAAACCACAAGCCCCTAGAAATAGGGGCCGGCCTAAATTTACTTGGAGAAGATTTATGAATAAGGAGGCAGGCAAATCATTCAACGAACTAAAATACCTTCTACTCAAATATGAACGAGACGGTATCAATAAAACGGTCCGCGGATGACATATGGCAAAAATAAATTTTTTGTTTTTTGGCAGGACTATTATAAGCTTACATGGCAAATTTCAGCGTGATATGTCACATACTTTGTTTTCTGTGCTACTGTAAACAAGTCAAGCTCGAGTGTGTTCTTCGAATTCTCTTTTATGATTTCAATTGTCTCAAAATATTTTCCACGGAGCGGCAACTTGAGCTTGGGAAACAGGAAAAAGTCACATGGAGCCATATCAAATAATCGCGAACAAGACGTGATGTGTGAGCTGGTGCATTATCGTGATGCAAGAACCATGACTTGTTGTCCCACAATTCCTTCCATTTAAGACGAATGTTCTCGCGCAAACGCTTTAGAACGTCTAAATAATATTTAGCGTTAACCGATTTTGCGATTTGTGCGATTTTCAAGCACAATTTCCTTTACTTTTCCGAGGTTTTCGTCGTTTACTGATGTTGCTGGACGACGTTCATGAGGCAAGTTTTCAACCGATGTACGGCCTTCTTTGAACGATTTGTACCACTGGAAAACACGTGCATGCGATAGAGAGAGTCCCCATAGGTTGTCTGCAACATTTTTAAGGCGTCTGAAGCCGAAATTTTGTTGGAATAACAAAATTTCAAACAAATTCTTTGAATTTCCATCGTTAAATTCGAAGAACACACTCGAGCTTGTTTACAGTAGCACAGAAAACAAACTATGTGACATATCACGCTGAAATTTGCCATGTAAGCTTATAACAGTCCTACCAAAAACAAAAAATTTATTTTTGCCATATGTCATCCGCGGACCATTTTATTGGTACGGTCTCGTCCATATTTGAGTAGAAGGTATGGTACAAGAAACCGTGATTTGCGAAAATCTTTTGTAGGTAGACAAAGTTCTTAATTACTAAATGGATTGTAAAATTGGAATTTGTAAATAATAATAATAATAATAAATATTTACTTACGGCTTTGTTATTTTACCAATAGAAAACGAATAAATTAGAATAGAAATGATTAGGCCTCACTTTAAAGCAAGGCGAATTTATTCAAGGTGATATCAGTAGACCAGCTGATTGTTTTTTTTTCGTTTTATTAGTATAAAATTTGTTGGATCGGCTTCATAGCTCTGTGTACTTGTGTCTCACATATTTCTCATGAGCCCTCGAAGGTCGTAGGTGTGGTCATCATGGATGTGGTAGGGTGTCCATGATTGATAAAGGGCGATTTTCATATATAAATTCCACATTAATAAAACGCATATCTTAATTTTTTGCTCCCATTTAGTTGAATTCCGCTTGTAGTAAAATATTAAGACGAACACGACAAATGGATATAGAAGATTGGCGAATTACCCAATAAAAGGTGTAAGCACCAAACAAGTTTAGCTTCTCACATACTTTGCTAGAAGGTATGATCATCAACTTCTGCAGCCTCAATTTCCCTTGAAGCGTTAGTTTTCGCCTCGACAATAAGAAGAGTTCAGATGGGATCATATCAAGTAGTTCGGTATGGTGTTTAATGGATCGCAGAGCTTTTTTTGTCAAGAAACCTCACTCAAGTTTTCCGCAACTGTGCTTCAACGGATCTGATCGTTTTTTGGCGTGCCTTTTAGGACAATTTTCATTATTTATGTTGCATGAATCTCTAAATTCTCTGTAAATTCTTCGCATTTAGTCTGTCTCTTCTTTTGCCTGTCACCAGTTAAGAAAGTGAAAACAAATCTCTGCATAGATATTTCAGCGGTCTACTACGCACATTTTTGAACTCATGTGTTCCGGAAACTATTTTGTATATTTGCAAATAAAATGTGCGAAAAGACGACACATTTCTATTCTCCTTCTACACTGCTACCCAAACGCTACATAAAACACTTTTTACTTATTTGGACATTCGCTTTTGGGTCTAAACTTGTACGAGCAAATTTTATTACATTTTGCAACTTACTCAGCTTATATGCTCCACTTACGCAACCATTACCACACCCCACCAGCATGCAGAAATATGGCCAACTCACTTATTTAACACTCCTACTGAAGTGAAGTATGTATGTATATACAATTTTCTTTTGTGCGTCAGCAGAGCTAAGTGCAACTGTGTCGGTGCAATAACAGAAGGCAAAATGTAGCTTTCAACAACTATTTTCCTATTCTGCTGCAAACTGCGTCGGTGGCGATGGCAGTGTTGTGAAGTAATCCACATTAATGTGTCTTGCATAATTTAAGTGTTTTTCACACTTTCCTTGGTCGCGGCGAAACAACGGTAATGGCAGCGCAGCTATTGAGCGGAAAAGCTTAATTTACGTGTCCGCTAAGAGTTGTATGCCCTCATTCTGTCTGCATATAGGAGGTTACGTTAACTGCTAATGAATAGAAATCGTGCACTGCTTAATGGACGTCAGTATGTGCCACTTGCTCTCTCTCTTACACACACAACCAAGCGTGCACTCATACTAAATTAGGGCTCTCAAAATTACAATAACAAAGTCTGTTGGTAAGTTTTACTTTAATTTATTTGGTATGTCAGCGACAAATTTTCTTAATATTTATTCTGCAAACAGGTACAAAAAAATGATATCTCTGGCCAACGAAATACCATCTGATGAACTGATAAAAGTTCATATAAGGGCCGATTTCTCAGCTGAGTGCTAATGCAGGAAACGTGAAACAAGTAGCAAAATTTGTTGATATAACAAATGCAATGGGTTGCGCGCCTATACTCAATCCCGACTGTTGCACCCACATCCGTCCGCCCTGCGCAACATGAGTCACCTATAGATTAAGGCAGAAAGAAAGGTAGCTTCGATGGGGTCACTCTGACACATTCCGCTTAAGCGGTCACGCAAGTTTGTCCACCAGAAGGTACGGCTGCAAGCAAGTGTTTGTGTGAAACAAGCGTCTCGCCATATGAATGTGCATATTAAATTTATCCCATGTCATTGCGAGCTGAACTTGGAACGCGCAACGGAAAACAACTTAATAATTAACCGACATAATCTCGGATGAGACCTTCCTCCCTTTGATGGGGAACGCAAGGAACGAGAACAAGATTTAGACCATTGATGACTTGGCAAAGGACTATCTGCAATGAAACTGGAAAATCGTTTAAGGAGCTAAGATTTTTGACTAAAAAAAAATTGTATTGAATACTTAAGCTCTTAAAGGAGTATGTGATAATAATAATTACATCTCGAATCTCCGATAATTTAATAAGGGAAGAAGAAGGTGCATCTGCATGTAGGATCATAACCTCGTAAGAGCTAAGGCCCATTACCGTCATGACCATTCAAAATAAGCGAAAGAAGGGACAAAGCAAGAAAATCATTAGGTCTTGCGGAGTCTACCATAGGTGCCATATAAAAAAGCACACTATTGGTGTCGAATTTGTGATGGTAGAGAAACTTCGCTGCCAAATACTTTCGTTCAATCCAGTAGGTGAGGTTCTCGCCATAATCCTCACCAAAGCGGCGTTTTTTAACCACTCACTCATTTGCACGCCGGAAGGCAATTATGATGCGACCAAAAACCCCTTCTATGAGCGCCTAGAATGTCACTATGAGTGCCGCCTCTGCAATGACATAAAAGTCGTGCTTGAAGTCTTCAATGCCAAGGTGGGTAAGGAAAGGATTTTTGGTACCTACTACAGTCGGAAAATGCAACCTACAGTCGCTAATGAACAGGGGCGGATCAGCTAATTTGTTTTTTTTTCACCGCGTACATGTGGCTATCAGCCCAGAACGAAGCAAAGCGAATTCATTATTTGTTTTTTTACTTTGGTAATAGTTTGCTTTGACAATCAAACGTACTGAATATATCCGATGTTTTTTTAGCTGCAACAGTTGAGAATGGCAAACTGTTTTGACATTTCTATTCAGTAAGGTTTGGTAAGTCATCATGAATCCTTTAACGCCATAACCACGCTTCCAAATTCTGAAAATTTACTTTGAGAAAAAATAAATCTGTTCGCGATGTTCATTGAACATTGGGGGCATAATCAGTCCTTATTTTCGAAATGAGAAAGAAGCTGTCGTTATGATGACTAGCGAGCGCTATCGAGCCATGTTGATTGAATTTTTGTTTCTAAAAATTAATCAGAAAAACATCGATGACATTTGGTTCCAAGAAGACAGCGCAACTTACCATACAACGCGCTTAACAATCGATTCGTTGCAATATTCAAGCCACCATTGGCGCCAACGGCCAGATTTATTGGAAAAGTAGTCAAAAATTGGATTGATCGAGATTATCTACCAGATTATAATAAAAAAAATGTCAACAATATTTCTGTTTTGTATTGTCATTTTAAGTTCTCAAGCTCTTAAAAAGCACCCGATACAAGTGCACATATATTACCTAAGCAATTTCTTCGCGCATTTGTAAAATCTTAAAACTTGGATGTTTTAGAAGACCCATCTCTGACGCTCTGAAGAGAAGAAATTTTCTTTTGGAATTATTTTTCTAAGTGCAGCTTAAATGTTCAAAGAGCTAAGTTATAACCCACAGTTTGGAGATTTTTTTATCAAATTTTATTAATAATAAACTAATATTGTTGTTTTCATGACAAATGTAAAATTTATTGAATATTAAAAAGTAATGCAAAAATATTAATGTAACGTAAATTGATGAAATATCAAGTGTTGATACAAATATCCACACGGGGCGGTCCATATAGTGCTTTTTTATTCTTTTTAAATAATCTGTTATTTTAATAGTGACAGAAGCTTCATGACAAATACATGACAAATGATGAAATTAAGGCCGAAAATTGAGGAGGCGGACTCGGCCGATCTTTGATTTCAGTAGCATGGCGCGTCATGCCACACAGCCTACGTTGTTGATGTTGTTGTTGCAGCATCAACATTCCTCGAAAATATAAGCAGAATGCTACTGGAGTGGCCGTATATAATTCCGGGACGTTCCGGTTACGTAGAACTGACTGTCGATGGGAACGCAGTCTATATCACAATCGAACTTTTGCGCTCCAAGTTATCATGTTAATCATGTTATCAGTCGTCTCGGGTGATGTCAATCAGCCAACTTGGAGCTGCGATTTGATGCCATGAGTCTTTTTTTGTGGGGCTGATATTAAGCGAACAATCCATACACGATTCTGGCTCTTAAGACGAATATCGAGAGAGCCATTCGTCAGATAGTACCCGAAATCATCACCAAAGTCCTGGAAAACTGGCTTAACAGTATGCGTTATGAGACTTTTTGTTAGTGAGCTTCTCCTCCTACTTGTGGTACGCGTCTTCGTGATGTTATTCCACAAACGATCTTTCGGATAGTATACCGAAAAACATTTGATTTAAACAATTTTTTTTTTTTTTTAATTTTTAAAAGAAACTGCTATATGAACCACCCTTCACAAGCTATAAGCAAATATTAATTAGCTCTCATCGCTTCCTCTATTATCAGCCCGACTATGTAATTCATATTTATAGTTGTTATCAAAAGGCTCTCAATGTTCAACTGGAAAGAATTCAAGTGCAAAGTTTTGAAAAGAGCTGGCAATGTGGTGCTCTTTTGTGGTATAAAGAATTGCATTATCGTGCTCTCTTGACTAAAGCAAAATTGAAAAAAATGCATGAATAGTTGTCTTAATTTATAACTAGAAGCATGTGTCTGCTAAAACTTACACCAATTTCGAACTGGGAAAATTTTTCTCCATAAAAGTAGTTAATCGGAAAAATGCTTTAGATGTCACGCCAAGCCGTGTTTGTACGTGCTTTCGCATGCGCATCGAAACGAAATAACCAGCGGCTAATTTAGACGCTATATCGCTCGGTGGACCGATAAATAAAAATCGGCCATCATGCATGACCGCTATTTTTGTGCACAGACTTTCGGTATAGCAATTTGTAACAGACGTAATCGCAACAGCTGTGCCCTGTTTGGAAAGCGCATGCAATAATCGATAAAGTTGTCGTCTAGCGTGTGGATCCAGACTCCAGCTATAATTTCCGACACACAGTAGCGTCGGTTTTTTCAAAATCGCTATTGAATAGGATATTTTTTCCTTTATACCCGCACTACAATGTTCTATACGAATATTGTACTGTGAATGGAATCCGAACTGCTTTGCCAAGTCCTCACAGATATCATTGATTTCACTATATGGATATCCATACAATATGCAAAACATTCTCAAAATTTGATGGCAAGTCATCTCTGGCCTAACGCAGTTAACGGTTGGCACATATCCAATGTGTTCAAGTGCCTTAGAGCGTTCGTCAGTCATTGATACGGTATTGACGTGAATGCGCCCAAAGGTCGGACCTTCCTGACCAGCAATGAGATTTAAAAGTGCATTCGTACATTTGCAGTTTGTGCCTATAATGCCAAATATTTCCCCGCTAAAAAGAGAGCACAATTTAAAATTAATAAAAATATGAAATGAGGGTACATAAAACATCAACTCAAGCCGAGTATCCCTTTTGGAACTCATGACTTTCTGTGCTGATCCCCTTCTCTCTTTCGTTACTCGTTAGATACTCACGGTTTTAAGGCAAATGTTAGTCTATCGACTAAAATATTTCCTTTTCGAATTAACCCCAATTTCTCGCAAATAACTGTATAGTAATGGCGCATTCGTGGCCTCAACGACTGTACGTACATGGCTTCCCCAGTGACACTATCCACTTCATAAGAATCACTAGCATGTCGGCGTTTATGCTCGTCCAAAGCTCGGTTGCTTCATAAATAAATTGAAGAAAAATTGCATTAGCTAAAGTTTCTTTTTTAACAAAGTGATCGGTACGTCTTATAAAATAAAGTTCTGCAAAATGCGCATATGTAAGCTAATAACTGTGCATGGAATGCTCCGATTTACACAGGTTTGTTTGTAAAGTTGGGGAATAAGTTCGTAGCATTTTTACCGAAGACTTTTATTTGAACAAAAAACAATATTTTATCAATAAGTTAATCTGTTAGATATTCGTCGTTGCTGTTTACAACCTCTTCCCATCTCTCGATCAATTTGTTGATACCGTTTGACCAAAAATTCCCTGGTCTGGTGTCAAAGAAGTTGTTGAAAAATTTTTAAGGATCTCTTTGTTATCGAAGGTTCTCATGGTTTGACAGGGAACGGAAAAGATGGTAATCGGTCGGTGCAAGGACCGGAGAATACGGCGAGCTCTTGCAGTGCGGCTTTGACGACTTGTGCAACAAGGGGCCTGGCGCTGTCGTGAAGGAGTATGGCTTGACCATACCAATCAGACATTTTCAGTCGAATAGCCTCATGCACGCGGTGTAGCTGGGCAGTGTAGAGCTCCTTGTCGACAGTGGCATTCTTTTCGAGCATTTCCCAGTGCGCCATGCCCTCCCAGTCCCACCATATAAAGACATCCTTGATTCTGGGATTTGGCGTACCTCTTGGAGCCACCCACTTCTTTCATTGCTTCATATTAATGTATGATATAAGAATTGGTGCACTCTCATCCCCCGTGACGATTTGGTACAAAAAGCTCTGTTTATGACCGCGTGTTGTTTGATGAGAAGATCCTGAGAGCAATTTGAAAACGGCTTTCTTTGTTTTTTCCGTTAAGTACATGAGGCACCCAGACTCCCAATTTTTGAGTAAATCTCATTAAATAAAAGTGACTGAGAATCGTTTTACTATCGCAGTTAATTTTTCCGCCAATTCACGACTGTTTTGGCGACCGTTCTCCTTCAAAAGTGATTGGAGACGCTCTTCAACGTATTCAGAAGGCCTTCCGCTGCATGTCGTGTCATTGACATCAAAGTCGCCATTTTTGAACTTTGCAAACCATTTCCATGCTGTAGACTCGCCCATAACACTCTCTCCACCGCCGCAAGTGTCCCGAGCTGCTTAACCTCAATGAAAAGCACAGAATACCAGGTGTCGGAAATGTTGATTATTGCCTCCTGGCTATTTCATTTCTAAACCACAAAACTATTGTAATAAAAAATTAAATAACTAGAAAATATAATCAACATAATTTTGTGGAGCAGAAAAAGTTCTATCAAATGAATAATTACTTTTTTTCAACTGCAAACAAATTGTTGTAAAATAAAAGAAAATATGGCAACGCTATGAACTTATTCCCCAAGCGAATATTTTGAAGCTAATCATTTCTGGAAGATTCTTATTTGACATAAACTGCATAAACTTGCAAAAGAGTTGTGTCTAAAAAGCAAAATGTGATAAAAATTCATAAACTTAATTTTCAAACTGCAGCAAATCAAAACTACTCCACCAATTCGAGTACTGTTTTTTTTTTTTGTATAAAGCTTTGAATTAAAACAATTCATTATTTATTTCCTCTTATTATTATAGTTTTGAATACAAGCAGGGTATTGAAAAAATCCTGTAGACATTAAAGCAAAATAGTTGGCACATACACTTCTGATGTTATTCCACAAATGGAGGGGCCTACAATTTAAAGTCGACTCCGAATAACAGAAGATTCGAAGTTCAAAAATTAATCTCGCCCATAAGATGGAAGTAACTCATAAAAATTTTCATCTAATGATTTATTACGATTTTTGGCGTGGATAAACGAGACAAGAGTGCAGTGATAAACATAGTTCGAATTTTGGCGTTGAAAGGCCACACTTACCCACTGCGGAACGCCGGTACAATAAGTTCGAATGTGGCCATCGATCCTTGCAGGATGAATTTCGCAAAAGCTATACAAAAACGGTTGTTGCACGAGAAACAATTGATGCTGTGCTCCAACTGAGAATGCAAGATCGCCATGTAACACATCGCGAGGCATCCTTCGCCAGTAGTGGGCAAAAAAGATGATACATTCAATATTGGATGAATAATTGATTGCCGAGAAGATTTTTTATAGTTAGATCGGCATTATTTGACCACGAACCACAAAAGAGCTTGTGTCGATTGGTGTCAAGAAATGTTGAAGAAATTAAGGCAGAATGGTTAACATCGCAACAGGTACCGAATCTTGGGACCATGCATATGGGCCGCAAACAAACCAGTAAATTATAATATGGGTGTTCCAAGACAAGTTGGACGGTTAAGAACACATCCACAAACTAAAGTTGTTTGCGGAAGAACCACCTCACTGCAAATGGGCGACTGGTTTTTCGGAAAACCTGGTCACGAGGCAACTGTACCACCAAAGAAACTTGAATCGTTAATTATGGGTGACACACAACCAGACCATTTGTTTGCCAGAAGTTTTCGAAGAATTGAGGATATCAACCGCATCGGCTCAAGCAAGATAGTTTTTCAGGACTCAAAATATCGAATTAATGGGGTATCGGTTTTACTGCCCTGTTTTGGCACCTCATAATTAATGTTTGTTCTTAAACATCAGCTCATATTGGAGGCATCAATTTCTGGGCTTCAAAACTACTTTGAAAATTGGTTGAAGCCAATGCAGAGGGGTATTGGATTCCTAGGAGAATATATTGAAAAATAATAAAGACATTTTCATCATTATTTTACTGTGTTTTCATTATCGGGCGCAAAATAAAGGGTTTTTTTAAAGGGCGGGTAGATGTTGAAATGGAATAAAATTGCGTTTGCTGTGTGGCACGTAGCGCCGTCCTGCTGGAACCACATGTCGTCTAGGTCCATATGGTTCAATATGGGCCATAATAAATTGGAAGGGCCACCACGTCTACCGAAAAATGGGCGCATTAATGAACACTCATTTTGATAATAAAGTTTTATCATTTGAACGTGCTGTTCCATCGTGTAACTTGCCATGATGATTTGGCATAAACAACTGAATAATAAACAAAAGATTTGGCAGATGTCACCAAAACAAAATGGCTGCCACAGGGCACCAATTGAAAAACCCTATATAATATAAAAGGCAGTCCTAGTAATAACTATGAGCTGATAAACAGCAATAATAAAAAACTGGTAATTATTTCCACATTTTTAAACAAAGTAATAATTTTTTTGTGTATTTAGGCACTCCTGCAGCGAATCCGCGATATTTACACATTTAACACATTTAATTAAAATATTTCAGTGGTAGTATGAACCTAAAAATAACATACCTACATACGTATTAAAAATTTATATCACTTTTGTTTTTATTTTTGAATTTGCAGTAAGAAAAGTTGAACCTTGAAGGCATTGTTTTTGCCTTCGCGCCTCATGTGCTATTTTTGGCTTTAGCTGGTAGATCAACTCAGCTTCAGCGTAGTCAGCTTATTTGCTAGTCACCAATCGCAACAAGTAACTTATTTCAACAGTAAACAATGAGCTGCGTAAACGTCAATGCGTGTGTTTGATAGTATTGAGTAAGGGAATTTTTGTAAAGTAGTCGAAGTTTGCCCAAAAGTAGGCTTATGGTCGGGCATAGCACTGCCTGACCTACCTCACCTTTCGCTACTTGATTGACCACTTCATTAGAGAGTGACGATGTCAATTAACATACATTGTCAGCACTGGAAAAGAGTTGCTAAAACTGATATTTGTTTGGAAGCACTTAATACGCATTGGTAAGATTGCCTTCAGTCACGGTTAATCGTGTTCGGGTATTTGCTTTTGTTTTTCGTCTACAATCGAGATAGATTGATAGTCTGACATGAACTGCTACAAAAAGAATTTGGTCAGAATGGGACGTAAGGCGATCAACGGTGATCAAAGGCAAAAAACGTCCCTGTGGTCATTGATTTGATCATAGGCCATTCTCCTAGGTCGACATGCTCAAACGTACCTAATTTCGACCAATGCAGAAGCTGCAAGAATGCGGAGGCGGAAGAGTCTGTTAGACACCTACTTTGTCACTGCCCTGCATGGAATGCCAGTACCTTGAGATGCTTTGGCTCATCGTTTTTGAATGGTACCGATGACTTTAGACATATAGTATAAGGGTCCGCCAAATCAATGGATTTTCACTTAAAACAAAATTGTTTAACGAGGACGAGGAATAGCACGTCAACTAATACGGTGGTATCACAATGGATCGGCAACGGTCTAAGTGAGTTAGTTTGAGAACCGACTGCCACTTCCACCTAACTACCTACCTACTTATCTAGTCTACAGCCACCACAAAGCTGCAGAAATTCGGTTCTCCGCTCCCTTCCCCATCAAGCTCTTTACCAAAAGTTACGAACTGTCGCAACAAAAATTGCCGTGTCTGAACATTGTCTAATGAGGCGTACCTACTATAGGAAAAGAGAGTTGGCAGCGTTGAATACAATGAGTTACATCAGTTTTATGAGGTATAACTCGCTAGTGGCGATTCTTGCTCGATAACTTTTTGCTGCTGTCACATCCGAATTTTTCGTCAAGCGAGCAGAGCCGAAGCATAATGGACAGAGAATTGATGAATCGAAGACGCGCTATGATACACCTAAAAATAAAGTCGACTCTAATTTTTTGGCATTACTCTAACTAAAGTGCGCTCTAACTCAAGACTCTTTGTGTTGAAATGTTATTGTGTTACTCAATACTCGTTCATACATTCTTTGCTTGAATGGGTAGGTATAAAGTCAGAAATACTCACTAATTGTCCAATGGTATTGTCTTCATGAAAAAGTGCCTACATTCATAAACCAATATTCCAAACCAACTAAGGCCGATATTTATCCAAAGGTATTTGGCATCTCCTTCTACTTCAAGATAATGATGTTCTAGAGAAAAAAAATCATTTGAATAAATACAAAAAATTAATTGAAATATGCTATTAAATGCATGACGAAGATAATAATGAGATTGCGCCTATCGTGGTCCCGTTACTTTGCTCTCAGCAAGTTTAACCATATCAACTGATTTTTCTGAAGTCATACTAGCCCAATTGGTGATCAGTAAGAGCAGATTAACATTTTCGTACAATAACTTGATTTAGTATTTTTTTTGTTCCCAAGCCTCGGGGATTTAGTTCTTTCTTTCTGACATTTTTTTGGCCTCTTCTAAATAAAACGTGACTTTATAATTATGAAATATATTATTATTTTTTAAATTAGTTCAATAACGCACTAATTTCTATTTAGCTCAGCTTTTTATTATCATTTTTTCACACTACCGGCGAGTGAGGTTATTGTTGGTGTTGGTAAATACTCGTGTGTTATTTGAAAACTACGTGAAACTAAAATCGTCAACAAATCCTCACGTGCGTGGCGAAGTGAGTTTAAACCGGTTGTTTCGATTTGTATCCCACTTGTGGCTTGCTTTATTAGTGTGTGACATTTGTCCCCTTTATTTACATTTTTTTTTAAGTGTGTTCCTCTTCTTCTTCTTTGAGCAGTCAATTTTCTCTCTCTCAACTGCAGTGTTGCCTAGTTTTAGATATAAAAAAGCACTAAAATGCCTATTTAAAGAAAAGCTAATACCAAATATTTCATGAGTTACTAAAGAACTTTGAATGCGTAACAAATATACAGTCATATAATACAGGGTGAACGATACGAAGTGTTACCTATTCAAAACACCATAACTTTTTTGCGTGAAATTAGTTTTTATTGATTTCAAACACAAAATTGTCCAAAAATGATTACAATTTGAACATATATTCACTTTAGCTCGATATGACCACCTTTTGCCTTGACTATAGCCTTCAAACGGTCAAAAAATGAGTTGCATGCTGCACGAATGTGATCTTGAGGTATTTTGGCCCATTCTCGTATAATCGCTTTCTTCAGCGCATCCATACTGGCTTATTTTTTAGTCCTCACTTTGACACCAGGCTCGATAAAAATGATTGGAGAGCGTCTATCAGGGGTTACTGCGGCCCAAACCATTACTTGCGATGTGAAATTGCTTCGAGTGGCCATACGTAGGCTCAAATTCTCGTATGAGCGTTCGGTCAAGTAAACACGATCGTTTTGAGTGTTTATGAACTGCTCAATTGGGAAATTTTTTTCATCAGAAAACACAATGTTAGGAAGTTCGCCACGTTCGTGCACGCGCAACAACTCCTTTGCTCTTTCGCACCGAACTTTCTTTTGCTCTGGTGAAAGATCGTGTGATTTTTGGAACTCCTAAGCCTTGACCTTGAGCTCATTTTTCAATATGCGTCGAATGCTGTCTTGCGATATTTTCAGTCCTTTGGCCATTTTTCTTCCACTTCGACGGTGATTTCGTTCAAGTCGAGCCTTCACTTTCCGAACCATTTCTGGCGTTGTTGCGGTTTTTTTGGTCCTCCTCCATAGCGTTTTGCAATGCTACTGGTATCATTGTAACGTTTTATAGTGCGATACACAAACATTTTATTCGCTTTGAGGTGACTAAGCTCACGAACAATGGCTGTTGTGATTTTCCAGCCAAATACAACGCCATCACACTATTACGTTTGAATTCCATCACAGAAAAAAAAATTCAACAAAACTGGGACGCAAATGCTTTTGATGGCTTATAAACAATATATTGAACTGTGATTAGAACAATTTTGACGTTGATGTCATGAGCTGTTTTACAGATACAATCAGTGTGAAGTTGGTAACACTTCATATCGTTCACCCTGTAGACTGTATGGAAAAAACAGAATTTTAAAAATCGAACTTTTGTATTTAAGCCTATGTATGTTAAGAGAATCTCTTTAAAAAGGTGCCGAAAAACACTTGTTTGGTATATTTGAGGTTATGTAACAAGATAAGTTCGTTATGGTATCTTTAGCATTATCTGTTTTTTTTTGTGTTTCTTACTATAATAAAAGCTCTATTTCATTAATTCGTATTCAATATATTCAAATTTATAAAAAGATTTAAATGTCAAAAAAGTTGAGAGAAGTAGATCCAATTTGCTTGCATAAACTCAGAAAGATCAAAAAATGAGATTTGCACCTTCAGAACATCAACTTCTATAAGAGCAAACTTTTCAATAGCACTAAAATCTTCTCGATTGGCCTTTACAATTTTTTTATTTATACAATTTTTTTAACTTACATTTTTGGTAGCTTCAAATAAAAAATTTGCACATTTTGGGTATAAAACAAACTAAATTTATTGTGAAGAATAAAGAGTTGGCAACACTATACAACTTGGCTAGTGTGACGGCATGTACTCGCTGATGGGCGCAATCTTGTTTCTATCATTCTTCTATTAAATGTATGTACGAGTGTCATTTGAAAAGGCCATGCAAAATCAAAAACTACTTAATTGTTTGGGGTAAACTTTTTTATCTTTCGAAATCACCTTTCATCCAACGCTGTTGTGGCTTGTTGATTTCTATTAATAGGATTTTTCCAAGTATGAAAAATAAGTCTGCAATCGCATCCTCCTTTGAATAAAATCTTTTTCTCGACAGCCATTTCTGCAGATTGCGGAACAAATAGCAGCCCGAGAGATACGAGGGTACCAAGTCTGAATGATAAGGAGGTTTAAGCGTGAGCTGGTGCGTTGTCGTGATAGAAAAGGGAAATCACTCGATTCAAACGAATGACAAACACAAAGAAATGGACCAATTTGGCTAAAACTTATTGTATGTGCTCCAAGAGATGCTACTAACTCAACATAACCTCTATACGCGCTATCTCTCTGGCTTTGCACGGATTTTTCAAACGACCCTCGTATGCACGTATGTCAAGTTGTATGTCTTACCACAACAATTCGGGGCCATTTTGCAGCTTTCAATGGCGATAGATACTGCTCTGATGACTTCATTTTTGCATATTTGTGTTCTTACGTTATTTTCATATACATTATGAAATCCATTGCAAAATGAGTACAATGGAAATATTCGGAGTAGCAATACCCAATTTGAGGAGGAACTTTTCAGTCCTCTAGAAACCATGATATAGAAGGCTACACCGAGGGCATGTATTGTGGTAATTGTTAAATAGGCTTGGTGACTGCTCTTAAAAAATAGGCAGAGAAAATAGTTGGTCGACGTTATGGCAGCGCTTACCAGTAGGAGCAGCGCAAAGCCCCAGCCTGTAAAATATTTGTAGTTGTTGTTGTAGCATTAGTTATTTAAATTTCACATATATTTCCATGACCACAAAGGTTTATAGAATATAAAGGGTATTTCAAAAGTGACGCCTAGATGTCAGCAGTTAATAATTCCTAGACGATATCTTTTTCATACCATTTTTGGCATTTATCAAGTCGACAGAGGTAAAATTTTACACGAAAGAACAAACCGTACAATTATTGAAACTTAAAAATATGGTCGATTTTTAAGAACAACATGTCGCGAAATTCGCGATATTTTTTGTGCAAATAATTGTTCGAACGAGTCGACAATTCAAACGGTGGGGAAAAAATTTCAAGAAACTGGTTCTGTCGAAGATAGAAAAAGGACAGGCAGCTCTAATACTGGGCGTGCTTTTGAGAATATTGCTGCTTTAGCGATGTTCTAAGCAATTAGACATCCGCCAAACGCCGAAATTGTGGGATACGCAGATGATATTGCCCTGGTGGTAGTTCATAGGAAACTTGACCACTTAAAGGAAAAGTGCAACGATGCTGCAGCGAGAGTGCAACGATGGCTTAAGGAGGCTAAGTTAGATTTAGCCGGTCACAAAACCAAAGCAGTTCTAATAAGTGCTGGAGGGCGAAAGTCCTTTGAGCTGAACATAAGTACACACCGTAAAATCTCGAAAAAGGCGATCAAATATTTTGGGGTCTGGGTGCGACACAAAACTTTGTTTCAGGCAGCATTTAATAAATGTAAGTTCCAAGGCGGCTCCTGTCAATGGTGCCCTGACGCGACTTCTCCATAATATAGGAGGGCCCCAGGGAAATCGCAGACGGCTACTGTCATTGGTTGCTGACTCTATCATTCTTTATGCAGCACCAATCTGGGCGAGGACCAAAAAGTCTAATCTACGGGAAGTCACCCAGATATACAGGCAAGGCGCGCTGCGGGTAGGTTGCGCGTATAGAACGGTGGCTGATGCAATCTGCGTAATAGCTAGAAGGATATGTACCTCTGAACCTCTTGGTAGGTGAACTGTTTCGGCTCTATAACGGACAAGGAGCCAGGAGAAAAAGCAGCGGAGTGACTGCTGACAATAGGCCGGTGGCAGCAGCGGTGGGATGAGTCACAAAGCGGACGTTGGACCTACAAACTCATACCACGTGTTGATGAGTGGTTAATGAGAAAGCATGGAGACACCGACTATCACCTTTCGCAGTTGCTCAGAGGACATGGCTGTTTTCAGGAATACCTGCACCGTTTTCAGCTGGCAGACAGCCCTTTCTGTCCATCAACCGTCCTCCAGCACCCTCTTACGAGATATACGCGCAACCAGAGGTAAGTGGGAGGCAGCGCAAACGTTAGTAGGTATGATTACGACGCGAGTGCGTCATATTGATTGGGTTGGTGTTTCAGCAACAGAGAAGGCGGACAGTTTCTGACGAACCGACAACAGGCACAGACGTTTAAGTGAAACACTCAATAGAATATCGTACAGAAGACAAGACGGTAGTGAGATAACGCGACTGCAAGTTTTCCGATGTCTTCTTTACTTTGGAATCGCCTATAAACACAGTGCGAGTAATTGGGGCTATCGACGGTGTATAGCTTTCATATGCCTACAGGAGAGGAACCTGGACGCAGGTACCTGTTGTGTCTTCGGACATAAACGCGGCTCTACCCAGACTTTTGTAGTCCCAGGGTAGAATTAGCCGAGGTGGAGGATTGTTATAGTATTAGTGGGAGCGTGCCTCACCTACCATTGGTGTGACGGCACCTTTGAGATGTTTCTGACATTTTTATTTCATTAAAAAAAAAAAAAAAAAAGCAATTAGACATTCAAGAATTGACTGTTTGGCAGATTTTAGATACGAATTTGCATTTGTATCTTCACAAAATTCAATTAACACAGGAATTGGAGCCAATCTTTAGCGATTAAGCTCCTTCCACACTGGATGGATTTGTCAACAAAACTGCCACATCTGTGGAGAAGAAAACCTTCTAGTAAAAACATTAAAAAAAAGAAATAGGCTGAGCTCCTCCTCCTATTTTGTGGTATCCGTCTTAATGTTGGTGCACAATTAAAGGAACCTACAGTTTTAAACCGACTCTGAATGGCAGATATTTTTTCTAAAGATCTTTTTCATGGCAGAAATACATAAGAAAAACATGTTTCTATTATTTGATATTCATGTGCGAAAACTCGAGCCTACGCACTCCTGAATGGTTGTCACGCAACAACTCATTCGACTACAGCGTCTGAGAAATCATTACATCCACTAAAATGTACTGCTTGATGTGGATTTTGGGCTGGTGGAATAATTGGCCTGTTTTTCTTCAAAGATGAAAATGAAAGAGCTATTAGTGGCAAAGGGCATCGCTATAGATAAATGATTGAAGATTTTTTGTGGCCTGAGCTTGAATGAATAGACATAGAGGATCTTTATTTTGAACAGTATAGAGCCACAAGTCGCACAACATGGGGAAATATTATTGCGACAGCATTATTTCGATGTAAGTTTCCCGGTCGATTAACTTCACGTAATGATGACATAAACTGGCCACCTATAACACGCGATCTAACTCCACTAGACTACTTTTTGTGGGATTTTTTTTTTAATAAAGTCCATATCAATAAAAACCACAAGATTCGGATCGAGACTGCTGAACTCAATTCGATAATGTGTGAGCGAATCTTTAAACATTTTAATTCTCACATGACAGCCTGTAAATGTGCCCATGGTAAATATTTGAATGATGTAATTTTTTCACACAATTATTAATGGCCGTATTTTGGCAGTTCAGACCAGTTCTTTGCTACGGATCGGAGTTTTGGACAAAAACAAACTCCAAATATTCGAGAGAAAAATTTCGAGGCTAATCATCGATGCAGTCAAAGACAACGGTGAGTGGCGTATAAGATGGAACCATTAACCTGGGAACTTATAAGAGGAGCTCAATGAAAAATAATTGAATTTAAAACAGTGACAACGAAAGCAAGAGGCCGACCAAGATCAAGATAGATTGACGAACTAGAAGACGATACGAGGATACTGAAGGTCAGGAAGGACTGGCAGGAATCACCCAAGGATATGGGCAAATGCAGACATTTTTTGATCTGTAGCGCCAAATGACGATGATTTTGAATTGAATTAATGAAACCTGAGAGAATCTAAATTTTTACACGTTTTACTTTAAAACAACATCTAAGCGCGTCTTTTGAAATACCCTTTACAAAGTTATTTCATCAACAATGTCTTGCTTTCAGTTTGATAAACTTTATGGGGTAATTAAAAGAACAGCAAAGTAAAAATTCTACTAACATAAAACGGTTCCACTACCGAAACTGGTAATGGCAACAAACAAACAATAATAATTTGGGTGAAACGGTTGTTTAAGGGTTAATTTCGTTAGAGATTTTTGGAAAAAATAAATTTTTTTTGTAAAGTTTCAATATATGTATGTGTCTGTTTTGACGTATTTTCTGGCGTTCCAGCTGAATGTTTGGCTTTAATGTACATATTAAGAAATTGGTAGTAGAATTTTAACCCGTTATTTCGCTCTGTCATGAGTCTATTTTGCACAATACCACAAAAGAGACTAAAAATTAAAATAGATTTCAAACGTAAATTCTCAAATCGTGGATACACGTGAATGTGTTTTTTGTCATCTCTACCAGAGCACATCATCGGAACCTTAATATTGTTTTTTTTGTTTTCTTTTTTGCTGTTTTTTGTATAACTCTTTTTGAAAAAAGTTCAAAAAAACTATTTCTTAAACTGAAAACATACGCAAAACAGTCGGCGCTGCATAGTTTTCCGGAAAAAGCGCCCAGGCGGCTACGATAAAAGTTGATATTACCAAGAAATCTTTCATCATATCAAATAGAAATATAGATATCCAATAATTGAAGCCACCCAAACCAGCTAGACGCTGTAGACTCTCAAATCCCGTTGAACGCTCGGAGACTAAAACAAGAACACTTCTGGATATTGAATAGCATATGACAACCGACAAAAAAATAACCAATTTGCTGCCCATATTGAGTTCTGCATTATATAGTTCACTGGTAGCAATGTCACTTTGTTTAGGTAGCAGCTCAATAGTCACATCTATTCTAGGTTCAGTTGTTCCAGTAGCGAATCTGTAAAAAAATATGCGAGTACGCACTTAAATACATAAACAGTCACAAAGAAAACTATACGTAAATAAAAGAGTTACAATATTTAAGAAATCTTTATTGGAACCCTATGGCCGAAATTAGTGTTAACAACGAAAAATCGCAAGAAATCCAGAAAACTAGAAATCTATGTACTTTCTGTAAGTTTAGAAAGATCTTAAGCTGCCATGACTTCCATTAGACTTTTAAAGTTGTTTTGTGAAATTTTGTGATCAGCGCACTTATATGGCATGGAATGTTGGACACTCAAAGTCGCTGACATGAACAGACTTGAGGCTTTCGAAATATGGATTTTTAGGCGAATTTTGAAACTTCTGAGGACCCATCTGGTTTCTAACATTGACGTTCTACGACGAATTAATCGAAAGCGCGAACTTCTACAAATAATATTGGGTACAACTTATTAAAGTTTCCGCCCCCTTATAAGAGGAATCCGTATGTTGCCTGGTAGATGGAGTAAAGTTTTAGCTTCGAATGGCACAAACTTCACACAATATCATATATTATTTAATTGTTCAAATAATTCAGCACTTTTGCTAAGAAAGGACGGAAATTTATTCCTATACGCAATACGACACATATCAGCTGCACTTTTCTTTAAAAGGTAGTAAGGAAGCATAATTTTCGCAAATGCTGTTTTTTGGGAGGAACGTCGACAGTTTGGACGTCAGATAAAAAGGATCTTTAGGCTTCGAGGGCACAAAAATAGTATCAACAGCGACACTTCTTTTATAAGCACGGAAAATTATTCCATACCCAATAATTTAAATTTATTTCCATTTTTTGACGCCTATTACCCTTAAAATATGTCTACTCGACCTATAAGAATATTATAAATTCATTGGCTTAATAAATAAATAAATAAATTTGTAACACATTTCGTTTTATTATAAAGGGTGATTTTTTAAGAGTTATAGGAAATTTTTATTTAAATCGAAAGTACAGTCCATATAATTTAATGTTTGAAGATTATTTCATGCAAATTTTGACCGCGACCGCGCTTCAAATGGTCCATCCGCTTAGTCCAATTTTGGCATACTCTTTCCAATGTTTCGGCCGGTATCTCACATATAAATGTTTTAATGTTGTCTTCCAATGCTTTAATTGAAGCAGACTTCTCTGAATAGACATGAGCTTTAACATAGCCCCACAAAAAATAATCTAAAGGCGTTATTCGCACGATCTGGGTGGCCAATTGACAGGTCCCGAACGTGGAATAAAATGCTAACCGAACTTGCCTCTCAACAATTCCACTGTTACGTGTGCTGTGTGGCATGTGGCACCGTCTTGCTGAAACCACATGTCATGCAAGTCAAGCTCTTGCATTTTGGGCAAAAAAAAGTTGGATATAATTTCACGGTAGCGCTCACCATTCACAGTTACGTTACGATACGCAGCATCTTTGAAGAAGTACGGTCCAATGATACCTCCAGCCCATAAACCGCACCAAACTGCGACCTTTTCTGGATACATTGGTAGCTCTTGCAATTCTTCTGGCTGATCTTCACTCCAAAATCGACAATTCTGCTTATTTACGTACCCATTGATCCAAAAATGAGCTTCGTCGCTGAACACAATTTTTCGATAAAAAAGTGGATCTTCGGCCAACTTTCCAAGAGCCCATTCATCAAAAATTCTGCATTGCGGTAGGTCGTCCGGCTTCAATTCCTGCACCAGCTGTATTTTGAAAGGCTTCACACCTAAATCCTTTCGCAAAATTTTCCACGTTGTTGAGTAACAGAGACCCAATTGCAGCGAACGGCGACGAATCGATAATTGATGGTCATCATTCATACTGGCCGATACAGCTGCGATATTTTCTTCAGTTCGCACTCTACGTAAGCATGTTGGTGGTTTGATGTCCAATAATGCAAATTTGGTTCTAAATTTAGTCACAATAGCTCGAATAGCCACTTCAGTTGGTCGATTAAACTGACCATAAAATGAAAGAAGCGCGCGATTAACTTTTTTAACAGAACACGCATTTTTCTAATAAAATCTAATGATTTGTAAGCGTTGTTCGTTTTAAGACGATTCATGGTTAAATTATAGACCAAGCCGAAGATGTTTGACAGTGAAACAAAACAGAAAACGTGCGTCAGCTGTTTAAACCAACTGTTTGAAAAGATAATAGATAAAAAATCACCCTTTATAAGGACTTCGTTGTAAATTTTATTATCGGAATAAATATTTATGTTCTTTAGTATTTTGGTGTACTCAGATTTTTTCTTTTTTAAGTAAAACAAATTATCTTCTGAACACATTATTTGTGAGTGGTACGTCAAGTTTTCTGTATGGCTGTACATTAGGGTGGTCCAAGATCCTATGGTAAAAACTCAAGTTGGATGTAAAAGCCAAGGGACCCCCCAATTCTTTTCTATTTGATATAAGAAGTAAAGAGCTAAATTTTCAAGGTCATAAGTCACTTGGAAGGCAGTGCTCAACGCTGTTTGTTGTAGGAAGTTGGTTCTTCTTTGTTAAAGGTTCTAAGTCCTTAACACCAATTAAGTAAACACTGTCCGCCTGACGCGTCTTAAGAGCAGTCATTTTGATTGAAATATAGTTCAAACCTGAAACAAAAAAAGGCGTTAATTACCCGAAAGTATGAGTTTTTTATAGAAATTTATGAAAACTAAACGTTGTTGAGCACTGCCTTCTATATGTTCTAGGGTGCTAAGATTTTGCATAGATTATTATTTTATTAGATGTAACAAAATGAGAGGGTCCCTAGGTCTCTAAAAAAAACTTGAGTTTTTTGGACCACCCTACTGTACATTCATATAAAAGCACGCACATTAAAATTGTATTAGCATTTAATTTGGAAAAAAGCAATTGCACTTACCTTAGAAGTGAATTGTGCAGAATATTTAAAGTGAGCGGGGCCATGTGTGGCAGATATCCATTATACCATGCCGTAAAATGATTTTTATATGATAGTCCAAGTATTATTTTCATGTTCAAGTTATTAAATTGGTATTGTCGTTGTTGATCCAAAATGTAATCACCTATTGCTTGGCCATGGATGTTTATCGTTTTTATATAACTATTCTTCCCATATATGAACTGATAATATATTTCTAACAATGTTCTTAAATGTTCATGTTCGTGCTCCTTCGGTGAGCGAATACTAAGCACAGTTTCTGAATTTTTGTAATCTTGGATTTTCAACTTCAGCTTTGGCAACGGCCTCGTATTTGGCGACATTGCCGCCGCACAAAACAATATACAAAGTAATGGTGTAAATATAAGTATTGGGATGTATCTTTTGTGAGCCCAATAAAAAACGATAAACTTGTAGAACATTGCATACCATTGATTGCACAATCTTTGAAAACTGTTCATTTTATGTTGTAATGGAGTGCTCAAAAACAATAAATCATCATTCATTTCAGCAGCAAAGGCAATACTTCGACCATTTAAAATTCTCAAATAGCGTCTGCGATCATCGTAGGCAGGTCGTTCGGCGCCCAATTTACAAAAAAGTTCTTCCACTGGCATCTCAATTAGTGATATATTTATGATGCCCAACACTTCCTTAGCTGTTTCCAATTCTTGAAAAATCGACTCGCACAACTCAATGTTAGTGGTTTCGATGTGGTATGTTAACTCTCGTACCAGATCGCATGCGGGTGCAATGTCCGGTATAAATTTGCTCAGCAGTGTGGTTACTTCATCCGATTTACAGTCATCAGCTTTGGAAATAAGCTATTAACAAAATAACAAAAGTAGAAATAAAGGCAGTCAGTTCTTCGTAGAAATCAATTTGGATACCTAAATACAGGAGGCTCAAAGCAGTTGAGGATATACCTATAGTATATGTGGCTATAATTTCCTTTTCGCTATTTTTCAAATAGGACATGGAGGTCTACAAGAAGGTTCAAGAAATGAAGAGACATAGACATTTAGAAATCTGTAATCTTCTTAAGTGCACCCGTTCAATCGTTCATAAGGTTCACCGTGAATTAGAAGATTCAGGCGGCGATACAGAATCTGTTGCAAGACGCAAAAAGCACGAGGAACGTTCGACACTGTCCGATCTATACAATTTATTCAATAAATACAAGCGATCATTAACGAGGACTCTTCAAAATCAATGCGTGACCTTGCGAGGAATGTTTCTGAGGGTCTTATTTGACGAGTTGTCCAAGAAGATCTTGGATATAAATCCTATGTTATGCGCAGACCTTAAGTCGGAGTAAACATGAAAACAGTTATCCGATTATAACGCTTTCTAATCAAAATTAACAAAATCTGATAAAAAACTGGTGACCAAGGACAAAACACCAACCGCAGAAATGACAGATGGCTATATGCCTATCCTACAGAGGCTCCTGTTATCATGCACATGAAGTTTCCAGCCATTGTTGCAGTTTTAGGTTTTGTGAGTAAAAAAGGGTTTCGAGCGAATTCTGATGCATATATCGTGGTTGTTGAGACAGTAGTGAGGCCCTGGATTATACATATACATAAATACATACATATTTCAGCAAGACTCTGATTCTCTACACAAGATTAGATGGATTGGAAATGTCCTTAGCCACATTACACCGAACATTTGGTCGCCAAACTCCCAGACCTTAATCCCCTGGATTACTACGTATGCGTGATAGTTGAGCGTGAAACCAATGGTACATCCTCATAATACTATTTATTCTCGTAAGGCCGTAATACCGTTGTGATCAATATGAATAAGGAGCATTTGACTCGGGCTTGCATTGTTTCCAGGCCCGGATCGAGGAGGTTATTGCAACTAATGCAAATTATATTGGATGATTTTGTAGATATATAATAAGTTAATGTTATGTAGAAAAATGTCAATGAATACTAAACAAAAGTATGTATTTAGTTTGATAGTACTCACGCTTGATTTGTCGACAACCCCTTTTGGAAAAAGTACCTCCAGTCTTATCACGCTTTATAAGGTTTCAGTAACTCTTAGGGACCTATTTGATTTCTGCCTCCTTCAAACTTCCCAAAAGTGAAGTTCTCACAGAATCCTATTCTAAAATCCCGGGATCACGGTCTAGAGCACATCCTCTCCGAATGTATAGCTCTCGCAAGGCGAAGACTCACTCCTGTGACAATGCTCAAATTCGGTAGAAGCCTCCAATTTAGGCTCATGATCAAGCACAAAAGACTATCTTAGAGGTCCCATTGTACTATGGCGTAATAAAAACAAAATAAATCATGCAGTGTGGTCCTCGTGGAAGATTATTTCTCCAAATCCATAATGCACTTTTAAAAGCCATAGATGGCTGCAGGAAATATGAGGGTTCAGAATCAAAAAATTATTACTTTTGGCTCTAAAAACTGTAAATATTAGCATTTAAGAATAAAGTGGACTATTATATTTGATTCCCCACCTACAAATATAGCTGCACACCACCAACTTCGATCAATAACCCTAGAAGGCAGTGCTGAGTACTTTCGGCAAAAATTCCAACACATTTACCAATATTTTATTAGTCTCTAATACATGCGCATTGACAAATTGAAAAATATTGACGAATCAGCAGCAGAGATAACTAAATGCGAAACCTTTTTTCTCGTGAGAGCGCTGTTGAAATGCGCATTTTTTATAACATTCGTCAGTAATGCCACAATGGATGAAACATTGTTTGGGTATTTTTTTAACAAAATTGGGAATTTTCAGTTTCCACTTCTTCATTGATGTGGATACATATTATTATAATAAAAATAAGCAAACTCAGCATAAAATACAATGATAAGCATTCTAAAATTGAGTCTTAAATAAATTATTTAAAATTGGAACACAAAAGCTATGAACACGAAAAACCTTATTATAAGAAAATACATAAAATATTTCAATTTTTATTTATAACATAAAATGTGAATAACAAAACACAAAATATAATATGTTAAAGCAGTATAAAAATAAAAAGAACGATTAAAGAAGATAACCTTTAATTATTTATAATCTATAAACTAACGAATGCTTCCACATTAGCTCTAACTGTAATTTAATTCCTTTACCTACGTTTTTAGATTATAAAATATATACACATATACATATTTGCATACAAAACCCAGTTTTCAGTTAGAATAACATGTTTACAGAATTCATTCAGAAAAATGTGATTGAATTTGGCAGTGCTCTCATAAAAAGTATATTATAACTCATAAAACATATTATATATATTAATATAATATAATATTTTAAAACAATTAATTTTATGCATTATATAATATTTAAATCGCGACATTTTTCCTTTAAGGTAAAAACGAACTGTTCTCGTCAGTTATTTTTGGTGCTCTATTTCTGGCAGCACGCCATTTCGATTATCAGGTGTTCCCAAGAATTGGCAATACTGACAAGTATTGAAACAAATGAAATTAAGAAAAAGCCTTTTCTAATAGCGGTCGCCCCCTCGACAGGCAATTGCAAATCTCCGAGTGTATTTCTGCCATGAAAAAGCTCTTCATACAAAAATATCTGCCGTTCGAAGTCGGCTTGAAACAGTAGGTCCCTCCATTTGTGGAACAACATCAAGACGCACGCCACAAATAGGAGGAGGAGCTCTGCCAAACACCAAAAAAGGTGTACATGCCAATTATATATATATATATATACATATATATTATATCCAAGACTTCCATGACATGAATTTTCCTCTTTAAAGCCCGTGTGTTTTTCTATGTTGTTAAAAGCAAAATTATTATTTAAAATATTGCCGCAAATAAGTGAACTGATAATAAAAGTCATGGAATGTGAGTTTGAATTGTGAGAATTTTACCCTCAGCCGCGTGAGCCCTCTATTTGGAGTTTAAATTATTAAAAAATACTAAAAGTACAACTTAACGAGATTCAAAGCGAAGGTGAGTATTATAGCAAACTTAAATGAGAGTTTCACATCTAATTATCCATGACTTGAAAAACATCGAAACATCCACTTGTAACATCGATGCCCATTTTAGATGCCTGAACGTGATGAAGTGCAACCGCAAAGCAGGCTGTTGGGGTTATGCGTTGCCTATTCAAAGATGACGTCATGTACAGCTTTAATCTAGAAGGAAGAGCAAGCCAGATTCAACTTTTTCGACTTAAGGCGGGTGAACTCACTTTTGGTAAATATTATGTGCATAGCAAAAAGAAGAGTACCTACGAGTTGTTAACAATTATTTCAAATTCAAATTTCTTTTCAGAAAAATCAAAAGAGGATGCTCAAAATGCAATAAGAAAATATATGTGTTAAAGTCAAATGTTCTCAAAAAAGGTATATTATTAGAAAAAATTTAAATCTGTGATAAGAAAATGTAAATATATATTATAAAATTTGAAAATACTTATTTTATAGAAAATAAATGTAAATATATTTTAGCTTAAAAAATTAATCTAAATAATAATAACTTTCAAATAAAACGATAAAACTGTAAGCCATAAAAAATAATTTGAAAATTAAAATAAATAATAAAAGTAAATGGTAGCTCTATGATTGTAAATATTTATAATATGTAAATATATAAATGATAAATTGTAAATTACGAATAAAAAAAGTTTAACAATAGGTTAACTATAAATGTAAATATAATTGTTTATTAGACTAAGAATTTTTACAAACAAATATTATTTTTATAATATGAAAAAATAAAAAAAGAACTTTTCGTTTGCAAAAATAAAGTGTTAATTTTCTATTAATTTTCTTTATCAGTCTGTGTTGATGAGTTTATAATAAGAGAAATTAGTAGTTTTTTCCATCTGTACTGATGAGTTTATGATACGAGAAATGAGTAGTTGTGGCCGTTTGGGCTGATGAGATTATGATAAGAGAAATGAGAAGTTTGATTATTAGTGCTAAGAAGTTTGTGATGACAACAATGAGGAGTTTAGTTGTCAGCAGTTATTACATGGTAAGAATAAAAATCCTTAGTTGCCTTGCTTTTAGAGCATAGTAAATATATTTCCCAGTTATAAGAAATTGCTATTGATAAAAGATATATAGAATATCACACCGTCCAGGGGAAACTATTAGAACTTTCCTATAATGAAAATGTGTAGTTTATTGAGGATAGTGACGATGATAATATGAGTGCTTATATGATAGTCAGCTGCCTTGGAGGGAATTTGAGTAATTTTATATAACTGATTAGGGGTACCTAAGTAGTAACGTAGTAACGTTAAATACAATGGGCTTTTTAGCCTGAGTCCTTTAGAAGCCACCAAATCTGCTGGTGCTCCCTGGCTCAACCTTTTCAACGTAGTAACGTAGTAGCACTTTTTTAATGTTTTTGTTCCTAAATTTGGTGTCAAACTTACCAAGTAAAATCCAGAACAGTACATAGACTTTAGGAACTGAGCAGTTCCGCTGCATTTCAATCGTCCCTGTGCCAGCATAACTATATTGTCTGCGTGTAATTCTGGTTCAATACTTAGGTTTGTCGATGCCAATATGCAACGCCCGAACTTCTCCCTTTGCAATAATCTCCAAATTAGCTGATAGTCGCGCACATCTAATTTCAAGACAATATCGTCCAGTAACACAACTTTACTACCACCAATAAGCGCACAACTAACTGCCAATTTAGTCCTTTGACCACATGTTAGTTTATCTGTGCGTGTATACTGTTCACCGTCCAGTTCGAGTGCATCTAAATATTTTTTAACTTCTCTTTTAACTTCAGTAGAATTTACTCCCTTTAACCTGCCGAAGAACATTAATTGATTCTCAACGTTCAGATCATCAAAAAGCAGCGAATCAGTTAAACTGACACCCACAAAATCGCGTGGGCTCCCGTAATCTTTTATTTCATTGTTTTCCTTGAAAACAACTTTACCCGATGTGGGCCGTCTCAGGCCAGCAATGACACGTAATAGCGTCGTTTTGCCACTACCATTATGGCCCATCAGCATAGTTATTTCATCACCATACAAACTGAATGACACATCATTCAGAATAATTGTATTACCACGCTCCACGGTGAGCGAAATTACTTCTACTTCTGGCGATTTGTAAGATGCCCTGACCTCATATATAATGGTTTTCGAATAGCGCGTATTTTCCGGATTAGCGCGAGTCGTAAGTTCTTCTCGCCTTAATAATTTCATGACTTCGAGAAAAAAAGTTGTAAACCTTTGTACACATATGCCGATTATTGCTTGAACGACGCTTACACCACACATTAACAATGTGTGCACTCCAACGCTGAAGTAGTTGTTGGGCAAGTCATGACTTTTGAAGAAACTTGACCAATTCAGACCGTTGTAGTATTCAAGATTAAAGGTATTTTCCAACGCGAATCCAAATGCGGAATTTCCCAATAATGAAATAAATGTATGAGCAAGTTCGTCTTCAACTCCAGCAGCAAAAGGTAAATAGAAAAGGATCCAGAAAATGGGCGCTGCCCTAACAGCCATTTTAGAACTACGAAAGAATTTTGACATCATGTAACAGAAACTGAGTGCATTTATGTTGAAGGCGGTAAATACAACGAACAAGCAGGTAAATGAAGATCTATTGAAGACACCAAAGCCACTATTCCAAGGAATCTGTAAGGTAGATAAATAAATATTATAGTAGGTAAATAATTATATAAAGAACATTCACAAATATGCATAACACATGGGCTGAAAAGTCCCCGGGCTAACAAAGAAGCCCCTATTTATTTGTTCAAAATTAGCTTTATTCTAGCGTTGCGCTAACATTTCACTACCACTTTTGTAGAACGATTTTGCTTTTGCCTCAAAATAAGCATCAGTTGCAGCGAGAACCTCTTCGTTCGAGCGAAATCTCTTACCGAGCGACGAGTCAGTCGGCGATGAAAGCCAAATCTGGTGAATACAGTGGATGTGGAAACAATTCGAAGTTCAGTTCATGAAGTTTTGCCATTGATTTGATTGACTTATGACACGATGCGTTTTCTTGATGAAACAAAATGATGAGTAAACGCGGCGCCCACTTTACGATGTCAGCTAACTCACGCAACTTCACTTTTCGATCATTCAAAACGAAAAAATATGGAATGTCTCATATATTGCTTAATTCTATTTTCGAAGATAAAACATACTTTAAAAAAGTTGTTTTTGGAAAAAATATATATTTTTGTTAGACATTTTTGAACAATTTTCCCTTTTTTTTGTAAAAATAGGTACATATACCCAGTTTTTTTCTTATTTTTTCCTTAATGGCTCAGACTATGGTTAATTAGCCTTGAAAGTTTCACAGCGGGACTCGATAGAGCAGCATTTTTATAAGTACTGATTTTTCACTGGTTCGTTGTACATATTTGAATATAAATCGAAAAGTAAATGGAATCCCACTATTGTTTGCAACTCCGCTATTAACGAAAAAAAGGAAAAATTTCAAAGGGAAAGCAAGTCTTAAAAAAAAATATTCTAAAAATTTTTAATAAGCAAATTAAGTTTGTTCGCCAAAACACACATAAAAAAATTGTAACAAATTAAATTATATTAGTTTCAAAAGTATCGACCGTTCCACAGACGTAGACATTGCATAATTAGGCGGCCAAAAGTTAAAAAAAATAAATCGACTTAAGAACAAACTATTGATGCACATTGTTACCTGACACTTCTTAGAAACCCACCCCATTAATTTCAGCTCTCAGAATAGCGCACGCGCCGAATTACAGGTAGTCGGATTTCAATTGTCATTCACAGTGTGCATATAATTATAATTCTCGGCCTTTTCCGTGATACATTTTTACAAAGTCAATATTTATTTTTGCAAATTTATTTTCACAGTGATTCTGATGGATATCAATAATCCAGGTATGTATCTTCATTTGTTATGTAGTAGTCACCAATTTTAAGATTGTTTTGTATATATTAGAATCTTTATAAAAGATCACGTTTTTTGAGTTAGATTTTTGTAAATTAAATATTTTAAAGGGGTTTATCACTATTTTCCCTGTTCGTCCCTGTAATATTCTTTAATTTCATAATTTGTGCATAGTTTAAACAATTATATAAAGTTATAATTAGCCGCCAACTCCCGCCTATTAACAAAAACTAGTTAATCAAAGACTTAAAGAAAATACCTTAAAAAAATTATGTTATTAGCACATTATTTTTAAAGTAAGTTTTTCTTTGTCGTAGGTTCATCAAGCGCCTCTAGTGTGAAAGTAGTGACGCGAAGATATTTATTTGACCTGATGCAAGGTCAAAACTTACCTACCTTGGATAAAAAATTAGATTTTTTGGAAAATTACCTTCTCGAGTGTTGTAAAGTTTCCGAAAATTGTAAAAAAGCTTTAAAGCATAAATATTCCTATTTTAAATCACAAATGAAACAAAGATGGTCAGGAGCAGGAAAAACTAAATAAGTATTAATTAAAAATAATCATTCATGGTTAGAAGGGACTTTTGAAATACCAATGGATTCATCTTATCGCCAAGGTCGTCCATGTAAATCGTTTTCTGAATCGAGTGATCGAAGCAAGAGAAGGAAAACTAAGGAAATACGTAGTTTGGTAAATCCTGAGGTGATTGTTCATGCTGCGCAAGTGATTTTACAAACTGAGGGAAAAAGAAATGCCTCTAAAGTCCTTAAGGACATAACTTATTCACCTACACGGGCTAGCAAATACACAAAGTCATACTCTAAGAGTAATGAGACAATTCCTCCACTCACCCCCTTTCAAGCTCTCAAAATGTTTGTTGAGGCTGATCTCACAAGGCGACAATACGAAATAGTAAGGGCAACAAACAAAGGTCATTATCCCTGTTATGATCTTTTATTAAGAGCTAAAAAAGAATGCTATCCACCTGAAACGGCTATGAAAAAATCAGAGAAATCATTTTTAAAAGAAACTATAAATATGCTTATTCCAGCTAAGCCAAATAATAGTGGTGAACAGAACGACTCGGACTCGGAAGCAAAGAAACATCTTTCATTTAAAATAAGTTTTCGTGTTAATTATTTATGTAACTTTGAATTTGATAATAAGCGATGTAATATAATATGTTAAGTGTTTTTATTCTTTATTTTATAAGCCCTATAAATCTAGAAGATTAAGTCAGCTCTTGCAATATTATATTTAAAGTAAACCTATTGTAAATAAATGACCTATTTGATAGTAGCCAAAACTTTAATTTTGTACCATTTTAGTAAAGTACATTAAAAAAAATTTTTTGTACCTACCAATAAAAGTAAATGTCGTAAATTAATGTATTTTAATAGAAAATACTTATATTTAATTATTCTTTTCATTTAAAATGTATTCTATTGAAAAAATCTTTTTGGCCGCCTAATTATGCAAAATCTACCTACGTGCGTTCTTAAAGAATGACTTATTCCAGAACATGAATAAAAATAAATTTATCAAAACGTAAAAAGAACGAAAACAGTGGACTTTAGAAACCCTATACCATAATTTTGAACGGTATACAAATCTCAAAAAAAATTGTTTTCAACTTTTTTTGGGTTTACTTCTTAATATATTCTACAAATAAACCAATTTTAAGAAAAATTGAAAAGCATATCCGCCGTCCCGAATGAGTTGGTTCTTGATTACCATTCGAGTTCGAAGCCCCGGACATGAAACCCCAAAAAATAGGAAAATTTATTTCACGGATCAAAAGAATTTCGTGTTTTAATTTTGCACTGCTTCTTGATGGGATTGGAAAGTGTTATGGATACTCCGCTTCTTCACAGACAACAATAAAACGATGGTTTGCTGACTTCAAACGTGGTCGTAGAGACACCAAATGAGGCGATGACATCAGAAAACTTCAAAAAAAATCCACGAAATCGTTCTGAATAATCGAAAAGTGAAGTTGCTCGAGTTAGCTGACATTAAAAGAACGAATTGACTTTATATTGCATGAGCGTTCCACTATGACAAAGCTCTGTTCACAGTGGGTGCCGCGTTCGCTCATTGTTGACCAAACACAAGAACGTGTTGATGATTCCGAACAATGGCAAAACTATAAGTACATAAATTAAACTTCGAATTGCAGCGAGTTCTGGTTGTACACAGACCTAAAAAAATGTTCATGGGTAATCGAGTGAATAGGTTATAGCTGCAACTGACGCCTATTTTGTAGCAAAAGAAAAATCGTTCTGCAAAAGTGGTATTGAAATTTTAGAGCGGAATGAAATGCTAGAGAGGAATGATTGCGTTGTTCTTGATGGAAATTACTTTGATGAATAAAGCTAATTTTAAGTAAAAAAAAATATGTTTTCTTTGTTAAGTCCGGAACTTTTCAGCCCATGTGTTAGTGAAGTGAAAAATCTAGAAAAATAATAATTTTTCAAATTTCGGCAGGAAACAAGTACCACTAGAATACATGTCAAAGGAAGTCCTATACAAACATAAGGAACTAAAAAATAAAAATATTATATTATATATTATTCAATTGCCAAAGTACCTTTAAAATAAATAACAAAATTATAGAACCGATAGACATTGAGGCCAGTGTAAAAATGAACCAGCTGTAAAACTGTATAAAGGGTGTCACATCTAAAATTGACAACATACCATCCAATTCACTCTGTCTTTCAAGCACCAAAACCTGTACGTATAAAAAATGCTTGCCTCACATAAGATCCAGTAAGTCATTTTATGTACCTACCCTTAATAAATACAATATTGACGGTATATACGCTCCTATCAATACCAATGATAAGCGTTTTTCCAACAATTGCGAAAGTGGATCATAATAGTGTTCTGCCAAGGGAAATCTTCGTATATAAATAACCCTATCAAGTCGCTGCGTGACATTAGAGAGTAACATTATATATTTTTCTGAGATCATTTTCTGAATTATAACGAATCCTTCTTTTATATAAGCGTCAAATCCTTTACTGCGTTCATGCGGTCCTAATTTTCCGTATAGTTTTGTTGTATCCCAAGTGTCACCTATGCCTTTTCTGTATCTGCGCAACTCGCTTGGCAATATAATATTATACTCCAATCTATTTGGATATGCGCCGGTTTTGGGTATGGATTCCGGGTCAGTTGTAAAACCCACATAGTTGAAGCAAATTCCGAATAAGTAGTATTCGGTTGACATCTTTTCGCGTAGCTCATCGCATGTTGAAAAACTGACGGTGGGTAGCGAAAATAAATTTTCAGACACATGGTCCATTATAGTATTGGCAGCTTCGAAGTCTGGCGCATACGCCAGAAAAAGCCGTGGTGCATATGAACTATATGTTGGCCTTGAGATAAATAAAAAATAGCAATTACAAACTCCAAATAGGTAAATTTCTTATGTACGCGTCTCTAAATCATCAAATTTATGCTGTTATTTTGATTACTTACGTGCCAAAATATTCTTCGAGTATACTTTGCCTCTCTAGTACAATGCTTAGTAGCCCATTCCATGATTTTTTAATATCCGTCAATGGAAACGTTGTCGCTGTAATGTGTTCAACTGCAGTCTGATAGCGTAGTATGACGACGACGAGGCAGCAGATGCTGGGCATAAGCATGACAAAGAGAAACTCACGTAGATTATTCCAATGCTTGCAACAATTCCGGAATAACATCCATTTGAAGCGTAACCAATGATAATTCGTATTGACTAATTCGTCGTTTGAATGGTCACTAGCCGCTGAAATATCGGATACCGCATCTGTGCGCATGATTCTTTTCTTGTTCCTTTCGTTGTAAGCTGACTTCTAATTCAGGAAAAATTTCGAAAATTATGAAAATTTGTAACACAAAACTAAAAACAAAAAAGTTATAATTTTTACAAGTGACTGAAGAGTGATGAATGTTGGAAAATTATTTGTCAATACAGTTGGATTTGATTTACACAAGCACTTGCGCAAGGGACGTTCCATCCGTCCGTGATTTTAAATTTCAAATTTTGCTGTCACTTGGCAACTTTATTGTATTTGTGTCGTATTTGAAGTTTGTTAACGAAACGATTTTGCAAAGTATACACTTTTTGCAAGTTATCAAACTATTGAATCATCATTTTTAGTTATTTGTATCTCAAAATCTATTGGTACTAGAAAAAAATTATGTTGATAAGAATTAAACGGAATGAACTAAGGTTTGATAATGTAATTCTTAAAAGTGGCTAAAACTAATTATTAATTTATTATTAATAAATAAAAATAAAAATCGCCGTGCCTGTGCTGGACTTGCCTGAACAGCTCAATTTAAGTTTAAGGCTGATATGACATTTTTTTGCGGCTGAAGAGGGTTAAAATATGTAATGCCATGGAACAAAAACTCCACGTCGTAGAACCGTCATCCACTCTGTAACCGCTTTCGCATTACTTCAGATTGGCATTCCATCTTGCTCATTACAAGATCTTTGCTTTGCAAGATCTAACCGTCCATCTGACGCGTGTTTCGTTTCTGCAGTGGTCCTACCCATAGCCCTAGCGCTTCGTCCTTTACTTCGTGCTCTGCAGGTTAGCTATCCCTTTCTTGCATCTCCTCAGTTTGCCCACAACTTTTTCCTCTCACAGAGTAGTAAATTTATCGATATCACTTTAACAGCTGGTAGGCTGACACAACTCTCAGCGCTGTCGTTCGTTGTACCGATGCTAGAAGCTTACATGGGTAATTTGCCTTTAGTGCATTTGCCCACAACTCAGTTCCGTAAACGAGAACGGAGAGCGTGGTAGCCATCATTATTTCCCGGCATTATCAAATGCTATGGCCAATCGACAAATATGTCATTGATGTGTGTAAATAGATCTTGGTGAGAATAATTAGAAACTGGAAGGGAAATTTAAACTTTCATTTAAAATAGTTCCCTCCCAACTTAAACCAGACATTTTTAAAGCTTATTGGAATCGCAAATAAGGGTTTTAAATTGTCGATCAAGACACCGAACATCTTTCACGATGGTGGTACTAGTGATTTGGGAGCCTTCTACGCGCGCAAATCGCTTTGTTCTTTTCCCGCTCATCGAGAAATACATTTTTAAAGAATATGTAGGTGGCGCAGCTCAGCCAATATGTAATAAAGCAACTTTCAATTCCGAAATCTCTGAGAGTTCTATGAAAATATGTTTTCTGAGTTCAAGCAAATTTTAATCCACACTGTGCGCACAGATTTCAGGTTGGGCACAATAGTGATTATCTATTACTAGGTTGTTCAATAAGATTTGCAGTTCGGTAAGAAATATAAAATTTTATTGTTTGAAATACACTTTTTTATTCATGATAGTCTACCTGAACATCAATACACTAGTTCCAACGACATTCCAATTTTTGAATTCTATCCCTGAAGGGAGAATCTGGAAGGGCTACAAAATTCGCTTCCACAGCTGGTCTAAAAGGTTACAATAATATTCAAAATTTATTGTTTTACCAGTTTGGAGCTGCAAAAAAAATTCCTTTCGCATCACAAAAAACAAAAAACTAATACCCTCTTGTCCGATTTCTGGACACGAACTCGTTTCGGAGCTGAAGAGGCTGGTTCACACCACTTTTTAGCCTCCTGTTTTTATTTAGGATCATGGATCCATAGATGCACACAATCCACTTAATCCTTTCGAAAACGCTGAAAATGTTGCTGAAAAAGTCGCATTCGAATGTGTTTTTGTTCTATTTTTAGCGAATAAGGCACCCACCCATTGTGCTCACAGCTTTCTGAAACCCAACACTTCCGCCAAAATATTGCTCACACTGCCCAACGAGATGCTTAGGATGCTAAATCTCATTCAGCCTGTTTGATATGAAGAATCTAACAAACATAACAAACAATTTAGGCTAGTCGCAATGCCCTCTCTTAGCAAACCGCAAAACTTATTGAACAACCTGGAATGTGCTCACGCTCTATTGAGGTGCAGGAATAAAACCCATAATTTTTTTTTCGGAACTGTATGCAGCTGTATTTGATTTGTAGACATGCTTGATGTGATTTAGTTCAATAATTGACATTTCACTAACTGAACATTTAATTTAAAAAACTAGGCGCCTTTTCAAAATATTAAAATGAAACGATTCACACACATTTCCATTCCTTTCCATTAGTTCTTCTAATAGCCGAAAGTAACGAAAAGTGAGAAATAGCACACACATTTTCGCAAAAAGTTTTTACAATCACTAGACAAATAATTTTGTCAAATAATAAAACAAAAAACACTACATTTATTGTAATAAAATAAATCTATAAAGTTTAGCCAAAAAATTTTGCAGTCTTGGATCTTCGTACACGCCGCGCATACCAAGGCATTACTTTGACTTCCCGCCCACAGATTGTATTCAAAAATTTCACTGAAAGCTATTACGTTAGTTAGAGCTTATTGTTGTTTGGGATGTAATTTATGTTCTTGTGGCGCAGCTTTATGACAGCATTGTGTCAACTTTGTTCACTTCATCAAAGTTAGACCAGGAGAACAAATTGTGCAAGTTATTGACATTGACTCTAACGCTGTTGTTAAGGCAATATAAATAAGTAAACACATATGTAGATGCACACACACATACTTATACAGGAATCTCATACAGCTGCTGGCATAAAAATCAGGATAGGTAGGGTTATAGGGTCCAGCAGGGAAGGTGAAGTACATAGGAATGTCGAGTTTTAAGAAGATCGCGATAAGTGCGGGAAGCAAAATCTACGAAAAGAGGACTACACAATCAGCGAAATAATTGAAGAAGTACAACATTTGTAAATCCATAGTCGGATATTTCTTAGCCCATTAAAGACTAGTAACAGTCCCAGAAATTTTATACAAAATTACTAGAAACAACTTCCTAACTCTTCAAATTACGCAAGTATTTTATGGATAATTTTCCACCCATAGTCTGTTGCCACGGTGAAAAGAATTCAGAGGTGTGGTCCAAGGATAATAGATTTACCAGGTTTGCTATTTAACTATGGTGAAAAAGAAAATTGTGAGGGGAACTTCGGGTGCCACGTAACTTGTGGATTCGGCAGCCGAATTCTACATGATCATTTCACACATATTCACACACTCGTCCAATCAGTCTTAGTTCAGACGACAACGAAGTTTCATTGGTTGGTTTGTTTAGTATATCACCAACACAATCTCAGTTTGCTTGTAAACACACACCAAGTGACGTCAGCGCATCATCTGAGTCTGTCGAATTCGCCGAGAGCTGGATAACGGTCTACTGAATAGCACACCTCTAAAAATCTTTTCACCATGGGTGTGGCCAGCATCAGACTATTAACCGGCTCTCAGTGAATTTAAAGGAATCAGCTGATAGGTTGACATCACTCGAGGTGTGTTCACAAAAAACTCAGATTGTGTTGGTGATATACGAAAAGAATTAACCAATGACACTTCATTGCCGCCTGAACAACGACTGATTGGACGAGTGTGTGAATACATGCGAAATGATCGAAATTTTCGGCTGGCGATAAAATTGTCTTAGTGATATACGAAAAAAAAGTGATAGGGCTGAATATATTTTAATTGCCGACAGCCATTTTCGAAAAGTTTCCAGACGTGGGTTTTCCCTATTCACAGACACATTACCATTTTCTTCCTACGCCAAGTCAGTGTGCCAATTATCAGGTGCTGGCAGGACTTGATAAACTGTTACAACAACAAGTTGCTGCTATAATCTCATGTTTGTTGTGCAGGCAAACTAATTTCATTTAGGTGTTTTTTCCCATTTCAGGCAAAGAGTGGTTTACGTTTTTTTTAAGTGCTTCCACTTCTACTTAAAGATAACTATCGGTACGTTGGTAGGCGTACTAATGAAGAGGTAATCCTGGGTTTTATCTGATTTGGATTGGAAGCTTAAAAATCTGGTTCGACGGAACTTTAGAAAGGATACTTGACAATTTGATTAAATGGAAGCCAAAATTCATAAAATCCATCATAAATACTAAAAACGGGTCCGAAAAAAAATAATAAATATAATATTACAAAACTATATTATATTTTTAGAGTAGATCATATTACTACTGATAAACTCTTCGAAGTGACTATGGTACTCCACTGGAAAAATAAAATAAATATTAAAAATATGTAGAATATTTATTTTAAACCACATTTTTTCAATAAGCTTTTACCCAAAGCAACACAGTACAGTAAAAACTGTAATTTTTTATCGTCCGCATTTTTCTGTCCGCAACTGTATTCACTCGTCATTATACTTCTCTATCAGATTTGCTAGTAATTTTTCAAGCTAACTTTGCGGACACCACATTTTAAGGGGTACACAGTGACGCGCATGCAAACTTCAATATGTTTGTGTGTATATACACCTGTGCTCGGAATAATAGCAGCACAACCTTAATCAAAGAGTGCCCGGAGCAAACCGCCCGCCAAACGACGATCAAAGTAAACTAATTTGGTTATATTTTTTCATTTGTAAGTCTTGAGTAGATCTACCTCTGCACGTGTTTTCGATTTACCAAAAATCCGTATATCTTACACTTTATTGAAAATTAAAAGAAGAAATCCCAAAAAAAATTACACCAAAATTTCAAACTTTTTAGTCAGAATTTTTACAAAAAGTTGAGGTGTGGCATTTTGCAGGCCATTCAATTTTGGCATGGTTTTATGTCAGTATAAAATGGTATTATGCATTTTCTAGTATGCTCGAAATTTTTATATCGAGGAAATGCACAGGACGACCAGCAAAAAAATTGACAAAAACTAACGAAATTTTTGAGCCACTTTAAACTTGCACTTTTTTGTATCAGAATTCAGTGGGCTATAAAACTGGCATCTCAAACACTTTCTTAAAACCCTTATTAAAAAGTACGAAATTTTGATGAAGATGTACTGAATTTTTTAAATTCTTTACAAAGTTTAAAATTTTAAGTTACATTGTTTTTGTGGTAGAATTAAAATAAATTAAAAATCAATAATTGTCGCGCTGCTATTATTGTGAACGCAGGTGCATGCATAATAGATTGTATGTATGTGGGTGTGCCTGCAAAAATGCGCATTCATAAATAAAGCGACAAACACAAACTTGAATAATTGCACGCGCAAAAGTTGTAAAAGTTAAATTAGGAAAGTTTTGATAATGCAGCAGATTTTATATGACACGTACTTAGTTTTTTAGATTGTTCCCACTAAAAAGCAGCGATTTATAATTCAGAATTATTTTGAGAGGTTAGCCAACACTATTACAGATTAACTTTGTAAATTATTTTAAAAAAAATCGTACAGACAAATTTGTTAATTTTATTTAGAAATAAAAATATATTTTTGAAATGTAATATCGTTAGAAAAATCATCAGTTATACACAGACGAGAGAGGAAGCTGTATTAAATAAAAAAAAAACACTCGAAATTCCTGACAACTCCTGGATCCATGTATACCTATACACACATGCGTACTTATAGCGTCGCTACCTCGTAAGCCAAATATTTCAAGTTGAGTTCCAAAGTAAACAGGGAGTTATAGAAAAGGTATTTGATCTGAGCAAAAAGCAAATAAAAAACCTGAACTGAAAATTGTTGCAGTGGACAAAGTAAACATATGCTAATTTGGGATTTCTGTTCAACAGGACAAACAACTGTGTAGCCTCCATCGTGTCGAGTATAGCTTGGCATCTTCTTCATGCTTTGAACCAGCTTTTCTCCATAGCTCGTCGACAAAGAGGGCCAGATTTTGCGAACTTGACGCACGAGTTACTTTAAATCATGGACTGGCTTTCCGGCAAGATGCGTTTTCATAGTTCCCCCCACATTTTCAATGGGGTTGGCGCCTGGGGGCTGGGAAGACCAGTCGAATACTGTGACACCATTTTCTTGTTTTGTTATTTCTCAACGTGTTTTTCTGAGAGCAGTGTTTTGATGATGTGGGACGGTAGGATATGTTCGCCTCCTCCAGTCAACGTTCGATGGTATTGATACTCACATCTATTCCTTTTTTAGCAAGAACTGATCGTGTTTGGCGTAGTCACAAAACGGGTCCCGCTTAAAAAGTTGGACCATCCCTTTATCCTGCTTTTTTGTCGTCACTCGCTTCTAGCCGCGCTCGGAAAAGTCATCAATGAATTCACATCACAACAAACTTTTTGATTTTTTAATCACTTTTGCAGCCGTGGCGTGAGATAATTTCGGCCTTTTCGAATGCGTACAAAAAAATACCACCTCGAAACGCTTCGCGTACTTCTCACTTATTTCTGTTTGGTTGCGCTTACGGGAAAGTTTCGAACGACACTAACCTGAGTTAGCACTGGTGTCGTTGCCTTTGAGTGGGACTACTACGCAGCAAAAAGTAGAACGATATATGTATATCTTGAAGTTACAAGAAACAAATCGATTCTTTTCTTCTGACACAGACTGTAGGTACAACCATATTCGCCAGCGGCAAAACTTGTTCTATAACTTTGTTGTTGCTTTCACACGAAACTTTTTCGTCAAGTGAGCGGAGTAGAGAGATAGCAAGCAGAGAAGTTGCGAATAGAATTGTATTAGAATTTGAACCGAGTAATTGTTGAAATCGTCGGTACATGCAGCGAAAACAAAACAATAATAGTATAAGGCAGAGTTGCTTCATAACTGCATCTGACTTGCCACTGAAATTTATCCAACCTTTTTAGAGCGAAAAAGAGTTAATAAATGGTAATTTTACTTCATGATTATTTGGTTGAGCTAATCAGCTCATTTGCTCGTGTGCCAGGCCATTTGCTCAATTTGGTGTGTCTCGATTCGTCTTAAATTAGCATTCTAGGGTTAATGATCAATCATTTCTAGCCAAACTGCCACAAGTATTCGTCCGAATGAGAGGCGAGTATAAAAACTTCCACCTGTAGTTATGGGAGGAGTGAAATATTTATACCTGTTTCAATTTGCCGCCGATCCTAGACAAACTTATTCACATCAATGTATTTTATTTTATATTGTCAGGAGCTTACGAAGAGTACGGAAATTATGCTGTTGTTTCATCACTTAACTGCTTTTGAATGGCGTTTTGCGTTCTCTTTATTTAATAATTAGCTATATTCCGTTCACCTTTTTACAGTGCCGAAGATGCTGCCTTCCGTTACAACAGGTAAAGAAATATAAATGCAGTGAAGCAGCTAAAATTCCGGCGAACGGGATGAGTTACCTTTTGCACGTAAGGGCGCAGTAATTTATGGCACAAAAAACAAAGTATCGAACTGAATTACTTGTACTCGAAATGCTGTACTGATATGGCTGCTGCCCTCTTTCATGTCCTCTCACAAAGCGCAAGCAACTTTTTTAGATTCCTCTACTCCAAATAATTTAATATCGAAATTCCTGCGAAATAATACTTTGCAGCACTGCAGAGGTACGCAGCAGAGTAAATTCATTTGAATTTGATACAAAAACTAATACAAACCCATCAGTTAAAGCCAGCTAATGACAGATGTACAATAACAGTGAAAATTAACATCGAACATTACATAGGGCCTGTTGTAAATTTAAGCAGTCGAGTAATAAAACGTGTATAAATTAACACCAGCCATTACATTCCGGCCGGGCTAATTTGCTCGTTACAATACCAAGAACAACTGTAAGTCACGCGAAACTGCAGTTGCTACAGTAACAACAATAACAGCAACAATACCCAGCAACAGCGACGACGAAGCCGGCATTAAACAGTTATGAGCATTAAATAGGGTAGCAAAAGCTACCGGTGGTCTAGAATTTTCCAAAAATCGATTTTTCGTTTTGATATTTCGAAAGTACAGGCTTTTAGGAATATAGTGTCAAATTTTTGGAAGGATATTCCCAGTAATTTTCAAGACGCAGCCATTTTAGTAGGTAGAGTCAGATTCGTCTCACGGCCACTCACAAAACTTTAAGCCCAACTATCGCAAAACTTCATTTTCGGCCTGGTGTTGTCAAAAAAAAAAAAAATATTCAACCGAATCGTTTGAAATTTTAATACCATATGTTTTTCACAACCCGAGTTTTAGAGTGCCAAATTCACAACCGCGCCATTTTGCACTTTTGTTTATTCTAATACGGGACATAGCTATAGTCACACTGAATAATAATTTTTTTGGTTTTTATGTTTCAGGTAAATAGAAGAGCCAAAATGGACCACACCGACGAGGTCCAGTTTTTCGGGAGGGTCAATTTCAGCGCCATTTTTTAAACTATTTTATTAAAAAAAAAATCTTTTTTCATTTTTAGATGTAAAAGAAGTTGGATGTAAAATTTACTGTAAAATAAAAATTTCTGAAAATATTCTAAATTTTCGAGCTCTAAACCACCAGGACCCCTTAAATTCCTACTCCATTCCTTCGCTAGGCTCCCATTTACATGTTTGGTATTTTTTCAATTATATAAAATACGAAACACTGTAAATGAAACAATTTGTGTTGAGCACTGGCCAAACCGAATTTATCAAAGGAGATGTCAGTAGACCAGAGGATTTTTGTTTTTTTTTTTGCTTTTCCCTCATTGTGAACATTACGAAGTCGTGTACTTCAAAAACGATGCAATACGTACCTACATTTTAGAACTAACCAAGTCCCATTGTGCCTTAAAATTTCATCCTAATAAGTATTTAGGTCGCGTATACCCGGATAAAAAGTATTACACAAGGTGGCGCAAGATTAATCATTTTTGTTTTTGAAACATTTCTTTACAGAATAAAATAAATATTGTAATTTTGAATGATGGAAATCTTTATTTCACAATCCATTTGCAATCCATTGCATGTCTGCTTATATACTGCAGTTGTCTAGTTCACAAGTGTCAAATATGATTGACGTACGTACGTACGTCATTTGTAATATAAAAATTATAAATTTTCCACTAGGGTGATGAATTTTGAGCTACCTTGTATGAAAAATTCTATAAAGCAAAAAACAAAGGTTAATAGTAGACTTTGTTACAACGAACAAACCAATAGAAGCTGTCAATGGTTTGAATAAAACCCGACAGATGAGCTCGACATATCTGACGCAGCATAGATAGTATCTGGCATAGGGTGTCTACTGATGATATCATTTTTTGTCCAGTCCAAGCAGCGATGAAGAGTTGCAAAGTGATGTTTTATTTTCCTAATTTCAATTCGAATTTGTATACCCTATGATCGAAAATTACCGCAAATGTTTAGTTTAAACGAACCGCGCACGTGGGAACCGGTCCATAATTATTTTCTTATGTTGGTAGGACTATAAGAGGCACATCTGTCACTTTTTAGCGTCATCGGATCATTAGTGTCTGCCTGACCGGCCGGAAATATGAGCCAACAATTCTTGGGTTTTATATGATGATAACGCGCCATCGCAAAGAACACAAATTGTGCTGGATTATTTGACCAAACACCAAGAAAATACCATCGTGCAAGCTCCGTATTCACCTGATATGGCCCCGTGCGACTCTTCTGGTTTCCCAAATTGAAGTTACCACTTCGTGGAAGGAGATTTCAGCCATTAGAAGAGATCAAAGAGAATGCGACGAAGGAGCTGAACGCCATCCCTTCGTCGGCCTACCAGGGGTGCATGGAGGAATGGGTTAAACGTTGGCACATGTGCGTTGCTTCAGACGAATCATATTTTGAAGGAGATCAAATAAATTTACCTGAAATTTAACGCTTAACTTTAAACATTCTCGGTACTTTTTGTTAGTAATAAAAATGAATTATTTTTAATTTACAAAAACCTATGATCTGCGAATTTCATTATTACTTCCTTTGCACGGTTTTTTGGGAAAATATTAAAGTTTTTTCATCTTGCACGATTTTTCAAAGTTGTGGAACCTATCCCCAAATGTAAAATGTGTCGCATGTATTTTTGTTTACACGATTTTTGTTTTGGACGCATTTCTAAGGAACGTATTTACCCTGTAAAAACAAAGTTGGATTCTACTAGTGTATATAATTTCTACATAGTTTTTCCTTCATTTATTAAGATCTGGCATCCCTGTAGTAAAGTGTATTTTCTTACGTTTTTTCATTTTTACTATCATTCTTACTGATATACACACATTTTATTTTGGTTAGATTAGGTTGACCTGCCTGGCTGAAAGCCATCACTTAGGTCTATTGATCTTTAGTGTTACCAGATGGAGCTAGACCCTTACGTTTCTTTGTAGTAGACATCTTGTAATACGTCTGCGTCTTTTGCGAATCTAAGTCCACTTTGGAGCTCTATCCGCGAGAGGCATTCTAACTTCTCATTATGTGAAGCTTCAAGGCATTTTAATCTGGTTCAAGCTAATGCAGGGCAAGAACATAGAAGATGTTCTAGCGTTTCCCTCTCTTCTAGTTCATTGCAAAATCTCCAGCTATCGTTGTTTGTAATTCCTATCTTGTATGCATACGCCGCGTGGCCTGTCAATATACCTACGATAGTTCTGCTTTCTTTTCTAGACAGGGCTAGTACGAATCTGACGTATTTATCTGCATTCTGTATACACATGCCTTTCGCGGTTTTACAAGAGGTTAAATTATTCCACCTCCTGTCTATCCTTATTTTCATGTCCGCAGCGATGTAATTGTATACCGTATTTAAAGGTTTCAGTATTTCATATTCTTACAATTTCGTTTCCTCATGTTATTTAATATAATTAGCCGTTTAATACAATTAGCCTACCTTGGACACACTGGGGCGGGAGTCACCCTAGGAAATGCTTTATGGGTTATGGTTTTACTCTTCGAATTTATGCAGTAATAATGTTCACACTCTCACCAACGTAAATGTACGCCCGCAACTAATGAAAGCCCCATGCAAATAAATTCTCACCACCGTTCCGTAGTTCCGTAGTATCGTGGATCACTATTTCATCGTGCCAGCTCATACAGGCGTACGTTTACGTTGGTGAGTGTGAGAACCTTAAGTAGTTGGGGCGCACCGACTTTATGCAGATTTAAAAAATTGATTGGGTGAAATTTACCCCAATGTGTAGTACGTCAAAAGTAAGTACCTAGCAAATACTAGTAAGTCTATGACACTGTCATGGTCATCACGATCTATTATTTTATGATCCAAATTAGATAAAAATTTGTCCGCCTCGCTTTCTTTTAGAGGCCGACTTCTAGACCACATTGCCATTATTGCTTGAAAAGAAAATCACTCCTTATAAAAATAGAAAATAATTAAAAAATCTCCTTTGACAAAACTAAGCTAAATATATATATGTATATATACTCAAAAGGAAGAGACAGCACATATTCATAAGTTTTGACTATTTATTTTTTAATTTAAATTAATTGTATACAAATATATTCCTACACTACAAAAGTCATATAACTCAACTAACTAACTAAGTAATTTTCATGAATTTGCTACATTTTCGTATTTTTACTACTTTATTTTTATTTTGTATAGTTTCCTGAAGTCCAAGATAGTTTTTCTCTTAGAACGCAAAGTCTATTTCTGACAAAAATTGTCTTTATGCGAATAAAATCCAAGCATGGTATTTTATTCTCTGATATCTTTGAATAAATTAAATTGAACAATCCATTTTGAATTTATTTTATCCAAGTACTTAAAACAATATAAATAAAACTTTTAAATCTATTTGTGGAAAATTGTTTCTGAATTGCGGTGAATTAGGTGTGTCATTTACTTAAAAAAATAAGTGCGTCTACCGAAGGTTAAAAACGTATTTTGACTAATCGATAATAGATATACACTTATATTTAAAAGAACATTGATATCTTTCCCTTCAACTAAATATTATGAAATTTCGCCCTTCCAATGCAGCTTCTAGAGAACGACTTTGATTTCTGTTCGACTTCCGCCAAAAAGAGTCAAATATTTCTGTAAATTTTGTAGTCAAAAGTTTTACGTTCTCTGTAGAACACTCACACGCTTTTGCTCTGGCACGGCTACGAGGTTTGGGTTCCGATGTCGTGGGAATAAGTAATATTCGTTCTCTAAAACTGGACGATATTTATAGATTTGCCAAAGAATCTAGAAAATTCTCACTGGACTAATTTTCTCTATCTTTGTCTCTATTCTTTCCTATCTCTTTCTCTAATACTTTTCTCCTTCCCTCCTTGACTATCTACCCCCTTTCCAGAGCTTTAAATACAATGGGCTTTTTAGCCTGAATGTTTTAGGAGCTACCAAATCTACTGGTACTCCTTGGCTCGACCTTTTCAAATTTCGAATTTCAAAGTTTTACGTATTTTTTTGAGCATTCAAGAAAATTGCCAACATTGTATGCAAAAAAACTTGTATAAAATAAACTCAATTTTGTGTAACTTCAAAATTATATTTCATTGAACTAAAATTTAATGGACTATAAAACTGCATATTCAGAAATTGTCTAAAGACTCTCTAAAAAAAGTTGAAATTTTTAATAAAATTATTTTGAAATTTATTACATTTTTGTGAGTATGGTGCAAAGTTGGAAATTTTATCCAGTTTCTGTTATGCAATGAACTATATTTGTATAAAAAAAAGGAAAAAATGTATCTTGAAAAATATTGCGTACATTGTAAAAAGGTAAAGTGACTTGTTTATATGAGCACAAGTGTATGTTATCAGCTGAAATTTATGTGATTAAGACGTGTGCACTTGTCTGCACTTTTATTAATAAAAATAGTGAAGAAAATTTACATCATAAACGAGATCATCATAATTGTATTAAACTGATGTATGTGTATAAATAATGCCTAGTTAGTGTTCGCAGCCCTTTGAAAAGATCGTTGTATATGAACAAGGTGGCGTAAAATTAATCATCCTGCCGGAAGATTTATATTTTTTTTAAATGGCGTATACTGCAACATACAAACCATACAACCAAGTCAACGCCAAAATGAGAATTTCCCTTGCTCCAAATCATCATATTTTTATTTAGTAAAAAATTATTCCAAATAATGTTGGATGATTAATTTTGCGTCACCTTGTACACCTCTTTTCCTCAAATATAGAAATTGATTCTCCACTGAGTGCTTAAGTTATCGCAATGATGCTTATATTATAAAAACAATACAATAGAAAGCAAAAATTTCAAAAAAAAATCATCCCCTGCTACTCTTCAGCTACCCACTTCGAATTCCTTTGCCTTTTGCACGAAACCGCTGAAGTTAATTTAATTTTCACTTTCATTTTATTACAAGCAACTGTGTATGTGTGTGTGTGAAGTCGTGCGGTCTTGTTTGTTGGACCTGAGCGAAATTATATGTAATTGGAAAATAATTTTCATCTGGCAAAACTGTAGCACTCAACGATGGCTAAATATGTTTCGGGTGAATTTACTTAGCCTAAGTTGTTATGTTTTACGATATGCTAAAACAATATTTATTGCGGCACCCTTATTATTATTATTATCACTATTATTAATATATTATTATAGGGGAGTCTTCATCCAGGAAGCCATCATTTTCCTCATTCATTTTATGGCTGCCTTCATTCAAAGCAATGCAAATTAGTGTGAAATTGAATTTAAATGCCTCTCTTGCAGCAATTTATCATATATATATATCAGCTGTTTCCATGCAGTAAGGCTGTTCCAGTAGCATATAAGCAATAGACATACATACATATATGAATTAAATTTGTGCATAATATATAAGAATATGTGAATAAGTAAATTTGAATTTTTGAATATAAGGCATGCGAAATAGTACCTAAAGCTCCTCTCCAAGATATTTACAAGCATCACTTAAGGTCAATATCAATAGAATATTGTTTTATAAGAAACTTAACGCAGTTTTTTAATTTTTAAAATATAGTACTGAGAGTTCTTGCAATACGGCATTCGAAATCCTAAGTAGGGAATATTTAAATTAACGGAATTTTCATTGAAATTCGCTACTTCCAATTGCTGGCGGATTGGTTCCAAAAATTAGTGGTGTCACTTTTAAGCCAAGCCTTTTAATTTGAGACCTAATAGAACCAAGCTATGCCCGAACGAACATTAAATGGGGAAAAATGATGGCCTTCATGCACAAAAGTTGACTTGAAACTCCTTCTTCATAATTTTTTTGTCAAGCTCGACTTGGTAAGCATAAAAATATATCTTTCTCAACGAAAGCTACTGTGGCCTTGAACTCATATTCATATGCGAAAATTGATTATGACATTTGTAAGAAAATGTGGAAAAGTGTAAAAAAATGTGAAAAAATTATATAGCCGAAAACATTTATGAAAAATGGAAGAAAATTAACAAAATTGCAGGAAAACTTTTTGAAAACTTTTTTTAGTAACATTTTCACCAGAATATTTTGAAAAATGATTTTAAATTCCTTTACTGATTGAACGTAAAAAGTGGATAAAAAAAATGAAGGCAAACGCTGGAAACTTGTCTAACAAAATTATTTTTTATTGGTATTTTTACCAAAAATTTACAGAAACAATCCAAATTCCCTTAACGATTTACCGAAAAAATTAATGAAAGAACTAAAAAAAATTATAGACGATTTTCTAGAAACTTCTTTTATTAACATTTTTTAAAATAATCTAGCAACCTTCACGGACTAAGAGAAAAAAAAGATGAAAAAAAAGAAAGAAATTCATTTGCATTGAACATTTTCTAGCAAAACTATTTTCTTCCCAAAAAATTTGAAAAAATAATAAAAACTCCTGCCTAAACGAAAAAAATTATTGAAAATAGAAAGAAAACAAAGAAAATGTTACCCAATTTTCTAATAAACTTTATTGTTAGCATGTCTACCAAAAAATTTGGGAAAAATAATCTACAATCTCTGATCAATTAAGCGATTAATTAATGAAAACTTAAAGAAAGTGAATGAAGAACAGAAATGAAATTAAGGAAAATGATAATGATGAAATTAATAATATTTTTACAAAAAATTTCCAAAAATAATCTAAAATTCTTCATTGATTAAAAGAAAAAATGTATGAACAAACGAGCAAAATTTAAGGAAATTACAAGAAAATCTAAAATCCTTATCGATTAAGCGAAGAAATTTGCGAAAAAAAATGAAAGAAAATTTGCAAAAAAAAGAAAGAAAATCATTGAAAAATTAACGAAAGGAAAATAGAGGAAAGGATAGGAAAACTATTTTTTTCACTTTAACCAAATAAATTCTAAAAATAATCTAAAATTCTTTATCGACTAACCGAAAAAATTTATGAAAAAAAGAAAATTAAGGCAAGTGCAGGAAACTTTTCTAGCAAAATCATTTTTTCCCAAAAATTTTTAAAAATAATTAGAAACCCTTCATCGATTAACCGAAAAAAATGATTGAAAATAGATAGAAATTTCAGAGAAATTTTATAAAACAATGAGTTGTTGACATTTCTACCAAAAATTAAAAAAAAATCTAAAGTCCTTGATTGTATAAGCAAAAAAAACTTACTGAAATATAATATTAAATCAAATTAATGAGAAAAAGAAAGAAATTAAGAAAGAAATTGAAGGAAATTGTAAGAAAATCTAAAGTCCTTTATCGATTAAAGGAAGAATATTAGGAAAAAAGTAAGAAGTTTATTGAAAATTTATTAAAAATTTAATGAAAGGTAAATAGTTAAGGTTTCTAGGAAAACTACTTTTTCACTTTTACCAGGGTCCCGGTGGTCTAGAGCTCGAAAATTTAAGGTATATTGAAGAACTTTTTTTTACAATAAAAAAAATTAATTTATTTGCGTTGGCTTCCGAACTCGCCGGGTCTATGACGAAGCTGATGGTATTTCCTCCAACAGTAGGTGTTGGGTATGGTTATACCGCCATACGCTCGGTCGCCAGGGCCTCAACTCTGTGATAACAGGAAACACCGCGTGAAGGCGGAGGTTGGCATTAATCCAGAGAGGCTATTTGAGACGCATCATGGACCTTGAATTCCATGCGTTAACCAGGAATCCAAAAAGTCATTCAATGAATTAAAATTCCTAGCTAGCAATCGGAATATGTGGAAATCTTTTGTAGATAGACTAAGTTCTTAGTACATATACATTTATGTATTGTAACACCTGAACATGTCAATAATAATAATAATAAGGCGGGCCATGTAAAATTTGCTTTTTGAATCGGCTATAAAAAAAAACACTAATCACGATTTTTTCAAACTTTTTTGATTTTGAAGATTGAACATTGTCATTTATGAATGAAAAATAATGTCGTTCAAATGACTGCCTCGACTGGCTTTACAGTAGGCCATTCGATCAACCCAATTTTTAAGCACATTTTCGATTGTTTGGGCTCCAATTTCATGAATGGCAACTTCGATTTCGTGTTTTAAAGCATCAATCGTCTCTGGATGGTTCGCATAGCATTTGTTCTTAACGGCTCCCCACAAAAAATAGTCCAACGGGCTTAAACCACAGCTCCGAGGCGGTCAATTGATATCGGAATGTCGGCTGATTATTCGGTTTTCAAAAACGGTAGCCAAAAGTTCGAGTGTAACTTTGGCAGTGTGACAAGTTGCACCATCCTGTTGAAACCAAATGTCGTCCATGTCATCCTCTTCAATTTTTGGAAACAACTCGTTGAGCATGTCACAGTAACGCACGCCATTTACTGTAACCGCGGCTCCTCGCTCATTTTCGAAAAAAAATGGCCCGATGATGTCGCCAGACCAAAAATCGCACCAAACAGTGACTCGTTGTGGATGCATTTGCTTCTCTACAGTAACGTGTGGATTTTTTGAGCTCCAAATCCGACAATTTTGCTCATTGACGTAGCCACCGATGTGAAAATCAGAAAAGAAAAAGAAGACTCACCACTTTGGAAATAGGTTTTCAATATCTCCCAATTGTGTTCAAGCGTATAGCGTCCCATTTCATAAATGTCAAACCTTTAAGTAAATTATGAACACATTTGACATGTCATTTGTGTTACCATTCTCAAAAAAATAGGTGGTTCAAAAAGCAAACGCCCACCCTGTACTTTCGAAATATCAAAAAAAAACAAAAAATCAATTTTTTCAAAATTCTGGGCCTTACGATATCAATTCATATCAATCTCTCAAAAAGCAAGGGACAGTTAATTGAATTCTTCAAAAAGTGAAGTATACTATAAGGCTTCATCAAGAAAGGCGATAGTTAAATTTAGTAGCTGACAACACGAGTCATAAGACGATAAAGGTCACTCGTCAACCCATTTGACTACAACAATCGCTGGAATAACTGTTAATAAAAAAATCCGTTCATCTCCGCTGTATCCCATCTCATTTTCCTTATTGTTTTTCGTTATTAAACCTAACAACAATAACAAAAAGCAATAACAAAACACCAAGACTAAAAAGTGTCAGTTTATTATCTCCTTATTTTTTCTTAATATTTGAAATATAAAAATTAAGAAACTCGAAACCAACACAATATATGTCATAGTCTCAAAATTATGAAGAAGAAAAGGTTAAAACTTGAACTGACCTGCTTTAATACTGCGTTCAATCTTAATTTTAGGCAGGAGACCCAATAAGTTGCCTCTTTGGAAAGTAAGCTGAAAATAGCTTCACTTCTCACTGAAAGAACCATATCGTAATATAATATTTCTTATCAAGTAATATTGCAATTTAAATGTACCTATGTATATATGTTAAAAATAATTACCTTGAACACAAGCATTTCAGCATTAGATTGCTCGATTTCTCTTCTTGAAGAGAGTTTCAATTCTATGTCGCCCCAGAAGGCAGTTGAAAGGAAATACTTTCCATGGCCTCCCTACTACATGACTACACACGAATTTAGTTAAAATTAACTGAGCACAAATATACACAGCTTGGATTACAGCGTACCTATAAATGCATGCGTACCATGAGGTCATTTGTAATTACACCGTAATGACCTTGCACCACTTCAAGTGTGCTTTTTAACACCAGCCAACAGACAAAGGCGGGCTTTACCGGCGGGAGAGCATTTCCCACTTGTATGGCATTATTTCACTTTCCTTTACTAATGGGTTTTTCAGTAAGAGCGCTTCAACTTTTGAACTTTTCTGAATAAAACACAAACGGTTTGACTTTTTTAACTAATTTTTTTTTATTATCGAGTTTGAACATATACATTTAAGTATGGAATTCGATTTCTTTTGCATGACCACCGCGTGCACGTTTTACGAAGTCCAATCGTTGAACCCAATTTTCGACCACTCTTTTGCATAAATCGGCCGAAATTCCAGTAATTTCGCGTTCAATATTGGCTCTGAGCTTACAAATCGTCGCCGGCTTGTTACTGTGGACCAATGACTTCACATAACCCCAAAACGGGACGGCTTGTTAAATGGACCGTAAAATGGCCGTAATGCTCTTAAAGTAGCAGCAACAGAACGATTATTTTCATAAAAAATTTGCACGATTTGCAATCATTGCTCAAGTGTGTAGCGTTCCATGATGAAATGTATACTAATGAAGTTTACAAATGACAAGCGAAAAATAAAAAATATTGCGTCGTTCGCCTTCCCTATCGGAAAAAAGTTGAAGCGCACCTATTGAATAACACATTATAATTATTAAGCTGTTTGGCATTCAATTTTCTTTTCAAACATTGTGGCTTTTGGTTCATAGAACTTCGCTTCTCTATAGAAGACATACTAGAAGCCTTACAATATCAATTCATGTTATATATTCATATAACTTCAACAGAACAACAAACCTATCAAACATCTTTCACAGGATATACGCATTTTTAAAACTAGAGCAATTTGCATTAAGGAACAATGTAATCAAGCTTTATATAGCTTACTGTTTTTTTATAATTAATTTGCATACGTTATATATATATTTATAATACAATAATTAATAATTGGCGCTTACACTCTTTTTGGGTGTTTGGCCGAGCTCGTCCTCCTATTTGTGGTGTGCGTCTTGATGTTGTTTCACAAATGGAGGGACCTACAGTTTCAAGCCAACTACGATCGGCAGCTATTTTTATGAGGAGCATTTCCATGGTAAAAATACACTCGGAGGCTTGCCATTGCCTCTCGGGGGCGACCGTTATTATAAAAAACCTTTGTCTTTAATAAGGTTAAGGTTTCGAATTTCGCGTACATTCGACTTTCTATTATTTTTTTTTATGTTGGTAAACTCGTCTCGAAGATATGTTCACGGTTTTAGCAATACAGCGGGCTTAGTTTGTTTCTGAGAAGTATAAATAAGACAAGTGTTTTGCATGTTCGGCTATGAGAATAGTCGTATCACAATTCGAGAAGTTGTTGAGGATACCGGCATATCGGTTGGCTCATGCCATGGAATCTTTTCGGAAATTTTGGGTATGAAGCATGTGTCAGCGAAATATTTTCCAAAATTGCTGAATTTTGTCAAAAAACAACGTCGCATGAGCATCGCTCTGAAATTCTAGAATGGCGTCAATGATGACCCAGAAAAGCTTAAAGGGTCATAACTGGTGACGAATCAAGTTTGAAGAGACTCACGAAAAGACGGCATTTTGCGGCGATTGAGGAGATAAGAACCGAATCGTTGAGAGAGCTCAAGGACATACCAAAAAGTGCATATCAGTGAACATATGATCGAAACCAACACAATAGATCATAATCTTAAGGCAAATCACACTAGCCACGACCGCAACAACAACGTCAACTATTCTAGTCCTGGAACTTACGAGCTCTAAATGACTCCTGGAAATGGAACTCTCGCATTAGATCAACTTCGAATGCTTCGATACAAAAATGATATCCTTGCGATTCAAGAAGCCAGATGGAACCAAAGCGGAACAATTTCGTGAATCGCTTGTAAAACAGTCTTCGTCTACTTCGGCAAGTCGGAGTCAAGTGATAAAAAAGAGGAATTTTACGAACAACTGAATAATAGTGTGCCACCTCATAAGAGTAACAGAATTTTTTTCACTCTCACATTATCCGCTTGCTGATTTTTTTGTTTTTTCAAGGTTTAATATTTTGCAATCATAGAAATCTCTCATTTTCATATTTGCCCCGGGTATTTCTCCGTAACCAGATATGACTATCAAATTTCCGTTTAATTTTTCCAGATGTGGCTGTCAAATCTTCCTACGCTAGCTTCCTCTTTCTAGCATAGGAAATAATCAAATTCAATAATCATAGGTCTGTCATGCTGTTATCTTCATTCAACTGGTCCTCCTAAATTCTAGAAGAAATATCCGATGAGGCATTTAGCAAATTTTTCTGTTTCATTCATTTTCCGTATGTTTACTTTTTCTTTTTAATTTTGTAATTTTCCCCAATACATACATACCTCCCGCGCCAGCTTTTAAGCAGCTCAAACTGGCGCAATTGGCAATTATAAGTATTTCCATTTAATATTGTGATTGTTTATTGTTGTGCTAGTATATTCGAGTATAGGCATATATCGGATGTTTTTTTAACTGCATAGGAACTATCCATATGGATAAATATGGTTTGACAGCTGAGAATGGCAAACTCTGCTGACATTTTTGTTCAGTATCGTGAATCGCTTTACGTCAGAACGACGCTTCAAAATTGTGAAAAGTTACTTTGAAAAAATAGATCCATTCTCGAAGTTCATAAAGTACTGGCGGAATCCTCGGTCTTTATATATTTCGAAGGAGCTTTCATTACAACGAATGGCGAGCGCTACCGAGCCACGCTGCCTGAATTTTTGTTTCCAAAAAATGGATCAGCTCAACATCGATGATAATGATACCAAAGCCTGGCAAATGTCCCCTTGAAGTGTCACCATACCGACCGATCTCTTTGCTACCTATAATGTCCAAACTTCTCAAAGAAATAATTCTGCAGCGGTTAAGGCCTTGAATTGAAAACAAACGCCTTATTTCTACTCACTAACTCGGAGTTCGAGCAAAGCACTCAACAATTGAAGAAGGGCATAGGATCACAGATGTGATAGAAGAAGCAATCGAAAAGAAGAAAGTGTGCTCTTCCATATTTCTCGATGTTACTCAGGCCTTCGACAAAGTCTGGCATGACGGACTATTCCATAAGCTTAAAATCTTGCATCCAAGGTAGTTCTCGGACATATTTACTTCGTATTTAAATAACAGATATTTCAGAATCGAGTGCGAAAGATTTTATTTAAGCTTGAAACCAACCATCCACTATGGCGTATGGCGCAGAAGCTTGGACGATGACAACATCCGATGAAGCGACGCTTGGAGAGTTTGAGAGAAAGATTCTGCGTAAGATTTTTGGACCATTGCACGTTGGCAGCGGCGAATATTGCAGGCGATGGAACGATAAGTTTTGAAAGTATTCGATGTGGTACCAGCTAGTGGTAGCAGAGGAAGAGGAAGGCCTCCTCTGCGTTGGAAAGATCAGGTGGAGAAGGACTTGGCTTTATAACATTTCAATTAAAAAAAAAATTAACAAAATTATTTAGGTCACATCTGGTGTCTGTTAAGTTCTGAACGTTTTTGAGACATTCGAGTTTGAAGATAATTTTCGACATAAGACTTGAAGAAAAGGCTAGGAATTTGTATCAGGAATAGAGAAAGCACCATAAGTTGGGGACGTAATCCACCTATGTGTTGCTTCTTTATTTTAGCTATTATACCTTTCTGGGTATCTAGAAATCCATGCTAGTTTTTAAAATAATTTACAGCTTTCTTAAAGTTTTTTTCATTGATGGGAAGAAGAAAGCAATTAGTAAAAAAACATAAATTAAAAATTCATCAAAAAGCCATTTTTAACTGCCGGTCTTGGTTAAAATTTTATTGATTGTATTAATTGACACGCAGTGGAACATTGTTGGGCCCATAACCTTTTATAAATGAAACACGTGGATCGATTTCCTACGAATAACTAAACTTTATTGCCAGATTTGATAAGTACATCAATGGTTTTAATACAAATATTTAGCACTAGATGATGCATTTTGATATACATTTTCAACACTCTGTAACTAAATAAAAATAAACAAAAAATCGAACCATTGAACTAACATTTAAAAAAGTGGACGTACGCAAGAATTTTTTTTAATAATCTTTAAAATCGAATGTCTCGAAAATGGTATAGTTTTGGACATCATTTTATGTAACCAAATTCGTCAGAAATTATCGAAATAAATGGCCCAAGTATATACCTAGGATGACTTTCCCGGTAACTCTGTATATGCTAGCAAATATGTTTGTATTTTCTTTTCTAATTATATTTGCGAAAACACCACAAATTATTTCCCATCACTCACTCATACACGTGCAACCAACAATTTACCCTCTGAATTCAATTAGTGCTCTTTCATAACGTATGTCGATATGTATGACTTGCTGCATTTAAGAATCTTTCTCCTTTAGCGCTTGCGCTGTTTCCAAGTTTATCCTAGGTATGTGTGCATGTATGTGGTTGCAAGTCATACGGGACATTTTCATTTCTAACTAATTAAAATATGAAAAGCATAACGTTGACAACCGAAATTAATAAAAATGTCAGCAGTTAAATTAAATTGTCTTAGTTGTATGCGGAATAAATATGTGCACACACATACACATTTACATTTATGTGGGCGAATGTGTGCAGCATAATGAAAACGTGAGAGCGCATCAGTTGACGAATTTAAGGACTCAACGTTTTTGTGTATCTGGGGATTTATGTGCTTTTCATTCATTAGTTAAATATGTGATCTACCGTGTTTTACCGCGGAATCCAGTTTAAGAATTTATTTTATATTTTTTATTTTATTTTATTTTTTTTTAATTTTATCACCTTGTAATTAATGAAGGCGTTTTACCTTTATTTCAATTTTAATGCACTAGACGTTAATATCATTGCTCTCTCTGGTAGAAATGGTAGTGAAGGCGTGTTAGTGTGATGCATTAATATCATGCAGGACTTTAAAATTCACGAGAAATCCAAAAATTGTGAGTGAAAGTGAAGCATGCATAGACTGTACCGGAGGTATTGATGAATGTGCCCTGATATAATTTCTATGTCCCTGACCAATTTTCCAGGTCACGTATGAGCTGCTTTGGTTTCTGTTGCTTCTTCCATTGAGAGATATTGCGGATTAGAAGATAAGAAATTCACTAAAACTCGTAAAACAATGCATTGCATGTACGATCTGAAGTCTACGAAAGAAAAGAAAACCACTTGTAATACCGCAGGTTGTCATGAAATGGCATCTACTGTGTCACTGACAGCCTGGCGGAGATAAAATCACTCACAAAGTAATCGACAACCCCCAAGATAGCCATGAAATGCCTGACATCCCTTAACGAGATGACTGAGTAATTTCGCCCAAATTTGACACAGATTTCTGGTCTGATGAACTAGCGAGACTCGACACTACGTTTCCTAACTAGAACATAGAGTGAAATAGATAAACATCTACAAACAAGTAAGCTAACATACCTACTATTGGAAATTTGTAAGAATAGTGAACGAAAGATGACGTAACGAACCCAACTGCAAAATGCAAATCAAATCACAAAAAGATATGGGCAGGCACACGCACGGCTAGGCGAGCTAACACAACTACTGCACAAGCTGTATAGATGAAAAAAAGGAAGATACCGCTTCCCAGCTCTATCCACGTGAACATTTACCAATTTAGGTAGACAATTCTTTAAGAAGTTTGAAGTTCTCAAAATGGATCTGCAACGGTCTACGTGAGCTAGTTCGTAGACCAACTGCCAACCTACCTACCTAGAAGATCCCAGCAACTTTCCAAAGTTCACATTGGTTTAGAGGAATCAAACAAAAATCCATGCGGCATGGCAAATTGCTTGACAATTTTGACAGAAGTCATCCTACGGAACGCCTAATCTGGTAACAAACCATTAAGCCATTTCTCGAAGGGCCTGTGATTGCTAGGTGAATGCTCTGTCTACTGAGAATCGGTAGATATTTCGTCAGTTAAGCACATACTGTCGGCCAAATTGGTGGAGATACTTGAAGGTGAGTTTTATAAGCCACCTTTTACTCCGCAATGGTGCTTTTCTTAACTTAGTAGTTTGCTGATTTGAAAGTTAATGCCTGGAGTATACTTGATGTCAATATCATATACCTTCATTTTCCAGTGGTACTAATCGTTCAAAGAGGACCGTACATCGGTTGAAAACTTGCCTCATGAACGTCGTCCAGCAACATCAGTAAACGACGAAAACATCGGAAAAGTAAAGGAAATTGTGCTTGAAAATCGCACAAATCGCAAAATCGGTTAACGCTGAATATTATTTAGACGTTTTAAAGCGTTTGCGCGAGAACATTCGTCTTAAAAGGAAGGAATTGTGGGACAACAAGTCATGGTTCTTGCATCACGATAATGCACCAGCTCACACATCACGTCTTGTTCGCGATTATTTGAACAAAAATAATGTTAATATCGTTCCGCAAGCACCGTATTCGCCTGATATGGCTCCATGTGACTTTTTCCTGTTTCCCAAGCTCAAGTTGCCGCTCCGTGGAAAACATTTTGAGACAATTGAAGTCATAAAAGAGAATTCGAAGAACACACTCGAGCTTGACTTGTTTACAGTAGCACAGAAAACAAAGTATGTGACATATCACGCTGAAATTTGCCACGTAAGCTTATAACAGTCCTAGCAAAAAACAAAAAATTTATTTTTGCCATATGTCATCCGCGGACCGTTTTATTGATAACGTCTCGTTCATATTTGAGCAGAAGTATAGTCTCAAAATACCTGGAATGATGTGCATTTTAAGGTTTATCTTTTTTGTATCACCGCCTCGCCTGTCCGTTGTGTGTGCATTAGTAACATAGCTCCTTTTATTTGAAAGGGATATGCAACTTACTACGCATGCAATATGACAACGTTCAAATGTGGGGCGCGGCTTCGAATGGCGGCAAGAATCTGAATAGCCCAATTTCTGTATAAATTCTGCTGAATTTGAGGAATGATCTAGAATGTGCTAATTTTGAGGTCATTAGCTTATTATGGCTTATCGATAGATTACGGATTATCGCCCACTACAGAAAATGTGAAAAGAGAAAGTAACACAAAATCAAATCACCTCATCCTGGTGGCTAATTTAGGAGGCAATTGAGTGAGAAAAGTAAATCTAATACAGTGTTGTGTTTTTATTTATTTTAAAGAAACAAATGCTGGTGTTCCTGCTTGATCGAGTTGCCATAGGAGCTGCGCGTACAATACTGCTTTGGTCAGCACTCTTTTACTCTTCAAAGGAACGGCCATGTTCGGCAGTAAACACCGGCATTTCAGTATTCCGTTAAGATTTGTCTGCATTAGTAAATATGTAATATCTGCTTCTCTTAAATTTAAATGCTTAAGTTATTGAATTTTTACTCATATTATATTACAACAGTGAAGCCTCAAGATGAATGCCCGGATGAATTCCCGAATCCGGAGGGTACATTAATAATATAGGGACTTGAATCCTGGATCAAAATTATCCGGTAGATATCCGGTTATAGATATTTATATAGCTTTTTTCAGTAATTTTGCCATTTTTTTCCGGATGGCTCTAGGACCGAGCATGGCTCCGGCTCTGGGATCTACGTGGAATCCAGCAGAACAAAACTGCACTTTGCTCTTGGAATGCATGCATCTGTGTTTCAAGTGGAGGTGTATGCAGTTCAAGAAGCGAAGAACTTTGTTGTGGAAAAGCGCTGGAGAGGCAGATCGATATGTGTCTGCAGCGACAGTTAAGCTGCGCTTATGGCCTTAGGACGCCCTCCAACCACATCAGGGGTAGTCAAGTCCTGTAAATCCAGGCTGAACTATGTCAGTAGATATGATAGTCTGATGCTAACATGGGTCTCGGGACACGTGGGTATCGCGAGTAACGAGACCTCTGACTCTTTAGCTAAGCCAAAGAAATTGGCCTCAGAGCCCGTTTTACCACTCCCTTCTGCGGTCATCACAGCCACGGTTAGCAAATGGGTAACTACCACCCACAAGCGAGCTTGGCAGGCTGAGAAAGGCTGCAGATGGACTAAACTGATGCTACCTGTCATGTCCGATCGACTGTCGCAAACCCTTCTGTCATTAAGCAGAGGGGAGTGCAGACGGCTGGTTGGACTGATGACGGGCCACTTTCAGTGGGCGAAGCATATGGAAAGGTTGGGCATTTCAGACAGTGTACTCTTCCCAGCTTGTGAAGAGGAGGATGAGACGGCGGACCATTTCCTGTGTGTCTGCCCCGCCTTCGCTCGAATCAGGGTTGAGGTCTTTGGCACTGATGTGTTAAGAAGCGACCATCCGGGCTCCTTGGCACCACAAGATCTACTCAGAATTCTTCGGAGATCGGGTAGATTTAAAGAAAATTAAAAGGGAATCCAAGTGTAGTACAATGGACTTAATTAATGTCTGAGTGCTGCACTTGCTAGTTGTCCCGACAAAAAAAAAAAAAAATTTTGCCACAGCACTTTTAAGCATATTTTTAATATTTTAAATTGAAACCAGCACCACAGAAAAAAAATATAAAAAAACTTAAATTATTCAATGAACAGCATTTGCTTTATCATACTTTTTCTATTGATGCTTAATTGTGTTTGATCAAAATATTAATAATGTAGTACGTATGTATGTGCATATGTACGTACCTAGTTCAATAATATTCGTTGAAAGAACTCGGGAGACTGTTTCATTTCCAACTGAATGCATCAGAACAAAGTGGAATGGGATGTTTTTCAAAATGTGCAAGAGAGTAGAAATTAGACATTTGTATTTGGACAAAGTGAACAAAACTTATTTTTATATGGAGACAGTTAAAAATGAAATACTTACATACACACAATAAAAATTTCTAGTTAAGATAAAAAATATTTATTTGTAGCTTTATAATGTCTTTGTATATGCCAAGTGTCTGGAGAGTTGGCCAAGTGAAAATTCTGACAGTAATATGTTGAAATAATACACTGCTAGACGAAAATAAAAAGAGCAAAAATAAAAGAAAACAAACAAAATAAAATGGAAAAATTGGATTGCGCGGACACTTTGATTGGCGTTAGTGCTGACATTTTTGGTGAGTTTAGAGGAAAAAAACTGAAAAATGTACTGTAAAATAAATAAAAATATGAACAGATAAGAGAAGAAACATATATACATAGATGTTTAAAAACGTGGGAGTATATTTAGTAAAATTCCATAATGTTCATGACACTGTTAATACAATTAATTTTGACATTTTTGATACTTACGGGGAATAACTTCATTGCATTTTCGAAAAAGTAAAAATCAATGACTTCTCAAATTGTACGCACGGTCGACTTTCCCGTGAAACAACTCGCCCGCCCGGTGTCGTTCTAAGTCAACCGACTTGTGTTCAGTTTACTTCGCTTTTTTACCGCATACCATTGAACCGGGAGGTTTAATCTTCTAAAGATACTTATAGCCCCTGTTATAAACATGCCCGTTTCGCAAACCGTCTTTGGAGTAAAACTACCCCTACCACTCATTCCTGTCAGTTGTCCACGAGACTCAAATTGCAGGCATTCCTTCGCAGAGCAGGTAAATTATGCTACATCAATGGTTCGTGTAACTTGATCATCCAGTTACAGTGCTATGAGTACTGATTTTATGTAATTGTTTCTAGTTTCCCACTTTTCAGGTGAAGACATCATTTGGCGAACGGGTCCATACGCGCTCAGTCTGCAGTTCAGTTTTCGTTCGACCAATCTCCGCAGTTCCGTGAGTCGCACAAATTCTGACTCTGCGTGTTCAGGTCCTTCGACTTTATCGACACAGAATTGACGGTATGGATCGCTAACATGTTTCAATCGGTGCAGATATTGTTTGAAACACCCACGACCTGAAATCAACTGGGTCACATAGAAATTCAGTTTCCCATGTTTCCGTTTCCTCAGGGTTCGCAAATCTGGAACTATGCAATGTGTCGATCTTCCGCTTTTTGCTGTGTCCCATTGCCGATGCCATTCATCAATGTGTGTTTCTGGCAGTCTATTCCTATCCCGATCCTGGTTTCTTCGTTAGGTTGCCATATTTGGGACTAAGATTCCCACCAAAATTGTATCATCATTACTTGACATTTGCATCGCCGTATTGAGAGTTTAGAGTTTTAAAAATTGATTTGAATTTGCAACAACGAGTTTTTATTAAATTTTGCGTTAAATATGAATTCAACGGTGCGAAAATCTTTGAGATTTTGGGAAACTCTTTCGGTAGTGATATTCTACAGAAAACAGGCATTAACAAGTGCCATGAATACGCCATGAAGAGATGGAGAGTCGACAGCTGAGAAAAACATCACTAAAGTGAAATAAAAGTTTATGAATAACACCAATTTAACCATCAGAGATCTTGCAGATATCCTGAACATTGCTTATGGATCCATTCAGGACATTGTATAGTAGCTAATTAGTTGGGTATGCCCCGTATTGCTGTAAATTTGGTCCGAAAGGACCTGAATTTCATGCAAAAAAAGGACCGAGTTGACAACGCCGAAGACTTGATTTCCAGGACTGCATCCGACCCAACATTCATCAAACGCATCTTTATTGGAGACGAGACGTAGAATTATGAGTACGACATGCAGACAACAGGCGAGTGAGTGAAAAGCTCCGAGTAAACCAAGACCGATAAAAAATACGTTGTTTTGAGTCGAAAAGAAAGCGATGCTTATGGTTTTTACGGATTACAATGCTATTGTGCACTACGAATTTTTGGAAAAAAAGGTCAGACAGTTAGACTAGAAAAGGACTTTTATTTGGCGTTATGAGATGTTTACCTGAAGCAATTCGCCAAAAAAGAAAAGGTTTGTGGAAAATAACTCGTGGGTTTTGCACCATGATAACGCACAGTCCCACAGCGTCATCATTATCCAGAAATTTTCGACCAAGAATGAAACGAATATCACCCAACAGCTTTCGAATTCATCTGATTCACAAGATATGCCTCCCTGTTATTTTTTTGTTTCTTTTTTTCTGTTTGAACGAGTTAAAAAACCACTACGAGGTTTGACGTTTTAACAGCCGAGACTAAGTAATGGAAAAAACGACTACGGCTCTGTTGGCTACAGATGGATGGTACAGAAAATAGAGTTTCATAAATGTTTCGAGAGCTGGATCAAATGCCGGCATAATTGAAGGCGATAAAATCGGTTAAGAGGAATAAAATGGTGTTTTTTTTTTAATTTTCTGAACATATTCCAGGAGCTGTTTGATGAAGGGAGTATTAGCATTTTTTTCTTAGAATTTAAAATGATGGGTTTTATATAACAGCAAACAGCTTGAAAAAGAAAATACCAAAAATTCTAGATGAGAACAAATTTGAGCTTTAGGTATTTTTCGTGTAACTGCTCTTGTAAATGTTCACAAAGAAGCGCAATTAATTGACTACTACTTGCCAAGGCGAACGCCAACGCTGCCCCAACATTCCACACAAAAAGTATTCAACCCAAATGTATCTACACCATTACTTGTTTTACACTTTCCTCAATCTTTACCCTTTTTAAATTTAATTAACACCACAAGAAAGGTCAATTTGAAACCTTACCCCCTTCGGAGGGCACTTAAAAATTCATTCTTAGATATTTGAGCTGCATACTTTCCATCAGCTTTTCAGTCCGCACTGAATGCAAAACAATGCGCATCACGAACACTCAAACCAAAGGATGCAACTGAGTGGGAAATGGGAAGAACAAGACGGCATAAGAAATTTAAAACAGCATTCACAACATTCACAACAACAACAGCAACAAAGCAATATTGCTTTATTAAAACAAAGGCTAAACAATGTTTCAAGTGACAGTGACAACGTGTAATTAAGCGTACTTTTTTATTTTGAAATTCTCTACCAAGAAAAGCTGTGGCTATAACAGCCATTATGTAACAATTATTGTTTTGTACAACTGGAAATTGAATACTTGAGTAAAGAAAATGCTGACTAAGATAAAATACAATTCGAAAAATACGACACAACAACTCTAAATAAATAATAGCCACAAACACTGACACAGCAGCAATAGTTAAGAAACAAAGTTCCACCGTAGCGCTTAACGGTTAGTTTAGTTTACTCAGCGCTCAAATTGCTATTGCGTGGGTGTACAGCTTCACTGGGAATGGAAAAGAATGCACGTCCTCCACTAACAATACACTGTGCTTCTCAGAGTGAAAATAAAAATTCCGAAGTTTTTAAATAGGAAATTTTTCCTCTCCATACAATGCCAAAAATGATAAAACTTTATATCACTTGGCTCCATCAATGCCTGGTTTTCTTACTACAGAGCAGAATGTTACTAAAAAAAGCAATACTTGGGTGCTATATCAGCATATTCTTTGAGTAGTTGCTGAAATAATACCAGAAAGTTACGAAATTGTCGTAGAAACTTAATTTGAATAGAGCTCTCCTTTGCATCACTGCCAGGTGCCACTGCCACTTGAGCAAATAAGGCGGAAACCATATAAGGCAGCACGATAAGTGGGCCTAAAAAAATCCAGAAATATGGAAATATACAAAAATGGATGTCATGGAGCCTTTGATTCAATTAAAGCAAGTATTTGTAAATTAAATAACGATCTAAGTGTTGTCAATGGACGCAAGAGATCTTTTACGTCGAAGACCACGAGGTCGAAGTGCAAACCTCCCATAAATCTTAATCTAAATCTAAATTATTATTATATTATTCTTATTATGAAGTGTTGTCAATGAGGCGGCTAACAGTAACAGTCTAGTTCTTTACCTACTTAAATTCCAGTGGACAGTTATTTACAAAAATTATTTCAAACTGGACGCTCTCGGCAAACTACCCTTAAATAACTCTGCGATTGATTATTTTGACTTTGGAAGATATAAAAATAGAGTATAACTCATTCCCTGTTTTTCTCCAGCGTCCTAGGATGATTTTTAGTATCCCGATGTAGCGCTAAGCATAAAATTCTAAAAACTCAATAAAAGTACCCAAATATTAAAGTTAAAGTAATAAAGTAAAACATTTTTCTAATAGCGTTCGCCCTTCGGCAGGCAATGGCAAACCTCGGGGTGTATTTCTGCTATGAAAAAGCTCCTCATAAAAATATCTGCCATTCGGAGTCGGCTTGAAACTGTAGGTCCCTTCATTTGTGGAACAACATCAAGACGCACACCACAAATAGGAGGAGGAGCTCGGCCAAACACCCAAAACGGGGTGTACGCGCCAGTTATGGTATATATATAATGTTTTTGAATATGAGGACAATCATGGACATTTCTCTCTCTATCTCTCTCACTCTCTCTCTCTCTCTCTATCTGATTGGTCAGAAGCTGAGCACTGCATAGGGAATGGAATTGGTCCACTTCCACCAGCAGACTGGTGAAGAAAAGTTGAGCACTTATGAAAAGTGGAAAAGTTAAGTGAAAACGATCGTGGTTAGAGCGCGGTCAGGAAAGTATTGATATGTGTTTGGTGTGGTATTAAGAGGGAATCACCTATTATCAGCTTCTCCTCTACAGCCAAAGTTTTTGTGCCATGTACTTGTATAAACATTTGCTCCATTTGAAAGAAGCAATAGCCCATAAATGGTAAGCTTTGGGCAGTAGGAGATTAATTGTGTTCCATTAGGACAACGCCAGGCCACATCATATATCATATATCAAGAAGTTCTGGAAGCTTCTTTTGGCGATTCTTATGCATTCCTTCCATAATATAGTCCGGACTTGATACCAAATGATAACCACGTGCTCCTACCCACGGTAGGCTTGAACATGAGACAAAAATGTGTGCCTTGAAATCCTACTAGCATCTAAACTCAAAATATCTAAATTTTTGTGAAAACCACCTAGGGTGTCGAATATTTCGTATTGATCGAAATTAAAAATAATTTATATCGACAGAATTTTTAAATAATAACTATTAGTTTATGCTTATTATTACTTCTTTTAGCATTATTCTTTCAGTTTAAAAAACAAGTGCAGCATCAGTACTTGCATAAAATTCTTCCGACAATAAGTCACATAACCCGAAGCGAATAAATCAAAAATGTGCGTGGCGTGTGGTAGAAAAATCAAGTTTGGCAAACAAAAATCGCAATTTATTAGCGCTGACAAATGTGAAAAGCTAATTAAGGAGTTTACTAATACAAAGTTTTGTACTACAAATTCACAATTTACATTGGGTATATGCGGATCTTGTCGACCGAGAAATTCAACTATTTAATAGACCTTTACAGACATGCCAAACTACGAACAAATTCTGATTCTGGTTCACCAGTGAAGAAAGTAAAACAGAAAATGCGCCATCAATCTTCTGTAATTGATACCACAAGCGGTATCCATGCCATGTCACCAGGTTCGCCACTGTCGAGACAAAAAATGCAGACAAGCCTACAATAAAAATGCAAAATTGTACTAAGTGCTTTCAAAAATAGGCAGAGGTATTCAACATCTCTATACCATTCATCACAATATTTTTATTGAATAGTTCTGAAAATGTGGTGAAATTATTGGAGAAATCACCAAAAAAGCAGAACGATCAAGTCATAACCTCTACTTTGAAAAGGAAACTTGAAGTATAAAATAGAAAGAATCAGGAAAATAATGAACTCAATTTGAGTACAGGTTCTAAATCAACTCTTGTTTTGAACCCGGAAAAGACGGACCTAATTCAGAGTACAGCTAAATGATTAAATAATTTCCGATTTTCCGCTCACGCATCATCAAACCTCTGAAAAAGATCACCAATTTCTTCAGAGGTGTAGTGAAAGTAATAATAAATACTCGACATTTTCAATTTTTCACAAAAATTTACATATTTTAAGTTTAAATGCCCGTAAAATTTTAAACTAATTTGATTTCACATAAATGAGTGGTCAGCAACAAATCCCCGTTGGCACTTTTGTATGACGTTCTTTATGGCCAAAGATTTATCTGGTGAAAAATTCGATGTGAAAATCAACACCCACAAATTTTTGCCAATAGGAACGCGATTTTCTATGAGAGATGTCCAAAGCATTTACGTGCATATTTGCAACCTAATTTACCTAATTCCGAGTATTCTAACTATGCCAAGTAAATCCTTAATCTCAATCAAAAATGGTTCCATACAAGTTTGAATTATTTTAATTTATATTTTATTAGTTGTATATATGTATAATAAATTTCATTTAACACTCATATTTAAATTTTGTGCAAATATTTACTTGCTGTTAAAAATATTTTTAGTTTTTTCTTTATAAAAGATGTATGTCAATGCTTATTTCCATGATACGAGTTCTGCCAGGTGATGAGATAAAATTCCCTCTATTATTTATTATAGACCTGGGAGAAATTATGCAACTCATCTCTACAAAGAGTATTCTGGGACTAGTTTCCAAGGGATTTAATTGGATAATAATTCGACAATTTTTAATCACTTTTTCGAAGTTTGCAAGTAGGCGGACAAGGCTAAGACGAAAATTTAAACAACCAGACAACCAAAAATTTCGAAAACGATTCACTGCGTACGCGAAAGACCAGACAACTAATTTTTTGTAATTTCATGCAGTTTATGTTGAGAAAAGCCTTCCAAGGGAGATTAGCTTCAAAATGCAGAAACTCCAGTACAAATCGGATCATTTTATGCATAGTTATTAGTGCACATAAACAGTGGCACAAAATTAATCACCTATCGGAAGATGAATAATTTTTGCAAATGCCGTCGTACGTCAGTCACATTTGACACTTGTGAGCTGGGCAGCTGCAGTATACAGGCAAGCTATTTTCCAAAAGATGGCGCCATAAATTCTTTTTTTTCATAAAAAGTTAATTTTCTTTCAAATGGATAGTGAATATATTTATATTTGACAAAATTTCTTGCAATCTTCGGCCTGAATATTTACTATTTTGTATCATACTTTTGTTATTGCTTTAAAATGTGTCCACGGTGTATCCCGTGCGATTATTTAGGCCCTTCGCCGTGTATAGCTCTCACTTAATTCAGCAACTCTATAATTTTTTTGTGGTTTTGTTTTTTTGTTATATACTCTGATATTCTTCCCCTTTGTTAATTACAGCTTACCAGTGAAACTATCATTTTACTCTGCTTGTTGCAACTCGCCAACTTGTCATTTCAAGTGAATTTATTAAAATAATTTAATTGCAAATACTGTGTCTCGGTTAGTCTCGGCTAGAAAAGAAAAAAAAACACAAGTTTTTAAAAGCAGCACCACTTTACACAAATAAAAAGGAAGCTAGAAGTGGGAAATACTAAAGCTCGAAAGAAGGTAGAATTTCGAAAAGAAAGCAAACGCCACATTTCCGGTAGCCAATGCATTGCAATGACCAGCAATCAGAGCGCATGAGAAAAAAATCCAAGGAGCAACTGACAGCATACCAACGAGCGAAGGCTGCAGAAGCGGCAAAAGCTGCGCTTGAAATAATACCAAAACGTTAAAGATTTTCATTTCCGACAATTTCTATTTCAACTTTTCTATTTTCTCTCGAGTTTTCACCACTTTTTTTCTGAAAATTGCTGCGAACCCGTAGCTTTATTGGAATGCGCGGTACAAATGGAAATCATGAAGTGCACTCGTGGTTGGTTAGTTAGTCGCAGTAAAGAAATAAAATCGTTTATAAAAAAACATTTGAAAAAATATATATATAAAAAAATTAAATGCTGCTCCATTTCAACAAAAACTGCAGAAAAAGCAACATCTCCATCGATGTCGCAGGCTCACCATCGCCGTCGTTGTGGCTCTTGCAACCGCCCGTGCACCATTGTAACGGTGCTTTGCATTTAAATGAAAGTGTGTAAAAATGTAATTGAAAGAAAATCAAGTGATGAATACAATGCATTGAAATTCAAGCTGTTAAAAAGTTGAAAAGTCGCCTCTCTGGTAATGGTACTGGAAATTGTAATGGTAATGACAAGTGTGTCTATGTCTGGTTGTACGAGGGTATCGTTGAAGTTGAGTGGGTGCGGCTGCATGGTAGAGCAACATTGATTGGCGTTCATTACTTCACGTCGATTTTAGTGGATGGGAAAAGTTTGAAATTAGTGATGCATGTAAAGGGTTCTAGTTTTTTAACTTTGCAAAGAATTTTAATTTTTTGAGAAGCAAAGCGACGAAAACATCCGCTTGAAGTCAGAAATGCGTTAAAAATTCTAGGAGAACTTACCCAAAACGATTTTTGCCTTTCATTGGAACTTAAACAATAGAGCCAATTCAAATGCATTACACAAAACTTGTGGATACCAGGATAGCCCTTTATATTTCTAGTCTGACAATGGAAAAGTTAACATTGGTGGTTGAAATCGGTTTTATTGTTTTCCAAAATTTTCGCCATGATTATCGATACTCTTTTGCATTCGTTTGAACGAATTTTCTAAGCACTGTGTCCCTTCGTGTGTCTAGGAAGTTTTCTAAATTATGTAGGTCCGAAACGCAAACATTTTTTTTACCATAGGGTGATTATGTAAAATCTTATACAAGGTGGCGCAATTTTTTTTTCTTTAATATTTTTTTTACTAATTAAAAAATTATATCGAGTGATGGAAATCTTTATTTCGACTTTTACGCGCTCCTTTTCTTCTCTTTTGGATACTGTTGTTGTATACTGCAGCTGTCTAGCCCACAAGTGTCAAATATGATTGCACTGGGGTACTTTATTTTGAAACTAATCTCCCGTGGAAACGTTTTCTCAACGCAAATTGCATGAAATTACAAAAAAGGCATGCGTGTGAGGAAAAATATGTTTAAAAATCATAAAATTAGTTTTCAAGCTGCAACAAATCAAAAATATCTCAACCAATTCGAATACTGTATTTTGCGATGGAGTGATTAATTTTGTGCCACCTTGTAGATGCTCATCATACTAATGCCCAAGGATGTCCCACGGTGTGTGACATGACGTCCTCGCTCAATCATTTCGCACGCAATAACGATATTTTCTCGCGCAACCACTGATTTTGGGTGACCTTCAGGGAATCCGTCAGTGAGCGAAAATTCATTCCACTATTTTTCGCGGTGCCAAAATATAGTTCTTGCTCGCTAAATATGAACCAACGGAAGGATTCTAACCCTAATTTAAGAGCGCTTTCCCCAATGTTAAGGCTATTGATGACCTTGGAATAAAGCCAGATGGTAATAGAGCTAAGATTGACACGGCCAGGACAAACTGACAACTATAATTTTTGAGATTCCTACAGTGAAAAGTAGTTTTTAAGTAGTTAGGGTAGAAAAAGGTCCGCTCGGATCTAGCGTGGGTGTACAGTGGTCCAACACCATAGGGATGAACTCAAAGTTTTTAAGAATGCTAGAGTGTCCGTAACTTAAGTCTGTCCCGAAGACCTTAATCTGATTGCGGCGCGTGCAGCGGTAGTTTTTCCTACAATGTCCACGGGCGCCACATTCAGCATAGCATTAAGCACTAGAGTAGGAGTGGTACGATGCGCTCCACTGATTCCAATGAGGGCAGACCTTCGTACCCTCTCCAGCTTCTTAACTGATACCATCCTTTCTAGCGAGTTCCACCAGACAAGGACTCCGTATAGCAAGATTGGTTTTATAATCATTTTATAAAGCCAAAAATTGACTTTAAGCGAGAGGCCCCATCTTTTGCCGATAGCGCCCCTGCAACCATATAAGGCGACTGTTGTCTTTCTGATTCTCTCCTCAATGTTTGGCTTCCACGTAAGACCTCTGTCAAGGATGAGTCCCAGGTACTTCACTTTGTCAGAGAGCACCAACGGAGCGCCCGCTATTGAGGGGAGAAACACTCTTGGTATTTTGTATTTCCTCGTAAATAAGACGAGCTCCGTCTTCAGAGGATTTATCGATAGGCCGCAATTTGCGGTCCAATTTATAACTAGATTCAGATAACCCTGCATCAGTTCCATCAGAGTATTTAGAAACTTGCCTCTGACAATAAGTGCCACGCCATCCGCGTAGGCAATCACCTTACAGCCCCTCCCCTCCACCTCCTCCAGCAGACCGCTTTCACCTTATAAGAGGGCTGAAAATTGCGTACTTGCCGGGATGTATTACCCCTATTCAAGGGTGTGTTTGGATATAATAAAAAACGAAGATTTGGGCGTAAGCAATCTCTTCCAAAATCATATACTAGAATTAAAAAAAAAAAATTATTAAAATTGATCAAAAATTGGAATCTGTAGCCATTTTTGAACAAAATGTGTCAAAAAATCGCCTTTGGGCTCCGTAGGCAATCACAAACCTTCAGCGTTAGAGCGACGCTGGACGCTGATTGTATTGTTCTGGATGAAAATTATTTTGATGAATAAAGGAACTTTTGAACAAAAAAAATCATTTTCTTTGTTTGGCACGGGACTTTTCAGCCCATGTGCTATAGTGTACTTCGTTTAGATCCGAAGTAAATATTACTGAGTTCTTTCGATCGAAAGGGCGATGAAGCATTTATACATATTTTTGCGCAAATGGAGGTGACTACAGTTCTATGCCGCTTTCGAACGGCAGATGGTTCTATTTATTTCATGGCAAAAATGCGCCGGAGGGCTGGCCATTGCATGCCGAGGTTGTTAGAGAAATTTATTCTGTGATTTGGGATTTCATTCCTTTAGTTTCGATTCTGGACAATACCGAATGGTAGTCACGCACCAACCCATTTGGCTGCCGTACTTGCTCAAAATTCAAGCATACAATGGAAAAAGCATTACATTTTGGGCTACGACACGCTTATTTTAGTTTTTTACCTTTCCGCTTTCATTTTACGAAAATGTGTGGATGTATGTACTGTACAAAATTTGTTAAATCAATACATTCAGCAACTTAACCTTCCAACTTACAAGGATTACTCTACCTTTGTGACTATTCACCTGCGGTCATTTCAATTCAGCAGGTGTAGTGAGCACTTGAATGTCGCTGTAAATTAATTTTATATTTTTCCTTTTTTTCGTTTGAAAACAGCAAACATGGTTACATCAGGAGACACAAGCAATCGCAAGCATACAAGTGACAAGCGAAAGCGATTTAGAAAGGTGAAATAGAACGCATTACACAGAAATATACATACGTATGTGCGTATCTGTTGATTACTTGGAGGGCACAACACAAAGCTGCCTCTAAAGCTGAAGGCTTCCGCACACATCTCATGTGACCACTTTAAGGCTCTGTAAGGAAATAAGGGAAAAATAAAATAAGGAAACAGGAAATAAGCGAACATAAGAGAAAGGATGCTAAGAAAAAATATAAATATGTACTTTGAAGAAGCATCTGCCGGGTGTGAGAGGCGGTTACAAGGAATTGCGTACACAGTGAGAGTCATTAATATTCGATTTTCAATTTTTTAATTCAAATAAACTGAACATATTTTAAGTACTTTATAAGTATATATTAGGGCGGGTCGATTTAAAAATCGCTCATTGCTCTGTGAAAATCGTATTCTAGGGATCAAAATAAGAAACTTTGTCGAGGGAACCATACCTCGAACGAAAAATCACACTTTGACCCATTTAGAGTGCTCCAATCGAGTCCAAATGTATGACCGACCCCCACTAACTTTGGACGGCCGATCCACCCATGCCAGTGGCACACCCCCTGGAACTCCCCTGGGGGGATCCCCATACAATCATTTTAAAATATCACCATTTTTGGCCTTTACATGAGAAAAGAAACTAAAAAGTTCGACCCAAATTGGGGGACATCAGAATTCGTTTTTGAGGTATGGTTCCTTCGGCAAAGTTTCTTATTTTGATCCCTAGAATATGATTTTCACAGAGCAATGGGCGATTTTATTGCCTCCCCACAAATTGGCCCGGCCTAGTATACATATATTTTTTTTTGCTTTATTCTCATTGACAATTCAGTAGTGAGTAATTTACAGAAATATACAAAGTAAAAAATAATTCATTTCAATAAAACACAAAAAATTGCTTCATTTACACACACGAATTCGTTTTAAATAAACTTTTGTACTAAATAAAAAAAATTATTTTGAGAGGGGAAATATTTATTTTGACCTTTGAGCGCTAAATTGCTTATTTTTTACTGCAGCTGTCTAGTTCACAATGACGTACGACACCATTTGCCAAAATTATAAATTTTGTGTGATGACTCCCTATCACTACTCGAGAAAATTAATTTCAATATTCCTCAGCAAAGTGTACGAAATCATAATATTATATTTTGTGGCTCGGGCTGGATAGAACTAATTATGTTTCCTATGCTTCGATTTCTAGAACAATGGTCAGCACATTATTTGCAATGCATCTAAAAAAAAAAACAAAAAAAACAAAAACACGCAGTTACACAATGCATCAGTGACGCCAGCAAGAGGAAGCGGGAAATCGCAATAATAGCGTAGGCACACCAAATTTAGCGAAGTCCTCAACCATTTGTGTGATCCTTCTGCCAGAAAAATTTCACCCACAGATGGCGTTCCAAGCAGTAAGAAGGCGTTGTTCCTAAGGAACGACAGGGGGGCATTCTCACGACTTAGGGCTGATAGTGGCAGGCTAATCACCTACCCTGTCAGAAATCAAATAGTTTAACGACACCAACGCAAGACAAGTCTTGTCGAGGCCCTATGCAGAGGAGTGAACAAAGAAAAAAAAAATTTGCTCTCATCCGCATATACAACGTCGACCTACCAGGAGTTGGGTTTGGAAGTGCAGTGTTCGTACTTAAGGACTATTTGAGAGTAAAACTAATAAGGTTTTATTTTGAACAACATTTAATTAAGGTTCACGAATTTTTTGCACAACATTAACTTCTTATACATATTATATACAATATCTATAAAATCATTCAATATAATTCAATAACCTCCTCGATCTAGGTACGGAAACGATTGCATGCCTGAATCACATTCTCCTTATACATATTGGCTATAAAGGTATTAATTGGAGGCTTCAGTGAAGAAAGAATAAGGATGCTGATTGGTTTCATGCTCAACTATGCCGCGTACGTAGTAATGCCGTCATAAGATCAGTGTTATGTTGTCATAGAAATTTTTAGCCATCCAATCTTATGTGGGCACTGCTTTGTGTGAAGTAGCAGCATTTTGCTGAAAGATGCATGGGCTGCCACCGCGTTCACTATCATTAGTATCTCACTCGAAATCCTTTAGTAAAGATGTTTAATTGTACTATGGCATGGCTTTTGTTGCTCAAAACACCACAAAGTATAACAATGGATTTGGAAACTTCATGTGCATGACAACAAAAACCTCTGTAGGATTGAAGCATAGCCGTCTGTCATTTCTCCGGTTGGTGTTTTGGGCTTGGTCAACATTTTTTCGTCAGAAAAACCATAACATCTCAGGTGCTTCAAGGTTAAGAAGGCGTGTTGATCAGATAACTCGCTGTTCTCGAAGATCTTTATAGGAAACTTGACGAATAAGACCCTCGGAAGCATTAAGCTCCCTCACAAGATCGCTCATTGATTATGAAGGGTACTCGTCAATGATCGCTTGCACTTATCAAAGAAAGTCTTCAGATCGGACAGTGTCAGAACGTTCCTCGTACTTTTTGCGTTGGGTAACAGATTTTGCATCAAGGAGGAGGAGCTGGGCCAAACACCCAAAAAGGGTGTACGCGCCAATTATATATATATATATAACAGATTTTGCATCGCCGTCTGATGCTTCAAATTCATGACAAATCTTATGAACTTACGAACGGACGCGCTTAAGTAAATTAGAGGTATCTACCCTTGTGATTTCCACATAAAGCACCGATATCTTCATATCTCTTCATTTCTTGAGTCAAGTTATAGCATGATGGAAAGAATAATGAGGTGGCGCCTATCGTGGTCCCGTTACTTTGCGCTCAGCGAATTTGCCAACTAGTTACGTGATTTTAGCTCCAGTATGGCCAGATTACCATTTTCGTAACTTGATTTATCTTTTTTTTTTTTTGTTATTTTTATTATTTTTTGTCTCGGAGTTTTAGCTCTTTCTTCATGACATTTTTCTAGCTATGTAACTAGATAAGGTACTCTTTTTGTAAAAATGTCAGTATGGTTTCTTTAGTATTTTCTGGTATTTTCTTGTTTATTTTTACAATGAATATAACTCTTAATGTCCTATGTCTCACTAAGGATTGATGACCGGAAGAAACGATTACACCTCTATGGTTTTAATTCGCATTCAATAAATTCAAAGGCTTTTTAAAATGTGTAAAAAGGTTTTCAATCTTAAGAAGAGTTGAGAGAGGGGCATTTAATATTTTTGCATAACCTTAAATGGAGCCAAAAATTAAATTTGCACTTTCAAATTATCAAATTTTATAAGAGTAAAAAAAATTTCATTAGCACTAAAATCTTCTCAGAGTGGCCTTTTTTAAACTTCTTTTGCATAATATAATAATACAGTTTTTTTTTTAATTTACAGTTTCGGTAGCTTTAAATTAAACGCAAAAAGAAACAAACACGAAACTTCAAAATTTTCGCATTTTCGGTATAAAAAAGCACTAAATTTATTGCGAAGAGCAAATGGTTGGCAATACTGCACAACTCAGCAAACGTGACGTCACGTACGCTCTGATGGGCGCAATCTTCTTTCTATCATTCTTGAAGTTATAGTCCTCCATGTCTTTACTGAAAGAGTGTAAAAAGAAAAATAACGGTTTCTGTGCATATTTGGCACCCTGTATGTTCTTTATCGTACTTAACACTCGCTTGCCTATCTTTTAATTGAACTATAGATTTGGAGATTTTCGATAAGGCGTTACTCTTTAATTTTCGCATAATAATTTTCTGCTCTCTCTCATTGAGCTTCTTTGGTTGATTTAATAGATATTGCCTTTCTTAATTTTGTATCGTTGAATAATATGTCTTACTGCGTTCAGCTTCCTATTAACAATTTCTGGAATTTTGTTGTAGGTTTAACCTTTTTTCCAGCTGAATCTGTATTTTCTCCCTTATTTCCCATTTTGCAAATTTAAAAATGCTTTTGCAATATGATTGTTCTTATGTAATACCTTTAAGAAATTATCTGGAAAAAATAACTTTCACACTCTTAATTTACTTCAAACATGGGGAACGTCCGAACTTTTTGTACCGTTATAGTTTACTTGGTAACTCAGAGTTAGAATTTCGTCGCATTTCAAAGTTTAAGCACCGATAATGATTTAAATATACATCAATTTTATGTTCGCTACATTTATTGAAACAAAAAAAAAAACACAGAGTATTGAAACAGATGCATAAATGTATCTGCATTTCAATTCGCAGTTGCGTCACATAACCACACAAGTGTTGGTGAACAAGCGACATGTCAAAGTTGATGCCTATGACCTATGCCTAACAAAAATTCTATGCATGATTTTGTTTCAAAGTACTTCTCTGTTTTATTCGGTTTTTTGCAAATGCCTGCCATTTTCAACACGTATGCAATGGTTTATAACAATAGAAATGATCAACAAATCTCTAGAGGATAGCATTGCGCATTTGTGCTCATGAACAAGTATGACTCTTAGTGACTCCTGAATTGGCATTTCTAATTCGATGATGTCTTTCAAATTCAAAAAGCAATACCTCATTTGCATTCGTCACACGTATCTAAGTACAGTGTTTGCTGTATTAACTCGATGCTATGAGAAATTTGTAGCAAGAAACAGAAAATATTGAATAAAAAAACTATTATTATTCACAAGTAGAAAAAAATAGTTTTGAGAGAGCATTATTTATTCATTTATTTATTTACTCATTTATTTATACACACGATATGAAGTGTTACCTATTCAAAACACCATAATTTTTTTGTATGAAATTAGTTTTTATTGATTTCAAAAGCAAATTTTTCAAAAATGATTACAATTTTAACATATATAAAGGTTGTCAAAAAAGTCTTGCGGTATTTTTATTGAATTTTCAATTGTTCATAAAATTGGTTATAATAATGCGATTTAAGTCAAATATGCGCCGTTTTGTTCGGTGACGAGTTCCCAACGAGATGCCAACTTCATAATGCCCCTCTTATAGAAGCTCGCTTCCCTATTGTCAAAAAAATCGGAGAGCCAATTTTCACAGGACTCTCTTGTGGACAACTTCCGACTACCAAGCTCGTTCGCCATGGACAGAAATAGGTGGTAATCACTTGGTGCCAGATCCGTACTATACGGTGGATGCAATAGAACCTCCCATCCGAGCTCCCGGAGCTTCTGGCGCGTCACCAAAGATGTGTGTGGCCTGGCGATGTCCTGATGGAAGACAATTCGGCCTCTGTTGATCAAAGATGGCCTCTTCTGCATGAGTGCTGCATTCAAGCGGTCCAGTTGTTGGCAGTACAGGTCCGAATTGAGCGTTTGGCCATAGGGGAGCAGCTCATAGTGGATGATTCCCTGCCAATCCCACCAAACACACAGAAGAACCTTCCTGGCCGTCAATCCAGGCTTGGCCACCGTCTGGGCAGCTTCACGTTGTCGTAAGTGACCCACTTTTCATCGCCAGTCACCATCCGCTTCAAAAACGGGTCGATTTTGTTGCGATTCAGAAACGATTCGCATGCATCCAAACGGGCAAAAATGTTTTTTTTTTTTGCGTCAAGTCGTGTGGCACCCATACATCGAGCTTCTTTTTGAATCCAAGCTTCTTCAAATGGTTTATAACGGTTTGATGACTCATGCCCAGCTCTTGGCCAATGCTACGGCTGCTACTATGCCGGTCTCTTTCGATCAATTCAGCGATTTTATCGCAATTTTCGACGACAGGCCTTCCGGACCGTGGCGCATCTTCGATCACCTCTGCACCAGAACGAAAACGTTGAAACCATCGTTGTGCGGTGGAAATGGAAACTGTATTGGGTCCATAAACTGCACAAATTTTATTGGCAGCATGAGATGCATTTTTGCCTTTATCGTAGTAGTACTGTAAAATATGCCGTATTTTCTCTTTATTTTGCTCCATGCTTGCGACACTATAACTCACGAACGACTAAAAGCGAACAAGAATTAATCAAACACGTGTTAGCACGTGAAAAGAGCTTTCCAAAAAGCTCTAGCGTGAACCGATGCGACGAATACAACTAGAACTACGCGCTTGCAAAGACAAGCTTGCGGAAATACCGCAAGACTTTTTTGACAACCTTTATATTCACTTTAGCTCGATATGACCATCTTTTGCCTTGACTATAGCCTTCAAACGGTCAAAAAATGAGTAAAAAATGAGATTCATGCTGCACGAATGTGATCTTGAGGTATTTTGGCCCATTCTCGTATAATCGCTCTTTTCAGCGTCCTCACCTTGCTCTCCAAAATGGACCAGATGGAATAGTCCATCGGATTTGCGTCTGGCGAATTCCATGTTTGCCTGTCCACGGCTCTAAATCAGCTTCTACAACATTTTCCCGATAATAAGTCGCATTCACTTTGACACCAAGCTCGATAAAAATGATTGAAGAAAACGCGTCCATCAGCGGTCACTGCGGCCCAAACCATTACTTGCGATGGGCAATTGCTTCGAGTGGACATACGTAGGCTCAAATTCTCGTATGAGCGTTCGGTCAAGTAAACACGATCGTTTTGAGTGTTTATGAACTACTCAATTCGGAAATTTTTTTCATCAGAAAACACAATGTGAGGAAATTCGCCACGTTCTTGCAAGCGCAACAACTGAGAAGCAAATGCTTTTGATGGCTTATAAACAATATGTTGAACTGTCATAATAACAATTTTGACGTTGATGTCATGAGCTGTTTTATAGATACAAGCAGTTTGAAGTTTGCAACACTTCATATCGTTCACCCTGTAATATCTCAGCCGAAGCCAAACTGCTGCATGACTACTATACGATAGTACACAGGTTTCAAAACATTGGCATGGAACATTAAAAGATGAAAATGTTTTTTTGTAAAAACCGTCTGCCTTTCGTAGGCGGCAGAAAACCAGCTCCCTCGATTAGTGAAAAAACACCAACCAACCATTACTTACGTGTTTGGCCTTACTACTCGTAGATCGTCTTTTATTGGAGCTTAACTATATCCATGTCCCCATATAGCTCATACAGCTTTCTATTTCAACGAACATGGTACTTTCCACTAACGCAGAGGGGGCAAAAGATCATACGTAAACTTTTTCACTCGAAGGCGCCCAAAACTTTCGGATCTGCTGTTGGCATCGTCCATGCTTCTGAAACATATAGTAGGACGGGAGTGATAAGCGTGTCAGTTTGGTCCTTCGATAATGAGCTCTACTTCTCAATTGCCTACTGAGCCCAAAGTAATACCGGTTGGCAAAAGTTATTCACCGTTTAATTTCCAGACTGACGTTATTTCTGTTGGTATCGCTATCAACACACCATTGGTGACCACAAATAGGAGGAGAAGCTCGGCCAAACACCTAACGAAATATGCAATGTGGCGCAAAATAATCACCCTATTGAAAGATTTCTAACTTTTGCCAATGACTTCTTACATCTACCATCTGTTGTTTGCAAACAGACAAGCAATGGAGCGCGTAATGGTCAAAATAAAAATTTCCATCAGTCAAAATCATTTACTTATTTAGTAAATAGTAATTAAAAAAAAGGGATGATTAATTTTGCGCCACCTTCAATGTAACAAATTTCAAATGATTTATGAAAATACAAAAGTATTTAAAATAATGATCACTACTAAATTTGTTCTTAGGCAATTTATGAATGTCTCTCCAAAATAAATTGTACGCCTGTTGAGCCAAACAACTCATGGAAATACTGTGAAAAAAAGCAGATGCGTAGAAAAGGAAGTGCCACTCTGCCACGTATCTGTTGCAATGAGATGGAGTAAAGTCTATCAAATAAGCCTCATATGACACTCCCCGAGGGTTAGCAAGCGTTAATGGCATTTAATGGTTATCCACCAACTATTGTTTACTTTTTGGATTTGCTAGTGGATTTTTAGGCGGGTTTCTTAGCAGCCGATTTACCTCCGGCTGTTTTGCCAGCTCACGCTTGAGTGGGCTGCTTCTCTGCAATGGGCTTTACCGACTTCATCAATTCACATTCATCGCCTTCGTAAACTTTCGTTACTCGATAAGAAAAGCACGTACGATACGCTCTCGGAGATACCTGTGGTACAAAACACCTCCATTAGATACAAGCAACACTCTTTGGACATTTTGACAGGCGAGAAATTTTGCATAGGCATGTGGGACGCATATCCTTTAGCTTCTCTTTACATTGACCGCATTTTAGAACGGCCTCATTCTTCTTCACATATTGGTATACCAGACGACCACCAGGTGTACGCACTATACGTCTCCTGTTGGACGTGTTCTCAAAGTTTATTTTGCACCTACATATGAAATAATTCTAAATTATATTCATTAGTTTCATGCCCACCATATGCAGTAATAAGCATCTAGTCCACAGAAGAGATTTAAGATAAATCGCTGCGGGAACTGAGGATCTACCGAATTTCGGTTGCTTTCAGAAGTAGGAAAACGTTAATGTAAGTACATTTTATCGGAAAGGCATGTCTTTGAAGAAATTTGTAAATAACTAAATTTACAAAATTTACAAAAAAAATTATCTTTTAATTTGATGAAGAAAATGTTTCGACATACTCACGTATTCATATTAGCTGCACTTCTTTAAGTTAAACCATTGCTTCCTATTGAATTTGGAGGTCCTTTTAAAATTATTACTTAGACAGTTACCAGTACTTCTCAACTGTAAACTTTTGGAATCCAACAAAACAACCAAAACCAAAATAAATGCTTCTCATAGCTGTCAGAGTTTTTACATATCTACAATATTTTCGGCATGGTTGGCTTAGATAATTTGAAACCTATATTTTGTTATCTCACTGAGTGGTTACACGCGCGTTAGTCATCAATCAGTCACAAACTGACCGTTATTTGTTGACCAAAATATCAAATCGCACGTAAATTATATGGAACACAAAACATACTGGAAAACGGGCATCGTTTGAGGTAACTCAGACGGTTTATTATAATTATGAAATAGAAAAAAGTGGGCAACAGTTATCATAAATGTTTTTTATATAACTCGATAAACTATTCATAACATAACAAAACGTGTTAAAAATTAAAATTGTTTGGAGCCAAAATCGGCAAGTGGAGTAGCGTGGAAAATATTTGACCACCCCGAACGCTTTTTTGTTAGGAAAAGTAGCTGCAAACTCGCAGATTTCGGGTGAGCTTAAAGATTATTGTAGGCTCGAACTTTCTCATGAAACAGACCGCCAAGTTTTGCAAAAGCATAATTATACTTCACGAATTGCTCGAAAGAAGCCTTTACTATCTGCGCAACATTATGAAAAGCGGCTATCTTTCGCTAGAAAGTACATCGCTCAGCCCCATAGGGACTGGGGCAATGTGATGTTCTGCAATGAATCTAAAATCGTGCTTTATTACAGCGAGGTCAGTATGGAGGCAGCCAGTAAACGCACTGAAAAGCTGAAATATTATGCCTATAATGAAATATGGCAAACTTTTAATTGCAGTAAAATATACACCAGCCGAAAGCCCGAATATTAAACCACTAGAAAATTTGTGGGCATATTTGAAGAAAAAAAATTTCGAAAAAATACTCAAAAGGTTGATCAAAGTACAAAAACGTCATTGAATTAAAATGTCACAAGCTACCCCAGGACTCGGAATACGCTACGGTACCGTTAAAACAAAGTATAAAGAAAGAGTTTTACAGCAAAAAACAGCCTTCCAATCAATTGAGCAATTTTTGATTGATCGCGAGTTATTTGCTTACATAGAAACACATTTCGGAATTTACTTTAGAAGATGTAGAAATATTATAAATAGATTATATACTCACATACCAGTACTACTTTACATGCAAATTAGTAAAATGAAGAGATTTGAGACAATCTGAAAATTTTTCTACGAAATCCACCAATTATACCAATTCAACTGACAACTCGTATGAGTATCCTGGCTTATCCTACGATTGTCAAGCATACTCGTATTTGCATATCATATCTATAGATTCCCTTGGATATGATCCATATTACATTTGCATAATTAAAACCAGTCTTAATCCGCTGTGTAATATTGACTGGTACTCGCCTCACAAATATTGCACTGCCAGCGCACATTCACCTACTCCACCTTAATTTCTTGTGTCAATGTGCTGCCCAAGTCCTTTGGCCAATTCATTGCCTTAATTGCGCTCAGTATTGGTAGAAATCCATGGATTGTTGCCAGCATAAAACAAGCACAACCAAGTTGAGCGCTCCGATTGGAGCAGGAGTAAGCAAAGTACTACTACCCAACATGAAGGAATGAGTGAATGAGGAAATGAAAGCATGAGAATGAAGTCGAATGTGTAGTGAAAAAAATTCGATAAAGCGCTCCACACTATCTTTGTCCACTTTTCTCCAATTTTCTCATGCTGCCACGTCTGAGCTGTGCTACACAAGTGCATGCATTGTAGCCAAAATTGGAAACAAACGGAGAGGATGATGGAGTAATGCGGGAAGGTACGTGACATCGCATACTTAAGCAGCTCAAGGCTACAATTTTGGCTCCAAATGCATATTACCCTAGAAAGAAAACTTCGTAAACACAGAACATTTGTATGCACATACAAAGGCAAGAGTGTGCTGTAAAGCCAGGCAGCAAGGCAAACCCTTTACAAACATACCTAATATGCGTACTTGTGTATTATTCGTACGTAGAGAACGTACCCTGCGCGAAAGCACATTTGTCTCGGAGTTGTGGCAAGTTCATGCTTTTTAAAAGAAATTGATAAATTGAAACACAGAAGTGTACTAGGAAACAATTTTCTCAGCAGCTTAGTGGTCACACAAAATTTCCAAGCATGTGCTTAATTGTTTTGATATTGGTTCTTTTCAGTTAATAAAGAAGAACGTTCAGTTGAAAAACTCACAGTATTTTTCATATCCATTTTCATTTATTAAAAATTGTATGAGTACAATACGATTATGAAATGTTCTTTTATATGTAGTGCAACCTGCGCAAAGGCGTCCTACATAACCCAATCCGATGGCGCCTGACTACCATTCGATGGAACCCGGGTTAGTTGATTACTACTTGTATGGCAATTGGAAATAAATTCGTATGGATATAAAAATAAATCTAAACTTGTTGCATACCAATCTTTAATAGCCCGCAAAAAACTATTCCCATTATTCTTTTATAAAAAATAGTTTATTATCTAACAAAAACCATTTAAGTCCAATTATGCAACTCTATATGGAAATTCAAAAACTATTTAGTAAACAATTAACATTTTTAATAATTTGTCCCCCTGATGAAGTTGCGCATTTTCTCCGCATAAAAAACATGTTTTGCGTTCCTTACAAATATAGAGAAAATAAAAAGAACCTCGGATGCTACAGCAGACCTCTTTCAGAAAACCGCAATCGTGGTTACTATTTTGCTGCGAATCGCAAGATCTTTGATTGCCTCCTGAAAAAAGCAGCTCCAACTTTAACTCACAGCTGGCATTAAAAAAAAATCCAAAATACTTTTTGAAATATGTTAAATAGTGTTTTCTTAGTTATAAAAAGCAAGTCAGAGGGTTCGAAATATTTATTAAAGTAGTGAAGGCGCCCTGGATTTCAATGTTAGTCGCACGGGCCATCATTTACATGGGCTCATCGTAGTCCATTCCAATTAATATCTTAATCAGCGATAAAGCGCGAAGCATCGTTCCTCGATTATCAAGAGCAGGTAAATTTATTAGACTCAAGTGTCTATTGTACGGAGGGAGGTTTTTAAATGATTCTCTTGGTAAATTTCTTAATAACAGGGATTGCATATATACTGATTCCAGAATATTACAGAGCCTTTGGTACTTTGAACAACCCCTTACAGGTTAAGTATTTTTTTAAATTAGTCTAGATTTGGGTGTTGCCGAGGGCCTAGTGAAATTTACGGAACAGTTGCTACAAGGCAGGTTCGTAATTTCGACGTTAGGCCCCTCCACGATACGCAGATCCGTCAGCTGTGGATTCTGGCAATGAATCGAATGTTGAAGAATCTAGAGGAAAGGAGGAAACACGTAGTGGCCTACGCAGACGGTGTTGTAATATTAATAAGAGGGAAATTGCTAGATACACTCTGCAACATAATACAAAATGCCTTGAACGATGTCAGCCGGCGGGCTGTATCGAGTGGTCTTGGGGTAAGTACCAACAAAACAGAACTAATCATGTTCACCAGAAAACACAGGACACCTGTTCTAAACCCCCCGACCCTTGAGGGGATCATACTGCCAATTGAGGAAGAGGCGAGCTATCTAGGACTAGTATTAGTTAGGAAGCTCTCGTGGAAACAAACGATTAATGATAGAGTAAAAAAAACAGCCACAGCACTCTGTACATGCAAAAAAATTCTGAGGGCAAAATGGGGCCTAACCCCAAAAATAGTACACTATCTATATACAGCAGTGGTATGGCCTATTATGACATACGGTGTCTTAGTCTGGTGGCCAACACTCAAGAAAAGAACAACAGTAAAACGCCTAGAAAGTATTCAAAGGGGCGCTAGTCTCTGCATAAGTAGGGTACTAAAGACTACGCCCACGGTCCCACGCCCAGTGCTGTCCCTGACCTGTGCAACAAGTAGAACGACGTGGCCGGAATGAAACATGGGCCGCACAAACCTACTGTTTGAACTAAACCGGAAAAATATGAGAAATCTTTTCGGGGTCCTAACAGGGCATTGTCTGATTGGCAGGCATGCCAGTAGACTGGGAGCACCCTATAACGACTATTGCAGAAGCTGTAACGACATTGAAGAAGAAGAGACTGTAGAACACTTTCTATGCGGGTGCATGGCCCTGGATAGAGGAAGATTCAATATTTTAGGAAAATGTTCCCTGAATAACTTGGCAGAAGTGATCAATATAAAAATAACAAGCCTTGTTAGATATATTAAAGCCACAGGTTGGTTCAATGAGAACAATGTAGAGTGAGGTGAGGGGACAGCCCTGGTGGGCTTACAGCAGGCCTAGGTGTGTCAACCGACAACCATTATACCTACCTACCTAAATTAGTCTAACTATCGAATTAACTTTGAATTCATTGATTTGTTTAGACCGTCGGTTGGTTAGTTCCAAAGTGCGCTTGGCAGTAACAAATATGAGATTAACTATAAACTCCAACTTACGTGCTTCAGTAACATCTAAGTTATAAAGTCAGTTACCTGCTCAATATTATAATCTCGAATTCAATGGGCACAAGATTGCAAAGAGGTCCTAGAGAAGCACATGAATTATTACTTTATAAATTTATACACACTGATGGACTTCTAAAGCTTGACTTCATCACCATAGTTTAAAATTTAGAGTTTTATTGAGATGTATTAATTTTCACTCGGTTATCTGTTTTGCAGAACAGCAGCCGAAGCCGAGTGAATTGAACTTAACCAGAAGCAGGTTGGTACCGAGTACTCACTGTGGATCTGAAAATATAAAGTTATACAAAACTCGTTTTTAATAGCGATTACCGATCGATAGGCAATGGCAGGCCACTGCTCGTATATTTCTCCTTAAGGACAATCGGTCTCGGAGAGGGTTTCAAATATACTAATCTGTATAACTTTCTATGATAAACGCTCTGCTAGTTAGTCTGGATAGAGTAAATATAATTTTGTAAGTGATCCTGTGAATATTGATAATTCATATTGTGCTGCTGATTCACAATCTGTATGCAATGGGACGATGTTTATCAATGAATTAGCTGTCAATTTCGATATCCCTTCTCTGAATTCATCTCCGAAAAGTGATCTTAAAGGTCTTTGTTCTTTAATTGTAGTTCATCATTTGCTGAGCCTTTATCTTACACCATCAATCTTTGCCTCTGCTCTAAAATTTTTATTAACCGTTGGGAATTGGAAATTAAACCGATTTTGGCAAAGTAAACCGATTTTGGTCTGGTAAAAAAATTATGTTCGGAATTACTGTCTGAGAAATTACCGCCAAAATTTTTCGAAGAAATTATTGAAGACAAAATATTTATTAAAGAAATAATTGAGCCAAATAAATGTATTTACATGGCCCTGTCTAAGGCCGGCCACACACATACAGTTTCAACTGATAGTCTAACATCCACGTTTCAACTGACGGTTGAAACTGTATGTGTATGGCCGGCCTAAGGCTCACAATCGTATGGCCATAATGATTCTAAACTTTTAATTTTCTACTGTTGAAGAATTCTTGAATCTAGAGGTCCTTCTGAATCAGGTTTTACTCTTGTTATATTTATATTACATTTTAGAGCTTCATGCGAGAGATTTCACAGAAATTCTACTAGAAAATCGATGTTTCATTATTGTATATAGTCGGATCCAAGGAGGAATCTCCTTCAAATATCTGGAATCTCACACTCTGACAAAATTGAGCGAGTACAACGCAGTTTCACTCATTTCAAACTCCAACCGCTTCATTTTGTAGATCCCTCTCCGTGATGGACAAGTAGACGAAGTATTCAGTCTCTAATCTATATTTTAGATGTTATTAGTGGATTAATTGATTGTCCATCAATACTTGAGTAGATATTTTTCAATGTACTAAGCAAAACATTACCCTTTTCATGCTTATTTTTATTTTGCCCTCATTACTAGAACAATTAATGAAATCTATAGAAAAGCAGGTAGATTAAATGATTGAAATACCACTCTGACTCTCCCCAAGTAGCACTAAAGGTTCATTTTGATACCATAATGAGACCACCGACAGGCAGATATCTACAGCCATCCAGATCTGTTGCTGTAACGGAGCAGATTAAAGTGGTTTCGGTTGGCACACTGACCCAGGCTATCGAAGAAAGGATCACCCAGGGACCTCAATCATCTAGCTGCCAAATCCGGACATTTACAGAGAAAGTGCTCAACAGTCTCCTTCTCTGAAAGGTCCCTCACAGCTTCTGCAATGCAGTGAAATGGTAAACCTAACTTTTCCGCGTATGTGCCGATCGTCCAATGACCGGTAAACACAGGTACAAGTTTGGAAATTAAATGGCGTGAATCCTCCGTCTACTATACTGGAGCCAAAGAAATGGAGTTCCATCTTTTCTGCGCTTTCCTGAGAAATAATTTGTGCAGTTTTCCTTTAACAACTGTCAAGGGGATGCCGATGACTGGGTAGGAGGTCTCTGAGACCAATTCAGTCCACTTCCTGGCAAGCTCATCAGCAATTTCATTTCCCTCTACTTTACTATATCCTGGGACTCAGACCGGAAAACTGTTACCCGCACTCAAAGATATTCAATCTTTTCCTTACAGAAGTTGACTAGTGTGGATCTGCACCATTGCGTCGTTAGAGCCTTGACTATCGCGGCTTGACTATCGGAAAAAATTGATATTGAAGCAGCTTTATACTATTCATAAGAAAAACTGGTTGTACTTAGTAATTATAAAGATAACATTAAGAACTTTTTGTAACATTTAGTTTGTATGATTTTTGTACTCATAGACTTAATAAAGCTATGAAATGAAAAATTTTCTCACAAAAACCATCTGCTGTTCAGTGGTGGCACAAGCAAGAACCTGCCACGAGCACGCCAGGTTGCAGTCGAACTGAATTATTATTAAAAATCATATTTATAGTCCGATTTGTTATATGTTTGGAGTTCTCTGAATTTATTTTTTTCATGAAAAATTTGCCCCTGAAAGATATAATATTTGCCACTCGGAATCGAAATAAAACTGTTGAAGGTGCCATTTATAGGAAAATATGTATACGGATACCATCAATTAAATGGTAGAGCAAATTATATATATACCTGTATATACGAGTATACTTGTATATATAATTGGCGCGTACACCCTCCTCCTCCTATTTGTGGGGTGCGTCCGAACGGCAGATACCCTTGAAGGTTTGACATTGATTGCCGAGGGGCGACCGCTATTAGAAAAAACTGCTTTTTTCATTTTCGGGCTTTCACCAAGATTCGAACCTACGTTCTCTCTAAATTCCGAATGGTAGTCACGCACCAACTCATTCGGCTACGGCGGCCGAGCAAATTATTCTTATATAATATAAATTGGAATGTTACAAATAGCAGCTCTGCGAATTGAGCTTTCGATTTTAAGATTAGCATTCAATCAGTCAAGCCACCAATGCCTCATAATTGCCCTACGGGGGCACCATACCCAAATGCACATATGGTATGTAATTCTATTTCTATTTGACACTTGCATACGTAGTATTATATATTGCTTTGGCGCAACGAAATAAAAGCTTCGAAACAAATTGAATCTTGTAAACATCCTGCAGTGGAGGTAACTTTTTACACACTTTTGCATACTTTCATAGAGAGGCAAACGAACGTTTTATCTACAAACTAACATCCTCACTAATGTTATTTGCGATGCTCCTTTTGAATTTCTATCATACAAATAGCCAACATGCGCATATACCCACTTGTGCGTAAATAGATCAAACGGAAAAAATGTGCATTGAAATTTACCAAAAACTCTACGAATAAACCATCAAATTCAGGAGAGAGAGAAATCAAGATATTCCCCCATAAAAGGAACTAAGGGGAAATAGGATTGCAAAATTCAGAATTGCAATATTTAATTTCACAAATTTGTGTATGGAATTGTATCATTTCTTTATAGTAATTGTGTATGTATATTTTTTCTCTGTATGAGGTTAATACTCAATATTGAGTAAATTTGGGTAGACGAGCGGTTCCATGTGAAGTAATCCAAGCATTTTGACATTCCCGTCAATTTTTCTAAAAACTGTTTTAATTGTGAGCTTAAGTAAAAAGTATATAAATTGAAAAAAATTTTAAGAAAATTGTATAATTTTCAAATTGATTCAGTGTTGAAAATTGTTATATGTATGTAGTCTTTTGGTTCCTAAAATTAAAAAATTTTTGTTTGATTTTTTACTATAAATTTACATTTCAAAAATAAATTTTGGGAAAAAATACACATATATATTTTTTGTTGCAAAATTTTGTGAAAAAATTAGTTCTTTGTCATTTCGAGACCAAAACACATTCTTCAAGAAAAACTGAGCTTTCTTTGCTAAATTAATCTATCACACACTTTCTCTGTTTAGGCGTCATCGATTGTTCACTTCTCTACTCGCTATGGTCCGGCTATGCTTAACTAAAAAATTGCATGTGTAAGTAACAGCAAAGTTATCGAGCAAGATTTGCCACTAACGAGTTATACCTCAAAATAATTCACTATATTCAATTCTGCCAACACTCTTCTGATATCAGGCAAATATCATTAGAGCAATTCGCGCTCATACAGGGTTTGATTGAAAAGTAATGAGCCCTATTTTTTTAAGCAGTTTTATTAAACCTTTTGGCTTATACAACTAATATTCTTCAAAATAGGACCCTTGAGCGTCAATGTACCGCTGGTAGCGGTCCTTCCACTGCAAGAAAAATTTTTTAAACTCATCCGCCGGAATCGCGTTCAATTCGGCTGTCACAGTTTTTTGGATCGCCTCGATGGAGTTGAAACGCCTCCCCTTCAGCTTTCTTTTCTGGTGCGAGAAAAAGAAGAAGTCCGGAGGGGACAGATCTGGGCTGTAGGGAGGGTGGGGAAGCACCGGAACCCCCATCTTGGCCAATGCAGAGGTGCAGAGGAAGGCAGTGTGCGCCGGCGCATTGTCGTGATGAACGGTTCAATTGTTGACGAGGTCGGGCCGACCCCGGGCGACGCAGTTTTTCAGCCGAAGGAGCACTTCTTTGTAAAATGCCGCGTTTACAGTGCTTCCTGGAGGTACAAACTCCTTGTGGACGATGCCTCGAGAGTCGAAAAAAATGATCAGCATGGTTTTGACCTAGGATTTCGACATGCGCCTCCCGGCCTTCCTTGAACGACTTGTGCCACCGTTTTACCTAGGCAAAGACAGAGATTGGTCCCTATAATCCTCCTTGAGTAGCCCAATGGTTTCGGTACTCGTTTTGTTTAGCTTTACGCAAAATTTGATCGAGTAACATTGCTCCAACGATCGCTGCATTTTCGCCACTGCAAAATCCTAACACACTTCTAAAACAGCTTTCACGCGCGGAGCGATGTTGACTGCACCGCTATTGCCAGCGAACTCGGACCGGTTTCTAGTGGAAGGGGAAGGTCCAACGATCATTTTCCCCCACCAGCCGATTCGGTTGATCGCTGGGCAGACGCTCCGCGCGGGAAGGCTCATTATTTTTCAGTCAAACCCTGTATACTCGTATATTTAGAGTAATTTTTGTTCCTTCAATTCCTACCTTGCGAAAGAAGGGTGACGAGGAGAGGAGAGTGGCACCGACTTCATGGTTCTGGGTCAACACGCTTTGTGTTCTCGTTCTTCTCAATGTTTTTGTTGGCTGTAGGCTTAAAAACTAAAACGATTGTAAGTAAAGGAGTTTCCGTGTGTAAACACGACGGGCACCTCCAAAAAAGAATCCTCAAAGATGAAGCAGAAACAGTTTCCCCGTATGAACGCGGTGTTACTATGTAATACTCACTAAATCTTCCAAATACATCTGATTTTTTTCAGCTCTTTTCCAATGCTGCCAAAATATGTCTGCTTATGCCAGTTCCGTCATTTTTCGCCGACCAAATTGTTGATGCCGTTCCGCCAAATATCGGCTGGTCTGATGTCAAAGAAGTTGTTGAACCAGTTTTTAAGGACCTCTTTGTTGTCGAAGGTTCTCATGGCTTGACAGGGAACGGAAAAAATGGTAATAGGTCGGTTCAAGGTCTGAAGAATACGGCGGATGTCGAAAGTACTCCCATTCGAGCTCTTGGAGTGCGGCTGTGATGACTTGTGCAGCAAGGAATCTGGTGTTTTTGTGAGGGAGTATTTTTTGACTATTTTGATCAGGTCTTTCAGTCGAATAGCGTCATTCACGCGGTGAAGCTGGGCAATATAGAGCTCTTTGTTGACCGTGGCATTCTTGTCGAGCATTTCCCAGTGCACCATGCCCTCCCAGTCCCACCAAACACATATCATGATCTTCTTTGAATGAAAATCCGACTTGACTCTCGGCTTTGGCGTATCTCCTGCTTTCCTTTCGTTGCTTCATATTGATGTATAGGCACCATTTCTCATCTCCCATGACAACTCGGTACCAAAAGCGCTATTTATGACCGCGTGTTGCTCGATGGAGGGCGAGATGCTGAGAAGCAATTTGAAGGCTACTTACTTTGTTTTTTTTTCATTAAGTATAAGGCATCCAGTCTCCCAATTTTTTGGTAAATCCCATTGAATGAAGGTAATTGAGGATCATTTTATGATTTCACGACTGGTTTGGCGACCGTTCTCTTTCAAAAGTGTTTTGAGACGTTCTTCATCGAATTCAAAAGGCCTTCTGCTGTGGGACGTGTCATCGACGTCAAAGTCGCCATTTTTGAACTTTTCAAACCATTTTCGTACTGTAGACTGGCTCATGACATCTTCTCCATACACCTCTCAAATGTCCCGGGCTATATCGGCAGTTTTTTGACCCCGATGGAAAGCAAAGAAGAGCAGGAATCAAAGAGCCGAAAACGTTAATTTTTGCAGAAAAAGTGCTATCGAATAAACGCTTATCCTTTGCCAAACAGCAATGAAATCATTGTATAATAAAAGAAAATATTTATAAAAACGCTATGCACTTATTACTGAACCCATTATTATTCTTTAAGCTGGTTCTTAGCTAGTAGTAAATTATTTGTCCGTATATTTTTAAGTAGGACATGTAAAGTTATTACCTTATCGGGGTGCAGGTTAAAATACAAATTGTGGATAAAACCCCTCTGTCTCTATTCAAAAGAGCAGTTTTCAAGATTCCTACATTTAAAATGTAATAAACATAAAATTACGTTCCCGCACACATTGGGCGCTTGCTTGCATTTATTTACAAGTTTCATCACAAATCTCATTTTACGTCGATATCATACAAATGACATTTGCTATAAATTGCGCTGCTCCTTTCCTTATTACATTACATCTACTTTTTTCTTATTCTATCAAAGCCCAGCACTGCCTATCCGCAGCATTCAGCAAATTTTCTACTCGTTTCCCACTAACTCTTGGATGATCTCCAGCATGTGCGCTGTAAAATAGAAAATTTCCGAATTTATTGTCGCTACCAATTGAAGCGTACGGGAATTTTCATTACAGGAAGGGAAAATTACGCCACCTACAAAATGTATTTCTCGCTTTTCTATACCTATAGTTGTACTGCTGGTTGCAACATTCTGCTGCTCGGTCATGCTTCTTCGGCAAATATGTACAAGGATGTGGAGCGCACTCCTTTCATAGCTAGTAAATGGACGTTCCTGGTAGGCGGACAAGCGAAAATGGTCCGTAATGTAATGGCTAATAAAATCGCGTACTACCGCTATGGAAACACCATTGTGTGGATAGCAAAAAGGGGCAGCAGGTAAACGGGTATGTAAGTGAAGGCTATGTCGTTATTTACTTACTGTTGGCGCAAATAGCGCATTGTAAAATTAAAAAAAAGCGTGCTTATCCTTATTGAGCTGCCAGTATGTATTTGCTTTCAGCTTTTAATATGCTTGGTGCTAAAGCAACGAAAGTGTTGCCAAACGTTTAATGCCTCAGCGTATTCGCTTGAGTGCAGCACGTCTTAACACTTTTATTCGGAATTTGTTTTCTTCTTTCACTTGATGTGCTTTTCTTAACAATTTTTCTTCTTCATTGTAATCCACCAGCCGCTTTGGCAATTTAAGCGTTTCGATCAAGAGAAATATTTACTTTTTCCCCATTGATTTCATATAGTTTTCTATTTTATTTTTTGTCTACGTCGCTCACCTTTCCATCTTAATTTGGCAAATTTTCAAATTAACCCCAACGCAGTATTTGGGTTACTTGAAACTTCCTTATATCCATTCCGTCAATCGTGCTTGGATGACTAATTTTGTACTTTTATTTTTCGTTTAATAGGGGAAGAGAATATTTTAATGGTCGTGCGCTACTGAAAGTCTACCTGAAAAAATATCTTCTGATCACAAAATACCCGGAATTTCTCATTTCAATGAAATGGGCTTTAGCTATTGCCAAACTCGTTATTTTTTTAGGTCAGTAAATCAATCAGTAGCCAACGTTTGACTTTCGAACGCAAACTATCAGTGAGTGTGCATGTAATAGCTTTGTAAGGAAATCATTGCTTGCTGTAATCTGCAAATTTCACTATTTCCAGTTTAGCTGAATACTTGTATACAGTACTTTCCCGTAGTTGATCGTCATTCACTTGAGATTGACAGGAGGATTCTTCTGCTTTCAGTTCAAGCAGTTCACAACTCCCTTGCTTCACCTAAGCTTACTCCGTGTAGCTTTCAAACATCCTTTCTGGAGCGAGGTAGAAGACGAAACAACCCGGTATGACGTAAAAATCCTCCCCCAATGCAAAAGTACGTAAAGTCTCGGATGAGAACTGCATACTCTGATGACGACCACGGCGAACGAACTAAGGACATGCGCCTGGAATGTTCCATCCCTTAATGGAAAAAGAGCATCTGCTCAGCTAGTTGAAGTTCTCGTAAGAGTAAAGGCTAACATCACTGCAATTCAATAGATGCGATGGACGAGACAAGGCAAGAACAACATTGGACCTTGTGACATCTACTACTGCTGTCTTGTGAGGGAACGCAGGTTTGTGTGTTGGATTTTTAGGGGGAGAAAGACCCTCGTGATGCCGCGATGTCTAACACGGCACAATTTATTAATCGGTATTGCTGGCGTATACCGATGACATTGACGTCGACGTCGACCTCTTACGAATTCCGTGAAGGTCATCCATCAACTACTGTTGGTCCAGCTAAGATCGATGCTATTTTAATTCGATGCTAATTTTTGAGGTTGATCAGCATGTTATATACCGTGAGAAAGAGATTGTCTTGGGTATTAGTAGAAGTCAAATACTTTTAATTGCACAAAAAGTTTGAAGTTTTTGGATTTCTTTACATCGCGTTCGGATAGCCTTTTATACAGCTCTCTTACACAGACACCTCCCACAAGCGTACATATCACTAATCCTTACGAATATTTTTCTCTTGAGCGGACAACCCTTCCATTATATTATCTTATCATCTTTTTTTAACTTCCTCCCATAAGCGGGGGTTAAGTGTTTGTTTTCACTGTATGAGTCGTTCTTAGGACTGACTATGACTACTATGAGGACGGCACAGGGCGTAGATAAGCGCAATACAGAGGGTTATTCCAACCCAATAGTCTCTTCTAGGCCAAGACCATTAGTGCGTGATAAAGAATCGCATCCGGCGCGAGGTGACCCTGTTACTTAACTCAGTAGGATCCCTTGCTGTCGGATGGCAAATAGAGTGATTACTGAGTTAAAACAGAACACTACGGATCTAGACTTGAACTGTCGATAACGGGTTCCTCTTCAACAGTGGCTCCCTTGAAGAGTATTAATAGGGCCACCACCCAGATGGAAATGAGTACAAACCAGGGCTACTCTGCACGGGATACCCACACTTGTGGCAATTCTCCCGCTGGTTCTCCAACGGCTTGGGCATCGGATGTGCAGGCCCAAAACTCATTCACCACCAAAGCGACCAGAGCTGAAAATCAGGGCCCTGGAGGAAGCAAGCTACTGATTGAGAATGGACACCTATTGGACGGTGCATCCTCATCAGGCTCTATACGTAGCTCTATAGAGAGCCTGTTACTGTGCGAAAATGAGCTTAACTCAGTGGAACCAGCGAAAGCAATGAAAATGCAGGCGACCCCTGCAAACCCTTTAGCTGATCCTGGGGAGGCTGCGCTGGCTCATTTACGTCTCAGTGCTCTGACGCTTTCCTCTGCGGACGGAAGTTATGTGGTTAATTTGGATGCAAATCCGAAAAGTACCACTGCACTAACGGCTGTAAAGAAAGCGTCTGATTCGGGAGACAGTTTGGAGGACGTAGACATGGTTATGACGCAGGTAACTCCTGCCGCATGTCACCACGACTGAGAAAACCAAATTGGTTCCTGTCCTGGTATCAGCTTCGACGAGTGTTGGGGCTATGGTTAATCAGAGTTCACGCTCAGAAAGTACCAGCGCACCAACGGTCACAGATCAGATGCCAGCTTCAGGAGGAAATCTGTCTAATAGGCAGAAGAAGCGGCAAAGGCAGAGGAACGCGAAGAAGGCAAGAGGAACAGTGCGTATGACTACGTCTAACGTAGCTATGCCAGCTGCCACTCGAGCCGGAGTTGCGGCTCAAATATTTCATTTACGTAAATTAACTTGCAGCATAGCATATCGGCTACGGCTCTTTTATGCCGCAGTCAGGCGAAACTGCACACAAATCTTCACGTAATATTAATTCAAGAACCGTGGGTGCCTAAAGGAGAAATACAGGGCTTGGGAGATATAAAGTGGGGGTATATCCTTTATAAAGAGGGAGAGGTCCGTCCGCGTACGTGTATTATTATGCCGAAAGTGGTTGATTGCACTTTGTTAAGACAATTCTGCTGCCAAGACTTAGTTGTAGTCAAAATAAAGTATCGATTAGGTCTTATTGTGGGATGTGACGCAAATCCACAGAACACACTCTGGGGTATCACAAAATGTAAGTTCAGGGGGCATAAACTCATGGACTTCATCCTGCCATCTCGCTTGGTTATACAGAACGTTGGCACCAGCCCGACTTTTGTGACCAGCAGAAGGCAGGAAGTGATTGATATGACATTATATACATATATATAATTAGCGCGTACACCCTTTTTGGGTGTTTGGCCGAGCTCCTCCTATTTGTGGTGTACGTTTTGATGTTGTTCCACAAATGGAGGGACCTACAGTATGAAGCCGACTCCGAACGGCAGATATTTTTATGAGGAGCTTTTACATGGCAGAAATACTCTTCTGAGTTTTGCCATTGCCTGCCGAGGGGCGACCGCTATTGGAAAAATGTTTTTCTTTAATTTTGGTGTTTCACCGAGATTTGAACCCACGTTCTCTCTGTGAATTCCGAATGGTAGTCACGCACCAACCCATTTGGCTACGGCAGCCGCCAATATGACATTATCTAACAATAAAATATCCGATCATATCACTGGTTGAAAAGTAGTCTATAAAGATTCCCTGTCGGACCATCGTTTTATAGAGTTCAGGCTTGCGACTGAGACAATCTCAACCCCAGCAGGCGGTAATCCTCGAAAAGCGGATTGGACACGATTTGAGGATCTCACTTAAAGAGGAAATCCGTGATGTTCCCAAACTCCGGACAATAACTGCGATTGAAGAAACCACAAACTCATTGGGGTGAACTTTGATGCAGTATTATAACAAGCTGTGCCGGAACGTAGGAGAAGAGAGGGCAAGACAGTCCCTTGGTGGAACGGCGAGCTCTCAAAGCTCCGGAAAACTTCCATGAAACTTCTGAACAGAGCTCTTAAAACTCAGTTGGCAGAAAATTGGACTGCCTACCGAAAGCTGAGAAAGGAATATAAAAAGAAAATTACATCATCTACATTGGACTCTTATAGAACCTTCTGCAGTGAACTGGAGGAACGGAAGAGTTTAGCGAGGTTATGCAATGCCCTCAAAATCACAAGTGTACGATGTTCTCTTTTCAACACATTTTCCTGGCCCAGGAATGTTGTTGGTCAAAGCTCTATCGATCAATCTGATCATATCAATATAATTACCAGCAGACGTGATTGGTTTATTGCATCCAGGATAGTTAACGAGGAAACGATAAGAGTCGCCTTCTCGTCATTCGAAAACTTTAAGTCCCCAGGACCCGATAGCATTTACAAAATCATGCTCAAACGAGGCGGAGAAAAGAATCTTTACGGCATGTCTTGCGCACGCTTATGTTCCATAATTGTGGCGCTTGGTGAAAGTTGTATTTGTCCGAAAGCCAGGCAAGGACGACTACGCTTTACCAAAAAGTTTCAGACCTATAAGCCTGACATCGTTTATGCTTAAGGGTTTGGAACGTATGATGGAGAAGCACATCAGGACAAGGGTTCTAAGTCGAAACCCTCTCAATGTCAGACAACATGCTTATCAAAGTGGGAAATCTTGCGAATCGGCTCTGCATGAGTGCGTTAGCATAATCGAAAAAGGGCTGGAAACAATAGCGTACACTCTTGGTGTGTTTGGGGACATTGAAGGAGCTTTCGACGATGACTCTATGCGCTCTTCTATCAGAAATCATTGTCAGATGGATCCACTCTATGCTATCCAAAAGACTGCTTACCATGGATAGAGAAAGCGATGAAGGAGTCAGGGTTGAGGTTATGAAGGGTTGCCCCCAAGGCGGTGTACTCTCTCTTCTACTTTGGTGCTTCGTGGTGGACTCTCTTCTTAATGATATTCAAGAAATTGGACACATCCAAGCCTACGCAGACAATGTGTGCGTATTAATCTCAGGACGATCACTTGAAGTTATATGCAATAAAATGCAGGTAGCTCTAAATAAGATTGAGTATTGGTGCGAATTGCATGGTCTTTCGGTGAATCCTACAAAAAGTACTTTAGTGCTTTTCACTAGGAAACGCAATATAGAAGACCTGTTACTACCAATATTGAAAGGGGTAACACTGCCCTTTGTAAGTCTGCAGAAAGGTTCAAGACCAATTAAGGGCATGTTTGCCCCCTTTTTGGCTAGTTGGTCCGCTATTTCGTATCCCTCGTGTCCTTCGTGTCCAGGAATCCAAGCCAGTAATAGTGTGTTGAAGTCTCCTTTTTATTGGGTAGAACTTAATATTAATAAAGTTCAGGCAGTCATGTACCATTTTTGAGATGATTGTAGTTGATAAAAGCCGCCTGACTATCTGAAAGTATGTAAATGTGAGTTGCTCTCATTTTTCTACGGAGACATTTCCACACACATATCTCTGGCATGTATTACTGCCTGGAAGATAGTTGGATAGAGACCCTTTGGAATCGATTTTGTAAACTTTATATATGCTGCCTTCATTTTTTTTTTTGCGAAAATGTCAACCGGGACTAGTCCTGCAATGACAAAGGAAGCGTCATGAGAAATTGTATGGAGGCCGGAGTTAGTCCGCAAGGCGCTTAGGCGATAATTAATAGTAGATTTGGAATTGATAGTTACAGTCCCTATGGCATTCATAAATTAGACTGCTGCACTGTGCGGCCGATTCCCGAAAAGCTGGCCAAAACTCAAAAAATTAAGTAATTGATTCAAAATTTCTTACTCGGGGGCTGTCGGGGTCGCTGATTACGAATTTGATCTTAAAATTTTGAAAATCCACCCCCTTCCACTCCTATTGGCCACCCCCTCACGTGAAATAGCGTATATTCAAGAACATAATCAAGATGCATGTAAATTTATATGTTTTCGGGGTCGCAAGGTAGCTAGTGGTAGCAGCTGAATCTTGTTTTATTCAGTAACCATTACTTTTTTGAGTAACCTTTAATAGGTCTCAAAGCAGCATATGACGGCGTTGTATTACGACTACGACTGAAAATACAGAGGATACTTAGGGTAGAGGACGTTGCTATGAACGGTTTTCACTACTCAAGGCATTACTGTAGCCAACCCAAAGACAAAAAAACTCTATCTAGAAACTTTTTTTTCGACTTTTGGCCAGCTTTTTGGGAATCGGCCGCACTGTGTGCTGACACAATGTACACCTCAGTTTAAATTAAAAAAACAAATAAATAATTGGCGAGTACATTTCTGTTGAATGTTTGGTCGAGCTCTTCCTTCTTTCTACGGCGTGCGTCTTCAAATTGTTCCACAAATGTTCTTCTTCAGTTTATAGTCCGTAAGATAGCTTCCAATTATGTTGGTAAAGTAACTACTGGTAGGCGTATTTCTAACATTCAGAGTTACCCCAACATATTGCTCTTTTTTCCCGCCACACCATCTTTTGCTCTCAATGTGGTAGCTTATTTTGCTAATTCCGCTACGCATTTGATAGCATCCACTGTTGAGAGGGATTTCCTGAAGCCGAACTGGTATGAATAGAATACATTTATTTTCTGCGAAAGATATAAAACTGTACTTGCCTTCATTTGAGGAAAAACATCAAAACGCACATAACAAATTGGAGGAGGAGATCGGCCGAACAAAGGATGTAAGCTTCTATTATTAATACATAATAATTACATACTGATTTGAATATGCCCATCATCAAAAATTTTTTCTTGATGTTTTTTACTGCATTACTTAGATTCCTCGAGTTTGGAAAATTGTTCACTTATGTAATTTATATTGCTCCCACTTGTAATAAGACACATTCAAAGAAACAAGCATATCAATGTATATATGTATATGAGCCAGCAAATTTCAAAAGTCTTTATAGCTAAACTGCACTAAGTAAATTAAATACAAAATCATTGTCTGCAAAGTTTTTAGGCCGTTCAAGTGATTCAAGTCGATCAAACCGCACAAGCGGAATTCCGGCACATTTTTTCGGCATACGGTAGCTAGAACCTCCAACTGTAAAAATACAACAGGTTAAATAATTAAATTCAGTATAATGATCACATCTCTCTAGCACTAACACTTCTTTCGAGCTCCACATCCAATTGCGCAAAGTTAGTGAAACTCCTCAGCGACTGCGCCATGTCTCGTGCAACGCCCAACGCTAATTCGCAAACACTAATGTTGAGCCAAAAATCAAAAATATTTATTGCAACCGACTGAAAGATATAGAAAGTATCTAACAAAGCTAACTCTGTAACTTTTCCGCTCCAAAGTATGCGTAAATAGTAGAGGGTCTGTATATTAGCACACATAATAGCGCCAATGCTGATCAGCAACTGGTGGCCGTAGACTCGGCCGAATCCTTTACAGACCTTCAACAAACGCATATACGCGGCTGCAATTTCATATATTTCCCGCGTTACAACACTGCTGTGCCTGCTTTTGGCGCCATAATCTGCAATATTTTGCAATCTTCGTTGCAGTATCCAAATATAACGGTAAGTGGTTATGACACAATTGTAAAAGAGTAGCACCACAAGAAAAATTATATTGCCCAATATTATAGCAAAGGCTAGCACCACCACTGGATTTACATTTGACTCAATTGGAGTAACAAATAGTATAAAGATGAAGGAGATATTTTGTAAAAATGTTGCCAGACCTTTCAATATAATATAATTGTCGTAAGTGGTACATTTTCGTGCTAAAGCGGCATACTTGGCGTAGTAGACGCGTTCGATGGCGGCAAACTCATTGAAAATGTCCAGCACGGATTTGTATGCGCGAAATTTAATACAAAAGATAATGGTGAGCGTATAAATATTTAGCACTACTGTAACTCTGGTGAGTATTTCCATAAGTTTGTAGTTACTTAGCAGATCCAAATCTAGAAATTCTTTCCAGGGCCAAGCACATACGGAAGCAATCACTATGAGTGCGTTCATAAAAACGCTGTAGATCAAATAATATTTCGATGGTGTAATTTGTTGCAATTTTGTATTATACCGGAAGGGCAGTATTCCAAATGCAATGGCGAACCACATTGTAGCGTTGTAAAGAAAACGCGCAAGACCGGCTCGGTAGCGTGACGTCATTCTTAGCAACCATTAGGTACACCTCTCACACAGACTATTATATTTATACTGAATTCTTCGTTGAATCGAATGTGATTCGTGCTGAGTGAACTGAGTGAATTGATTGATGGACTGATAGCATCAAGTAATTACACTTAGTTAGAAAAATAGTACGAAACGTACAACTTCGACAGGTTAGGGCCGAACTTCTTATTTAATTTGTATTAAGCTTCTTTTTTTCATGGAAAGTATGCCCTTGAATTGTATGCCGCCTACAAGGGCTTATGGTGTTGTTGTAATGGGCATCCCAGAAATGCAGCTACCTAGCGACTTGCATTGGCTGTTGAGTTTAGCGCCTCAACCTCTATTCCTGTGGCTATGATGCACAGTCACTTTTGATGTCTGCAGCCGCAAGTATCAAGTGTGTGTATGCATGTGAGTAAGGTGAAACTAGTTTGATGTTCATGCCGATATTGGTAACTGCTTTATATGCCAAAGCCTACTATAGGAGGGAGGTTCAATAAGGACCCGTGTTTGATGGCACAAGGCGTTCCTAGAGGAAGTTGGTGTAAGCATCGCGTGCTGATATCTATCAAACAATGGCGAAACAAATTTCAGACTGATTGGTAGGCCAGTTTGGATTTAGCAATTACTCAAATAAGAAGTGTTTCGTGATTTTCGCTAAGATAGAAGAAGAGCAGTATCGTTCGGTAACTCGCGTTTTAGAGGACTTGAGGATGACGACCAACGAGTGGCGATTTACATTTCTGTTAACCGCTTCAAGCTGCTGATGAATTTCACCAGATGTGTGATGTTTCAACCTGCAATATCCGCTGGTGTAGCGAAAAAGTGAAAGCCCAGATGTTTAAACCTTAGCTCAACGAGAGCATGACAGCTGAGAAGAAGGTACTGAGATGATTCCACCTCGTCCTCAAAACAGCTTCTGCAGAAAAGGCTTGAATGCCAAGCCTCACCGCATGGACACCTAACGGACAATGTCTTTGGGGGATACCTACCAAATTCGATAGCTGTGGCTTTGCTAGCCTTAGAAGTTCTCTCGAGCACCCCGATCTACCTGCGGCCAGAAGGATCTCGAGACTTTGCACGTTTGCGTACTAGCCCAGCGCTCGCTGAGTTGACGCGAGGCCCATCTTTTCAGTAGCAGACCACACGTTCTTAAGAGAACTCCAATTCTCTCATATTGCGATGAAGCTGTCTCAAGTATCCCTAGTCTGGCCAACTCGTCGGCCCAGCAGTTTCCCTCTAGGCCGCTGTGACCGGGAACCCAAATGAGCCTAATATCGAAGTATTCCGATGCAATGGAGAGGGAAGTCAAGCATTTACCGACTAATTTCGAACGCACAGCAGCGAGCCCAAGGCCTTAATTGCAGCTTGGCTGTCGAAGTAGATATTTACCTCCTTTACTGTAATTACAGAAGCGAGCACCCAATGCACAGCCGCCTTAATTGCGGCTATTTCTGCTTGCAAAACCCCACAGTGGTTCAATAGCCTAAATTTGAGCTTAATAAGGAGCTCTTCGCAGAATACTCCCCCACCAACTCTTCCGTCCAACTTCAAGCCATCCGTAAACATATTTGCCATGCCCTGTTTCCAAATATTGCACCCCGCCGACTCTTCCCTCGAAGAAATATGATCTAGCACCATGGGGGTAAGCTTAAATTTGCTAAGAATGCTAGAGTGTCCATAGTTTAAGTTGATCTTATGGCTTGATACCTCAATCTGAATGCGGCGCGTGCAGCAACAGTTTTTCCTGCAATGTCCACGGGTGCCGCATTCATCATAGCACTGAGTGCTAGAGCAGGTGTGGTCTGAAGTGCTCCACTGATTCCAATGAGGGCAGACCTTTGAACCCTCTCCAGCTTTTTAACTGATGTCATCCTTTCCAGCGAGTTCCACTAGACAAGGACTCCGCGCAGCAAAATTGGGCTTATAATTGTGCTAGTAACTTTAGGCGATAGCGCCCCAACAACCATACAAGGCGACTGTTGCTTTCCTAATTCTCTCCACAATGTTGGGATTCCACGTTAATCCTCTGTCAAGGACAAGTCCAAGTACTTAACTCTTAAACCTGCTATTGAGCGGAGAAAGACTCTAGAAATGTTACATTTCCTCGTAAATTAGACGAGCTCCGTTTTCTGAGGGCGGTTCCGCCTGCTGCTGCCTATCTACGTGAAGCGGACTCCCACTCACAGCTCCTGGGACAATGTTGGAAGACGAAGTTTAACCGTCGAGCTCGTCGACTATCAAAAGTTTCGCAAAAAAACACCTCAAAGTAAATGATCAACCGATTTTTTCGGACAAATGGTCACATCGCAACTGTACGCCTAGAGAAACTTTAAGCAGTGAATTATGAATGGCACACAACCATTTGTTTTGGAGAAGGCCAAGTCGACGACGACCAAGTAAGCCAGCTAAGTAAGTATGTAAGTAAATGTATAGAAACATGGTATAAAGGGTGTTTCAAAAGACAGGCCTAGATGTTGTTTTAAAATAAAACATTAAAAAATTTAGATTTTTTCAGATTAAACTATTTTCAACTATTCAAAATACGGCTCTTAACAATTTTATGTGAAAAATGAAATCATTTCAATGTCCACTATTAGCACAACTACAGACTAACCTACGAGATTTAAAATTTCCAAGGACTCGCTCACACAGTATCGCATTGAGTTCAGGAGGCTCGATCCGAATGTTGTGTTCCAGCTCTGTTGGCTCATTTACATAGACTTTACGTAAAAAACCCCCAGTCTGGTCTGCCGGTCCTTTTCTATCCTAGACAGAACCGGTTTCTTCAAATTCTTTCAGCAACCTTTAAATTGTCGATATATTTTTTTATTTATTTATTCAGTCTACAAATAATTCTTACAGACTATATTAGACAATTTTTAATTATTTGTTAAAGATTATAAACAATTGTTGCCTAAAATTATATAAACTTAGTCTAAAGTCGAGGCTAGGATAATTGTTGCAGAATCGAATGCATCTCACCATTGGTTCATTGAGGGCATAGTTAGTTCAATACCGTTGATCTACAAATAAACGAACCTGCCTTAAATCATGGTGCTTTGTTTGATATGTAATTAGACTCTGTAACTTTGGACGATTATTTCCACTAAAAAAATAACGAATTTCGCGAAATGTAGTTCTTAAAGACCGACCATTTTCGTAATCAGTTTCAATAATTTTCAGTGGCTATTCTTCAGTGTAAATTTGTACATCTGTCTACTTGAGAAATGTCAAAGATGAAAAAAATAAAAAGTTCGTGTAGCTTAGTACACCTAACAGCAGTGAAACTTTCAAGGCAGACAAAGAAAGAGGGAGAGATCCGCGAGAGAATGAGATAGAGAAAGAGAGAGAGATAAAGAATATATATCTTAATAAATTCACAACATTTGCAGAGAATACAAATAGACAAAATTTACAAAAATAATTTTAGACGAGAATTCATAGAGCATACAAGTAAGTGGCATTCTGGTTGCCATAGTGCTGATCAGTCTGAAATAGTCGCGGAGGCGCCGAACAGTTCAACTATTGCACTGTACAACAGCAATTCATCATAAAATATATATAAGGTATAGCTCTCTCTCTCTCTCCTTTTCCTCTACGTTATATCTTTTTTCTCTCTCGCGGAACGAAAATGTCCAAAACGTTGCATGGCCTTGAAATTTTACTCTCCAGTCTCGCTCGTCCACCGACGCCTAAGAAGTGCCACCTCAATTAAAAAGGCAGTCTAAGAATATCGAAGCGTCACTTTTGAAAGACCCTTTATCAACCATTTTTTTACTTGATTTTTTGTTTGCTTTGTACTTCAATACGCGCAATCTTATTTTACATAATTTCAAATTTATTCATTTTCATTGTGGTACTGCACTAAATAAATAAGGTATAATATCATGGTCATTAAAACTTTTAAGCCACTCAAGTGGTTAATATCAAATAGTCCACACAAATGGAATTGCAACTTTTTACTGCAGCAAAGGATCGCGAAACATTCCAGCTGTAAGCAAAAAATTATAAATTAAATTTGCTTATTTTTTTCTTAAAAACACAAACAATATTTTATTTACACTTCGCTCCACAGGTATCGCCAGCTCCGTTTTTTCACTGAAACCGCGCAATATTTCCAATGTCGTTCGCGAAGTTACCACCGCTAACTCACAAATTGTGATCGTCAACCAGAAGTCCAAAACATTTACAAAGAATATTTGCGCTACTGCCAACACGTTTGCCGCATTCAGCGCGAATGTCTTGCCACTCCAAAGCAAACGTATATAAAATAATACCTCGATGTTGCAGGCGGTCACGCAGGCAACAACCAGCAGCAGCTGAAACTGATGTATGCGTGTGTAGGCTTCGCACAGACGTATCAGGCGCAAATAAATAGATGCGATGGTATCGATTTCCACGACCAAAAGGCGGCAGTGACGCCGCTGCACTTCAATATCGGCAATAGTTTGTAGACGTCTATTCAATACCCAAATAAATCGATAAGTGTACAGCACAGCGAGGAAGAAGTGTGCCAAAACGAGAAATATTACATTTGTTAGCAATGCCATTAGGCACATCCATAGAAAAAATATCCAACTAGCATTCACGGCTAACGTTGTTGTGTAAATATATGAGGTGTTTTGTAGTACAATGGCAAAACCTTTCCAAAGCAAATAACAGTCGAAAATCGCACATTCGTTGACCAAATGTTTATAACGACAAAAGTAATCGGCTTCGATTGTGGCAAACTCATTGAATAGCAGCTGTAATTTCTGACGACCAGTCCAATTGACACACCACGTTAAAATTACTGCACTAAGGCTGGCGTATGACGTGAAGCGATTGAGTATCTTAATGAGAGGCTCGTCGGTTTCTAAAGGGTCTTCGAAATAAGAAAACATTGGCAAAACAAATGACATCATAGCCACGAATATGACATTTATAAATATATTGTAAATACTAATCCATTTCGAAGTGATGAATCGTTGCTGTCGCTGGTTGTAGTAAAAAGGGAGGAGTCCAAAGCAGATGGAAGACACAAAGGTAGATTTGAGAAAAACTTGTGAGATGCGCCTACGAAGGCGGTATGTTTTTAAAGCGCACATTTCTGCTAGTCGAAAGCGTTAGTTAGAAGTTACTATTTTAGTGAGTTCAATATAAACTTGCCTCTGCATTTCGCATAAATTCTATTTCATTTATTGATGCGTGAAATAAATTCTGAGTGATATTATCGAGTACGTGAATCAGATAAGAAGCTCTGGGAATTAATTTATTTACACGCTTAAGTACTCAGCTTGTTGGCATATCTGCGTGTATGTGGATGTGTGTAACCTAAATCGGCTATGTGGAGTCAAAATTGAGTTGTGCGGTGCAAGCGGCTATCAAAGCGGATAATCTAGCATATCCATAAAATAATTCAATTAATCAGCAGTACAAATTTAGTTCTGCCAGGTGGAGCTCGCTGCTTCGCTTGCTTTCGAAATACTTACTGTATTTAACACTTATAAAGCACTAAACATACAATTTTTCAAGCAGAAAGGCAAATTACTTCTTCTTTAGTTGTATTTTTTTTATTATAGTACAATTGTGTTCAAGAAAATAGCGGCGCGACATATTGCATAGTGAATTTCTTTTTGAAAAAAATAAATAAATATGTTCGCGAAGTTCATAGAGCAAGGACAGCATCCTTTTCCTCTTAATTGGCGCGTTAACCGCTTTCGCGATTTTGGCCGAGTTTAAGAAAGCACGCCAGTTGTTTCTTTCTCGTGCTAACCGGCGCTAGTTTGGCATACCAAATGAAGCCAAGTCCTTCTCCACCTGATCTCTCCAGCGTAGAAGAGTTCTTCCTCTTCCTCTGCTATCACCAACCGGTACTGTTTGGACGACATGACGTAGCCAACGAAGCTACTGGATCTTTATTCTTTCCGCTATGTTTGCGTCGTCATCACCAGTCCCTATTTCTTCCGATTTGAGGAAAGAGTTGCTCGTATGGTGCTATCGAACTATGGTTAGGTTAGGTTATACTGACTGGCCGAAGCTACGCAGAAACTATTGTAGTTTATAACGATACCAAATAAAAATCCCGTTTTTGTTTTTGGAGCGAAAATATGCATTACGTGGTGTTACCGAATTTTAAGAGTCGCTCAAGCTCTAGTTCAGGGATAGATTCTAGTTTTTCAACACTGAGAGTACCCAGGTAGCATAGACTACTTTTCGAGAGAGCCACACAGTGACATAGAAGATGCTCCTGGGTTTCTCTTATGCCCGGCTCATTACACTTCGTGCAAGCATCGTTAAGAGTTAGATTTAGCTTGTAAGCATGCGTCGCAACTAGGCAGTGATCTGTTAGTGCGCCAACTAGAGTTCTACAGTTCCTTCTATCGAACGATACCTATAACCGATCTCGTATACCCGTCATCATAAGCGAGTTTACACATAATCTTGGCAACTTTGCAATTGGTTAAGCTAACTTTCGCCTTTCTTACCATGAGCTCCTTGTGAATTGTGCGTAGGGGTTTAAGTACCTGACTTATTTCATCTCCTGCAAGTCTCGCGCTATTCTTTAGCTATTCCATCCGCCGATTTATTACAATAATCAAGCCACCATTGACTCCATATGGCAAGACTTATTAGAAAAGTTGGACTGATCGAAGGATCCATGTAACCCGTAGAGGGGGCGGCCAATAATACCTTGGTTGTTAACGAGAAAGTAATATAGCTTAAACATTTTTTATATTAGCGTTACCAATAATAAAACTAAAAATATTGTGCGTCGAGAAGCACTTCAATAAATATGTATACACTTAGTGCCATAAGTCCAAGCTCCTTTGGGGGTAGTTGAAGAAGTAAAACGCAAAAAAGTTTTCAAGTTTTTAAAATTATAATTTTTTTTTACAATGTAATGATATTAAAATTATTAAATAATAAATTATTAAAATGCATAATTAGTTTCAGATCACACCATTTAACAATTAAATAGTCGATTTTAATTCAAACGCAAAACCGACAAACTCCAAACGTCTGCGCTCGTCTATAACAAGATAAAAATATTAAGAAAACTCTCAAAAATGCGCACATTTTTAGTAGCTTGATGGTTATTCACGACTTTTCAACACTTTCCTAAATCTACAGGGCGCGGCACTCGAAGTGTAACCAATTAAAAATACCATAAATTCAGATTGGAAAATTACTTTTGTTCTATTCAAAGTAAAAAATGTGTGAAAATAATACAATATTAAGAACTAATTTACTTTTCCTTGATATGTCCACCTTGACTAGGACCTTGAGACGGTCCAGAAGCGAATCGCAATCTGCCTGAATGTGACTTGCAGGTATTTTGGCCCAATCGCGGACCATGGCTTTTTTCAGCACCCCGAGGCTGGTGAATCTTTTAGTCCGGACTTTGCTCTCCAAAATGGCTCAAAGAGAATAATCCCTCGGATTCACGTCTGGTGAATTTGAGTGCCATTGTGTGGACGTTATGAAGCTCGGAACGTTGTTTTTTAAGCATTATTGATTCACTCGAGCTTTGTGAGATGGTGCCGAGTCCTGTTGAAACGTCCATAGTCTGCCACAGAAATGTTTGTCTGCCCACGGATTCAAAGCAACCTCCAGAATACTCGATGAAAACGATTGGAGAGTGCTCATCTGGGGTTACAGCCACCCAAACCATTACCTGTGGCGGGTGATGCCTCCTGGTAACCAATCGATGACTCAAATTCTCTATGAACGATTGGTCAAATAAACCTTATCGTTTTGGGAATTTACAAATTGCTCAATTTGAAAAAATTTAACTATTTTCTCGTCAGAAAACACAATGTTCCGAAATTGACCACTTGCGGCCAAGCGAAGCAACTCCTTCGTTCTCTCAAGTCTGACTTGTTACTGCTTTGGTGTGAGATCATGCGCCTTTTGGATCTTTGTAAGGTTTGACTTTGAGATAATTTTTCAGTATTTGGCGGATGTTGTCAGATGCAGTCAGATATTTTCAGTACTTTCGCCATTTGATTGTCTATCCGTCGGGGATTTCGCTCAAGTCGCTTCTTCACATTTTGAACCATTTCACGTGACGTTGCAGTCTTTTGATGACCACCTCCATAACGTTTCGCGATGCTACCAGTATCATTGCAATGAGTAATGGTGCGATACGCAAAAACTTTATTTACTTTAAGGTGCTCGAGCTCACCAACTATCGCTGGTTGTGATTTTTCAGCCAAATATAATGCAATCATACTGTTACATTTTAAATCCATTACTGATTTATTTCACGTTTACTCTCGGCAAAATGCGTCCGCGCTCTTGTAAACAATACTCTGGCTATCATTTAGCCAACTAACAGGCAGCTGATGCCCGAGCGATCTGAAGTTGGTTACACTTCGTTTGCCGGACTCTGGCTGCATTAATGCTTTTTTTACATTTTTTTTGCGGATAAGGGGGTTAAAAATGCTTCATGCATCATGAAATCTGCGTTTGCAGCAATGCTATGACCGGAAACTAAACTCCCCCTCATTTGGAACCATCGTCCACCCTGGAGCCGCTATCGCATTGCTTCAAAATGGCTTCCATCTTTCTCATTACAAGGTATATGCTTGTGTGCCTGCGTCCAGGTCCCGCATATATTGGAAAAAGGTGTGTTCAGCGTCATCGTCAGCGGCATATATGCCATATAAGCATATGTGGTATTCGCCTTTTAGTTATTTAAACACGTATTTCTAGAAATACCCGTGCCCCGAAAGCATTTGGGTTGTCTTGTCTTGTCTCACCGAAGTTGCTGCTGTACCATATAGCGACGCCTTTTATTAGACCACTCGTTCACCTGCCGCGTGTTTCGCGTTTCCAGCGGTCTTGCTATAGGCTTAGCGTTTCGTCCTTTATTTCGCGGGCTGCCGATTTGCTAACTCCTTCTTCCATCCCTCCGTTTTTTAATGCTCACAACTTTTCCCTCTCAAAGGCTAGTAAATCTATCTGTATTAGATCGCTTATCACTCGGACAACTGGCCCTGATACTGTGCAGTAGGCAAACACAGCTCTCAGAGCTGCCGGCTTTTAACGGCAGTCACTTTTCAGCAGCCAAATGCAAAACTCTGAGAGTATCATATTTCTTTCATTTTTTTTTTTTTTTTTTTTTTTTTTTTTTTTTTTTTTTTTTTTTTTATTGAAACGTTATAAAATTTGTATTCTATCCTTAACATTGAAATTTAAAAACAATTATAAATATTTTACAAACAATTATACAGCGTTGGCGACTAAATCTCGTGGCTTAGTTCTTCGAAGTCTTCTTGTGCAGACTGTTTTGGTAAGCTCTGCGGCCTCCGGGTTTATGTGCTCTTTCAGCCAGGTTTCATGGTTACTTGCAAGAATTTGGATTATATCAGCGACTTTTTTCACCGACAGATCCTTGTGCAGGTCGTGATTTCGCACATACCAAGCTGCGTTGACCATGTCTCTGAGAATCTTATTCTGCAGGCGTTGTACAGCTTCAATGTTTGATTTAGTGGTACATCCCCATAATTGAATGCCGTATGTCCATACCGGCTTAACTACTTGGTTGTATATTAATAATTTATTCTGTATTGACAATGTAGACTTTCTGCCAATTAACCATTTCATTTTTTTAATTTTTAAGTTGATTTCAGTTGCTTTAATTTTGACATGTTCTTTCCATTTGAGCTTTGCATCCAAAGTCATACCCAAGTATTTTGCTGTATTACTATATGGAACAGTAGCAGATGATATTTTCACTGGGTTATAGGCTATTTTCTTGTTTGTAAAGTCTACGTGAACAGACTTGCTTTCATTTAGTTTGATTCTCCAGTTTTCAGTCCATGCGACAACTTCGTCTATCGATGCCTGTAACTTTCTAGTTGATTCATTTGCGTTATTTCCATAGGCTAAGATACACGTGTCATCAGCAAAAGTGGCTATCTTACTTGTATTTGAAACAGGTAGATCTGCAGTATAGAGCAAATACAGTACTGGCCCAAGAATGCTGCCTTGTGGTACACCAGCTTCAATTTTTTTAATGTTTGAGTATGCTTGTCTTTGTTTCACTCTAAAATATCTGTCTGTGAGATATGATTCCAATAGCAAAGTATATTGATATGGGAGCATCGCTCTGAGCTTACGGATTAGACCTTCGTGCCACACTTTATCAAACGCCTGTGCGATATCAAGGAATATTGCTGAACACACTTGATTGTTTTCTATGGCCTCTTCTATGATGTGTACTATACGATAGTATCTGATCTATCGTTGAATGTTTTTCTCGAAATCCAAATTGGTGAGATGGTATTAATTGTTTATTAGAAATTATATCCTTTAATCGTTTGGAAAATAGTTTTTCAAATAGCTTTCCGATGGCTGGGAGTAATGCTATTGGGCGGTAAGATGTGACTTCGTTGGGATTTTTCCCTGGCTTTGGGATCATTTTAATTTCAGAAATTTTCCAGTGCATTGGTATGTATTTAAATTCAATGCATGCATTCATTATTAAAGTGAGTTTGATTAGCGCTTTGTAAGATAAGTTCTTTAGCACTTCGGCTGTGATTAAGTCAAATCCTGGACTTTTCTTTTGTTTTAGTTTGGAGATTTCATTTGCTACCTCATCAGTGGTAAAACTTGTAATTTCAACAGATTCTTGCACAGTATGGGGAAACAAAATGTAATTTATCGTTTCAAATGGCTTAAAAATTTTTTGGAGTGTTGTGCAAATAACTCAAGGTTGGTTGCTATTTGGCTGTTTAATTGGGGGATTATGTTGAATTGGTCTTTTCATATGTGCCGTAGTCCGCCATATTTCTTTCATGAAAAAGCTTCTCAGCTTTCGTGCCTCGGTCAAATAGCTAACAAAAATGTACGCTTGCCGAAATTTTCGATGACATTTAGTCAGACCTCTTTCTTTAAATTTTGAGTCGTATGTTAACTTTTAAAGTTTCAATTGTTCGTGATTTGTTCACATAAATTTGTTTTTGAGACAACCGCACAAATAGTATTCTAATGACTTTAAATTGGCCGATCTTGGCGGACAAATTACTACACAATATTGTGAAATTATCCGTCTCCTTATCCTTCTGTGACTGTTTCAATGGTTCTGCCTCGCAACATTTTTTTGAAATCACATAACATCGATAACCATAACATCAAGGTAAACAAAGGAACTAGCGGGCATCTTTGGTGAGTTTAGGTCACACACAAGAAATGCGGCTGCGACAACCGCTTTAGCACTCCAAATGTCCTCTTATTATCTTGCCGGAACATATTTATGATGTATGAGTTCGAGTATATCAAATATAAGATCAATATTTTTGGTCGCCCCCATTGTTTCCGAACACTGCTGACGTCCTTTAGACGCTTCGGAGTCATACTCAAACATCCAGCTCTCTACTATAGTAGCTAGCCAATCAATGTAATCTCAGTCATCGTATTCGTCGCACTGAATACGTAGAAGCAAATCTTAGTAGTTTAATTTTGGAACTTGTTTACTAATTTTCATCACAGAACTAAAAAGTTTGCTTTCAAAATACGCGATACCAAGCATGCATTAGACTTCGAATGGAAGTAAAGGAGGATCCCCTTTTTTCGGACATACGTTTGCAGCGTTGCCAGCTTCTGAGTTCCTGATTGAGTTATAAATCCCGCAACACCTCTTATATATTACTCGTACTGTGAGTGAGCTACCTAAAATATTGATATTTATACGGAGACCACTGGCAGTAATGGCGCCAATTTCATGGGTATCACTAGAAATTTCGAAAATTCAACAAATAATTTATAACTAAATAATTTATTTTGCTTTCAACAACTCTTAACGAATATATGCGCACATCGGAATGTGTTGCTCAAAGTTTCATGAATCAAATTAAATTTCATTTGTGGCTAATTATGCAGATGCCTTCAACCGTTATTATTTGGACGATTCTCTTTAAGTAAACAGTTTCTCATATCAGAGGCTAAAATGCACACTTAATACAAGCCACAGCCTTTTACGTGTTACTTCGGTATTCTCACTATAACAAAATGCATTAATTTTTTTATCTTCATACATCGGAAAGACTTTTTCATGCCATAAACACACCGTAGCTAACCCTGCTCGCGAATTTTCCATATTAAGAAATTTTAATGCTTATTACTGAATATCAAATTTTTATGGCACATTATTATTAGACGCTTTATTAAATAAATATCAAAATGCGCTTAAAGTCAAAATACAAAGCACCCGTCAAAACATCTGGAAAAGACGTCATTTGCACCTTCTATGAGCGCAATCATAATAAATTCTACAAGCCATTAAAATTTGTTTGCGAGACAACAAACAACAAATTGCTGGTAACCCCCCTAGACCGAGGTCGCAGTTCGAGGGTAATATAGTGAGTATGTGTAAGTACAGGTGTGCAATAACTCCATTTATGATGCCTCAAATGTACATATGTTAGATGGGTGCAGGTGATGGAAGTGCGGAAGCGCTTGCGGATTTTGGCAGATTAACTGGAGGAAAATGTTCTTAAATTATCATTATTTTGGTACTTCGTACTTTAATTTGCGGTTCTCACAATACGTTATAAATGCTGTGGTAGCTAATATGTGCATGCATGTCTGTATAAGTGTATGTATATATGTAGTTCCCTGTTGGAAATATGCCCGTATACACGACATAGGCGACATGGGAGCCACAATAATACAACGAAACAGTTGGAACTGATGTTATGGCGGTGATGTGTTCAAAACCGGTAGGGGAGAATTTAAAAGATGAATACTTCAGCTACTGTGGTATCAGAATGCATCGACAGCAGTCTAAGTGAGGTTGTTTAAGGACGGACTGCCACTGCTACTTGACCATCATCAGCTCCATTGGAAAGAACTACTACAGGGCATTCAAAACTGCACTAAAGTTTAGATAAAGCGACTCCTGAAAAGCGAAATATTGAATTTGAAGTTGTGTTTTTCCATTTCCAATCGGGCAAGGAGAACTGGTTTAAAAATGGTTTTGAAATAATACTTCAGAAATTCTTTTTTTTTTAATAATTTGGGAAATACATATGTATATCTGTTTTTCGTTTTAAGAACTTGAATTTTCTCATTTCATTTTCTCCTCTCCAAATTGCATAAATTCGATTGTTTTTTTTTCCTTTTTCTATGCTATACTTAAGTTAATTACGCTTATATAGAAAAATCAAATATAATTAATAAATAACATTTTTTTATAATGAACTTTTTTTAAATTTTTTTAAATATTTTTTTTTTTATTATTTTTTTTTTTTTTTGACGCTGCCATATATTTTTATTTATTAATATGTGAACGTAAAATTCGGAATTCGATTTGCCTGAGATATGAATTTTTGAACTTTGTAAGACATTTTGTAGATTTATTTAAAGGGACGTGAAAAGCGTTGATACTCAAAAATACAACCTGCATTTGGCATAAGCTTCCAAATGGAAGAAAATGTTTCTTCTAGGAGCGGTCGCCCCTCGACAGGCAATAGAAAACCTCCGAGTATATTTCTGCCGCGCAAGAATATTATAACTTTACCCAGATTACAGTTGTATATAACAGTAGAAGGGAATCGATTTAGCAATGGTTGTCCACCTGTCCGTTCGCGAGTGCTCACGATAGCTCGGGCAAAAATATATTCCAATCAAACTTGGTACATATACGAGTGTTATTCTTTATCGAAGGTAGTTTGGTAATAAAAATGGGTGAAATAGCTCAATAACCATACTCACTTCCCATATAACGGTAATTTTTAAAGTAGAATTATTACTAAAACATCTTACAAACGATAAGCCTAAGAAAACAAATACGATGCAAGTCCGTCTGAAAAAATGCCAAAATTTCTCAATTTTTTTTGTTCCAAAGGAGCAAAAACATTTTTGGGTCAGTAGCTCTGTTGCTCACAAAGTTCTCGGAACAACTGTCAGGTAACGCCCTGAATTCAACTGATTTTAGTTCTGTTTTTTGTTTTATTAGGTTGCTGCTTGATTCTTATTGAAGTTACGGCGCGTCGTTTTGAGAAAATTTAACTCGACACGTATTTCGTTTTTCTACAGTCTCAGAAATGGATTTGAATTTGCAAGAACGAGTTTGTATTAAATTTTTCATTGAAAATGGATTCAATGGAGTGAAAACTTTAGAATTTTGGAAAACTGAACGCTTCAAAAAAGATCTCTATCTGTCCGTAGACGGTGACGAACGTAATGGCAAGCCATTGACATCGAAAATTGATGAAAATCTGAATAAAGTGAAAGTAAAATTGATGAATAACTGAAAAATATCTATCAGAAAGATTGCAGAAGACTTGAACATTACTTATGGATCCGTTCAGGCCAATTGTAGTTAACGGTGTTGCTGCAAAGAGGCTTGCTTGTACGAACGGCCTAAACGTTTTCTCTTCGATTAAGAGTCTAAAAAGTTAAAGAGTTCTAAAGAGTCTAGTTCTTCTAGAACTCAATTAAAGATCTATAGATTGTACTTATGGTGTTGTCGGTCTCACCTACATCTCAATTACAATAAATATTATTATTTCACGTTCTCCAAACTATATAACATAGTCCGAACATCGTACAGTATCTCAGTATCCTTCAGTCTGTTGACGAGATTAAAAGCCTCGGTATAATCTTCGATGCCTCTTTTTTATTCAGTTACCGCACCAATTTTATCATATCTAAATCATGTAATGCGTTGGGCTTTATTCGTCGAAATACAAGGTCAAGTCCAAAATAAAAAAGACTGGCGTCATAAAAATGTTCTTGATGGCCCCATCTTTTTAATGAGTTAGTGCGTTGGTAGTTACATGCCTAGCTGACTTCCAGTTAAGTTATTACGTCTAAAGTGTCAGTCTATTTGTGTCATCGGTACAAAAATGAGTTTTGAAGAAAGAGCTAATATCAAATATTGTTTTAAAATCGGTTAAACGTTTACCGAAACATTTCAATTGATGAAAAAAGTTTATGGCGATTACTGTCTATCTCGTGACAGAGTTAATGAGTGATGTACACATTTCAGAGATGGTTATGAGGACATAAATCACAATGAACATACGGACCGCCCGAAATCAGTAATTATCGAAAACTCCGTCGAAATTGTTCGTAAATTTATCAAAAATGAACCAAAACCAACGTTGCAATTCATGGACTCGGTGTTGAATATCTCCAAATCATCGATTTATCGTATTTCAACGGAACATTTGGGCTTATGAAAGGTCTGTGCAAGTTTCACTCCGCACAAGTTAATTGAGGACCAACAATTGCGCAGAATTCAACATTCGAAAGACCTCATTAAAGAGTCGGGAAAAGACGAGAACTTTCTTTACAACATTGTAGCTGGTGATGGATGAAACGTGGTGTTTCCAATGTGAACCTGAAACTAAGCGTCAAAGTGCCGAATGGAAGGCACCAGACGAACTACCACCCAAAAAATCGCGTTTGGAAAAGTCAAAAATCAAATCGATGCTCATTTGTTTTTACGATTCTAAGAGAATTGGCCACAAGAAGTTCATGGCAATGGACCCAACCGTCAATGCTATTGTCCACCTTGTGATTTTGAAACGTTTGTTGCATGGCATTCGTCGAATTCGCCCTAAATACCACGAATGAGGAAGCTGGCGCTTATTGCATGATAATGCACCATCTCATCGATTCACTCTTGTGACTAAGTTTTTGACTAGCAATCAACCACTCATCGTATTCGCCTGAAATGGCTCCCTGTGACTTCTACCTATTCAGAAAATTGCATTTGGCCATGAAAGGAAAACGTTTTGCGTCCGTAGAGGTCACCGACATCCTGAAGTGCATTCCGGTCAATGACCTGAAACATTCTTTCGGAAAGCTTTTGGATTGCGCAAAACAGTGTATCGAAGATTTTGAGTAAATAAACTCGAAGTTATCACAACAAAGCTCCTGTCGTTTCTATTTTCGCTCAGTCTTGTTTATTTTGGTTGTGGCAATTTTGTTAACTTTGTAGTTGTTGTTCCGCAGATCCCTACACCCGAAATTAATCTATACTCGTACATCTTTTGTCCGTCCAAAGCTTGAATATGCTGCTTTCTGGAGACCCCATCATAACTTTGCTATTGATAGAGTTGAGCTAATTCAAAAGTCTTTCCTTAAATATTACCTCTCTTGTCTAAATTTCTTCAATCCCATCCATCCGTACAATTCGTTTACTTCGAGAAGGCAACGAGATTTCGAATTTTATTTTGCTTGATTCTTCTTTGTCCAAGAATGTGTTTGAGGCATTGTAAGTGGAAAACGTTGATAACGTCAACTTTTTGGTTTTTGAGTTGTGACATTATTGAAGTAAATGAGCGAGATATGTTTGTATACTCTCCAACTAACAAACAATTTGTATGAATTTGAAAATAGTAGGTTAACAGACGGAGAAGAATTGGCCGCCCGCCGTTTAAATGGATAGACTGTGTAGAAAAAGACACAGGCTTATTGTGATTTCGGGCATGGAGGACACAGACACGAAACCGAGGCAATAGAGGCATATGCTACAGCAGGCGAAGACCCAACCAGGGTTGTCCAGCCAGGTGTTCAGCAACTGTAACATTTTTACTGCAGGGTTGCCAGTGTCACCTAGTAAATGAGTGAGCCTGAATTTCAGCTGCAAACCGAGTGCTACTGCGGTAAAGCTATAAAATATGAATATATGAACGAAAGGAAAGAACAAGCGAATTTGTCGGCAGCTTTAAGCAATTTATGTGGATTTGCATGTTCTTGGGTAGAAATGAAATCCCTCTTTTGGTTTTTCATCAGTAATACATAGTTTCTTTTATGTTCTTCATTCCATATGCGTTGAAAAGTCAATCCTTTGCTGACTTTGCAGAAATTTCCATGCGTTGACGGCAAATAATATTTTTGTAATAATCAACATTGAGGGCAGAAAAAAAGATAAAACGAATTACAGTTACAGCGTAAGAGATTTGTGCAAAAGTGCGCGTAGAGAAGCTTACAAAAAAAGCAAAAAAAATACAAAAAGTGATGTAGGCGGATTTTCAGTTCATAGAAAAATGTCATAAATGCTATTGCTACTACAAAAGGTACAACAACACAAACAAACACCGCAAATAGCAAATAAAATCTGAAAGAGAGTAGGCAGCAGTGTAAGAGGTACAGGCTTTAGGTTGTAGGCTGTCAACGTGGCCCTCAAAAACATACTCAAAAACACATCAATCCGATTGTGATTTTGTTGGTGAAAGTCTTGCATTTATGAGTAGTTTCCGTTTTTTGTAACTACGTACTCGTTTGTGTTGTAGCCGCCGCCACAATTGTCAGTGAGTCAGTGCTCGCCCCGCCAACAGTACAAGTCGTACTTAACGTCGCGGCTGACATCGCTGTCACCACCGTTGTTGGCAGATGTTGGCAGACACCAAGTTAACTATGAATGGCAGCAAGGAGTTGTGATGTCAGCGAATTTATATGCTTTCGAATCGCAGGACTCCGCAGTCAAGCCACTCGAACATACAAGCACATACTTGCATGTGTATGTATGTATGTCCGTATGTAATGAGTAATGCAAATGCTTTCTTTATGCATTGAGTATGTGCCAGCCATCCAGGCAGCTAGCAAAATATGTTTACATACGCACTGTGTGAATGCATGTGTGCCGTGGGCGAAATGTTGCTTCATATTTTTACCCTCGTTTCTTTTCTTTCGGTTAAATATTAACAGTTTTCGCTATTCCTTTTGGTCCAAACTGCCAGGCATCTGCATAAAAAACCCATTATAGTCTTAAGGATTCGACGGCGACAGCCACAGCAACAACGACCAACGCACATCATCGCAAGTGCACACTCTCATGCACTCACACGCATATTCACGCACATTCAGAGAGTCAAGAAGTAAAGCGCACGACAGGCAATGCGCGGCAGTAAGCCTGCTTTCGCCAACTCTGGTAGCAGTCTCGGTGACAGCGTGAGTAGCATGGATTAAGGTTCATAAAATATGAAATTAAAAGGCGAAAAATAGTGGCAAAGAAACGAAAAAAGAAGTTTTAAAAGATGTAGTCATACGCACACTCATATATGACACTTAAATTATTTTGTGTGCTTTCACAGGACTCGGAAAGATTTTATAAAAAATGTACCAGCTTATGAAGCACGTACACGCGTATGTATGTATGCATAGAAATATGTGCGCACTAATATGCAAGCTCTTAGCCTGAAAAATTAATATGCACATGCGGAATAACCTATTTACATGCGTTACTTAACTATAAGCAGATACGTTGTATGTTTTTATGGTATATATTTAACGATAAAGGTATATTTTTTCATACTTAAATTTTACGCAACTCTATTTTTTCTTATTGGCACCTTATTAGGGAGACCAAAAATTTTAAATTGCAAAGAGTGCGTACAAATATTTTGCTATTGGCGATAGTAGGCGGACTCTCTCCTTTCCAACCTAAACTACTTATATATTTTCCATAAGCAGAAATTGCAATTTCCAAATTAATTTTCGGTCCAAAACTTGAATATTTATTTTCGAATAGCAACGAATCAAATATGCAGATCTTTTTTTTTAATTTTGTTATTCATTTTTGTTGTGCAGAGAAATGAAAAGAGAAGAATAAATAATATCGATCTGTAAAGATTTTATACCAAATTTACGGAAAAGTTCAGTTTTTTCCTAAGCAAATTCCATGGTAATTTTTAAGCCAGCGGCAGCTAAGTAAATATTAAAAAAAACATAATTATATAGCTGGCTACTGTTTAATCTTAGCACCAATTTAGGAGGTAGCATCAAGAATTTTTTTTAATTTTTTTATTTTGAGCCATTCTACTGCAAGCACAAGACAAGTCTGCTTGAACAAGAAATTTGAAATGTGAATTATACCTATCTAAATACTCGTATTGGTACACACTTTTCTTATGCTAACTTGTTTTTATTTCCATTATTGCATCATAGATTTTTCTAATTATTATTTTTTTTTTTTTTTTTTGTTTATTATCAAATCGGGCATTCGTTTTATGGAGAAAATGCGCAACACCGTTAAAGGAAAAAATTATCAAAAATCATCGGACATTTCGTGCTAATTCACATTTTTTTAAATTAAAATCATTACTAAAATTTAATGGGCTATAAAACTGCGTACCCACATTTTTTACGAAATTCTTATAAAGTTATTTTAAATTTGTATGAAAATATTTTGAATTTGAATTCATATGATATTTGTTGCAGAATAAAGGTTATTGTTATAAAAAAATTAATGAAAACTAAGAAACAAAATATAAAAGTAAAGTAGGCCAAACTGGTCAAAATATTGTGAAGTTAAACGGTCAGCAGAAACGGTAGACCAAATCTCCATTATGTGCAGATGACTTCGCAGTCTGCAGTGGCCTATGAGGATGCCGTGAGCATTCTCAAATCATCCTTGGGGAGGGTTATAACTTTCTTTTGGTTGTACCCTCCTAGTAAGGGTACAGACCCTGGCATAGCCCCATAAATTGGTGCCAGCAAACTTCCCTTAGCCGTAGCTCTTCACTCCTGATATTTTTCTTGATATTTTCCCATGGCAAGGAAGGATTCGGGCCCTATTAAGGGCGAGGCCGTAGCCTCCCTGGCCAATGCGTCCGCTATTTCGTTCCCAGTTATACCCCTGTGTCCTGAGCCCAAAATAGTTGGAAGCATTTGAACATTCCTAGTAGATTAAGTTTCTCAATACACTCAAGTGCCGGTGAGGATTTGATCTCAAAGGACGATAGGGCCAAGACTGCCGCCTGACTATCACTCAAAATGACAATTCGCTCTGGACATTCCTATCTAAGTTTATCTCTGCACATAGACAAATTGCATACATCTTCGCTTGGCAGGTGCTTGGAAAACTGCTCACCGGCAAATATCGATTTGTTCTGGGGCCGTAAATTCCCGCGCCCATGTCTTCTGGTGTATTCGAGCCATCTGTGCACCAGTGCAGGGTACACTCCTGGAGTTTCTTTTCGAATGCAAGTCTACTCCAGTTCAGTTTATTGTTTAGCTTAATTCTGAACTTCTTTTCGAATTTGATCACCTTAGTGATATCATCTCTGGGTAGCTGGGTGATTGGGAGCTGCAGCTTTAGCACTTCCATGTTATTAGATGGCATCAATTTTCCTCTCCCGAAGCCTTCGCTGGATACAAATACTCGACATTGACGGCACTATGCTTGCTTAAGTTAACTCCTTTTATTATCTGGATAGTACAAAATCCTCAAATGCTACCTCAAGTGAAGATATTACGTATCGCATTAAAAGGCCAAGCATCTGGTACTCCTCTATAAATATACAAAACACCAAGATAAAAAGAGTTTAGAAACGGAGATAACGAAAACCAACAAAGCTGAAGAAAATTGCTCCATTGTATCTATTTCATATATTTATTTATACTTTTATAGATCAAGCAGCACAAGGAAGTTTAAAAGTTAAAAAATTTATTTTTTGTATCTGAGTATATCCCCTTCGGTTTGATATCCATTTTTATATCATTGGCGTGCTACTTTTTGTTTTTTGGCTTAGCTGAATATCTTAACATCATCATAAGGTAACAAGTTTTTAGAGTAAAACAATCCTGCGTTTTCCTTTTTGTTGGAAACATATATTCCTTTCTCGCGCAGAATAAGCTTTGAATACTGGAACATTTGGTATTTGAGGTTGCCTTGCTTATTACCACACATAAGATAAAATAACCTTGAAAACTTATATACAGGTGAAGTGCTATCAACTTCACACTGCTTGTCGCACAATACAACGATACAATGATACTGGTAGCATTGCAAAACGCTATGGAGGTGGACCAAAAAAAAACCTCAACAACGCCAGAAATGGTTCGGAAAGTGAAGGCTCGACTTGAACGAAATCCACGTCGAAGTGGCAGAAAAATGGCCAAAGAACTGAAAATATCGCAAGACAGCATTCGACGCATATTGAAAAATGAGCTCAAGGTCAAGGCTTAGAAGTTCCAAAAAGCACACGATCTTTCACCCCAGCAAAAAAAGGTTCGGTGCGAAAGAGCAAAGGAGTTGTTGCACTTGCACGAACGTGGCGAATTTCCTCACATTGTGTTTCCTGCTGAAAAAAATTTCTCAATTGAGTAGTTCATAAACACTCAAAACGATCGTGTTTACTTGACCGAACGCTCATACGAGAATTTGAGCCTACGTATGGCCACTCGAAGCAATTTCCCATCGCAAGTAATAGTTTGGGCCGCAGTGACCGCTGATGGACGCTCTCCAATCGTTTTTATCGAGCCTGGTGTCAAAGTGAATGCGACTTATTATCGGGAAAATGTTTTAGAAGCTGCTTTCGAGCCGTGGACACGCACACATTTCGGTCGTAGACCATGAACGTTCCAACAGGACTCGGCACCGTCTCATAAAGCTCGTGTGAACCAAGAATGATTAAAAAATCATGTTCCACACTTCATTTCGTCCACACAATGGCTTTCGAATTCGGCAGACGCAAATCTGATGGACTATTCCATCTGGTCCATTTTGGAGAGCAAGGTGAGGACGCTGAAAAGAGCGATTATACGAGAATGGGCCAAAATACCTCAAGATCACATTCGTGCAGCATGCAACTCATTTTTTGACCGTTTGAAGGCTATAGTCAAGGCAAAAGGTGGTCATATCGAGCTAAAGTGAATATAGTATGTTAAAATTGTAATAATTTTTGAACAATTTTGTCTTTGAAATCAATAAAAGCTAATTTCACGCAAAAAATTTATGGTGTTTTGAATAGGTTGAATAGTTTGAATATCGTTCACCCTGTATATATATATAATTGGCGTGTACACGCTTTTTGGGTGTTTGGCCGAGCTCGTCCTCCTATTTGTGACATGCGTCTCCACAAATGGAGTCACCTACAGTTTCAAGCTGACTCCGAGCGGCAAATATTTTTTTGAGGAGAAAATAAATTGATAATCTAGAGATTTCATGATTAGAAATATTGTAAAATCTACCTGGGAACACAAGTCACAGGAAGACACAGCATTTAACCTATCTCAATCGATCACGCATATTTAAGCTACGCTGCTCTGTTAACTGTGCTGGCGAAGGGGTAAAAAAATGGAGTAATTTGTATGTCGCTTCAAAGAACATTGAGCTTTGCGAAGCGAAGCTTTGCTTGCGGATTTATTTCAGAAACGAAACAGGGATATACAAATTTCTGGAAAACTATATATGAATGTGTATAAGTACCTACTAGTGTAAGATAACTCTTCAGATTATATGCTTTTACTATATTGGCATTCGATTTTTGTGTGTTTGTTTTGTATTATTTGCCTCGCTTTATGCAAAACGGAATCGAATCATACCATTTCCACTTAAGTCATGCAAAAATCCCACAGAAATCTTCAACATAACGCTATTTTTTACTTTTTTTCTATTTCATGTTGTCAACAACTTCACTGAAATACTCGTACATACAAAGTTGACTTAGTCTCTTAGTTGGAATGCTTACATAGTCAAAGGGATTACCGACTGATATGCTGCTGCTATTTAAGCCCCGCAGTGGATAACAATTTTACTAATATTTTCGACAAGTACACAAATAAAAGCATTCGCTTGAGAATACCATGCAGTAAAGGCTACTAGTAACTAGTTTTGAACTACCATAGAATCAGTTAGTACTTCGTCTTCCTTTGTTTTCTCAGGCAACTGGTATTTTTAATTTATTATTTAATGCACTGTAAAATGTCAATTGTCGACCTCTGTTTTAGCATTATGCCGGCCAATGAACTAGTTTAGTATAGGTGCAAAAAATTCTAGTTCAATTTGTGACGAAAATCACCAGTTTGGGATGAGTTGAGAATTTTTGCTACAAATTAATAATGTAAATTTCAACAATATTTTATTATGAAAAATAATATTAACACAAACAAATTTATAAATCTGAATTGATCTATATTTAATATTATTTTATTTTCAAAAATTAGACATTTCAGGAAATTCATACAAATTTTATGGGTGGAAAGTTCCAAAAATAGTTTGTATTCAATATGATTTTATATTTATACATTACACATTTCTGGAAATTTACATAAATAAATCTGATAAGGGGGGAAGCTGGTCTAGAGCGCAAAAAATGGGCATATTTTATGAATTTATTTTGACTCAACAAAGGAATCAATCGAAAATCTGTGAAATAGGTTTAATAATATAGCTTTCATGGTACAAATACAAAATTTTTCGTCTGAATTACTTTCAAAATGGCCGCTGTCCAGCAGTTCTCCTAAGGCGCCTTTTTTTCTAGTGGGTCCATTGCCGAAGACGTAAACTCCTTAATTTTTATCCTGGATCAAAAAATAAAATTTTTTTAGTTTCTATATAACAACAGAAAGAGACGTACGTAGGATTTTTTCGATATTTTGTTTTTTCGCGAAATGGTGCACGTTTGAACAAAAAGTTACAATTTTCACTATAAAGAACGACATAAAATTGTTGATTAAAAAAAAAACTATGTAATATAAATAAAAAATCCTACGTACGTCTCCGGAGAAAGGTATTTCGAATGTATTGTCAAAATTTCGTAAGAATCGGTAAAGATTTGTTCGAGTTATGTCTTCGGCCAGTTTAAAAAAAGTGATTTCGAGAAAAACGCGTTTAAAGTTGTAAGTAGCGTTCGGGGCATACCTGCGAGGCACTGCCGTCGAATGAAAAATTTGGGCATTTAGTCATTTTTGCTGGCATCCCTCATTTGTTATATTATTTCTAAGACCCTAAAGCACCTTTTAAGACAAAAAAAAATGTTTCGATTTTTTCAAAATTCTAGACCAGCTTCCCCCCATAAGTGAAAGGTTCGAAACTATTTTATTAATTATTTAATTAATATATTACTTTTTTATCTGCAAATTTGTGGCTTAATATTAAAATTGCACACTTCAGAAATTTTATTAAATTTTTAAACAACATATTTTCTTATCTTTAAATTTGTTGCTGGATTTCATATGATTTTATTTTGGAAAATTATATATTTCAGGAAATTTATATAAATTTGATAGAAGAAAGTTCCAACAATATTTTGCTATGAAATAAAACAATAAAAGAGAAAACTCTTTAAATTTTTTTGGAATTAAAATGATTTTAGTTTTGAAAATTATACATTTCAAAAAATTTAGATAAACTAAGACATTAAAATCTTTTTATCTTCAAATTTGTTGTATATTATATGATTTCATTTTTAAAAATTATACATTTCATAAAACTTTCATAAATAAATTTGATAAAAGCAAATTTGAAAAATAGTTTATTATGAATTAAAACATTGCACAAAATTTTTCACCTTAAATTTCTTGTTGGATTTAAAATTGTTTTATTTTCAAAAAGTAGACATTACACAAAATTCATATAAATTTGATAGAAGAAAGTTCCAAAACAAATTCTATACTGTGTTAAAAAAATTAACAGAAGTTTTTAAAAGTTTTTATTCAACTTAATACGATTTTATTTTTAAAATTCGAAATTAAATATTAAATACTGAATTTCCGTACATGTTTTATATAAATTAAAATATTACGCAAATAATATTAAAATTTGTTGATTGACTTAATAGTAAAATTACACATTTCATATATTAAAATTTAATCACAATTTGTTAGATGAGGGTTCTAAAAATAAATTGCTATAAAATATAAATAAATATTTCTTTTTTGATTTTAAAAATTTTTTATAGGACTTCATCTGATTTTTTTATCACAATGAATCGGCAATGGTCTAAGTGAGTTGGTTTTAAGTCCGACTGCCAATTCACCTAATAATTTTATTTTAACGCATTACCCTTTCCATGGAACTTAAAAATATTTAACAATTGAAGGTTACAAAAATATTTTTCAGGAAACATTTCACACCTTTTTTTAATCTTAACATTTTTTATTGGATTAGACATAATTTTTTTCAAATTTATTTACGAATTACACATTTTATAGAGCTTCATTACATTTAAGGGGTTAGGGATAGTCATAATTTTCGAAAAATTGGATCTTAAAGCTATAATGTGAAATTTTGAACTGCAGCCGAGTTATTCAACAATAAACACATAGCGCTCGGGTGCTCACGAAATTTTAAATGCGTTTTTCTCAAAACTATGTTGTTTGACATGGTGATCACTATAATTTAAAAACCGCTTGGTAGATTTCAATAAAATTTATACTGACTTTGAAAAACATAAAAAACTCGTGACTGATCGAAGGATTTTTTTCTTTATCAAAAATCGATTTTTTTTTTTGACAATTAATTGTGGGTTTTTTTCTCGAAAAAAAATAAAGCTTCGATCAGGCACAAGATTATCTATTAATAAAACTAACTTCGCTCGCCCGATTGGTTTTAGATGAATCTCCAAGGATTTGTGATGATCACCGCAAGGGACTTCTGGAGAAACGGACTACACACAAACAGCGATAACTTTTACAATTTTTAATTTTTTTTTTGGAAATTTTGCTAAAGTCGAGTCGAAACATGATGTATTAATGCTATATTTTCATTCTTGTAAAATCAAGTCATTGACTAGCAAACAAAGATTATTGGAAATCATCATTTTTTCGGGCCTCGGATTACCGCTAACCCCTAACAAATGAATATTTGCGAAATATTTCATGCAACATTTTACATTTTTTTTATTTTCAAATTTGTTGGTGTATTTATTAAAATTTCACTTTTACAAATTACGCATCTCATTAAATTGGAATTCAAATTGCGTTAGTTAATTAAAGTTTGTCTTTTTTACTTATTACATGAGTTATTCTTCTTTCTATTGATTGTGCTTTTCTTTTTTTTGAAGCAATCACAAGCTTAAGCGCTAAAAGGGCAGATAATTTTTGTTCATCAAAATTTATGTTCATCTAATACCTGATTTTTATTATGCTTTTTTGTGACGTCATAAGGATACGTCAACATCTTGTCATTTTAATATTTTGCCACAGATTCAACTCGAAATGATCTAAAATGACAACTGCTACCACTGGAATGGCACTCCTTGTCATAGAAAACGTGGTAATGAAATATTGGCATGATTTCAGTGAGTGCATCCCTAATGTTTGAAGTATTCGTATTTTTAAGAGAAAGAGAATATATGTTTTGTTTACAGCTCTAATTGATAATTTTGCAACTAGTCCAAGTCTAGTCCCCTATGAACTACATATGTATTATGCACCAGTTCATGAGCTAGAATGTTTTCTGAGTAATTTAGCTTTTATCTGCAGTGTATTACACATATGCACACACACACACGGGTATGTATATTATATATGTATGGACAACATTTATGTACATTACATTTTGTAGTGCACTCGCACCAGCACCCAACAAATGTTGTACAACATTGCTGTACTCAATGGCAACAGCACATCAATATTTACTGCTCAAGCCGAATAAAGTAAAGTCGTAAAATAACTAGCAAGAGAATATGCTTTGTGTGGAAATCTTGCATTGCCAGCTAGTAAATTGCTATGTGTACTCTACTATTTGCACAAATAACAACAAAAAAGAACACACTCTTCTCCGAGCATGCATTGTTTGTGGTAGTAAATGTGGACGTGTGCAATATTTTGTTGCACTTGTGTGCAAGCTTTGTGGTGTAAAACGTGTTCACGCTGTCATTGTGCCCTGCAGCTGCTATTGGGAAAGGCATCTGAGTTGCTAACGCTATTGCGTTTCGCCAAAATATAATCCCGAAAGCAGCTAAAGCACATTGTTTTATGTTTATCTCCCAACCGTACAATGTACAAGTATGTGTAAGTAGAAGCGCATTGTTGGTGTGGTTACGGCTAGTCCTGTCACTAGCGGGCGCGTTGCTTAGCAGCGTTTTTGAGTACCTCGAAAACAAGCCAACCGAGCAAAGCCAAGCCACAGCAGCCAAAATAGTGCAAGCAGCTGTCCGGTGGCTCAGTTGATTACAGCTAAGCACAATGTTGGAGTATTCGTATATTCGTGTAGTGCATGGGCACAGTCTCATGTTCGCGGTTGCCGCCTCTGCCACTATACCATACGGGAATATAGCACTTACATATATAGCACATGGCTTCAGAGTGTGTGCTCGCTGTTGCGTACTCTAACACTGACTAAATTTTCGCAAGTGAATGGCATTCTAATAAAGTGCAACTATTTTTATTTATTTATTTTCATACAAATGTAAGTGAAGATGCCTAGTAGAAATCAAATTGTTTTATTTATGTTCAAGTATTCATGTATTTATTCATAATACTAGGTATATTTTAATTAACATTAAAAGCATCATCTGCCAAAGAATGTAATTACACCAGTCATGTCGAATCACGAGGAAAATGAATCTAACGCCAGGAGTTTAGCTTTTTTGATATTCAGAAAAAATTTCATATCCACGTGAAACTATAGATTTTATATGTTAATGCTAAATACTCAGCTTTCCCTTCTAATACCAATTTGATTTTTAAAAGGATTCTATAATTTCGCAGAGGCAACGTAAACCGAGGTATCCATTACGTGGATTTAGTTTCATAGGAGCGAAGACGAGCTATTTTTCCGCTTTTAAATAAACGCCAATTATATATTTTTGGTTGCAAAATGAAAAATCTTTATTTATTCTTGTAAATCAATTTCATCGCCTTCAAAATAATCCCCTCTCGATGAAATACACTTATGCCAACGATTTTTCCAATCCCCGAAACATGCCAAATAGTCCATTTCCGGTATAGCCATCAGCACCTTCTTCGATTCAGCTTTTATCTCCCCAATCGACTCGAAACGCGTTCTCCGGAGTGGTCTCTTGAGTTTTGGGAATAGCCAGAAATCACACGGAGCCAAATCAGGCGAATACGGTGGTCGCGGAACGATATGCGTGAAATTTTTGGCGAAATGGTCACGAAGAACGAGTGCAGTGTGAGACGGTGCATTATCGTGATGCAAAAACCAAGAGTTGTTGGCCCATAATTCTGGTCTTTTTAGACGAATTGCTTCACGTAAGCGACGCATAACGCTCAAATAATATTCCTTATTAACAGTTTGGCCAGGTGGAAGGAATTCATAGTGCACCACACCACGAAAATCGAAAAAAACTGTCATCATGACCTTTATTTTTGAACGACTTAGACGTGCTCTTTTCGGTCTGGCCTCGCCTTTAGCACGATATTTGCTTGATTGGTCGGTTGTTTCAGGGTCGTAAGCATAAATCCAAATCTCATCTCCCGTAATGATGCATTTGAGCTTGTCCTGATAGTCTGAAAGCATTGTCCTGATAGTCTGAAAACATTGAGAGTTTTCGGTACCAAACGAGATTTGACTTTTCGTAGGCCCAAATGGTCTTTCAAAATGGTTTTCACAGATCCTTCTGATATTCCGATCATATCATTTTGAGCACTAACTCCTTCACTTTATTGACGTGTTGGTCATCTGTTGACGTCGATGGTCGTCCGGAGCGCTCCAAGTCATCAACACGCTCTCGACCCTCTTTGAAGTCTTTGTACCACTTATAAACATTTCTCTGCGACATGGTCGAATCACCAAGTGCCTTCTGCAACATGCTAAACGTTTACGCAGCCGAAATTTCATTCCGCAAACAAAATTTGATGGCACTTCTCTGCTCAATCAAATCAGACATTGTAAAAATCGAAAAATACACTCTTGGTCGTTTGATAAACACAAGCGTAAATATATTACTGATAATGACATTCACATGAAAGTTGGCCCAGATGTTATTAACAGTGCTTCCAACTCATGAAAAAAATAACTAGAGCGAAAATTTAATACCGCGAAGTTTGACAAATAAATTCACCTTACTTTTTGCCGACAGTCTTGCCATAAATTCTGTGACAATTTTTTCAATGCATACAGCGAGAATAAATTCGCAGAAAAAAATTCTGTTATTTTTGCTTTTGGGCGTATGCGTTGACTACTCATAAATGATACTCAGTTTCGTGGCAAATTTCGCTTGTTAACAGTGCAGCCATAAAAGCCGTTCGAGAAAGAGTTCGCATATATCCTGTTAGAAAGCACAAAATCATGTCCAGGGAAACGAATATATTGACCAGATCTATGCCAAGACTAATTAGAGATGATCTCCATATGAAAGCCTTCCGTCGCTCAACTGGTCATCTCTTGACAATGCGTTTGAAGAAAATTAGGCTCGGCAGATGCAAGCAGCTTCTTCGGTGACACGCGGTCAGCGGTGTTGAAAATATTATTTTCACATATGAGAAAATTTTCACTGTTGAAGAAGTTTTTAAAACGCAAAACGACAAAATCTGTGCTAAGATTTCTAAAGACGCAGAAAATATTGTTCCAAGTGCTCAGCGTGCCTCCATCCTGACTCTGTAATGGTTTGTTCGGGAGTGTCTTGTAAATGAGTTACATCTCTTCATTTCTGCGAGAAAGGGGTTAATAAGACCGGAGCAAAAGTGTACTAGGAGGATGTCTTAGAAGACGTGGTGAAGTAGTTGTGCAATACTCTCTTCAATGGAGAGCTTTGGATTTTCCAGCAACCACCCAGCAGTGGCTAAAAAACAATATTCCTGGATTCATAGCCGCAGAAGAGTGGATGTCTGAAAGTCTTGATGAAACCATTGGACTACAATTTGTGGGCGAAATTGAAGAATATGGCCTGCCGAAGACCTCACAGAAATTTGCAGAGTCTTAAACAATCTGTGGTTCGAGCAGCGACGTCAAAATTCATGGAAACCGTGCCTACTGCAACAGCTGAATGGCCTAATCGTTTCAAGGCAAATAGTGACCATTTCGAATGAAAATTAAAAATAATATTAATATGATTAAATAAAATTAAATCATTAAAAAAGTATTACAAATTCATATCTATAACGGACTTGACTTGTAACAGAATTTATGGCAGAACTACATACATAGGTATATACAAATACAGAAAATTCAAATTTTTTAAATTATTATTAACAGATATTCAATTGTATGTGGCCTTCATTCCATAGATTAATAAAAGCAAATATAAATAACAATTCGAGGATATTTAAAAACTTAAACTAGTGGCAAAAGTAACAAAAAGAAAATATTCATGCGGTCATTAAAATAAGTACGAAGTAGATACTATACAAAAATAACTTACTGATTTTATTAAAAATGCAGTTTAAATTATTGAATTTTTGTATTCTATTTGGCATATAATTGATAATCTTTCAGCAGCTTTCTTTGCGAGAGGAATATCATAGTTCCTTGTTTTTCGCCAGGAATCCTTCTTATTTTTGAATGCTTCCTTTCCGCTTCGCTTCTTTAAATCTCCCCAAAGGTTTTCAATGGATCTCTTATGACTGGCTTGAGAAATCCATAACTTTAACATTATTTGGTATAAACCATTCACTTACTAACATTGATGAGTTTTTGGGTCATCATTTTGAAACATATCTGTAAAAGACACGATGAAAATCGGACATTTGGGAAAGTCGTAGGTGCATAATTTTTGCAACGTCGTCGTGTCATTAAAAAATAGGAATAAAAAGTTTGTTAACAGACACCCAGCCAAAACATGGTTCAGGTTTTCGCTAGTATTGGGCTCTCGGATCATATATTTTACATAATTTCTCGTAGGTACTACACCGTATTGCGTAGGATATAGAACACTTTCTGTTTCTGCAAAAATTCCTTAATTGATTTGCCATGAGTGCGAAAGTTTCGATTCGACATCGAGGCTTTTCAATTCATTATAATACTATTTTTTATTATTTCAATTTATTATAAATTATTCAATTTATTTAATTTTTTAATTCCTTATTATATTTTTTTTTATATTAGCTTAATTTAGTTTAATTTATTATATTTTAATTTAGTTTTAATTTTTATTTTACTTTATTTCCATATATATTTTGTTATTTTTTAATTTTATTTTGTTAGTATTTAACTACAGGGTGAACAATGTGAAGTGTTACCAATTTCACACTGCTTGTATCTGTAAAACCGCTCATGACATCAACGTCAAAATTATTCTAATGACAGTTCAATATATTGTTTAAAAGCCATAAAAAGCATTTGCGTCTCAGTTTTGTTGATTTTTTTTTTCTGTGATGGAATTCAAACGTAATAGTGTGATTGCGTTATATTTGGCTGGAAAATCACAACCAGCCATTGTTCGTGAGCTCAGTCACGTCAAAGTGAATAAAATGTTTGTGTATCGCATTATAAAACGTTACAATGATACTGGTAGCATTGCAAAACGCTATGGAGGTGCACCAAAAAAAACCGCAACAACGCCAGAAATGGTTCGGAAAGTGAAGGCTCGACTTGAACGAAATCCACGTCGAATGGAAGAAAAATGGCCAAAGAACTGAAAATATCGCAAGACAGCATTCGACGCATATTGAAAAATGAGCTCAATAAGCTCATGTAAGCCTTGACACAAGTTCCAAAAAGCACACGATCTTTCACCCCAGCAAAACAAAGTTCGATGCGAAAGAGCAAAGGAGTTTTTGCCCTTGCAAGAACGTGGCGAGTTTCCTCACATTGTGTTTCCTGCTGAAAAAAATTTCTCAATTGAGTAGTTCATAAACACTCAAAACGATCGTGTTTACTTGACCGAACGCTGAGCCTACGTATGGCCACTCGAAGCAATTTCCCATCGCAAGTAATGGTTTGGGCCGCAGTGACCGCTGATGGACGCTCTCCAATCGTTTTTATCGAGCCTGGTGTCAAAGTGAATGCGACTTATTATCGGGAAAATGTTTTAGAAGCTGCTTTCGAGTCGTGGACACGCACACTTTTCGGTCGTAGACCATGGACGTTCCAACAGGACTCGGCACCGACTCATAAAGCTCGTGCAAGCCAAGAATGGTTAAAAAATCCTGTTCCACACTGCATTTCGTCCACACAATGGCTTTCGAATTCGCCAGACGCAAATCCGCGCTGGAAAAAGCGATTATACGAGAATGGGCCAAAATACCTCAAGATCACATTCGTGCAGCATGCAAGGTGGTTATATCGAGCTAAAGTGAATATATGTTAAAATTGTAATCATTTTTGGACAATTTTGTCTTTGAAATCAATAAAAACTAATTTCACACAAAAAGTTATGGTGTTTTGAATAGGTAACACTTCATATCGTTCACCCTGTACTTGATTTTATTTTACTTCATTTACTTCACTCTATTTTATATTATTTTCCTTTATTTTTTATTTTAATTTTCTCCCTTTTTAATTAATTAATTTAAAATTTAATTCTTTTTTTCATTTCAATACTTATTTATTTATTTTGCATTTTTTTCTTTTATTTTATATTATTATTTTATTTAAATGTATTTTAATTATACTTTTATTTTTAGTTTATACTTTTTTAATCTTCAATTTAATTAATTTTATTCATTATTTATTTTACATCACTTTTTATTTTATGCTTTTATCCTTCTGTTTTATTTTTGCATTCCATTTAATTCTGTAATATTTATTTTCCTTAATCTGTTGTTGCTAAGTAGCGAGGAAACGTGGGAAATCATCAGTGGTTTCGTGGAGAGAATTCTCCGTATAAAAAAGCTTGGCCTGGACGCAGGCAAATAGGTAGACCAAGCATAGTAATCAGGAAGTTGGATCGCCACTCTGAAGTAATGCGAAAGGAGTTCCAGACCGGGCGACGGTTCCAAACGAGAGAGAGTTTTTTTGTCCCCGGACATACCATTGCTGTGACGGTAGCTTTGATGATGCATTAAGCATTTTTAACCCCCTCATCCGCACCAAAAAAATCGGTTGCTTTAATTTGTTTACCCCTTTTTATTTTGTTATTCTATTTTATTTTAATTTATTTGGTTTAATTTATTTTATTTCACTTTTATTGTATTTATTTCGTATTTTTTCCTTTATTTTATAATACAATACATTATTTTTTTATTAAATTGAATTATTACTCCATTTTTATTTCTAAACTTTTTTCGGTTTTGCTTTAATTTAATTTATTTTACATTATTAATTTTTATTTTGTAATATTTTGTTTGTTCTTTACTGAACTCTATTTTTTATCTTAATATAATTTCATTTATATTCTTTTGTTATATGTTTTTATTCCATTTCATTCTATATTATTAACTAATTTTTATCTTTTTTTTACTTTATCTTTATTTTTTTATTTTAGTTTATTTTAATTAAATAATTTTTTGTTTTTAACAATTAAATTTTATTATTTTTATATAATACTTTACTTTCCTTGATGTTACATCATTTCAATAATTTTTTAAGTTATTCATTTTTTAAATTTTATTTTTAAGCTGAGCCTTTATGTTCAACTGCAGTGCATTTGTTTTTCCCGCACCTACCTATGAACAGTGCCATTATAAATACAGTCTCTACTCTCATCCGAGCTACTTTTCTCTGCCTTCAGGCTGTCTCTGTTAGCTCTACTTACCTCCAAACTCCTCAGCGCGCAGAAATGCTTCAATTGCTTTCAACATTCATCACTTTGCAGCATCTGCTATTATTCATATTGTTGTCCTTGTTGTTCTTATTTTTGTCACGGGGTCTTTGTTTCGGTTTCTTTGTTCTATTTTGACTCCTTTGTTCTTTTTTATTTTAGTAAAATGCATTTCCAACTGATGGTCTAAGTATTTTTTTTTTCTCTTTTATACCCTTCTCACCATATTTATCAGCTATATTATGCACATTGTCGCTCTGGCTATAAACGCTCTGCTGCTTCTGTTTCGCTCTTCTGGTCAGCAATGGTAACGCGTAACAACAATAGGAACCCAAAGTTGTAGAAACAGCAACACTTCCGGAGCAACGTAGGCTACTTCTACTTAGTTGAGTGTTGAGAGATCCACTCAGATGTTGGTGCCTTAGAAAATACGTTTATGTAAACTTACATTCATACATAATTGTATTAGTTGTGATGTCAGTGCAGCTGGCATGACATATGACTTAGTATCCTGTAATAAATAATAAATTATTTTTATAAATAGAAAGTAGAATAATAAACTATTGAAAAAAGTACTAATACGTAGTTGCGTTTCTAGTCCCTAGTTCAGTCTTTTTCAAACAATAAATTCACCATTCTGAAACACGTTGACTCTTTTTTTCGATTTGACTCATATTTATTGCTTTACACACAGGTGCACATATAAATATGAAAGTATGTATATCCACGAGCATAAGGATTCCTAAATAGGCGCTGCCGAAGAGGAGGGAAGGTTTCAATTATGGGCCAGTAATACTCATATTCCTATTAGCGCCCTGAGAAAAAAATATTTTTTTAATAAACCTACTAAGCAACGTTAAGGGTAAGTAAAGTGAAATAAGGATTCCTTCAGAGTTCGAGCAAGGACCAAATCATCTGATCTATGCAACCAGAACTAATCTATTGAAACAAACCTCAAAAAAGCTTAAGTACCTGTAGCATCATTGAAGAACCTCGCAATATCCATTGGTTAGATTTTATATGCCAAAAGCATTAATGGGCAAAGTTGCCAATTTTAAGTTGGAATGATTTGAAATGGATTGATTTGATTAAGCTTTGGATGTTATTTTACCAAAACCAAGAAAACAATACATACAAGAAACCCACAAATAATATTTTTGATCAGAGACCAAAACTTCAAATTTTCATAGAGCAATAAACTTTCCCAACGTTTTCACGCATTCATGTTTGTGGCATAAAGGGGACGATATGTCTAAGTTTTACTATTGCGTGATTACTCTACAGTAGCCAGCGAGCCAGCCTGTGACTTTAGACTTTAGGGTTTGTTTGAAACATCCTCCTGCAATTTTCCGAATTAAAATATTGGCTTGTCTGTTATCTTCTGCATTATTTTGGACGATGGACTTTTTAACTGACTCACTTAATAGTAATAATAACTGCTAGTGTAGTTCCATTCAGTGTTTCAGAAATGATCCTGGGTCTATAGAAGCCCACGATTGCCTGAGCTGTCCTTCTATTACTAATAATTAAATGCTTTCAAGGCAAGGAGCGCCATCCAGCTGTGGAGAACTGCAAACTGTCCTAGGTATAGTGCGCTGTTACGTTCCTCTGACGGTTATTTTTACAGCAGAATGCAGTTTAAGGAAGAAGTTCAAATGCGAAGTTTGGAATTGCCTTTCGAAAGACGCCCATGTCATAAATAGGCCCCACCGAGGGGTAATGAGCCTTAGGTTATAGCAGTCACCAGCAGTTAACTATAAATATAATTTATTTTCAAAATGATCGACTTGAGTTGCCAATCATTTGAAATGAAAGTTCTGAATTTCTAATTTAACGCTTTGGGTGAAAATTTTCCGAAAAATTCACTATATAAAATATTTTCCCAAATAAAATTTGTGCAAATTTATTTAATAAGAATTATGTGGTGATTATATTTGTAATCTCCCTGGAACCATAGGAAATAATAATAGAAAACTAACTTTACCTGCTTGATGCGAAACTACTTCGCAAATTTTTGGAGGAAAACCTTTTTTAGGCTACTTTGTTATGACCCCTGAAGCGACAAAGAGTTTTGAAGATGAATTTATTTTATTTAATTTCAATGCTGCCATACGTTGCATAATCTCTAAGCTGCGTTAAATAAGACCATTAATAAGATTCTCACAAATGTCTCAAGTTCTGTGAGATCCAGTGGGCCCAAACAAATAACTTTATAACTTAAAAAAAAATTTTTATAAATTTAAAAATTTTTGTTTTATAAAATTTTATTTTAAGGTAATTCATATACAATGCGTTTCATAACAATAACACAAGGACTTGTTGACAAGTTTTGCGAATTTATTTGCCGCTTATTTTACTCTAATAACCTGTTGAAGAAAATATAGTTGATTTTCCTGGAAAAACTTAAAATCTCGGTGAAAAAATTTTTTGGTCTGCAATTTTCAAAACATCTTAAGTATATAATTAGTATTTACATTGAATTTTGGTTCAATAAAGTACAAGTTTGAAGTCGCTCAAAAAACATTTTTTTTTTTGTTTTTTTTTTTAATCCATTTATTTATTGCAATCTATGCTCTGACATAGATCAATATTTTTACTTTTCTTTCACCGAACATTCTTTAAGTTTTATTTTTAATTGTAATTAAAATAATTCATTTTTAATTTATTCAAATTTATTTAAATTAAAAATGATTACATTGATTTTTTTATGAAGATGTAGCTGATTTTTTTTCTTAATTTGCACAAAACTGTTTATTGTAAAATGAATTATTATTTTACAAAAAAAAAGAAAATTTTTTTACTTAAAAAATGCAGATGACATATCTTTTATAACAAAAGGCAATCATGAAAGGGCACTAACAGACTTAATGCAAAATGCCTTGAACGCAACAGGGGAATGGTGTAAAAAAGAGGGGCGGTCGATCAACCCTAACAATTATCCCCTTTACAAGAAAAAGAATGTTGGAGTTTCCTATATTGAAAATAAATGAAACAGTGATGGAACTAAAGGAAGAGATTAAGTATCTAGGTTTCACTTTAGATAAAAAAAACTCACTTTGGAGTCACATATGAATAATATAACAAAAAAAGCAACGAAATCTTTATGGATAACCAAACAATTACTAGGGAGATCCTGGAGCCTCAGCCCTAGTATGGTCCTCTGGATATACACCCAAATGGTTAGACCAATCATACTGTATGGGGCACTAGTATGGTGAACCAAATCTATTCAAAAAACAGTGATAACCGAACTGGCAAAAGTACAAAGGCTTGCTTGCCTATGCATCACAGGGGCTATGAGAACTACCCCAACAGCTGGCATGGAGGCACTCCTTAGTCTCCCACCACTTCATATAGCAATCCAAGAGAAAGCAGCTACGCAAGCACTCATGCTACACATGAAAGAAAATTTCAAATTAGGCAACCTCACCGGTCACCTAAGTATCCTAAATAAAACCAAAAACACCATAAACATGGCTCAAGTTTCAGACCACATTGACCCAACCCCCTGTTTCACAAAAGGATACACAGTTACCTTTCCTGAGAGGATCGAGTGAAAAACAAACCCAAAATGGATGAATGATGATTCACAAAAATGGTACACTGATGGATCAAAAACACCTTATAGAGTAGGAGTAGGAGTGGCCTAGAATAAACAAACCATTCACACTCAAGCGGAATTATACGCAATAATGGAAGCAGTAAACATCATGCAACGTAGAAACCACAAGAGAGTAAAGATTAGAATACTCTCGGACAGCCAATCAGTTCTAAAAGCTTTAGATAGCTATACATAAAACTCCAAAACTCTCTTAGAATGTCACAAGGCACTCAATAACCTAGCATCCAAAAACAATGTCTCATTAATTTGGGTACCAGGACATGAGGGATATGACGGCAACGAAAAGGCAGACTTTCAAGCCAAAAAAGAGGCAGATGTAAATTTCATCGGACCTAGTCCCATGTTTGGACTTAACAAAGACATCCTAAAACAAAAAGTAAAACACTGGGCCAAAACTCTAATACATCAGCATTGGAACAACGTAGAGGGTCTTAGACACTCTAAAAAGTTCTTAAGTTTCAACGCAAAAAGAGCTAACATGGCCCTCACGTTAAACAAAAAGAGCATTCGCACTCTCACAAGCGCCCTCACTGGTCACTTCACCTCCAACAAATACTTACACAAATTAGGCATAACTAACACCAGCACCTGCAGATTCTGCTGCGAAGATGAGGAGTCTATAGAACATCTCATTATCGAATATCCGGGGTTGACGCATAGAAGGAAAAAGTTTTTAAACAAGTTCATGCTTATAGATTCACTCCCTCCCTCAGAAGGAGCTGGTACAATTCATAAGCATACTTAACAGTCAATAGACAGCATAGGGTTCACAGTAGACCAATATGGTCGCAGTGCTAAAGGCCCAAACCTTAACCCTTTACTACCATTAGTTAAAAAAAAAGAAAAAAGTAATGTTTGTCAAAATTGTTCAATAGTTTACTGTATTATAGTTATGAAACGCGTTGTATATTCTGAATATAATATGATGCATATCGGATGACAAAAAATATTTTTCAAGAATTTCTTCAGACATATTTCTTCTTTAGCAGCTAAGATATATGTCAAATATAATCCTACTCGTCCCAAAAATAATTCTTTTCCGAAAATATCGGAAATGTAACACAGTGCTACTTAGCGGATCTACTTTTTTAAAGAACATTTTATTCTCAGCAGGTTTTATTTATCCATTTGTGGGAAAATATCACGACGCACACCACAAATTGGAGGAGGAGCTCAGCCAAACACCAAATAAAGGGTGTAGGTACCAAGTATATATAAAAAAGATGTTCTCTGTAAAGTCGGTTTACTGGCGATAGTTTAACGTGACAGCGTCATAAGAAAATACTGATGGAATGATTGCATTTTCAAAACAAAATTTTAATTTTATTTGTTTGATATATTAGATATTTTGTATGGATATAGAGGAGGAGGTAAATGGAATTGCAATGGAATAGGTCAAGTTACATTTACAGAAACGTGAATAATTACGAAACATTTATCAGATTCATGAAAGATATGTTCAATTTCGATTGTGCATCAGACGTTAATAAGTCAACAACACTAAGAGGCACCATCATCGATTTGACTTTTTCAAGACACATTAAACTCGAAACACTCCCTTTCATTTCCTACTTTTCCTATCATCGTCCTATTCTCAATAGAGAAATGGTTCATTACCGTGCACACAGCAAGAAGGCATATGCAAATACAAGTATGTGAATTTATATAAAAATGCGCATATACATACATACACATACATATATATTATATGCTCACTCAAGTAGGAGAGAGCCAGATGTCGAACGTTGCCGAACGCGGGGGCCGTGTGCCTCTTTGTCGTTCGTTCCGCGCTCTCGCTTGCAGTTCAAGCAAGGTAACAACGCATGAGCAAGATAATGACGCATGAGCAAGATAATGACGAATGAGCAAGATGACGACGCATATTTTGGTGCGTGCAGCCGGCTACATCGAATTATAAGACATTATCACGTCAAAATGATATGTAGCCAAAGTATGAGGCAAATCGGATCATAAATACTCTTTTTCGTAATCTCCATACTCTAGCGCCACCCAGCGAGTAAATTTCATTGAACAACTTTTATTATTAGTTATACAAGTTTTATTCTAAATGTAATGGAAATCAGGCCAATAAAACGATTTTTCATAATATTTTCGTTAACGTTAATTCATGGAAAAAAGGCACGCTTTTATGATTTTTTTTGATGACACAGTTAAAATTTATTCGTCAAATCTTTTACTACATAAAACTATAGCATTTGAAGTATATTTTGTGAAATTTTCATCCAAAAATATTTAAAAATACGGCAATGGCTGAAATTATTCGGACGCATCTCAAAAAAAGTAGTTTTGCGGTGCCCCTCATAACTCGGTGTTAAATCATCTGAAATCAAAAAACCAAAGTTATTTCGGTAGATAATCGTTTTCTCCGAGTAACGCCGAGAGAGTTTTTTGAAATTAAAAATTTTTCGATTTTTGGGAACACGTTAAAGTCAAAAACACGATTTTCGCGTAAAAAATCGGTGAATTAGTTTAACAAAAATTAGTAAAAACAAAAATATCAACAAATTCGAAAAAACTCTTCGGCGTTACCTTGTAAAACATCTACAGAAAAAGTGTTCAAAATTTCAAAAGGATCGGTGCAGTAGTTTCAGAGTTATTAGGGGCACCGACTTTGAAAACGTAAGTTGTGGGAAAAACGCTTTAACGCTAACGCTAAACGCGGTTGAGCCAGGTAGGTAGCAACACTTACATGGCTGTATCTTTGTAAGTTTTGCTCCGATTCATCTAAAATTTTCACAGAATATCCTTGAAAGGTTCTTCATTTAAAAAATCAAATAAAAAAAATGCAAAAAAAAAATTTAAAAACGTTACCCCCCCCCCCCCCCCCCCTTAAGCACCGCCGCATTACACAATCATTTATGCAAAAATGCGAATTATGCAAACTTATCTACGCTGTAGCCGAATGGGTTGGTGCGCGATTATCATACGGAAGTGTCCAGGTTGGATTCTCCAGGCATGAAACATCAAATGATAGAAAAGTTGTTTCTTATATCAGTCGACCATAGCAGGCAATGGCAAACCTCCGAGTGTATTTATGTCATGACAAAGCCCCTCCCAAAAAACCATCTGCCATTCGGAGGTGGCTTAAAACGGTAGGTCCCTCCATTTGTGAAGCAACATCAAGACGCACATCACAAATAGGAGGTGTAGCTTGGTCAAACCTCCAATAAAAGATGTATGCGCCAATTATGTAAGGGTGTATGTGTGCTATCAAAACAATTCTCGCGCTATATCAATATTAAACAATGAGCGACATTACCATCAACTTAATTTCATTAACTAAGTGTTTTCAAGTCAACTGCACGAGTTGGTCGCGTCTGGTAGAATCTTGGGCAGTAAACAAGTGGACATGTGGCTGAATACATTTAAAAAAGTACTGCAACAAACTCGGAGAAGGATTGCGAACACCTGCATATCCACACACTTCCTGCTCTCAACCGCACATGGACTTTTTCCGTATAACTACAACTCAAGTACAGGACATTTGGCAACAACCAAATGGCTCACCTACTATTGGCCATTTATAAATGTTTTTTTAGTGTTGCTTATTATTTATGCATATTTCGTAAGAGTTAGTGTAACCGAAGTGCATTTTATCGCTGATAAGCCACTGAATATGCTACTCGCCTTTACTCATCGACTGTTCAGCATCAGCGCTTCGTTCGTGATAATCACCAGAAATTGGTTTGGAAGACATGCATTTTTGAGGCTCCACAATGCACTGTTGGACATACAACAACAACAGCAACGCTGGCAACAGGAGTACCCCATGAAATCCAATCAACATATCGAATCGTACTTTCATAATTGCCTCATAGCCAAAAGTGTAATGACACTACTCCAATCCGCATCGCACATCAGCGGTAAGCTTGGCATCAATCCAAATCCAACGTTAAATTATGTGTTGTACATCGTTTTAATTTGTATGGCAAAGAATGTGACCCATTTGACTGTCTTCAATTTCTATTTTGCACTCCTGAACGTCTGCCAGCAACTACAGCAACTCAATTGGCATTTCAAAGAAGTAGTGCAGGTATGGCTCACAGCCGAAGGCGCACAAGTCGTGCACAATGCACGTTTACTAATACCAATTGCAGATCCCAGTGATATCGAATTTGAAGTGAAGTATTCAGTGATTGAAAATGCCCAGGAAGGGAATGAGTGTAGAAGTGACAGAGCAACCGCAATTGCCGATATGTGCCGCCAATATGTGCGCATATGCCATTTGGCCAAAAGCGTTTATCAGCTATACGAGTGGCAGGTGCTGCTATTTCTCGTCGTTATACTGTTTGGCAATGTAATGTCGATTTTTTACTTCCTCGTTTATTTGAGTGGCAAAGTCTTGCCTAGAAAATTGTTCTCGCCAACACTATTCCCGCAAATTTGTCTCATCAATGTACTGGATTTGTGCTGCTTCATGGTTATTTGTGAACAGGCCATGACATCGTCCAAAGAGACGAGTTTCATATTGAAGGAATTATGCCAGTCGAAAGGAGTGCCAGCGGAAATTGTGCAAGATGTGAGTGGAAATTTTAGAGCCAGTTAAATTTAATGTTTTAACAACAATAATCGTAAAAACTGAAAGCTGGTAAACATTAATTTAAAGCGCGCGGGATTGTGGACGTTCAAAATATATGGGTCCACAACAAAAACCATATAAAAAGTAAAAAAAATTAAAGCAAAAACAAACAAAAATTTAAAAAAAATTTAAAAAGAAGATATAAAAATAAGAACTTGCATTTAATTAAAACAAAGTTCAATGAGCTATGAAACTGCATAAATTTTTTTAGAACTTCTGGCACAAAAATTTGTTAAATTTTTCTTAATTGTATTAAGTTTGAAACTTTGTAATTTTATAAAATACAAAATTTTCTAAAACTTCCGATAACAAAATTTAAATTTTAATGAAAATAAAATTTTGTAACATTTTTTTTTTTTATTTGTACTTGCGTAAAGTTTGAGACTATGTAGTTTTATATAATATATGTTATAATTGAAAATGGGCAAAGTATAATTTTGAACCGATTTTTGACGAATAGTGTTTTTTTATATTTAGCCTAACATAGTTTTGAAACTTTAACTCAGAAGGAAATTTTGTAGTAAAAATGGTGCCGGAATTGAGAGAGATCTCAAACATGTTTGTAAGAAAGCTGAACTAGGGAAAATGTTACAGATCCCAGACAAACGCACAAGTATTGATATAACCAAAAAGTAGAAAATTTTAATTTGTCAAGTTTGCCACCGCCAAACTCCTAGCGATTTTTGGAATATAATGAAAAGTCATAAAGTCGATTAACAATTAACAGATTAACAATTGATTCATATCACTCGATAATCCAAAACAAATTTGCGACTATTCAATATATATTTATTATTTTTATATTTATTTATTTTTATATATTTTATATTTATTTTTAACTTCTCTTGTTTTCTATTATAATTTACTAGTTTTTGCGCATAAATTGAGTTCCTTTGAATATCTTAGAAATATTAAATTCTCCTCATATGCATAAATGTGTTAATAGTTTTTAGTCTATTACTTATTTTCAGCTCGAAATGCTTAACATATTTATGGCCGGCGAAAGTACGCGCTTCCGTTTCTGTGGCTTGTTTGAGTGGAATTTTCGTACGGGCGCCAGTTTCATGACTGCAACGATTTTGTATTTGGTGGTATTAGTGCAATTTGATTACGAAAATTTATAAGCCCAAATGAACAATTTTGTTAAGAGCTAAACATTCGCTGTGTTTTAACAAATAAATCAATTTGGTGCGAAATTTTCGTGCGAAATCGAATCTGGAATTTTAAAAATAAAATATGATTGAAATCTATTATTATTCGCAGAATTAATGACATACTTTGATTTCTGAAAATATGTAATAAAGGAAATAAAACAAACAAATGGAAACCCTGACGACAATTAGTGAGGTAAGAAATTCTAAGGGTATGCGTCTAGTGCCTCAAAGTTTGCGGAAAGTATCGGAAAAGTGTTTATGTGTATAAAATTGTACACATGACATATGAAAGTGTGTTCGTATATAAAAAAAAGTTAAGAAAATGGGAATGAAAGATGAAACTAATGCGAGGAAATGGAAACATTTTTGCAAAATGAACGTTGAGTGTGGAACTAATATCTGAGTAGGAAAGAATAGAAACAAGTGAATAAGTTTTAAGGATCAGTCATAAATTTTAAGGATCGCATACATCAGCGCGGCACAGTTCTGTTAATTCCGAGAAGTATCAGTCAAAACAATATCTTTATTTAAAAATTAAATGGCACAGTTAAGTGCAATCATCTTGAATCGTCACGTTTAAATTTCTGCTCAAATATATTTTGTTTGGTTTGACTGATGTGCTTTTATCCGCTTTTTATACCGAAGTGTATGTTAGGATATGTATTTTATAAAAACAAAAATTAAAGAAAATGAAGAAATCAATGACTTTCAACTATTTCAACCAGTCAGGCCAAACTTTTTAAATAAATAACTATGGTTTGTCAGCTGAGAATGGCAAACTGTGTTGACATTTCTCTTCAGCAAAATTTAGCAAGTCATCATGAATCGTTGAACACCAGAAACCCGCTTGCGAATTGGGGAAATAAGAAAAAAGAAGAAAAAAAAATTAAAATTAATCTCCTCGCGTATGTCATAGAGTGAAGTGTTCGAAGATGCCGGTAGTCAATCACAACTTGTTGGCTTTTGTACTTCGACTTCGTGGAAAATTACAAAAAAAAAAAGGATCTCGGCTTGCGTGCCTATAAAATACAGCTCGCTTAAGAATAGATACCGAATGACTATCGTTTGCACCGTATTTTTGTTGACTGCGCTCATTTAGATTTACTATTCAGATTTATTGGAACAAGTAGTGAAAAATTGCCATGAAATTATCTATAAGACTATATTAAAAAATTCATTAAATTCATTCAAAAAATAAAAATTCATTCCATCAAGAGTCGCCTTGGAAACATAGTAGTTATTTTCAGTGATTATCGTAACTTACATATTCGAGTCAGTTAAATTAAATAATTTAGGTACACGACAACCTATTTCCAAAATATTTCTGGATTAAAGGATTAAAAATATAAAGAGATAAAAAGTAAATTACGAATGTGCATGCAACTCGAGCACGAATACGAGAACTAGTACGAATACGAATACAAATTTAAATACATAGAAAGATAAATACCAATACACTGGCAAATTCGAATGCAAACTTAATATGAACTTTGGTGCAAAAGTTTCGGGAACAAAAATTGAATTAGGAAGAAGGAAAGAATTTACTTTGCATGTGATTTTGTATTTATCATTTAACTGGCTTTACCCGGCGCGCGTTGCTATGCCAACAACTAAAATAAATTTAAAAAAATAACTTTAAAGAAAAATCAGTACACAAATATTCAATTCATTCTAAACCATTTTATTGATTTTGTTTATTTCGAAAAAATTGTGACATTACAAAGTTTAGTTTCAATTCGATGTTTATTGAAGTGCTGTGGGATACAAAATATTTCTTGTTTTTCCATCTGGTTGTTTTTCCAGAAGGTTTTCCGACACGTGAGCAAGCCACCTAGAGCTGTCTATGTGAGAAGAATGGATTCTCCTGAATTTAATCTGCACACTTGTATCGATTGTCCTTGTGCTTTGTTAATAGTCATTGCGAAAGCGAGTCACACCGGGAACTGTAAACGTTTGAATTCGAATGGCATATCTGTCGGGATCATTGAGATACGTGGCAACCCTACGTCTTCACCTTTGAATTTTCCAGTCAAAACTTTTGCCTCGATAACATTGTTCATCATTTTCTTGGCTGAGAGTCTGGTTCCGTTGCAAATTCGAGAAATCTATATCCATTTTTAGAACCAAGTAGCGATTATATCTCTTAATGGGGTTGTCACAAATTCCATCATTGCTCGCAAATGTCGGGCATCTCTTACGGAGATGGCGGAATATTTCCGCAGCCATTTGATATGTATGCTAGGGTATAGTGACAAACCAGCGCATTTTAAGGCAGGCAAAAGAGTGAAAGAAAACACTACCACTCGCCTCCATCTTGGTATGGAAATGGTAGGTATAACACTCTCAGCCTACAAACTACGTGATGGAAATAGAATTGTCACGACATGGGTTTAAATCTGACATGTAACGCTACAAAAAAAATTTGGCTAAAATTGGGCGTCAGGCGCTCAAAGGCGCTATTTAATCGGTTAAGGAAAAACGTCTCTATGTCAATTGCTTCCATCACAGCAACTACTGTGTTCTAGCACGACATGCTCAAAGATTGAACGTATCCCATTTGGACTATTACAGAAGCTGCAAGAATGAGGAGAATTAAGAGTCTTTTTTTATTTTTTTTTTAGTCGGAAGAAAGCCTCAAAAGCCTAGATGGTCTTTGTAGCCGTCAGAGCGGGACTTAACGCGTTCGAACGGTTGGTCCGCCCGGAATCTTGCCACTATTTAATATGTCGGGAGACCATTATTGAGTGTGTTAACTCAAATCAGTCAGTCTCTGTCAGTACTAGAATCTTTCCGGTGTTGGCCTTGTAACAACTCTTCAGCATTTCCATCAGCTTAGAGATGACGGGAATACCGCATAGTCTGGTTCGTCAGGGCAAACCGAGCTATTAAAACGGTGTAGATACTCTTTAAAACATCCGTAACCATGCAACAGTTGCGTCACATTGAGCTAAACTTCCCCGTGCTTCCTTCGATACCATTTCGCTGTCTCTGGTATCAGTTTCTGCCACTAGCGACCATTGATAGAAATGTCCGAGCGTTCATGCCACTTTCCTATGGCTCACTGCCCCTCTTCTTTAATGGCGCCGGGCGGTATCTCTCACACTAGATTATGCAGCCTCTGCATAGATGTAGTGTGTGATAAAACTCGCAACTCGCGTGCCTCGATGTCCATGTGTGGTTCTTATTTTTTTCATATAAGATTTTTTCGCACTTGTCCAGACCAGGCTCTTCGTATGTAATCACGGATGTGGTGACAAGTGAAAGCAGCTGTCGTTTTTCTTCCCAACACCCTCCTCTATTTGGCACAAGTCTGGCGCTTTTTTGCTGACATTCGCACAATGAACGTCATTCTTGAATCAATGATGACTCATTGGTACTTCAACTACGGCTGGAACTTTATGGGTGCCTTTCTTGTGTGCCCTTCTTGTGCTTAGCAAGACTACTTCTGTCTTCTGCGCTGCAAATTCTAATTTTGGAGCTATCAACTATTTTGGTATAGCCGAAATTGCCCCACTGCACATGGCCATCAGTGGCTCGAGACCACCAGCGTGATATAATCAGCGCCCCCAACCAGAGTTATTTCTGCGGCAAGAGCCATTTTAAGCACACCAGCGTGCATTGCGTTCCATAGCGTTGGATCCAGGATCGAAACTTGCGGCATACCGCCGGTCACCTTATATTGTCGAACGCCATCCTCAATGTCGTAGAGCAACAGAATGGAACTTTAAATGCTGCGAAAGCGCTCATTATCTGGCTCCAGTTTGCAAAGGTCAACGCATTTTTTATGTCGAGTGCTACTATTGCACAATAGTTACCAGATCTCCAACTCCAGCGTCCTGTGACTTCCTTTGCAATGCTCCTTACCATGCCTATGGCATCCACTGTCGAGCGTGCTTTTCGAAAACCAAACTGGTTGGAAAAAGCTCTTCACGCTTTTCCACGAAGTCCTGTAGCCTGTTGCACAGAAGGAGGAAGAGTATGTTAGACATCTTCTCTGTCACTACCCCACGTGCTGGTATATTTAAATACTTTGACTATTCGTTCTTAAATGCTACCGATAAACTTAGGGATACAAGTGTCAGCGAGATCAAAATGGTTTAATGAGTAGTAGCAGGTAAACTACTACGGTGATATCACAATACATCAGCAACGGCCTAAGTGAGTTGGCTTAAAAACCGACTGCCACTTCCTCCTACATACCTACGTGCGTATATTATGTCAAAATACTTCAATCCCTGTTTCACTTAAAGTTATATAGGCAGCATGCTTCACATCATAATCTTTTCGGTACGAAAGGCATCTTTGGTACGCTTTATTTTCTGTTTCTAAAGTCTTTTATTGATTTTTCAAATAAAGCCGGTGGCTTTTGAATCCATTGACTATAAATATTCGGAATATATCGATAAAAAGTATAAAGGAAACCAGATATAAATTGCCGTACCACGCCTTTGCATAGAACTATCGAAAGAGGGAAGTAGCGGGGAGAACAATATATTTATATCTAAACATACTTTTTAAGTTTTTTGTTATACCCTACTGTGCTAGTCGCCTCACCAATCGGTCGTTATTAGTGGTAATATCTTCGAATCACGAATAACTTAACCCCATTTTTTTTCTTCTTTCTCACCAGTTTTTTCTTCTCATGTACATGTGTGTGTGCTTAAACATTGGATGCTGTACCAAATTTAGACACAAGATGTCCCCCAGTCACTTCCTTTGTGTCGCTTCTAAAACAAGCACATACATCGAAATCCTTGATTTATGATTGCATGGTACATCGCCTCACTCACAGCATCGTTACGTCATTGATGTTGGCACTATTCTCGATTGGCTGGCAGCTGAATTGCTCTCTGTCTACGGTTTTGGTCCAATGCATCAGCAAATTTAAAATACAATTGGCTTCCGTTCAACTTTACAATCATTCTCACTTGGCTTGACTTTCCAGGCTATTTATTTCTTTACCTTGCTTTTTCTTTCATTCTCTTTTTTTCTAGTTGCTTGCTACTTTTTCTTGTTTGTTTTTCTTATTTGTTTTTTTATTTGCGTGTATTTTATTTATTTATTTAACATCAGCGTTTGTGTCTGTGCATGTGGGAAAATCCTTATGGGCATATTAAGTTAAATTTAGGTTGTAGCTGGAAATTACCAATAACACTTAATCGAAGCAAACAAACCCCACAGACTTTGTTTTCATCAGTTGCTATTGGTTTATTTCAGTTATTATTGTTTGGAATCAATTTTATTCTGCAGTCGAATATTTTGACACTTGTCCAAGGTTGTGAATGTTAAATGCGTGACAAGATGCACTCACGCTTTTATCATTTATGTACATAAGGATAAACTTTTATTCATAATTACTACACCGTGCGACAAAACTCAAATAGAAATAGTTGATAGAAATAGCTACTCGATAATAATATATAATATAAAGGCAAAGGAGATGTACGAAAATGTGAAAACTAACGAGGGGTCAAACTAACATCGCATACCCTTAAGATATGGGAAATGGTTGTAAAAGATCGAATTGAAAATATGGCAGAAATAATGCGGATTCGTCACCGGATAGTCAACAACAGATGCGATACAGGCAATTAGAGTACCAATGGAGAAATATCGCACTAGAAAGAGAAATCTGCATCTGGTTTTTGTAGATCTAGAGAAGGCTTTCGATAGGGTAACTAGGCAATTAGTATGCCTATAGTAAGAGTCAAATGAACACCAGAACAATACATCAACCACCATCCAAGTATGTACACCTGGCAGACTAACGCAAAAGCTCCCAATGATGATCGGTGTGCACTAAGGTTCTGAACTCAGCCCGTTGATTTGTAACCTTGTTATGAATCATCTGACAGCTAAAGCTCAGGACAAGCCGCCATGGAATATTCGTTACGTGGACGATGTAATATTAATGATAATGAGGACCTCGTATGCCTGGAGAGAAAACTGAACACTTGGAATGAAATATTGACAAACAATGGAATGCGCATAAATCTGAAGAAATTCGAATACCGGCACCAAGGAGACCTGCCAGATCTGTATTAATTGGCAGTTAATAACAGTAGATCGATCCTGAGACAAAATGGAAGCATAGCCGAAAATGTGACACACAGAGTTAACGCGACATGATTAGAGAGGTGTTTTATGTTACAGGAAAATGCCATTAACATACTAAGAGTAAGGTGGGCAAAACCTGCATAAGACGAATAATGATGTACAGGCCAGAATATCGGGCAACGCAAGCTAAGCACACCCAGAAGGTGTACGTGGCGGAAATGAAAATGCTTCGCTGGGCAGCAGGAATAACGCCCGTGGGCAGAACGAAACACATTAAGGTACGATATGATATGGAAATTGCATCAACCTCGGAGAAAATGTGAGAAGGCAGACCAAGATGGTACGAACATGTAGTGCGTAGAGACGAAAACCACTTCCTCAAACTCGCCATGAACATAAAAGCCAACAAGAGCTAGAGGAAGACCACAATCGACCTAGCTGAGTATGATATAAAGGAACATAAGAGAGCAGCACTTCGATGGTATGACGACGCAGGACTGAGGACTGGCGCATGAAGACAAGGAGAGCAGACCCCAGATAGGGGCAAGGCAAAAAGAGAGTAGACGGGAGTATCCACTGCGTATACTTTATTTCATAGCAGCAAAGTCAACTATTTTTTATACGCTTTTATAAGGCAAAAGTTGAGGTGCATTTGTACTACCACAGATACATATACATCTACATGTGTCTTTAACATACTTTTTGTAAATAATGCATTAAGAACGATTAGGGGTATTTAGGAATAAATGTTCAAAGGGCATAATTGCACTGTATTCTGTCTGGCGAAGAGTTTGATATCCATTTTAATATGGCAAAGTGAGTACAAGTATTTATACGTTTTTCTGAGAGTTAGTCCCTTGAAACCTACAGCTCTGTAGAAAGTTAAATTCTTGATAAAATGCAGAATTAGGTTATAGTCCTGGCCCAAAATAAATCATGTCAATTATACAAACAAAAAAGCAATGGAGCGCCTAAAGATCAAAATAAAAATTTCCATCATTCAAAATCATTTAATTTTTTTTATTTAGCAAAAAAGTTATACAAAACGAAATTTATTAACTTCGCGCCACCTTGTACTTGAAAAGGAAATTTGTTCTGTGGAATTTATGAACTAATGCCACTTACAAGCTGTACTCAAAAAATGTTGTTAGTCTGCTGACAGTTCATGTAAGCAAGACGAAGATGATAAAGTTAAAGCAATACAAATTTAAATGCAAATAACTAAGTTTGATGATTAACTTCTACTCAAAAGCTCATTTAAATTACGTGGGGCCGCAAAAATGAAAAACACCGCAGCCACAAAGTAAATATTTGTTGTAATAATTGTTTAAAAAATTATATAAAAATGGCATATAAAGGAGAAAATAGTTAAAAAATAACGCGGAATGGTTTTCTTGTGTGGTTAATTACAGTTATGATTTACGAGGGTAGTTTTCAAAGTCCGTGCCAGGCAGAGGGATGGTACTACTGACGCGTATCGAGATCAATTTGATCGAAATAGTGTTCTAACTCGTTTTAAATCCCCCTACTCTCCAGACTTGGCTACCTCGGATCCCTAACATTTGCTCCCCAATTTGAAGAAATTACAATATTTAGTAAAGATTTCATATCCACTTGAAACTATAAATTTCATATACAGAGTAGCGCAAAGTAGCTTTAACTAAAACTCAGATTTACTATAAAGGGAAAGGCGCTAAAATTTTGTAACACTTTCTATAAAATAAAAAATCCATACAAATGAGGACACCCCTACTGACTCTATTTATTTGTTTCCATGTGGGAGCTTATTTGAGTTCGTGGCCTCTATTTAACATACAAATACAATTACACTAACAACCATATATGTTGAGGCTCAGGCAATAAATATCTTGTGATTTTAAGCATTTTTGGTGAAATGTTGTTGGCAGTTTCAAAAGGGGCAGAATTGATTGTGCAAAATACTTCAATATATTCTGGTGTCCTTTTGTTATTCAGAGATTAGCCATTAAAATTGTGTTGTGCCCAGTGGGATTTAAATTGAGTTAGACGAATAGTAAATTGTGAAGAATTTTTCTTCGATACAGTACAAAGTGAATTTGATTATTTTAAAATTTTTTCTATTTTTTTACATTCTGATAGCTAAGCAGATGATGAAATTGTAAACTCAAAATACTCAGACTATCGTCCCTGTTGTTGTTGTTTAAGTTCACAAACCACTGCTCAGCGCAATGAAGTTATCGGCCTTCTTCGTTGCTGTTATATCAACTTTTTTGCAGTATTTGCTATATGGCCGCGCTAAAACTATTATTCGTCATAAATTTATTCCAGCATGTCAAAGTAAGCCATGTAAATTTCAATATACCCGAGTACCCAGCGACCTTAATCGTCTAGCTGCCAAGCCCGGACATTTACAGAGAAAGTGTTGAATAGTCTCTTTCTATAAAAGGTTCCCACAGCTTCTACAATGTGGGTTAAATCCTAGCTTCTCCGGATGAGTGCCGATCGTCCAATGACCGGCAAACACAGCTACAATTTGGAAATTGAATGGCGTAGAATCCTCAAGACTTTGTGAGTCCTCCGTATATTATACTGGGACCAAAGGGTTTTCGAAATAACACGTGATAAAATGGAGCTCCATCTTTCCTGCGTTTTCTTCAGAAATAATTTGTGCAGTTTCCCTTTAACAACTGTCAGCGGGATGCCGATGAGCGGATAGGATGACCCTGAAGCCAATTCAGTCCCTTTCCTGGCAAGCTCATCAGCAATTTCATTTCCCTCTATTTTCTTATGTCCTGGGACCCAGTTCAGAGAAATGATCTTCTTCTTTATTTGCAATTCGTTACCGAATGTAAGCGATCATGTATAAAATATAATGTAACTATAAAATTCTATGCATACAAAATTAAATAAATACAATAAAGCTTAACAAATATGCTCGCAAAAATAAAAACATTTATATAAATTTTGTATAATATTTGAAAAAGCGTCTCTGTCTCGGGCTGATTCCAAAAGATGACCGATATTTTGGACTCCGATCCATTGACGTATATTTCGCAACCAGGATAATTTTTTCTTCCGATGCCTCGTCTTCCTTCAATTTTTCCTTGTAGTATAAGTTGCAGAAGATTATACTTATGATTTCGGCATATATGACCCAGGTAGGCTGTTTTCCTGCGTTTAATGCACCGTAGAAGCTCTCTTTCTCTATTTACTCTTCGAAGCACTTCAGAGTTTGAGACACGGCCGGTCCACGGAATTTTAACTATTCTTCTTAGTATCCACATTTCGAATGCTTCTATGCGATTCATATCAGCAACTTTCATCGTCCAAGTTTCCATGCCATACAACAAAACTGACAGAATATAACATCTAACAAAACGTATTTTTAAGTTTAAATTAAAATTAGAACGCTGCTGTATTTATAAAGCAGCTCTAGCCATTTCTATGCGGCATTTAATTTCCATTGAATTATCGCATGTATCATTAATATATCGGCCAAGGTACTTAAATTTATTAACCCGTTCAATCGGCATGTTATTACTTGTTGGTGTGAGATTATTGTAGACATCCTTACGATACCCGCACACCAAAGAGATTTAATCTCCTCCTAACAGAGTTGACCAGTTAGAGCCTTGATCGCCGCATGACTATCGGAGAAAATGTTAATATCTCCCTCAGTGCCGCCTTCCCTAAGCATTTTGCATGCCTCCAGGATTGCAAAGACTTCTGCCTAAACAATAATAGCAGTATTCGGCAGCTTAAAGGAGATATATAAATTGGCTGATTTAAAGAAAACCCCCGCTCCGACTTCCAATTCCATCTTGGAGCCATCAATGAAGGCAGAGGTGCAAAAACTAGAAAATACCAATAGTTGAAGTTTTGAAAACCAATTTTACACAAAGTAAATTTAATCATGATTATCATCATCTTGCTAGAGCAATCCTTCCAAATAGGTAAAATTGGATAGGGGGGAAATCTGCACCGAAGTTTGCACCTCTGTCTTCACTGACGGCCACAGGATGGAATCAAGAGTCGGAGCGGGAGTCTTTGCGATCCTGCAGGCATTCAAAATGCTTAGGGAAGGTAGCACCGAGGAAGATATTAACATTTTCTCCGATAGTCATGTCGCAATGAAGGCTCTAACGACGCCATGGTGCAGAACGAAACTAATAAACTCCTGGGTGTCCCGGAAACCATTCTCTGATCTGGGTTTCAAGACATAGGAACATAGAGGAGAATGAAATTGCTGATGAGCTTACCAGGAAGGGGACTGAATTGGCTTCAAGGCCTTCCTTTCCTATCATCGGCATCTCGCTGACAGTTGGTAAAGGAAAACTACACAACTTATTTCTCAGGAAAACGCAGGAAAGATGGGGCTCCATTTCTTCTCGTGTTACTTCGAAAACCCTTTGGCCCCAGTTTAATATACGGAGGACTCATAAAGTCTTTTGTATTCCACGCCATTCAATTTCGAAATTGTAGCTGTGTTTACCAGTCATTGGACGATCGGCACACATCCAGAGGAGCTAGGTTTACGATTTAACCCCATTGCAGAAGCTGAGGGGACCTTTCAGCGAAAGATACTGTTGAGCACTTCTTTGTAAATGTCCGGGCTTGGCAGCTAGACGATTAAGGTCGCTGGGTGCTCGGGCATATTGAAACTTACATGGCTAACTTTGAGATGCTGGAATAAATTTATGACGAATAATAGTTTCAGCGCTGCCATATAGCAAATACTGGAAACAGGTAGAGATAACAGCAACGAAGAAGGCCGATAACTTCATTGCGCTGAGCAGTGGTTTGTGAACTTAAACAACAACAACAGCGGCGATAGTCTGAGTATTTTGAGTTTACAATTTCATCATCTGCTTAACTATCAAAATGTAGAAAAGAAAAATTTTAAAATAACCAAATTCACTTTATACTGTATCGAAGAAAAATTCTTCACAATTTACTATTCTTCAACTTTACTCAAGTTAAATGCCACTGGACACACCACAATTTGAAGGGCAAATCTGTAAATATCAAAAGGGCACCAGAATATATTGAAGTATTTTGCACAATCAATTTTGGCCCTTTTTGAAGCTTCCAACAAGAGACGAAAAACAACTACTAGAAAATACGAATAGTTGAAATTTAATACTAATTAAAACGCATTTTACAAAAAGTAAATTTTAATATTTTAATTCTTTTTTTTTTGTTTTTAATAGTACATAAATTTTCGAATTAAAATTGTTGAAATAAAACTGTATTAAATTAAATAATTAAACTCTAAAAAAATGTATTTAAAATAAGTTTAAGAAACTAAGAAAGCTTATAAAAATGTAAAAACAAATATAAAAAATGTCTTTGAAAGAAAAAGAAAATATAAAAAAATTGTTTTAAAAGAAAAAGTTCCCATTAAAAGATTAAAATCATAAAGAAAAATTGTGGTAAATCACAAATTACAAATTTCATAAAAAATAAGAACAAAAAAGTTAGATGGTCTATTGGCCATCCTGAAAAATCAAGAAAAGAATGTACTTAACATACATCATATCCATATCCATATAACCCAATGTGATATAATACAACGTGGTGAAAAATTAGTCATGCAATTTTTTTTTTATAATTTTTTGCTAAATAAAAAAATGGACCAGAGATGTCTATATATCCACAACTATTGCTTGACAGCTGAGAATGGCAAACTGTGTTGACGTTTCTCTTTAGTAAAATTTAGCAAGTCATAATGAATCGCTTAACGCTAGAGCAACGCTTTCAAATTGTAGAAACTTAATTTGTAAAAAGAAAAAATGAATCTGCTCGCGTAGTTCAAAGAGCGAAGTATTGAAGAAGACGGCGAAATGTCGATTCGTCGTCACTTTCAACTTGCCCTTCGACTACGTAGGAAATTTCTCGTAAAAATCTTGGCCTACATGCCAATAAAATGCAGCTCATGTTCCAATTGAAGTCAAATGACCGTCGTTTGCGTTGCATTTTTGCAGATTTGTCTAATTTAAATTTATTTTTCAGATTTATTGTTTTGTATTATCATTTCATATTTTTAAGCTCTCAAAACAAACACCCGATAATACCTTGCACACTTTTAAAACAAGATATACTCTAAAGCCTCTAAATGTATTTGAACAATATCAGTTGCCAAGTATGACCTTAATCAGTTTACGATTTACTAAATGCACAGGTCTCACATTAACGTAGCGTAACAAAAAACGCTTGCCCAATTTATTTCTACCTAACTAATATGTCCGCTGAAGCTTATTGTGAAATTTAACTGGAAATAACATAAAAATTTTAAATGGGCACATGAAAATTTCCGTTGGCACAATTAAAATGCGCCGCCAGGAAACACTCAGCCAACTAGTGCACACATAAACACATGCACACGCATGTACGCACGTACACAAAGTTACCATAAATACAAACTTTTTTAAATGCCACCACCCATGCAGGCATGAATGCAGGTCGCGTATTTGGCAACCACATAAATGTGTTATGGCAAAATGTACATTTGTGTGTGCATGTGTACTCGTATATGTGTGCGTGTGTGAGAAAAAGTAGCATTGAAAATATACGAGTACTACGTTAGTCCACTACTTGTATAAAAGTGACAAATGAGCGCGAGCACACAAAGCTGTGAGAGTTTCGTCTGTGCTCACTACGCTCCAGCTTCCATAGAGCTTTGAAATATGGGGAAATTCTGCAGACGCCATTCGCTCACAGCCTCTCAAGGTACTCTGCGCTTCTGCTATTCCTGCGAGTGTGAGTTGAGTTGTTGTCAACAGCATTAATAATACCAGCAGTGGAATTTTTATTGCGCTGTTTCATGGTGATGATATCATCCGCATGTCTTCAAATTAAAATGGTAATGGCGGGCATTTCATTGTTTAAAATTAATTTGCGGATCTGTACTAAGTTGAGACATAAATTCGAGGTATACATTTATAATATGAATATTTTATAATTTCGCATGATAATAAAAATCATTATTGAATAAAAAAAAATTCTTGTTCCCTAAAGCTTAATATTTTTTGCGCTTAGGCGTATAGTGTAAAACTATGATTTCACTCCGATATTTAAAATCAAAGTCACTTTTAAATGGAATTAAATATTTTTAAAATGTCTTCTGAATTATATGTATAGACAGAATACAAAATAAAGTTTACTAAACAAAAAAAAATTAAAAAATTCCATATTCATCCATTTAACCCTCCGCTGGGCACCCGAGTCTAGCCAGACTGGCTTTTTCGACTATGGACGTGAATTTAACATATTTCTATTATAGCTAAAGACTTGAGTTTCCAGGTAGCTTCCTAAAATTTAATAATAATCTTTTGGAAGGATCCTCGAGCAGGTCGCAAAAAAGCACCGACCGAGAGCCAACGAAGGGTTAATTTGAGTGTCCGTAGCTTTAATTCAGGAAGCCTAAATATTTACAATCTTCCTTCAAAACATTCACACATCACCAGAGCTTGGATATAACTCAATACAATTTAAACATGTTCAAAAAAATCGGTGGTTTTGAAATCCGGGTTTTTTAATTTGCTTAATTAATTTTATAAATCTCTTTTTTCAAGTGTTCATCGTTTTATTTTTTCCTTTTAATTTGAAACCCCAACATTTTAGTGTTGTTAAAATATTTATTTTGTATATCTTTGAGGCAAGACTTAAATTTCATGGCGTATCAAACACTTCAAAGTGACTACTATTTTTTTTTTTTTTTTTTGATCTATCTGACATTTGTCTGTTTTTGCTGATTTGTCTGGTCTGTATTTTTTTGTAAATGTTGTTTTTGACTGTTAAGAAACATAAAATGCCACTCATCATCGTCACTGTTAACTCAACAACGTGGTCCGGGTCTTGGCTTGCTGCAAAATTTGTCTCCAGTTCGATTTATAGCTCGCTTGAGTTCTCCAACAACGTATACGAAAAGCTCAGCGTCCCGATCTATGCCATCCAACCTTTGCCACTATTTCTTCGGCACGTACTCAGCATTAAAATTATGACGCCTACCAAAACGATTTTCACAGCAAAAACCAACCATGAAACTATTTGTAATAATTTTAGGGTGTTGGTGAAATAGGGGTGTGGTACATTGAATGAAAAAGTAAACTTGAACGAACCACATCAGAAATAATAAATGCAGTGACTAATAAACCCAAAATTCACAAGAAGCTTCCAGCAGCCAAACTCAAGTAAGCAATTTAGTAACTTTATCGCATTCTGCATACTTCACTGAATCCTCTACGACTGATCTATTTAAAACTTTTGATGATATTAAAAACAGAAAATTAAATTTAATTCGGTATCAATTTTTTTTTAGTTTTATGGGTTTTTTTTTTTTTTGTTGTTCTTGTGGGGTTTCTATATTTCGTTCTTTTCACTAAAGACCTCGTTTCAATTCCGTTTTTTTAAATTGTGCAAAACCTGTATAAAATACCGCGATAAAACGAAAACCCATTAAATTTGATTTTACTTCCTCCTATCTGTTTTCCATGAATCTTTTCGGACTGTGATGCATTGATTGAGTGAGTGAGTTTAAAAGTCGATTCCACGCCTCACAACGGGCCCATTTCGTGGTCTAAGTAGCATCGCTGTCTCTATATGCGATGCGGCTGCCAAACCTGACCTAACATAATTCTTCGCCTGCATTGAAAAGATCGAAAGGCATCGAGTGTGCTTGTTTCTCTCATTGCTCCGTTACCCGGTTTATCGTTTGTTACGTTTGAAACACTTGTGCCGATTTGAGAATACCATGGCATGGGATCCGAGTACTATTCCGAACATTGTCGTAAATTTTTCTGAAAATTATAATGTGAAAAAAAAAATTCAAATAAATTTAATAATATTGAGATTTTATCAACGTTTATATTGGTTTTTATAGTAGAATAACTTCGGTTAGTTTTAATATTTTTATATATTTTGCTAGGTTTTAGGATAAAATATACTTTAACAAAAATTTTTGATTAAAAATTATTATTAAAAAAGTTAAAAATAATAAAATTAACAATAAAAAAAACTAAATAAAAAAAAACTTAACAATTGCACGCACAAAAATCTTCAATTGACAATACGACCAGTCAACGGTGCATTTGTGACCAACAAATGAAAGTGTATGGGAAACTTTTTAAAACCCGAAGGTGGCATTTAGAAGTAATAATCTATTTCGTAAACTTCTCTTTAATGAAGTAACGAAATTTTATAGGTAATCGGAAAGCCACTAAGGGATACGCAGGATCTTTTAAAGTATTCTACTTGCCCTAGCAGAGATTTTGGTAGCAGCTCCAACTAATAACAACGAGGAGTAGTGCTATAGATTTGAATTGGATGAGACTGCTGATGTTTACTTGTCACAATGATATGGTCCAATCAACCAACCGACCAGCCACGTAAAGAAAAGCGGCTGGATGGTTTTAATCTCCGGCCAAAACAATCTATCGGTATGAATGGTCGCAAGGAGTGTAGGTCAGCTATACGCAAGAGGAATGTTTGGCCTTCAGTGGTGACCCAAAAAACCGAATCTAAAAAAATTCCTTATTTTTGTTTTTTATTTTGCGCAAATGGTTTAAAACTGTTTTATAGTCCATCTTTAGCTACTGAGCGATGCCAGTCAATTTTGATTATTTCTGTGATTTTACCGTCATTTTCGACGATGGGCTTGCCTATCGACAAACCCAAAATTGCACGTAATTAGTTGTTACAGTATCAGCACCATAAATACCATTCACAATTTCAGCGGATTGACTAGCATTTTCGACTTTATCAAAGAAAAACTGTAAAATGTACCGAATTTTTACTTTGTTGTCTTCCATTATTAACGCCCTGTAACTCGCAACCGAATGGAACAAACAAAAAACCGCGAAAGAACTTGTATAATGTGAATGACCGACTGACGTACCTTGCGCGATGGATTATTTTCGATGCATTTTTCTGTTTTACCAAAGAAAATATTTCTTTTAAACTTTCAAATACACAATAAAATAAAAAATTAAAACACTTTTCATGGCCCAGATGCATATTACATATATGCTATATCAAGGGTGGTCCATATAGAGCTTTTTATTTAATTCAAAAATTAATTATTTTTGGTATATGATTAAATTATTCGAAAGAGCAAGCGGTCGCTTTGATTGGTTTTGCTATAGCTCATCCCATTTAGCCAATTTTCCATGACCTTGGTGACGGTTTCTTGCACTATCTCGGGAATGGCTCACTCGACATTCGCCTTAAGCGTCTGAATCGTAAAAGTATTACTCACATGGCACTAGTTCTTCACGACACCCCACAGGTCTAACCGCGTCAAATCGGAGCTCCGAGGTGGACAACTGACATCATCGATGCGGCTGATAATACGATTACCAAACTTGACACACAAAAGATAGATTGTGATATAAGCTGTATTGCATTGCGCAGCATTCTCTCCAAACCAAAGGCCAGCGAAGTCCTTACTTTCCATTTGCGGCCACAAAAAATCGATTATGATATCTCTATAGCGTTCACTGTTGACCAAACTGGCGTTTGCAATCGTATTTTCAAAGAAAATTGGGCAAATGGTGACACCGCTCCAAGATCCGCACCCAACTGTTACTCTCTGAGAATGCATTGAAAAGATCATCGCATACACAATAAGCGCAACCTTGGGCTACATAAATTGAATTTGGAAATATTTCCCCAACTTTATTAAAACGTGAAGTGATTCATTTCGTTCTGCAAAGATATTATACTAAGTTTCTATCAAACTCTCCAGCAGAAAAGAGCTGTCACTATCAAGAAAATATATGATTGAAAAAATGCTATATGGGCCACCCTATATACGAAGAAGCAAAGAAAAACTCTCAGTACTTTAGTGTCATACAACTAAAAACATAATCTTAAATTTTTATTTACACTCTTATAATATCCCTATAATCCACTACTCAAATACATATTTCCTTATTTATAAATTTATCTAATTTTTACTTGATTATATACATAAATATGTTTTACAACTTTTTATATTTTTTTGCCATTTCCACGCTAGTTCCTTTTTCTTTTTTCTCTTTGTTTTTCTACTACGTGTGATTGAGTAATAAACTACAGCAGCTGTTTCATTCATTAATCTTCCATGAACGTGTGGCCGATCACCTATTGTTGTCGACCATTTAGAAACTTTTCAACTTTACTTGCACAAGCATTCTGATGGACTTATAATACTTGGTCATATACTCAGTCTGCATCATTTGAAGTTATTTATCTAATATTTACTCATGTATTTAGGGCCAACTTAAAAAACCCAAAAAAATGTGACTACTAGTACTGGTCGCCAGTTGGAAGGCAAAGCCAATCCCCAAGTGAATTTTTGTCCTAAAAAAGTTGTTCGTAAAACTATTTGCCATTCGAAGGCGACAGATTCCTACACTTGTAGGAAAAACCAACACACAGACCACAAAGTGGGGGAGAAACTCAAGCAAATAAGTAACGAACGATGAATGTGCCACATATGTATGTATGTATACATATAATACATGTACATATACAACACTCAAATATAATATAATAATATTATTACAATAATTTAACATATAGTAATCTGGTATGATGATCTGATGATTTTAAAGGTATAGTGTTTTCGATGTCGATAACTATGGTTTGACAGCTGAGAATGACTAAATTTTTGTTTTCAAAGCTGAAGGGGTCCCGGTGGTCTAGAATTTTCAAAAAATCGATTTTTTTGATATTTCGAAAGTTTAGGCTTTTAGAAATATACTATGAAATTTTTGGAAGGATATTTCCATTATTTTTGATTCTACAGCCGTTTTAGCAGGTAGACTCAGATTCGTCACGTGGCGGCATCAATGGAAAATATCCACTCTCAAAACGTTAAACTTAATTATCTCAAAACTACTTTTCTCGGCCTGATTTTGTCAAAAAAACAAACTAATCATCTGAATCGTCTGAAATGTTAATATGTTGTTCACAACATCAAAAAACCCCGATTTTTAGAGCACCAAATTCAAAACCGCGCCATTTTGTCAATTTTTTTTTTATTCTAGTACGGGACATAGCTATAGTCATATTGAATAATACTTTTTTTGGTTTTTATATTTCTGGTAAATAGAAGAGCCAAAATAGACAACACCGTCCAGGTCCAATTTTTCGGGAGGGTCAACTTCAGCGCCACTTTTTAAATTATTAAAATTAAAAAAAGAAATATTTGTATATGTGAATATTTTGTATGTAAAATAAGTTAAATAAAAATACTAAAAATTTAAATAGCGTTTTAAATTTTTTTATTACAAAAAAAATCCTGAAAATACCCTAAATTTTCGAGCTCTAGGCCACCGGGGCCCCTTAACCAGCTAAACGTCGACGATATTTGATTCCAGAAAGATGGCGTAACTTATCATACAGCCCACTTAGCAATGGATTTATTGCAATATTCAAGCCACCATTGAGGCCATATGGCCAGATTTATTGAAAAAAATAATACAAAAATTAGAGTGATCGAATCTAACTCGCAGCTGCGGCGGGCATATGCCGAATATCATATTCAAGAAATAAATGCCATAAAATTATGTAGCAGATTATAATAAAAAAAATCATTCCAACAATACTTCTGGTTAGTCTTATTTATCATTTTAAGTTCTCAAGCTTTAAAAAAATTTCCCAATATATAAATTTTATGGACAAGGACTTTTTCCATATAAAATTCATGTGAAGCTTCAAGTGATTTTCAGCACCAATAAGAGGGTAAAAATATTAAACTTACATTTTTATTTTTTGTTTAATTTTTAATATTAACATTTTTTTTTAATTAAATGTTTATTCATTTTTGTGATATTAATTACTTCTTTTAATGATAGTATCATATTTCAAAAATATTGTGTCGAAATTTTAAGTCGATCGAAGCAAAATTGTCGAAGTTAACTAAATCGGTTTTGTGGCTCTCAGCAAAATTTAAAGAACGAAACAAAATTCTTTCAGAAATACATCGAGAAATATCTGTCTTAACAAAAGCACTTCGATTTTTTTTTTTGTTTTGTTTTTGTTCAGAATATTCTGTTGCGGCTTAAGATTTACGAGTACATCGCAAAATAACTTTTTGCTAGGCGCCTCCGAAAAGTCATTAACACTCTCTCAATTTTCAATATTTCTCAATGGAAATTTAAAAAGTTATTGTTCAAATATTGCATATTTATACTCAAATTGACTGCATAAGCTGATGCTATCTGTGCCAGCAATAAATGAAATTGTTAAAAGGATACTTTTTTCATCAAATTCGTGAATTGATCTGAAGAGTGATGCCGGCGGTAGCGTACACATAACACAATTCTAGCACAAGGCAGAATGTAGCATCTGTCCACCGGCTAGCGGCAGCTACAGCGGACGTCTGCTACATAAACGTGCATCAATGACATATCCAAAGGCCAAGTAGTAGCTACATGGTGCCAGAGGTAGCAGCCCTACCATTGGACTAAAAAAAATAGGCTAATCCCCCGGCTTTTCGAAATAAAGTGATTACTGAAACCAGATCTGGGCATACTCTGGCCAACCGGAGTTAAAGGAAATTATATATTTCACCGAAATATGCGGAACCTTTCTTTCATTTAATGTTTCACGAGCTTGAACCCGGACCATTAGAATAGAAAAAATACTATCAGCTAGAACATCTTTGTACAACTCAATTGGCGTATGCAAATAAATTCAAACCGTACACCACACACAAGCGTATTCAGCGCGTTACGTTCTTTCCTGTTAGAGCAAGGCTAGTTTTATTAAGACTCCAAGCCTTAAAGTATACGCAATTTTTATTCAATCATGCGTCATAGTTTCATTATTCTGAACATATATGGCGTTCGAGTAACACCAACTCTTACACGAAGTTTATGAAACGGATGACTAACTTAATGTGTGCTGACATGCCATATGAGCTCATCTCCGAGCTCTATAAAAATATCGTAACTTACGCACTCCTGTAATAATATTGAATTTCATCACTCTCCCTAAGCACTCTTAGCTATATCTTCGCCCCCCCCACTTTAGCTAAGCTAATCATTAGGAATCGTTCTTAATTAAATTCTACCTAAATCAGATAAGCGAATTCAAAATCCTGCGAAAAACCTAAGAATTAAATTATAAATAAAATTTAAGAATTGGCTCAAAAATTACAAAATCTCGACTAATGGGAAAATTAACAAAAACATTGGAAGCATCCCTCCTAAATCTTACATTTTAATCTTATAACAAATATTATCACGTTGCTCAAAATGTATAAATATATTGTATTAAATAGCGTAACAAAATGCACTGATAAAACTCATCAGGTTGCTTTTATTTTCTTACCAGATATGGTGATTTTACTCAAAGATCAACAAATTTTATGTAGAACCAATACAATTAAATTTCTTTCGTTTGTTATCTGGCACTTCTCATATCTGCATAGTTACATACTTACGTGCGTACGTACACTAGGGTGACCACGTATATTTACGGAATAATCTATAGGGGGAATCTATAATTGCATTATTATCTGGTAGAAATGCCAAGACTGAGAATTTATTATGAAAGAATTCTAAGAGGTCCCGTAATGGCTATAAAATATAAAATACGCAGGAAAAACAGGCACTAAGTAATGATTCAGTTTCTCCACTTGGATAGTCCGGTTTTCACTTAAAAAAGGATTCACATGCATATGCACGAAACCTTTTTTTTTTGTTTTTTTGGTGGATGAGTAGTAGTAGACGACCTACGTCGTGTGGTGTGGCCACCAAAACGATCTCTCCTCTTCTTCTGGGGAGGTACCCTTCCCGGAACTGCTTTCTATATTACTTCGGGAGGGCCCAGAACGGCATCCATAAAGGGCCAATTCTATTCACCCACGTCTGTATCCACCATAGTTGTAGCCAGCTTTCATACTATAGGCTCGTCTTCTTGTGTCTCTATCTGTGCGGTTTCACTTTGCTGCACTGTGACGAGGTCGATCTTTTTTTCCGTAGTACGTTTTCGATGTATTTCTTTACCACGTTCCAGCTGCCCTCGCGTTCGAGCATTTTGTTGATTATGTTGTTTGGTGCGATGTCGCCAATCTGCTCCCTCAGAGCATTTCTTTCCGCGAGCCATCTATTACAACTAAAAAATGTGTGTTCAGCGCCATCGCTCAGCGCTTCGCAGTATACGCACTTGGTTACAATGCAATCTGTTACCTTGCCCATGCGGTCAAGGTATCTCCGGAAGTATCAGTGGCCTGAGAGGAACTGAGGTAAGAAGTAGTTCACTTTCCCGAAGTTCTTTTGGACCCATTTGTCAATTGATAGAATAAGTTTCGCCGTCCATCTGCCACTCGGTTTAGTGTCCCATTGGCTTTGCCACCGCAGCATTGTTTGGCATCTTCGTTCTGAGAAGCTAGTGATGATGTGTTTCTTCTTGGAGTCCCACGCATCCATTCGTTCCCGGACCATGAGGTCGATGGGTATCTGACCGTTTATCACAAAAATTGCTGCGCCTGAGACACTGCGGTAGGCTGAGGCAACTCTGAGTGCCGCTGTTCGTTGCACAGCCTCCAGTGCTTTGCACTTGGCTTTGCAGTTTAGCACAATTCCCCATACTTCGTTGCCGCTCAGAAGAATTGAGTTGGTGACCGCCATAATTAGCTTCCTTTTGCTCTGCTAATCTACTTACCATACCCGTGACCTTTGCTGCTTTGATAGCCACGTGCCGGATCTGGGCCCAGAAAGTAAGCCTGGAGTCAAGTTGAATACCTAAGTATTTCACTACGTTTTGGGTCACTAAAGACGTGTCGTCTATTTGCATGCTGACCTCGAGTGGCATGTGACCTCGCGTCATAAGGATGACTGCGGTTTTATGTTTGGCGAGCTACAAGCTGTGGTCCTCAAGCCATATTTACGTCCTTATCATGACTTGGTTCAGCTTCCTTCTAGCGTCCTCAATGTCCCGAGCTGGTATGACCGCCACGATATCGTCCGCGCATCCCACTATATATGTATCTTCTGGCATTTCTATGCTGAATATCTCATCGTAGCTTAGATTCCAGAGATCGGGGCCAAGAATAGATCCTTCAGCTGCGCCAGAGGTTATCGTTTTTTGTTTTCTGACCATTTGGTGTGTCGTACAGCAGTTCGCGCTTTCTCAGGTAGCTCTAGAGAACCCTTAGCAGGTATGCAGGTATTCGAAACCTTTCTTGTAATGCCTTTATAATATCTGCGTAAAAAGTCTATCTTCGTAGGCTGTTAAAGGCGTTTCGTACATCAAGCGTTGCCAGGACGGTGATGAGGTTCGGGTAGTGGCGTCTGCGTTGAGCGCTACTTACTACCTCTTCTATTGCGCCAAGGGTTGATTTTCCGCGTTGGAAACCGTATTGCCTTGCTGACAATCCTCCTGCTCTCTCAACAGACTCCGCAACTCTACGCTGTATGAGTTTCTCAAACAATTTCCCAGCGCCGTCCAGCATGCAGAGCGGATGCCAAGCTGACGGTTGCGCTGGGTCACCCCCTTACTGATCAGCATCAGTTTCTGTATTTTCCACAGCTTAGGAAAGATGCTTTGAGTAATGCATGCATTGTAAACGTCGAGCATCACATCTGGTCGGCTTTCAGCCACAATTTTGAGTGCTTCAGCTGGGATGCCATCTGGGCCTGGAACGTTGTTTCTTTTGAGGCTTCTTGTCGTGGTTTTAAGTTCTCCCTCGGTGAAGGGTGGGAGCATCTCATCACCTTGGGAGTCTCGGTCGGTGCATAGCATAGAGTGCGTGGGGAACAGTCTGGCCACTATTTTGCTGATAGCATCACTGTCTAGATGTACGGTTGTAGAGTTGGCGTTTAGCTTCCCCGTTACAAATTTATAGCCCCGACCCCAAGGGTTGCTATTTAGATCCCTTCGAAGTTAATCCCATTTTGCCTTCTTACTGGCGATGATTGCTTCCTTGAGCGCTTTTCGGCATTGTCTGAAATCAGCAGCTTCCGCCTCTGCTTCTCTGTTTCGTGTGGCTCTGTTGTACCTTCTTCTATTACGGAAGCAGGTTCTTCTGAGCTCTGCGATTTCTGAGCTCTGCGATTTCACCAGTGCACAGGTCGTTTTCATCCGCTGGTTAAATTATAGCGGAATGAATTAAGTGTTTCTTAACCTTTAGTAGAAATTAAACCATTTAATTAACTCCAAATTGCTCTATCAAATACTGCTCAGGGATGAGAATATTTTAACGAGTCGTAAAATTTTAAAACACAAAATACCCCAACCTAAAATTTTCGGAGAACTTCTGCCAGAACCAAGTGATCTTTTCAGATCTATTAGTTGAGAAATGAGTTCGTAGCGTTTTTACCGACATCTTTTATTTAACAAAAATCAGTAATTATATCAATAAGTTAATCAATTCGACATTCGCCGTTGCTGCTTACAATCTCTTCCTCCCTCTTGACCAAAATGATTATGTCGTTCCACCAAAAAGTGTCAAAGAAGTTGTTGAGCCAGTTTTTAAGGACCTCCTTGTTATCGAAAGTAACGCCATTCATATTGTTTTGGTAGGGAGCTGAACGATGAATCAATCGGTGCAAGGTGTGGAGTATACGGCGGATGCTGAAGGAACTCCCATTCGAGCTCTTGTAATGTGACTTTGACGGCGTGTAGAACATGGAGCCTGGCATTGTCGTGAAAGAATATCGTTTGACAATGTCGATCAGGTCTTTTCAGTCGAATAGCCTCATTCACGCAGTGTAGCTGGGCAATGTATAGCTCCTTGTTGACCATGGCATTCCTTTCGAGTATTTCTTAGTGCACCATGCCCTCACAGTCCCATCAAATACATATCGTGGTCTTCTTTGTATGTAGATCCGGCTTGACTCTCGCCTTTGACATATCTTTTGGAACCACCCACTCCTGCATTGATGTATAGGCTTCGGCGATGAAAAGCAAAAAAATTAAATAACTCAATAATACAACTGACATAATTTTGTAGAGCAGAAAGAGTCCTATCGAATGAATTATTACCCTTTGCCAAGCCGAAACCAAATTGTTGTAAAATAAATGAAATTAACTTATTCCCTCAGCCAATAGAATTTGATTTAGCCTTCTAAGCTGTTTCGTTTCTCTTCTGCATGGAATTTCAATTAACCCCGGTGAATGTATGGTTTTTTATTAGCTTTCCCCAGCGAGCTAATATGAGGTTCATTATGAGTTGATTTTAAATGAAAATTTAAAATTTTTATTCCTCCTCATTTTTTAGTGTTTTTTTTTTTTGTAATATCTTTTCCTTCCTATTTTGATTTTAAATTATGCGGCAAAGAACCTAAAAGTCTACCATTGTCCTTAAAGTTGCCATTTTTCGGTGAAAATATGTTCGTTCTGGTTCTTAGTTTTGTAGTTGGTAAAACTTTTCCCCTGCTGTAGACTTTAACGTAATGTAACAGCTGTTGGGAGCAGACCGAGTGGAATGATTGCACTGCAATGCATTGTCACTAATTTGAATTTCTTGTGAATTTACATAAGTCAATCACTTAATTCATATAGCCGTTCATTTAGCTCGATCATAATTGATTACAGATCAAACGTCTGATCGATGCACATTTCAGGTCATGAGTTTTCAGTCTTATTTTTAGATACCGCAAAATTAACCGAGAGATTTATTTTTCTAAAGCTTGGTCAGTTTTCTGTCTTGATGACATATTAAATTTCTATTGGAGTTTTTGCTGTTCTACTCTTATATTGGAATATGAGTACATCCTCTTTGAGTCCTTGATATTTGCTGTCAAAATGACGCAGTCAAAATTGCAAGAATTTAACATTTGCTGCCGTCACAGCAATCCGCAAGGGATATGGCTGCCCTTATCCATCTGTTTCTAAGTTGAATATAATTAAAAGTGAATTTTCGCTGAAATCTTTCATGGAAAGTTATACCGAATGGGCTTCCCTATTTTTAAAATGCAGTGCTTCGCCTTCCCTGCCCGATGGTATTAACTTTGATTGTTGAAGTGTGCTTGTATTACTCGAATTTTCAAACCTGCTAATAAAAATGGCATGAAAATGTACAGATCCATATCGAACCTTACTCGCAAAAGTGGGGAAAAATGAATTAGTTTTTGCTGTGAATGTCATAATTGGCATGGTTTGGTCTGTGGTATTTCGTCTTTAAAAAAGCTGGATTCCCATTGGATGTTATATACAATGATTTTTCGAAAGCTTTCGTTACTATTTCGCAGAGTATTTTATTGCGGAAAATTAAGAATCAAGACTTTCATTCCTCAATAATAACCTACATTCGATTACTATATATCTCTCCAGAAGAATTTTTATATTTCGTTGAATTAAATGATACTAAACCGCATGTTATTGAAGCTAAATACTTCTACTCCGCCAGGGTGGAATTTCGAAGTCCATTTTATTTGTTCTAGTTGTTAATAATGTTGGGGCTTATATTCGTCATTTAAAGTCTTTGCTTTATGCATATGGGATTGTGCATCTCTGCACATTTATAGAATTTCACGAAAATGGGCATCACTAGCCGAACCAAAAGAGCTCTGAACTAGGCAAAAGGACGTTTTCACTCAAATATGAAGCACAGGACCGATCGATGCAATCTACCTAGCTTTTAATTAATAAATAGTTGTAAAATGTAATAGTCTATGCATATAACTTGAAAGTTTTAGTAAAGTCTCTGGCTTGTGCCAATGTGACTTTAGCATTTTAATCAAAAAAGTATTAGAAAAAAATATCCCTTACTATCAGTAATACTAATTCAAAAAGTATCTGTTTGTAGTCTTCTAACGCTCAGCTTTTCACTGCCAATGAATTCTCAGACCTCGGAGTCGCTTTTAATTCATGTTTTTTCTTCTTCTTTTCTGCGGCGCAATGCAAAGCACTTCAAATATCCTTTTTAAACCCTCATATCAAATTTAAAAAGAGTTTAATTAAAGTAGAATTTTTTTCGGTTTGGTAGTGCATCTTCAAAAAGTCTATATTCTGAAGCCTCCGAGCCTCCATCTTGGAAAAAATCATATTTAAAAGGAACATTTTCAGTATTTTCAATAATTATAGTTGATTTTAGTTGACAAAATGTTAGGAATATTAAACGGTGTTTTGAAAATTAAAAAGTAGTACCTTTTAAAAATTATTTTTTGAGAAAATAATGAAGATAATTAAACTGAAATATTGTCTGACTTATAAAGTTACATTTCTTCGAGAGCATATAACTTCCTTTTTCTTTAACGGTGCGAGAGAGTCGACAAGTTTTTCGCATTTTTTTTGTAACTAACTTATCCTTACATATATTTTATTACTACTCTAAGCCTTAGTAGCTATTTAGTCGATATGAATGTTGTAATGCCAAAGGATGTGTTAGAAGGCATCGTGTCACCCTAATAATCTTATGCTATAAAAGTGCAAACATGCTTAAGTACATATCCAGTTATGTATTTTTGAATTTATTGGTGCCGCCTGTGTGCTTCTTAAGTAGCTACATAACAAAATTCATTCCTTTCTCTTCTTAGCTCAACTAATGGCACTTACCAAGTGCCATAACTGTTTGACAAAGCTTTTTGTATGTAAGTACACAACCTGCCTATGCACACATGGCGTATGAGTAACATATTTGCATGAAGCGTACGAATTGTTAAATAGTTAACATGTAGCCAGGCGTATGCTACCAGTTTTCAATGCAAGCTTGTGCTCCGGCATTACCTAACTGGAAGTCACAATGTTTTATCTAACTTTTCAACAAAACACGTGTGCGACATGTCGTATGAGTTAAAATTTAAAATAATTATTTTTATGCACACAGTGAAATGCCTGAATTATTCATAAGAATTGTATAACATGTGAAATTAAGCACATCTGTGATCGAAATGTGTTCTGTATGGAATTTTAAGTCATGTTTGTCGCTTCCATGCTTATCGGAAGAAGCTGGTGGGTTTTGCAAACTGAATACCTAATGAAAAAGTGAAACTAAAGCGGTGTGGTGGCTGTATTTAGGAGCAAAAATTTAATTTAAGCTGACTCATGATTTTATTTTGCAATACTATTATAAAGATTTTTTTGTTAAATTTTCTTCAATCAAGTCTTCAGTTTCTGCTTCAGATATTTCCTCTTCTCTCAGCATTTCGTCAGTATTTACGAACAATTAACAAAAAAGACGTCAAAGCGAGAAACGGGAGGCAGGCTGATTTTCGTTCAAAATCTTCATCACAGCCGGTATATTCGATATCCAAATATCATCTGCTGTATCAAAGTCAGAAATTTCGGCCGCCGTTTATTTGTGCTAAAATTTTGTTCACAAATAGTTGCCGTTACTTGTACAAATACTTCCGGTGTGTGTAATGTTTAGACTTTGATCCGATTACACAATGTACAATGCAAGTACTAATACTATTTTACCAATAGAATTAGCAGTTTTTTACAGTTTTTCATATAAAGGAAACAACGTAAGACGTATGAATATTTAAAATAGTTTTGAATGATTTAAAATAAGGTTTTTTCCATAATATTTCAGAATTTCATATAAAATCAAAGCTGCAAAGTTATATGTAGCGTAAAATAAAAAAAAAAACTTACAAATATCTGGTGCAATACGTGTCTTCTTTCACTTTTTGGTTTAGCCTATCAGGAAAATGCAACTAGACTTCAGGTAGCAAATTTAATTTTTCTTTCATTTTGTTGAACTATGGTTTGACTATTTACAGAATAAGAGATACGTACCAAAATATTAAACAGGTTAAACTGTATCGCGAAATTTGTCATTCCACAAATTTCCATGTGTTAAGAGCATAGCTCTGATTGACCTGTAGAAGTTCATGAAATCAAAGTCATGATAGAATATTTTTACGTGAGTTATTCTTTTCCCTTCCCTCAGCTTATAATTCGCTATTTTCAAAAGTAACTCGCGAATCTATCTAATACGCTTATCATATATCCGCACATCTTAACTGACTTATAAAAGAGTATATGGAAAATTCAACCGACAGCCAACGGCAAAATACCTCCCTTAGAGTTCACAAGCCAGTAAGGCTATCTATCCCCTTAGTAAATCCCTTATGAATTATGAATTATGAACTATGAGATCGCTCGCTTACTCTTTACCTTATGTGATACATCTGGTTAATCTACTGCAGAAGACCGAAGAAATGCAAACCAACTTTTGGGCACCTTCGCTCGCAATGAAACGTAACGAAGTTATCCCATTTTTGAAGCGAATGATAGTTAAGGGGTTAGGAGGGTTTCAGAGGTTGCAAAAAAGAAGATTTTGACTATTTTTTTTAGTATATAAAATCATATATTTTATTTAAGCAATTCACTATATCTAAGATACATATATAAACAGTATTTTGTGAAATTTGTATTTAAAAATTTCGAAAACTCAGCCGTTGGTACCTCATCTTCCTTGACGTCTCAAAAAAAATGCTCTTGCCGTGGACAGCATAACTCATTATTAGTTCATCTAAAATCATAAAACCAAACGGATTTCGTTAGTAGCGCTTCGTTAGTAGCGCTTCGAAGCGCTCAACTGACGTGGCCTAATGGGCGGAACTTCTGAAGAGTCTATCTCTTAGAATTTTACTCGGATTGACTTAAAATTTTAGGAGAGTATTTTCAACGTGCTGTACTATTTAATGAGACAAAAAAACAAAATTCGATGTTTTGAAATTTTCAAACCCACCTAACCCCTTAATAATGAAAAATGTGTCACATATGAAGTTAAAAGCTCAAACAGGATATATTACAACAGTTAAAGCACAGTGACGTATAACGTCCAAAAGGTTTTGCTGGTTTTTTGCGTGACTAGAAAGGAAAAAGCTAATATGAACTGCTCCTATTAGATGAACAGAGTTGTCTTAGAGAAAGGATTTTGTGTTCCATCAGACGGAATTCATCTTTAACTAGAGACGACGACTTCTTCAATGACGGAGATAAAAATATTTCAAATTCAACTGATCGAACTTGAGCAAAATGACACATATTTAATCTTTACTTGGATAGTACATATATTTAGTTTAGTTTGATGATTGCCATTTGATGGTAAGGTACGTAGTTTAAGTTGAAAATATAAAAAAGTGAAATAAGTTATTTATTTTTGTAGTAAAAAAGTTAATATTTCAGGGATATTTTTTACCAGTGGATGAAATTAAGCAAGTTCGCAAACATCAGAAGGGCCGAAAAAATAGGCCGATTTTTTTTAGCAGAGAATATCGGAATTTAAGTAGGGGGGAAGTGCTTTATTTTGATTGATTCATAATTTTTTCGTTCTTGCTATATATTTTAATATAAAAAAATTTCTATAGATAAGCTTTTGCGACAGGGGCAAAACATACCTGCCAAACCACGAACTAACACACCACCAAAGTAACGAAGTTGGTGTGAGTGGCAATAACATACAATATTTCATCAAAATTGCTTTTAAATTTAAAACTAAGGCTTGAAAAAATCAAATCCAGCTGAGCGTGACTTCACACTTGATATGCACTACCTAAGTAAGATATTTTATTTATTGACTTTATATTCTAGTAGGTTCAGATAGCTTTATATGAGGTGTGATAAAAAAATAAGCTGAATTTTCATTTTTCTCAAAAAATATTTATTTATTCATGAGTTTCTATTCATCTCCTTCAAAGTAGACCCCCTCAGATATAATACGCTTCTGCCAGCGTTTTTTCCAATCCTCGAAGCAGTTCTGATATGAACTTTTTGGTATTTCCTTGAGCTCTCTCAGCGATTCGGTTTTTATATCCTCAATCGTAGCAAAACGCCTTCCCTTCTTGGGTATCTTCAATCAGGACAAGGAAGACAGGAAAAAGTCGCAGGGGGCCAAATCTTGTAAATACGCTGGCTGAGGCATGATAGCGGTGTTGTTTTTGGCCAAATAATCTCTCACAAGCAAAGATGAGTGAGCAGGTGCATTATCATAATTGCTTCATTATCGTATGCTTCACACATTATCGCTTCACACAAACGGTTTCAAGGAAACCCTTTTTTATCGTACAATCTTGTGTTAAGAACTCCTGATACACTTCGACATGGTAGTCGAAGAAAACAGTGAGGATCAGCTTGCCATTTGATCGAGCTTGGTGTGCTTTTTTTGGTATTGGCTCTCCTGAACTGTTACATTGGGATGATTGGGCTTTGGTTTCGATGACATAACTTTATCCCCGAGATTTGTTACCAGTTGTGACCCTTTTAAACGTGTTGCAGCAAAACGCTTCATGCCACATGCTCAAAATTTTCAGAAAAGATTTCGTGGCATGAGCCAACCGATATGCCGATATGCCTACATCTTCAGCAACTTCTCCAATTGTGATTCGACGATTCCCCATAACAATTATCTTCACTCTCTCAACATTTTTATCGGTTGTGAATGTGCTGGGGCGTTCAGAGCGAGCGTCGTCATTTACTCTTACATCTTCTCGAACGACTCAGAGTACTCTAACCGTGTGCCACTGTCAACTTTTCAAGTATTTTAGAGCACTTAATTGAATTTTTTGCACAGAGTTTGATGCAACTTCTTCGATGCATTTTTTTCGATAGCAGAAAATCGCCGAAGTTGCAAAATACTTGTCTTATTTATGCCTCTCAAAAGCAAACTAAACACTTTTCCTTGTTGACGGTACAGTTTCTGTAGTCTCTAGGCCTTTCTTTATGGTGTCGAATTTAAGTAATCTACTGTACTTTTAGAATTTCTCACGTAAAGCTTATTGGCTGCTTAGAGTACAGCCTTCATTTCATGCAGGATTTTTTTTTTCTATTATACTTTTTCCATGTTCTTGCCTTATTATCCTTTGGCTAAGAGCGATTTCAAGTCAAACGTTCGAAGTATTTCGGGCACTGTTGTCAGTTATTCCAGAAACTTGGTTTATTTGTAGGCTTGGGTGTAATAATAAGTAACTGAGTAAAATTTTGAAAGATTTCATAATTTTGAGATTCATGCACACATGAAAATTTTAGTATAGAGTTTTTTAAAGTAAAATATTTTCGTTGCATTTTAACTTTTTCTTTTTTTAATCTTTTATTTGTTTATTTTTGATCAAAAATAAAATTTAAAAAACTTGTTTTTGGAAAACTTAGAATTTTTTTGTTAGAAGTTTCAAGGAATAATTTTTTTTTCATTAAAACATTTTATATTTTGTTTAAAAATTCGCGATTTTTCTTGACAAAATTGTGAAAAACATTCTCCATCATGTGTTTTTCTTATTTGTTTATTACAAATTTGGAAAACAAAAACTGTGATTTTTGGCATTTTTCTAAAACACACCCCGTCAGGTTTTTCCGTAATTTGTGTCCATTAATAGCGGAGGCAATGCTTAGTAATCTCTGCAAATTTTATAATGGGATGCCCAGAACTTTTCGAATATTATTCAAGTGCTTACAGCAAATCAGTACAAAATCTACGCTAGCAAAGCACTAGCATGCAATTGTTGTTCAAGGTGGCACAAAATTAATCACCCTATCGAAAGAGTTATAATTTTCGATAATGGTGTCGTACGTCGATCATATTTTATACTCGTGACTTGAACAGCTGCAGTAGACACATAGAGTGCATAAAAGTCAAAATAAGGATTTCCATCACTCAAGAATTATATACAGTGTACTCCCTAAAGGACACCTCTCTTAAGCGGGCACCTCCCATAAGCGGGAACTTTTTTTAGTGCATCTCACAAGTCCTTAAGCATATTTTAAAATGTTTTTCTCATAAGCGGACACCCTCTGAAAAATTAATCATCCGATTTTGTTTTTGAATAAAATTTTTATTATTTTTTTCTTATTTTTATTTAAATGTTACAAATTCTTAAATACAGTGTACTCTCTCTCTTAAGCAGGCATACTTTTCAGTCTCTTAGATGTCCGCTTAAGAGAAAATATTCTGTACTTAGAATTTATAACATTTAAATAAATAAAAAAAGTTTATAAAAATTTTATTCAAAAACAATATTATTAATTTTGCACCACTTTATACTTCTTTTGAAATAGACTACGCTAGTGTATTTGGTCCCTTGATCTCCCGTCGCGAAAGGCTGTTTCTTGGATCCAGAGTTACATGAATTCACCTAAACCGGAATCTGTAAGCTGCTAAAACAAAAAAAAAAAAAGACAATAAAATAATCACCTTTTCAAAAACACTTCCTTCTCACCCTTATTTGTTTTCATTTAGTAATGTTGGCTATTACCGGCAAACTCATAACAAATTCAAATAACAAATTTAAACAAAAAGCAGAAGAATATGGAGCTAAACTGCAATAGATTAGCAGGTCCAGTGGCCGGCTGAAAACATTTTTGTATGTAAGTGTTGGCCACGTGTAACTGCTTTTCAGGAGAGCGCGCAAAGTACCAGTGAAAACTAAATATAAAATAATAAAATATACTATACCAACCCGAAGTGGTATCCCAGGAGCTTAAGAGAGCAGACAACACAAAGACCAGCATGGCTTAGCAACCACTTGGCGGGATTTGGCGTGTTAAGTGATATTCTAGTATTTTTTTACTTCTTTTCTTCGAAGCTGCTTGTTTCTATTTTAAATACCCAAGGTTTCAATATATTAAATACGAATTTATTTTTTATTCGCTCGAAATTGCAATGCCGTTTCCCGGTTTTCTTTTTTTAACTCTCTGTAGGTGTATTTTCTTGTGCGTGGAATTAAATTTTTTTTAAGTTAATTTTTTCTTCTTTTTTGATTTATTTTCTTTCCAAGCGGATCATTTACTTTAGTTGCTTTCAATATCATTTTAGACGCATTAAAGCTAGTACTTTGCTGCTTATACACTTATACGCCAGCGCCGAAACTTGTAAATGACCTGTCCGTAATCAACAGCAGACACCCTTCAGGCGTTTTGTATTCAGCGGGCATTGTACAATTATCGAACTTATGTTTGAGTTAGCAAGAAAAAGTTGAAATAATAATAACAATAGGAATAATATAAACAGTGAAATTGTTTTGTTAATTCCCTGTTTTAGCCTGTTTCCACTTACTCGGCAAATCTACCGTAAGCGTAACAAAAAGCTTATGAGCAAAAAAATGTGAAAGCATATGGCATTTTATGATTTTCTTTGATGTTAGCAATACTTTTGGTGTGATTTTTTTAACAACTTGTATCTTTTTAAAGAATTGTCGCCTATTTCCATGTAATACATTGTGGCGCAAAATTAATCATCCAACAACTTTTTGCTAAATATAATTAAAAACAATGATTTTGAGTAATGAAAATTTGTTTACTATACTGTAGTTAGCTCAGATATGTCAAATATGCCATTTGGAAAAAGTATTAACTATCTGTTAGAGTGATTAATTTGGGCCACCTGTATATGTACCTGTATTCACAAGAAAATCAGCGCAACACGTCGTAAATTCGACTGTATTTATTTTAATTTATTTTTTTATTTTTTCATAAAAATATACTTTATACAACAACAAAAACCATATGACCTAAAGGCTCAAACTATGTAGAAAATTAAAAAAAAAAAAAACTTTTTAGTCAAAATTTCTAGAAAAATTGTGGGCACGCCTCAAAAAAAATTTCAAAAACCAGAATTTTTCTAAATAAACCTGAATTGGTCGAAATAAGTAAAACAGTAAATAAATAATTGCCGCGTACACTTTTGTAAGGTGTTTGGCCGCGCTCCTCCTCCTATTTGTGGAGTGTGGCTTGATGTTGTTCCACAAATGGAGAGACCTTCAGCTTTAAGTCGACTCCGAACAGCAAAAGCCTTTTATGAGGAGCTTTTTCAGACAGAAACTCAGAGGATTGCTTTCTTCCAAAGTATCCGGACTAAAATTTTATTTTTATTTTATTTTTTTAATAATCTACAGTACAAATTACCTTACAGACTAACCAAAACAAAAATTAAGAAAAGCAAGCCAAATTTGACAACTAAAATAATAGCAATCAATATAAATACAATATTAAGCGGCTGAAGTTAAAATGTTTACAAAATTTAGTCACGCATCCTTTAAACCAACACTTAAAAATCAATGCCGAGATTAAATCATTCTAACCACAGAGTTAATTTCGAAGTCACCACCTTTTAATTGCATTTCTTATTCGCCATATACGCTGTCAGTGGGCCGCTTTTTGAACTTGCTTGCTTTGGTTTCGCTGTGAAAAACGGCGAAGTAAGACCGATGCCGACGAGCAGAGAAGGAGTTCGAGTGCAGAGTAGCAGTAGTGAAGCCGCAAAAATATTCATCATCTTTTAAAAAGGCTAACTTATAGCCGAATTTAACGTTTTTGTAAAATGATATATGGAATTTAATAAAAATATTCATATGAATTTAAATGTGTTTTTGTGAACAAAACGCAGTGATCGGACATCTTGATATATTGCCCCGTCCCCCATGTGACAATTAGATCTAGATAAAGTGAAAACAAGCCGGCTGGAATTGGATATTTAGTTATAGTGGCGAAGCGGGCGAACAAAAGGCGCATTACACGCAAATTGAGTATTAAAATTTTCACATAAAGAGTGTAAAAATTTAAAAGAGTTTTTTGTGGAACATTAAAGCTTATCCGCTCAAGTAGAACTGGATTTTCGATGGTGCCATTAACAACACTGAAAATAAATGCAAGGGAAAGGGCTGCCGTTCTAGAGATTATAAATTCATTGGCTTCAGAGAGAAATTATAGGACTGAACTGGGGCCTCAAATCGTAGGGAGCGTGATGACTGTTATAATATGTTGACTGACTGTTGAAATATATTTTTAATGCTCTAAGTGATGAAAATTTTATAATTTTTTTTTTTTGGAATTTTTATACAAAATCTGAAACTTTGGTATATTTCGTTTCTGTGGTAGCAGTAACTTTGTTTTTATTTTTTTTTTTTTTAATATTAAAAAAAATTTAAAAGCTAAAAAATTTTTTTTAATAAATAATCAAAAGTTGCGACATGCGCTACTTTTATTGTGAACGCAGATGTAGGTATATTTTTAATTTATCTTTTTCTGCTAGGTTTTTTCAGCTTTTATTGCCGCTTTCCTCGCTTCATAACCATTTAAACGCCTATGTTTAACTTTTATGAGGCGTGACTGTTGACGCCTTTTTCCGTTTTCTGTCACATCAACATTACGATCATCTACACTTATATTAAGTGCACCCAAAAATCAAATCAAATGCCCAGCCTTGACGTTATAATACAGCTGAGCACTCCGAAAAGCGTTGGCAATTAAATAAATGTCTGAAATATTAAAGCTAAATGAACCAATCGTTCTATGACCAAAGCACTGCTGGCATCATTTGATTGTATTAGTGTTATTGCTGTACTTACTTTTTATTGTATTATTACAATTTTTTTTATTTTCTTGTTTGCTTTCTTCTCGTACTGAACACAAATGTACCGTTAAATCTAAATATTTGGTTGCGCTCTTTTTAATTTCTATTAAAGCGCGTATAACATTTTCATATTAGTTTATATTTTTTTATCGGTGATTTAGATGTGCAAGGCATGTCGGCCAGATAGCGATATATATGAGCTATGAGATGGGTGGCTTTTGACTGTAAGTTTCTCTGCTAACATTAATGTCACGAATTTCTAAGATCGTATCTATAAATATATGTGCAATACTTGCACGTGTTCATCCATATATGCCCGGCAGCAAAATCCATTTGTACTGAACTGCTTATCTTCTAGTGAATTTAGCATTATGACTAGCTTGAATTTCGTCGCTTTTTCATATAAGCGACTGGTGAATTTTACATGGCGATGTAGTGGTAAGTGTCAGTTGCTCCCTGTTACATCCGTTTTTCGATATCTTGGAACTAGTACCGAATTCGACAGTTGAGATCTATTAAGTTCAGCACATATTTTTCTATAAATCTGACCCAGTGTTAAATTCATCGGCATTCATGTTAAGTTAAACTCTGATCGAGTTCACATCACTACAGCTGTCGAAAATAGACGATAGTGTAGAGCCTGCTTCGGCATACTATTGAGGAGGTGTAGATTACTTGGCAGAAACCAAAAAAAGGACTGTCTTTGTATTTTTAATTATTGTACGTAAATTTATTGTTCCTAGATTTAATTAAAAAGTCCTGTTTGACACAATAACAAAGAAATTATGTTTGAAATTCACGCCGAGTCGAACCAATAACTTCGTGCGTCAGGGGCCATAAGCGCCACACGACCCGCAGTTGTGATGTGTGTAATGGTTTTTAGCAAGAAGTTGTTGGTATTGTTCACAAGAAAGTATGAGATCCTCAACTGGCCACCACCGATATTTGGAGGAGTCGAATTAACACTTAAAACATCGACTAAATACCCGGGTGCAGATGTAGATAGTAAATTGTCATGGAAATTTAATGTGGAAGGAAGAGCAAAGAAATCTTCTAATATCTTATTCGTATGCAGGCAAAGGCTTACATATCTCTTTGACTCATACATTACATATGCATGGCAGTTAGTAGGCCAATAAAGTTCCATGGTTCGCTAGTATGGTCGACGGCGTGTGATAAAGTGAGGTACGTCAAAAGATTGGAGAGCATGCAAAGGATTATAGAAATATGTGTAACCGGTGCTATGAGCACAACTCCAACAGTGGCGATAGAAAGACTTCTCGACTGGCATCCAATCAAATTAGTAGTAAAAAACTCATCCTAAAGAACTGCACTAAGGCTGAGGATGACTGGACAATTCTCACGAAAGCTTTTTGGTCACAGTAATATAAAGGGCATAAACGGAAGACCAGACTAACTTATTTCTCAAGTCAACTTTGGCAAGAGGCCTGGTTTTGTAATAGAACAGAATGGTTGGCAGAAGGGCTTACAATCCAATCTCCACGCATACAATTCCTTCACAGATCAGTCTGGATCCAAAATGACGGAAAAAGTAGGAGCGGCTGTCTACTGCCCCCAGTTTGATCTTCAAAAGTCTTTCAGGCTTGCTAATCACTGTAACGTATTTCAAGCTGAGATCCATGCTGTAACCAAAGTAGCTGAATTAGCGTTGGAATTTACTCCGCTCGACATCGCACAAGCACCTTCATCGATAGTCAAGCTGCTATTAGAGCAAAAATGGCTGCAATGACTAGCTTCTAATGCGTGCAACACTGTAGATGAAAAATGAACGAGCTCGGCGAAAATAGACAGGTCACAATTTACTGAGTACCGGGGTACAAGAGAATAGAGGGAATTGAAAGAGTTGGCGAGCTTGCTAAGGCGTCGAAATTATATCCCTCATTCTCAGTTTTGAAGACGCAACTAGACGAGGAGCTAACTCTGGAAGTACAGTATATATGGGAAGCCTCGACATCCCACAGGGAGATGCTACGAACTTCCAATATGAAAACAATCAACTTTATTCTATTACTACCACTACTGACGAAATACTATCTCACTCCATATCACACAGCTAAAATGAGATTGACCCAAAACGGCGCGTGTAACTTTTGCGAAGAAGAAGAAAAGATTTCCTCCTTTCTTTAGCATTGCTAGGCATAGTTTATCAGATCCAGGGGGATTAAAGCTTTCAAAGGAAGATAAGAAAAAGCTTATAGATTCCTCTGTCACTATCTGACTAGCAATACACCAGCTATACATAGAGGTTCCACCATTGTTATCGTTAATGTCAAAATGAAGTAGAAAGCAGAATTGCGTGGAGGTTTGTCGGATATTTTCTTAACCGATGGGTCCAAGAATGAAATACTAGGTTCGGGAGTCGGATGGTACTTAAACGAGAGTAATGAGTATGGGAGGAATGGCAACTATTTTTCAAACGGAAATTCTTGCCATTCTGAAAGTAGCAGAAAGGCTCACTGAGAGGAGATGGAGCGGAAAACAGATTGGAGTCTTTATTGACAGTCACGTTGCACTAAAGACTCTGTAGAACTCAAAGCAAACCTCAAAGTTTGTTCGAGAATGTAAGATGAAGCTTAATTATGTTGCAACACGAAACAGCCTTGTACTTATATGGGTTCCAGGACACTGTAAGGTTCAAGGGAATGAAATTGCCGATGAATTGGCCAACTGTAAAACAACGGTTCTCCTACAGGGACCAGAGCCAATTATCGGAATCAGTTCTGCAGAAATCGAGAAGTGGATCAGCAATACAACTTACATAAAGAGTGATGTACTGGTCTAGAACGCTGCAGAACTGCAGGTCAAAGTATTTCATCTCAAGCCCGAACAGAAAACTACCGCACTTTCTTCTAAAACTTGGAAGAAAGGACGTTCGGTTGATGGCCGGTATTATTACCAGACACAATCCATGGGATCAACATATGACCACCATTGGAATCATTGAGGGCTCGATTTGTCTCTCTTGCTTAGAGGAGGCAGACGGCACTGAGTATTTTCTCTGTAAGTGTCCATCACTTGCTAGAGCAAGGCTGCGAAGTTTTGGTTTCGATGTCATGAGAACAAGTAAAATTCGTTCTCTCAAACTGGAGGATATTTTCAGACTTATCAAAGATTCTGGAAAATTCTCACAGGTCTAACTACATCTATTCCTCTATTCTATCCTATCTTTTTCCTTATGTTACTACTCTCCTTTCCTCCTTAACTATCTACCCTTATACTTTCAAGCGTTCTAAATAAAATGTGTGTTATAGAAGTTACCAAATATCTCGGTGCTTCTTGGCTCGACCTTTCAAATTTCAATTTCAAGGAGTGCGTTAGAACATCTCCTTTGTCACTCGCCTCTTCTAAGTAGAACTCGTTACAACTGTATAGGATCGGTATACTTTCCTCTCTGAAGGATATTGCTGACAAAAATTTAAACTGTTTATTGAAACTCGCCAAGATATGTATGACGAACTATTTAAAACTCGATGTGTATCTCCCCTTTTATTCCATTACCAACACTTTCAAGAGACAAAGTATTGGTAAATTTATTTAAAAATTGGCTGTGCATTCCATCTTTTCAAACTAATTCTTGACAAGCACAAAGTGTACCACTAAACATATACAAAGAATATCAGTCCACCAAAACGACTCACCCTGACTGATTTAAGTATAAGATTCACAATGTAACTAAAAATACGAAAAAAAGGTTATTCTTGTATTGGTACATGAGCATAATACTTGTAATTCCTAATTGTACAAAGATTTCATATTGTTAATGTTTAACAACTGACAACTGTACTATTATCTTAAAATTTTCCTAGCTACACTATAAGTTTTTCATACTAAATGAAAAAAATTTATTATTAATTTAATTTAAATTAAGTTTTAAAAATATATGTAGTGAATAAGTGCTAAGTTTTTCGGTTACTAAATTGTTGGTATTGTAAATTTTATAAAGTACGGCACTGTAAAAGACGATGTCTTAATTGTGTTACGATCATAAATACAAATATATAAGTAAATACAATATATAATAACGATGTGAGAGATATTTTGTATGAAAGCTCTTTGTTCGTCAGTACCCAATTACTAACTCTCACTTAAAACCTAATAACTACATAAACTAGGTCTCAGAGAGAATGCAAATGCAGATAGATATATGTATATATAGATTAACATTAGGATATACAGAAGTACATACGTATGTATGTGAGTATAAACAAGCATTAGCATTGACAAAGTAAGTTTCTGTGTGAAGTAGGAACTGCTAGTGACATTAACAGAAGAAAGTGTGAATGAAACAACATAAGATTTGCAGAGGAGAGTATGTAAGAAAGGCAAGTATTAACATGAGGAAATCCATGTATGTAAAGAGTGAGCAATCCACTGACTGAGTGTTAGTGTTACAGGGAATGTTAATGCAGTTAATATTCGTTAGGGAAAAAAAGTCCATTATTTTCTCGGTAGACGGCTGTAGCGATCGATATCTCATGAAATATCGATCAAACAATTTAAAGTTTATGCTCGCTGTCAAGGTGACATTTCACACTAAACAAATTTTGTTTGCTAGTTTTTGTGTGTTACATTCCGTTGTGAGTTACAGGGTGTTAAAAATGGAAGTCAACAAAGTGAAAATTCGGTACAGTTTTTTTTGATATGTAAGCCAGGCCGCTGAAGTTGTGAATGGGGTTTATGGTGCCGATACTGTAACAGCAACTTACGTGCAACTTTGATTTCGCCGATTCAGTCGATTCCGTACAGGCATTTTTGATGTTTAGGAAAATGGCAATGAAATCACAGAAATAATCGAAATTGACCGACATGTTAGTAGTCGTTGTATCGGCCAAGAGCTAAAGATCGACCGTAAAGCAGTTTTAAGACTTTTGCGTACAATTTCACGGAAAAATAATGGATTTCTTTTTCCCCAAACCAATATTTTTCATGTTTTAAAAATAAAGGCCAAAATGACCAGCACGGTTAAGAAATATCTAATTAAAATGTTCTACAAAAGTGTGCACCAAAATTTTTTTATGCATTCTAAAAACAACAATAGTAGTAGTTGTAGTTTTGTACGAGTTTTTCAAATAATTTGATACTAAATTAGGAAAACTTCAAAGCACAAAATAAAAAAACTGTGACGTTTAGTCATACAGTGTTATTATTTTAAAGAACTGTACCTTTGAAATATTTTTTTTTTCATGTAAAAAGTATCTTTATTCTTGTTAGGCAAGTCTGTTATATAACTTCGGCTTTCATGCATAGTTGCTTTACCTTAAGGCTGCTAATATGCTACGCCCCATGCAGCAGGCAGCAAGCAGCAATATCACCACCACCAGCATCAGCGCCAGCAGTGAGAGGAAAACAAAGACAACCGCTTGTCAACCACGTCTGTACGTACGTGCTGAAAACTTCAAAATCCTTTCGGGCTCAACGCTAAGCGAAAAAAATACAGGCCTCAGAAATGTAGGCTTGTCACGCAAACTGAGTCGTTGTAGACGCGTCTGCCAACGCGCTGACAGACTCTGCATGCATGCCTACCTATGTATGGGAAAAAGCGAATCCTTTAAAACTTGCCAGCAAACGCAAGCATTCACATACGTACGAACATACTTACTTACACATGTGCATATATATCGCGTAGTTAGGTGTTCGTGCCCATTCAACACCGCTTTGGTCTCAACTTCACTTGGGCACGCACTTGCCCTACTCGCGTCATCAACAGCTTTCTTTCACACGCACGCACACTCACTCACTCACAGGCCACTTGTACGGGTATAGCGTTTCCACATTTATGTTATCTTCGCTTATCTTTTGTTGATTCTTCTTCTTTTAAATGCTTTGACGTGTAGCGAGACTGAATGCGATATTCAAAATTTTGTGTTTGTCTCAAGCCACTCCACTGGTTGTCACTGTTATTCCCATTACTCTTTAACTTTTCAGCTCTACAACTCGTTTACTTTTCGCTTTTTCGCCACTGCACATTTTTAATGAAGTCACCGCATTATTCTTCGGTATGCTGACAGTCTGGAAAATAAGCAATTAAAATACAAGTCGCTTCTATTCAGCTTGACTCTTTCAACAAGCACACACATTTATGCAGAGATATATTTACATATGTATGTATGTAAGTAGCAGAGAGATCCCATTACCCGCCGGTCGTAACAAACCGTTCCGCCATGTTTCCCAGCAAACACGCTGCTGTATGCAAAAAAAATAGCATTAATGCAAAACTGTCATGAGATCAACAATTCATACTTACCACCGATATCTGTACTTCTTATTGTGTTCTAGGACTTTCTCGACTACCACGTTTTGACTACTGAGACTGTTTTAGTTTAAGAATTAGTTTTGGACCACACGGGTTGAGTCTTTTTTTTTTTTGAAGTTGTTTTTTTTTTTGTAGAATGGTAAGCTATTTTGAATGTTTAGCTCATGAGTCGGAGACTAATTTTACTGTAAGTGATAAATTAAAATTTGCTCTGGGGGTAAACCGCAAAATTGAAACCACAATGCAAAGTTAGGTTAGGTTAATATAAACAGTGCAGTAAGGCAGAAATGAGCAAGTAAAGCAATTATAATAAATATCATTAATATTCACTTTATTAAGAGTATTTAAGCAATTATTCATATTTTGTAAATATTTTGCTTAAATTACTTTTTATTATGATTTGCTCTAAATACTAGTCCCGTCGGGTGCACTTCAACTTGATAAGCAAAGTCACGCCTGCCGAAAAGACAGGAGAGCGTGGATGGATGACCTTCTAAAGACGCAGAGAAAGGAGACATGACAGCATATGATGGAACAAGCCAACTTTGCGCGGAGTTTCAGCAATCAAAATTTCCTGTAAAACCAAAAAGTTTCGAGTCTGTAAAATCAAACTTCAACTCCTACGTTGGATCGAACACTTAAAGAACTGTCCTCTATTACCCCAGTGCAGCTAGATAAATGTACCAGCTGACAAAAATTAGTTATAAAATAATATTATTTCATAGTGCAAACAATGAAGCTCGCGTCTAAATGTGTTCATGTTACTTATAGACACTCAATTTTGGGGAGAAGAATTCCATAGTCGAGTCATAAACACCAGGAACAGTCCTACTGACGTCAATGTTTTGCATCTAGCAGCGAGAAGTTCCAAGTTATTCTGAGGACGAGATACTTTCGAGTAGTAGATTTTATTCAAGAGTAAAAGATCGGTAGCGAACGTAGTTCAAATGATTGGAGTACCAATCTGGCACTCCCTAAGTAGCGCCTAAAGCGCCGTTTTAATATTAGTATGAGATCTCCAACAGGCAGATACCTACAGCCCGAGCTGTGGATATAATGGAGATGGGATTTAGGTAGGCGTACTGCCCCAAGCTGTCGAAGAGACTGACCTTAATCATCTAGTCTGCCAAACTTGGACAGAGAAAGTGCTCAACAGTCTCCTTCTCTGAAAGGTCCCTAAGGCTTCTTCAATAGGGGTTAAATGGTCAACCTAGATTTTCCGCGTGTGTGTCGATCGTCTAATGTTACCGGCCAGCTACGAATTCGGCCATTGAATGTCGTGGAGTTCGCGGGGCTTTCTGAGCTATCCGTTTGTTATACTGGGTCCAAAGGGTTTTCGAAATAACCCACGAAGGAATTGAGCTGCATCTTTTCTGCGATTTCCTGGGAAATAAGTTGTGGGATTCCCTTTAACAACAGTCAGGGAATGCCAATGAGAGGGATGGAGATCTCTGAGTGCAAATCAGTGGACCCACTCATCAGCAATATCATTTCCAGGGCATAGGAACATAGAAGAGAGATTTGAGCTGGAGAAACTTATGCATGATCAGCATGCAAATTTATTACAGTATCTAAGCTTGCTACGCCATAGGGGACTTAACAACTTTACGTTCTTTCCAAGTATGATAGAAACCAGATTGCACCCATCAGAAATTGAGTGGCGTCACATTGATGCAGTTGTGCAGTATTGCCAAACCTTTTCTCTCTCGCAATAAATTTAGTGCTTTTTATACCCGAAATGGGAAATTTTTTGAGTTAAGTGTTTTTTCTTCTTGAACTTAAAGCTTCCAAAACTTTAAGTTAAAAAAAATTTGTATAATTATTGTAAAAGAAAAAGCTAAAAGGGGTCACTTTTGCATTTTAAGCTTATACAGAGAATATTTTAGTGCTATTGAAAATATTGTTGATTCTTATAAAATTTTATATTTTGCAAATCTCATTTTTTAGTCTTTCTGAGGTTTTGCAAGAATCTTGGATCTACTTCACTCAAATTTTCTCTACATTTAAAATCTTTCCATAAATTTTAAAAATCCTTTGAGTTTACTGAATATGAGTTAGAGTCATAGAGGTGTATTCATAGTAAAAGTAAACTAAAAAATATAAAATACTGAAGAAACCAAAACGACCTCAAATATAGCAAAAAAGAGGTTTTCGGCGTTTCTTTAAAGAACTTATCTTAACATAAGTCTTAGATACAACGCTGGTTTTTTAAAACTCTGTTTTTTTTTTCAATACAGTCTATTGTAAAAACCCAAAACACATTCATTTTAAAAACGCAAACAGTAAATTTGTCACGCACATAGTAACTCAATAAAAATTTGTCATTTTCTTTTGTTTGAATGGGATATTTATATATTATATATATATATAATTGGCGCGTACACCCTTTTTGGAGGGACCTACAGTTTCACGCCGACTCCGAACGCCAGATATTTTTTATGAGGATCTTTTTCATGGCCGAAATACACTCGGAGTTTTTCCATTGCCTGCCGAGGGGCGATCGCTATTAGAAAAAACTTTTTCTTAATTTTTGATCTTTCACCGAGATTAGATTGTATGGGGAACCCCCCAGGAGAGTTCCAGAGGGTGTGCCACTGGCACGGGTGGATCGGCCGTCCAAAGTTAGTGGGGGTCGGTTATACATTTGGACTCGATTGGAGCACTCTAAATGGGTCAAAGTGGGATTTTTCGTTCGACCCAAATTGGGGGACGTCAGAATTCGTTTTAGAGGTATGGTTCCTTCGGCAAAGTTTCTTATTTTGATCCCTGGAGTATGATCTTCACAGAGCAATGGGCAATTCTTAAATCGACCCGCCCTAACGAATAATCACCAACACCAATAATAATCGCAATCGCTGACAATGTGGTCAGATGATAAGAAAAATAAAGCTAAATAAAACTGAGTGAATTATTTAACCAATTTTTATATAATTTATATCTTACGTAATTATAAACATCAGATTTTAATTAAAAAGGTTTGAAAAATGTCAGGAAAAAAGAACCAAGTCTCCGAGCCTAAGGAACAAAAAAAAGCTAAATCAAGCTATGAAAATGTTAATCTGGTCACACTGATCACCAATTGCACCGATGTGACGCCACGAAAATCAGCTGATAATCTTTCGTTCGCTAAGAACAAAGTAGCGATGCATTGGTCGGCACCACCTTTATTGTTCTCTCCATCGTGTGTTCTTCTAATTAGTCGTTATTCAGATGGTAACGAAGTATATATAGTAGGCAGTTGTATTGAATTCTGTTCATATCACCAACTCAATCTCAGTTTTTGCCGACCTCTGCTGCAAAAAAAGCCAAATTCGTTGAGAGCTATTTAACGGTTTCATGTTGGCCACACCTTTTCATTCTTACAAACTTTATATATTCAGTAACCGTGGAACCACCTTAAACGATTCGGGAGTCTACGCACAAGCATATGCGGACGACGTTGCTTGTTTAGTAACAGGCTCTTCGCTTATGAACATCTGCAGGAAAGTGCAGAAAACTCTGGATCGGATTGACACTTGGTGCTGTGCGAACGGGCTGTCGGCAAATCCCGCCAAGACTGGTATTGTCCTCTTTACCAGAAGGAGGAAGCTTGACGGAATAGTTCTGCCAAAGCTAAAAGGAGTCACAATCCAGCTATCCAAGGAAATTAAATATCTAGGAGTAATCCTCGATAGTAAGCTCCTATGGAAATCACACGTTGAGACAAAGGCATCCAAAGCGCTGACAGCCTTCTGGCAGTGCAAAGGTGTCTTTGGGAAAACGTGGGGTCTCTCTCCTAGCAAGGTCCTATGGATCTACACAGCTATGATAAGACCCATTATCACCTATGCATCAGTGGTCTGGATGAGTAGACTATCCCTAGTGGGAGTCAGGAGGACCTTATCGAGACTACAACGCACTGTGGCCATCTGTTGCACCGGAGCTTTTCCGACTACTTCAGGCCCGGCACTAGATGCTCTGATTGGTTTACCACCACTTGATGCTTTCATCCGAGGAGAGGCCCTGAAGGCCATCTGCAGACTGAAACACAGTGGGAACTGGTACGGCCCTTGTCCAGCATTGGAACACAGAGAAGGCATGGACATCGATCCAACGATTCTCTCCATGCCCCTTGACTCAATGCCATCAAGAGTCGTACTTGAAAAGAGATACAGTGTAGTGTTACCAGAGGCTCAGTTGAGGGGAGACTCAGAAAATGAGCCCGGCAAACACTGTTTTCGCATTTTTACGGATGGCTCCAGGACCGAGCATGGCTCCGGCTCTGGGGTCTACGTGGAATCCAGCGGGACAAAACTGCACTTTGCTCTTGGAATGCATGCATCTGTGTTTCAAGCGGAGGTGTATGCAGTTCAAGAAGCGATGAACTTTGTTGTGGAAAAACGATGGAGAGGCAGATCTATTTGTGTCTGCAGCGACAGCCAAGCAGCGCTTATGGCCTTAGACAGCCCTCAAACCACATCAGGGGTAGTGAAGTCCTGTAAGTCCAGGCTGAACTATGTCGGCAGACATAACAGCCTGATGCTAGCATGGGTCCCGGGACACGTGGGTATCGCGGGTAACGAGACCTCTGACTCCTTAGCTAAGATGGGCTCTGAAGCCAACTTCTTTGGCCCAGAGCCCGCTTTGCCACTCCCCTCTGCGGCCATCACGGCCACGGTTAGCAAATGGGTAACTACTACCCACAAGCGAGCTTGGCAGGCTGAGAGAGGCTGCAGATGGACAAAACTGATGTTACCTGTCATGTCCGATCAACTGTCGCAAACCCTTCTGTCATTAAGCAGAGGGGAATGCAGACGGCTGGTTGGACTAATGACGGGCCACTTTCTGTGGGCAAAGCACATGGAAAGGTTGGGCATCTCAGACAGTGTACTCTGCCCAGCTTGTGAAGAGGAGGATGAGACGGCGGACCACTTCCTGTGTGTCTGCCCCGCCTTCGCCCGAATCAGGTTTGAGGTCTTTGGCACTGATGTGTTAAGAAGCGACCATCTTGGCTCCTTGGCACCACAAGATCTACTCAGATTTCTTCGGAGATCGGGTAGATTTAAAGAAAATTAAAAGGGAATTCAAGTGTAGTACAATGGACTCAATTAATGTCTGAGTGCTGCACTTGCTAGTTGTCCCGACAAAAAAAAAAAAAAAAAAAAAAAAAAAAACCGTGGAACCTTCTGTATTATCTCATCTGTGCTGCTTTTGAAACTAAATTGCCTTTAGTCACAGCTGGATTGTATGGGATGAATATGAGGAAAATATCACTATGGTCCGAAATCGACCGCATAGTTTTGGTTTGGAAACCAGTACCAATTTGTATCACAATAATTCCAGATAATATATTTTTGGCAAGCCAAAAGTTATAAAAAAATTTCAGTGACGGTTTTTTTACAATCAGGCCGCACTGTCAACCTTTAGAAGTAAAAAAAATGTTCTTTGTCAGCTAGAGCATTAAAATCGGGATTATTGCGATTCAATTTGGCTTTTTAAGGGAAAAACTTTAATTACAACGTACAATACGAACTTCAAAATTCCTTTCTTTTCACGATTATATTAAAAATTGTAAGCAATGCAAAAATCTTAATAATGAGCTCCTACCACAAGTTGTTCTCATGTCCAAAATATATGCTTTTCCTCTTTCTCTCTCCTCCCACAAGCTTCACCAACTAGGGTGAAACGTAAAAATTTAGTCCTCTACAGAGTACAATTTGAATTCAAACATTCCACCATTTAGTTCCCACATATGCAGGGTCTCTCAAGTTCGAGTGAAGGAGCAAAAATCCTAGCATGTGACTTTTGCGCTACAGTTAAACACAATGTACAATATAACCATTTCCCAAGGTAACAACCCTAGTATATACGTGGATTGACACCTGAAGATCTTCATCTGTAACAGGTAGTGGTTGGCCTCCGATAGCGGCGTTGACCTCTTTTGTATAAATAACTTAAGGGAAATTTTATATCACATTATTTTATGTTATCTCATTCAATATAACCAGTTTTTTTCACATGATACTAACCACGTTCGTTTCCCAAAATGTTTGAAACCCATTAAATCCTTGCCTACCCCTAAAGGTGACGGTGAACTCAGACCAATCGCAATTTGACCCTATCTTTCGCAGATACTCGAATTGGTCATCTATCTGTGCAGTTAAGCGATTTTCTTTCTAAGAACTCCCTTTTACACAAACGGTACTCCGGGTTTCGAAAAGGGCATAATTGTATAACCGCGCTGATTGACGTTATCGAAGATATTTGTGAGTCCTTTGACAAGGAAAAAGTCAAAGGGTATGTTATTTTTCCACTCAAAGGCAAGACATGATATCTCTTGGCAAAACTTGACAAATTTTTTGGGTTTTCCCCTACTTCTATACAGTTTCTTCCCTCTTTTCTAGAAAATGCGTCACAAGTGGAACAACTGACATAATCTGTTTTAGAATTAAACGAGGGAGTTTCGCGAGAATCCATCTCTTCTCTTTTTACATCACCGATGTACTTTCCGAAATGCGCTCTCACTTGTGTGCAGATGAAGTCCAAGTTTATCGACCTTGCAAACTTAATTATATAAGTGACTATGTTCTTAAAATCAACCAAAACTTATGCCGCATTAACAAATGGGCATACGGCAATTCATTATCTTTGAACCCTAAGAAGCCTCAAGTTTTTGTTATCTGCAGAAAGCCGCTCGGCACTTCAACTTACCCAAAAATCTTACTCATTTTAAATCATTAACATAACTTTGGGTAAAGCCACATATAATATAATTAGTCAAAATAAATGATTCGCACGCTTTGGACTGCGCATCTCTTTACTCCTCTACGTACTCGCATTTTAGTCGTTAAAGATAGGTTGCGCCATAGTTACTATATGGTTCTGAAACTGTTTTAAATTGTGGGTAAGCGTGCAAACAGAAGCTTAATGTTATATACATATGTGTTCGGGATCAAGGCAAGAGACCACATTTTTCTTCTGTTCAGATCCCTTTTCTTCATTCCTTTGGCCTGGAAATGAAATTGCTGATGAGCTTGCCAGGAACTGACTTGGTCTCAGAGATCTCCTTCCCAGTCATCGGCATTCCCTGACTGTTGTTAAAGGGGAATCGCACTACTTATTTCCCAGGGAATCGCAGAAAATATGCAGTTCCATTTCTTCATGGGCTATTTCGAAAACCTTTTGGCACGAGTATAATAGACGGATGGCTCAGAAAGTCCCGCGAACTCCACGACATTCTATGGCCGAATTCGTAGCTGGCCGGTAACATTAGACAATCGGCACACTCGCGGAAAATCTAGGTTTACCATTTAACCCCTATTGAAGAAGCTTTGGGGACCTTTCAGAGAAGGAGACTGTTGAGCACTTGTTCTGTAAATGTCCGAGTGTGGCAGACTAGACGACTAAGATCACTGGGTGGTTCTCTCTTCGACAGCCTGGGGCAGTACGCCTACCTAAATCCCATCAGTCTACTCCATGATATCATACTAATATCAAAACGGCGCTTTAGGCGCTACTTAGGGAGTGCCAGATTGGTACTCCAACCATTTACACTACCTTCCCTACCATCCCTCTTACTCTTGCATAAAATCTACTACTCGAAAGTATCTCGTCCTCAGAATAACTTGGAACTTCTCGCTGCTAGATGCAAAACATTGACGTCAGTAGGACTGTTTCTGGTGTTTATGACTCGACTATAGAATTCTCCTCCACAAAATTTAGTATCTATAATTAATATTTAAATTTCATTGAATAAATATATAAATAAATAAATTACATCGTAAATTGAATCAATAGAATACGCGAAAGCGCGTACTCAGAGTATGGAGCCCACTATGCATAAATTATAGACCCTTAATTGCATATTCGAGTATACAAATAAATGAAATAATTAATTCCTATTTAAAATTTGTGTTTTAGTGAAACTCAAAAAAGCAAATTGAACTTGAAAGACCCTGTATAATATAAACACTGTAAGGCTTAAATAAGCGTGGTAAAATCTCAGTACATTCAAAGATATTACATACTTGCCAAACCCAAATCCGGCGTAAAATCACCAAAAGTGTATGCGTGGGTGGATGAGCCAGTTTTTCGGTTACTTTTAATGTTTTTCTTACTCTGTGTTTTTGTTTTTGTATGAGCAGCCATGTCTAATTATCTACCAACCGTGCACAAATTGTCATGCTGTTTCTGCTACTGCGGCGCTTCGTCTGCAGATTTTATAATACCCTGCGATATTTTCGTGTTCCGAAAAATTTCAATTAGTGCGGCTTACATGGCGTATACGTAAAATGTGTTTTTTCTTTTGTGTTTATATTTAATCGCACTTGCACATGTAGCTGACACTGTGCGCTTGAGTTTTTTTCTATGTATACATGCAGTACATTGTAGATGTAGATTAAAATTGTAAGCATGTGCGCTGATTTTGTGCGTTAATGCTAATATTACAGGCGCAGTGTCAATTAGACAAGCCATTGTAGCAAAGCGCTGCGCGGCTTGCAAATAAAAACATAGTCTTAATTTTAAAACACAAGCAGTAGCACAACATTGTTGCAGTTGAGATGAAAGTATTTTATATGAGTGCCTTTTACAGTGCTTTGAATTAAAAGCGACTCGAATTTAGCGCATTTTAAATGGAATGACATTTTGGTGAAAGGCAAATATTTGAGCGCAAAACGATATACAAGGAGTACTGCCATTCTAAGCAACATAGTAAGCGTACAACTATCATTAGCCTTTTTTGTCAAAAGAAATACCTTTTCGATTAGTTGAGAGCTATGACTTCCGCACTTTTGTGGGTCGGAATTGGAGACATGAATTTGAATGCTATTAGGTTTCAGCAGAGAGACGCAGCATATCACGCACGCATTGATAAGGCATAATGAGTTGGTGATCGTACAAATTTATCACTGAGTTACTTGGACGGTCCAAAACTAAAACGCTAAAAAAACACTTTTTTCATGAATTTATTGTAGCGAAACGGTTCAAGTCAGTTTATTAAAAGTCGTTGCATATTATAAAGTAACATTTCAAGAATATTTGATAAAATTTTCATGTAAAAATATTGCAAAATGAGCGAATGAGAGCACATTTACGTAGACGTCTTTTCAAAAATACATTTTGCAGTAGTCAGCATATCTCAGCGTAGAATCATCTGAAATCAAAAAAATTGAATAATTTAGTTAAAGTATGAGTTAAACCTCCCCCCAACGTTTATTTTGACGATTTATTTTCATTTTCAGCCATTTGGTAGTCGTTTGAAGTAAAAAGTAAAAAATATAAAAAATAATGGCAAAAAAAAACGTTGGGGGGAGGTTTTTTATATGTAAAATATGTGTGCAAAATTTCAAAAGGATCGGTTGAGTAGTTTTCAAATGCCAATGACTACGCACTTTAAAAAAAAGGTTCGAGAAAACCGCAGGTATACGTTTGTAACGGACTACGCGCGCAACTGCTGCGTCTCGGCAGATGTTTGAGGCGGCTCGGCTTTATGCTCTATAACTTAAAAAGTTTTGCTCGGATTGACTTAAAATTTTAACACGGTATTTTTGAAATGTTTTACTACAATAACATGCAAAAAAAAAATCGATTTTTATCCCTTACCCCCCCCCCCCCCCCTTAATAAAAACTTGCATTTTCCATATGAACGTGGGGGTCTCTATTTTAATGACCATATGTGTACAATCACTCTAACATAGGAAGAATACGGTGTCTGCAAAATCATACCTCGGTATTACTTGGAAATAAAAATTAATATGAACTCATTTTGTCTACCAAAAATCGATTAAATGCTAATTTAGACCCCTTTGTTGACGGCCGCCGTAGCCGAACGGGTTGGTGCGTGATTACCATTTGGAACTCACAGAGAGATCGTTGGTTCGAACCTCGGTGAAAGCAAAATTAATAAAAAACATTTTTCTAATAGTGGTCGCCCCTCGGCAGGCAATGGCAAACTTACGAGTGTATTTCTGCCATCAAAAAGCTCCTCATAAAAATATCTGCCGTTCGGAGTCGGCTTGAAACTGTAGGTCCCTCCATTTGTGGAACAACATCAAGACGCACACCACAAATAAGAGGAGGAGCTCGGCCAAACACCCAAAAATGGTGTACGCGCCAATTATATATATATATTTTTTTTTTTGGTATTTTTTTTATATTTTATGTTACTTAGTTTTAAGAGTTAGTTTAAAAAATTATAAAATATTGATTTTGTTTTTTACAATAGTGACAGTCAAGCTGCACTGAAAGCCCTTGCTAACCCACGCTGCTCTTCAAAGTAGGTCGGCGAATGTAAGACAAAACCGAACAAAGTTAGTCTTATTTGGGTGCCTGGACATTGTGGTATTACAGGGAACGAGTTGACTAATAAATTGGCAAATGAAGGCGCTACAAGTATGCCATTAGGCCCTGAACCCTTTCTAGGTGTCGATTCCGCATCGATTCAACTATGGATTGACGACTTCATGAGGTCTACTCACAGAGGTCGTTGGTCTGAGTTGAACTCGTGCAGAGTAGCCAAGTGCTTTGTGAAAGAACCAAACAGGAAAACAGCGACCTTCCTCCTAAAACTCAGCAGGAAGGACCTGAGAGTACTGGTGGGTGTAATCACAGGGCACAATGTCTGTGGTCAGCATATGGCTACCATGGGGGTCGTGGACAGTCCGATATTCCTATCCTGTCTTGAGAATGACGACACTGCAGAGCATTTTCTCTGGAGCTGTCCTACATTTGCCAGAATCAGACTTAGGATACTGGGTATGGACAAAGTTCATACTCTTCCGGATCTCTTAAAATTCATCAATAAATCCAAGAGATTTGTGGAAGAGTGACCTCAAGCTAATCTATCCGCTTTTACCATCCACCTTCTATCTTTTCTATCTCTATTCTTTCTACTGATTTCTATCCGGGTGTAGTGCAATGGTCTATTGACTGAGTGCTTGGACTTGTCCAACCCCCCACAAATCTAATCGAATCTAATCTAAGGTAATAAAAAATAAATTGTGGAGAAAATATAAATTATAGTTTTACTCTAAAAACAGTTTTTAGGTTATCCTTTTGCTAAAGTTTGCCCTGAATTTATTTATTGTTATAAACGCAAAATGTTGAATTAACAACTACTTAATTGTTCTATTTCTAAAACGATAAAATTCAAATTTATAAAGAAAGCATAAAACGTCAATATAAGTAATTGTAAAAGCCAAAGCATTTAAATTTTTTTAATATAAACGTATTTTTAGTGAGTTCTAGAATGTATATTGTTTTCAATGTGTACATGCTTGTATATGAGTATTCTTCTTGGTATGAGTTTTCGTCTTCGGTGACCCCTAATAAAATTGTCTGCATAATATTTCTCTCACCTCATTGAGAGAGTAACGTAATATGATGACGTCAGTCGCAATGTGCGTAGAAAAACTTAGTGATACATTTTCTTGATGTATCGATATATTGAAACATAGCGATCTATCTTTGACTAGCAGACGTCGATCTTGGATAGACAGGTTTTGTGTTGTCAATCGAAACAAATTCACGTGCGGCAGAGTTACGTGATTTACAGCTATATGCTGGCATGCAAGCAAGCATCCAAAAAATGAAAAAATCCAGTAATAGGATTAATTTTTTCATGGGTAACAGTAACAAAAAGGTTTTTGAATGTGGGTCACGCCGTATACTGACCCGTAAATTGTGGGTGCCTTGGCTGCGCCTATATGTGGGTGCTGCAGTGAATTGTTGCAAAAATGACGCTTGCCGTCTATTAATTTTTGAAGAGGAATTTACTGCTCTTTTGCTAGCGGTGATTGTAACGCATTACGTGATATGCGTAGCTGGCTAGGTACTGACATAACCTTATCTTTGTATATTTCCAAATCCAAATTCCAGTCTGCATAATCCTCTTCCTTTTTTAACTTATAGATCACTGTGGTTATGCTGATGAATTCTTCACAGACCTGTAGAGCATCTTCCAGTCGGCTGATGGTCTTTCTGTGTTGGCTAGTAGCCTTTAGGGGGACCGCATACTTGGAGTAGATCTGTCCAGTCTCTTTGGATTATTCCATGCGTAGTAGATATTTCCCGAGTAGACTTTCGATCAAATCCGTTTCGAAGGACCCGAATTTTAATGCTTAATGCGAAGTCTTATAAGCGTTAGTGATGCCACATGTTACGAATTACAATAAAATTAAATTAGAGAAAAACCGAAACAAGTAGATAAAAGATAGAATACTCGCACTTTCGCCGGAAAGTTAGAAATTTGAACCCTCCGCAAAAACAAACTCACATCCTCCTGACTAGCAATGTTTTCGACAAAGTTGATTCTGTATGCATCTCCTTTCATAATTATTAGCGTTCGTGCGTGTTGAGTAACCAGTGTTAGACAGCGTAATTAAAATGTTTGGTTTTTTCTATGAGTTTCGCCCATTTTCTCATTTCATTTTATTAATCTTTGCGAATATACTTTTAATTTCTTGTCTGCCGTAGGTGACGAAATCTCCGCCAAGCAGCTTGTAATTACGCACAAACACACTTAGCTACGACTACCGGATATGCCAGTATACAGTATTTACTTAGTCATCCGCAATTTCACTCTTTATCTGTCGTTTCGCAAAAAGTTCGTCTACATTAAAGATTTTCATTTAAGTAAACAAACATTATAGATAAGCACGAACTTGGTAAATGTGTGCAAATATTTTCCTTTTTTTAACAAAGAAAACTTGAACTTCACTCCAAGGCCAGCCGCCACTCACATGCGAAAACTTGCACAAACTCTTGTCCACATTCAACAATCGCAGCACTCGCTCAGTTATTCACCCATTCAGTGCAGCGTCCATTTATATACTTATTTGTCACAATTACCCCACCTTACTTTCATCTGTTTTCCTTCATTCATTCACTCATTTAGTTTTCCAATCGGCTTGCCTAGTCTCACACCCTACTTACACACACACTCACATTTTATAGATCACAAGTCAGCAACTCTGTCCGCCGTCGAGCGCAAATTGAGTTAAATTGTTAGCAAGTTTGTGAGCCGTGCAGCGATTCCAGCAAAATCTACATAATTAAATTCGCGAAGCATTTTCGTCTGGATTTAGATATGTGTGTAAATGCATACAGTAGACACTTACACACACTTAAGTACGCGTATGTATGTATATGGCATTATATTAAGTGCAAAAGCTGTGGAATGCTGGAATGTTGGTATGCAGCCAGAGAGAATCTGCGCTGCTATTAAAGTGCACGAAGTGGTGCAGTAAATTTAGCTTTTCTAAATTGGTCTGCACTTTGTCAGATTAGCTGATAATCGCTTTTTATGAAATCGCCACATTAATTACAAAAACAAAACAAAAACTGGTAAGATTTCACTTGCATAGACAAAACTTATTTATTTCGCTATTTTTTTTTATTGCAAAACATCATTTTTGAACATTCCTGATGGAATAGATTTAGGTTTTGTAAATTTAGTAATAATTTATGGTGGAGTTTCAGCTCGTAAGTAAATTTGGCAACATTAACCTTTTATTGTATCAATTAATAAAGCGTTGAAAAAAACTCTTTCACTGTACGACATATTAAAAGAAATATATTGAAAAAGTTTTATATTTTGTTTGTTTTACGGTATCATACGTAAAAAAAAGAGGTTGTCTATAAAGTCGGTTTACTGACGATAGTTTAACGTGACAACGTCATAAGAAAATACTGATGTAATGGTTGCAATTTTCAAAACAAAATTTTAATTTTATTTGTTTGAAAGATATTTTGTATGGATATAGAGGAGGAGGTAAATGGAATCGCAATGGAATTGATCAAGTAACATTTACAAAAACGTGAAAAATTACGAAACATTTATCAAATTCAGGAAAGATATGTTCAATTTCGATTGTGCATCGGACGTTAATAAGTCAACAACACTAAGAGGCACCATCATCGATTTGCCTTTTTCAAGACACTTTACACTCGAAACACTCCCTTTCATTTCCTACTTTTTCTATCATCGTCCTATTCTCAACAGAGAAATGGTTCATTACCAAGAAGAAGGCATATGCAAATACAAATATGTCAATTTATATACATACATATATGTGCTCACTCAAGTAGGAGAGAGCCAGGTGTCGAACGTTGCCGAATGCGGGGGCCGATTGTGCTCTTTGTCGTTCATTCCGCGCTTTCTTCGCAGTTCAAGCAAGGTAACGGTGCATGAGCAAGATAACGACGAATGAGAAAGATAACGACACATTTTTTGGTGCGTGCAGCCGGCTAAATCGAATTATAAGACGTTATCTCGTCAAAAGTAGCTTTAAAGTACAGAAAACAGTTGGAAAGCGGGCAAATTATTACAATATACTACAGGGTCTGGCACTCGAATGTTACCAACTGCAGACCGCTCAAGCAATCGATGCACGGGCATCAGCTGTCTGTTAGTTGACTAAATAACAGCCCAGAGTATTGTTTACAAGCGCGCGAAAGCATTTTTCTGAGAGTTAGCGTGAAAAAAAGAAAATCAGTAATGGATTTCAAACGTAATAGTGTGATTGCATTATATTTGGCTGGAAAATCACAACCAGCGATAGTTGGTGAGCTCGAGTACCTTTAAGTAAATAAAGTTTTTGCGTATCGCACGACTACTCGTTACAATGATACTGGTAGCATCGCGAAACGTCATGGAGGAGGTCATCAGAAGACTGCAACGTCACGTGAAATCATTCAAAATGTGAAGAAGCGATTTGAGAGAAATTCATGACGCAGACTAAATTTGAATTACAAAACTCTAAACATCTGTGAGTATTTTCCCCGAAAATAGAATTTATTCACTTCTTTCTGTCTTTTTTCAACTTTTGTGATATTCTTACGCGCTATTTTATAAAAATGATTCAAAACAAGGCGCTTCATAGCGAGTGAACGAAAGTCAGCGAGAAACTGACTGATACAATGAATTTTATTTACAGTCGGCCTAATGGAAGCGTGACCGGTAAAATTCAAACTTAGAATTGCTTTATAAAAAAACGAAAATGCTGCTAAATAGGCATATTATTTTTCTCTATACCCGTTGCGCAATTTGTTAGTTTTGTGAAAAATTTAGAGAGCGTACGGTGTTTTTACAAAATGAGTTCCGCGTATGAAAAACCATTTGAAGGAGTGATCCTATGTGTGGGGTCATAAATAAATGGGTGTGAAAATACACCAAAGAAAAATTTGAACGACTTCACCTGATGAGGCCCAAAAACTGCCTCTCCAAAGCAAGATCAGAAGGCCTTTGATTTGTTTGTGACAAAGCCGAACTTATCGTTGCTTGAAACTGATGTAGGTTTAAGGAAGAGTGGTGTTAATGTATCCAAAGACATGGTTCGAAGACGTGCAGAAGACCTAAACTCCGGAGTTCATTGAAATAACCGCTTCCCCTATTATCACACATTGAAAAAAGACTTGCATGGGCTAAGGCAAATTCAGAACGGAGTTGGGCAGCCATAATATTTACGAACGATTCTTCTTTTTAGGCGAATAGCTGCACACGTCGGTCCTGGTGCACTTCTGATAATTGACAATTTCAACGAATTATTAAGCATCCAGTTAAGGATCATGTTTTCGCCACTCTGTCCGACTAAGTTGGTGCATGTCTACCATTCGGTATTGTATTAGGTTCAAATCTCCGGCATGAAATCCCTAATAATAGAAAACGTTTTTTTTTCTAATAGCGGTGGCGCAACGGCAAACTAAAGCGATCTTCCAAACGTATTTCTGAAATGAAGAGTTTTTGTCTTCATAAAAAGTCATATGCCCGAGGCGGCATAAAGTTGCAGGTATTTCCATTTGCTGAAAAACATCAAGGCGTACACCACAAATTAGAGAAGAAGCTCGGACATACATCTAACAAAGGGGTGTAAGCGTTAACTTTTTAAGTGACAAACAGTTCGTTCACGCATGCGACGATTGGAGCCCAGCTCTTAAATTCATTGGGCTTAGATTCTTCATTCACAAAACGTAGTTTAAAATTTATTGTAAGTGAATTGTTTTTGCAACTCCTCCTGTAATCCTATGCAGCTTATAAGAAATCCTCTATTTCTGAGTTATTAAATAATTTCATCGTCGAAATAAAGCGGCATTTACTTAACTCCACATAATTTGCATGAGCATGATTGGTTACGTATGTGGCCGAGCTGATACCCTACTTTGTCATGTAAGTTTTAATTTTTGACGTGATAACGTCTTATAATTCGATGCAGCCGGCTGCACGTACCAAAAAATGCGTCGTTATCTTGCTCATGCGCCGTTACCTTGCTTGAACTGCGAAGAAAGCGCGGAATGAACGACAAAGAGCACAATCGGC